>NC_136065.1:1223223470-1225623470 GCF_964261635.1 Lissotriton helveticus
CATTTTAGGGCTAGGATACATTGGGAACATCTCTTTGAAAAAATCTTGAGTCTTGCTGCCTGAACATAATCTATTTGTAGACCCTCCCAGGTATTTTGTAGTCTGGATACTTAATGATCATGGAAATAAGGTACTACACAGATAGGAGATTGATCTTATTTTTTCCAGAACACATCTCAACTCCCTGTTCTTTTCTTCCTACTTTTTCTTCCTACCATTCCTCTCTATCCTGACACAGTAAACTGAAGAAAAAAAACTTTATCGAGTTTCTAAACGTCTAGTATCAGTACTTTACTGGTTATATTTTGGAAGAAAATGTTTTTAACTATTGTTAAAAATGTACAAATGTGAAAATGTAAAAAAATGCGAAAACAAAGAGAAAAAATGGCAGCTACTGCTAGCAAAATCATTAATTCATTGATGCGGGTGAATGATCTAGTCTATTTTTTTAACTGACACAAACAAGGGATCTTTGCACTTAGCCGCTTTAAATAGACAGTTTAGACGGTGGGACTCTATGGTCCAGTTGAAGTCATCTGCCGAAACGCGTCGATTGTCCTTTTTGTTTTGCACACGGTGTTGAAAGAATAACAATACCTTAAAAGAAAACGTTGGGGACTCCCTCTGTGCCGTGGATACTCTGGTGGGGACCTTGCCGAGTTGATATATATATATATATATATATACACACACACACACACACACACACATATACACATACATTCATAGTGAAATGCCAGTTAAATGACCTCTTGAAATGCGGCCGTAGGCGGACAGGTGGAGTACCTCATAATATTCCTTCTTTCTCAATAACCACTGTGTACGCTCTGCAATGCTTCCAACAATATATATATATACTTTTCTTTAATTTGTGGAAAAGTCCCCCCATTTTTTTAATTAAATATTTTTTTCTCTCCTCTCTCCTACCCGTTTACATTTACCCTTTACACCCCCTTATGTTTACCCATCCCTACACCTTAAACTCTTAGAACCTTTACTGCCCGTACCTTTACCCATTTCTGAAACCCTAAAAGAATCTTTACTACCCCATACCCTTAACCATCCCTGCTCTAAAAAACTTCACTCCCCAGAACCCTTACCTATCCCATGTCCCTTAAAATCATTATTTTTAAATGACATAATATTTGTATCATTTAAAGAAAGATACTTAGCTGTGGGGTAAAGTAACACATGAATGCCAAGGTCAAACTTTGGTTAAGATATATAGACGATCTATTATTTGTGTGGGATGGTGCTGAGGATGAGGTTGTTGAGTTTGTAGAAGCATTAAATGCCAACAATTCCAATATTCATTTTACTAGCACCCTTAGTAGATCGTCTGTTGTCTTTTTAGATGTGGAGGTTTTTGTTCATGCAGATAGATTACAGACTAAACTTCATCGTAAACCTACAGCAGGGAACACACTGTTGCATGCAGATAGTCAGCATCCTGCCCATCTGATTCGTAGCATCCCTTATGGGGAGATGCTTCGAATTCGGAGGATTTGCAGCAATGATAATGATTGCCGGATGGCACAATCCCTGTGTACAGCACGATTCATGGAACGAGGCTATAGACCAGAAGTTATAGATAATGCTGTTGTGAGGGCGAACAAGATTGATAGAATTACACTCCTGGGCTCAGGAAGTGTTCGTCCCGAGATTCCAACTAGGGTGGGCGAGGAAACAAGACTAATTATGACATACAATAGCCAACACAAAAGTATTCATAAAATAGTCAAGGACAATTGGTTCCTAGTCTCCAGTGACCCCATCATTGGTCCCCAGATGGGCAAACAACCCAGCATTACGTATCGCAAGGCCCGGGCCATGCAGGACAGTCTTGTGTCTAGTAGCCCTGAGGTAGCTACACCTTCATGGCTTGGTGGAAGCAAAGGATTTCTGAGGTGTTCTATATGCAAAGCATGTAAACAAGGTATAAGCAAAACAGAGGTTACTACTCCTCTTTCTCCCTTTCCTATCAAAATTAAACAGAAGTTAAACTGCAAAACTGAGTTTGCAGTTTATGTCCTGGAATGCCCATGCGGGTTAAGGTATGTGGGAAGTACCCGACCGCAAGTGCATAAGCGAATACTACAACATTTGCGAGCCATCATCCATGCAGATGCAACATACCCTGTAGCCAGGCACTTTGAAAGCAAACACGGAAAGGATGCTTCCCTACTTACGTACTTTGTGATAGATTGTGTTCCTCCCCAAAGGAGGGGTGGTGATAGGGAGTCTCTTCTGCGAAAATTGGAGACTCGCTACATAATATCATTAGACACTAAGTCACCGCAAGGTCTCAATATTGGGGAGGATTGCCACACTTATCTTTAAGTACTACCTTTCACCTCGTGTTATCCAGTCTATGTAATGCACTGCTTCCTTTATCCATATCTTGCAATTGTACTGGTAGTTCTTATCTTTACTATTGAAATGTGATTTATGAAACTCTATTTTAATGTGAAAATATGTCCCTGAAACTCTCCATGACCATTTTAATTCACTAATGATTTGATATTGTTATCACAATTTTGGGAGCACTTTATATTGCCATCACTATGTGTATACAAGCAGTCATTAAATTGTGCACATATACATCAACTACAACTGGCCCTTAAAAATAGCAGCCCACTTGGGCTTGATTTGAAGCAATTAGGAGCTCATGACAACGTAATATTAATTTGCAATATGATTTGTACAGAGTTTGGTAGTTTTAATGGTTATATTTTATTGTATATAACTATTTAAGTGGCTTTTAACTTTTATAGCATTTTAAAAGTTGGATGTAGCTGTTGCCATGTTTGCTCTAGTAATTATATGTCTAGCTGTTATAGATGGTACACTCTGGTTCATCAATTTTGACACACTTACCAGCTGTGACTATTATTGATTTGTAAATATGTGCAATTCAGACATTTATGTCGAAATATGGAATTTGGAATAACATGCAAACTTCAATAGTATGTTTTCTATCTCTATTGCATGTAATGGCACGTTTGCACTTTAAAAGGGTGATCAGCCCTCTTGACGCTTGTCATGTGATCAAGGCTATCTCTAGCCGAAACGCGTCATGGCGGACTGGTGCTGGGCTAAATCTCAATAAAAACATTTGCACCTTCTCTGGGTCTCGCTGTTCCTGTTTGCTGCCTGACAGTGTTTGCTGTCTTTGTTCATTGCGTAGCAGGAGCTTCACGTACCTCATATATATATATATATATATATATATATATATATACACACACACACACACATATACACATACATTCATAGTGAAATGCCAGTTAAATGACCTCTTGAAATGCGGCCGTAGGCGGACAGGTGGAGTACCTCATAATATTCCTTCTTTCTCAATAACCACTGTGTACGCTCTGCAATGCTTCCAACAATATATATATATACTTTTCTTTAATTTGTGGAAAAGTCCCCCCATTTTTTTAATTAAATATTTTTTTCTCTCCTCTCTCCTACCCGTTTACATTTACCCTTTACACCCCCTTATGTTTACCCATCCCTACACCTTAAACTCTTAGAACCTTTACTGCCCGTACCTTTACCCATTTCTGAAACCCTAAAAGATCCTTTACTACCCCATACCCTTAACCATCCCTGCTCTAAAAAACTTCACTCCCCAGAACCCTTACCTATCCCATGTCCCTTAAAATCATTATTTTTAAATGACATAATATTTGTATCATTTAAAGAAAGATACTTAGCTGTGGGGTAAAGTAACACATGGACAATGATAAAAAAAGGCCCACGTGGTACTTACCTGCATGGTAAAGGCATGCTTGGTAACATCTTGTGTGGTAAAGACTGTACACCCTGGCACAAGCCTCTGGGTTGTCAGCCTGTGACAGCGGGAGGGCAGGATCTTCAGATACAGGAGCGCTAGTCACGAAGGTAAGTGCTAAATTCTATATCATCACATTCTCACAGCACCTATTGCAGGTTCACAGCTGGTGCAACACAGACCCGTCAATTCACTGCATCATTCCCTTTCCTTACACAGGCACACCAAGTGACGTCCAGGCAGGCACCACCCTTCTCGGGCTCAGAGTATAATTCTACTGAACCCAGCACGTGTCCCCCTTCTCCGTTGTGAAGTGAGAAAGAAGAGGGCAGCACTACACTAACGAACATAAGCCATGCCATCAGGCCAAGCCGTGATCCAGCCCCGGAGTCGGCTCATGTTGCAGCGGGAGTGTGGGGTGTGAAGGCCACGACTGCCAAGGCCTCCTCCGGCGGGCATGCAGCAGCTACAAGAAAAGCAGGCCCCCACAGTGACACAACATGCCTTGGCTGCTCTAGGTATGGGACACACTCAGATTCCAAGCTGGGCTCAGGGGATGGCAGGGGGTTATGGCCTCTGCAGCACTCTGGCACCAAAAGTCGGCTCTGTCCTTTGGAAAATTATCAGTGCTGTCTAACTACATCCATACATGGACATGCAGATTCCATGTTTAGCACTCGCAGCTGGACAGGAGTCGGCTTTGAAATTTAGAGTGCTGGGGCATGGTTCACCAGATCCCCTTCCCTAGCTGAAACATTCGGAATCAGAGCCTCGGGGTGTGCCCTTCAAATAACAAAGGTACACAGGGGACAGAACTCACACTCTAGCAATGCCCTATTAGGACAGAGATGTGAGACAGCAGATCTACATAATTCTCTACATTAGCCAGCTCCTTTTCAATGCACTGAGTGAAGACCTTAAGATTCGATTGTTGCAGGCAATGGCGCTTCTCCAGAAAGAATTTGAAAAACCATTATGGTCACAGAAATGCATGCCTGTTTGTTTCTGAACATGTTAAACACACAACGTTGCCTGCTGTGATCCGATGGGGTACAGCAGTCAGTCCATGATTTAACTACCTTCTCAAAATGCTGCACCTCACAAACCTAGTTTGTTGAGTCCAGGCTCGAACTTCAAACAACGACCAGACAGCGGCACTATCCTGTGGATCTGTATCATAATCTGACCCTTTTCTTACACACAAGAGATCTGTGGCAGGCAATAGGAAAAAGAAACCTCAAAACAAGCTATTTTGTGTCCCTCTTGTACTGCCTGGACTTTTTGATAACGTTTCAAGCACCCTTATCCGGGCAAGCAGCCAATCTAGGAGGATAAGTCTTGTTGTCTAGTTTTCTCCTTCTTGCATCTCTTGGTTTCCAATTCTGCAATGTTACTGCTACTGAAGCTGCATCTGCTGTCAGAAGACAGACATGGAATTACAGCAATCCCGTCACCAGAGCATTGCTTCCATGAGCAGGCATAATATGACAATTTTGACGTTTCCGAACTGAAGCAATGATAATTGGTATCAGGGGGTTTTCATCTTCTGGTGAGGTACGTCTTGAAGCTGACGGATATGTATGTGAGCAAGCCAAAGAACTTCGTACTGTTAGTCAGCCAGGATGCAAACCCATCTACATTCATTGATGAGAGCGAGTTTAGAACTTGCTCAGTGTGTGGTGCAATGAGGATAAATTTGGTATTGTTTGTATTGAATGTGAAGCAAACATTAGACAGACAGGCTTGAATGTCAGAGAGATCCACATTGTGTGGAAATAAAGATTTTCATGTAGAGTTGTGTGTCATCAATATGTTGATGCAGTTTGATGTCCTTGCCAGCTAGATGATCTCTATGGGATCCATGTAGCAGGTGACAACAACCGGAGAGAGGACGGCGTCTTTTGGTACAAAACAGGGACACCTTCCAATCTGGAGGTGTCCCATCTGGAGAAGCTCGACTCGTTTCATGAGGTACACATTGAGCCTCAGGAATATGCATGCTAAAAGCCGATTCTGGAGCAGGGGGTGACGGGCAGGACTTGGTGGTCAACAGAGACTAAGGCTTCAGAGAGATCTAAGCTAATGAGAAGATGCACTGCAGTTGTTGGTGGTGGTGCAGAAGTCATTGTTGATCACATACATGGTGGCAGTCCTCACACTGTGGTCTGATCTGGGTCAAACCTGTGGAGGCTGTTTGTCTTGATTTTCTCGTGTACCGTAATGGACCTTTCAAAGATTTTCTCTAGAAGGGGAAGTGGGTGGTTGGGTTGTAATGAGCTAGGTCATCTAGGTCCAAATTGCGTTTCTTCGTCAAAGACAAGGTTATCTCAACCTTCACAGAGGGACATGATGGTGTGAGTGATGACATGAATTGGAGTGATGGTGTATGTGCGATGGTATAATGGAGTGTGGTGGTGTGAAAGTGGCTGTGTCTTGGTGGGATGTGGTTGATGGTGTGTAGATGTGTGTTTTTTATGGTGGCATGTGTGCAGTGTTGAGATGCATGATCTGATGACGTATGTGATACAAGTCAGAGGTGGTTTAATACTGCTTGTTGGTGTGTCTATATCTGTGTGATAGTGTGCCTAAGTGTGCCTCTAAGAATTAAAGGTCTCATACTGGAAGGTCTTCAATGATGGCGATCAAGGATATAAACCTCTATATAAACCTCTCCATGGTTTATTCGTCTCCCTCAGGAAGACAGCCGCTGTCAAGCCCACGTTCAAGTAACTTCCACCTTTTTTCTGGAGTTTTGTGTGCAACAGGCACCTGTTGCTCCAACATTACAGTGCATTCATTATGTAGAGCAAATCACCACGCTGCAATGCTATACACTGCAATGACAGCACTTTAACCTGGCAGCTACAGACATTCGGCACAGGCTTGTCACTTTTGCTCCTCCTGGTCCCTACTTCTGCCAACATCCTGGCACTCTTTCGTGGCTGCGTCACTAGATCTAAAGTTCATAGAAATTGACATTTACACTTTGTTGTCCCCCAAGGAAATCGAACGCGAGGACATGCAGCAGGCCGAGATGTGGAATAATTAGAGCTCAGCCCCCACTGAACTCTTGCCCTGCCCGCCGAGGCCAAAATATTCCGAAAAACAATATTCGCAGGGATATGGAGTGAGATCGAGCCGACAGGAAAGCAGGAGCGTTTATTTTTACAGTTTAACTTAAATTGAAAACCGAACACGCATGGAAAGCGCGGGGTGGAGGAGATGGGGGAGAACAAAGAGAGAGGGGGAAACGGGCAGCAGGAGGAAAGGGAGGAGAATTAAGGGCGAGCTTTCTAAACACACGGAGAGAAGAGGGAATTAATGAAAGCTCTTTCCCAACACAAGCGGCGGAGGAATGTGGAGACCACGTCCTTTTCACCAGACCAGGTATTCATCTGAGCGTCACCACAATGAGGCCTGTTGATCTTTTATTAAAAGTGAATTAAGGGCGCCTTCCTTCTTAAGACCCCCCCCCCTCAAAACCCCAAACAAATACATGCTGCCCCCACTTGCCCAAGACGCCAACTGAAGGCAGAGTTGGGGGGTGGGGGGCCTTGTGTAAGCAGACACCGGCGTAACCCAGCAGGCCTTGAGACGCCCAGCAATATTACCCAAACACTTCAGTGTTATTCTCAGGACACTGCGCCTTCAGGAGCGCCTGGAAGCAAGACTAGGCAGGGCAGAGTCTCCAGATGCCATGTGCATCACAACAGCAAGATGTGAAACGCGCACTTATACCTAGATCTACACGTTTGCTCCTGTCACCCTTTGCTTGTGCCCAAGAAGTGTGTGTTCCTACGCCTGTACTGGGAAAATAAATCGATACGTAGCTTACTGGATATCAAAGACAATGTATTCATATGCGTCACACAAAGAGAGGGGGAACTGGCTGAGCTGAAAAGGATATCTTTATAAAAGCGGAACACACTATACAACTATTCAACTCTTCAGTAAAGATTCTTGGGGCAGGGCTTCAAGGCGGATGAAAAAACTGGGGAGTGAGAGTGGCTTAAACACATTTAAGCTAAAAATCTGTGCTCAGCATAGTGTGCTGCCTGGTAGGTATTTTGCTGCTTCTGTCATTGCATCCAGATATATAATACAGCAAGTAACATTACACATATAACAAGCAAGGACTATTGGCTTTGCCAATGCTTGGGGAGAGGATGTAGCCTAACAGTTAGGGTGGTGGACTTCAAATTTGGGGAACCGGGTTGGAGTCTCGCAACGACGCTCAACCATTTTGGGCAAATCATTTAATCTCCCCGTGTCTAACAAAAATGAATGTGTCCCCTTGCAACGCAACTGGTGCTCACGTAAAGCGGTCCGATGCCTGATTTTGGGTCAAGTTTGCACTATATAAAACTTCGAGAGTAAAAAAAGATAAACAAGCAACAACTACGGCTTTACTATATATAACAAAAATGATGAAAAAGTGATGGATGGAATGCTTGAATTATTCTCAGGTACTGATAATTACTCGGCCCGCATCCCAGTCCATCATTATTTTGCCCACCATGCACCTCCGTTGGAACCCAGCCATATCCAAATCAGTCCTGACCCCGCTCCAATGGGAACAGTCCAGCTTAAACTGCCAGGCATGGTCCTCCCTGATTTGTAATACAAGTAACCCTGGTACGGTTTCGCCCTAGTTGGGGCTCATTAGCCAGGTATAGCTTGGTTTCAAGCTATTTCTGGATGGGTATTGTGGCGTTGATGATTAGGCCCAACGCATGGTGAGGGGCACGTAATACAGGACACAGACACAGCAGTATATTTAGCCGGAAAAGACCCCGAGCGGTCTTCCGCATGTTTATTTATACCCCCGGCGCGAGCCCGCCCCGGGGTGTGCGTGCGTGCGTGGGGGCATTGGATACAATGTATGAGAGAGCCCGAGTGGCTCTCTACATCCCTCCTTCAATTTAGTTCTGTTCTTGCTGCAACCACCAGATCTCGATTCACGGAGATGTCCAGGCAAAGTCTCTCAGATGCAGGTTAGGTCTCGGGTTGGGCCTCAGACTGTATCTTGAGTTCCGGGCACACGGTGGCTCTACAACCCCGGCCGGGGTTGCCTCTGCACCTTCGCCCGCGATGGTCGCCCTGGGCCGAATGCGTTCTGCGATGAGATTCTGCGGTGTCATTCTGGGTGGACTCTCACCGCGTTGTGGGGTCACCGGTGATCTTGGCATGCTCCCGCCTATGTCTAGATCTCCATCCTGACAAGAAAGAGGAGTCGGTGGTGCACAGCTGGTTAGTGTTGCTTTTGCAAATGGTTGTGCAAAATTATGGGTGCTCCCAAGGGTGGTGTCTTCCGTCAGACACCCAAGAATCATGGAGTAGGTAGTGTATGCAACAGTTGCGAATACATCCCCTATGAGGCACACCAGGTGTGCCTCATAGGGGATGTATTCGCAACTGTTGCATACACTACCTACTCCATAGATCTCCATCCTCCACAGCCTCCGTCTCTTCCTCGTTTTGGTGTTGTCCAGCTGTCTCAACTAATTTCTTAAAGCATGACACGTTCCGCGTCACTACTTGTCCATTTCGCCTTGCAGTTACCATTGTCCCTTGGATCTTGTCCACTCTCCACACTTCCGACTCGTATGGTGTGCGGAACTTCCATCCGGGGTAGCGGTCTCTCACTACAACCATGTCTCCTTCTTTCAAAGTGGGCTCCTTTGCATGACGATGCTCGCTCGCCTTCATGTTGGTGTTTTGTCTCCGGGCTTGAATGGTCACAGCATATCTCTCTTCTGGTACCCAGGTGCTATCGGTCGGGATGCTGTCCCGGGGTGCTCATTTAAACAACACATGGGCGGGAGCACATTTAGTCGTGCTGTGAGGCGTTTGTCGGTAAGCTCCTAGAAATGGGTCGAGGGCTATTTCCGGATCCTCCCCATTGTCCACCGCAATCCTCAGTGCTCTGTTCAGTGTTCGCATCAGTCTTTCGACTTCCCCATTTGCCTGGGGCCACAGCGGGGTGATTTTTCTGTGCTTGATCCGGAGGCTCTCAAGGTATGATTGAAATTCTCTCCCTTGAAAGGGGGGTCCGTTGTCGGACTTAATTTCATCCGGGAGCCCCATAGTTGCAAAGACGCGGCTCAGCACTCTTTTGACTTGTGGAAATGCAGTTGAAGATATGACTTCGACTATCGGAAATTTTGAAAACGAATCAATCAGGACTAGCATGTGTCTGCCATCAGGGAAACTACTAAAGTCTATGCTGAGGTGTGTCCAGGGCGTCTGAGGCGCTTCCTCCGTGATTACAGGTGCTGGGGCCGGATCACTGCTCGTGATTGTGCAGGCATGGCAAGATCGTATCATGGCATCTACTTGGCTGTCCATGGCGGGGAACCACACTTTGCTTCTAAGGCGCGCTTTTGTCTTGGCCATGCCCTGATGGCCTACGTGTGCCAGACTTAAGGCTCTCTGTTGGAGACTCTCCGGTATGACGATGAGGTGCCCTCGGAGGATGATTCCTTCATCGCCCACGCTTAGTTCGCTGCGTATCTGCCACAGTTGTTGTCGTGCGTGGCTCACCTCCGGCCGGAGGCTCGATGCACCATCGAGGAAATGGGCCCACCGGTTCCCTTCTAGAGCCTGGCGAACT
Organism: Lissotriton helveticus; assembly: GCF_964261635.1. Classification (NCBI taxonomy): domain Eukaryota; kingdom Metazoa; phylum Chordata; class Amphibia; order Caudata; family Salamandridae; genus Lissotriton; species Lissotriton helveticus. The sequence goes on from NC_136065.1 coordinate 1,223,233,880, forward strand.
CTCGCCAATGTCTCATCCGTGGCGGTTGCTTCTCCGATTTCTTTGAGTGACATTTTCCGGGCACGCAGCTTGCGAGATCATATGGACAAACTCTTCGGCTTCCACACCTTCTTCTTTGGGCGGATACTGGTTGATGATGTCAGGGTGTCGGGACAGGTAGTCGGCCGGGTTGTGCACCCCCGGGCGGAACACGATTTTGAAATTGTAACCCTGCAGCTGAACGGCCCAGCGTTCGATGCGTGGGGGTGCCAGCCGGGACGACCCTGCAAATAGTGGCAGCAGTGGCTTGTGATCTGTTACCACAGTGAATTCTTGCCCGCATAGGTAAAGGTGAAAGTGTTGGCACGCCCATTTGATGGCCAGGGCCTCTCTTTCGATTTGCGCATACCTGGTTTCGGTGTCCGACAGCGCTTTACTGGCGTACGCGACTGGTTTCCACTCCTCGGGTCCGTATTCTTGCAGGAGCACAGCTCCCAGACCCACGGGGCTGGCGTCGACGATCAGTTCAGTTCTGCGTCGTGGTTGGAAGTATGCCATGGTAGTGTCATCGAGAAGACTGGCCTTGATCGTTTGGAAAACTTTGTTGGCGGTTCCTGTCCAGTCCCACTTGTGGTCTGCTCTGGTGAGGGCTCTGAGGGGTTCTGCGATCGCGGCCAAATTGGGTATAAACCGACCACAGTAAGTGGCCATGCCCAAGAAGCTGCGCACCTCGGTGGGGTTTCTGGGAGTGCTTGCTGCCTTGATCGCCTCTGCCTTCTTGGGGTCCACTTTCAGGCCTTCCCTCGCACTTAAGGCACGTCTTTCCTTTCGCGCCACATGTGGCAGTGGCTGGGTGATCTTCCCCGCAGTATCCGCACTGATTTCCTCTGGGCTGGGCACTTCGTGGGCGAGTTGCCGGGAATCTTCTCTGGATTGCGTCGACTCTCTCTTCTTTGATTGGCGTTGACTTCACGGTAGCCGGGGCAATCACCGGCGTGCGTAACGCCGCTTCCATCTCTTCCGCCCTAGCGTCGGACAGCTCATGTGATCTGGCTAGAATTAATATCTTGTCGAGCGATATACCCGGTTGGCGGAGGATGAGCTTTCTCAGCAGCTTTGACTTGCACCCAACTATGATTTGATCCCGTATTTCCTCCCGTGGGTTGGTGAACGGGCATGTGCTTGCGAGTCGGCGGAGCCGGGCGTAGTACATATCAACTGACTCGGAGTCTGTCTGCCAGGCTCGTTTGAATTTAAACTTTTTAAAGTCATTATTGAGTTGGGGATCAAAGTGCGCGTTCAAGGCTGCGACCACAGCGTCGTAGTCGTGCTCAGGCCCTGTGTTGGGGAGTGATTCTAATAGTTCGTAAATTTCTGGTCCCCCATATAAGATGAGGAGCGACCTTTTCACTGTTCCATCTGTTTCCCTTGTGCCTTTAAAGTAAAGGTTGAGCCTCCCAACCCATGCCTTCCATCTCAGCGCCGCTGTCGCCGGGTCTGCCGCCTCGCTAAATGGTGGAATGGGCGCTGCGCCGGAGTGTAGGTGGGTGGGCGCCGCCTGCATGGGGGCTCCTGCTTGGGCCTGGGCCTGTGGCTGTGGCACAGCTATCACTGGTGGGGGCAAGACTGCTGGAGGTGGGTTTTGACCCGCCCCATCTTGGGCCGCTCCTGTCGCCACTACAGAAATTGTGTGGCCTTCGTTTCACCCTTCGGAACCTTCCGGTGCTGTGTCCCTGTGCGCTGCTAGGGTTACTCTACTGTTTCGTGGTCCCTTGTGTGGTGAATCTTCCCTGTGGAATTTCCGCCTCTTGGCTTTGCCACTGCTTGTTGTGACTTGGTCCACTGGGTGTGGTACATGTCCCTTTTCTCTTTGGCCGTGTATGCTGTAGGCAGGGAGCTCAGGTTTCTCGGTGTGTCACAGGGGCTGTTTGCCTTTGCATGTGCTTGTTTTCCTTTATTTTTCAGGCTGTGTACACTGGAGCGTGTCGCTGCTCCGTAATCTAACACCTTCCCCTGGGCCGCAATAGTGCGATGCGAGGCCGGGGGGGTGACACAGGCTTCCGCGAGCTTCACACTTGCTCGCTGCTGCGACGGCTGGGGCTGCGATAGGCCTCGCTGGGCCACGTGGTGCTGCCGCTTGGGGAGTGTTGACTCGCGTCGGCGCTGAAATGCCGACCTCTGGGCACACGCCTCCGCGCAGGCGGAAGGAGGGACACGCAGGGGTGTCGCGATGGCGGGGCAGAGGAAAAGACTCACCCGCAGGTCCTGTCGGACGGCACCTCGACTCCCCGCGAGCCCCGCCGGCTGAAGGCGCTCCCTCCAGGGAGACGCGTGGGCGGGCCTCGGGAGCCGGGACAGGTCGGCACAGCAACGCGGGTGGGCACCACAACTGGAGGCAGGCAATGCGGCGCCACCGGTACACTGCACGGCACGTGTGAAGGTAGGCCGGCCTCGTCGCCAATGTGGCGTTGATGATTAGGCCCAACGCATGGTGAGGGGCACGTAATACAGGACACAGACACAGCAGTATATTTAGCCGGAAAAGACCCCGAGCGGTCTTCCGCATGTTTATTTATACCCCCGGCGCGAGCCCGCCCCGGGGTGTGCGTGCGTGCGTGGGGGCATTGGATACAATGTATGAGAGAGCCCGAGTGGCTCTCTTCATCTATAAGCTGTACCTTGTACCCTTTGACTTTATCCGAAACTGGACTGGGAGGAGGCCACGGGTTACACTGAGAGCAAAGATTAATATAGTACTTCGTGCTCAGACTAGGATTCTGGCACACAAAACTTAATTAATGTTATTCGGTCAGGATGGACCCAAAGAAAAAAATACCCTCAAAGATAAAGTGGCACTGCCAACAAGTACATTTTGATTGGCAACCTCTCACTTATAAAAAAAAAAAAGTATGGCGGAGAGGAAAGGTATATGTCTTCTCTGCCCAATACCATCCTCAGACTCCGCTTTGATCCTTTGCATGGAATTACTGACTGTTTGGCAAACACATAAGTAAACATTCTGTCACCATTAGAAAGAACACACTTGTTTGTCCAGGCTGGTAGAAACAACGTAGCAGAGGCAGCAGAGTCCGGAAAATACCTGAAGCTTCCAGAATAAGAACAACAGCGTGGAAGCCTGTGGTTCGAAAGGTCCAGGAAAAAAGACTTGTTGACACACATTTAAAGCAGCTCTAAACTCACCAGCAACCTTTAGATCTGTTTGAGGCGATGAACAAACACAGGGATGCATGTGTACCATCTAATATTTGCATTCTTCGGAAATTTCAAAGGATAAAGGAAAAAAATATGTTTCTTAAAACTTCCCGATTATTCAAAATCTCACTTAAAAATTGGGAAACAGGTCGCGGGGAGGGATAGGCGACTTTGGGGTGAGAATCAACACAAAGTTACTGTATAGTTGTTTTGTTGTGTATAAAATCAATAAACCCAATAAAAAAATAAACAAATGCATTTAAATTATTAAAAATCTTGTAAGAATGCATACAACCAGTGTGCTTATAAAACCAAGGCGTTCAGCTGACGTGTTTTACACAAATAGCTTTTCAGGGTGCTAATTCAAAATTTCATGTTTAATAAAAATGAAGATTCATAATTAAAGTCATTCAAACACGACTGACACATTTGAAAATGAACAGTATTTAAGGTCCAGATCTAATGACTAGGTAGATATTGGGGTACCACTCTTCAAAGTATGGTCTAAATCCTGTAACATCCAGTGGCAGTCACGTCACATCACAATTACCCCTCAAAAAGTCACTCTTCAATAGAGCATGACCCTAATTTAGATTAAAAAAAACTAGTCAGAGCTGAAGACAGGGTTTGCTACATCAAGTGATCCTCTACACCCAGGATACTAAGACACTGCAATGGGTCAATCTACATCCACAACACTGAAATCGGTGACGCGTTGCGAGCTGCAACAATATTCAATGAAGACCCAGGCTTGGATAAACATGTGAAATAGGGACTTGAACCGAGTATGTGAACATGTGGGCCTCTTAACAGCGAGTCATTGTCTGCATGTGCTGCTATGAGGGAAGTTAGGCATGGTTCATTCTGCTCCAAATGTTGCCAAACTACAGCTCTTGCCTCTGTGGGCGATAGTCTCCTTGGACAAGAAATGGTCCTGGAGAAACCCATTCTCCGATTCTGGAGGGCATCTTGGGCCAGATACTGCACTGGAGTAACTATACCATAAACAGCTTTTGAAACAACCTGCTATGTTCCACATGCTGCTTTCTTGAGAATAACAGCACTCCTGGACATTTCTGATAGTTTTAGTAGAATGTTTATTAGGTTCACGGAATAGCAATACAAAACGGAACCTTCCTATGCAGGTTCCTTCCCAACTGAGCACTTCAACCAGTTCCAACATGAAGATTTAAGATGACAAAGCTGAAAATCCATTCTGGGACTAGGAAACAATAGCGTGTACAAACCTAAACACAACATATCCCTCTCCCAACACATGGAAGTACACACAATTGAGATAAAATGTAATTAAAAACAATGAATATCATAGAAAACAATTGTAAATGTAGTATGACAACTTATGTGGACCAAAGATAAGGACTATGCAGAACTTACTGTAACTAAGTCCTCAACATGAAAACTACTCGCAAACATAATCCTTCATCCATCCTGGCGCTGTGAACCTAGGTTAGAGACATTACCTGGTTCACCACATAGCAAACCACACAACTCCTCAGTAACACCACCATCCAAATTCCAATTCTTGTCACATCTCACCAACCGTGACATACTGCACCATACACCAAAATGAACTTTCAACACATTGAACTTAACCTCTAATATCACAAAAGGACCAAAGAACTTGCTCATTTCCTCTGCAAAAAAACATTTTTTTTATCCTCACTTTGTCTCCAACCTTCTAACTCGTTTTTTACTCTATGGTTCTGGTCAAACCGGCCCTTATACTCTTTTTGGTACTCCATTATAGTACTCTGTGTTTCCTCAGTCAAACATGAATCACCTTTTTTACTTCTACTCAACCATCTGCGATGCATTTTAGTCCCTACTGATTTGCCTTTGAGCATCTGAAACAGAGTTAAATTGGTGACTACATTCAGGGTAGTTCTGTGTGCCCACAATTTCTCTCTGAGTAAATCTCTAAGAGAAGCCCCACTTTGTATGGCTTGCTGTGCACCAGTCTTAATCAATTTATGCTTTTCACCAAATCACTTGCTTGTTCAGGATACAGTGCAGTTCTCATATGATTCACCCCCATAACCCTGAGGAATTCTCTTATTTCAGTAGACAAAAACTGCACTCCATTGTCTGTAACAGTTATCTTTGGGACCGCTCCTTTGGCAAACTGACCTTTGAGAAAATCAATCACAATTAGATTAGTGCCTGTATTAACACATTCTGCAATAGGTTGAATGGTCCAGCAATAACTAGACCCAATTTGCTCCTAGGTCTACATGGCACACTCACTGGTGACAAAGGTGCTTCTCTGGACACCTTGCTCTGGTCGCAATCCACACACTGCATACACCTTTCACAATTTGCTTAATCATATGATCCATCACTGGCCACCAATAAAATTCATGTACCTGGGCTTTAGTCCAGTTCATCCCCAAATGCCCTCCTTGGGCCAAGTTTGCAATCTTCCCTCTTAGTCCTACAGACGGAACTAATCTCACCTCTCTGCAAAGAAATATCACATCCACGGATAACTAATTTCTCATCTCTATAAATGTCTTCCCATCTCCTCACAGCCCTTTCCAGGCCATCTTTTGACCCCATATCCACGCACTGAAGTTAAAAGTTAATCGTCTTTGGTGCTTCCTCCCACTCCTTGGAAACTGCATGCACTTGTACCCAAAACTCACTTTTCTCTTCTACTTCCTTTTTAGCATCATGCACCGGTAGCCGCAGGGCTTTAAGTGGGATGACAAAACAGGGGGTCTCTCAAAGGGGTATGGCCAATGTAATTAAGGGCGTTGCTTAAAAACACATAAGTTAAAAATCTCTGCTTAGCATAAAGTGCCGCCCGACTTCTATTTTCCTGTTTCTGTCATTTCATCCAAATATATCTTACAACAAGTCAGAACAATTGGCTTTATCAATGGTTGTCAGTTGCATAAGATACATAAGCACTAACTATGGCTTGTCTATAATATTGAAAAAAGCTTCCACTTAAAGCCCTGGTGACACCACGACGATGTTGCTGCTCCTTAGTTTCAAGAAAAGAAGGGAAATCCAGAGAGAAACTGACTCTTTAAAGGCTTTCCCTTCTTCTACAACGCTCACCTGCCATGACGTCATGTAGTAACTTCTGCACTAGTGAGAAGTGAGCAGTGTGAGCAGGCGCGCATTGATGTGCCTGCTGTCACTGCAGTCCGGAAAAAAACGCACATCAATGTGCCTGCTGTCCGGAAAAACGCAGACCGCCTGTGCCAGGGCACAAAACAGAGCCCGATAGAGACCCGTTTCGAGGCTCCCTTTAAAAACTGCCGGTGACCAGCACCGGTGAGACCCAGCCCGCTTAAAGCCCTGGGTAGCAGAGATAAGCAATTTGCTGTCTGATTGGAAGATCCTCACACATATTCTGCAGAAATCGTGAACACAGGGGCTTGTGTTGCAAAATATTCATCCCCTGCACAAGCCAAATTTCGCCAAATTTCTTTTGCTATGTTCCACACGATGTTTTCTTGAGAAGAAAAGCATTCCTGGACATTTCTCGTAGTTTAGAATGTTTATTAGGTTCACTGAAGATTAACACCAAGCAGAACTTTCCATGCAGGTTCCTTCCCAACTGATCTTGTTCACCAGTTTCAGCATAAAACATCCAGATGACCTATCTATTCTGGAACTAGTGAGTAATAGCATGTACAAACCTAATCTCAACACATCCCTGAAAAGGATGCACTAATTTACCCAGAGAAAACCATAAACAGACTGCATTTACTTAACCACAGTAATCTTGGAGTTAAAGAACTTACTGCCCTAGAGGCAACTCAGTACAGCCTCAACTCGCTATTATTCCAAGAACCATAGACAGTCTGAATTCATTTCCACATAAATAACTTTAACCAGGCTGCAGTCATTGCCGCAGAGGCAACCTCCTCTTGCTGCCAACAGCCATTGATAGGTCACCCTTGGCTGAGAAACGACCAGGCAGCTGCACTCCCTTGCGTGGAGGCAGGCTTGTGCAGGCTGAAATCTCTGTCTCACTGCTGTCTACCCAATAAAAAGATCTTGAACACGCTAGACCCACAACCATATCCAGCAGTGATGCACACATTTCCGCCCTCATAGCTGAATAGTTGACACTCCTATAATAGAAGATAGATTGCAGTTCATGCACATAGTACAATTTTCGACAGGCTGTCCCATCTACACATATTTCTGGATTCATCCATGCAATGTCGGATAGGTCGCAGGCTTCCACCAGGGAGCACAACTAGCCCAATTGTCCCATCTACAGCAGTATAGACGTGGACAGCCTACCCTCCTGTCTGAGTGCCAGACTAGATCTGATCATTGTTTCATAATCCCACAGAGGCTGGAGCCTATGTCCCACAACTAGACAGTCTGTAGTTCATTCCACCCAGTCATGCACTAACTACTTTGTGTCCCACAATCTGGGACAGGCTACACCCCCATGCTGTATACTCCCAGAATACTGCATGACATGTACTTTAATTCTAATCTGCAGCCGGGGCAGAGAGAGACGCTGCCACAAACTAAATTCATGTTCTACAGTCGCATGGAAACTGTATCACGGACACACAACATTCTATGTTGTGAAGTCCTGAAAGGCGCTGGGCCACCACAGGCTACCATCCCTGCCTCTGGTTGCATGGAGTTTAAAAGCCATGAATGGTTCTTTGTTTGGGCTGGACACGTCCTGACGCCAGACCACCTCCATCCTCCAGCAGAGGCATGATGGGCTACGCTTACTTTGGCCTCCACCCAAGTCTAGAGAAGGTCTGCATTCAAACACATTCCCAGGACCCCTGAGCGGGATTGCGGTGGAGGTAACCACGGTTCAACCTAGCCCACAATTATCATTGCAGAGTAGTATCACAGGTCAGCAGTACTGTTACACAGCATCAGAGTCCACTGTTATTATGAGAGCAAACCACAGGCTTCAACTCGCATCACAGACTATCCCAGCCCGCGAAGCGGAGAATGCCCCAGCCACAATTTTAGAGCAGATCGTATCGTAGCCCTCACTCACAGACTTGAGAGCTCCCAAGTCTAGCGCGCACATCACACAACACAGCCAAAACCACTATCACAGAGCTGAGAGTACCATAGCACACTGATCCAAACTGACAACATTCTACCTCGGTACCCACACAAATAAACTAGTACATCCCACTGATTACAAAGCTGGCAGTAACACAACCCAAAGCACACAGTATTGTAGTCCGTTACTCACATTAAATATATACGAGGTCAGCACTGAACTCAAGAGTACCCCAGGAAACCACTAGGACCACAGAAAAGCTCAGCCTTCTGCTCCCATAGTAGCCCCGCACAGGGCTCACAGCAAGGTATCACCACCCCATCAACTATTCACATCAGAGTAACCCAACCTGTTGCAGGAGATGGTCCTCTTGTATCTAGCATGCGGTCTTACCCCTCTCACCGACCAGGCACCGTTGGTGCAAATGGAATAAGGTGGGAGGATAGGCATGCCCTACCTACTCTGTCACAGGATCGGTTTCTGAAAGACAGTTCCAATGGTAAAGTTTAGTTTGTGGGAGGAAAACAGCTCTGGGTGCAAAAGAATAAGTAACTAGCTTTTTCCATTTTCTGAATTATAATCATTATAAAGGAAATTAACATGAAAATGACGGATAAAAATAATTTCCACAAAACCAGCTGTTTTAATGTGGAATATTACTAAGCAGTGCGCAAAGAAGGCACATATTACCGTCTACCTCATTCTAACCTGTTACAAATTATAATAAACCTATCAAGCACAGGATATCGCTACAACCATCCCCGCTGGCTACAACATAACCAAGCAAGAACATCAGGACAAGCCCGGAGATGCAGTTGCCATCATATTCAAAGATACCATCAGCTGCACCAACTACACGGATACCCACACCAGCTACATGGAACACCTGGCATTCAAGATGCACATGACAGCCAACTATTCCTTCGACGGAACCCTCATGTACAAGCCACCACCAGTACCATGCCCTAATTTCGCCATTGATAACAAGGACTTTGTTTCACCCCTTATTGTGAACGCCAGCGCCTTCATCCTCCTCGAAGACCTTAACTTTCACCTAGAAGACCATACCATAACAAATTCCATGGCCCTTCTAGAAAACTTCACAAACTCTTCACTTAGCAAGTTACAGAACCCACCATATTGGACCAGATTTTCTCCTCAATCTGCAACATCATAATCGATAACACAAAAACGATGACTTGGACAGACCGTGGCCTCATCAGTTTCAGCACACCCATCTCGTACCGCCACAGACCTACCACCATCGGAACCACCCACTGTAGCTGAAAAAGCATCACAGACACGGTAGGATTACAGCTGTGCTGCTAACTGACACTCGTTTTAAACTGGCAAGTTATTTATCTTTTTAATATAAGGCTACAACTACTTTTATACATACTGCACTTGGCACTTTCATGAGGGACTTCAATGTCTTGCTGCCCGCACCCCGGTCCCCCACAGCAAGTGCCAATTGAACACAGGGTGATTTCGGTGCCTTTACCTTTATCTACACTTCCAGGGACATTGCTACTTCCGGGTGTTGAGCAGGCTTGCTGTTCCCGCTGCTCACTCTACATAAACCAATGCCAGAACGGACGAGCAAAGGGAGCGCCGCCGGCACACTGAATGCGCGCCAAAGGCAAGCCCGTCCGCGCGTCCGCGCCTGGCTCGGGCGCAGGACCAGAACCCCTGCATCTCTGCTGGACAGAGCTCCCGGCAGAACTTACACTCGCAAGAAGCTATATAGGCTCGGGTATAAACCAGGATGTCCCCTCCTGGACATGCAGACTGAGACCAAGTGGTGTGAGCATTGTAAGCTGACGTTCAGTCATATGATAATTAACACGCTACCACCAAGGTGTGCCCCCATAGTTAAGAAGGCCACTAAGGTCATTAAGGCGATGCTACTTAATACACGATCTTCAGTGAAACATAACACGGAGGTGGTGGAAATGATTGAGTCATACAAACTGGACCTGGCTTTTATAACGTAGACTTGGGCAGATAGGGCCTCAGAAGTGGGCGTCGCGTTAGCACTCCCAGTAGGCTACACCGTCACTCGAGCAGACAGAACATGGAAGAGGGGATGCGGGGTTTAGCAATTATTTTCAGAGAAGAGCTGCAAGTAAGGGGATCTGCAGCAGGTAGTTCCCATGATTGCAAATTGTTATCCTTTCAGACCTCACTTGACAATATTAATACGCTAAAAGGTCTATTGCTTTATAGACCACAAAGGGCAAGGACTCCTCTCTTGGATATACTTAGCCCTATCTTAGAATCCAGCTCTGTTGGCCCGGATTTTACGATAGGGATTTTAATTATCACCTAGAACAAGCATTTGCAATGCAATAGGTCTCGCATTATTAAAGTTAGAGCTATTGGCATTGTAAATGGCAATGCCTTGTATTTATGTTTTTGTTTTTAAACATTTACAATGCTAATAGCTTAGCCCCTTCGCTGCGGGGGTAATTCCCCCGCTGTGCTGGGGGAGAGGGGGGCGCGCACAGCGCTCCCATGCTCATGACAGCGCTCCCATGCGTTCCATAACCGAGACCCAGCTGAATGTTCAATATGGCCATGGCACTGCAACCTGTGCAGCACGGAAAGCGAGGGGCGCCGTCCTGCGTATAATGAGCTATTTTCTATCTTTGATGCCTTAATTAACGATCCGGGGATAGTAGGGGGGACCGTGAGCATCAGCTACAGCTCAAACATGGGGGAGGGAAGGGGGTGTGCACTGCTGCGGGAGATTAAGGCCAGCCTGGAGGGAAACGAGGCCTTACTTAGCAACACTGCCACAGTGTTCTGCTGAAAGCATCAATATGTTTTCAAATAGCGCTTCATATCGCACTATTGTTATTTCTAAGTAGTGTAGTTAGCGTGATAATGATAGAAGTTTTAAAGATGCTAATTTTACTAACTAAAACGTAAAAACCTGAGCTCTCTATGCCCCTAACTGCGATGCAGTCCTATGGGGACGGCAGAAATAAAAAAAAACACACAGCAAAATAAACGCACGATGGGAAGTTCCCGTGCTCGGATACTTGAAAGGTGCTGCATCAGTACTTACAGAGGCGCTGGCACCGGCAAGTATGACTCCGCAGGACTCGGGCAGGCTATCCACGAGCCCCACGCCATTGTGCAGAATCGCATAGCCGGCCGGAACCATAGAAAAAAGGCGGTGCCTAGCGTGGCCGTGCCAATCCGCAATCTGTTTCTTTTGAAAGGAACACAATCTTTTCCAGCTCCCCATACTTGTTGGCTCCTTCAAATGCATAATTTCCCAGTTGATCACCTGAGGTTATTGGCACCAAAGTAACTCTGGAGGTAAGCAAAGAAAATAATAACAAGCATAGTCAAAGCTAATGGGTCGTGCCTTTTGAGACCTATTGGCTTTGTGAATGATTTTTAGATATGCATTACAGCAATCTTAATGTATTGCAACACGGCTAAATGAAGAAAAAAAAACTTTAACATGGCCTGCCATACCATGTTGTAAGCACATGAACCACACTTGCATGCCTACAAAATGATGAGGACACTCTTTTTTCTTTTTATTTGCTGATCCAAATTGGGTCAACAAATTAAAAAAAAAATATATGTGAAATCAGTATTTTGAAGCACGTTTGGAGAGTCCAACTAGGAGGGCCTTCGAGGGGAGGGGGGAACACAGAAGGCTTGGCGGGGCAACACAGAGGCCGTGGGCAGGAGAAGCAGTGCAGGGGGGGGGGGGGGAGAAGAAACTGACGACAGAAGGACGGCACAGGTGGGGAGATGCAAAACGGTGGCGGGGCTCGGAAGGGCAAGGAATAGGGAGAAGCAAAGTGTGACAGAAGAGAGCACGGCTCGGCGCAAATAACACAAATAGCGGGGGAACTGAAGCAACATGGCGGGTGGGGAGGAGACGACAAGCAATGGGCTCAAGAGCAACGTTGAACATGCGTGGGAAAAGCACATTGGTGAGAAAGCAATGGAGGAGTACACAATAGCGAGAGTAATATGGAGGGAGAAGTACATGGGCAACTGAGAACAATACGGAGTGCACAGGGAGAGAAATGCTCGAGGAAGACAGCTGGAAAACCCAAAACTCACCGCCGCAGCCCGGCTTGAACAGGAAGCCAGGCAACCTGTGTTGGGACGGGGGCGGGGCCACAAAAGGACAGGAAGCAGACGGGAGCCTACCCCGCGCTCCTGTGCTGAAGCGCTCCTGTGCCCGTCATCTGGAAGATTTGCGTGTCGGCTAGCGGGGCTCCCGTGCTCGTGGAGAGCCCCGCCTGCTGCTGAGGATGACCCGCTGCCTGCCGCTGAGGATGACCCGCTGCCTGCCGAGGGAGAGAGGGACACACGAAAAGAACTCGGTGAGTGGGGTGTGAGGTGGTGGGGGGGGATGTGTGCGCGCACGCACGTGTGTGTGTGTGTGTGTGTGTGTGTGCGAGTGTGTCTGTGTCTGTGTGTGTGTTTGTGCACGTGTGTGCCTGTGTGTGTGCGTGTGTCTGTGTGTGTGTATGTATGCATCCATGCATGTGTGCGTGCGTAAAAAGAGCAGATGACTGGTGGGGGGGATGGAAAGTGAAAGTAACCAGCGCGCGTGTGTTTCAGTCTGTGTGGTGGCTGGATGTGTGCGCACGCGGGGACGGAGCCAAATCTGGTAGAAACGCTCGTAACACCCTCTTGTCCGTCCTTCCCCCGAGACAGGCAACTAAACGTCTCCAGCTGGACACGCATCCTTCGGATGCAGTTTACCAGCGAGACCTAAAAACTAGCTGACAACAATACAACCTTACTGGATGACGCTAGGACCAGTCTCGGTCTAGATCAGATTGTCAAACAGGATACACATGTGGCCGGACATACCGTTGAATGGGATTTTCTCCTCCAATTCCAACCTTAAAATTGTTGACATAATACCTGTTCCTTCGTCAGACCACAAAGCTATCTTGTTTTCTGTAACTATAGATCAGGGGCAGCAAATTGGTACAAATTAGCATAGGTTAGTCACCCATCAGGACTGGGCCAATATTGATGTCCCTACGCTACAGTAATTATTAGCTAGGACTAAACCGGAATTTGCGCCAAACAGCAATGTGGCCGTAGATAGGCTATGTTCATGGATTAAGTCAGCGGTCAATATTGCAGCCCCTACAAAAACCTTTGTTTCCAGGAGGAAAAATCTGTCAGAACAATGGCTCATGGAAAAACTTGAGACACAAAAACAAATTTGCCGAAGGGCCGAAAGGAAATGGAGAAATAACTATGACCAAAATAGGAAATGGGAATATGCACGAACACTGGCGGAATACAAAAAACTGATTATAGCGGAAAAAGCAATTATTACACACGCAAAATATGTGAGGCCAAGAACTCTTGCAATGAGCTTCTCGCCACAGTAAAAAAACACCAGTTAATCTCCCGCTGCAAAGCAAAAGGAAAGTAGTACAGAACTCTGTAATACTCTTGGACAGATCTTTGTAGACAAAGTTACATCAGTGTATGAATCTTTTATGAGTAATAATAATGCCAGCAATTTAGTCAAATACTCCAAGCAAGGCATGGATATTTCTACTCCCAAAACTGGGTTCTGCTTCTTACCTCTCTCAGCAGAACAAATCAGCCTGATGGTGAAGAACAGTAGGTCCGGGAGTCCAACTGACCCTTGTTAACCTAAAGCGATACACTTATTCCCAGAAATACTAAGAGAACAACTAACTCCTGTGTTCACTGAGATAATTCAGTCAAGTAACTTCCCAGACACATGGAAAACAGCATCAGTGCTCCCACTTAAAAAAAAGCCAATCTAGATCCAAAACAACCCAGCAGCTACCGGCCAAAAACCAGAATTCCATTCAGAGGCAAAGTATTTGAAAAATTGCTTAATAACCAATTGACAGAATTTATAGCATCTAAAACCTTTTTAGACCAATCACAATATGGTTTCGGGGAAGAGCACGGAACAAACACTCCACTGGTTATGGCAGCAGAGGGACTCAGGAGTATATTAGACACAGGAGGGAAGGCCACCCTGATTCTATTGGATCTCTCGGCAGCCTACGACACTGTGAACCACGAGATACTCTGTGCTCGTCTAGCAGAATTGGGGCTTTAAGACTCTGCACTCACTCTGATGCAATCTTTTCTAAGCGACAGATCCTTCTCGGACAAACTGGGAGATTTTACATCCAAATCCTTTAAATCTCCTTGCGGAGTGCCTCAGGGTTCTTCCCCGAGCCCCACGCTTTTTAATGTTTATGTTGCTCCTTTCACAGATTTTATCAGGCAGTGTGGGTTTCTTCCTGTATCGTATGCTGGTGTCACCCAAATAGTGGTGTCAGTGGCAGGCAATATGGAGGAAACAGCTGAGCGATTCAATGACTGCATGACGCAGGTAGTTCATTGGATGCAGCTAAACTGCCTGAAGCTGAACGGTGATAAAACCGAGGTTATGATGTTGGGATTAAAGACAGACTTTTGGTCTCCTATTTGGTGGCCGGCCAGTTTGGGCGACTGCCCAAAACCAGAGGGCAAGGTTAAAAATCTAGGAGTCATATTTCATAACAAATTGACTTTTGATGCCCAGATAAACAACCTCTCTTCGACCATCTGTTATATTTTAAAGATGATTAGAAGAGTTTGCCCATTCATTCCTCTCGATTCAAGCAAAACGTTGGTCACGGCATTGGCCTTGTCCAGACTGGATTATGGCAACGCCTTGTATGCAGGGATCCAAGTCCAACATCTCTCAAAACTCCAGCGCCTACAGAATGCTGCTGCAAGGATGGTCCTCGACTTTCCCAGATCTGAGCCAGTTGGACATAGATTGAGAGCCCTCCACTGGCTACCCATGGAAAAAAGGATTATGTTCAAATCACTGTGTCTGGCTTTTAAAGCCTTGCACGGGTCAGGACCACAGTTCTTGAGAACACACCTGAAATGGTATGTGCCGACCAGAATCTGAGATCAGCACACACAAAACTTCTACAAGTCCCTAGGTTTAAGCAGGTGAGGTGGGGAGGGAAAAGCTTTTTGTTGCGGACTGCCAAAAATTGGAATCTCCTATCGATCGCGATAAAAAGCAGTCCTTCACGTTTGCATTTCAGAAAAGCAGTAAAAACTTGGCTTTTCTCACCTGTTAAGGCAGCACACTACTCTTTCCAGGAATCCTCTGTGCATCGGACCCAGCGCCAAGACGCCTTCGGGCAATCACGCCCTTTATACATTTCTAATTAAATCAAAAGAGGAATGGGCTTGCACCCTCTCCGAGCACTGGCTCGAGCACACCAGCAACTTGCTGAACGCAATCAAGAATCTCAAAAGCTGCATCATTGAATGCGTCAACACCCTGGCTCCCCTCAAGTGCAGTCCACAGCATGAGCCCGACCCTTGGCCAACTGGTATGCAGAGAAACTTAGGTTGAATAAACGCTACTGCAAGCAACTAGAGCACAAATGGAGAACAACGCAAGACATCTTCAAATCAGCCCTAAGTTGCAGATACGGAACACCAAGCGCACAGCTCTTACATATCACATCAACACAGGCACTAACAGCAAGGAAATCTTCGCCATCAAAGAGTTTACCGTGCCTCCTGCTTCCTAAAGTAACATTACTCCCTAACTAGACCTTTACAAAAAGCACTCAGAATTCTTCTGTTTCAAAATCACCCACCAGCACCACCATCAAAATCTCTGCTACCATGTAGATCATCCACTCAGGGGCTCCATCTGACCATTGTCGTCACCATGCCTTCACCAGAGGACTCCTACAGATAAGTGAAGCACTAACACCAAGATTCAACGCATCTATCGACTCAGCCACATTTCTGGACACCTAGAAACATGCCACGCCCCTGCTCAAGAAACTTTCCGCTGACCCAGAAACTCTTTCCAACTACAGACCCATCTACCTCCTACCATACCAGCAAAGGTCTTAGAAAACTAATCAAACAAAGCCTCAGCCACCACCTCAGCAACCACGAGCTCCTTAACGTCATGCAGTCTGGATTCAGGTCCAACAATAGTACAGAAACAGCACTGATCACCGCCACAAACGACATCCGCATGATACTTGACAGAGGACACAAGGCAGCACTCATTCTATTGGACGGACATCACTGCAACATTAGATCGGGTCTCAAACACCATCCTCATCAGGCACCTGCACTAGATTGATATCCAAGGATCTGCTCTCCACTGGAGCTGCTCTTTCTTAACAGGTAGAACACAAGCTGTCAGCCTGGTACCCTACTCCTTGGAAGTCCACAAACTAATTTGTGGAGTACCTCCCGGTTCATCGCTCTGCTCGACCACCTTCAAGGCATACATGATACCGCTGGCCAACATCCTCCGAGCACACAACATCAACATCTTCGCCTACGCTGACGACAAGCAACTCACACTCTCCCTCATGGACAATACCCCCAACATGAGAAACAAGTTTACCGCTTGCGTGACTGAAGTTGCGAACAGGATGATAGCCAACTATCTCAAGCTCAACACAGGCAAGACAGAAGTAGAGATCTTCGGCAAGAACTCATCACCATAGGACTCCAACTGGCGGCTGGCTAAACTTTGACCCATACCCATGCTAAGAACCTCGGAATAATCACCAACCGTAAGCTGGACATGACTGCACAAGTCAATGTTACTGCACCCTGCTTCGAGACCCTGAAGTTCCTGGGCAAGATTTTCAAGTGGCTCCCCAGCAACACAAGAACAACTGTCACTCACGCCCTAATCTCAAGTGAGTTGAACTACGGGAACATCCTCTATGATAGTATTACTAAGCAACTCACTACTAGACTGCAAACCACCCAGCAGCCAGACTCATCCTTAACCTACCACGCAGAACTCACATCACACATCAGGGTGCTCCACTGACTCCCGATACACAAACACACTCACATCTAACCCCTTACATATACATTTAAGGTGTTACACACTTAGGGCCCACCTACTTGAATAGCCGCATCTCCTACACACCCCACACGTAACAGAACGAGATCAGGAGGGTGGGCATTCTCTTACATTGCTCCTAAAGCATGGAACGTCCTCCCACGCCACATCAGAGCCTCCTCCTCCCTTCTTGAATTCCACAAAAAGCTGAAGACCTGACTTTTCAATTAACAAACGTACCATAGGCAGACCTAGTAACACACCTGCTCAGCACCAGGAAACCCTTGCAGGTGATAGTGCACTGTACAAGCACACATAACATGCCATTCTACTCACTTATCTACAATCCTTCCCGCCTTTTTCCAATCCTGCCAAGCAGCCCAAAGCAAATATCTGACTGCATATTTGAAGGAAGGTCCACAACCAGGCAATCATATGGCCACACACAAGGGTTTTGCAAAGCAACATCACTCTGCACCTGATCTTACAGAGATCTTCTGCCCTCCATGGCTATAAAATTGCATAAGTAGTTGTGGGACTTCAGATAGCTTCCATCTTGTCTTATATCTTTTTTCGTTAGTTGACATTTGTGCACTTTATGAATGTTGTGTGTCTTTTTTTTTTATTTTAATTTTTTTTTATTTTGCATCAAGGGGAACACAAAAAAGAACCATAGTAATCAATATTTGTCTACATACGTTTCAGCAGGAACAATAAAAAAGTACATAAGTCATAAGCGAAGTAGAGGTCATGCAGAAAGAAGAAAAAAAGAAAAATATACTGTTATTAAGACATAATTAGCCCCCAAATTCTGTCAATAGTCGTTTAGCCTGCAAGCCCCTTGTTGCAGCAAGAGCAGCCTCCATATTGTATATTTCCCTGACCAGGCTCCACCATTCCATAACCGTTGGTGGATTTTTTTGAATCCAAGCCCTAGCAATAACGAGCCTTGCCCAAGTAACTAAAATATTCAGCAAATCACAAAATACTCTAGTACCCCCACATAGCACATCCACTGATGCAAATGTGACGGGATGAGCAAGTCTATCAGAAACCACCTTAGTTATTCCAACCCATAATTCACTAAGATGGGGCAAGAAAAAAACATGTGAACAATATCAGCACCACTTAGATCGCATTTTGGACATTTCGTACGTTCGCTAGAATTGTTATTTGTTGCCCATTTAAGAATTCTCTCCGGTGTATAATACAATTGGCATACGGTTTTAAACAGCTGTAATTTAAGACTGGAAGATTGAACTGATACATTTAGGCTTTTGAGAGATAAAGTAATTAAATCAGATGGTATATTCATTGCCAGTTTGCTATTCCATTTCTCGGTTAATTTTGTAATGTCACTAGTATTAAAGCCAAAGAAAATCTTATATCCAATACTAATCATAGCTTTGTCTGTTTCTCTATAAATGCTATCCCAGACCTCAGAATCTAATATAGTAGTAAGCTCTAATTTTCTCACTAGATAATCTTTGATCTGATAGCATTTAAACCGAGCCAGTTCCGGTAAATTGTAGCATATCTTTAATTGTTCATACGCCATGTATCCCTTGTGATCATATAAATCACCCAAAAATGTAATACCAGAATCTGACAATATGCGGCAAGCCGAGTCATGAAAAATTACAGGTAAGCCCGGGTTACCCCATAACGGTGTTTTATAATGTAAAAGAGAAACATTACACTTAACCATGATGGAGCGCCAGATATCAACTGTATCTCGTACCGTCTTAAATTTAACCCGCTTAAAGTAATTAGGGTCCTTTAGCCTGTAAAGGAACATATTAGCATCCTGTCCAAGTAGAAATCTATGAAAATACAAACATTTATCAGAAATCAATAGGCTGCGAAAACGAATCAAAAAAGCCGACCAATAATAAAATTTAAAGTCTGGGAGAGCCAGTCCGCCTTGAATAAAAGGAAGTTTAAGTGAGGAGACAGCCCGCCGGGCTTTCTTATATCCCCAAATAAAACTACTAATAGTTCCCTCTAATCTGAAAAAGTAAGAATTGTTTACCCGTAACGGAATTGCTCGAAATAAGTATAAGTATTTTGGTAATATTTTCATCTTGACCAGGTTTATTCGGCCAATAATAATTTATGCCATTTCTTAAATTGCATAGCAGTCTCTTTTAAAAAAAGATTCATAGTTTAATGCCACAATCAGGTCGATGTCCGAGGAAATTTTGACCCCCAAATAAGTTGCTGCACGGCAGATTCCTAAAACAGAGGCTAGCGGTTGGTGGTTCATGACAACTTGGGTTTTAGTGGTATTGAGTCGATAACCGGAGACTGAGCCATATATACCTGCTTCTATTATAATACCCTTCAGGGCTTGAGGCACATTGGGAGAGATAACTGCAACATCATCTGCATACACAGTGATGTCAAGTACATTTGAACCGTTAAAAAAAGGAGAAATTAAAGCCTGACGTTGAAGTGCAATTAAAAAAGGTTCCATACTCAAAGCAAAGAGCAAGGGTGACAAAGGGCACCCCTGCCGCGTCCCTCTCCTGATTGGAAAAATAGAAGAGCATTTTCCCCATATAGGATACCTTGCCCATAGGGTTATCATACAGCGATTGAATCCATCTCAAGAGTTGGCCTTTAATGCCGAATACCTGTAATACAGCCCATAAAAAGCCCCACCCCACTCGGTCGAATGCTTTCTCTGCATCTAATAAAATCATACTGAGTGGGGTAGACTGGGTCCGAGCAGCATCAAAAGCGGAAATAGCCATATTAATATGTGCTGTAGTGTCTCGTTTTGGAATAAATCCATGTTGCTGGGAAGAAACAAGCTGAGACATTACTGGCGCCAGCCTAGTAGCCAGTATTTTGGCAAAAATCTTGGCATCACTATTAATGAGCAAGATTGGTCTATACGAACCTCTCTCTTGAGGTATTTTGTTGTGTGTCTTATTACTAAGTTTATGAAGGTGTTCCTTTTCTAGTAGAAGTAAATCCATAATCTGACAATGGTCATGGCGTTCTCTGCTCAGTCACTAAAAACATCTCACCTAACACTCACACTCAACATCAGCACCACTTAGAACACCCAAGGAATCATTACATTGCAAGCAGAGTGTAAAGCTACACAAAAAGCCAACAATGGAGAGACATACCATACAAGATTCCAAAAAATGTCCAGCAACACACTTCGGTTGTGCAAAGGGTCTTAAAGGGGGCTCCCAGATGCAGCCATCAAGGGTAGTTAATAACAGGCCATGGCATGCCTTTGTACTGTAACCCCCTGTCTAGTGTACGCTTCACGGTCTTGCATTACATCAGTATTTGGGACAGATTAACCCTTTCCAGGCACAGTATGAGAACTAGGACCAATGTTGCTGACTAGTACTAAGGAGGATGAAGCGGAATCCTTACCTTGTACCTCATCTTGGGGCACGAATGAATGTAGAAGCCCATGTAGTAGTAGCAGAGTGCAGGGGCAGTCTCATGCAGCCGTCTGGTGAAAGCGATTTCTCTGGAAATAGAAAGAGCATAACATATTAGGAATTCAAAACCATTCTGGTGCACATAAAGGCAGCAGTGGCAGATTTAGTAATACCAAATGAAAGGGAATGACGGTTTGCTCTCAGAGCCTGGTGTGGAGGAGTAACAGTACAATATGACATATGAAAGAAGCAAAGGGAAGAGAGACACCAGTAAAAAAAAAAGGAAGGAGAATGAGAAGAATAGGCACAGGGAATCACAGTGAGTAGGAGTTAGGTGTGGAAGGGAGGTCAAAGTAGGTAATAAGAGCCAGACAAGGAAATGCAGAGAGGGCAAAGTATTAGTTCTAGAGGAGGAGTCTGTGAGTGGAAGATCCTATTGAAGGATTATAAGGAGTAAATCAATCAATCAATTTCTTTATTCGGATACAAAGGAATAGCCATAAAAGTACAGAATCAAACCAAGACAGTAAATACATAAATAGGAGGTTAAAAAGAAAGTCAATAAGTGCAATGAACATATTAATATGGCTACAGAAGATTATATACTTAGTGCAATAATCAATTCAACAAATCAATCATACATCAGTCATAAGCCTACAATTTAGCTAAAAAGTTCAGTGATAATAAAAGTGCAATATTTCAAGTTTAGCAGCAAAAATATTAAAAGCGGACACTTTGGCCCATAATATTAAGAACAATAAAGATTCTGCTGCCCAAATATAAATTATTTCGAATGCCAGGCATGTAACCAAAACTATCTACGGTGTATTCATAGAGGCACGGGAACGAACAGCCAGTCTCAGGAAAGTACTGACACGGAATATTAAATTGTCCCCGTTGAGCATAACAATCTCCCTGTATGCTTCCCTAAAATCAGTGATATCATGGGTCTTAAAATAGGGAATCAACAACTGCTTACTATATACTTGATCAAATTCACAGAAAAATAAGAAGTGTAACATGGATTGGCTGCCACTGTTACCACAAGGGCAGAGCATTTGCTCAAGATCAGAGTTGAAGCCTAAGGGAAAGCAAAGTAGATATTTTAGAGTGCCAGCCCTAAGATGAAAGAGCAAGCTTCGTTCCCAGCGATTAATTGCCTTTAAGATATATGTTGCTGGAAATTTTGTGTGTGTGGGGGGGGGGGGGGGCATCTACACCTAACATACTTATATACTGGGCAACCAAGGGTTTCAAAAATGACGAGCTGAGCTCATCACGCGCACCGCAGCGCCTCGCGCACCCCCCCGCACCGTGGGGGAATTAGTCCCGTGGGAAGGGGTTAATAAGAAGAAACGGAAGGCAGCTAAAGCCTGTCTGCTCTGCCTTTCTTTCTCGGGGGGAAGCGGAGTCTTGGGCTAAAGAGACATGAACAAATTCTCGAGTATGAGACACAGAGACTGTCTTGCCACTAAGTGGGGGTTCACATAGAAAATGGAAGAGACCTGGAGCTCAAATTGCTACCTATGTGTCTCTTTCTTAGAAGAGTTTGGGGAAAAATACTAAACTCTAAGAAGAGTTTTGACTCAAGATATCCTCACTTTTCAGAGAAACGTTTTTCGTCCCACTCCTGTAAGTACAAATATATAGATAGTTTTTGTGCCACTCTCTGGAGCTAGGTGAACTTCCTTTGCAAGAGCAACCAAATGTAAACATAGGTCAAGAGAATCACAAGCAGTTATCTAAGAGTGACCCTCCATCTTCTCGGAGGAGCACTGTGTGGTATTAAAGACACAAGTCCAACGTGATTGTTGACTTTTTAATATGATCCAAGAAGGAAAATAGAGGACCGACGTTGAAGATATGAGCCTCATTCAAGTCCAACTGTCACCATTTGAAACCCCACATTCACATTCTAAAGTTGCCAGTAGTAACAACACAAGCTCAAAAAGTAACAAAGCTAACAGAATAGTAAGACAGCATGTAAATTTACGACACTAATGCATGGAGGACTGTTCCTATAGTAGAAATAAGATGGAAGAAGTAGTGGTGGACGAATCCAAGAGGATAACAGTCTGTTTCCCTCCCTATTTTTGTGTAAACAGTTAAACCTAGCTTTGCATCCTGCCAGGCAGAGAGAAGAGTTTATTCTTGTTCCACACAAATTCCCTAGGGCCCACCAACATGCTAACAGTTTTTTTTCAATGGCAGAAAAATGAACCTCAGCGTCACACACATTTTGTGATGCAAAGTTTAAGGTGTTTCTACTCCATCCTTGTTTTGAGTCAAAACTGCACCTACACCAATATTGCCAGCATCAACTGTGATAGTGCATTGCAAATCTGGATCATAAGGTTTCACAATTCCTTGTCCCTGATGAGACTTAAACCAATTAAACTCTTCTTGACAAGTCTCGTTGCAATCAAATATGCTCTTCTCAAGCAAAAATGTCAAAGATTCAACATGAGAAGCATAATTTGGTATAAACCTTCAATAAAACCCAGAGACCAATGAACAACTTGAGCCCTGCTTTATCAGTGGGTAGATCTGCATTGATGATAGTGCTGACTGAAACAGGTCTCGGTTCAATACCATTCTCAGACACTATATGCCCACATATCCCACCTTGTCTTTTAGACACTCACACTTTTCTGCCTTAAGAACGACTCCATGTTCTTGCATAATACCTAAAACTGTATCCAGAATAGAATCATGTTCTTCTGTAGTGGCAGCATATGCCAAGATATCATCCTGCAAAACCGACGCCCCATCCCCACCTTTAAACATCTAGAACGTGATTGTCTGAAAAACTGCAGCAGCTGAAGCTAATCCAAAGGGCATTCTGCAATATTGGAATGTGCCAATAGGACAAGCAAAAGCAGTAAGATGTCTAGACGTGGGATCAAGTACTACCTGGGGTAAGAGGAAGCTAAATCAAGTTAAGAGAACCATTTTGAATTCTCCAGCATGATTATCAACTCATTCATTTTCAGGAGAGGATGTGAATCAACCCAAATTAGTTTATTTAAACTCTGGAAGTCAAAACACACACTCAGACCACTCCTTTCCTTGCACGCAACCGCCAAGGGTGACAACCACAAGAAAGATTCTATAGGTTCAATAATACCCTTTTTATAAACACTCACTATTTTCTTTCCTAAATATTTTCTAATACAAAAAGACACACCCCTTATTTTGTGTTTGACAGGTATTGTCCCCTCCTTAACTTTAATTATGTTTGTAAACCCCTTGAGGCTACCCAGTTGTTTGGAAAACACAGACGGATATTACTTTACTAGAACCTCAGAAATATTGCTAGAGTTCACAAATGAAACTTGATCCTTGGCTCCAGCCTCAAGATGATTTGGAACAACCCTTGATGAAACAATCCATGAATACATAGACCCTTAATAGCCACATAGATTTTCCCCAAAATGTTCCTTCTTCTGAATTCTAGCCACCTTCATAATATCCAGCTAATTCAATTATGTGTCCTTCATAAGAGACAGTTGATCTATCCAGATGTTCTAGATGTTTAGAATTTAACGTGTCCTTAAATAGTTACTGAGCGACTATCATAATTCTGGCTCCAGAATCAACAAGTAGCCTAACTTTTTTATCACCTACCCAATATCAACATAAGGGTCAAAGCACTCCAATAGATCACCATGTACCAGAGGCAACCATCGACATTTCTTTAAGATTATCTTGAATCATACTGATATTACTCTCGTTTTGATGAAGATCAGAAACATTTGCAATACCATTACCATCACATTTGCCGCTCCAGCACACCTTTGCAAAATGGCAAATTTTGTTGCAAGCCCTACAAGTAATATTCCTAAAGGCACTTTTTTTGTTCTTTATGTGTATAATATTACCATTTCTGAAACTAATATTTGTCTGGTTAAAAAATGATTTGTTCTCTTCACGTATTGTTTTCGAAATCTTGTCACCTTTTGATTTAATTCCACAAACATAATTAGTCTTACCTGCAAGTTCTTTTGTAGACTTTTCAATGTTCTTCGCCGTTCTGATTGTTTGTCCAAGTGATGGAATACCCATTTAAAGGAGTTTCTGTTCAATTGTCTTATCCATACATTCATATATATATTGATATATAACCAACTGATCTGCAGAGGTTTCAACTAGCAATCCGGTACCAGCCTTTTCAGAGCAGAAATAAACGCGTTAACATCTTCACCACTCTTTTGATCTCTTTTGAAAAATGTATGCCTCAATACCACTGGGCTCGGCTCAACATCAAACCTGAGCTCCAGTTATTTTAGGGCTTCATCAAAATCATTAACTTTTTCCCCCTCGTTCAAAACAAGTGGTGGTAAATGTTTAACTACAGCTCTTCCTTCAAAGCCTAAAGATAACCAGAAGAAATCTTTTCCTCTCAGGACAAAAACGAGAAGCATCAATGGCCACTAAGTATATCAGAAAAGTATCAAACCAGTTCCTCCACTAGCTAGGTGGATAACCTGAGGTGTCCGAAAAGGTGGGGGGGGAGGGGGATAGACTGTCTGCCTGGTTGCAACAAGGATACTACTACAATAGTGCTCAGCAACATGTGCAGTGTATACGCAGGTTGTGTGAGTGTCACCATTGACAGATGGACGCACAAATGTGTTAAGTTTATGTTTTCCACTACTATGTGTTTTTTTTAAATATTTCTTTTTATTTAACATTCGACCAAATCACATCCAATGGTTACAAGCAGGTGTCTCCAACACATCACAATGACATTTCACACATTACAAAATGATACACAGTTATAGTATTAGGTAGATCCGGGGGATTCAAGTGAATCAGCTTCTCCCAAACGGTCTGGTGGGGTACAGATATTCCCCCCGTAACGGTTCCAGGCTTCCCACACCCTATTCCATTTCCCCGGACATCCCCTGGATATGTAGACTGACTTCTCCCAAAACATGCACCAGTACAGATCTTCCATCCACTTCCCAATCTGAGGCGGTTGGCTAGGCCCCCACAGTTGAGCAATGTTATGCTTTGCTGCCATGAATGCTAAGGTTACCCATTGCGTATTGTGGGTGTTCAGATCCGTTGGTTCCCAGACATTTAAGATGCATCTACGAGCCTCCAGGTCCAAGTCAATCTCCAGGACCGCCTGCAGTGTGCGATGAACCTCCCTCCAATATGGCTGTATGTGTTGGCAGTGCCACAGTATATGGATAAATGTCCCCAGTTCCCCACAGCCCTGCCTGCACTCTCCGCTCTCTGTACGGCCCATTCGAACTAGGCGGGGACCTGTAACATACGCCCTACGTAGTATTTTAAGCTGCACTAGCCTAAGTCTTGTCTGGATTGCCACTACACGTGGGGAAGAAACTGCCGCCTGCCAGTCTTCGTCGTCTAATTCATGGCCGTCTTCATTCCAGTTCCGTTTGATATTAAGAAATGGATCGTCCATGTTATTTATTAGTTTCCTATAGATCAGAGATATGGTCTTCTCTGGAAGGTGTCCATCTAGCACCCTGTCTTCTAGGAGAGAGGCGTCTGGAAGTGCCATTTCCCTAGGGATTTGGGAAAGTAGCGCATGCCGAACCTGGAGGTAACGGAAGTACTCACTATCATTCAGACTATATTGTAGCAGGAGTGAATCGAATATGTGGACAGTTCCCGCCACCCAGACATCTTTTATTCATGAGATCCTGATGAGATACCACTTGTCAAACCCTCTGGATTTACGGAGGCTCCCTAATTTCTCCGAGTTCCAGAGTGGAGTGGCTAGTGTTAATTTGCCTTCCCACTTCAGGTGCCTATTGTCTGCATGCCATACCTGTACGGCATGCGCTGTGGGGCCAGTAAGCAGAAATCTGCGGGGCCCTGCGTATAACGCTCTGGTGTATTCCCCCCCCCGGGAACTGCTACCTATCCATGGCAAATCCAGGATCGCTTGGTTCCCCGTATATTCAATGATGGATAGCCGCTAATTGGGACGCCCAGTAATATTTCTTTAGGTCGGGCAGCCCTATGCCTCCATCATACCAATTGAGGGTCAGCTTTGAGAACGCTATACGGGGTCTACCATCCCAGAGGAGCTGCCTTACTACTATATGTTTTTAACACAGTAACTAAGGTGGTGTGTGCATCACCAAGATACAAACATAAAATAATGAGGTGGGCACCGTAACACAGATAGCCACACATGAAGCATAAATATTAATGCAACAATGAGAGAGTATCACCTTGACATGCTGATGCACCACAATGTACCACAATAACAGTGTCAGATCCTTGTTTCACTGAGCAGTTCTTACTGTAACAAAATGGAGGCAAGCATGAGTGTGCGTAAACAACATCTGAAAGCGTTTCAGACTTTTGAGTGCTCCTCAGTTTCAGTTACGTCACTGTGGCCTTGACAACGCTGCCTCTCTCTGTAAAGAGAGAACGTCTTTGTGTTTCACTGAGATTTTGACTGCCAATGTTTGGTCTTCTCAATCAAAGGTTGGAGGAACTGCTCATTGCGTTTTCCCCTCAGAGGGACTATAGGTTCTCTTCCAGTACAATACAGATGGCCATCAGCCCTTCCAGGGATACACCTGTTTTGACTTTATGTGCCAGGAGAATCACCATGGGAAGAAAATTATAATAAGACTACCTGGTTTCATGGAGGCGGCCTCTGATTGGCTTGTTGCCAAAACTTTTGTGGTATTAAAGGCACAAGTCTAATACGGTTGTTGATTTTTTAATAAGATCCAAGAAGAAAAACAGAGGCCGCTCGGCCAACACTGCAGGTAAAAGCCTCCTTAAAATCCAACTTTCTTCATTCAAACAACCAACATTCACATTATGAACTTGCCAGTAACAACAACACAAGCTGAAATCTTAACAAAAAAACTTACAGAACAGTAAGACCATGTAAATTACTAAATTACTCGTCCCCTTACAAGCTATGAATAACATATGCAGAATAACTAACCACACAATGACTGACAGTTAAAGGTATAACTTGGCTATTCCGTGCGGTTAGATAGCCTCATACTGACCAAACGTATGTTTTTTGCCCTAGTTTTGTGTAAACAGTTAAATCTTGCTTTGCATCCTGTGCTCTAATTTCGTTAGTAGGGAGTAGTAAATCCATGAACTCCACGGTCCTGCAAACTACTACTGCAAAAGAGGCCATTTCCTCTGTAGGTGACCTAAGGTGACTCCAGCGAGGTACCCAACTCCAGCGAGGTACCCAAGCCATTGTTTTTTTTAAAGTCAAAATAAGGACCAGTAGCTGTATGGCGAGGAGGGTGTACATTAACTACTTCCCCATTCATTGTCATTGTGCGGGTCATGTAGGAGAACTTGTACAACGTCAACATTGGATACAAAATTTACCTCCAAAAGTACTGCTGCCGAGAATGTATGACGTTACAACGAATTCCGTTGCAACGCATGCCTTTACCACGCATGCGTTACAACGGAATTCGTTTACCACGCATAACCTTTACCACGACTACTTGCGTGATGACGTCATACGTCGTTAAGAGGAAACGGATTTTTTTTCCGATTTCTCTTAAACGACGCTGATTATGTGCAGATCCCGACGTGACTCTGGTGAGTTTTTTTATTTGGGGGGGAGACCCCCCCACACCCCCCCCCGTTTTACTTTTTACCTTTACCACATATGCCTTTACTACAAACCTCGTAGTAAAGGTATGTGTGGTAAAGGCTTTAGTGGTAACCACGCATGCGTTGTACTGCATGCGTGGTTAAAGATTTCGTGGAAACGGCTTCGTTGTAAAGGCCGTTTTCCGCTGCCGACGCAGAGATACTTGAAAGACCTCATCAGGTTAAGCATTAGCTTTGGTATTAAATCCTTGACAAGAATGGGTCTGAATCCAGCATTGGGGCCAACGGCAAATATTTAATTTGTGCGGTTGGAGCTGTAGGCAAGGCTGAGGGAGGATCAAGTGATGAGTCTTACGATACAAAGGTTGAGACCAGATCTGCCGTGGGAGTGGGCAGACTTTGTCTGGGGGTCAGTCAGTGCTGGGGAAGGGCCCAACAGTGGAAGTTGGACTGGAGTCTCTGATGGCCCCATAGGGCCAGAAGGTACTCCAAAGGGATCTGTACCCACTTTAAATATATGCAGCATGGCCTCCTTGACCGCCTCAACATGCAGGAGGAGTTCTTAGAAGAGTTTGTGGTTCGAGTTTGGCATATGAGGAGATTCACAAGATGAGGAATCTGTGGTTAGACATTTCCATCTGAAATGACAAAGCATTGCACCCCTTGTGTTAAAATAGGGGAATTGATGGGAGGGAACCCAAAGGTCTACCACAAAGCAATAGGTGGTGGTGGTTGCAGTAAGCACCAACATTTGCATGTTATTCCCCAAAACCTCGTACCTGAGTGCTATTTATCACTAAAGATAAATTCCGACTAAGTGGAGTTGGATATTATCATGTGCGATAAATATCACACCAATTAGCGGGCCAATCGCAATGAGGGACTTATTCCATAGGCTCTCTCCCATAAACTATTCTCTCCGATAAACTATGTGTCTAGTGCCATCTAGTGACTGGGACAGAAACTGCTTCTATAGTTCTCGGATACATCTTAGTGGGCCTGGTACTGTGCACATAAGTGCCTGTCTAGCCCCTGCTCAGATGCAGCTAGCTCTGCATTCTTGATCCTCTTTGGGACGCCGAGTAAGTCACGTTTCCTGATTAGATCAAATTGAATAAATCCATTCGTTTTGTTAGCTAGTATCATGCTATCTGTACATCCCTCAAAAAGCCAAGTGTTGCAATCAATATTTTATTGCATGATGGTTTTGATGAATAACAGTAAAATACAAGCACCAGGTTGGCTCCACACCTTAGTAGTAGTTACTCCTTTTGGCTTTCGTCCGAAGGGAGAAATTGCTTATCCCTGCTATGGGGGTCGGTGGGAAAAAAAAAGTCAACGCTCCTAGCAAGCAGTCACAGCAGCTTCATAGTGGTACACCTTTACTAGCAGCCCTGTGTCTGCAGGACATGGTGAAAATGTCCATTTAACAGCGGTGTTCTACAGCTCGGAGAATATAGAAAAAAAGACAGGAAAACAGAGCAATCCCAGGAAGCGCATCAAACGGCAGGAGAATCTGCGTACTTGTATCCTATTAATTTTACTATTCAAGTGGAAGTGGGATAAACTGACAAGGTAGGAGATCAAGCACAGCAGCAATTTAAAGGAATCCTAGATCTAGCCCTGGAATAAATCATATTGTGAGAAAAAAGTTACATATTATATATGGTTCTTCACAAGAGCAAAACATGTGGTCAGTCTCTCATCTAAATTAATCTGGTGAACAAAAATGCCTCCTGCCAAGGACTCGGACATTATTAACTCTGTAATTGCCCTTCACCTCCAACTACCATCATTTCTTAACTGTTGTCTAGGAATTCTCACGGTGCTGTTCTACCTCCGACGCTTGTAAGGAAGTACATTTAGAGAGGCTCTGTATGCTACATATGACTGGGTTTTACAGCATTAACTATTCTCAAAGGCACCGGGGTTAACCTAAAATCTGAGGTGTTAATCTAGTAAAATTTGATTTTGTGACCCTCAGCTGCAACCATTTTTATGTTAATACATTGTTTAAATGTGCGGTCTAATCCTAGAAGTGTTTACCCTGTAAATCTATTAGGCACTTCTTGTTTGAGGCTTTGCCATTGGTCGTGTGCTCTTACTCGAATTCCTTAAGCTTCGTATGTATCTGATAGCCAACTTGTAGCTTTGGGTTTTCTTGATCGAACTCTCCACAGCATGGGGGGTCGGGGGAAAGGGGTTGAGTGGGGGATGGTGGAACATTGCTCTAGTCTATACTCTACTCAGGTAGTAAAACGTAGGTACAAAAGAGAGGCAAATCCTAGGTAAACTTGGAAGGGAAAGTTGTAAAGCTTTGTCAATGCGTGAGAGATTTCCAGAGTTTGGGTACTGGAAGAGAAACCCGCCTGAAGACTAAATGATGACAAAGCTTCCCCAATGAATTTAAGGGGAGGTGGTGCAGGAAGGAGGAAATCCTGAAATCCAAACAAACCGAATTGGACTTTACAATAAAACATGATTAATTAAATCTCTAGTTCAACAACTGAGAACCATCTGAACAGCAAGCTCCATAGATATGGAGGTACAAAGGTATTTTTACGGGAAGTCAGAAGACAGGACATTGAATTACATGAGCAAGGAGTTAAGGGTCACTCAGATCACTTATGGTTCTTCTGGGCTCAGAAAGATTCTGGATAGACCTTCGCCATTTGGACTGAAAGCTAAAGGATATTTCCCCAACTAATTGAAAGCAAAGGTTTTTCACATACATTCTGATGGCTAATTTGTCATAAAACAAAGACTATGGTAATAGACTAGAAGGTGAACATGTTAGGGCAATCGGAGTGACAAACCATTAGAAGCCAGAGAACTCTTCTAATCACAGTGCAACAGTTGATGACAGTAGGAATAGCGAGGTGAAAGATAATTTTCACCATTCAGCATGTTCAATAAAAATTGAGGGAAACAAAAGAAATTACTGGCAGCTCTATAAACCAGACTCATCTTGAGTGAAGGGTTAGCGGGTCTGTATTAACTGGCATGAGGGGTCTATGAGATCTAACAGTGAGACAAGCCCTGCATGATTAAAGCAGTCTCGCTTCTATCACCACTTTGCCAAATGTGAAGGTTGGTAAAGGATAAAAAGAATTGGCAAACTTCAAAACAGTTAAAGCAAGATTTGTGGGGAAAAATTCAAAATTAGGCAGAAAGCAGCTGAATATTGTGAGTTAATGAGTTTGATGGTGCTCATCATCTAAAGAACAAACAAATACCTGCTGAGAAAAGAGACTTTTTCCATCGTCAGTGGCAATGGGATTTAAAGATGTGGATACACATACTAGGCAACCCCATGCTTCTCAGACACTCCATTAAATTGTATATTCTTGAGAGAGTGCGTTTTATAGAAGGGCACCATTTGACTCTCGATGTTGGAAGTATTGGCAATGAATACACAAGCAGGGGCTTTGCATGGGACGGATCTTAGCTGAAACACTGACAGTGGGAAACAAACAACAATATAATACAAAGCAGCTCACAAGAACAGCACAGCTCATGACAACTACTGCAAAACCTTCTAACCATAGCCTTTCAAAGAATCCACTGCCAGAAAAATATTGCTTTTGCATAAAGCTAATTCATTTCATAATGTGTTTAATATTACCTCTCAGAAGACACCTCCTCCTTTTGTGCCCAAAAATTATAAAAAAAAGTTTTTAAGATCAAATCAAAACTACAGGGATGTGTATTAGCATCCATTGGAATTACGTGTCAGTTCATGATTTTTTGGTTTTAATGATTTTCTGAGTGACTCTGAGAATTATTTCCTGTGACTCTGAGAATACGTTTTGATTTAAATCTAGACCCGACGTGCGCGCACACACACACACATTGAAGTGAGTCCTTAGTGATGAGAAGGAGGTTGGATCCTACGTCTGACAGACAAGCACTGGCAGATAAAACATGCCTTAAGACTCTATAATATCACACAATGGGGTTTATTCATTTGAAATTTAAACATTACGTTTTTTCAGACAAAAAATCTACTCACATAATGCAAAATATAGCTAGCATTAATGGGTTTGAAAGGACTGTGATCCACTATTTATGGACATATGTTTCACTTATTTGTTGTCAAAGAAGCTTATTAAATGGCTGTTACCCACTGGAGATTAAGAAACCCCCCCCCATCCATCTCACACAAGAAGGACCTCTGCTACTTTCCTAAAGCGGTTACCAAGCTATTGTTAAAAATCTCTGACTACAACATCTCTTGTATACAGTTGGATGTTGATATGTAAAGTAACAGCTAGGGAACTGAGAGATGTCTGTAGCTAAATGGAATCAAGACAGAGCACCAGAGAGAAATCTGGGAATCATAGCCAACAGTAACTTAAAAATCCAATAAACAAGTCACAACAGTAGTTAAATTTAGTAACTTTCAGCTTACTATATTGTAGCACTTCTGGTCTTTAATTTCCCAAGAAAATTGGAACAGAGACGTTGCAGCTAATCAGTTGAATCAACTATGGGAAATTCTACCGATTACCTTTCACTGGACAGATTACATGTAAAACGATTACAAGTGCTAAAATATTAACTGTTTGCTCTCTTCTGCAATAGTTCTTTAGCTAAATCATATTCTCTCATCCTCTACTCTACAGTGCACACCCAATTTCAATCCTACCTCCTGATCTCTTGAGTCCTTTATCACCTCCCTGCTCGTGTGCCTTGTTGCTGTTTTGAGGCTTACATAATCGTTTTAGTAGCAGGATTACTTACTTTTGTTCTACACATTATGCTATGCTTTGTGTTGTTCTGTTGTACAGTGCATTGATACCCACTGAGTTGAGTGTGCTCTATAAGAATGCAAACATAAAGAAATAACAATATTTAAAATATCACCAGCCAATACTCAAAATCAACCAACTTTACTAGGTGACAAGCTTTGAAACCTGTCATGTCATTCAGGACTTTGGGAATCGCTAGAGTCAATGAATTGAGAAACTGATCTAGTATGTAGGAAAAGGTAATTGCTCTGGGGCGCTTTCCAGTCCATAGTTTATTTTGCTCACCATGAATGTGCTGGCAGAGACCAACCTTACATAAATCAGTAGTGGTCAAGCTCCAAAATGATAATCCAGTGCATCCCAAAAGGATGGCTCATGTCCCTTCTGTACGGGCACAAAAGCAATCCCAGACATATTTTGGAACTGTAGGGCCTACTCAGTGGTGTGAACCTCGAGTTCCAGGGCACAGGGACCCAGGAGATCAATGTGTGACTATTAAAGTGCAATACATTTTACTTGTTAATGGTGACTTTGAGACTTTTCTAAAAAGGCCAAGGTAGTTAGTCAGTTGGGGGGTGGAGAGGGGGGGGGGGGTTCTGGTGCAGTATGTAACAGGTGCAGGAGATACTTACATTAAGAATGATCAAGTCACCTGAAGGCATCTGTACTTCTTGCTCCATCTATTTCAAGGTGTATGTGGATCATGCTATCAAGAGTAATGCCCAACCCACACCCACGTGGATAAGATGATGGGTGCCTTAGAAGTGGTACAAAAGGGGGAGGTAATGGACGGAGCATCTGAACCAATCAAACACTCACACCCAGTCAAAAGATCTGGATTTCATCCATCACCGTTCTTTAGCCCACTCTGCCACCCCAGTTCAGACGCGGCTATATGCAAATCAGTCTGACCCTGT
Organism: Lissotriton helveticus; assembly: GCF_964261635.1. Taxonomy (NCBI): domain Eukaryota; kingdom Metazoa; phylum Chordata; class Amphibia; order Caudata; family Salamandridae; genus Lissotriton; species Lissotriton helveticus. The sequence goes on from NC_136065.1 coordinate 1,223,267,656, forward strand.
GCCTCATGGGAACAGTCCAGCCCGAACTGCCAAGCCATGCCCTCCCTGGACTGGAAACAAGCTTCCGAGGACCGGTTTCTGGCATTACAGCCGTCTTCAGCCCGGCTTGCTTGAATCCAGTGGCAAAGTGAGCAAGGGACTCACGTCTGAGCATACCCTGCCACACTTATGGTGGCCAAAAGCGGTACAAAAGGGGGAGGTAATGGACGGAGCATCTGAACCAATCAAACACTCACACATGTAGATCGTCGGAAACATGGCAACATAAAGGGATTGCAAGTATTCAAGCACTACTATGGTATGAGCCCTGGCATAATAAGAGAGGCTATATCAGAGCTCTTATATAATGAGATGCTGCCTTTATTTGTCGCCGCACTACATGGCACCAAAGGGACAAGTGGATTTTGTTACAGGACAAGTAGATTTATGAAGCAACCAGCCCCCTGGACAAGTAGATATTTTATTAAATTCCACACCCCTGAATCCAGTGGCAAAGTGAGCAAGGGACTCACGTCTGAGCATACCCTGCCACACTTATGGCGGCCAAAAGCGGTACAAAAGGGGGTGGTGTTGGACGGAGTATCTGAATCAATCAAACACTCACACCCAGTCAAAAGATCTGGGTTTAATCCATCACCGTTCTTTAGCCCAAGTGATGGATGAAACCCAGGGAGGGAGGGCATGGCTTGGCAGTTCGGGCTGGACTGTTCCCATGAGGCACAGGGTCAGACTGATTTGCATATAGCCATGTCTGAACTGGGGTGGCAGAGTGGGCTAAAGAACGGTGATGGATCAAACCCAGATCTTTTGACTGGGTGTGAGTGTTTGATTGATTCAGATACTCCGTCCATCACCACCCCCTTTTGTACCGGGTGCCTTAGAAGTGTCTCATTTTTAGCAAAGTCTTTTAAAGAAGGAACTGTCATGCAAGGCTCACAACTGTCAAGGTACATCTTCACAAACAAACCTCAAGGTTCACTTGGGAAATTGTATGGGGACCTTATTTCATCAGGCCTAGATCTCAACGGTTTGCCAAAGCATATCTGGATGGTAAAGTCATGTGCACCCAACCGGAGAATCCATTTGAGGTTTCAGCCGGATCAACAACGAGCTTCACATCAAAACACAAACACCTTGCTGCTCTTGGAGAGGCTATGCTGTAGGTACACCTCGTAGGAAGACGTCTTGTTAGGGATGATGACCTTTACTTGAAATTCATTCTCCACTGCAGAGAGACAGCAATTGTCGGTCTGTGAGATACTGCTAAAGCACAAGCTTAATAGGGTGAAGCTTAACAAGTAAGGCTGCCTCCAGCAAATTAAATGTGCACCGTCTGCTTTTTTCATCCCAGCTATCTTATTCCTAAAGTCCATACCATCATGCCAACCAATATATCAGACACGGAGTTCAGGACAGTTATACATCAAGAATCTCCACGAGTGAGATTACTCAATTGTTTCCCACAGCATGAAACTCCCGTCCTGCTACTCAGAAAGAGCTAGTATTACAAGGCTTTCGGCCCCACCTTAAGCCATGGCAGTGCGGACTGCGCACCCCTGAGCAGAGACTACAATCAATAACTGATATGTTTAAGTAACACAAATATAAGACTCCTATAAAGAAACAACATACTGAGCTTCAACATAACCCATCACACAGCAAGCACTAGAACACCGACAGGCATACCTTAATTTCTAAAACGAAACAGAAACAGGACTCTCGAGGTTATAAGTAGCCTCTCACTTACGAGACCACCATAATAGTAATGCACTTGGAAGTGACAAATGACCTTTGAACTTTTCTGACACAGGATATCCTTGCTCTTCTGATATCAGGAAGTAGAAATCCTCAAATGCCTTTCCCAGTAAGACACTTGGAGAAGAGTAGCTACATTTACATCCACCTGCCTTAGCACCTCTAACCAACAATTATATCAGCTCGACTAAAAATTCTTCTTGTTTTCTGGGTAATCTGTTATCTTGTCTATAAAGCAGATCTTCTATTCCAATTTCAGTCTAGAAGATTAAACTGTGAGCTAAGATAATAGGATGCCACAGGCCAAGACTTCATCAACTCCAACTATGTACCCTCCAAGAGTTAATCATGGGAAAGATTAGCATGGCAATGCTGAGACCATTCATTGCACACAGTAAGGGGTTCACAGGAAAATGGAAATAAATGACCTTGCAGCCACAAAATCACCGGCCCTGAAAAGTTCTGAAGCACTTGAGAAAGATGTCAAAGCACAGATATGTAGGTTGGTATGATGACTAAGACAAGTATGTTTTGGGAGATACTGGATAGTGGGTATCCCTGGCAAGCTCAATCCTTACATGTGGCATACATTACCCTATATGTCACTGGGTTTTGCAAAGCTCTATCCTACTAGTTGCTATTCTTTATGTGTACTCTCCTCAGAGCACTCTAAGGTCACCAGAGAGTGGTTACCACTCCTTTACAAAAAGACATAAATAGAAGTTATTTTAAAAGCTTTCTAACGTGCAACAGATATTTGTTTTTTTCTGATTGTTACAGAGAAGGTGCCAAACTGAACTTAGCAAGACTTAGGAAAGGATTCAAGCCAAAGTGTGCTTGGGAGATATTAATCTTATCTGGTCTACACTAAAATAGGAAACCAGCACATTAGAGTCAGATGAGAGAAACCCTGCAACAGTGATGGCCTCTAACGCAAGAGATGATGATGCTTCGCATGATGTATAAAAGAAAATCTTGTGCAGGAGAGGGGTTAGATGCAGAAAATGCAAGAGAACCTGTTGATAATGTCAACTAAGATTGGCGGCTTCTGCTCTGGAGAAGCCTATAACATGGCAGCAGGAGATGCAACCTCTCCTATGCCTGATTTGGTATTGTCAGAATGTTCTGTGGTTGAAAGGCATCAATACAACACTAGGAGAAACTAGTGCCTGTGTTGTGTCTAGAGTCACCTGTGCTTTAGAATAGTGGCACAGGTGATGTCCAGACTTAGTGTGGTTTGAAAGTGGCGCCTATTTCCCTATGTTCAGCGGGGTCATGAGAGCGCCTTCCTGATGGCCATGTCATACAAAGGAACAGCACTGATAGAGACACACATGTGGTGGCAGCAGCATCCAAAAGGGTCTTATTTTAAGGAAGAGTCAGCGAGGAAACAGAAGATGACTCAAGTGATTTGTGTAGTTCCACAAGATGGTCCACAGGTTGGAAGGTTTTAACGCTGGAGCAGCAGGTATCTGCAGTGATTGGGGTGGTGTCAGAAAAGGGTATTCTGATACAGATGGGTGACAAGAGGAGCCAAAACAACAGGCAGTGGATGGTGTCAAGTGTAGACAGGGTCTTTCGCATGAGTTAAGTGACCCCAGAGTGCAACAGGAGGCTGTCAAGCATGATCAATCAGCAGCAGATACGGTGTTAGACCACAGACTCGTGCATTTTTAAAAGCATTAGCTCAATGTATTATTGCTTTAAATGTCACATCTGGGAAGCACAGGAGATTTTTGGCGTTGCAGCTGGTCACACAAAGCAGATCTCGTCAGAAGGTGAGGTGTTGGCAGAGGTCATTTATCCACAGGGGTTGGACTGCAATGTTATGATCGTTTTCTTCGAAGGCATTCAGCGAAATAGTATCTCTATGGGCGGAAAGTTTTAAATACATACAGATGCTAGATCAAAATCAACACACTTTGATGATACAAGTTTCTAATACTTTAAGTTGCCCAACTGCAATTTGTTATTAACTTGTTTTTGGAACAGTGGGCGACTAGGCCTATACACTAGAGCTGGACATGTTCAACGGTCTGTCTTTTTGGGGACTTTTTTTGGTTTCCAGATACCTCCATCTCTAACTCCAGCCATGCATGTTGTACTGAGGTGCTGATGAAGTGCACAGCGATGGAATGGCTGGGAAGGCAAACCAACACCTACTGTAGCATGGCTCTTGGTTGAGTAGATAAGGCTGCAGAGGTCCAAACCCAGAGACCTTATAGGCATGTTGATGTTCGGAGACATTTGGAATGGAGGGAATGGAAGTCACATGACATCATATTGAACTGCCAGAGTAATTCTAGCTCCAGAGACCTCAAATTCGTATGTACTAGCAGCAAAGACATGCCCTAGAGCAAATATTGCATGTGTTGGACACCCTCCAAGAATTCAATCCAATAGAGGAGAAGGTGGTAATTGCCCCCTGGGGCTGGAAAAGCATTTCTCATATGCACTACTCTTTGGTGGTGAATGCACCAGATGTGTTCAATTGCTGGAGGAATGTGACACAGCTGGAGGAAGAGGAATGGAGGGAAGCAAAGATGGCACCTCAGGAATTGTCAATCTCAACTTGGCTGCACCTGATTCCAGTTAAATTCCTGCGTCAAACATATTATACCCCTGATAGACTATGGAAAGTGCACAAATGACAGCCCCCAAGCAAATAACCTTATTAAGCGGTCTAAGGCATACATCAGTGAACAAAAGGGTCTGGTATCAAAAAGTATGGAGAGTGGCACCTCTGTATACCATACTGTGTGACAAAGTTCGGGGGGAAAGGCTTCCTGTTTATAAAGTATTCTGGATGCACCGCTATATGTGAAGTGGCACCTAGTACACTCTTGTATAAAGAACATGTCTTTGCATAAAGAGTTTTAAGAAATTGTTACATGAGAAGCTGCATTTCTGTGCATAATGTGTTATAAGACAGAGATGAAGGGAAAGCAGCATCTTAGTGTATAAAGAGCTTAAGTTCACACAGCTGTGGGGGAAGTCTGTATAATGTGCTATGTGACAAAGCTCTCTAGGAAGTTTCACTTTAGTGCATTCAGCAAGCTTTATGGGAAGATGTACCTCTGTGTCAAAGAGCTCTGGGCAACAGCAGTCCAGGGATCTGCACTTTTAGTATAAATTGCTCTATGGATCATTACTATGGGAAGATGCACTAGGCAGAGCGGTATGAGATTTTACACTTTTGTGTTAAGTGCTTGTAGAAGCATGTTTATATAAAAAAAAGTGGCCCCTTCAGACACAAAGCTGTAAGTGTAGGTGCACCTCTATTTGTAATGTTGTCTATAGGAAGCTGCAGTAAAGTTTCAGAAGGGCATAGAACATGCCGAGCTATAGGAGTGGTTAGCCTCATCTAGACAAACACATGTGAAGAGTAGACCTATTCTACCTCTTACCGCAGTGCAGAGTACACTCCAAGAGACAGAAAGGAGTAATCAGGATCGTAGTACAGGTACACCGAGGACACACAGCTGGGCAGTATATCGAGGACTCCCACTGCAATAATCTTCCCATCGAGCCAGTACTGCTGGTGAAAGGAGCCGTAGCCACAGTCGGGTCCGTCAGGGCGTATTTCTGCCTATATGGAGAAAAAAACACTGCATTCAACAGAAAAAGATGACTGCTCCATAGCAGAGGCAACATGTTCCGATCTGTACAAAACAGGGTCTGATACATTTGAAATTCTAAGTTAGGGGGCCCCCTCTGGGCGAGCTACTGGCATGATGATGAAGGATGGGTGTCGTGTTCACTATATGATAAATAAGGAAAGCCTCATTCTCTATGTGATGCTGAACGAAAGGGCCTCAGTCTCTATTATCATGGTGAAAGAAAGGGTCTTAGTCTTCATAAGATGATGAAGTATGGGTTTCTTGGTCTCTATGTGAGGAAAAGAGGGAGTCTTAGTTCCCACATGATTACAGATAGAGGTTGGCCTTAGTCTTTATATGACGAAGAAAAAGGCGGGTCTTAATCTTCATAAGATGATGGGGGACGTTGCCTTCTATGACTACAAAGGGAGGAAATCACACTTTACATAATAATAAAGGAGAGCTTAGGGCATAATTTAGAGTGCAACAGACGGGCTATTCCGTCACAAACATAATTGGTTATCCTGACTAAGGTTTTACATGTGCATTATATCCTATGGCACTTGTAATAAGGTGGTGATGGAATACCCATCTGCCAAACTCTAAATCAAGCCTCATATGATGATGGCTCGGGGGAAGTCATCGTTTTCATACAGTGATGAAGGAAGAGAGCCTGTTCAAGTGTCTATATGAGCATGAAGAAAGACATTACGACAATGGAAGAGAGAGGGATACCTTAGCTTTAATAGAGAAAGGAAAACCCTTGGCAAAATGAGAGTCTGACACTGGTGACAATGATGATTTAGGTTAACTGTCAGGAACCAAACTAGGTCAGCACCTGGAAATTCTAAATGCTTATTCGTGTGCAATATCAGTGCAATATTAAAATAATTCATTCACACTATTTCTTTTACAGCATTAGGGCGATACAAACAATGGAAGGCACCCACGTGTGGAATTTAATGGAGAGGAAAGCTAGAAGTAATCAAATCAACAATTGTACTGCTTCCAAGCAAGCTCAGGCAAGGACCTAGACAACTACACAGAGGTTGAGTTCTAAGGAGCAAATAACTTTAAAGAGTATGCTTCGCGGGCCCAACCATGGCATGAGTTGTGTAGCTCTCAATGTGTCATTAAAAGAACAGGTGGGAATGCTTTTTGTGGAAATCCTGCAGATCAACAATAGTGATATGTATAGGAAAAGATAGGAAGAAATCTTCTCATCTACCCTCTTTTCATATTGTGTAAATCTGAGGTGGAAGTTCACTTTAGGACTCCAGCCTACTCACTCTCCATCAACAACATGTAAAACATATGTGGGAGCCTCCTTAGAAGATACCCAGCAACATCATCCCTTGTAACATGTAAACCAAGGTAGGAAAGAGTTCTCCTTGTGAACCTCCCATCTTCTCATCCACTCCCCCCAACAGTATGGGCAGAATAGTTGGCTGCTCTTTTTTGTGAAACCAGCCTTCACCATCTCTTCACTCCCCCTACTGCACCCTGTATCCTAGAGGTAGGATGATCACCTCCCCCCAGATTATGTTGGGCACTTTTTCCAGACCTAGACTTTTGCATGATCACTTAATGCACTCTGGGGGTTGCACTTTTGCTGTATTTCCTTGGAACTAATAAGACTAACACACCTAAAACAACGATTTGCCAGTGAAAACTTCAAGATGGAACAGTGTTGTAACGAGGACGTCTCTGAAACTAGGCTTGCCAATTCCCTTTCTGTATCACACTCACCGAAATTTGTAAAACTGAGGAAGGAATTAAGCAGAGGTGGAAGTTCTCTTGACTCTACCCCCACACTCACACATAACAAACAAAGCATAGGTGAGAGCACTCTGATGTGAACACCGTAACATGTAAATCAGAAAGGGAGTTTTCATTGTGCATTTCAACTGCACCTCATACCAACTTACAACTCTATTGGTGGATCCAACTTTACCCACCCTAATATGTAAGGCAAAGGCGGAAAGTCTTATATGGCTCCATCTCCCCTTCTGTACTACGCAGGCAGGGTTGGAACTTAACTGTGCAAGACCACCCACCCTCGAAATCTAAGGTGAAGACTCTCTTGAGACCCTCCCTCTCTGAAAAGAATCAGTTTTGCTTCTGTCAGTTTTCATGATTTTATGGCATGCTAATCTACAGCTTTGACTAAACCTGGTGTTTTTAACGGCCCAGTCATCAAAGGGTGCAAGTAAGGGAATAACCAACAACACTTAGGGCTGGGGGTTGTCAAACCACGGGCTGTTTGCAGTACAGCAGGACATCACAGCTACTGTGGATCTTTCTGGTTAAAATAAAGGATGAAGTCCTCCTTTTCGAGAATGCTGAATATTTGTCAGACTGCCTTGAAATGTTTTGGGAATTAGTTCTGGCAAGGTAGATCAGATCATATGCAAACCCGCCCCACTAACATAGATGTAAACAAAACCTATGAGGTGGAGGAAGCATTGTGTACATGTGGCATCCCCCGATGGACTGGCTAATCCAATCAGAGGGTCTGCTACTTTTGAAACCTTCGCGCTAGGAAGCAAGCTGAGGGACATGTTTTTGGTAGGACCTACACAATGGTCCATGCTAGGTAGGTGGAGGTTGGCACAGCCAAGTATTTGCTCTGTCGTCTGAGCATAGTTAGGGTCAAAGGGGATCACCACATCCTCCTTCTTTGCCCTGTTCAAGCAGATGATACTTCTGTTCCAAAGGTTTGTATTGCATCAACGCTTAGAACAGTGCCTTAAGAAACACTTCAACAAACATCCAACAACATTCAACACACTACAACAGATGAGAACATGACAACTGATGAGAACACGACAAAGGTTTAGATCGCAAGAGCAAGAAAGGAAAAGACCGTGTAGGGGGAACAAAAAGAGGTCAACACCTTCTGTGTAATGTCCCCTCCCAGCTTCTCCATGGTGTAGATTACAGATTCAGCTCCTCCATTTATTGCACGGCACAGAACACTGCTGCTCCCCAGTACATAGTACAGTTCAGTAAAGTTTAGTCAAGGCTGGGTGAAGGTTCGATTCTGCCTGCTAACTCTCGGTAATTCCAAGGATCATTTTCTGTTCAGCCCCTCACCATGCTTCTATTCTTCTCAGTCTCTCCAGACTCTCATTCTCCTCCACTCCTAAAATGGTCTCATTCATGTACTCTAATCACCTCTAAGCGGGCAAGTTAGGCACTCTCTTCGACCACCCAAACGTCATCTGAAGCTCCTCTCGTGGCTGACTCAGCCCTCCTCCTAAAGAAGGAACATCATTAAACTGGGGTGATTGCAACACCAGTTATTCTCAATATTACATGAAATGGTAAAATTGTACTACATACTAAGGAATTATTTCACATAATGACCCTCATCATCCACCCGTCTTGTTCCTATTCTCCTTATGCTTTCCTTCTACAATCATCTTTCTTACCCAAGACTTTTTTCCACCACCTCAGTCATGTTAGTTCCTTAACTTGTGTAGCCCTAACACCTCTCTGCATCCTTACCACTTGTTTTCTTCTCAATCTGGCTGTGCCAGTGCTAAGAGTGGGCCACCCAGGAGATGGAAGTTGAAGGTGAACTATAAAGTGATATTTTGTGCACCAGAACAATTTTAATTTTCTTTTTCAAATTAGGCACTAGTTCCTCGAACCTAAACAGGACACCGGTGCCCTTGTCCCTCACTGACTGTATTTATCATACACTTTACCAATAAGATCTCTTGACACGGGACTGAAAGTATTGCCTCATACCTCATAATAAATACATTCTCAACTATTTTTTTAAGTGAATTGTGCTTGGGTCCAGTAGAATAAAAGGAGACTTGGGAGTAAAATGATCTTCCATCTAAGCATTGGGTCTGGAATTTGATGTCAGCCTTTTGGTTTTTTCAATGCTTGTTTTATTTTGTCATGGGATTTGCAAAATGTTATTGTTGGGCAAACAGCTGGCCTCCTCAATCTTTAATTAAAAAACTAAAAGCAAAAATGACATTAAAAGCAAAACTATGGTCTCAAAAAGCACCCCTTGCCATAGTGTTCCCTAGCATTGAATGGAACTATTATGTATGTTGATGTACTCCTTGTGAAAAAGAAAAATTCCATAACTCACAGTGAAAGTAGCCAATGGCTGTAGTGGGCTGACCCACTGCCCAATGTTGTATGCTGTAGTGGGCAGAATAAAAATGTAAATGACACAATAAGAGACCAATGGATGAAGCCAGCTGACTGAAAGGTCCTAACAGCATTTTTAACAACTAATTTTAGAAAAATCGAAATGTCTTGCCTAACACCAGTCCTAAAGGGGTGAGACTAAAATGCTCCTGTTGGCTGATCCAAGATGTGACTGACAAAGCGTTGAGCCAGTGGCTGACAGTCCCTGAGCGAAAAGAAGTTAATGGCTGAAGAAGGCTGGTCCAAAGGCTCGTATAAGCTTAAAATATAATATGTTTGCCATGAATGATGCAAACACCATACATGTTAAATCTAAATATGATAATTAGGCTCCCATGGAAGAAACCAAGATGCAACACATAACAGATCTCTCTTCAATGCTACCTTTAAGGATAAATTATCCAATTTTGTAGGCTTAATATTACCCAACTTTTAATTAATAAGAAAAGCATTCTCATGCATGACTAGGACGCTTTTCTGTCTGCAATCTTAATAGCTACACAACTGACCAACTTTAAACTTAGGTGAAAACCACCTTTAGTTTCCTTAGACTTCATTTTATGTACTTCTGTGACACCTCACAGACTGCTGCAAATGGCATACAAGGTCAACTGTTTCGACAAATGTTACAACAGAAAAGTTACTTTCCTTCGGTTCCCAGTTTCTGGTGAATACTTTATCCTACCACAGATTCTTCACCTTTAGAATATCCCCATGTGCCAGAACGGGTCTGGAAAATATTTCAGCGAAGCTCCCAATTGTCAATAAGTGGAGCTGTGTGGCTTTGTGGTGACTCCATACCATCCCGGAAGTGACAGGAGGGGAACTGCACGTAAGCGCTACACCTGTGCACTGACATCAGTTTTTTGTATCTTTCTTCTTCAGCGCCCTCATATGTGGAGAATAGATTCAATTGTTTGAGACAGTGTGCAGGTTTATCATGGGACATTTTAAGGAGTTAAAAATACCACATCGCAGACCAGGGAGGAAAAAGCAGCACCGAAGGTAAGTAACTTGTTCTTCTGACAGATAGTTCTAACCCCAAATTACTCGCCTCAAGAATAGACACCATCGCAATGCATCCCAAAGTGGTTGGTCTTGGGAGTGGACTTAGAACAAAAGGATCTGCAGAACTGCTGGGGCGAAGTGTCTTAGCCACCGGATCCGACTATCAAGGCAGTCGTATTTCATGAATGTATGCACCAACCCTACATCACAACCTGTTGCGTGCTTTTAGAGTCAAAAAGCTAAGGAATAGCTGTGCATAATAAGCTCGAAGAGCTTGCACACGAGAAATGTCAAGACCAAGTTCAGCTCCCATTGGAGCACAATAAATAGTTTGGTGGGGAAACATACGAGTCAAATCTTTAATAAAACACTTCACAACTGAGGACTGAAAAACATAGATGTTTGGTCAATTAAATACAGAAAGATCAAAAGGGCCGACAAAACCTATTACTGAGCCTACTGCAAAAACATTCCAAGTTTAATAAACTAACAAACAAAATAAAATGAGAAACTCTTGTAAACTGTCAATCATTCGGGCACCACCCCAAGCAACAAATTTGTCCCAGCACTCAGCATAGATCGACTTTGTGAAAGGGCCCCTGACTGCAAGGATGACATCAACAACCTCAGCTGGCAAGTAAAACTCATTTAGCTGCTGGTGCTCCATCTCCACGTATTGAGGAGTAGGTGGTGAAGACTCCGATGGAAGATCTATGTTGTTGCTGAGACAGGAGGTCCTCCTGAAGTGGAAGTCTGATTGGAGGACAAATGCTCAGACTCAAGACCTCTGGCTATTACACCCTCCTGGCCAAGTCCGACGTGGCAATAAGAATTAGTTGGGCCAATTCTATCTTGATCATCAGAATTCAAGGCAGGAGAGGTAGAAGTGGAAATGTGTACAGGAGTACTTCCTTACTTTCCAGCCAGAATGTGCCACCTGATTAGTGCCCTGGAGAAAACTACAGCACACAGAATTGTTGACACTGCATGCACTGAACAGTAGCGCACAGATCTAGCTAAGACCTAATTCACGGCCTGAAGATGTCCTGTGCCACCTTGGGAAGAAACTTGCACCCGTAGTCCACCCGAAAAATCCTCTGTTACTCAGATTTAGCATTTAGAGACCCCATCAGGTGGCTGGTGACCATATTTAATACACAATCCACATCACTTATTAATTCATTAAAAGATATTCCTATTGTAACACAATTTTCACAACACACTATTAATATCACAAACACATGAAATATATTTCCTCTCAAACACACAAATACAATCAACATTTTTTTTGCATTTTCTGTCGACGTAGCATTTCGGTGGTACATATAGTTGTTCACCCCACTTTCTTTAGGACACATTAATACATATTGAAAAATATCTTCCAAATTTGTCGTAGGACTAGGTCTATGTTCTTTGTTATCCCAAAGTATTCCCACAGGTTTCAGATCCTAATTTCTTAAGACACTTGAAGTATAATGCGCAAGTTTGCGCCACTAAATCTCTATAAAATTGGGGAAATAATCGTGTGTGCTCTATTTCGTCTCTTTATATAGGGTCACCGCGAACTCCGCATTTTGCCATATGATAGTTTTAGTGGAATTAAAAAAGGTATTCTTTTCCTTTGCAGTCCAGATTTCAATTCAAACTCAAATCTGCACTGTTCCGATTTGATTGACGGAATATGCAGATTTGAGTTTCAATTGAAATCTTGACTGCAAAGAACAGGAATACTTCTTATAATTCCATTAAAACTATCGAAAGGCAATATCCACAGTTTGCGTTGACTATATTTTTTATTTAAATTATGCACAATCTATAAATTGAAATGTTAATAGCCTCCGACAAAGGACAATCTGTGTTAACTCAACTATCTTCATACTTTTGATGGTTATCTGCTCCACTTTTGCCCTTTGGAGTGCCTGTAGCCTTCTTTTTTGTGTGCATCGTGCTGCCAATACTATACTAATCCAACTTTGTCTTCGCCACACTGTTTCGATTAAACAAAACCGCCATCGAGTTCTAATAACAAACTAGTGCATGAGGTCATTCAGTGCATTAAGACTTTCTCAAATTGCTTCATAAACCGGCTTTTGCCTACAGTGCCCTCCAGATCACAATGTATGATCAGCCATGGTTCTTGATAACAAAGTATCACGATTTCGGCCTGGGTATCACTGTGTTTGTGCAACCTGATTACTGCTTCCTGACTTTTGTTAGTCATGTGCGGATAACTTTGAACCCATGCAAACACAGATGTATGTTTTATATTCCACCCTTAAAAAAAGCTTTTTGGCTCAAGAAGACTAAGAGGAACCCATCTTGGCTGAAAAATCTTGCACTTATATACTCAACAATAATTTGTTCAGAATATAACAAGAGTAAAAGCACCAAACAAAAAGTTTGACTCTGGGATGTATCTCGTTAGTAGACATACTTCCATCCATTTTCCACACAGTATTTTGCTACAGCACCCAAATTCAATTGGAAATCCGCGTTTTGAATAGTGATTAGCCTTCAGACACCCTCCTTCCTGCCAAACCCTCCTCACAGGAGACCTCAACTCCAACAATCTACCCAAGTGAGATATATTGCACAGTGACTATGCATGAAAGTTGGTATGGCTATTCCTGGACAATCTTGTTTTTGGTTCTTTCGAGTTTGCAAGGAATGTAATGTTTTTGTTTCTAAACAAGACGCCAGCCCTCTATGTTTTCACCTCGAAGTCTCGGGGAAAAACAAACAAACAAACAACACACACACACCACACACAAACAAACAAACAAACACACACACCCACACACAAACAAACAAACAAACACACCCACACACAAACAAACAAACACACACACACACACACACACACACAAACAAACACACACACAAACAAACAAACACACCCACACACAAACAAACACACACACACAAACACACACACACAAACAAACAAACACACAAAAACAAACAAACAAACAAACACACACACACACACACACAACACAAACAAACAAACACACACACAACAAACACACACACACACACAAACACACAAACACACAAACACACACGCACGCGCGCACACACGCGCACACACACGCGCGCACTCGCGCGCACACACACGCACACACGTATGCTCAAGAGCTAGAGAAATACTGCATATGAGGAAGCACAGAAGTGTGATATTATGTGAATGAGTCTCTCCTCTGTTCAAACCCAGATGCATGGAGCTAAAGCTCAGCTCAGAAGCGTCTCTTTTCAAAGGCCCATGGCTCACATGTGGGCCCAGCCAAAGTGTAGTGATGCGGGTGGATTGAAGCCTTTCAGAGGCAGTGCTGTGCTCAAAGCATCCTAGTGTCGGTCCGCAGCGACATGCCTCTAGGCTCTCAGGAAATGGTCATGGTCTGTAGGCAGTGAATGAACATTTATTGAAGCTGAAGGGGTGAAATTGACTGCAACATATAGTCCGGGTGCACTGGCAAGGCGGAGGCAAGGAAACACGCAGGCAGTGTAGTGAAAATGATGTACCCCACTACCCTACCTTGGCTTGACGTGGCAGTTCCTTCCCATATGGTGCCATCCAGGCTTCCGCCACTTATTATACCACATTACCATAAGTAATTCATAGGAGGCACCGATTTCCCATTACAAGCCGTCAAACTCTGGAACTCACTGCCAGGCAACGTTAGACACACCCAAGAGCATGTACACTTCCGAAGACAGTTAAAAACATGGCTATTACCTAGATAAGTGCACCACCCACATACCAGCAACAGAACCCAGTAAACAGTTGCACCCTCAAGCACAATCCTCAGCTTACAACCTATGAATTACAAACAACTTAACCAGCAAACTGCTTTCAATATGCAGGTAACCTTAGAAGGTTCCTTCCAACCATTCCAGTTCAGGACCACAATTATACACAAAATCTCAGATAGGACAACCCAGTGCAGCAACCAACTAAGCAGAATATATACTATTAAATACCATAAAGGAACATAGAGAGCTGTTCAAGGCTACCAGTATACTGAAACCATAAAACTGCGCATCTCTCGCACACTTTATCATTCAACACACTGCTACGTGCTGAGGCCCATATCACTATATAACTGCATCGCAGCGGTACCAAGCATGGCATGAAAACACTTCCCTCATAGGTTCAAAACAAAGGCCATTTTCTTCCAACCACACACCATATATGGTGGAGTGTGCTACTCATGTAGACCAGCGATTCAGCACTCCATATACAGGCATTTTGCGCTATATAAATACTGCAATACTGCACAATAACACAAAATAAAACGAAGTGCAGCACAGCCTAATGGAGGCAGCATGAGTTCAGGTAGGTAGAACAGCTAATTCATTTCAACTGCTTCACTCTCCGGCCAATGAAAGACCACGACAGAGTAGATGGGAATTTTACTCTGGTATCCTGTTCTATATCTGGTCCAAGTGGAGTCCTTATGTTTATGGGTGGGTAGGATGATGTGGCTAGCTCTCAGTGCTATGCATTGAGCCAAGAATGGCTTTTCAGATGGCACATAAAGGAAGAAACAACTTCCTTGGCTTGCCACCTAGTCAGTTTTTCACCTGAATCTCAGGTACGTATTACTTCAGGGTTGGTGGGAATACATTTGTCTTGCAATTGTTTATTCCATTATAGTGTGTACTCTGGAATTACAGAGAATGCAATGGCGCCTCCTGTATGTAGACTTTGGTATTAAGAGCGCAATGAAGTGCTGATGCACGGTATGTGGAGTGGTGTGGATCACTGGTTAGAGGCGGCAGACCCGGAAGCAGAGGACGGCCTGGGACCAGGGTTCAATTCCCGACGCGGCAGGGTCGTGGACCAGGCTCAGCGGACTCGATAATTCTCGCTTCGGTGCCTACTCTAACCAGGGATCACACTCGGCAACTCTGGGCATTAGCTTGCCTCATCTCCACAACGGCCCCCCACATACACCGGGGATGCCTGGTTCCACCTTGGAGATACCCAGCAGGGATCATCTCTCAGGGAAAGCCAGGACGGGTTCCCTAGTGGTCTACAGCGCTGGGACGCCCCATTGCTGGGGTAGCCATGCGCTTTACAAGACAACATAACATAACATGTGTGGTGTTGAAAGCTGTCAAGCAAATACTTTTCATTTTCGAATTACAGGCGGTTTGTCCAAGAACACACAATTTTATATTCAGTGTAAAGGTGCAATTCTAACCCATGCCACAGGCTCAAAGTTCGCAACTTTCCCATTAGACAAGAAGTCTAGTTATGTCGGTTTAACATTTTACATCAGTAGAAGCAGGAAAACTGATAAGCTACCTCCAGCTTATCAGTATTCTCTAAACTAAACTGCTGCAGTCGACTGAACCTTCAGTGCCGACTTGTTCCAAGTCTTCGAGTGTGACCAGAAATGGGAGGTGACCGAGTACAATCCTGAATGAAAGGTTAACGAAGAGCTTATTTTACTGATTGTGAAAGAACGGGTCAAGTGTTCCTTCATTTAACAATGCTCTGGTTGTACGTGGGGCCCTGTGCTCTTTCAGTGTTGAAGTTTACAAGCATCCGTGCGCACTCCAGTGGCAGCGAAATGCATCCCTTGCCACTTAATGCATGACTGAGGATTGATGCATTGGGTGTTGCCGGTATATTTTTCCCCAGTGGTGGTAACCGTGTGTGTATCGATAGATTAGGCCTCTCAGATCGAGCAGGAGCACTTCTCTAGATTGGAGGTGAAAAGGGCTCCGACTGCTTGCACAAGTGCCACTGGTGATCTTTACACTGACACAGTTGTTCCAATCATCGAGCTGCATTTTAACCCACACAGGGTCTGGACTGGTTAGAGCTTGCTTCGTTTGTTTTACGCGGTAGGTTATTAGGCCCAATGAGCTCGTTTTATTTATTATCAGCTGTATTCTCGGACTACTTTCCACGCGTTGACGTGGGTAGCGTGATATCATTTCCTGTGATATCATCGTTAGGTCACTGGTAATATATTTCTAATGGAATGGAGTCATTTTAATGCTAATTACCACTTTCACAGAATGTTTGTTGGCGAGTAAGGGTACACCCCACAGCAACGACGACCCCCTCCCCCGCCCCCCACATCCAGGTCCGACCCTCCCGGCGCTGTGGGGAGCCTCACACCGGCACGTGCCCGCCTCCCGCAGCAGCTCGCGCGGCCGGCATGACTTCTTTTTACAAAACAGCGTCTCTCCATTCCTGCCGCCGGTTATGTGTACACCCCTTTACTCTTAACTGTATTTTAATCGAAGACATATGCCAGTGCAGGCAGAGAAAATGTAATTCAGGCCTCGAAGAATGCCCATAAAACGCGAGCGGCGGGGGCAGAGAAGGGCTGGCAGCCTGACCCCGCACAGAAGAGCCTGTGTGAGCCCTCAGCAGGCCTGATGAGGTGATAAAAGCCCTTTTCCTATAAATTGTAATAAGTACTGGTGTTCCAATGCGAGGAAAGCGGCCCACCGCAGCGCTTTAACGGGCTTTCTGCGCACACCAGCTTTGGCACACCTCTCCACCTCTTGCCTCAAAAAGTCAGGCATTTAAGAGGGTGATCCCAATAAGGTCAATGGGAAATGAACATTATTGGAGGAGGGTACAGGTTGAAAAGCGGGTGACAGTTTAGTTTGTCAGGAGGATGAATGGAAGTAAATTGCTGCTTACTTGACAAACATGCTTTGACTGCTATTCGGTAGGCCCCATGGCTTCCACCCCAAGCACCTGAGCGTGCCAGGTACTCGGCACTCGATTCCTTCAGTGCCCACGCGATGCCCCTGGACGAACAAACCGAGTGCAGACTCAGGCGATTAAATGCAACATTGAATCAAAGCGAGGAAAGGTCTAACACAGTGAGGGCAGCTGAAGGGACTGAGGCACAGGAAAAGGTGGTCTAGAATGTGGCCAAAGAGGAACTAACACCGCGAAGAAGGGAGCCTGGAGTACAAAAGTAATGCAAATGGCAGAATCGCGAAAGCAGTGATGGGGAATGAGAGGCAAAAGGAATGGTGCACTGAGGGTGTGCTGTGGAATGGGAGGAGTTGTCGTCAATATGGGAAAGTGGGAATGAGGATAAACTATGTAAAGAATCAAAAGTGAAGAATACGAGAAACACGCACTAGACACTCTAGAAAGCTGAACGCAGACGAGTAAAGTGGGTAACTAGGAAAGCGGAGAGGAGAGAGGGGAGTAATTTAAAAAGAGGGAAAGAAATCTGAAGGGGCGAGATGGATTGAGTTTTCAAGAACAGCAAAGAAATTATACACCTTGAAAGTGGATAGAAAAACATCCTTAACATTTTCACAAAGTTCAGCAAGCAGTGAGCCTTTGGAATTACATATATCACACATCATCAACCATGCTCCATTAAACAAATAATCCCATTATCAATTCATGGAAGGATTTAGTGGTACAAAAGCTGTGCTATTATTATCATGCATCTCATTTCAAGAAAAAAAGATGCAACAGCGAACACCAGGCTGCCAGTAGATGTATCCAGAAAACCCTACTACAACACAGCCCAAGGGGCATACTACTAGAGATAAGGAAAAGGTCACTGTTATAATTTCATAAATTCTCTCCTTTGTCCTGTCATGTTGTTGATATTTAGTTGAAATAACGGTTAACATGCAGTAGTCACCTTTTATTTAGGCCATACTGAGGCATTGACCAGAAGCTCTTGCCTCCCAGCAAGACAGGCCTTTGAGAAGTGATATTCAAAACTCACTGTTTACGAAGACTGGTGATATTGCCAAACCTCATATTTAGATATAACTGAAGGACACAACCTCCCAATTTCACTGCCTCTCATTATCTCATTTCTGCACCTCCTGCTTGGATTATCCAAAACTTTACCCATGTGACTTGATTGTGGAAACATCTGAAAATTGGCAACGATACATGCTCTGCCTCTGGAAGCTCCTTTCTTGGCAAGGACCAGGGGACCAATGCCCCACAAAGAGCTGATTATGCATCCGATTTACGTTGGTGCGATCTATATAAAAGCTTAGTGCCCTCTTGCGTCCAAACAATGGAGTCTCCCTCCTTTAGGGGAAATTGTGGCGCTAAGAATGCCAGAAGGGGGTCAGCCAGCCCGGTGTGAAGTGGAGTGTCCACTTGTGACAGAAAACAAACTTCGATAGACCACACCAACCTATCTGAAAGAAATTATGTATAAGGTGGGTACATGGAAAGTCGGCAGATCGCTCACTTTTCTGGCTGATGGTAAGTCGATGAGAAAGACCGTTTTCTACAGCAGAAGCCTTAACGGACAACTATGAAGCAGCTCAGAAGGGGTCCACATAAAAAAAGTGAGAACTCAAATTCAAGTCCAACTGTGGCCTCACAAATGATTTTGGCAGAAACAAGTGCTGCAAACATTTTCACAAATCAAATAAGAACACATGATTTATATAAAGTAGGCTGACCAGACAACCATAAAACAAAAAGCCAAGAGCCAACAAAAAGCCTTCAACAGTGCCCAAATCAAGTCCTTGCTGGGCAAGAGATAAAAACAACAAAACTTCAGACAACTTGGCTGCAATGGATCAATTTGACAGGTGCCGCAACAAGATACAAAGTTGCCTGACGGTTTTATACAGATTTCATACAGGTACGTCTCGCCACCAAGATGATTTCAGTGACCTCAGGAGGAAGGTCAAATGCAGTACGCTACCGCCGCTCAATCTCTACACAAGAGATGCATATGGTGCAGACTTGGATGCAGCTGAAGATCCTCCAGAAGCAGCAGCTTCATCAGAGGACAGATGCTTATACCCAGGAGCTCCTTGTACCACACTCTCCTGGTCCAATACGTGCCATTATGGTGACTTGGGAATGGCCATTCCTGATTTTCTACAAAACTCGGGGCGGAAGAGGTAGCAGAAGGAAGGCATACAGGAGGCCAGACCACCACTTTAGGAGGAATGGAAACAGAAAGTCTCCCAACGTACAAAAGTGCTGACATTGCACTTTCTCCACAGTGGATTGAGTCAGAGTTCTCCTCATGGATGGAAGATGCGCTGGGTCTAACTGCCACTTATAGTCAGGCTAGGAGTCGGCAGCTGAGTTGGTCCACCTTGGTGTTTAGAGATTTCTCTAGGTGGTTCATTACCAGAAAATATCCTGGCTCACCCAAGACTCCGTACTGCTTGTTGCAGTACCAAGTGGCGGTGGCACTGTCCATGAGCCCCTTCACCAGCCATCATCTGATAGTGTGCGGTAGAGCATTCAATGCCAAGTGAATAGCCCGCAACCCCAACAAACCGATGAGGAGTAGAGCTTCTGCTGGAAACCAGAGGCCTCTGCTCTTCACCTCTCCCAGATGGCGTCCCCAATCCAGAAGCAATGCATCTGTCACCTCTGTGAAATCTGGGTGGGTTAAGGAGAGGGGTCTGCCACTGACCAAATCGTGGTCCAGCAGTCACCTCTGCAGGTCTTTTGCAGTCTCCTCCAAAATCTGGATACAAGATTCCCTAGTGCTCTGCCCATGGAATTTCAGGTCCCAGTGCAGAGCCTGCATAGGCAATCTGATATAATTCAACAGCTGAATGCAGGGGGGCAGCAATCCCAGCAACCTTACTGTCATCCAGACTGAAATCAAGGACAAGGCCTGAAACATCGGGATTGTGGTTCAAATTAATAAATTACTTATCTTGTGTAACACTCTTCCTGGTAGAGACCTGTTAAATATACCCCAGGCATCACAATAGAGCCGAAAACGTTTCCATAGTACCTCTGTGCACCAGAGCATGGTGCTGAGTGGCTCCACGCAGGAACCATTTTGCTCCAGAAGTGACGTCAGTTGCTTTAGAGACTGTCCGCACCACCAGATGTGGAGCCTCAAAAGCAACCTGATAGACCAGTGTACAGATTTCTAGACTTGGGATCTTATTAATGGATAAAGTCCAATCACAGAATAGGGAGGACAGGAGGGTCAGTGAGAAATCTGCAGCTAGATAAAGTCTGTACCAGAAAGAGAGTTATTGAAGGTAAGTAACTTATTTCTTCTGCTAGGTACTGCTAGCTTCCTATTCCTCACCTTTTGAATAGATACCAAAGCACAAACTAATTGGAAGGGGACTGTTTATAGACTCAACCAAAAAGTCCTTGGCTGTTCAGACAACAGTGCTTTGTGAACTTATGGAGGGACGCCCACATGCTTGGCATATGTCTAGGACAGGGACTCTGAGTGCTAGCGCAGTGATAGCAGCGTTGGCCCAGGCAGAATGAGCATGCAGTTCTTCCAGAGGCTGCTTTTTAGCCAGTGCATAGCAGATCTTAATGCAGAGCACAGCACAGCCTTGTCAATTCAATTCAAATTAGTCTTTATTCGATAATTTTTCAATCATAAAAAGACATTTTACAATTAAAAGTTGTTTTTGTTACCACCCACACCCCACAAGAAGCAATATCCACAATGAGTCAAATATAAAACAAATCCTAACTCATCCTATTTACATATTTACATACTTTTAAATATATAGTATTAAAACAGTTATAAAACATTATAAAAACGAATTTCATCAATACAAAGTATATCAGTTACTTATGCAGTATTCAAAACATGTCACTTGCTAAATACAATCTGCAAATTTAAGTGGCAGGGTTTGATGACTATCCTTGGGATTACTCCAAGCTCGTTTTGCGTGCCCGAATTATCCACATCCAGTGGAGAAATTTCGACATGGCTATAACAACAGGCTGGGAGGTATCAGTTCTTAGAATCCTAGCAGCCTCGTTTGCAGATTTTAAGCCCAACTGGGCACAGATCGGTTTTAGCCATGATCGCCTAGGAGCATTATATTCGGGACAAGCAAACAACACATGTCCAATGTTTCCTTGTGATCAGGACAGAAGGGGCACCGTGGAGATTGGTTCTTATACCACTTTTCAGTTAGGGCATTTAGCGGTAGTGTCCCCACCCTCAGTTGATGATATCTCCTCCTATCACCTGGGCTGGTAATCCAATCCCAATAAGGTTCAAGGGCCGGTGCGTGCTTGAGTTCTAAGAATTCTCTGGCAAAGGATCGATCAATACATTTTCCAAAGCTCTTAGACTCAATCATGCTCCAATACAAATCTCGAAATATTTTTTTGGGTGGGAAAACATTATTTACAGGGTCATCCCACAATTGAGATAATCCCATAGCCCTATAAATGTTTTTTACCGCTCTCATCCATGCTATTTTGTGTCTAGTGTCCTGAGTTCTAACCTCAAGGAAGCCTTGAGCATACTGGGAGAGTTCTGGGGTTACCCACAACCTCCTCCAGTAGGCAACTGATCTGTACTTGGCCATATCCTCAAAACTATGGAATCCCAGATCATAATTTAGGGGTAGCAAAGGGGTTGACATTGGTAGGCCAGTAATGTTGCGGAGGAATTTATTTTGTGCTACCGTCAACTTTGTAAGGTTACTAGGCCCCCATAGTTCTGCCCCGTATAAAACCGCCGCTCCTACCTTTGCGTTGTACATTTTTAAAACCGGACTTATGGGTTTGGAGTGTGAGGAAAAGAATTCCTTAGTAAGGACTCCTGTCAGTTGAGCATGCCTAGAGGCTAGCTCATTGGTGTGTTGTTTCCAATCTAAGTTATACGACAAGGTAATACCAAGGTACTTAAAAACCTGGGTTTGTTCAAGTTGAACTCCATCCATTACAGCCTTCCCTCTAATATGTTTCCGGTTGTGCAAGACCATGAAGAACAAGTTACTTACCTTCGGTAACGATATATCTGTAAGAAACAGTAGTTAGTATTAGATTCCTTACCTTAGAATATCCCCAGGCGTCAGTCTGGATCCGGAAACTTTTGCGTAGCAGTACCCCTGCGCGTCGGTAGGCGTCGTCTGCAGGCGTCCCCTGCGGCTCTGCGTCCGTCGTCGGCGTCGTGCGCCGCGATGACGTCGCTGGAGTATATAGACGCCGCCTCCGCGCGCTGACGTCAGTTCTTTGCACACAGCTTTTCCGCGCCAGAACACGCAGAGCCATGTGAGAACCAACACTGGTGCCATGTGAAACTAGGGCCCTGAAAGGGATGTCCTTAACCCTAGGTATCAGTTCGCAGAACGGGGAGGATGGGCGGGGCGGTAAGGAATCTAATACTAACTACTGTTTCTTACAGATATATCGTTACCGAAGGTAAGTAACTTGTTCATCTGAAAGAAACAGGTTAGTATTAGATTCCTTACCTTAGAATAGATACCCCAGCAATACCAACCCCGGTGGTGGGTCTGCGAACCAATACAATCCTACACCAGAAAGTCCTGGAGGACCGAACGGCCAAAGAAGCCATCCCTCCGGACTTGACTGTCCAGGCAGTAGTGCCTCGCAAAGGTGTGCAGCGAGGCCCACGTAGCCGCCTGGCAAATGTCCTGCAAAGGGACTCCCCGGCCCAGGGCAGTAGTAGCCGCCGTGGCCCGAGTGGAATGGGCTCTCAGCCCAACAGGAGGCTCCTTCCGAGCCAAAGAGTAGCACGCTTTGATGCACAGGACGACCCACCGAGAGATGGTCCGTTTCTGTACCGCCCTTCCTTTCTTCTCACCCACGTAGCCAACAAACAGTTGGTCATCCACCCGGAACTGGCCAGTGCGATCCATATAAAATGAAAGCGCACGTTTTGGGTCCAGACGATGGAGCCACTCTTCATCTTTTGAAGGATGCGGAGGCGGGAAGAAGGAGGGTAAGGTGATGGACTGCCCAATGTGAAAAGCAGAAACTACTTTGGGCAGGAAAGAAGGCCTAGTTCTCAGAACCACCTTGTCTGGATGAATGGACATGAAAGGAGGTTTGACAGAAAGAGCCTGGAGCTCACTCACTCTCCTGGCAGAGGTGATGGCAACCAGGAAGGCCGTCTTTAAAGTCAGGAGACGGAGAGGACAGGAATGAAGTGGCTCAAAAGGAGCGCACATCAAGAAAGTCAGAACCAGGTTCAAGTCCCACTGAGGCATCACGAACGGAACAGGTGGATACATGTGCGTGATGCCCTTCAAGAATCTAGTTACAATAGGGGACTTGAATAAGGAAGGTTGATCAGGCAGCCTTAGAAAGGCCAAAGGGGGGGAGGAGCCAAGCTCGCGTCCGAGATGGCCGCGTTTTAGCTCGGCTCCGCTCGCTCTCCTGTCTGTACCGTCTATTCTGTATTTTATCCTGCCCCGGGAAGTTTTCTTCGATAAGCAATGGAATGACGACATCTCGCAGGCACTTACCGTTTGATCCGCTTGTCCTTGGGTGCCGCGGATCCTGAGCTGCACCCCTGTCTGCTTCGGGGCCTCCGGAGCTACCGGGCCTGACGCTCCTTGGCGGCGCCCGGGCCGGGCGGGGCGCTGTGGCTGGCCCTTTGGTGGTGGTGTGGAGTCGGTCTGGACGGCCGATGTGCAAATAGACCGATTACGGCTCTCCGGGCCGGTCCGGCGGTCCTGCGGCCTGGTGTTGGGGCGCTGCCTTCCATGGACGGGGTTGACCGTGTGTGTGGCTCGTCTCCCCTTTGTTCTCCGGCCCGGCCATTTTGAGTTCCTCCGCCCGGACTCGGAGAACGGTGCTGGAAGCGTGTGGGGAGCCGGCGCATCGCCTTCTTCTGGTGGCCCCCCTTCCTGCTCTAGTTGTGCCTTTGTTGGTGGTTGGCCGTAGCCTGTTTTGCCCTGCTGGTGTCCGGACGCGGGTCGGAGTTTGAAGCGGCCCCGCCGAGCTTCTAAGATGGCGGCTGGCCCCATGACTCTCGGCCTGGCTGGGGGTGGCGGCGATGGCTCGCCGCATGGCACGTTTGCTGAATACCGTAAAGGTTGGCCTACACTTGGCGACATCCTCGCCGCCTTACGCTCCTGGGGGGCGCCCATGGCTGAGCCTATCGTTATCCTGAAGGGAGATCCTCTTGCTGGGCCTGCCGTGCCCCCCCGTGTGTGAGGCTTCATCTCTGTTGTGTGCTGCTGGAACTTTCCTGGAGATCTTGGACCCGGCGTCTGCTGTCGGTGTGGCTGTACGGAAGTCCGCTGCCCTCCTTCATCCTGTGCTTCCTCCTACTCGGGAGGTCCGCCGGCCGGTTCCTGTCCTGACCGGCCTTGATGGGTCTTTATTTCCCTATTTGCCTCGCATTGCTGACCGAAGATCCTGTGATTGCTCCGTTGGACCGGCTTCCATAGTGCCGTCGGAACTATGTCTACAATGCCTGAGGTGGGGACTGTCCTTTTCGGATCATCCGGGTTCCGATTGCTATGACTTGTGTGTATTGTCTATCGCACTCCCTATCCTTCACCTCCTGTTTCACATGATCTGGTTTCTTGTACGTTGGACTGCTGCAACTTGCGAGAAAAGAGGACAGGGTTGAGCTGAACTTGCCTCGGTGGACAATTATTTTGTGGTATGGGCGGAAGATCCGTTTATATTTGTATTACAATGTTTGCTACTTCGTCACGTTCCTGGAGCTTATCCGTATGTTTACTAGCTTCCCGTGGGCATGAAGTTTTTTCGGGCGGGGCGGTCGGAGCTGTTGGGGTTTTGCTTACATGGCTCCTCTCCCGCTGTTCTTTTCCTTGTTTTCCCCTCCCTTCCTTCTTTGTCTCCGTGATTCTTTCTTTCTTATATTCTTCTATATTTCGGGTTCCGATTAGGGCAACAGGCACGCTGCTGGGGGGTAGGCCATAGCCTTCTGCAGGGGTGCAGGGTGGGCTGTTAGGGGTGGGGGGAGGGGGTCTGTCTTGTTGTGTTTTTCTTCATTTCCTTTTTGTTTCTATGGCTCTTGTGTATCCCCTATTTTCGTGGCGCGGTGTCGGCATGTGGCCCCCTGGGGTGTTTTTGCTGGCAGGGCCCTTCTGGTATCTCTATTGTCACGGTTTACTGCGCATTCCTTCCTCCTGTTACCACTAGTTCCTTGTGCCGAGGTAATCTTGATTGTTTCGTTAGCCGAAGGGAGCGTGCTGTGATGCTGCGCCCTCACTTTCCTTTCTTCCTTTTTTCTGTGTCCCTTATCCCCCTCTTTTCCCCTTTTTCCCCCTGTTTTTATTTTCTTACCCAGGGTTGTTGTGACAGAGGGCCTTTTGTGTTGCAAGCTTAATTTTAGTTATTGTATTATTGTATGCTCTCGTAGTGGTGGGAGGGCGTTGAGCAGCGGTTGCGCATGTTATTAATGTGGGACTCACGTTCTGCCTTTGCTAAAATGTGACTGTTCTTTTTGGAATTTGCCTGTGCGTGGTACTCCCGCTTGCTCACGGCTCACCACGGCCCTCTGGACTCCACGGATTGTAAACATCCTGCCACGCCCTTTATTCTATTATAAAATTAACCTTCTCTTCTCCTGTCCGTGGTGGTTGATCGAAGGCTTCTTGCTTTTGCCTTTCATCTGAAGGGTTTAGAAATCCTGTTACATCTCCTGTATTGCTTCGTATATTTTTCATTGTGGTGGCCGGCCCGGTGGGTTGTAGGCCTGTATTTGTGACCGCCTTCTGTACAATAAAGGTTTTAAAAAAAAAAAGAAAGGCCGAAAGGGCAGAAAGGTAGCCCTTGATAGTGCCCAGAGCAGAGCCCTGCTGGGCAAGAGAGAGAAGAAAGAGGAGAACCTCGGAAAGAGGGGCAGAGAGAGGGTCCACAGCCTTTGCTGTGCACCATGCCACAAATCTGTTCCACCGGCAGGCGTATACCGACTTTGTGGAGGGACGCCTGGCTGCCAGAATCACATCACAGACTTCAGGAGGCAAGTCAAATGGCCTCAACTGTCGCCGCTCAATCTCCACGCATGGAGGTGGAGACTGGACAGGTTCGGGTGGAGGACCGTCCCCTGCTGCTGCGACAGAAGGTCCTCCCGAAGGGGCAGGCGGATCGAGGGACCGACTGACATGCTGAGTAGCTCGGGATACCAGTACCTTCGAGCCCAGTCCGGAGCCACAAGGATAACTTGGGCCCGGTCGCGCCTGATCTTCTTCAGCACTCTGGGCAGAAGTGGTATAGGCGGAAAGGCGTACAACAGACCGCAACTCCACTCGCGCCGAAAGGCGTCGCCGTGCGAGTGCCGTCTTGGAAACTCCAACGCGCAGAACTGATGACATTGCGCGTTCTCTTCTGTGGCGAATAGATCTAACCAAGGCTCTCCCCATTGCAGAAAGAGGCCTTTCGCCACGTCCGAGTTCAGACGCCATTCGTGATCCACCGAGCACCGACGGCTGAGTTCGTCCGCCCTGGCGTTCAGAGAACCTGCCAGGTGTTGAACCGTCAGAGTCACACCCTGACGTTCCAGCCATTGCCAGAGACGCAGAGCCTCCTGGCAAAGGGTCCACGACCCCACTCCGCCCTGCTTGTTGCAGTACCACATGGCGGTGGTGTTGTCCGTGAACACCTGCACTACACTCCCATTGACAAAGGGGAGGAATGCCTTCAGTGCTAGGCGAATCGCCCGCAGCTCCAACATGTTGATATGGAGCCGGGACTCCGCCGGAGACCAGATGCCTCTGATCTCCGCCTCTCCCAAGTGGCCTCCCCAGCCCTGGAGGGACGCGTCCGTCACAACTACGTGCTCCGGTTGGGGAAGGGAGAGGGATCTGCCTCTGACCCAATCGCGGTCCGTAAGCCACCACTGCAACTGTCTCGCAGTGCCCTCCGAGATCAGGACATGGTCGGATAGGTTGCCTTGATGCTGGGCCCACTGAAACTTAAGGCCCCACTGCAGAGCCCGCATCCGCCACCGGGCGTGATGCACCAGAAGGATGCAGGAAGCCATCAGCCCCAGCAGCCGCAGCGTCAACCTGACCGAAACCCGGGATAACGGCTGAAAGATGGGAATCAAAGCCTGTATATCCCGGACCCGCCGTTCCGGAGGATAAACCCGAAACTGCGCCGAGTCGAGAACCGCTCCGATGAAAAGGAGCTTTTGAGAGGGACACAGGTGTGATTTAGGCACATTGATGGAAAACCCCAGCTCGTGCAGGAGGTCTGCCGTCATCTGAAGGTGGTGGACGACTGTCTGGGGCGAGCCCGCCTTCAACAACCAGTCGTCGAGGTAGGGGAAGACTGAAACCCCTAACCGGCGCAGATGAGCTGCGACCACCGCCATCACTTTCGTGAACACCCGTGGGGCGCTGGTAAGGCCGAATGGGAGCACGATAAACTGAAAGTGCTCGTGGCCTACCGTGAACCGCAGGTAACGCCGGTGGGCCGGCAGGACGGGGATGTGAAAATACGCATCCTGCAAGTCCAACGCTACCATCCAGTCTTGCGGGTCTAGAGCAGCCAAGACCTGAGCCAAAGTCAACATCTTGAACTTCTCCTTCCGGAGGAAGCCGTTGACGTTCCGTAGATCCAAGATAGGACGCAGGCCCCCCTTGTCCTTCTTGGGCACCAGAAAGTAGTGGGATTGCAACCACACCCTACTTCTGGCCCAGGAACGCGCTCGATGGCCCCCTTGGCCAAGAGGGCCGTAACTTCCTCCCGCAGAAGTGTCAAGTGGTCCCCCGACACACGGTGGTTCTGCGGTGGCATGGCTGGAGGAGTGCTCTCGAAGGGGAGGGAGTAGCCCCTTCGGACGAGCTGCAGCACCCACCTGTCCGATGTGATGGTGCACCAGCGGGAGTGGTGATGGCGAACCCTGCCACCCACTGGCGTCACATGGGCCTGAAAGCTCGGACTAGGAGGACTTGGAGGCCGATGCTGCGGGGGGAGGTGTGGCCTGACCTCGCCGTTGTCCCCGACCGCCTCCACGGCGGAATCCACGGCCGCCACCGCGTTGAGAAGTATTCTGCGGTGCGTGGCTGGCAGCACGTGTGGGACCGCCCCTTCCGTGGCCACGAAAGGAGCGAAACGAACCCGTTTGCTGGCGCTGGGTCGAAAGACCCAAGGACTTGGCCGTGACTCTGGAGTCCTTGAAGCGCTCCAGCGCGTGGTCCGCCTTGTCGCCAAACAGGCGACTGCCATCGAACGGCATGTCCATCAAAGCATTCTGGACATCCGCAGAAAAGTTGGCGGATCTCAGCCAGGCGTGGCGACGAATCGCCACCGTCGTGGACATCGCTCTGCCCAGCGAGTCGGTCGTATCAAGACCACACCTGATGGAATACCTCGCCGCGTCTCGGCCCTCAATCAGAGCCTGGCCGAGCTTGTCCCGTACCTCCTGCGGGCATTGCGGCATACACTCCGCGACCGTATCCCACAGAGAGCGGGTGTAGCGGCCCAAGAGGCAAGCGGTGTTGCAAGACCGCAGGCCCAGACTCAGGGACGAAAAGACCTTCTTGCCATACTGGTCGTACCTCTTCGATTCGCGGTCGGGCGGGGCCGACGGGAATGCGGTCTGAGAAGTCGAGGCCTGGATCACCAGACTCTCAGGGGTGGGATGGGTGGACAGGAACTTGGGGTCGTCCGGACACGGACGGTGGCGTCTGGCCACGTTCCTATCAACAGGCGAACCTGAAGCGGGCCTGGGCCACGTGCCCAAAAGAACGTCCGTCAAGGCCTCGTTGAACGGCAGCAGAGGCTCCTGTGGGCATGACTGCGGTTTGAAGACCTCGGTGAGTATGTTAGTCCTCACTTTTGCGACGGGGAGCTCAAGGCGCAAGGCCTTGGCAGCCCTCATCAACACCACTGAATAAGCAGCCCCAGCCTCCGAGGCCACAGTAGGAGGCGAGACAAAACCAGGGTTAGGAGAGTCGTCCAGACCACTGGCCTCACCCAAGTCACCTGTCCAGTCCACGTCGTACGGACACTCGCGTGACAGAGGGTCCTCAGACCCCCTCCCAACCCTCTCCATAATCTACATCCTCACCATACTCGGAGTCAACGATGTAGACCGGCTCCTCGGGGTCAATGGGCCCCATCGGCGCCGGACTCGGCGTCGGACGACGCCGGTCCGACTCCGCGTCTGGAGTCGGAGAGGAAATGGGGGTGGCGCCGCCCGGAGCCGGAGCCCCGACGCCGGCCGAAACCGGCGTCGGAGTCGCGGCGCCGCGCGGAGGCGGCACCACGGGTTGCCCCGATGGAATCGGCGCCGGAGAGGCCGGAGGACCAGCCGGCGTCGACCCTGAAGGGCCCAGCGGCGCCGGGGCCGGAGCCGCCGGCGGCGTCGGGGCCGGAGCACCCGACGGCATCGGGGCAGGAGCACCCGAACCGCTCGGGCCCCCGGACGGGACCACCGGGCCCGCAGGCGCTGTAGGCCCCGTCGGAGGAGACAGCGCCCTCATGGCCATGAGGAACTCCTCTATCTCCTCGCGCGACGCGCCTTGCCCAGGGACCGACGGGTTATGGAGCAGGTAGCGTCGGCGACCCACGCGGAGCCGCGGGGGTGGGGCCACCCGAACCCCCGGCCGCGTCGGGGGGAGTCGGGGGTGCGATGACGACGCCCCGACTTCTTGTGTTTCTTACCTGAGGAACCGGAGGAATGGTGACGACTTCCGGAGCGCTCGTGGTGGCCCCGCGACCGTTCCCTTGACCGCTCCCTCGACCTCCGGCCGGACCAGGACCGCTCTCGACGCGGGGCCGACACCCGGAGCTCGATTAGCTTGCGGGACCGCTCCCGTCTAGCCTTACTCGTTAAGGCCCGGCAGTCGACGCAGGACTCCACGTCGTGGTCCGCGCCCAGACACCGGAGGCAGAGTCGATGGTGGTCGGTGACCGACATCGTGCGGTCACACCCGTCACAATTCTTTAAACCGGGCATCCTACCGGCACCTTAAGAGTTAGATAGTAATCAAAAAACTTTGGTCAAAAGACCGGAGTACTGCTCTTCGGATCTGCGCTAACTGGCGCGGAAAAAAGAAGAACTGACGTCAGCGCGCGGAGGCGGCGTCTATATACTCCAGCGACGTCATCACGGCGCACGACGCCGACGACGGACGCGGAGCCGCCTGCCGACGACGCCTACCGACGCGCAGGGGTACTGCTATGCAAAAGTTTCCGGATCCAGACTGACGCCTGGGGATATTCTAAGGTAAGGAATCTAATACTAACCTGTTTCTTTCAGATTTTAGTTTTACTAGTATTAATAACAAGACCATGGTCTGCACAGAACGATTCAAAAACTCCAATAGCCCTCTGTAGGCCCTGTTGAGTCTTAGATATCAACAGGGTGTCGTCCGCAAACATCAACAGGGGGATCAGTCTTCCTGCCAACTTAGGGGCATCTGTAGGTTGTTGGTCGAAGTACCTGATCACCCTGTCGATGTATAGCGAGAAGAGCGTTGGTGCTAGGACGCATCCTTGGCGTACTCCCTTTGCAATGGGAAATTTATCAGTAACACTGCCCTGCTGATTCCAGCGAACTTGCGCAAAATTATTCTCATGCATTCTAATAAGCAAGGACAAAATTTCATTTGGAATGCCCTGTTCTTGTAGAGCTTTCCACAGCTTGGGGCGGGGAACTAAATCAAATGCAGATTTTAAATCTACAAAGGCTGCAAAAAGCATCCCCCCCCCTAATAAAACAACACGCCAGTAAATTAACACAAATCTAAAAACTTGATCAATAGTACTAGTGTGACTTCGAAAACCAGCTTGTAGGGGTGACAAGATGTCCTGATCGTCAATCCATCCATGAATACGCTGCAATAATAGCCTCGCTAATACTTTTTGGATACATGCGATGAGGCTAATAGGCCTGTAGTTGCCTGGGTCCGAGCATGCCCCCTTTTTAAAGATGGGGATTATCTCGGCACCCTTCCAGGTCTCAGGAATAGACGAGCCCGTCGCAATACCATTGGCTAACAGCTGGATATAGGTAGCCCATAGATCTTTATCATGTAGAAACAAATCTGCAGGGACAAAATCCAATCCTGGAGCTCGAGCTTTGGGTATATTATTTAATGTTTTTATGACGTCAGCTTTAGAAAAGTGTAAGTGGCTCATAGTGGTGTTTACGGGAGCCACACACTCTTCATCTCCCCTATCCTCAGCAGCAAACTGGGTAGTATAATGAGAGACCCATGCTTCTGGTGACACGTGATTCACGGGTTCACCTCTTTTGGCCCCCCTTCCCCATTTGACAATGTTCCAGAAGGAGGTCATAGACCTTTCTTTGGAAGCTTTGAGGAGGTCCCTCCAGTAGCCTTCCTCCCAGTCCCCCTTAGCTCTAGCTTGGACTTTTTTGTATGTTACTCAGGCATCCCGTATCTTGTTTATTTCTTTTAATTTCACTGCATCAGATAGGGCCCTATAAGCAACCCTACAAGTTTTGTCATACCACTGATCTTCCTTCCTAGTTGGCGTGAGCCGCTTTTTAGTAACTTTTTTTTACAAAGAAACATTTCAATTTTTTAAAAAACTCATCATGGATCATAGTTATTTCGATTGTTGGAGTGACCATTGTAGATTTTCTCCTTAATTCTGCAATGGCCTGGGTTGTTAGGTCCCTCATAGCTATTATGCTTTCCTCATTAGCTGCACAATTAGCCCATCTAATACGTCTATTATCGTTTGAGAGAGTAACTTGAACGTTTTCTCTCTGTTCATTTTCTTTAGATAGGTCGAACAACTTGAATGTCAAAATTAATGGGTCGTGATCGCTTTCAACCCTTGGCTCAATCCACATATCATCGACACTAGCCCAGTTCTCTTTGTTAATCAGAATATAGTCGATGCGACTGTGTGAAGTGCCATTAGTGAAAGTAGGGCTACCCTGCTTGTCCGAGCCCGTTCTTCCGTTGGTGGCCCGCAGCCCATACTCAACACATAAGACTTTTAATTGGAGTGCAGCCTCAGACCACTTTTTAATAGGTGTTAAGGAGAGCTGAGGGATATCCCAGATATAGTCCTCTTCAATCATAAGGTCTACATCTTGGTTATCAAGTGGTTCAAAACAACAATTAAAATCGCCGCCAACAATAACATTAACGTTCAAACAATATTGTTTTAAAAGAGAATCTAGCTGACCAACAGCCTCAGTGGGTTTGCCCCCTGGTAAACCCCTAGAGTAAATATTAAAAACATAGAGATCCTTATGTTGGGGTAGCTGTAATTTAACCAGTAGTATATCAGGGCTATTAGTAGTCAATTGAAGAACTGAATGTTCACTGTTCTGTTTGACCCATGTTACCAAGCCACCCTTAGACCTTCCCCTTATGCTCGGTATCGCTGAAACGTAGAAGTGTAGGTAGCCTTGAATAGGTTCAGGATCGAGCTGCCAGGTTTCCTGGAGAAGGATCATATCCTTCGAATCCAGGAAGGCTGACCAGTCCTGTGATGGAATTTTGCTTTTTAAACCAGCAACATTCCATGACATTAGAGTAAATAAATCATGGACTTGTTCGTTATTGGGTTCCATACTGCTAGATTGGCTCTCCCTGTGTTGTTGGGGGGAATCGAACTCATTTGTACAAGTCGCACTTACGATCAAATTTGGGGGTAAATTTACATTTTGAACGCTTTTGACAGTATAGTCAGATTGGCCAATGGGGTAATAATCATATTGTGTGGTACCCAGATCGGCCTGTATGTTGCTAGCATTTTTTGGTGGATCAATTGTCTCAGCATTAGTCTGAACTATCATATCTGGTGAGTCTCCCCCTACTTGTACACTGTAGGGTACAAATGAAGCAAAATTAGGTCTACCCAGTCAATCACAATCATTTAGCCCAGATAGAAGTTCATATCTGTTTCCTATGGCCAAGCCCCATTCAATAGGGGGAGCCCTTGTTCCTCTATTACTCCTTACTGAGTCCCACGCAAGACCCGGGATCTTGGAAAATGTAACATTCTGCTGTTCCCCATAGAAAAATTTAAGGGTGAGGGGGACCACAGTCCCTGATCTTCTTTGTGGGGGGAAAATATATTTTAAGACATTGGGAAGGACATCCGAATGGGAAAAAGTCACAGTAACACAGTCTCCTTTGAACTTTTTAGGACGATTCCCAATCCAAGCAACCCTTTTCACTGACTTGATTACACATGCAAGCTGTTGCTTGCCTCCTGGTGCCATCTGCATATTTCCCGTTAGCCAGTGCAATGCCTTGCTAGACAAGGATGATGTCGATTCAGTTTGTCCATCCGTGAGTGGGGGGACATTAGCCAACACTAAGACCACTGGAGAGGCTTCTTCAATAAATTGGAGGGGATCCGGTTCCTGGCATGTTATTGGCTGAATTATAGTTGTTACTGGTACACCATCAGTCGCCTGCGTCTGATTATTTAAATTAGTTGGATTTTGGGCTACACAGGCAGGGAGCGTCAACCCGCTCCCCTTTTCTATAGGACTTCTCACATTGTTCTCAGGTGGTTGATCCGGTTTTGTTGCCAGGATTGTTAGCTTGTTGACCCCATCCAGAGCCTTAGTCTGAAGGCCGCTCAATTTTTTTACCTCGGCATTTAGTTTGTCGATCTTGGCAATTAGAGGTTTAATTATAGTTTTGGTTTTGAGGTCTATAATGTCAGCTATCTTCTGGAGCAGATCCTCGTCCCTATAGCTTTTATCATGGTCGTGATCTTCTCCATATTCGGTAATTTTGGCTTTATTTTTCCCTGTGGGTGTTACTCTTCTTTTCCTATTTCCCGAGCGTAGACCTGACCGTTTTTGCTGAGTTTTTCTGCGGGTTATTACAGGTCGAATTTCCTGTTCGGGAGATGAAGGATCGTCAGAGTTGTGAACCATAATCTCCTGGTCAGAATCATTATTATTTTCCAGATCAGATGGCACTGTGTTTGCTACGTCATCCAACATAAAACTGTGTTGGTCAGCATGATTTTGACTTGAGTGGGCTGTAGTATCTATCGGATCCGTCAGGACATCAAGTGTTGTGGAGGCTGTCTGTTGTGGGCTTTGGGTTGGGCTAAGTAGCTGTAAATTGGGAGACTGGCTTAAGCCCAATGACTGTCTTCTTTCGTTGTTAATTTTGGCAACCACCTGGACCATGTAATTATCTATGGTTTTTGTACAGTCTTGGGGCTGTTTTTTTGACTTATTTTTTGTCATGTTGGACACTACGTTGTTATTTTCCCGTTTAGCGAGAATAGTCGTCACACAGGAGCTCTTACTTCGGCAGCGTATAAATGGACCAGAGAAAATTGAGCAATATTACAGTACGTATTGGTTGAAACAAAAATGAATGTACCAAGGCACTGGGGCTGAAGCGTACAAGTCACACAGTGAGGATGAGATACTCCACTTATTATTCGTACAGATGGAGAGATATTAAAACAAAATAATAAGCGGTCCTTACTTGTGAGTCAAAGGGTGTGGCCCAGTCCAGTCCCGAACAGTCTCGGACTGTCTAAGACTGTCCGCCCTTGTCCCGGGCTTCTCCCGGGCGTCCCGCGCGCGGTCCCGCGGCGCGGGAAGTGTGACCGCTTTTAAGCGCCTCCTGGCGCTGGAATCACGTGCGCGCCTTCAGCGCTCTGCCCCCTGGGAGTTGCAGTCCTCCTCTCGGCGGCCGCGGTGGTGACAAACGCGGCGGCGGGAGGACTGCAGAACAACGTGCAGGGAAGCTTGCTGGAACCCTTTCAAGCCGGAAATTTGCCCTGGTAGATTAGGAGGAACACCGCTCTGCCGGGAGTGTGTCCGCTTTTAAGCGCCTCCTGGCGCTGGAATCACGTGCGCGCCTTCAGCGCTCTGCCCCCTGGGAGTTGCAGTCCTCCTCTCGGCGGCCGCGGTGGTGACAAACGCGGCGGCGGGAGGACTGCAGAACAACGTGCAGGGAAGCTTGCTGGAACCCTTTCAAGCCGGAAATTTGCCCCGGTAGATTAGGAGGAACCTTGTCTTTTTTCACTCTGGCGAACCCACAAAGAGATGATAGTCTACCCGGTGGTCCTTGGTACAATCAATGTAAAAGCTGAGCACTTTTTTGGGGTCCAAGCGGTGCCTGATGTGTCATTTCTGGGCTGCAGCGAGCACCTGGAACAGATGGAGATCAGAGTCCTCTGGTCTTCTACAGAGTCCCAGCTCCATATCAACCATATGCACCTGAGGCCATCTGCTTGAAGTAGCAAGCCTTCCTTCTGTTCAACATGGGGAGGCTGATACAGATGCACACAAACAACACGACTGCCTTGTGGTACAGCAACAAACAGGGAGGGGTGGAGTTATGGACCCTGTGCTAGGAAATGGCTGTACCACTAAGGAATCTTCCTAATGGTCAACCACCTGGCAGTTTAACTGAATGCCAGGACCGATAAACTCTGCCATCGGCACCTAGCGGATCTTGAGTGATGGTTACATCTGGAGGTAGATCAAGGTCTTTTCTGCAAATGGGGAAACACTTGGCTCAATCTGTTCATCACTGCTCAAAACACGCAATGTCAGAACTTCCCGCTCTGAAATCCAGGACAGAGGCTGAAGGATCAGTATTATAACCTGAATGCACTGGACTCTCTTTCCGGGGGAAAGGCAAGAAACTGAACCAGGTTCAGATTGGCTCCAATGAATGGGAGTGTCTTAGAAGGAGTCAGGTGTAAACTACAAGGATGCCAGGTAGTTTGGAGGTGGTTGGTGTCTGCCTGGTGCGAGCCCGCCGCTTCAACAGCCAGTCGTCGAGCTAGGAGAAGACTGTAATCCCTGACCTCCAATGGTGTGCTGCCACCACCACCATTATTTTCATTAACACCAGAGGGGAGCACAGAGAACAGAAACTGCTCCTGTCCTCCACGAACTGCAGGTAGCACCGAAAGTGTGGAACAAAGGGTATACGGAAATAAACGACATCCAGGTCCAATGTCAGTATGCAGTCTCCAGGATCAAGGGCAGACAAGACTTGAGTGAGGGTGAGCATTTTGAATTTCTCCTTCATCAATAGGCTGAAAAGCTCTGTCCTCCTAGGGCACCAGAAAGTGGTGGGAAATCACAACCATGTCCTTTTTCTGGCACTGGCATCCCCTCAACAGTCCTTTGGCAAAATGGGCATGCACTTCCTGCCACAAAATGAAGATATGACCCTCAGTCATTTGCCGGGTGGACGGTGGAAAGTGCTGCGGGGATGAAATGAAGGGTAAGGCATAACCTTTGCGGACAATCTATTTATTTAAGAAGTTTTCTATAGCGCTGTCCAGACCCAAGGGTATCGGAGCGCTTTACAGTGGAAGCATAGCAAATAATCATCAGATACATGACATAAGAGCGATATAACAATCAACGAGTGTCAGAGTAAAGAGCAGCGTATTGTAATGTAGAGCCTTTTTGATTTCAAGATTCTTCAAGTCTTAGGATTGGAGCATCTCTCGATGATTGCGGTCTGTCCCAGATTATCCACTTCCTAGGGAGCGGTTAAGGAACAAGGATTTGAGTTGTCTTTTGAATTCCACAAAGGAAGGCAAGGTTCTGATGTGTGGGGGGATGGAATTCCAAATTTTGGGGGCGCTTCCAGTGAAAGAGCATTCAGCTGTTCTTTTCCTTCTGATTTTAGGTGGGATGAGAAGGAGGGAGTTGGAACTTCTCAGATTCCTGGATTGTCCTGCTTTCCTGAGTTTTTCGCCAGGTACTCGGGTTTGCCAGTGTGCAGGGCTTTATGTGTTAGGCAGGCTGTTATGAAGCTACTTCGCATTTCGACTGGAAGCCATTTGAGTTCTTTGAGTGCAGGAGAGATATGATCAGATTTTTTAATGCCGGTGATCATTCTAGCTGCCGCATGTAATGTTGTTTTGATGGGTGCCAAGTACGATTTAGGGATTCCTGTTAGGACTGCGTTCCCATAGTCCAGTCTTGATAGTACCAGCGATTGGGTGGCCAGTTTAAGGTCCTTGGTTGGAATGTAGGGTTTGATTTTGTTCAGAAGTCTGAGGTTAAGGAACGCACTTTTGGCCGAGTTCTTAATGTGTCTCATCATGTTCAGTTTTGGGTCTAAGGTGATGCCTAGAGATTTGACAGAATCTGCTAGAGTGAGATTCCATTTGAGCGCATCGATAGCCTTTAACCATTCAGTGATTTGGGTGTTATTCTCCTTGTTCGAGATGAGGAGTGTCTCGGTCTTGTCTGGATTTAGTTTCAAGTGGTTGCTTGTCAGCCAGTCTTGAACTTCTTTCAGGACATCATTTAGTCTTTGCATGTCTTTTAAGAGGTAGTTTCCAGATAGATCTGCGTATCATCCGCATAGAGGTGGAAGCGGATGTTGGCTTTTCTGAGTAGTTTGGAAAGAGGTTCCATGTAGCTGTTGAAGAGTTGTGGAGAGAGCACCGATCCTTGGGGGACGCGCTTGTTGACTTGTTGGATTTCGGAGGTGAAGTTTTTGATTTTGATTTTTTGCGTGCGGTTGTGTATAAAGGAGGAGAACCATTTAAGAACTAACTCGCCAAGACCAGCTCTTTCTTGGAGAGCCCTTATGAGGAGTTCGTGGTCAACCATATCAAATGCTGCCGAGAGGTCAAGGAGAATGAGGAGGCAGAATTTGTCAGGGTCTAGTGATCCATGTATATCGTCCATGATGTTCAGAATAGCAGTTTCTGTGCTGCAGCCTTTTCTAAAGCCAGACTGGTGGGAGTCCAATAAGTTGAAGTTATCCAGGTGCTGACTTAGTTGATGAAGTACGCATCTTTCTAGTGTTTTTGAGAGCAAGGGGAGGTTTGACACAGGTCTGAAATTGTTTAGATCTGTCAGATCTAGACCAGGATTTTTCAGCAGGGGGATGACTTGCCCCATTTTAAGGCAATCAGGAACCACTCCGTCTTTTAGGGAGCTATTTATGATTTTGCTCCAGAGCGGTGCAAAGGCGTACTTCATTTTTTTGATCAGTAGAGGAGGAATGGGGTCTAGGACATGTGCTGAGGGTTTGGAGGAGGAGATAAACATGATTATCTCAGTTTCTTGCACGGGACGGAAGCTAAGCCATGGGTTGGGAGAAGAGCCAGGAGAGAGAACATGTGGTATTCCTGTGATGCCCTTCATGAGGTGTGATTTGTTGATGTCTAATGATAGTTCGATTTTTGATATCTTGTCGTTGAAGAACTGGGCAAAGTTGTCACAGAGATCTTTGGACGCCTTCACAGATGAGGACACTGGCTTGGAGGTTTGTTGTCTAGTGATGTTATAGAGCTCCTTAGGTCTGTTTTTTGGCACTGTCCAGTGCCTCACGGAAGAAGCTGGATTTCTTGTTTTTGATGTGGTTGCTGTACTTCCTACGGGCTGATTTAAATTGATCCCGAAGGATGGCGGTCGGGTTGTTTCTCCACTTTCTTTCTTTGGCTCTTAGATTCCTCCTTTCGGAGTTCAGGTCAGAGTTGAACCATGATCCGGACGGGATAGCTCTGCTCTTTTTATTTTGTCGAGTAAGGACACTAGCTCAGAATTGTACCGGTCAGTGAGGTCATTAGTGGAGAGGTGGACTTTGTTGTCAGGGAGAAGTGAGCATATCTGATCTTCTAGTATTCCCAAGGGAACTTGGGAGAGGTTTCTCAGCCATTTGGGAGGGTCTTGAGGGGGTGATTGGGAAAGAGTGGGGTGATTGATATGAAATAGAATCAAGTGGTGATCTGACCAGTCAACGGGGAGTATGTGGTTGACCATGATTGTGTTCTTTTGCGCAATTATGGCATCCAGTGTGGCTCCTTTATAGTGTGTCTTCTCTGTGCAATACTGGATTAGATTGTTATCACAGAAGAGACTGGATGGCGATTGCATTAGAGAGTTGTTGGTCTCGTTCCACCGTAGGTTCAGGTCACCGAGAATTAGATTATTGGTATCTCCGAGTGGGTGGTTCTATCCCTGCAAGGGCACACTAAAGAGGCTTGGCAGATGTGGCTGAGGTGGGTGGAGGGGGCAGAGAGCTGAACTGCATGTTGACCTTGGCTACGGGTGCAGTGGGCACCTCTGCCTCGAAACTTCTGGGCTCCCAGCTGAGGTGGCCCAGGCTGGCAGCAAGCGATGCCTGAGCCAAAATCCCAGTGAAATTATTGTGAGTGGCGAGGCTGGGCAGAGAGACCTAGAGGGTGAGTGGTAGCCCTACTCTCCTTGAAGTGGTCAGCCTTGTCCCCAGTTAGGCATGTCCCATCAAATAGCATGTCCATCAGGGAGGGCTGGGCATAGCCCAAGAACTCAGTAGATCGCAGGCACACACGGCAATGAATGGCAACATTGGTGCCTATAGATGGCCCAGCGGAGTCCATGGTGACCAAGCCACAACAAATTGTCAACTTGTCTGTATCACAGCCATCTTAAATCACATGCAAAAGAACAGGGCGAAGGTCTTTCGGTACACCAGGGAGGACTTGTGCCATAGAATCCCACATGCTGGATGTTGATGGCGGCGGTGTGATGGATTGAATCCAGGATACGTCCCACGGTGTTGGCGAAGAATCTCGCCTCTTGCCGAGTACAGAAGAATTCATCTCGGTGCTTCAGTCTACCAGCGTCTGTATTCTACGCGCAGCCACAAGACAAGGCGATCCGTTCCTTTGATCTACTGCGCACCTCTCCGTGGGCGTTTTGAGAGAAAAGAAAGAGAGAAAAAAAATAGTGTCTGTCACCGCTCGACAACAATCTAGTACAGAGTAACCTACCCGATGTGCAGTTAACCCTCACCCCCGCAGCCCCTGTGTGTGCTGGGCAGTGAGGATCTTACCCAGTCCATGTCCTGAGGAGAACCACGATTTATTATGTTTCGAAACGCGTTGACCCTCAGCCTGAGACAAGGAAGAAGGGTGCAGCTAGGATTGACTAATACCACTTTGGTGGAACCCGCTGTTAATCCTTTAAATCAATAAACACGTCACAGGTGTTGTGAGATAGGCAGGCAGTCCAATTCCATTCCTACTTTTACCTGTCCACTGGTATTTGAATGAAAGGACTGGTTTCTTATGTGTATCAGTTTTCCTTGTTGAAATGTGTTTTATGTTGCAATTCATTTTGAATGTATTTGTTATGTACAAAGTTATTTTGGAGTCATGAATTTTGAGTATCCACTGTGAACCCCTGTACACTTGTATATATTGCGCACATTATTGTATGTTATTGATTCAACTGTTTTGATATGAGTCTCCTTTGAAAACATATGGATCGATTAATGAAACTTAATTATAAATGAAAATAAATCTCTTTGTGACAAAAAAAACGTCTGGTTCACGCAAAACAAATTGGTTGCGGGGCAGTAATTCATTATAAAACAAACCTGACTAGCCACCCTTGTTCTGTTTAATAGTTGTTGAGGTCCAGGCTAGCCAGCGGTAGGACCCAATACCTCCTTTTGTGTACTTTATAGAATCCCAAAGGGCATGAGTGTTACGGCCCAAAAAACAGTAGGCATTTATCGGTCATAGGGCTAAATTTCCAGATGAGGTGGTATTTTCCAAAATTCTCCACTCGCTTTAATTCCCGGAGGTTCAGCTGGTGGAACCCTACATGACGAGGCTCTCTGGAGAAGGGTGCTGTGTCAAAACGGCTGGGCTGCCTGGAGCAGGGTGATGGCGCCTGGCAACTTGACTGTTAACTCGAGTGCCAGTACATGGTTTGGCCAAAGCCCCTAGAAAGGTTTCTGTCAGGGCCTCATTGAAAAGGAGAAGAGGCTCAGAAGTAGTCTGGCCCAGTTGTAGGGCCTTAGTCAGCATGTTTGTTTCACCTCCATGGTGGGGGGTGGAGATCAAGGATTTCAGCTACCCTACGCATAGAGTATGGGGTTAGATTTTTCTGTGCCTGAGCAAGGAGGCGAGAAAATAGCAGACTTCGGTGAGGTATCCAGCCCACTAGCCTCCTGCAAGTCCTAGTACTAATTATCCTCTGCATATGCTGAGCAAACTCATCTCCCTGGTCATAGTCGCTGTCAGAATCAGTGCCGAGGGAATGCAATGAATGTTGCTTACTGTGCCGAAGTTCAAGTGTAGGGGCTAGCGCCTCAGTCAGATCCCGGCGCAGCATCTTCTGAAGTAGGCCCAGCATTGAGGTGGCAACGGAAGAGATATTCGGAACCGCCTCGTCAGAAGGCGACTTGGGCATCGTCGTACGCAAACATGACTTCGGTTTGAGTGCCGAGGGCGGCTTCAGAACTGGAGCGGAGGGCGGAAGTGGCTCAGTGGGTCCAGCGGACGCTGAGCCTAGTGGGGGTAGTCCAGGTGGAAGTCCTCTTGGCTCTGTGGGACCCGAAAGCAAGCCAGAGGGAGTCAATAGAGAAACGAAGAGCCAGAGCATAGCAGGGAGGAATACTTCAATTTGGTGCAGCATGGCTAAAGGCCCTGGAAACTCAGCTTGTGCCAGAACCAGCTGCAGGATCGGCGCTCCAAAGTCGGCTGACTTTGAGAGTGAGACAGTTGGTGCTACCCATGCACTCCTGCTCGACTTCTTGTGTTTTCTGTGCTTACCGGAGAATTTGGATCTCGACAAAGACCAGCCTTTAGAGCGGCTCCTTCGACTCCGGGAACAGGAGTGTTACTGGAATAGCGCCTTGGACTTGGAGAGGGACTTGGGAGTGGTCCAGACGCTGCGTCTTTTTGTGCTGGGAACA
The DNA here is from genome assembly GCF_964261635.1 of Lissotriton helveticus. Taxonomy (NCBI): domain Eukaryota; kingdom Metazoa; phylum Chordata; class Amphibia; order Caudata; family Salamandridae; genus Lissotriton; species Lissotriton helveticus. The sequence continues at coordinate 1,223,309,505 of NC_136065.1, forward strand.
AAGTTTCACCTTGAGATCCTGGATGGCCTTTGAGTTCAGTGACTCACAGTCTCTGCAGCTCTAGGAGTCAAGGCCTGACTCCGGACACCACTGGCATACCTGGAGGGTCTCTGTCACAGATATATCTGCTTGTGACAGTTCTTAGGGGGTGATATCCATTGCACACAAACAAATTTGTGAGAAGAAGAAAAATCGAGTTAAGGGTCTCAGAGTTAAAAAGCAGCTCTGGACTTGTGTCCGGTGGGTGCGGAAAGAAAGGAACGGACGTAAGCGCACAGGAGTGACACCTATATAGGCAACGCATGTCAATTTCGGAGCAGAACGGCTGCAGTGCGGAGTCACACAGTACCACCGTCCAGCACGCAAAGGTACTAAGGAAATGTTTCCGGATTCAGTTTGACACCTGGGGAATATTCAAAAGGTGAAGGAATCCACAGATATAACTCTATCAGAAGTTCTGAGCTCTCCATTCAGAGTCAGATTTGACTGTAGATTTGAACCCCAGTGATATTTCGAAATTCCCAGTCCTGCGGGTGGTTGCCAGCTGCTTGGGAAAAGCCCACCATCAATTCAGTGGCAAAAGATAACTTCCATCAAAATAGATACAATAATTTGGTTTGAGCCACGTAAGTTAGAAAGGAGTGCGAAGTCCATGCCAACATTCTGAATAGAAAAACACACAAGATGATGGACGGAATGTTGCACAATGGCTAAACATTCACCCCCAGTCACAGATCTGTGTTTAATCCATCGTTATTTTGCTCACCAAGCCACCCTAGTTCAGACATGGGCATATGCAAATCAGTCTCGACCCTGTGCCTCATGGGAACAGTCCAGACCGAACTGCCAAGCCATGTCTTTCCTGGACCGGAATCAATCATCCTAGGACCGGTTTCTGGCTATCAGCCGTCTTCAGCCAGGATAACTTGACTCCAGTGGCTTAGTGAGCAAGGGACCAACGTCTGGGCATACCCTTACTACATAGGGTGAAAAGCAAAACACACAAGATGATGGACGGAATGTTGCACAATGGCTAAACATTCACCCCCAGTCACAAATCTGGATTTAATCCATCGTTATATTGCTCACCAAGCCACCCCAGTTCAGACATGGCCATATGCAATGTCTGAACTGGGGTGGCTTGGTGAGCAAAATAACAATGGATTAAACACAGATCTGTGACTGGGGGTGAATGTTTTGCCATTGTGCAACATTCCGTCCATCATCTTGTGTGTTTTAACATTCTGAATAGGGCCCCAAGCTACTCTATAAAGAATGACAAGATGCACCTAACTTGGATGTGGTTTCCCCTTCAACCACATGCTCAGAGGATTCTCTCTCCAGGAAGAAGCTGAACCAGCTTCTTCTGTTCTCTAGCTCCAGTCAGAATACAAGAGCGTGCATAGTCTATGAATTGGATTCCTTTTCCAGAATATCTGCTATGGTTGCTCAAGCAAGAGCATTTTTTTCTGCTCCGGGTAGTGAAAACCACACATGACTGGGACCAAATGTGGGTGGGCAAAACAAAACACGTGCCGCTTTTTTGCTAGGGTGAAAATGTGTTTTAGCCATATTTCAGTGGGAAATTCAATTATGGCAATCTCAAGAAGAACTAACGACCTCAAGAGTACCCCAGTGCTGGTGTCCGAGCCTACTCCTTGGTCAAGAAGATTTCATTGACTTGAGAACCAGGCAAATCACAGGGTCACTTATCAGGGCACAGAGGAAGTTAATCAAAGTCATTGAGGTCTCCTTCACACATTCTTCGAAACTCAGATAAGAGTCATGGTCTTGCCTCTCTGAGAGACTAAATCCATATCCAGGAACTTTGCCTTTAAGAGTGAGGAATTAAAAGTGTGTCATTGCCCACCGGGCTCAGGGGTTGTGGAGTAGCCAGAATGCCAGGGATGGGGGGGGGGGGGGGGGGGGGGGGGGGTAAAATAGTTGAAGACAATGGAGTGGGGACGAAAGTTATCAAACCAGAGCCAGTACCAGACCTGGCAGAAGTTGGTTTGTAGCTTGTGAAGTAACTTGAGATAGGACTAGGTGCAGAATCTTGGAAAACAATTCAGTAAAATAAAACCCCAGAAGAGTACTATAGTACTACTATTAATGAAGACATATGGAGCAGCAGGTCAGCATTCCACAGATTACAGGTCCGGGCAAATGTACCAAGAGTGATGTACTAGGGCCGGGCAGTATATTAGCTGGGGGAAGTACACAATAGCTAGGCAGAAGTTCAGTGTTTGCCAGGGAAGGTGTTAGCTATGGAGAATAGCTTGTTTGCCCTCCGGCTAAAGCATCAGACAAGTGACATATTGAAAAAGGCAGTGGGAAATATGCTATCCATTGAGAAAAGCAGGATAAGCAAGGAAGTAATGTGAATGTCAAGGAGGATACCTAGATGTCACATGTCTACACACATGGAAACGGGGCAAATTTCAGCTCCTTTGGTGATACGTTGAGACTGTAGTATAAACAAAGTGATTACTTGCTTCTAGCGACCACAATGAATAGAATGGAAATGTCAAATTGAAGACTACATGTAGCATAATGCTCTGGGTCACATGTGTGCTGACATACATGTCTTCTTTGAGTGCTGTTATGTGAAAATGCAACTGACCAGTTCAAAAAGATTGGTAATTCCACGATGACCAGTGGAATACTATGACAGCCAGATGTTTACCAATTTAGCCAGACCAACAAACCATATTTAGTTTAAAGGACTATGATATTTGGTGTTTTTTTCATTTCTCTGACCATGCTGGATTTGCTTTTGATTCATATGATCAGTCAGTCTGTCATTTTTTAGCTTGTAAATTACACCGTGGTGATCCAAAAGGGTAGAAACTATTTCAAGGCCTATGTGTCATTCTTACCTCCAGGGGTGAATCGCAGAGGAAGCGTGTGAACTGGAGTGCCAGCAGTGAATTGAAATGTTCCCAAGACATGCAAAAGAAAGAGAAGTAAAACAAGACAAAAAGAAAACACATTAATATCACAAGACCAGTCACACTGAAATATACATACATGCATATATATATATATATATAAAGCCAGGTAAATGTTTTCCGGTAGCGAGCCAACAAACAGCCCTATTAGCCAAAGCATTTGTCAGGGAAATGAACAGAGACACATTTTCAAGACTTTACACCAATGCACAGAAACTTCTGTCTCCTATCCCGATCCTTATTAAAACAACAGATCAATAGTCCACAGCTCCTTGTGTAAGCACACGAGACATCACTCCAGATGTTGGTACTCCTGGTGTCAGTGCTATCCCATCTCGTGCACCGCACCTTCAAATTTATGCCCCAACATTCTTTTAGAGTTCAAATATTGTTGGGGACATTTTTGATCACAGTATTACAAATTATGTATAAAAAGACTAACTACCCCAGTTTTGAAATGGGGGAAAAAACAAAAAAATAGAAAAGAGAATGCAAAATGACTTCTTCTTTGCACTTCTTGCAATAGTAGCTTTACTATTAAAAAAGCTCTACTGACTTGTGTCACTTAAGAAATACTGGACCTTTAAATAGCGGAGGCTATAGTCAAGCTATATTGACATTGAGGTGGGGTTGTGGGTGTGTTCACTGTACTATGTGAGTGTATACAGTATCTTCTGAGTGGTATATTGTTTGAATTTGTTATACAAAGGGCTCACTTTTGAAATATTCACTCTACTTCTACAAATTTGAAAAAACCTTTCATAAGGTGCATAAAATTATTTAATGAAGGTGTCTGACATCTACGATTGAATTTGCAAGGGAGTGCAAAATATTATCGAGGAAACAAGCAAATAGGTTTTTAAGGTTAAAAAAATCCACTGATTAGCCAAGGCACCTACACAATTAAATAATCTAACACCTAATAACCAATATTGAATTGAAAACTAATTCAGAGGGACTACAGATAGGAAGGAGTCCTTTTTTTTCATGTCAAGCTATCTATGATAAAACTAGGACTATGAGATAAGAACAGACTTGGCATCAGAAAAGTTAAGGTACAATAAGCTTTGTATCGCGGTGGCAAAGAAAGGTGCTTGATGCTTATTCTTTCGAATCATAATTGAAAGAAAGGAAGAAAAACTCCAAACTCTGAACACTGGGAGGAGTCGGTCACCTCACGTGAAGCAGTCAAAGGAAGGCACTGTTAGTTCACCTCTTTAAGATACACGAGTTTGCTAAACTTAGAATTAGGAATTCAGCAAAATTCAAACTAAATTAAACCAAATGGAAACAAAGTGTCCTAAAAATTGACTGCTGGCAGCGTTTTTCTGGAACAGCGAGCACGTTTTAGTAAACTCCCAACATGCTGCTTAGACAAAACAGAAAAATACTAAATATATTTAAAAAAAAGTCAAACATGGAAAAAGGAAACTAACGGGAAAAAGAATAAATCACAGTTTAAAGAAAACGCGACCACAAACATTAACTTAGCCATCAGACTTTAAAAATAACCAAACTATGGTAAAAAAATATGAAGGCAATTTAAATATCCACAGATCCACCAGGAATACTACAAAGAGGAACCAATATCATTCTCAGATGATGAGCAGCTTTCCGACATCATAATTGCCAAACAAAATGAAAACAACTTTTAGATTTGGACATTTTCTTTATAAATGTTGGCGAACCGTCTCTGTTTTAGGGAAAGATTCAAAGCACGTGGATGTATAGTGGAGAGTGACTGAGATTTGACTTTCACCCATCCAGCAGTACATCGGTTACCCATTGCTCACTGCACTGTAACAGGTAAGAAGGGAGTGAGGAAGCAAAGCATTGCTTGGAAGCAGGCTTCAGACACCTTCCTCATGTACCTGACTTCAAGGGGCTTGTTTACGGCCCAGTTATCCTTTAAGTGCTGGCTTTTCAAAGAGGTTTTCAACCTCTTTCCAGCAGGGTTCTCACCCTGCTGGAATTTGAAAGAGTGGCTAACAATTCCCAGGTAGTTTTGTGGCCACTGAAAAGGTTAGCCATGCCTTTTTAGGCAGTTCGGGCTGGACTGTTCCCATGAGGCACAGGGTCAAGACTAATTTGCATTAAGCTGTGTCTGAACTGGGGTGGTAAAGTGAGCTAAAGAACGATGATGGATTCAACCCAGATCCGTGACTGGGGGTGATTGTCTGAACGTTTCAGAGCTCCGTCCATCAACTCCCTGTGTTTGCTTTGTTCGCCCTAAGTTGACAGGGTATGCCCAGACATGGGTCCCTTGCTCACTTTGCCACTGAATTCAAGCTAGCCTGCCTGATGAGGGGTGTTACCCCAAAACTGGTCCCAGGATGCTTGTTTCCAGTCCAGGGAAGACATGGCATGGTAGTTCGGGTTGGACTGTTTCCATGAGGCACAGGGTCAAGCCTGATTTGCATATAGCTGTGTCTGAACTGGGGTGGCAAAGTTAGCTAATGAACTATGATGGATTCAACCCAGATCTGTGACTGGAGGTGAGTGAAAAGTTGTAGCACTCCGTCCACCATCTCCTTGTGTTAACTTTGTTCCTTAGGCTTAGCCACTTCTAAAGGAGCATCAATTGAAAGCAGATCATCCACTTTGGCAAATTATGTACAATCATTCACTGGAACTGCTGTCCAATCACATTCCTTCTTTGAAAGATCTTGGTAACTAGGTGTTAGTGACTAAAGGACCCTTTTAAATTTTAACCATTTAATTCAGATTTTTTGTTGCTAACATAATAATTGTATGCATTGTTTAACCTGTTGACTGCGGCGGGAATTCCGCCGCGGTGGGGGTGATTTATGACTGGGCGTGGTTAGGACGGCCCCCGGCTGCCCTCCGCACACGCCCACCGTGACGACGCACGCAAAGGGTTAATAAAGTGATATCCAGTCCTATAAAATCTACGAGGAATGCCATCAGAATTAGAGCTCTAATAGAACATCAACCTGTTAAACATGTTATACCCCCTTCACCTGACCTATCAACTCTAGTTCAGTACGCATAGAGAACATACTAGCAGGTTGGTAATCACCTTGCAGGAGGTGCTATGATTTGGTAAATGAAAGGGTGACATCAGGCAGAATCCAAATCTCTGGCGGCATCCCAACAAGAGCCTCTGGATTATCGTTCAACCTCATAGAAAAGGCTAAAGAGTAATCACTTTTGGTTCAACTAACAGGTCTAAGGACAGGGCAACCACTGAAGCCAGGAGGAAGGCTCTGAAGAAGCAACAAGAAAACACACAAGCTAATTAACTTTGTTAACTGTCTCGTCAGTTACCCGCTAAGTTACTCTCTGAGTAAAGTGCCGAAAAGCCTGCTTGAAGGGTCTTTGCTGAGGGAAACTACCACGAAGGATTTCTGTAATATTTGAAAATATGTCAAGATTAGGGGACGTTTCAAGCTCATCCTCATAATGCTACTTCTTCCTCAGAATGACCTAATAAAAATACCGTGTGCAAGAGAGTCTTGCCATCTAAGACTCTTCATACTAGCTTCGATGTCATAGAAATTGAAGACTATCATCATCAGTCAGTGCGGGTACCACACTATATGCCAAGCAATGTGGCCTACAGTGCATAGTTTCAATAAAGGATATCTGGCACACTTCTTAGCAGTCTTGTCCAAAAATGCAGTTTTGTTTGTCAATGTGATCTTTTTCAATTATCACTGAGACCGTCTTGGCCAAGTTCAGGAGCATTTGTCTGCAATGGAGAACTCTGTGGCAACACAGACTTCCTGGTCCCCGACATTGCCTGATAGCGTGGGAGACCTTACTTCCTAGGCAGTCACAGAATAATGTCTTGGTCGTAATAATTGTGCAGGCAAGCAATAATCAGACATGGTGGCACTCCAAAGATCGAGGAGCAGGCTATATCCTGAACATAATGGTGAGGTTGCCCTGGCCAAACATTTCCATCATCATATTTTCCATAAAGATCTCTGGTTTGGCCAAGGGCGTAGACACGCCAGGCCCAAAATCCTGATATTTTTGTAGCAAGATCACACTTGAAGATCTTCATGTATTGCTGTGTCTGCTGTCAGTGCTTTCGTCAGCACTTTCAACTTAGTGGCCTGACCCACATTGTCATCCTCCAGATCAAAGATACAGTGTTCTATGCCATCCAAGCAGACATTGTGCCTATCCAGATCATCGAGGTGAGTTGATATGTCATCCAACTTCACACTGATTGTTGATAAACATGCCTTGAGTTCAAGAAGCAGTGGTTTTGTTTTGTGCTCAAATCCCTGGGACATCTCATTGTCTGCGTTGGGCTAAACTGCTTGTTCTCTTGTACTTCTGTGTTGTTCAAAGGATAGTTTAGACTGCTTTTAAGCAGTTTTCCCCATGATTATTTAGCTTTAGGTATTGTGAATGTGGAAAACTGCTCTATTATCAGATCATCCAGGAAGATTACACAAAATCCACCCTAACGGGCCATCGATATGCCCCAGGTGCATGACGCGAGACACTGCTTTCTTACATATGACATGGACATGTGGTGGGATGGATGGCCTGCTGGGAAGAGGTGCTGCCACGATTAAAGAGTAACACGGGTCCTGATCCAGAGATCAATCGGACCATGTTTACAGAGTATACTCCCTAAACACAAATGTGGGGCGATCCTATATAAATAAAGTTGGGTCTATTGCTAGCGAAAAGCCACACTTCAAAACATTGGCTGACATTGAGGGGACCCACTGTGCAGAAATGGATGGCAGACCTTAAGGAAAGGGCAGTGGCAGAAGAGATTAGACTGAGAAGTGTCAGGACTGATAAACTAGTGGAGGAGGATTTGAGGGACGGGCAGACAGGATGGCACAATTAGTGGAGAGCCCACCTGAAGAGGATATCGTACTGTCCTGGAACACTGATATATGGTCTTCCTGCGCAGAGTCCTACCTGTGCATACAGGCGATGGGTACGAGTGGTGTGCCACCCAGGGCAGATGGGGCGGGGTCAGAAGAAGTTATCAATTATGTAGTTTGAGATGTTATCAGTGATGTCATAAAACATGTCATGAGTGCTAGAATATGTGAGGTCTAAAGCAGTACATGGCAGAGGCAGAAGTTATAGTTCGCTCTGCTAACTAAAACTGGTGAATTTCTATTTGTGTTTTTTTAGTTCAAACCGTTAATGTTATTACTGACATATACAGCTAACTATACCGTTACGTTAAGCTTTGTCTATTTCAGGGAAAGAAAAAAATAGTCACTATACATATATATATATATACATTATATATATATATATATATATATATATATCAAATCCAGACCTTTACCATCAAGATAAAAGAAAAGGCGCTGACTCCGTGAGCTTCACGAAAGGGAAATTTATTTACCCTGTGCAGATGGCTTGACGCGTTTCGGCGGGCAAACCGCCTTGGTCACAACAACTTCCCATTTTCAAATGACAGTTTATATACATTTACACAACTCGATGGTTGGAGCGGTCTGATGACGTTCATTGTTTACATCGGCTGGACTAATAGACATAGAAGAAATCTTTCTACACATGATTCTTACGTAGAAATACGTTATGCTTGGGCATTACTTGAAGAATGAAATTTACTGCAAGTGCATTTTGCGATTGTTACACATGATTATTAATTAATGCAAATTGCTTGAATATAGTATATCGCAAATCTCATGATTCTCAAAGCTTTATGCCCAAAACAAAGATGTTAAACTCGATAATCAAATGCATGTGCCAATATAGATGCATATAAGTGCGCGACCAACAGCCAAAATAATAATTATTATAAAGTGCTAAAAATCAACACCAACTGTGACTAGTTATATTGATGCAGAATAGTCAAATCACACTTTTAAATATATCTCAGTACTTCAACAATATATGCCTTACAAATTGCCACCATGTAAATCATCCTGACTTCTAATAGTTAATATATATATATATATATATATATATATATATATATATATATATATATATATACATATACATATACATACACATAATCCCCACGCAGATAGAAATAGACACAGATAAACAAAAACACGCGGCTGAGCCCTTACCACAAACCATTAAAGGCCTACGCTGAACTGCTGCTGTGAAACCTCATGCAAGGCTATAAAATTTAACAACAGCCACTAAAAACAGCAACAGAAAATGAAGCTATCAGCGCTTAGCTCTGAAACACCAGGCCATAAACAGCACACGAGAGCTGAAATAAACCCCTTTTACACACCAAGTCTCTCCAGCCACTCCGCCGGGCCACCCCCGATACCTCTATTAACTCACCCATGACAAATAAATCAACACGCGGGATTAGCGGAGACTGAAGGCGGGGGGCGAGAGCCCTGCCCTCGGTGTCGGTTCAAACAGGAACAATAAGCGAGCTGTCAAAGCCGGGTGCATGGGAAGGTGTGTCCGACGGCGGCCGGCTGGGCTCAGCTGGGAGAGGTGAGGAGCTCTGACCAGCAGCACCGCGCGAGGCGGCGGCGGCGGCCTCAGGGGCTGAGAGATGCACAGGGAAGCGCGGGGAGCTGACGGGGTAAATATGTGTCAGAAGGTGTGTCCGACGGCGGCCGGCTGGGCTCAGCTGGGAGAGGTGAGGAGCTCTGACCAGCAGCACCGCCCGAGGCGGCGGCGGCGGCGGCCTCAGGGGCTGAGAGAAGCACAAGGAAGCGCGGGGAGCTGACGGGGTAAATATGTGTCAGAAGCCGGGTGCATGGGAAGGTGTGTCCGACGGCGGCCGGCTGGGCTCAGCTGGGAGAGGTGAGGAGCTCTGACCAGCAGGGCCGCGGAGGCCTCAGGGGCTAAGAGATGCACAGAGACGCGCGGGAAGCTGACGGAGGTAATAACTGCGTCAGAATGTCCTGTGCAGAAATATCGCCTGGCATAAATACTGTGTGCCAAATATCCTTTACTACAATGTTGTCCCATTTCTATTATTCGTTCCAAAGTGGTGACATGTAAACGATACCAATACCACCATACCAATACAAATGCTAGGGAAACGAATGAGACGATCAGATCAGCGACTGAGAGGCAGGAGCAGATATCCCAGGACAGACCAGGGCATGGGCAGATCCTAGACAGAGAAGGGCAGGGTGCGCTGAAAGGGTCCAGGACATTGAGGGACAGCAGCAACAGCAGCGGCGGGTTGGACCATGAAAGATACAAGAAGCGGGTCAGGGACAATGAGTGATGAGGGCAGCGGGAAGAGCACGATGAGGGGCAGGAGGTCTAGGATTGGGAGGGGCAGCAGGTCTATCAACAAAAATTACAGAAGAAGATGATCTGGGATAGTGAGGGGCAGGGGATCCAGGATTGTGAGGAGCAGCAGGTCCATCAACAACAAGATTTGCAATGCAATAGGTCTCGCATTAATTAAGTTTGAGTTTTTGGCATTGCTAAATAATGCAATATTTTCAAAATGAGTATGTTTTTATAATTTTCTTTGTTATGTTGAAGAATAACTATACTTATTAAATACAAAGCAATCTATTAATATTTATTTTAAATGCCAAAACATATGATAGGTTATGCATGTATATCTCTCTCTGTGCATCACTGTCTATGTGTGCATCTCTGTCTGTGCACCACTGTTCGTGTGTGTATCTTTGTCTGTGCCTCTTAGTGTCGGTCTCTATATGTGCATTACTGTTCCTGTGTACTTCGTCTTTGTCTGTGCATCTCTGTTTGTACGTCTCTGAATGTGCTTCACTGTCTGTTTTTGCATCACTGTTTCTACTGTGCATCTTAGTCTCTGGACGTGCCTCAATGTCTTTGTGTGTGCGTCTCTGTAAGTATATATGTGTGCATCACTGTTTCTGTGTGTACATCACTGTGTCTGCGAGTGGATCACTGTGTGTACGCCTCTGTGTGTGTGTTCGTCTCTGTCTCTATGTGAACGTCTCTATGAGTGAGTCTTTGTCTATGCGTGTACATCATCAAAAGGAGATAGCTTGATATACAGCCACTGCATTGTCATGATGATGGCATTAACGCTTTAAATTACAACACTAGCCCCGTGTATTCCATGCAGTGAGGCAGCCATGTTTGCTGTTGACACTGCCCGGTATGATATAACAGTGATTCAGGGGTGTTCTTCCTCTGGTGTCAGGAAGCAGTGAGGCAGCTTTTTATATTTGTCTAAAGATCAGATAGAAGTAATTCTGAACTTGTGACCGGCACAGCACCTGTGTCCTCATGACGCGCTCTGATATATATGGAAGCCAGCACCGCCATCGCACCCCGTCTCCGGAATACAATCAACATCTCCTTCGAGACGGCAACCTTCCCAGAGAGCTGGAAGCACGCCGAGATCAACGCCCTACTGAAGAAACCCAAGGCGGACCCCAACGACCTCAAGAACTTCCGGCTCATCTCCCTGCTCCCTTTCCCGGCAAAAGTAATGGAGAAGATAGTCAACAATGAAAACAACTTGGACTGGCCCACTGTGTGGAAGTTGTGGAATATTAGTTGATATTCCAAGTCACTTGTAGCATGAGCTTATGAGCTGGGCACAATAAAGTTTGTTTATAAACCCCTCACACACCAACCTGGTTGGTGTCATGCTTCATCATCGGGGTCCAACCAGGCAGCCGAATGCCGCTTGGTTGTGCTACAACGCCTGACTACAGCGGAGTGGGTCTGGTGCAGTAGTGTGATGAGGATGAAGGTGAGTAATAAAATGGACCTCTGGGGATCCTTGCCCAATGTTTTATTCGTGGCGGCCCAGGGTGTGAGATAAAAGTATGTGATGCAACTACAAGTAGAAAAATTATGACTACTTAGTTGGCTAAGTGTTGGCGGTCTACATGTTTCAGTCCCAAGAAAAGTGCGCAGGACTTTCGTCAGGACCAGGAAGTGAGTGGCAAAAAGTAGTGCCACGTGTGATTATTGTCCAACACACGCGCTAAGGTGTGTGGAAAAAGGGTAAAAATGCAGTTGTTCAACTTACATATACTGCAGGAAAGCGAGAAAAATCCTGTGGGGAGAAAGAAGAAGAATACACAATGAGGCAATCTCTCGGTCTGCTGGAGGCAGTACCAATCATGTAGGATTCAAAGAGATGTGACATGCATGGCAGTGCCTGTTGTGTGGAGAACAAGTGACAATCGATGAGGCATGCAAACAGGGCATGCTGGCTTAAAACAGGCTGTGTGCGTAGGTGCACGGTGAATCGCCTTTAAATATAGGCGCGATCGTTTGAACAGCGGTATCGAATATCTATCTATCACAGGGCCATTCCCTATAGTGGAGGTGACTGGCCCTGGTGTCACTATGATTTAGGGAATACGTAGTAAGACAGTACAGACACATAACAAGCATTTACAATGCAATGGTTTTGCCTTTGTTAAAGTTTGAGCTATTGGCATTGCTCTTGACAATATTTTTATTTATGTTTTTTTTAACATAAATAAATGGCATTGTCATTTACAATGCCACTAGCTTTATCTCTCGCAAATGACACCCACAAACACCCACAGAGAGCCCCCCCAACACACACTCAGAGGCCTCCCCCCACACACCCCCACACATAGCCCCCCACACACACACCCACACAGAGCCCCCCACACACACAGCCATACAAAGCCCCCCCCACACACCCACAGAGCCTCCCTACACACTGCGAGCCCCCCAACACACTGCAAGCCCCCCAACACACTGCAAGCCCCGACACACACTGCAAGCCCGAGCCCAAGCGTAGTTACAGGCAAATAGAAGGGGGTCACGTAAATTAAAAGGACGAGAGTTCGTAATGATACGTGTATTAAGCACACAAACGCACTGGAGAATGAATAAAGGCAGTTACGCAGGTGACACTGGAGAGTGGTAGGAGAAGGTAATATAGTGTCATATAGTGACATGTAAGAAGCTCAGGTAGTGCATGGTCTAAAAACAGTCTCTGGGAGAGACCTTAGTCGAGTCTACATGGAAAGAGGATATTAATATCGTGTGTCAATAACACAAGAAGAACCCCACAAAGGTATACAAGTCACAGAGGAGGGCGGGGGGGGGGGGGGGGAGGAAATCATGGAAGAACCGCTAGTTGGAAGGAATGTAAAATGATGCACGTTTCACCTGCTGCGCTCTGTGGATGTCCAGGTGCTCTTCGGAAGACTAAAGAAAAGAAAAAAAGTACGGGGTGATTATCAGAGGACGAGAGTGCGAGCGGCGTGATGACCGACAGTGGCAGGGGGTCTTACCGTGGTGGCGACTACTGGATACAAAGTCGGCCACGTGGTAAAAAGTATAGTAAACGACCAGGGCACCCCGTGCCAAAGGTGGGAGTACTGTACTGGACGGGTGCGTCCAGAACTATTCGAGGCGACCTGGGAGGGAAAATAAGAATGAGGTCAGAGAGAGATAATAAGGGGCTACTGCGGTCAGCATCGGGTGGACGGGATGGCTCTCACCTGAGTCAGAAGGTCAGAAGACGCATCCGGTCCGCGCGTCCATGTAGCGAGTTCCGGGTAATGGACGTGTCCCGGCACCCCTCCCTTCTCTGTGGCCGCACTCACCGGTACTTGGACGCTGCAGCTCTTCCTCACCCGGTCCCGCTTCTTGGGGCCGGGTGCTCTCACGGGCAGCGGCGGGGCTCCTCTTCCACCATGGAGCCCTGCCGGTGGGTGCAGCTGCTTCTCCTTGTCCACGCTGGGGGAGCAGAACTTCCGGGTCGCCCCCTCAGCTTCCGGGTCGTCGCGGGCAGCGCGGCGGCCCGTCTCAGCTACTGCAGGCGGGGAGTGAATTCACCGAGGGGTGGGCTCCCTCGAGGTGAAAATAAACAATAGCGGCAAGGTCCCTGGGCGCCTGCCAGGGGACAATTTAATTACAAAAAAGCGAGGTGAGCACTCGCTAGGGCAGAAAAGCGCTATGAAGCGCTCTGGGTGTTTTTCACGAAACTCCCCGGCCCCGAGCAGGAAGGCGGGTGCCGGCAATGCCGGACCAGATTCAGGGGCGTTCCCGGCTTTTGGCTGACGTAGCGTGACGTAGCCAAAGCCAAAAATTCTCGGGAACGCCCCCGAATCTGGTCCGGCATTGACGGACAGGCCCGTCTTCCAATGGCTAGCCTCCATTTATGGAGCTAGCCAATGGAAGACGGGGCCGTTCCTGTCTCCCCTACTATACTCATTAGGTTTTCGCCTGCGCGAAAAAGCTGCGCAGAGCGCAGCTTTCGCCAGGCAAAACCTAAAAATGACGTGTTATCAGCGTGATGCGCCCGAGTGTGCTGTAAATCTACAGTAAGACAAACACACAAACATAAATTATGGAGGATTAAAACATTGCACCGGTATTTACTTCGCATGGGGTTCTAGTCCAGAGGATCGGGGCGCGGGGAGAGGTTCCCCCGTGTATTATCTGGAAAAACGGGGAAGAAGGGTAAAAGTCAGGGACACTTATTGGCAGCGAAAGAGGTTGGGTCCGCAACCAGCGGGACCGGAAACAAGACCTTACTTGATAGTGTGGAGTCCTCTGCGGCAAACCTAGTCTGGTGCCCGCGGCGTCCCGGCTGGTAATGAGCGGCCGAGGATGGTGGCTTAAATGTTATCGTTTGGCCAGTGGGAGCCGTGGGAGTAGCTGGGAGGTGGGGCCCCGCAGATGAGCGCATGCGCTGTAGTGCCCGATTGTGCACTGTTCCGGCGCATGCGTGATGAGAAACTAGGTGGAAATGGCGGCCATCTTGGGATGGGCTGCGCGAGGGGTTCGCGCCTGCTATAGGGACCTGGGAAACACTGAAGTTAGTGATAGTCTGGTGCCGCGGGCACCAGACTAGGTTTGCCGCAGAGGACTCCTCACTATCAAGTAAGGTCTTGTTTCCGGTCCCACAGGTTGCGGACCCAACCTCTTTCGCTGCCAATAAGTGGCCCTGACTTTTACCCTTCTTCCCCGTTTTTCCAGATAATACTTGGGGGAACCTCTCCCCGCGCCCCGATCCTCTGGACTAGAACCCTATGCGAAGTAAATACCGGTGCAATGTTTTAATCCTCCATAATTTATGTTTGTGTGTTTGTCTTACTGTATATTTACAGCGCACTCAGGCGCATCACGCTGATAACACGTAATTTTTATGTGTCTGTACTGTCTTACTACGTATTCCCTAAATCATAGTGACACCAGGGCCAGTCACCTCCACTATAGGGAATGGCCCTGTGATAGATAGATATTCGATACCGCTGTGCAAACGATCGCGCCTATATTTAAAGGCGATTCACCGTGCACCCACGCACACAGCCTGTTTTAAGCCAGCATGCCCTGTTTGCATGCCTCATCGATTGTCACTTGTTCTCCACACAACAGGCACTGCCATGCATGTCACATCTCTTTGAATCCTACATGATTGGTACTGCCTCCAGCAGACCGAGAGATTGCCTCATTGTGTATTCTTCTTCTTTCTCCCCACAGGATTTTTCTCGCTTTCCTGCAGTATATGTAAGTTGAACAACTGCATTTTTACCCTTTATCCACACACCTTAGCGCGTGTGTTGGACAATAATCACACGTGGCACTACTTTTTGCCACTCACTTCCTGGTCCTGACGAAAGTCCCGCGCACTTTTTCTTGGGACTGAAACATGTAGACCGCCAACACTTAGCCAACTAAGTAGTCATAATTTTTCTACTTGTAGTTGCATCACATACTTTTATCTCACACCCTGGGCCGCCACGAATAAAACATTGGGCAAGGATCCCCAGAGGTCCATTTTATTACTCACCTTCATCCTCATCACACTACTGCACCACACCCGCTCCGCTGTACTCAGGTGTTGTAGCACAACCAGGCGGCATTCGGCTGCCTGGTTGGACCCCGATGATGAAGCATGACACCAACCAGGTTGGTGTGTGAGGGGTTTATAAACAAACTTTATTGTGCCCAGCTCATAAGCTCATGCTACAAGTGACTTGGAATATCAACTAATATTCCACAACTTCCACACAGTGGGCCAGTCCAAGTTGTTTTCATTATTACATATCCGGGGATGGGACTAGCCCCTTAAAAACCCTCGCTCTCTCCAGTGATTATCTCGAAGATAGTCAACAGACAGGTGACCCGCTACCTCGAAGACAAAAACATCCTGGAGCCATCCCAGTCCGGCTTTCGCAGCAACCACAGCACCGAGACAGCCCCCATCGCCGCCACCGACTACATCAGGATCCTTATGGACAAAGGAGAAACAGCCGCCCTCATCCTTCTGGACCTATCAGCAGCCTTCGACACGGTCTGCCACCGCACCCTAACAGCACGCCTCCATGACACCGGAATCCAAGAGAAAGCCCTGGCCTGGACCACATCCTTCCTCTCCGACAGAACTCAGAGCGTCCGCCTCCCACCCTTCCGCTCCAAGACCACCAAGATCATCTGCGGCGTTCCACAAGGATCATCCCTCAGCCCGACGCTGTTCAATATCTACATGGCACCACTCGCCCACGTCGCATGACAACACAGCCTCAACATCATCTCCTACGCCGACGACACCCAGCTGATCATATCCCTCACCGAAGACCCCCACACCGCCAAAGCCAACCTCCACAGAGGAATTAAGGCCATCGCAGAATGGATGAAAGACAGTAGGCTGAAGCTGAACTCAGACAATACTGGAGGTCCTCATCCTCACCATAAACCTTGAACTGCAGCACCATGTTATCGCCCATCTAGTATGCAATAAGGCAATGATTTACGAAATGTCTGTCTTACAGATGACTGCATTAGTGGTGTTATGGTTCGAATGTGCGTTGTATTCTAAATCAGAGCTGAAGAATGCGCTTCTGCGATTGGAGCCACTTCCATCTGATCATGGCTGACGCTTTAGCCGCATAATACACCACAGGCTGTATAATCAGCAGCTCTTCTAAATCAACGAAGTGTAAATCAAAAGATCCAAACGTAACCAGGAATGCTGCATAGGAAATGTAACAGTGCTCTGGATACTTTGCCGAATCTAACAAGTCACCTTTCACCAATTGTGTGGTGTAATCCGGCATTAAAGAGGTAAAATGTGTGTTGTGCTCTGTCTCCCGATGCACTGAAGTGATTCAGGGCTAGAGCTATAATGTGGCAGGTAGGGTGCTCTGTGACAAATGTGGCGGGATACTCTGTCTGCTGCAGTGACGCTCTGCTCGCCCTATTTAAAGAGTCAGGCAGACGACAGCAGGAGCTCTGCCGGCTTTGCCGTTGGAACCCTACCGTGACAGCCCGGAGTTGGGGGCCTCAATGTAGGTACATCAGACGTCTGCCCTATGTTGTGCAGATGGTCTGCTGTACTTTGTTTCTATTCAGGACCCAATAACAGAAAAATAGAAAACTAGGAGTTGGAAAGGGCACTGTATTTAAAGTGCAATCCTGCAAGGAATGCAGGATTCTTGCAAATGCAACTAGTGGTGCGCGCGCACCACAGAGGAGCAGGGGGAGGTAGCGCGGCAGCGAGGCGAACGCGTGCTGCTGCGCGTGCTTGCCACCGCCGGGAATGGGCGTTACAAAGGTGGGACATGCGCCCGCCTTTGCCCAATCGCATGTCTTTTTTGTAAAAAAAAACACGCGAAAACTGATCACACGCACGAGCGTGTGGTCAGCTTTCAAAACCCCATAAAAAAGGGCTCTCGCTGCGTGAGAAGTGCCGCGCACTACAACACAAGCGCGAGCCCTAAAAAGTACAGAAGATGATCTAGGACAGTGAGGGCAGGGGGCCCAGGATTGGGAGGGTTAGGGGCAGCAGGTCCATCAACGAGAAGTACAGAACATGATGTAGGTCATGATGTGGTTCAAACTATTCCAGAACTACGACAACACCCATGGAGGCTGTGTCAATAGTGTGAATACATTATTGTTGGGTGTGTGATGCACGAGCGTGGTGACTTCCTTATTGCTGTCACGCTTGTGCTCACACATCTTATTAGTTTGTTTATTTCTGAATGTATTGTGAGCACCTTGCACGCTTTGTGCCCGTGAGACAAATCTGAAGATGTGGCGAGTATTTGTTGTACCGTTGTTGGAGGAGACATTTAATGTGGTGGCATGCACAGGGGTGGGGGGTATGTATATATATATATGATATTGTCGCCGACAGATAACGGCATTCCTAACATGGATGCTGACCTGCGCTCTGTACTCCTGTGTCATAAAATAAAGAAGAGTCTTAGAGAAAACCACAGGAGCATAACCCATAAACCTCTTGAGATCTGGCTGAATATATGATAATTAACAACAATATCTCAAAATGTAACAATAGAGGAGTCAGTTACATCAGTATGTAAAATACATTACAAGCAAAGGAGACTGCGGGAGACTCACGTAAAGTTTTTCAAAAGTGCACATGGCATCATATATTTGGAAAAAGGTTTAGAAATGGTACAGTTGTAATAGCACTGTAAGCATGAAATGCATAGGCAGCCCAACTTGGACTTGGTGCACAAATGTGCTTGTGACACAAACGTGGCGACGCAAGTGACAAGGTGAGAACAGCAGAACGGCGCATGGTGACAATGAGTGAATAATATAAACAAGTGACTGTGCGGTTCAGCACAGATAGGTTGACAGAGGTTGCGTAAAGAACGATGGAAGCGATTTTGGTAGAACCACACAGAGCAAGCGCACCTTCAGTTGCGCTGTGGGGTTGACGACGTTTCGATCCACAGGAACTCAGGATCATCATCAGGATGGGGGCTGCTGTGGTAGGAAGTGCTGTATGATAGATATCCGAGGTGCGGAGAGTTCGATGCGCTAATGGGCTGTGCCGCGAGGCGTGGAACAATCCACAGTGGGGGTCAAAGGTCTCTTGGTGGGGGCAGTGGAAAGGGAGCACTGGCTGGACCAAGGAGCGTCACAGGAGCGTGGGCAGGAAATCCGTGGCCGGGGGCCGGCATGGGGAGAGGAGCGTTTAACAGGGGTGGAGCTGCCGGTTCTCAAGGCGGGGTGGAGAGGTGGCGGCATGTATGTCAGCCATATACTGCCACATTGGTGTCCGGCAGCTCCACTCCTTTTAAACGCTCATCTCCCCACTTCAGACTTAAATTCGACTCTAGGGCACTACGGCAAGATTCTAACCCTGGTCCTGCAATATTCTCTAACAAGTGGGCGTTTTGGCCTGCTCGGTGCCGAGTCAATGATTTTCAAAGTATTGGCTAACTGGTCCAGTAATTCTTGTGATGTAGACTGTGACCGGCCCTCTGCCAGAACCAACCAGAGGGCCTACCGCTTTCAAATATTTGTCAGCTCCTTCAGCCCTGGAAAAGTATTCTGTTAACGGATAACCATTGAAGGCTTCCTGCCCAGTGGGTACACGGAGGATAATTCTGTGATGTGTCTCTCTGCCTGGGGGCTCCCTCTGCAGCATAGCCATGGGAGATGGAAGAAGCGCAGGATACAGGAGAGGGGTGACTTCACCTAGACAGCGGAAGCCTACATGTAGGAGGACAAAGGAAACAGGGCGGATACTTCCCAAGCGGCAAACCAATGTCAGGGAGAGAGACTAGACGTGTAGGCTGGGATGTCCAAGATGTTCATTACCAGCCCAACAGAAAAGAAACCACCATTTTGTATACATGTACCCCCCCCACACAATTTGAAAAACACATATTCCCAACAGACATCTTTCTTACATGTGCCAGGCATGATGAGGACAAAAGACTCGAATAATGGCCATTGATCTGACATTTTACAGAAGAGCTGCGACTCCCTACTAAAATTCTGCTGCTACCGCTATTAATAACGGCACAATCTGGGTTCAGATGGCAGCGGTCACTCTCTCTCATAGCAACTCTGATGTCAACAACCTCAAAAAACACAGGGTGGACGACCAGCGGGCTCGCATGATTCAGCAGCTCACTGGGGAACAGAGGGCTGTTCAGAAAACAAGCGGCATGGCATTACAATGAGGTGTAGAGAGCACTTGCTCCAAAGGCAGGAGCAGCAGACCCAAGCAATGAACGACAAAGGGCAGCAGATCGAGGAAAATAAGTCACCTACTACAGGACGGGGACGGGGAAGGCTCAGGCATCAGTGCAGTATATGAAGTAAAAGCCAATGGGCAGATGACTGACCCAGGATTGGCTCTAGGGCTTCCACCCATCTCCAGGGTTGCTTATTAGACACCGCATTGAGCAAGCAATATTCATTCTTTACATATTAAACAATAAGCGTGATGCCAAGCATTATAAAACAAAACCAAAACACTTATTCAAATGTCTATAATTGGAAAAAGCCATGATTTCACACTCATTGACACTGCATCGCGGTTGCTGGTTTGGTGACAGAATGGACCCACGTGTCTTCATACATTCACACCAGGGCCACCGAAACTATGCGGTTGCGGCGTTTTTCGCATAATTATAGATTTGCCGCATTTGCCACATAACCCTTCATCTGCTGCATAATATGCAGATTTTAACAAAAAATGTTTTTCATTCAGCTTAAATGGATAAAAATTTACTAAAAATGCAGCAACACGCCTTGCTGCGCAGTGGAAGGGCCTTTGCAAGGATGAATGGTCACCTTTATGTTGTTTATTGCTCTATTTAGGTCCAAACTGGTGGTAATGAGGAGCAACCAATGCCCAGAGCGTGTTTACAAGTGTAAAAACAGCAAAATAACGAAGAACTGTCACAAAATGTGCTCCATTACGCATCATTTAGCTTTTCTTGATGCATAATTTACTCAATCCCTGCTGCATAATTTGGCCCTCCCCTGCTGCACAATTCCAATGGCCCTGATTTACACGTAGCTCTCGTGACGGGATCCTAGAATTTAAAGTGCTTTTTTCTCCTAACTTTTGTCTTTATGAGGTGTGGGTGGTCAGTGGGGGAAGAAGGGATATTCATAGGGGAACCGAGAAGTAGGACAGGACTATATTGTTCGAAGAGTCTACAAAAGTAGGTGAAATGAAAGGGGGGGATCTTGCTGCTCCTTGGAACAATAAGCACGTGGGTGTTCATTTGCTGTCTCCACGCTATGGTCACCCAGATCATGTAAAACCCAGACCTGGATCGATTCCAAGAGGGCATTCGCTGCAGTGTGAATGACTTGATACAATAAAATGGGTCCCTAGTGACTCAATCTGACAACAATCTGCAGTCGAGTCGCTCGCACTCTAAAGATGAGAGTGGGCTCAACAATATCAAACACCCTCAATGCTTTTAGAAGGACGCAGTTCCCGATTTCTCATTGGAGAGCCAACTGGATCTGCAACACAAACACTGGGAACAAGATGCTTCCTCAAGTCCCGCAGCCAAAGATCAGTAATATCCTTCAAGATGGGACGGGGTGTGGCGTCTATCACAGTGGTATGGCCATACCCAAAAGCATGAACGATTGAATAGTTTGAAGTCAGAGAAGAAGCACAGATGGCATGCAGAGGCTTGCACTGAGCGCCTGTAGCATCGCCCACAAAGACTGCAGTCCAAGTGGTGGCCAACAAAGACCTGGGAGACAAAGGCATACACAGGAGGCAGATCCTTCACCCTTTAGGCATCCCTGTGAAGTAACAGACCTGACAGCGTTTATAGAGCCGTGGATAACAACTCAACCTAACCTGCAATCACCTATGAAAAGAAGATAGTTCAAAGGGCCAGATGTGCTCCTACATAAGCATACAGAGGCCTCTGTTGGCGAAGATTATGCTCAAAGGCTGCTAAGAAACTATTCCTGCTAGAATTTAAGGACCATTACAGATTTTACTCATTTATTTAATTTAAAACAAAAGTGCTCTGCAAAAGTCCTCCAAATAAAAAACAGGGAAGGGCAGAGGGTCGAATTGGCCCGTACATATGTCCATTATTAAAGGATATAGGTTTGTGGTGTAACGGAATTGCATAATTAGGTTAAGGTGGGGCTCCTCGGTGAAAGAGCACAAGGAGGCATTGCCTATCACCAGTAGTTACTAGATCCACTGGTGTGCACCACTTTCAGTTAAGTAATCGACTGGGAGGTGAGGGGCAACACATACAGCTGGGAGACATGTTTACTCTGTACAGAACCAACATTCTATCCAAAGAGTGTGGAGACGAACCAAAGCCGGAGGGACAGTCTTGTGGCAGGCTCCTCTTGCATACATACTCCTCACATTCAATCCGGAGGACGGGACAAGAAACCAGAACTGGAGGGAGTCAACAGGAACACGAACTCACAATGCACACATCAAAGAACTGGAGTAGGAGCAGGACTCACCCTACACAAAAGTTACAGCAGTGGATGGGTTCAAGTGTGCAAAACTGTCACAGCTGGAGGACAGGTTCACACACGGCAACTCATTATCGGTGCCACCTTCTCATTATTCACAGCTGGGGAAGATTACCACAGCCCAACACTCACAACTGTGAAGAGGTTCGACAGCACAAAAATCACAGCTGGTGAGAGGTTCACACTGCACAACACACACAGCTGAGGAAGATTCCCACTGCCCAACACACACAGCTGAGGAAGATTCCCACTGCCCAACACAAACAGCTGGTGAAGGTTACCACTATCCAGCACTCACAGCCGGTGAAGGTTACCACTATCCAACACTCACAGCTGTGGAAAGCTTCACACAGTCCAACACTTACATCTGGGAAAAGGTTCCCACTGCCAACCCCTCACATCTGAGGAAACGTTTCCACTGCCCAGCACTCACAGATGTGGAGAGGTACACAGCCCAACAATCACAGCTGGGGAAAGGTTCCCACTGCCTACCACTCACATCTGGGGAAAGGTTCCCACTGCCTACCACTCACATCTGGGGAAAGGTTACCACTACAGATTACCACTCCGTCCATCACCACCCCCTTTTGTACCGCTTTGGCCACCATAAGTGTGGCGGGGTATGCTCAGACGTGAGTCCCTTGCTCACTTTGCCACTGGATTCAGGCAAGCCAGGCTTAAGACGGCTTGAATGCCAGAAACCGGTCCTCGGAAGCTTGTTTCCGGTCCAGGGAAGGCATGGCTTGGCAGTTCGGGCTGGACAGTTCCCATGAGGCACAGGGTCAGACTGATTTGCATATAGCCATGTCTGAACTGGGGTGGCAGAGTGGGCTAAAGAACGGTGATGGATCAAACCCAGATCTTTTGACTGGGTGTGAGTGTTTGATTGGTTCAGTTGCTCCATCCATCACCACCCCCTTTTGTTCCGGAAAGGTTACCACTGCCAAACACTCACAGCCGTGAAAAGGTTCACATGGTCCAAACACTCACAGCTGGGGTAAGGTTAACGCAGCCCAACATTCACAGCTGTGGAGAGGTTCGCACAGCCCAACAATCACAGCTGGAGAGAGGTTCACACTGCCTACCACTCACATCTGGGGAAAGGTTACCACTGCCAGAACTCACAGCTGTGGAGAGGTTCACACAGCCCAAAACACACAGCTGGGGAAAGATTCCTACTGCCCAAAACTCAGCTGCGGACAGGTTCCCCCTGCCCAACAATCACAGCTGGGGAGCTTTCCGCAGCCTATCACTCATAGATGGGGAAAGGGCCCCACTGCCCAGCACTCATAGCTGGGGAAAGGGTCCCACTGCCCACCATTCACAGCTGGGGAGAAATTCCCTTTGCCCCTCACTCATAGCTGAGGAAAGGTTCCCACTGCCCATCACCCACAGTTAGGGAGAGGTTCACACTGCCCAGCAATCACATCTGAGGAGAGGTTCTCACTTCTTGACACTTTCATCCCTGCCCTAGCGCCAGACAGGGTTCACCCTCGTGCTTGTTGACTCCCAGCTCGCAGGGCGGTCAGAGAGACGGAATGGAAAACCTATTTCTGCCCTACTGAGTAATAGATTTTTATATTCTTTTACACCTTTTTAGACGCGGCTTCTCGGAGGCTTACAGGCATGGACCCGCCAAAACTAATATTTAGCTACGGGCACCGCAAGGGGCCGCGCGGATACATTTCCACTGGAAAGTCCAGGCCTTACGTTCGCTTTTCCATAAACTTGTCACTCTCCACGACCAGAATAGACAGAAGTGAAGAGCCATGCGTGACTGGTTGCTCCAAATCACTATATTACGCCTCTGTGCCCTGCCCCCTACTCCCCCCACACCCCGTGTTGGGAGCCATGTTGAACTACCAGCACTTTCTCGTGGGGGCCACCAGCAGGGCATGCAGCACATGCCCTTTCTGCAGGTTTTTTTTTTATAACATCGCAGGCTTCCACATATGGAGACATGCACAATGCAAGAAAATAAAGAGCGACTTGAAAAGAAAACAGCATTTAATGAGAAGTCTCCACAAACCTCTGTTGCTGTAAGGAAATAGACGAAGACACTTACAGACAAAAACACAGAAATGTTGGACAGCCCCAAGAAAATACACTTGACCAGTTAAATGCCCCATTGACAGCATATGGTGTAGCATCGTGCTACTAGTAAATACAGACACTGGTGAGGTTACAACTGGAGCTTTATTCAGTACATCCAGTGCCTTCCTTGTCCCTACACTAACTGCACCTTTCCTGTCCTGTCCCCTCCTCTTCCCCTCTGCCCACCTAACTCCGCCCACCCTAACTACTAGACTGCTAACTCTATTACATCTCCCCCTTTCTTAATAAAGCAACAAGTGAAAAACTAGAGATTAGTCCATCTCTGCAATCAGTCTCTTGGGAGGCCGCACGTGGCGGCGGGGTCTCGCTGGTGTGGACACGCCAGCTTCAGGTGAGGGCTCTTCGGCAGATGAGGGTCCGGTGTCGGGTGCGACAGTCTCAGGATTGTCTCTGTTTTCAAGTGTGGGGACCACAGGTATATTTCCATGGTTTTCAGGAGAACACTTCTTGAAATGAGAGGCGTTGCGGGTGACTCTTCGTGTTTCGGATTCGGCCGTCACCATGGTGCCCTTTTGTTGGGTAATCGTTAGTGGCTCATCTTTGAAGCGACAAACAGTCTTTTGGCGTTGCTCCTGCTTGACAACAACTCTGTCCCCTTCGTTCAGGGAGGGGGACCGAGCCCTTCGCTTGCGGTCCGCATACTCCTTCATCTTGTCCTTGCGGTGTCGATCCGTTATGGCCATGTCTCGGCGTTGTTGATCTGACAGGGGTTTTCTCAAGGCTCCGTCCCATGTGGGGATCCGATTTCTCATTGTCCTCCCAAGCATGAGAGTCGCAGGGCATTGGCCCGTTGTAGAGTGGGGGGTGGTCCGATAGGCACTAAGGACCTCGTTCAAGGCTGACTGAAGATCTTTCCTTTCAGCGGTGGCTTGTTGGAATGTCCTCTTGATGGTGGACATGAATCTTTCTACAGTGCCGTTGGCCTGAGGCCAGAGTGGCGTGACTTTGCGATGTTGAAAGTCCATGTGTTTCGCAAAGTCGCTGAACTCATGACCGTTGAATGGGGGCCCATTGTCCGTCTTGATGATCCTGGGGACACCCCAAGTCGCGAAGACCTCTTCAAGTACCTTAAGGGTGCATGTGGCATTGGTTGATGATATGAACTGGGCCACTGGGAATCTGGAGTATTCATCCAGGATGACAACGACATGCTTCCCAGATTGCAGGGGGCCATAAAAGTCCATGGCAACTTCTTGCCATACCCCATCAGGCAACGGGGTCATCTGTAGAGGAGCAGGTGGATTGCTGTGGCTGGTCAGTTGACATGGGTGGCAGTCTTTCAAGGTGTCCTCGACCATCTGGTCGAGAGCTGGGAACCAGACACGTTCTCTCAGTGCTCTTTTGGTGGAGACGACTCCTCGATGGCCTTCGTGGGCCAAATCGATTACTCCTTGTCTCAGGGTCGTTGGTATGACTAGTCTGTGATCCCTGAGGAGGAGGTCGTCACTGGTTACAGATAGTTCGTCGGAGACATGCCGGAAGGCTTGTAGTTCTTTCCTGACAGCAGGACTTTCTTCTTCCTCCTGCGGGTGATATCTCCACCTATTGGTTCGGGTGCGCTCAATCACTGTTTGTAAGGTGCTGTCGTGGCTGGTCGCTTCCCGAATGGCGTGCATGGGGATGGCTGGTGGACGAGCATGGTTGGTCACAAAGTGAATGTATTCCTCCGCAATGGAAGGCACAGTCTCTGATGAGTCTCGGGGGTGGCGAGACATATAGTCGGCCGGATTCTCATCCTTCCCCGGTTTGTGAATGATTGAGAATGTGTACTCTTGGAGCCGCAAGCCCCATCTCTCAATCCTAGGAGGCATTTTGCACTTGGGATTGCCATAAATCGTGACGAGGGCTTGATGGTCAGTTATGAGCGTGAAATGTTTCCCATAAATAAAAATGTGAAAATGTTCGCACGCCCACACAACGGCCAGGCTCTCCTTTTCCGGTTGGGAGTACCGTTTCTCGGGGTCTGTTAAGCTCCTGCTGGCATAGGCAATGATTCGTCTCTGATCCGACTCATGGTCGTACTGTGCCAGGATGGCCCCTAAACCCACCGGGCTTGCGTCCACAGTGATCTCTGTCTTTCTCCCCGGATTGAAGTAGGAGAGGCACTTGGCTGATTCCACAGCGTGTTTGATGTCCTTGAAGGCACGCTCGCACTCCGGAGTCCACACAAATTGTGCACCAGCTTTCGTGAGAAGCCTCAGAGGGTGACTCACCGTGGCGTAGTCACGAATGTAGCGGGCGCAGTAGCTGGCCATCCCAAGAAATGAGCGCAAGTCGTTGACATCTGCCGGACTCTTGGTGTTGTTGAGCGTGGCGATTTTGTCTGGGTCCGGTTTCATGCCACTCGCAGAGAAGATGTGTCCGAAGAACTTCAGGGTTGACTGATGAAACTCACACTTCTCTTTGTTGAGAGTCAACCCAGCCTCCATCAGAGCGAGGCAGACACGATCGAGGGCGGTGTCATGTTCCTGCGTGTTTGAGCCGTAGACCAGGATGTCATCGCTGTAGTTAAGCGCGTTGGGGATGTGGTGGATGACAAGACGTATGGCCTCCTGGAAGATCTCGGCGGCCGAGGAGACGCCAAAGCTGAGGCGTTTGTAGCGGAAGAGACCAAGGTGAGTGGCAAAGGTCGTGATGGGGCGGGACCTGTCGTCAAGCTCGAGCTGATGGTAGCCCTTGTTCAGGTCCAGTTTCGAGAACACGGTTGCCCCGTTAAGGGCTGCGATCATGTCGCTCAGGAGCGGGCCTGGGTGCCGCTCCCGCTCAATTGCTTGGTTTGGCAGGCGCATGTCCACGCAGAGACGGACATTGTTCTGTGAGCCTTTCTTGGGGACAATCACCACCGGGGACACCCATGGGGTGGGGCCCGCCGTGCGCTCAATGATATCTGCGTCTAAGAGCTCCTGCAGTTCACGCTCGACAGCGGATTGCAAGTGGAACGGCACTCTTCTCGGGTGTTGGGCCACTGGTTTGATGTTCTCGTTGATATGCAGGTGGATCTGACGGCCCTTCAGCTTCCCCAGGCCTCGGAAGAGGGAAGGAAACTTTCCGGCGCAGTCCGAGATGTCATGGACGTTGAAAAGGATGTGCACCAGTTGAAGACGTTCCGCCGTGGGGAGGCTCAGCAGACAGTCAGCTTCAGGACCCTTGATCACGTGGATAACTGCTGGGATGGAGAGGTCGCCATACGTTAGGGTGGTGTCAAATTTGCCCAAACATTGGAGAGGTTTCTTTGCCATCCAGGTGTAAACGCGGACAGGTGCGAAGTGCAAACGTGGTTTGGGGTCCATGCGGTCATGTTCAGCAACAGATATGTAGTTAAGTGATGCCCCGCTGTCCATCATGAACTTAGCTGCATGATTTCCCACTTTGATGTAAAGGCGTGGATAACGTTTGAACTGATCGTGGTCAGCAAAGTTGACATACTCGGTGGTGTAGGATGAACGCCTGGAGGAGGACGATCTTGAGTCTCTTGAGGGGGAACGACGGTCCCATCGGGAGCGCCGAGAGTCATGACTCGAATGTGAGGACGTGGGAGATCCAGGAGGTTCTTCCTGAACTGCTCTGATGTGATGACGTTTGGCCTCCGAGCGTGAGGGCTGCTGCGATCCTTCCCGTCTGCCGCCATCACTGCGTTTTTCTTTGTGGTAATCCCCACACATGGCCTCAAAGTGGTTGGACCGTCCACATTTCCGGCACCGCTGGCCCATGGCAGGGCAGGAGTCAATGTGAGGATAGTCGTACCCGCACCTGAAACATCGCCTCGTGCGTTCAGGTCGGCGATCCCTCCTGTCAGATTCCTTTCTTCTGTAGTCCGGGCGTCGCCTGGGTGAGTACTTGGAGCGCCTCGATCTGTCTCGCGGGTGACGCCGTCCGCAGTCGCGCCGATCCTGACGTCCCTGCCGTCTCTCAGTGATGCGGTTGGCGTGCTCACGGCTGGTACTCGGCCCTGTTTCAATTTCCGCCGCATTCTCTTCGGCCTGGTCGTACAGTCGGGAGTTTTCTTCGATTTCTGCGAGTTCTTGAGGCTTTCTCAGCAGTCGCCGTCTCAGGGACTCTGAGTGGCACCCCGTGATTATCTGAGATTTGATGGCTGCATCCGGCGAGAAGTTGGTAAAATCACAATGTAGGGACTGCCTCCGCAGCCGATGTATGAAGGAGCTCAGTGGTTCTTCTTTACCTTGGCGCTGCTGGTGGAATTTATGCCTCTCATAGTCGACGTTTCTTTTATGCAGAAAACGATTGTTCAGAACAGTTCTCACTTTATCATATGTGTCACCATCTGTGGCTGGAATCTCTCGTACAATCTTGCTTATTTCACGCCCCCCTAGATTGCGAAGGGCTATGATCTTATCCTTGTCTGGTTCAATTTTGGACCCCTCGATGTAGTCCTCGAAGTCCTCGAGCCATTCTTGCCATTTTAGTCCCATGCTGCTTCCTGTTGTGACTGACAATGGCTCCGGGGCGCGCAGGTGGGTGCCTCCCGTGACATCCTTCTGCGCGCGAGGGTTAGACATCGTGGCGCTGAGCTTTGCGCTTGCGTCTGCCTCTTGCGTCAGCGACTGACGTGCGTTTCCAAGTTTTGTCACTTGCAGCTAGCAATGCTTGTTTGTTCCTTGCGACTGTCAATGCTTGTTTTCTCTCTCTTCTTCTTTTCACTGCTTCCAATGCTTGTTTTCCTTTGTTCTATATATTTTGTTTGCTGCCTGACTTCACAATGGCCGCCTCCACTTTGCACAGGGAGGCTGTCCCAATGGTCGCCTGACTCCAAGATGGCCGCCGTGGTTGTCTGCAGGCACTACTTTCTCTCTCTGCACTCAGCTCCTCTTCTACACACAGGACTCACCGGCGATGATTTTCAGGGGCAGCACCCTCCTGATTCAGCTCCCTCTGGTCACTGCTGCAGGCAGGTGAGGTTGGGGTGGGCTCCCTCCTTACTTTGCAGGGTCTTCGGCGTCAGCATGCCAAACCTCACGCATCCGGCGTGAGGTTTTCAATGTCGGGACTCCCGCGGTCATTCAGCTCACCGCGCTCAGCAGCGCTTGATGGCAGGCTCTCGTGGGGGGTGATCCAGGCTGGAATTCACCACTCTCCGGCCACAGCAGGTGTCAGGTGAGGTTGGGGTAGGCTCCCAACTCACTTCCTCGGTTCCCGCTCTTCAGCGCCGATCGCGTGCTAAACCTCACGCATCGGGCGGGACTCGCGCTTTCGGCGCGAAAGGCTTCTTCCTCCCGAGCGTTGCAGCGCTCGCGGTAGCGGCTCCCTCTGGGCTCCCACACTCACAGGGGGGGTAGGGTCACCTGCTGCTGGTCTCCTCTTTCACCTAGCAGCACCACACAGCAGCGGATTCTTCTTTTCAACGCTGCAGGGGACAGGGTGCTCTGATGGGGTTCTGCAGGCTTCAGTTATGCAGATCCCATCCTCGTCGCCAGCTGTAGCATCGTGCTACTAGTAAATACAGACACTGGTGAGGTTACAACTGGAGCTTTATTCAGTACATCCAGTGCCTTCCTTGTCCCTACACTAACTGCACCTTTCCTGTCCTGTCCCCTCCTCTTCCCCTCTGCCCACCTAACTCCGCCCACCCTAACTACTAGACTGCTAACTCTATTACATATGGGTTTTTGAGAAGGAGCACAAGGAGGAGTGCAGGGGTGCGTTTAAAACACAAAAACAAGAGAAATTCTGTAGGTGAAACAGACGTACTCACAGATTATATTTATATTACTAATTGAACTGGTCAGATTTTCTGCATAGTCGTTTAATAGTTAGACAAAAAGCAATTTTCATCAACTGCAACCGGTAGAAACCATTCGTAACTGGTTAACTTTAACATAAACTATGACCAGCGCTAGGTAGACAGGAGCCTTTGTACAAGTGACGTCACATGCTTTGCCTCTCCACTTGCAAGATAAAGGCACTTAATATCAGAACGTATGCACTGAGTGTGTGAGGGAACGAGAGAGGGTGTGAGAAAGCGACATCGTCTCTTTAGTGTATGAGGGAGGGGACAGTGCTACTGTTGAATGCAGGACTGAAAGCACTGCAGTCCTTCACAACTGAGGTTTTCCCTGCTTGCTAAGCCAATTACAACGTTCAGCACTGTTGAAAGTGACCCTTTTTGAGTGAGAGTGAGAGAGAGAGAGTGAGAGAGAGATTGTGAGAGGGAGAGTGTGAGAGTGTGAGAGTGTGAGAGAGAGAGTGTGAGAGTGAGAGAGTGAGAGAGTGTGAGAGAGTGTGAGAGTGTGAGAGTGTGAGTGAGAGAGAATGTGAGAGAGAGAGTGAGAGTGAGAGAGAGAGTGAGAGAGAGAGAGAGTGTGAGAGAGAGAGAGAGTGTGAGAGAGTGAGAGAGTGTGAGAGTGAGAGTGAGAGAGTGAGAGAGTGAGAGAGTGAGAGAGTGAGAGAGAGAGAGAGAGAGAGAGAGAGAGAGAGAGAGAGAGAGAGAGTGTGAGTGAGTGAGTGAGTGAGTGAAAGATCTGACCCGAAAACATGTTGAAATTGGCTTAAAACCAGATAGGCACATTTAATTTTCTTATAAAGCCAGATAATTTGGTGTAGAAATACACCCATGGTATGGAAAGGTAAATGCCACTTGTGGACTGCAGCACTTACTATGCAATCCATTAAGGTGACACTGAAAACATGGATTCAAGGCTACCCTGTGTCGAATGATAGCAGCAACTTCAACCCTGCCACCCAGACCTGTCAAAATCACCCTTTTGACATGTAGGAGAGCCTAATTAGAAATAATAAATAACTTACTCTTAGGTGCCCCCAGCTGCCCACAAGGTAGGGCGCACAATATTTAAGATATAAACACATGTAACATTAAAAATGACATGTTCCCCAAGTGACTAGGCCCAATACAACTTTGTCCCTGGTAGGATATTGCTGGCACATAGGAAAAGTCAAAGTATTGATTAAACACTTTATACTCACTCTAATGTTTGACCCGTACGAGCTTCAGACTCCATTTAAAGACTTATGTTTTATATTTAACAATAATCCAAACTAATGACAAAGTCAGATTTTTATTAAATATATGGGAAATGTAACATTTATAAAGTTACCTTTACTCTGCATGAAGATGCTGGAGGCTAGTTTGTGTTAGCTCTCCGGCAGCTGCCCAGGCAGTACTTGGCCTACATCAGGTGTGACATGTAAAAACTGCTCGCAGAGCAGAGACACTGGCATGAGAACGGGGGTTGGCCCAGAAACGTCTCTGGCATAAGTAAATGTAAGGTGACACTAGGAAAGGCCCCATCTTTTGTCCCCCTAGTCAGGTAGTCAGGCTAGCAAAAACCAAGTGGGGGAAAAGTTACCAGAGAACAGGTTTTGAGTGACCGCAGAGGAGGGGATTGCGGATTACCCTGGCCATATCTCTGGAAGGGTACACAGTTTTCGCACATAGGGAGAAGGGTTTCTTCATTTTGGATTTTGGGAATAGGGTGCACTGTGGGATTGTTAGCAGTAAGGCAAACGGGGAACTACAAAAAAAGGGTTCATATACTCTATAGGCGGAAACGGGCTAGCAGTGTCTTACAGCCCAGTGTGTGGCCCTACCCATAGGATGGCAACCCTACAAAGTAGTGCCCTCATCTAGCCATTCTCAGAGAACCTTCAGGACCTGCGTAAGATCAGAAGAGGGCTGGACCTGCTGTCTCTGACCTAAGAGGAACCATGAAAGACTGGAATTGCTCCTTCTTGTACCCAGGAGAAAGAAGGTACTCCAAGGCTCAGCTGACTGACTTCCAATGTGGCAATAAGGACCCAACATGCTTCAAGATACCTTTTTCTGAAAGTACCCATCTGACCAAAGGCAACTGGACCTGGACAGGACTTTGCTGTGGGCCTCTGACTGTTGATCTGAGAGTAACTCAGGGCCTGAGGTGTAACAACTAGTTGATTGGGCACGAGAAGAAAGTTTGGAAACTTTGAAAAACTTTTCTTCCAGAACTTCAGGAGGAAATGTGGGAAAAAAGTATCAGACCTGCAGTTCCACAGCATCGAATTGAATTTCAGCTGCGATCCAGGCCAATGCTCCAAGCAGCTCTGAAAACACAACCAAGTCCCATTCTGAGGTGGGACTTGGAAAATCTCCAAGAAATCTCCAAAGCTCCAACGGGACAGACCTGCTTAGAGTATCCAGCCTTCCTTTCCACTACGCATTCAGCCCGGTGGCAGAGGGCTCGCGGACGCTGTTGCCGAGTGCGCAGCCTACCTCGCCTTTGTTTTTAATCCTGTGATATTTTGTAAATTCACGCGCTTCGCGCTTACCTGTGCCGCCTTCCCTGTCTTCCATCTGCCAGCTCCCCTAGCCCCGTTCCGGCAAGCTGTGTGCCGTTAGTTACCGGAGGGCTGACGGGGTTGCTGGCGCCATATTGGGAAGGGGAGCTACAGGCTCCTTAGGTCAGCCCATGCGTACGCGCAGCGGGCGCGCCGAAGGCACGCCAAAGGCAAACCCGTCTGCGCCCGTCCGCGGCCGGCCGGGGCAAGAGGCACCCCACTATGCCCATTTCTTAACCTATACCTCGGATGAACTCCGCTCCTATCAGAGCCCTTCGATCACCAGCCTCGGTACTGCCGCCCAAATTGCCAAACTCGGTCTTGACCGGCCCCACCTCATGCCCCCTCCCTCAGCCACTCTCCCTCCACCACCCCTCCCTTCCTCCCCTCTCCTTGGACTCCCTTCCTCGCCCAACTTGGCGTCCACTATCTCGGCCTTTCTTTTAAATACCAGATCGGCAGTCAAGCATCATCTTGAATTATTTGTGTTTCTTGACTCTCACAAGCCTGATCTCTTGTTTCTGTCCAGATTCCCTGCCTAATGTACTCGCGGCCCTCCCCCTCCTACTACGTCCTGCGGGCCGATCGACCGGCAGGCAAGGCAGGAGGCGGCGTTGCCCTGATTGTCCTCTCTGACCTTCACTTCCAACTGCTTTCCTCTGCGGCCATCACATCAGTCGACTGGCTGGTGATGCGATCTGCCTCCTTTTAAGTCCCCATTACCTGCGTCCTTGTCTATCGCCCCCACCAATCTACTCCTTTTTATATTACTGGGTTTCAGGAGTTGCTCGCTACGTTAGCAGTTAACAACTCCTCTGTTCTAGTCCTTGGGGATTTTAATTTCTGGCCATCTGACCCCGCGGAAGACGCGGTGTCTAAAGATTTCACCGATCTTCTTTATAGTTTAAATTTTGTCTCGCACGTTCATACACCCACCCATGTCATACCCTGGACCAAATCTGGTCTCTCAACATTCCAGTCACGTCCCCAATCATCACGCCCTGCCTTTGGTCCGATCACTTTTTGATCTCGTTTTTCCTCGACCTTAGCCTCGCCAAACGCCCTTCCTTTCCCAAGAACACCTGGGCCCGTAATTGGAACAAGGTTGACATGCCCTCCCTCTGCTCTTCCCTCCAAAGCTCCTGCCCTGCTCTAGAGGAGCTTGCCCCCTCTTCCCAAGTAGTTGCCATTAATGAATGGCTTTCCAGGGCATGTGACCAAGTGGCTCCCTTGAGACGCGTCACAGTCAGACGCGCCCACAATGCCAACAAATGGTTCACCGATGACCTTAAGGAGAAAAAACTGGTTGTGCGTCAAGCTGAGCGCGCCTGGAGGCGCGCCTACTGCCCGACATTAAAAGCACATTATTCCCTTGTACTTAATACTTATAAAAAGGCCATCCTCCTTGCCAAGACGGACTACTTTTCGGGTAAAATTCTCTCGGCTGAAAATCAGCTCTTAAACCCTCCCCCTCCCAATCTCTTTGTGATTCCCTTAATAATTTTTTCATTGAAAAAATTGCAGTCATCAAGGCTAATATACCATTACCCTCTCCCTCCTTCGTTGCCCCTCAGCCTCCACCCAACAGCCTCCGTCTGGATCATATACCTCCTTTGACCAGGGAAACCTTCTTTCCCTTGCTGGCCCGGATCAAATCTGGTTCACCCTCTGATGTCTGTCCTGCTTTTGTATTGAGAGAGATCTTCCTAGCTTGCCTTGCGCCCCCCCTGGTTTTTCTTAATGACTCCCTCAAACAAGGCATTGTCCCCAATCATCACAAATCGGCAACAATAATCCCTATTTTAAGAAAACCCGGAGCGGACCCCTCCTCCCTCTCTAATTACTGCCCTATCTCCCTCCTCCCCTACTTGGGCAAAGTCCTGGAGTGCCACATTACCACAACCCTCAGCTCCTTGTCCCCAATCATCACAAATCGGCAACAATAATCCCTATTTTAAGAAAACCCGGAGCGGACCCCTCCTCCCTCTCTAATTACTGCCCTATCTCCCTCCTCCCCTACTTGGGCAAAGTCCTGGAGTGCCACATTACCACAACCCTCAGCCCCTTTGTCGAGGACAATGGCTGTTTAGCCCCCTGCCAGGCTGGCTTCCGTCCACTCCACTTCACTGAGAAAGTGGTGGTCTCAGTCATCGACAAGCTCAGGGAGGGGATGGATGTCAACCGGCCCCAGGCTCTGGTCCTCCTTGACTTGCCCGCCGCCTTTGACACGGTAGATCATTCCATCCTCCTTACCCGTGTCGAGGCGGCGGGCGTCATGGGGCCTGTCCTGGCTTGGCTTACTTCTTTTTTGAATGACCGCACTCAGGCCGTCCACCTAGCAGACTTTTCTGCCCCCCGTGCAAGGTGCAATGCGGTGTCCCCCAGGGTTCCTCTCTTTCCTCTCTTCTGTTCAATCTGTACATCTTCCCTCTTATTTTTGCTTTACAGCAGCTGGAGGTCACGGTTTTCAACTATGCCGATGACCTCCAGCTCATTTTTAACCTTTCACATTCCCCGGAGTCCATTCACAGCTTTCAATCAGTTATGATTTTTATCAGGGACTGGATGTACCTTAACGACCTTAAACTTAACCCAGATAAAACAGAGCTAGTTCTCACTGGTGGTACATCCAGTCCCTGGACTCCCACGTTTTGGCCCCCCTCCCTTGGTTCCCCCCCCCCCTCACCTTCCCACTCAGTCAAAACACTTGGGATCACGCTGAATCAACATCTTACTCTGCACTCCCAGATCAGCTCAGTGGTCTCATCTTGGTTTTTTACCCTTCACACTATTAGAAAGATTTCTAGATTCTTTTCTTTTCCTGCTTTAAAACTTATCTTGATGGCGATGGTTCTATCCTGCCTGGATTATGGTAACATCTTGTATAATGGCGTTCCCGCCTATGCCGTTGGGCGTCTCCAACTGGTCCAGAACCAAGCTGCTCGCCTCATTTATGGTCTCTCCAAGTCGCACCACACCGCTCCCCTACTAAAGGCCTTGCACTGGCTCCCCATTAGAGAGTGGGCTCTCTTCAAGCTGGGGTGCACAACGTTTCAGGCCCGTGCCGGAACTCTGAAATTAATAACTATAGTCCCGCTCGAGAACTGCGCTCGTCCACCCAGTCCCTCCTCTCTGTGCCGCGATTCAGGAAGAGCAAGCTGGGGGGCATGAAATTCGCTGTTCTCGGCCCCACTTTCTGGAACTCCCTTCCCCCCACCATTAGATCTATACCCTCGTACTCTGAGTTCCGCAAGGCACTCTTCTTTTTCTGCAAGCTTACTCGTCTTAGATCCCGTCCCTCCGTCTCCCAGGTTTCTGCATCCCCCAGCACCAAGAAACCGCCAGGTATATGTGCGCTTAATAAATGTTTTTAAATTCAAATTCAACTACACCAGCTACAGTTTCAGCAGCAGCCCAGCCATGGAGGAGTTTTCTTCTAAAAAAAAGTGAACATGTCCCGTTCTGTGTTAAAATGTAGAAATATTTTCAAACTATTTTTTTTTTACTTGCAGACTTTCGCCAGGATTAATCAACTTGTATCCGACCAGGATCAATTGAAGTCAGTCTCAAATCGTGCCTAGGTCCGAGTCTGCCGCTTCAATAGACTATTATTTGCAGTTTGTGCCTTTTGGCACTATTTTCACTTAAACCTTTAAAAATTCAGTGTTGTTCTCTAATTGGATTTTTGTCATTTTGGACATATTTTTATCCCAAAATTTTCTCTTTATTTTAAAATTGGCTGTGGAATTTTATTGTGTTTTTTGTGTCTGGTGTGACTACGGTCTATGAACTGATTAAATATTTTACACACAGCCTTTAATTTAAGCCTACCTGATTCGAGTAAAGTTATCTGGAACTGAGCACAGATTTATTTTATCTAATTTGTGTGACATCTAGCAGGTGGTGGCCTTATCCTTTGAGGTGGACACTCATCCACTCTAAATATTAATCCACTTTCTTACAAACAACATAAAGAGATGACTTCCCATTCTGTGCTCATTCAGTCCTTGGTCTATATACTAAGACATAAAGAGGACGGAGACAGTTTACTTAAGACATGGCCATCTGCCCAGTGCGTTTCAGTCAGAGGACAAAGACTCAATGGCTGAAATGTAGAACTTCTGTTGTACACTTCGAAGAAGTAGGTGCTTCCACTGCTAGGACTATACTACGTGATAGTCCCACAGTACTCAAAATACCCCATAATGGAAAAGGTGGTTCTCTACTTCATTGGCAAAATCGATACCTCTAGGGAATGGAAGCCATCCTCAAAGCCCACATGCACTCCATGGATACAACAAATTATGACTGTGGTTTCGGGACCATAAGATCTTTTTTTCTGTGAATAGGTCGAATATTGGGCCCTTTCCAGTTCACAGGATACACTCCAGCGGCTGTAAATGTTTTAAATGCCTCAGAGAAGAATTTTGCTCACCAATCCTATTTGGATTTTATTACCATTGCTGGAAGAACGTCAGGTCCTGCTGCTCAAGTGAGCCCAATTCTAGAGATTTTATCTTTTATAGAAGACTCGAAAAATATAGCCAAGGTTTCATTGACTACGGGGCCAAAGATCTGGGTGGCTTAATCACCCTTTCTCTCATAAAGTCCAGTTATGAACTCAACCCACGAATCTTCTGGTACCATGTTAATATTTTTCCATCACCATTCCCCTGGGTGCCATGTTTTACTGATTTCCAAAATATCTGGACCTTTCCTTACAATGGCCGAAATCATTTCCACCCAGTTCTCCATATAACAGATTGCCTTAAAGTCTATAACTAGGCATGTAACTAACAATGTTATCATATTTACAGATCTATTTATTGGACCACGCTCTTTAGATAAATGACAGTGTAGGTCAATATTGTTTTGTAGTTTCACTAGCACCTGGTTATGTTGAGCACTTCTCAGAGGGAATAGGAGTAAGGAGGTTCTTAGCCTCATTATTATCTTTTTCTCTGGGGGATGCTGCTATAAGAATCAGTGTCAGATGCACAACAAGTTTTGAAATATAGAGGTTTCGGTGTTTGAAATCTTTGGTGTCTCCGTGAATCACTCTTCAGACCTCTTATTTGCCGTGTAGAGGTTGAACTGACATTGGGGCTGCAACAGACTTTGATGAAGCCAGTGCTGACAGCGTCATCTCAGTTGCCGAAGTCCACAGCTCTAGGATCGGTAAAGCACAAACAAGCTGGTGCATTCTCGAGGTCAAGCATGGCTCGGTAGACAGAGGTGTGGTACAATAAGGGAGTCAATAGGCACCGATGGTGCAGATATGCCAATGGTAATCTTAAGAGGAAAAAATCTTAAAATGATGGCAAAAATTGTCTTTGCACAAGGAAGTGTGTGATGATAAGCATTCCTTTAAAGAAGTGCAAACACTTAGGTTATTTCCCAAGCTTTTTAGTACAAGCCTGTTCTGTGAATTGTAGTCATTCAAGTAATTCAGTAAATAAGAATTCCTTTTAAGCACGTTTTGAAATTGTGTTTTTTTTTGTAAAACATCTAAAGAATTTGAATAATGGGCTACAGAACTACTACATTTGAGGCATACTAACATCATTTAATGGAACAAGGTTTCAGTGAATAAGAGTTGGAGGACACAAGAGAACATATGGATATACAAATGTGGTCTACTTTAAATAGTGGGGCCTGGAGCTTGAGATTCGAGTATGAGTGCTTGCTCAAGCATTCAATGAAGTCCTCCATCCTTCAAATTGGATAATTAGATGATCATGGAAAGCTGTGATGACGTCAGTGTGTGTATGTGTGATCAACGTGGCCTAAAGCAACTTACCCATGTGGACAGGGGGAGGCTCAATGGAAAGCGCACAACACGAAACACAGCAACATAATTGAGGAGATAGATACAGAAAAGCTCCAATTTGTACACGTGAACGACTGTCAATATAGTGAGAGACAGCGAAGCTCACCACACTACAGACTTGTTTCTCGAAAGTGGAATTAGTTAAGAACAGTTAGTACTGAAGACAAGGAGTAGTTTCTGTCCTGTAACTCCAGTTCTGTAGTAGGGGTATCTCTGTTATAGTCATAATCTAGTGAATAGTCCCGCCCATGTGCGTGGACCCCGGAGCAATCAAAAAATAATCTCTTACAGTGTCAAAAAATGCAGAAAAGCATAGACACTTAAGAGAGAATTTAAAGACAGATAATGCAGCCTAAAAAGGCTACACTGTCCAGTACTTCAACTAGAAATTCCACCATAAAATCCACAAAACAGCAAAAGCCTGTA
This sequence comes from Lissotriton helveticus, assembly GCF_964261635.1. Classification (NCBI taxonomy): domain Eukaryota; kingdom Metazoa; phylum Chordata; class Amphibia; order Caudata; family Salamandridae; genus Lissotriton; species Lissotriton helveticus. The sequence continues at coordinate 1,223,348,268 of NC_136065.1, forward strand.
CAGATTTCCCTTGCTTTACCAGCAAAATCCCTCAGGAATGATAGAGAGAAGAACCTGGACAGACAAGCCCCATAGGCTGCCATTATGTGGCTCAAAACAGGATACTGTGCCTTTAAGAGAATCTTCCAGAACCTTCTCCCGGTATCCCAGAATGCATAGCAGGTACAACTTAGTTTCAGTTCTTTTTGAAGGCGTAACACGCCAGACCTGTAGCATTCCATAAAGGAATATGTCTCTCTCCACCGGGGAGGAGGGAGGGCGCTTATGACTATAACAGAGATACCCCTACTACAGAACTGGAGTTACAGGACAGAAACTACTCCTTCTGTAGTAGGGGATCTCTGTGTATAGTCATAATCTAGTGAATAGAATGGCAAGCCCATCCCCACACCAAAGCGGCGGTGGAGAAAAGAGAAGTAACGCCACTACTGTGCGAACAGATTTCGCAGCGAAGCCTGCCCAACCTGAGCGTCTGCCCTGGCATCAGTGTCCAGGCAGTAATGCTTAGCAAAGGTATGAACCGACTTCCAAGTGGCCGCCTTGCAGATTTCTGCAATCGGAACATTACGGAGCAATGCTGTCGTGGCAGCCTTACCCCTGGTGGAATGAGCCTTAGGCTTACCTCCTAAGGTCTTATTAGCTTTTTGGTAACACAGCTGTATGCAGGACACAATCCACCTAGAGATAGACTGCTTAGAGGTCGCAAGACCCGTCCTGACAGATCCATAATTGACGAACAATTGGTCTGACCTACGAATATCCCTGGTTTTATCCAGATAAAATTTCAGCACCCTCCTAACATCCAGGGAATGCAAAGACCTTTCCGCTGGAGATGAAGGATTCTGAAAGAACGTAGGTAAAGATATAGTCTGGTTGATATGAAAATCAGAAACAACCTTGGGAAGAAACTTAGGGTGAGTACGCATAACAACCTTAGCAGCATGAAATACAGTATAAGGTTCTTGGCAACACAACGCCTGAATTTCACTCACCCTGCGGGCCGATGTAATGGCCACGAGGAACGCCGCCTTCCAGGACAGGTGCTGCAACGAAGCCTTATGAATAGGTTCAAAAGGCTCCTTCATCAATCTGGACAGCACCACATTCAAGTCCCACGAAGGCGAAGGAAGCCTGACAGGAGGGAACACTTTCTTCAAGCCTTCCAAAAAATCTTTGATCACAGGGATCTGAAAGAAGGAAGTCTGTGAAGGGCATTTCCTGTAGGCAGTCAAAGCAGCCAGATGAACCTTAATGGAATGGACATTAAGGCCAGACTGCGCCAGATGTAGCAGATATGGAAGGATGACATCTTCCTTGCATGTCGTAGGGTCAAAGTTCTTAGACTTGCACCAGATGCAAAACCTCTTCCACTTGTAAGCATAAGAAGTCAGAGTGGAAGGTCGCTTAGCCTCCTTCAGTATGTCCATACAATCCGCTGGGAGATTCAAATGGCCATATTGCACTATTTCAGGAGCCATGCCGCCAAACTCAAAGACGAGAGGTTGGGGTGCCCCATCCGCCCCCCGAACTTCGTGAGAAGGTCCGGCCTGCACGGCAGCTTCATGTGAGGAAGGAGAGACCGGTGAAGCAGGTCCGTGAACCACCACTGTCTGGGCCACTCCGGGGCAATCAGAATCATCTTCGCCCTGGATTGGGAGAGCTTGAATAGAACCGCTGGAATCAGGGGAATGGGTGGAAAAGCGTACAGAAAGCTGTTCGACCAGTTGATCCATAACGCGTTCCCCAGCGTCCCCGACTGGTAGTACCTGGAGGCGAAGTCTCGGCATTTGCTGTTTTCGGCGGTGGCGAACAGATCTACGTCTGGAGTGCCCCACCTTGCGAAGACTTCTCCTAGTACTTCGTCGTTTATGACCCACTCGTGATTTTCCTGAATCAGTCTGCTCAGCTCGTCTGCCTGAACATTCTGCACACCTGGCAGATGAGTGGCCGTTATCGAGAGTCCTCGAGCCAGAAGCCAATGCCAGATCGCCTGCGCCTCCTGAGAGAGTGCGGGATCTCGAGCCCCCCTGCTTGTTGAGGTAATACATCGTGGTCGTATTGTCTGTCTGTACAAGCAGAGAGTTGGTCCGGAAGGACGGTTGAAAAGCCTTCAGCGCCAAGTGAACAGCCCTGAGTTCCAGGAAATTGATGTGGTACGTGGACTCCGACGGGGACCACGTCCCTTGAATCTGCAGATCTCCGGAGTGTGCTCCCCATCCCAGGAGAGAAGCATCCGTCACAATAGTCTGAGTGGGAATGTCCTTGTGGAAGGGAACCCCTCTGAGGAGATTCTCCGCTGAACACCACCACTTCAGAGACTGAAGAGCATGTAGAGACAGTCGTATCCTGTCGTCCCAAGATCCTCTCCTCTGGTCCCATTGATCTTCCAAGCACTCCTGCAGCGGTCTCATGTGCAGCCGCGCATGTGGCGTCAGGAAGATGCAAGAGGCCATCGATCCCAGCAGAGAAGACACCGTCCTCACTGTCGTGGATGGAGTGGACAGGAGAGCCTGAGCCTTCCGAAGGAGTGATAAACGTCGCTCTTCCGAAGGAGACACGCTTGCCGACAGCGTATTGATGGAGGCTCCCAAGTACTGGATGCACTGGACCGGAGTTGGAACAGACTTGGACATGTTGATGTGCAACCCCAGCTTTTTCAAGAGAACGCACGTCTTCTGGAAGTGTGCTTGAGCTTCCGAGAAGGAGGAGGCCTTGATCAACCAATCGTCCAGGTACGGGTAGACAAACACCTTGTTCTTCCTCAGGTGTGCCGCTACCACTGCCATGCACTTCGAGAATGTCCTGGGCGCAGACTTCAGTCCGAACGGAAGTACCGTGTACTGATAGTGATTGGTGCCGACTTGAAATCGCAGGAACTTCCTGTGTTTGTGTGCAATGGGCACATGGAAGTATGCATCCTGTAGGTCTATGGCACAAAGCCAGTCTCCCCGTTGCAGCTGAGGATAAATCTGATGCAACGACAGCATGCGAAACTTTTCTCTGCGAATCCATTTGTTTGCCTGTCGCAAGTCCAGAATGGGCCTGAACTCGTTCTTGTCCTTCTTGCGGACCTGAAAGAACCGAGAGTACAGACCGTTTCCTCTTTGAGACTATCGCCCTTTTCCTTAACAGGATGTCGGCCTCCGCCTGAAGCTCGCGCAGTTGATACTGCGAGCTGATCGGAGGAATCGATGGAGGAGGGCTGGTGAAACGAAGACTGTATCCATTGCAAACAATATTCAGCACCCACTTGTCCTGAGTATTTTTTCTCCACTCTGCCAGGAAAAATTGAATGCTTCCCCCCACCGGAGCGGTTAACGGATGAAGGGGAAGTAACCGCTCAGGGTCGAGACCCGGCCGGGCCCTTGGTCGCGGTAGAGGACTGCTGTGCACCTCTACCCCTCTGACGTTTTTGGAAGGGTCTTCTGTACTGCTGCTGTTGTTGCTGCTGTTGATGTTGCCCAGAAGACTGTCCCCTTCCTCGACCCTGCGACCCAAAACGCCGTTGGAATTGGCGGAAGGGTTTCTTATCTTTGGGCTTCTCCAAGCCCACCGCCGTCAGGGTTTCCGCCTCGGCCTTCATCCTGGCCATCTCGTCATCTGCGTGTTTCCCGAAAAGGGTATCCCCGGAAAACGGCAGATTTGCCACACGTTGTTGCGCCTCAGGTTTAAGCGACGTCAACCGTGGCAGTATCCATGCGCGGCCAGCAGGGAGATATCCGCCGCGGCGCTAATGGCCTGGTTAGAAACCAGCATCCCTTCCTGGACGATCTCCATGAAATCCTCTCTCCGGTCGCGTGGAACGAGGTCCGCAAACCGTTCCATGGAGTCCCACAGTGCACGGTCGTATCGTCCTAACAACGCCGAGTCACTGGAGGCCTTCATCGTTGTAGAGGACGTCCCACACGCTTTTCGTCCAGCAGAGTCAATCCAGCGGCTCTCCTTATCGGGAGGCACAGTGGAGGCAGGAGAGGTGGCATGGAGCTTCCGAGCCGCCGTCACAATCACCGAATCCGGTGTCGGGTCCTTCCGCAAGAAAGCCGGGTCCGACTCAGGAGCCCTGTATTTCTTCAAGAGCCTGGAAGGCGCAGCTTTCACCACCGCCGGCGTAAGGAAGAGTTGTTCCGCCGGCTCAAGGAGTCCTGGCACCAGAGGCAGTAGGGGGCGAGACAGGTGTTTCTTATGCAATGTCTCAAAGATCACGGAAGTTGAGGGCGTAGGGGCCGTAACCTCGATCCCCAACTTCGCCGCCCCACGCAGGAGAACCTCCTGGAACGTGCCAATGTCATCAATCGGGGACACCCTCGTCTCCGGTGAATCTGACAACGTAGGTGAGTAGGAACGGGTCCCCGAGGCAGAATGAGACCGGGACCTATGCCTCCTATGGCGATGCCTGGATCTCGAGGAGGATCCGCGTCCACTCCTCGACCTGTCCCTTCTACCTGAGCGTGACCTCGATCTCTTGGGTCTGGGACGCTCCGCCGGCCTCCCCGGGTCGGAAGTCTTGGGTTTAGGAGGAACCTTCGACTTAGGAGTCTTCTTCGGAGGTGTCGGGAGGTTGGGCATCGACACCGATCTCGGTGGAACCGGAGGAGGAGGAACAGTTGGAACCGGGGCCTGAGGCGCCAGTAGAGGAGGCAACGGAGGAGGGGTCGAACCCCTCGGAGGTGGGCCCTTAGGCAAAGGAGGCAAAGAAGGCGGTGCAGTAGGCTTCCTCGGGGTATACACCTCGGAGTACGCCGTTCCCGGCGAGCCACCATCCTGTCCTGACTGTGGGGAGCCCGCCACAGTCCTGGGCCTGTCCTTACGACCTCCTGACGTCGACGATCAGTGCTCAGACGTCGATCGCGGTCCCTTTGACGGCGAGCGGCCCTTCGGCGTTGACCGTTTCACACTCCTCGGCGTCGACCGGCTTCTCCGCCTCGACGTCGACCCCGACCAGATGGATGAACCTCTAAATCTCGACGACGGGCGATGACGCCTCGACGGCGACCTCGACCGCCTCGACGTCGACCTCTTCGAACGCCTCGACGTCGACCTCTTCGAACGCCTCGACGTCGACCTCTTCGAACGTCTCGACGTCGACTTCTTCGGCGCCGGAGACCTCCTCCGTCTCGACGGCGACCTCGACGACGAGGATCCCCTCGACGACGACGATGTCCTCGTCTTCGACGGCGAACGGCGGTGTCGCCTCGACGGCGAGCGCCGACGCCGGGCCCTTCGATGCCGTCCACTCGACGCCGACGGCGACGACGAGATCGACACCGGGTTTGACGGCGGCCTGTAAACGTCCCTAGACGTCGACGGGCGACGTTTTCTCGACCCAGAGCCCTGGGGAGACCGGGAACTGGCCGTGGACCTTCCTCTCGACGTCGTGGTCATAGCAACTGAACCAGACGGAGACCTTGGACGTTTGCTGGACTTCCTGCCCCTGGGCAGCCCCCCAGAGGCCTCAGCATGGGCAGCAGAAGCCCCTCCAGACCCACCTTGAGCCTTCAGTCTTCTTTCTTCAAGTCCCTGAAGTCTGATTTTTCTCCTGTCCTTCAGGGTCCTGCCAGAGAAGCCTCTACAGATCACACACTCCTCTGGGATGTGGGAAGAGGGAAGGCAGAGGATACACACCTCATGGGGGTCTGACTTGGCCTTCTTCCTGGAGCACTCTGGGCATTTATCAAATAATGCAGGCATTATGAACACCCAAAGAGAGCAGAAACCCAAGAAGAAAGTCACCAAAGTACTTTAAAAGTACACAAAATCGAAATTAGTGAAAAAACACCAACAAAACCCTTGAAAAGGGAGAGCTCAATGCTCCAGGGTCCTGCTTGCAGGAGCCGGATAAAAGAACTGAAACTAAGTTGGACCTGCTATGCATTCTGGGATACTGGGAGAAGGTTCTGGAAGATTCTCTTAAAGGCACAGTATCCTGGTTTGAGCCACATAATGGCAGCCTATGGGGCTTGTCTGTCCAGGTTCTTCTCTCTATCATTCCTGATGGATTTTGCTGGTAAAGCAAGGGAAATCTGTACAGGCTTTTGCTGTTTTGTGGATTTTATGGTGGAATTTCTAGTTGAAGTACTGGACAGTGTAGCCTTTTTAGGCTGCATTATCTGTCTTTAAATTCTCTCTTAAGTGTCTATGTTTTTCTGCATTTTTTGACACTGTAAGAGATTATTTTTGATTGCTCCGGGGTCCACGCACATGGGCGGGACTACTCACTAGATTATGACTATACACAGAGATCCCCTACTACAGAACAAAACATTTCAACTAAACACATGAAGACATCTCAGGAGAAAAAGTGGCTGGGCCCAGAGTATTTGAATACACCGAGTTCATTAAGAGCTTTATGCTGTAGTTTTAGGTTATCTATATTAGTATATTATTTTAGTTTGTCACAACAGGCTATCATTTTAGAATATTATTGTATAGTTTCATACAATATAGGGGAGAAAATGTCACAACAAGCAATGTTTTAGCAATTCCATTACATCTACCAGTTCCTTGAAAGTAATGGAATACAATAGTTAGAAAGTAAGTGTAAGCCACATGGGGGAAAGGTATCATTTAAAGCAAAGCTGCCTTGTTACAGAACTGAGGTCTGGAGTGTATTAGGTTACACCAACATCTAACACAAATAAAAACAGGACAAGGAGAAGGAGACCCTGCCAATATACAATTAAAATTTCATTCACCATGCTTGATAAACATTTTCCATCTCGAGTGATTGAAGTGTTTGAACATCAGCTTAAGGTATAAGAGAAAATATTATCAGTCATATAACAACCTTGAAGGGATTATTGATTTATTAGCTAGGAACCGGAATATAAAAAAATCAATTGGCAAATCAGAAGTAATGGAACACACAGTTCAACATCTGTTGCAGTCATAACATCACCTTCTTCCAACAAGGATGATTTTAACACATATATTTCGGATTTCTGAGTGATTATCTAGCTATTGCCTAAATGCAATTCTGTACAAACCTTAGGGCCTTCTGTCCTTTGTTGGAATTAGAATACAAAGACTAAAAAAGGATTATTGCCATGACTTCCAAATGAGCTGAATATGTTGTTGTTTGACCATCTCTAATTTTCTGGTTGTATCTGCAGATGAATTCTCTAACTGAATACAGAGTCAGCTTGATGTTAAGTATAGCAACAAATTGTCTTCAATGTTGAAAGACAGAATATAACCACAACCCTAGTGCAGCCAAGAGAATAGGTGATCAAAAGATGGCTTTCTGAGAGCCACTGTGGGACTGTGCCTCTTTCAGTGCCTCCTTTACTTCTTGTATAAGGCTCTAAACGCCACTCTGTTTGCAAGTGGGACTTATTACAGAACATATTCAAGACTTTATTGACGCAGGATCCTCTGTTACACTGGAAATTGTCAAACATTAATTAACTGAGCATTCAGTTTCCAAAGCCTGTTCACAGACCCCCAGAAGAACCAGACCAGCCAGCACAAGATACCCAAAGGCTATGCATACTGAAAAACAATCAATACAACAGAGTTAGGTAGTAGTGTTCCCATAGGGAAACGTCCGCACAGCACTTCAGAGAATAATATTATTGAATATACAATTTGTACACACTTATATATAGAGAAAATATTCACAAGGAGTTATAGGATGGGTGCTAAAGAAACTCAAAGCACCTACTACCTCAAGGTGCTATTGGCATACACCGGCAGTGTGTGTCACATAAACTATCGAGAGTTGAGGTTCTGATTACAGCACTCCTAAACATTATGATTATAACAGTCTGGGCATAAAGTGTAAAGCCCTAGGCACAGAAGCACTCTAATTATCATAGAGAATACCGCAGGGGACAAAAAACAAAGTTCTATTCGATAGTGGGGTTCCAGAAAAATTCAGATACAATCCACTTTAAATTTCTTCAGTCTTTTCTTTATTGATGTTCAAATTTCATAAAACAGATTCTCCCAGCACATAAATCGCTTCACTAATACTGCAGTTTGCATCTATCTTGATGAACAGACAAGACAACTTTCTACCATATTTATGCCTTGATGAAGTCCTTGTGTGGGACGAAACACGTGTTGGCGATTAATGTGCTGGGAGAATCTGTTTTATGAAATTTGAACATCAATAAAGAAAAGACTGAAGAAATTTAAAGTGTATTGTATCTGAATTTTTCTGGAACCCCACTATCGAATAGAACTTTGTTTTTTGTCCCCTGCGGTATTCTCTAAGATAATTAGAGTGCTTCTGTGCCTAGGGCTTTACACTTTATGCCCAGACTGTTATAATTGTAATGTTTAGGAGTGCTGTAATCAGAACCTCAACTCTCGATATGAAAAACAATCAATGACAAACTGCACTAGCATCAGTGTCTCCTCTTTAGACCTTTATGGTCATCATATTAGCAACTTGTGCACTGTACTTCTCGTTTTGGCTCTACAGAGGTTACAGCCACCAAATCTTTTGGAAATGGCATAGCACAAACGTTCTGCTTTTCCACGTTAAATCATATTTAATTTAAATCTTATAATAGTTGCACATTTAACCAACTTGTGTTTAACAAAAAAAGCTACTTATCTTTAAAAATGCCTGTTAGAAATGGGGGTCTCTAGTTGGAATGGGTTTGCACCTTTGTCCAAATAGGGACCCTTCTTCCTAGTCAGGATAAGGGTGTTACACTCCTAAAATAACCCCTGCTCACCCCCTTGGTAGCTTGGCACAAGCAGTCGGACTTATCTTAGCAGCAGTGTGTAAAGCATTTTCACATAATCAACAGTAATACAGTGTAAGCACTACAAAAGGACACCACATCAGTTTAGAAAAATATCCAGTATTTTTATATACTTAAGACAAGACCAAAAACGATAAAAATCCACAATACAGTACTTGAAAATCTTCAGTTATTACAATATGCTTGAAAAACAGTTCCTTGATGTCAATAGCTCAGTCCTGGGCTATCACGGCGTCATGAACAAACAAATCCAAACAGTTCTGACTGACCGCGGTGTCGCAGGTCAGTTACGGTGTCGGGGAGACCCACAAACAGTACCTTTAGAGATGCAGGGCGTTGGTGACCTCTCGTTGAGCTTCCGAAAGCACGGCGTCCACAGAAGTCGGTTCCGGAGGTCGGTGCAGGAGTCGTCGGGCCCTCGAAGTCACACACGTTGCAGATCAAACTCTTCTCTGTTGAAGTTAGGAGCGCTGGCGTCGGCAGGCTTCTGGTGCCGCGGTGTCTCGAACCACGGTGCAAGCAGCGGCATAGGTTTCGGCGTGGAGCGGCGTCGTTGGGGATACCAAGACGTCGTCGTGAAGCGAGGCGGTACGTCGTCGGTGAACAGCGGCTCAGTGGCGGCGTCAGCAGGCGTTGTCAGTGAGATCAGGGTCGCGGTGCCCTCTGCGGTGCAGACACGCAGTCTTCGACGACATCGTCGGGTTGCTTTTTCTTCTGTTGCAGCGAAAAACACACAGTTCTCAGTGCTGAGGGCAGAAGAGCTTGAAGTCTTTGCTGTTCCTGAGACTCCTTGAACAGGGGGCAAAGCTCTACCTCAAACCCTTGTAGAAACTCACAAAAGTAGATTGCAGAAAGTTCAGTCCAGTCCTTTCACTGCCCAAGACAGAAGCAGCCACTGCAGGCCAACACAGCAAAGCACACAGCAATGTTGCAGTTCCTCCTCTCCAGCTCTTCTTCTTGGCAGTCTTCTTGGTCCAAAAGAGTTCTAAAGTTCAGGGGTCTGGGCCCCAATATTTATATCCCAAAATCCTTTGATCTTTTAGGCAGAGAGTGTCTGTGCCCAGCCAAAAAACTGTTCTGCCTTCTCTGGTGTGGCTTCCTGGCGGGAGGTGGAGACTGCATTGTCAGAGGCAGACCAGGCCTATTCAGGTGCAAGGAAATCTCCTCCCCCTACTCTAAATGCAGCCCTTTCCTGACCCACCTAGACTATCTGGAGCCACTCCTGCTCACCAGCCCCTGTCATCCAAAACCCAGACAGTCAATCCACAAATCCAGCAGAGGCGCACTGGATGATTAGGCAAGAAAATACCTATTTTCTAAAAGTGGTATTTTCAAACACAGAATGTAAAAATCACCTTCACTAAAAGATGCATCTGTAGATTCTGAGTTCAGGCATACTTAACTTCATCTTCCTACCTAGTTTCCAGGGCCAGTCATGTTTATAAGATGTTAGAAACAAACTCCCCATTCTGTCCTATGGGGAACAGGTAGCCTTGCAATAGTGAAAAACGAAATTGGCAGTAATTCACTATCAGGACATGCCACACACTTCAGGGCATGCCCTACCTTTCACATACACTGTACCCTGCCCACAGGGGTACCTTGGGCCTACCTTAGGGGTAACATATGTAAGAAAAGGGAAGGTAAGGGCCTGGCAAGGGGGTGCACTTGCCAAGTCGACATGGCAGTACCAGACTGCACACAGGCTCTGCAATGGCAGGCTGGAGTTACATTTACTGGCTGTTTGGGTGGGTGGCACAATCCAGTGCTGCAGCCCATCAGCAGCATTTGATTTACGGGCCCTGGCACACAAAGTGCATTTTACTAGGGACTGACACATAAATCAAACCGGCCAATCATGGAAACACCAATCCACAACACATTTTACCACAGGAGCACTTGCACTTTGCCACTGATCAGCAGTGAGAAAAGTGTGCAGAAACGCTAAGCCAGCACAGGGCGTGGCTAAGAGCCGATCATGGCGGCCGTGTAGTTGTTCAGCTCCGTCCGTAGCCCGCGATACCTGCTGTTAATCCTTCACCCTGATCACGCTACCCATCCGGTCTCCACCCCAGGAACCTCTGCGGTAACTGGTGCGGCAGCAACGACCGGCAGCTGCCTTCCGACGCTGCTCGGGACTGAGTGAGGACGTGCTGACTACCTGGGCCTGCGCCAGCAAGTGGAGCCGCGGCCTCGATTTACAACGCGCCCGGACTTGCAGCGGACGGCCAGCGGAACACAGCAGGACTGCTGGAGGTACCTGGCGGTACAGGAAGCGGCTGCACGCCTGACTCCCTGTCCCTACACCCACTGTCTTGCCCCCCTGAACCACCTGGAGGGACTACCCCTGACCCACCGGATCCGGCCCACTTGACGGCGGGCCCCGACCGGCACACCGACGCGACCCCACAGCAGCGAGGCCTGCGCACCTCTGGGGACCGACACTCTGCACGACGGCTGCCTAGCGTTGGGAGGTGCGGGGGTGCCCTGAGACCTGCTGCGTCGACCGGAGGGCGGACGGCGACTGCACGACAGGGCCCGGCTCCGCATCTACATTGAGGGACGCCATCTTGCTTCGCCTCCCGGGACACCAGACCGCCACGCCATTAACGAGAAGGGTTGCCAGGCGCGGCGCCCAGAGGTACGAGCTATGCACAGTGGCAGGAGGGGCACATCGAGGCACTCATAGAATGCATGAGCGCGCACAGGAGTTAGCGGACCCCGGAGCCACCCTGAGTCGAGTCACAGGGGAGAGGTCGCCGCGACCTGACACACCACTACGGGGGCTACTGCGCAGTATTACCGAGGGCCCTTCCTACTGCCCTCCGGCATGACGAACCAGCCTGCACCGACTCACGTTGCCCCAAATCGCGCCACTGTGGCGCAGTCGGCACTCAGCGTAGCGTACCAGCACCTGCCCAGAGCGCTACACTTGTCATAGACCCGGCAAGCTCCTTAACTACTCACAAGCACCTGAGCCATTGGTATCCCATCTCCTCGCGGACCGACTGCTGCGAAGACAGCCCGACCCTACGACATTGTCCACTGCCACGTCGTGAGGACTGTGAGGGGTGTGAGTGCCAAGCGCAGTAGCGCCCTGCACACCAGATCTATGGGACGACATAGGGGCAAAGCCCAGGACCAGGGCGCATCGACGGACATGCAGTCCACCGGCTCGGAAGACCCGCTGGCCTCCTCAAACATAGACGTTATCCCGCCGACCGGGAAAGGATCGCAGGACGCCAAATTGGACCTTATCCTGAACGAAATAAGGGCTACGAGGGAAGCGCTTGAATCGCGCATGGACAACATGGCAACGGGCCTCTCCCTGCTCCGAGCAGATCACAACAAACTTGCAGAGAGGGTGTCGGAACAGAAGATAGCGCTTAATGACCTGATACCGCAACAGACAGAACACTCAACAAAGATCGAGGGCATGGAAAAACAACTTAAACAACTTTTGGACAAGGTGGATGATGCGGAAGGGCGAGCCCGGCGCAACAACGTCCGCATTTTGGGCATTCCGGAGCGCAGCGAGGGGAGGAACCCTACCCAATTTATGGAAGACTGGCTCAAACAGATGGTAGGCCCGGAAGATCTGACTGCCCTATACAGTGTGGAACGAGCGCACAGGATGCCATCCAAACCGCCACAGCCAGGGGCGCCACCGCGTCCATTGATCGCTCGCCTCCTCAACTACAAAGATCGGGACACAGTCCTTCATGCAGCTCGGGAGAAAGCACCAATCCGTTATGAGGACAAGACTGTGTCGGTGTACCTGGACTTTACACCGGCGGTACAACGAGCCAGATCCACCTTTCTGGGGGTAAAACGCAAACTCCGCGAGCGGGAGCTGAAATATGCCCTCCTGTTTCCCGCCCGTCTCAAGATTCTACATGGCAACAGATCGCACTTTTTTTATTCACCGGAAGAAGCAGAGGAATGGATGGAAGTAACGCTCACACCGACAACCTCGCAGGACCCATTTGCCGAGGGTGAGAACAGCGGTCACCGACACCGGCCGGACCGACGACGTTCTACTACTGACGCTGGCCAAGCCCCCTCAACTCGGAACCCCCCCGACTAGACAGGAAACGGCGACCGGCTTGGAGGGGCAACCGAAGGTGGTGCAACTCACGGAGGAAGCACTGGCTGCTCATGACGCGGGCACAGCGAGAGACGTCGCCAGCATATCGGGCACACGCACTGAGGTCTCGGGATCGGCGGACAGCCTGCAGCTCTTCCCCAAGATTACGGCGCAAATGGCTGCGGAATTCTGACACCGACGCCTTGAACACTAACTGGGTGGTAAAGTATGAACTGTATGCCTGGTATGATTGGCCACAAACAGGTGGGTGGCCTGAAGGGCTGAAACCTGCTTAGGGCTTGCTGTGTCACCGCGGAATAGCACTGATCGGGATCGAATTGACTAAACCCCCTATCATATGAACATGGTTATGTTTGACTGTCACCCATGTTGGGTACCGAGGTTTGGACCCCCGGTCTGTTTATCTGGGGACCTCATTGTTCAGGGGTTAACTGTTTATTTGGCACTCTCCCACTACTATAGGGTACACTTGGTATGCTCGCCCACGAGCACAATATTGACACAATATGCGATCAGACATGGGGACACTTAATGTTTACACCTTGTGCACCTGGAACGTGAGGGGCATGGGCTCGGTCTACAAAAGACATAGAATACTGGCACAACTCAACCGAAGAGGGATCGTGATAGCTTGCCTCCAAGAGACACATTTGAACACTGATGAGGCCTCGAAACTGTCCAAGAAATGGAAGGGCCAACTCTTTGCCACGTCCTACTCTGCATTTTCAAGGGGGGCGGCTATCTAGCTTCGCAATTCTGTGCCCTTTCAACCTGTGGAGCAGAGAATTGACAGAGAGGGGAGATATGTATTTGTGAGGGGTATGCTGGATGGTGCCGCTGTTGTACTCGGATGTGTCTATGCACCTAATTCAGGACAATCAGACTTTTTAGCCAGTCTCAATGGTGTGTTAGTAGATTGGGCAGGTTATCACTGGATTGTTGGGGGGGATTTTAATGCTGTGCTAGATGTTACATTGGACAGATCACACCCAACACTACACGCCACTGACAGCAGGAAACAGGCGGCTGCGCTGACGCAATGGGCAGAGGGTTGGGACCTGACAGATGCATGGCACAATAAACACTTATCTGACAAGGAATACACTTTCTTTTCATGGCCCCACCAGCTACACACCAGAAAAGACTGAGTGTTCTGCTCCCGCCCTCTCTTGGAGGCGATCCTCACGGCACAACACATGGGGAAGACGCTTTCAGACCACAACCCTGTGGAACTGACGTTACAATGGGGCAGAGGGCAGACGCCAATCCAGACGTGGAGATTACCTGTAGAACTACTAGAAGACGCGGTCTTCAAATCATCAGTAGCGTCCGCCATAGAGACCTACTTTGATACGAATGCTGAGACTGCTAGCTCCAGACAAATAGAGTGGGACGCATTTAAAACATACATAAGGGGCGAGGCGATGGCCACCCGAGTGGGTATGAAACGGGAGGTGATTGATGGCCTGAAGGACATAGAGGGCAAACTGGCCATGCTAGAGCGGGAGGCAGCGGGCACGAACCTACCCTTTACGCCGCTACAGGAAGCACACATCAGACACGCTGAACTGCTTGAGGACTTACGCTTACTGGACTACCGAGAACACACTGCCAGACAACACACGCAGGCTGATAGGTCGGGACCACTATTAGCTCGCATCATACGGGACTCCCCGACGCACCTTCCTATATTGGAAATCGTGGACCAGGGAGGCACGTTGACCTCGACTCAATTGGGAGTCAACACTGCGTTCAAGGAATACTACACTACACTGTACGGCCGGCATCAGCCCGTATCACAAGTAGCATTAGAGGACTTCATGGAGGGGTTAGATCTCCCCCAGCTGACAGTTAGGCAGAGCGATGACCTGAAACGTCCTATCACCGCAGCGGAGATTAAACAGGCTATACGTGCCCTCCCGAGGAATAAAACCCCTGGGACGGACGGCTTGCCCGTGGAATTCTATGAGGCGTTTGCCAACATACTTGCCCCACGGCTACTGATTGTTTATCGAGAGGCGCTGAGGACTGCCACCCTACCGCAGACATCCCTACAGGCCTTGATAACTTCCCTCCTGAAACCGGCTAGAGACGGGATGCAAATGGCTTAACACTGACTACAAAATACTGAGCAAGATATTGGCCACTAGGTTAGCGCAATATATCCCCCAGTTGATCCACTCCGACCAATTTGGGTTTGTGCCTGGTAGGAGTACAGCCATGAACCTTCGTAGACTGGCCCAATTGATGCCACGAGACCGAGATGACATGTGCACGGAGGGTTGTATCTCCCTAGACCTGAAACAAGCCTTCTACTCCCTCAGATGGGACTTCATGTTTGCAGCATTTGCAAAATTCGGGCTGCCCCCGGAATATGTTGCATGGGTCCGACTACTGTACACCCAGCCCACAGCACGGGTGCGTACGTCTAGATGTATCTCTGAACCCTTGGCCATTTTCAAAGCCACCAGACAGGGGTGCCCGCTCTCACCACTCTTATTTGTCCTGGCGCTCGAGCCGCTCCTCTGCCGGCTACGGGGGGAGGCTTCTCACCGGGGCATTCAGAGAGGCGGGAAGACTCATGTGGTGTCCGCGTACGCGGATGATATCATCCTATACCTCCGTGATATACGAGGTGACCTAGCCCCCATACCCACGCTCTTCGAGGAATACCGACTACTGTCGGGCCTAACGATTAGCGGGCCCAAGTCGTATGGCTATTGCTTTCATGCTGCCGGTCCATCTACACCACTGCTTTTCCCGCCATACACTTTCCACATGGCGGAAACCACTTTCCGCTATCTTGGAATTCAAATCTACAGAGGTGAAGAGGAGATGATAGACGGCAACCTGGGCAGGGCAATACGGGCGCTGAAGTCGCAGGTACAATTTTGGACATCGCTGCCCCTATCGGTGATGGGTAGGGTAGCGATCTCTAAGATGGTGGTGCTCCCCAGACTCATTTACTTCTTCACTAACCTACCGTTCCTGATCCCAGCGCCAACTTTCAGGATGCTGGACACACTACTGACAGAGCTAATATGGGGGTCGGGGCGGAGACGCATAGGACTTGCCAAATTGCAGCTGACCACTGGGACAGGAGGACTGGGAGTACCGGACTTCCGGGCATATAATTTCGCCTGTCAGCTACAATGGCTGGCATACTGGCTAGCAGGCCGAAACCTCCATGAGATAGACATGACGGAAGAGGATCGCTCCAAAGGGACGATCCATGCCCTGCTATTGCCCCATTTGGAACTCCCTAGGGACACCCCCCCCCCCCTCTCCTCCGACTCGCAGTGCGATACTGGCGGAAGGCGGTTAAGTACACAGCCCCAGCGACTTCATACGCCCCCACGATCCCATTACTGGGTATTCCACTAGAGTCAGGAACGCTCTCGGCGCAAAGACTAACATCGTGGCACGACGCAGGGGTCATGCACGTTGGAGACCTCTTTGCAGATGGACACCTGCTGTCCTTTGAGGACTTCCGGACCGCACATCATACACCAGGAGGTTCGTTCTTCTTACATGCTGGTTTACGTCATTTTGTGACACTGATGTGGACGCGAAATGGTGATGAGCCTCCCATTAACCCACTGCTGACGATGCAATACCTAATGGGGACGGGTAGCCACCTGACTAGATGGCTTACTACCGGCATCAGAGCGGGGAGGGCGACGTCTCTGTTGCATCTAAAGGCGAAATGGGAAGCTGACGTTGGACGGCCGATCGAAGATAAGGAATGGGAGCGTATCCTACAATACCCCAAGACAGTGGCTAGGAACCCGAAGTTCAAGTTTATTCAATTGATGATAATGCATAGGGCGTATCTCACACCACACCGTCTACACGCTATGTTCCCTGACGCTACAGACTCCTGCCCTCGGTGCAATGCAGATGATGCCTCTCTGCTACACATGCTCTGGGACTGCCCGAAGCTGGGCTACTTCTGGACCACTGTACAGGAAGAGCTCACTAAAGCGGGTGCGCCCATACTGCCACACACCCCGGAACGTGCGCTATTGGGGCTGGGTACAGCGGTGTGCAAAAGGAATGTGTCGACACGCTTCACTGATTTGGCTATGCTGCTTGCGAAACGTGCTATAACCATGCGATGGAATTCGCCCAAACCACCTGACCCTGACATGTGGAGGTCTGAAGTTGTACGCTGGAGCAGGGCAGAGGGAGAGGCGCTACAACGCGAAGAACGCAGGGGTCATAGGAAGTATTGATATCACTAGACTGGTTCACATTGCTAGGGGCTTTCGAGGCAGAGAGAGGCGATGTATCTAATGTCCCATCCCCCACGGTTTGAATTAATAACTTGTCTGTGATGCATAGCCAATTATCACGGACGTCCATGGTGCACCACAACACAACTGAACCGGGGTACCCCGCCATACTATCGGTTATGCCTCTAGCTGATTGCAATGACTACTGTATCTATCAGCAGCTGCTTTTGGGAGTAGCCAAATACCAATGTACATATTCAATTATGCATATGGAATGCCTAGGGTGGAGATGCCAGGGGAGGGGTTTGTGGGGTTCTTGTTTACTTACCTACAGATGCAACGAAACAGAAAATGTATACATCATATGCCTTCAAAATGCTGCATAGAACTTATTACTGAACTGTTACTTGTATGATGGAAATAACATGCTATGCTTTAACTACTATGCAAATAAACAAATTTAAAAAATTTTTTTTTTTTAAAAACGCTAAGCCAGCACAAGCAGAGAAAACAAGCATTAGAAATGCAATCGGGCTCGGATTTATTTGAGTTTGAGCTAATGGCATTGTAAATGCCAATGTCTTTTTGCCATGTGTTATGGAGTGTGTGCATGTGGTGTGTAGTGGAAGTATGTTGGTTGAATTGTAATTTTACCAATGGTGGCATGCTGTGCTTTATATGAATATGTTTAAAAGTAAAGTGTACCATACTGCGATTGCTTGGTGGAAAAGTGCACTGCCGGCTGGAGGTGTGTGTGCCTGGTGGAAGGGTGCACTGACGGCTGGTGGGTGTGTGCTTGGTAAAAGCGTGCACAGATGGATGATGGCTGTTGGTGTTTGTGCATGGTGAAAGCATTCATTGACGGCTGGGGGTGTGTTGTGTGTGTTGTTTTCTGTGTGCTGGTGAGTGTGTGCTGGTGAGTCTGTGGGGGTGAGCCTGGGGAGTGAGTGTGGTGGTGAGTGTGTTGTGTTGAGTGGTGACAAGTGTGTGGTGTTGAGAGACTGAGGTGTGTGGTTTGTGTGTGCGTTATGTGTGTGTGGTGTATGTGTGTGTGGTGTTTTCTGCACACTCACACACTGCCCCGTAACATTCACACACTGCTCACCCGCACACTCCCAATGTCACCCTGCATAGTCACACACTGTCACATAGTCACACACTCAGCAGCACACAGCACTCAACAGCACTCTGCCCTCAACAGCACTCTGCAATCAACAGCACTCAACAGCACTCTGCCCTCAACAGTACACAGCACTCTGCCCTCAACAGCACACAGCACTCTGCCCTCAACAGCACACAGCACTCTGCCCTCAACAGCACACAGCACTCGGCCCTCAACAGCACACAGCACTCTGCCCTCAACAGCACACAGCACTCGGCCCTCAACAGCACACAGCACTCAACAGCACACAGCACTTTGCCCTCAACAGCACACAGCACTCTGCCCTCAACAGCACACAGCACTCTGCCCTCAACAGCACACAGCACTCTGCCCTCAACAGCACACAGCACTCTGCCCTCAACAGCACACAGCACTCAACAACACACAGCACTGCACTCAACAGCACTCTGCCCTCAACAGCACTCTGCCCTCAACAGCCCTCTGCCCTCAACAGCCCTCTGCCCTCAACAGCCCTCTGCCCTCAACAGCACTCTGCCCTCAACAGCACTCTGCCCTCAACAGCACTTAACAGCACTCTGCCCTCAACAGCACTTAACAGCACTCTGCCCTCAACAGCACTTAACAGCACTCTGCACTCAACAGCATTCTGCACTCTGCACTCAACAGGATTCTGCACTCTGCACTCAGCAGCATTCTGCACTCTGCACTCAGCAGCATTCTGCACTCTGCACTCAGCAGCACTCTGCACTCAGCAGCACTCTGCACTCAACAGCATTCTGCACTCAACAGCATTCTGCACTCAACAGCACTCTGCACTCAACAGCACTCTGCACTCAACAGCACTCTGCACTCAACAGCACTCTGCACTCAACAGCACTCTGCACTCAACAGCACTCTGCACTCAACAGCACTCTGCACTCAACAGCACTCTGCACTCAACAGCACTCTGCACTCAACAGCACTCTGCATTCAACAGCACTCTGCACTCTGCACTCAACAGCACTCTGCCCCCAACTGCACTCTGCCCCCAACAGCACTCTGCCCCCAACAGCACTCTGCCCCCAACAGCACTCTGCCCCCAACAGCACTCTGCCCCCAACAGCAGTCTGCCCTCAACATCACACAGCACTCACCAGCACACAGCACTCACCAGCACACAGCACACACTATCAACAGCACACATCACTCTGCACTCAACTGCACTCAGCACTCAACAGCACTCAACTGCCCTATGCCCTCAACAGCACTCTGCCCTCAACAGCACTCTGCCCTCAACAGCACTCTGCCCCCAACAGCACTCTGCCCCCAACAGCAGTCTGCCCTCAACATCACACAGCACTCACCAGCACACAGCACACACTATCAACTGCACTCAGCACTCAACAGCACTCAACTGCCCTATGCCCTCAACAGCACTCTGCCCTCAACAGCACTCTGCCCTCAACAGCACTCTGCCCTCAACAGCACACAGCACTCAACAGCACACAGCACTCAACAGCACTCAACAGCACTCTGCACTCAACAGCACTCAACAGCACTCTGCACTCAACAGCACTCTGCACTCAACAGCACTCTGCACTCAACAGCACTCTGGCCTCAACAGCACTCTGGCCTCAACAGCACTCTGGCCTCAACAGCACTCTGGCCTCAACAGCACTCTGCCCTCAACAGCACTCTGCCCTCAACAGCACTCTGCACTCAACAGCACTCTGCATTCAACAGCACTCTGCACTCTGCACTCAACAGCACTCTGCCCCCAACTGCACTCTGCCCCCAACAGCACTCTGCCCTCAACAGCACTCTGCCCTCAACAGCACTCTGCCCTCAACAGCACTCTGCCCTCAACAGCACTCTGCCCTCAACAGCACTCTGCCCTCAACAGCACTCTGCCCTCAACAGCACTCTGCCCCCAACAGCACTCTGCCCCCAACAGCACTCTGCCCCCAACAGCACTCTGCCCCCAACAGCACTCTGCCCCCAACAGCACTCTGCCCCCAACAGCACTCTGCCCCCAACAGCACTCTGCCCCCAACAGCACTCTGCCCCCAACAGCACTCTGCCCTCAACAGCACTCTGCCCTCAACAGCACTCTGCCCTCAACAGCACTCTGCCCTCAACAGCACACAGCACTCAACAGCACTCAACAGCACACAGCACTCAACAGCACTCAACAGCACACAGCACTCAACAGCACTCAACAGCACACAGCACTCAACAGCACTCAACAGCACACAGCACTCAACAGCACTCAACAGCACACAGCACTCAGCACTCAACAGCACACAGCACTCAACAGCACACAGCACTCAACAGCACACAGCACTCAACAGCACACAGCACTCAACAGCACACAGCACTCAACAGCACACAGCACTCAACAGCACACAGCACTCAACAGCACACAGCACTCAACAGCACACAGCACTCTGCCCTCAACAGCACACAGCACTCATCAGCACACAGCACTCAACAGCACACAGCACTCAACAGCACTCAACAGCACACAGCACTCAACAGCACTCAACAGCACACAGCACTCAGCACTCAACAGCACACAGCACTCAACAGCACACAGCACTCAACAGCACACAGCACTCAACAGCACACAGCACTCAACAGCACACAGCACTCAACAGCACACAGCACTCAACAGCACACAGCACTCAACAGCACACAGCACACAGCACTCAACAGCACACAGCACACAGCACTCAACAGCACACAGCACTCTGCCCTCAACAGCACACAGCACTCATCAGCACACAGCACTCTGCCCTCAACAGCACTCTGCCCTCAATAGCACTCTGCCCTCAACAGCACTCTGCCCTCAACTGCACACAGCACTCAACAGCACACAGCACTCAACAGCACACAGCACTCAACAGCACACAGCACTCAACAGCACACAGCACTCAACAGCACACAGCACTCAACAGCACACAGCACTCAACAGCACACAGCACTCAACAGCACACAGCCCTCAACAGCACACAGCCCTCAACAGCACTCTGCCCTCAACAGCACTCTGCCCTCAACAGCACTCTGCCCTCAACAGCACTCTGCCCTCAACAGCACACAGCACTCAACTGCACACAGCACTCAACAGCACACAGCACTCAACAGCACACAGCACTCAACAGCACACAGCACTCTGCCCTCAACAGCACTCTGCCCTCAACAGCACTCTGCCCTCAACAGCACTCTGCCCTCAACAGCACTCTGCCCTCAACAGCACTCTGCCCTCAACAGCACTCTGCCCTCAACAGCACTCTGCCCTCAACAGCACTCTGCCCTCAACAGCACTCTGCCCTCAACAGCACTCTGCCCACAACAGCACACAACACTCAACTGCACACAGCACTCAACAGCACACAGCACTCAACAGCACACAGCACTCAACAGCACACAGCACTCTGCCCTCAACAGCACTCTGCCCTCAATAGCACTCTGCCCTCAATAGCACTCTGCCCTCAACAGCACTCTGCCCACAACAGCACTCTGCCCACAACAGCACTCTGCCCACAACAGCACTCTGCCCTCAACAGCACTCTGCCCTCAACAGCACTCTGCCCTCAACAGCACACAGCACTCAACAGCAACCAGCACTCAACAGCACACAGCACTCAACAGCACACAGCACTCAACAGCACACAGCACTCACAGCACACAGCACTCAACAGCACACAGCACTCAACAGCACACAGCACTCTGCCCTCAACAGCACTCTGCCCTCAACAGCACTCTGCCCTCAATAGCACTCTGCCCTCAATAGCACTCTGCCCTCAATAGCACTCTGCCCTCAACAGCACACAGCACTCAACAGCAACCAGCACTCAACAGCACACAGCACTCAACAGCACACAGCACTCACAGCACACAGCACTGCACTCTGCACCCAACAGCACACACCACTCTGCACTCAACAGCACACAGCACTCTGCACTCAACAGCACACAGCACTCTGCACTCAACAGCACACAGCACTCTGCACTCAACAGCACTCTGCCCCCAACAGCACCGTAGCGCTGCTCTTTAACGTAAACGACAGACGGGTGCCGTGCACAGTATGTTCGCTTGGGAGCCTTGAGATTACCGGCTCAGGATTATCCCTCCTGGTAGGTTTTGCATATGCACCCTTTAAACACAGTGTTTAAAATATTGGGGGTTAAGAAGGGTCCTTCATTTCTCTCCGTTGGTTTGCGGTAGCCTCATTTACGTTCTGTTTACAGAGGTGGGGCTCCTCCTCCACATTGGATGTGGCTGCCTCATCCAGCACGTAATGTTTACAGAGGTGCCCCCTCCCGCGTTGCCTGTTGTCTGAGCCTTGATTTACACAGCACATATGGCAGACACCATCGGAAGCAGTAGATCAGTGGAGGCTTGCGCGCGCACTCCCCTCTCGGAAACGCAAGTTACATGCATAATTAAATATCGTGTTAGCCTCGTTTTGCACAAGGTGCTTGTGAGGATGGGTCTTAACAGTTCGCATCTGTGTTGAGCTCTTCTATTTTGACTTCCCGAGTCACCTATACCAGGATTATACTTTGTGTTTCATATATTGTTTGTTTACGAATGCGCTGATTATCGTGGGCTAGACTTGTTTCCTGCAGATCATAATGTGTTCTGCTGTCATTTGTTTGGCCGCAATGTCAGTATAAACCTGGCTTGGAAACAGCACGCATATAGGCAATTCTGGCTGGTGAAAGGTAGCTGTCTAGTCATACCAGGCTTTTAGAAGAGATGGTTGGTTTATCATGCTCAAATTGTTTTCAGTGAGTGTTATCTTGCAACACATTATTTGGTACAATATGTATGCATTTGCAGAATGCATGAGGGTAGCTAAAGGGTTGCTGTGTGTTGCGAAGTGAAACCGATCCATACGTAATATTAATTTTACATTTCACCGGGGAAAGCACTATCATGGCACGCATTATTTGGAGAAGAAACAAATAAAATAATACTGTGAATACAATTAACAAAGGCACACTGTTGCCTGAAGTCGTACTTAAAAGAAAGTGCACTGTGAAATTTTTTCAAGCTGCTTAACTAAAACGACTACGAAATCAAACAAAGGGAGCTGCGCGCTGAGCGCTGCTGAATGGTGAACGCGCCCGGACATCTGGATTCACTTACGGAGGCACCCTGACAGCTCCTAATTATAATTAATGTACTTCTTTGCGCGAGCACGAACGAAATATGCCCAAAATGGCGGAACAAAACTACATTTACCCTATCACTTCAAGCCTATTAAAACGAAAACACAAGGAAGACGAATCACTGGCCAGATGACAGAAAACGCTAAGGAATGTGTGGAATTCCTCTCGCCAAGGCCCTAAGGATACTTCTTCTTTTTTTTCTTATAACATTAGGATCTCGAAACTCCTCCCCCACTTACAGTGGGGAGGAGTCCGAGCCCTAAAAACCATGAGGTCAGAAAGCAAAAACTCTGAGGAAACACGCCAAAAGATGCCAAGTCTAACAATGTCTTTCTGGTAGAGACTCTACCTCAGCGTTTCCCAAACTGTGGTCCGCGGACCCCCAGGGGTCCGTGACACATTCCCAGGGGGTCCGCCGGACTGGAGTGCCTTCCGTCATCAATACTGAAGCGCTAAGTAAATCCTTTTGTTTCACGTGCAAGCTTTCAACTGAAATAAAGGTACTTCACCTTTAAATCTGCACGTCTCCTCTGCATAATTTCTTCGAAAACACCTTTCAAGCGCCCATGCGCTGCTACAAACCTTGTGAATGACAGCGAGGGGCTCTGGCTGTGCAGTGCGCAGAGGCTGTGTGTGGGACGGACTGTAGCAGGCAGCTCAGATTCAGAGCTCCGGTCTCAGGAATTCAAGCATAGCAAACCGGTAAGTTTCTTGGAAGTTGCTAAAAAAAAAACCTTCCTGAAACTTTGGATTCCAGAGGCTGCAAGCAGTGTTTGTCTCGTTGATGCGCAGTGACGCCTCTGCCAGCAAAAGCGATACCAGACCAAGGTATTGGCGGACGTGGCCATTACAAGTATAACATAATGGTGTTTGCAGCATTATACCAGGGAACCGCCCTATCACAGGCCGAGCCTTCCTCGCCACTCTTACGTGTTTGAGAATAAAAGTGCATTTCCCAATCTCTCCTGCTCTGTTTATTTCTAAACTTGCAGCTCCTCATCCCCAGAGCGCTGGTAGAATGAGTCTACCCCGCCATCGGGCAGTGCTTCTGATTATGTTATATTTGGTTTTGTCTTACAGTGGAATGTATTCATGTCCCACACATTAGTAAAGCCATCTCAGGAGCGTACGGGCCGCTGCCAGTGCTCTCTCTGCTCGAGGTATCCCAGATTCTTGAGGCCTTCATTGGTGACACATTAACCCTTTTCAGAGTGTATAGACAACATTCTTGGAAAGAGGCCATTGCAGATAGGCAGGCTTTGAGTGACAAACCTTATCTCTGGTTTCAAGCACAGTTAGTCCTTATTGGACAGCATCTTCGGGTGGTATTGTCGTCACCACTCATGGCCTGAGGCTTGTGGAATTATTTCACTCCTAGTTATGTTCTCTTCGTGCTTGACTTTACAAGGGTACTGAGGAAGTGTAGTCAAGACTTGCACTCCGGGGATCTTCAGTATTTGGAACTCTGATATGGTGTGACAGAAATAATTACACTCAATAGTCTTATGTACAGCCAGGGCTGTATCTTTGAAAAAGGGGAGGGATTTTATTTACAGGTAGGAAAGTACTGCAGTTAAAATAATTTCACAAAATCAACAGTCAGTAAAACACAATAATATCACTTATCTGGTACATTTATCACCTGGGCACCATCTCTAATGTCATCTAATGAGTGTGTCAGCTTTTCTTGGAAACTCAATGTTTTTCTGCGTTTCTGCAACTGTTCAAAGGGGGCACAGGTGGGTGCTTCAATGTATGGTTTTGACTATAAATTATCATGTTTCCTAGTTTGCTGTCCCAGAATATTTCCTCTGCTTCATGGACCAGTCTGAAGTTGGATCATCAGTTCTGAGGTGGCAACAGGGTACCTGTGGGTTCTGGATGGCTCATTTATTTTTGACAATCTCATGCAGGCTGCAGTCCACAAGCCTTCCTTTCTGGATCTTGGCAGATAGGGCCCTCTGTTTCTTCACACTGGTCCATAGAGCTACCTCCTTCAAGGTTACTGTAGAGGCGACTTTTCCAGTATTTATGTCAGGTCCTTGCAGATAAAATCCCTTTGAAACATCTCTCTGGGCACTGCTTTCTTCTAAGTCCAGATGAAGTACATCTATTGGCTGGATGGGGCTTTGGGAGACTGGTTGGATCTTGGTGCCAGACAGAACCCACTTTCCTTATCTGGGCCCAGTGCATGTTTCCTGGCTTGCTTCTAAGACTCGCTGGAAGGCAGGTTGTGAGGCTGGTATTGATTCCTAAAGTTACGTGAGTTAGATTGACCTAAACCGGATACTCTCAGCCATGGACTCTGGTTGCTAGATTATGGCCAACACTAAACGAAGGGGATGGGGGTGCACAGAGTTTGTTTGGTGCAGCAACAGAGATGCTTCTGTACAGGGTCTGGATTGTATTTGCACTTAGCTCAACAAAGACTATAAGGTCCCAGAGCTCAGATTTCGTGAACTGTTTGGTAAGCAATTTCTTATGGCAGCAAGATTAGTAAAGATATCCTGAAAGGGAACAAGATTTTTGTGCTGTTTCATCCTGTTTTCCATATTACACATATCATCTTGTATACACAGTCTTCCTGCAGTATCACAACACTCGTATGAGATCACTGATTTTATTCTCACTAACATGAACACAAATGAATGTGTGTCCTCATGTAACGTAGCTGGTGCTATGTAAAGCGCTCTGATACCCGATTCGGGTCAAGTTCGCGCTATATAAAACTCTGCAAAAAAAAAAGGCAAAACACCAGCATTCCGGCACCTCGGACCAGGAGGAGCACTTGAGTGTTTAATTAACATTGAAAAGTTAGTCGCCGAGATGCAGCACCATCCTTCCATTAAAATGTTTTTATTTGTGCATACTTTTCAAGATAAAATAATAAAAGCTTTAGTAATGCAAGTATTTGTTTGGTGTGTACTTGTTTGTGGATTTTTTGCGAATTACTGTTTTAATTTTTTGAAATTTAAATTGTAAAAATTGCTTGGGGGTCCCCGGCCTCCAGTAGTGATTCAGTGGGGGTCCTCAGGAGACAAAAGTTTGGGAACCACTGCTCTACCTGACTGCAGGTTTCTCACCTTGTCAATACCCCTAAGTGCCAGACTGCATTTGAAGACTTTTCCCAAAGCAATTCCTTTGCACGCCGGTAGGTGGCATTGCACAGCTCCAAGTCAAATCTGTCCTGCTCCACATGCAGTATAGCTGCACCACATCCGCGCGCTGACGCCAGCTCCTTTCCTTCTGCGTCTTCTGACGCAGATCCGGCGGTCCCTATCTTTTGTCAGTTTTAACAGCCTTACTTACTCCCAAAATCTTTTCAATGTACTAGTATGTGCCCTCCTAAAACAACAGTTTTAAACCATGCAGATAGTGTCATCATGAGATGACAATGATGGACACCCATGATGTCGTTCTCTGGTGTTTCGGCTCCATACACGGTTCGGTGTCATGTGACTATTGTGCAAACATGAAATGAAAGTCTATCTGCGGCCACAAAGCCAAACTCGCCTGCGTGGAACTCAGTCTCATTCAAGGTCGAGGGCATAAATGCACTTTTGATCACAAGGCCGGTCTAATGATGGATCGTTATCGAAGTCATGAAGCTCAGGTAGATTGAGAAAAAGTAAAAAAACATATGACCTCCAATCATGGCTCCCTTTCTTCCTGAGACTCCCACAGTTTGGAGTTATGGGCTGCCCCAGTTACTTCCACTTCACAGAGTCATTCCTTAGCTTTGGAACGGATTCCGACCTTGCTCCCATTGCTTAACCATTTTCCCAGGCCTTCGGCGATGCACAACAGTTCCATTAGCTGAGGCTGGCCATGGATCCAATCTTTGGTACCCATCCAAATCTCTCTAGAGTGCCTTTGGGCTTTAAAGATTGAAGGTGACCTCCAGACAGATTACCACCATTGGATCTGTCCCTGATGCCAAATGCGCCTCTGGATGTGTATAAGTAAGTCATCGGAGCCTAAGACCAAAGGACAGCTGCAGTCTGTTCACCCTAACAGTGATAACCATGACAAACAGTAAACTCCTTGAAGTCATGAAAAAGCATGAAAGTAGGAATTTAGGTTATGGTACACGATTAGTTGCACACTTAACAGTGCATAATATTTTAAATCTTCCTATGGCATATAATTCCAGTCCTCGTCCTTCAGCTTCAAGCAAGAATTGAAGGCGAGAGAGGCCAGCATTATGTTAGTGTGAATCCCCTAATATAAGAAGAAGGCTTAAAACATAACAGATTTTACCTTATCATCTGGTTCAAAGTACTCAAAAGCTGAAAATATGAAGGGCTTTGAAGAAAAAATTAACAAGCATATTCTCCCAACTAGATAGATTTAGACCCACTTACACCATTAGGTTGAGAACAAGAGAACATAATAAGGTCTGCCAATACTACAGGGTACAGCTTACACCCCCCATTATCCTCATCATGAAATCAACATTAATCGAATGATTGTTTCCCACAGATGTGGTCTTTACCACCCCTCCTCCATCAAACTTAACCATGCAAGATGAGCTAGGAGGGCAGATCTTTTAACATGGCAATTGAAGCTGCACTCTCCCTGATTCAACCACAAGCACTCTTTCTGTACTGAGCCAGCTTGAACTTTAGAGGCAACAGCAACATTCTGCCTCATTCATCCTCAATGCACTTGAGATCTGCGATCAAAAAACATTGTAAAAGAAGAGAAGAGCATGCATGCTGCATTTGGGAAGCATACCTCTATATCGTTGCACTCTTGTGGTGCATCCTTGTGAATGGCCATCTGATACTTGGCATAGAGCGCTGCAGACTGGCAGAAGGTTGATGAGAATTCTGGGTCATCCATGGAGACAGGTACTAACCTCACCTTCAGAGCAAGGGAAATTCAAGCAGAGGGTGGTGAAATAATATTTCTGACACCAAGATGCTTCTGAAGGGAAGGCAAGTGGAAGGTCTCCTCAGGCCGGTCTCCAAAGCTCAGCCACGTGTGTCCAAAATCAACCAACAAGTACTCAACATCAGAACGAGCCAAGGTCACCCACCTCTACTTACTAACTGATTTCACAAAAGCTCTGCAGACAGACCCCTTTGTGTCCATTGGTGACCCAATGGGATAGAAGCACTGCACTCCCCAAGAGACCTGCAACTGGAGAGAGTCCTTCGATACCAAGAGCAGGAGAGGAAGATGCACTCTCTGGAATTGGCTGGATATAGTCTCCAATATCCAAAGCTATAGGCAGGTACGCCAACTGCTATTGGACAGAGGCCTACAACACCTGCAGCAGGATTCATTCCTGAGATTCCTGTGGCTGGCTCAAAGTGGACATAGATTCTGCCTGACAGGGACTCTTGAGCCTTCACAGTGGAAGATATTTTGGCCTCTTAAGGCTCATGGTCTGAAAGTCCTATATCAATCCATAAATTTGGAACACTTAATTTTTCACATCACTACTTTTTTAGCCTCAGCAAATGTCCGGCATGCATGAATGAGGAAAAGTAATTCAGTTACTGGCTGTGTGAAGGAATTTGTAACAGGATTATTGGGTGGGCTTAGTGGAACATGCTGGGGCTGAGGGTGGCATGCTGAGACCTTGCCTACAGGAATTACCTCTATAGACAGAGGAATGGCTTTCCTATCGGGTGGGACATTACCGAGCAGTGGAGAGGCATGTTCAAACTCTGGAGAGAATTCCAATGGACTAAGGAGAGGGCACACTGTGGCTACGGTGAAGGAGGAGTAGATAGTTCTTATCACAGGATAGCTCCCCTTCCCAGAAGAAAGATGATGAGATTAATGAAGAGAGCTTCATTCATTGGCTCTTCACATAGAATCAAACACTGCTGTCTGTCGGAAAAAATAATGCTCTACTTATTGTTTTCTTCCCCACACACTCACTTTCCTATCATTTAACAGTACATTAACAGAGCGATTCACAAACAGAACCTACACTAAGTATTTGGGAAACCAAAGGGTTCACTTGATGCACGGAACTGACACCTAGCGAAGGCTCTGACCTGGCTGACGGTCGGCTTATCAGGCGGATCCCCATGCACTGTCATCTGGTAGCGCTTGTACACCTGGTAAGACTCCTGGAACGTGGCTTTGAATTGGGAACTGGCGGGAGAGGACTGCACCAGCCTCACCTTCAGAAGGAGTGAAAGACAGAGGCATTACTCAACTATCACAGCCGAAAAAAGCAAGATTTGACACTTCGATAGTACTGAGCATGCAACAAACATGGATGAAGCCTGTTTTCGATCATTGCCACTTTTTTTTATACAAACTTTGTTGCTTTTACATATACAGTTAGATGTCTTTATCTGGCAAAAAAAAAGAAGCATTGCATTACGTGCGTCATTTCCATCATTAACACTTCATGAGCCTGTTGGCAGCAATAGTAGCAATTTAGGAAATATCAATTTCACCAATGAAAAAGTTGGTCCGTCAATGTGCAGCACAAACTTAGATGTACAGGAAAGTCAGTCATACATCAGTAAACCCTGGTGCACAACCACGCATTACTGGGCTTAAGCGTAGACATTAGTTATGAGGACCCTTAGAAGTCTAGTACCATGCCTGAAGGGAGGAACGACATGGTCTAAAGACTCAAAGGCATGGTTGAATAGTAAAACAGTATTTAACTGTAGATTTAAGAGTCTCAGGCCCAAGGAGGAAATAGGAGAAGACGGACATGAGTCTTCAAAGGCCAGGCCAGGAGGTAGGACAGTGGTAATGTGAGGGGTGTCACAACAGACTTAGGATTCATTCGAGCACCTGCTTGAGGGATCACAAAAGTTGCCAAGACTTCTGACAAGAAACAAGTTGCTTACCTGTAACAAGAGGTTTGCTGCAGATCAATATTTATCACGTTTCTTGAAATATCAGATAAATGCCATAATTTTTTTTAATTTATTTACTGACCAAGTCCAAATAAATTATGTTTTTTCTAAACAGGGCAACATTGGGTAGGGTGTGGAGGAGGGGGTATTCAGGACTCCTTTATGCAGTCATCTAGGCACACAATACATTAAGCATTAGCACTAGTTTCAGGTAGATTATGCCTATTGGTTATTATATTGTATTGCAACATTTTTATGCGATTACATCCAGGTCTTCAACAGTTTACCTCCTTTCTTTTCGTAAACTGTTGAAGACCTGGCTGTTCCCTTAATTCCTCCTCTCTCGCCTCACTCATTCTATCATTAGCGCTGGGACGCTTACGGGCAGCCATGCGCTCTAGAAATCTGTAAACATAAACATAAACAACCCCAATGTGTGGTGCTTAAGCGCTTGCCTACAAGGGTAGCACGTTATGCTATGTACGGTGTGTAGGTGGAAGAGTGTCCTTTCTTTTGAACCTATGTGAGAAGTGTTACCATGTTGTGTGTGATGACCCACGAGGTGCAGTTATCGTGTTATAGGAAGCAGATCATAGCTGCTTGATGGATGAAGAAGTGTGAGAGAAAGGCAATCAGTTTAAATTTGTCAGCAAGCTGGCAGCTTTTCGATTTGTCTGCATTTGAGCCACCTGTGAAAACTTCCACAAAGTTTTGGAGATGGCTAAAGAGATGTGGGGGGCTGAGATCATTTGAATCTAGTAATAAAGTGCAAATCTACTATGACAGGCGAGTAACTCTGCTGCATTTTGCAATGTGTGCATGTTCCCAAGCTATGCAGACTACAAAGTTGCATCCTTGCTCTAGCAGTGGAAGAGGGACTGACTGTAGAGGTGACTTGTGCTGTGTGTCCTCTCCTGAGTGTGAACAGATGAAAAGAATATGCTACTTGCCAGTATGCATCTGTTCTTGGCATGTAGGGCTGCTGACATTCATATCTTGTGCATAGATCTCCGCCTAGTGTCAGGTCCGGATGATTGCACTTTGTTGTCCTGGAAGAGTCTTCGAAGTATCACGAGATAGGTGACTCCTCCCCTGGACTACAGTGCGCATGGGCATCTTCTCCATCCTCAGATTGTTTTTCGCCATTGTGGCAAAGATGGAGTATAGTAAGTAAGAGATGGCCATGCAAAAGAGAATCCTGCAGCTGCAACAGGCATCGGGGAGGAGGGTGGGCGATATGAATGTCAGCAGCCCTACATGCCAAGAACAGATGCATACTGGTAAGTAGCATATTCCGTTCGAGGCATGTGGGCTGCTGAATTTATATCTTGTGCATAGACTGTATAGCAGTATCTCCTCTAGCAGTGGTGACCTGTACCAGCTGCAGCAGTCTGAAAAAGAGTTTTAAGGACAGCCTGGCCTACCGCAGCTTGCTGCTTTGACTGCACGTCTACACAATAGTGTTTAGTGAAAGTGTGTATGGTAGACCATGTAGCTGCTCTACATATGTCTTAAAGGGGAATATTCCCTAGGAAAGCCATGGATGCCCCCATTTTACGCGTAGAGTGTGCTTTTGGGGGAACAGTTAGAGTGCGTTTAGCTTTTTGATAACATATTTGGATGCACTTAACTATCCACCTGGCTATTCCTGACTTTGAGATGGGATTACCTTTATGTTGTAGTGAAAAAGCAACAAAGAGTTGCTTTGTTTTACAAAATGATTTAGTCCTGTCCACATAATATAGCAGAGCTCTCCTGACATCTAGTGTGTGTAGGGCTCTTTCAGCCACTGACTGTGGGTTTTGAAAGAAGACTGGCAATTCTATGGATTGGTTGATATGGAAAGTGGATATGACTTTTGGCATGAACTTAGGGTTAGTCCGAAGTACTACCTTATTAGCATGTATTTGCATAAAAGGTTCTTGGATGGTTAGTGCCTGTAGCTCACTTACTCGCCTGAGGGAGGTAATGGCAATTAGAAATGCCACCTTCCATGTTAGAAATTGTAATTCACATGAGTGGAGTGGTTCGAAAGGAGGTCCCATAAGTCTGATAAGTACTATGTTTAAGTTCCAGACTGGTGAAGGTGAGTGCTTTGGAGGGATTATCCTTTTAAGACCTTCCATAAAAGCTTTGATTGGTGGTACCCTAAACAGAGACAGATGTTGTCTGTTCTAGAGATATGCTGCAATAGCAGCAAGATGTAGTCTTATAGAAGAGTATGCTAGATTGCATCTTTGAAGGTGCAAGAGGTAACAGATAATGTTTTGAATGGAAGCATCTAATGGATTGATTTGGTTATTGTTGCAGTAAATTACAAATATTTTCCATTTCGCTGCATAGCATGCTCTAGTAGTTGGCCCTCTTGCCTCCTTGATAATGTTCATGCAATCAGGAGGTAAGTTAATGTATCCAAACTCTAAGACCTCAGGAGCCAGATCGCTAGGTTCATCTGATTGGGATCTGGGTGCCTGATTTCTCCATGGTTCTGAGTTAAAAGATGAGGCACGAGGCGCAGTCTTTGGTGGGGGACTACAGAGAGTTCCAGGAACGTTGTGTACCATGGTTGTCTCGCCCGTGTGTGAGCAACTAGGATCATTGTGAGTGACTGCTGACGTAGTTTGCGTGCCACTAGCGGAATCAGTGGAGCTGGTGGAAAAGCGTACGCAAATCTGCCTAACCAGTTCATCCATATCGCATTGCCATGTGACTGTGGATGTGGGAACCTGGCGGCAAAGTACTGGCATTTTGAGTTTTCGTTTGTGGCAAACAGATCTATCTCTGGCTGCCCCCATTTTTGGAAGACTGGTTGTAGAACTTGAGGGTGAATCTCCCATTCGTGTAGCTGTTG
Source organism: Lissotriton helveticus (assembly GCF_964261635.1). Taxonomy (NCBI): domain Eukaryota; kingdom Metazoa; phylum Chordata; class Amphibia; order Caudata; family Salamandridae; genus Lissotriton; species Lissotriton helveticus. Next base: position 1,223,381,294 of record NC_136065.1, read on the forward strand.
ACTGTGTCTGCTTAGCAGATCCGCTACTTGATTGTCGTTTCCTGGCAGGTGTTCTGCTAGGAGAAAAATGTTTTTGGGAATTGCCCATTTCCATATGTTCTGTGCTAAGTGGGACAGTTGTGGAGTGTGTGTCCCACCTTGTTTCTGAATGTAGTACATGGCTGTCATGTTGTCCGTCCGGATCAACACAGCCTTGTTGCACAGGTAGTTTTGGAATGCTTTTAGTGCCAGAAATATTGCTAGCAACTCTAATTGGTTAATATGCAGTCTCCTTTGTTTGATTGTCCAGAGCCCTTGGACTGTGTATTGTAGTAAATGGGCTCCCCAACCTGTCAGTGATGCGTCCGCTGTTAGTACTACTTGTGGAACCGGCTCTTGGAACAGTCGCCCCTTGGAAAGGTTTTGTGGGTTCCACCACTGCAGAGAGTTGTGAGTGCGACTGTCCACCAACACTAGGTCAGCTTGGTTCCACTGCCGTGCTAGGCATTCCTGTAGTGGACGCATTTGAAGTCGGGCAGGGGGGACTATGAATATACAAGAGGCCATCATGCCTATTAGTTGCATGAATACTCGAGCTGGCAAAGAGTGTTGTGGCTGGAATTTCTGAATGAGAGTCTGGATGTTGGCTATCGTTGATTAATTTGGATATGCCTTCGCTAGGGGGGTGTTTATTGTAGCCCCCAGATATTCTTGTATGTGGGAGGGTTGTAGATGTGATTTTGGGTAGTTCATTGAAAAACCCAGGCTGTGTAGCAGCTGGAGTGTTTGAGACGTATGGCTTGCACACTGCGCGTACGAGTGTGCTTTTATGAGCCAATCGTCCAGGTATGGAAACATGTGGATGTGTTGCGGTCTGAAGTGTGCAGCTACTACTACTAAACATTTTGTGAACACTCTTGGGGCTGTGGTTACCCCGAAGGGGAGTATCTTGAACTGATAATGTTGACCTTCTATTGTGAACCTGAGGTATTTCCTGTGAGCTGGATGTATAGGTATGTGAAAATATGCGTCCTTGAGGTCTAATGTTGCTAGGAAGTCGCCTTGCTGGAGTAATGGGAGTACTTGTTGCAGAGTGATCATATGGAAGTGCTCTGAGAGTATGTATTGATTTAGAGGTCTGAGGTCTAATATTGGTCTGAGGGAGCCGTCCTTTTTGGGAATAAGGAAGTATAATGAGTATACTCCTGTTCCTTGGTGTTGAAAAGGTACTGGTTCTATGGCTCCCTTTTCTAGCATGGACTTGACCTCTTGTTGTAGCAGGGTTATATGTTCTTTGGACATAGGACGTTGTCTGGGGGGTATGTTGGGTGGAGTAGAAGTGAGTTCCAGGCAATAACCATACTGGATAATTTGTCGCACCCACCTGTCTGTTGTAATTGCATTCCAGACTGGTAGGAACTGATTGACTCTGCCTCCGACTGGTGTCAAATGGTCTGGAGGGAGTGTGATGAAGTCACTGTTTGGTGGCAGTGGAGGCTCTGGTGTTATTGCCGCCACGTCCTCTGCCCTTGTTGTTATTGCCCCTGTAACCTCCCCTGTTGGAGCCCTTATTGAAGGAGCTTTGAGTGTTGCTTTTGTATGTAGAGGAAGTCTGTGAAGTGTTGCCTCTTGCGGCGCCTCTGTAGAGGACCGACGAAAGGAACCTCTATGTTGTTGAAACTGCAGCGCGCCCATAGATTTTGCAGTTACAGTATCTTTCTTCATTTTGTCTAAAATGGTATCTACTGCCGGACCAAACAGGAAGTCTTGATTAACTGGTTGGTTAAGGATGGTGGATTGCACCTCGTTTTTAAAACCAGAGATGCGTGGCCACGCCTGGCTGCTGTGTCGGCTGCGTCAAGTGCACATTTAATGGAAGCATTAGTTATAAACTTGACTTCCTGTATCAGGTCGCTAGCTTGAGCTTTGAAAGGTTCTGGCAGGTGTTGCAGCAAACTTTCAAGCTGGTCGTAGTGCGCCCTATCATAGCGAGCTAGGAGAGCCTGTGTGTTTGCGATCCTCCATGAATTAGCAGCTTGTGAGGCCACTCTTTTGCCTGAGGCCTCCAATATTTTTGACTCTTTGTCAGGAGGTGGAGCATCTCCTGTAGTTTGCGAGTTGGCTCTTTTGTGAGCGTTTGCTACTACCAGTGAGTCTAAAGGCAATTGTGATTTAATGTAAGTAGGGTCTGTAGGGGCCACCTTATATATTTTCTCAACCCTGGGATAGAGCACCCGTGCCCTGGCAGGATCCTTTAATATGTCTGGCGCGTGTTTTAGTACCCCTTTTAGCATAGGAAGTGTCCTGACATTTTTCTCGGAGGTTGGAAAAGTGTCAAATAGAAAATCTTCTTCTATTGGGTCAGTGTGCATGTCGACCTTGTGGTATTTTGCTGCTGTATCTAGCAGTTGGTTAAACATAATGGTGTCGTCAGTAGGCAACGGCTTAGTAGGGTATTGGGAGGTGTCAGGGATGGGTTGTGTGTCATATGGATCATTTTGATCATCCCATGTGTCATCCTGAGGCTGTGGATCCTCTGGGTCATTAAAATCTTCCTGAGGATCTTCCCCCATGTTGTCCTCATCATTGTATTCTGAGTGTGTAGGAGAGTAGGGCACCAAAGGCATATTAGGCTACAAAGGAGGAGGAGTAAAAGGCCTAGAGGGAGATGTCCCGAAGTCCTTTTTCTTTGGTGGTATAGGGCAAGTAGTGTCTGTGTCCAATGGTCTCTTTTTCCGGTAATAGATGGTTACTTTGCCGGTTTCAGGATTTATGTACAGTTTTGATTGTTCCTCCGATTCAGGATCAGGGTGGAAGAGTTCTTCTTCCACTGTCCGTTGCCTTGGCGCCAATGTTTTTGGCTTACTGACTTGCTTGTGACCTTTTGGCTCGAGGGCCTTTGGTTCTGGAGTCTTTTTCGGCTCAACTGTCGGTTTGGGGTCGGTAACCTTTTTTGGTTCGACATCTTTTGTCGGTTTGGCAGTTTTTTTGGGTTCGGCGACTTTATTTGGGTCGACAACCTTTTTCGGATCGATCCTCTTTTTAGGCTTGACGCCTTTTTTAGGGTCAGTGTCTTTGGTCGAGTCGATACCTCTTTTCGGTTTGATTGGCTTTGGTTTAGTTGCACTCTTTTTAGGATCGGGTGCTGTTTTCGGATCGATGACCTGTTTAGGGACTAGGCTTTTCTTTGGATTGATAGTTTTTGGTTCGATCACCTTTTTTGGGGTGGACGACCTGTTGTGGTTCAACCCCTTTCTTCGGCTCGATGCCCTTTGGCTGGTCGACCTTCTTTTGTTCGACGGCCTTTGGCTCGACAACTTTTGGCTCGACGGCCTTTTTTGGGTTGGCGACCTTCGGTTCGACAACCCTTTTGGGTTCGACGACCTCCTTGGGGGGGAAGTTTACTTGGTCCTGGGCTTTCGGATGGCTTCGATTTGGACTTCTGAGCCGAGCCGGAGGGCGGGGCTTCTGAAGGTGTTTTTCGATCTCGGCTAAGGCCCTTAGGCGATGCTTCGACCGGGGCCTTCGGTTTCGGGGTAAGCGGCATTGGGGGCTGTGTACTCACGATTTGCCTCGGTGGGATCTCGTCGTCGGAGTCTGACTGGTCCTCGACAGTAACGATCTCTAGGTCCGAGTCCGCCGCTTCTGGGAGGTCGCGTTCATCATCGAAGATGTTCTCCGGTTCCGGTGCCGACCACTGCATCTCTTGCCTAGCGGCCCGTCTAATCCGGATGGTCTTCTTCGAACGGAATTGGGCACACGCTGGGCAGTTTTGTTCATTGTGCTCCGGTGATAAGCACGTGGTGCATACTGTGTGCTTGTCAGTATGCGGGAATTTGGAGTGGCATTGTGGGCACCTTTTGAACGGGCTCCTTTCCATCGACAGCAGACCCACGTGGCGTCGAAAATGCCCAACGGCCCGCGTCGACGACCGGATCAAGATGGAGAGGTTGGTCGAGTCAAGAAGTACCGAACGAGAACAATACCGTCGAAGTCGAAGGCCTTTTGGCCTTTAAAAGTAGTTAGTTTCAGTTTCCGAAGTTGGAGTAAAGGAATAACATCCGAACCCAATGGCGGAAAAAGAACATCTGAGGATGGAGAAGATGCCCATGCGCACTGTAGTCCAGGGGAGAAGTCACCTATCTCGTGATACTTCAAAGACTCTTCCAGGACAACAAAGTGCAATCATCCGGACCCAACACTAGGCGGCGATCTATGCACAAGATATGAATTCAGCAGCCCACATGCCTCGAACATAAAGTCTTGCACAAGTATGGACTGAACTCCGTGCTGTAGCTCTACATATTTCAGGTACAGGAAGACTTCCCAAGAAGTCATCAACTGTAGATACTCTCTCCTTCAGGAATAAGCTCCTAATCGTCAATAAGACTGCTTTGTAGTTTATCTATAATGTAGCTGTAGACATTTTACTACACATTTGCCAGCCTCTAACTTTGAAAGTGCTGTATCCGTGTGATAGCGTGCAAAAGAAAGCAATATAATTGACTCTTTATGATTTATTAGGCTTTATGTATCTAAAATAGTAAATATATCCCGACCTCTGGTTAAGTATAAACCCCTCTATATTACACTCTACTTGTCACTGAAAAAGATTTAATTCATGACAAAAACAAAATGTTTAGCTATAAATCTTGGATATCTTCAAACAATGACCTCAGTGCTATGAAACCCTATAAAGTCCTCTTTAACTTAGAGGTGTTACAATTCATGAACACTTCTCAATTCAGAGATTGGTATTAAAAACATCACTTTCTGCGACCCATCTCCTAGAGGACATTTAAGTACGAGTTTAAAAGGTGAGCTCGAGTTAACATCACTGCCCAAAAAAGTCTGTCTAAAAGCTCTGATAGGGAGCCTCTAAAGAGAGATCCACTTTGTTCTGACTTGTATCACAACAAAGCCCCAAAATGTGTACAATAGACCCCTGTCTAGCAAATGCAACAGAAAGTATGTAACCACCTATTCTAACACTATAAAACAAGTTGCCACAACTTAACTGAATAATGTTACCTCACAATTGGGCTTCTTGTTTCTCCAAGAACTTGCATGCATTTTAGTGATTCTAGAAGAAGTCAAACAAAAGGAGCCAGGCTACTAAATTGGACGCTGCGACCCCGGTGGCAAGCAGTTTCCTAATCAATATACCTGTGCAAAACGTAACTTCTTGTACAGGACAATAGATATCCCCCATGAGATGCGAATAACATGACTGGCTCACCACCCAGTGTCGGTGTCATTACTGCCATTTTCACTGGAGATCTGCCTGCGGGCATGATGTATCAGTGGAATTAAAGTGGTAACAGTAGCAAATATTCTATACCAATAAATACTGTATTTTCCAAGGAGTCCTGTTGTAGAAATTGCACAGCAAAGCTTTGGTTTTTTTTAAAATGTATTGTGAACAGGTCTATTCCAGTATTCCCGCCTGCAAAATAGTTAGGCTGCCCTACTATCAATATTTATATTTTGTGGATTTAAGTGGTGTTTTCTCAATTTTTTGAAACCATTGGAACTCTGTGCTTATGAATGTTATTGAGCTGACTAACCCCTAAAAGACAAAAACAATTTTATTTTAGTATTTACAAAACATTTTTTTTAACCTCATCGGTGCTCATGCCGGCTGTCAGTCACGGTAGGCATGTGCTCATGACGACCGGGAGCCGTCCGAACATTGCCGCTCCGCCCACGCACTGTTAATTCTCCGTCTGTGCAGGAGAATTAATCAGTGGGAGGAGTTCTGAAGGCTCCCAGCCGTCTTGAGCACACGCCCACTGTGATTTATGACGGCGGGGAGCAGTCATGAATACCGCAGCACCACGCCCACCCCCGCACCACGGCAGAATTCACGCCCCAGTGAAGGGGTTAATAAGAAAATGTTTATTGTTTTCAATTACAACAATAGTTGCTATCACAATGTAAACACAATTTGCACAGGGACACCCTCATGTTGTATATATTTTCTCTTCCATCTTCGCGCACTAGTCCATACCTTTCTTCCAAGCTACGATGGCAGGAGCAGAAGGGGAGTTCCATATTTTGGCTATATCCCTTTTGGCCAGCAATGTGCCCAGCCCCACCAGCGGTTGAACTGCATGCCAGAACCCAAGCCAAAGGTGTTCTGGATGCGAATCAAGCAAGGACCCATCTCTGCGGGCCGGGAAAGGAAGAGCAAGACATCATCCATGTAGAAGGCGATCTTGTCCCCTGTCACCAGCCCCCAGTCAAAGTCCCATATCTGCGCATCGCAAAGCACCCAGTGGCTCAATGGTTAGTGCAAAAAGGAGGAGAGGGGACATCCCTGCCTAATGCCCTGTCGGATGGGAAATCTACGGGATAAGGATCCATTTATTTTCACTTGCACCTGCGGGCCGCATACAGGACCCTGATGTAGGCCCTGTATCGTGGACCAAAACCCATCTTGCTAAGGGTTTCATCCAAAAACGACCAATGCAGGGTATTGTATACTTTTTCAAAATCGATAAGCAGAAATGCTGCTGGGCCTCCTAGTGACTGAATGAGAGCTAGAGGCTAGTGAACCCTTCTGATACAGTGTCTGGTGTGGGATGAAACCGCACTGGTCTGGGTGGTCTCTTAGGAGGCGTTTAGATAATCATTTAGCATAGAGCTTGACCACCGTGTTGATAAGGTAGTTTGGGCAGTATGAGTCACATTGGTCTGGCGGGCAGCCCAATTTTAACAGGGCAATGAATGTTACAAAGTCTGTCTCCGCCGGAAACCGTCTTTTGGAGATTGCCTCCATGAATAGATCTAAAATAGAGGGAAGGATCTCCGGGCGAAGCTTACAGTAATAGTCCACCGGATAAAGATCTGGTCCGTGGGTTTTCCATGAGTTTGGGTCTGAGACTGCATCGCCCACCTCCTTGAGCAGGAGTAGCTGCTCAAGGGCATCCTTGTAGGCAGTTGACAGCTGAGGCAGCGTTATGTCCGCAAACAGTGGAGTCCCTATCTCACACAACAGGCGGGTTTGTTCCACATATAAAACGGCATAGTATAGTGCAAAGATAGATGAAGTTTCTGCACACTTCTCCACCAAGACCCCATTTCTATCTGTCACTCTGGGTATCACCCTTGATGCGGTTTTATTTCAGGCTAGCCAGTAGAGGAGTTTGCCCGATCGGTCTACCCACTCACAGACTTTTCGTATGGAGGATATCCAGCAACTGCTCCTCCAGGCATAGCTGGTGCAGAGTGGCCCTATCTCGGGCCAATCAGAGCGGCATCCTGTCTGTTTGGAGGTCTCGTGCAATACAGTCCTTTAATAGTATGGGGGCTTTTAGCTCAGTGATCTTGGCTAGCCTTTCGCGGTCTTTACCCCAAGCATATGAGCGGGCCATTCCTCACAAGGAAGCCTTACAGGCTACCCTTGGCACACTGGCTGAGTCTACTGTACCCTAGTTGAGGTCTAGAAAAACCTTTAATTCATCAGCCAAGTATGTGGAGAAGTGCTCATCAGTAAGCAACCATGCATTAAGACGCCATACAGCCCTTTCCCCTGCTGAGGGAGAGCCAAAGTGGTGTGCCATTACTGCTGCATGATCAGAGATTCTTCGAAGTAATATGTGTGACCCTGTTGTGTGAATGAGGTCAGGGGTCGGGAGTAACAGGTAATTGATGCGGGACAGCAAACTGACGCATGTGCATATTCATGGTGTCTGGGATTCTATATTCTCCATACATCGCTAAGTTCCAGTCCGGTAGCCCAGTCAGACTGAATCCTCCCTGCCCTCCGTGATGCTTCAGTGGAAATGTACCAGTCTTATTCAGTCATGATGTCATTGAAATCTCACCCTACAATCGTCACGCCTTGTCGCAGGGCAATTAGGAGCTTTCCAAGGCTCACCAATGCAGACGGAGCCGGGTGCGGAGTGCGAGGAGTGTTGCATACACATATCAGATTGCAGGGGGTACCCTTCATGAAGCATTCCAGGACCACAAACTTTCCATATGCATCTCTGGACACCCCGGAGATCACTATGGGCAAGGTTTTGTAAAGAAGTATGGCCACCCCTCTTGAACCTCGGGAACAAACATCAGGAATGGGCAACTGGTACCTGGTAGGTGAGGCATTAGGATTGCCAGAGTAAGTTGGTGCACAAACTGCATTACCGCCCCCTCTTAATCCAGTCCAGAAGCCCATTAATGTTCCAAATCATTACCATGAAGGCAAGTATTGCAGCGGTGATGGCCGGGAGTGGCGTGGGACAGTGTAGGATGCAAATGGTCCTATGATGCCGAAGAGGTGATCTAAATAAGGACCGTAGTGGGGCTTACCAAGTTTGTAATGAGTGTGCGCGAAGTGCTTGCTTAGTACTTGGAGCGGCTGCGCAACAATAAAATACAAAGTAACCAAACAACCAAAGCAAACCCCGACCCCCCCCCCCCCCAACTCACCCCACTTTAAACTTACCTCAATGAAGAAGCATCTGTCACCCGAACCCCTAAATTAACACAGCACTAAATCGGGACTGGTGTAATTAGATGGTAGAGACAGTTAACCTATCTATGGCTCTGTATGGGAAAGGATATGCAATGGGCACTTCAGTAGGATACAATGGTTCTGGCGTACAATGCTTAGTTATGCAGTATGGTCATCAGCAGAGCCCTCTCTTCGAGTCCAACTTGGGCGGTGGTCCCGTCCTCGGTGGAAGCATCCAAAGGCACCTCTTGGCTCTACAGTGCTTCGGCATCATTCTCGTTCCGGTGTTCCCCCTCCGACTATGTGGAGGCCTGAGTATCTATTGAGCCTGGCTTCTGCCATCAGGTTTGTTTCCACTGCCTCCCTTCACAGGTCCTCCCAGCCCCCGAATACCTAATTTTGAGGGGGTAGTCGCCTGCCATTTCGGGGGCTGGTGCACTGTAAAAGGTCACTGCTCTGTAAGCCAGGCCCAAGCATCCTTTGGAGTATCAAAGAAAAGGACTTGAAATCGTGAAGCACCTGCAACCGTGCGGGTTAGAGGAGCACATATGAAAGGTTCATGTTCCACGGTTTCTGCTTTACTTGATCATATGATTTTCGTTGTGTATGGACAAGGTGAGTATAGTCATGGAAGATCATAATACGGCCAGAATGATGCATTCGTTGACCCCTCGCCCTTTCAGGAAGGCGTCCCTGTCTCTACATTTAAAACAAAATTGCTATCATGGGGAGGAGTGGACCTCCCGGCAGAGGTTTCAGAGCCAGTGACCTGTGGGCCCTTTCAATCATAAAGCAGGACGACACACAATCCATGTCCAGTCATCATCGGATCCACTGCTCCAGAAATGTTTCCTGTGCTGAGCCCTCTGCTCCCTCTGGGAACCCAGCAAACTGGAGATTGTTAAATCAACCCCATTTTCAGCGTCCTCCACTCAATTCTGGAGAGTCTTTGCAATATGTGAGAAGCAGGCCACTTCAGAGGAGAGTCTCTGCACGGTTTCTTCCAAATCAGAGATCCTAACTTCCGCCTCAGTTACTCGGTCTACAGCCTGCCAGAGGTCATGTATCAACAGGGCTAAATCGACCCCGACCTCCCCAGCCAGAGAGTCCTGAATGGCCTGCAGTATTACTAATGTGTGGTCTCCAATTTATGGGGTCGAGGCGCAATACTCTCCTCCACAGGCACCATTCATCCACCCAATGGGAGCCATGTATTTGTCTATTTTAACTTGGGTTTGGAGAGCCTGATCACGACCCATAATGCCCGCGGTAATGTTTTCCAAGGATTTCCGGCTGCCACTGATCCGCAGGACAGGCGATAGGTGGGGGGGTCCGACCCGCTTGCACCTGAGAGTTCTCAACCAGGCAGCACGAGTAGTCAGACTCCAATGGATAGGCACAGGGCAGTGGCTTCACAGCCCCCGGAATCACCCCACCACTACGATCAACGTCATCCAAGTCCCAGGAGGAACTGGGTGGACCTGGTGGAGTCACCTCCATGGGTGAGCAAAAGACAGTACGTGGGGCTCCAGGGTTAGTGGGCGCAGCAGGACCAGAATGGCCTCCCCCCAATAGGTAAGGGCTGGTCCACCAGTACACTCACTCTCATCCTGTGCCCTGTAGGATCCCCGGGGGCCCGGTGGGGTGCCGACTTCACGCGCTGTGTCCCCTTATGAAGGGGCTCCAGCCCAGGAGCAAGGGCGCGCACTTCGCTTCCCTCCCGCAGCCAGACTCAGAGTGGCACTTCAACAGGGGAGCCTCTCAGCGATGCCCGCAGTGTACTCGGCCTCCGATTGGTGTGGTATGAGGGTGTCAGACTTCTCTCCTTATGTGTAAACGAGGTGGGCCCACCCGGTTGGAACTGCTTGGTCAGTCTGACACTCCAGGCCCCGGGAAGATCGTTGTCCCGGCACTCGAGGACGTCACGCACCACCCAAGTCACAAAGTACATATGGGGCCCGGTCCTCAGACTCGGGCTGCCATCTTGTTGATGCGGTCCTCTGTCACTGCGCTCGGGAACAATGTTTCCCCTGTTTCCTCGGTCGCAACGACGTGCCCTCCATACCTTAGCTTAGCAGATTCTTAGAGCCAGGCATCGACCCCACTTAGGGCACCCCTGCACCCCAAAGATCATTCCACCAAAGGAGCTGGATGGGAGCTCAGAAGAACACATTAGCCATCTTGGCCTTCCAGGCCCCGTTACCACAAAACATGTTTTTTAAAGTGAATGTTATAAAACACACATGTATTTTTAGGAAGATGTAGGCTGTATTTTTATGCTATGCTATCTGCAATTGATATATCGCATAAACAAATCAACCCCAAAGGAATATCTCGGCGCAAGGCTAATACAAGTAACAGTAGCAACTGAGCTGAAACAAAACACTAGAATAGCCATGTTTTTAAAAGATTTTTTTAACTTTTTAAACTCCGAGCATAGTATTATATGTAGATGTAGTTTGTGCCAATGGAAGGGAGTGAGATAGGAGAATACTCTTGTGCCATATCTGGCAGTGCGGATTTGTGGAATTTGAAAAAAGGCTTTGTCTTTAGATCTTAACAGTCTAGTCAGGTTATGCTGTCTGAGCCAGATTTGTAGGTAAGATGGGGGTATTTCCATTTAGTGACTTATGTGTAATGCAGCATATTTTAAAGAGAAGCCATTTCCTGATGGATAACCAGTGCAAAGAGCTTAGAATCAGTGCAGAAGTGGATCTAGGTGGAAGATTGCAAACCAGTCTGGCTGCCATGTTCTGTACCACTTGTAATTTAGGCAACAAAGTATTGTTTGCAGCAGCCAGTAAAGCACTGACGCAGTCTAAACCACTTGTGATTACGGCTTGGACTAGAGGAAAGCTTTTTTCAGTAATCGCATGGCAGCGAAGCAGGTTCAACAAATCATGGATGTGTGCGCTTTCATAGAGAGGTAGAGTTCCAATTTTATGCCCAAGTTTTTTGTTACTTCCTTTGGGGTTAGGACTGACCCCCTCTCCCCTTCTTGGGATCTGAGATCTTAGACTGAAGGATGACCTCCTGTTTTCGATTCCCAGGTTTTACTGCAAATCGAAGGGTGGGCGCTCTTTCACCTATCTTGCGGCCAAAGCCTGGAATGAGACACCACTTTTCCTGCAACAGATCTCTAATGAACCACAGTTTAGGTAACAACTTAAGATGTGGCTGTTTAGCAAAAAAGCTAGGTGGAAAGCTTATCTTTGCTTTTATCGCAAAAAGCCTAGTAGGGCCGCTGTGTGCCTTACAAATCCCACTGTATTGAAGTGTATTAGTAATGTAGGGTATGAACTGTCTTCCCATTGGCATTGTGCCCAATGTACTTATGTTAGACAGTTTAAGCATAGAAATTCTGTGTATTACACTCTCAAACATCACATGAACTCACACTGTCAGGACTCTGGTTTACAGGACTATTAAAAGATTATAAATGTAAGAGCGCTGTATAATTTTTTTTTAATAAACACATTTGTGAACAGAGTTGGGCATCACTGACCTATTCCTTACTGAGTAGGGGTGGTCAACCCTGCCAACAGCATGGTACCTTGTGAAACCTTTACAATTTTGAATTACACCAGATTCATTTGTAGCCCTGCTGTCTAAGGTACCTGAAACGTGATACTTTAAAGCATTTGTGCCGCTACTTTTCTGCATTCTTTGCCCGACTACATTAATGTGGTGCTGCTGTTGTGCGCAAAAACAACATTCTTAGCTGCCAAGTGTACCTGTAGCAAATGTCTCACTTTGTTAGCGCTTACATCTTAACAGACATCACATTTTATACTGGGGCTTGAAATCATGCTGTCAACATTGTAACTATGGGCTAAAAAAAACCAGCAATAAAGTGCAGTGGGTAAAAAGCCAGGATTATCTAACGGTATCACATATACCAAGGGGACAAATTGCAGCTACGGATTTTATTGCCATGTGTGAAGTCTTGTTTCATGTTTTCAGCACTATCCCATGTGCATAAGGACAGCACAGAGGTACTGTCACTGCACCTTGCATTGAATGTTTAAAGCCTGGAGTGTTTGACAGTTGACCTGCTATCAATATTGACTTGTGAGAAAAGGGTTTTACCCATTCTGTAAGTAAATGTGACGGTACATATAGGCCAAGATGTTTATGATGCAGTCACTTAACCAATGAAACAAATCTACAGTGTATAAAACAATTATATCAGGGTTAAAACATGCTTTTAAACCAAGCACAGTAAGTCTAAGCACACAAAAACAGAGGAAACAAAAGGAAGAAGAAACAATTATTAGTGACAACCTTAAACAACAAAACTCAAGCAAAACAATCTTAGACCAGTCTTTCATGCTGCTTCATTGTATAACAAAGGTCCATTGTGTTGTCCTATTCTGAAAGAAATAAAAATTACTCTCTCTCTCTCTTTCACTTTACTTGCTCTAAATGCCAATTTTAGTTTGTGGTTGTAGATGTTCTTATCAGTGTTTATCTTTTTAAACTGATGAGCCGTTTCCCTGTCAGTGGGGATTTACCAGTTATTATAGGGTAAACACAGGATAGGCTAAAAATAGTTAGTCATACTGATGTTTAGTTCTGATACATCATGTACCTCCCTTCATAACTGGAATCCTACAATTATTTAAGAGATGTATTTTTACCCTCTCAGTTCTGAGATATACTACTGTACCTTGTTCTCGTTTATTTTCTGAAAGCATTTGTACAAGTGCATTTTCTTTAATCATCACGTATTGATGTGAGTTTAATGTGTTAAAGGTCAATTTTCATCAGTGCTCCTAAGTGACTCAGTTTGATAACATAGTGCCTCAAAATCATCTTTTATAAATAAATCTACATAATCATAATTAAGATCCACCTTGTGGTGTCAGGGTGATTATGTGTGATCTCCATTACACTAGGGAAGTATCTTTTGAAATGGGCACCTCTGCGCCTGAGAATGCCTTTCCTCTTGATAAAATGCGTACATTAAAACAACACAAGCATTTCACAAATTTCATTGTTTTAGACAATTATTTCCCCCGGACACCCAGAGCTTGTGGTCACTTTCTATCCAACCACTAGCAACTTGATCATTTCCCTTAATTTAGTCCCCCATAACTATAATAACGTTAATGCATGCCCCATCATATTTCAAAAAGAGCACGCCAGGATGTTTTGGAATACTGTATCTTGCTTGCCGGTGTAGCATAGTTTGTGACCTTTGGTGAATCCGCTATACTTCCTCGTTACATATTAAAGTCGGTGAAAAGAGGTTTGTAGTTATGGTTCAATCGAATTTTACATACAAAAACCTTTTTTTGCAAATTAACTTTAAGGCCATCTCACTAATCCATATCAAATTTTACACACCATTAGAAAAAGTGGGTAAAGGTTGACATGCACCATTTCGTGCAGATCTGTGAAGGAGTAAACAATTAAGGGGGCATCGAAAACATGAATTTCTCCCATTTGAGTTTCCAGAAAAATTCAGCATTCAGCACTCAGAGTTGAAATGTTGGCATTTCTGCCGTTTGAACGCATGAGCTGAAAACTCACTTGTTTTATTATTCACATTTAAATTATTACTAATTGGTTGATAAAGGGCTTCAATTTTTTCCCCCGCCAACTTAAAAGGCATGAATTCACAAAATCTCACGAATTTAGCACCGTAGGAAAAAAAACGCAGAAAATGGGAAACCTGGTCACTAGTTCTAGTAGTACCCAGGTGCATAAAAAATGACTAAAATTTAATTAGTGGAGAGCTCATAGATTTGTAATAATTTACAAGCATATTGCCACCATTTTGTCATCAGTTAGGAGTGTCATTTCACAAACTACCGGATTTCCAAATAAGAATAATAGTCATAAAAAGCACCAATGAAAGCAAGACTGAGGTACAGACACAGTAAATGTTCGGCTGTTGTCACTCGGACCGGTTATATGTATTGATTTTTTAAGTAGAGCCGTTAACTAGTAGATAGATCACTGTTATATGGAGCAGCTCTGCCACAGCCTCAGTAATTATGCTCAAGACAGGTGAACAAGCACCAACTTCTTCAAAAAGGTTTTGAATGTGCAAGCCCAAAGCGCTTTGCAATCCCACTCTTGGAGCTGCACCCGTACACGGAGCAGAAAAAGAGGTGGATCCCGGTTCCGGCAGCTATTTCTGAGCCAGAACGGAGATCTGGTTGACCCAGTGAAATAGACTGAATTTGTCCTGGTGCCATTTTCCGACAATGAGACACATTTCAGGAGCGCCTGCCTGTTGTCTGCTTTCTGTTAGAGCAGCAACCTGCAGGCGACAAGATGTCTCTCTTATTTATTCTTGCAGCTGGGACAAAAAAAATAAAAAGACCTTATTTAAAGGGGATCAGCCCTCCTTCTTTTCGAGTCTTATCCTGGCTAGGAGCTACCTGGAGCCTAACACCCAGATTCCAAGGAAACACAAGCACACAGTTTATCACTTAACAAGTACTTAGGAGAAAGTACTTGTGGCAGGTTTTTAACTTTGTTCAACGCCCCATGGAAGACATGTGATTGCATTCTAATAATGCCAGATGTATCAGTGTGCAGGAGTAATTACAAAAAGAATGATTTAATTGGCATAGAATGTATTGTTCATTCTTTTAGAGCACTACTCATCCCAATGAAAGGGATCAGAGTGCTTTTACTTCACACATTGAGAGACGACAAATAAAGCAAGCGCGTAAATCAAGGTACAGAAAATGTTACGTAAAACAATGAGGGTTTTAAGGTGTAGACTTGTAGACATTATATGTGGAGCGTATGGTCCAAAGAAACACAAAGTCAGGAATCAAAACGTAATGCAGTGATTGGTGTTTTCTCTACTAACAAAACCGTATTACTACCCAAAGGAATCCTTTGTTGCAGACTCAGAATAATAACAGATTGAGAAAAAGTAAAACGGATCTAAACCCAGGATTTGCATTTCACATGCAGATCTTTGATGCCAGTTAATACCACACTGCGATAGTAAAAAGAACCTATACATTGGAAGTGACAAAAGTATTTATGTATCAAAAGCAATACCCATTCCCTACCTACATAAAATACAAATCTCTGTTCTGCATTTTACACAAAGTGCTTTGCAGCAGGCACTTTATCCCTTTATGCTACTTTATGAGTCAAAACGTTGACTAGACAAAACACAGATCTCTCCAGCAAGTGCGTAAAACCACCTTGCCATTCTTATTATCCCCTGACATGTGTCAGCATCCTGCTGACCGGAACACAAATATCTCTGCAGCAGATGCCTCTTTGTTACCAACAATGGTCCATGGTGCCAATTTCTTTGTGGCATATTTAAAAATAATAATAATGTATGAGGTGAATGTCAGACTCTGCCTTTCTCTACTCCTCCCTCGTGAGCCCACCCGCTTTTCTCTGCCACACCTCGACCACAACATTTACGGGTTTCCAGAGTTATTTGCTTTGCAATTCCGGGACTGAGAGTACAAAATGGTGAGGGCCGCCTCTGTGCATTCTTATTAACTTTAGAAATATATTTCTCGTCCGTCTGCCTCACCAAGTCGTTAAGTATTTCATGGTGGTTTGGCGCCCTCTACCGTTGAACAGCAGTAGTAAAATCCCCATTAGAAGGCAAAACTTTTTTGTTTATTTGACCCACGGTGTCCATTCATGAGAATGTGCTGCAACTGCATACCCCGAGACTGCACGCGCCTCAGTACCAGATTACACCTTTCCATGAAACGTTACAAGAAATCCGATCTATTGGCGCACTCTAGCATACCTCGTTGCTAGGTAGACAAATAAATGAAACCATGAGAACGTAATTTCAAATGTTGAACCATGCACCACTGCCCCCTTTACTGTCTTCACCGTATGCACCACTGCCTCCTACATTATCTTCACTGTATACATCAGTGTCTCCTATACTGGACCTACACTGCATGCAGTGGTACCTCTCATTCTGCATCTTTACAGTATGCAGCCCTGCCGCCTAAACGGTCTTCAATATTCACACCACTACCACCTATATTATCTTCACCATATGCAGCGCCTTTACTGTCTTTACTGTATGCACCACTGCTTCCTATATTATCTTCACTGTATACACCAGTGTCTCCTATATTGGACCTACACTGCATGCAGTAGTACCTCTTAAACTGCATCTTTACAGTATGCAGCACTGCCGCCTATACTGTCTTGACTATATACACCACTGCCTCCTATATTATCCTCACTGTATACACCACTGCCTCCTATACCATCTCTATAGTATATGCGGTACTGCCTCCTATACTGTCTTTACAGTATGCAGCACTGCCACCTATACTGTCTTGACTATATACACCACTGCCTCCTATATTATCCTCACTGTATACACCACTGCCTCCTATACCATCTCTATAGTATATGCGGTACTGCCTCCTATACTGTCTTTACAGTATGCAGCACTGCCACCTATACTGTCTTGACTATATACACCACTGCCTCCTATATTATCCTCACTGTATACACCACTGCCTCCTATACCATCTCTATACTATATGCGGTACTGCCTCCTATACTGTCTTTACAGTATGCAGCACTGCCACCTATACTGTCTTGACAATATACACCACTGCCTCCTATATTATCCTCACTGTATACACCACTGCCTCCTATACCATCTCTATACTATATGCGGTACTGCCTCCTATACTGTCTTTACAGTATGCAGCACTGCCGCCTATACTGTCTTGACTATATACACCACTGCCTCCTATATTATCCTCACTGTATACACCACTGCCTCCTATACCATCTCTATAGTATATGCGGTACTGCCTCCTATACTGTCTTTACAGTATGCAGCACTGCCACCTATACTGTCTTGACTATATACACCACTGCCTCCTATATTATCCTCACTGTATACACCACTGCCTCCTATACCATCTCTATAGTATATGCGGTACTGCCTCCTATACTGTCTTTACAGTATGCAGCACTGCCACCTATACTGTCTTGACTATATACACCACTGCCTCCTATATTATCCTCACTGTATACACCACTGCCTCCTATACCATCTCTATACTATATGCGGTACTGCCTCCTATATCCTATACTGTCTTTACAGTATGCAGCACTGCCACCTATACTGTCTTGACAATATACACCACTGCCTCCTATATTATCCTCACTGTATACACCACTGCCTCCTATACCATCTCTATACTATATGCGGTACTGCCTCCTATACTGTCTTTACAGTATGCAGCACTGCCGCCTATACTGTCTTGACTATATACACCACTGCCTCCTATATTATCCTCACTGTATACACCACTGCCTATACCATCTCTGTACTATATGCGGTACTGCCTCCTATACAGTCTTAACAGTATGCAGCACTGCCTTCTATACTATATCTTGACCATATGCACCACTGACTCCTCTACTGTATTTTCACCATATGCAGCGCCTCCTTTACTGTCTTCACTGTATGCATCACTGCCTCCTTTACTGTCTCTACACTGCATGCAGCACTGCTTCTTATGACTGCATCATTACCGTCTGCAGCACTGTCTCCTATACTGTATTTTAACTCTACGCACCACTGCCTATTGTACGGTATCTTCACTGAATGCACTCCTTTACTGTGCTCCCTGTATGCACCACTGCCTACTATATTATCTGCACTGTATGCGCCACTGCTTCCTTTACTGCCTTCACACCGTATGCAGCACTGCCTCCTATTTTGCCTTCACTGTATGCACCATTGCCTTCTATAATTTCTCTAGAATGTATGTATCGCTGCCTCCTATGCTATATGTTCACCGTATGCACCACTGCCTCCTACTGTGTGTCCTCCCTGCATGCACCACTGGCTGGTATACTGTATTTACTGTTTGCACCACCAACCCCAAAACAGGATCTGCCCTGCACAGTATCCACTGCAAGCTGCACCGCCTGTACCTTACCCTCAGCATGTATGTAACACTGGTCCCGCCCTCTACCTCTTTACTGCGCACGGCCTGTGTACTTTCTTCCCTCCATGAAAGCACGGAAAAGACAGTCTACAATACTTTACCACAGGCTGACTCCAGCAAGAGCGAACGTTGTCGTTTCAATATCATTGTGAGCAAAAATCCGAGCCCGCCCCTCCCCGTGCCCTTCCGGAGCTCCCCCACAAATAATAACCCCCTTCCCAGAACACCCACACGCAGCCAGGGCCTGCCACGGGCCTGGAATAGTAGCCAAGCTGGCCCCGGATCCGCTCCATGAAATACCGCGAACACTAACACTGCGGCGCGGCCCATCGGAGGACAGCTGGCAGCCATTAACAGGCAAGCAAGAAACACACAATCCGCACTTTTTAAAACAATAAACAGGAATCGAAACATAACATGGAAGGAGATGCTTAGAAGCAGATGAAGTGCAGTGTGTGGCGGTGGTACTAGGAGGCCGAGAGGCACCAGCTTTGCCCCATGGGCCTCTCAAATAAACCGCGTTCCCGCGCAGGCTGCCAGCGCACACCCACAGGCTCCATGTCATTTCACGCACGATAAACCGGGGAAATCAATTAAACACAGAATAAACAAGACCCTGAAACCTCCATGTGTGAAAGGATCGGTCAAAGAAGATCGATCACAGTTACCAGACGGCATGACTTATCTGTTGACCTTACATTAAAAAGATAGATCAATTAATCAAGGATTTATAAAGCTAATCACCGGAAATGGTATTAAGGCGCTTTCAGGTCCCGGAGGCTCATTCGAACAGCCAGGCCTTGAGGGCCCTTCGGAATTCCGCAGGTGAGGTGATGGTCCGGAGGTGCCTGGGACTGGGGAGGCTGTTCCAGGTCTTTGCTGTGATGTGGGAGAAGGAGCGTCCTCCACTTCTGCTTTGGCAGATGCGAGGATTATGGGCAGTGATAAGGAGGTGGAGCGTAGTTTTCTCAACAGTTGGTGGAAGTTCAGGCGGTGGTTAATGTAGGCGGGTTCTTGGTTGTATAGAGCCTTGCGGTGCATGGGTTAGCAGATTGAATTGGCATATCTTCCGTACGGGGTGCCAGTTGAGGTGGGGTGTGATGTAGGTTTTTTGGGGAAGGATGAGTCTGGCTGCGGCATTCTGTATGGTCAGGAGTCTCTGTCGGAGGTGTGAGGCGATTCCTTTGCAGAGAGCACTGCCGTACTCCAGTCATCTGGTGATGAGGGCCTATGTCATGTGCGTGTCGTGCGCAAGGGAAGCCACTTAAGTACAGTGTGGAACAGGCGGAGGAGACAGTGTTGATTTATTTCATGGCAAGCTTGTTGTCAATGATGACTCCGAGATTTGTGGTGTGGTCGGAAGGAGTGGGTGTGGGTCCTAGGTCTGATGGCCACCAGGAGTCGTTCCATGTGTTGCTGCTGTTGCCGAAGATCAGTACTTCCATCTTGTCTGTGTTCAGCTGTAGGTAGTTTTTCTTTATCCAGTCGGCAATGCATGCCATGCACCTGTGGAAGTTGGTTCTGGTGGAGGTGGGACATCAGTGAGTGAGAGGATGAGATGGGTGTCATCTGCGTAGGAAAATATGTTGAGACCGTGGGATCGTACAATGTTAGCCAACAGTGTCATATATGCGTTGAAAAGTGTGGGGCTAAGGGATGAGCCTGGGGGACACCGCAGGCAATATCCTTGGGTTCGGAGTTGAACGGTGGGAGGTGGGACCTGTGGGTTCTTCCAGTGAGGAAGGAGGTGATCCATCTGAGCCCATCCCTTTGATACCGATGTAGTAGTCTTTCGATCAGTATGTGGTGAGATACAGTGTCGAATGCCGCGGAGAGGTCGAGGAGGATCAGAGCTGCTGTTTCTTTCAGTCGAGGAGGTTTCGGATGTTGTCGATGGTTGCGATCAGTGCAGCCTCTGTGCTTAGATTGCTGCGGAAGCCACATTGGGAGGTGTCGTGTAGCTCGTTCTGCTCCAGGGTTATCATGAGTTGCTAATTGATGATTTTTTCCAGTACCTTCTCTGGGCATTGGAGCAGGGAGACTGGTCAGTGGTTTTTGAGTTTGCTGTGTTCGATGGAAGGTTTTTTTGAGTAGTGGTCTGACTTTAGCATCTTTCCAGGCGTCGGGGAAAGTTGCTGCGGTCATACTAGTGTTGAGCAGGGTGGTGAGTTCCTGGCCGATCTTTTGGTCTTTGAGAATGAAGATGTGGTGCGGCGATGAGCCTGTGGGGCTTCCAGTGAATAGATTTCATTGGGGGGGGGGGGGGGGAGGGGAGGTTCTTGGGTGCAGAGGACGTTCCAGGTGTTCAGTCTGTGGTTTCTGTGGGTTTCAGTGGTGGCACATCTGTCAAAGAAGACCGTAAGTGTGGGCTGGGATTATACGTTTTTGTATATAGTTGAGATCTCGTTGTGGAAGAAGCGGCTAGGTTCTCGCACAGCTCCTGGGAAGGTGTGATGTTGTTTTCGCTGGAAGAAGGGTTGGAGAATTTCTTAACAATGTTGAAAAGTTCCTTGGTGTAGTTGGCACTGATTTCAATGCGTGCAACAAGGGCGGTCTTCTCTGTTACCCTCAGTAGGTGGTGGTAGAGGTTGAAGGAGGTCTTGAAGGCTGCTCTGCCGGAGGTGTCCTTTCTGGCGTGCCATCGTCTCCCAGTTGTCTGCTGTCAAGTTTCGCTGCAGAGTTCTTGGGTGTACCAGCTGGCCTTTATAGACTATTTTCTCTGGGTGTTGCTCTTGTCGGGTATGATGCTGTCGGCACAATTGGTGATCCAGGCTTTGAAGTTCTCAACTCCCTGTTCGAGGTTGGTGGCAGTAGTGGGGTTGGAGGTATCGAGGGTGTCCGTCCAGCAGGTTTCTATAATTTTGTTCCATCTCCGGCGTAGGGGCGCTGGTTATTTTGGGGGTGGTGCTGAAGGGGGTGGAGATATTGAAGTGGACAATGGAGTAAACAGTTCATGTGTGTTCTGTGATGCGGCTACATACTCATTAGGATAAGATCATAATGCTTACCATTATTTAAAGGTGGCTTGTGATGGAAAACTATATGCACACAATAAAGCATCTTTTTATGGATCGACAACCAATAACATCTGAATGGGTGCCCCACTAAAAACACAACTCAAGACTTCATAGCGCGCGCGCACACACACACACACACACACACACACACACGCACACACACCCACAC
Source organism: Lissotriton helveticus (assembly GCF_964261635.1). Classification (NCBI taxonomy): domain Eukaryota; kingdom Metazoa; phylum Chordata; class Amphibia; order Caudata; family Salamandridae; genus Lissotriton; species Lissotriton helveticus. The sequence continues at coordinate 1,223,402,855 of NC_136065.1, forward strand.
ACACCCACACACACACACACACACCCACACACACACACACACACACACACACACACACCCACACACACACCCACACACACACCCACACACACACCCACCCAAGCACCACCTTGAACAGAACAGCTGCTGATGCTATCAGAATGAGTCAACGCACTGAAAAGACAAGAGTTAATGGTACAAAAACAATGCGTCGTCATGGGTAGTAAGTGCAATATAAATGCAACTTAAATGCATAATGTGATGACATCAACATGTGCCATCACATTTCCCAAGGACAACCATTCATGGAGCAACAGCTGAAGATATCTCAATGTGTGTGCTCATGCACCAAAAGGTGCAGCCTTCAAGGGAATGACAACTGATGACATAAAAATATGTGCACAAGACAGAACACCTTCAGTGAAACGACCAATGATAATATTACTATATGTTCCCTCATTAACTCAGCCCGTGAATGGGTCAAGTTTGCGCTATATACAACTTTAGAAATAAAATAAATAAATAAATAAAATAAAGAAATGCAGGTAGATTGAAAGGCTGCCTGCCTAGTGTAGATGCACAATGTGACTTCTCATCTCAAAATGTTCTTTACTTGTGGGGGCACATTGTGATGTCATTAGCTGCCTTTCCAGAAGATTGCGCTTCCTGTGTAGGCACACATGGTGATGTATTCTTCAGACGTTTAATTAAATATTCTTATAGTGTGAGTGTACACTGTGATGTCACCAGCTCTTCTTTCCTTATAGATTGTTCCTTTGGTGTCGGCACACACCTGTCCTCCTTAAGGTTATTTTAATGTTGGTGCACATTATGTCATCAGCTATTGTTCCATTAAAAGATGTTTGTTTAGTGAACTGTAGGTGAACATTGGGATATCATAAGCCAACATGCTCTTATAAGTTGTCCTTTTAGAGGGCGTACTTTGAGATGCCATCAGCTGTTCCTGTAAATCTAAGTGTTGGGATTTGTAGAGTACAAACCTAGATGAAGAGCATGGAGCACTGAACAGGGGGCACGGCCCACAAGAAGATACAATTATTGGGGGTAGGTCAAGGGTACCTTATTGGGTAGTGCTCAGTGAAGAGGGGTCTTCAACGTTTTTCTACTTTTTCTGAAGTGTAGGAGTTTTCTTGCCCATATTGATACGGATGCTGTTCCAGCTCCTTTGAGCACGAACACAGATGGCTGGCATTCTGTTTTTTAACTGCTTGCAATGTTTTGTCTCCATTCTGGTGATATCTACGCTCCTGTGCTGGCATTGTCCCTCAGACATGGCTAGTTTATTTGCCTTGAACGCTGATGTTTTGTTGAGGGCTTTATAAGTGATGCAACTCATTTTTAAGATGATTCAGGATTGAAGGGGAAACCAATACAGGTCTTTTAACATGGGGGTTTGGCGGAGGGGAATGTGACTCAATTTTTGTCGAACCCTTGATGAACTGTGCTGCTGCACTTAGGATACCTTTCAGGGGTGCCAGGATGGTACTAGGGAGATTGCTTGAGCAAGGTGTTTGCATCCATATAGAGAAGATGAAGGCTTATACAGTTGAGGGGGAATCCTGGCAGGTTTAAGTTGGAGGGCCAGTCCAGGAGGAATAACATCTTTCTGGGTTTAGCTTCAGGAAGTTAGTTGATATCCAAGAAAGGAAGGGTTTTAAGGCAAGATTTGAGACTCTGTATTTCGTTGTGTGAGGACATTTTTGGGTAATGATGGGCAGCATCTGTATATTCCTACACTTTGATGCTCGAACAATGGGTCCTTTAGGTTCAATGTAGAGGTTAAAGAATATGGGAGAAAGAATAAAGCCCTAGGGTACAGCACAAGAGATGGGGAGTGTCCCTGATTTTGTGAAACCTATTTGCATGATCTGCCTCAGTTGGTGAGAAAGGATGTGAGCTGTTTGAAGATAGTGCCAGAAAATCGCATGCAAGTTTTCAGGGTATTGATCAGAGCTCGATGGTCGACTTTGTTGAAGTCTGCAGAGAGGTCAAACAGGACAAGGAGGCAGGGGTCATGCCTGTGGTTGAGGGCTTGCTTCACTACCTGAAGCATGACTTTCTCAGTGCTGTAGCGTGGTCTGAAACCTGATTGGTAGTCCGGTAGAAGATTATTATTGCTAATGTGCTTCTATAGCTTGATAACGACTCCTTTCTCGATTAATTTTCCTATGAATGAAGGGTAGGAAATAGGGCAAAGTTTGGTGAGGTCTGCTAGGTCCATGCATTTTTCTATAGTTTGAAAAGGACCCAACCGGTCTTAAAGGCTTCTGGGGAATTTTCTTAGGTGCAGGGAGGTGGTGATGGTGTGGAGAAGGGGTGTGTGCGCCTCTCCTTGGAGTGATTTCATGATGGGAGAAGGAGCGTTGTAATTTCATAGGAGGTTGCCTTGAGAGAGTTCAGAATATTGATGGTGATTGTTAGAGATGCAATGACTGTGCAAAGAGAATACCTTTTTTTCTTTACTCTGGATGGTGCCTTTATAGAAATCACCATAATTGACAGCACGGTCATTTACACTCTGAGTTTTCTCCTGACTCTCCCACACTTACCAACCCACTCTGCATCAAATAGGACATCTAAAGCAAACTGTATATGATTCTTTTTCTCGATATAATTCTTCCACAAGTCTTAAAAACTCCACATTTCTAGTATTTCTTTTAAATTTGGGATTTTTACTCAACTTTATTAAACCAACTGGAATAACTACAGTGAAAAACAAGCGTCAAAAAACAAAAGGTCTGTCCTTATCAAGCTGGCAGGAAGGTTAACATTTTTAAATCAAGTAAAAAACACCACAAACTGCCTAAATGTGATTACCATACGTTTAAAGAAATGTTAAGGTAAAAAAATATAACAATTGCTTATAATTCTAATAGAACAGAACAGGTGCCTTCTGACAGGTCGTTAAACTTAGAACAGGTGTAGAACCATTTTTATATATTTATTACACACACACAGACACACCCATCTCCCCCCTCCTAACCCCCCCCCAAATGTTGCAGAACGTTATAGTTAGGTTCAGAATTTACACACACAAAACCAAAGAAATTCGGCTGTTATAGTTATGTCAAGAAACTATAACTCGCACCTACGCCATGCACAGTTCTCTCATCAATAAATGTATATCAAATGTTGCACAGATATTATCAATGATGTCATAGAAGATATCACGAGTGATGCAATATGTGGGGTAACAAGCAGGGCATGGTGAGTGCGCTCGTTATTGTTACGTTAGGGCACTAGTTATTATTTCTTGACATAATTCTAACTATAACTGCTGCATTTCTATGGTTTTGTGTGTAAATTCGGAACCTAACTATAACGTCCCTGTAACATTTGATTTTTTCAGCGACTTTCAGGGCAAAAAATGCTGCTCCCTGTGTGCAGGAGCAATTTTTTCATCTGTTTCCCTGCCCACTTCTCAGCGGGCAGGATACCAGATGGAACGTCCGCTCCCAGCAGGCGGGAGGATTTTTAATGCAGACTTGGTGTTTGCTCTTGATTGGCAGGAGCTTTAAAATTGCTACTGCCGAGCAAGAACAAACACACCATGTTCCAGGAGTAGACACCCCGAGATATAGCAGGAGCCCGGCCCTGGGGGATGGGGTCCGCAGGGCCATTAATGGCTCCAGGAGCGGGCTGAGTGGGCCTCCTCCTTTTCAATTGCACAGGCAGGCCCTGGGGGATGGGGACCGGGGCCAAGCACAACCTGGCCTCCCTCCCCATTTTGCATATCGCCAGGCCCCGGGGGATGGGCTCCCCGGGACCAAAAATGGCTCAGAGGGGGGCACCCCGTATTTAAATTTGGTCAGGCCCTAGGGAATAGGGTCCCCAGATTTGAAATCAGCCAGGGATGAGGGGGGAGGGGGTATCTGCCACACCAACAGTATTTTCCTAGGCTGTGTCTTAGGGGGTGCCGGTCGTCAGGGCCGAAAGTGGCCCACGGAGTCGGCCACGTGTGACCCCCTCACCCTGAAATTGAAAGGCATTGACTCCCCGGCACTAGCCCATCGGGAGTGGAGGGGGGTTAAAAAAAACAAGCATCGAAGACCAGACCTGTTTTTCCTTTTTTTTTTTTGGGGCCGCAGTTACACAGCGAATTTGCAGCAAACACCTTTTTTAAAAACGTTTTTGTCCCCCTGCCATGATTCTGTGACCTAGGTATTCCTACCCTGCTCCCTTTTGTTGTTTTTGCATTTGGTTTGGCACTTGGGCTCAGGTTGAAATCTTGGCAGCCAATCAGATCTCATTCTGAGGTCTGTTGTATCTGAGGAGGATTTGTGTCCCTAGATATATATGCACACATCTTTTTCTTTAATAACTTCAAAACTACTGACTGAATCTACAACAAATCACAAAAAGAGAACTTTCTGGACCAAAATATAGCTTTCTGCCAAATTTGGTGTAATTTAAATCATCAGTTCGGGCAGTAGTCGTGTCTAAAATCCCTATGGGAAATTGCACGGGGAAAACGTGTTTTGAGACCACCCGCCCCTTTTTTCTAGGTCCCCGCTTGATGGATCACACAGAAGTTTTAAAGACAGCAGCTGAAATGACTGACCCACTAGTTTTGTAAATTGTATGAAGATTCGTCAAACGGCGCCAAAGCATCTCTTCATGGCATGTAGTGTTGTAGATTCACATCCTCTGCATACTCCTGCCAACTAGTGTTGGGTTAAATCGGAGTTGTGCTACTTGGTTTTCTTCAAAGAAGGCTTTGAGTCACGAGGTAGACTGACTCCCTCTCTCGGTGATATTGCGCATGGGCATTGACTCCATTGTTAGATTGTTTTCCCTCATGCGAGTGACAAAGGAGTGTAAGTAGAGTGTCAGTATAAAGATGTCCATGCTAAAGGAATTGTGTAAAGTGTAGCTGCAACGGTCACAAGCATCCTGGGAAGACACATGTTAAACTACAGCACTACATGAGCCCTGCCAAAACTATAAGTGGCACCATGATACCCCACAGAAACAATGTAACAACTGTGGGTTTAAAGTTACAACAGACCCTAAATGCTCCCATAAGGCCCCAGGTTCCACCCATATCAGTATATGTAACCTTAATTGCAGGTCACTGGTAAAACACCATGTGGACATCTTCGATCTTCTCATGGATTCGGCTCCAGATATACTGTTTTTGACAGAAACATGGCTAACAAAGGATTCCACTACAATACCAGCATTAGCCTTACCCGCAGTCTATAGGCTGCTCACTCAGAACAGGCCTAGCCGAAGAGGAGCGGTCTTGCAGTCATATTCAAAAGTGCCTTTCACTGCTAATTGTCCTCACATACTATTTCAAGCTGCAAAAGCGCCCTGTTTAAAATCTCCTTGTCACATAACTTTACCTTCACAGACTTTCTTATTTATCGCCCAACAGGCCCAGCAATGGCTTTCGAAGAGGCCATGGTCCACTCTGCTTCCACCCTTGCCTTAGAATCAGCTAATTTCAACATCATAGGCGATCTTAACCTACACCTGGAACGCTGGGATACCCAGGAGATCTGCAACTTCCTGGGCTATTTGGAGGCCTGCCAACTTATCCAGCTGGTGGAAGGACCTTCTCACCAGGCAGGCCACCAATTGGATCCAATCTTTTTGAATCTCTTAAACCTAGTAGCTGACCACTTGCTGATCTCCCTGCGTCTTGAAATAGCAGGCCCTATCCGGAGGCCCCCTTGCCAATCCCTTATGAAGCGCCCGTCGCACAAATATGATGAAACTACCTTCCCATCTGCCTTAAATACTTCCCGCCCAGACTGGCCTGCAGACTTGGATGCAGCTGATAGAGCCTTTAGGGGTTGGATTAATAATTCAATTGACCAGTGCATCCCAATGAAACTGACTGGAACTAAGCGCCCGCATTCATGGTACAATGAGTCCCTACGGGCGGAAAAGAAAAAATTCTGGAACGGGCCTGGAGACATACTTATGATTCTGTTGCTAAAAATATCTATAGCGATGGCCATAAAAACCTTCCAGAAATCAGTTCAAATGGCTAAAACCTCGTTCCATATCAACTTGATCTCATCTAGCTCCAACCCCTCAAAAACTATCTTCTCCCTTATGAACAATACGTCTACATCTCCCACAGGAACAAACAACACCATATCTTCCAACACTCATTGTGACTCACTGGCAAGGTACTTTATTAACAAAGTGGAATGTATATACAACACGCTAGAAATGAGGCAGAGTTCCACTGAACCCATGGTGCCCCCCTCTAGAGCACTCCCACACACCTTACAAACTTTGCCACCCATGTCTCTCGAAGACCTTGCCACCCTAGCGGCGAAAGTCAAATCAGGTTCCCCTGATGATCCTATGAATCTGGATATCTTCAGGAAATTCCAAAACTGCCTTATGACTGATGGCGGGAATTCCTCAACGGTTCACTTCTGTCAGCAGTGATCGAAAGTCGTGGAAGTACGCCAAAGTCGCCCCACTGCTGAAAAACCCACACTTGACGCATCTTTGCCGGAAAACTTTCAACCTACCTCCCTGGCCAAAATTTTGGAGTCCCATGTCAACATCACTTTGACCAAATATCTGGAGTCCAACCAGATCTTCGATAGCTCTCAGAATGGATTTCGTCCCAGGCACAGCACAGAATCAGCTCTTTTGGCGGTCACTGCGCTGCTGAGGGCCACGCTAGATGAGGGCAAACCTCTGCACTATTTTTACTTGACCGTAGTGTGGCCTTTGACACTGTCTCCCACAAGATTCTTCTTCAACGCCTTGAGGAGATCGGGGTCAAGGGCAGGGCTCTGACCTGGTTTGCCTCTTTTCTATCAGAACACTCCTTTCTGGTACATGCCCCCCTACCAGTCTAGTAATTACCCACTTAGCTGTGGTGTCCCGCAGGGTTCCACCTTGAGCCCCACATTGTACAACGTGTATGTCCGCCCTCCTGGCTAAAGAGCGCAACATCAAAATGGTATCTTACCCAGACGATACCCAGCTGGTATTCACCTTTTCCAACAACCCTGCTTTGGACCAACTGAAATTCCACGCCGATGTTCGGGCCATTGCAGACTGGATGGCAAACAACTATCTACAGCTTAATTCGGCAAAGACGGAGGTGCTCGTGGTTAGCCGGGACACTCACAAGTGGGACTATCAATGGTGGCCCACGACCTTGGGCACTCCTCCCACACCGAAAAACGCAGTTAAAGATTTAGGGGTCCTGATTGACAGTGCCCACTCATTCGAGCCTCATGCAAATAAAGTGGCCAGTACCTGCTTCGGTCTTCTGCGTGGCTTAAAACCCATTTTAGGATTCTTTGACGCCACCACCCCCCAACTGATAGTCCAATCAGTTGTCCAGTCGCGCCTGGATTACAGTAATGGTCTTCTGCTTGGCGTAAATAAAACAGTTACTGCAAGACTCCAACAGGTACAGAATGCAGCATCACGCATTCCGTTTGCCCTCCCTATGAAATGTCATACCTCCAATCTTCTTCACCGACTACACTGGCTGCCAATCAAACAGAGCCCAGTTTGGAACCCTCTGCATCACACAAGATTGTAGATGGCCAGGACCCAAAATCCAGCAGGAACTTTGTACCCCTTATGTTGCTCTGCATACATTGCGTTCCACTGATCTTCATCTGCTGTGCATCCCACGGGTCCGCGGGTGTAGAGCCGGGGGTCGCTCCTTCAAATCTCTGGCCCACGTATTATGGAATTCCATCCCACTGATTGCCTGCAGCACCCAGGATCACTGGGCTTTCAGGAAACTAATCAAAACCTGGCTTTTCACTTCCTTCTAGCCACATCTCTCCTGGTCACTTGTCCGCTAGCGCTGGAACGCCCTGTTGCTGGGGCAGCCATGCGCTCTATAGATTTCCCTGACATAACATAACAAACAGATGCTTACAGGGTAAGTAACAAAATCCATTTGATGGCATATGTGTTGAAGAATTGAGAAAGAGAGGAGTGAGACCGGGAGCCAATCTTTAAACAGGTCCTGCACACATGGCTCCAAGGAGAACGTGTTGAACAAGGGGAGTGCAGTTCCTAGAGGGGGGTTGAGGGGGGAAGGGGAAAGTCAAAACTTTTGTCATGTTGCCCTCACACACCCCGAAAGGTGTCATGCTTCATCATTGGGTCTTGCTCCTCGTCGGGCTCTTGTGGCAACGCTCGACGGGCTCACCGTTTCCGGGGCTCTTTGTCGGGGATCTTTTTTTAAAATTTGTTTTTTTATTTTATTTATCATTTTAGCAGAAACAATCAAAACAAAGTACAGTACAGCTAGGATTTGGGAAGACAGTCCATTCACAAATAATAAGGAGTCAGGCAGGAGGATACAATTAAATAAACAATCATAAAGTTCATCATAGGTACATATATCAGGCAGGATGGATTACATACTATTAATTCATTCTATTCAAGTAGAGTCAATGTCGGTACTGTAGATTACATGGCAATCACTAGATATCCAATGTAGTGTGTACAGAGTGCTTAATCCATCATCATGCCTTTAGTCCGCGTCCGTTGTTGCTAGCATGTATGCCGTATAGGGCCCCCAGATGTCCCTTGGGCGTGAAGCAGAGGGCAACCCCTCCGAGTGACAAACCAGTTGATCACGGCAATATGCCAGCTCCTGCAGCCAGTGTTTCAATTTTGGAGCTGGTCGACCACCCCAACATGTAGCTACCCTACGCTTGGCCAACTGCAAAGAGAGCACCACCAATTTGTGCACTCCCGCCGGGATTTTGGAGACTATCCCCAACAGACATACCTTAGGATCACACCCAATGGTAACACCAGTCATGGCGGACAGTAACTCCGTTACATCTATCCAAAAGGCCTGCACGCTGCCGCAGGCCCATGCCAAGTGCATAAAGGCGGCATAATCTGAGCCACAGCGCACACAGCTATGAGAGTCTCTTAGGCCGTACCTGTATAACTGTGCAGGGGCGTAGTAAGTTTGATGGAGATATTTATAATGTATAAGCTTGAAGTTGCCACTAATAGCAAAACTACCCTTCATCCTACAGCTTACCTCCCACTCATCATCTGTTAGTTGCTGCTTAAGGCTACTGTCCCACCTATCCCTGGAACGTGATTCTGCAATGCCCTCGTCCATTTGTGAGGCCTGATATATCCTGGATACTAGCTTAGTTCTATTAGGGGCCGTGTACAGAAGCTGCAAGGCACTCAGAGAGGGCGGCTCATCTGAAAAGACGGATACAAATCTCGCAGGGCTGCTCGGAGTCTGGCATAAATGAATGTGGCCATGACTACATTCCCCGATTTCTTGAGGAAGTCCTGCAACGCGTAAAAATGATTTTGGATAAAGACATCCATGTTTTGCAACCCGGCAGCATGTAAAATCTGAAGCGCCCCAGCCTCACTTGTCACCGAGATACTGGCATGATGGCATTGCGGTAGCATATAATGGCAGTCACTCCGCTCTCCTCCCCAGCTCCACCCACACTCGAGCTGTGCACAGCACTGTGTCCACCTCGCCTTTTTCGTACACCGATTGGGGCTTCACTACCATGGCCTTATGGGGTAGGGGGTGAACCGCGCCCTCCTCAATCGCCACATGCGGTGTAAACGGTGGCGCCGACTGCCAATACGAGGCGAAGTGAGCCTGCGCACACAAGTAGTATAAGTGCATATCAGGTATCGAAAAGCCACCCAATGCATACGGTTTAGTCAGAGTGTCCCATCCTATGCGAAGTTTCTTACCCCCCCATGCAAGCGTGATCAATAAGGAACGCAGCGTGTTGAAAAAATGGCTCGTCAGGGGAAGCGGAATATTTACAAAAAGATATAAAAACTTGGGCAGCACCACCATCTTGATCAGTGCTACCCTATCCGCAAAGGAGAGAGGCAACCGTATCCACCGAGACACCTGGTCCTCAAGCTTCGACACTGCCACTCCATAATTTGACCTAATTACCTCCTGCGGGTCCCTGTGTACCCATATGCCGAGATACCGGACCGGGTCCGTTGCCCATTCTAGGGGAAAGTTTAAAACAAACGTGACAGTGCTTTGTGTAAGGGGTAGAATGACCGACTTGGCCCAGTTATTTGCCAACCCCGAGAACCGCTCAAACCGGATATATTCCCTGATGACACCCTCCAAATAACGTTCCGGCTCCCGCACATATAAGACCATATCGTCGGCATACATCGATACTGCCAATGGCCGTTGAAAAAACTGGAGCGCCGAGTGTGCATGCCTTTGTCTCAGTATACACACCAGTGGTTCTAGCACCAGAGCAAATAGCAGGGGGGAGAGCGGGCACCCCTGCCTAGTGCCCCGTTGAATTGGAAAGACCTCCGAAATACTGCCATTAACCCGCACTCAGAACACCGGGTCCCTATAGAGTAATTTAATCCAGTCCGTAAAGAAAAACAGCACTCCCATGCGGTGGAGCACTGCAAACATACATCGCCACGCAATCGTGTCAAACGCTTTAGCAGCGTCCAATAGGACCGCTGCTGCCGACAGTTCAGGTTTAAGCAAATGTAGTGTCGCAAATAAAGCTCTCAGATTGTGGACCGTAGAGCGCGAAGGGATAAATCCTGATTGGTCCGGGAGGACCATAACCTGCAACAGCAGGCGCAAGCGCGTGGCGAGCACTTTAGCGAGTATCTTAACATCCGTATTCATAAGGGACAGAGGGCGGTACGATTCGCACCTATCTAGCTGCTTGCCCGGCTTCGGTAACACAACAATCAGCGCCTCGCGTTACGTAGCAGGCAACTTCCGCTGGTCAAAGGCTTCCGCGTACATGGCTGCCAGATGAGGCAGCAACAGGTCCGCATACTCCTTATAAAATTCCACAGGAAGGCCGTCGGTACCGGCGGCCTTCCCATTCGGCAGCCCGGCGATTGCCTCCCTAATCTCATTGGCCGTCAGGTGATGCATTAAAAAATCCTGCAGTCCCTTTGATAACCAGACCAGGGCCACATCATCCAAGTATTGCGCTATATCCTCCTCATTGGCCGTCTGCCTATGTCCATACATCGTCTTATAATATTGCACAAAATGCTCCAGTATGCCTGCAGTGTCAGTCACGGTCTGGTCATTCTCAGTAATCTCCTGCACCCCACAGTACTTAGCCCAAGGTTCTGTAATTCGTTCTGCCAGTGCCCGCCCGGGTCGCCCGCCCTCACCATAATATCTGGCCTTGCGACGTTTTGATAAATGCTTCACCTCCTGTTCAGCCAAATCATTGTATTCATTCACTTTTGTTCTGATATTAGCCAGGAGAGCCTCTACCGGCGCTTCCTCATACGGATGCTCCAATCCAGTCAATTCGTGCTCCAGCCGGCTCATAGAGCCCCGTAGGGACTTGAGCACCCCTGCCTGGAGGCCTATGCATATCCCCCTGATAGTCACTTTAAATGCCTCCCATACAGTGCCCATGTCCTCTACCGAACCAACATTGACCTCAAAATAAGACTCTATGGCCTCTCGTACACCCTCTCGAAACACCAGGTCTAAGAGAGCTGAGGGTTGTAATTTCCACGCAAATGGCGCAGGAGCATAGCCTGGGAGCTCCGTGACCATTAAGACCGGTGCGTGGTCTAACAGCATCCGGGGGAGATGTATGGCCTTAGACACCCATGCATTCACATCACGCATCCCCAGCCAGTAGTCCAAGCGGGACCAAGTATCATGAGCAGGTAGCACGTTCCCTCCCGTACGCTAGGGTGGCGCATTCGCCACACATCCACCAATCCCAAATCATCCATACCATCAATCACCGCCAGAGCCGCTCTTTTGCCATGCCCAGAGCTTTGGGTCTTCTTGTCTACTTCACGGTCCAGCACTACATTTAGGTCACCACCACATATAACGGCAGCCTCTGGGAGGGCATAAATCTTGTTCCATAAACCCTTATAGAACTCAGGATCGTCCACGTTTTGACCGTATATATTAATCATGGTTACCAGCGTACCACACAATTTCCCATGCAAGATAATGTACCTGCCTTCGCTACCTATTTCCTCGTGCTTACTCACAAATGGGAAATACATTTTTCCTGATCAGTATCATGACCCCCCTGGCATATGAAGAGTAAGTTGCAGCTAATCGGACTCCTGCCCAGTGCCTTGCCACAGAAGCCGCGGTGTGTCTTGTGAGGTGCGTCTCCTGCAGAAAGGCAATCTGGACATTATGTCTAGATAAATACGCCAAAACCCGTCTAGTTTTTATGGGGCTATTCAATCCCCTAACATTCCAGGTGAGCCAATTGATGGTACCTTTGTCATCCATGAAAGTCATGCACAAGTAACCTGTGTCCAATGCGCCAATAGTGTACCTTTAAAATTAAGTAATGAAAACTGCAAGCCCTTAGTCCACAGCTGTACTCGAAAAGCAATCCAAGAACTCTCTCCCCAACCACCCACCATTCCCGCAACGTTAACCAGAGCAAGCTCAACTCCCTCAACCCCCTCCCACTTCAGCACCCAGAACTTGCCAAAGAATCCCCAGATCCCCAACCCCCCCACGCTCCCCGTGAAGATCAAACTATTGATGGGGTACTCCCATATGTGGGGGCGTAGAGGCTAGACACTCCCGCTGACGCAGGAGGTGACCAGGCAGAATCAACCAAGCATCACATTATGCATCACAGAAAGATTTATACAGTCAGCGCCATCCTGAGCAGTCCCAGTTTGGACCACCATCCTCATTGAGACCGGACATCAGCCTAGGAGAAGCACGGAGACACCCCAGGGCTGGACCAGCACACCGAGCACTTGAACTGTTTAATCGGCTAGACCCATCCCCAGTGAGGGTCCCAAGCAGCAGTGATCGACACCACCAGTGCTCCACACTTCAAATAGCTGTCTACCTTCTCAGATAAATCGTGTGAAAAGCCATCCTGATAACAAGTGAGGCAGATCATCACTCAAGCAGTCATCCACAAGCAGAAAGCGCAAGCAAATATCAAGCATACGAAAACAAGGAAAAAGGCCAACAGACCACTGCATCATATTCACAATATATAGAACTGCCCCAGAGTTGAACAGCATCCCCCATCGGAATAGGCTGTCAATTCCTATTACCTCTCCAAAGCTTGGTCTTTGTAGCCCACACATTAAGGAATGGAACAGTCACTTATTAAATGGACCAACAGTATTCAAACAGTAACCATAAAAATAATATTACACAGGAGAGTTACTAGCAATCTGTCCGTTGCCGGTTTGCCAACTGCCGTACCAGTCGACGACATGCCCCCTTCAATCTGCTTCGTCCAAATTGGCATCAGATTCTCTCCGCCGCCGCTTCAGTTGTTTAGCATGCTCCATGGCCGCCTTCGGCGATGAGAAGATTTTGTTGTCCTCAATCATCCCCACCCGAAGTCGGGCTGAATACAGCATGGCATAAGGCACTCCTTTTCTCAAAAACTGCTTTACTGCCCCCAAATTCCTGCCGGGCAGCCTGGACTGCAACCGTAAAGTCAGGGAAGAAGGCCAGCGTGTTACCCTGGTGTACTCTGGCGCCCTTTTCTCTGGCCAAGTGAAGGATGGTATCCCTGTCTCTGTAATTTAAGACACGGTCAATTAGGGGGTGCGGGGGAGCCCCCGGGACAGGTCTAGCAGCCAGGGAGCGATGCGCCCGTTCTACAATGAACATTTTGGACAGCTGTTCCACCCCAAAGATTTCAGAAATTAGGCGCTCAATAGAAGCCTCCATTTTGCCAATATTCATAGAGTCGGGAAGGCCTGTGATACGGAGGCCTAGAGCGCGCCTCCAAATCCTCATTTTTGGCCTGTATTAAGGCCAGTACTCGTTCCATATTGAGGGTTTTGTCTGTCACCGTGCTTAGGCCGCCCTCAGAAGCCGAAACTCTTTGCTCCACCTTTCCCACACGCGCAGACTGACTCTCAAGCTGCGAAGACATGTGATCTAGGCAGTGAGTAACCGCCTCCATCGTGCCCTCAATCGATTGCAGCATGCGCTGCATTGTCATCAATGTGGACTCTAGCGTGGAGGGTGTGCCAACCTGCGAAGTAGCCTCAGAATCAGTGTCCTCAGTTTGCGCTGGTTTAGCTGGCTTACGCAATTCAAATGTCAATCGCGGTTGGAATCTGTCTGTATTCCCCATGATGAGAGGCCCACACCAGCCCGAGACAGGCCTTGGGAGTAGCAAAGTCACTATTAACCAAGAAGTAGTAGGCCAAAACTTACTGGGAACACTGAGCAGGCCCACCGTACACACCACTGTTCCTAGCGCTATGTAATGCTTCCTTCAGGAATCCTTGGGTTCCCTCAGCTTGCGCTTGGCAATATGGCACGTGCGCTGAGGCCCCCCCCAACCCGAGCCAATGCCGAGCGTGTACTAGTCTCAAAACTGGGCCACAATGTCATCTCAGGGGGCAGAGAAAGCTCAGACTCTATCCAGCAGGCTCTGTTACCCCACCGCCATGTTCTCCAGCTCAGGGACCGAAATCAGACCGTCACCGCTGCTCACCACACCGCCACAGGGTTCAGCCGCCTCAGGCACACAGCACAACCCCGGGTTCCCGCCCGCAACAGCCACGGCCCGCAGGGCGCGATTCGGAGCGAGGCCCAGACTGCCTCCACGGCCCTAGGCCGCACCCGACCCCACTCACCGCACCGGCGCCGACAATCCCCCAGTGCCGCAGTCGTAGCCTCCGACGACCAGAGCAGGCAGGTAGGGAGCCTAGGAAGTCCACGAAGCTCGGCCCGCAGTAGGTTCACCAGCAGGGAGCTCAGCACACGTGCGTTACCCAGCAGCGTCTCTCCGCAGCGACCTGTCCTCTGCCGGCGGAGCTACAGCACGCCACACGGCGCAGGAGAAGGACGCACACGATACAACAAAATCTCAGCAGGGTTTCCGACGGTCCAGCATCTGCCACGCCAGGGAGACCCCGCGATCGCACACACAGGGTTAATGAGGCCGCAGCAACAGCCCGGGCCCCCGGGCGGGTGCCGCCTCCGCAAGCACCCCAGCAGGGCACCCGGGACCACGTCCAGCGATCAACAGGGAGACTCCACAGCGTCTTGCCCCTCCACGTCAAGTTGCACAGCCCGGTTCCCGGCACAAGAGACCGGCAAGTGATAGCTCAATGTCAGCCAACTGGCAGCTGTGTAGTGTAATCTCCAACGGCCACCATGCAACGTGGCCCCTTCATTTTTGCACACAGTCCGGATAGGGCAGGAAGGTGGGCACAGCGGTTCCCAAAAATCTCCTCGATTGCTCCAAAGATCGTCAGTTGCAGATGCCAGTTGATGGCAGCTCGTAATGTCAGATGCAGCGGATATTGGGCGGATTAATGCCTGGTCAGGCAGAGCCTCACATCGGTTCGGCCATCTTGCCGTGAGCCCTCTCGGGGATCTTTTTAAGAAGCTGTTGGGTGTGTGCGGGTGTGGGGCCCGTGGGAGGTTGTGTGCACGTTGGTAGTGATTTAAAATAGGTCAGGGTCAGTCCTATACTCAATAGTTTAATGGTTGAGGTAGATCCTGCCTAATTAAAAGTAGGAGTGGACGCCCTATGGGAATGTGATGTTCCTGGCGGGCAGTCTCTAAGGTGGGGTCGACATGTTTCATGCCTGGTTGTTCCAAAGGAATCGGTTGGCACTTCTTCAGGACCTATGTGAAGTGTGGTGCACAACTACAGACAGGCTCTAAGCTTATTGAAGGTAGCCTGGTGTGGGGCCCTAGTAGTCCTGTACTGGGAGTGGTGGAGACCCGTTGTACAGGAGCTACGGCCAGACGGGGGTGTAAGGGAGCATGATGTTGCTCCACTCAGAAGGGTGGCGGCAACTTGCTTCTAAGCCTACCCTCGCTCCGAGTCCCTGGGGAATCGGAGCGAGGGTAGGCTTAGAAGCAAGGAACATCACATTCCCATAGGGCGTCCACTCCTACTTTTAATTAGGCAGGATCTACCTCAACCATTAAACTATTGAGTATAGGACTGACCCTGACCTATTTTAAATCACTACCCATGTGGCGAAAAAGCTACAAACAGTTGTTTTGTTTTCCTGAAAGTTTTAGTTCTATCTGTGTAGAACAAGAGTGCTCTTTTGACATCTAAAAGTGTGAACAGCTCTTTGTGCTACAGAAACAGGTTTAGGGAAAAAGACCGGTAGTTCAATGGATTGATTTAGATGAAATTGAGAAACTTCCTTTTATATGAATTTTGATTAGTCTGAAGTACTAATTTTTGTTTATGTGTTTGAAAAAATGATTCTTTGGAAGTGTGGACCTCACTAACACGCCTGAGTAATTTTGGCAACTAAAAAAATGCCACTTTACATGATAGAAATTGAAGTGGGCCTGAGTGTAATAGCTGAAAAGGAGGAACCATGAGCCTAGTAAGCACAATGTTTAGGTTGAAGGATGGTGCTGGAGTCACACGGGGTGGAATGACTCGTTTGATTCCTTCCATGAATGCTATAATGACAGGAATTCTGAAGAGTGATAGATGCTGTCTATTTTGGAGATAGGCAGTTACTGCTGCAAGATGTAATCGAATGGAAGTTCATACCAACTTGGAATTTTGCAAATGAAGTAAATAGCACATAATGTCCTGCTCAGTGGCTTTGAAAGGATTTAAGAGTTTAGGTTGGCAATAGCAAACAAAATGCTTCCATTTTGCAGCGTCACAGACTTTAGTTGTGGGCCTGCATGCCTGTTTAAGAATATCCATGCATTCTGATGGTAAGTTTAAATAACTAAACTGTAAGACTTCAGGAGCTAAATCGCTAGGTTGAGCATCTTGGGGTCTGGGTGCCTGATTTGTCCTTGATCCAGAGTCAGAAAGTCCAGCCTTTTTGGGAGCTTCTCGTAAGGGACTACTGGGAGAACCAGGAGTGCTGTGAACCAGGGTTGACGTGCCCAAGTGGGATCTACTAGGATCCTGTTGAGAGATGTTTGCCTGAGTTTCTGAAACAGAAATGGAATGAGAGGGATAGGTGGAAAAGCATAGACAAAGAACCGTGACCAATTCATTCATAGTGTATTGCCCTTGAATAGTAGGTCTAGGAACCTGGGTGCGAAGTCTGGGCATTTTGCGTTTTCTTTTGTGGCAAACAGGTCTGTGAGGAGGCATCCACTTTTGAAAGTATCGACTGAGGACTTGTATGTTGAATTCCCATTTAGGAGTTGGTTGGTGCGTCCTGCTGAGCAAGTCCGCAAGATGGTTGTCCGTCCCCGGCATATATTCTGCCAACAAATGAACGTGATGGTGAAGAGCCCAGATCCATATGGTCTGACAAAGGTGAGACAACTGAGAAGACCTTGGCCCCCCATCCCCTTTTTTAGATAGTACATGGCTGTCATATTGTTCATCCGGACTAGGACAACCTTGTGAGATAGAGGGGGAAAAGGAACGCTTTCAGTGCAAGGAATCAAGTAGTTGATGTATAGGGACTGAGATTTGGCATCTCACAGACCTTGTATTGTGTGGTTGTTGAGTTGTGCACCACAACCAGGCTCTGAAGCGTCTGTAGTTAGAGTGATGTGAGGAACAGGGTCCAGAAAAGGTCACCCCTTCAACATATTGTTGGGGTGCCACCATGGCAGAGAACGGTGTGTCTGGCGGTCTATCAACATTAGATCATGCAGGTGACCCTGTGACTGAGACTGCTGACGAGAAAGAGATTGCTGTAGTAGGCGCATGTTTAGTCTTGCATTGGAAACTATGGAAATGCAAGATGACACCATACCTAGTAGATGCATAACAGTCCGAACTGTGAGAGTACTATTTGTCTGAAATGGAGGTAAAAGTGCCTGAAAGTTTTGTATCCAAGTGGGATTGGGGCAAGCTAGTACTGCGTGTTTGGATATTGGTCCCAAGTATGGTTGAATTTGAAGAGGTTGAAGGTGGGACTTGTGGACATTAATGGTGAACCCTAATTTGTACAGCTGGTGTATTGTTATTTGTATGTGCCGACACTGTAGATGTTGGCTTTGATTAGGCAATCATCCAAGTACGGGAATACATGAATGTTTTGTCGACGTAGGTATGCTGCTACTACTGCTAGGCACTTTGTAAAAACCCTTGGTGCAGTAGTCACACCGAAGGGCAGAACCCTGAACTGGTAATGCTTTCCTGCTATGACAAACCTGAGGTATTTGCGATGAGCAATAAGAATGGGTATATGGAAGCAGGTGTCCTTTAGATCTAAAGTGGCCATAAAGTCGCCCATCTGTAGAAGTGCAATGGCATCCTGTAGAATGACCATGTGAAAGTGTTTGTAAAGGACCTTGCAGTTTAGAGTTCTGAGATTGATCTCAGTGACCCATCTTTCTTTAGTATTAGAATGAACAGGGAATACAACTGTGCGCCTTGTTGATGAAGGGGAACTGGTTCTAAAGCCCCTTTGAGAAGAAGTGCTGGATCTCGTTTTAGAAGAGTTAATTGATCATGTGATAGTCTGTGACTGGGAGGTACAATGTGGGGTGGAGTGGTAATGAGCTCCAGACAGTAGCCATGTTGGATAATGGCTAGTACCCATTGTTCGATACCCATTAGTTGATGGTTTCCCAGATCGGGTAAAAGGACTGTAGCCTTCTACCGACAGGTGTTATGTGATCAGAAGGAAAACGTAGGACAGTCACTTCTTGGGGCGGAGGCTGCACCATGTGTTGAAGCACCCCTACCTCTTCCTATATTATTATTTCCTCTAAAGGAGCCTTTGTATAATCCTTTAATCTAAGTGAATGCCCCTGCTTTTGCTGGGAAGTGGAGACATCTGTGGTAAAGGATTTGTATTCTTGTATCCTTCTAGCCTGAGCGGCGAAAGGAACCGCAAGGCTAGGAGTTTGTAGTGCTCCCATTGCTTTTGCTATGTCAGTGTCTAAAGTTGAGCCACTTGAGAGCCAAATAAATGCCCCTTCTCAAAAGGCATGTTCAAATCTGCCTGTTGAACCTCTGGTTTAAAGGCTGACCAAGGCATACCTTCTGAGCAATATAATGGTGTTGATGCCCCTAGCGGCGGTGTCTGCTGCATCTAAGGCATATTTGATTTAATTATTGGTGATGGCCTGAACTTCGCTAACTAGTTGTTGACCCCTTTTTGAGTGTTCTTCGGGAAGATATTGCAGCAGTTCTTCCATTTCATCTCAGTGGGTCCTATCGTAGCATGCGAGTAGTTTGGGGGTTAGCAATATACCAATGATTAGCTGCTTAAGCTGCAACACGTTTACCAGCTGGATCAAGGCACTTGCTCTCTTTCTCAGGAGGTGGGGTGTCTCCACTTGCCTGACTATTTGCCAGTTTACGAGCTGTGATAGCCACAACGGAGTACGGTGGGCCCCAGCTACGTGTAAAAAAGTGGGTCGGTGGGAGCCACTTTATATTTGTTTATCAACCAGTGGGGCTATGACTTGGGTATGTACGTATGTCATCCGTGTGCAGTAACATGCCGGGAAGCATGGGCAGAAACTGGGTTTACTTATGGGTGGATGAGAGCATGCCAAATAGGAAGTTCTTTTCTACGGATTCCCTATGAAGTAGGACTCCATGCTAGGTAACTCAATCAGTCGTTCTGGCTGTTTTTTTATGTACCGGGGTTAGTATCCTAGTTCTTTTGCACCCGTCTTTAGCACTGGTCCACATTGACTACGGCCTCCTGCTGAAGCACCTGCATCAGGTCTTAGAGGCACAATGCTCAATAGGTACTGCTCTTTCCTCAGTTTAAGTAGTACTCATAATGTTGTGATGTCTCGTCTTTCGTCTAGGGTCAAGCCTTTGACCGGTAACATTCCACAAGATTCCTATTGGTTATGTAGCAGTTTAATGATTCTAAAGTGTACATTCATCCTCTTTGTGCATTCAACCCAGTCACAAGAGTTTAGCTTTTATCTGCACACTGATGATAACCAGGGCCTTTTCTACTTGGGTGAGACCATGGGCTTAGAAGACACAAGATTCATCTGTGTATGTTGTATATATGTGGCTCTGCTGCAAGTAAATGTCTCAAATGTAATTCTGAGAAGCCAGTTCATGGTTGTGGGTGCCACAGCAGACCTCTCAGCCTGGCTTTTTGTGTCCTAGCATAGTGTCTCTTCCTCTCTCAGGAAGAAAAGACTCTTGGGGTCACAAGAAACTCATCCCTCTGCCTTGATGGCCACGTTGGTAGTATCTTCTGCCGGTTTCATCCATCTCCAGATTATTGGAAATCCTATCCTGCATGACACCATGGAATCTGTGGTCTCCAAAGTGACCTGGTTCTAAACTTCCTGGTTCTGAACCAGCTCTGAGCATTTGTGTGCGGTACCATAAGGATGGCATGCCTAGGATATTGTCAAGCACGTAACTTGTTAAACCCCTTACAACAGCTGAACTCCGTCCATGGGTACTTCAAGTGCTTATCTTGTAAAACTCCTGCAATAGCTGACCTCCCTCCATGGCTACTGCTATTGAAGGTTACAAAATATTTATTATGTCTGGTCGGTGCAGCCTCGGACAGCTTCCAGCCTAAACTCTCATCCTAATACTCGCTTTGCGATAAAATGATTGTGCCATCCAACGAAGCAAGTTATGTGCTACGAAAGGGAATGGGGGTCCACGCTACCTCTGAACATCAGAGTTCCTGGCACAGTCATAAGGAAAGTGTCATAAAGATAGTCAAGCATGCCAGGAAAATGATCACTGCAACCACCTACCTAGAGGCAATAAATATTGACAAACCGGGTCGGGCACCAATGTCTCAATCTTCAGATTGTGTCTGATCACTAAGAAATCTACTGGTGTACTGTTTTCATCCCGCTCGAACTTCAGAGCAATTTACAATGCAGTGCAAATTACAGTGCAGTACTGCAGACACATACAATGGGTCACACGACACATTGTCAATGTCGACTGCTGAATTAGCATGGTCTTCATTAGTAAAGTGATATGTTATAAGTCACTATAAAAATTCTAGTTTTAAGTGGCTTCAAGTTTTGGCCCAAGAAAAAGGCATCAGCACCCAGAGGAATGAACTGAGTCAGAATGAGAAGATTGAGCACAATGTGAAATTATCAATTACTATCACTGCATCAGGCTAACACATCTATTTAAAGATCAATCTGAATTCTTATACAGTTGATATCACACACCTACCTCCAGTACATGTGCAGGCTTCTCCAGTGATGCCTCTGTAAGGAAATCTTCAATAGACTTGGCCATACCACCATCAGACTTTGCTGGACCGCCGTCAGTCTTACTGGGTGAGCTTGCAGCTGCCTCTTTCACTGTAGGCTGTGTATCACCGGTCCCCGCCTGCTTCTGCAGCAGCTTTTGCAATTTGCGCTCCCTGCGGAGGTCTTTAGCTTTCCGGCAAGGAGGGCGGCTGGTATCAGCCCCTTTGCCTAAGGAAACAGAGGTGTGTTATACTTAAGATGGCAAAAACATCCAACCTACAAATCTGCAGAAAATCAAATACTCAAAATACCTCACCAACATCTTCCTGCACGTTTTGAACATCCAACGGTAGATTGCTGAGCACTGAAGCTAAACAGGTGTCCTGTTCACCCCCCTACTGATGCCAAGTCAACTGGAAATTGGTGACATGAATCGTGGAACCAGCAAGTGGTTCCAGGTGTGTCTTCTAGGGAGGATGTATAGGCAGCCCACCATGATATCAAAGACCACCACACTGTTATAACACTGCAGTTCAGAAAGTCAAGAATGGCATCTAAAAGCTCACTTTGAATGTAAGGAGTGGACGTTACAACACATCAAACCACTCATGCCGGTTTTAGAAGGCTACACCACTCTTTATTTAGGATGCCTTGGGGGGGGGGGCGGGTGGAGAACATTGGTTAAAACAAACTAAAGACAAAGCAACAATATAATCAGATCTAGATCCCCTTCTGAGCGCCCCCCTTCCCCCTTTGTTAACCGTTTGGCACAGCAGTGATCAGATTGGAGGCCCCCTTAGAGGTTATTGTGTAGATGGTTGGTAAGTAACTGGTTTACCAGCAATTAGCAATGAGGAAGAAACAAATCAATAGTATTTACTTTTAAAGAAACAGTTTCTCAAAAGCGCAAAAATTGTTTTTAGACGCTTCTAGTACAAAGCCATGCCATCCAGTAACAGTGACTAGACGAATATTTTACATGGGCCCCCTGGCTCTCAAGGTATAAGCACCTGTAAGAGGCTGGCTTAGTATATGGTGATCATTTATGTAAGTGTAGCACCCTGCACTAATCCAGACAACTCTTATAGTGATTTTACTGGTCTTAGACAACCTTAGGAAGCTCTCTGAGTGGTAGCTGTGGAAAGCAGCCTTCAGGCTCAGTCCAGAAAGAGTGTAAAGCAGCTTGTTTTACCAGTACTTAATCTTATGGTATAGGTTAAGAGAAACAGAACCACATAGTGTAGTTATAACAATATGTATTTATTATTAACACTCACTGACACAATATATTATCTCCTACTCTGAGATATAAACACAATACTCACAATACTTTGTCAATAGAATAAGAAAGTAGCACAGAATACACACTGGTTTCCAGGGGGGAGACCAATCCATATACTAAAATAGTGGAATATGAACCATGACTTAAGTCAAGAACAGACCCAGAAGATCTAGAAGAGTCGGGGTCCCAAAGAACCACCCAAGGTGAGTATTTAGAAACCGCACGGAGGCCGTATGCTAAAACGGGACACGATCGCGGACTCAACAGAAGTCAACAGGTAAGTCACAATTGCAATTTTAAAGAAGAAGGACCCTTCCCAGCGGACCCGGAGGAAACCCCGTGGAAGATGGAAGGTTGGAGAGTCACCCCACCCGTGGTTAACCCAGGAAGAAACAAGTTACTTACCTGTAACTATAGTTCTCCAGTATTGGAATCTTCCATAGATTCACTTGCTTGAATCATTTCCCGTCGTCGTCTCCCATCTCAATGACAGGGAATGATTCAAGCATGTGAATCTATGAAAGATCCAATACTGGAGTAAGGAACAAGTTACTTACCTGTAACTATAGTTCTCGAGTATTGAAATCTTTCATAGATTCACATGCTTGTGATGGGAGTCGACGACGGGGAATGATTCAAGCATGTGAATCTATGAAAGTTCCATTACTGGAGTAACCAGGATACCTACACCAGGGAAGCCGGGTGCATAGGTGCGAAGTGGCGTTGGAAACCGCCATAGACCACAATGGAGGACTTCAAAAAAGATGCCGCTGGCGAAGAAGGTGAAAGTGTCCAGTAGAACCCAAAGGTGGGTTGAAGATGAGAGGTACCTGCAAGCAGAGGGGACAGAGTCTGTGCCACTCAGGAGTAACTAAGAAGCATAGAATGCGAAAGCCCACCTATGTCGGAGATGCAGGAGAGTTGACGGTGCCCTTGAAGTTGCAGCTGTACGGACCAGGCAACGCAGATGAGGACCAGTAGCTGTGTACGAGCTGTCCCAGTCAGATGTCAAGAGCCAGGGGCACCACCAAGCATTGGCAACGGCAACCAACGTAGTTGAAGAAAAAGGTGCAGTGTAGGGACCAGCAAGGTTCAAGTGACTCACCACGAGCAGGTAAGTCAGAGCAGGCCCCTAGCAAGCAGGCGCCATAGAAGACCCTTGAGAGGACCCACGGGTCGAAGGCGCAAGAGTCGTAAGAGGACTTCGAGCAGCTCACCAAAGGATGAAGGCCCACGGTGCAGCGGATGCAATGCAGTCTAAGATCTTGACTGCAGGAGATGCTTGAGGCTGGAGTTTCCTGGAGCCCGAAGATCTCTGGAGAAGAGAGTCAACAAGCCTTGGCAATAGCAAGTTGATCCGGTGCATAGGGGTGCTGTTCCAGCAGTTCTGATGAGGGATACAGATCTCAAACTTGGTGAGAAGACAGTTTAGGCCTCGAGGGAGTTGCAGAACCACCACCTGTGTTGCTGAGCTTTTCAGAGTCCGTGGGAGCCCGGGATCAGCAGATCGGTCAGCTGTGTTGCTGTGCCTGCAGATGACTCCTTCACTCAAAGGGAGATTCCTTCAGGTGCCTTGGATGTCCACAGGCCTTGTGGAGAACTTGTATGGAGCACAGGCACAGACATTGCAGCAGACTTCCAGGACGACGAGACCAGGAGCAGTCTCGGTTCCCAATGCGAAGTCCAGCGAGGTTCAGAGTGCCCAAACGGTTGAAGTTGAAGTGGCATTTGATCTGAATCTTGTCCCACGACTAATCTAGGGACCCACCCACAGGTGAGCCCTTAAGTACCCTAAGGAAAGGATTGGGGCGGTTTAGAAGTCCCTCCCAGAGGAAGCGCTGGACAGTGGGGAGGATACTCCCATGTCCTTTGTCCAGTTTCGCACCAGAGCAAGAGCCAACAGCTCCCTGAACTGGTTTGAACTGGAGTATGCAAGGAGGGCACCAAATGTGCCCTTCAAGGAGTCTCAGTGGCGCCGGCAAGCACCCCCACCCTGGCCCAATACACAAAGTCCTGTCTGGGAAGTGGTCACACCTTCCTGTGACAGGAAACCTATAGTCCTGCCTTCCCTGCTCGAGCTTCGTTCAGCAGCAGGAGGGCAGAATCGTGTCTCTGGTCGGCTGGAGCCATAGTTTGCTTTCTGGGTCTAGAAGACTGGTACCGGGAGCACTGAGGGCCTCCCGGAGAACATTTGCAGTGCATGGAATCATAAACCGTTTACGGTGTAGGGGTATGATTCCAACATGTTTGATACCAAACACAACAGGGTCAGATAGAGTCAGTTTAGAGATAGCCATTGCGTAATGACGCATGGCAACTCTATACATCTTAATGGCTGATGCACTAACAACCCGTGAGAGTGGACTCCGAAGGTTGAATGGGTGCCCTGTTCATGCAGGTCTGTTGGACAAAATAAATATTTGACCGTGAAGGCATGAGGAAGAGAGACGTGTACGCTCTAGAACGAAAGTAATTAAAGAATATATCGAAGAGTTGGCATTGGAGCCTCCCAGTTTACACACAGGAGTGAGTTGATAGATTTATTTGAAAATATTTCTGCCTCTGAGGCGTCACATCCACCGGCTGGTGGTTAGTGATATATTATGTGCAACGGGTCCTGAGGATGGTCCTATGGATTTATTAACCAAGGAGGACCGAAACGTCGACGCCTGACGCCGTTCTGCCTTTTCTAATATCATTGATGTTAGATAAAATCATATGACTGGGTTATATTTGATTGTACATGGTATTTCATTTTTTCCATGTAGTGTGCAGAAGGTGTTAAATACTACTGGAAATCAATTATTTATAGTAGTATTCTGTTGCCATGTTTGATAAATTCATTTTTGATACTATATTCTTTTGAAAAATAATAAAACAGTATGAGAAACTGTATGTACCTTGCTTTCAGTTAAATGATTGATCACTTTCTGTGACAATATGAATTATTGAAATTGGTGAAAACGATTCCTTTGAGGATAATTGTGTATGTGTTACTGTTCATGCAGGGGCACCCTCACACTTAGAACCAAGCACCCTGCCTTCAGGATTGAAAGGCCTGCCTTAAGGGTGACTTATAGGTTTTAAGTACAGTGACCTCAGATATAAGGAAACGTATTTCTGTTGTAAGTGGTGCTAGCACCAGCTAGCACCAGCTTACACAGGCTGCAATGGCAGGCCCGTAGTCACAATTGAAGTGGTCTCTCATGGGTGGCATAATACATGCTGCAGCCCATGGGAGACCACTGGTGTACCTATGCCCTGGGTACCTTAGCACCATATACTAGGGACTTATCAGGGTACACCAGTAGCCAATCTGGAGTGTACCTAAGTACTCACCAAGTCCAATTTAGGAAAGAAGCACAGAGAATGGGGTCCTGATTAGCCGGATCCCAGTCAGACTAGTCAGTAAAACATAATAACACCAGCAAAAAGTGGGAGTGACAATGACAGCAGATCCTACTTTTCTACAGCACCCATACTTGGTGATTATTTGTTGCGTCATTGACTGCAGTCCTATATGTGGAGTGCTAAGTGCCGATTCCCTATACACAAAAGTGCCCTGACATGAACTATGGTAAAGCACATTGACAGCCGGAACCAAGAACCATTAATCTTCTCAGCAATGTGTTTGAATCAGGGCTGATGCACAGTTTGGCTGATCTGAGGTGCCTTTAGAATTTGTTTGGTGAGATGTTTTTGCTGATGCCTCCATGGACCGCTCTTGTGAGGCGGCTGTAGGCCACGCATCAGATTTTGATGTAGATCCTTCCTCTACCTGGCAGTCAGTGAAAGTTTTAAGGATGGAGAGTGCAACGTCCCTTTCGTTAAGGCTGGCAAGGAGTCTGGCACCCTTGTATGTAGTACTTTTTAACAGGTGGTAGATTTGATAGGTTCTGATGAATACAAATTGTAAACCTAATCACAAATTTGTGACTAGAATGACAGCTACAGCATCAGAAAGGTCGAGAAAAAAAAGAGATATTCCGAGCTTGCATACGTGTGGCAGATCTGACATACATGGGACAAGCTTTAACAACAGAGAACTTGGAAGATGATTGGCAGCAAACACTTTAACCTCACCAAACCTCCTGGCTTATGAATAGTAGTACTGCAGCGTTTCACTAAGACCCTAAAAGCCTACAGCTGTTTAGACTTAAAGTTCTCAGGAGCATGGCATGCATTCTTATAAATACTGGTTAGAGTTATCTACGAAGTTGTAGTTCTCCATGTTTGTTACATGATGTTACTAGAGAAATGAAGGGAGAAAGTTTATGCAGAAGTATTCCCAACATAGAATTCATGACTGGTCGAGAATGAAGGGGGTCACAATGGTCCTCCCTCTCTCAGCATATCACTCTTGGAAGGTCTTTATGCAGTGAATGAGTTGGCTACTTGCTAAGCAAAGGCCAAAGTTCAAAATACTTATCTTAGTTGAGGAAGGCACCAGGTGCTTTGACCCTTCCTATCTCACCCAGTCGACATCACAATCCCTGCCTGCTCAATCACTTCCTTTGACCATTATGGAACGTAATGCAAGGGGGGCGAGGCTAGCCGGCCATGATGGCGGTCGACTGCCGATAGAGCTCCGGAACCACCCGGGGAATTTATCCTGCTGCCGGGAGCCTACGGGTGCCTGGCCCTGATCCACGGTGCGGGGCGTGGTGCTGACGATCCTGTGCCTACCTGGGGCAGCCTGGCTGTGCCCGCGGCAGCTCCTGTGCAGCGGTAGCGGTGTGGGGCCTGCTGCGGCGCCCTGTGAGCGGAGCACGGGCGCTGAATTACGTGTGGAGGCGGAAGATCGAGCGACCGCCCCCCTGGTGGGAACCAGCGTCGCATTGGTAACGCGGGCATTCGGGCAATGCCCGAGGGGCCGGTGTCAGAGTGCTGCTGTGGGCTTCTTTTTTTAGCAGTCTGTGGGGGGCAATTTGGGCGCTGTCTCTATTGTTCGAACAGCCAGCGGCTCAGTAGGTATCTGAGTGGCCTTTCTAGAGGCGGGTGGGCGCTCATCACCTCCGTTTAGCAAGAGGTGTCACTCCCTTTGTCTCGCGGGCCGGCCCATTAATGTAAGCACCTACTGAGCGGGGGGCAGGGGGCCTGAGTAGAAGTGGTCTCACTTGTTCCCAGGTGTATTTCAGCAGTGTAAACTAACGTGTACATTTTTTTTACTCCCCTCCTCCCCCCATACGCCTCCCTCATTTTTTAAATAAGATTACACCGAAGCAGTCATTTGAGGAGTGTTTATGCAAATGTGGGCCGATTTTTTTTTTGCGTGCCCGGGCCGACTTTTCAATCCTAATCCAACCCTGGTATGAACAGCCCCCAATCCTTATCTTGCCCTGGGGAGGACACGAGAGACACTGTGCCCACTATGCGGTCTGGATCGAGGCCTGGAGGAGAGAGTTGCGGATCGGAGGGGAGACCTGCGCGGCGCCCGATCTGACCGGGAGGGTAGGCCCGGACTGCGCTGTTGGTCTTCGCCCTGTGGCGGCCTGAGTTTGCGGGGCTGTGCGGGAGACTGCAGTGAGCCGACGTGGGAGCGGACGGCAGCGCCAAATCACCGGTGCGGCACACGTCCCTGCGATCGGGACTTGGGGAGCGACATCGGTTTGGTGCCCCCCTCCCCCGTGGAGATTCCGCGGATTGAGTGCGGGTGAGTTGCGGCTGCCTTAGAAGACAGAGTGCCCGTTTGTACTCGGGAGAACTGCGGTGTGGGCTGGGGGAGCCTGAAGCGGTGCTGCGGGGGCCTCCTGGTTGCTGGATTCGATCGGGGCCTGACAGGAACAGTGCTGCTGTGTTCACCTATTGGACTGGGAGGACGGGGTGAAATGGGCCGGGACTCAAGGGGCTGACTATTCCAACAGTTGATTAACAGCCACATGGTATGGACCCTGGTTCTAAGTGTTGCCAGCCGGACTGCGCTGTTTCTCCACTCCCCCTGCCCCCCCTGTTCTCCTCGTGGTTGATGGCACTTTGTTTTCTGCGGTCTGGAGGCTGACATTTGGGGAGTGACTACAGCCGCGGCGATGGGAGGGATGAGAGACGCCTTTGTGGCTTGGCCTTGAGGACAGGCGAAGTTCCCTGAGAAGAGGATCTTCTTTTCCCCCCTTCCCCCTCCCCCCTGATCCACCTTCATTCTTACAGCCTGGTCTGCTTCCGCTGACCCCCATCCTCTCCCCTGCGGGACGCTTTCGGGGGTGCCTGGGTGCCCACGCCCCAGCACGGAACTACTTGTGGACCGGGCCTCGGATTGAACGGTAGCAAGCATCCTCTGCTGAATGGTGAGGAACCTTGACATTATGGGCCGCAAGGGGGCAAAAGGGCCGGAGAGCCAGGGTAACTCTGACACCCCCCGCGCCACGGCGGTCGCTGTGGATGGGCGCACTCCATCGGGGACTGCAGCAACCGCCCTCACTGGGGAGCAGCCCCCTAACAAACTGGACTTGATTCTTAAAGAAATAAGGGAATCTAGACCATCGATGGAACTGCAGCTGGGTGCTCTCACTATTAATCTGACCCTCCTGAAGGCGGATCACAGCAAGCTTGCAGACAAGGTGAAAGATCAGAGCCTCATCCTTACGGATCTCACACCGATGGTGGCAGAGCACTCTTCCTCAGTGCAGCAACTTCAACAACAAGTCACCACATTACTGGATCGGGTGGAGGACGCCGAGGGGAGAAACCGGCGCAATAATATACGCGTCATAGGCCTGCCGGAGCGCTGCGAGGGACCACGTGCAGCAGACTTGATGGAACAATGGTTCTGGGAACAGGTAGCGCCTGAGGGGCTCTCGTCATACTTCTGTGTGGAGCGGGCACATAGGATTCCGACTGGCCAGCCCAGACCTGGCCGACCATCCCGCCCGTTGATAGTAAACATCCTCAATTAACGGGACAGAGACATTTTGTTGCAGAAGGCCTGTGAGAAATTCTTTATCCAATACGAGAATCACCGGGTGTCCTTCTACCCAGATTATACAACGATGGTCCAGACACAGCGCTCTTTGTATCAAGCGGTGACGAAAAAGTTACAGAAGGCCCAGCTCAAATACACGCTCCTCTTTCCCGCCCGACTAAAGGTCATCCACGAGAAAAAGACGCACTTCGTCGAAAGCCCCTCCGATGTTGAAGAATGGCTGGAGGTGATGTGCATAGGGGGGAGTCAAGTCTCTACTCAAGGACGGTCCAGACAGGGCTCAGAAGATGGCTCAGGACGGGAAGACCGTAGATCCCCGATGTCCAGCAGGAGCAATGGACGCTCTGGCCCGTTGCGGGAGCAACAGAAAAAAGACCAGATAGGAGCGATTGCGACGGCCGGCGCCTTCTGTGAAGATACAAATAAAATTGCAACGGATTCAGACGACAGCACGTTACATTCAGACTCTGATCACAGTGCAATCCTGTTCCCCACCATCACACCTCGCGCAGCTGATGATATGCTGGATATAGTCGCTGGGTGACTTTGAACAATAAATTAGAGCTGTCGCTTCTGGTATCCTTCATGAGGTGCTGTTTTGATATTGTTATAATTATTTGTTCTGAGGAATATACAGCTGAGATGATGGGGGTTGGGTTTTCTGAGTGGAATACCGGGAATTAGCCCTTAGAGCCATATTCTTTAGCTATAGACACCTACAGAGATCCTTGGTAATGCCGGGCCCTCTCGAGACCGCCCACCGCAATATCTCCTGTTCTCCTTCCCCTGGATGGAGTACCGTTGAGCCATCGGCATTTGACGTTTAACAGCAATATGACACCACTGGTGCCTGGCCACCTCCCCGTTGGCGTACGCACCGTAATTTGATTTGATTCTGTATGTTTGACACTTCATTGTTGGGCCCAGAGCAGTTCTTTTGCTGTGCCAAGTTTTGTTTTGTTTTTGTTTGGGGGTACAGGGTCTCCTGGTAGATTTCCACAAGGTTTATTATAGGGGGAAAGAAGATACTCATTAACTGGGTAGATGGCGACTACGGCTGTGATTGAAGGGTCCTACAACCTTCTTACTTTGAACGTACGAGGGATGGGTGTGATTCAAAAACGCCATCAAATCCATTCGTTTCTCCTTAGACACCACACACATGTCGCATTCCTCCAAGAGTCCCACCTCACAGATTCGAAATCGCAGAAGCTGCGGAAGAAATGGAGACGCCACATTTACTCTACAACGTATTCAGCCTTTTCCAGGGGAGCGCCAATTTGGGTCCGTCACGGAACACCATTTGGAGAGATTGAGCGGCGGATAGATGACGAGGGCCGATACATTTTGGTGAAGGGTACTTTGCATGGGACATTGATAGTCCTGGGAAGCATATACGCTCCAAATTACGAACAAGACAGGTTTTTACACAAATTAGGCATGGCACTGACGGAGTGGGTCGGGATCCCTTGGGTGCTGGGGGGGGATTGGAATGCAGTTTTAGATTTAGGCCTGGACAGATCACACACCCCTCTTCAG
The DNA here is from genome assembly GCF_964261635.1 of Lissotriton helveticus. Classification (NCBI taxonomy): domain Eukaryota; kingdom Metazoa; phylum Chordata; class Amphibia; order Caudata; family Salamandridae; genus Lissotriton; species Lissotriton helveticus. The sequence goes on from NC_136065.1 coordinate 1,223,433,659, forward strand.
GCCTCCGGGGCGACTAAGTTGACTGACCTCTTTGCTTCCTGGGCGGATGGCTGGGCGTTGTCGGATACATGGCGAGGATTATATCCCACCCACAAGGAATATTCCTTTTATTCCCCCTAGCATAATCTTCACACTAGGATTGACCGGTTACTGTGTTCGAGATCTATAGCCACTAGAGTAGGGAGGTCGGAATACTTAGCCAAGACCTATTCAGATCCTAGGCCCCTGACGCTTACGCTCCTCTGGGGTAGAGGGCCAGCCCCGGTGTCTACCTGGAGACTCAACACGCTTCTTTTAGAAGACACCCCCTTCCGTACATCACTGTCTACTGCTATCACTGATTATTTTAGGGAAAACCGGAACTCCGCCTCCTCGAACCTGATTGAATGGGACGCCATGAAAGTAGTAGTCAGAGGGGCGGCGATAGGGCAATTAGTAGGGACCAGACAAGAGGTACATCGGAAACTTTGTGAGACAGAGAACAGTTTGAAGGTACTTGAACGGGAGGCAGCTCTCGATCCTGCGAAGAGCAGGGAGTTGCAAATAGCGGGCAGGAACCTCCACGAGATCGGCTTCACAAGAGATCGACTTGACCGAGGGGAACTCCATTCCTTGTTACTGCCCAAAGCCCGGATACCTCCGGACCGCTCCCTTCTACTGCGTACTGCCTTGTTGTGCTGGAAGAAGGCCCTCTCTTATACTTCTGCAGTACCACCATACGCGGCGAATATTCCTCTGTTAGGCATCCCTACACCACAGGGCAGACTCACATGGCATACACTTCACCATTGGAGGGATAACGGGATAGAGGAGGTTGGAGCCTTTTTCGGGGACGAGACTTTACTTGATCACGAATCCTTTATGCAGATCACAGGTGCTCCCCCCGACTGCACCTATTGCATGCCACAGTAATACATTACATTAGGAATACATGGGCGCCACAAAGGCTCAAACCTACACAACACAAACTTGTCCATTTACTGTACTATAAGGGAGCGGGTGGACATCTCGTACGATGGCTATACACCGGAGTTAGGGAACACGCAGCAATCTCGCTCATGACCCTTAGAACATGTTGGGCAGAAGATTCTGATACTGAATTGACGGATAAGGCATGACAGCTTATATTAGAGCATCATAAAAGAGTATCACGTAATGCCAGGTTTAAATTTATCCAGGCTATGGTGCTCCACAGAGCATATCTAACTCCCAAGAAGATACATCGTATATTCCCAGACTGCCCCCATTGCTGCCCTCGCTGTAAAGGGGATGAAGCGGGCTTTATACACATGTTGTGGTCTTGCCCACGGCTGCAGGGCTACTGGGCCGAAATATGTCAAGTGCTCAATACTGTGACACAGTTGTCGGTTCCGGTTGAAGCCTTATCTTGCCTGGTGGGATAGCGTAAAAGATCAGGGAATCAGAAAGTTAAGTTAAAATTTCTGGACCTTGCTTTCATTCTGGCGGTTAGGGGCATAACAATGAGGTGGAAGTCCCCTAGGCCCCCTATGGTGACTACATGGCAGACGGACCTGGTACAGTGGGGACGAGCGGAGGGAGCGGCCCTCAGGAGGGAGGAAGAGAGAGGTCACCTAAAACAACCCATAGCATTAGAGTGGGAAGCCATGTTGTTGGAACTGGAAGGGCTCGACTTGGTCCCATCTCAGGTGGTAAGGTCGCAATAACATGCATGATCTAGGGGAACCCATTGTAGGCCCCTGTCAGCATGAACTGATGCGCGATACTTGTTCCTATGCTCTGCAGACTGACAGCCTCTATTGACTGCCCAGGGGAAGCTAACTCATTGACTGCGGATCGACCAGGAGAGGGTGGGAATGGGAGGAGGGACTGTTGGGGTGGGAGTTTATTAAGTTCCAAGATAATAACTGATCTCTTATATTTGAACTGCTTTGAATAATTTACTTTATGAGAAACCACCAGATGTTTGAGACAATTGACTCGCCCTTTAATACGTTTATTTGTAAAATGTACGGGATGTAGATATCCAAATTATGTAATGAAAAGGGGAGAAAATTCAAAATGGACTGTGATGATTGTATGTATTTGTTTATGATCATGATTCCTCTGCAGTCGATAATAAAGAGGTTTTTTTTTAAAAATGGAACGTAATGCAAGTCTTGATCAGATCTACTTGCAACACCTTCAACGAAAGATCACGTTCTTACTCGAACAAGGCCCACTGTTTTGTAAATATGGCTGACACAGATTTACCTAACGTGTGATTGTATGTGGTAAAACTGCTGTCAACAACGTCAATGTCCCCATTAAGGCCCAACTATCCTCATCAAAGAATCCACATTTTTACTAACTATTTGTAAATGCTCAAATAGACATACTACGGTGATTGCTCTGCTGAAAGGCCTGATCAACAAATTAATACATAGCAAATGAAATAATGGATATCTATAATTGGTTGCTCTTCATGCAAAGACAATAAAGCTAAAGCCATTTAACAAGAACTAAAGCATTATGGGTTACATCAGTGCAGTGATGTAACATCTTAGCCCTGCGACTCTGGGCCCAGCTGTTTTCTCCTGTAAAGTACTGGTACCATGGAATCTATGAAGTAGTGATTTTTTATGCTAATTATACTGGTGTGAGAAAATGGAACTTGACGTTTGCACTGCAGCCATAAACCTGTGAACGAACATTTATGAGTCAATTTGACCTAATAACAGGTTTTATTGGTTACAGCCAACATTATTACATCTTAAAATAACGCTAAAAGGAAAAGAATTTCAGAACTGAAACTGTTAAAGCAACCTTCCCTCAACATCGATTACTGATGTGTTATCTTTATTGTGTTATATCGATTACTCATTGTACAACCATGTTATGTAATGTATTATGATTTTCAAAGGTAGATTGTATTTTTTGGTTTTAATGTAATGTTAGAATGCTGTGTTTGTAATTTCATCAAGCTTGTAGCTTGCAATTTGGTCGGCTTTTGTAAGTTTGGTGAATGTCTTTTAATGCTATATTTTACGTCGGTGAGTGCTGAGTTTAGCAGAGTTTTGTAAAAGTGGTCACTTTGTTAATATTTTGCAATGGTTTTGTGACTGTTTACCTCCTTAACGTCTTTTCCTATCCCTTTTTGTGATGTTTGTTTTAAAGGAATGGGCGTGTTGGTGTAGACTAATAGAGTATGGAGTATTTAATAGTCCCTGAATATTCTTTTCTCCTTACTGCCACTATTGAAGGGCGACTTTAAGTTACATTGGTACTGAAGACGGAGAAGTGGAAGAAAGAAAAATACAGGCAACCAGACTTCTCCATCCATATATGGGAGGAGAACCACAGCCCAGTATCTATCAGGACGGTCCTTATCCTTCTTCAATTTGAGAAGTGCTAGAGACACACCCCTTTGAAGACAGCCATAATGGCACAGTGAAGAGTCCATCTTCCCACACCCTCCGCCAAGTCTGACTCTCCGACTGTGTCCATGCATTCAACTCTGTACAACGCACTGTTGCCTTCCGCCATGATACAGGCACCACATATGTACATGCATACGCTAACTTTGGAATTTCACGAAATATTAGACTTTATTAGTTTAACGTTTTCACACTTTTTTGATTGTTTTGCCCTATTAGTTTCTGGGACGAAAGTTTGTCTTCGTTGTTAATACAGGTTTAAACACAAGTGCACACAGTGGGGACAGATCTGCATTCGGTATGTGTGGAACAGTGACACCTGTGTGTATTGATTCTGTGTGGAACACTGGGGTGTATGTAAGATTGTATGAAGGCTCAGCACGCAGAGTGGTTTGCATGTTTTAATGTCTGAACATCCATGGAAATGTGTTTCTTTGGTGTGTTCATTTGCAGATGGATGTGTAGAGCATTCTATGTTTGGATGCAATAATGATGTGTTTAGGTTTATGTCTTGATTCCGCTTACTTTAGCTTTGATTAGGGGGCACGCTTCTAAAAGACATGCAGATGTGCATAACACACTGAAAGAAGTGTTTGACACTCGTCTCTGTGAGCGGTCTACACTGACAACGGTTCGGACGCAACATACATGTGTATACAGAGGTATATTCAGTGTGTTAAATTTGTGGCACAAGTGTTATCCAGGAGGACCACCTCTTACCCAATGCTCTTACCCAATGCTGCATGCATGTATGTTTTGTGTTTTCTTTACATGCATGTGAAAGCACAGCTTACTGGAAGACGCCTACCTTTCTTTTCAGCTTAACCTGGTGCACAAGCCGCAATTATAAAAGCAATCAGCCTTATTCAATCGTCTTAGCAGGGAGCAGTTGGCGCTTCAGAGCTAAAACGTAATAAATACTTGGGTGCAAAATCAGGCAGTAACTTTGGTGAGCCTTATTTCAGTTTGCCTCAATATATGGTTTTAATGCATGTCCTTTAGTCCAATGTTTTATTTCATTTTAAATGTGCCTGCCTGTACAGCAGGCTTTCCATTCCATAATTGACGCATGAGTCTTGGAGTTTCACTACACCTCGAGCACAGTGTACAGCATAGGTGTATGTTCACTACTACACCAGCACAACCCTTTTTTCTGAGTAAATTAACGTGACATTGAGTATATAATCATACTGTATTTCTTCCGTATCCACATACAGGGTACCTACCTGATTACATGGTATGTAGACTCGTCACCTATGTTGTGTAGATAGTTATTCATGGTCCTGATGTAGTGCTGTTGATCCTTCTGACACTAGGAGCACGAAACGTGTTGACCTCTATAGAGTAGAGCATACATAGCTAGAAACCTTATTTCTAGTTCACTGCCACTCTTTCCGTTTTTACTCAGGCAGTTTACCTTCCAGAATAAATCATCACTAGGACGAACTGACCTGTTTTAAATTCACTCACTCCATATCTACACACTCTAAGGCCCCCTCACCCCCACTGCACCCATCGGCAGGAACAAAAGACCCCCGCCAAAGAGCCCCATACTGGGTGCCCGTACAGTGTTGCAGCGCCGACCCGACGAAGGGCAGGCTCATATGATGAAGCATGACACCAAGCTCTCACTCACCTAGCAAGCCCTAGTTCTGACAAGGGAATTCTCCCTTCCCTTTTTTTCCCTTCAAGGTGGGACGACCACCCAGTGGCGGTCTCCCAGCCTGTACTCTCACTTGATTTACTCAGACCTCAAGGAACTTCATACCCTCTCTGCCCACTTTCTTTTTGGGGCATGTATGCTGGACCTCATTAAACTTGCCCCTCTGTCCCTCCCGTTTGTCTCGTAAAAATTAAAATAACATATAAGGAGATTAGGTATGGGTTTTACATTGGTCACGCATGAGTGGAACAAAAGAGCATAATATTTACTTATTGTGTGTGATTTCACAGATATACCTCATATTCTGCTTGATGCAAAAGGATACGCTATTAATACTACTGATGTTATGGAAAACTGGGTCTAAGTGTACCTTGCGCAAAACAATCCAATATGATAAGCTAACAGCCAAATGTCATATATATTGGATGATGTCATCGGTGATGTCATGAGCAGTACATGGTGGTGACCCAATTTAAAGTTAGCTCAGTAAATTACAACTGGTGACATGCATTTCAGAGGTTTTTGTTTTACCCTTATTGCAACACTTAACTGCAACATTACTTTAATCTTTGTGGGGGATGGAAATATAGGTTACTACGCAACAGCAGATTTAGACAGAAACTTGGCAACAATAATGGAAATATCCCCAATGCTGAAAAGACTGTGTTCAACAACTAGAGCTTCACCACAGACATTAATACAAATGGCTGCTGAGATTTTTATTTTAGTATTCATCCGATCACTTTTCAAGGTTGTTCCATGAAAGGTGAATGACTCCTTCAAATAACCTTATTGCCAGAGTAAACGCTCTGCCCTTGTGTGAACATTTCACACTTTAAAAAATAATGGATTTTGAAAGTCATAAATAAAAACCCTTGGTCAGTCTCTTGATATGCAATCATAGAGAGAGGTAGACTACTGCAGAAGTGCTACTAACATGTTTATTGGATACATGTATATTCCATGGAAAAATAACCTCAGCCTAAAAAAGGCTTTTCTAAAACATGTTGTCTTTTCACCATGCACCGACATGTTTCAAATGGGTAATGGACTCCAGGAGATCTCTGGCTTACATGCAACGGTCATATGAATGCTAAAGCATCTGGGCCTACATGGAAGTTCGGTGTTGCTGGGTTGAGGAGCAAGGTATCCTCTTCCCTCTATGACAACAGCTCCCCTTCTCTAGGTGCATGATCAAGTAGGAAGGAGGGCTGGAGTACTTGAACCTCTGTATTTGTGTGCAAAACATGTGAATTAAAGGAAAGCATAAGTCACTGGTACAAGACAAATAAACAATATTTTATTAAGACCCTATCCTAGGGAGCACTGACACAAAAATTTAAACCAATGGCCAGGTAATTGAGTCAACATGGTGAAAAAGGGGCGTCCTATCAAACCAAGCATTATCGGATGTTCTCTGAAATGAGCAAAGAAGCATGTGAGTCTCATCTGCCAAGCTGAGCAGGTCCAACAAGAAGATTCTTTTTTCCGCACTTAGCTACTAAAATAATGCTTTGTTCAAGAATCTAAGCAGAGACCTGCTACCTGTAATAATCCCTGCTCTCTTTAATACCTTCAGTCTTACAACTATAGGTGGGCTCGCCCACTTGGGTGGAATGCACATACATACTTTCCATTGAGACCTGATTAAAATACCATAGATCCAAGACCTGCATTCAAATACACACCTAACTTCCACAACATTGACAATGGTTCAGGAAGTTTGTGGCAAGAAGCTTCAGGGATGTTACCCCAAGTAAGAATCACCTGCCTAACACACCAGTACTCTACCTCCAGCCTATATCTTACAGACTGCAGTGCCGTAGAGGTCCCTCGTCATTACCTGCCTTTACGACAGTTAGTGAGATTCAAGCAGGGAGAAAGAAGTACAACTGCAATTTCATGGTCTCATGCAGCGCGGTCACTTCAGAGGGAAACAAGGCCAAGGATCTACCAATTGTCCGGCTTCAGGACAGCATGGGTGCTCGGAGTGGGGAAAGGTGTGCTTCAGGTAAGTGTGTGAGCTTTGTGCAGGGTGAATGGAATGCAGCAGCAACTCATCTATGGGTCATGTTAAAACTTTACATATGGGAAAATAAACACAGCTGCCACTCACCTGGTTTGGGGCCGGAATGGGTACTTGGAGCTGTAGTGGATGGTACCCCGCAATCGGTGTCAGCCGTCGAAGGGTGTGGCTCTGTGCTCTTTTCTGATGCCTGGCTTTCATTGCCCGTTTCATTCTCCAGCAGCTCATTTTCCAGACCTTCCTTCAGCTCAGACACTAGCAATCTCTGCTTACACTCCGACTCTTCCAATCTGACCTCCTTGATGAAGTTGCAAGGGTTGGGATCACCAATCTGTGACTCCATTGGCTCTCCTGGGGGGGGTAATAGGATGCAGTTGTTTAAATGTTAACAGATAGGGGGAAAGGCATGCCAATTGACTACAAACTACAAAAAAACAGCATGACGAACGTTCACTAATTAGAACATATTCATTAGGAACATTTTCTGCTCCACTTAAGCAACTTAGTCTCACTTTAGACTAACGCATTGGTTTATTTTTGCTTTCCCAGAATGTGCTCTACCTGCAGAGGAAGCTGGTTCCCAAAAAGCACAAACCAGAGCCTCTTAGACCCCTCCAATATCCGCAGAGAGTATGGCCAACTTGCTACAGGTAAGTTGTTCACTGTAGTGGCGCAGGTTATCTGCTAAACTGGTCAAAATGATAGAAGACAAAACATTTTACTAGCCGGAGTTTTAAATGACTAACATATAGCCTCTTTTAATGAAGCCACAATGTTGGTGTGCAGAACAGTTTACATATCCCGGGTATAAAGTGCAATTTCACTCATTCAATTTGCCCTGTTTGAAAGTCTATTTATCCATCAGAGTGGCTGCCAAGAGGTAGTTTTTCAGGCAAAAACTGGCACTATATATTTGATATTCCAGCTCTTCTTCGGAGCAAGCCATGTCCAGGGCTCCTTCCAAAATAACCAGAAAATCACTTTTTTTCCACAGTATAACATTCAGCATTTATGAAGTAGAAGACATGATTATTGAGGGACACGGACATGCACAGACTGATGCTTTTTTACTTTCTGTTTCTTCTTTCTCTTTTCTTTCCTTACTTGGGTCCAGACTGAAGTATGCAAGCACAGTCCATGACAGAGGCGGGTATCTATGTGTGTGTTCTGGTTAACATGGAGGACCTGGTGCCGCAAAAGTGATAGCACATCCATGAAGGCTTAATTTGGTATGGTTTTTATTATACAAGATATGAGCCTAGAGTGGCTCACTGAAACATTTCACCAGACTTTACAAAATCACAGTTATAAATACATATGAGAACAGTCACCCCATTTGGATTACTACAGCCTCTCTGGGCCTAAATAAAATACGACCGCAACCTTGCCATTGGCTGGACTACTTCGGAAACTGCATTTGCACAATACTGATCCAGAAGTAAGATGTAACGCACACACAACAAGACTTTTATGAAAGCAGAGAGGAAATGATGAGCCCTGACTATGGCAAAACCGGTCCTGGGTTGCTTGTGTTCTGTTTTAGTTTGGGCTGGACTGTTCTCGTTAGACCAGGGTCAAGACTGATTTGAATATGGCTGGGTCCAAACTGAGGTGGCATGGTGTGCACAATAATGTTGTACCGGTATGCTATTCAGAGTAATTACCAGCAGCTGAGATTAATTCCAGAGTCCCATTCATAACTTTTTGCATACTTTAGAGAAGAGAGTATCCCACTGAGATAGGCGAAAGCAAAATTGATTATGTTCTAGGGGAGCTGCACGTGATAAACAGGACTCAAATACAACCCTTTTTTAATACAAGTCAATCGCTTCCAGGCAGACCTATGGGAAGCTGCCCCTCTCACTGCCCAATGGCGTCCAAGCAACACAATGTATGGTATTCCTTGTTTTCCCATCCACTATTTGCTACTAAGTACCTTACTGTTTTCCCTTCTTACCCCAAGTTTTATATTTCCACTTCTGGCCGAAACAACAATGGTTCCTTCAGAACGACTATCTAGCACGTTCAGGGAATAAATGTATGGTAGTCGTATGCAGGGGTCATGGATCTACAAGTAACAAGCAGACGAGGGACTTAGTGCCACATAGAACAGAAAATACCTCAGTTAACAACCTTGACCCTAAACACACAGGGTCTTAACTCCCCAAGGAAATGCAAGACTTTACTGAAATGGCTGGATACCCAGGAAACGAATATAGCAATCTTACAAGAAACTCGTTAACTTTATTAATAGAGACACAGAATAAGATTTCCACTAAACACCCAACAATTTCATTTCTCAGCTTCACCTAAATAAAAAGGGATGTTTATATTATTTAAACGGGGAACCCCATGTGCTCTAATTGGGACACATCATGGTGTAGATGGCAGCGATCTCGTTATTAGGAGTAAATTGGAGAACAAAGAAATAAACTGACCCCTATTGCCCCCAGTCTGTCAACCGGAGTACAGACACCCTGGGGAGCACACAGGGGATCCGTGAAAAATCAAATCGCTCTGGCCATCGCCACGCCAGCAAATCTGGACACTCGAAGATAAAGCTAACCCTACAATGCCCCTCTCACGAGACCCTCTCTCCTAAGATTAGGTCCCCCCATCTATCAGCGCATCCTCCAGACTAGCAGAGGTCATTAACCAGGTCTCATCAACAAGACTAGCGCGGCTGCACAGAATGCGCTGGCATAACCACGACCCGGCATTAAGTTTGGTATTGAGAGTAGCAGAAAATCTGGTTGACCGCTGGGCGCCTACCCCCTAGCTCACTTCGAGCCGCAGACTACCATCTGAATAGATCCCACATCCTGCCTAAGAAGATCCTGGGAAGTAGATCACTAAGCCTACCAGGAGCTACGACCCCTCCTAGGCCCAGATCCGGCCTGAGTCCTAGCTACACCCATCAACAGGGCCGATAAGCCCCCAACGGGTAATTTTAACACATTCACCCTTCCCATCTCCATCTCGATCGACTCATCCCGCCCCACCCCGCACAGGCACCCTCTGCTCACATTAACACATTCTCCCTCCCCACATCCATCTCGACCGACTCACCCCGTTCCCCCCCCCACCGCACAGGCACCCTTCTCTCACATTACCTACACGATGGCGCGTGACTCGCCATCCCCTCCCATGCAAGACCTACATGCCCACCTGAAACCCCACAGTCGGAACTCATTCACCATCATCTTCCCCCCCTCCTCTCTACAAAAATGAGACGCTTTTTCAAACAGAAACTTATCCGCCAACACAAAGAAACCCTATTCACAGACATCTACCACTCAGCCTCCAAAGGTCCGACTAAGATGGACCCTATATTCCGCACTGAGAGACCGGAAGACTGGATTTCCATGATTAGAACGCAACTTTGTATCACCAAAACCACATCCACTTCCCACAGTAGCAAACATACCTCCATACTCCCTAACCGTATGGCCAGAAGAGGGACCACATCCGTGACCATCTACACGAATGGCACGGTCCTTATTCAGGCAAACAATGAAAACCTTGAAGCTTTCGACTCCCTATTTCCAGCATTAGGATCTGCCCTCTGTTACAAAGGCGATCCCCGGGGAGACAGAAGATGTCTGACTGAGACCCCCTTCCCCTTATGGAATTTGGCCGAGCGCCGTCGAGAGGCCTCCTTGGCGAAGCTCCTCTCCTAAAATCGTAACAGCAGAGCAATCACACCACTACAAAGGGACACCACACAAGAGGGTAACTTCTTAGAATCTTTATCAGCAATATCGATTGGTTCTTTCGGCAATATGTACAAACAGATCGAGGGATCCTTAGAGTCTCGGTAACTGGGGAAAAAGGGTAGCGGGGCAGTCTTGGTACCAGTCTGGCACAGGGCTACGCTCAGCTCTCAATCCTCGAGCTGGGGGATTCCGCGAGGTTGGGCCGCGGCAGCGCCAGCAGGCTCCGAAGATGGTTTCAGCGAGGTTGGAGAGCTACTAGTTAATTTCTTGACTTAAACAATAATAAGTCTTTAACATTGTATCATTAATTTCATGTACACAAACATTAAACAGTTAAATCATCAGTTTTTTACTTTTTCAATTTTTTTCATTTTCCAAACTTAGAATTAAACATCACATTCAATTGGAAATTTCATTGAATTACAATTTTTCATTTGTTATTGCACATATACATTTCATGCTTTTCTTAATGCCCTATGCATGGATGGTTTCAGCGAGGTTGGGCCGCGGCAGCGCCAGCAGGCTCCGAAGATGGTTTCAGCGAGGTTGGGCCGCGGCAGCGCCAGCAGGCTCCGAAGATGGTTTCAGCTAGGTTGGGCCGCGGCAGCGCCAGAAGGCTCCGAAGATGGTTTCAGCGAGGTTGGGCCGCGGCAGTGCCAGCAGGACTCCAAAGATGGTTTCAGGGTTCAACGTAGCGAGTTCTTCTCAGGGTCAGCCGCGACAGCGTCAGCAGGGCTCTCGACTCCAGGATACAACTGCCGGCCCATTCCAGAGCTGCTCCAGATATAGGTCTGGAGTCCTTTGATGTCCGGACCCTCGCGCCTGGGGGTCAGAGGGGCCGGGATGAGAGCGTCCAGACACCCAGCAGGGGGGTGGAGCCAGCGCCCAGGGAGGCCGGAGGGCGATCGAAACCAGGCGTCCGGGGACGGCTGGAGGCCCATCGAAACTCCCCTCCTCCTGGATCCGTCAAGGGGCCGCTTTACCACCTGGTTGGATCTTGGTGCCTCGATGTCGGGGCTTCGCGGGGGCTGTGGCCGAGGTCGGGCCGAGGCCACGCGGTCCGGACGTGGAGGGTCCAAGATGGAGTCGGGGCCTGAAATGGTGGCCCGGGATTGGGGTCGGATCCGCAGAGTGGGGCGAGTAGGGGTCGCCGGGCTCCTAAGGGGGAGAGCCGGGGGTCGCGGCTCTCGTGAAGGTTGGAGGGGATAGCTTTAGGCCGGGGGCCAGGGGTCGATGCTGTCCGGGGCCCGCCAGGCGGGAGAAGTTGGACCACGCCACGAGGCCGGGTCCAACACACGTCCCACCAGCTGAAAGCGGGGAGAGTCACCCATCTTCTTGGGGGTTCTCCTCGTCGAGGCGGAAGAAGCGGGACAGGCCGTCAGCGTTGGCATGGTCGTTGCCGGGCCGATGTTCCACAGTGAAGTCCATCCCTTGGAGGGAGATGGACCAACGCAGCAACTTTGGGTTTTCCCCTCGCATTTGCATCAACCACCGCAAGGGTCGGTGGTCAGTCTGCACCCGGAAGTGGGTGCTGAAGAGATAGGGTCGGAGTTTCTTGAGGGCCCACACCACGGCGAAGGCCTCTCGTTCAATGGTGCTCCAGCGTTGCTCTCGGGCCAGCAGACGTCGGCCGATGAAGGCCACAGGTTGATCAACTCCTTCGGCGTTGAGTTGGGAAAGGACCGCCCTGACACCGTGCTCCGAGGCATCTGTCTGGACCACGAATTCCCGGCTGTAGTCGGGGGCTTGGAGCACGGGGGCGGTACACATCGCTGTCTTCAGAGTCCCAAAGGCGGCCTGACACTCGGGTGTCCAGTGCACCTTCTGTGGCTGCTTTTTGGAAGTGAGTTCGGTGAGGGGGCCCACAATGCTCCCATAGTTCTTCACGAAGCGCCGCTAATACCCAGTAAGCCCCAGGAAGGCTCTGACGGCTGTCTGGGTGACCGGGGGCTCCCAGGCCAGGATGGCGTCGATCTTGGGTTGAAGGGGGGCCACATGGCCGCTCCCCACTTGGTGTCCCAGATAGGTCACGGAACCTTGGCCTATCTGGCATTTGCTTGCTTTGATTGTCAGTCCGGCCCGTCGGAGGGCCGTCAGGACCTCCCAGAGGTGTTTGAGGTGCTCGGACAAGTGGAGGCTGTACACCGCAATATCGTCCAGGTAGGCGGCGCTGAATTCTTCTAGCCCCGCCAGTACCTTATTGACCAGCCTCTGGAAGGTTGCGGGGGCGTTCTTCATCCCGAAGGGCATTACCCTGAAGTGGTAGTGGCCATCGGGGGTCGAGAAAGCAGAGCGCTCTTGGGCGCCCGGAGAGAGTCCGATCTGCCAGTAGCCGGAGGTTAGATCGAAGGTGCTCAGGTAGCGGGCCGCCCCCAGGCGGTCGATCAGTTCATCGGCCCGGGGAATGGGGTGTGCATCGGTCCGGGTGACGGCGTTCAATCCCCAGTAATCGACACAAAATCGCAGTTCGGGAGTGGCGCCAGGGGCGGCGGCTTTTGGGACCAGAACGACTGGACTGGCCCACGGACTGTCGTAGGGTACGACTACCCCCAGGGCCAGCATCTTGGAGACCTCCGCTTGGATGCAGGTCCGAACTCGGTCGGGAACTCTGTAGGCCCGGTGTCGCACAGGCGGGCTATCCCCGGTGTCGACATCGTGGACGCACCACTGGGTGACTCCGGGGGTGAGGGAAAACAAGTCTGCGAATTGACCCAACAATTTCCGGCAATCCTGGCGCTGTTCTGGGGTCAGGGCGGAGGAGAGGGTGACCCCCCTTGACGGAGCCGTCTTTTTCGGAGGTGCTCAGGAGGTCCGGAAGGGGCTCGGAGTCGTCTTCGGCCCCCCCATCGGTAGCCATCAGCAGGCTAAGCTCCGTTCGGACAAAGTGCGGTTTGAGCCGGTTGGAGCGGAGGACCCTGAGGGGGTTCCTGGGGGACTCCATGTCAACCAGGTAAGTGACAGGGCTCTTGCGCTCCACCACCTTGAAGGGCCCCGTCCACTTGTCCTGGAGGGCACAGGGTTCGACCGGGGACATGACCCAGACCTGTTGGCCCGGCTCAAACTCAATGGTTTTTGGTCATACCAGCGTTTCATCTCCTCTTAGCTGGCCTCGAGGTTGGCTTCTGCAAGTTCCCGGAACTTCCGAGTCTGATTTTGGAGGGTCAGGAGGTACCGGTAGACGTCGGGGGGAGCATCTTGGACTGCGACCTCCCAGCCTTCTTTGACTAGGCTGAGGGGACCCCGGACGGGGTGTCCGTACAATAGTTCGAAGGGGTTGAATCCCAGGGACTTCTGAGGGACCTCCCGATAGGCGAAGAGGAGGCAGGGCAGCAGCACGTCCCATTGGCGACGCAAGGGCTCCTCCAGGCCCATGATCATCCCTTTGAGAGTTCTATTGAAACGTTCCACCAACCCATTCCCTTGGGGGTGATAGGGGGTCGTAAACTTATACGTGACGCCGCACTGGTGCCACAGGGATTTCATGTATCGGGAGATGAAGTTCGTACCCCGGTCACTGACGACTTCTCGGGGGAAGCCCACTCGGGAGAAGATCCCCATCAGCGCCCGGCCCACCACGGGGGCCGTCACAGTTCGGAGAGGGATGGCTTCGGGATAGCGGGTGGCATGGTCCACCAGGACGAGAATAAACTGGTGTCCTTGGGAGGTGCGGGCTCCAGAGGCCCCACAATGTCTATTCCCACCCGCTCGAAGGGGGTGCTGACGACTGGAAAGGGTTGGAGGGGGGCCTTGTGCTTCCCTCCACTCTTCCCACTGGCTTGGCAGGTGGGGCAAGTCCGGCAGTGATTGTTCACATCATTTTTCATTTTTGGCCAGTAGAAATGGGTCACAAGGCGGCTGTTTGTTTTGTCCTGCCCCATGTGCCCGGCGAGGGGCACGTCGTGTGCCAGGTTCAGGAGGAAGTCTCTAAATCAGAGGGGGACCACCAGCACCCGGCCGGCCCCCAGTTCGGCAATCTTTTGTTCACTGTAGAGGAGATTGCGGTCCCAATAGACTCAGTGGGACCCCGAGGGGTCTCTGGCGGCTTGAGTGGCGGCTTGCTGTCGGATTCCCTCGAGGGAGGGACAGGTTTTCTGTTCTTGCCGGAACTGTTCTCGTATGGGGCCACCTTCTTGGCGCCATTGGGCTAGTTCCGGGAGGTTGCCAAGCTCAGCAATTTCTTCACTGTTGGGCCCCCGTGGGTCGGGTTCTGGGTCGTTGTCTTCGGATACGGCGGGCGGCGGAGGTGCGGGCCACTCTAGGTCTTCAGTCGGGGCGGCTTCTGTCGGGGTGGTGGCCCGGGCGGGCCATGGATCGGGTGGTCGCGCAGGCCCACTCTGGAAGGCCTAGCATCCCCAGATGTTCTCTCCGTTCGACGCCGGCCCAGGGGGAACTTTCTAGGTCGTTCCCGAGGAGGCAGTCCACGGGGGCATCGTCCCGGACGGTCACTTTCAGCATGCCCGACACCCCTCCCCACTCGAAGGGGATATGGGCCATCTGGCACAGGCTTTCGGAATTATCCGCCGACCGTACGGGGCACAGCACATTGGGCAGGATCTGGTAAGCGGTCACCAAGTGGCATCAGACCGCCGTCACGCTGGCTCTGGTGTCGCGAAGGGCCTCGGTCTGGCGCCCATTAATGGTGACCCACTGGCGGTACTTCTGAGTGTTGCCCGGGATCGGGGCCCGGGGGATCATGTCTCTTTCGCCCAGACATACCAGGGACATAGCGGCGGGCTCCCACTCGGCCTGGTCGAGGTCATAGTCCTCTTCTTCGCCCTTTTCTTCTCCCAGGGCGGCGGCGGCGATCTGGCGGTTTGGAGGACCGGTGGTGCCGGGTCGTTGGTTCATCGGGCAGAGGGGGTCATTGGCATAATGACCGTGTCTCTGGCATCTGTGGCAGGTAACGTTCGGGCGGGGCCCCGGCCGTGCTGAGGGGGCCCCTCTTCTGGCCAGGGATGGTGAAGTGGAGGTCGGGGCGGCCCCGTGGGGGAGTCGCGGTTCCTGTTCGGGCCCCACCCTCCGCCTCGCGGGCGGTAGTTCCCCGGGGAATCTCGGCCGTAGTCTCCCATCGGGCTCCGGGGGACCCGGGTGCTCACCCATCGATCGGCCTCGACGGCGAGTTTACGCGGCTCGGTCAGTTTGCTGTCGAGGAGATGCTGCCGGAGTTCGATAAAACAGTTGTTGGGGAGGTGTTCCCATACAATGAGGTTGAACAGTTGCTCGTAGGTGGTGACCCGGCTGCCTTTGATCCATCCCTCTAGGGCTCTACTATAGAAGTTCACGTACTCCACCCATGTAGTACCGGGGAGTTTTTTACAGTCTCGGAATCGCTGCCGGTACATCTCGGGGGTGAGTCCATAGCGAGTAAGGAGGGCGGCTTTCATGTGTTCATAAGAGGTCATCTCTGCGTCTGGGAGCTCTAGCAGGGCGTCTCTCCCTTCGTTGACGAACTTCCCCCACAAGCCGGCACCCCAGTCTTTCTGGGGTATTCGATGAGAGGCCATGGCTACCTCGTAGGCCTTAAACCACTGCTGGATGTCGTCGTTTTTATAGTATTCCTTGACAACATCTTTGGGGATGTGGACCTTCGTGTCCGCAGGAGGAGGTGGGCTCCGATTCCCGGAGGCGCTGGCCTCCCCAGTTTTGGCCTTGATCTCCAGTTCTTTTAAGCCATGCTCGTGCTCGAACGTGAGCTTCTTCTCCTCCAAGTCTCTCTGCCTTCGTTTCTCCTCTAGGTCTCCCTGCAGCCGTAGTTGCTCAAGGGCTATCTTTCTCGGCCAGCTGTAGTTCTTCGTCCAGACGGAGTCGGGCGAGCTCCAATTCGTGGAGCCGGCTCCTTTCTCGCTCTCGGGCGTCTTCGTGGGAGAGGCCAGTGTCTATGTTTGTAAGTCTTTCCCCCGCTGGGGTTGCGTCGGTCTCCGGGTGCATGTTCACAGCGGTGTTGTCTTCGCTCTGGGGTGGCGTTGCTCCTGCCTCCACCCATGTTTGTAGGGCCTGCTTGAAATCCTCCTTGGTGCTTAGTCCAGTGGTAGCGATGCCCAGGTCCTTGCAGAATTGTTTCAATTCTTTGTGGTTATATTCTCCCAACCGTTCCTTCTGGAACTCTGCGGCCGGTCTGGTTTCTTTGGTCGTCATGGTTGCGGTGTGTTTCTGTCAGTAGTGGGCGAGTCACTCTGTACGATTTGCGTCGGCTCGGATCGCACCTGTTAGAAAGGCGAACCCGGGGGAGGCAGAAGGTGTCTGACGGACCACCCCTAGGTCTACCCCTCCTTCAGAGAAGGGACCGAGCGATGTCGAGAGGCCTCCGACGGGAGGGCCCTCTCCTAGAATCGTACAGCAGAGTAACCACACCACTCCAAATATACACCACACGTAGATAGAGTGTTCAATCTTTATCGGGCAATAAGTATCATTTCAATATATACAGCAGATCCAGAGATCTGGAAAGTCTCGTAGCAAGGGGCCAGGTAGCGGGACAGTCTTATAGATGGTCGGTTGCAATGGGACCCTACGCACAGCTCTCAATCCTCGAGCTGGGGGGTTCCGGAAGGTTGGGCCACGGCAGCGCCAGCAGGCTCCAGGATGGTTCGGCGAGCGTGGACCGCGGCAGCGCCAGCAGGTTCCGAGATGGATCAGCGAGTGTGGACCGCGGCAGCGCCAGCAGGTTCCAACATGGTTCAGCGAGGGTGGACCGCGGCAGCGCCAGCAGGTTCCGAGATGGTTCAGCGAGGGTGGACCGCGGCAGCGCCAGCAGGCTCCAAGGAGGTCACAGCAAAGATGGACCGCGGCAGCGCCAGCAGGCTCCAAGATGGTTACAGCGAAGATGGACCGCGGCAGCGCCAGCAGGCTCCAGGTAGAACAGCAAGGTGAGTTCGTCTCAGGGTCAGCCGCGACAGCGTCAGCAAGGGCTTCTCGACTCCGGGATACAACTGCCGTCCTACTCCGGGGCTGGCCCAGATATAGGTCTGGAGTCCTTTGATGTCCGGACCCTCTCGCCTGGGGATCAGAGGGGCCGGGATGATGGTGTCCAGACACCCAGCAGGGGGGTGGAGCCGGAGCCCAGGGAGGCCGGCGGGTGATCGAAACCAGGCATCCGGGGATGGTTGGAGAGCCATCGAAACTCCCCTCTCCTTGTCTCTGGTGGAGTGGCCACTCTACCACCCGGAGGGTTCTTGGTGCCTCGATGGCGGGCTCGCTGGGGCCGTGGCCGCGGCTGGTCCGGGACCACGTGTCTGTGACGTGATGGGCCCAAGATGGCGTCGGGCCTGGAATGAGGGTCCGAGGTGGGCACCGGACCGGTAATGCTGGGGCGGCCCGAGGGTGCCGTGTCAGTGGTTGTAGGCCGCCGGGTGGCGGATCTGGTGGTTTGGAGGGCGTGCAGAGGTGTGCCCGAGGCCGACCCGGGCTGAATGGAGGGCCGATGTCGTCCGGGGCCCGCCAGGCGGGAGGGGTAGGACCACTCCACGAGGCCGGGTCCAACACGCGTCCCCCCCAGCTGAAGGCAGGGGAGAGTCACCCATCTTCTTGGGGATTCTCCTCGCCAAGGCGGAAGAACCTGGAGAGGCCGTCAGCGTTGGCGTGGTCGTTGCCAGGGCGATGCTCCACGGTGAAGTCCATCCCTTGGAGGGAGATGGACCAACGTAGCAACTTCGGATTCTCGCCCCGCATCTGCATCAACCACCGCAGGGGCCGGTGGTCGGTCTGTACTCGGAAGTGGGTGCCGAAGAGGTAGGGCCGGAGCTTCTTTAGGGCCCACACGACGGCGAATGCTTCTCTCTCGATGGTGCTCCATCGTTGTTCTCGGGCCAGCAGGCGCCGGCTGATGAAGGCCACAGGAAGGTCAACTCCGTCAGAGTTCATTTGGGACAGTACGGCCCCAATGTCGTGTTCCGAGGCGTCAGTTTGGACGATGAACTCTCGGCTGTAGTCGGGGGCCTGGAGCACCGGGGCGGTGCACATGGCAGTCTTTAGGGTCTCAAAGGCTACTTGGCACTCGGGGGTCCAGTGCACCTTCGGGGGTAGTCTCTAGGAGGTTAGTTCTGTGAGGGGCCCCACAATGCTCCCATAGTCCTTTATGAACCGCCGATAGTATCCAGTGAGCCCCAGGAAGGCTCGGACGGCGGTCTGGGTGACGGGGGGCTCCCAGGCCTGGATGGCGTCGATCTTGGGTTGAAGGGGAGCCACTTGGCCGCTCCCCACTTGGTGTCCCAGATAGGTCACGGACCCTTGACCGACCTGGCACTTGCTGGCTTTTATTGTTAGTCCGGCCCGTTGGAGGGCCGTCAGGACCTTCCAGAGGTGGGTCAGGTGCTCGTCCCAACAGAGGCTGTACACCGCAATATCGTCCAGATAGGCAGCACTGAACTCTTCCAGCCCTGCCAGCACCCGGTTCACTAGTCTCTGGAAGGTGGCCGGAGCATTCTTCATGCCGAAGGGCATCACGTTGAAGTGGAAGTGGCCATCGGGGGTCGAGAAAGTGGATCGTTCTTGTGCCCCTGGCGTGAGGCCGATTTGCCAGTATCCGGCCGTGAGGTCGAAGGTGCTGAGGTACCTGGCGGCCCCCAGGCGATCGATCAGCTCATCCGCTCGGGGAATGGGATGGGCGTCGGTCCTGGTGACGGCATTCAGTCCCCGGTAGTCGACACAGAACCGCAGCTCCGGGGGCACTCCGGGGGAGGCGGCCTTAGGGACCAGGACGACGGGACTGGCCCATGGACTGTCTGAAGGTTCGACTACCCCTAGAGCTAGCATCTTGGAAACTTCGGCGTGGATGCAGGCCCGGACTCGGTCGGGGACTCAGTAGGCTCGGTGCCGCACGGGCGGACTGTCCCCGGTGTCGACGTCGTGAACACACCACTGGGTGACTCCGGGGGTGAGGGAAAATAAGTTCGCAAATTGACCCAGCAGTTTCTGGCAGTCCTGGCGCTGTTTGGGTGTCAGCGCGGGAGAGAGGGAGACTCCCTCGACGGAGCCATCTTTCTCGGAGGTGCTCAGGAGGTCTGGTAGAGGCTCGGAGTCGTCCTCTGCTCCGTCATCGGTAGCCAACAACAGGCTCAGTTCGGTGCGGACAAAGTGGGGCTTGAGCCGGTTGGCGTGTAGGACCCGGAGGGGGTTCCGGGGGGACTCCATGTCCACTAGGTAGGTGACGGGGCTCTTGCGCTCCACCACTTTGAAGGGCCCCGTCCATTTGTCCTGTCGGGCGCCGGGGTCGACCGGGGACATAACCCAGACCTGCTGGCCCGGCTCGAATTCAATGGACGAGGCATTTTCATCATACCAGTGCTTCATCTCCTCTTGACTGGCCTTCAGGTGGGTTTCGGCCAGTTCCCGGAACTTCCGAGTCTGGTTGCGGAGAGTCAAGAGGCATCGGAAAACATCGGGCGGAGTATCGGAGGCGGCCAGCTCCCAGCCTTCCTTGACCAGGCTGAGGGGGCCTCGCACCGGGTGGCCATATAATAGTTCAAAGGGGCTGAACCCCAGGGACTTCTGGGGTACCTCCCGGTAGGCGAACAGGAGGCATGGCAGCAGAACGTCCCATTTGCGCCGGAGGGGCTCTTCTAGGCCCTTGATCATTCCTTTCAGGGTCCTATTAAATCGCTCCACTAGTCCATTCCCTTGAGAGTGATACGGAGTGGTGAACTTATACGCGACCCCGCACTGTTGCCACAGGGACCGCATATATTTCGATATAAAGTTTGTGCCCCGATCACTGACGACCTCTCGGGGGAAGCCGACTCGGGAGAAGATCCCCATTAGCGCCCGGCCTACTACGGGGGCGGTGATAGTCCGGAGGGGGATAGCTTCTGGGTAGCGGGTGGCATGGTCCACCAGGACGAGGATGAAGCGGTGCCCCTGGGAGGTTGGAGGATCCAGGGGCCCCACGATGTCGATCCCTACTCGCTCGAAGGGAGTGGTCACCACGGGAAACGGTTGGAGTGGGGCCTTGATTTTCCCCCCACTCTTTCCGCTGGCTTGGCAGGTCGGACAGGTTCGGCAGTGGTTGTACACATCGCGGCGCATCTTCGGCCAATAAAAGTGGGTCACCAGGCGACTGTAGGTTTTGTCCTGCCCCAGGTGTCCGGCGAGGGGCACATCATGTGCCAGGTTTCAGAGAAAGTCTCTGAAGTGGAGGGGGACGACTAGCACTCGGCCGGCCCCCAGCTCGGCGATCTTCTGTTCACTGTACAGGAGGTCCTGGTCCCAATAGACCCAGTGGGACCCCGAGGAGTCTCCTGTAGCTTGCGTGGCAGCTTGTTGTCGGAGTCCCTCAAGGGAAGGACATGTCTTTTGTTCCCGACGGAACTGCTCGCGGGTGGGGCCCCCTTCTTGGCGCCACTGGGCTAGTTCGGGAAGGGGCCCGAGCTCGGGAAGTTCTTCATGGCTGGGGCCCTGCGGCCCCAGGTCGGGTTCGGCCGTGGCAGTGGCGGGTGGCGGAGGTGCCGGCCATTCAGGTTCTTCTGGCAGATTGTCTTCGGTTGGGACGGCGTCCCGGGTGGACATGGATCGGGTCGTTACGCAAACCCATTCAGGAAGGCCTAGCATCCCCAGATGCTCTCTTCTCTCGATCTGTGCCCAGGGGGAACTTTCAAGGTCGTTCCCTAGGAGGCAGTCCACCGGGGCATCGTCTCGGACGGTGACTTTCAGCAGGCCGGACACTCCTCCCCACTCGAAGGGGATGCGGGCCATCTGGCACAGGCTCTCGGAATTGTCCGCGGACCGGACAGGGCACAGAACGTGGGGCAAGATTTGTTCTGGGGTTACCAGATGGCAGCGGACGGCGGTTATGCTGGCCCCCGTGTCACTTAGAGCCTCGGCCCGGCGTCCGTTAATGGTGACCCACTGGCGGTACTTCTGGGTGTTGACCGGAATCTGGTCTCGGGGGATCATGTCTTTGTCGCCCAGGGAGGCGAGGCACATGGCCGCGGACTCCCATTCTTCTGGTTCCATAGGGAACTCTTCTTCTTCATCCTTTTCTGCGCTTAGGGCAGCTGCAGTGATTTGTCGACCGAGGGGCCCGGTGGTGCCGGGCCGCTGGTTCATGGGGCAGAGAGGATCATTGGCATAGTGACCCAGCCGTTGGCATCTGTGGCACGTAACGTTGGGGCGTGGCCCCGGTCGGGCTGGATGGGCCCCCCTCGGGCTGGAGGCTGGTGTAGAGGAGGTGGGCGAAGACCGCGGCGGGAGGTCTCGGCCTCGGCTGATGCCAGACCCGCCGCCTCGCGGCCGGTGGTTCCCCGGGGACCCTCGTCCGTATTCTCCTGTGGTGTTCCGGTGGACGCGGTTGCTCGCCCACCGATCTGCTTCGACCGCTAGCTTTCGCGGCTCGGTCAACTTGCTGTCGAGGAGGTGCTGTCGTAGTTCAATGAAGCAGTTATTGGAGAGGTGCTCCCATAACATCAGGTCGACCAACTGCTGGTAGGTAGTGACCTGACTGCCTTTGACCCACCCCTCGAAGGCTCTGCTAAAAAAGTTCACATACTCTACCCAAGTGGTACCGGGGATTTTTTTACAGTCTCGGAACCTCTGCCGGTACATTTCGGGGGTGAGTCCGTAGCGCGTGAGTAGGGCCGTTTTCATGTGTTCATAGGAGGTCATTTCGGTGTCAGGGAGTTCCAGCAGGGCGTCTCTCCCTTCGTTGACGAACTTTCCCCATAGGCCGGCGCCCCAATCCTTCAGGGGCACCCGATGGGCGGTCATGGCCACCTCGTAGGCTTTGAACCATTGTTGGATATCATCGTTCTTGTAGTATTCTTTGACTACATCTTTCGGTAGGTGAACCTTGGCGTCCACGGGAGGGGCCGCGGTCTTGGCCCCGGCCGCGCTATCTTCGTTGATCTTGGCCTTGATTTCTAGTTCTCTCAGGCCTCGTTCGTGTTCATAGGCTAGTCGTTTTTCTTCGAGGTCACGTTGTCTCCGTTTCTCTTCTAGATCCCCCTCCAGCCGTAGTTGCTTGAGGGCTATCTTTTTCTCCACTAGCTGGAGTTCTCCGTCTAGCCGGAGTCGTGCAAGTTCCACTTCGTGTAGCCGGTTGCGCTCTCGTTCTCGAGCGTCTTCATAGATGAGGTCCGCGTTTAGTGTTGCGGTTCTTTCCCCCGTCGGGGGTGCGCTGGTTTCCTGTTGCCCGTTCGGGCCATTCTCCTCTTGGGGTGGTCTGTCTCGGGTTTCCACCCAGGCTTGTAGGCCCGATTTGAAGTCCTCTTTTGTGCTCAGGCCAGTGGTAGCGATACCCATGTCTTTACAGAATTGTTTTAGTTCTTTGTGGCTGTATTCTTCTATCTTCTCTTTCTGGAATTCGGCAGGTAGGTTGGTTCCTTGGGTCGTCATGGTCTCTGTGTGTTTTTCCGTCGTAGCGGGTAGATCACTCTCTGTACAATTTTGCGTTGGCTCGGATCGCAGCGCCTGCCACCAATGTTAGAAAGGCGAACCCGGGGGAGGCAGAAGGTGTCTGACTGACCACCCCTAGGTCTACCCCTATTTCAGAGAAGGGACCGAGCGATGTCGAGAGGCCTCCGACGGGAGGGCCCTCTCCTAGAATCGTACAGCAGAGTAACCACACCACTCCAAATATACACCACACGTAGATAGAGTGTTCAATCTTTATCGGGCAATAAGTATTGTTTCAATATATACAGCAGATCCAGAGATCTGGAAAGTCTTGTAGCAAGGGGCCAGGTAGCGGGACAGTCTTATAGATGGTCGGTTGCAATGGGACCCTACGCACAGCTCTCAATCCTCGAGCTGGGGGGTTCCGGAAGGTTGGGCCGCGGCAGCGCCAGCAGGCTCCAGGATGGTTCGGCGAGCGTGGACCGCGGCAGCGGCAGCAGGTTCCGAGATGGATCAGCGAGTGTGGACCGCGGCAGCGCCAGCAGGCTCCAAGATGATTCAGCGAGCGTGGACCGCGGCAGCGCCAGCAGGTTCCAAGATGGATCAGCAAGTGTGGACCGCGGCAGCGCCAGCAGGTTCCGAGATGGTTCAGCGAGGGTGGACCGCGGCAGCGCCAGCAGGCTCCAAGGAGGTCACAGCAAAGATGGACCGCGACAGCGCCAGCAGGCTCCAAGATGGTTACAGCGAAGATGGACCGCGGCAGCGCCAGCAGGCTCCAGGTAGAACAGCAAGGTGAGTTCGTCTCAGGGTCAGCCGCGACAGCGTCAGCAGGGCTTCTCGACTCCGGGATACAACTGCTGTCCTACTCCGGGGCTGGCCCAGATATAGGTCTGGAGTCCTTTGATGTCCGGACCCTCTCGCCTGGGGATCAGAGGGGCCGGGATGATGGTGTCCAGACACCCAGCAGGGGGGTGGAGCCGGAGCCCAGGGAGGCCGGCGGGTGATCGAAACCAGGCATCCGGGGATGGTTGGAGAGCCATCGAAACTCCCCTTTCCTTGTCTCTGGTGGAGTGGCCACTCTACCACCCGGAGGGTTCTTGGTGCCTCGATGGCGGGCTCGCTGGGGCCGTGGCCGCGGCTGGTCCGGGACCACGTGTCTGTGACGTGATGGGCCCAAGATGGCGTCGGGCCTGGAATGAGGGTTCGAGGTGGGCACCGGACCGGTAATGCTGGGGCGGCCCGAGGGTGCCGTGTCAGTGGTTGTAGGCCGCCTGGTGGCGGATCTGGTGGTTTGGAGGGCATGCAGAGGTGTGCCCGAGGCCGACCCGGGCTGGATGGAGGGCCGATGTCGTCTGGGGCCCGCCAGGCGGGAGGGGTAGGACCACGCCACGAGGCCGGGTCCAACAGCACCGCCTGCCACCAATGTTAGAAAGGCGATCCCCGGGGAGACAGAAGATGTCTGACTGACCCCCCCCCCCGAGACCCCCTTCCCCTTATGGAATTTGGTCGAGCGCCGTCGAGAGGCCTCCTTGGCGAGGCTCCTCTCCTAGAATCGTAACAGCAGAGCAATCACACCACTACAAAGGGACACCACACAAGAGGGTAACTTCTTAGAATCTTTATCAGCAATATCGATTGGTTCTTTCGGCAATATGTACAAACGGATCGAGGGGTCCTTAGAGTCTCGGTAACTGGGGAAAAAGGGTAGCGGGCAGTCTTGGTACCAGTCTGGCACAGGGGTACCCTACGCTCAGCTCTCAATCCTCGAGCTGGGGGGGTTCCGCGAGGTCGGGCCGCGACAGCGCCAGCAGGCTCCGAAGATGGTTTCAGCAAAGTTGGGCCGCGGCAGCGCCAGCAGGCTCCGAAGATGGTTTCAGCGAGGTTGGGCCGCGGCAGCGCCAGCAGGCTCCGAAGATGGTTTCAGCGAGGTTGGGCCGCGCCAGCAGGCTCCGAGGATGGTTTCAGCGAGGTCGGGCCGCGGCAGCGCCAGTAGGCTCCGAAGATGGTTTCAGCAAGGTTGGGCCGCGGCAGCGCCAGCAGGCTCCGAAGATGGTTTCAGCGAGGTTGGGCCGCGGCAGCGCCAGCAGGCTCCGAAGATGGTTTCAGCGAGGTTGGGCCGCGGCAGCGCCAGCAGGCTCCGAGGATGGTTTCAGCGAGGTTGGGCTGCGGCAGCGCCAGCAGGCTCCGAAGATGGTTTCAGCGAGGTTGGGCCGCGGCAGCGCCAGCAGGCTCCGAAGATGGTTTCAGCGAGGTTGGGCCGCGGCAGTGCCAGCAGGCTCCAAAGATGGTTTCAGCGAGGTGCGGCAGCGCCAGCAAGACTCCAAAGATGGTTTCAGGGTTCAACGTAGCGAGTTCTTCTCAGGGTCAGCTGCGACAGCGTCAGCAGGGCTCTCGACTCCAGGATACAACTGCCGACCCATTTCAGAGCTACTCCAGATATAGGTCTGGAGTCCTTTGATGTCCGGACCCTCGCGCCTGGGGGTCAGAGGGGCCGGGATGAGAGCGTCCAGACACCCAGCAGGGGGGTGGAGCCAGCGCCCAGGGAGGACGGAGGGCGATCGAAACCAGGCGTCCGGGGACGGCTGGAGGCCCATCGAAACTCCCCTCCTCCTGGATCCGTCAAGTGGCCGCTTTACCACCTGGTTGGATCTTGGTGCCTCGATGTCAGGGCTTTGCGGGGGCTGTGGCCGAGGTCGGGCCGAGGCCACGCGGTCCGGACGTGGAGGGTCCAAGATGGAGTCGGGGCCTGAAATGGTGGCCCGGGATTGGGGTCGGATCCGCAGAGTGGGGCGAGTAGGGGTCGCCGGGCTCCTAAGGGGGAGAGCCGGGGGCCGCCAGGGGTGGCGGCTCTCGTGAAGGTTGGAGGGGATAGCTTTAGGCCGGGGGCCAGGGGTCGATGCTGTCCGGGGCCCGCCAGGTGGGAGAAGTGGGACCACGCCACGAGGACGGGTCCAACACCCTCCCATTCCTACCGCACCCCGCCTCAATCCCTATCCCGCCTACAAACACAACTAACGCCGAAGCCTATGTTTCTTTCTTCCACCCACCCGGTACCGCTCCGGTCCGCTACGCTCCCCTTCACATGCCGGGCCCCGCCATTTCCCAATTCACGCCTACAGCCAACCAGCCACAACAGGAAACTCCAGTCACACCTTCACTGTCCCCACCCACCCATCACACTTCCCCCTACCAAGCTTATCCCCCAGCTCCTTACGGAAAGCTCTACCTCGCCCCCTTGCTGGATCCCTCCTCAGCAAACTCACAGACGTAACTCGCCGATAGAGACCACTCTCCCCACTAGCTGCATCCCAGCTCTCAGACACTCAAAGCCCTCCCCTGTCCCTACCCAACCCCTTCCTCTGACCTCTCCCTCGATCTTGAAAAAGGACAACCCGCCATGCTCCACAATAAAAGACCTCAATCCCTCAACCTGATCCACACCACACAAGATGATGCCCCAGATATCCCCTACTCTTCCCATGACTCCTTGGCGCAGCATCTCGCGGCTCTTGAAAGCCAGATAGACGTAATCTCCCTGGGCTTAACCGAAATCCTCTCTAACCTAGGTAAAGCCGCAAACCCCTGAAATCCCCTCCCGGGACTCCCCACACCTCCAATGCAAACAGCCCTCCCGGGCCCACAGAAACTCCTGATATCCAGCAGCAAAGTCCCCCTCCCCTAGGACCAAGATCAGTACATTGTCTGATATAAATCACCTGACCTCAAGGCCCATTAGAACAGAAGCACCTATGTCAGACAACGAAGCAGCCATGCTAGCCTCCTCATACGACACTCCCTCCTCTGACTCTCCTAAATCCAAAATCCAAGTGATCACAGGCCTCCGGAAAGACCTTCCCTGCACAAAACCCCTGAGATGGCCTGTCCTCATGGCCATACCTAGGGCGACCAAAGAAAGAACCGCCAGCAATCAAGAGCTTACACCAACTGCTTACTGATATACTGCAGATCGGCCTCACTTCACGCAACGGAACTAGCTGAGGCTATCCTCTCACATGACATTGACATTGCGTTCCTCACGGAGACCTGGCTGAATAAGATATCTCCCCCTTGCCTTGACATGTTGGTACCACCTGGTTTCTCCCTGATCACCAAAGACAGGATAGATCAGCGAGGAGGAGGGGTTGCTATTATCCACCAAGATAGTTTGGTCATCTTGGAAACCACCTCTTTCGATTACGATTCATTTGAATGTCTCTCCTCTATTATCAAGACCAAAGATAGCGGCTCCCTGCTGTGTCACCTGCTCTATCACCCCCCTAGGTAGGAACGCCGCATTTGGAGAACAATTATCCGACCTGATAGCTCAAGGGGCACTCGGAGATTCCAATAATTTAATTCTTGGTGATCTGAATCTACGGTGGAACGAGAAACAATCCTCTAATCCAATTGCTATCCAGTCTCCTATGTGATAACAATCTTACACAATACTGTACAGAGGAGACACATTACAAAGGAGCCACACTGGATGCCATCATTGTGCAAAAGAACTCAATCACGGTCAACCACATACTTCCCGTCGACTGGTCTGATCACCACATGATACTATTTCATATCAATCACCCCACTCTCTCCCAACAACCCCCGCAAGACCCTCCCAAATGGATGTGAAACCTTTCTCAAGTGCCCCTGGATATCCTGGAAGATCAGATAAGCTCACTTCTCCCAGACAACAAAGTCCACCCCTCCACCAGTGACCTCATTGACCGGTACAATTCCGAGCTAGTGTCCTTACTTGACAAATTAGCTTCACTTAAGCTCAAAAGGAGCAGAACCATTCCATCCAGAACACGGTTCAACTCGGACCTCAACTCAGAAAGGAGAAACTTAAGGGCCAAAGAAAGAAAATGGAGAAACAACCCAACCGCCATCCTTCGCGATCAACTGAAATCAGCCCGTAGGAAGTACAACAACCACATCAAAAACAAGAAATCCAGCTTCTTCCGCGAGGCACTGGACAGTGCCAAAAATAAACCGAAGGAGCTCTATAGCATCATCAGACAACAAACCTCCAAGCCAGTGGCCTCATCCATACAGGCGTCCAAAGAACTCTGCGACAACTTCGCCCACTTCTTCAACGACAAGATCACAAAAATCAAACTATCATTAGCCTTCAACAATTCACACCCCAAAAAGAGTATCACAGCTGTACCTCATGCTCTCTCTCCTGGCTCTTCGCCCACCCCCTGGCTTAACTTTCGCCCCGTTCAAGAAACTGAGATAATCTTGTTGATCTCCACCTCCAAACCATCAGCGTATATCTCAGATCCCATTCCTCCCCTTCTAATCAATAAATGAAACACACTTTTGCACCGCTTTGGGGCAAAATCATACACAGCTCCTTAAAAAATGGAGTGGTTCCCGGTTGCCTTAAAATGGGGCAAGTCACCCCCCTGCTGAAAAAACCAGGTCTAGATGCGACAGATTTGAACAATTTCAGACCTGTATCAAACCTCCCCTTGCTCTCAAAAACACTCGAACGATGCGTACTTCATCAAATAACACAGCACCTGGACAACATCAACCTATTGGACCTCTAAAATAAAATAATTAAAAATATATGCAGCGAATGAGAACAGTGAGGCATTTTTTCGAGTTTATTCCCACACACAACAGGTTTCACTCAGGGCCTTCTGATAATGGGTGGGGATTTCAACACAATTTGGATTATGTTGCATCCAGCAGAGGACAGACTGATACAATAACCTCCTGCAATCCACAATACAAGGTTTGACAGATAAAAATGTGGTAGACATAAGGCATTATGCCCACCCGAATGTCAGGAGGTACACATTCCACTCCAACATAGAAAGAACATTGTCAAGAATAGAATATCTGTTTACAGAACAGACTGTTACACAATCTCATCTGTAAAATTGAGACACAGACCCATTCTGACCATGCTTCGGTAGTCCCAACATTCTATGATGCAACATTTAATATGCAGGCTTTTCTCAGGCAAAGGCACATGTATGAGAGAGCATGCCAGGCCCCAGTAATCTACCACTCGATTAGATTGACAAGTATACATTATTTTCAAGGGCATGCGGAGGGCGAGTTTATGTGGGACACATTATGGGGAGCAGCCAAAGCGGTCATCCAAGGGGAACTTATTTACCATACCTCTACTTTTTTCCATTTGAACAAAACTGAAAAGAGAGACCTAGCATATAAATAATGTAACTCAAGCTTCAACATGAATGCTCAGGATCTAGACGTACTTCTATAGAAATAAATTGAAGCAAATCATGCTGTGGTAAACAGCTTGTAAAATATTTCAAATGAACCAACAATATTATTTAACAAGCATTTACAATGCAATGGTCTTGTCTTTGTTAAAGTTAGAGCTATTGGCATTGCTCATGACATTATTTTTGTTTTTAACCACTTCCGCGCTCATGACGAGCTCAGCTCGTCATGAGCGACGACGCTCGTACGCTCATGACGAGCTGAGCTCGTCATGTAACGCGGCTTTTTTTTAAACGCAGCGCGCAGCGGGAAAACCGCTAGCGCGCATGCGGTTAAAACATAAATAAATGGCATTGTCATTTACAATGCCAATAGCTTAATCTCTCGCAAATGCAAGACCTATTGCATTTGCACCCACACACACAGAGCCACACGCAACGAGCCAAACACACACACACACAGAGCTACACACACACACACACAGAGCCACACATACACACACACACAGAGCCACACACACAGTGCCACACACACACACACATAGAGCCACACACACACACACACATAGAGCCACACACACACACACATAGAGCCACACACACACAGAGCCACACACACACAGAGAGCCACACACACACAGAGAGCCACACACACACAGAGCCACACACACACACAGAGCCACACACAGAGCCACACACACAGAGCCACACACACACACACAGAGCCACACACACAGAGCCACACACACAGAGCCACACACACAGAGCCACACACACAGAGCCACACACACACACACAGAGCCACACACACACACACAGAGCCACACACACACACAGAGCCACACACACAGAGCCACACACACAGAGCCACACATACACACACACAGAGCCACATACACACACAGAGCCACATACACACACAGAGCCACACACACACACACACACAGAGCCACATACACACACAGAGCCACACACACACACACACACAGAGCCACATACACACACAGAGCCACACACACACACAGAGCCACATACACACACACAGCCATACACACAGAGCCACACACACATACACACACACAGAGCCACACACACAGAGCCACACACACACACAGAGCCACACCCACACACACACACAGAGCCACACACACACACACACACATAGCCACACACACACACAGAGCCACACACAGAGCCACACACACAGAGCCACACACACAGAGCCACACACACAGAGCCACACACACAGAGCCACACACACAAAGCCACACACACACAGAGCCAGACACACACAGAGCCACACACACACACATAGACACACACACAGAGCCACACACACACATAGAGCAACACACAAAGCCACACACACACAGATCCACAAACAGAGCCACACACACACACAGAGCCACACACACACACACAGAGCCACACACACACACAGAGCCACACACACACACAGAGCCACACACACACACAGAGCCACACACACACACAGAGCCACACACACACAGAGCCACACACACACAGAGCCACACACACACACAGAGCCACACACACACACAGAGCCACACACACACACAGAGCCACACACACACACAGAGCCACACACACACACAGAGCCACACACACACACAGAGCCACACACACACACAGAGCCACACACACACACAGAGCCACACACACACACACACATAGAGCCACACACACACACAGAGCCACACACACACAGAGCCACACACACACAGAGCCACACACAGAGCCACACACACACAGAGCCACACACACACAGAGCCACACACACACAGAGCCACACACACACACAGAGCCACACACAGAGCCACACACACAGAGCCACACACACAGAGCCACACACACACACACACACAGAGCCACACACACACACAGAGCCACACAAACAGAGCCACACACACACACAGATCCACACACACACACAGAGCCACACACAGAGCCACACACACATAGAGCCACACACACACAGAGCCACACACACACACACACACACACAGAGCCACACACACACACACACACACAGAGCCACACACACATAGAGCCACACACATATAGAGCCACACACACACAGAGCCACACACACACAGAGCCACACACACACAGAGCCACACACACACAGAGCCACACACACAGAGCCACACACAGACACACAGCCACACACACACAGAGCCACACACACACAGAGCCACACACACACAGAGCCACACACACACAGAGCCACACACACACAGAGCCACACACACACACAGTGCCACACACACACACAGTGCCACACACACACACAGTGCCACACACACACAGAGCCACACACACACACAGAGGCACACACACACATAGAGCCACACACACACATAGAGCCACACACATAGAGCCACACACACACACATAGAGCCACACACACACACATAGAGCCACACACACACACATAGAGCCACACACACAGACACACACATAGAGCCACACACACAGACACACACACAGAGCCACACACACAGACACACAAACAGAGCCACACACACAGACACACAAACAGAGCCACACACACACACAGAGCCACACACACACACAGAGCCACACACACACACAGAGCCACACACACACACAGAGCCACACACACACAGAGCCACACACAGAGCCACACACACACACAGAGCCACACACAGAGCCACACACACACACAGAGCCACACACACACACATAGCCACACACACACAGAGCCACACACATACACACACAGAGCCACATACACACAGATCCACACACACAGAGCCACACACACACACACACAGAGCCACACACACAGAGGGCCACACACACACACACAGAGCCACACACACACAGAGCCACACACAGAGCCACACACACACAGAGCCACACACACACAC
The DNA here is from genome assembly GCF_964261635.1 of Lissotriton helveticus. Classification (NCBI taxonomy): domain Eukaryota; kingdom Metazoa; phylum Chordata; class Amphibia; order Caudata; family Salamandridae; genus Lissotriton; species Lissotriton helveticus. Next base: position 1,223,465,904 of record NC_136065.1, read on the forward strand.
AGAGCCACACAGAGCCACACACACACAGAGCCACACACACACACAGAACCACACACACACACACACAAAGCCACACACACAGAGCCACACACACACACAGAGCCACACACACACACACAGAGCCACACACACACACACACAGAGCCACACACACACACACAGAGCCACACACACACAGAGCCACACACACACAGAGCCACACACACACAGAGCCACACACACACAGAGCCAAAAACACACAGAGCCACAAACACAGAGCCACACACACAGAGCCACACACACAGAGCCACACACAGAGCCACACACACACAGCCACACACACAGAGCCACACACACACACAGCCACACACACACACAGCCACACACACACAGAGCCACACACACAGAGCCACACACACAGAGCCACACACACACCGAGCCACACACACACACACAGAGCCACACACACACACAGAGCCACACACACACACACAGAGCCACACACACACACACACACAGAGCCACACACACACACAGAGCCACACACACACACAGAGCCACACACACACACAGAGCCACACACACACACAGAGCCACACACACACACAGAGCCACACACACACACAGAGCCACACACACACACAGAGCCACACACACACACAGAGCCACACACACACAGAGCCACACACAGAGCCACACACACACACAGAGCCACACACAGAGCCACACACACACACAGAGCCACACACACACACAGAGCCACACACACAAACAGAGCCACACACACACACAGAGCCACACACACACACAGAGCCACACACACACACAGAGCCACACACACACACAGAGCCACACACACACAGAGCCACACACAGAGCCACACACACACACAGAGCCACACACAGAGCCACACACACAGAGCCACACACACACACATAGCCACACACACACAGAGCCACACACATACACACACAGAGCCACATACACACAGATCCACACACACAGAGCCACACACACACACACACAGAGCCACACACACAGAGGGCCACACACACACACACAGAGCCACACACACACAGAGCCACACACAGAGCCACACACACACAGAGCCACACACACACACAGAGCCACACAGAGCCACACACACACAGAGCCACACACACACACAGAACCACACACACACACACACAGAGCCACACACACAGAGCCACACACACACACAGAGCCACACACACACACACAGAGCCACACACACACACACACAGAGCCACACACACACACACAGAGCCACACACACACAGAGCCACACACACACAGAGCCACACACACACAGAGCCACACACACACAGAGCCAAAAACACACAGAGCCACAAACACAGAGCCACACACACAGAGCCACACACACAGAGCCACACACAGAGCCACACACACACAGCCACACACACAGAGCCACACACACACACAGCCACACACACACACAGCCACACACACACAGAGCCACACACACAGAGCCACACACACAGAGCCACACACACACCGAGCCACACACACACACACAGAGCCACACACACACACAGAGCCACACACACACACACAGAGCCACACACACACACACACACAGAGCCACACACACACACAGAGCCACACACACACACAGAGCCACACACACACACAGAGCCACACACACACACAGAGCCACACACACACACAGAGCCACACACACACACAGAGCCACACACACAGAGCCACACACACAGAGCCACACACACAGAGCCACACACACAGAGCCACACACACACCCACAGAGCCACACACACACCCACAGAGCCACACACACAGAGCCACACACACACACACAGAGCCACACACACACAGAGCCACACACACACACACACAGAGCCACACACACACACAGAGCCACACACACACACAGAGCCACACACACACACAGAGCCACACACACACACAGAGCCACACACACACAGAGCCACACACACACAGAGCCACACACACACACAGAGCCACACACACAGAGCCACACACACAGAGCCACACACAGAGCCACACACACAGAGCCACACACACAGAGCCACACATACACACACACAGAGCCACACAGAGCCACACACACAGAGCCACACACACACAGAGCCACACACACACAGAGCCACACACACAGAGCCACACACACAGAGCCACACACACACAGAGGCCACACACACACAGACCACACCACACACACACACGAGCCACACACCACACAGAGCCACACACACAGGAGCCCCCAACCACAGCACACACACACAGAGCCACACACACACACACAGCCACACAGAGCCACCCACACACACACATAGCCACACACACACACACAGCCACACAGAGCCACACACACACACACACACATACACACAGAGCCACACACACACAGAGCCACACACACACAGAGCCACACACACACAGAGCCACACACACACAGAGCCACACACACACAGAGCCACACACACACACACTCACAGAGCCACACACACACAGAGCCACACACACACACACAGAGCCACACACACACAGAGCCACACACACACAGAGCCACACACACACAGAGCCACACACACAGAGCCACACACACACAGCCACACACACAGAGCCACACACACAGAGCCACACACACAGAGCCACACACACAGCCACACACACAGCCACACACACAGCCACACACACAGCCACACATACACACAGAGCCACACACACAGAGCCACACACACACAGAGCCACACACACACAGAGCCACACACACAGAGCCACACACACAGAGCCACACACACACACAGAACCACACACACACACACACAGAACCACACACACACACACAGAACCACACACACACAGAACCACACAAACACACAGAGCCACACAAACACACACACACATAGAGCCACACAAACACACACAGAGCCACACACACACACACACACACACACATAGAGCCACACACACACACACACACACACACACACACACACACACACAGAGCCACACACACACAGAGCCACACACACAGCCACACATACACACACAGCGCCACATACACACACAGCGCCACACACACACACAGAGCCACACACACACACAGAGCCACACACACACACAGAGCCACACACACACACAGAGCCACACACACACAGAGCCACACACACACAGAGCCACACACACACAGAGCCACACACACACACAGAGCCACACACACACACAGAGCCACACACACACAGAGCCACACACACACACAGAGCCACACACACACACAGAGCCACACACACACACAGAGCCACACACACACACAGAGCCACACACACACACAGAGCCACACACACACACGGAGCCACACACACACACACACAGAGCCACACACACACACAGAGCCACACACACACACCGAGCCACACACACACCGAGCCACACACACACCCAGAGCCACACACACACACACAGAGCCACACACACACACACACACAGAGCCACACACACACACACAGAGCCACACACACACACACAGAGCCACACACACACACACACACAGAGCCATACACACACACACACACACAGAGCCACACACACACACAGAGCCCCACACACACACAGAGCCACACACACACACACACACACACATAGAGCCACACACACATAGAGCCACACACACACACATAGAGCCACACACACACACACACAGAGCCACACACACACACACACAGAGCCACACACACACACACATAGAGCCACACACACACACACAGAGCCACACACACACACAGAGCCACACACACACAGAGCCACACACACACAGAGCCACACACACACAGAGCCACACACACACACAGAGCCACACACACACACAGAGCCACACACACACACAGAGCCACACACACACACAGAGCCACACACACACACAGAGCCACACACACACACAGAGCCACACACACACACAGAGCCACACACACACACACACACATAGAGCCACACACACACACAGAGCCACACACACACAGAGCCACACACACACAGAGCCACACACACACAGAGCCACACACACACAGAGCCACACACACACAGAGCCACACACACACACAGAGCCACACACACACACAGAGCCACACACACACACAGAGCCACACACAGAGCCACACACAGAGCCACACACACAGAGCCACACACACAGAGCCACACACACACACACACAGAGCCACACACACACACACAGAGCCACACAAACAGAGCCACACACACACACACAGAGCCACACACAGAGCCACACACACATAGAGTCACACACACACAGAGCCACACACACACACACACACATAGAGTCACACACACACAGAGCCACACACACACACACACACACACACACACACAGAGCCACCCACACACACACACAGAGCCACACACACACACAGAGCCACACACACACACAGAGCCACACACACACACACACATAGAGCCACACACACACACAGAGCCACACACACACACACACACACAGAGCCACACACACACACAGAGCCACACACAGAGCCACACACACACACAGAGCCACACACAGAGCCACACACACACACATAGCCACACACACACAGAGCCACACACATACACACACAGAGCCACATACACACACAGATCCACACACACAGAGCCACACACACACACAGAGCCACACACACAGAGGGCCACACACACACACACAGAGCCACACACACACAGAGCCACACACAGAGCCACACACACACAGAGCCACACACACACAGAGAGCCACACAGAGCCACACACACACAGAGCCACACACACACACAGAACCACACACACACACACAGAGCCACACACACAGAGCCACACACACACACAGAGCCACACACACACACACAGAGCCACACACACACACACAGAGCCACACACACACACACAGAGCCACACACACACAGAGCCACACACACACAGAGCCACAAACACAGAGCCACACACACACACACAGAGCCACACACAGAGCCACACACACAGCCACACACACAGAGCCACACACACACACACAGAGCCACACACAGAGCCACACACACAGCCACACACACAGCCACACACACAGAGCCACACACACACACAGCCACACACACACAGAGCCACACACACAGAGCCACACACACAGAGCCACACACACACAGAGCCACACACACACAGAGCCACACACACACACCCACAAAGCCACACACACAGAGCCACACACACACACAGAGCCACACACACACACACAGAGCCACACACACACACACAGAGCCACACACACACACAGAGCCACACACACACACAGAGCCACACACACACACAGAGCCACACACACACACAGAGCCACACACACACACAGAGCCACACACACACACAGAGCCACACACACACAGAGCCACACACACACACAGAGCCACACACACAGAGCCACACACACAGAGCCACACACACAGAGCCACACACACACCCACAGAGCCACACACACACCCACAGAGCCACACACACACACACAGAGCCACACACACACACAGAGCCACACACACACACAGAGCCACACACACACAGAGCCACACACACACACAGAGCCACACACACACAGAGCCACACACACACACAGAGCCACACACACAGAGCCACACACACAGAGCCACACACACACCCACAGAGCCACACACACACCCACAGAGCCACACACACACCCACAGAGCCACACACACACACACAGAGCCACACACACACACACAGAGCCACACACACACACACAGAGCCACACACACACACAGAGCCACACACACACACAGAGCCACACACACACACAGAGCCACACACACACAGAGCCACACACACACAGAGCCACACACACACACAGAGCCACACACACAGAGCCACACACACAGAGCCACACACACAGAGCCACACACACAGAGCCACACACACAGAGCCACACACACACACACAGAGCCACACACACAGAGCCACACACACAGTGCCACACACACACAGAGCCACACACACACACACAGAGCCACACACACACACACACACACAGAGCCACACACACACACACAGCCACACACACACACACACAGCCACACACACACACACACACACACACAGAGCCACACACACACAGAGCCACACACACACAGAGCCACACACACACAGAGCCACACACACACAGAGCCACACACACACAGCCACACACACACAGAGCCACACACACACACAGAGCCACACACACACACAGAGCCACACACACACAGAGCCACACACACAGAGCCACACACACAGAGCCACACACACAGAGCCACACACACAGAGCCACACACACAGCCACACACACAGCCACACACACAGCCACACATACACACAGAGCCACACACACAGAGCCACACACACACAGAGCCACACACACACAGAGCCACACACACACAGAGCCACACACACACAGAGCCACACACACACACAGAACCACACACACACACACACAGAACCACACACACACACACACAGAACCACACACACACACAGAGCCACACAAACACACACACACATAGAGCCACACAAACACACACACATAGAGCCACACACACACACACACACACACACATAGAGCCACACACACACACACACACACACACACACAGAGCCACACACACACACACACAGAGCCACACACACACACACACAGAGCCACACACACAGCCACACATACACACACAGCGCCACACACACACACAGAGCCACACACACACACAGAGCCACACACACACACAGAGCCACACACACACACAGAGCCACACACACACACAGAGCCACACACACACAGAGCCACACACACACAGAGCCACACACACACAGAGCCACACACACACAGAGCCACACACACACAGAGCCACACACACACAGAGCCACACACACACACAGAGCCACACACACACACAGAGCCACACACACACACAGAGCCACACACACACACAGAGCCACACACACACACAGAGCCACACACACACACAGAGCCACACACACACAGAGCCACACACACACAGAGCCACACACACACACACCGAGCCACACACACACCCAGAGCCACACACACACACCCAGAGCCACACACACACACAGAGCCACACACACACACACACAGAGCCACACACACACACAGAGCCACACACACACACAGAGCCATACACACACACACACACAGAGCCACACACACACACAGAGCCACACACACACACAGAGCCACACACACACACAGAGCCACACACACACACAGAGCCACACACACACACAGAGCCACACACACACACAGAGCCACACACACACACACACATAGAGCCACACACACATAGAGCCACACACATAGAGCCACACACACACACACACAGAGCCACACACACACACACACACAGAGCCACACACACACACACACAGAGCCACACACACACACACACAGAGCCACACACACACACACAGAGCCACACACACACACAGAGCCACACACACACACAGAGCCACACACACAGAGCCACACACACACAGAGCCACACACACACAGAGCCACACACACACAGAGCCACACACACACAGAGCCACACACACACAGAGCCACACACACACAGAGCCACACACACACAGAGCCACACACACACAGAGCCACACACACACACAGCCACACACACACACAGCCACACACACACACAGAGCCACACACAGAGCCACACACACACAGAGCCACACACACACAGAGCCACACATACACACACACAGAGCCACACACACAAAGAGCCACACATACACACACACAGAGCCACACACACACAGAGCCACACATACACACACACAGAGCCACACATACACACACACACAGAGCCACACACACACAGAGCCACACACACACACATACACACACATAGAGCCATACACACACACATAGAGCCACACACACAGAGCCACACACACACAGAGCCACACACACACAGAGCCACACACACACAGAGCCACACACACACACAGAGCCACACACACACAGAGCCACACACACAGAGCCACACACACACACAGCCACACACACACACAGAGCCACACACACAGAGCCACACACACACACACACACACACACACACAGAGCCACACACACACAGAGCCACACATACACACACAGAGCCACACACACACAGAGCCACACACACACACACACACACACACGGAGCCACACATACACACACACAGAGCCACACACACACAGAGCCACACACACACACACAGAGCCACACACACACACACCCAGAGCCACATACACAGAGCCACACACACATACACATACACAGAGCCACACACACAGAGCCACACACACACACACAGAGCCACACACACAGAGCCACACACACACAGAGCCACACACACACACAGAGCCACACACACACACAGAGCCACACACACACACAGAGCCACACACACACAGAGCCACACACACACAGAGCCACACACACACAGAGCCACACACACACAGAGCCACACACACACACAGAGCCACACACACACAGAGCCACACACACACACACAGAGCCACACACAGAGCCACACACACACACAGAGCCACACACACACACACACAGAGCCACACACACACACACACAGAGCCACACACACACACAGAGCCACACACACACACAGAGCCACACACACACACAGAGCCACACACACACACAGACCACACATACACACACACAGAGCCACACACACACAGAGCCACACACACACAGAGCCACACACACACAGAGCCACACACACACACACAGAGCCACATACACACACACACAGCCATACACACAGAGCCACACACACATACACACACACAGAGCCACACACACAGAGCCACACACACACAGAGCCACACACACACAGAGCCACACACACACAGAGCCACACACACACACACAGAGCCACACACACACAGAGCCACACACACACACAGAGCCACACACACACACAGAGCCACACACAGAGCCACACACACACAGCCACACACACACACAGAGCCACACACACACACAGAGCCACACACAGAGCCACACACACACAGAGCCACACACACACACACAGAGCCACACACAGAGCCACACACACAGAGCCACACACACAGAGCCACACACACACAGCCACACACACACAGAGCCACACACACACAGAGCCACACACAGAGCCACACACACACACACAGAGCCACACACAGAGCCACACACAGAGCCACACACAGAGCCACACACACACACAGAGCCACACACACAGAGCGCCACACACACAGAGCGCCACACATACACAGAGCCACATACACACACAGAGCCACACACACAGAGCCACACACACAGAGCCACACACACACACACAGAGCCCCCCCACACACACACACAGAGCCCCCCCACACACACACACAGAGCCCCACACACACACACACACACACAGAGCCACACACACACACACACAGAGCCCCCCCCCACACACACAGAGCCCCACACACACACACAGAGCCACACACACACACACAGAGCCACACACACACAGAGCCACACACACACACAGAGCCACACACACAGAGCCACACATACACACACACAGAGCCACACACACAGAGCCACACACACACACACACACAGAGCCACACACACACAGAGCCACACACACACAGAGCCACACACACACAGAGCCACATACACACACACAGCCATACACACAGAGCCACACACACATGCACACACACAGAGCCACACACACACACAGAGCCACACACACACACAGAGCCACACACACACACACACAGAGCCACACACACACACACACAGAGCCACACACACACACACACAGAGCCACACACACACACAGAGCCACACACACACACAGAGCCACACACACACACAGAGCCACACACACACACAGAGCCACACACACACAGAGCCACACACAGAGCCACACACAGAGCCACACACACACACAGAGCCACACACACAGAGCCACACACACAGAGCCACACACAAATACACACACACAGAGCCACACACAGAGCCACACACACACACACAGAGCCACACACACCCACACACACACACACACAGAGCCACACACACACAGAGCCACACACACACAGAGCCACACACACACAGAGCCACACACACACAGAGCCACACACACACAGAGCCACACACACACACACACAGCCACTCACAAACACAGAGCCATACACACACAGCCACACACACACAGAGCCCCACACACACAGAGCCCCACACACACAGAGCCACACACACACAGAGCCACACACACACAGAGCCACACACACACACAGAGCCACACACACACAGAGCCACACACACACAGAGCCACACACACACAGAGCCACACACACAGAGCCACACACACAGAGCCACACACACACAGAGCCACATACACACACACAGAGCCACACACACACAGAGCCACACACACACACACACACAGAGCCACACACACACAGAGCCACACACACACAGAGCCACACACACACAGAGCCACACACACAGAGCCACACACACACAGAGCCACACACAGAGCCACACACAGAGCCACACACACAGAGCCACACACACACACAGAGCCACACACACACACAGAGCCACACACACACACAGAGCCACACACACACACAGAGCCACACACACACAGAGCCACACACACACAGAGCCACACACACACAGAGCCACACACACACAGAGCCACACACACACAGAGCCACACACACACAGAGCCACACACACAGAGCCACACACACACACACACACAGAGCCACACACACAGAGCAACACACACAGAGCCACACACACACACATACACACAGAGCCACACACATACACACAGAGCCACACACATACACACAGAGCCACACACACAGAGCCACACACACACACATACACAGAGACACACACAGAGTCACACATACACAGAGACACACACACACACACACAGTCACACACACACACAGAGCCACACACACACACACAGAGCCACACACACACACAGAGCCACACACACACACACACACACAGAGCCACACACACACACAGAGCCACACACACACACACAGAGCCACACACACACAGAGCCACACACACACAGAGCCACACACACACACACACACAGAGAGCCACACACACACACACAGAGAGAGCCACACACACACACACACACAGAGCCCCACACACACACAGAGCAACACACACACAGAGCAACACACACACAGAGCAACACACACACAGAGCAACACACACACACACAGAACAACACACACACACACAGAGCAACACACACACACAGAGCAACACACACACAGAGCAACACACACACACAGAGCAACACACACACACAGAGCCACACACACACAGAGCCACACACACACAGAGCCACACACACACAGAGCCACACACACACAGAGCCACACACACACAGAGCCACACACAAATACACACACACAGAGCCACACACAAATACACACACACAGAGCCACACACACAGAGCCACACACACACACACACACACACAGAGCCACACACACAGAGCCACACACACACACAGAGCCACACACACACACACACACAGAGCCACACACACACAGAGCCACACACACACAGAGCCACACACACACAGAGCCACACACACACAGAGCCACACACACACAGAGCCACACACACACAGAGCCACACACACACAGAGCCACTCACACAGAGCCACACACACAGAGCCACACACAGAGCCACACACACAGAGCCACAAACACAGAGCCACACACGGAGCCACACACACACACAGAGTTACACACACACAGAGCCACACACACACAGAGCCACACACACACAGAGCCACACACACACAGAGCCACACACACACACAGAGCCACACACACACAGAGCCACACACACACAGAGCCACACACACACAGAGCCACACACACACAGAGCCACACACACACAGAGCCACACACACACAGAGCCACACACACACAGAGCCACACACACACAGAGCCACATACACACACACAGAGCCACACACACAAAGCCACACACACACACAGAGCCACACACACACAGAGCCACACACACACACACAGAGCCACACACACACACAGAGCCACACACACAGAGCCACACACACAGAGCCACACACACACAGAGCCACACACACACAGAGCCACACACACACAGAGCCACACAAACACAGAGAGCCACACAGAGCCACACACACACAGAGCCACACACACACACAGAACCACACACACACACACAGAGCCACACACACAGAGCCACACACACACACAGAGCCACACACACACACACAGAGCCACACACACACAGAGCCACACACACACAGAGCCACACACACACAGAGCCACAAACACAGAGCCACACACACACACACAGAGCCACACACAGAGCCACACACACAGAGCCACACACACACACAGCCACACACACACAGAGCCACACACACACAGAGCCACACACACAGAGCCACACACACAGAGCCACACACACACAGAGCCACACACACACAGAGCCACACACACACCCACAAAGCCACACACACAGAGCCACACACACACACACAGAGCCACACACACACACAGAGCCACACACACACACACAGAGCCACACACACACACAGAGCCACACACACACACAGAGCCACACACACACACAGAGCCACACACACACACAGAGCCACACACACACACAGAGCCACACACACACACAGAGCCACACACACACACAGAGCCACACACACACACAGAGCCACACACACAGAGCCACACACACAGAGCCACACACACAGAGCCACACACACACCCACAGAGCCACACACACACCCACAGAGCCACACACACACACACAGAGCCACACACACACACAGAGCCACACACACACACAGAGCCACACACACACACAGAGCCACACACACACACACAGAGCCACACACACACACACAGAGCCACACACACACACAGAGCCACACACACACACAGAGCCACACACACACAGAGCCACACACACACACAGAGCCACACACACAGAGCCACACACACAGAGCCACACACACACCCACAGAGCCACACACACACCCACAGAGCCACACACACACCCACAGAGCCACACACACACACACAGAGCCACACACACACACACAGAGCCACACACACACACACAGAGCCACACACACACACACAGAGCCACACACACACACAGAGCCACACACACACACAGAGCCACACACAGAGCCACACACACACACAGAGCCACACACACACAGAGCCACACACACACAGAGCCACACACACACACAGAGCCACACACACAGAGCCACACACACAGAGCCACACACACAGAGCCACACACACAGAGCCACACATACACACACACAGAGCCACACAGAGCCACACACACAGAGCCACACACACACAGAGCCACACACACACAGAGCCACACACACACAGAGCCACACACACACAGAGCCACACACACACAGAGCCACACACACACAGAGCCACACACACACACACAGAGCCACACACACAGTGCCACACACACACAGAGCCACACACACACACACACAGAGCCACACACACACACACACACATAGCCACACACACACACACAGCCACACAGAGCCACACACACACACACACACACAGAGCCACACACACACAGAGCCACACACACACAGAGCCACACACACACAGAGCCACACACACACAGAGCCACACACACACAGAGCCACACACACAGAGCCACACACACACACAGAGCCACACACACACAGAGCCACACACACAGAGCCACACACACAGAGCCACACACACAGAGCCACACACACAGCCACACACACAGCCACACACACAGCCACACATACACACAGAGCCACACACACAGAGCCACACACACACAGAGCCACACACACACAGAGCCACACACACACAGAGCCACACACACACACAGAACCACACACACACACACACAGAACCACACACACACACACACAGAACCACACACACACACAGAGCCACACAAACACACACACACATAGAGCCACACAAACACACACACATAGAGCCACACACACACACACACACACACACATAGAGCCACACACACACACACACACACACAGAGCCACACACACACACACACAGAGCCACACACACACACACACAGAGCCACACACACAGCCACACATACACACACAGCGCCACACACACACACAGAGCCACACACACACACAGAGCCACACACACACACAGAGCCACACACACACACAGAGCCACACACACACAGAGCCACACACACACAGAGCCACACACACACAGAGCCACACACACACCCAGAGCCACACACACACACAGAGCCACACACACACAGAGCCACACACACACACAGAGCCACACACACACACAGAGCCACACACACACACAGAGCCACACACACACAGAGCCACACACACACAGAGCCACACACACACACACCGAGCCACACACACACCCAGAGCCACACACACACACCCAGAGCCACACACACACACACAGAGCCACACACACACACACACAGAGCCACACACACACACACACAGAGCCACACACACACACAGAGCCATACACACACACACAGAGCCATACACACACACACACACAGAGCCACACACACACACAGAGCCACACACACACACAGAGCCACACACACACACAGAGCCACACACACACACAGAGCCACACACACACACAGAGCCACACACACACACACACACACACATAGAGCCACACACACATAGAGCCACACACATAGAGCCACACACACACACACACAGAGCCACACACACACACACACAGAGCCACACACACACACACACAGAGCCACACACACACACAGAGCCACACACACACACACAGAGCCACACACACACACACACAGAGCCACACACACACACACACAGAGCCACACACACACACAGAGCCACACACACACAGAGCCACACACACACAGAGCCACACACACACAGAGCCACACACACACAGAGCCACACACACACAGAGCCACACACACACAGAGCCACACACACACAGAGCCACACACACACAGAGCCACACACACACAGAGCCACACACACACAGAGCCACACACACACAGAGCCACACACACACACAGCCACACACACACACAGAGCCACACACACACAGAGCCACACACACACAGAGCCACACACACACAGAGCCACACACACACAGAGCCACACATACACACACACAGAGCCACACACACAAAGAGCCACACATACACACACACAGAGCCACACACACACAGAGCCACACATACACACACACAGAGCCACACATACACACAGAGCCACACACACACAGAGCCACACACACACAGAGCCACACACACACACATACACACACATAGAGCCATACACACACACATAGAGCCACACACACAGAGCCACACACACACAGAGCCACACACACACAGAGCCACACACACACAGAGCCACACACACACACAGAGCCACACACACAGAGCCACACACACACACAGCCACACACACACACAGAGCCACACACACAGAGCCACACACACACACACACACACACAGAGCCACACACACACAGAGCCACACATACACACACAGAGCCACACACACACAGAGCCACACACACACACACACACACACGGAGCCACACATACACACACACAGAGCCACACACACACAGAGCCACACACACACACACAGAGCCACACACACACACACCCAGAGCCACATACACAGAGCCACACACACATACACATACACAGAGCCACACACACAGAGCCACACACACACACACAGAGCCACACACACAGAGCCACACACACACAGAGCCACACACACACACAGAGCCACACACACACACAGAGCCACACACACACAGAGCCACACACACACAGAGCCACACACACACAGAGCCACACACACACACAGAGCCACACACACACAGAGCCACACACACACACACAGAGCCACACACAGAGCCACACACACACACAGAGCCACACACACACACACACACACAGAGCCACACACACACACAGAGCCACACACACACAGAGCCACACACACACACAGACCACACATACACACACACAGAGCCACACACACACAGAGCCACACACACACAGAGCCACACACACACAGAGCCACACACACACACACACACAGAGCCACATACACACACACACAGCCATACACACAGAGCCACACACACATACACACAGAGCCACACACACAGAGCCACACACACACAGAGCCACACACACACAGAGCCACACACACACACACAGAGCCACACACACACAGAGCCACACACACACACAGAGCCACACACACACACAGAGCCACACACAGAGCCACACACAGAGCCACACACACACAGAGCCACACACACACACAGAGCCACACACACACACAGAGCCACACACAGAGCCACACACACACAGAGCCACACACACACACACAGAGCCACACACAGAGCCACACACACAGAGCCACACACACAGAGCCACACACACACAGCCACACACACACAGAGCCACACACACACAGAGCCACACACAGAGCCACACACACACACACAGAGCCACACACAGAGCCACACACAGAGCCACACACAGAGCCACACACACACACAGAGCCACACACACAGAGCGCCACACACACAGAGCGCCACACATACACAGAGCCACATACACACACAGAGCCACACACACAGAGCCACACACACACACACAGAGCCCCCCCACACACACACACAGAGCCCCCCCACACACACACACAGAGCCCCACACACACACACACACACAGAGCCACACACACACACACACACAGAGCCCCCCCCCACACACACAGAGCCCCACACACACACACACACAGAGCCACACACACACAGAGCCCCACACAGAGCCCCACACACACAGAGCCACACACACACACACAGAGCCACACACACACAGAGCCACACACACACACAGAGCCACACACACAGAGCCACACATACACACACACACAGAGCCACACACACAGAGCCACACACACACACACACAGAGCCACACACACACAGAGCCACACACACACAGAGCCACATACACACACACAGCCATACACACAGAGCCACACACACAGCCATACACACAGAGCCACACACACATGCACACACACAGAGCCACACACACACACAGAGCCACACACACACACACACAGAGCCACACACACACACACACAGAGCCACACACACACACACACAGAGCCACACACACACACACACAGAGCCACACACACACACAGAGCCACACACACACACAGAGCCACACACACACACAGAGCCACACACACACACAGAGCCACACACACACACAGAGCCACACACACACACAGAGCCACACACACACAGAGCCACACACAGAGCCACACACAGAGCCACACACAGAGCCACACACAGAGCCACACACACACACAGAGCCACACACACAGAGCCACAAACACAGAGCCACACACAAATACACACACACAGAGCCACACACAGAGCCACACACACACACACAGAGCCACACACACCCACACACACACACAGAGCCACACACACACAGAGCCACACACACACAGAGCCACACACACACAGAGCCACACACACACAGAGCCACACACACACAGAGCCACACACACACAGAGCCACACACACACACACACAGCCACTCACAAACACAGAGCCATACACACACAGCCACACACACACAGAGCCCCACACACACAGAGCCCCACACACACAGAGCCACACACACACAGAGCCACACACACACACAGAGCCACACACACACAGAGCCACACACACACAGAGCCACACACACACAGAGCCACACACACACAGAGCCACACACACAGAGCCACACACACAGAGCCACACACACACAGAGCCACATACACACACACAGAGCCACACACACACAGAGCCACACACACACACACACACACACACAGAGCCACACACACACAGAGCCACACACACACAGAGCCACACACACACAGAGCCACACACACAGAGCCACACACACACAGAGCCACACACAGAGCCACACACAGAGCCACACACACAGAGCCACACACACACACAGAGCCACACACACACACAGAGCCACACACACACACAGAGCCACACACACACACAGAGCCACACACACACAGAGCCACACACACACAGAGCCACACACACACAGAGCCACACACACACAGAGCCACACACACACAGAGCCACACACACACAGAGCCACACACACAGAGCCACACACACACACACACACACAGAGCCACACACACAGAGCAACACACACAGAGCCACACACACACACATACACACAGAGCCACACACATACACACAGAGCCACACACATACACACAGAGCCACACACACAGAGCCACACACACACACACATACACAGAGACACACACAGAGTCACACATACACAGAGACACACACACACACACACAGTCACACACACACACAGAGACACACACACACACACACAGTCACACACACACACAGAGCCACACACACACACACAGCCACACACACACACAGAGCCACACACACACACACACACACACACAGAGCCACACACACACACAGAGCCACACACACACACACAGAGCCACACACACACAGAGCCACACACACACAGAGCCACACACACACACACACACAGAGAGCCACACACACACACACAGAGAGAGCCACACACACACACACACACACACAGAGCCACACACACACACAGAGCAACACACACACAGAGCAACACACACACAGAGCAACACACACACACACAGAGCAACACACACACACAGAGCAACACACACACAGAGCAACACACACACACAGAGCAACACACACACACAGAGCCACACACACACAGAGCCACACACACACAGAGCCACACACACACAGAGCCACACACACAGAGCCACACACACACAGAGCCACACACAAATACACACACACAGAGCCACACACAAATACACACACACAGAGCCACACACACAGAGCCACACACACAGAGCCACACACACACACACACACACACAGAGCCACACACACACACAGAGCCACACACACACACACACACACAGAGCCACACACACACAGAGCCACACACACACAGAGCCACACACACACAGAGCCACACACACACAGAGCCACACACACACAGAGCCACACACACACAGAGCCACTCACACAGAGCCACACACAGAGCCACACACACAGAGCCACAAACACAGAGCCACAAACACAGAGCCACAAACACAGAGCCACACACGGAGCCACACACACACACAGAGTTACACACACACAGAGCCACACACACACAGAGCCACACACACACAGAGCCACACACACACAGAGCCACACACACACACAGAGCCACACACACACAGAGCCACACACACACAGAGCCACACACACACAGAGCCACACACACACAGAGCCACACACACACAGAGCCACACACACACAGAGCCACACACACACAGAGCCACACACACACAGAGCCACATACACACACACAGAGCCACACACACAAAGCCACACACACACACAGAGCCACACACACACAGAGCCACACACACACACACAGAGCCACACACACACACAGAGCCACACACACAGAGCCACACACACAGAGCCACACACACACAGAGCCACACACACACAGAGCCACACACACACAGAGCCACACACACACAGAGCCACACACACACAGAGCCACACACACACAGAGCCACACACACACAGAGCCACACACACACAGAGCCACACACAGAGCCACACACAGAGCCACACACACACACAGAGCCACACACACACAGAGCCACACACACAGAGCCACACACACAGAGCCACACACACACAGAGCCACACACACAGCCACACACACACACACAGAGCCACACACACAGAGCCACACACACAGAGCCACACACACAGAGCCACACACACAGAGCCACACACACAGAGCCACACACACAGAGCCACACACACAGAGCCACACACACAGAGCCACACACACAGAGCCACACACACAGAGCCACACACAGAGCCACACACACACACATACACACAGAGCCACACACATACACACAGAGCCACACACATACACACAGAGCCACACACATACACACAGAGCCACACACACACATACTGTTGGACACGGCCTCGTGGCGTGGCCCGACCCCGTCCGCATGGAGGGCCCAGGACGACATCGGCCCTCCATTTACCTACTATCGACCCCCCTGACACGCATCTTCATGAACCATCGGCGCGGGCAGCCTCCCCGGCCACCGACAGCTCTCCCCCTCCCTGGTACCCCGGCGGAACCTGCTCGCCGACGCTGCCAGCCGGGCACCCTGACCAGGCCACCCCTTCCGGCCCGACTCCATCTTGGGACCCTCACGCCCCGAACACGTGGCCACAGCCGTCCCGGGGCCGGCTCCAGCGAAGCCCAGACATTGCGGCACCAGGACCCTCCTAGGTGGTAAAGTGGCCACTCGACCAGATCCCGGAGGAGGGGAGTCCCGATGGGCCTTCCAACGCCCCCGGACGCCTGGTATCGATCGCTCTCCAGGCTCCCTGGGCGCTGGCGCCGCCCCCCTGCTGGGTGTCTGGACACCTTCATCCCGGCCCCCTCTGACCCCCGGGCGCGAGGGTCCGGACATCAAAGCCCTCCAGTCCTATATCTGGGCCAACCCCGGATCAAAAGGGTAGTTGTATCTGGAGTCGAAGCCCTGCTGACCTCGTCGCGGCTGATCCTGATCCGAACTCTTGCACCTGGAACTATCTTCGAGGCCCTGCTGACGCTGTCGCGGCCTGACCAAGCTAAACCACCTTCGGGGCCCTGCTGACGCTGTCGCGGCCTGTCCAAGCTGAAACTATCTTCGAGGCCCTGCTGACGCTGACGCGGCCTGTCCTAGCTAAACTATCTTCGAGGCCCTGCTGACGCTGTCGCGGCCTGTCCAAGCTGAACTATCTACGAGGCCCTGCTGACGCTGTCGCGGCCTGACCAAGCTGAACTATCTTCGAGGCCCTGCTGACGCTGTCGCGGCCTGACCAAGCTGAACTATCGTCGAGGCCCTGCTGACGCTGTCGCGGCCTGACCAAGCTGAACTATCTTCGAGGCCCTGCTGACGCTGTCGCGGCCTGAACCCTTGAACTATCCACGCACCAGTGGGTGCCAAGACTGTCCCGCTACCCCCTTTCCCCGAGACCACGACATTACGGATCCCTCGATCCTTGCCGCTACCCTGCCAAGAACTTGCTTTGATTACTTACATAAAGATTCTGATGAATATCCTTCTTGTGTGGTGTCTATCTGTAAGTAGTGTGATTGCTCTGCTGTTACGATTGTAGGAGAGGAGCCTCGCCAAGGAGGCCTCCCTACGGCGCTCGGCCTATTCCCCAGAGAGAGGTGGGACTCGGGGCGGACAGTCAGACACCTTCTGTCTCCCCTGGGGGTCGCCTTTCCAACACATACACAGAGCCACACACACACACACAGAGCCACACACACACACATACACAGAGCCACACACACACACAGAGTCACACACACACACACACACAGAGTCACACACACACAGAGCCACACACACACACAGAGCCACACACACACACAGAGCCACACACAGAGCCACACACACACACACACACAGAGCCACACACACACACAGAGCCACACACACACAGAGCCACACACACACAGAGCCAGACACACACACACACACACACACACACACACACAGAGCCACACACACACACAGAGCCACACACACACACAGAGCAACACACACACAGAGCAACACACACACACAGAGCAACACACACACACAGAGCCACACACACACACAGAGCAACACACACACACAGAGCAACACACACACACAGAGCAACACACACACACACAGAGCAACACACAGAGCCACACACACAGAGCCACACACACAGAGCCACACACACAGAGCCAGACACACACACAGAGCCAGACACACACACAGAGCCAGACACACACACACAGAGCCACACACACACACACAGAGCCACACACACACACACAGAGCCACACACACACACAGAGCCACACACACACACAGAGCCACACACACACACGGAGACAGAGCCACACACACACGGAGACAGAGCCACACACACACGGAGACAGAGCCACACGCAGAGCCACACAGATACAGAGCCACACAGACACAGAGCCACACACACACACAGAGCCACACACACACACAGAGCCACACACACACAGACACAGAGCCACACAGACACAGAGCCACACAGACACAGAGCCACACAGACACAGAGCCACACACACACAGAGCCACAGACACACAGAGCCACAGACACACAGAGCCACAGACACACAGAGCCAGACACACACAAAGTCTCACACACACAAAGTCTCACACACACAAAGTCTCACACACACAAAGTCTCACACACACAAAGTCTCACACACACACAAAGTCTCACACACACACAAAGTCTCACACACACACAAAGTCTCACACACACACAAAGTCTCACACACACACAAAGTCTCACACACACAAAGTCTCACACACACAAAGTCTCACACACACAAAGTCTCACACACACAAAGTCTCACACACACAAAGTCTCACACACACACAGAGATGAAGGCAGTAAGAGGTATGCTAATCTCGCTAGTTTTATGTAGCTCCCTTTTGAATAGAGATATAAAAACATACACACACACACATACGAAAGATTGTCCAATTATTAAGAGATGAAGCAGGTTTAGGAGGTGCTTCGGTAGAGACGCTTCTGTGCTGTACGCAAGCCAAATAATTCCGGTAATAATAGAGGAAGGTTTCGGTAAATAGGAGAACTAAAGAGAATTATAGGGGCTGTAAAAATAATCTTTAAAATCACCACAAGTATACAATATCCACATGCACGTGAAAGCAACGGAAATGGGTAAGTAGATAATGTGATTACACCGAAAGTTACGCGAAAAAAAGTTCAGCCAGAAAGGAGATAGCATCTCCTTCTATTAACGAGTCCATGATGTCAGTTTCCATTAAGATCTGAACTCAGGAAACCAACTGTTTCTTGTGTTTTGCAACCTAACAACTCATATATGCCATTTCAATACATTGATATTTTCAAATTTTAAGAATTCATAAGCGTGCCACTTTTCCTGCTATTTCTCTGAACGGTCCTACAAAGACGACCGTTGGATGGGAAGCTCGCTTTAGTCCGAGTGCTAAAGGAGGTATGCGGCTCTTGGCCTACCAGCTGTGGCAGCAGGTCTTTCAGCGAGGTGTGCACACAAGGCACGTGGAAGCCTCTCTCATCTTTGGGGACCCGGCAGTGACAGGATCAGAAGCACGCATGGATGTGCGAGAGCGAGAAGTCAAAAGGTGCCCAAAAATGGCGGTTTGGGATGGGTGAATAGAAGAGTGCAAGAAAGTAAGCGTCACTAGCTCCAGAGCTCTCCACAAAGCGCGGGAGACAGAAGGAAGATAGTTCATGCTATTAACGCGGGTCGCGGAAGAGCACTCCAGCGGCCCCGGTGTAGAGCCCCCGGGTCCACCCTCGAATCCGATGCGGACAGGCCCAGGTACCCATCCGTCCCTGGCCACACACCTGCCCTCCCCAAAGGCGTGGGCGATTCTCCATCATGTCCCGCTGTCATTCTCCCCAGGCCCTATTTTCCTTGCTTAACCTGTCCCAGGACCCTCCCTGTTGGGCCCCGTCACTGCCCCTGTCCAGGCCCGGCTCCTCACCTCGGTGAGATGGTGCTCGGCGGCCTCTCGCAGGGCCGGGTCCATGGTGCCGCGCAGGGCTTCGATGATGGTGCTGGGCTCCATGGCTGCGGAAGGGCTGGCGGGGCTGTGCGATCGTAGTGATGAAGAGATGCGGGCGCTGCGCACATGGACCCACTGCTCCTGCCACCGGCGCCAAAGGAAGAGAATCGCCCAGTCCCCGGATGCAGCCCCTTGTACTTCTGGGACGTGCACTTCCGCCCGACGCGGGGCACGCCAGGGCATGGAGTCCAGCACCG
This sequence comes from Lissotriton helveticus, assembly GCF_964261635.1. Classification (NCBI taxonomy): domain Eukaryota; kingdom Metazoa; phylum Chordata; class Amphibia; order Caudata; family Salamandridae; genus Lissotriton; species Lissotriton helveticus. Next base: position 1,223,490,123 of record NC_136065.1, read on the forward strand.
GGACCGGCGGACGGGGAGGACGGAGGACCTACCCGAAGGGCTTGGAGCACATGTACCGCAGCTGCAGTCAGCTGACCCTCATCTGCAGGGTTCCAGCTCCATCTTGGATTTCTGTGAAAAAAATACAAAAACGTTGCCCCTATGCACAATTTCACGCCTATATTTTAATGTCCCAGCCTGTACAGAAAATAGAGAAGCACTTACGGCCGGTATTTTATCCCCTTTAGCAGACATACTTTAACAAGCGCTCGAGCGCTCGCCGTTTGCTTTAAGCCCCGCCCTTTTCAGACTGGGGGGCGTGTTTTTTCCTTAAGACATCACGGATAGAAAGGACAGCAAAAAACACGCCCCTCAATCCGAAACAGACGGGGCTTAAAGTGACGGACACAGCTCTTCTCCAATGGCTGGCCGCCGTTTAGGAAGCCAGCCAATGGAGAAGAGCTAGCTCGTTTACCTCCCTACTAGAAGACATAAGATCTCGTCAGCGAGACTGCGCATGCGCAGCCTACGCTAGCCGAGACCGAAAAAGGTATTAAACTGACCAGTTAGTGGCCATGAACTGAAAATGCCTTCTTCATACATGTTGGACAGGCCCCAGGAAGGGCTCGCTCCCTCCCCGCATGACGCCCCGCATCTCTGTGTCACGGGCCCGGGCCCCCTTCAGCCCCATTGCCCGGGCCAACCGCCATCTTGGACACTGCACCACGCGGCCGCGTGGCCTCAGCTCGACCCCAACCCTGGGCCTGGCCAGGCCCCGACATCCCGGCACCACCATCCACCCAGGAGGTGAACGGACCACTTGGCAGGTTAATGGGAGAAAGAAGGGGGCGATGGCTCTCCCCCGCCAGGTGCCGATCGCCCCCAGCCTCCCCGGGTGCTGGCTCCACCCCCCTGCTGGGTGTCTGGACTCCCTCATCCCGGACCTCCCGACCTCCCAGTGCGAGGGCCCGGACATCAAAGGGGGCCAGACCTATAACTGAGGCAGCCCCAGAGCAGGAGGGCAGTTGTATCCTGGAGTCGAGAGACACCGAGAAGAACTCATCCTTGACGGACTGCTGGCGCTGCCGCAGCCCTGCCTTGTGAACTATCGCCCTGCCTGCTGGCGCTGCCGCGGCCTTCTGCAACCTTCATCCTCGTGGGACCTGCTGGCGCTGCCGCGGCCCGTTGTAACCGTCATCCTCGTTGGGACCTGCTGGTGCTGCCGCGGCCCGTTGCAACCGTCATCCTCGTTGGGACCTGCTGGCGCTGCCGCGGCCCGTTGCCATATACGACCTCTTCGGGACCTGCTGGCGCTGCCGCGGTCCGACCCGTCCGAACACCGAGCTCGAGGATTGTGAGCTACCGCCGTTTCACCTCAGTACCAGTAGGTACCAAGACTGTCCCGCTACCCCTTCCCCTACTAGAGACTAGAATTGAGAGGATCATCGTGTCCTGATCTCCTTGTATCGTACTACCTTACTCCAAGAACTGCCTATAAAGGGTGTTAATCTGATCTTCGTGTGGTGTCCATCTGTGGGGGGGAAGTTACTTGTCTGTACGATCGCTGGAGACGGCCCTCACCGGAGGCCTCTCCCCTTGTGCTCGGCCGACCCTCCAGGTCCCCGTCTAACATTGGTGGCCAGCGGCGCGATCCGAACCAACGCGTAACCGTACAGAGAGTAACTCACCCTACGACTAATCCACAATGACGACCAGAGAGAGCGGATCTGCAGAGAAATTCCAGATGGAAAAACTGGAAGAGTACAACCACCGAGAGCTAAAACAATTTTGCATGGAACTAGGCATTGCCACCACCGGTCTGAGCACGAAAGAGGACTTCAAACACGCCCTAGAATCCTGGGCAGAGACAAACACCGCTCTGACGGAAGAAAGGAGAACGGATCTCTCCCGGGAAGAGATCCGAGAACGAGAGAAAAATAGACTTCACGAGTTAGAGTTGGCACGGCTCAAATTAGACGGAGAGTTGAAACTGGCAGAACAAAAGATGAACTTAGAACACTTACGGCTCCAAGAAGAGCGAGAGGAGAAGCAGAGACAGAGAGAACTCTAAGAAAAAAGACTGGCATACGAACACGAGTGCAAGCTGGCGGAGATAGAAATGCGCAAACAGAACAAAGACCTAGGGGTGCCCGAGCAACCGCGCCCCCCAGGGACTACCGAACAAAAGGTCCACATCCCCAAAGATGTGGTCCGTGAATATTATCGGAACGACGACATACAGCAGTGGTTCAAGGCCTACGAGATCGCCATGACTGCCCACCGGATCGCTCGAAGTGACTGGGGAGCCGGTCTATGGGGGAGATTCGTCAATGAAGGCCGGGATGCCCTGCTGCAGCTTCCGGACCATCAAATGACGTCCTATGACCACATGAAGGCCGCCCTCCTCAGTCGATATGGGCTGACGCCCGAGATGTACCGCCAGAGGTTCCGCAACTGCACCCGGATCCCGGGTACAACCTGGATAGAATATGTGAACTATTTCAGCCGAGCCTTCGAGGGATGGATCAAGGGTAGCAACGTAACAACCTACGAGCAGCTCTTCAACCTCATTGTGTGGGAGCACCTCTCCAACAACTGCTTCGTCGAGCTCAGGCAGCACCTCCTCGACCGCAAATTGACTGACCCACGGCAGCTCGCCGCCGAGGCTGACCGATGGGAGAGCACCCGGGTAACCCGGAGTGGACCAAACGAGCAGAACAGAACCAACCAAGGTCCTCATCGTCCCCGAGGAGGAGGAGGAGGACAGGGCCGGGGCAGAGACGCCGTTCCGGCCGCTCCCGCAAACAACACCCCGCCCCCGGCCGGCCGGGGCAACCCCCCGATGCGCCCGGGGTTCCGAGCCAACGTTACGTGTCACCGATGCCAACGAGTCGGCCACTATGCCAGTGACCCGACCTGCCCAAAGAACCAGACCCCCGGGCCCTGCCAGGTGGCTGCCGCCGCCCTAGGGGAAGAGCAAGTCTCCGAAGAGCCTGGCGAGTACGAGCAGGAGCAGCCCGAGTGGGAACCCGCCGCCATGACCCTGGCCTGCCTAGGGGGAAGAGACCTGATCCCGCGGGCTCCCCTACCAGCCAACACCAGGAAATACAGTCAGCGGGTGAACATAAATGGGCGTAAGGCCGAAGCCCTGCGTGACACAGGGGCCAGTGTGACGGCCGTCCGTTGTCACCTGGTGACCCCAGAACAAATCCTGCCAAACGTTCTTTGCCCCGTCCGATCGGCCGACAATTCGGAGAGCCTGTGTCGGATGGCCTGCGTCCCCTTCGAATGGGGAGGAGTGTCCGGTATGCTAAAAGTGACTGTCCGCGACGATGCCCCCGTGGACTGCCTCCTGGGGAACGATCTCGAGAGTTCCCAGTGGGCAGCCGTTGAAAGAAGAGAGCACCTGGGGATGTTGGGCCTCCCGGGCTGGGCGTGTGTAACAACCCGGTCCATGGCCGCCGACACCATCCCTGGATCTGAAGAACCCGAATGGCCAGCACCGCCTCCCCCGATCGCTCCAGAGGGAAACTCCATCCCTACCAACCCCCCGGAACAAACCCAAGAAGAGGCCGCTCAGCCCCAAGACCTTCCCGACCTGGCTCAGTGGCGTCAGGAAGGGGGGCCCACCCAAGAACAATTCCGGCAAGAGCAAAAGACATGTTCCTCCCTCGAGGGACTGCAACAGCAAGCGCTCGCCCAGAGCGCAGGAGACACCGCAGGAGCCCACTGGATCTATTGGGACAATGACTTACTGTACAGCGAACAAAGAATAGCGGAGCTGGGGGCCAGTCGAGTGCTGGTGGTGCCCCTCCGCTTCAGAGACTTCCTTTTGAACTTGGCCCATGATGTCCCCCTGGCTGGACACTTGGGGCAAGACAAAACATACAACCGCCTGGTGACTCACTTTTACTGGCCGAAAATGAGAAATGACGTCTCCAACCACTGCCGGTCCTGCCCGACCTGCCAGGCCAGCGGGAAGAGCGGCCGCAAACTCAAGGCACCCCTGCAACCATTCCCCGTTGTGACCACCCCGTTCGAAAGGGTGGGAATAGACATTGTGGGGCCCCTGGACCCCCGAACAGCACAAGGGCATCGATTCATCCTGGTCGACCACGCCACCCGCTATCCTGAGGCGGTTCCCCTTCGAACTGTAACCGCACCAGTGGTAGGTCGAGCCTTAATGGGAATCTTCTCTCGGGTGGGCTTCCCCAGGGAAGTCGTCAGCGACAGGGGCACGAACTTTATTTCAAAATATATGAAATCCTTATGGCAACAGTGCGGAGTCACCTACCGATTCACAACCCCCTATCACCCGCAAGGAAACGGACTGGTCGAGCGATTCAACCGCACTCTCAAGGGGATGATCATGGGGCTGGAAGAACCCCTACGCCGCCAGTGGGACGTGCTACTACCGTGCCTCCTCTTCGCCTACCGAGAAGTACCCCAGAAGTCCCTCGGCTTCAGCCCCTTCGAACTCCTGTACGGACACCCTGTTCGCGGGCCTCTCAGCCTAGTTAAAGAAGAGTGGGAAATGGCCCCCCTGAAGACCCCTCCAGACGTCTACAAGTACCTCCTGACCCTCCGTAATCAGACCCGGCGATTCAGAGAGATCGCCAAAGCCAATCTTGAGGCTAGTCAGGAGGACATGAAGAAGTGGTACGATCAACATGCCTCCTCCACCGAATTCGAGCCTGGCCAGCAGGTATGGGTGATGTCCCCCATCGAACCTTGTGCCTTACAGGACAAGTGGACGGGGCCCTTCAAGGTGATCGAGCGTAAGAGCCCCGTCACCTACCTCATCGACATGGAATCCCCCCGGAACCCCCTCCGGGTCCTCCACGCCAACAGACTCAAACCCCACTTCGTGCGCTCGGAGCTCAGCCTGCTGATGGCTACAGACAGTGGAGCGGAAGAGGACTCCGAGCCCCTCCCTGACCTACTGGGGACCGGGGAAAAAGATGGTTCAGTGGACAGGGTCCCACTCTCCGAGGCCCTGACCCCGGAGCAGCGCCAAGACTGTCGGGCCCTCCTGCTGCAATTTGCAAGCCTATTCTCCCTCGCACCCGGGGTCACCCCTGGTGCCTGCATGACGTGGACACTGGCAACAGTCCTCCTATCCGACACCGGCCGTATCGAGTACCAGACCGGGTACGCACTTGCATCCAAGAAGAAGTCTCCAAGATGCTCGCACTCGGAGTCATCGAACCCTCGGACAGCCCCTGGGCCAGCCCGGTTGTACTGGTCCCCAAAGCTGCGGCCCCGGGCACCACACCCGAGCTCCGATTCTGCATCGACTATCGGGGTCTGAACGCCGTCACCCGAACCGACGCTCACCCCATCCCCTGAGCCGACGAACTAGTCGACCGCATGGGGGCGGCCCGCTACCTAAGCATCTTCGACCTAACGGCGGGCTACTGGCAGATCGGCCTCACCCCCAGGGCACAAGAACGATCCGCTTTCTCCACCCCGGATGGACACTACCATTTCAGAGTGATGCCATTCGGCATGAAAAACGCTCCAGCCACGTTTCAACGACTTGTGAACCAGGTATTAGCGGGCCTCGAAGAGTTCAGCGCCGCATACCTGGACGACATCGCGGTGTATAGCCGCCACTGGTCAGACCACCTCCGCCACCTCCGAGGGGTCCTGCAGGCCCTCCAACAGGCCGGCCTCACAATCAAGGCCAGCAAGTGCCAAATCGGCCAGGGGTCCGTGACCTACCTCGGACACCAAGTGGGGAGCGGTCAGGTGGCCCCCCTCCAGCTCAAGATCACTGCCATCCAGTCCTGGCGCCCCCCCGTAACCCAAACCGAGGTCCGAGCCTTCTTGGGGCTCACCGGATACTATCGGCGGTTCGTGAAGGACTATGGCAGCATTGCGGGGCCCCTCACGGAACTCACATCCAAGACCAACCCAAAAACAGTCAACTGGACTCCCGACTGTCAAGCGGCCTTCGAGAGACTGAAGGCAGCCATGTGCACCGCTCCTGTGCTCCAGGCCCCCGACTACAGCCGTGAGTTCATCGTCCAGACTGATGCCTCAGACCATGGCATCGGGGCCGTCCTCTCCCAACTGAACCCCAAGGGAGTCGACCAACCAGTGGCCTTCATCAGCAGACGCCTCCTGCCCCGAGAACAGCGCTGGAGCACCACTGAGCGAGAGGCCTTCGCCGTAGTATGGGCCCTCAAGAAGCTCCGGCCTTACCTCTTCGGAGCCCACTTCCGGGTACAAACAGATCATCGGCCCCTGCAATGGCTAATGCAGATGCGGGGGGAGAACCCCAAACTATTGCGATGGTCCATCTCCCTGCAGGGGATGGACTTCACTGTGGAGCATCGCCCTGGCCAGGACCACGCCAACGCGGATGGCCTGTCCCGCTTTTTCCGCCTCGACGAGGAGAGTCCCCAAGAGGATGGGTGACTCTCCCCGCCTTCAGCTGGGGGGGACGCATGTTGGACAGGCCCCAGGAAGGGCTCGCTCCCTCCCCGCATGACGCCCCGCATCTCTGTCACGGGCCCGGGCCCCCTTCAGCCCCATTGCCCGGGCCAACCGCCATCTTGGACACTGCACCACGCGGCCGCGTGGCCTCAGCTCGACCCCAACCCTGGGCCTGGCCAGGCCCCGACATCCCGGCACCACCATCCACCCAGGAAGTGAACGGACCACTTGGCAGGTTAATGGGAGAAAGAAGGGGGCGATGGCTCTCCCCCGCCAGGTGCCGATCGCCCCCAGCCTCCCCGGGTTCTGGCTCCACCCCCCTGCTGGGTGTCTGGACTCCCTCATCCCGGACCTCCCGACCTCCCAGTGTGAGGGCCCGGACATCAAAGGGGGCCAGACCTATAACTGAGGCAGCCCCAGAGCAGGAGGGCAGTTGTATCCTGGAGTCGAGAGACACCGAGAAGAACTCATCCTTGACGGACTGCTGGCGCTGCCGCAGCCCTGCCTTGTGAACTATCGCCCTGCCTGCTGGCGCTGCCGCGGCCTTCTGCAACCTTCATCCTCGTGGGACCTGCTGGCGCTGCCGCGGCCCGTTGTAACCGTCATCCTCGTTGGGACCTGCTGGTGCTGCCGCGGCCCGTTGCAACCGTCATCCTCGTTGGGACCTGCTGGCGCTGCCGCGGCCCGTTGCCATCTACGACCTCTTCGGGACCTGCTGGCGCTGCCGCGTTCGACCCGTCCGAACACCGAGCTCGAGGATTGTGAGCTACCGCCGTTTCACCTCAGTACCAGTAGGTACCAAGACTGTCCCGCTACCCCCTTCCCCTACTAGAGACTAGAATTGAGAGGATCATCGTGTCCTGATCTCCTTGTATCGTACTACCTTACTCCAAGAACTGCCTATAAAGGGTGTTAATCTGATCTTCGTGTGGTGTCCATCTGTGGGGGGGAAGTTACTTGTCTGTACGATCGCTGGAGACGGCCCTCACCGGAGGCCTCTCCCCTTGTGCTCGGCCGACCCTCCAGGTCCCCGTCTAACAATACAATAATATCGGATGGATCATAAATTCTTTAGGGAATACAGTAGTATCTCCTGAAGATACTGCCCAGAGATTTTACGACTATTACTAAGCACTATATAAAGAGGAAGAAGATCCCAATTCAATGCAATTTAAAAAGCTACAGGATATTATGTACCCGTCGCTAGAACAAGAGATAGTGGACTTCATTAACAAATGCATTTCATCTGGTGAGGTTAAACAAGCTAAAACAGGCCTACCTAATAACAAAGCACCTGCCCTAGTTGGCTTCACAGCCACGTTGTATAAGACTTTTAAAGACACACTCTGTGGACCGTTACAAAAATTATTTTATCACTTCTTGCATCCCAAACTCTCAATAAAATTTTGATGGAATCTGAAACAATCCTTATATGAAAACCCAATATACACCCAAAGGAATATGGGTCATATTAACCCACAGCATTACTCAACATTGATGCTAAAATACATACTACAATTTGAGCGCACAGTTTGGAAGATCTTTGGTCTTCCTTGATTCATTTGGCTCAATAGTGCTTTATTCAGAAAAAACAGGCAATGGATAATGTCCACTTAGCCCTTGATCTGGGTCACGTGGTGACTAGGACAAGGTTCCAGATGCTCCTTTTCTCACATAGCCCAAACAATCTCTTCCCCATGGAACTTCATGACTTTGGTAGGGCCTCAGGGGTCATTCTCATCTGCTCAAAGTCCATAGGTCTGGCTACCTCAATGGTCGCAGACAGGACAATAGTTCTGGCACATACTCTTCCTCTCCTTTACAATACTTGGGACTTACAAACACAGTTTCCGCAGATCACCCATATGAAGGTAACATACCCTCACTTTTAGAAGCTCTTTTCAAAGACATCTATTGTTCAGATAAAATGGAAATCTCATGCTTTGTATTGTAGCCAAAAAAAGAGATTTACACAATTATTAGTTGTGTGCTAGACTCTCCCACTCATAGTACCAACCGCCACTTTGCAAAACATTCAAGACAAACTGATTGCATTTACATGGGGTAATAAGTCTCCCAGGATATACAAAAATATTATTCCAATCTAGTCACCAATGTGGCTTATCCTTCCCCCTCCTAGGAACCTATGTTCAGGCAACACAGCTTCAGCCCCTACCAGACATTACACAGCCCGACATTAGGAAACTTTAGGCCACCGGAGAAAATAGGTGCTCAGAGTTACCTATTCATGATCTGCCGTGGCTAACACCAAAATATCGAGGTATGGAAAGCCTCATATTCTCGACAAAAATCTCCATGAGACACTAACTGGTGTAAAGGAGGTGCGCAGGGGTGACTGCATTATGATTGCCTCCGTCTTCAATTCTCAACCATCCTGACTTTCTTACCGGTGTGCACGACCGGGACTTTAGAGGCTGGCTTTTAGCTCACTGTGCCACTGGATTCAAGCTAGCCTGGCTGATGAGGGGTGTTTACCCGAAACCGGTCCCAGGATGCTGGTTTCTGGTCAGGGAGGAACAGGCTTGGCAGTTCGGGCTGGACTGTTCTCACAAGGAGTAGGGTCAAGACTGATTTGCATATGGCTGCGTCCAAACTAAGGTGGTGTAGTGAGCAAAAGAACAAGTGGAGTGGTGTGGCTCACTGGTTAGAGGCGGCAGACCCGGAAGCAGAGAACGGCCCGGGACCAGGGTTCAATTCCCGACGCGGCAGGGTCGTGGACCAGGGTCAACGGACTCGATAATTCTCGCCTCGGTGCCTACTCTAACCAGGGAACACACTCGGCAACTCTGGGCATTAAGCTTGCCTCATCTCTACAACGGCCCCCCACAAGTCGCCGGGGATGCCTGGTTTCACCTTGGAGATACCCAGTAAGGGACCATCTCACAGGGAAAACCAGGACGGGTTCCCCAGCGGTCTCCAGCGCCACGATACTCCGGCAAGGAGTCGCAGTGCGCTTTACAAGTACACCCACATTTACATTTCATAATGGATTTACCCCAGATCTCATTACTGGAGGAGAATGTTTGAATCATTTAGCAGCACTGCTTTTGCCCCATAGAAGCTCTTAGTAACTGATGCAACTGAAGCCAGATTCGATCACTGGTATCATGGCATAAATGTTGGCATCTCCCTAGGATCAATCCCTTCAGATGTGCACTATTAGCACACTGGGCTCAACAGTAAAAACAGAAAGCAGCAGCACTGAGGTACCCCAAGAGTCTCACCCCCACCCAAACCACCCGATCCTCTTCTGAAAAGAAGATTAACAACGAGGAGGATTTCAAACATATATACATATATGCTGCTAAACAATCAATAACAATAATTGCTTCCCGTTTGCTAAACCAAGTTGAGTGTATAAAGAACGGAGAACTCATGGTTCTGTGCAGCAAAGGAGTTTATTTGCGCACAACATAAAGAGAATGGTTTGAAAATTATCTTAGAATTATATCTCACGCTAACGCAGCACCATGCAATGTTTGACTCGTCAGAGGCATGGTGGAAAACTGCAGGAAGAGGGGAACAATGGCTCATATATGGTGGTCCTGAGGGCAGGTTCAAATATTCGGGAAAAAGGTTGTGGAACAAATTAGATTTATAGTTTACAGACTTACCCATTAACCCCTGATGCTACTCTAGGTGACGGGTGATGAACCGGAACACTCCTTGACTATCCACACAGGCAAACTCCTCACACACTTCTTGTTTGCTGCCCACTTCAAAAAAGCCTAAATATAGAAGCAACCAAACCTGCTCCTTAAACATGTGCTAGTCATAACTTTGGCATATTTACACAATGGAAAATCTGTTGGCAACAGTAAAAGCCAAATTAACAAATTTGAGAAAACTTGGGCCCCTTTTTGTACATTAACGAAAAATGCAGGCTGGCACAGAAGGGGTTCGGGCCACATGTGAATGGTTCATCATCAGGTGTCTCCAACAAGTCGATAGCGAGCTACCAGTAGCTCACAGAAACCTTCAGAGTAGTTCCCAGCCTGTAGTTCATTTTTAACTAAGAACTGCAATAAATAAATGTTGGGTTTTCCTTAAAAAAGTTAAGAAACGGCCATGTTTATTTTACATTATTATCAGGCTGCCGATAGCAGAGCCTGATAATGAGCAGTGCTCCTCTCCGATTTAGACAAGTTTAGACTGCAGTATTGAGGTATTTAACTCAAATAAAAGTCGTTCTCAATTCAATATTGGATCATGGAAACACGATATTTCTGAAAGCTTTTTAATGAGTGAAAATGTAACTGAAGAGCTATTATTTTTTATTAAGTTAACAATTCATAAAATATTTTACCTTTTCAAAGTGTCATATTTACTAACTATAATAACAGCAGGCATCTTGCTCCCAGTGGCTGGTAGGCACCGTGCCATATTTGGAACTGAAAAATTTAGTCATTTTATTTTAAATGGGAGAAATTTAAAGTGAAGAAAAATTTTACTGTGAAACATGGTCTTAATGTTTTTCTCTACTTTAAATTAAGTCCTAATGTTTTCTGAAGCAGGTTTCTTTACTTTTAATTCCTCACATTTAAACAAATGAGTGTATTTTCCTGTTCAAATCAGGCACCATGTCTACAGGCCACTGGGAGAAATATACCTGCTGTTTGTTAACCGCATGCGTGCTAGGGGTTTTCCCGCTGCGCGCTGCGTTTTTTTAAAAACCGCGTTACATGACGAGCTCAGCTCGTCATGAGCGTCGTCACTCATGACGAGCTGAGTTCGTCATGAGCGCGGAAGGGGTTAAGACACTTTGACATGGGAAAAAATGTAAATGATGAGTTTTGTGTAATGCATATAAACAAAGTTAACTCTTCAGTTGAAATTCCTCCCAGTTCAAAGCGTTGCATTTACACACAGCAAGCATCATTCTCCCCGTGGCTGGAACGCACGCTGCCATTTTTATTAAAAAAAATAAGATTTTTTTTTTTAAAATGGGAAAAATTCAAAGTGCAGAAAAATGTTCAAACGAGGGCAGAAAATTTTTCCTTAATTATGAATATGTCTGTAGAAAATGTTTCTGCTTTTTACATTTCTCCCATTTAAAAAGAAAAATGGTTGTATGTCTGTGTGGTACAGTGCCAAATATGGCAACAGGAATGTCCTGTGCCACAAGTACATATGTGTCAGGCTCTCAGTCACCCATATACATATATCTTATTAATTCCCACACATCCCCACAGACCATGCACTCACTGACGCACATGGCAGCCCTATCAAAGTATCTCTAGTCATGGTATTTTTTCAAACCATAGTATTGGGACCATGGACATTTGGTTTAAAGTCAATAAAGCTGGGCGAGGGGGTGTCATGTAATAATGTGCGAGTTACATGGCCTTCAGTAGCTCACAAAGATTTTACTGATCAGAAGTAGCTCTCATTACAGAAAGGTTGGAGACCCCTGTTCTATATGGATCAGAAATTTGTCGTCCTGGCTTATCATCATCCAATGAGGAAGATTACCCAATCGTTGTCCTAGCACGTCATCATCATCCGGAGAGAGAAAAAGATGACCCAATAGACTCTACATAGCAGGCCCTGCTTTTAATGTGAAAGCACAATAAAAGCATCTGTGAGAGATCCTATGAGTGTTATTTTTATGAAGGTTGAATACCAATGCAATATTTTTGCCATCATAATATGCCTATATCTATATCATATAACAGAGTGTCTGATGATCCGAACCTGAACATTTTGTCAAAGCTACAATTCTGGAATGATACATTTCCCGTAACAAATACACTTTCAATAAAGTTTGGGGGGAAAAATAGCCTCTATTTTGAGCGGGTTTACCTAGCAATGCCTTGGTTAGAGCAATGCTTTATCTAGAAGCTGTATTAGTCCTGGACTGCAGCAGCTGATTGGCTTTGTTGGGTCTCGCTGGCAAAATGCATCCGCAAGGATGCATGTGTCCAGCTGGAGACCAATAGCGATCAGTCTGGGGGGGAAGGAGGACAAGAGGGTGTACGAGCTTGGATTGCTTGGATTCGTGTGCGCGAACGCGCACGTCGTGTCCCGCGCCGTACACATGCGCGCGCAGACAGACACTCGCTCACACACACACACCCCCTCCCCCACAGTCACACACACGCACTCCAAGACACATACACACACGCACGCACGCACACACGTACACAGCCCGCCTCCCCCGCACGCGCGCGCGCACGCACACACATGCTCTTTCCCCCCCCCGCCCCCAACAACCCACTCACCGGCTTTCTTCGTGCGGCGGCTCTCGGCGGCTCTCCTCAGCTGCAGGGCCCGGCAGCAGGTCTCTTCTTCCCTCCTTCGGCACCGGGGCGCAGGGTAGGCTCCTGCTAGCTCCGGTTCTCCAACTCGCGACTCTTCCGTGGGAGGCGGGGTAGGCTCCCGCCCTCCTACTTCCCGTTTCCGGTTGTCGCGCCGGCCTGCCTGACTTCCTGGTCGCAGGCCGGCACAGTGACGAGGATGTTTGATTTGCGGTATTTATTTATTTATGCATTTTTATATAGCGCGGACTTTACCCGAAGGCGGTATTTATTTATTTATGTATTTATGCATTTTTATATAGCGCGGACTTTACCCGAAGGCGTCAGAGCGCTTCACATTAGGAACAGAATTGAAACATAATGAGAAACATTACAAAAGAACAGGTTGCAAAAACATACGTTACTTACATAAGGTAATAGTGACAATTGTGAGCAAACAAAATACATGAGGTAGTAAAGGTAATAGTGACAATCGTGAGCAAACAAAATACTTGAGTAAAAATTGTGAGCAACCAAAATACATGAGGTAGTCAAAAGTGCACAAGAGGAAATGAAAGTGACAAGTGTGCAGTTATAAGAGAAAACAGAGTATAATTAGAGGTATAGTCCTGCAATAAGTGCTAGACACTCAGGCTCAGGAACAAGCGTTACATGGGCAAGGTGGCACTTGTGCAAGTATCAAAGGCAAAGACATGTGAGAGGTAGCAGCCGTGTGTTGCAAGGGCAGAGTGGTGTGTGCATGTTACAAAAGGGCACCGAACACCAGTACATGGAAAATACTGCAAAAAGGCAGACCCTCCAATCACACGCATACACTGGGAAGGCACTTCCATGGTCATGGAAAGTAGAAATTATCAGTAGTGGGAAGTCTTCCTCACAAATAGCAAGAGGACGTGAATTACTTTTGGAGGTGTCTCTGGAGGAGGAGAACTTTGAGGTCCCTTTTGAAGGCCTGGGAGGAGGCGGTGGTCCAGAGCTTTTTTTGGTCCTCTCGCGGTTTGTAAATACAAAACATATTGCATTACAAATGCTCAGTGGTACTCAATTTATCGGCCTCAGAAAGATGAAAAGATGAGTAATCCTGATGGGATGCAAACCATGACTTATTGGTTATTCGCATGCCATTGCGTTAGCTTTTTTTCTTTAATAAGAGATATTTAGTCTTAAAATATTTCTGTAACCCAGATGACTTTGTCGATTGGTTGTACAACACATATTGCATTACAAATGCTATAGGTGTCACATTTGTGAAAGTTAAAACTATTGGCATTGTAAATGACAAAGCTATTACTTTAGCTATTACTATAGCTATTTTCACAACCAACACATAAATAAAAAAAATGTAATTCACAATACCAATGGCTCAAACTTTCCTAATGCGAGACCTATTGCATTGCAAATGCTTGTTTTTTCTTCAGTGGTGCACACGCCCGCAGTGGTAGTGCTTTGTACTGCATGAGTGTGAGGGGTGTTTGCAGAAGAAGCCCCCACCAACAAGCACAAATGGCATAATGTGTATAATTCTGGCAATGGAACAGTTCATCTACAGGCACCTCTAAGGAACTTGTCCATCTTGTGACCGGCTTCATTATCAGAAGTCAGCATAGATTCCATCCAAGACACTTCTCCAAACCAAGATCCCCTAACATCAACTGATCGCTCCTGAACAACTAAAAACCCCAGATGTTATTAAAAAAAGATTGTGGGGGGGGGGAGGGGGGACATATCTTTCTCACTTCCTAAGCTAAACATGTTAAGTAATTAAGTAGTACAGTAAACAGGAGGGAAATATATACATTTTAGGACGCATATTATGCTTTTCACTTTTTACCCAAATCTGATGCCGTTCAGAAAAAACAGGAACATTCTGCATGAATGCATTAATACACGCACACTTGCTTTCTAATTCGAATGTATGATTAGACCACGCATACAAATACCACGCATGGCTTTACCACGCGAATTTTACTTCGCAAGTGGCTTTTTACCACGCTGGAATTTTCAACGAAGGATTATACCACGCATATAACGTAATAAGCACCCAACGTCCATCAAGCACAAATGACACTGAAATAAACACAATGATACTAATAGGTTAAAAAAATATGCGTTACGTAGTGACAGCGTTTGTCTTTTGTCACTTTCACTGACCCTCTAAAAACGTGTCCCCAAACAAGATGGTAGAAAAATTCGACGAAGAAGGTCAATTGTTATTAAGAATAAAGCATTTTAAAATACACTTTTAGTCACCATTTGAACCCGTTTTTAAAACAGATTAAAACACATATTTTATTTTAAATTACCGTTGTCACTCAATTAACATATATAAAGAGCTGTCCACCATTTTCTTATCAGTGGTTCGCCGCTAACTAGAGAGTAAACACTGTTGTGAGCAACTGGAGAAAGAAGGCTAAATTTTAGACCGTTACTGCCATCTACTGACCAAAGTAAGTACACGTTTTAACACACATTTAATAATATAAACGAATAGTAAATCTGGTAAAAGATTTTACAAAATGTATTTTAATTTTATCATAACAGAACTTATCTGAGGAGAGTGACAATTGCTTTCAACTGGAAAAAATATCGCAAAAGTAAGGAAAACATGTATTACTTTTTTTTTTAGCTTGATTTTGTCAAAATGTCACAGAAACCATGTTTCCAAAAAGCAATGTATGCCAAACAGTTTTTACAAACATAATGTCCGTGAAAGATGATATATGTCTAGAATTAACTCAAATTGAAAAGTAACTAATAAATTATTATTAATTTGATGAGTAGAGAGCAAAGAACATGTTGGGGCATATTTACAATTACTGGCGCATCCCTGCAAATTAGCAGGGATGCTCCAGTAATTGTGCGCCATGCCTCCGCCACCCATGATGCGCCGCAACAATGCGGCGCACCATGAGGCAAAAACAATAAAGGTGTCGCATTGTTGGAGTTGCGTCGCATGCGTGACGCAGCTCCAGCAATGCTCTGTGACCCATTTGACTAATGCTGCGGCAAGCCTTACGCCTGCTTCAAGCAGGCGCAGGGTTTTGACATAGCATTGGCCTAAAAGTGAGTGAGTGATATCTTGTAGATTTCACTCAGCCACTTGTATGAGGCGTTCCTGCGCCGGAACGCCCCCCCTGCACCGGAACGCCGCCTTAAAGCAAAGAACTTTAAAACGTGACGCGTCTCCCAGATGCATCACGTTGTAAATAGCCCGCACCATGGCGCATCTTTTGCGCCGCTGCTGCGTCACAAAAGTGACGCAACAGTGGCGCAAAAGAGGCGCAAGGGGTTTGTAAATCTGCCCCAAAGTAACTAGTCAATATTTTGATATTAAAATGCTTGTGTTTTTAAAATTCATTCTTTTTGTAATATTTCTACTGAGTATAAAAATGCATGGGTTTTGAAATTTAAAATATATAATTATTTTACTTTATACTGAATCGGATAAAGAAGCAGTTTTTTTTAGAAAAAAACAAAAAGAAAGGTATGAAGTAATTTTCTGCAGGAAAGATGTTTGGCCATTGTCTATTGGCAAAATATTTCATTCTTAATCAGACTGGTACTTAGCTCAGGGAATATGATTGGGCATTGTTTATTTATTTATTTATTCAAAGTTTTATATAGCGCGAACAGGATCCTTACAGATATCAGAGCGCTTCACAAAGACAGGGTAGGGGCAGTAGGAGTCAACAGAGGTAGACAGATTTACTATTCATACACCGCTGTGTACTTACCTCAGGGTAGGTGTTGTACAAAGTTTGGGAGCCAGATCAAGGGGCCGATTATGATGGCGGACGGACCTCAGTCCGTCCGCTACCATAGAGTAGGAGGGACCGTCCGCAGGGGCAGCAGCGGTCCCTCCGTGTAGATTAGGATGTGACCGCCAGGGTGGCGGTCACATCCTTTATGTTTAACATTGCGGCGGGTGCAGCTTCAAGCTGCACCCGCAGCAATGTTAAAAATGCATGCACGGCATTTGCATGCACAAAGCGTGTGCAGGGGGTCCGCAATGGGCCCCCGAAGTGAAGGTCCATATGGTTTTCCACGGCGGAAAAGCCGCCGTGGAAAAGCATACTTTCTACCCCATCCTAATATGGCTGGCGGTGTCTGATAGACACCGCCAGCCATGTTAATGCTTTTTTGCCGCGTTTGAAAGGCGACCACGGCGAAAAAGCGGCGGACAGATTGCAAGACCCACCAGCCATCCTAATTTGGCGGTGGGTCTTTCAAGCCTTCACAGCGGATTTCCCGCATCCTCCGGGTCGGCGGTGACTTCCCCAAAGTATTCTTACTCCGCTAGGTACTTACCAGAGGGAAGGTTTTGGTCAGAGTCTGTATACATGAATTACAAATCTTCCTCCGCTGGGTACTTACCTCAGGATAGGTGTGTTGGTCAGTGTCTTGGTGCCAGATTTTCTATTCTTAGTACTATTCTTAGTTGGTACTTACAACAAAGAAATGTAATATTTCTAATTTACAATTTTAAAATATGCTATGTCTTTATTTTTCTAACAAGAAATCAGATAAAGAACCATTACCGTCAATCAAAAATCTGGTAAAAGGAAGAACATCTTAAGAGATCAGTTGCATGAAAGAAAAATACAACCAATCTTCAGGTACAAATAAATCAACTTATTAATTTGCCTTATCTAATTTTAAAAGTTATACTGGTGCAATGATGTAAATGTTTTTTGAGAGCACATTTTCCAATTCTTACTCTGCTTCAAACTTACCTCAGGGAGGATGTTGGGTATTAACTGGGGACAAGTTTTATTATTTTTAGACAGCTGAGTGCTTTCATTTAGGTAGATGTTGTTAAACCACCATGGACTTACCTCAGAAAAGTTGATGGACAATGTATGTGAGCCAGATTAACTATTCTTATTATGCTGAATAATTAACTTATGGAAGGTGTTTGTTGATACATATTAAATTTTCAAAATACGTTACAACAAATAAATGTATTATTTCTAAATTGTAAAATATACGTCTTTGTTTTTTAAAACAGATATCTCCATTACCGTCAATACATAAACTGGAAAAAGGAGGATCAACTTAAAACATCAGTTGCATGAATACATCCAAATTTCAGGTATAAATGAAAGAACCTTTTAATTTGTCTTTTGTATTTTTAAAACCAATACTGGTTCAACAATCTAACTCTGTTTTCTGAGAGCACGTTTTTTAATTTTTACACTGTTGAAAACTTACACCAGGGAGAGTGTTAGGCTGAGTCTGGGGTCAAGTTTTACAAATCTAACTCCGCAGGATACTTAAATTAAAGAAGATGCTGATTAGTGTTGAAGAGCCAGATTAACAATACATAAACCACTGGTTACATACCTCAGGGAAGGTGTTAGTCTGTGTTTGGGGGCCTGATTTACTATTCTTACTCCGCTGGGTACTTACCTCATGGTAGATGTGATGGTGTTAGCATCTTTGCGCCAGATTTACTATTCTACCTCCATCGGTTACTTACCTCTGGGAAGGAGTAGGTAGGTGAATGGGGGTAGATTTACTATTCATACTCCGCCGGGTACTTACCTGAGGATAGGTGTTGGACGGTGTCTGGGAGCTAGATTTAGTATTCTTACTCCGCTAGGTACTTACCTCAGAGAAGATCTTTGTCAACATATAATAACTTTACTAAGAAAGATACAACAGAGAAGTGTAAAATGTCTAAATAATAATTGTTTAAAATATGCTATGTCTTTGTTTTTTTAACCAGATATCGCAAAGAGAACCATTAACATCAAACCATAAACTAGAAAAAGGAAGAACAGCTTACAACATCTGTTGCAGAAAGAACAAAACATCCAATATTCAGGTATAAATTAAACAACCTTTTAATTTACCTTATCTTTTTAATTAAACCTCTAATAAAACAACCATCTTACTTCGTTTTTTTAAATTAAGGATTTTTATAGTAATATTAGAAAATAATGAAACAGTTAAACCCTTTTTCTGTGGAATTGCTGTTTGCTTTCTGCGCCCGTTTGAACCTGTTGCTGCCACTAACCTTGGGAATCTGTGCAGGAGCTCAACATCTCGCCGTACCCGCATCGCGGGTCCCGCAGCGCCCTGCACCCGGAGCTGTTCTCAGTGAGGAGCAGCAGCTGAGAGGTCATCGGGGTGTGTGGTGTTACCGGCAGGGCTGCGAGCTTCGAAGCAGGGACTCCAGCTACCAGGAGTCCCTGCGAGCCCCATTGGACACACCTGGGCTGCTCTCCCTGCCGGCCCCGCCCCCCTGTCCACGGAGTGAAAAGGGTGCTTGGAGTTCCTGTTTGCGGGACCCTTTTTCTGTGGAATTGCTGTTTGCTTTCTGCGCCCGTTTGAACCTGTTGCTGCCACTAACCTTGGGAATCTGTGCAGGAGCTCAACATCTCGCCGGACCCGCTTCGCGGGTCCCGCAGCGCCCTGCACCCGGAGCTGTTCTCAGTGAGGAGCAGCAGCTGAGAGGTCATCGGGGTGTGTGGTGTTACCGGCAGGGCTGCGAGCTTCGAAGCAGGGACTCCAGCTACCAGGAGTCCCTGCGAGCCCCATTGGACACACCTGGGCTGCTCTCCCTGCCGGCCCCGCCCCCCCGTCCTCCATCCTTCCTTATTGATAACAAGCATTGGAAATGCAATAGGTCTCGCACCATTAGAGTTAGTGCTTTTAGAATTGTTTATGGTTTTTTTTTGTAAATGTTTAGCATTTTTGTTTCCTGTAGCCAATGCTAAAGAATTACAAATAAAAAAAGCCATAAATATTTATAAAAGCTGTAACTGAAATGGTCTGAGAGCTATTGCACTTTGTGAGGGTGAGGTGTTGAGGGTGAGTGAGGGTGAGCGTGAGGGTGGGTGAGGGTGAGTGTGAGTGAGGGTGAGTGAGTGGTTGAGGGTGAGTGAGGGTGAGGGGTTGAGGGTGAGTGAGGGTGGGTGAGGGGTTGAGGTGAGTAAGGGTGAGTGAGGGTGAGTGAGGGTGAGTGAGGGTGAGTGAGGGTGAGGGGTTGAGGGTGAGGGTGGGTGAGGGTGAGTGAGGGTGAGTGAGGGTGAGGGGTTGAGGGTGAGTGAGGGTGAGGTGTTGAGGGTGAGTGAGGGTGAGGTGTTGAGGGTGAGTGAGGGTGAGGGGTTGAGGGTGAGTGAGGGTGAGGGTGAGGGGTTGAGGGTGGGTGAGGGTGAGGGAGGGTGAGTGAGGGTGAGTGAGGGTGAGGGGTTGAGGGTGAGTGAGGGTGAGGGTTGAGGGTGAGTGAGGGTGAGGCTGAGGGGTTGAGGGTGAGAGAGGGTGAGTGAGAGTGAGGGTGAGGCTGAGGGGTTGAGGGTGAGTGAGGGTGAGTGAGAGTGAGGGTGAGGCTGAGGGGTTGAGGGTGAGTGAGGGTGAGTGAGGGGTTGAGGGTGAGAGAGGGTGAGTGAGAGTGAGGGTGAGGCTGAGGGGTTGAGGGTGAGTGAGGGTGAGTGAGAGTGAGGGTGAGGCTGAGGGGTTGAGGGTGAGTGAGGGTGAGTGAGGGGTTGAGGGTGAGGGGTTGAGGGTGAGTGAGGGTGAGGGGTTGAGGGTGAGTGAGGGTGAGGGGTTGAGGGTGAGGGGTTGAGGGTGAGTGAGGGTGAGTGAGGGTGAGTGAGGGTGAGTGAGGGTGAGTGAGGGTGGGTGAGGGTGAGTGAGGGTGAGTGAGGGTGAGTGAGGGTGAGTGAGGGTGGGTGAGTGAGGGTGAGTGAGGGTGAAGGGTTGAGGGTGAGGGTTAGTGAGGGTGGGTGAGGGATTGAGGGTGAGGGGTTGAGGGTGAGTGAGGGTGAGGGTGAGGGGTTGAGGGTGAGTGAGGGTGAGGGGTTGAGGGTGAGTGAGGGTGAGGGGTTGAGGGTGAGTGAGGGTGTTGGCTATTGTGCGCCGGGGTTTACACTACTTCAGTTAGGGCCGCACACTGCATGTCAGAGAAGAGAGAGAAGGGAAAGGGGGAGGAGAAATGCGACACGGCGGGCAGGGGAGGGGGCTGTGTTATCTCAGCAGAGTCGAATCAACAAACGGAACAGTGCACCGCCGTTAACATTGTAGAAGTGGACATCCAGAAAAAATACAGGGATGGTTGGAAAAGGTTAATTATCTCGTAGCCCACACGCTGGAGTCAGAGCAAAGTCTTCAATGTTTATCCAGGCGTACTTGACATTAACATACCGTATGATGTTTAATATCCGCTCCCCTTTTTAAAAAAAAATCCAGCCACAAAACAGCACATGGCGCTTATGATATATCAGTGGGTTGGAAACATTACCGGCGCGCTGGAGCGCCGCTGCGGCGCGCAGCGAAGCACTTGCCCCACTAGGTTTGGGGGAGAGATTGAAGCATTGGACAAGCTGTCAAAGATGCATTTTGGGAATGCTACAAAACGCGCAATTACCCAGCAGCTCACGGCTGCCAAGAGGCACTTCCGGAACTGAGCTCTGAAATGGGTTGGGGAATGAGAGGGGGTGAGGGGAGGGAGAGAGAGTGGGATTCGAAAGACAAAAGGGGGAGAAAAGACAGGGTAAGGGAAAAGAATAGGAGGAGAGGAGGGGAGAAAGAGACGAAAAGCGAGTGAATAAAAGGGTTTTTTTGTGACAAAGAGGGAAAGTGGTAGTAAAAGGAAGGAGGAGGGAATTTAAAGGGAGCGACAGGAGAGGGAATGGAGGGGTGAAAGGCAAATGGTGTACACGGTTTAAGGAGGATGGATTTGTTGCAAACTACAGTGGGAAGGAGGGGAGCCCGCAGAAGAGTTGGATGAGAGAAGAAATATGTCAAACAGCACAAAATGAAGGAGTCCAGAGTGGAGTGGTAAAGGAGAATAGAAAGGGATCGTGGGCAGGGGAGGGGGCGGAGCGGGGAGAGGGAACAGACGGAGCAAAGGCAGATAAGGGGAGGGGGGAGGAGAAATGCGACACGGCGGGCAGGGGAGGGGGCGGAGCGGGGAGAGGGAACAGACGGAGGGAAGGCAGATAAGGGGAGGGGGAGGAGAAATGCGACACGGCGGGCAGGGGAGGGGGCGGAGCGGGGGCCTACGTGTGTGATTAAAAAAAGATCAGAATAAACCATGTTTGTGGGCTGGGTCTGCATGGCACGTGTATGCTAAAAAAGACACGTGTACACTGTATATATAACCTTAATGTACCCAGACTTGCTACGAACAAGCAGGCTATATTTTAAGACCCCCATAGTCTGCTTTAGCAGCATGTGAGCACAGAGAGTACATGTGCACGCAATCGAAGATGAGTTACCTGTAGGGGTAGCAGGTACACAAGACACAGGAGAAGCCTTCACAAAATATCTGCTCGTGAGATCTACGTTTGTGCACAGCCACACAATCTATGCATTTGCACAAAGTAGGAGTAGTTTGCACATATGCAGACTGAGTCTAGTAGTGTATGAGCAGAGATAAAGTTAGCTGTAGCGTAGGCAGGGGACTTGCTGGGCAGCAGATTAGGACTGTAGGTTGAGCCCGGCCAGAACTTGAAGCAAGGAGTTTGGCTGGGGTGGTGGGGTATTTAAACGCAAGGGCGGGACGCAACACCCTAGAGTCTTTCTCCTGGCAATGTTACAGAGTACAGGCGTTGCAGCTACAGTAGGCCTTGGGAGGGATGAAGGGTGAGAGGGTAGCAGAGATGTGTGGGACGGCTGGCAGGGCACGCAGGGAGGAGGGTCAGCGCGCATCACAGTGCCATCATATAGTCAGTCCTCCGCCCTCTAAGTGACTGCTGGTCGGTAGGTAGTTTGTGCAGGTGTGGCAGAGCGGACGGCCCCCTTCTGAAAAGGAGGAGGGGGGGCCCTCGGGCGGGAGCCAGGAAGGACACGTGGGTGATGATGCAGTCCCGTGAGGCTAGAGGCATAAGCAGCAGCACATAAACGTAGGTGGGGAGTGGGTTTAGTTGGGTAAAGAGTGATCTATAATTCCGCTGGGCGGTAGGTGTGGTGGGGCTGCACCCGAGGCTCAGCCCAGGTCCCATCTGTTGGCCAAGCCGCGGCACGCTCGAAGTGTATATGCCAGCAGGTCCTGTTTATGACCTGCTGGCTCGGTCTTGCGGGGGGGGGGGGGGGGGGGGGAAATGTTGGTGTGCGAGGCTTCCGTTTTAAACATGGCAGCACATTAAGGAAAGCCAAGCCTTCTAATCATTTCAAACGAAAATGCCAAGCGTATTCGTTCAGCATTATTAAATAAAAAAGCTTTACATTTCAGGTTTCAGTCTGCCTTTGACACGATCTCATTCATTTCACAAACTCGTATTAACAAGCAGAACACCTACCACTGGCCCGAGATGCAGCAATAAATTGTTCACTTCCGTTAACTTTGCTCTAGTGACATGAAGTGTGAGTGAGCGCACTTGTGGGATTTGTTTGGTTGCGGTTTTACACTGAAGTGACCTGCATCACCCTGTGATTGCTTCCAGGATTGTGCTGGATAGGATTTCAAAACGTTTAAAACCATTTCGTTTGCGTTCAGTTCTCAGCAGACCACCCGTCTTACATGGCTGCAGGACAGTAAGCTAAACAGGATCAAGTGTGTACAAATATCTCCGAATAGAAGGAGATGAGGACGGATAAGCAGAGGCCGGGAGAGAAAATAAAGACATTGAGGCGAGCGAGGTGGGAGGGAGGCTGATAGGCGTTTGGCTGCCAGGGGGGCGGAGAAGCAGATTGCAAGCTCGTAAATGCGAAGCGACATGGCAGGCAGGGGAGGGGGCGGAGCGGGGGTGTGGGAGGAGTGCGGGAACAGACAGAGTAGGAGGAGGAGAGTAGGGGAGGCACGGCCTAGCGGCCGTGCAATCAAGAAGTGAGGGGGCGGGAGAGTAGGCAAGGCAGGCGGCTGGGGGCATGTGCACGCGCTTTTAAGCTCAATGCGCATGCGCATTGAGCTTAAAAGTCACGGGCACTGCAAGGAATCGCCACGATTCCTTGCAAGTTGGATAAAGAGTGGATGAGCCCCTATAGTCTCGCTTGCTCGATGCGCATGCGCATCGACAGGCGAGACCTAAAAAGGAGGTCCCTTTGCCGCTGCGCGGGAGCGTCCCGGGAGAAGACCGGGACAAGGGCGGGGCCGTCTGTGGCCGTCAGGGGCCGAAGGAGGCCGGGCTGGGCCACCCCACTGACATTTAGTACAAAGGATTTTGTCCCTCACTGTCAATTTGTGTCTCACTGTGATAAAGTCTCTATTGTCTTGTTTGAGGGGGACTATAAGCAATGTCACTATTGGCCCCTCTACCGGCCGAGGCTGGGCCAGCCATTTTTGGCCCACTAGACAAGTTTTTTAACCGTGTTGCCCAAGACATTGACAAGGACATTTCCCTAGCAGAGAGGCCTGCTGAACGTAGGTTGTCCATTGAGCTCCTTAAAAACTCTGTGGAAAAACGTCCACCGCAAGCCTTTCCGGCATTGGTTACCCCTTTGTCCTCCATAATACTGCCCGTTGTGAATGAAGTACCTTATGTATCTCCTTTAATTTTGGAGATTGAGGGTGGTTCGAACTTGGGATCTGAGATGTCTACTATGTCTATAATTCCACCTACAAATCCCATTGATTCCCCAACCTGTATAGCTGAATATAGTGGGTCTACAAGTATGCCTCAATCAAAACAATGCTCGAAGAGAAAGAGGAGTACCGCCCCGAGGAAATGTTATTCCTCTAAACCTCCAAATAAAGTTAGAAAAGTGGTAAACATTTTGAACACCCATAAGGAACATACTGGGGTTACCCAAAGTGGTGATCTATTAAACGAGGTGGGAACTGACGTGTTAGTGAGTCCAGGCCTTACTACTGATGACCCCCAGGAGACGGGGTTGGTTGCGGATGCATCCCCCATACATTTACTGATACCTGAGTTGGAAAAATTATTAAGGTCCCTCTTGAAACCCATAGAGGATCAAGTCAGCAAGTTAATTAATCGATTGGATCACTTTGAGCAGGCTACCTTAGATAATTTTTTCTCCACGAAATTGTTACTTAAAGCACAACCTAGGGTGGGCGAGAGTAGTAAGCCTCAGGAACCTATTGGTAAGGTAAAAAATCTGCCTATTGTCGAAATACCATCTCCAATAGGCAGAACCGCAAATGGGCCCCAGAAAAAGGGACAAAGTCAACAGACTAATCCTGTAGTGCCAGCTTGTTCTGGCACTAGTACAGGGAAAAAAATAACTAAGGTCCAAGACCTGGTGTCTAAGGATAAGAACAAAGTATGCCCAAAAATTAGTACCTCTGTTCTGAATGATTCCCACCCGCCACTTAGCATTCCTAAACCCTACCCTAATGTTGGAATAGGGAGCAATAATGGTCCCAAACCAACCAATGCTGTATCCATTAATTCCCAGCAACCATCAAATATCCCTATACTCCGTCCTGTTGCTCCGGCTACTAGGCAACCATCATCCTTACCAATGAAGCCCCCTCAAAAGATACCCCCTGTGAATCTTACTCCGGATTCCTATCCTTATGTGGCGGTCCTCACCAACGTATCATCTCTTTCGGCAGGACAAAGAGAAACCTTCCAGATGCTGAAAAATAAGGTAATGCACTGGTTAAGGGTAAATAGACCACTACCAGGGGAAGTGGACGGGCTGATAATAGGGGTAAGGAGGACAGATTGGATTGGTTATACCCCCAAAAACTTGGGGGGGGACTGTATTGTCATCAATTTTCAAGATCCTAGGGTCGCAGGGTGGATAACGAGGCAAGGCTGGGGCACAAGCAGTGGTGGAATCGGTATTGTGGACCTTATCTTTTTTTACCCAAGGCAAACTTGTGCCAAAGTAGGTCTGGTAAGGAACCCAGGCTGCTACAACAACAACCCCCTCTTGGTAGGGGTTCCATCTACTACCCCACTACAGTGGCAAACCCATAGCAATGGCTTAAATTATAACTTTTTGGGAGGCATGCAAGGTTTGGGTTGGGGTTGTTGACCAAAGTCTGATTATCAGAATAGTAGGGGAGATACATTTTGTTGGAATCCATGTGGGAACCTTAATGTTCTTCCTTTAAACATTAATGTTGTGTCAAATGAAATAAATGAAACTAATGCTGGTGAAATGATTGTACATGTCGAGGAAGACAGCGGGGAACTATTGCAAAATCAGGGGAGTGGGGAACCACCCGTATTAAGTATCACTGGTACCCAAGGAGTCGAGCAGAATATTATGGGCAATGATCAAAACCTGGGTGGGCATGGTGGTAGTCCAATGAACCTCCCCATTTTGTCTTCGACAAAAACAGTATGTAGCGATGGTCCAATTGCAGGGAGCTTTATATCTTGGAATATCGCAGGATTGGGTAGTAAGCTGATGTCACAATCCTGGATTGATTTCATTAATGAGTTCGAAGTGTGCTTCCTTCAGGAGACATGGGCTTGTGACCCCATCTTCCTTCAAGGTTACTTAAATTTCTCAATTCCAGCAACCAGAGGCGCCAGAGGTAGACCAATAGGAGGTCTCACAGTCTGGATCAAGCAGACCCTGGACACTACAATAAAAATGTGGGATTTGGGCTGTAGAGACATTTTAATGTTGCAAATTTTCTCAGAAAAGTGGGGTGTGACAGACTTGTACAACGTCTATTCTAGAGGCACTAATACCGGGAGTTCCCCTACATTAGAGGCCCTGTCTACTTTTTTGCAAGCTAAGTTCCTTGGAAATCGAGTAATAGTAGCGGGGGATTTAAATAGGACCTTCGAACTCCTAGATAGCACTGATGATCTCTTGGGGCAGGAGGAGGATAATCTATGGGGAGTCCCTTCTCTGAATTTAGCCCCTGTTAAACGTTGGACGAAGGACATACTTCTTCTAAATGCTATGTGTTTGGAACATGGGATGAGAGCCCTAAATGGGAGGACAAAGGAGGGTGTTTGTACATTTGACAATGGCCACAATAGAAGCAGGATAGATTACGTAATATGTAGTCTTAACCTATGGCAGGGGGTTTGTGACATGGAAATCAAGGGCAGGATAGAAAGTGATCATAACCCCCTTTGTGTGACTCATACCTGGTGGATGTCTGCTCAGTCTAATTTGCAGGCAACTGATGTTTTACTCCCTGACATGGCCAATGACATGCGCAGATTGAAATGGCCATGTGTGTTGGCGAACGAGGAATCTATGGACTTCATTGGCTCTGAGGTGGATAATGCTCTTGCCATTATGGAGTTAGTAGGGTCCATAGTTCCAGGGTCCAGGGCAATTACCGACATCCACAACAACCTCTTTTACCTTCTAAGACCTCATTTCATGAGAGCACGCAAGGCAAATCATATAATACCTCCCAAACCAGCTAGGGGGTTTAACCAACAGTGTAGGGTAGCCAGATTAGCCTTGGGTAGTGCTATTAGAAATAGGGATAGGGCCGCGATTTGTGCAGCAAGGAAGCATTACAACACAAGCATTTCCCTGCCAAACAAAACGTGGGATGAGAAGTATTGGGCTGAACTAAAGAAGGCCTCTGGAGCCAAGGATTCCAGGCTCTTCTGGAAGATAGTGAAGTGGGGTAGAGGTGGTATCCCAAATAAACCTGATAATAATGTTGCAGAGGCTGCATGGGTGAATTATTTTAGACCACAATATGCAGAGTCAAAGGAGGTGGTGGCGGGGGAAGTGATTCCAGCCGTATTTCCCACCGATAATTTGTTTTCCGCCAAAGAAGTCGAACTTGCAATATGCTCTGTACAAGGGGGAAGGGCCCCTGGTTTAGATGGGATACCCTCGAATGTTTTCAAAAATGACAAAAATAGGTGGGTTAGGTATGTGTTCCTACTGGGGAACGCCATTGCAAAAGGCGTGTTAGTCCCAGACCAATGGAAGGGAGCAATTATTATACCGATCTATAAAAAAGGGGATCGGTCCCTCCCGGCTAATTATAGGCCAATAAGTTTGATGGCCACTATCCAAAAAGTAATAGGGAAGATGGTGGTAAACAAACTTATGGATTGGGTGGATGAGAATAACTCCCTCTCTCCTTGCCAGGCAGGCTTCCGGAGGGCTACTAGCACCGTCGATCAGGTGTTTCGTTTCACTATGCTGCGATGGGGGACGGTGCTTCTTGGCAAGGGCAGCCTGTATGTCGCATTTGTGGACTTGCGGGCTGCCTTTGATTTAGTCCCGAGGAGCAAGCTATGGACAGTTTTAAACAAAATAGGTATCCCAGCAGAATTGCTCACCCTAATCATGAGGTTGCACGAGAGCAATTTCGCTAAAGTCCAGTGGGGTCTGAATGGCCAATCTTCCATCGACTTTCCAGTCGAACGGGGGGTTCGCCAAGGTTGTGCAATGGCACCCTTGCTCTTTTCATTATTTATTAATGGGATTGTTGGCAGGATGCTAGATGTTAGTGTAGATGCACCTTTGTTAGCAGGCCTCAGGGTCCCTATCCTGATGTTCGCTGACGATACGCTAATTATGTCTAAGACCCCTTCTGGGCTACAACGTGCCTTAGATATCTTTGATGGGTTTTGCCTGGAGCATGGTCTCAAAGTTAATGTTGGCAAGACCAAGTTGATGGCTTTCTCCCGAGGATGCAAACCTCGCCCTAGGATATATATGAATAACATCGAGCTTGAGGTAGTTAGGGAGTTCACCTACCTGGGGGTACAAATATCAAATAGCCAAGGATGGTCCCATCACTTAGAAAAAATGGTCCTGAAACATCAGCAAATTTCAGGGGCATTACGGGTGGAACATAAAAGATCGAAAACAAAACCCATAAAACCAGTTCTTGCCGTATATGATGCAAAGGCAATAGGGTCGGCTCTATACGGGGCAGAGTTGTGGGGTTTTGAAAAGCTTACCTCCCTACAGACAGCAGAGAACAGGTTCTTCAGGGGAATTACGGGACTACCACAGAGTACCCCATTAATCCCGCTTAGCCTTGATCTTGGGAGAAGATCTGTTAGTGATCGAGCTCGATTGCGTCCCATTTTATATTGGAGACGCCTCTGGTCTACCCCCGAGATTAAGCACTATGCAGATGGGTTCCTGGCAATAATTAAAATTGATATCTTCCATAAAATATCATGGTTGAAGAATTTAAGAGCCATGTTAGGCGAACTGGGTCTCTCCAACCTCTGGGATAATCCCGCGGGGGAAGTTTTTACAAGTAAAGATACCCTTAAAACCTTATATTGGGAGTGGATAGATGGCAGGCTCTGGAGGGGCACAAAATCAGATTCGATGGGGGGCTGCTTTTTGGAAATCAAAATGTGTCCCGTATTAGAACAGTACTGGGACAGTATAACTGTCCCTATGGACAGGAAGTTATTCTTCCAAATGAGATCTGGCTCCCTCCCCCTGAGATACTTAACAGGCAGGTGGAAGAGTTTGAGCACCCTGTGCTGCCCAGCGTGTGGTGCAGCCAATGAAAGTATGGGCCACTTCCTATTTGTTTGTAATGCCTACGCCACCCCAAGGAGGGTATGGTTAGCTCCAGTTTGTAAGAACCTTGGGACATCTAGTAGTGTAGAGGCGTTGAGAATCATCTGTACCTCCACTGAGGAGCCTATTGCTTTGGGCATAGCCAAGTATCTGGGGTGGGCTTGGTCCATTAGGCGGAGGGCTCGTTCCACAAATGTGATTTGATTAATGTTTTAAACCTGTGTTAATTTTTACTGACTAAGCTTGCACAACTGTTTTATAAATATGTATTGTATAAATGTGATTTAAATATTTAATTGTGATGTATCTAAATGCATGTTGTGCTTTTATGAGTATATAACTCGAATAAAGCTTTCAAACAGCAAACAGTTAAACAAACTTAAAAAAACTATTTAAAATTTGCAGATTAACCAATAATTTTTTGATAACTATTCTAATCCTATTATTAATACATGTAATTTTAGTTACGTCTACAACATTGACCTGGAAAACCAAACAGAGTGGAAAAGAGAATACAAAGGAAAGCAACACATACAGCAATACTATTGGAAACGTAACTTCACCGCAGAAGAACAAAAAAATGCAAGCCTCAGGTACAATCGAAAACATTTCTGAAAAACAAATCTATAATTAACTTTTTTTAATCAGATATTAAAACTGTCAATATGCATCCTGTCTCAACACATGCCTTTTATTTGGGGGGGAAATCTCCCCAACCCCCCTTTCTGATTTGTAAGCTTTTTTGGGGGGGGGAAACCCCCCCAAACCCCCTTTTTAATGTTTCCACGCATGAGTTACAACGCGTATTCCATTACCATGCATAACTGTTACAAAAAAAAAAATTAAAAGCCAAATCTTTACAATGATTTTCATTGAAAACGCAGGCATGATATATTATTTTTATATATATATATATATATATATATATATATATATATATATATATATATATATATATATATATATATATATATATATATATATATATATATATATATATATATATATATATATATATATATAAAACGCATCACAAAGAGACTTTTTTTTGGGGGGGGAGACCCCCCCAACCCCCCTTTTTAAATTTCCTTTAAAACACATGCCTTTACTACGTATCTTGTAGTAAATGTATGCGTGATAAAGGCTATTAGTGGTAACCACCTATGCGTTATAATGCATGTGTGGTTATGGTTATGGGTGGAAACAGTTGTGTTAAAGTGTCTGAATCCAATTTTTATTGATTTGTTTAAACTAAATCTTGCATCCATTCTAAAACAGAAAAAAATCTTGATTTTAGTAATTTTATTTAGATACCATAAATTTTCTGTACAGAAAAACACAAGTAGTTTTTAAAAAATGAAAACTCGTTTATCATCCTCTTCTATTTACAGGATCATCAACAGATAATTCAAGTCGCCGAGCAAATTACATTCAATCTAAGAGGGGTAACAGGTTATTAAAATTTGGTGGCTACATTTACTGTAAGGATCGTTTAACTGAGCCCAGGAGTCATTGGAGGTGCGTAGAATATTTCTCATCACATTGCAAAGGCAGAGCGGTTACTCTGGGAGATATAGTGGAGAGGTCCACAGAGCATAACCACTCTGCCTCTGCAATGGAGATTGAAGTAAGGGAAAATCTACAGCAGATAAAATTTTTGGCAGCCACCTCCAATGAACCCTGTGGCTCAGTTTTACGGGAAGTTGCACAAAACATCCCCATGCATGTTGCCAGTAATATGCCCACAATCCCCAATTTACGGCGCATGATTCAAAGAACAAAACAGGCCATCAATCCACATGCAATTAGACCACAAACTTTCTCCGATATTATCATCCCCCCAGAACTAACTGTGACTTTTACTAATGAAACTTTCCTTTTCCATGATAATGATAATCCTCAAAAACGTCTTCTAATCTTTTCTACAACACGTAATTTGGCCACTCTTGAAAATACGGAAATTTGGATGATGGACGGCACATTCAAATCTACCCCCCATCCTTTTAACCAAATTTATACTATTCATGGTAATATTAACCACACAACTATCCCCTTAGTATTTGGTTTGCTGCCTGACAGACAATCTTCCACTTACACTGAGTTTTTATCAGTTATAAAAACCAAAACTCTCAACAAAAGTCCTCGGAAAGTAATAATTGATTTTGAGATACAAATGATTAATACTATTTGTAAATTATATCCAGACACCCAAATTCAAGGTTGTTTTTTTCACTTTTCCCAGGCGTATTGGAGAAAAATACAGAAAACATCCTTAGCCGAAGATTATATGTCAGACAGCAAACTACAATACGAGTTAAAAAAACTAACAGCTTTGTGTTTTGTTCCTCCTGATTTTGTAGATGACTTCTACACTGCAATTATACAATCAGATTATTTTATAGCAAATGAAGAGAAATTGGCACCTCTTTTAAATTATTTTGAGGGAACCTGGATTGGCAATCTTAGCAGGTCAGGTAGCAGGAGGAAGCCAAGGTTCCCCATTGAGTGGTGGAACTGCTACTTAACTTGCTTAGAGGGAGGAGCAAAAACGAACAATTCCATCGAAGGATGGCATAACTCTTTTGATAAATCCATAGGTAGGAGTCATCCAAACTTTTATCATTTCTTAGAAATTTTAAAAAAAGAACAAAGTTTTCAAGAAATGAGGATGGCTGAGTCACTTTCAGGTATGCTAAATCCTCGAGTGACACAACGTAGCCGAGAGATGACTGAAAGACTTCAATCAAAACTCCAACAATTTCCTTTAATGGGCACGTCTGACTACCTTGAAAGTATTGCATATATTCTTCATTTCTAACATGTGCATTGATCACCTGTTTTACAATTCTCCCAAAAGTTATAATTGACATTTTTCAAAATTGACCCAAATATCAAATAAAAATTACTTTTGCTATCTTACCAACTAGCACACATTTTTTGAACTGACGTCACATCAATTTTGGATCAATATGTTTAATTTGAAACACTTTTTTTAAAATTTCTTTTTCAAATTAACAAAGTTAGGCTAGGTATGAATAAAAGAATGTTTCTGAGTTCATCTACAATAACTTTCTTGAACAATTTATTAGTCAGAAAATAATTGTTCCAAAGTGTGTACATTATGGCAACCTGCATGGGGATCAAAGTGTAGTTCTTAAAAATTAAAAATGATACTCACCACAGAATTTGAAATTAACGTACGGAACTTTCCTTACAGTACATGTACCTTCCAAATGTTATAATGTATTTGGTAAAAAAAGAACAAAACCTAACCGGACCCCGTCTTCATGACACTGCATGCTGAGAGGAACCACCGACTACAGAATCAAATGTGAAACAATTAGTGACTACGAAGTATCTATAAAAATAAAATGAACTATTATAACGATTAAACTAAATTCCAAATGGATTAATATATCATATTAAGAAAATATTTACTAATGTTTTTGTTTTAAAATAAACATTTGTTGTGCATTATTAAAAATGTATTGATCTCTTTTTCTGAAAAATATTTTAATATTTACTCAATAAATACATTTTTTTACTGAACAATATCTTAATTTATTTTCTTAATTCATTATTTAATCTTAGATTCTATTTTATATTTGATTTGCAAAGATTTAAAATGTGCATGATGGTATTAATAATTGCATTGATCCATTGCTTATGTTAATTGATTGTACAACATTTTAAAAACATTTGGATTTAATACATGAGTATTAAAACACTACCCCACCCAATACCCCTATACCCCAAGCATCCCGCTCCTAAAAGTTAGTGTAGAAATTTCAAGTAAAGTATGCTTCTTGTTTATCACATAAATAAGGAGTAGCCACTTACAAATTAATACTCAGGTATTTTTTGCCAACTAGGAAAAAAAATACCTGGGTATTAAAACAGTACCCCACCCAATACCCCTATACCCCAAGCATCCCGCTCTTAAAATTTAGTGTAGTTATTTCAAGTAAAGTATACTTCTTGTTTTTCACATAAATAAGGAGTAGCCACTTACAAATTAATACTCCGGTATTTTTTGCCAACTAGGAAGAAAAATACCTGTGTATTAAAACAGTACCCCACCCAATACCCCTATACCCCAAGTATCCCGCAACTAAAAGTTAGCGTAGTAATTTAATGTAAAGTATACTTCTTTATATTTAACATAAATAAGGAGTAGCCATTTACAAATTAATACTCAGGTATTTTTTGCCAACTAGGAAAAAAATACCTGGGTATTAAAACACTACCCCACCCAATACCCCTATACCCCAAGCATCCCGCTCCTAAAAGTTAACGTAGAAATTTCTTGTTAAATACACTTCTTGTTTTTGTCATAAATAAAGAGCAGCCACTTACAAATTAATACTCAGGTATTTTTTGCCAACTAGGAAGAAAAATACCTGTGTATTAAAACAGTACCCCACCCAATACCCCTATACCCCAAGTATCCCGCAACTAAAAGTTAGCGTAGTAATTTTAATGTAAAGTATACTTCTTTATATTTAACATAAATAAGGAGTAGCCACTTACAAATTAATACTCAGGTATTTTTTGCCAACTAGGAAAAAAAATACCTGGGTATTACAACACTACCCCACCCAATACCCCTATACCCCAAGCATCCTACTCCTATAAGTAAGAAAAGTAAATTCACCAGAAGGAACACACAGCCAGGAAGCCAAAGGCCACCAGGGACCAGCTCACCTTACTGAACAAGTGAAATATGTCCTCAAAATAGCAAAATCGGAACTGCTTTTCAAGCCCATGAAGTCTGAAATAAGGATGATGCAATTAAAATGAAATCTGTATGGCCTCTTAAAATTCACAATGGCTCC
The DNA here is from genome assembly GCF_964261635.1 of Lissotriton helveticus. Taxonomy (NCBI): domain Eukaryota; kingdom Metazoa; phylum Chordata; class Amphibia; order Caudata; family Salamandridae; genus Lissotriton; species Lissotriton helveticus. The sequence continues at coordinate 1,223,524,003 of NC_136065.1, forward strand.
AGTAGTGGGAATCCTACACTATACGGCATGTCTCACCCAGGATACCATATTAGCATATACACAACCTTTAAAAATGCTGCTGCTCTGACTTTGAGCCGTATGTTAAACGCACGCAATCGGGCTGGGAACAGATAAAGGCCGCTATTAATATGCTTGCCTTGCACATAAATTAGAGTTGACACATGCTCTAGAAAGAAGCAAGGGCTGCTCACCGTTTCTAGCTTAGCTGTCTACAGCTTCCACAAGTGCAGAACAAAGCAATGATGTCACATACATCATTTACGTAAAAATTAAATATGCATTTAATTGTAAGTGCGCTAAAATATTATGTTTTAACGTATCACTTACCTGTCAGCCGCATGCCTTTCACCAGCAGCCCTTACTTCGACCACCCAAAGAAACAAGAGTGAAAACACTTCCAACAAAATAAAAGAAGGACTTCCTTTTAGACGTACACGTATAACGTAGGATGACCGGAGTGTAACACGCAGAACGTAGGATGACTTGCGTGGTAAAGACTGTCGTGGAAGGCATACGCGTGGTAAAGGCGTTTGCGTGGTAAGTGCCTCGTAGTAAACGTCACGCGTAGTAATGCCTTCGTTGTAAATGATGTTTCCCTTCTAATTCAAGCCTTTTTCAAAACAGCACGGACATTAGAAATACAGCAGACTATACTTAAAGTAAACACAGACTGTATTTTGAGGTCTATGTGTAAATACTCAATCAAATCAAAGAGTGATGAATAGACTTAGAGTTTTTTATTGTTATTGGTTCAAAAGTTCCTCATAGACCGTGTATCCCGTTAAAGATTTCTGCATTTGCATTTACCTAGCACTTATTTTTGGGCCTTGATGAAGCGACATGTTGTCGTTAAACATATGTTGGCCTATGAAGAACTTTTGAACCAATAAAAATAATAACCCTTTGATCTATTCATCAATTTTTGATTATTGAGTATTTACTTGTTAAATCTCAGACCTCAAAATACAGTCTGGGTTTACTAAAACTGCATACAGGACTGGTGTTTACTAAAATTGCATATATGACTGGGGGCTTTGTACTGTAATCCTTTTTGAGGTCGTTGTCAAACCCTTAAGGGAGACTATATTGAAAGTAAATGTGTTATCTTAACTTTAGAGAGGCAACTAAGGTGAAACGTTACTTACACTTAGGTGCTTATAACCCATAAAGGGTCAATACCCTCAACAACCCCAGTTGAAAGACAGTCTTTGACATAATAGGAGTTGTCGAGTCCTCCATTTTTTTTCAGAGAATGCATTGGTTGAAGTTCAGTGTTCTCTAAGCAGTCCGAAGTAGCCAGAGAAAGTGGAGGCACACTGACACATAGCCACTCGTTATGAAATGCACTGTTGGAGGTGTTTGGACACCATTTCACAATTTCAAATTCAGGTCTGTCAAAGGTTTCACACTCTTGTGAGTTTCACAAAAGGCAACAATAACTATGCCCGATCCACAGTAAATCATCTTCATCAAAGTGCATGAAACAAAACTTATGGGAACTGTGGTGCTGCATGCAAAGGGGGCAGGCGAGTGAGCATGTGGGCAGGGTCAAATGTGTGGCTAAAAAAACTAACTATTCTATAACTTTTTTGTTTTTTACCTTCAGGTAACTACTTATAAAATAATGCTCAGTTTAAATGAAAATTAAATGCAAGTTATGCTAATCAGTGGGAAATGCACTATCGTATATTATGAAACCTCTATTAGTTAATGCACTGCAGACGTTTGTGTCTGATACCAGAGAGCCACAGAATTGAATCTTAGTTGGTGCAGCGGAGAATAGTGCCACGATGTCCCAGTCTGTGACAAAGCATTGTAAATATGCAAGTCATTGTTTTTAAATTGCATTACACACAGTCTAAGATAGGCTGCTAGAAAATGAGCAAAAAGGTTTAAGAAAAAAGTGCTTCTAAATTATAGATTTTAGTAATAGCTAGACTGTACATAGTGCACTTTTTTTTATAACTGTCCTTTAAAAGCATATACTTCACAGCTCAGATGGTAACTCCCTTGCAATACCATTCTAAAAGAATAAATCTGTCAACAGGAAGCTTCAAGTGATCCCATTAATTAAAGCCAATACCCACTTCCAAGCACCCTTTATTTTGCAGGTTGACCAGTTGTGCACATTTACATTTCTTTCAGGCAAGCAGGCACCATGGCAAGAAGGCTTGTTCACCTGTCTGCCCCTCTTTCAGTTTCACAGCACAGGAGACTACCTACATTACACTTCAGCTGAAGCATTTCAACTCTCGGAATGAACCGTGCCGAGCTGGTGGTCTTTTCACAAAACAATTGGGGAATGGTTTTACTTCACTTAAAAAAGTATGGACTTGTCGTGCCTCTCAGATCCCATCCAATTTAACCAATGCTACATCACACAGTGGAACGAGAACAACGACTGGTGTCACACACTATGAACAACAATGGTTTCAAAAGGTGTCTTTGTAGTTTGCCATTCTTGGCTTACCAAGAACTTATGTTATTCAGATTTGCAGGGTGTACCATCGCCTGTGAGGGTATCCAGCACTGTTCAGGTGTGAACCAAGCCAAACACAAGGACTGGTTGGACTATTCAAAATGCTGGCTCTTCAGCATCTTGCAGAATTCATGAAGTGAGAAGGAGGTTCTTATTTGTAGCAGCAGGTCTTCCACACTTTAGGAGCGACGTAAGAGAAGGCTCGACTGACTGATCTGGTTTTTCCATATGCAAGGAGGAGTCTGAAAGGTTTGTGAAAACAGATGTGATTGTCATGGTATGCTGGGCCAGTGTACAGCATTGGAGGTTGAGTGTGATTCTGCTTGCCGAGTTCTGAATGGACTGTAGCCTTTGGATGAGTTTTTTGTTGATTCCAGCATAGAGGGAATTTCCCTAGTCCAGCCTGCTTGTGACAAGTTTCCGGGTTCTGATTGGGAGCCATTTGAGAATATTCCACAGTAGCTTCAGAGTACGGAAGCATGAAGCGTGACTGCACTGATTAGGTGCTTATGTCAAGTTTGCTTGCTGTTGACCCTGAGGTTCTCGGCAGGGGTGGTTGAGGAGGGTGTCAGTCCTAGATCTGTTGGTCACCGGATGGGGTCCCAGAGTGAAGTGCTCTTCTTGAAGATCACGATTTCATTCTTGTCGGTGTTCAGCTTCAGACAGTTGGTGTTCATCCAGTGGGCTATTTCATTCATGCAGGCATTAAAATTGATCCAGGTACTACGTGTCTTGATCTTGAGGGAGAGAATGAGCTGTGTGTCATTGGCATAGGGGAGGATATACATATCGTGAGAGCAGATGATGGTGGCTACAGGGACTATGTATGCATTGAGATTCGTGCTTAGAGAGGATTCTTGTGGAACTTTGTAGATGAGGTCATGTAATTCCGAAGTGTACGGTGCCAGGCCAACGGATGGGATCCTTCCAGTCAGAAGGAGCAAATCCATCTGAGTGCATGTCTCTGGATTCTGATGTGATGAAGGCGTTGGATGAGGATGGGGTAGGTGACCGTGTCAAATGCTGCGGAAAGGTCCAGAAGGATGAGGGCCGCAGTGTCTCCTCCATCCAGAGTCGTGCAGATGTCATCTATGGTGTTCATGAGGGCAGTTTCCATGCTGTGGTTGGATCTGAAACCAGACTGAGTGGTGTCAAAGAGTTGGTGGTCTTTGAGGTATTCAGTGAGGCATCTGTGGATGATTTAGTCTAACACATTGTCCGGGAATGGTAGCAGGAAGATCAGTCTGGAGCTGGCAAGCACTGAAGGGTCCACAGAGGGTTTCTTTGGACAGTTGCGCGTTCCCAAACATGTGGGAGGGTCGCAAAAAAGGTAGAGGTATTCAGAATGGGTGTAAGCATGGCACTGATGGGTTGACATTCTCTAAAGTTGGCGTAGTGGGGATTCAATGGGGTCCATGAGTAGATGGACTTCATGTTAGCGGGTGATTGTTCTGGGGTGATAACGGGCCATGTGGTTAACATTGGTTCTTTGCATAAGGTCAGGGTTCTCTGTTGAAGACAGGGGCCATGAGCCGACCCCTTTACTATTTATTGGCTTTATTCCTAACTTGTGTTCTTCCACTGCTTACATCTAGGGAACTAATTTTAGCTTTTTGGTTAAGCATTCCATCAGAGTGCATGTTTTTTCCAGTTCTCTCCCTCTTGTTTTTTCCCCTCCACAATACCTGCCACCATGCCATCATTTGCTCTCTCTTCCGTGCAGCTCTCCCCCTGAACTCTGTTGCTGTCTGCCTCGTGTGTTTCTCCACCACCACCTTACTGCTGTCTCCATCTTGTGCTTTTTGCCCCAACTATCTACCCCTTTTGACCCCCACCCACTCCACGTTGCTTTCCCCAACCTGCTTCTCAGATGCCTCCAAGCAATGTTTATTTAATAGTTTTTTGGGGGGGGGAACGAAACACAGCAACTTGCTACCTGACCTCTACAAAAGCACTTTTGTGCAAATTAATTTTTTTACTGAGTAATGCAAGTGGTGCCCACCATCGTAGATCGGTCGAATAAAAATGAAAGAAAATGGCACCTGTGTTATTCTGTAGCAAACGCCTACAAAATGACGCGCTGGGTCATCGTGGCATTTAGTTTTTTACGATGGAGAACAGCACCAACAAAAGCCATTGCTTTTTACAAATAATGTTCAGCATCACCAAAAAGCAATGTTTTAGCAACTTACATTGAGACCAAAACAGTACTGAAATGAAATTTAAGTGAGTTAGGAGACAGGCACGCATACCTGAAAAAGGCACTAAGAAAGCCAATATGTCCCAAAGGCAAAAACTATTGGCTTTGCCAATGCGTGTTTTAACTTCCTGTATAGCTATTGCTCTTTAATCAAACCATAGGGAGATTAAGTTGAGACATCAACTGTTTTGCTACCATCTCTGCAAAGTTTTCATGAAGAGGGTGAGCCTCCACAACTGTGAGGAAAGCAAGACTTGCCTGGTATATTAGAAGACTACAATAATATTTCATTAGTGTTCCTTCAAAGCCGCTCTATGTTCAACCAATTCAGGTGAATGGTGCATTTAGCCTGTTTTTCATTTAAAAATAGTCTATAGGGTAAACCTTGCAGCACTTTTAAAGGGGGAGGTTAGGAGGCCGCTCTTTTTGTCTGTGCCCCCCAAACATTGGAATTGGCCATCTTTACATTTATGCCAGCAAACAAATCACTTTGCCTATAGGACATCATTAAAGACCTTGCTTTCTAGCACATAATGCAAGCACATTTAACTAGCAAAGTCTCTCGGATCAAATATCTAGCACTTGGGAGTAAAAGTTTGAGTTTTATTACAACATTAAATTAAACATTCATCAAAATCCCAGGCTTACATGATCAGTCCAGTCTGAGTCAAGTGTTTAAGTACCATCACGTTAATTGATTTTCAGGTACCAATGGTTTTCTGACATGCAGAGACATACCATGGCTGGAGTACGAAAGTGCCAATCATTAAAAGAACTTAGAAGGGAGAAACTGATAGCTCAGAGAAGCAAACCAGAGTAGTTGCACAAAGAATTACATTCAGTAGTCACATGGCCAGACCCACTGCCTCCACAGACCCCAAAATCCCAAGTCTCTCCAGCTGCACGACAGCAAGAAAACAGAGGTGAGAAGTGCCAATGCCCATTTAGGAGCACTGTCCTTTAGCCATACATACAAATATGGTGTGTGTCAGCACAAGTATCGGAGTCAGCGTGGAGCATATGCATCAGAGCGCACTGATGCATGCCCTCCAAGAGCTAAATGTTGACGGGGGACATTTAAGTACCACAAAAGGGAATAGCTGGGACTTCCACAGAATGGCTGTCTGAATAGTTATTCCACCCACTAACCCAAATGCATAAGAATAAGTCCATCCGTAATTGTCTGATGTGGCAGAATACACCTGCTAGTTTATTTTTAACCCTCTACTCACTTCCCATCTGAGAAAGGTTTACCACCGCCCATGTTCTGGGCAGGCATTTAAACATTATTAAAGCTACACGAGAAACTAACTGTTGCCTCCTATACATTAACCCAAAACATTCTCCCTCCTGAAAATTGAATAAAAGTTTGGGAAAGGATAGTCAGGTATCATCTTATAGCTACAACCTGAATTATGTGCAATTGGATTGCAGCCAGGATCGACAAGCGTAAGAAAAGCCAATAGGTCTCACCTTTTCAACTGTTTTTGACCAACGATCTACAGCAGCGAAAAGGAAATGTAAAGTCAATGCAGGGGTGGGAGTAATGCAAAGTGGCGGAGGAGCAAGGCAGGAGCTTGAGGAGGGGGCAGTGGAGGAAATAAATGGTCGAGTTGAAGGAGGAAATGGAAAGGGCATCGCTGGCAGTAGAACACAGGTTGCACGCTAGTAAAATACGCAAAGCGAAAAGTTAGTCCGTAAATTGCGCTAAGCGTCGCTAATTGTAAGCATTCATAAAGTTGTTGTATTCGGTCACGGTACAGTTGCAATTTGCCGGGTATGTGCATTACCACATGATGGGCAGCCAGTGCGTAACAGAAGCTGAAGAATCAGGACGCCTGCTCCCAACGCTAATATTAAGGGGAATCCTCCAAATGCGCTGGAAAAATAGAATGAATAAAGGCCGGTATTACTCCAAAGATGGTCTGAAAAGAAGTCAGAAGGCCGGAACCCACAAGTAAAAAAAAATAAGCAAGGCCTTCTGTGTCAGACGCATTAAATAGTTGATGTATTAGTTCCCCAAAATGAAGTGGGAGATTTGTGTTGAGCAGTGACTGAATCTCACTAGAAGTTCTAGCCACCTGCAATTCGAAGGACTCTCGAGCTAAAGTGAGAGGCACTTCTTGTTGAAACAAAAGCACTTTGCGTCTGCTTAACTTATTGAACTAGCTACATTCCCATGCGGGGTGGAAAAAGCACATTGCTACAACAAGTAACACGTTGTGAAACTGTTACAATGTATGGGATTCCTGCCCGTAAGCCACAGCAGTCGTGGTTATTCAAAATAAGATAACTGCTGTTAGAAAGCAACATGAGAGTGGGAATTATTGCTGGGACGGGCGTTCCTTTTAAAAAACAAGTGATATTAGGCGCGGACACATTACAAGCGCTGTGCAACTTAACATGTTTGCATACTAGGGAATGTTCTACCGTAGAATCGCAGTCCTCCCCTGTCAGGGAAACTTCCGTACCCTCGCATTGACATCCGTAGGTGAAAGTCAGGGACCACAACTCATGAAGAAATGTACTACCCAGGGGTTCAAAGCGGCCAATTGAGAGATGTTTTATGCAGGATTTAAATTGAAATAGCGAAAATGGCAGAGAAATAACGCCATGAATTAACAACACTGCTGAATCTGTCTCGGCCACAGAAAATGGCAAATGTTCTAATTGTTTAATGTGTAACAGCGTGTACTTAGAGTCTTTCATGCACATGAATCTCTGTTTATCAGTTAAATTAAACGGTAAAAACAAAGCGGAAGCGTTCAAATAATCCCATTGTACTTTTCCCATTTTAAGTGTCTGCAACGTCCATGCAAACTGCATTACAGATCGTAATTGATTTTGACCATGGTATAACACGGATACATTACTTTGAACAATATCAATAACAGATGAAACAATATTATCCAAAGTATAATTACGTGAAGACAATGTATTTATGCTATTGTCGACTACTGTGAGAACTTTCTCCAAATTAGCTTTGTAAATTTGGCGAAGACAGAATGCAGCTTCCATTTGTGAAAGGTGCCATACTTCAATGTAAGCTGCATAGATTAATCTTTTGGATCTAGTTGTTCTAGAACCTAAAATAAAAGCAGCAAAATTAATGTTGCTCAATAAGAGTGACAGGTGTTGTTTCAGGGACGACAGAGTGGAGTGTTCCAACCACTGTTGACACAATTTTCCCACTGAATATGTGGTGACTGAATGTGAATGGGGGTAACGGGGATAAGGTCTGGATTGTGTGAAGATGGTCATTGCATTATAAAAACGAAGTTGACAAGCATTAGAATTGGTTTGCCACAAAAACCAACCTGATGGGTCAACATCAGTGATATTTAAACTGTCATTTAGAATCAAAGCTTGTAGCATATCAATTATAAAATTGGTGTGAGTATGCCAATTATCCTACTCAGCTGATGATGGAATGGACTGAATGTTCAAATTTGTTGCCGTACCCAAGGCAAAACAAGTAGTTTGGTGTACTGCATCATTTAGAAATAAATGCTGAGCCGGAATTAGACATGCAAGATGCAAACTCTCTGTTCCTTGGACCTGCAAAACTTTAGTGCCCCAAATCGATTTCAAATCAATTGTACTGTTCCAGTGCTCATAGCCTCGTGAAGCCACATCTGTTCTAAATGAATTTGAATATATCAATTTAGTGTGTGCCAGAACACATTTTGATTGAGAATTATTTTTCAATGTAAAGAAATAGGACCCAGGATTGGACGCATTGTAGTCAGTGAAATATGTGAACTTATCTCCAAGTGTTTTCGAACTCCCCTTTAAGGGAGCTGGACAATGTTCCCACTGTGTGTAAATGATGCCCATAATGTTGTTAACAGAATAAATCAGCATAATTGGTGGAATTTAAATACAAATCGTCAGCATCAAAAGCTGCATAATACTATAAATCAGAAAACAATGAATGGACAGCATGTACATCCCAATCATCCGAATGTATGTTCTGTGTCACCACTTCTCCTAAGTAAACGCAAAACTTGTATGGTCTCTTGAGGACGTCCGTCAGACCATGGATTTCGAATGCAACTTTAGCCGAAACAATGCCATCAGCAACAGGGATGGCCAAAATGTTCACAAGGGCTTGATCACGTTTCATGGTCTGGGAGAATGTATGGGGAGCCAGAATTCCATCAACCAACTTAACAGCAGAGCGCTCTGGCAAATAATGATCGTTGATGAGCAAGAAGAACACAGTTACAAATCCAATCGACATGAAAAGGAAAATCACGATAAGCACCAACCAGATGTAGGTGCAAGGTGGGACCAGGCAAGTCTTTTTGAACCAAGGAAGGAAAATGCTCGTTCTTGTTGGTAGAGGTGCCACAGAGGAAGAAGAGGAGGAAGAGTCATAAGAGAAGCTTGTACGGTCTCCGAAATACCTGCTAGCTCCCACGTTCAACAGCGGTGGCAGTGCAGCATCTGCATGAAGATGTAAAGGGCTGTCCGGTACTTCAATGTGGGACTCATCCACAGGATAAGCATACTCGATGTTTGCCTTAGAAGCGGATAAAGTCTTATCAGGCGAAAGGTAAATGGTAGTCTCCATCTCACCCTCCACGACACAGGCATTAATCAAAGAGGTTTAAGGCATCAGATTCAAAGAAATAGCGTTGCATGAAACACTAAGAGTCACACTATTCAGAATCAGACAGATGGTGTACTTTGACATTGTCAATTGATATGTATCTGTTTTCTTTGCGACCAGGCAAAGGTGGCAGTATCACAATACAAGTACCCTTCAATCCAAGAACTGGGACTGGTGCACGATAAGAGGGATCACATTATTTGTTGTTCTCCGGCTTTTCTCATACCAGATCTCCAATTTTGGGAAGCCAGTCTGCGACCAGGATCAGGATCATCGGAAGAGGGTATATGTTCTGTAGCGAAGCTGTCACAGGTCTTTTGTAGGTCCTGTAGCATAGTAGAATGATTATCTACATCAAAGGTTGTGGCAGCCGCCCCAAAGTCTGGACCATCAAGGTCGCGCACAAACATTTTAATGTCAAGGAGTCCGCTCACCCAGAGATCATCTTGGGAGATTTAGTGCATGTTGAACTCAAATGGGCCAACCAGTTCCTGACTCTAGCTGTCAAAGATTGCTTTAAGTCACGGTTCACTCGCTCCACTATTGAATTGCTCTCAGGCCTGAATGGAGACGAAAACTGCACCAGCACCCCATTGAATTAATCGCGTCCTTGTACACCTTAGAGACAAACGCTGGACCTTGGTCCAAATGGAAGGTGCCACAGGCAAACATCCCGACAAAGACACGCAAATCTAATGCCATTTCGAGCGTCAGCGCTGCGTTGTGGGCAAACCCATAGGAATCTAGTGTACGAATCAACTGCAACAAAATATATATTTAATTGCAGTATCAGAAGTCAATGGACCGCGGTGATCAAGATATACACAGCCAAATGGTTGATTCGATATATATAGCTGTGTTTGAGGTGGACATGAAACAGTAGACAGTTTGATCCGTTGATAAATGTCACAAGAAAGTACATAATTATGGGTTTGTTTATATAAACCACGCCACCAATATTGTTGCTGTAAAATAGAGACAGTCGCAGACACTCCTGCATGTGCAGAAGCCATGCCTTCATGTGCAGCTAAGATCAAAGCATGTCTGCGATCCATGTTGGGAATCAGCCGATCCCCAACTGACGGAATAGTGGAATAAGGAACTTGGTTGGGAGATACATGATGAGAATATTTTGAAGGGAAGCCCTGCGGGTAAGCATTTCCGTTCTGTGTAGTAGCTATTGCCACTAGAATATCATTATCTAGCCTAGTCATGGACATTGTAACTGCTACAATGGAACACATGGCTACTGCAGATTTGGCTGCCTCATCAGCCAAAGAATTACCAACAGCAGGTGTTCCCACACGCTGAAAGCCAAGAGTATGTATAACATGCGTGAGTGGTACACGTTTCTTAAGTTCCGCCACTCGAACCCAAAGCGTTTTATTCTTTATTGTGCTGCCTTTGGAATCCCGAAAATCATTCTTGTGGGAGAGGTGTGGCGCCGCGGCCAGGGCGACTGACGCTGGAATCTGGGGATCAGGGTTCGATCCCCGGCTCCGGCGGCAGGTTAGCCCAGCACCATGTGACTCTGGGCAATAGCTTGCTTAATCTTCCCGACGGCCCCCAGCGCCTAGAGACCCTTACGGGTGATTGTGCGCTTTACAAATGTGGATTATTATTATTTATTCTGAGACCAGAAGAATAAGCTGTCATTAAAAGACTGGACACAGTATTAAGAATCGCACACGAGTAGTCACAGTAGGATCTGTAAACTCAAGAGCTAGAATAAGAGCACGCAGCTCTGCCTATTTTGCCGTACAGTCCCAAGTGCTTTGGTATGCACAATGGAAGACTTAAATTCATCATTCACAATAGTGCAAGCTGCTGAATAAGCATGTTTGGACCCGATGGCCGAGCCGTCGGTGTAAATGATACATTTGTACTGATCCAAAGGAAGCAACGACAATGGAGGAGGATGAACATGTTCATACTGTATAAACTCCTGTGTCTGAAGAGCAGGATCAAATATAAATGTGACATTAGCCAATGTCAAAGAAGTAGCCCATTGTATCCAACGAGGATGTAAATCTTTTGAGTTTGGTACACTCACCTTTGTCACCGCTTCTAAAGCAGGAATAGGCAAAACCATTTGAATGAGTTTCCCCTGCGCCAGTGAGTGCTCTTTCAGAATTGCCATTTGGACCGCAGTCAAAATCTTTTCAACTTTCAAAATTAGCATTTCCGCTGCTGTGTACTAATATGACTTGTATGCTATAGGTACTGTGTCACCTTCGTTGAATGTCAAGTACGTGAAACGTGAAACCCACCGTTCCCGGTAAAAATCGTATGACCAGGTTCGTTTAATTATCACGCGTCAACAAATAGGTAGTCGTTAGCAGATCTGACTGCAAAGACTGTAAGAATAGAGGTATGTTATGGAAGCCAGCAGGCAGAAGAAAACGTAGGTTATATCAACGCATAAAGCAGTTTGATACGCTGGGCATAATCCAGGATGTATGTCCTCAAGAAGTTTAAAAATCCCGGCAAAGACTGAAGCTTCTTTGGCGTAGTTGGAGGGTGCAATTTGCACACTTCTCCAGAAAGTGGGGGCTAACCCCATACCTTAATTATTGAGCTTGTAGCCCAACAAGAGCACCGCGAAGGAAGGGATGAATGATTTGGCAAAATTAAATTTGTATCCATAGTCGGCGAACGACAGAATAATTTGGTCGACACGAACAAGATACGGTATCAGTTCTTCGACCATTAGATAAATATCATCTACGTACCAGAACGCATCTGGGTCTATGCTGTGTAACAAAAGCACAACACCTGCAGCAAAAGCCTCGGGCTGTTCTTATACCGCATAGGCAAACGAGTAAACTTTTTTTGATTTCCGACAGCGGTAAATGTTGTCGGGTCACGGCTCTCAGGAGCCAAGTTGTGACTATAGAAACCGTTGGATATATCCAGTGTGGTTTTGTATTTTTCACAAACAATGCTGTGCACTAGCGCAGAGCTGCTGGTGTTCTGTACCGCAAACGTACGACAATGGCTTTTCAAATTTTGATAATCTAATACAATGGGAGAGGTGTGGCGCCGCGGCCAGGGCGACTGACGCTGGAATCTGGGGATCACGGTTCGATCCCCGGCTCCGGCGGCAGGTTAGCCCAGCACCATGCGACTCTGGGCAATAGCTTGCTTAATCTTCCCGACGGCCCCCAGCGCCTAGAGACCCTAACGGGTGATTGTGCGCTATACAAATGTGGATTATTATTATTATTAATGTGATATGAACGGTCCAGTTTTGATATCGGAAAAAGAGGATCATTCATCAGCGATACACAGGATACAATTACACCCGGATATTCCAATTGAGTCAGAGTGTCACAAATGGGAGCTTTCGACTCACGTCTGATTGGATATTCCGGTTGTGGCTGCCACATAGACCGTAATGGAATCGCATGTGCCGGCGAATCTTTATCCCAGCCCACTTGATTCCGATACACAGTCGGAGCCAGGGCCAATGCCCACTTTGATGCATAAGCCTTTTTAGCTTCTCCAAGGACGAGACGCAAAAAACTCAGAAGTATCATGTCCGCCTCTCTAGAAGCGGTGTTAACGAATGGTGGAGGCCAATCTGCCTTCGTCAACAAGATGTCATACGAGGAAGTGAGATTTTCCCAGAAGACTCCTGTAATTGTACGCTGTATATCACCTTCAATTTGTAAGACAATTTCATAAAGTCTATCTTGAGGGAGGGGGGGCAACTTGGGTATCTGCTGTTTCTACTGTAATAAATATATCAGTTGCTCTCGCTTCCAGACAGGGACCCTGTGCCTCCCACACTATGGTAAACTCCGCCACGCTGTCGAGGAGAGTCACTGCCCATGTCCAGTCTAGGAGTAGCATTCTCACCGTCTGAGGAATACTTCACTGGTAAAGCGGCAACTTTCTTCTTTTGATAGGGAGGGTCAAAAACAAGGCAGACCCTCTTGTTTGGCCTTTACATCAAACTGTTGTGGTTGATCCCTTCCCCGTTGAGTGATCATACTCTTTCTACGATCCTATTGCTCCCCACCACAGACTTGAGAGTCCGATGTGTCCTGTAAAGAACGAGGAGAACGCTTATCAGGGACTCTGAATCTATCAGGAGTCTTAATTTTCATGCGATCGCCAAATAATACGTGCGCTCAGAAGAATCAGGTGTCGGTGATCCAGCACACGAACCTTGCTTCGGTTGTTGCTGCCCCTGTTTTTTATTTCTCCAGTTCTTTTTAGGAATGAACAGGCGCCTATCATTATCTGTCTGGGCTTTCTGTTGATTTTGTGTTTGAGGTTGTGTAAAAGGCTTAATTCCCAGACTATTGCACCCTAATGTTTTATAACCTTTAGCAATAATCTTTGGTAATTTGCGCTGTTTGTCTAGGTCAGCAACAGCCTGCAAGCGTTGCGCCACTTGTAATCTAACTGCTTCACCCATCACATTAGCATGGATCAGGTCGGAAATAATGTCGAACACTCCCACCAGTCTCATTCCCAACTCCAGGGCCGCTTCGGCCCCATGTTCACCTTGAACACGTTTAATCAAGGCAGGGAGAACGGTCATTAAGGGGGTGCCAAAACACATCGAATATACCACTGCAAACACTCTACCCTAAGTGTTACAATCAGGTAACTCAGGAACAAGGCCTTTAGGTAAGCTCATGGTACGAATCCTGTGTTTCTCCACAGGTGTGGTATTAGGAAAAACAGCTTTGAGTTGCCCAAATTTTTCAGCAAGCCAATAAGGAAGCTCGTCCTTATTCTGCAGATGTTTGCCCATCATTGAATTAATCATGACAGGACTGATAACTACACCACTGGGTCCCGGTGGTTATGCAGGGACTCCAGGTGGTCCCTCCTGTATGTTGCGCAACATGAACTATATAACAGCTCTATGTATACCTATTAAAGAAGTATGTAATAAGCATAGCTCTGTGACAGGAACATTAAGATAATTTGGATGCGGGGTATATTCAGCCAAAACGGGTCACGTGGCCCCGTCAATTGATAAGGGGCCTAAACGGACTGCTGTTATAAGGTGTGGAAGGGCGCCATTAAACCATATAGTGTGTTGACAAACCGTTAATGGAACTTCAAGAGATACACATGGTCGATAATTCTGCGGAAGCGCAGTGGCAGTATATTTGTGAAAGAAATTATAATTTCCATCCACTGCCGGAAAGGTGACCCTAGAATAAAATACATTGAAGCGATGTGCAGCAAACACTTCAACAACAAAGATTATATCAGCACCTGCATTAGGGACTCCATGTTGAGTCAAATGTGCAGTAACTGGAGAGCTGTTAGGACCTACAATGGCAACCGCCATAATCAACAGATAGTAAAAGACCTTATTTGCGGCAGCACAATAGTGGGTAAGGAGAAAGAAAAAGACCTTTTAAAATTCAAGCTTGAAAAACCTATAATATCTCACAATAGGAGGCTACACAGTCACAAATGTCTCCGGAAACAGAAGTGAGAGGATTGTGAACAAGCACTACTCAGGTGTCTCGCAGAGAAGTACCAGACCAAACGTTGGTGGCACTATGTTGCAGGGATTCTGCACATACGCAGGAAAACCGGACCTTGGTGTGTAGGGGTCAAGCCTTTCTACCGCCTCAGTAGCCAAAATCCCAGGACCGACTAGCTACAGTGCCTTATTCATTCTCCTACATAATCTCAAAGCTACAAATGATTAGACAACCCAGAACACAACACTCCTAACTCTCTCCGGAATCGCGGTAGCAAGAAGCACCCCTTCGCTCACTCACTCGTACTTGTTCAGAATAATAATTGACAGTCACTGTTATAGTTCAAAATGTTTATTTTACCTATAGTGCTCTATAATGCAGTATACGGGCCACTACCAGCAGCAAAACGCAGAAACATAAGACAGTTAGCATTGCAACAAGTCCATAGAATACAAAGGGGGATGTCATTGTATACAGACAGTGGATACAGGGCAATAAGACCTAACCACCCTCCCCTTGGTAAGAAGACGTTTTATTATATAAATGAAGATCTCTGGGCTTTGTCAGCAGACCCCATACCTTAGTGCCTAGATGGTATTTCTACATCATAGGAACAGCATAGCTGTTGTCCCTGGAAAGGTCCCCCTCCAAGTGTGTGGAAAACAAAATGCCTTCCCGTAATATCAAAACATGAGTCTTTAGCAAATGCAGCTGTGTTAGCGTGTTTTGTCTAGGTGCTAGGGACTGAGCAAAACAGAATAACAAGGGGCATTCTTTATCAACCCTGCACAGCATGTTCAGACTAAACTCCAGGAACAGGCAGAGAACGCAGACGGTTCTCATGTGAAAGGCACAAACAGAGTCTTCCTAAAAATAAAAACATGTAGTAACATGCGCAAAAGCAGGATCATGGCAGCAGAGCTCATGCTAACTTAGCAATGTCGACAATGACCCTAACGGCCATACTACAGGATGTGAGGTCAATTATGTGGCGTCAACAGTGTGCAGTTAGATGTGGCAACAGCGAATGGAGAGAACATACAGATCAAGTAGTGAAAAGTATCTGTTAAACTATTTGCCATCCAAGACTGTACCAATTACAGACAGTAAGGGGGGTTTAAACACCTAAATTGGGCTGCAATATTTCAAAAGGTTTGCTGCTGTCCAAGGATTCAATGCTAAGCCAAACTAAACATTCACTTTCTGTGAGATTAAACATACAAAAACAATTAGCAACCCACATATACACACTTAGGTAGCATGGCGCAAAACCGGATATTCCTATGTCCTCAAACAAAAAGGAATTGCAGCTTCATATCTCCTTAGCAAGAGGCAGAAGGGGGCAAGAATCCTGAGAAAAGTGTCCAGGTGGTACTCTTGCAACCAGACACAGGCCCCAGAAGACACAGAAAAGAGTAACCAAACTCTAAAAAGTCAACAGCAAACATGCATGAGAAAACAAATCTCTAATATCAGCTGCGCATCTCTGTAGACTGGGACTTCGTGCAGTACACTTTTATTACACTTTAAGAAGGTAAAAGGTACATGTAGCTTAAATAGAAATAAAAAAAAAAAATAGAACGCAAGCTAGACGGAGTCATTTTCATAACTGGCTTTCCATGTCGTGCTAGTGGATATGCCACTGCTGCAGTGTGATATCAGCTGAGCTGATGTTATCCCTTCCCAAAAATGCACAGCAAACGGCGCACCTCTGGTTCTCTCTTTCAAGAGTAAGAGGGTTAGCAGCTGATACTTTAAGTAGTCGGACTGTCAGGGCAGATGTTATACTCCCCGCAAATGAGGACATTAAGAGTGTTTAAGTATTTGACATTAGAAGGATAATGTAGATCCTTAGAAACTGAATCTGTGATGTGCTTCATCACTGTAAACAAGCTTGGGGAGAGCAAAATGAGAGGTGTGGTATGTGAATATGAGAAACGGAGCACAGCAGACAGCAAGAAAACACATGCACTACAAAGGAGTACTTCAACAATAAGAAAAAAAGTAGTTCCCTAAAAGTGAGTAGTAGAAGGATATAAATCAGTCAATCAAAAGAATGGTGAAGAGGCTATGCTCCAGGGCAAGGACAATCCCAAGAAGAGATGGCAAGCCATCTGAACAAGAAACATGTAAATGAGAGTGACAAAGCCAATGAATGGTAAGCAGTGTGAGGGTAGTATGTTCACAATACGCCTTTCACAACATCACAGCTTGCGCTCCCTGGTTGACTGAACTAAAAATAAGAATTGACAAATTAAATAGGTCACGCCTTTGGCACTATTGGCTTTAACAATGCCTTTTAGCTATGCTGTACTACATCTGCAAGATTCTGTGCAGTATGGAGAAAAGTTTTATAGTAAAAGAAATATGAAAAAAGGCACAATGATGCAGTTGCAGTACATGGTCGCCTACAAAATTATGTGGTGCTATTTCTTTTTTTACTGATCCAAAATTTACAAAGGGACTATTAAAATAGACAAGCCGGAAGCAATTTGCTGCCCGGTCCTCGCCCCAAAAATAAATAAATAAAAAGAGACAGGAGGAGGATGAGAGGGGACAGTAACGGGCAACTGGAGGGTTACGGGGAAAAGCAGCACTCGCGGGAGAAGTACTGGAGTGAGAAAGCAACACAAGGGGGTCGAGCACATCAAGATGAGCAAAAACAGAGGCGCACCAAGGGAGACGCACACATGTGGGACAGCAACATGGAGCACGGTGTGGATGGGGAAGAAGTACATAAGGGAGAAGGCAGAAAAAGACCTGCACTCTTCCGGTGTGCTCAACCAAACAGAAAAATGTAGTTCCCGAAAAGTAAGCAGTGGAAGGATACAAGCAAATAGAAAATCATCCAGGGGAGGGACAAACAGAAGAGGAAGCCTACACACAAGGCAACAATGAAAAGTAAGTTAATGCAAGTGACAAGTGACCAGTGTAAGTTCATACTAGGTCTTTCAAAACCCAGGAGATATCCAATTAGGTCATGGGCTGCAATTAGCCTTCAGTTGAGCCAATTCTGTCCTTGGAAAGTATTGCAATCAGCACTTACAGCAGTGTTCCGTTCATGCAGAGACAAACAGGTGCTGAAGTAAACGTGACCTTTCATGAGTAGACTTTTCAAGTACTTCTTAGTAGTAAAAAGTGCTCTACATTACTGAAATTATCAGTTATTATTGGATTTTAAATAGCTGTGACGTTCTTCAAATCGTTACTAGTCTTGTTTTAATATTATAAGCACAAAATAAGATGTTCCTATTGTTGTATCACCTCTTTATTGTTGCTAGGACATTTTGAGAAATACTTGCTACTGTAAAAGAAATCATTAGTGTAAAATAAAGTAAAAATTAATTTAAAGTAGCACAATCAGAATTGCAAAGGGTGCAGTGTTACCCAGGTAAATTACTTTTCTAAAATACATTTTTAACACAAGTCCTTTTTAATGCAGCTAAATAAAAGCCTTCTTTTCACCCCATGCAAAAACAGAACTTTCTGTTATGCTTTCAGAAAATCGCTATAAATAAAAACATTATTCGGCGTTCTTGCAGCAGTAAATTATCCATATGGATCACACTTTACTTTACAATCAAATTGGCTCTTGCTGTTACCGTATTCCATGGTCTGAATGTTGCTGGATACATGGGACGCTCATCATGCAAGCCAACCATGGCTTATGAGATTTCACTTCAAAGACTCGATAGTTCCCAGTTTGCCCAAATGCAGAAGCAATGTTCAGCTCCTGCTCGACAAATCACTATTCAGGCAAATGAGTGGTGCTCAGATCCCAGCACCAGAAACATTAACAGTGTGCTGTCAATTTACACCACACTAGCTTAGTTCGGAAGAATGCTGGAGCTGTGAACGTTGCAGCTCTGCATCTCAGAGCACTAAACTTTTTATTTGCATTCTCTAACTTGTAGTTCTACCTATCCCACTGTAAACTAATCTACCCAACTAATTATGATCTGCCAAACTATTGCTCTTCCATTTGTCATTGGCCTATTTGTGCATCCAATGAACAAGAAGTGGGGGCATTCCAATCATCCCATCCAGATACAGGTGTTTTACCTTTGACTAAATTCAGTAGTGTTTATCTTTACAGGAATATTGTTGACCTGATCTTCCCAGTGACCGATCACCGGAGTACAACAACAGGCAACTAGGTGGGCTGATGAGTGTACCTTTGCAGGTAGAAGCCTATGTTCTTGACCTGGGAGCAGAAGGTAAGGTGAGTGGAGAAAAAAGTGTGTGGTGGAAGTACTGATTTTAGGAGGTGAAAGCCCAAAATTACTTGGTCTTGGAGTCACTGTGTTTGAGGTTGCTCAAATTCATTCATTGCTCAATTGAGTGCAACCAGTCAGCGTTGTGAGAGACATCAATGTTGAGAAAGGAACCCAAGAAAAGATAGGGAGTTATCAAGGTATATGGGAATATAAGGCCTAGGCTCTCTGTGAGATTAAGTCAACCTAAAGATGACAGGAGTGAACAAGAACCTTGCCAGAACACACACAGGTCATGGATATGACTGAGATGTGTGTGTTATTTTTGTTTGCTAGAGGTGAAGGGAGGTAAGTGTCTGTGTATGGTATATTTGCCGTGAGAGACATGGAAGGGAACAGAACTGGTTGAGGATTCAAATTGGTGTACCTTCATTTATAGACAGAGTTGGGCTACATGCTGTAGGGGGCTGTCCTAAAAACTAATTTGTTATTTTCTACACTTTACCATCTTCTTTCTCTATTTGTTAAGGTGAGACAGACTATTTTACATTGTAGAGCATCAAAAGCCCTTAAAGTAACCGGTGTAAGGAAGTGATCGTGAAGTTTTCAAACAACATATGGCAGTTTCTGAAAGATGCAGACAGAAGTACTAGAGTTTTCACTAGAAAACCTCATTCTTCTATTTGTGTTTTTAAAGCGAGCTATTGTACACTGGGGACGCACTGTGGCCAAGGCCTATGTGATCACTATCAAGTCATTAAGTGATGAGGCTTTAGGAGCAGCATGGGTAATAAAGCCTTATCATCATCCTAGGAACTACAGGGAACAATGCCCTCATGCCCTTCAATCTCTATTAAACATGGGAGGGATAACCATTTTTTATTACCGCACATTCATCTTTATGATGAAGGGGTCTAGGAAGTAGCAACATGCTTAGACTCACATGAGGTTTTATTTCCAAGATGTGCCAAAGCCCCTGCCTTTTATTAGAGTATTTACATTCCACCTTCAATCTAGAAATCACCATACATGCTGATGATATGGATTCTCAGGCTTGCAGTGGCAACGGAGGAGATGTATCGGAGAACATTTGTGGTATGCATAGGTTGGGGTATGGGGTTGGGGGGTTTCACCTCTTGACAAAAGAAAAGGAGAACTTGACAAATCTGAGGGTCTTTTTCAAATATGTAACACGACACTAAAGTGCTCGAAGAGTTTGTAGAGGCAACTTAAAGTCAGAGGCCTGCCCTGACTGAGATTTCAAAGCCTTGACCTTGTTACATGTCTTGGAGAACAAAGTCCTCCTTTACCCTTCACATCCTTTTTCTTACCCTGGGTAAGGTTTTCAAATTGAGGGCCTTAAGCAGAGCGGTCTCATCATCTGTAGCACAGGCATGAGCGAAATTTAAATTATGCCGGAGTAATTCGCATGCTTTTGGGAATCTGGACAATTTTGTTTTATGGCTGTTACACAAAATTCACAAAATGATGTAATTATTGTATAATTACGTGGCAGTGGTGGTAAAAATGTACTGCAAATGCATCATTCGTGGTAAAAAAAAACCAGAGGGTAAGTGGTTGATTGTGGTCCTTTTGTTTTTTTGCACTATTTTTTAGCGTGAAATGCCTCTTCAAAAGAAATCAGAGCATAGACTGGTCCTAGGCTTGACTTTGAAAGTGGTAAATAATTTTATGAAGGCATCCTAAAACAAGCATTGGCAAAGCCAATAGGACTCCACAATGCCCGAGCTATTGGCAATGTGAATATCTTTCAGATAGTCACCTGTGCTTGATGTTGAAGTTGTACTGCAGCACTTGGAGACAGATAGTACATTTGATGCTCCTCTCTGGAGACCCTTAGCAACATAATTGTCAAGAGTGTGAAGTGTGAAACTAGAGAGATTTTAGACACAATTTACAAAGAATTTTCTGAATGCAGATCAGCCTTATGCCTTAGAGAAAGGTGTGATAGATGCATGTGGAAGA
Source organism: Lissotriton helveticus (assembly GCF_964261635.1). NCBI lineage: Eukaryota > Metazoa > Chordata > Amphibia > Caudata > Salamandridae > Lissotriton > Lissotriton helveticus. The sequence continues at coordinate 1,223,544,977 of NC_136065.1, forward strand.
CAAGTATGATTCAGAGAGATTTCGATAAGCATAAGTGAGTAAAATAAGAGAAATGTATGGGATGCATAACATATACAGGTGTCCTATAAACTCCCACCTGCTTCTTTTAGAGCAATATCTTCTAACTGTTTCAATAGAAAGGTTCTCGGTTTCTATAGTTGTGCGAAGATGCTACTTATGTATAATGTACGTTACACTTATTTTTGTAAATCATGTATGTCTGGACTGTATTTATAACATCACCTTCCAAATATCGGCTATTATGTGGATGTATGTTATTTAGTGCCACCACTTTCTTTGCAACACAGATAACTGCAATTCGCCCCACAAAGACTTTCAGCTGTTAGGAAACTACATTTTGTTACAGATAAGAGGCTCAAGGTTGAAGTGATATTTTAACGTGGATCAGAATATATGCACATCTCAAATGTTTCGTTTTTCAGATTAATCAGAATATCATAAAATACACAAATATCTAGCGGTGAAAACAAAAATACACATTAAAACAACTATTACAGAAACCCTTAAAAAAGAAATTTACGGATTTAAAAGATGCATGTAAAATGTGTCAGAAAATACATCCAAATATTATACAAATTGAGGAGCAATGAAATGCAACAGTTACAAAACCAGTCCTTTGGCTCAGCTCACATAATTCTGCATTTGAGGGATGAGATCAGCAGCGCAGGGTATTTAAATGATAAAGCACCAGTTAATTGTTACCGAAATATTGCACAGAAGGATAGCTCAGAGCAAAGCCATTGCTTCCTCATATGACAATAGAATGAAGGCAGGAGGAAAGGATAGATTTACTTTTAACTATAAAATTGTTTGACACAAAGATCAGCGCTGCTTTTATTGTATCAAGTGATTAGCCAGCAGGAGAACTAAAAATTCATGTTTAACATATAACGCTTCGAGGCGAGCTGAATATACAAACAGTATCGTAAAGAGATTATATGCATAAATTTGAAATTATGATAGAATAAATACAAAATATTAAATGTTTATACTTCTAGTTTATATGTTTTAAGATATTGTATGAAAGTTAATATTAAGGTAAATTAACTTTGCAGTGGGCAAAACAGCCACCGTGGAAACAATTACTTCTGCAGCACCATCAAGAGATAAACAGAACAGTGTCGGAAAGATCGGTTTCGGATGCACTGTAGTCCCTTGGGCAAATGTATTTTAAATATATATATTTAATTCATAGAATGTATTCACCATCATTTTAGCATATAAAAAAATCTCACAACCGCATGCGTTTACGTACTAGATAGGGCGTTTACTGCAAGTGTAAAAAAAAACAATTTAGAATGCAGTTGTATGCAGAGGTGTCGGGTCTGGATGTAAACTGGGTATCAGTTCTGATATATGCATAGTTTTCACAAAGTGCCACAATTTGGCCACTAGATGTCGATATAGGACAAGCTACACAACAGATCTTCACTCGACGAGAAAGTTCTCCATGTTTTTTTTTTGTTTCAACATTTTATTGAGCTTTTCATCAAGTTACACAACACCATTGTCATCTAAGTACAGTTCGCGTACTCATACAATTAGTTTGAATGTAAACATATCATTACAATACATTTATCAAAGTCTTGTTCACCATATTATTCGTATAATCATTAGGTTCCTTTAGTATCACACAGTGGGAGTTCCGGAAGTGTCTTTTCCCTCGAGGATGTTGCCCCCACCTTATTGGTCTTAACTCAGTTCGCCCCTCAATCGTCGGTATCAACAACCAGAAGGTAGTTTCTCATTTCCCCGCCATCAAAAACAACCATTCAATATCATCGTAATATTCTATGGTATCTCCCTCTATGGACTTGCTTCAGTATCAGACAGTTCTAGTGGGGGATCACATAAGTGTCCTCGGTGTTCGTTCCATTTCCCCCAAATCTTGGACCATTTTTTGGGGCAACCCCTATGCACATATACCTCCTTTTCTGCTACCATAGCTGTGTCCATGTCGTTCCCCCACTGCGCGCGTGAGGGCACCACTCCAGAACCCCACTTCCTGGCGATGTTCCGTTTCGCAAGAGCTAGACCCAGTGTAGCCCAAGTCTGCAATCCTCGATTCATATCAGTAGGTGACCAAATATTTAACAAACATCTAGGTTCTCTCTGCAGTTCCACCCCAGATGCCTCTGAGATTTCCGATAGAACTAGGTCCCAATATGACTGTATCCTTGGACAATCCCATAAGATGTGAAAGAATGTACCCGGGGAGCCACACCCTCGCATGCAATTTGGGTCTGGGGTGCGGCCCAATCTATGTAAGAGTGTGCGGGAATAGTATATTCTGTGTAATATTTTTGGTTGTACTAGTTTAAGCCGAGATGGTATGGAGGCCTCTCTAGGCGATGCTAGGGCATGTAACCAATCTTCATCCTCAATATCTCCTAATTCCACCTCCCACTTGCTACGGAGAACTACCATGGGGTCCGGGAGATTGTTGATTACCTTCCGGTATGTGAGTGAGATCGCTTTCTTGTCTAGGTAGTCAGTGAGGAGTCTGTCCTCTAGGGGGGAGGATTCTGCGAGTGTTGTACCTGTCGGAATGGCGTTCTGCAATGCGTGTTTGATTTGCCCATAGCGATACCGCTCCGTGTCTGCCATCCCGTATTGTTCTTGAAGGGTGTGGAACGTGATGACTTCACCCCCTTTCCACAAGTCACCTATCTTAGAGATGCCAATAAGGTCCCATTGCCTGAAACCCTTAGTATTTGCCAGGGTACCCAGACTTCACGTGTCCCAAAGTGGTGTGGCTAGTGTGAGCACTCCCTCCCAACCCAGGGCCCTCTGCGCCGCGTGCCATATCTTAACCGTGTGGGCTGTTGGCCCGGTAAATGTGTGGCGTCGCTTGTTGGTATAGAGCGCCTTCAGAAGCTGGTCTGGGGGCAGTACAGTCCTGTCAAGGCGGAAGGCTGGGTCTTGTTGTGGAGCATGTATCCACTGGTTCACTACCATTAATTGCGCCGCCCAGTAGTATAGTTTGACACTGGGTAGGGCGATTCCCCCATCATACCAGGAGCGGGACAGTTTGGAGTGTGCTATGCGAGCTGGTTTCCCGTCCCAGAGGAGGGTAGAACTTTCTGCATCTATTGATTTGAAATATGTGAGAGGGACCGGGAAGGGTGTGTTCTGCAAAACATATAGGAATCTTGGGAGTGATAACATCTTAAATAGCGCTGCCCTCCCTAGCAGTGTCAGTGGTAAAGAGCGCCAATGGGTGACATCTGCTTTCAGCCTCTGTAGAGGTTTCATCAAGTTTTCTTCTATAAAAGTCGATTCCTGTGGTGTGATGTAGATTCCCAGGTATTTGAAACCTCTAGTGACCGTTTGTAGGGTGCAGTCTGGAGGCAGCATGGGCGGTTGACCTAGTAGGACATACAGGAGCGATTTTGTCCAATTAATGGTATAGCCTGACACCTCTCCGTAGATTTTGAGTATGTCCATTAGGGCTGACAGGGATGAGGTAGGGGACATTAGATAGACCAGTACGTCATCGACATATAGAGAGATGCGGTCCTCCCATCCCGTCTCCCAAGTTATCCCCCTGATTCGAGGGCAAGACGGATTTTCACCGCTAGTGATTCCAAGATTAGTGCAAATAGGAGTGGGGATAGAGGGCAACCCTGTCTTGTTCCGCGCCCTAGTGTAATTGTACGTGATGTATGGCCATTTGCAACTACTTGTGCCAGGGGGGCAGAGTAAAGGAGTCTAATCCATCCACCAAACCTTGGGCCAAACCCCATTTTCCTAAGTACTGCAAACAGGAATGGCCATTCTACAAGGTCGAAGGCCATTGTCGCATCCAGGGAAAGAATGGCTGCATCTTCCCGCAGCATTGGAATGCAGTGCATGACTCCATGAATACGTCACAGGTTAAGGGATGTATTCCTTCAGGGCATAAAGCCCGATTGGTCCGGGTGTATTAATGTCATGAGGTGGGGCTGTAGTCGGAGGGCTAGGAGCTTTGCTAGGACTTTTGCGTCTACGTTCATTAGGGAGATTGGTCTATATGAGGACGGTTGATCGGGTGGTTTGCCAGGTTTGTGCACTGAGATAATGGTGGCCAGTCTTTGGTCTGTCGTGAGTGTGCCGTTTTCCAAACAATCATTATACATGGGAAGCATGTATGGAATGAGCTGTCGAGCCAGTGTTTTATAGAGTTCAACTGGTAAACGATTTGGACCCAGGGCCTTTCCAGTGTGCAGTGCCGCCAGGGCCTTCCCCAATTCCTCCCCCGTTAAATCATCTTCAAGCGCTTGTGCGTCTTCATGAGACAGTGTGGTCATGGGTATGTCTTGGAGGAATGCCATGCTGTCCTCCTCCATCACCCCACAGCGTGCGGTGTATATGGTCTCGTAGTAGGTGGCTAGTTCTTCCACTATGCGAGTGGGAGATGTCGTGTGTGTGCCATCTAGGAGTTCCAAGGTAGCAATACACCTATTTGCCCTGTCCTTTCGCTCAATCCAAGCAAGCATTTTCCCCGTTTTGTCCTCCAATTCGTAGACCCTATGCAGTGTGTCGGTCAGTCTCGTTTTGGTCATGGCCTCTGCGTATGCTCTGTATTCCTGTGAAGCCAGTGTTAGGGTGTGTGCAGTTTCTGCTGTGTTGTCCGATGCATGGGCTAGTTCTGCGGTTTGGACAGCTGTTTCCAGTGACTCAATGGTTGCCCTTTGTTCTCTTTTGTGCCTCGTGATAGTGGAGATGGCTTGTCCTCTAACCACCATCTGGTATGCTTCCCAGAGGACTGAGGGGGAGTCTACTGATTCTGGGTTTTCGTTAAAGTAATGTGTGGTGGAGGTTGTTAGGGCCTTCAAAATCGTCCTATTTTTTAGATATCCCGGATATATCGGGAATATTCTTTGTCGCCTAGTGGGTTGCGTCGTGTAGCTGTGTTGTATCGGGGAATGATCCGATATCCCCCGGGGGAGATGTTCTATGACCGTTATCTTCTCAGGGGGGACCGCTAGAGTTAACATGTAGTCTATCCTGGAGAGACTATTATGGGCTCCCGAATGAAATGTGTATCGGCGGTCATGGGGGTGTTTAAGTCTCCACATATCCACCAGACCCAGTGCTTCCAGGAAGTCTTTAAATAGGTGATTAGATCTAGTGGTCTCACGAGGAGGTTGTCGATCAACCGCTGTGTTCAGTACTGCCTCCCATGATTAGTTCCCCTTCTGGGAGTTCAAGCAGTAGATTCCCCAGGTCCTGGAGAGCCTCTTGGTGTAGTGCTGGGGGGATGTATATCGATAGTATATTGTAAGGCCTGCCCTCCCATTGACAACTGATCGCTGCAAAACGCCCCCTGTCATCGGTCCAAGTGTGTTTGATTAGGAACGGAGCGCTTTTTTGGACGAGAATACCCACCCCGCGGGAGCCAGAGGAAAACTCTGCATGTGCGACCATCTTGAAGCCCCACCGATTAAGTGCCTTGCATGCTGTCCCCATCAGGTATGTTTCTTGCAGCAATGCCAAGGTGGGTGCTTTCCTCTTCAGATATTGGAGGGCCAGTCCCCGTTTAATTTTATGTCCCAGTCCGTTTACATTCCAGGAAATGATCGTTAGTGGGGGGATATCAATGGTTGTGATAGCGGGTCGAGTGCCATGGGGTCATGATAAGCCATAGTCTCCGGTAAGCAAGTATATTAATGCCATCTGGGTTTACATCCGGATCGAGGTCCGATAGTCGTCAGTGCTCAAGGCACCTCCTAAGGCCTGTACTGGTGTGCAGATATGGTGCGTGTCGTGTCGTGTCGACCGTGATCGGCCGTTCTTGCACGTTCTCTCCAGTCTGGTCTGCGTGTGTGGTGCGGAACCAGGGTGTATGTGGTGCGTGCCTAGAAAAAGCTAACCAAGGTAGGAACATGAAGCTAGAACTAAAACAAAGTAAACTCAAATCCCAAACCCCCCCACCCTGCCTCCCTGCCCGGCGGACAATAAACCTTCCACCTCCCCAACTGAGCAGAGTGCTTATAGTCTCAACTTTTGAAAATTGTTCCTGGGGGTGAGACTTCTGTGTCCTCTGTAGAGCCCTCCCCTCCGAGAGTGACCATGCAGTGCCATGTGTAACTAGATGTCCTACCTGCATGGATCTTTTTCGTGCGTAACCAGAGTCTCACTATATTCGGCCAGCCGCAGTCAGTGGCTAGCTGCCTCACCACCTCCCCGCGAGCCTGAGAATCTTATCCTAGATAAAGAGGAGTGGGCGAAAGTCTTATTCTAAGATATCGGCTCCAAAGGGACGGTTATTGGTTTCAGTGTCCTTAGTTTATTGTCCTGACCTTATTCTGCATCTTCTGATATCTGAGGGCTTCTGTCCCCGCGGTTCCGCTGTATGTCGCGATTCCTAGGCCCTCTTGCCGGCCTCCACCCCTCCAACCAATCCTGGGTCGCTTGCGGCGTGTCGAAGAACCATGTTTTACCTTCAGATTCCACCCGCAATTTTGCTGGAAAAATCATGGAGTATTTGAGCTCCCGAGCACGTAGTTCTTTCTTTACCTCTGTGAAGCCCCGTCGTTGTTGGGCTACGGCCACCGTGTAGTCTGGATAGAAGTGGATTTCCGCGTCATCAATTTTGACCGGTGGTCTCGTGCGCGCTGCTTGTAAAATGGCGTCACGGTCCCCAAAGTTGAAAATGCGGGCTAGTATGGGACGAGGTGGGGCTCCGGGTTTTGGCTAACCCCCAGGCACACGGTGGGCGCGTTCTACTGAAAAGTAGTTCGATAGACACTTGGGCTGCAGCTGTTTGCAGATGAGGTCTTCAACGTAGAAGTCCGGAGCGGGGCCGCGTTTGGATTCCGGTACGCCAATCAGGCGTATATTATTGCGTCTCGAGCGGCCTTCTTGATCATCCAACTTCGCCCGTAACATGAGGTTGTCGTCTTCGAGCTTTTGGACCCTACGTTGCAGGTCAGACGTGTCCCCCACAAGGTCGGCAGTTGTTTTTTCGACCTCCACCATACGGTCTGACATTTTGGCAAAATCAGCTCTGATCAGGGAGACCTCAGTGGAGATCGTGCCCATTGAAGCTTGCATTGTCTTTAGGGTCGCCATGACGTCATGAAGGGTGAATTTTTCCGTAGTGGCCGTGTCCCCCGCGGGGGGTGGCTGTGTTTGAGTAGGATCCCCCCTCGCAGTGTCCGGTGCGTCCTTATGATAGGCGTATTTCTCTAGTCTTGGGGCCTGCTGGCCTCTGGTCCCCCTGCCACTCATCCCGGGGGTCGTGGTGTTCGGGTTGGCTGGTGCAATGGTGCTTGACACACACCTGGCGAGTTTCTCCCCCCCCTGTGACCGGGAGCGCAGCATAGGATTGTCGCGGTTGTGTTAAGCTGCCGCTTATGCTTTCCGTGTGGGCCTCTGCGGCGGGCATATTATGTCAGTATTGGGCCCCGGGGCAAAGTCCGGGCTGGGACGTAGTCGGCGGGTGAGCGGGACGAGGAGCTGCTGGTGGGCCCCTGCGGCGCAATCTCGGGCCTGTCTCGTTCGGCCGTGCGTTATTTCTCCCCTCCTGCGCGGTCCCCTACACCTTCTGGGATCGCGCCGGTACTTACAGGTGCCTTCCGGGTGTTCTCTGTGGCCTGTGCGGGAATGGCTCTGCCTGGGTAGATTCCCTTGCGGCACTTGCGGGAGATGACGGCCGCTGCAGTGCCGGTGTGCTGCTGGGGTCGGCTCTCACTCGAGTCCCCTGCTCCAGGCGCTGGACCAGGCCGCAGCGCTCCACACAGTGTAGCGTCGCAGGGGAAGCACGTTGGAAGACGCGGATGGTAGTCGAGTGTAGATTTCTTTGTAGGTAGCAGGCACCTCTGCCTGTATTACCCGGGGTGCAGCTCAAGTGCGGGAAATGATGGCCGATGCAGTGCCGGTGTGCCGCTGGGGTCGTCTCGTGCTCGAGTCCCCGGTTCCAATCACCGGACCAGGCCGCAGTGTTACACACGGTGCAGCGTCGCAGGGGAAGGACGCTGGGAGACGCAGATGGCAGCCGAGTGTACCGGACAGCGAGACGCTTCTGGTCGTGCCTGTTAGCTACTGCAAATAATGCGCATTAATAGACGGATTTTGAGAGGAAGGCTCGTTAGTCACAGAGCTCTCTCAGAGTGCGGCCATCTTGGCTGTTGGCTAGCCACGCCCCCCCAAGTTCTCCATGTTTAACACTTCTGCATTCTCGCTAGCCAAAAACGAATCAAATCATTCTTTATCAGACACCTTAACTGTTAAATGATCCTTATTTTGTTGGTGCAACCTAATTTTACCCTCATTTTTAGTTAAGAAAAAAGTTTAGATACTTACAGCGAGGCTTTAAAAGGTTTCATTCAGTGGAATGGAAACACTACTACTTACTTGCCGTTTTCACATGCGACTGCTACTAGTTAAACCAGGCAGCAGCATGGAATAAAAACACCACTCGTCGAAATTAAAACACCGGTACTCCTAAGGGGCGGGGGGGGGGGTGTCACCCATTTCCAAATATAAAAGAGTAGTCCCAAAACAAAAGATTAAAATGTCTGTGTCATATGCTTGACAGTAGTTGGCCAGTGCTCTCAGGGCGGTTCAACACCCGAAGAGACCTGACATATGCATGCCCTTGACAAATGGGGAGGTTAAAATTGGGAGCAACGATGGTGCCAGCAAATGGGAATCCCACAGGCGTAAACCCGCAAAGTAGATACAGCACGTCTCTGTTCATACATGTGCACCATCTAGAGACAAGACATAAACAAGCACTAGCATAGTCAATAGGTCTCTCCTTTGGGACCTTATAAGTGTTAGCCAGAGCTATTGGCTTTGCAATGTTGCAATATTGTCTTTAAGCAATGTTGTTAAACAGTGTGGCTGCTGTGCACCAATGTTGAAAAGTTACAATAAAAAGTGTTTTAAGCATTTTTGTATATATATATATATATATATATATATATATATATATATATATATATATATATATATATATATATATATAGAGAGAGAGAGAGAGAGAGAGAGAGAGAGAGAGAGAGAGAGAGATACACGAAGAAGAAATTATGTACAACTTAACAAATGTATTAAAAATAAATATGAACATAAAAAATTGCTGGAAACTTCTTGCCTGTTCTAATGCTTGTTTTTTAATAGCTATTTTTGGTTATGCAGGTGCGGTAGGGGTGGGTGGAGGACAAACAGTGGGAGGAACAAGGTTGGGAACTAGTACCTGAATTAAAACACGAACAGCAAATGGACACTAGGGGAAAATTAACAGATGCCAGATTCCGAGGGCAGACTGAGGTGGTGCTGAGTGAGGCTGAGGTGGTGCTAAAGTGGAGATGTGCTGGTGCGGAGGTGATGCTCAGGCGACGCTGAGTGATACTGAGCTAGTGCCGAGTAATGCTGAGGTGGTGGTGGTGCTGTGCTGGTGCTGAGTTCGCGCAGAGTAATACTGAGTTGGTGCTAAGGTGATGCTGCCCTGATGCTGAAGTGGTGCTGCTGAAGTGGTGCTGCATTGATGGTGGTGTGCCGAGGGTGTGCAGCACTGATGCTATGGTTGTTCTGCACTGATGCTGTGGTAGGGCTGTACTGGTGCTGTGCTGGTGCAGTGATGCGGAAGTGGTGCTATGTTTTTGCGAAAGTGGTCTGTGAAAAGAGACCTTAAATTCCAGTTGGAGTGGAAGCTCAGTGGGTTATATCAGAAAACCAAACACACTGAAGCTTCTAACAGTGAGTACAGAGAGGGAGTTCGAAAGAGTTTATGAATAAAACGAGCAGAAGACTAAAAATAAAGGAAGCTATAAAAAAGGAGCTGAAAGGTAAGAAACAAGAACTTTGCAATACTTTTTAGTGGTATTAAAAGACAGATTTGTATTTTGAGGTACAATTATACAGCCTTTCTTACAGACATCCCATCACTTTTAGTAGTATCTGAAAAATAACAAATAGGATATTTATTTGCAGACTGTTACTTTTCGGAAGACAGAACACCTCCAGCTATTCCAGACATTTTGCTTTATAGTAGGTTGAATTCTGGGACTTGATTTTTCACTTTTACGGCTGAAGGTATCATACATAACATGGGACACTTGGCGCTATGCAAGCTCTCAATGTTTCACAAACAGAAACTGAATGAATTATTCAAGGCATGTCAATATTAGTCAAACTCCTTTCTAAACCTGCTGTCTTCAGCATACGCACCCCCCCCCCCCAGCCCAGCTGCAACCCGGTATCCCAGTAATTACAGAATGATTACCTGCCAGTAAGAATTTTTAAGGTACGTATATGACAATGTTCTTTAAATCAATATGCCCAAGGAATAGGACTTGGAGCCTATCTGCATAATTCATACTTAGTTATACTTCATGGAACAACATTCCCAGTTGCAGAGTGCCCAAGCAGCGCCACCACATTTTAAGTCACAAGAACCTAGTCATTGAGTTTCTTTGCATTCTGGTTTGTGCAGTTATAAACTTATAAGCAGAACTGCAACTGCTAGAATGCAAAGTATTTTAGTTGCAGTTTCAAGTTAACTCGTTTGAGCGCAATTTTGAAATGATGGTTCTGTTTCATTTTTAAAGCGAGTCATCCAAGTCACAGAAACCCAACTATCAACTAACGTGTTTTTGAAATTTTGTCTGCGCGCACAGAAGAAAAGAGGAGATTTTTCTAGTGATAATTAAAACTGCATTTTGAAGCAGAGTTTATGTATTCTATTTAGGAACAATTACTCTTCCATTGTTGTCTTTCACAATTTAAGTGCATTCTGCTTGAGCTGCTTAATTGCATACAGCAGACTCATGTGTTCCTCTCTCGTGCCCCCTGGTCTCCCACCAGTACCTGTGAATTAAAGGTTTTCACCTACACAAAGACACAGAAAGAGTGAATCTTCATTTGTCGTCCTGCTGTTCCTGCACAATCTGCTTCAGGCAGTTGGATTTATCACGGCTTTGAAGATTCACCATGGCTCTGTTGGGGGAGGGCGGCATGGTGATTAAGGGCGAAAAGTGTGGGACGGAGAAGGTGAAAGGCCTGCCTGAGACTAACCAGATGTGGTAACATTCATGTAACTGCAAAAGCAAACAAGCATTGGCATAGCCAATAGGTCTCGCGTTTGGGACCTTATAAGTGTTTAGCCATGCAACACTTGGTTGTTGCACCAAGGATATTGTGTTGGATAACGAACACTTCTAAGGTCCCAAAGGTGGGACCTATTGGCTATGCCAATGCTTGTATCTATGGTGTTCACCTTCATCATGGTGCTGGATCACTATACAAGAATGGAAACTGAGCAAATACACAGAGTATACCGAAGATGGGCAGTCGTTTTAAAGTTTCCGCAATCATGCTTTATACTAACAGGAGACGTTCAGGTCAAGCATGCTAAATGTCATACAGACTAGAAGTTAGCTTATAATACTTTCAACTTGCCTTGAACTCTTGTAGGGACACGAACAAGCATTTTTGTGTTGGTAGAATACTCCAGGTTTTTGGGACATTGCACGAGTGCTTCATAGTAGAGCAGTTCTTGTACTTGTAAATTTCGAGTACTGGGGGCATTTTATCTAGTGCCCAAAAAAAGGCTACAACTTACTCAGAAGTCAGCTGCCCATGATACTACTGGAATTGACGGGGGGTAGGTAACATCAACCCGGTTGTGAATGCCTTACACTCTCTATCAGTGCAAGAGCATTGGATGCACAAGCATTATGCCAATTTCAATACGTTTTTTTAGAGCCTGTCATTCTAGAGACATTACTAAGCATTATTACGATACACAGAAGGAGAGGGAGGTAGAGGGTATGTCAACTAGGTCCGCCCTCCTTAATTTATGCTGAAAAAGAAAACCCGAGGTCACGGGTTTGAGGACCTAGTCGAAGGAAGAGGCTCCCAATCGTTATGATCAGAGGTTGCCTTCAGGAAAGAAAAATTTCTTTCTGGAGTCCCCTCACTCACCAGGGTTTCCCCAGGGTGACATGCTTCATCATTGGGGCCATCCCAGTTCTCTATGAACTGGGGCGTGCTACGACTGGCGGAGAATACGTAGGAACACTTATAGTGGAAGACTATGTGTAGTGCGCAGTGTGGGGGAGTGGGTGAAAGTGATTAAAAATACCTTGTTAGTGGGCTTAAATACTTTATTATCACTCCTAGGTTGGTATATCTAAAAAGGGGGTGTTACACGGAAAAACCTACCTGTAATGGGTAGGAGTTCAGTGTAAGATCAACATGTTTCGAGCCTACCCCTAGCTCTTCATCAGGACCACACAGGGACCAGCCCTGTGTTTGTCCTCAAACCTGTGACCTCGGGTTTTCTTTTTAAGCATTATTACGGTCAGCCTACGTGGTTCTACAAAACAAGAACCCTAGTAGTTTCCATCACTAGCAAAGTTCACCTGGCTAGAAGAACTATCCCCACGCACGCAGCAAGACTCTTCTAGAATGCCCCCTCTGCAGAGCTGCGGAACCAGTCAAATCACACAGCGTTTTAGGATGACGCGGATGAGCTGGAATTATCTACTCTGTTTTAAAATCTTAGCTACAAATCTGTCTATTTTCTCTGTAATGACGAAGGCAGATGTTACACTTTACCAGCGAATGAAAAGATCTATAATGCAGTCAACCGAAGTTGCACCAATGAAGGTCTGAGGGGCGTGCATAAAGGACTTGAGAACAGGCTGAACAGCTCTGAGGTGGGAGCTTGGCAGCTAAACCATCTGAGCCATGAGGGAGTGTGTTGTAGTACCCGAGTTCATATTGAGGAAAAGGAAGTGACCCATAAGATGTCACAAAGACTAATGGTCTTCAACACGCAAGTGATACCACAGGGCAGCTGGAAGGTGGGGCCCATATGCACCTCATAAAAAGAAAGGTCACATGGTTGGTATTGAACCAATGGTGCAATATGGAAAAAATGATGTGCGATTCACATAAGAGGGGACTTTGGTCTAGAAGTTGGAAGAGAAGGTTCAATGGAGACAAATGCAGAGTCACAAGGCAAAGAGAAGTATTTGTGGTAACAGAGTCGGAGACTGGGGGATATTGACAACCACCTCAAATTCCAGCACACGTCGAAAACATGGCTCTTACCACTCATATACCTTTTCAAAGTAGGTAGGTGAATGATGGACTGCAACTATTCAAACACTAACATCTCATGCTTTAACCACAGTTACCAGTTTCCCACATATTTGGAGCACATCTCTAAAAACGTAAGCACCTCATTCATCACCACACATATACGCCAAACTGTAACCATATCAACCCCACATGCGGAAAGTGGTGCCTAACGCACCAATGTCAATCGGAGGGCTTTGCGCTTTATCAGGGGCACGATACATGTATTCTACAGGCCTATACAATGCACATTGCAATAAACTGGGTGGGAAATGTGACATGGCCACGAGGACAGCAAGAGGAATGACTAATATGAGGGGAGCAAGAGCTACTGGGGAAAGGCTCAGTGAGCAAAAATCTGGGAAGCTGCCGCTCCCTCTGTGCACAGGGTAGTGATGCCACCCGCAGAGCAATGGCCTGCCGTAACTACAGAAGCTCTGCCTGGGGTTCTGTGCCACTGATGAGACCCAAATCAGCGTTCACCCGGGCGGGGGTGGCTTGTGCTCCCTTCTGGAGGGGGGACCGGGCTCTCCTGGCAGTTTGGGATCTGTACTATCCCCAGGAGGGGCAGGGTGAGTACTGATCTGCATAAGGCAGGCCGTTGTCCAGAGTTGCCCAGTGGGCGAAAAACAATAGACTAGAATGTGGCCTTAGCAACAGCCCATGGCTGCCATTAGTTCTTCACTCCATCCATCACCTTCTTCTTGTGCTGAACTACACAGCGGGCAGCAAACGAAGAACATGTTCTGGTCATTGGCAGAGACAAAGACTGGAGACCCGGACGCAGGGCTATGGAGCAGGGTTGATACACAGGTGCCGGAGGACTGGCGGGACAATCATGAAGTGCACTGCAGAACGGCTCCTGTTCGTGGCATTGCGTCATGGGCGGCAGCTTCTCCTGTCAGATGTGCACGTGCTTTCAAGTCCTGCCACGGATGGCTACAAGGGGGCGCACACGACCTCTCCCTTGGACAGCACCAGCAACGCTTCACCCGCTCACTAGTGTGACTTGCCCGATATTTGCGAAGTTCTGTTTATTTGGCCATCCAAGCGGCATCTCCATCCGGGGAACATTTTATTTCCTAGTTACAGATAAGGATACCGCAGTGACCTTCGCACGGACAGAGCTCGAGCCTCGCCGGCCCCACCGTACTTTTCAAAATCGGAGCAGAGGAAAAATGGCACCACGGCAGACATATTAAAATACTTCCAGGTACGTAAATGCAGGCGAACAAGTGAAAAGCTTCAAGAAGATGTGTGGCTCTTGCCAAAGGGTCAGGCACGGACACACGCAAACTCAAGAAAAGCACATTTTTATTTTATTTTCACAGGCGCGGCTGTCAATAAGTGGCACTGCCTTCTAGAAGAGCTGAAGGTCGGAATCAGTGTTAGATGTTTGGACCGGCACTCATTTTTGGGGCTTATTGTTCACTATCAGACTTTGACAAAAGCAGTAGAAAGGCAGAAAAGGGAGAAATGAGGAGGAGAAAATATGGAAAAAGTGACAAAAGGGAAGGCATAGATTAAAAAAAAACGTCAACAGTGAGATAACAAGCGCAGTCGTCATGGGACGGACAGAAGATGTGCACGCGGGGACTGCCTTTACTGGCGGCGGGAAAAAAAAGTCCCCAGTGTACCACGTTGCCAGTAAAGCATCCAATAACCGCTTGCACATCTTCTGTCTCCCCGCGTGCACGCTTTGGAATCCGTATAAATTCCAAAAAGTCTTTGTCATGGCGAGAGCAGCGCATGCGCCCTGCTGTCAGACGAGACCTAAAAACCTGCAAGATACAAATCCACTAAAACAACGCTTTGAACAAATGATAAAGAATTGTGAAAAGAAGATGTATATTTCTTGCTGTCGGTTGTTTGTGTGTTAGTTAAGACTGTGCGAAAACTTCTTTTTTTATTTTTAGCAAGAACTTTGGCAACAAAAGAAACTACAAGTGCGGCACGGTGAGGAGGATTGCATCTGAGGCAGAACTCCACATAAAGCAGCAGACAGAGAGAAGTAGGGTACTGCAAATCACTGGGCCATGGCAAGACTGGGTGGCTGACTGCTCAGCCAGGGGAGATTAACATCAGACATGGCAGCTGTTGTGAGCATAGACTAACGAGGAGAGAGGTGGCTGGGGTATGGGGCTCCCACTTGCCCGGGGATTTATTTTGAAACATACATTTTGTTCAGTAAGTGTGACTCCTCATGAGACCTCACTCGGTGTGAGGGGCCAGACAACTCTGTTCCAGCTGGATAGGGATGCGCGGGAGCTGGGCGCGATGGACCAGGAAAAGCAGTGCAAACTTGAGGTGGTAGAGGAGGGTGAGACCAGGAAACGCAAGCCGAGGCCAAAGAATAAGTAGTGCAGCAAACCTACTTACATGGCCAGAATGGAATGCCTCTAAGTAACAGAGCCAGTCACTAGGGACAGGACCACCCACTGAAAGGAGGGACAAGTGTGAAAACTGGCCTCAGAAAAGAAGGGAATTTAGACAGGCGCACAAAGTAACCAATTGGGTGCGTGGGGTGTGATCAATGCCAATAGAGAGATTATCCCAAGCCTCGCAGAGCAGCGCATGCGCTGCTAGGCTCGACCTAAAAAGGCATCAAAAGACTACCACATGTAGTCACTAGATGGCAAAAGAAGCAAGAAAGTTCTATACTGAGAAAATATGAAGATTGAGAATCACTGAGGAGCTCACAGACTTTATATTCAATCAATAGCAGCCCTTACTTCGCTAGACCACAAGCGGAACACAGTGAGGCAATAGTGCATCTATTTGGTCCCTCTCACCAGTGCGGCCTAAAGAAATAACTCACCATCATGTGGGGGTTTTGCAGCAGAGTCCTTGCTCAGGTACTTCAGCATCTTCTTCAAAACTTTCTTGTGGGACTTGTGAGGTTGAAAGTGCAAACAGGAACATCTTTAGAATAGAACAAACATGTTGAACTGTGAATTTTAACAGAGAAGTGGACCATACAGTTAAATCAAGCAAGAGCCCAAAGGCCATACAAATTATTATGTTGCACACTGTGAATAGTTATTACAATAAATCACAGTTACTTTAAAGTAAATAAAAGATACTCAAATGAAAAATAAATCCTTAGTCTCATAGGGAATGGGCAGAGGGACTCATGAAAGAAATAGGCATTGGCAAAGTCAATAGGTCTCTCCTTTAGGAATCAATTGCTTTTGGTGTTGCTATACAGCATTGGAATGATGTGCAGCACTGTCAAAATAAAAAATGTAAATTAAAAAAAGTGCAATGGTGGTTGCCTTATTCCGATGAATCAAAACAGGTGTGTGCCAGTGGAGCGATGCAGGCTCCATTTCCTTTTACTTTTTATTTACCAATCCTACTCGGCGGACTGGGGAAAGGAATGGGAAAAGCAGAACTTAGAGGGTGAGTAGCACAAGAGGGAGAATACACCAACGGAAGCACATACAAAGACAGGGCAACACTGAGCAAGGGGTGGGAGGATAGAAGCACACGGATGATACGGAGCAGCCAGTGAGAAAGAAACACGCAGACAAGAGAGCGCAACAACAAGTAGGAGGGTTAAAAAAGCATATAATGGAGACAGCTAGAAAACACGTGCATTTGAGGAGTGTACAAGCAATAAGAAACAAGAGAGCAGAGAAAAGTGAGAAAAGCAGACGGACGAGAGACAGCAACATTTTGGGAGAAATTCAAAGGCAGAAAAACGGCAACTTTCTAAAAGTGGCATTTTCAAAACTGCAATAAAAAAAAAAATCTGACTTTACCATAAGAGTATTTTTATTACAATTTCAAAGATACCCAACATGAACTGATTACCTGTTCCCATTTTGAAGTTATTTCTTATTAAATGTAATATGGTAACTCCAATGTTAGCCTGTGGGAGAGGTAGGCCTTTCAATAGTGAAAACGAATGTTATTGAAAATGAATGTAATAGTTTTTCACAATCAGGACATGCAAACCTTAAAAGTACATGCCTTACTGACAAAATAAACTACACACTACCATCTGGGCTGTCCAGGGTCTACCTTAGGGGTGGATTTTATGTATTAAAAAGGAAGGCTTGGGCCTGGGCAAAAGGTTTATTTTGTCAGGCCAAAATGGCAGTTTAAAACTACACGCACAGGCTGCAATGAAATGCCTGAGACATGTTTGATAGGGCTAACAAAGTGTGGCAAGGTCAGTGCTGCAGGCCTACTAGAAGCATTGTATTACAGGCCCTGGGTACACATAGTACCACTTTACCAGGGGCTTATAAGTAAATGAAATATGCCAATTGGGGATAAGTCAATGTTGCTATGTTTTAATCAGTGAGCATATGCACTTCAGCACTGGCTAGCAGAGGTAAAGTGCACACAGTCTTGAGGCCCGCAGAAAAAACAGATCAGCAAAAATGGAGGAGGGAGGCAAAAGGTTTGGGGGAAGAGCACCCTAAGGCTGACAGCTGTAACACATACCAAAATGGAATGTGTGAATTTGAGATGAAAATGTGTGCATTTTCAGAACTCATAAGTTGATGTTTGGAGAAAAATTACTAAATTCCCCAAATATATTTAAAGCGGTTATTGAAGTGATAAAGTATGTAGTATTGGACAGACTCATTGCTAATACTATTAGCTTCGTACCAGGAGCTTTGCAGCTATGGCTGTTTTGTTTTACTCATGAAGAGCCATCCACATTGACAAACCCTTCTTTCAATTACTGCTGGCAACCATGTCTGCTGAACTGATCACTGCTAGTAGTCCTGCATATTGTGGCCACTAATGTAATCTAGTCTTAAGTAGTCACTATTAGAAAGCTAATAATATTTATATGTCAGGATGACTTTCATTCAATAAGAGTAACTCTTTATACAGAAAGGTTTGGAGACTCCTGGTCTAGATGCAATGGATGAAAGAGGAGGATTGGTAATTTCATACTGGATGCCAACAAGAAAAGGTGTGAAGACCACATTGCCCCAATTTCTAAGCATCAGCACTCCCTGTGTCACATAGTGATATACATTCACACTACATTATCACATAATCTCCTGCTCTAGAGCAGAAATGTCGAATGTAGAGCAGAAAGATCCAGATCAATGCCAGGTTTTCATGATATCCACATAAGATAAATACTAATACCAGTTAGTCTAAATGTAACTCAATTACATAGTCTGACACTACGCTGAAACTTTGGCATGGATCTTGCCTTGCTGAACCTAGACTAGATACTCCGTTCTAGAGCCATGCCTGCAGGGGATATCCTCACCTCCTGCACGCACTATATAAAAACTAATTTCATTTCAGAGGAATCTGAAATTCTCTATCATACCTCGCCTTCTCCTTTAGACTAAACAGATGCATGTAGAAACATGTTTCCATCTTCTTTCGGATCCTATTTCCTTTCATCCTGTTAAAGGCTCAGTGACTATTAGTGTTACAATCTACCTCTCTGCTATGGAAGGCTAAAGTAAGTGGGGAGTATCTTAGGAGTTGAACAGACAAGTTTCCAAGCGCTTCAGCAAAATAAAATGCATAGACAGAGGCAAGGAGTTCCAGTGATTCATTGGTAGGAAACTGAAAGCTCTCCATCCTGTGATTTCCTAATGCGGCTTACAGCAAGAAGAAAAGCGGTTTAGTAAAGAAAAGAAGAGGTTGGGGACATCTTTTTGAGGTAAGGGGGTTACAGCCCTTAACGGCCCGGTGGATCAAACAGACGGATTTGAACATGGAACGCTTGCCAATCAGGAGACAATGAAGCTAGTGAAGATCGGGAATAACCGAGGGGAAAATGCAAGAATAAGGCAAACAACTGCATTCTGCACCACTTGCCGGCAGCAAATTAGACAGAGGGACGCCCAGACAGAGGACACTGCAGTAGTGCAGGCAGGGCATAATGATCACACGAATCATCATTTTTCTAGCAGATGAAGAAGGATTTTTAGGCATACAAAAGTTTAAGAAGTAGGAAGAAGCAGTGCATTCAATTTGCTTAGAAAAGGAGAGTAAGCGAGGAGTCAAAAATTAGTCCTAGGTTCCTTGCCGTGAGGACTTGGTTTGGGGAGGTGAATGGGGTGTGGCGGTCTGTAACTCCTGGGGCCACCAATAGGAGGATGAGTTAGAGGGAGAGAATTAGAAAATACTGACCTCCATTTTGCTATTATTGAGCTTAACACTCAATTGGACACATCCAACAAAGAATGGCAAATTTGGCTTGGGTTGTGGAAAAAGTGACGTTGATTTATACAATAATCTGAGTAACATAAGCGTAAGGCAAAATCTAAAAGCCATAAGAACAATTAAGTCAGATGAGAGGAGTGATATAGATATTAAATGGCATGAGGCTCAAGAAGGAACCCTGCAGGACACTGCAAGTCACAGGAAGGAGGCAGGCCGGAATGGAGGAAGATGAACTCTTTGTGTACGATTTGTCAGAAAACTGCCATCGAAGCAAACACTTGTTTATATATTCCACAACCAAAATGCTGGTCAATAAAAAACGTCATGAGAGGCCACATCCAAATCTGTGGACAGATCATGTAGATCATGTAGGATCTAGACGGCAAAGTCTCCCTATTCACAATGGTATATATATCACAGTTTCTGGACCATGACTGGAATAGAATCATGACTGGGCCTCTTCCAGAAGATTGCTTACTTCGAAGAAGGAGGAGAGTTGGGAATACATTATTTGTCCAAGGGTTTTAACAGGGAATGGAAGTAAGGCAAAGAGACCAGTAGTTGCTAAGCACTGTAGGAACTACCTGAACTTTTTAGTAGAGGAGTGTCTAGATTACAGAGTTCAGTCAGCAGAGGTGCTGTAAAAACTTCTGCAAGGGCAAAAACAGACTCAATAGGTATATTGGTAAAGGCCAGTAAAGCTGCAGCATTAGGAAGACTCAGAGAGTAGGAAGAGAGGAGGGATATGATAGATCCCAAAGAGAGATCAGGAGTGAAAGCACAAAATTTTGCAATCTTAATTTGAAAACAGAAAGCTAGCTCTGATCAGAGCTTTTAGGAAGGGGGAATATACGACTTTTAAAGGCAAAAGGGTCACACAAATCTTTTAAAATAGCAGAGATTTAACAACAACATTTGTCCACATTGAAAGAGATTGGCCTGCTTCAAAAGGATTTTGCATTTCTTAATGGGCATGGAGTAGTTAGTTTTCAGGATGAGATCAGAATCTACCCTCCAATTACATTTCAAGGCCTTGCAATTACTTTTTGAAATCCTAAACTCATTACGCCAGAGGCTGAGGAAGATTAGCAATGAGGCAGGCAAAGTTTGTGAGGAATAACGGTGTTGCAAGCTGATGTGATGCAGATGCTCAAATTTCTGCATTGAGATTCAAGATCATGGATGAGAGCTACCTGTCATGATTGCCGATGCCGATTCCAAATCCAAGATGGCGGTTCCCTACCGCGCATGTGCGGTGAAGTCAGGCAGGTTGAAAAGCCTGACTTCCTGTAACAACGAGGCTTCGCGTTCTAGTGTTGCCCCGTTCCCTGTTTGCGGACTTCCTGCTTCTCAGGTTCAGCGCGAATCCTGCATCAAGTTGACTTCGAGTTCCCGGATTCCCCACTGAGTTGCCGCCGGGATTTCCCTTTTGTTTTTCTCCAGTTCCCGTCCTCCTGCTTAGTTTAAGCAGTTCCTGTATTTCCCCGTACTCGCCGTGAAGCCGGACTTCACCAGTGAGGGATAGCGTGTGGGTAGGGCTGTCTTTCGTGTGGCTCCGCAGATCGGCCGGATTTTGTCCCGCGGGTCTGCCGGGTCTCGTGGGACGGCTCTATCAGCGATAGACCTCGTTTGGTAGAGGTTCCGCCGCGCGCGGGAGTCCTCTCCTTACATTCTTTGGCCCTTCACTTTAAGTATATTTCCTTTACTTTGACGGTTTCGATAGCCTACAATCCTACTGGCTCTGGAGTCTCATTTCATCACTGGAAACCCCTTGGTTTATGGTAACAGCGCGCTGCGCTGCTTTAATTACTTATTACTGGCATACATGAATTCTGTTTCCCAATTCTGTTTATATCTGTGTTGTAGGAGAGATTTGTTATATTGAAAGAACAACTTCACAACTCAGGCTAATTGTGACTCTTGAAAGCCTTGGTGAGATAGATGTTTCATATGGATAAATACCAGCCACTGTATCTGGAAACTAGTCAATTGTGTTAAACATTCAGTTTTTTCCCTTCAGAGAAAACAAGTCCATTATACATACACTGAGGGACCCTGCCTTGTCATAGAGAACAGTGCATTGTACTAGGTAACTTCCTGAATTTGTTTACATCTGGGCTAACATGTTATCATCTCTTTAGGCTCAGTTAATTGGTCCTTTACTTTTACAGGAAGTTAGAAACTACCTACCTGCCGGTTGAAAGGTGGCTGCATTACGAAGACTGTCTCCCCTTTTTTCCTTGTTTTGTGTCCCTTCTTTCCCCTATTTACCATTGCGCTCTAGAGTTTGATAGAGGCAATTGGTGGTAGTGAAAGGTTGAGGACCTATCAACGTTCCTGACGCTCCTGCAGAACAGTCTTGGTGAGATCTTTACACTACCAATACAGATGGCTGCACACTGCATAGTGCTCAACCCCAACAATACAGAGATTATTTGTTTCTCTTCGTCCACTTTTGAAGCCAATCCTTCTCTCAACGTCCTACTGAATATAGTCACCATTCCACCTCTGCATAGACCCCTAGGATTTTGTTCAACACAAAAACAAAATTTTAGACCATCACAAGGACAACTACTATCTGTCAGCGGCCATATGCTTGAAATCTGTAAAATCCACACCTTCCTCTCCTTCACGAACCTTATTAATCCTGGAGTCATGAGCTATTACGATCTGTAGGCAGACCGGTGCACACAGAGATTTATGTTACTGAACAAACTCCCTCAAAGCGTACGACAAGACGACAACAACATACAGGACTCCTGCAGAGACATGAAAGCTAATCTCTTCCGATCAACTTGCAACTCTTAAGCTAAATGCAACCTAACTCTGCAGTACACGTCTTGTAGGAACATAGAGCGACCCCAGTCTGATATCATCACTCGTTAGCACAAAACAGGGTCAAACCCATATAGTCATCGGGACCTGGGTAGTACGTTATTATGAAGAAAGAGGGGTCCCAGACAGCCAGACACTTATTCATACATTGATGTATTATTTAGAAAGAAGGTTTTTCAACATATAAGTCAGTGGTTACGTTGAATTTATTTCACAATGTAACCCATAGAATCATTAAATGGTTCAAGCAGATAGCGAAAAATTCATATGCAATTCATAAGCATTTGCGTGCCCACATAGAAAGGGGGGTGGGAAGTGAGGTGAGGGATAAAAGTGACAGTAGTGACAAAATTATTTCAATACTCAATTATACATCATTGAATAAAGATTCCTTAACATATACATATACACCGGTCTCCTAAATTTTGGAGCCACGTACAAAGGAGCGTATCACAATCCAAAGTGAAAGAAACAGTATCTCCTATACAGGGTTGTATGATTCATATATAACCAAAGGAGTACATATCATGAAAAAACGTCTACGTTTCGACCCTGAGCGGTAGGTTGGATGGCCCTTACAGGCGGGTCTTCATCAGGACATTGGAAAGGTGGGCAGACCTCCTAGGGTGAAGAGAAAATAGAATAAAAGTACTTAATGGGGTGGTCATTCCCCGAGTACCTCTGCGTGTGTGGTCCGCAGGGCAAAACGTTAAAAATACACTGAACTTAGGAGGACTATCAAAAAAACACACAAGCTATTACCTTCAGCAGGGGAGGTTCGAAACAGTGGCCTCCACCATAGGTCGTTACCACCGCCAAGTATTCTAAACAAAAGAAAGGGGGGGGGCGAGGCATTACAGGAGGATGCAAACAGGACATTTTATGCTTCAAGGGTGGGGGGGGGGGGGGGGGAGGTAAGAGAGGGGGGTTTTCATAATACCTTCAATCCCTTGTATATCGTCACGTGCGATGTCAGAATCGGGTTAGTCCAAATCACTAGAAACAATCAGTATAAAACTCAGTGAGAGACCGGTAGCCTCAGTAGGCATTCACACAAGTTGGTCCATTTGGCATTAAATGAAAAAATCAAGGTGAAGGCGTTAGTTTACCTTGTCTACATGAATTACAGGCGTAGTCTATGTGCAGTCAAATGTGAGGGACTCGTGTTTCCAAAATTAATTCGGCGTTACTAAAAAAAGAGAATGAGAGCGTCGCTTCAGTGTTCATTCACACAGATTGGAAAAAATCAATTTCATAATGAAGGGCTAAGGTTGAAGGGATTCGTTTACCTATTTGGTCAAGATCATGGCGTGGTCTCGAGGCACTAACTCCAAACGACTCGCGTAACCAGGAAGTGGTTGCGAGGGGGCGGGGTTACGTATATAACGTCGAGTGCAGACACAGAAGAAGGACTGTGTCGTTGCTAAGCACTGAAGGACGCTAAATAAAAAATCGGCGATAGCTCGATCGCAGAAAATATACACCCGTACTGATTTCGAGCAGAGAGACTTGGAAAAGAATGAACAAAAAATTAGGAATGAACAAATATTGAACAAATTATTGAAAGGTTGAAAAACTTTAAAAAAGGGGGGGTAAAGACCCCCGACTCACAGGAGGCTTCTAGAGAGAGGAGCGCTCACCCAGTGGTGAACATGAGCTCGTCCCCGACACGGGGCTTCTCACAAATAGTTGTACATTTTTACCTCGGTATGTCTACACCTCAAACAGCGCGTTGCAAAAACAGTCATTTGTACATATCAAACCACTTTAGAAAAGAGCATACGATACTGTTCAAGGGAAAAATGGCAGGGTGAAAAAACATTTGGTCGCTTTCATAGTGTATGCATGTGGAAACAGATACCATATGAATATATATTTACAATTAAATACCTGAATATACACGCTGTGTCTGCCGAAAGCACAGACCGCAAAACTGCATGGGTATTGTACAAATCATGGAAAAACAGTGGGTGATAACATGCCAGATGCGTGCATGTACCTACCACGCAGGGTGGTAAAAATGCATTTGCGATCGAATGAATACAAATACAGATGTGGGGCAATTTTCAAAAGGTATTAACAGGCTAATCATAAGATCGCTAATTGCGCGAAACTGCTATCAGATTCGTTCAGGCCGTTTCGTACTGAATCAAAGGTGTGCATCCATTTTAGTTCTCTCAGGTTTAATATTGGAGCAATATTGCCACCCCTGGTTCCCAATTTCACCTGTTCCAAAATGACCCATCTCAGGCTTTCAGGTACATGATTGTTTTTGAGACAGTGTTCCACAAGGGGAGCCCCTTCCACCGCACATCGTATCCTGCTACAATGTTGTAAGAAGCGCGATTTCATGCGCTGTTGTGTTTGGCCCACGTATATCAAATTGCATGGACAGGTGATGCAATATATTACATCCTCCGTGTTGCAATTCGTGTGTGATTTGAGTTTCACACGGTGGTGCTTGAAGGTGAACTCCTTGGTTTGGATGGTTGATGGGCAGGCCTTGCAATTGCCACACTTGAAATGTCCCAGAATAGGAGGGAGGTTCCAGAGGGACGTGATGGTCGGATTGGGGGTGGTACCCAACAGTGAGCATACCACATGGTCACGCATATTCTTGCCTTTCCTGAAGGAGTGTAGGGGTAGATCTTGGCAGCCCAGATCATTAGTTATCATTGGCCAATGGCTGTTGACCACCTTTTTGATTTCATTACTCTTCGTGGAAAAAGTTGTGACACAAATGAGTTTTTGATCATTGTTATTCGTACGTTCATTTGGTTGGAGTAGCATCTCTCGTGGGTTAAACCATGCTCTCTTGCGAGCCTTTTTTGTGAGTCTTTTGGGGTAGCCCCGTTCAATCAACCGATCCATCAATTTCTGTGACTCCTCCATATAATTTTCTTTCTTACTACAGTTGCGGCGAATTCTGAGAAATTGCCCGAAGGGCAGGTTGTCCCTCAGGCTCCTCGGGTGGTGGCTCGTGTATTGCAGCAAGGAGTTTCGTTCTGTTGGTTTTCGAAACAGATTGGTATGAAGTACACCCTCTTCTGCAATTATTTCCAGGTCGAGAAAATTGACCTTGTGTTTGTCAAATTCGATCGTGAATTGTATGTCGCGTGACCTGTTGTTGAGCCAGCTGAAGAAATGGTTTAAGTCGTCATCATTACCAGACCAAATGAGGAGGATGTCGTCTATATATCTCATCCATAATTTTATTCCTGACCGGAAGGGATTGATATCATTCAAGACAAAGGTGGTTTCAAATGCGGACATGAAAATAATCGCAAGGTCCGGAGCATAGGCTGCCCCCATCGCCACACCCTTGGTCTGTAAGTAGAACGAATTTTGGAAAACAAAGAAGTTGCGCATCATCGCTATCTTCAGTAATAGGACAATGAATCTAGTGGGAACCTGTACAGGAGCTGCCCGTTTATCCAATGCTCGAGCAGCCACAGCAAGTGCTTCGTCCTGCGGGATACTCGTGTACAGGGACACGATATCACACGTGGCAAGTAGTTCCTTACTGTGGTCAAAAAGGCGTCCGTCAACAATGTTAATAGTGTGTGTGGTGTCACGCAGGTAGGTTTCCGTCTGTTCAGCCAGTGGTTTTAAAAAGAAGTCTATGTACCGGCACAGTGGTTCCAATATTGATCCACACCCTGACACTATAGGCCGGCCTGGCGGATTTTGTAGATCTTTGTGGACTTTAGGCAAGGTGTAGATAGTTGGTATCCTAGGGTTGCTTTGATTGAGGTACTGGTACTCTTGTTCTGACAGGAAACCCTCATCTTTCCCTTCCTTGGTGACTCTTTGTATTTCGGCAGCCAAATCCTTTGAAGGATCGCCAGGTAGTTTTTTATAACTAACCCCGTCTGATAGTTGTCTCACGATTTCATCTCTGTAATTGCATACATTCTGGACAATGATGGCCCCGCCCTTGTCTGCTGGTTTGACTATGATGTCCTTATTGTCCCTGATGGATGCTAGAGCCATGCGTTCAGCTTTGCTGATATTAAATTTGATATACCTGGGCTCTTTCAGGATACGATTGACATCCCGGAGAACCAGGCTCTCATAAGCCAAAATAGTGCTGGTCATTGCGTAGGTAGGAGGCACAAAAGTAGATGGTATTCGAAGGCCAGTTGTTGTTCCTGTGGTCATATGCGGTTTGTCCTTAAAAAAGTATCTCAGTCGGATTTTTCTGAAGAAATTATGGAGTTCCCTGATGGTATTGAACTCATCGGGTAGAGAGGTTGGCACGAAAGACAAACCCCGACTTAGTACTTTGACCTCTTCGTTGTTGAGAATCTGTGACGAAATATTTATAACAGGGTTGCTAGGCTGCCTTACCACCTGTAAGTCTTCCGGCGGGTGGATCTCTCTCCATGGTCCTCCTGTTGGAAGTGGACCTGCTTGGTGCCGCGTCCTCTGTCGTTGTTCCAAGTGGGGTCCACCATTTGTTGGCCTCTGCCGGTCCCCCTGGCCCAGTTGTTGCCCCGTCCTCGTGGGGGTCTCCATCCACCCCGTCCTAAAAAAGGTTGGGGGAACGTCCTTGGGAGTCTTGACGATAGTAGTCCTCGTGGACGTTTCGCCAACCGTGGCCGTGGTGGCTACAGGGGTAGACGAAATTATTCGACTTTTTCGGATTCCTCCTATAGTTCAGGTGAGGATTCCGCTCAATCTGATCCGAGTGGCAGCTACGGTTACCAGGATACGTACGGCCCCACCTACCCCCAACCTTTTTTAGGACGGGGTGGATGGAGACCCCCACGAGGACGGGGCAACAACTGGGCCAGGGGGACCGGCAGAGGCCAACAAATGGTGGACCCCATGGAGAGAGATCCACCCGCCGGAAGACTTACAGGTGGTAAGGCAGCCTAGCAACCCTGTTATAAATATTTCGTCACAGATTCTCAACAACGAAGAGGTCAAAGTACTAAGTCGGGGTTTGTCTTTCGTGCCAACCTCTCTACCCGATGAGTTCAATACCATCAGGGAACTCCATAATTTCTTCAGAAAAATCCGACTGAGATACTTTTTTAAGGACAAACCGCATATGACCACAGGAACAACAACTGGCCTTCGAATACCATCTACTTTTGTGCCTCCTACCTACGCAATGACCAGCACTATTTTGGCTTATGAGAGCCTGGTTCTCCGGGATGTCAATCGTATCCTGAAAGAGCCCAGGTATATCAAATTTAATATCAGCAAAGCTGAACGCATGGCTCTAGCATCCATCAGGGACAATAAGGACATCATAGTCAAACCAGCAGACAAGGGCGGGGCCATCATTGTCCAGAATGTATGCAATTACAGAGATGAAATCGTGAGACAACTATCAGACGGGGTTAGTTATAAAAAACTACCTGGCGATCCTTCAAAGGATTTGGCTGCCGAAATACAAAGAGTCACCAAGGAAGGGAAAGATGAGGGTTTCCTGTCAGAACAAGAGTACCAGTACCTCAATCAAAGCAACCCTAGGATACCAACTATCTACACCTTGCCTAAAGTCCACAAAGATCTACAAAATCCGCCAGGCCGGCCTATAGTGTCAGGGTGTGGATCAATATTGGAACCACTGTGCCGGTACATAGACTTCTTTTTAAAACCACTGGCTGAACAGACGGAAACCTACCTGCGTGACACCACACACACTATTAACATTGTTGACGGACGCCTTTTTGACCACAGTAAGGAACTACTTGCCACGTGTGATATCGTGTCCCTGTACACGAGTATCCCGCAGGACGAAGCACTTGCTGTGGCTGCTCGAGCATTGGATAAACGGGCAGCTCCTGTACAGGTTCCCACTAGATTCATTGTCCTATTACTGAAGATAGCGATGATGCGCAACTTCTTTGTTTTCCAAAATTCGTTCTACTTACAGACCAAGGGTGTGGCGATGGGGGCAGCCTATGCTCCGGACCTTGCGATTATTTTCATGTCCGCATTTGAAACCACCTTTGTCTTGAATGATATCAATCCCTTCCGGTCAGGAATAAAATTATGGATGAGATATATAGACGACATCCTCCTCATTTGGTCTGGTAATGATGACGACTTAAACCATTTCTTCAGCTGGCTCAACAACAGGTCACGCGACATACAATTCACGATCGAATTTGACAAACACAAGGTCAATTTTCTCGACCTGGAAATAATTGCAGAAGAGGGTGTACTTCATACCAATCTGTTTCGAAAACCAACAGAACGAAACTCCTTGCTGCAATACACGAGCCACCACCCGAGGAGCCTGAGGGACAACCTGCCCTTCGGGCAATTTCTCAGAATTCGCCGCAACTGTAGTAAGAAAGAAAATTATATGGAGGAGTCACAGAAATTGATGGATCGGTTGATTGAACGGGGCTACCCCAAAAGACTCACAAAAAAGGCTCGCAAGAGAGCATGGTTTAACCCACGAGAGATGCTACTCCAACCAAATGAACGTACGAATAACAATGATCAAAAACTCATTTGTGTCACAACTTTTTCCACGAAGAGTAATGAAATCAAAAAGGTGGTCAACAGCCATTGGCCAATGATAACTAATGATCTGGGCTGCCAAGATCTACCCCTACACTCCTTCAGGAAAGGCAAGAATATACGTGACCATGTGGTATGCTCACTGTTGGGTACCACCCCCAATCCGACCATCACGTCCCTCTGGAACCTCCCTCCTATTCTGGGACATTTCAAGTGTGGCAATTGCAAGGCCTGCCCATCAACCATCCAAACCAAGGAGTTCACCTTCAAGCACCACCGTGTGAAACTCAAATCACACACGAATTGCAACACGGAGGATGTAATATATTGCATCACCTGTCCATGCAATTTGATATACGTGGGCCAAACACAACAGCGCATGAAATCGCGCTTCTTACAACATTGTAGCAGGATACGATGTGCGGTGGAAGGGGCTCCCCTTGTGGAACACTGTCTCAAAAACAATCATGTACCTGAAAGCCTGAGATGGGTCATTTTGGAACAGGTGAAATTGGGACCCAGGGGTGGCAATATTGCTCCAATATTAAACCTGAGAGAACTAAAATGGATGCACACCTTTGATTCAGTACGAAACGGCCTGAACGAATCTGATAGCAGTTTCGCGCAATTAGCGATCTTATGATTAGCCTGTTAATACCTTTTGAAAATTGCCCCACATCTGTATTTGTATTCATTCGATCGCAAATGCATTTTTACCACCCTGCGTGGTAGGTACATGCACGCATCTGGCATGTTATCACCCACTGTTTTTCCATGATTTGTACAATACCCATGCAGTTTTGCGGTCTGTGCTTTCGGCAGACACAGCGTGTATATTCAGGTATTTAATTGTAAATATATATTCATATGGTATCTGTTTCCACATGCATACACTATGAAAGCGACCAAATGTTTTTTCACCCTGCCATTTTTCCCTTGAACAGTATCGTATGCTCTTTTCTAAAGTGGTTTGATATGTACAAATGACTGTTTTTGCAACGCGCTGTTTGAGGTGTAGACATACCGAGGTAAAAATGTACAACTATTTGTGAGAAGCCCCGTGTCGGGGACGAGCTCATGTTCACCACTGGGTGAGCGCTCCTCTCTCTAGAAGCCTCCTGTGAGTCGGGGGTCTTTACCCCCCCTTTTTTAACGTTTTTCAACCTTTCAATAATTTGTTCAATATTTGTTCATTCCTAATTTTTTGTTCATTCTTTTCCAAGTCTCTCTGCTCGAAATCAGTACGGGTGTATATTTTCTGCGATCGAGCTATCGCCGATTTTTTATTTAGCGTCCTTCAGTGCTTAGCAACGACACAGTCCTTCTTCTGTGTCTGCACTCGACGTTATATACGTAACCCCGCCCCCTCGCAACCACTTCCTGGTTACGCGAGTCGTTTGGAGTTAGTGCCTCGAGACCACGCCATGATCTTGACCAAATAGGTAAACGAATCCCTTCAACCTTAGCCCTTCATTATGAAATTGATTTTTTCCAATCTGTGTGAATGAACACTGAAGCGACGCTCTCATTCTCTTTTTTTAGTAACGCCGAATTAATTTTGGAAACACGAGTCCCTCACATTTGACTGCACATAGACTACGCCTGTAATTCATGTAGACAAGGTAAACTAACGCCTTCACCTTGATTTTTTCATTTAATGCCAAATGGACCAACTTGTGTGAATGCCTACTGAGGCTACCGGTCTCTCACTGAGTTTTATACTGATTGTTTCTAGTGATTTGGACTAACCCGATTCTGACATCGCACGTGACGATATACAAGGGATTGAAGGTATTATGAAAACCCCCCTCTCTTACCTCCCCCCCCCCCCCACCCTTGAAGCATAAAATGTCCTGTTTGCATCCTCCTGTAATGCCTCGCCCCCCCCCTTTCTTTTGTTTAGAATACTTGGCGGTGGTAACGACCTATGGTGGAGGCCACTGTTTCGAACCTCCCCTGCTGAAGGTAATAGCTTGTGTGTTTTTTTGATAGTCCTCCTAAGTTCAGTGTATTTTTAACGTTTTGCCCTGCGGACCACACACGCAGAGGTACTCGGGGAATGACCACCCCATTAAGTACTTTTATTCTATTTTCTCTTCACCCTAGGAGGTCTGCCCACCTTTCCAATGTCCTGATGAAGACCCGCCTGTAAGGGCCATCCAACCTACCGCTCAGGGTCGAAACGTAGACGTTTTTTCATGATATGTACTCCTTTGGTTATATATGAATCATACAACCCTGTATAGGAGATACTGTTTCTTTCACTTTGGATTGTGATACGCTCCTTTGTACGTGGCTCCAAAATTTAGGAGACCGGTGTATATGTATATGTTAAGGAATCTTTATTCAATGATGTATAATTGAGTATTGAAATAATTTTGTCACTACTGTCACTTTTATCCCTCACCTCACTTCCCACCCCCCTTTCTATGTGGGCACGCAAATGCTTATGAATTGCATATGAATTTTTCGCTATCTGCTTGAACCATTTAATGATTCTATGGGTTACATTGTGAAATAAATTCAACGTAACCACTGACTTATATGTTGAAAAACCTTCTTTCTAAATAATACATCAATGTATGAATAAGTGTCTGGCTGTCTGGGACCCCTCTGATATCATCACTCAGCTTCTTTACAGCTGGTTAGTGGCTGCCTTGGTGTCATCCAAGTCTACTTTTAATCACACTCCCTGCCCTTGTTGAAGTACTGAAAACAACTTCAGCATGGCAGCTGACTTGGTGCTCCTCAGGATCTACTTCAACACTTACTTCAGTAGCACCCTGAGTACTCTAAAACATCTCATAATGCAAAATATAACACAATGTGTGTATATATGTAAGTATGTGGTAGTTCTTTAGAGCGAACCTAGCCAAAAGGCAGTGGATAGCTGTACATGGTCAAAGGCAAACTTTAAGTCAGCCAGTAATATGAGAGGAAGCAGAGTTGTAGACAGTAAATGCAGTGTGATGTAGTGTTCTTTAAAGAGGGGAGTCTTAAACTCTTTCCTAAATTGGAGCAGCCTTGGGATGATCCAGAGATGTTGTTCCAGATCCTGGGTGCATTGATGGAAAAGGCCTGGTTTCTTTTTTTTCTTGTTTTACACTTTTCAGTCTACAGTTTGGCTGTATCATGACTGAGTGTGCTCAGAACCACCAGGGATGGTGAGCTTTCCTGCAAGATAAGCAAGATTGCTGGTTGTGATCCTCTGAATATGATGCAGCTGGTTTTGAAGATGGTGCGGGTTGGCAAGGGGACCCAATGGAGTTCCATCATGGTGGGGGTGATGTGATCATAATTCTTCAGGTCATGGATGAGATGTGCAGCAACCGACACTTGTGCTGGTGCGGAGTCTGGGAGGCCATGGGGCAGTGCATTACCGCCATCCAGATGAAAGAATACAAGGGCTTGGATAGCAGTTCTGACTTTGTTTCTGGAAGAAACTATTTGACGAAAGAACTGGTACCAGACCGTCTTTGCTTTTTTGGCAATGGGTTCCTTGAGGTGAAGGCTTGTGTCCAATGTGAATACAAGTGATCTGGCAATCGGTGAGAGTTGGGGTTCGAAGTGATCAAGGTTTAGGTCACTGAGCCAGGTTTGCACTGTGTCATGTTTGCTGGCTACTTGTAAAGTGCAAAGGTATCTTGGCAGTGAATAACAAAGGTTTATTGTTACCCAACTAATGTGTGCCCATGTAATCAACTTCAGAGGGGTGATGGGCATAGTGCACCCTTTGAAATTTACACGTGTGACCTTATGGCCAAAAGAGATTCCTGAAGTGGCAACATTAGTCCATTGAGCCACCACACCCAGACCAGCTAGGGTGTGTTCAGGCAAATATATGAAATGATGCTTAGCAAGCTGGATAACTGAAAGTCCTCCACTCCCGTGTCAACTTAATACCTTTTCAACCTCCTGAAAATCCTCAGTTTTTTCACCTCCTTTAATATTCACAAGTATACATACTGCGCCTTCACCTACAGACATCAGCCAGGCTTGTTCATTGTACTATTAGGTCCTATACAAGTGCCTCCTTCTAGAATTTGAACAGAACTCCATGAGCCGTGTCTGCCCCTCTAATTTGCACAGGCCATCTCCTTCTACATCCAGAGAGCTGACAAAGCTTAGAACCACCCTAAGCCCTCTGCCACCACCCATAAACTGTAGGTAATTTACTGGCACCTGGAACATTTCCTACTCATTCTGAAAGAAGTTATCTGCCACTTCTTTAAACATCGTTAAAATAACCCTCAAACACAACTTCCGTCAACATGAAGTCACATCTTTCCCACTTCCACATGGTAGACACCACGTCCGCCGATTACATTAATCACTTTTCTCTGATGAGTGAAGTTCACTCTCACTGATGTAATGGAACTTGTATCACCACATTTATCACTTCTATAAAGTAGTTTATTTTATTACCACGCCACTATGGTGCTAGGCACTGTAAAATGCGGCAAATTTACAAAGTCTGTTTAACAAGTGCAGTGGTTAAATAAATACTAATGCATAAGACTTATGATAGGGAACTAGCCCCTTCCTGCAAATTCCACTGTGAGCTGTCTCCAATCCAGCTACATCTTGTTAGAGATGTAACTTCCAGAACTGGACACAACACTCAAAACTACATCTCCAACAACGAAGAGCATGTAAAGTCTCTTGGCAATGGTTTAATAAGTCCTGCTTAATGAAACGAGTTCATCTGCAACTTTTGCCTTGAAGGCAGCAACAGCAGTTGAGAGCCTAATGTTGAGGCATTTCATACCGAGTGAGCCTATATGGAAAACAACTGAATGCTCAGCCACCTCAGATACTAAGACACAATCTAGAAACTACTAATACTGACTTCTCTTTACTTTGTAGATTGCTACTAGGAGATCATTTTGTGATCTGGAGGTAAGGTTCGAAGTGTTCTGATGTTTAAGGAATTTGAAAGCAAAGCATGCTACCATAACGGAGATGCAGTTGAGAACTGGGAGCCAGGGTAGTGCTCTGTGAGCCACGGACTCATGTTCAATCTAATAATATACATACTACTTACCAAAGTCAGCACCTCACTGTGTCACAGTAATTCTTAAGCCTTTTCTGAAATAATGTCTAGAATCAATAATTCTAAATTTGCCTACAAAAATTATAAACAGCATTGAAATAGTGGGCCAATTAGTTTTCTAACAAAAGTTTCTCAATGTATTAATTGCTGCGAGATTTGTATATAACAAGTAACCTCTCCTGTGGTGCCACCTGGCATTCAGTAAACAAACAAAACATACAGTTGTTCATGTGGAGTCATTCGTTTTTATACACATGCGGTGAGATTTTAGGCAAAAACCACAATTTGGTTGTCAATGATATATGCACTCATTTGCCAGACCACCACCTTGATATGAATTAGCAACTTATTTATGTGTATTGTGAAGAAAGACATCAGGTGAATGAACTTTAGTTCTCAGAAGGAAGTTTTAAATGTAGCTCTGGCATTAAGCAAACATGTTTGTTTTCTTCAAAAGACGATGATTTGACAATTAAAATTAATTTATGCATTTCTCGATTTTTGGTGGGCGCGGCGTCTTGGATGTACAGTGTACTTGGTGAGGGGGACTGTGTGCTGCTGTGAGTGTTACCTGATTTATGTGAGTAGTTGTACTTCTCTGATCCTCTGCTTTTTGACATTGCTCAAACTCATCAAAAGTAATGAAGCGGATGTTGATTTATTCTACTTGGTGCACAATCTCTAGGCATACGTGGAGTGTCAGATGTATTTAGACATTTCGGTCACATGTTGATTTCAGCGAAGACAATGCATGGTGTACAATCATGACCACATTATCCCATGTTTACGCCATCTGTTTTACTCCTAGGACTTATAAGTGACCTAGCTGGTATACCCACCTTTATATTTCAGGGTGGGATTTTTGACACATGCGTAGTTGCATGTGATTCATCTCTCATATCGTAATATTTTTGTGGGATTCTTAAGCACCTTACCTAAACTTTTACTCTAAGCTTCCTCTATAATCACACCCTGCAGGAAAGAAACTGCTGATTGCACTACTAGAAATTCTAATATTTGACCAGTGGAGATTTGTACCAGGTATTATCACCCCCTCACTTAAAAACAGGGCAGGGATGCTCCAACTAATGCAGGCTTTGTCCTGGCAAAGGCTCAACCAAATTATTAAAGAGGGATCAAAATGCCATCTTAATTACTTTTGGACGGAGTGAACTAGATGACCGAAGTTACACAACCAAAGAAATACATCAGAAATGCAGGGCCTGATTTTCCATCAGTTCAAATATGCTGCCTTGGATTCTCAGATAATAATTCTTCAAGATGTTCCACCTCTCAATTTCATACAATTCTATTAATTTGTTCACCAAGAGGTTTGGTTTTCAGAACTCCAATTTCCATTTTTCCCTATGCTTCCTCTTTTGTGAAGGTCCTTTCTGAGAGCTGCAAGGCAAGCAGGAGTTGTAGGGTCCAACCGTGAGGGTTCAGCCTTTTCCTCCCGATTTCCCGGGGCCCGACCATCTAAGGGTCCTGAGCAAATGGGTCAAGTAACCCTTCAGCACTTGACTCTCAGTGGTAGCGCAGGCCGAGCAGTTCAAGAATTCCATAGGGAGCTGGTTGGTAGGAGGCGAACACAGGCTCACTACTCAAAATACGTTCAAGAGCATCAATAAGTGATTGTCGAGTCAAATACTTTCTTTATGACAAAAGTAGTATTTATAAACGAACATAAAGTAAATATGACATGCATAAACAATGCACACAGACCTTAAGGTCAGGGCTCTAGTGTTCAATAGGCAGGTCCCAGATACCCACTTCCCTTTCTCTAGCTGTAGTGGTTATTCCCCATTCACTAAAGGTGACATTCAGGTTAGGCCCCCACTAGTAGTCAGTCTCTCCGGAGTCCCATTCCAACTCTCAGCAACGTCTAAAGTGTCCAAGCGCCTGAAGCACTATGTAGCAGAACAAGTTACCTCAAGGGCCTTCCAGATCTGCAATCAGCCTTACCTGCTCCGGCAAGGTTAACGGGACCAGCGTCTCAGCAGGGAGCGGCAGCAGCTACAGGTGGCAAGTAGCACTCATCGCTTTGCAGGGACAGTGCCTGGGCGTTCACAGCACTTCCTTCGGTGACAATTAAGTTCCTCTGAACCGTCCGATAGGTGAAGGGTAGGTTGCTTTGGTTCCGGGCCTCAGTCGGGGTTCAGATCTCACAGGTCACAAAGGAGGCCTCTCCTCGTGGCAACGTCTTGAACTAGGCAATGGTCCCTGTTATTTACGGTGGCCTCACCTGGCATACAGGGTCACTGTCCTTAATCCACGCATGGCCAATGGCCTGGTCAGCATGGCAGTAATATTCATGGCATCCCCACCTGGTAAACTGGTCCGCAGGCTTCCTTCCGCACCGGCTATAGCTCAATCAGCATGTTGACCACCTATCTTCATACCAGTTCCCTCTGGCACAGAGGTTGCAAACTAAAACCTACACACGGGCGACAATCCGATCGGTTGGGCAGCAGTCTCCTCAAACTCAGAAATCTTCCAGAGCTTCTCCACGCACAGCCCGACTGGCTGCTTGACAGTTGACAAACTTGGGAGCCTAGAGCTCCCCTTCTTATAAACCATTCTAGACACCAAATGTGATATGGGGTCTGAGTCTTTGAAGTTTTTGTTTAGGGTCTGCTTTCTTTTGTAGTGACCACTCCTTTGACCTGACCTTCTCCAGAAAGCAGTATGTCACAGCAGAAGCAAATCCAAAACACAGGCCATGGGAGTGACTATACATTCAGACCTGGATATCAGCCACAGTGATATGTGCATGAAAAGGTTACCGCAGGGCCCCACCCTACTCTTTATGATCCTCTTATCAGCCACATCTCCTACCTGCGTTGTGTTCAGACCCCTTACCAGTGACCTCTCCCTGAACTAAAGAGCAACCTTTGAAGTGTACGGAGCTGTCTCGCTCTTCTTCCTGTTGTGTGTGTGTGTGTGTGTGTCCCACTCAGCTCACAAGTATACAGCAATCCACAAATCTGCATGAGGGCGTTCCTCTATCTCCTCATGCTCGTCCAGTCAGCCCTGGGTCTCCGAAAACAGAATCTAGAACATTTTATGTATTGTACCATTCACAGGGACACTCAGCACATCCATACAACACACCTGCACTGCACAGCAACATATACTAACTTGATGTAGACCAAGAGTGGGTTAAACACACAGCAGTAGACCTTTACATGAGTGAGCCTGTAGGCCTCACTTCAATGACATAAATAAAAAGCCTTCTACTTAACTGCTGACAAAGGCGGTAGCCTTTCGCTACTATGAGGGCATCGCTTAGGGCACCCCGCCTGGTCCAACAAGACAGCAATCCTTGAGACAGCACTTTGTCTCGGTGCACACGCATGATTAGTTTTAGCACATAAATCACCACCAGGGATCCAAGCATCATTGCAGCTGGGGCATTTAGGGCAGTGTTAAACGTTTGTCACCATGAGAGGGACTTTTCATCCTAACACACACCATAAACTTTTTTTTTGTGTCCGGCTGCATACATTTGCTCTCCAAAATCCAATAGTTTAGCAGTGATTCTCTGCATTCCCTACTCAGCTCACTCAGGAAAGATTTAAACTGATCGGTAACCTTACCAAACTTTAGTTGCGAGAGGAAAACTCTTACCTTAATAAATGAGATTCTATACACATCGGTGCTTCTAAAGTAGCACTATGGATGCAAAAGTGTTTCCATGGAGTATTTTTCGCAAAGGAATGTCACCCATATTTCATTCTGCTTTTTTTTCAGGACCTCAACACCCTCTTCATGATAACTTCACATTTGCTTTATCACTACTTCCAATGTATTCAAACAAGGAGTATCTGGGAAGTTAGGTTATGTGTATTTGTAAACCGCACGATCATCCGCAAGGTTAGCCTGGGCCTGAGCAGCTGTGTGCCTAGCCCTGCCTATGGTAGGTTGGCCAGATGTTTGATTGCCTGGGGTTTCCTTCCTCTGAGCATATATGGCTTTCCTTTATCACTTTTGTATCTGACTTTTGCTGGTGTCACTTCTACTTATTGACAGACAACAGTTTTACTCATACCACTTCTGCCACAAAATTTGAGCACCGGAGCACATCTATTCGCCTTTATAATTGTTAGAGTAAACATGATAATTTAAGGTCTACATCAGAGAAGAAGAAAAGTTCAAAGTTCAAGATTTTTCTCATATATACATGTATAACCCATTCTGCTTGAGCATAAGCACACACACAGAACACAAGGAATGCAAACTCCATTATCAACACAACACTTAAAGCACAAGGCGCTGAAGTTAAATGGTACAAAATCGGCAACAGTGCAAGCTTCATATGCAGCCGAGATACAAGGACAACACACCCATGCACACAAAGCACCCCTTACCTTATAGTGTACTGCGGACAACATGTTCGGTTCATCAGCGGTTTGTACACATACTTTCCACTCCTGCAATGGTAATAAAGAGTGCCATGGTATCAATCACAAACACAAGTCAATAACATTTGCATAGTATTTGTGCCAAGTGTTTCTCTTTTGTGAATAAAGTGACTATGTTCCATTGGTGTGAATAAATTAGAAACTTAAACAGCTAAGCAATCTCAAGAGTATCATGTTCAATACTAAGTATAGCTCAGTTCATTTTTATGCCCAAAATAGTGTATGCCTTCTAAACAGGCTAGTCACAGGACTGAGACGCCTTATGTACACGTGGGCACAACCAGGGGGTTAGGAAGTTCTTCGAGCATTACACATTTACACGCCTACCCCAGTCTATGACATTGGGGAGGTGAAAATGGAGTGCCTTCGAGAGGTCTCAAACTTGCAAGTCAGATCTTTAAAAAGCAGCAGGACTTGCTCAGTACATTTTTCCTTCAGAAGCAAATAAAAGCAGAACTCTACCATTTGTTTTTTTGATAACAATTACTCCGGCTCCAAAAGACATGTCATTTTTTGATGTGTGCTCCATACGGAATGTATATACATAATATAAGAAAAATGGACATTACATCCTGCAGAACAAGTACACACTGTACATTTCTGGAATCAGAAGGAGATTTCCATGTTTAAATAGACTGAGGTCACAAGCCTAGGACTGGTCCATAGACATACACCATGTACCAGAAAAGTGGAATCTAAATTTCTTGTAAAAACCTCAAATACACAACTTTATTTGTCAAAATGCCTAGAAGCCACAATCTAAGGTTTTCTTTAATATACGGTTATGTAACAGAGTCAAAATTGCACCTCTGCTACTACTCAACTAAATTGGCAACATAAACAGATATGATAGTAGCATCCACCCTATGATTATTTTCAAGGTACATGAATCTCATGGGAGCAATTCTGTTGATACTGGTGAGATATTTATCCTACCTTCATACGACGATACAGTGACGGAGTTCATATTAAATAGTATTGGATATGTGTTAGGATCCAGGATATAGTTGAAGCAGTCTCAGTATAAACCCAAAGGAATTTACTTTATTCAGAGGGGACACAAGGCAGG
This sequence comes from Lissotriton helveticus, assembly GCF_964261635.1. Taxonomy (NCBI): domain Eukaryota; kingdom Metazoa; phylum Chordata; class Amphibia; order Caudata; family Salamandridae; genus Lissotriton; species Lissotriton helveticus. Next base: position 1,223,584,095 of record NC_136065.1, read on the forward strand.
GTTAAAAAAAATACTTGATGAGAATCTAGGTCTCAATCATCCTCTGGTTGTTTGTGTGCCAACATGTATCGGCCCGGTTTTGGACCTTCGTCAGGCAAACTGGATGCCTACTATCTATGCTACCAATTGGTACGTGCAATAAGGTAAGAGTAAGTCTTACCTATAGACTACTTGTCCGTTTAATAATATCCACCATAACATCAAGGGATTAATGACTCAATGGTCTCAGGGGGACTCCTGTAGTGAAAAATTCTTCAAAGGATTTTGCAAGCAACACCCTGAAGCGCCTCTAGATAGGCACAGTCATTGGACTTCCTGTAGTCATTGTTATACAATTCGTCTGCTACACCCTCTCCAGTAGAGAACTCGTTTCTGTGCGACTGGCAAGCATTTATTCATGATGTACGGGCTTTACTCGGATTGTCTACTTTAAAAATGTGCAAAATGCTAATAAAATAAAAAAAGATTTAAACAAAAAGGATTTTGCAAGCAACAGCATATGCACAGTCTCCGGCGAGACCTAAAGATGTGGCACGTCGGAAGAAACAAAATTCTGGGTTACCCTTGCCCAGAATAAGACTCAGCAAAGGTCTCTGTAGTACACACAGCCAAACTATAGAATTACACGCCAAATTCACTCAAAGTGACAATACACAGCCCACTAGAACTGTGTACATTCCAAAACGCAAATCATGACAACAGAGAGCTTCAACGGCAGATCTGTTGAGATCTTACCTGAGTTTGTGCTGATCCACTCCATCCTAGAATTTTCTGCAAGACTAGGGTCACATAGCTTTTCCGTCCCTTTAAACTGTCTGTAATCATAGCCACAGAGAGGACCATCCAGCATTACAACTGATTTGGTTTACAGTTAGACAAGTCTGAAGACAGGTACCAGACGTTGCCACTTTGCGGATCAGATGCTACGGCTTACAAAGCATTTGCTACAGTCTTATCAGAAGCCAACTACCTATCAATTTCATTCAGCTTTACTGATGCTCCAATCCATCTTTGCAAATGTGCCACACCCCACATTCCTGCTAAAGGGTCATGCTTGGCATGCATAATTAGAAACCACTATTAAATAACCAGGCCAGATTGCAAGAAGGTGCTTATTACCATTGTGGAGTGTGGAGTGTGGGAAGTGGCCATAAGTCACAAAAGGCAAGGTTTTGCCTGGGTCAGGATGTAATTCCAATGAAATAAATCAAATGGCAATAAAAAAAATATAATTCTTTGCAGACCTGCATACATGATTTATACCATTCTGGGTGTCTTTTGGTTATTTTTTTTGCACAGCTGTTTAGCTTTTGTTAAGGTTAAAAATAAAAGAACTTGCCAAAAACATAAGGGGCACAAGGAAGGTAAATCCTTACAGTGGGTTAAAATCATACTGACTGGGCCTTTTATTAGCACAGTAATTTTCAACTCTAAAGTCACTGTAATATGCAAAATATTAGGCTGTAATGAATATGTTATTAGCTTACTTACGCTGTAGTAATAACTTGGAATTTGACCATTGAATTGTACTGGTAAATAAATAAATGTACATTTATCACTACAATTTTCTGAATGCAATTATTTATAGGTCCACTTTTATTAAAATTGGTATGGAAAAAATATATTTAAAGGATTTCATAACCTATGAATAATATGTGCTATTTTTCCAAACACTGCATGAGTAGACAGGCTTTCTTTCTCCAACAGCCGCATTCCTCCTTACCGTCGCCAGCCACGGTCTACGAGATCCTGGTAATCCTGAACAGTCAATGAATGGGCCCACATACCTAGGAGGCAAAAGAGAGGAGTGAGCATCCCTTCAAGGAACATTCCAGAAACCATTGAAACAGACTATTAGATTAGTGAGCTAATTTTTGTTGATCCCTTTCAAAGATCTCACAGAAGAAATCAGGGCAAAATTACAGTCAATCTGTTGCTATAATAATAACTCTAGACCATTTACAGGCGATATGTTTTCCTTCAAGAAGCATGTTGCTGTAAATTGGCGCTTTAAAGTCTAAACATGCCAGTCTAAGACTGTATTCATATTATGCCCAAGCCTATCTAGACCATGGTCTACCACATGTTTTCTATCACAAAGTGACGGAGGGACTGCTTGAAATAATCTCAGCAACTGTCCACCATTTATACCCACAGTGCCACTCGAGACAGTGACTAAATGTGGGCAAATCCATTTTCGCTCTTGGCCCGCTTCAATAAGAACCGTCTAGCCTGAACTCCCAGGATAGGTGCCATTGAGGTAGGAACACAAGCAACCTCAGACCAGTCTCAGTCTACCTAGACATCATCAGTGAGGCATATATTATCTCACTGTACCACAGGACTCAAGGACCACGTCTGGAGATACCAGTCACACTTAAGGTGTCAAATATAACAATAACAAAGTGAAGCAAGGAATTCTTAGATTAGTCTCAGCCACTGGCACTCTCTGGAGACGCATTTTAGTCCTTTGTCCCCCACTGACTTGCCATACATGAGACAGGTGGGGTCAGGTTTGTGCCCCAGACTAACTGCGACACATGGCTTAAGCCATACGCCACCAGTCAGGTCTAACTAGGCCAATATCGGTCAGGGGTTTGCTTGCGTTCCCGCAGAGAGATGACCTCGCTTTGAAGTTCAAGCTGGAATGTTCCGATTTGAGAAGGCTGATTTGTGTAGGCTGGATCCTGTTTGATGGGGAAAAAAATGACCGTCTGTGATAATTAAAAATTCCACCCATCAGTTTTTGCACTGCCTGTAACAAAGAGCAAGTACTTGCCACTACATCGCTCTTACTAAACAAGCTGCGATTTCTTTCACATGCAAAATGAAGAAAGAACAGTGTTCCTTGATCCAGAAGTTGCAAACTTCATGGTTTAAAAGGTAGTTCAGAAAAAGAGGGTGAAGCAGATAAGAGCAAAGGAACCGTCGGCAGTTATGCAAATATTCGGATTTCTGCTCGAGTTCAATGCACCGTAATCCTGACATAACACTGGATCTTAAATGTACATAGAGGTGCTGTCGGCGATGAAAACTTAACCTTCAATGAACTGAAGCAATTTTGTGTTCAACGAGTTGTAGTGTTCCATGTTTTTTTGCCTTCAGCAGAACTATCAGGGCAGCACTTATTATTGAAAAGTACAACATTAAAACATTTATTTTTAAAACATCTCTGGAATCTATAACTTTCTGCAAAATATTTCAAGACTAGACTTAGAATAGTAAATATGCCTTCTGGTCCAATTCAGGGGAAATTTACACTTTTCCCAAACATTCTCGCACTGCAGTTGAAACAAAAAATGTCCTTTAAAATGTCTACGAAACCCTCTGCAGCCCAGCAGAAAGAAATCACAGAAGTCTGAGCTTATTTGCATGTAGTATACAAAAAAGTGATGGGTGGAATTGTAATTACTCTGGCTGCATCTCAGCCACTGGTAATTACTTGGGCTGCATCGCAGTACATTGTTATTTTGTACACCATGCCACCTCAGTTTGTACACAGCTATATGCAAATTAGTCTTGATCCTGCTCCAGTTGGAACAGTCCAGCTCAAACAGTCAAGCCAGGTCCTCTGTGAACCGGAACACAAGCAACTCAGGACAGATTTTGCCCCAGTAAGGATGGACTGGGTTACGGCCCGAGCGATTGCCAGTGGCTAAGATTAATACAAGCATTCCACCGATCACCTTGTTGTTGTTGCAGATGGCGCTCCAAGAGCGATGGGTATGCCCAGATGTGGATCCCATGCTCACTGTACCACTGGAGCCAAGCTATAACTGCCTGATGAATCCTACTCAGAGAGAAACCAGTCCTAGGTTGCTTGTATTCCAGCTCAGGGAGGACCCGGCCTGGCAGTTCGGGCTGGACTGTTCCCATTGGAGCAGGGTGCAGACCTATTTGCATATAGCTGGGTCCAAACTGAGGTAGGATGGTGGATGAAAAACTATGGGCTGGTATGCGGCCCAACCGATTGCCAGTGGCTGAGATTAATTCAAGCATTCCATCCATCATCTTGTTTTTGCAGTGCTTGTCTGCTTTGTCACCTCATGAAAAGTATGGCAAAGCAAACCTACGGGACCTACACCAACCACCACAGCACTATCGACATTCTGGGAAGTTGTTTGGTCAAGAAACACTGGGAATTCACCAAGGTGAAATGCCTGGAGATCCCCTTTAATATTCTGTATGGATTTGTCTATTGGCATTACTCACTGAAATAAAGTTTTCTAACTTGAAAGGCTGAGGTGAATTGAGCATCATGATCTACTTAAACACTAGAAGGTGTACTACACCAATACATTTCATCCTAAATAGAAAACACATACTTAATGAAACTTTTAAATATGTTTGCTGCCTTATTTATTAAGACTTCATTTTCTTTAATGGAGGGTAAACTCTCCCATTTGTATATGGCGGGTCAGGAAACCGTCACCTCCATTCTTATGGAACTCGACTGTCTCGCCTTGTCAGCCAGCACCATCTTCTAAACCAGCTGCATCTTTTACAAAGCCATCACAACAAGCACCCCAACTAATTTTGCAGGCAAGCTCACCTTCTTTGGTGGTACTTGGCGCACCTGACGAAGGCCACTATCATGGTAACTATTAGGTGTTTAAAAAGAAAAAAGCAAGGCAGCAGGCCTTTCAGACTGATTCGGAGGTTCACAAAAAAGAAGCATACATAAGTGGGGATATCACATTTACTCACAATATTAATCATTTGTTGGCAATAACATACTACTGTTAGGAATACTGGTGAGTTCTGAGTTGACTGTCGCCTGCAAAAAAGCTGATCCTCTGGTGGTATCTGATACATCATGTTTGACAGGAAAAGGTTTTCTCTCGTAATTTTCTAATAGAGGTTACAGAAGGGGCGCTAGAAGCTACGAAGAGAATACATTTTCTGTAAATCAACAAATATCCTCCTCAGCCAGCAAGAGAAAAAGGTTTGCCATACTGAGTAAAATGTACTTACAACAGCATTGGTTCATTCCACATTCTTTTGCTGCTGCTTCGCCATACAGCTGTAATGAATACTAACATTTAATTTCCATGGCATATGCGAGACATGACTGAACGCCATTTCCAGGGCAAACAAGCTGTTGAGTTTAAAGCCTGTCCTACTGAGTAGGCTGAAGTACAAAAAATGAGGGGCTTCTTTCTGTCATACAAATTATGATAGGTGATCTAGAAAACTAAAATGATGACAATTCCTATAAATTCTTAAATGTCTTCCACATCCATGTCAGATAATACGTCTGTATTATGAGTGAAACGTAATCCAAAACCAGTAGCAATCTGTTAGTTGCCTCTCCATTGATGTACAGTAGCTTCACCATAGAGTTCCAATAAACAACTAGAAAGCTAACATTGTTTATTCAAGATAAAAGTGAGACACTTTTGACCACCATTTTGTTGGAGTTGTTGAAATTAAAGTCGATCCTGGGAGCAGGTTGAATTACATTTTCAAATAGTAACATTCTGGCAGATATGGTTAGTGTGACTCACTGAAGGAGTTGGTGTTTTGACATTTATTTTGTCTTTTAACTTTTTCATAATTCCTAGTCAGTAGTTGCATCTCCCTGCATGTGTGTACAAGCATCAAAATATGTTTGTTTGCGAAAAAATCACGAAATTATTAAACAGATTTAAACCAATATATATATATTCTTGGTCTGTTGAAAACGTCTTCTTTAGACCTTATAAAATGCTAAATTGAAGAATACAGAATACGGGTGAAGGGAGGCCGGTTTCAGCCTCCACTCACTCCCTCCCTCCATTTATACTTCTCATTCGTGGTAACCTTTATTGACCCTCCGCGACAGCCATCAGTGATGCACTGCTTACAAGCAAGCTGCGCAGCTGTTTTGCTGACTTTTCCGAAAACTCTTTCCATGTTGCTGCTCAGACTGCACACCTGGGCAAAGAAAGCTCCCCCTGCCTCTCCCCCCCATCAGCAGAGTGGCAGTGCTCCGAGCACAAAACGGTGTCCAGTGCCTCTGACTGCAGCACCAGGGCTCAGAGACGAAAGTGTCTAGAGCCGATTCGTCTCTGGGGTACATGCTGCTGCAGACAGCAGGTGAGGGAAAAGCCATGCTGCACTGGTAAGCAGAAAATAATGAGCTAATTGAGGTAAAAGACTGACTGCCTGGTGGCTGTTGTGTTAGGTGGGAAAGCTAACAAAGCATTATTGAAAATTACATTAAATAAAAACCCATCTGAACCACCCACTGTACCATAATCATGCTTTACGTATCAAAATGGACAAATTAGGTTTGTTTTTGGAAACGTGTGATTTAGTTATTTTTGTTATCTGATAACAAAGGTCCTATAAAAGCATTTGAAGTGATTTGAGATTTGTTCAATGAGGCAATGTGTCGCTCTTATATGAAATGGATTACACAGGTACCCCAAATGATATACCTATAAAGTAAAGAACTATGGAAAGCTTTTATGGTGTTGATTATTGTTAACTCAGTAGAAGTCTCTAACATCATCTGCACGACAGCTCCTTCCACCCAGTCGCCCACTCACAGGTCCTTCACTGATGATGTTCAGAGTGTCAAGCTACTTGCAGCATCACGGCTGCACAGAATGTTTACATTTACAAGAAATCAATGGGGTTAAATTTATTATGGCATCACACATTATTCTAGATCAATTGGCTAAACAAATGCCATAGGATAGTGAGTGACCTAGCACGAAAATTTCAATCATGTGCATAGCAGCCGTTTTAAGGCAGTTTTCAAACTATCACTTTGCACACATTATGTGAACTCTGATTATACGTTTTAACTGTTTCTTTTACTTATGATAAAGTGTCACATGTGGCATTCAAAAGTCACATCTCCACTCATGAGCGTACTTGGCAGCTATAAAAGGTACGAACTACAAATTTCCTGGGTAAAAATGGACACACTAAATAATCAAAATGCAGCATTTTTAGTAGCATACAGCCGTTTAACAATACCCTTTAGAACATGGGTACTAATAACCTAAGTGCTTAATTAGCAATGCAAGAAACGCAGGAGCCCAAAGTTTTTCTCAGAAACCTGCGTCAGTACTGCCAAAAGCTGTGGTTGCTATCAGCACTTTTTACGGCCCATTGATGTATCGGGGCTATGTGGAAGTCTCTCAGAGATGAGAGCCCTAAACATAACTATAGAATTTGCTTAGAAAATAAACAGAGGAAAATCCATTTGAGACAAGGTTCAAAGTACAAACTATGAAAGTTTGTTTTAAATTAACGAATCATTAAAGAAGGAAACAAGCATTAGAAATGCAATAGGTCTCGGATTTATTTGAGTTAGAGCTAATAGCATTGTAAATGGCAATGTCTTTTAGCCATGTGTTATGGAGTGTATGCATGTGGTGTGTAGTGGAATTATGTGGGTTGAATTGGAATTGTAGCAATGGTGGCATGCTGCACTTTAGATGAATATGTTTAAAAGTAAAGGGCACCATACTGCGATTGCTACAATAGTTAATTGTGGATGCGTTAACAATTGATGTGTGCACTGATGGCTGGTGGTGTGTGTGCCTGTAGAAATTGTGCACTGATGGCTGGTGGTGTGTGTGCTTGGTGGAAGCTTGCACTGCCGGCTGGAGGTGTGTGTGCTTGGTGGAAGCGTGCACTGATGGCTGGTGGTGTGTGTGCCTGGTAAAAGCGTGCACAGACGGCTGGAGGTGTGTGTTCATGGTGAAAGCGTGCACTGATGTCTGGTGTTGTGTGCCTGGTGGAAGGCTGCACTGACAGCTGATGGTGTTTGTGCCCGGTGAAAGCGTGCACTGACGGCTGGTGGTGTTTGTGCCCGGTGAAAGTGTGCAGTGACGGCTGGTGGTGTGTGTGGTTGCGTGTGTGGTGGTGAGTGTGTGGTGGTGTGTGTGGTGGTGAGAGTGGTGTGTGTGGTCTTATGTGTGTGGTCTTATGTGTGTGGTCTTATGTGTGTGGTCTTATGTGTGTGGTCTTATGTGTGTGGTCTTATGTGTGTGGTCTTATGTGTGTGGTCTTATGTGTGTGGTCTTATCCTGCGCACTCACTCTCACTCTGCAGTCATTCTGCACTCAGTCTGCACTCACTCTGCAGTTATTCTGCACTCACTCTCACTCTGCACTTATTCTGCACTCACTCACACTCTGCACTCACTCTCACTCTGCACTCTCCACTCATTCTGCACTTTTCTATGAAGTTTAAAAAAAAACACGTGTTTTTGGCTATTTCTTTAACATTCATTCACCCTCATGAAGTAAGGACTATGATAGAGAGGGTTTCATTGTTTTGCTTCTTTACAGGAACCTCGGCTGTCTTGACTCTAGTCCCTTTCTGTCTGCCTGTGCCCTCTGCCATAGCCCCAAACATGACCGATTGCATCGTCGTTGCCAATAAATAATTTATGATACTTTATTAACAACTATTCTGTGGACCTAGGTTAGAATCAGATACGCAATGAAAATGCAGGCCCTATAGTAATGAGAGTAAATGTTCAAACATAAGGATATTCTCCAAAATGTATGTAACAGGATTACCAATGAAAGCCAATAATTGTGGAAACTAAATAGAAACCGAATTTTGCAGCTGTTGTATCTACTACCTGGAAATGTGAACGTCACAAACCAAAAATCTAATTATTTTGCTAGTACGTATTTTTCTGTTGCTACCCAACTGATCAAATCTCTCCGAATTTATTATAAGCACATTGTGTTTGTATCCTACCCCATGTTCTCATTTTGGCGGGCTCGTCTTTTGTAAATTGGCTGTGAAATTACATACTTTATTTTTCGATGTTTTGCCACTCGCTGTTTGATGAAGTGTGAACGGTGAAACCTGCAATTATTTCATCCCTGATTGCCTCACCCAGGCCCCGCAGCCCCTCCACACCCAGAGTCGTTATGTTTTACCAGCGCTAATTTATGAAACCACATATCCAGCGTATTCCCGAGCAGCGAACCAGCACTTTTGCTTTCATAGGTCAATATATTTTAAGTCCAACGCCAAATTCTCTCCATGCTCTTTCGGCGTCGGCGGCCCTACAGTTTTAGCAGGCTTAAAATATCAAAGGTAGTTTGCCAATGTCCTCAGACAACTCCACGTCCCCAAAGACCGGGCCCCGGGCAGGCGGCGGCCCACTAAACTGAATTCGTTCATGGTCTGCCGCCTTGACTTTATTAAAGGTGTTGGGCTGCAATAATAACCAGAGATGGAGAAGTCTACTTCACTGGTCATAAATTACACTCCGCCTTCGCAGTGGCTGATCGTGACAGCTTCTCTCCGTCGGCAACAAACTTGGGCCTGTATTCCTGGGCGCGCGAGCGCCCTGCTAATGAATCCTCGGCGCTTTTGATCGGAGCGCGTTCTTTATATTTTCTTTGTATGTAATAATGCATAGAGAAAAATGCGCTTGAAAACTACCCTTTGAGATTCCATTGCATAATGTTTTATAATAATTTTTAATTTGCGAAATGTGTCACGATATTTTGGTAGTTCTAAGTTAAGTGAAAAATAAAATACGAAGTCCTCATATATTACAACGTATTTTGCTTCAGAATAAAAACAAAACTAGCAGTGGTGCGCGCCCGTAGCCCCGAGCCCTAAAAACTCGAGACTGGTGCACGCGCGCCCAGCATCTGTCTTCAATTACCGCGGGCCCTGACAGCCGCGATAATTGAAGAAATATGCCCTTCTGCTGCGCATGTCCGCACGGAATATGCAATAGGCGGAGCTACTCTACCGCCTATGGCCTATTGCGTGCTCTCTTCCGAAAACACACGCACGAGAAGGTCAATCGAAATGCAGCTGGCAAAAAAAAGGACGAAAAATCACGAGCAGCCAGGAATTTGTTAGGTAGCTTTTCGGAGACGCTAACTACAGGACTCTTGGGCTCCGCCCACACTGCTACGCAGTGCGACGTAGGCCCGACCCCTAAAAATATATATGGTTTGTCCATTAAATTAAAAATATGTAAAATGCAAACATATGCAAATCTCACTCGTAGCAGAATTTTAGCCCTAACCTAGTCAGCAACTAGAAACAAATAGATTCTAGAATAAGGCAAATGAGAGAAAAGGAACATTGGTTATAAGGATTGCTCAGTACACACAGGATGGGACAAGAAAATTAATCTAAGTATTGCTTGATAAACAGACTAGCATGGAGAGGGCCAGAGAAAGACCTGTCTCAATTCCCAAATGGTTAGTTTTTATATCCCTTCAGATAAAAATACCGTACAGTCACTGTAGTTAGAGATTAATAAAGTTACATTACTAAACCTGTAGCAAAACAGAAAATACATAATGTTGTATAATAAATTTAAAAAGTGCTACAGTGCAAGCAAAATCACAGAGCCAGCTAAATTTTGTACATTTAATACAACAATGAAAGTCACAGCTGAGGCTCCCTGATTCGTAGACCGGGAGGGAGAAAACAAGTTTAGTGTTAGGCACTGCTCCTCACAAGCATTTTAAAAGTGCAAGTTTGAAATCACAACTTGACCAAGCTCATGTCATCCTATAAGCGATGTTATATTAATCATAATAAAAAAATTACATCTACCTCTCCCTAATATTAATTATAGCACAAAAGTATATACTATGGAATCTGCAGTTCCTCCCTCTAATTATAAATAATCTCAAAATCACACTACCAAACCATTTCATAATTCACACGCTGCTTTTTAGGTCTCGTCTGAGCCAATGCGCTTGCGCATTGCTCCGGCGAGATTATAGTAAGCGGAAAAGAAAAGTCTACCAAAACGGTTGCGGATCGGATACAGTTCATGTGATCTATGCGCGTGCACACTATCGCCAGCCACATAACACACCACCATTTGTCTGTGCCTCGGCATCAGACTTCAAAGGCTGCCGCTCCCCCGCACCACCATTTGTCTGTGCCTTGGCATCAGACTTCAAAGGTTGCCGCTCCCCCGCCGCCCCACGTGCAGCGTGCACATCGCACACCACCATTTGTCTGTGCCTCGGCATCAGACTTCAAAGCCTGCCGCCCCCACCCCCTCCCCCCGCCACAGCAATGCCGAGAGCTTATTTCTGGACGAAAGTGAAAGCATACCGTGCTTGTTTACAGTGGCCTTGCTCCTCAAATTCTGTTGCTGTGTTGCCATCTCTCTAGGGACACTCAGCTTGCTAGCTGCAATGCTACATTCGCTATGCTTTGCCTCTAGACACGTTGATCCCTCGCAGACTGTGCTGACTCTGCCCCTCCTGATTCTGAAACTGACCAACGCAGTCACCACGCAGTCTCTTCTCTCAGTCTTATGATGTCTGCCCTGCCACCATTTACTTCGGACCCTCACCTCACACCTCCTCACCCTCACACCCTCACACACCCTCACACACCCTCACTCAACCTCACTCAACCTCACTCAACCTCACTCAACCTCACTCAACCTCACTCAACCTCACTCAACCTCACCCTCACACACCCTCACCCAGTCACCCACACCCTCCCTCACCCTCACACCCTCACTCACCCTCTCACACTACATCACTCAGGAACACCACCACATCACTCAGGAACACCACCACATCACTCAGGGACACCACCACATCACTCAGGGGCACCACCACATCACTCGGGGGCACCACCACATCACTCGGGGGCACCACCACATCACTCGGGGACACCACCACATCACTCGGGGACACCACCACATGACTCGGGGACACCACCACATCAATCGGGGACACCACCACATCAATCGGGGACACCACCACATCACTCGGGGGCACCACTCAGGGGCACCACCACATCACTCAGGGACACCACCACATCACTCAGGGACACCACCACATCACTCGGGGACACCACCACATCACTCGGGGACACCACCACATCAATCGGGGACACCACCACATCACTCGGGGGCACCACTCAGGGGCACCACCACATCACTCAGGGACACCACCACATCACTCAGGGACACCACCACATCACTCGGGGACACCACCACATCACTCGGGGACACCACCACATCACTCGGGGACACCACCACATCACTCAGCCCAACCACATCATCACTCAGCACCACAACAGGACTGTTGATCCCTCGTAGACTGTGCTGACTCTGCCCCTCCTGATTTTGAAACTGACCAACGCAGTCACCACGCAGTCTCTTCTCTCTGTCTTATGATGTCAGCCCTGCCACCATTTACTTCGGAACCTCAACCTCACACCTCCTCACCCTCACACCCTCACCCTCACACACCCTCTCCCTCCCTCACACACCCTCACTCAACCTCACACCCTCACTCACCCTCACACACTACATCACTCAGGAACACCACCACATCACTCAGGGGCACCACTCAGGGGCACCCCAACATCACTCAGGGGCACCACCACATCACTCGGGGGCACCACCACATCACTCGGGGGCACCACCACATCACTCGGGGGCACCACCACATCACTCGGGGACACCACCACATCAATCGGGGGCACCACCACATCAATCGGGGGCACCACTCAGGGGCACCACCACATCACTCGGGGACACCACCACATCACTCGGGGACACCACCACATCACTCGGGGACACCACCACATCACTCGGGGACACCACCACATCACTCGGGGACACCACCACATCACTCAGCCCAACCACATCATCACTCAGCACCACAACAGCAATGCCTTGCTTGCTACCAACAAGCATTGCCATAGCCAATAGGACTCGCATTAGGAAAGTGTAAGCTATTGGCTTTGTGAATAACAATGCTATTAATTTATATATTTTCAAAGCCTACACATATTAAATAGAAATTGTAATTTACAATACCAATAGCTCACACTTTCCTAATGCGAGACCTATTGCATTGCAAATGCTGGTTCCATCTTGAATTCTGCAGTGCATGCAAGCCATCACATACTTCAGCCTTGATATCTTCCATCTCGTATTCAGCCCATGTTTCTCTTCTTAGTCAACATCTTTTCTACTTTTATATACCCATAATTTTACCCTCTTCTACCAATTATTACTCCAAAGAACTTAAGAATAAATATCAAGCCTATTACACACAATACGATTAGGATTTACTTCACATGACACTACTTAAATCTCCAAACCATTCAACAACCTTTGACATTCCATCCCCTTTCACAGTAATCCATGGACTAACGGCTTCCCTTGCACCAATCTCTTCAACAACCTCTGCATCACACAAAAAATGTGTTATATTATATATGTATCGATTATTAAGCCTACTAGGAGTATGAACACAACACTACCTCAATTTCAAAACAATGCAATCACAGCCTTCTTTTAAGAAGAAGAATATCCACATCAATCCAATCAATCAGTTTGCAAGACCATAGCGTACAAAGCAATCATTCCTCATTAATCTTGGTTAGTGCCCCAGCAGTATTCGTTTCAAGACGATCAACCAAAGTCGACAACAGCAAATCTTCACATTAGTCAAAGCAACACCAAAAGGTGGGATTAACACATCAAAAATATCAATAAAGTACTTGTCCAGATCCACGTTTCACTGTTTTGAGTCCACTTTCACTCTTCTCAATCACATGGTACACTGTAGGACACACTAAAATTAGATCGCAGCAATCCACCCAATTTCGTGATAGGTTAAGTTAAGACATTTCCCCTCTCTATATAGATTCTTCACTCTTTAAAATTTCATAATCAACCACAATATTATAATTACATTCACTCTCAACAATATCATATGACTCTAAACAATCAGATTTCTTACACACAACTCCTTTTCTCTCTTGTTCAATTCTAAGCCTAGAATGTATCTTTGAACGTCTAAATCTCTCTTCAGCCTCTTCATGCAATTCAATCTCGCCCGCTTCATCCAAATTTCTACTAAGTTTCACTCTTCTCATTAAATTCTCGTTTAAAATTAATATCACTCTTTTCAACGCATATTAGGAATACTAACTGGTTTAATTACCCCTAAATGTTCTGCAAACAACCGGAGGCTCCAAAAATAGGTAGTTTCTCTAACTGAAGATAAACATATTCATCACTAATTTCAAGGACAACTTGTTCAAGCAGAGTTAACGTCAAAATGGTGCAGGAAAATGCATATGAAAACGGCAGTTGATTGTAGGTCACAGCCCCAGCAACAGAAAAAGGCATGTACATGCAAACATAACAATTCGCCACATACATAATAGTTGAATACTCATTCAACAAGCTGGCATAAGTATTCTCATTAAATTCATTTACAGCACATTATAAATCAAACCTCTTAACACTTGAACTATTAGTACCAATATGCGATTCAATTTTATATTAGGCATATCCAACTGAAGAGTGACGGCTGACCAGAATACCTACCAAGATTATCAAAAATACTACAGAAAATATCTTTAATGCTAAATAAATGTTCTTCTTAATTTTGACAATTACTCCTGGTGCAAACTTAGAACTCAAAAATCCTTCCAAATCTCAATATGTTATCAGTGATAGGCTCCATTCATGAAATGTTCACCTACTATCTTCGACTGGATACCTAAGCTAGGTGCAAAAATGAATCTTCTTTCAAATACAGAATCAGACTCTAATAAGCACTTTTGAAAAATTCGAAACACAAAAAATGCAATATAGAGTTCTCAATAAATGTTATCAGCATTGATTTTCTCCATCTTTCTTCCCCCATAGGTTCATGTTGGTTCTTCAAAAATGAAACGATAGACTATTAGGTTATGTTGCTTTGCTCAGGATTGATGTTGCTTTGCTCAGGATTGATTTTGAAATGATCGAGCCTTTCAGATACTGTATACTACTTATCCAACACTCTTGCCATTTGTTGCTCTGGCTCTTTATTACTCAAATCTGATTCTGACTGCACTGTTTCCAGTTTAATCTCTCCTCCAACTGCTTTGAGTCTGCAACTTTCTTTTGAACCTCTCAGGCAAACCTTCTTGTAACCAGTTTTCATCTTTGGACCAACATAGGACAACTGCTACGTTTTCATCTTCACTTGCCATTTGATCTACACAGTTTTTGGCTGAAACAGCTTGACCTGCTCTGAAGGTTTTTGAAATTCACACTTTTGCCTGCACTTCTCCTGACTCACTTTGCTCATCTTGCCGTTGTGCACAGTTTACTTCTGTTATTTTATTTTCTTGTCCCACCACCCCTACATTTCCCCCCACACTCCAGGATCCCCATATCGAACTCACGTTTGTGAATTAGCGGTTGGTGCCACCACTTCTCTTCGTGTGAGATACATGGATCCGCCGAGACAAACCTGCTTACTTCACAGCAGTATTCCTCACAAGGACCACTTGGTAAGGGTCATACCACTGTGCGTTTAGGCAGCTTTTCCGCACATGCTTCTTCAGCACAACCTCATCAACAGGTACAAGGTCAGGGTAGGGCTACTCACTTGATGATCATGTATTCAACATTGTCTTGTGAGAGACAGAGCATACCATATCAGCCAAGCTCTTGATCATACAAGGTCAACAGAAATATTTACAAGTGCAGCAAAATAATTCATCAAAATGCCCTGGGCAGGTGATCCTTAAAGTGGAAACTTTAACTCCCCTTTGAGCTTAAGAAAGCAGTAATCTTAGCGCTTGTCATCTCTAAAATAGATTAGTGCAATGCATTATTTGTACAATCTCAAACAAGAGTACTCAAACTTCAGACGCTCCAAAATGCAGCAGCCAAAGTTCTTCTTAACCCCTTCGGTGCTCATGACGGAGCGGTTCCGTCATGAGCGCCAGTTGGGCTGTGCTTATGACGGAACCGCTCCTTCATGGCCCCGCCTGCTCAATAGAACCTTCAGCACAGCACGAAACTTTGCGCCGCGCTGAAGGGGTTAATCTTTCAAAATTCTGCTCGGTTACTACGTTTATAAAGAGTTACAATGGCTCCCTTTCGGAGCACATATTTGATTTAAAGCACTCTGCTGGGTCCACAAAGGGCTACACAAAGAGGGTTCATCCTTTCTTTAGGACATCTTTAAGTGGTACACACCCTGCGGACCGTACGCTCTAGCACTGCTAAGAAGGTGCAAGTACCCAGAATTAAAAAAAATGCATTGAGGAGGGAGAAGGTTCTCCCACCCAGCCTCCAAATAGTGAAACATGTTTCCAGACCACCTGAGAATCCAAGATAATCTATTGAAATTCAGGAAAGATCTAAAAACTTGCCTCTTTAAATCGAATCTAATTGTATATTTTAACAATCTTAATCCACCGTTTAATCATATGTCAGCGGCTTACCACTATATCTCATATCTTCAATGTTGATCTGGTGACTCAACAATGTAAGGATACTAGCGCCAGGATGCCTTTTTGGTATAGTGCGCTCAATAAAACCCCCCATAACGTAAAATCTCCCTCACAAGCACCAGCTACAAATATTTTGAGAATGGCAACCATTGTCAAACTAGGTTCACCAATTGCAATTAACCAATCACAATTCAATTTCAAAATGAGACTTGAAATACAAAGCAACAAATTTTAAAACAAGAAAACGTTGTCTGTCTACCAGAGTAGAGAAAGGGAAATCAATTCACTACTAACAGGGAAAATTCTAAACAACTTAAGTCTCACTAACAAATCTTCCACCAGGAATAAATCTTCCTCTGGGTCTGAGCACCCATTTCCAGTGCACAAAGAAATGAACAACATAACCATGATTAGTTGAATGCAACTAGACCATTTAGGACATAAAAGAAAAACCTTGGAGATCTCGATGCACGCCTTCATTAGATAATCAACTTAAATATTTTTATCATGAAATCGTGGATTACTTTGAATCTGATAACCCAAAAATGAAAACACAAACTTTTAATACACACAATTTAAAACATATTCAGCATTTCGTGTGAAACCCTTACAATGCAATGCAGGTTTCAACTTCAACATGATTAATGCACAAAAAAATGTGAAACCACCGATAAGAAAGGTCGCCACGCCACTAAACTATTACTCACTAAAAGTCACACATGCCGCATAAGAGTCCACATAACACAACATGTGCAATACAAGTGATTTAATAAAACTCTGTTAATAATCCTGTAATGGAATTGCCCGATTAGATCAGAACAGGATACCGTGCAACTGGGACATGGGAGAGTTCCTTACCACTAATTCTGAAGGTGCAAATTAAGATTGCAGAACTGCACTTGAACCAACTGCGAAAACATCTAGATTGCCGAAACCATTCCAGTTTGCTGAAACCCTACTCTGCTAACGAAAACTGTTTGTGCCTTTTACATCAAAAGGGTCAATTGATGGATCAGGGGTTGGAGAAAATAAATTACCATGACTTTTTTCTCCAAATTCTCCCTCTTACAACGTTCAGAATGTGGTCATATATGCATTATATTAAATACAGAAAAAAATGCACTTGTCTCCCTAATTTTAATCAAAGCACAAAATTATCTGCTGTAGAATCTGCTCCCACATTGCCGAATACCAGAGCAGGTTAGTCTTGATTCCACCCTATGCCTCCTTATTCTACGGTCTTACGCTTTCTGTGCCTTTATCTAACTCTTGTAGGTTCTTGTTAACAGCTACTTTCTGTCGTTGTCACAGTTTTCTCATCCCCCGTTTCTATCTTTCTCTTACGCTAGATTAAAGTCTGATAATGAAAACTAAGTCCCAGGGCCCAAAAATAAGTGCCAGTGAATCCCACCTGCAACTACCGACTCAAATTAAGCACTGCTGCAGAGGAGAACAGGTGATAGCTCACCTGTAGAACAAACGATAAAAGTTTACCAGTCTTATGTGGGGCCAACAAGATTACTAAAAAGCGGGCATGATTGGACTATCAAATAATCGTGGGGGTGGGGTACGATATTGATACATTTGTAGGGCGGGGCAAAGGTTTTGGTGTCACTGGGTTTTTAACATGCACAGCTTACTTCGGAGCGAGTGTTAAAAACAAAATATCAATGTGTTACTACAAGCGGAACTTGTAAAAAATGGCAAGGGGTGGGAAGTTTCAAAGTGACTTGTAAGTGGGGGTGGATCATTCTCTATAGTAGGTGTACCTCTGCTCCAAGAAGGGTCGATTTCGCTTTACTTTTTCATGTGCCAGTTCCTAGTTGGTATAAGAAAGCATCCCAATACCCACTCTATCTCTTCCCTCCTATTACCGTGGGACATGTTCCCGGTCTCGCATCTGCAGTATCCACAACGGTAGCCATCCTCTCCCCCGAAGTATTCCAGGATACTGGGGCCCGAGCCCCCTTGCCCGGCCATGACAGACGGGCGGTGTCTCTCAGCTGTAGCTTCTACACCCAATGGGGGCTAACACTTTCTGCGCATGTGCGAGAAACCCGGCTACCAAATCGCTTGCGGGCATTCACTGATTACACTAAACTCATCTAGAAAAGTCAGTCTTCCCTTCTAGCTATTGACCTCAGCTGGCTGGAGCACGGTCAAAATTCACATTCCCGACAGTATTAGTATTAGCGTCGTGGCGGCAGCCACCCTGGGTTAGAATTTCCAATACAATGCATAGGTACGTTTTGTATTGTTTATCGTGCGCAACACATAGGAAGCCTTTCTTCTCGTTATTGACCTATGTGTGGGTTCTGAGTGCTGGCTGGCGGCCTTGTCAGAATAGTGTGTGCATTCAACGAGTCATTGAACGCATACACCATTCTGACATGGCCGCCAGACTTTCACGAGATGAGGCTATTGCTGCGACCGGTTCACGAAACAGCGATAATGTATTTATAGACATAGAAAACAGACTATGTATACTGTGCCTGTTCTCAGGTGACCACATCCTTGGAAAAACTAGACTATGCCCCTACCTAGAAATGTAGCTGTAGATGAAAGCCTGCACATATTTTTTAAGTCAAGCGATAACCTAGAACTCTTGATTTTATATTTGTTTAGGTCTAGCTTTAGTCGAAACCTTTTTTAATGATGTAATTACGACCATTTGATTTTAGCAAAAGCATTTGTATGATAAATTTACTTTTATGGGATTTCACCCAGTCCTCTTAATCTATTGTTCTTTTTGTGTCATTCACATTTTTTTCACCACTGCAGGGTGCAACATTGGTAAGTCAACTCACTTCCCCTGTTGGCTTGTTTCACTTCAAATTATGTAAACTGCCCTGCCAACTTTCCCAGGTCCATGCCTGTTTTTTTAATTTTATTTATTTTATACGTTTTTATATAGCGTAGACTTTACCCGAAGGTGTCAGAGCGCTTCACAATAGGAACAGAAATGATACATGAGGAGAAAATTACACAAGTGAACAAATTACAAAAGCAAACGTTAAGTTACATGAGGCAAAAGTGACAATTGTGAGCAAACAAAATACAAGAGGTAGCAAAGGTACATTACAGGAGGAAAAAGTGACGTGTGCAAGTTACAAAAGCGTACAAAGTACAAGTAGAGGTATAATACTGCAATAAATGTCAGACACTAAAGCACAACAACAAACGTTACGTAGGCAATGGTGGCACTTGTGCAAGTATCTAAAGCAAACAAAATATAAGAGGTAGCAAACAGTGTGTTACAAGAGAAAAGTGACGTGTGCATGTTACAAAAGAGTACCAAAGACAGGTAGAAGGATAGATGTCCGGGCAGCTGCAGGGTTCGCTGATGGCCCTCTAGTAGTAAGGGCACACAGGGAGGGCACAGCACAGATCACAGTGCCATCGGATAGGTGTGTGGGGGGTGAAGGGGCGCTATACAGGGTGCAATCCTGGAAAGGGCAGAGGTAGTTTTCTCGGGTGAGGCAGATGGTCACCTTTGGGATAGATAGAGATCCCTGGTGGGACACACGGAGATGAGGATGCTTGCAGTCCGGGGAGGCTAGGAGGCAAAAGTAACAGCGCATGAAAGTAGGTGGGGTCCGGGTACTCTTGGGTGAAGGGTGTTCTACATCTGAGCTGAGCGGCAGGGAGCGGCTGCACCCCCGGCTTAGCCCAGGTACCACCTGGTGGGCCTCGCAGCAGCGCGCATTGAGGAGTGCCCCCTGCGTAGAGTCATTTGGCAGCAGTAGTGAAACAAGGTGTGGGAAAGAGCACATCCAGGAGTGGTGGAGGGCAAGAGTTGCAGTGCTTGCCACAAGCAATGGGCTTGGGTGGCCAACAGGTGGGGGGTCGGAGTAGGCACAGAGAGGTGGGTTACGGAGGCCAGGCACGGTAAAAGCGCATCAACAGCGGAGTCGGGTGCCTACGGAACAGGAAGCAAGTGGTCTAATTACAAAGTTGGGGGGGTATTAGCCTGCCTAGAAGGAGGATCTCGGCATGGATCAACAGTGGCGGCCAGCACAGGTTAGAGCAATGGGATGGGGCAGGGTGAAGGTGACTGACGACGCAATAGGTGAAATTAAATAAAAAAACAAGCATTTTCAATGCAATAGGTCTCGAATTTACGCGAGTTTGAGCTATTGGCATTGTAAATGACAATACCTTTTATTTATGTTTTACAAACAAACACATAAATAAAAGGCATTGTCATTTACAGTACCAATAGCTCAAAACTACGCGAGACCTATTGCATTGCAAATGCTTGTTCTAAATTGAACTGGCCGCAGGTCTTGTTCCTACCACCAGCTGGCGCCAGAGAACCGGAAATGAATGCTCTCTGGCGTAGATAAACTGCAGACATAGACAGATGCTGCATATAAAACCAATATATATTTTTTTCTGAAATGCGTTTACCCGCATTTGTATTGTGCAGCATTAGTGTTTGGCAATGATTTATTCATGTGTGAAATTACATTGTTTGTTGGCTTTTTAAGAGGGAGGAAATATTAGCAACACTTTACCTGATCACTTTAAAAAGGATAAATTCCCTAGTCAAGAACTATTCCAATAGGATTTTTCGAATTGTATTTTTTTTATTCTGAGTAAATGAGATGTCATTATTCCTTTCTGCCTAATGTTGTAATTTTTTCATCATGTGACTGACCCTGTAAGTAGACAGGTAATGTACCAGTTACACGGGCAGCATGCATGTATAGGATTGCATTATCGTATTTACATAGCGCTTTATACCCAATTGTGGGGTCCCGAGCGCACTATCGACTGGTAGTATGCTAGGAAGAGTGCATAACTGGATGAGTGTTGTATTTTTTTGTGAATCAATAAATGGTAGAGCTTTGGTATTGCTTGCGAGCAACTAGTGAGTTGCTTTTATCTTGTCCTGGGGCATGGTGCCTGGAAGTGTGTTGACGTGAGAGAGAGATAGGCGCGTAAAAGTGTAATTGTGATAAGATGACGGGTTGTTTCACAGGTCCCGAATTCGGTTTGCAATTACATGTCACCTTTTAGTTTATTTCCATGCTGATTACAGCATGTTGATTAATGACTCCGAAGCGCCTTGAAAGTCTGGGAGAGAAAAAGAACCAGGCACCTTCCGAGGGCATGGGAAACAAGGGCAGATGAAAATACAAGCCGGTACGTTAGAAGGGAGACAAGCTCTTGGCATTGCTGTGGAGAGGAGAAATGCGACACGGCCTGGCGGCCGTGAAAAGTGAAATGAAAGCCTTTGATGCAGCAGGGGGCGGAGCGGATCCCTTTCAAGTGAAGCTGCTGGCGGCACAACGCTGGGGAAGCAACAGATGGCTGGCTTTCATATGCACGCGCTTTTTAGGTCAATGCGCTTGCGCATTGAGTCTTGCTTTTCACGGGCACAGCATCTAATCGCCCGATGGTTAAGCTCTGGTTAAGCCCCAATATCTCTCGCAAGCTCAATGCGCAAGCGCATTGTCAGGCTCGACCTAATAAATACAACCTTTTACTTGCACTCGGCGATGCAGCGAGCGCAAGGTAAGTGGTTTTATTTATTTATTTTATTTTACCTATTCTGTTATCTGTTGACTTCCCACCTCCGCCCCCACCCACTGTTCTTACTTGTGCTGGCGGTCACTTGGGGTTGTAAGGGCAAGGGTGCCCCTGCCGGGCTATTTATTTTTTATTTATTTTGGAATCTTGTATAGCGCGCGGTTACCCTTAGACATCCCGGCGCTTGTTCATACCTCAGGGAGATGGCAGGCAAAGGATGACACAGACAGAAACAAAAGAAGAAAGATAGAGCAGGAGCCTATAATAAGATACATCATACCGGAAATAGATGAGTTTTAAGCAGTTTTCGAAACCGGAGGGTACCTGATTCTGTTCGTAGGTTCAGGGGAAGTTCATTCCAGCACTTAGCAACGTTCACCGAAAATCTTCTCCCCCCCATTCTGGCTCTTTTCACTCTCGGCACTTGTAGCAAAGCTTTATGGTCAGAGCGTAAAGCTCTAGTCGCTTTGTAGGGCATCACCATATTACCCAGAATGGGAGGGCCCTTCCCATGCAGGATTTTATGTGCCGTACAGAGAGATTTGAATGTTATCCTCTCCCTTATCGGGAGCCAAGGTAATGCTTTCAGAGCCGGTTTTGCAGATTGTCTCCTGGGGATATTCATCAGCAGCCTGGCTGCTGCATTCTGCGCTTGTTGTAATTTATTAAGCGTGGCTTCCGGTGCACCCAGGAAGAGCGCATTACCGTAATCCAACCTAGAGACAATTAGCCCCTGAATGAGAAGTTTCCTGGACAATGGGGGAAGGAGAGGTAAAATCTTCCGAGCAGATCGGAGTAGTGCAAAACAGACTCCAGCTGTTTTCTTTGCGTGGGTCTTGAACGATAGTTCTTGTTCAAGCCACACGCCCAGGCTTTTGATCTCCTTTTTTGGGCTGGGAGGATCGCCCAAGCAACTCGGCCAGCTGCCCATCGGCAAGGAAGGTCCCGTTTGTCCCAACAGCATCAGCTCTGTCTTAGAGCCGTTCAATTTTAATGCTGAGTTGACCATCCAGGTGTGCACCCTGGACAGACAAGAGTGCAACACCTCTGAGCAGTCCACCAGTTGGGAAAGGGCTACTACCAACTGGGTGTCATCAGCATAGCTGATGATTTTAATGCCCAGCGGGGCCACCACCTCCTCCAGTGGGGCCATGTAGATGTTAAACAATGTGGGGCTCAGGGAGGAGCCCTGAGGCACACCACACTGAAGGGGGATGGAGGCGGATTGTGCATTCTCTTCCCATACTTGATAGGTTCGTTGACACAAAAACGAACTGAGCCACTTTAAGGCCATTCCAGTTAGGCCAGCCTCTGACAGTCGTTGGAGCAGCACCTGGTGGTTAACGGTGTCAAAAGCTGCACTAAGGTCCAGGAGGATCACTGCCACTGATCCTCCTGAATCCAAAATGCGCCTAGTCTCTTCAACGACTGCCAGAAGGGCAGTGTCTGTGCCTTGGCCCGGCCTGAAACCCGTTTGGGAAATCCGCAACAGATTATTGGATTCCAGGAATAGTGAGAGTCGTTTATTCACCAGTCTCTCCGCAATCTTACCAACCCCCGGCAGCAGGGAGATCGGTCTAAAATTGGCCAGGTCTGATGGATCGAGACCAGGTTTTTTCAACAGTGCCTTTACGACCGCCTTTTCCCAGCTCACGGGAACTACTCCCTGCGCTAGGGAGGCATTGATAAGATCTGTCACTGGTGTGACGATAGTAGCTACTATCTGCTTCAAGTATCTCATCGGGACGGGGTCCCTGGGTGAGCCACTTTTTATGGACCCTAGAGCCAAACTGACTTCCTCGATGGACACTGGACCAAAAACATCCAGCTTTTTCTGTACCTCCCCTCCATATTCGCCTATATGAACAGCCAAAACAGGCTGAGGTAAAGAACTTATGATATTTTCCACTTTCATGTGGAAATAGTTGGCCAATTCCTCACATTTCTTCAGGGGCTTCTCATGGCTCAGTGATGGTTCTGGGATTTTCAAGAGGTTTCTAAAAATCTTAAAGGACTCTCGCGAGGAGCTGGCTGCATTGCTAATTCTCTCATCATAATACTTGGCTTTTGCCTCCCGTAGGGCACCTTTATACCCTCTAATAGCAGTACGGTATTCAGTCCGGTGTGCTTCTCCCCAGTCCCTCCTCCAAATCCTCTCTAGCTTTTTACAATCTTTCCTGAGGACTCTTAATGCCTGGGTGTACCAAGGGGCAGAGCCCGCTCTCTTCTCCCTCTTTGGCATTCTCTTTTTTGGGAGAATAACATCCAAGGAGCTAATTAGCCACTTGTTCAAGTTCTCATCGGCGATTACAGGGTCCTCCACCGGGCGCGGGCATGTGGCATTTAAATAAGTAGTCCAGCGCTCCAGTGGTAGCCTGGACCAGGCTCTGTCAACCGAAAAAACTTTGGGAATCACCCCCTCCTTTGCTTCCTACTGCCAGTTAAAAGGGACCAGAAAATGATCCGACCATGGTAGAGCCAAAGGGGTCAGGGACTCAGTCCGGTCCATATTAGAGAAGACCGGATCCAATAAATGGCCCTTACAGTGCGTCGCCCCTGAATTAATTAGATTAAAATCCAAAGCTTTCAGGTCGCCCTGCAGGTCACCAGCAAGTGTATCCTCAGGGTCATCGAAATGCAGGTTAAAATCTCCTAGTAGGAGGAAATTAGTTGTCGATGACGCCAAGGACGTAACCGTTTCCACCAATGAGCAGGGAAAGCTACCTGCGCCTCCCGGTCGACGATATACCAAAAGACCTGACATGGAGGACGTGGCTGATATACATAGTGAGAAGTAGCAGCTCTCACACTCACGTACCCCCCCATCCTGGGCTCTACAGACCAGTGTGTCCCTATAGATTATCCCAATACCACCTCCTCTCCCCACCGGTCTATCTAGATGATAAATAAGATAGCCAGGGGGGAGTGCCTGCACCATATCTGGGCCAGAAGTGGATGTGATCCAGGTTTCAGTTAAAAACAAGACATCCAAGCCATGGTCAAGTATAAGGCAGTTAATTTCAATTGAGTGGCTGGGCAGGGATCTACAATTCAGCAAAGCTGAATGTAGAACCTTCTTTCTCCCAACTCCCTGCTCCTTCATGCAGTACTTACACGCTACATAAGGAGACTCACTTATGTGGGTAACCTTACAGGGTTCATCCACCGGGCGTAGTGATAGTAAGTCATGTCTAGTATACGTGATCCTGACCCTACGACGCAGAGCCAGCGTGTCTGGCCCTAAGCCCGTCTGGGCCCGGACGGGCACAGACGGGCTGAACTCTGGCGTAACTCCGGCGGACTGACGCCGGACCCGCTGCGCTTGCCCGCTGCGCGTTAGCATGGCCGCCCTTTGTAGGAGGTCTAGCGTCCTTGTGACGACTAGACCGTGTAAGGGGAGGCGTCCCACTCACCCCCAAGATGGCCGCCAAAGTCGACGTCCCGAGGACCACGAAGGAAGAGCAAGGACCCGCCAAGGGCGGTGGTTATTACCATTTAAAGTGCAAGTAGATGGATTTTAAAATCAGGGGATACAATAAAACACAAATAGAAATAAAATTGACCAAAAACGGGCGCTTTTAAAATTAGTCGCGATTCTCGCTTAAGAATTGCACAAATGTGCTGCACGCTTCATTCGCAGCAGCGCGTCCTCTCTGCAGCCACTGCCCCCTGCCCTCTGGCTTCTGGCCACCCTCCTTCCATCACTCCTGAATAATGAACCAACGGCTGGGTGGTGATATAAGGCAGCAGTTTTATGAGCAGTACACTTTATATGTCCGTGCTCTATGTGTGAAAGCCTATTCCGATGTGAGACACAGTTTCTAAGCTTCTCTTGCTACCGATGTGTGGCATCCCCAGCCTTCTCAGGATGTGCCCAGGCTGCAAGTGCCATGTCTGCTCTGCAACTGTCCCCTTAAGCTCTTAAGTTGCCCCTCAGTATCCATGCTGTGAGGCATCCCAAGGACTACCATTCTGGCAACTCCATACCATCTGCCGGCCTACAGGACACACTAATGAGTTTCTGGTGCAGGTTAAATGGTGCTGCACCTGCCCCTCCTTGCCCCTTACACACGCAGCTGCAACGCCTGCTAGGCCGCTCGGTGTGGGTGGGTGGTTGGGACAAAATCACCGTTCGCAGATGCCGCTTAGCTGCCAGCCTCTTAAATTGAACCTGGGAGGTCCATACCTGCCCCTTCTCCATTGGCTCCTTTAAAAAAATGTCATCCAACAATGCATGGAGGTTTTACTACGTATTGAAACCCCAAGAGCCTTGCTGGGTTTGCCTGGCATATCTAGCGCTAGTCAGAACCTTTGTGATCTACATTGGCTCTCGGTTGAGCAGCGGGTTTTGTTTAAGGCTCTCACACTTGTTCATGGTGCCCTCTATTAAACAGGGCCTCACTATCTTAGGAGACGTTTTTCATTCTACGTACCACCTCGACAGCTCCGATCTACAGGCCAATGCCTTGCTGTTGTTCCTAGGTATCGCCTGATCAGATTAGGCGGCAGCTCCCTGTCGGTTAAAGCGGCCATGGCTTGGAATGCATTGCTTTTTGGACTTTGTAATACTGAGAGCCTTAGGCTGTTTAAAAACAGTTAAAAACTCTGCTATTTAAGTAATCATTCATTAGGCCATCTTTCCTCTCCTTGTTCACCATTTGGCATCCGCGCCGGGACACTTTCGAGTAGCTGTGAGGGTTATAAATGGAGCTTAACATAACATAACAATTGGGGAAGGCGGGAGGCATAAAAGGCCCTCGACTCCCCATACACTGTAACCAGAGGTATGGGGGTGCCCTCGGGGTGCATTAGCCAAACACCCCTGCAATCCGGCTGTTCCTTCTCAGCCCCCTATTTACATAACTGAGATTTGGTACAATTTGATACAGAGTAGCTCCCTTCGGTGCCAGGGACTAATATGGCAATGCATGCTTTATGGGTGCAAAAACTATATTTTATTCAGCATGACGACGGTGGACTACTTTTTTGTGTAAGTGCACATAGTACAAGAATAGAATGCTGTCACTCACAGAGAGGTATGCAATGGCTGAAGTGAGCTAACTCTATGCCACTTGCTGTAAGCTATAGCGGGTGGATCAAAATTGTGAGTGACACATTTATAGACCAATGCATGAAGAGAGCTGGCTAAAAGTCCGTAAATGCAAACAAGAAAATCATGTGATCAAGGCTCCGCTGAGCCGAAACGTCTGTGACTCTTTCTGCTAAATAAATTGTGAAGAACCTCGAGGTCCGTGTCCGGTGTTTACTTGCCAGCAGAGGGAACTGCGGGGGCTCGTGAGGAACGGAGTTCAGGATATATATATATATATATATATATATATATATATATTTTATTTATTTTTAATTTTTTTTAAATCACGTTTGGGTTATATATAAAAATCAATAGTTATAATGATTATATGTATTTCATCTTCCTAATGTGATTATTTAATGAGGTATTATATACTGAATTTGATGAATTTTTATGCAAAAAGGTTTTGTATTGAATTTACCTCTTTTTTTCATTTTTTCGTTTATCTTTTCATTAATTATTATTTTTTTATAATAGAACTTATCGCACTTGCACTTTATAATGAAATATTTTATTGTTGTGAACCATGTTTACCACACTGTAAGATGGCCGCAATAGAAAAGTACAGCACTAAGCTTGATGGAAAGTCCATCTTCTATGTCTATAACAAACTATGACGTGTGAAGAGTTTAAATGGTTGCACTTTACACTTACAAAACGACATTGAAAAAGCCGCGAGGCGAAACGCGTCTGTCGAAGGGGGGGGGGTGAGGCTAAGCACCAAATAAAGCATTTTTGCTATGACAAAACTTTGTGTGTGCCTTTCATCTGTGAACCAGAAGAGGTGTTCGTTGTGTAAGAAAGAAAAAAAATATATTATATATATATATATATATATATATATATATATATATATATATATATATACACATGTACACACACACACACACGCGTTATTAAAATCAAAATGTCGCTAGTGCAATTTTATAGCCCAGAAATAGCCTTAAAACAGATGTAATACTCCATAAGTAAATATATACGGTCAATAACCTATATCTGGTTGATTACATAATTGTCCTTCTTGCATTCTGGGACCTGGGAGCCTATTCTTTAACTTATACTGGTTGACCCGAAAGAGAGAGCGAGAGGAAAAATCATGATCACTATACATCGTCCACAAACTTCAAAAACAACACACAAAAGTTATGGTGCAGAAGCTCAGAAAGTGGTGTGGCAAGGGAATTTTGGTCCACAATGCAGGTAAGTATAACGAACGGGCACCCTAGCAACGGGCTGGATAATAAATTACAGTGATAGATGGAATATAGTTGGCCCCTGAAGCCCGTTTGGCTCCAGTGCCACTGCATCTGCGACACTAATGATAGCTACACCCTTCAGCGAGGATAAACTAAAATAGGTTTTTAGCACTCAGCACTCGGTAGCCTCTCAGTCTTTCCTGCTTCTTATATGATCTCACTTCACCCACTTCACAGAAGTGCAGGGAGCTCACCTGCAGGCCAATGCCTGTGAAGCAGAGAGACAGTTCACTTGAGCATCCAAAGACCAGGCATGGGTCCACTGAATAAGTCCTCTTCTCTCACGAAGTCTCCAGGATTGTGAAAGAATGTACTTCAAATATCTGTCTGCACTCATAACCGCCACTGTTTCCTCTAATTTCCAATATTAGCCCACATACCAAAATATGACTAAGGAAACATGGAGGACCTTACAGAACCCATGTAGCACGAGCAAAGCAACACCAAAGCTGGAAAAGTGTTAGCCATGAGTATCAGTAAACAACTACATACAATGTCCAAATGTGTACACCACTGTGCCCCCTCTAAAGTTTTTTCTGTTTTACTTATGGTGTTTCAATACACTGAATTCTTGATAATGCTAAAAATGCAGCTTTGTCAGGTCATAGGAAATAGAACTTCTAAGTATCTCCTTTGGCTTCGTATGTGATGTTAGTAATACTGCTTTAAATTAAACAAACATTACGTATACATTTAGATTAAAAGCTGAATGTAGATTCGGAGCACTGTGTATGCAAAAGACGGGTACAGTACTTACATCTGCTAGCCAGGGCCTGAGCCAGCTCACTCTCACTGATAGCACCTGGCTCACACTAAAAGGCTTTTCCTTTTTCTACACGGATACCCATCCACTTCTCCTCCTTCCATTTGCTTCAGTTTAGGAGCTCTCTGTCACCCTTCAGTGGGTTGGCAGAGCCTTAATGACTGCTGCGGTCAGAGGTCTGGAGTTTGCAGTTTCAGACTGCCAGCTAGGGCCTGAGCCAGCAGTGCTAAAATTTTAAAACAATAACTGGCAGGGCCCTCTTCAGGAGGCATCTGCAGCTTGCAGCACCCATTGCCTGTGCCGGCGCTGCCAATGACAGTACCAACATAACTACTAACCATCATTCGCCTATAACCCCCACCACCACTACCACCCCCTAAAAAGCTATAAAATGGCTTGGCCAGAAGGTATTACTAATTGCTAATATGTATTGTATTAAGTCGTGCTCATCTCTAAATTAGACAAACAGTGCCACCATGTGGCAGACGGCCATAAGTGCTTGTATTGACAATTAGGTGCTGGTGCCGAGCTCCGGAAACCTCTGGCTCAAATTAAGCCCTGGCAAGCTTACTCTCACTGTAGTCTGTGGCATCAGATTGCACACACTAAAAGTTATTTTCTCATTGCATGTCCACGCCCAGGCCCTCCTCTTCCTTTCTCTTGCTTTCGATTTATGAGTTTTCTGTCACTAAATCCACAATCTCCTCTCTGCAGCTTCCAAGAATGTTCTCTAGACAGCTACAGTGAGTCAATGGTATTGTCTGTTGCCACAATGTTGAACTATGAGCCTAATAGAGTACTCCTGACGTGCCGCAGGAGCTGTCAGCTGATATGAAAAGAGAGGTGAGTCCACGGATAGGTGGCAAGCACAAGGTAATCGCAACAGACAATTCACTGTGGAGAAAGTGGTGGGAAGACAAGGGTGTAACCAACCTGATGTCACTGAGAATTCTGGAGTCACAAAGGTCCTAGAGCTAAAGCAATGCTGAGTGTGGGCCTCATAGTGGCAGGTTACCTTTTCACAGGGCACTTGTCTGGGTATGTTTTTTGCAGGATGTGAAATAGTATTTCAACATAACATCAAGGGAATAGCCATAAAATAAAAATCACAACACTTTAAATCATATTGCTCTTTATGAGTGAGAGTAGCATGTGATCCAAACCTTTTCTATGAAGGCACGCTTGAAATGTCCCCCCAAACAAGTTTTTCGTCCTCCTTACTTTCTTGCATTATCCCTTCACTTTTATACATTTCTATTCTTTCTTTCTATTGTTTTATTCCTTCCAGATGTCTTTTTACCCTGCTTTCTTTTTTCTTCTTTGCATTTTCCTTTCTTGCACACTCATTGCATTTGCCTCTCATTTATTTTATTTGCATTTTTATCACTTCTGTTGGAAAATTTCCTTTCTGAGTGGCCACCCAGTATTTTTCGCCTTTTGCTGGACCCTTTATTTTTGCCAGCTTTAGAAACTCTGTGCACTTTAACCCTGCTAACAGTGGTAAAGTGCCTGTGCTTCCACTTTAAACAGTCGTATTGGCATGTTCCTAAATGGCATATTTAGCTTACATATAGTATACGGTACAACATGTACTGGGGTCAGCAAGTTAAATGTCACTAGTAACATGCAGCACCTATTGAGCCATCCACTGTAGTGATAGTGCAAGGTATCCGGACGGTAATTGGGTCTGGTGGCATAGTGGACTAATGGGTCTACTGTAGGGGCCTGTTTTCGACCTCATGATCACATGTTTAAATCCCGGCAGGTCCACTCAGCCTTTCATCCTTCTACGGTCAATAAAATGAGTACCACTGAGGTTGGTAACAATAAACATCTGTTATTCAGCACCAAGATGCCCTTGAGTGAACGTGTGCTTGTTATGTTCTGTTATCAGTGTAATAACTGGAATTCAATTTGTTAAAATTAACCTTTTTGACAGATTTATACCTCCCTTTTAAGGATGAATACGTTTCCCCTATATAGGCCTTTGTGCCCACAAGTTAGAGTGCATGGTTTTTAAAAGTAGGACATGCAGAAATGTTAAGACATGTACAAATGTAATGTCCTTAGAGTTACTCGCACCCAAAAGCTATTTTTCACTATGAGAGGCCTAACTGTCCTATGTAGAAACCAAGGTTAGAATGCTAATACTGTATGTCATGAATGTGATTAGCTAGAAAAGTAATTAAACAACTATGTTTAATTGTTATTAAAAATAAAATTCAGTGATGGTAGTAGGGTTTTAAATAAATATTAAGGGAAGGTAACTTTTTAGAAAGTTACCTTTTCCCTGCCTGTAATTCCTGGAGAATAAATTTCAATTTGCTCTCCCACTTCTGCCAGCCAGTAACTAGCATCTGAAGGAGTGTGAAAAAGTGTGAGGTGCCTCCCAGAAGCAACCAAAAGGCTCACCTAAATGGGCAGAGATGACTCCTCTGAAGCAGACAGACTATGCAGGGTGGGTCTGTGAGCATAATTCTTGGCATTTATGACATTACAGTGTTAAACCCTGCTTGAATGTCATATCCTGCTTGACAAGTATGCTGAGTTTTGCATATAACAATGAGGCTGCACATGAAAGGAAGGGAAACAAGAAAACAAAACAATTATTGTGTATCCATTGCTTGATCTCTGAGGAACCTGCTTTGTCCTACCAGTCATGTGCCTCTGAGTTTTTACATGCAACCCTGGGCATCACTAAAAAGAAGGTAAACAGAATGTAAACACAATTATTGTGCATCCATGGTCTGGTTGCTGAGGGACCTGCTTTGTCCTACCAGGCTTCAACTTGTGGGATTTTACATATAACCCTTGGGGCACCCTTGAAAAGAAGGGAATTGGGATGCCAAACCGTTTTAGTGTATTGATTGTCTGATTGCTGGAAACCCTACTTTGTTCTAGCAGACTCATGTTTCTGGGTTTAATGTGGGTACAGTGGATGCCCCAAACAGGATATTAGTGTTAGATGTGGGACGGCACCACGAGTACCATAGCACACTTCCAGCACACTCTTCCAGCCCCCAGACCACATGTTGAGCATGGCCGAAGACATCCGCCATCTTGAAAATGCCCAAAGTGGGTAGAGTTGGCCCCAGAAACGTTTACCTGTTGGTTAGGGCATGCCATGAGTCAATCCCACCCACTACTAGCTCATGGCAGGCATAAATGTGGCATCTACAGGCACTCACTTCAGAACACTCGTGGACCTGTTGAACGTCAGAAGAGGACTGATTCTGCTGTCTTAGACCTGAGAAGAGGCTAGAAGAGTAGAATTGCTCTCCCTTTTGTAGCCAGGACAAAGAAGTAGACACAGAGGGTCAAAAAGGCTAACTACTAAAGCTACATGGACATAACAAGCTATAAGAGGGCTTTTCCTGCAACAGCCTATCAGACAAGTGATACTGGACCTGGAAAGTACCCTACTGTTGGCCTCTAACTGCCACTGTGTGAGCCTCTAAGTGCCCCTTCTGAGGTCATGGGGAGCCTAGAAGTGTACTCCTGTGACGGATTGGGACTTAAAGGACTTAAGTCACAATCCAAAATCTTTGACGAAGATGAACCTGATTGGTGCATCCGACCCATGCTCCACTGCAGTCAGCGCTATGTCCCAGTCTACCATGACCATCAACTATCATTGTCACTTTATGCTTTTTGCGGCTATTCCTGCTTAAAACTTTAAAAAATCATATTTCCGGTTCTCCTTATTGTTTTTTTTGTCATTTCGTATATTAAATATAACTCTATTTTTTCACATTTGGAATTTTTATTGAATTGCGCTTAGACTTTATTACTGTTTTGGTACTACATAAATACTTTAAATAGTGCCGTAACTTAAGCATGTCTGCTCTGTGGCATAGCAACCAGGGTTTGAGTTAAGGTTAATTTAGTGACCTTGAGCAGGGCCGGCTCTAGGCTCACGGAGGCCCTGAGCAGGGAGTGTAGATAGGGGGCCCGAGGCCGCCAAATCCCTGCCAGGGGCCGCCACGCAAATATGTATCTAAGGATATATATTGGCGTGGCGGCCCCTGGGGTTTGGCGGCCCTGTGCAGGTGCACAGCTTGCACATGCCTTAGGCCGGCCCTGCCTTGAGGGTTCAGCGGACAAGGCTTGTGATTGTTCCTTGAGGTGATTAGCCACCCGCCCCAAATAACAGTCCAATTTCTTTCAACTTATCTTTCGCTACCCATGTTTTTTTCCATTGCCACCTCTTTCCTCCACCCCACAGCTGTAGTGCAGCATCTTCTTTCTTGCTGTGTTATTTATTAGCTTTTGCTTCAGTCTTGTGACCTGCAAGTCACAAGTTAAACCTAAATATTGCCATGGTAACCGTTTAATTTGTCTAATGACACCCCTCTGAAACTAGTATAGTGAGTGTTTGCTCAACAGCATTTCTCTCCAGTGCATGTGCACTGCAGTGTTCTAAAAAGGGTTTAGTACTGGTAATGCTGGTGCGAGGAGGTGTGACCTGTGATGTGCATCAGAAGACACCTAGTTTCCCTTCGGAGGAAAGGATGATAATAAGGAGTTGCATTATAGGGGCTAGGCTTGTGGTGTTGTAGTGAGGGTCAGATCATACTTTGTTGGCCAACCAGGGACATGGTGTACCTCATAGGGAGCATGAAGCTCTGCTAGTGGTAGTGGGCACAGCATGTGTGAATAAAAGGCAGATCCAGATTTCCATTTGAAAGGCCATGCATGCACCATGGCATAGGAATGATGGTCTTATTCCCCAGTAGAAAAACATCAGAATATAGCATGCAATTTGGTTAAGTGGCACATTCCAAACTGCAGGTGGGATGCCCAGTAACCCATATTTTGCTCAAATATGCCATGAAGAGCTTCCCACACATTCATGGGAGGAAGTTTGCATTAATTGCAGTAGTATATATGCAACACTACAGCAGTAGAGTTGAAATGAAGAAGTGGGGGCATAAACAGAAGCACAGTTCAAGGTTGAATATCTCACTGGAAGGAACTTGATATTATAATAAGAGATTAAAGAAGGAGTGAGGGTAAGCAGTAACTTTATGATTAAGGCTCCCTGTTTTCAGTTTTTACTGATTTTGACAGAAAAATACAGACAGAAAACATTTATTTTCTTGTCTGTATTTATTTTTAAATGTGGATAAAAACCGAAATTGGGTTGCTTTTTGAGTAATTCTAAATACTGTCTGCCAGGCCAATAGCTGTGTGAATTGACAGGTGAGGGGGTTAAAAAAGAAAGGACTTTTAATATAGACGCTGTAACACCAGTAGATATGCACAATGTTGATACTGAAATGTGCATATTTTAATTTAAGTGCATTGATTTATCTTCTGCAGGAGGTCATGTCACTAAAATCTGACAGGCATTCAAGCAGGAGTGCATATTTATTGGTTAAATAAACATAGAAAAATACTACTTTCAGCTTCATTTTGCCACAAAACCCAAAATAAATATGGATAATTACAGAAAAAATTAGCAAAAAATAAATATGGATAAATACAGACGGAAATGTCAAAAAAATAAATACCATAAACCGGGAGCCCTATTTATGATATGTTAGTGTGTGATTTGATTTGCTGCATATAGTGTGCAGTTACCGAAAGGACGGCAGCTGCATGGATTACTCCCGAGGTGGAGAAGGTGGAGACATAACAGTAAGTTCAAAACAGAAAGGGTAAGAGCGGTAATAAGAGAGTAACTGTAAACATTTAGTCTATATGGGGGACGCAGTAAAGAGAAAGAAAGAAAAGTCTGGATGGGTCAGGCAAAACGAATCTGTCATTAGATGGCAATCATACAGAGAGACCAAGCAATTTATAGGCTGACGTAGTATATTCAAGTTAGAAACAAGAACTATTGGTTAAAGCTGTGATAGAGCAAGATTTCGCATCGCTACTTGCTCGATTCATGAACCTCGAAACCATTGTAACCTCGTAACGAATTGTATGTTTTACTAATATCTTTTATTTTCGATACATATATATAATAGAGAAGCTTGCCTATGTGTTTTACTAATACGATTAATCTGTGTTTTAAAAAATGGCCGCTGCTTGACTTTCCTCTTCTGCGCATGCGTCAGTCACACTCACGTGACTACACTTAGAGATAGTTTTGGAGGGAAAGGGTGCGCATGCGTAACAGCCACAAGATGGCGCACATTTGTATTAACGTGCTGAAGCTTTGTGCTGCTGCTCTTGTGAAATTGTTCGTTGCACTCACCAATAATGCATAGTATATTTTTATAATGATGAAGCTAAAGTACGACATCATGACATGAAGTACATTCATTTATTTCCATGTATTAATTTGTTTTCGCTTGCTTTTCATGTATCCTCGGCAATTGAGGGGTGATGGGGCTGGGGAGTCCATCTTGGAGGGCCCGTCTACGCAGAATCAATCCATGGTGCGGCGGCATTGAAACCAAGCCAAAGAAGGTCGATGCCAGAGCCTGCCTGGGAATATGCACCTTCACCCAGCAAGAGCATCATGATTGTATTCTAATTGTTTCAAATTGTATTCTTCCCATTGTATTCTGTGCGACTTCTCGTGGGAACCCTAATCTTGCTAGGCGGCACCTTAACATGCAAATTAGGCCTTAGAATAGTCTGTTCTGATTGGTGTGTTAACCAAATCCTACCTTAGGACCAATCGAAATTTGGGGATTCTGACACTTTGCAACATTGGGGGGTGGTACACTGACCCAAAAGAGTATATCTAGCCTAGGTTTAGCTAGAGAAATTGTCCGACTTGTCTGAATAGCTGACCTGTCACTGACCCAACGCACTCAATAGGTGACTTGATACAGAGGTGCTGCGGAGCTCTCTGTCCGAAATTTGACCATAGACCCTGAAGGTTTTACTGAACCTTAAGTGCTGGCGGAGCACTTTTTGGGGGAATTCGCTGACCCAATCGGGGTCCTGATCGATAGCTGCAGAGAGGGTGGAGCGCAGGCGTTGCTTCTGAACTGCGGGTGCTGGTCGTATCCTGGTGGTCCTGTCCTGATCCGAATCTGGGTTTCCTGTCCTGTCCTGGGTGTCCATTCTGCACCTGCTGTCCTACTGAGGGTTATCCTTCCTTGAGGGTTTTCCTGTCCTTAACTGACCCGTGGCCAGGGTTGGTTTTCACACCAGTCTAGGTAAATATTGCTCTGAAACTCTTAAACTGCACCTTTCTATCTTTCTGTCTTTGCTTCAATAAAGACATACCTTTGCACGTGAATAATTTTCCATGCTTTCTCCTGCAAACCATTGCATTTCGTAAAGTCATTTGCATTTGATTACATAACGTGTTCCTATGTTACCCTACCTTTTAGAAATAATTTTCTGTATTGCAGTTTGCAACTTCCTGATATGGTCTTGGTTTTTCTCTCGTAAAACTGACTAAAGTAACTCAGATTTATAGCGTGTTCATCTTGCCCCTTATCTTAGTTTTCCTCTCACTTAGCGGGTTCCCTGTCGCACTAGCATTCTTTTGATAAAACTGTATGACTGCCCTTTATTTGAATTTAAGATAAAACTTCCAAAACTTCCAGTTGTCCGTGGTCATTTTATAAAATAAAGTATAAAAGTTGGGTTTGTATTTTGCTGCCTTTCCTTTTACAGCTAGCTCCCTGACCCATCGTGGTCATAGGTACCCATAACGGTGGATGGTAAGTTGGGTACACTGGAAATCATCGAAAGGGACTCACAATTATTGGTAGTAGATTGTGTGGTCATCTGATCAATGTATATAATAATGTAAAGTATATGGGCCCGAAGCCAGAAGTGGCGAAATTGTTGGTCGGGTGACCCGCGATCTCTAGCAGTAATTTTCTGGTAGCAGAGGATGGTTAGGGAATAGTTAAAGGTTAGGTAGGACTAGTTAGTCTAGCTAAAGTCGGATTCTGCTAGGTAGGAAGCCTTATCTGCTGCTATAAGAGAATAGGTACTTCAGGTGATCTAATCACTCACTTGGAATGCTTGTTTTGAAAAATTATGAAATATTTTAAAATTGTTGTTCTTGTTATTATACTGTTATATGTATTAATCCAGTCTTACGTAAAACGTCTTGCATGTTGTTAGGAATCCCCGGGGAATTGAATAGCGAGTGGTGAATAGAATCCGCTTGCTTTGAGGTCACTGGCCCAAGGAAAGTTAGTGTAGGTTAGGCAGAACTGGAAGCACTGACTAGGGTTTTTCTGAATGTATGATTGAATAAATGTTAGTGACGAGGTTCATTGGCAAAATTCCTACTGTGGCATAACCTAGTGAGGGTCGCACCGGAAGAGTAGCAGGTTCATCGGAGCTCGAGTGAAAGCAAAGGGGTTCGCTAGGGAAACTTTAGGCTCGGATATATCCCGGAAAGGTGGATGAGTCTAGGGGAGTAACAGGTTCTCCAATGCTAGGGTGAAGGGTAGGCAGAAGAGATCTACTCGTAGTAATTGAAAAGTAAATGGAAGTAGTTTACTTGCAGTGAAACAAAATTCTTTCCTGTCTAGACACTTGAGCACAGTGGCGAATGTGTATTCGTTGTTAAATAACCAAGCACTGAACACTTTAGAAAGAAAGAAAGTTTCCGTTACCTTGTGAAGGAGGGAGTCAGTCGCGAAGCGGCTCTGACGTCACTCCGTGCCGCGCTGGGATTGGTAGACACAGCGGGCTGCTAGCGTAGCTGGGATTGTAAAGGAGGGGCGAGCGCCGGAGCGTGGGAACTGTCTCACGAAGGGGCCGCGCACCCATTGGTCGAAAATATTTGAACTCGTGCATTTTATTGGCCGCACGAAAATAAAAGACGCATTCGGATTGGGAGTGACTTGTAAACAAAGCCGCTTGCAGGAATCGTATGTGGCACTCGTATACTCCGGAGACTAGACCCGATCCCAGATCTCTAGGGTTTGGAAGAGATCAGTGGAAGACTAATAGATACGACATTATGTACGGAACTAAGAGAAAAATATCTCTTGTAAATAAGGTGAAGAATTATTTCAAAAAGGACAAGCCGATTAAAACTAGAGAAGGTGTTGTCATACCGCAACCTAACACTCCCGCATCTTTCATGATGTTCGATAAAGGGTACAACACATGTGTATGGTTGGAAAATTGGGTGAAATACACGAAAGATGACGGAGTATTGGCTTTTCCGTTAGATGGAACATTTAACAGCAGAATTGTATTTAATTTGAGAACCCGAATGAATGATTTACATCCCAGACCTAGATTAACGCAGTATGAAGCGCTAGAGGAATGGGAAATCGAGGCTTTCGAAAGGGATAAGCCACGGATGGACAAAGGGTTAACTAAATTTTATCCAAAGTTGAAGCAGGAAGCACGAGCTAAAAAGATGAAACAGTGGAGGCAGAATATGATAGTGGAGGGGTTGTTTCCAATGATGCCAGCAGATGATCCTACTGGGGGACAGAAACGGTTGGAAAAATCTAAACATTGGGTACCCATTGGAGAGTCAGATGATGAATTATTAGATGACCTATGTATAAGAAGTCCGCCTCCTTATAATGAGGGACATCGACCTTCCAGTGCAGGAGATATTTCCCGAAGACTTCCTCCTCAGGAAGAAGTTAGGTCCGCAAGTGTAGGAGGGGGTTACCACATTCCTCCCTATACCGAGAGTCTAGGACCAGTGGATACCAGAAACATTTACCCCAGGATGTCAGCTAGTGGGGAGACAGGATATTCCCGTGAAGGAGATTTTTGTTCTCGACCTCCCTATGGAGGGGAGATGAGACCCGCAAGTTCAGGAATGCCGTTATTACAGTCACAGTATGAGGAAGAACGAAGATCCCTAGGTACAGGAAGTTTATTCCCAAGACCAAATTATGGTGAAGGACCTAGTGAGACTCATCCCACTGCCCCGAGTTATGCTCCCACACTAACCCCGCAGGTGTTACATGACCAATCCATAGAGAGATTACTGGAAGAAAAGGAGCGGGAGGTTCTAGCAAAACAGAGAGCTGAGATCATTCAGAAAATGACCCAGTTAAATACCAGTCCTGAAGCATTGACAATCCCAGTAACAATCGGAC
Organism: Lissotriton helveticus; assembly: GCF_964261635.1. Classification (NCBI taxonomy): domain Eukaryota; kingdom Metazoa; phylum Chordata; class Amphibia; order Caudata; family Salamandridae; genus Lissotriton; species Lissotriton helveticus. Next base: position 1,223,622,966 of record NC_136065.1, read on the forward strand.
CCGTAGTTTCATTATACGGGGATCGGCAGGAAAGTCCGAAACCTCCAGTTATTTCTCCCGTAATAGCACAACCCAGACCAGAACCCTTAATTGTAGATGAACAGACGAGTGAGGGTGAATCTGAAGTCTCACTGATGGATCTGCCCATTAGAAATACAGGGAAAAGAATGCAGAAAAGACATAATCCTTTCAATACGAGGGAGATTCAAATGGAATCGACTTCAGGTACTAGAAGTGTCACTTTGGTCACACCTGAGGAAATCGAAAGATGGAGTCAAGGATTAGAGAAACAAACTTCGCAAACGAAACCTTTAGACCTCTACAAACTGAGAATAGAAATAGAAGAATTAATGGCAGGAAACGTGGGATTAGACAGATTAAATACCTACTCTGAAGAAGAGCTGTTGTTTATGTGCAAAAGTCTTACCCGCAATGTCCGAGTACTTCATGAAAAATTGACAGATACTGCCGCTAGTATGGGAATAGACATTTCTAAATCGAAACCCTTGCAGAAGCCATACCGAGCAGAATTTTCAGACAAAGATTTGGAAAACCTGAATGTGTCAGGGAAAAAGGCACAGGTCAAGGAACTATTGACAGTATTGCAGAAATGGGGAGACGTGGAAAAATGGAAAGCCAGATGGGCTAGGAAGAAAGATGAGGCCAGGTCTAGGCAGGTAACTCCCGAATTTGCTTTAAGAGAAGCTGAAAAGCCAGAACAGTTATGCCCTATGCGTGAAGTACCAGGGGGAAAATATGTACATGTCCCATGGTCTCGTCAGGATATTGTGTCCTTTACAAATGACTTCCCAAAATTACGAGAAAAACCGGTCGACTGGTACCGGCAGGTAGAGAGATTCGTAAAAGTGCAGAAATGCTTGTGGAAGGACCTGGATGGGTTCTTCGACATAGTGGTCCCTGTAGATCTGTGGACTGAGTGTAAAATAGCCATTGCCTGGCCTAGTGAGGAATACCCGAGAGACGACAAAACTGGGGAACCATCGAAGGAAGTGATGAGGAAGTATTAACAGGTAATTCAACATTTGAAAATAAAGGTACCTGCAAAGGAAACTGATTGGACCAAGATAGATAGAACCACGCAGGAAAGGGATGAGACAGTGCACTCGTTTTATGAGAGGCTGTTGCAGGTGTTCAAAACTTACAGTGGTATAGATAACATCGAGATGAAGGACATGACCCACTTCATTTACAGGTTTGTAAACGGTTTAAGACCCGAAATTTGTCAGTGGATAAAGGATAATAAAATCTGTTGGCATACCAAAAAGATAGATGAGGTCCTACGGTACGCAAAGTACTGTGAGGACGAAATGGCAGAAAAGAAAAAGGCCCTGAAGGAAAAGGTGATGTGGGCTCAAGTGAAGCTCGCAGAACAGCAAGAAAAGCAACTGAGTAAGTTAAACAAAGTTGCTCAGAACCAAGGTCCTGGGGGAGGGAATGGAGGAAAGCCCCGACCTAAAATGAGTAGGGAGGAAGCCAAAAAGAAATGTCCCTGTCATCAGTGCGGAGAAATTGGACATTGGCGAGACGAGTGTCCATATTTACAAAGCGATAATGCCCAAACACCTGATTTAATTCCACAGACGCAGAATGAAAAGCAAAGAAAGACCCAGCAGCAGGTAAAAACGATTCAAGTGCCACGAGCGCCAAAGCCTATATTTAAAGGGAGGTCACCACATGGTGATGATGTAGTGGTCTGGGGAGGCAATGAAGATAGAAATACAGCAACTTCGCAGTATTTGTTAAGTGACACGTTTTTCTGTGATGACCAGTACTGACGGGGCCTGAGAGGGGAGGACGAGGAGTGCGTACTTGGCGCCTCTTTGCCGGTAGACCAGTCAGGGCCATACATTGAAGGAAAGGTTGATGGAAATGATGTCACCTTTCTATTGGACACTGGCGCTACCCGTTCTACTGTGAGAACAGTGGACGTTCCAAACCTACCCCTCTCGGGAGAAGCAATCCAAGTAGTAGGAGTATCTAATCAATTGATTAGTACACCTGTTACCGAACCCATGGAGATCTCAATTGGAAACTTTAAGCAAATGCACAGATTTGTTGTCTGTGATACCAGTCCGGTAAATTTGCTGGGACGTGATTTGCTGTGCAAAATGAATTGTACCATCTTTTGCACACCAAAGGGCGTCGAAATTCAAACCCCAGATGAAGACGGTATCTACAAGCTAATGTTAATTAGACCTGACTCAGAAATAAAACGACTGACTATACAGGACTTACCTGAAGAACTCCAGCAGACAGTGAAACCAGAAGTATGGGACTTTACAGGAAAGGATGTGGGATTAATGAAAAACGTAGACCCCACACAAATAGCCATGAAGGAAAACGCAGTATACCCGAATACCAAGCCTTACAGAATGAGTGCAGAAGTAAGAGCAGGTGTTGCCATTGAAATTCAGAAATTGCTAGAAGCAAACATCATACAGGAAGTAATGAGTAGCCCGTGCAACTCACCCATTATGGGCATTAAAAAGCCTAATGGCAAGTATCGAGTAGTGCAGGACCTGAGAAAGGTAAACAAGATAGTGGTCCCTTTCTGCCCTATTGTTCCGAACCCGGCAGTGATTCTGTATCAGATCCCCTGGGATGCTGAATGGTTCACTGTAATAGACCTATGTCATGCTTTCTTTTCGATCCCATTGCATCCAGATAGCAAATTTCTTTTCTCATTTGCTTTCAACAGTAACGTGTATGTCTGGAACAGGGTCCCCCAGGGGTACACAGAAAGCCCCTCTATCTTTAATCAGATCTTGAAAAAATGCCTTGAAACTTTAGTCTTACCCGGAAAATCAGTTTTGGTACAGTACATTGACGACCTATTGGTGGCGTCTAAAAGCCATAGGGATTGCGTGGTTGACACCATTGCCCTACTGAATCACCTGAGTGAAAAGGGACATAAAGTGGCCCCTGAGAAATTACAGTTCTGTTCGAAATCAGTGAAATATCTGGGACACCAGATAGAAAAAGGTATCAGAAAAGTCACCTCAGAGAGAGTCAGAATAATTCAAAATATGCAGTTACCCCGTACTCAGAAAGAAATCAGAATGTTCCTTGGAGTTGTAGGTTACTGCAGGCAATGGGTTGTGGGATTCGCAGTCCTTGCAAAGCCCTTGATACAAATGACAAAGAGAGGAGCAAAAGACCCAGTTGAATGGAATGACGAGAGCCTAACAGCTTTCACACAGTTGCGAAATTGCCTGTGTATAGCCCCTGCTTTGGGAATGCCTGACTACTCCAAGGAGTTTGGCTTATTCTGTGACACTCGTGACAATTGTGCATTGTCAGTCCTGACTCAGGAGCATGGGTTGACCAGAAGGCCTGTGGCATATTTTTCTGCCACTTTGGATCCAGTGGCTGCTGGACTACCTGGATGTCTGAAAGCAGTAGCTGCAACTTGCACCAGTTTAGAACAAAGTGAGTCCATTATCATGGGACATCCTGTAACTGTGTATGTTCCACATGCAGTTGTGATTCTATTGACTCGTACGAAAACTCAGTATCTCACCCCTAGTCGGCTGACTAAATATGAGAGGATTCTCATGGGTGCTGCAAATATAGTCATTACCCGATGTAACATTTTAAACCCTGCCACTCTACTCCCTGACTCAATGGTAATGGAAGATAAGGGAGATCATGAGCATGACTGTATTGACCTGACAGAGTTTAGTACTAAAGCTAGCCCAGACATTAAAGAAACTCCTTTGCCTGTGCATGATGTGGAATGGTTCGTGGATGGTTCCTGCCTAAGACATGAACTAGGAGGCCTAAGTGCTGCTTACGCTGTGGTCACTTTATACAAAATTGAGGAAGCATCTTATCTATTTGGAGTAAAGTCTGCACAAGTAGCCGAATTGATCGCCCTGATAAGAGCTTGCAAATTGGGAAAAGATAAAAAAGTAACAGTGTATACTGATAGTCAGTACTGTTACGGGGTTGTGCATGACTTTGGCCAATTATGGCTACAAAGAGAATTCCTGACTTCCTCAGGTACCCCCATTCGGAATGGAAAGGTTGTCCAAGACCTTTTAGAGGCAATCCAATTACCAAAAGAATTGGCAGTGGTCAAATGTGTTGCTCATAAGAAGGGCCTTGACCCTGTGTCATTGGGAAATGATTTAGCTGATCGGGTGGCAAAACAATGTGCTATGGATCGACTGAGAATAAATCCCAATCGGGGTGGGGTTGGAAACAGCTGCCAACTTAGAATGTTTGAAGAAGTGCCTACTTGGGATGAAGTGAGAGAATGGCAGCATGTGACGCCCTGGGAAGAGAAAGAGAAATGGAAAGAACAAGGTTGTAAACCGAGACGTGAGGATGGTGTCATGGTGGGCCCAAATGGTATGCCTGTGTTACCAAGACACCTGCTTGCCCCAATGGCTCGATTGATACATGAGGGATCACACATTGGGAGGGACGCCATGGTTCTGGTATTTCAACAGACTTGGTACAACAAGAAATTCAGGAAGGTAGCAGAGTCCCTTTGCCAGAGGTGCTTGACATGTCAGCAGTTCAACGCTGGCAAGAAAACAGAAGTTGAACTGATGAAAATTGGGAGATCAGGGGGTCCCTTTGTGAGAATACAAATTGATTTCATTACCATGCCTCGTTGTGAGGGAAAAAGATATGTCCTTGTCATTGTCTGCTTATTTTCAAAATGGGTGGAAGCTTACCCTGCCACACAGAATGACGCCATAACAGTAGCTAAGCTCCTACTAAAAGAGTTGATACCTAGATTCGGGGTTCCAGTCTTTATTGACTCAGATAGAGGCACACATTTCCAGAATGAAATTTTGGCCCAGCTTTGCAAAGCATTCGGGATCACACAAAAGTTGCACTGTGCATATCATCCAGAGGCTTCTGGAGTGGTAGAACAAATAAATGGCACTATAAAAAATAGATTGGCAAAAATATGTGATTCTACCGGCTTGAACTGGATAAAAGCCTTGCCTCTTGTTCTGATGGGACTCAGAAGCATTCCAGATCGAAGAACAGGCCTGAGTCCCCATGAGATATTGATGGGAAGAGTGATGAGACAAGCTTAGGTACCAGGATACAAACTGTTAAGCATTTCTGATGATTTGGTACTTGAATACTGCAAGCAACTGGGTGACCAAGTGCGTTCTATCTCTCGCCAGATTGGGGCAGACGCCGTCGCCAACCCGACAACACCAGTTCACAAATTGGTTCCTGGTGACTGGGTTAAGATAAAGAAGCATACTCGTTCAAGTTGCCTTGCGCCAAGGTGGGGGAAAAAGCGCCAAGTAATCCTGGTAACGACGACAGCAGTGAAGTGTGCAGGTGTTCCCAAGTGGATCCATGCCAGCCATACCCAGAAGGTAATACCAGACGAGGAGCCTGGAGCTGAAGGTCGTCCCGCTGAGGGGTCTACAGACGTTGGTCCTGAAGTAGCTGATATCAGACGGCCGAGCACCAGTCCCGTTGAGGGTCCTTTAGGCGTTGGTCCAGAGGCAGCCGATGACGTATGGCCAAGCACCAGTACTGCCGAGGAGCCCACAGACGTTGGTCCGAAAGTAGCTGATGACGAGCTGCAGAGGATTTGGCCAGAGGATTGGATACCCATAGTCGATCTTACTGGAGATCCACTGAGAACAAGAGAGCGAATAAGGGAAGACAGAGAGTGGAATAGAGAGGACAAGCAAGGCACAGGCGAAGACCCTCAGATCATTGAGATTCACATCAAAACTGAGGACGAAGAAGAAGGTCAGACAGGGACAGAACAAGTGATCGATACTCCTCCACAGACTCCTGATATCGAAAAGGGACAGACTAGACATAGTGTAATAGTTCGAGCAGAAGAAAATCAAGGGATCGAAGTGCTCGAGCAGGATCAGGCAGAACTAGAAGAACGTGTTCAGGACACAGAAACAGAGACATTCAAAAACAAAAATCAAAACTCCCCTGAACAAGGCCATCTTAGTAACCAGGCAGAAGAAATAGATACAAGACCTGGGACTAGTCAGACAGAAAGGGAGAAGACAGAAATTGAAGTGCCACAAACAAGTGAAAATAAAAGGACATTAGAAGAAAGCCAAATAACAGTACCAGCTAAAAGACTCAAGAAAAAGAAGCACATTGAGCCAAGGTATATTAAAAGACTAAGATTAAGAATAAAAACAGTCCAAGAGAAACTTGCAGACATAAGAAGAAGTCCCCGAATTGCAGAAATACCTGAAGATAACTCCAAGCGAAGGAGTGAAAGAATAAAAAGACAAAACGAAAAATACAAGGATCCAGAGTGGACCTACTTAATCTTAGAAAACTTTGAAGATCTTGATATTACTGACGAAAGCGACGGAGAACGAATTACTGATTACTCTGCAGAGGAAGAGGAAGAACCTCCGTGAAATTGCTCAGCAATAAAATACCCGGGAAGAGCTACAAAGAGGGGTTAAAATTTCCTTCTGAGCCAAAATGTCTGATACAAACGTGAGTGGTAGACCTAGCCGCAGTTGTTGCAAAACATGCTGCAAAGTGTGTATATGTAGTATAGTTATAGTAATTTTAATTTGGATAGGATTAACAGTTTTCATTCCCTTTATGGTTAGCAAAAATACTAATATTGACCCTACTCAGATTACCGACACTGAAGAACTGACAACACGAAGTGTAGAAAGACGTGAGAAAGCACTCAGACAGACAAAACGTGACTTAGAAGCATCAGATGAGGAAGGACTACATTACCACGGAGTTAGAAACAAGACACATTTAAATGTTTTCGCAAATTTGTTAGTGCATTACGTAGAAACTATGGAAATAGAAGATTGTTATGTCTGCATGAAGCTACCTACTTCTGTGGCTGAAGGCGTGACATATCATCACCTACCTCTGACCTATGGAATCTCCAGTAGTATTTTAGCAAGCTTATTTTACAAAAGAGGACCGTTACAGTACTATTATTCTAATAATGACGTGATCTTTTCTGAACTTCCCATTCGTGGAAATCTGAATCCTGTACATACCAAAAGTGACGTAATACGATATATGGGAGACTATTTTCTGACTATAGGCAATATAGACATAGCTGAAGCACACAGAGATAACTTGACCTGTACATTACATGAACAAGAAAAGATATTTTTAAACATGGCAGAGAAAAGAAGGGAGAGTTTCCAAAGAAAGGCTAATGACAAAAGGCAGAAAACACCTAAATGGGCTGAAAACATGGAAAGCACCTCAAATGGCGGGGTAGGGCCTGCTTTGTTGCTGGATTTCGAGAAGAAAGGGAAACTCTGTCTTCATCGCGAGAAGACTAGTTATTATAATAACATTTTCATTGGTTCCAGTCAATGTGAACACAATTACAAGGTAATTGGAGGTTGGGGATTCAAAAATGGGTCAGAGCCTGTGTTTCCTGGAATTTATTATATATGTGGAGACAAGGCTTATTTCAAATTGCCGGATCACTGGTATGGAAGCTGCTATTTTGGCATTGTTTTCCCGAGAATATACCATGTGAATGAAATTGCTGGAAGCAGTGAAAATACTAATGGCTTAGTGCGTAGCAAAAGAGAAAGCGTAGGTGAAATAATGGGTAGTATTTTTAGTGCACTGATATCTGGAGTGGGAGTGGTTCTGAACACTCACAGAATTTGCAAATTGTCCACAATAGTGGATGTGCTGTCTACTGACACAGCTCATGGATTTCAGCTGGTCAATACTGAAATGGTTGCGATCAGATCAATGGTTTTGCAGAACAGACTTGCTCTTGACACCTTATTAGCAAAGGAGGGCGGAGTCTGCCGGAGGTTGAAGGCGCAACATTGTTGCACTTACATTCCGGACAAAAGTGTACAGCTCAAAAGATATGTGAAAAACATTACTAATTTGGAAAAGGAACTCAAACCACTCGAGGTTGACAGTGCCTGGAAGAGACTGGTTGATGGTCTCTCCAATATAGGTCATTGGTTTGCTAGTTTAGGTAAAAGCTTATTGTTAAAGGTACTGATGCCAATTGGAGTGATAGGTCTTATCCTATTTCTCATATTCGTCTGTTGCAAATGTCGCAAACACCGAAAGAAATACCAAGTGAATGCGAGAGGAGTGAAACGAAGTGCGGATGAGCTTGAATTGGAAGAAATGAATAATCAGATTTATAAAAAGGTGAAAAATTCTCACCCTACCAAAACTGAGAAAGAGAAGCTGAATCGCTTGTTGGAAGAGATAGAAATGTACACGGTGTGAAAGAAAGTTGGCATCTGGTTCCATTTTTGTGATGATAGTAAATATCATCAAAGAGGGGATTGATAGAGCAAGATTTCGCATCGCGACTTGCTCGATTCATGAACCTCGAAACCATTGTAACCTCGTAACGAATTGTATGTTTTACTAATATCTTTTATTTTCGATACATATATATAATAGAGAAGCTTGCCTATGTGTTTTACTAATACGATTAATCTGTGTTTTAAAAAATGGCCGCTGCTTGACTTTCCTCTTCTGCGCATGCGTCAGTCACACTCACGTGACTACACTTAGAGATAGTTTTGGAGGGAAAGGGTGCGCATGCGTAACAGCCACAAGATGGCGCACATTTGTATTAACGTGCTGAAGCTTTGTGCTGCTGCTCTTGTGAAATTGTTCGTTGCACTCACCAATAATGCATAGTATATTTTTATAATGATGAAGCTAAAGTACGACATCATGACATGAAGTACATTCATTTATTTCCATGTATTAATTTGTTTTCGCTTGCTTTTCATGTATCCTCGGCAATTGAGGGGTGATGGGGCTGGGGAGTCCATCTTGGAGGGCCCGTCTACGCAGAATCAATCCATGGTGCGGCGGCATTGAAACCAAGCCAAAGAAGGTCGATGCCAGAGCCTGCCTGGGAATATGCACCTTCACCCAGCAAGAGCATCATGATTGTATTCTAATTGTTTCAAATTGTATTCTTCCCATTGTATTCTGTGCGACTTCTCGAGGGAACCCTAATCTTGCTAGGCGGCACCTTAACATGCAAATTAGGCCTTAGAATAGTCTGTTCTGAATGGTGTGTTAACCAAATCCTACCTTAGGACCAATCGAAATTTGGGGATTCTGACACTTTGCAACATTGGGGGCTGGTACACTGACCCAAAAGAGTATATCTAGCCTAGGTTTAGCTAGAGAAATTGTCCGACTTGTCTGAATAGCTGACCTGTCACTGACCCAACGCACTCAATAGGTGACTTGATACAGAGGTGCTGCGGAGCTCTCTGTCCGAAATTTGACCATAGACTCTGAAGGTTTTACTGAACCTTAAGTGCTGGCGTAGCACTTTTTTTGGGAATTCGCTGACCCAATCGGGGTCCTGATCGATAGCTGCAGAGAGGGTGGAGCGCAGGCGTTGCTTCTGAACTGCGGGTGCTGGTCGTATCCTGGTGGTCCTGTCCTGATCCGAATCTGGGTTTCCTGTCCTGTCCTGGGTGTCCATTCTGCACCTGCTGTCCTACTGAGGGTTATCCTTCCTTGAGGGTTTTCCTGTCCTTAACTGACCCGTGGCCAGGGTTGGTTTTCACACCAGTCTAGGTAAATATTGCTCTGAAACTCTTAAACTGCACCTTTCTATCTTTCTGTCTTTGCTTCAATAAAGACATACCTTTGCACGTGAATAATTTTCCATGCTTTCTCCTGCAAACCATTGCATTTCGTAAAGTCATTTGCATTTGATTACATAACGTGTTCCTATGTTACCCTACCTTTTAGAAATCATTTTCTGTATTGCAGTTTGCAACTTCCTGATATGTTCTTGGTTTTTCTCTCGTAAAACTGACTAAAGTAACTCAGATTTATAGCGTGTTCATCTTGCCCCTTATCTTAGTTTTCCTCTCACTTAGCGGGTTCCCTGTCGCACTAGCATTCTTTTGATAAAACTGTATGACTGCCCTTTATTTGAATTTAAGATAAAACTTCCAAAACTTCCAGTTGTCCGTGGTCATTTTATAAAATAAAGTATAAAAGTTGGGTTTGTATTTTGCTGCCTTTCCTTTTACAGCTAGCTCCCTGACCCATCGTGGTCATAGGTACCCATAACGGTGGATGGTAAGTTGGGTACACTGGAAATCATCGAAAGGGACCCACAATTATTGGTAGTAGATTGTGTGGTCATCTGATCAATGTATATAATAATGTAAAGTATATGGGCCCGAAGCCAGAAGTGGCGAAATTATTGGTCGGGTGACCCGCGATCTCTAGCAGCTGTAAGTATGCCTTTTTTCTTATGTATGCTGTAAAATGTTGCTAGTTTCAGCATTTTGCCTAAGAGAGGAGTGCATTCTTTAAATACCTTATTTGAGGCCAAAGTGGGAAGGCTTGTTTTTTTGTGGATTGCTACCTACTAAGCAATAAAGGCAGCATTTTGATTCAATTTGTGGACAAACTTACAGAAATCAGTTTGTTTGGGAAGTAACAAAAAATTCTAAAAAGCTTTTAACAATATTGCACTATGCAGCTGATATGGGTATGTATCGTGCAATGGCTACCTGCACTTTATCTTTGAGATTGAAGTTAATGACAGCACCTGCAAAGTTACAAGTCTTGATTTCTCTGTTCTATATCTTGCAGCAATGACTTGGAGCACATATAATACTGCTATCTAGAGGCAGCATGGCTCAGTGTTCAGTGGTTGACCACACTTCTGAAACTGATAATGGCCATTGTTAATCATTATTCTTCCTTTTGTTTGACATTTTAAGAAGTTGTGATTAAAATGTGACATATGAATCAAAAAATGATTTCTATATGTATTCTGTGAAACTGTTCTCCTGTTTGAGGTAGCGTATGTGGTTCTGTGTGTGTCTACAAATTAGGGTATAAATGTGGTTAGCATGTGGTGGGGATTCATGACATATCGGTCCTGAAGACCATTGAATCTATTTTAGTTCAGTTTTTAGGCTATTGCATTGCACCAAGGGGGCTACTTTGTAAAATGTATCCTGCCACATGGCCATAACTCCTTTTTTCTATTCGAGATAAAATGGCACTTAGTATGATGGCTCACTGGCTGAAAACATGAAATGTCACACATTCCGAAAACGTGAGAGTTATGTCAAAGTGCCACACGTAGACACACGGTAAATATGTTTTTGAAGGGTGAGAAAAGTATTTAGTATTGTGATCCCTATTATGTCCCTTGGAGACATTTTGCTTGTTTATATGATGAAAACAAAACCCAAGGATAATGGCACCCTTCTAAATGCGGGCGATTGGACAGGTGTAACTTTCTTTTGAAGCAAACAGAAGACACTGTGGGGCATTTGATAGTTACACGCACCATTAGGTATGCCACTTGGCTGTTTTTTTTTACCATCACGACCAGCATTTTAATGTCCCAGTGGGTACAAACATTAGCAAAATCTCCCAAGCAATCCCCTTCATCAGTGCCTATTTAAAACAGTAAAAATATGAAAAAAAGCACTTTGAGCCTATGCAGAATCGTAAAACGTCAACAAATGGCTAATATTTTTCTCTGGAAAACGTAGGCCTCATATAAAATAAACTTTGGGAAAAAAAATGTAGCAACGATTTGCCCTGGACTCCTTCTAGCCAGCAGTTGAAACAGAAAATAAAAAGCGCAGGTACGCACTAGCTCACCGTTTTTAGGTTTTGCCTGGCGAAAACCTAATGAGTATAGTATGGGGCTGGGAATCCGCCCCCGTCTTTCATTGGCTAGCTCCATAAATGGAGGCTAGCCATTGGAAGACGGGCCTGTCCGTCAATGCCGGACCAGATTCGGGGGCGTTCCCGAGAATTTTTGGCTTTTGGCTACGTCAGCCGAACGCCTGTTCTCGGGAACGCCCCCGAATCTTCTGCAGTCGCCGCCCGGCCCGCGACCAGGAAGCCAGGCAGGCCGGGGGCGGAACTGCGGGACACCCCCATGACGTCATTCCCGGGCCGCGCTGTGATTGCCTGCCGGCCCGGGACCTGACGGGGAAGACGAGCTGTGGAACCGCTGGGTAAATTGTCAAAATGCATCTCCCGCCGAGATAGCGCTCTGTTTACCGTCTTCCTAGTTTCCCCTGTAATGGGGGTGGTGGAGTAGATGGCTTCTGTGTCCCTGACTGGTGAGTAAGCTTCTCTTTTTACATACAATTAGACGTGTCTCTTCTCTGCCAGGTTGCAGGATAGCCACAGTGAAGGCTTTACAAAGTGTACAAGACCCGCATCCAGCGAGTGCTGCCGCCTCTTCTCTGGTCCAGTCTGTAGTTATCAGGCGGCCTCCCTGGGGGTAAGGGGGGTTCCCTCGGGTGTGTCCCATGTCTTCAGCTGGATAACCAAGACATTTTCTCCATCGACGTCACCTGCCTTAAGCAGCCAATGTTTACTCCGAGAGGTGGTGGTAGTGAGTTTGGAACTCGACCTCTAGCATAGTATCCTGTAACACCTCTAAAGAAGTCCTTCTTAGGCCACAACAAACAGCTTCCCTGGGGACATGCTCTCTGGACTCCTGAGTTCTGAGCAGTGGGTCCCGTCCCTCGTGTTACTCTCCCATCCCTTTCCCTCCTCCCAATGCACCACTAAAAAAAGAAAACCGCTCCACACACACCCATCTCAGGCCTTGTTACACTGTCACCATCTTGTATGCGATATAGGTGCTTCTGGGCGGATTTATGTTAAAGGGGGTCAGGAACCCCAGACTGTGTGTGCTTCTGCTGGAGCGGCAGACACCAGGAAAGGCTGACGGTTGTCGCAGCAGCACGTGGAAGTGCGCCCATTAAAAGAAGGAAAATGCAGCGCGAGGCCGCAGAAAGGAATGAAAACACAAGTAAAAGTTTACTGCATCTCTCCCTGGGTCAGTGTGGGAGCCGATACTATAATATTCACTGCACTATGGAAACTTACCCCACAATGCTTTGAGGGCCCTTTATTAAAAAAATGTGTTTGCACATAACTCAGTCTGTGGTTGTCCTAGTACGAAAGGACCACCACCAAACCATTCAGCACAGCATGCTTTTCCTTTCCAGGTCATCTTCTGGGTCCTTACTGTGTGATGAGTTTTTAGGTTTGCCTGGCGAGCGCACGTAGTGCACATGCGCCGGCACAGGGGCTTGACTGATGGCTTTTTGGGAAAATCTGTGAGCCTTGCATTGCACTTTGGTTCTAAAATCAGACATGGTTTTCTGGCCGACATGTCTTTGACCAACTATATTATATGGCAGCAGGAACCACATTAGGAACTATATTCTACAGAAATAAAATGATTTAGTTGAATATCCTGTTGGAGGGGTCATGGATGTAAGCCTCAACAAGGCCATGGTTTTACATTGAACCTGAAAGGTCAGGTGACCCTAATAATAGACAGTCAACATTGGTCAGCTGGATTCCGTTCCCAATTGGGCACCTGAAATGAAGGTCATGTTTGATACACCACTATGCCTCTGTTCTCCAAATTGTAAATATGTATTAAATACAAAATACGTGTTTTATGGTAATGTAGCAGTTACACATCTCTGTGGCTCGTTCCCATCACATCTTGGTCTCTTGCCTATATTAGACAAGGCTCTCTGTTTACAAAACTTCACGTTCCTGATGCTTCTGAAACAATTCTTTGTCATAGGCCTCCTTTAGTATTTGGAGCCAAGTCTGGATCAGATTAAATACTTAAAATCAATGTAATAGGATTAAATTACTAGAATATTAAAGATGCTCTAAATCAGTAATCCATAATGTACAGTTACTCTGATGCTTGAAGATTGATTGGTAAACTGAGAATTGACAATTAGAAAGGTATGCTCATTTCCACTATAAATGTAAGATACATTTGCATTACCAACCTCAAGAAGGGCTTTTCTTTCTCCGATTTTATTCCCATGACCTAACTGGACGGCATTAAAGTAATAAGAGGGCACACATTCCTTACCATATTTCTGTCTAGGTAAACATTCAGGTCAGTTTTAAGACTCGTTACATTTCATACTCGCCATATTTAGCAAAAGAGAAAAATATGCGGTCAAGTTGAAGGGTCCTTTCTCTTTGCACATTTAAGTTTTTTAATGCTGCTATGATGCTTCTTCATCGAAGATAACCTTCCAAATACAGGATCTGAAATCCAGCATGATCTGGAGCTCATTATTCCAATGCTTTTTCGTTAGTCTGCACAACTCAAACTGCAAATGGTCTCTATGCAAAAGACACTTTGCAGGAAACACTGATTTTGAGCCAACTTTAATTTTTTTAATGTGAAATGTTTATCCACTATTGCAGTTAAGCTTCGGACACTCTTCTGGCTCAGTTCTGTTGGGGATTATAATACCAAAGTAGGTGTCAACTAACACATGGCCTAATGTTGTTCAATGGACTAGCAGTAGTCAATCAATCAAATCCTTTATTTGATCTTACACAGATCATAAAAGTATCATAAAAATATTTACAGTCACATTTTAGAAAAAAGACGTTATAAAAGATAGCTTAAATCCTGAGTCTTAAGAGTGCTACCATATAGATTAAGTTAAAAATCATTTAATCTATATACATAATACAGTAAAAATGTAAGTCAATTTTAAGTCGTCTTATGTGCCAACCTGCTTCCTCTTTTTAATACATGCCCATAGAAATTATGCTATCGAAAAGCACACAAACAAATTTTGCAAGGATTCCTGTTGCCTGCTTGTGCCTCCGTGTGCCCCTGTCGCCTGCTTGTGCCTCCGTGTGCCCCTGTCGCCTGCTTGTGCCTCCGTGTGCCCCTGTCGCCTGCTTGTGCCTCCGTTTTCGTGCCCCTGTCGCCTGATTGTGCCTCCGTGTGCCCCTGTTGCCTGCTTGTGCCTCCGTGTGCCCCTGTTGCCTGCTTGTGCCTCCGTGTGCCACTGTTGCCTGCTTGTGCCTCCGTGTGCCCCTGTTGCCTGCTTGTGCCTCCGTGTGCCCCTGTTGCCTGCTTGCGCCTCCGTGTGCCCCTGTTGCCTGCTTGTGCCTCCGTGTGCCCCTGTCGCCTGATTGTGCCTCCGTGTGCCCCTGTTGCCTGCTTGTGCCTCCGTGTGCCCCTGTTGCCTGCTTGTGCCTCCGTTTTCGTGCCCCTATTGCTTGCTTGTGCCTCTGTGTGCCCCTGTTGCCTGCTTGTGCCTCTGTGTGCCCCTGTTGCCTGCTTGTGCCTCTGTGTGCCCCTGTTGCCTGCTTGTGCCTCCGTGTGCCCCTGTTGCCTGCTTGTGCTGTGTAAATGTGTGTAGAGTGCTCTGTGGGTGTGTGTGGGGTGCTTTGTGTGGCTGTGTGTGTGGGGGGCTTTGTGTGGCTGTGTGTGTGGGGGGCTCTGTGTGGCTGTGTGTGTGGGTGTGTGTGTGGAAGGGCTCTGTGTGTGTGTTTGTGGGTGTCATTTGCGAGAGATAAAGCTAGTGGCATTGTAAATGACAATGCCATTTATTTATGTTAAAAAAATATATAAATAAAAATAATGTCAAGAGCAATGCCAATAGCTCTAACTTTAACAAAGGCAAAACCATTGCATTGTAAATGCTTGTTTGCTACTGAGAAGTGTCAGTACTCTCTCATTAAAGTACTGCGCACTACATAAGAAGTGCTGATACGCTCCCTTTAAAATGAAAGAACACGTTTTCAGTACTTTGAGGAACTTCCCACTTTGAAGCACTACTAGCACAATCCTAGAACATAGTTATGGATCGCGTTCTTTGATTAGACCTCTCTCATTTGAAACACGATCACGTTGCCGTGCAACAGGTGAACGCGGGACACCCGGAAGTAAACAGATGACACAAGCACGCAGAGGGCAGCGTCAGCCGCGCGCCGTGCCCGTGACTGGTGATGGTCTGTTCGGCTGCACTTGCTGCGGAAGAGCGTTGTCTGTCGGCGGGTTTGTTATAGGAGGCAGCGGTCATGCAGGCAGGAGTGCGGCCCATGCGCCTACCTTAAGGACAGGATCCCTGTGATTGCGTAAACAATGCGAAACGGACTGAGATCGGCGCTTCAGTGAACTATATGCCGCCATACCGTGTTTCACCTTGCCCTCGGTGGCGCCGCAGTATCCACAGCGGCCGTGCTCCCGCAATCCCCGGTACTCCGTCAGAGAGGGCATGGCGCCTGTACCGCTCTGTGGAAGGGCGGCTCTTGTTGCCCCTCCTATAACGAGGGCGGGGATGGGTGAGCGCAGGGTAGAGCGCCGCTTTTCAATTCTGAATGCACATAAGGGGTTCTGGATTCTATCCCTTTGGAAACAGCTTATTTTATATTGCACTAAATTTGACAGGTTGCTGCAAATAACAGGTGTAATAACAGGTATTATGTAGTGTAATTCATCCAGTTTATCAATATGGAAGGTACAGGTTGAGTTTGCCCTCTTCGGGTTAGAATGTATGATTTGTTCTGCAAGTAAAGCTTGGTGTTAATGTCAACAGCTAGCACTAACTTGCATACCGGTGAAGTAGCATACCAGCTAAGTACAGATGGTGAGAACACTTAAGCGGGAAGGTGGTGTATATACATGAACACTGAGAGAAGTGAAAGCACCAACAGGCAATATAGCACACAAAGAAAGAGTATTCCAAGGGGACAGTCTAGGAGTACGATAGGGTGGGCAACAGGGTACACATCTGTGAAGGTAAAGAGGAATTGGATATTAGTGGTACTTTGTTGCCGACGTGACATTGTCACTGTGAGCATAAGAACACAGGGCATAGGTGGAAGCTATGGCATAATAGAATGTAACACGCATTGACAAAGCCAACAGGTCCCAGCAATGCCTGAGCTGTTCGCTTTGTCACTGTGAATGTCTTTTAGCCATGTTGTCTTGCAGCACATCTGCTGTTCAGCATTATGAAAGTCCAGAATTGCAGGCTGTTGAGCCGACGTCGAGTCCTGCCCCCTATGTTGAGTTTATTGTTCTGCCCCTCCCAACATAAAAAAGCGACATCACATGGCCTGTGCTGGGCACATCATAGAGTTTTTTTCCAGTGATTTTCAGCCATGCTGAAAAGCAAATATGTTGCTAGACAACATGGCTAAAATACATTCATATTGAAAAGGCCATTAGCTCGGGCATTGCTGAGATCTGTTGGCTTTGCCAATGCTTGTTCAGTGTTGATGGTGTCTTGCTGAACAAATGTGATAGTGAGAAACAGTTGAGGAGCATTGAAGTGAAGCAAGGATGTTGTTTTATGTCCAGAGCTGCCTACACAGGAACTGGAAAACCAGTTTCAAATTACATGATCAGCTGAACAGTTTGTGATTCTGAGCAAATCACTTGTGCTTCCCCCTGTGTATGACAATGAGTGTGTCATTGTTTAATGTAACTGGTGAGCACTTAGAGTGCTCTAATATCATCGGCTGGTGTTAGCACTATGGCGAGATGGAGGACGGAACAAGCGCTCCATTACCATCAGATCATGCAAAAAAAATAAAAGTACCTGCAAGAAGGGAGGCAGTGGGGAAACGGGTCAAGCAAGGAGACAGGAGGGGGATAGGAGATGGGTAAGCAATGACGGAAGAGGGCAGGAGGAAGCAACAATAAAGGGGGGAAAATACTTAAATTAAAGTAGGATCAGTTACAAAAATAAATGTGTCATAGTGAAATACAACTGGTGAGCATTTTAAGACCTCCAGTACCATTGGCTTGTGTTCGCAGTTTGGCAAGGCTGAGCAAGCACTCCAATACTATCTGACTGTTCAACAAAAAAAAAGTGCTATTCATGTTTTATCAACTTTTTAAAGAAATGCATTAGTTTATGTACACTTATGCATTTTAGTGGTTTGTGTACAAGGGAGCCCACGGCAAGACGTAGGGATGGAATGAGAGCTCCAAAACAGGTTGTGCAAAAAAAATAAAAGCAGCAACAAGGCGGGCAGTGGGGGACAGGTTAAGCCGGGGAGATGGGCAAGAAACAACAGGAGAGGGCAGGAGGAAGCAACAATGAGGGGGTGAAAATATACCTTAATTGAAGCAGGATCAGCGACAAAAATTGATGTGTCATTGTGGAATGTAACTGGTGAACACTTAATGGGGCCCCAATATAAATAGCTCATGTTCGCATTATGGCAAGACAGAGTAAGATCTTCAATACCATGGGGCCGTGCAAACAAATAAATAAACAAGTTCTGTTTGTGTTTTAACAAGTTTTGTAAGAATGCATTTGTTTATGTACACACACAAGCATTTTAGTGGTATGTGTACAAAGGAGACGGCCTGAAAACAATCCTATGGAGTGCTTGAAAACAAAGGAAAAAATAGCTCCAATAACCGGAAGCAGTGTAAGGAGACATGTACTTAGTCCATGTGCTATGGAAGGGTTAAACACAAGAAGAGGGCATGATTCCCGCTTGCCATGACGAATGGCATCAAAGAAAATGAGAGTGACGCTAAAGTTTACCAGTATTAGGAGGTGGGCGGCCTGTAAACCCACAGATAAAACACAACACGTCTCTTTGAGATAACGCACGTGCTGGGTATCTGATATCTAAAAACAATAGCTATAGCACAGGTGAAACATACTGGCTTTGCCAATGCTTGTATTTAGAAACGGGGAGATTTGAGTGATTTATCCGTAATCTCAAAATGTGTAACTGAGGTCGAGGCTATGGAGATGATATGATGTAATTTCAGGAGGGGGTGTGGCGTAAAGGCCAGAGCTGTCAACTTTGGAACTTGGAAACCGGGTTTGAGTTTCAACATTAGCTTATCATCCTTGATTTTGGGCAAATCACTTAATTTTGCGGTGCCGACAGAAATGATCTTTGGGTCGTGTTTGCGCTATATAAAACTTCACAAAAAAATGTGAAAAGCAGATTCTGTGCAACAGAGTTTAGCTGGCAAGCAGGTATGGACGGGAGGTGGATGGGCAACCTACAGCAAATGTGGGCTGCCACATAGAGATTAAGTGATTTGGCCATAATCACAAAATGTGGATCTGAGGCTAGGGAGAGGATGTGGCGTCCTCTTGAGAGACGATGAGGTGTAAGGTCCCCTGCTGCTTACTATGGAGCTAGGAAATGGAGTTTGAGTTTCAGTGTCTGCTTAACATCCTTGATTCTTGGCAAATCACTTAATCTCCCCATGCTTACAATAATGAAAGTATCCTTGTGTAAAGTAACTGGTGCTAATGTAAAGTGCTCCAATACATTTGGGTGGTGTTTGGTGCCATATAAAACTGCACAAAAAAAGTAACTGGTGAATATGTAAAGCACTCTAATTCCTTTGGTGGTGTTGGTGCTACAAAAACTGCAACATAAAGCAAATGTGAGAATCGGAGTCGGGAGAGGAGGGGATCTGGAGGAAGAGGGGATCTTTGCAATGGCTGTTCAGCATGGTCAAGCAGCGACAGTTGGGAGGTGGGTTTAATTTAATTTTTAATATAAAATATATATATATTTTTTTAACATGTATATTTGTATTTGTTTACTATGTTTTCGAAATTATTTTATTGTGTTGAAGAGAATTTGTTTGGTTTCTAATATTGCATTGACTGCAGTGGGAATAGTACATTTTACCTACTGTGGCACTCATTGGAGTGGGAATAGTTAATTGTATCCCTCCACAATCCAACACTTTCCCTACTATTGAACTGACTGTAGTGGGAATAGTACAATTTACCCTTCCGCAATCCAACACTTTCTCTTGTGTTGCACTGACTGGATGGGGAATAGTACATCTTAGCCCGCCACAATGCAACACTTTCCCTACTGTTACACTGACTGGAGTGGGTATAGTAAATTCCCCCCCCCCGCAATCCAACACTTTCCCTACTGTTGCACTGACTGGAGTGGGAATAGTAAACTTTACCCCTCCGCAGTCCAACACTTTCCCTACTATTGCACTGACTGGACTGGGAATAGTACATTTTATCCCTCCACAATCCATCATTTTCCCTACTGTTGGACTGAGTGGAATGGGAATAGTTAATCTTACCTCTCTGCAATCCAACATTCTCTCTACTGTTGCATTGAGTGTAGTGGGGATTGTACATTTTTCACCTCCTGAGTATGACATTTTGTCTACTCTTGTATAAATTGTAGTGGGAATAGTATATTCATTTTAAAGTTTTGTAGTTTACTTTATATTGTTTACATTTATATTAAAACGTTTCTGTTTATTTAAAATTATAATATGTATAATTTTTAATATTTTATTTGTTTTGAGTAAATTCAACATTTTTATTTTGTTTCATTTTGTTTGTGTAATTAAAATGATTTGTTTGAAAAAGTTTGTTATTGGATATATGTATATATATATATATATATATATATATATTTTGTTGAAATTATATTTACATCTTTGTAAAATATATATTAAAAATATTAAATCAAATATATGTAAATACATATATATTAATATGTTTTAATTTTTGAAAATAATACTAATTGTTATATTTTTCAAAAACATTATTGAATATATTTTATTTTTATTACATTAGTATTATTTAATTTAATTCATGCTTACTACTTACATTTATATATATTTAAAAAATTGATACTTTAGGCCACTATATTAGTGACAACTATATTTTTCCCAATATTTTTGTACGTTTTTATTATAAGTATAGTAAGTCAATATTTTTGACTTCGATATTTTTGTATCTAGATATTTTGGTAGTCGATATTTTGTCAGTGAACCAGGCAAATCACGTAATCTCATGGTGCCTACAAAAATGATTGTGTAAAGTAACTGGTGCTAATGTAGAGCGCTCTAATACTTTGGGTGGTGTTGGTGCTATATAAAACTGCAAAAAACAGAAAGTGTTAAGCTGCTTTATAGTAGTGAACATGAGGAAATACATTGCATTGGCAAGCACATTAAATGGACTGCTTTTGCCATGGACCTTTGAAGAGAATTGAAATGAAGCACAATGGCGCACGGAAACCCTTAATTAGTGAGGGCGGAATAAGTAAGAAAGTGTCCAGATGAGAGAAACAGGGGCGTAGCTTGGTCAGAAAGATAAGGTGGGGTATGAGCGTCAGGGTTTCCAACAACCATGCTGGCATATCATGTTAGAATACATTATAAGAGAAGCAGTGCAGAAGGGGAGTTTGAGACCGTGGAAAGGAAGCATGGTGCAGATTGTAATGGATACTTAAAACAATACTTTGTAAAATGACCAACATCTTTTAAGACATTCAAAACAGAGACAGTGTGTGTGTGTGTGTGTGTTTTGCTGTCTGTGTGTGTATGTAAAAAATTCCAGGAGAAATCGGACAGACTCCTCACCATACCAGACTGAAATAACCTGTACCGAAATATTTTCTAGAGAATAGATGTATTGGGGTGTAACACCCCCCCTGAAGCTTCGCCCCAGGGAAGAAATTTGTAGAAATTGAGTTCCACCCTATGAAATGAGAAGCAACAAGATGAAACACTAACAGTTCAATCATTTCACATACAAGAAACACGACAAAAGACACAAGTTCTTTAGAAGCTCTGACATGCCCTGTGATAACGCATACCTGATTCACTTGAGGTCTTGAAGTACTTAGTCTATGCTTTGGGGGAGGGCTAAACACAAGATGAGGCATGACTATGCATGCCAGGGACAAATGGTGACAAAGCATGTGAGACAGACAATGGAGAGAGAAAATGGGAAGGCTGTGGGCGAACTGAAGCCCACAGGTAAACACAACATGTCTCTTCGAGGCAGCACATGCGCTGTCTAGCCGAGACCTAAAAAAAAGATTTTGCAGGACGTGGTTTCAATTGGGCTGCAGTAGAGATTGAAGAGAGTGTACGGGGAAAAGGGGTAGACAGGAAGTACAAATGAGGCACAGGTGCCCACCCCTACAAATCCCTCAACAACATCGGACCCAAATAACTCAACGAGAGAGTCTCCTTCCACGTACTCAGAAGGAACCTCCACTCCGCCGACCTCTCCACATCCGCAGAAACAGAGCAGGCAGGAGAGCTTTGTCCTCACTGCAGCCAAGACCTGGAATGAGCTCCCTGTGAACATCAGACGCTTCCTGAATCTGCACACGTTCAGGCTGGATCTCAAGACCTGGCTCTTCAACTGATCTGGAGCTGCTCCTCCTCCTCCCCTCCCACCCCAGCGCCTTGAGACCCTCACGGGTGAGTAGCGCGCTATATAGACCCCCTGATTGATTGACTGATTGATTGAAATTAACCTTGTAAGAACAGAAATGGATGCTCAAATAGAGTACAAAATGTGTGAAGAAATAGAGGACATTTCATTGGTTCAGATCTGGGATACGATTAATGGACATTGTATGGATACAAGTAAAGGACATTGAAGGAGGGAGTTCAAAATACGTTACAATAGCGTGCTAGTAACGAGCACTTGTACAGATGTTTGTAGAATGTTTATGAAAGCATTCATAAACTATTGTTATCCGTATTTGTACAGCAGGTTATCACTTGTCAAGGTTTCCTAGTGGTCGCAGTTGTGATAGGTTAGCCCCCGGAGGGGAGCTTACTGGAAGAATCAGGTCTTCAGCTACTAGCGAAAGTCAAGAGAGGAGGAGGAGATTCTGATGTGGAGTGTGAGGTTGTAAAAGAAGGCTCAACCTCCAGATCTGCTTTGGTAGATGTGTTTTAGTAAGAGTCCGGCTGAACAGAGGGGGTTGGTGAAAATGTATGCGTCTATTCAGATAGGCTGGTCCTGAGTTGTTAAGTGCTTTGTATAAGTGGGTAAAGAGATTGAGTTGTGTACGCTTGTGTATTGGGATCCAGTAAAGCATCCTCAGGTGTGGTGTGATGTGAGTCTGGTGTAGGAGGTTTAGGACAACTCTGGCCGCTGCATTCTGGATAGTCTGTAGTCTCTTCAAGAGTAGCTTGTTGATTCCTGCGTAGAGGGAGTTCCCATAGTCTAGCCGGGTTGATATGAGTGTTTTTTTCTGGTGCTGTTCAGTCGCCACTTGTACATCTTTGTCAGCATCCTCAGGGTATGAAAACAGATTATGGTGACTGCGTTGTCCTGGACAGACATGCTCACTTTGTTGTCAATGACAATACCAAGGTTTCTTGCTTGGGGTGTGAATGAGGTCTGTAGTCTGCCAGGTGGAGTCCCATGGCAAGTCGTCTTTTCCGAAGATCACCACTTCTGTCTTGTGTTCAGTTTGAGAAAGTTCAACTTCATCCAGTTGGCCACTTTGGTCATGCAGGTGGTGAAGTTGTTCCCTGTGCTGGGAGATTTGTCCAAGAGGGACTGTATCAGTTGCGTGTCATCGACGTAGGATTGGATATTGATGTTGTGTGCACGGATGACATTAGCCAATGGTGTTATGTAGATTTTGAAGAGAATAGGGCTGAGAGAGGAGCCTTTAGGTACTATGCAGATGAGTTCTCGGGCTTTTGAAATTACTGTTTTTGAAAGAGCTAAAAATGAACACTTTTACAGATTTTGAGTGGGTTTTTCTTGATATTAGTATATATTTTTATCCAGAGCGTTTCTATTGATATAAGGGAAATGATTAGAACTTCCCCTAGACGATGGACTGCAAAACGCATTAGGGCTTCTTGAACAACTACAGTTATTGATAACATGAATTTTGGATGTTTGATCGATGGATTACTAACCATGAAGAAACAATATACTGAAATCACGCACCAATTAAATAATTATTGGAATAACCAATTAATCTTATGCCATAAGATAACTGTGGATACTGAATGCACATTACATATAAACAATTGCAGATTCTAGTAGTCTACCCTGGGGATTGTAGTGTCTTTAGGACATATAGCATATATACTTAATGTAGAGAAGCCCCATTCAACACGTCCAGTAACACCGGAACAATAGCTCTTACATTTTCCTTATAGATACACACCACACCAACAGCTATGCCATCCATAGTTATTTATTTAGCATCCAACAAATTACGATCAAATAGACATACAACAATGATGGGAAGATGGTTAATGTACAGCCAAGAAGCCATTGATTGTACTATATATAGGCATATCATATCATTGGCAAAACACACTTCTAAAATACTCTATAAAGGGCCATAGAGGTGTCAACTGTGGAGATTTACAGTGGGGCAGTAATCACGTCTGAGAACATAACTCATCCCATTTCCAAGTGACACCTGAGTCTTTATGTTTTCCCCTTCTCTTGACCTTCAATACAGTGCACAGACACCTGTTTAAGTTTATTCCCTTCTGTCCTCCAACAAACAGTTATTTCTTTCATACGCGTTTTCTTGGACTGTGATTCCTATGTTATCTGACAGTATGTTATTACTATGTTCTTTGTAAGGCAAAAAGCTTCAGCAGAACACAGGCACACTCTTCCTTCACAGCATACCTAGGTGCCACATACTTCCCTTCACACAAAATGACACATAGTCCTCATCCATGCATAGTAACAGTACTCACAATTGCAATCAATAGACAACCATCCATATTAATCATTCACCAAAATGCATGATACATCAAGTACTGGACTAACACTGCAAACAGTCACTAACTTTAAAGCACAAACTCAGGATTGGGCGCTCTATTGCCCAGCTTGAAACAACACAATGCACAGTTGCAGATTCCCCACATACACAACTCAAACCACAAAAGTTTGCTCACCTTGAAGCACATATCCCAGCATGAGGACTCCATACTCCTCTCTGTAACAGTAAACACCCAAATCAAACACAGTGCACAGTTGTAAACTCCTCACGTGTGCAACCCAAATCACTAAGACTCGCTCACCTTGAAGCACATACCCAGCACAAGAACTTCATATTCCTACCTTTAACAATAAACACCAGACACTTCACAGTGCACAATTGTAGACTCCCCACTTGTTCAACCCAAACAACCAAGGCTTGCTCACCTTGAAGCACATACCCCAGCATCAGGACTCCATATTTCTGCCAGTAACAAACAAAAACAGACAGCTGCACAATGCACAGTTGTGGTATGGTTCATATTAATTCAGTAAGATTATGAGTTTGGGCAACATAAGTGTCAAAATTATGAGGACTGAGTACTCTCATACCATCAGAATATGTTGACCTAGTTTCTGGCTAGGTCACAGTGCGCCATCTGAACCCATAAACCTTACAGGTTAACTGATGGTATCTGCAACCTCAGAACATGACAACGCTAATTCCTCCAAGGAAATCTTGGTAACAGATCTACCCTTTCGTTGTTAACTCGGACATGCCCAAAGGGGAGAAACAATACCCGAATTGGCATTTCCAACATTTATGCACACAATTGGATTCTTGTGTTAAATATGTGTATTGCAATTATGAGTAGAGGAAAACAAAGCATAGTAACCAGCATTACAAAAATGTTGAAGATTCAACCATTAAAATTGTTGCATTGATTATATGAATACATTTAATTGTACTCCTACCTAGCACTGCCTTTCCTGGAGGGCATAGGGTGGATGCTGTTCTGCCAGATACCTTAGAGTGGTCTAACTCTCCATGTACCTGCCTTCGTGTGTCATCTGGAAGCCAGTCTAGGTGTGGAACAGGCCGCCATCCCTCTCATGATAGTGATTGAATTCAGCTGGGCTAGAATTCAGGCACGGGGCGACCGCAACAATCCATTTAAATGCTCCTCTGCCAAATAAAGGCTTGGTGCAGTTTATATAATAAAACTGAACCCATTTGTTCTGTGCCTAAGGTCTGGCTGTCATTGTTGATTGTACTTAGCCAGAGTTGTCGCCAAACAGACAACAACAAACCAGGCCAATTTGCGCAGAGTACCATATCTCATAGGGGCATGCAAGCACATGTGTGCTAAAAGTCTGAGTTTAAAAGGATGTTAACTTTAAACGTGAACATGCAAAATGGAAGTGTTGATGCACAGGGCCTGTTAGCCTCACAACACAGTTTCAGGCTCCACAGTACTGGAACCCTTAAGTTCACGTTGAGGCACAAATGCTGACTAGGGACTCCCAGGCCAGTTGACATAAACTGCGAAATCTTAAGCAAGCGACTCCATTCCACCATATGCCACTTCACTGCAACATTGTTATAAACCACAGGAGAAACCCATAGTCCCAGTTGAGACCTGGGTAAATGTAGTTTCAAACAACGTCTCAGTGGGAATCAATAGGAGGATATGATTTTAAGGGTAAATTAATTCTTGAAGTTGGGACTATGTGTTATTATTTCTTTTGTAATTAATTTACCCTTAAAATCATATCCTCCTCTTGATTCCCAATGAAATATTGTTGTTTGATACATCACCACAACAGTCATCACAGTTTTAGAGGGGACTCAGTTTCCTGATCCTTAAAGCAACAATTCACTGACAGTGTCACTTTCAAGTAATTCTGCTGTGACTCATGTTACACGTCATAATAAAAAAAATACAAACTCTAAGGTGGTGCCGCATAAGCATTGCCACTTGTACAAACAATGTGATTTCACTTTAGAGTACTACCAAGCACCACACCACTACTCATTCTGTGCACCCAATTAATGAACACATTAATCTCGATTATAGCAGTATTCCTCACTAAGAGCAATTTCCCCACACACTAGTGCACTACATTGCATGATAACATCCTCTGCAGGTAACATATTCACCACATAACTAAATTATATTATGTATACCACCTACACTGCACCAAAGACTCAACACTGTAAAATGACCTATAGAATCCTCCAACTAGCAACACGTGATAACAGTTACTGGACAAACTTTTTTTCTTATAAAGAACACCAGTGGACCGGAAAGCAGAGCTTCAAATGGCATATCAAGCAAACCAGCATCCACCATGGGAGCAAAAACCATTTGTAAATAAAATGTTAGACTTTAAACAGCACATACACTGTTTTGTTTATCTAAGAACCTTGTTGTCCCAGTAAATAATCATACTCACACGTTCGTAAACTGTGCAAACCTGTGCAACCCGCAAAACACATCTGAACAAGCATTGGCAAAGCTAATTGGTCTGGCTTTTGCTGCAAGCCATTTGTTTTTGCCATTGCTTTTTTTGCTAGAGGTTTTGTGAATCTTTATTAGAAAACATGTTTTTTTCCATCAATTCGTCTTGCCTATTTTTGTGTAATCAAAAAGCACACTTTGAGCCTGTAGTCTGTGCACTAAAAGGGGCTACATTTTCTATTTAAATGAGCATTGTGAAAAAGCAGAATGGCATCATTCACACTGAAGTTAGTCAATGGGCAAAATATGCTGCTCCACTTCTCCATTCTGTACTGTAGTGGATGAAAGAAAAATCTTAATAACATAACAATAGACCGATGGATGAAGAGAGCTGATTGAAAGTCCCTATATATAAGTGTAAGAAACTATATTATTAATTTAGGGTTGCCGACTGCCCATTTCATGGAATAATCAAAGCCCATGTCAGGGTTGAACTTCCAACTCATTAAATAAACCTGAGTTCAACTTCCTGGTAGCTATGGTACAGAGCAGACACGCTCAACTAATGGCAATGTGTAAAGAATTTATGGATAACCTCTAGAGTAATAAAGTCAAAATGGTAAACGATAAAAATTCCAAACCTAATTTGAAAAGAAGAGTCAAATTTAATAACCACTTATAAAAAAATGACAAAAGGTGAACAAAAGATATGAAATTTTGAAGTTTTCTGTAGAAATAGCTCCAAAAAGCACAAAGTGTGAATAATTGTTAATGGTTGTGATAGACTGGGACCTAGGCACAATTTGAGACAGACCACAATGAAGCATTGGTCATATACAACAACCAGGTTAGTCATGCTCAAAGATGTTACCTTCTGACTTAGTCCTTTAAGTCCCAATCCACCACAGGAATACTCTTCTAAAGTGCCCATGACCTCAGAGGAGGCACTGAAAGACTCACAGGTTGTCAGACAGAGGCCAACAGCAGGGTCTTACCATGTCCAGTTGCCACTGGTCAGATGGGTACTTCCAGGAAAAGATCTTCTGTAGATTGATTTATCCCTGTAGCTTGAACAGGAGGTCAGTCAACTAACCTTTAGAGTCCACATCTTTGTCCTGGGTATAAGCGGAAGGAAGTCCAGTTCTTCAGGGCTCCTCCTAATTCACAGATTGCAGGTCCAGTCCTCTTCTGATCTTTTGCAGGTCCAGGCAGTGTCCTGAAGTGGGTGCTTGGAGGTACCAGATTTATGTATAGCAACACAGTTAAGCAACTGCATACCTGTTTTGATATATCTAAAATGTAGTAGGGATGCATATGCTGGACCTGCAAGCGCCCCTGGCTTATCCTCCTTTGAGATGCATGGTACCATATTTTTGCCTGTCGCTAGCTAGTAGAGAGGAATGATTCCTGGGCATGCCATAACCAATGAGGTAAAAGTTCCTGGGACCAACCCAGACCACATTGGGCATTTTCAAGATGGTGAAATTATTCGGCCATGCTAAACTTGGGCTGTGACGGTTGAGGTGTGTATGTGGGGAGTGTACTATGGTAATACTAGTCCCCTCCCACATCTAACACTAAAATCCAGTTTGAGGCAGCCACTGTACCAACAATAAACCCAGAGGTAGGAGTCTGGTTGGACAAAAGCACTTCCTTAAGTGGATATACGGAAATTGTCTTTACATCCAGTTAGCTCCCCTTTGACGTGAACCCCAAGTGTTATATGTGAGCCAGCATACCCGTCAGGCAGGATTTGACACTGTAGTGTTAAAAAGGATTCTCGCAGCCCCCACCTTACATATTCAGAGGAGTCATTGTTGCCTATTCAGGTCAGCCATTGTTTGCTTCTGGGAGACATTTCACACCTATTCAAGGTTCACTAGTCACTGGTTGGGCAAAACTAGAGAGTTGATGCAAATTAGCCTGCAGGAACTTCAAGGAGGAAAAATGTTTCTTTTTCTAAAAGTTATTTTTCCCTAATATTTATTAAAAACGAAGCTTCAACATTTAATTGGATTTTTAACAACTAATAAAAATAGTTGTTATTTTTCTAGCTGGTCCCACTCCTGAAATACAGTATTAGTATTTTAATCTGTACTATGGTTTTCTGCATTGGACAAATTGGCTTGCCACAGTGGAAATACGTTTGGGTGCATTATACTGTAAAGACATGCTAACATTAAATGCCTACATGTCCTATTTTTAATTACCATGCAACCTGTCTTGTGGGCAATAAGGCTTACATGGGGTGAATTATAAATATTTAAACTGCCATTTATCTGAGGCACCAGGAAATAGATTTGGAAGGGAGCATTCATTGATGTGTACAAATGATTTCACAGAGAAATACCGGCAAAAGAGATTTTGAAGGAGAAAGAATGGGTGCTGGCTCACAGGCCTCAGGTTTCCACTAACACGGATACATGTATTCCAACATTCAGCCCTGATAGCGGTTCTGCAACTGTTCAAGACTTGCAAGGTGTTAGCAGGAAGGTGAGATGAAGCAGGTAGTCTCCTATTTTGGAAAACAGTAAACAAGGGTGCAAAATAAAGGAAGGTTGTCCCACTTACCTGCATGTTAGCCTATGACAGATAATCTTTCAGGCGCACAAAAGGGCCGGGGAACTCCCTAAATTTCACAATGGTCATCTGTCTCCTCTCCTCAACAGTTAAAAACCTGACTCATTAAAACAGGTCCCTGGAATGTCCCGGAGGAGCCCTGCTGCTCACATCTGCGGCAACCGTGCCAAGTTTCGCACGTCCATGTGTGAGAAGCTATTCCAGTCCAGGATTTAGGATAGGCATAGGACCTGGTGGCAGGAGATTAGCAAACCAATTTAAAAAGTGGAAGAGGCAGTAGATGACTCTTCCTGGCAGTGACAGGTAAAAAGGCCTACTTTGCCTCTACAAATGTTTATCACTGCTATCACTGTCAGTCCTTTACAGCTTGGTGACCTGACTTAGTCACACTCAATTAGAAGGGTACAGATGGTGCGCCCTTCCAGACCACAGAGTCCTGCTCTGGGTCTCAATGCACAAGTTAATTACCTTCGGTAACAATATATCTGTAAGAAACATTAGTAGTGATAGATTCCTTACCTTAGAATTACCCCCAGGCGTCAGACTGGATCTGGAAAGTTTGTCGTCAGCAGTAACCCTGCCCGCCGGTAGGCGTCGTTGTGCGGCTCCGTGTTTGTCGTTGGTGTCGTTGGCGCCGTGATAACGTCGTCGGAGCTACTTAGACGCGCCCATGCGCGCTGACATCAGTTCTGTACACGACTTTCCACGCCAGGAACGCAGAGCCATGCAAGATCCTGACCACTGGTGCCATGATACTAGGGCCCTGAAAGGGATGTCCTTAACCCTAGAAATCAGTTCGCAGAACGGGGAGGATGGGTGGGGTGGTAAGGAATCTATCACTACTAATGTTTCTTACAGATATATCGTTACCGAAGGTAAGTATCTTGTGCATCTGAAAGAAACACGTAGTGATAGATTCCTTACCTTAGAATAGAAACCCAAGCAATAACAACCCCGGTGGTGGGTCTGCGACCCAAGATCACACCAGAAAGTCCTGGAGAACAGAACGGCCAAAGAAGCCGTCTCTCTGGACTTGGTTGTCCAGGCAGTAGTGCTTGGCAAACGTGTGCAGTGAGGCCCACGTAGCTGTCTGACAAATGTCCTGCAAGTGAACGCCACGTCCCAGAGCAGTAGCGGCTGCCGTCGCCCTGGTAGAATGGGCACGCAACCCGACCGGAGGCTCCTTTTTAGCCAAGGAGTCGCAAGCCTTTATGCACAGAACGACACACCGAGAGATGGTCCGCTTGTGCACAGCACGACTTTTCTTGGCACCCACGAAGCCAACAAAGAGCTGGTCATCCACCCGGAACTGTTGTGTGCGACTCAGATATAAAGAGAGCCCACATTTTGGGAACAGACAGTGGAGCCTCTCTTCTTCTTTAGAGGGATGCGGAGGCGGAAAGAATGTGGACAAAGTGATGGTCTGCCCAATGTGAAAGTCGGTGACAACCTTTGGCAGAAAAGAAGGACGAGTCCTCAGAACAACTTTGTCCGGAAAGACAGAGAGAAAAGGAGGTTTAGAAGAAAGAGCCTGGAGCTCACTCACTCTTCTGGCAGAGGTGATGGCAACCAGGAAAGCAGTCTTTAGAGTCAGAAGATGAAGAGGGCAATTATGAAGTGGCTCAAAGGGAGCACACTTCAGAAAAGTAAGAACCAGGTTCTAGTCCCACTGAGGAACAGGAGGAAAAATGTGCATGATGCCTTTCAAGAATCTTTTTACAACCGGGGACTTGAAAAGGGAAGGCTGATCTGGGTGCCTTAGGAAGGTGAAAATGGCCGAGAGATAGCCATTGATAGTGCCCAGAGCAGAGCCCTGCTGGGCCAAAGAGAGAAAAAAAGAAGGACCTCTGAAAGAGGGGCAGAAAGGGTATCCACAGCCTTTGCTGTGCACCATGCCACAAATTTATTCCACCGACAGGCGTATACCGTTTTTGTGGGGGGATGCCTGGCTGCCAAGATAACATCACAGACTTCGGGAGGCAGGTCGAAAGACGTCCACTGCCGCCGTTCAATCTCCACGCAAGGAGGTGGAGGATGGACAGTTTCAGGTGGAGGACTGTCCCCTGCTGCTGCGACAGAAGGACCTCCCGAAGAGGCAGATGGATCGGGGATCGATGCTCATACTGAGTAGCTCTGGATACCATACTCTTCGAGCCCTGTCCGGAGCCACAAGGATGACTTGGGCCCGGTCGCGCATGATCTGCTTCAGCACTCTGGGAAGAAGTGGTATAGGGGGAAAGGCATACAACAGACCGCAACTCCACTCACGATGAAAAGCGTCGCCGAGCGAGTGCCGCCTTGGAAATTCCAACGCGCAGATCTGATGACATTGCTCGTTCTCTTCGGTGGCGAACAGATCTAACCAAGGCTTTCCCCACTGCTGAAAGAGACCTTGCGCCACGTCCGAGTTAGGACGCCATTCGTGATCCAACATGCACCGACGGCGAGTTTGTCCGTCCTGGCGTTCAGAGAACCCACCAGGTGTTGAACCACCATGGACATGCCCTGATGTTCCAGCCAAGCCCAGAGACGCAGAGCCTCTTGGCATAGGGTCCACGACCCCACCCCGTCTGTTGCAGTACCACATGGCGGTGGTGTTGTCGGTGAACACCTGCACTACACTTCCCCGGACAGACGGAAGGAAAGCCTTTAGTGTCAGTCGGATCGCCCGAAGCTCCAACAGGTTGATGTGGAGCTGGGACTCCGCCGGAGACCAGAGGCCTCTGATCTCCGCCTCTCCCATGTGGCTGCCCCATCCCAGAAGGGACGCGTCTGTCACCACTGTGTGCTCCGGTTGGGGAAGGGAGAGGGATCTGCCATTGACCCAATCACGATTCATGAGCCACCACTGCAATTGTCGTGCAGTGCCCTCCGAGATCTGGACGTGATCGGACAGGTTGCCCTGATGTTGCCCCCACTGGAACTTCAGGTCCCACTTCAGAGCCCGCATATGCCATCTGGCATGATCCACAAGCAGGATGCAGGAGGCCATCAAGCACAGCAGTCGAAGAGTCCTCCTGACCGAAACCCAGGACAGGGGCTGAAAGAATGGAATCATAACCTGAATGTCCCAGACTCTCTGTTCGGGAGGATAAACCCAAAACCGCGCAGAGTTCAGAACCGCTCCAATGAAAAGGAGCTTCTGCAAGGGAATCAGGTGCAACTTCGGCACATTGATGGAGAACCCTAGCAAATGCAGGAGGTCTGCCGCCGCCTGGAGGTGGGAGACAACTAACTGGGGGGAGCTCCTTCAACAACCAGTCGTCGAGATAGGGGAAGACTGTAACCCCTGATCTGCACAGATAAGCTGCAACCACCGCCATCACTTTTGTGAACACCCAAGGGGCGCTGGTAAGGCCAAAGGGGAGCACGGTGAACTGAAAATGCTCGTGGCCTACCGTGAATCGCAGGTAGCGCCTGTGGGCAGGCAGGACGGGGACACGGAAATAGGCGTCCTGCAAGTCCAACACCATCATCCAGCCTTGCGGGTCTAGGGCAGACAAGACCTGAGCCAGCGTGAGCATCTTGAACTTCTCCTTCCAGAGAAAGCGATTTATGTCCCGAAGGTTCAAGATAGAATGCAGGCCCCCTTTGTCCTTCTTTGGAACCAGAAAGTAGTGGGAATAGCAACCATGACCTACTTCTGGCGTCGGAACGCGCTCTATGGCCCCCTTGGCCAAGAGGGCCGCCACTTCCTGCTGGAGAAGCGCCAAGTGATCCCTCGACATGTGGTGGTCCCGAGGTGGCATGGCTGGAGGGGTTGCCTCGAAGGGGAGGGAGTAGCCCCTGTCATGCTTGCATACGGGGTTGGCAGGAAGACGTGGAAGTGGTTGGCAAGATGGCCGACACTGTTCATTTAGACGCATGCGCGAAGGTTCCTGTTTCTCGTCAGGGTCACGGTGGTGGCGTTTCGCTGTGGAATCGTCGGGTCTCGGCGTCGTAAGTGAAGCAGCGAGTATCTGAGCGCCTGTATTCTTGATTTAGTGTTATCCGGGGTATTCATTACTTTTCTGTGGCAGCCTGACATTTAGCCACGGGTGTATTTGGAAGTGGTTGTGCTTCGTTCAAACCCTCGCATTAGTCAAGCTAAGAGTACATATTTTGACTAAGAGGTTTCTGGTGTTATACGTTTTCTTTGTATTATTTCCCAGCCCTTAATGGCAGTTTTGGCGCTATTGAGTGCATGAATAATTACATGGTATTCACTTCATGGTTTTCATGTGAATATAACATGCCATGAACAACCAATATGAATCTCAAGTACTAATGCTGATTGTAAGCATTTAGACAAGATTCAGGATGGTTATTTGATTATTTGTTCAACAGTCTCCAGACTATTTATATGGTAAGCCAGAGATTCAAGTACAGAGATATTCATTACTCCCTCCATAAGATAAAACACTGACACTCAGATGTTTCTATCCTAGAGTCAGGAAACCCTCACATTAAAGCTACGCAATCACATCACTCTCAAGAGGAAAAGACAAAGAGATAGAAGGTACATATTAACAAAGCCACACATACTATAGAATTAAGATAGGCAGGGACAGGTATTAATCTTATACTTTCTCTTCATGCAGTAGACGCATACCGAAGCTTTGCAGATATCCTGACCACATCGATTGGAGAAGATCTCTTGTTATTCCCTCCTTCCCTTGTTATGTTTTCCCTCCTTCCCCCTACTCACCATTAGATGTTACCAGTCTCTACTTTGGCATATGGTGGTGAGTGATAGGGTGAAGTTGTGGACCTAACTTCTTCATCCGTGGCACTCCTGAGGCAACAAAAAGGTGAGAGCACGACAGCCCCTTCAGACAATTTGCAGCACCCACTTGCCCGAAGTGATGTCGCGCCAGTGGCGGAGATGATGGCGTATTCGTCCACCCACTGGCGTCTGATGGGCCTGAAAGGTCAGACTAGGAAGGCTTTGAAGTGGATGCTGCGGGGGTGGAGGTGGACTGGCCCGCCCGCTGGCCCTCAGAACCTCCTTGACGGTTCCCACATCCGCGGCCAAGCTGAGGTTGTTGCTGCTGTGGCCTGTGGCTTTGCGAACGCTGTGGGGCGCCCCTTCCGTGGCCACGAAAAGAGCAAAAATCAGAAGTCGAAGGAGGCCGAGCGGCCGACAGGCCCAAGGACTTGGCAGTAGCCCGGGAGTCTTTGAAGTGTTCCAACGCACTGTCTGCTTTGTTGCCAAAAAGGCGAATGCCATCAAAGAGCACATCCATCAAGGTGTTCTGGACATCCCCCGAGAAGCCAATTGTCCTCAATCCGGCATGGCGCCAAAGCGCCACCGTCGTGGAAATCGACCTGCCCAGTGAGTCGGCGGTATCTCGCCCACAACGTATGGTGAACTTAGCTGCATTTCTCCCGGCCGCAATTGCCTGGGAGAGAACTGCCTAGTCTTCCTCCTTGCAGTTGGGCAGCACCTGCGCAACTGTGTCCCACAGAGAGTGGGTATGACGGCCCAAGAGGCATTTAGTGTTCACCGACCGCAGCCCTAAGCTGGCAGATGAAAACAGATTCTTGCCAAACTGATCCATCTTCTCTGATTCCCTACCCAGAGGTGCGGTAGGGAACACTTTTTGGGAAGCTGAGGCTTGGACCACCAAGCTCTCGGGGGTGGGATGTTGGGTGAGGAAGAGGGGGTCGCCCGGAGCCGAGCTATGGCATCGGGCCACGTTCCTATCCACAGGAGCCCCTGTGGTGGGCCTAGACCAGGTGCCCAAAATAACATCAGTCAGTGCTTCATTAAAAGGCAGCAAGGGCTCCGAAGAGGTAGCCGCCGGTTGGAGCACTTCTGTCAAGAGGTTAGTCCTGACGGCCACCGTAGGGAGTTTGAGGTGGACGGCTTCTGCTGCCCTACGCAACACCACTGCGTAACCAGCTCCCTCCTCCATAGCTACGGAAGGAGGAGACAGCATGCCAAGGTCAGGTGAGGTGTCAAGACCACTGGCCTCACCCAATTCCTCTGACCATAAGCACAGTCTTGTGCTAGAGGGTCCTCAGACCCCGCCCAGTCCTCCCCTTCCTCCGAAGTCTGTGGAACAGGCTCAAAATAAGGAGGACGGACATAGGGCATAAAAGGCCCCATCGGCATCGGTCGACGCCGATCCGGGCTGAAGCTGGGGACGACGTCGTCCCGAGGAGGGGGCGACGTCGGAAGCGGTGCCGGGGAGACCGGCGCCAGTAGAGGTATCACGAGGTCAACCGGCGTCGATCCGGTCTGATCCCAGATCCCTGGGGGGTCTGTGGCACCGGAGCCGCCGGCGACACCAGGGCCGGAGCTGCCGGAGATGGCCCACCGGACCCGTAGGCAGCCCAAAGAGTCGGGCCATGGCAGCAAGAAACTCTTGCACCTGGGCAGGCATCGCCCCCACACCAGGGAAGGGGGGGTTACCTGGGGGCGACTTTGCAGGCTCCGCCGTAGCAGTGGGGGTGGCTCCGCACGCACCCTCAGCCTCATCGGCCGAGGGGAGCCGGAGAGCGACAATGCTTCTTCGACTTCTTCTTGGAATGCTTCGACTTACCTGACCCTGAGTGCGAAGACTTAGATCCAGAGGAGTGGTGATGACGACTCCGTGACCGGTCCCTCGACCTCCCACGGGACCGGGACCTTGAGCAGCGAGGAGCCGACTGCCGGGCTTCAAGCAACTTTCGGGACCGCTCCCGTAAAGTCTTCGGGCCATGGCCTGGCAGTCGGGGCACAACTTGGAATCATGGTCGAGCCCCAGGCAGTAGAGACACACGCAGTGGGGGTCCGTCACCGACATCATGCGATGACAGTCCCCACAGTTCTTGAAACCGGGCATCCCTACAACACCAGGAGTCGATCGACTCGAAAAGATGAGGTAAAAGGCCTCGAAAAAGTCAGTCAAAAATTTACTGGGGCTACTTACTCTTCCCGGATCTGTGCTTGCTGGCGCGGAAAAAGCAAGAACTGACGTCAGCGCGCGTGGGTGCGTCTAAGTAGCTCCGACGACATCATCACGGCGCCAACGACGAACGCGGAGCCTCACGACAACGCCTACCGACGCGCAGGGGTCCTGCTGATGAAAAACATTCCGGATCCAGTCTGACGCCTGGGGGTAATTCTAAGGTAAGGTATCTATCACTACATGTTTCTTTCAGATCAGTGTCACAAAATGTCTCCAGCACACATGAATGGTTATGCTGAGGAGACGGTCCAAAAATTCCACAGAGCGACTATGATGAATTTGAGGCAGATGTGCATATCTCCGGAGCCATGTGGGATACCTCTCTCCAACCCAAGACCCATAGATTTACAAAGCATTACTGGCATCACATTTCTTTTGCATTTTAAAGGCTTGAAAATGTAAATTATAGAAGGCACAGCGGCGTAGCTAGGGGGGTGCGGTGGGGGCGGTCCGCCCCAGGCGGCACTATTTTGAGGGCGGCGGCCGCAGCACTGGCCGGTTGCGGCGGCTGTTATAATTTATTTGAGGTCACTACTGTCAGTGAGTGTCCTCAAATAAATGATAAAGGCCACCGCAACGGGCCAATGCCTCGGCCGCCGTTTGAAGTGCGAGGGCTGCTCAGCAGTGCGTCACGTGACTTCCTGCTGCTGCGAGTGCGAGGAGGAAGTTGTGGCAGCAATGACTGAGCGCACTTCACACCGAGAAATCAATTAAAAAAATGTATTCAGACCGGACCCACCCGAGCCAACCCCAAGGATCGCATCAGCCTCGCAGCCCAGGGCACACCGTTGTGTGCAGCCCCAAGCTAATTGCTGCATTCAGTTTCGGTGAGGCCCTACCAGACCTGTACAAGACTTCCGAGAAACCAGACTATAGGAATAGTTAACAAGCATTTACAATGCAACGGTTTCGCCTTTGACAAAGTTAGAGCTATTGGCATTGTAAATGACAAATTGTTTATTTATGTGTTGGTTTTGAAAACAGATAAATAAATGGCATTGTCATTTACAATGTCAATAGCTTAATCTTTCGCAAATGCAAGACCTATTGCATTTGCACCCACACACACACACACACACACAGCCACACGCACACAGAGCCACACACACAGGGCCTGCCCACCCCCCGTACGTTCCTAAGAGAAGACCAAAACATGCCAGAGAAGTCTATAACATCACTAGTACTCGGTATTGGTAAGTGGTAACAAACCCAAATTCTAGGGTCAAAAGTAACAGAAGGCAGACAAATCACAGTTTTACTATGAATGTGTATAGTCGAAAAACACAGTGTGTAGTGAAATTTCAATGGTTAAGATGCGGTGTAGAGAGGACTAGGCAGAATGGGGTGCACACAAACTAAAACAAAGTTGCTTATTAGGGAAAGGTTGTGTGTGAACACATGTACAAATGTGCACTACAATTAGTAAAGGTGATAGCAGATGGCGCGCTGAAGAGCTCATGGGCGTCTATCAACTGTGGAGATAATGCGGAGCCGTAGGGCATGGGCACTCACTGGGTACGTCCACTCCTACAAAGTCGCTGTTAGGGAGAAACTCCTGTGTGCACAAACATAATTATGCATGTACAGTATAACGAATGGCACGTAGAAAAGGCACGTGGCTGTAGGGTGCGATCTGGAAAATGGCAAAGAGACAGTACATGGGCATGAATGCGGATAGGGAAACATGCAGCGTTGCAGTATGACGAATGACCCAGGGTAGAGGGAGCGTGAATGACGGAGACAGTAGCGGAGCAAGGAATAGAGATTGTGTGGAAACAGTAACGGCGCTGTTAAAATGCACATACATGTAATGACGGGTGGTGAAAGAATGTAATACTGGTGAGTCTGGTGTCGCGTACCTTGACAAACTGTAACAGCTAGAGACGGTCCGAGAAGGATATCTTTAAAATTAAAATAAAGCTCTGGGTGAAATAGCCGGTCGTGGCAGGACGGGTAGGTCCAAAGGTGGAGCTGCAAAAACGGAGAGGAAGAGTTAAAGCAGCTACCGGACCGGAGAACCAGCTCACGGACGCTGTAGTAAAAAGAGGAATCCCACGAGTGATGTAGGGAAGTATCCATCGTACAACCAGAGTATGCGGGTGTGGTCTCTTACCTTACAATAGGTGAAGGAATGCCCGGGTAATGTGCTCCACTCGAACGTAAGTCCTCATCCGGGTAATGGATGCGGATGGGGTAAAAGTGGGTGTGTATATACAAGATATGCACTGCCGTGATACGGTTGGTGCATAGGTCAATGGGGGGTATTAATTGGTGAAAGGATAACAACTAGACCGGTAATCGAGAAAGTGATGAGTGGGTCTCAATGTGCGCCTGCGCTAAAGAATAGAGGCAGCTCATGGCAATGAACGTTTGTCGGCCGAAATGCGGGAGGGTCAATAATATGAACGAGGGACAGGAGGAGGGGACTGGACGAGAAACGGCGAGGAGAGGGTCTGTGCTTCAAAGGCCTTTGGGACATATAAGTATTTAGCCATGCATCACATTATCCTGGGTGCCATAGCATCTACTGTTACATCATGTGAAAAGCAATATGCATTGTACTATCCATAGAGAGTTTGCATCCATGTGCCTAAGAGAGCTGTATATTAAAGTACCCGCTCAGGTGTCAGATAAACTGTCATGTGGTATTTGTTTCCTGCATCATGTGGCTAAAAGAGAACATGCACTAACAGTGTAACAATAATAATACAAAGGAAAAATATGACAGCCAGTGCTGCGATCCAAACCTGCTAAGCACAGCTGCACTCTTACCCAAAACATTCACCCCTGCGCCATCTAGGCCAATGGAGTGATAGCGCAAACTCGACCCAAAGGTATTGAAGCACTTTAAAAATAAAACAAGCATTTGCAATGCAATAGGTCTCGCATTAGGAAAGTTTGAGCTATTGGTATTGTAAATGGCAAAGTTTTTATTTATGTTTCTTTTTTTTTAAATAGCTAAATTAATAGCTTCGTCATTTACAATGCCAATAGTTATAACTTTCGCAAATGTGATACCTATAGCATTTGTAATGCAATATGTTTTGTATTTACAAACCGCGAGAGGACAAAAAAAAGCTCCGGACCACCGACTCCTCCCAGGCCTTCAAAAGGGACCTCAAAGTTCTCCTCCTCCAGAGACACCTCCAAAAGTAATTCACGTCCTCTTGCTATTTGTGAGGAAGACTTCCCACTACTGATAATTTCTACTTTCCATGACCATGGAAGTGCCTTCCCAGTGTATGCCTGTGATTGGAGGGTCTGCCTTTTTGCAGTATTTTCCATGTACTGGTGTTCGGTGCCCTTTTGTAACATGCACACACCACTCTGCCCTTGCAACACACGGCTGCTACCTCTCACATGTCTTTGCCTTTGATACTTGCACAAGTGCCACCTTGCCCATGTAACGCTTGTTCCTGAGCCTGAGTGTCTAGCACTTATTGCAGTACTATACCTCTAATTAAACTCTGTTTTCTCTTATAACTGCACACTTGTCACTTTCATTTCCTCTTGTGCACTTTTGACTACCTCATGTATTTTGGTTGCTCACAATTTTTACTCAAGTATTTTGTTTGCTCACGATTGTCACTATTACCTTTACTACCTGTTAGAAAGGCGACCCCGGGGGAGGCAGAAGATGTCTGACTGACCACCCCTAGGTCCACCTCTCCGTCGAGACGTAGCCGAGCGTTACCGAGAGGCCTCCTGGGGGAGGGCCCTCTCCTAGGATCGTACAGCAGAGTAATCACAACACTACAAACGGACACCACACAGGAGGTCAAGTTCTCAAGCTTTTATAAGGAATACGGGTTGCGGATTCTTGGCAGTATATACAGGCGGATCGAGGGATCCGTAAAGTCTCGAAAAGGGGGCGAGGTAGCGGGACAGTCTCGCTTCTGGGGGGAGGAAGGGATACCCTGCGCACAGCTCTCAATCCTCGAGCTGGGGGGTTCCGAGAGGTTCGAGCCGCGGCCGTGCCAGCAGGCTTACAGGATGGTTCAGCAAGGTAGGCCGCGGCGGCGCCAGCAGGCTCTCAGATGGTTCAGCAAGGTAGGCCGCGGCAGCGCCAGCAGGCTCTCGGATGGTTCAGCAAGGTAGGCCGCGGCAGCGCCAGCAGGCTCTCAGATGGATCAGCAAGGTAGGCCGCGGCAGCGCCAGCAGGCTCTCGGAGGGTTCAGCAAGGTAGGCCGCGGCAGCGCCAGCAGGCTCTCAGATGGTTCAGCAAGGTAGGCCGCGGCAGCGCCAGCAGGCTCTCAGATGGTTCAGCAAGGTAGGCCGCGGCAGCGCCAGCAGGCTCTCAGATGGACGACGGGTTACAGGAAGGATGAGTTCGTCTGGTGTCGGCCGTGACAGCGTCAGTAGGGCTTCCAGTCCAGGATACAACTGACGTCCTACTCCGGGGCTGGCCCAGATATAGGACGGAGGTCCTTTGATGTCCGGACCCTCCCGCCTGGGGGGTCAGAGGGGCCGGGATGATGGTGTCCAGACACCCAGCAGGGGGATGGAGCCAGCGCCCAGTGAGGCCGGAGGGCGATCGATACCAGGCGTCCGGGGACGGCTGGAGGGCCATCGAAACTCCTCTCCCTCCGGGATCTGTCGAGTGGCCACTCGACCACCTGGGAGGATCTTGGTGCCTCGATGTCGGGGCTTCGCTGGGGCCTGGGCCGAGGCCACATGGTCGTGACGTGGGGGACCCAAGATGGAGTCGGGCACGGCCTCGTGCTTAGGTCGTGATGGGCCTACGCCGGAGACAGGATGGTGATGGGGATCCGGGGTGGCATCCGGATCGGTGGTGTTGGGGCGTGCGGGGTCGGGCCGAAGGGGCCGCCCGAAATTCGGAGGAGGGCTGGTGTCGTCCGGGGCCCGCCATGCGGGAGGGGTAGGACCACGCCATGAGGCCGGGTCCAACACGCGTCCCCCCCAGCTGAAGGCAGGGGAGAGTCACCCATCTTCTTGGGGATTCTCCTCGCCGAGGCGGAAGAATCTGGACAGGCCGTCAGCATTGGCGTGGTCGTTGCCGGGGCGATGCTCCACAGTGAAGTCCATCCCCTGCAGAGAAATGGACCAGCGCAGCAGTTTCGGGTTCTCTCCCCACATCTGCATTAACCACCGCAGGGGCTGGTGGTCGGTCTGGACTCGGAAGTGGGTGCCGAAGAGGTAGGGCCGGAGCTTCTTGAGTGCCCACACCATGGCAAAGGCTTCCCTCTCGATGGTGCTCCATCGCTGTTCTCTTGCCAGTAGGCGTCAGCTGATGAAGGCCACAGGCCGGTCGATTCCTTCGGGGTTAACTTGGGACAGGACCGCCCCGATGCCGTGCTCCGAGGCGTCGGTTTGGACTACAAACTCTCTACTGTAGTCGGGGGCCTGGAGCACAGGGGCGGTGCACATGGCAGTCTTTAAAGTCTCAAAGGCTGTTTGGCACGCAGGGGTCCAATGCACCTTCTGGGGTAATTTCTTGGAGGTCAGTTCTGTAAGGGGCCCCACAATGCTCCCGTAGTCTTTTATAAATCGCCGATAGTATCCGGTGAGCCCCAGGAAGGCTCGGACGGCGGTTTGGGTGACCGGGGACTCCCAGGCCCGGATGGCGTCTATCTTTGGTTGGAGGGGAGCTACTTGGCCGCTCCCCACTTGGTGTCCCAGATAGGTGACGGACCCTTGGCCTATCTGGCATTTGCTGGCTTTGATGGTTAGTCCGGCCCGCCGGAGGGCCGTCAGGACCTCCCAGAGGTGGGTCAGATGCTCATCCCACTGAAGGCTGTACACCGCAATGTCATCTAGATAAGCGGCGCTGTATTCCTCTAGTCCGGCCAGCACCTGGTTCACTAGTCTCTGGAAGGTGGCCGGCGCATTTTTCATGCCGAAGGGCATCACTTTGAAGTGATAGTGGCCATCAGGGGTCGAGAAGGCCGATCGCTCTTGTGCCCCAGGAGTAAGGCCGATCAGCCAATACCCCGCCGTGAGATCGAAGGTGCTGAGGTATTTGGCGGCCCCTAGGCGATCGATCAGTTCATCCGCCCTGGGGATGGGATGGGCGTCGGTCCTGGTGACTGCATTCAGTCCCCGGTAGTCAACACAGAACCGGAGCTCTGGAGCTGTTCCGGGGGAGGCGGCCTTAGGGACCAGGACAACGGGACTGGCCCAGGGGCTGTTGGAGGGTTCGACTACCCCCAGGGCCAACATCTTGGCCACTTCTGATTGGATGCAGGCCCGAACCCGGTCGGGCACTCGAAAAGCTCGGTGTTTTACAGGTGGGCTGTCCCCGGTGTCCACATCGTGGACACACCACCGGGTGACCCCCGGCGTGAGGGAAAACAGATCCGCAAACTGCCCCAGCATCTTCCAGCAGTCTTGTTGCTGCTCTGGGGTCAGGGTAGAGGAGAGCCGGACCCCTTCGAAGGAGCCGTCTTTCTCAGTGGTGCTGAGGAGATCCGGTAGTGGCTCGGAGTCGTCTTCAGCTCCGTCATCGGTCGCCAGCAGCAGACTCAGTTCAGTGCGGGCAAAGTGCGGCTTGAGCAGGTTAGCGTGTAGAACCCGGAGGGGGTTCCTGGGGGACTCCATGTCTACCAGGTAGGTGACGGGGCTCTTGCGCTCCACCACTTTGAAGGGCCCCGTCCATTTGTCCTGGAGGGCACACGGTTCAACCGGGGACATGACCCAGACTTGCTGGCCCGGCTCGAACTCGATGGAGGAGGCGTTCTGGTCATACCAGCGTTTCATCTCCTCCTGGCTGGCCTCGAGGTTGGCCTCGGCAAGTTCCCGGAACTTCCGAGTCTGATTGCGGAGGGTCAGGAGGTACCGGTAGACATCCGGCGGGGCATCTCGAACTGCTGTCTCCCAGCCTTCCTTGACCAGGCTGAGGGGGCCTCGAACCGGGTGTCCGTACAAGAGTTCAAAAGGGCTGAACCCCAGAGATTTCTGGGGTACCTCTCGGTAGGCGAACAGGAGACAGGGCAGCAGGACATCCCATTTGCGCCGGAGGGGCTCTTCGAGGCCCTTGATCATTCCCTTCAGTGTCCTGTTAAATCGTTCTACTAGTCCATTTCCTTGGGGATGATACGGGGTGGTGAACTTATAGGCGACCCCGCACTGTTGCCATAGGGATCGCATATGCTTTGAGATAAAGTTGGAGCCCCGATCACTCACGACTTCTCGGGGGAAGCCGACTCGGGAGAAGATGCTCATGAGGGCTCGGCCCACCACGGGGGCCGTGATGGTTCGGAGGGGGATGGCCTCAGGATAGCGGGTGGCATGGTCCACCAGGACTAGGATGAAGCGGTGTCCCTGCGA
This sequence comes from Lissotriton helveticus, assembly GCF_964261635.1. Classification (NCBI taxonomy): domain Eukaryota; kingdom Metazoa; phylum Chordata; class Amphibia; order Caudata; family Salamandridae; genus Lissotriton; species Lissotriton helveticus. Next base: position 1,223,666,529 of record NC_136065.1, read on the forward strand.
GGTGCGAGGGTCCAGGGGCCCTACGATGTCTATTCCTACTCGCTCGAAGGGGGTGGTCACCACGGGGAACGGCTGGAGCGGGGCTTTGACTTTCCCCCCGCTCTTCCCGCTGGCTTGACAGGTCGGGCAGGTTCGGCAGTGGTTATGCACATCGGTGCGCATTCTTGGCCAGTAGAAATGGGTCACCAGGCGGCTGTAGGTTTTGTCCTGCCCCAGGTGCCCGGCGAGGGGCACATCATGTGCTAAGTTCAGGAGGAAGTCTCTGAATCGGAGGGGTACGACCAGTACCCGGCCGGCCCTTAGCTCAGCAATCTTCTGCTCACTGTAGAGGAGGTCGTTGTCCCAATAGACCCAGTGGGACCCCGCGGGGTCTCCAGCGGCTTGAGTAGCGGCTTGCTGTCGAATCCCCTCGAGGGAGGGGCAGGTTTTCTGCTCCTGCCGGAACTGTTCGCGGGTGGGGCCACCTTCTTGGCGCCATTGAGCGAGTTCTGGGAGGTGGTTGAGCTCGGTGAGGTCTTCTTGGTCGGGCCCTTGGGGGCCGTGTTCGGGGTCGGCGTCCTCGGGGACGACGGGTGGTGGAGGTGCGGGCCACTCGGGTTCTTCAGTCGGAGCTCCCCCCGCGGGGGTGGAGGCTCGGGCGGACATGGAGCGGGTGGTCGCACAGACCCACTCGGGAAGGCCCAGCATCCCCAGGTGCTCTCTTCGTTCGACGCCGGCCCATGGGGAACTTTCCAGGTCGTTCCCAAGGAGGCAGTCCACGGGGGCATCGTCGCGGACAGTCACTTTCAGCATGCCCGACACTCCTCCCCACTCGAAGAGGATGCGGGCCATCTGGCACAAAGTCTCTGAGTTATCTGCGGACCGGACTGGGCACAGGACGTTCGGAAGGATCTGTTCTGGGGTCACCAGATGGCAGCGGACCGCTGTCACGCTGGCTCCGGTGTCACGGAGGGCTTCGGTCCGGCGACCATTGATGTTGACCCACTGGCGGTATTTCTGGGTGTTGCCGGGGATCGGACCTCGAGGGATCAGGTCGTGGGTACCCAGGCATGCCAAGGTCATGGCGGCGGGCTCCCACTCAGCCTGTTCGTGGTCGTCGTCCTCTTCCTCACTTCTTTCTGCACCCAGGGCAGCCGCCGCGATCTGGCGGGCTGGAGGCCCGGTGGTGCCGGGTTGCTGGTTCATCGGGCAGAGGGGGTCATTCGCATAATGACCTTGTCGCTGGCACCTATGACACGTAACGTTTGGGCGGGGCCCCGGTCTGGCTGGGGGGGCCCCTCTCAGGCCCAGGGAGGGCGACGTGGAGGTAGGGGAGGACCCCTGGGGGACGTCTCGACCCCGGCTCTGGCCTACCCCGCCGCCTCGTGGTCGGTGGTTCCCCGGCCGTAGTCTCCCATCGTGCTCCGGGGCACTCGGGTGCTCGCCCATCGATCCGCCTCGACAGCGAGTTTTCGTGGCTCCGTCAATTTGCTGTCGAGGAGGTGCTGCCGAAGTTCGATGAAACAGTTATTGGACAGATGTTCCCATAGAATGAGGTCGACCAACTGCTGGTAGGTGGTGACATGGCAGCCCAGAGTCCACCCCTCGAAGGCTCTACTGTAATAGTTCACGTATTCCACCCACGTGGTACCGGGGATTTTTTTGCAGTCTCGGAATCGCTGCCGGTACATCTCGGGGGTGAGTCCGTAGCAAGTGAGGAGGGCGGTCTTCATGTGCTCGTACGAGGTCCTTTCGGTATCAGGGAGCTCCAGCAAGGCGTCTCTCCCTTCGTTGATAAACTTCCCCCACAGGCCGGCGCCCCAGTCCTTGAGGGGTACTCGATGGGCGGCCATGGCGACCTCGTAGGCTTTGAACCACTGTTGGATGTCGTCGTTCTTATAGTACTCTTTGACGACATCCTTGGGTATGTGCACCTTCGCGTCCACCGGCGGGGGTGAGGTCTTACTCCCGGCGAGGGCAGACTCGTTTGCCTTGGCTTTGAGTTCTATTTCTTTGAGGACGCGCTCGTGCTCGAGCATGAGTTTTTTTTCCTCGAGGGCTAGCTTCCTTTCTGCCAGTTGGATTTCTCCTTCTTGTCGGAGTCGAGCCAGATCCAACTTGTGGAGCCGGTTCCTCTCTCGTTCTCGGGCATCTTCGGGGAAGAGGCCCGTGTTTGGGGTTGCGGGTCTCCCTCCCGCTGGGTTCACCTCAGCCTCCGGGCGTCCGTTCGGGCCCGGGTTATCTTCACTCGGAGGTGGCGCCTCGCCGGCGTCCACCCAGGCCTGTAGGGCCGATTAAAAGTCTTCTTTGGTGCTTAAGCCAGAGGTAGCGATGCCTAGGTCTTTGCAGAATTGCTTTAGCTCCTTGTGACTGTAGTCTTTCATTTTCTCTTTCTGGAATTCTGTGCTCATGGTCGCAGTGGGTTTCTCTTGGTAGCGAGTGAATCACTCCCTGTACAATCTACGTGGGCTCGGATCCCGGCGCTTGCCACCAATGTTAGAAAGGCGACCCCGGGGGAGGCAGAAGATGTCTGACTGACCACCCCTAGGTCCACCTCTCCGCCGAGACGTAGCCGAGCCTTACCGAGAGGCCTCCTGGGGGAGGGCCCTCTCCTAGGATCGTACAGCAGAGTAATCACAACACTACAAACGGACACCACACAGGAGGTCAAGTTCTCAAGCTTTTATAAGGAATACGGGTTGCGGATTCTTGGCAGTATATACAGGCGGATCGAGGGATCCGTAAAGTCTCGAAAAGGGGGCGAGGTAGCGGGACAGTCTCGCTTCTGGGGGGAGGAAGGGATACCCTGCGCACAGCTCTCAATCCTCGAGCTGGGGGGTTCCGAGAGGTTCGAGCCGCGGCCGTGCCAGCAGGCTTACAGGATGGTTCAGCAAGGTAGGCCGCGGCGGCGCCAGCAGGCTCTCAGATGGTTCAGCAAGGTAGGCCGCGGCAGCGCCAGCAGGCTCTCGGATGGTTCAGCAAGGTAGGCCGCGGCAGCGCCAGCAGGCTCTCAGATGGATCAGCAAGGTAGGCCGCGGCAGCGCCAGCAGGCTCTCGGAGGGTTCAGCAAGGTAGGCCACGGCAGCGCCAGCAGGCTCTCAGATGGTTCAGCAAGGTAGGCCGCGGCAGCGCCAGCAGGCTCTCAGATGGTTCAGCAAGGTAGGCTGTGGCAGCGCCAGCAGGCTCTCAGATGGACGACGGGTTACAGGAAGGATGAGTTCGTCTGGTGTCGGCCGTGACAGCGTCAGTAGGGCTTCCAGTCCAGGATACAACTGACGTCCTACTCCGGGGCTGGCCCAGATATAGGACGGAGGTCCTTTGATGTCCGGACCCTCCCGCCTGGGGGGTCAGAGGGGCCGGGATGATGGTGTCCAGACACCCAGCAGGGGGGTGGAGCCAGCGCCCAGTGAGGCCGGAGGGCGATCGATACCAGGCGTCCGGGGACTGCTGGAGGGCCATCGAAACTCCTCTCCCTCCGGGATCTGTCGAGTGGCCACTCGACCACCTGGGAGGATCTTGGTGCCTCGATGTCGGGGCTTCGCTGGGGCCTGGGCCTGGGCCGAGGCCACGTGGTCGTGACGTGGGGGACCCAAGATGGAGTCGGGCACGGCCTCGTGCTTAGGTCGTGATGGGCCTACCCCGGAGACAGGCTGGTGATGGGGATCCGGGATGGCATCCGGATCGGTGGTGTTGGGGCGTGCGGGGTCGGGCCGAAGGGGCCGCCCGAGGTTCGGAGGAGGGCTGGTGTCGTCCGGGGCCCGCCATGCGGGAGGGGTAGGACCACGCCATGAGGCCGGGCCAACACTACCCATGTATTCTGGTTGCTCACAATTTTTACTCAAGTATTTTGTTTGCTCACGATTGTCACTATTACCTTTACTACCTCATGTATTTTTGGTTGCTCATAGTTTTTACTACCTCATGTATTTTGTTTGCTCACAATTGTCACTATTACCTTATGTAAGTAACGTATGTTTTTGCAACCTGTTCTTTTGTAATGTTTCTCATTATGTTTCATTTCTGTTCCTAATGTGAAGCGCTCTGACGCCTTCGGGTAAAGTCCGCGCTATATTAAAATGCATAAATACATAAATAAATAAATACCGCCTTCGGGTAAAGTCCGCGCTATATAAAAATGCATAAATACATAAATAAATACCGCCTTCGGGTAAAGTCCGCGCTATATAAAAATGCATAAATAAATACCGCAAATCAAACATCCTCGTCACTCTGCCAGCCTGCGACCAGGAAGTCAGGCAGGCCGGCGCGACAACCGTAAACAGGAAGGAGGAGGGCGGGAGCCTACCCCGCCTCCCACGGAAGAGCCGCGATTGTTTGGAGCACCGGAGCAGGCAGGAGCCTACCCTGCGCCCCGGTGCCGAAGGAGGGAAGAAGAGTCCTGCGGCCGGGCCCTGCAGCGGAGGAGAGCCGCCGCACGAAGGAAGCCGGTGAGTGGGTTGCTGAGCTGCGGGGGGAGCATGTGTGTGCGCGCGCGTGCGGGGGGGCTGTGTATGTGTGTGTGCGTGCGTGTGTGTATGTGTCTTGGAGTGCGTGTGTGTGACTGTGGGGGAGGGGGTGTGTGTGTGAGCGAGTGTCTGTCTGCGCGCGCATGTGTACGGCGCGGGGCGCGACGTGCGTGTTCGCGCACACGAATCCAGGAGAAAAAGCTCGTACACCCTCTTGTCCTCCTTCCCCCCAGACTGATCGCTATACGTCTCCAGCTGGACACATGCATCCTTGCGGATGCATTGCCAGCGAGACCCAAAAACCACAGCAGCTCTGCCGTCAGTGCACAAGATCCCCTCCATCTATTTGTCTAACAAAGTTAGAACTGGGCCCAACGATTTCATGCTTTCTAACATACGTGAAATGTTCTAATCTGCCTCCGTCGCCAGTCGCAAGGTTGTGTAATTGTTTCCAGACAGTTCTTGGTTCATAAAGGCTGCTTAGAGCAACCATATGTGGGCGACATCAAAGGCGGCCGAGTGCCGCGATACTTCGGAGGAAGGCGGGAGGAGAGGGGCGTCCTGCGCCGTATTCCTGCTCCCCCGCCCGTTAATAGCTCGTTCGGCCGAGATGGTGTGGCTCGCGGGCACCTTCTGCCGCAATTAACGCTCAGGCTACGATACCGATGGCCTCCACTGATCTTGCCTCAGGCCCGTCGCGGCTCAGCGCTCCCGTGACCGTCCTCCAGCGGGCCTATGTGCGCTGCAGTATAGGTAAGGCGAGCCACCGTGCGGATTGAATAAATGCTCCGCTTTCGGAGCTTCGTGAACTCGCCGCCGCAGAACCTTTGGGACATCGGGGAAAGGATCGGGTTACCCTGGCACAGATGGTGGCCTGCTCCCTGGCACAGCCGCTGCAAGGTCGGGACACACTTTGCAGCATCTTAAACAAGCTACTGCCCGGCCGCCATCTTCGGCGAAATGACGAAAACAAACATTGAAGAAAAAAAAAGTAAACCCGCCCACTGCTGCATGACGATCGCAAGGGGGCGGGATGAGTAAAAATGGCCGGAACGCCCACGAATCTGGTCCGGCCATGACGGACAGATCTCTGTTCCAATGGCTAGCCTCCATTTATGGAGCTAGCCAATGGAACAGAGGGCGTATTCCAAAGCCACATGTTATTCTCATTAGGTTTTCACCTGCGTGAAAAAGCTGCGCAGTGCGCAGCTTTCACTTAGCCTAGACTGATTTAAACATTCTCACCTCTCGTTTTGCTTTTTAGGTTTCGCCTAATAGTAATTAGTTAAGGTGGATTGCTTTATTTATTAGCTCCTCTATCCCGAAGGGACCCTCCATAAAAAAAGTAAATCTTGGCACTTCCTTCAAATGGACAGTGTGAATCTTTCATTGGGAGCACATGCAAACCGTGGACATATTTGATGGTTATTGGAAATTGTCAGTGATAAAACCTGTGATCCTTTTTGAAGGGATTGTTTTTATTTTGCTTTCCCCATCGTTGCTTCTTTTGGATCTACTGCAAAATGTGCTTATCTAGTTTCTTTTGTTTTTGTTCTGAAAAATATGCAAACATAATTTAACTCTAAAAACACAATTTGCAGGACATGCTTCATTCTATTCTGGGAGATTTTAATCACATATTTCAGCAAATACAGTAGCTGATTGCATAAGGAACGATGTGAGGTGGCAGTCGCTGATTCGCTTGTCAACTTGAAAGGCCCACATTCGAGGCTGCATTCATTGGCGATCACTAGATTGGACATGTGAATAAGATTTTAGAAATAATTACGCTCCATATTTTCTAAGATGTAAACATATCTCCATTCCAGGCTTCTTGCGATGTGCAGTGGCGTGCACAAAGAGCTCATAGTCTGTTTCTTGTTTTTAATCTAAACATTATTAGTATTAAACCTTGGCAAATGCACATGTATCTTCCCACACTTTTCAATTTCGTTCCTATTTGTTCTTATTTATCACTTTGATTCAGATTACTGTTGTAAGAGTTCCCAACCACTCCCCCAAGTAAGGAATAGAAGAGGCTGGATACTTTTGGAAAGAGGAGCACCCCATCTGTGACACCGCATGTCTCTTGGGCCGGTCCACCCATACAATCTGGGATTTTGTTGAGCAAGTGCTGTCAATCGTCTCTGAAGAAGTCCGAGTCATAATCTTCCAACCTATAGTGCCAGCTTTGCTGCTGAACCTGAAATTATTCATGCCCGGGCGGCATGGTTTGCCCCGTGAGTCAGTGGGGCCACGAGGAGGCCGGGCCGTGCCGAATTGCTGCTCGCCTGCAAGTTTTTAATTAAAGATGTGCTTGTCTTTTCTTTTAAACTAGCAGCACCTAGTATCTTCAGCTGCCTGCTCTACATGTAGTATTGCAGTCACTCACAGCCGGTGTCTGACTCCATTCGGACCTCATGCCAAGTTAGCTGAAGATTTTTAAACACTTTTTATTTATTTTAATTGTAAGGTCAGATGAAACACTAATAATTGTGTTGATTATCGTAGATGTCGTCAACCACATCCTTGCAAAGATATGAGAGAAACACAACCCTATCTTCCAGTCCGGTCAGAAATACATGACTTGAAGAATTGTCTTTAACGGAGCCTGTCTTAAACTTTAACCACCTCTTAGCGCTTATAGGTGAACAAACAAAAGGCCGTTAGAAAACTCTATTTGCTCAGCTCAGATCATTCATGGTCCCTTACTTAAACCCATAGCATGTTATAAATTTATTTTCGTTAACCCCTTCCCCTTTTTACTAATCTCTCCACAGCAATACACAAGTCCACGTTCCTATTAAATTCTACAATTATTGGCAGTGCGCCACAGTACTCCACAGTTGTGTTATGCCATGATGTTAATATCAGCCCTTGGCTAATAAACAGTTACTGGTATATATTCACTTCCTCTTTACCTCAAATGTCCATCTGCACGGTAAGATGGCATGGGTAAGCAACCCAAAACCCTGCAACTGATTGAGAAGCAAGAAGCAGCCTTAGAAGCTGATTAAGACAGCGGAATGTCCGAAGACTTTTAAAGACCTCTAAAGAGCACTATATGATGTCCCTGAATGTGGTTCTTCCTTACATTAACCAAATAAAGGAGTTTGAACAGTCCTGGCTCAAATTGACATTAAGGGCAGAGTTTGTCCAGTGCCTTTCATTAGCAATAGACTATTCTCTAGGAAACAGAATTAGGTGACCATTCAACAAGACTGCTTTGGATACAGAAGTCATTAACCACCACTCCTTACGCACCACCACCAGGAATCTATTCCTTTACTGTCTGGTTACACTCATCTGTAGTGACTGAATTAATAAAATATCATAATGCAAACAAGTGCATTTCCTACCGATTACTTTAACTTGGATTTATCCTTAAACATACAGTGTGCCTTTATTTTATATGTTATTACCTGAAGGTGAAGGTGAAGGTGAAGGTGAAACTTGGGACATAATAAACATATTTTGTACTTCCAGCTTTGTTTTGAACTTACTGCCCCTCCCAACCCTCAACCCCCTCATGTGGCCTGGTACTGCCCCAACTGCAGAACTCAAGTTAGTCTAGTGATCAGGTGCATTGGGCTCACCTGTAGTTTTCTGAAGGTGCTGCCAGGGGAATTGTGGTCAAACCCAGTGTGGTGGACCGGTCTGCAGACATTGCGGACGTCATGGACGAGGAAGATAGGGGACAAGGGTTGTGCACAAGCTGTGATGTTATGAGTGAGATGTCAGAAACAGGGTAGGTAGAACTGATGTAAGTTTTGGGTTTCCTTCTGCTTTTCCTTCAGCGGCGTAGCTAGGTGGGGGCAGTCCACTCCAGGCGGCACTATGTTGGGGACGGGGCTGTCTAAACCTGGACTGTGTCATGTATGTGCATGTAACTTGCATGATCGAGGTAACTATTAGCGGCAATACAACGTGTCTCTCAGACCTCTTTCAGGTGCTCGCCGTCCCTTTTCCCCAGCGCCCCCCCAGTGGGGCGGCAATCTGAAGGATAGCCCCGGGCGCCATAAGCTCTAGCTACGCCCCTGAGAAGGCAGTAGGTAAGAATCATAACAAATTGAGCTGCCCAGCATCAGAGGCATGGCCACAGAGAGTGCATCCCCACAAAATGATCTCCATTTATGAAGGGTCCATACATTCCATAGAAAGAAGAAACAGCCAGAGTAAAGGAGAATGCATCATGCTTCAAAGATTCTCGAAGCTTTTGCATTGCAGCATGCACCTCCTGCATCTGTTCCAGGTTGGTTGCATATCGCTGGGGTGCTGCATGGTTTATCCCTAGAGTAGAATAAAATTGAAGATGATGGTAGCTGATGAGAACAGCCATGCTAGGATAAGGCCAAGGTTCCCTCTGCAGCAGTGCCTGCTTTCATACTGCCTCTCAAAGGGGGCTCTGCTCTGAACACAAAGATAAGAAGGCAGAAGCAGTGTCAAGCACACCGACCAATTAAAATGGAAAAATACTAATTGTCGCCATGCCTCATGATATCCACACAGAACGGTGTTGTGCTCTTTTAGTCTGCACTGAAGGAAACACTGTCCGAAACACAGCCTTACTGGTACTGATAAGATTTTGTTAAACTGATTTGATTTTTATTAATATGTGTAAAAGGAGTATTAAACCAAGGAGGGGCTTTAGTTTCCATAGTCTGATATTTCATAAAGGGAATAAGACTCAAGAAAATCATGATACCTTCAAACAGTTCCCAACACATTCCCTCAGTCTGGACAATGTGAAGTCCACCTACTTTCAAAATAACGTCTGTGGACTACAACCTCATCCTGGTGGCCTGGCACCTACATTCAGTAACATAATCTCCCCACCACTTATACTCACCACTCAACATTTACTCTCAGCCAAGAACTTTGCATTACATTTTTCCTTCCAGATCATCGCTATTAGGGACACTCGCACTTAGGAAAAGTTGGAGAATTTGCAGCTACCCTGTACCTCAGTACTAGTTCAACATATTGAAGACCTGCTGGTGGCATCAAAGACAAAAACGATTGTAAGTTGGAAACAGTTGCACTCCTGAACCTTCTTGCTGACAATGATTAGATGGCATCACCCACAAAAAAAAGCAGTATTGTAAAAGATAAGTGGTTTATTGTGTCATCACAAGAGAATGAGGCAAGGAAAGTGACCAGAGAATGTGTTCCTCCTGCAGCCGTGAATATGACTCCTCCAACTACCCAGAGGAAAGAAAGGATGTTTCAGGGAATAGTTGGTTACTGTCTTGAGTGGGTTTCAAACTTTTCCCTGTTTGCCAAGTCTTTACTGAGACTTACTCACAGTGACATCAAGGATCCAGTAACATTTAAAGGCCAAAGCATGACCCACTCTCGTAATGCCTGATTATGTGAAGGACTTTTTCTTATTCTGCCATGAAAAAGACGAATGTTGTAAGGAAACTGGGCTAATAACTCTGCAGGATGTGAGGCCTGAGTTAGTAATTGGTCCAAAATTACCCCTTCACCTGGAACCAAGCACCCCATTGTAGTATTTGACTCTCTCAGGGTAGTGAAGCAGAGCAGTACAAGGCCTACCTAGGGGAGGTGGTATTAGCTAATAATCACCATTCAATGGCACACAATAATAACCCTCAATGAATGATTGTCCAGTCTGTGCTTTCTCTTTAGAAAAGGAATCGTAGATTTATTACACACTGCTTAATACTACACAGTAATTTACAAATATACATCAGGCTGGTGGAAATACCTTTGATAACATTGCATTTGACCCCTAAAAATTCATAACCCCAAAAATCACCGTACCCTGCTTCCATACCATATAGCACATTAACATATAGGAGAGCGTCACTTCAAATCAAACAGGCCTATTGGCATAATCAAGGTTATCACATTTACAGACCAAGTACCACATGGAATAATACATCATTCTATCACTAACTTCAGTAACCATAAGTCATCTGCAATCATTATAATTAATAACATTGCAACCATCTGCAATCTTTATATTAATAAAGCATTGCAACTTTTCTTGAAAAATCATTACTGTCAACAATAACACATTTGAAAAAAGCATTGTAAAATTATATTAAGTGTCTGTGTCTTTCTTTAACCAATTTAGGCCACAATACGGGTAACCTTCAAATAAACCATTAAAGACCATTGCACTCTCAGGCTGTGGAACAAGTTTCAGCCATGGAAGCATTCAACTTTAGGTTGAAAAGCCAGGGGGGGTGGCCGAACGGGCTAGGGAAGTTCATCTCAGATCTGGGGAACCGAGTTCGAGTCTCGGCAATGACGCTCAACATCCTATGATTCTGGGCAAAGGAGAAGATTATCTATGATTGTTGTCCATCTTGCTTCTAATGTTGCTAGTGCATTAACCCAGATCGATAACAAATTCATTGCTATGCGTGCAATGAGTATGCATAACTGCCTTGCACTAGACATCCTACTTGCAAAGGCGGTCAGAGTCTGTATGGTGGTGAAGGTGAGAAAATGCTGTTCCTTCATCCAAGGTAACAGTAAAATTATGAATGCATATGTTAGCAACATTACTAATGTTTCTTGTGAAGTCAAAGCTTTTGACGAGTATGGCTTGTGGGAACCGTTGTTTCCTGGTTTGGTGAGATTGGAAAGGGCATTTACAGGTTGGTGAGTGGGTTGACAATTTGGGAGGGGGCATGCTGAAGGTTATACTAATTCCTATAATCATTGTGTTAATTTGTGCAATCATCCTATTTCTTTTGTATAAATTCTTTGAATTATTCATTAATAATATGGGTCTAAAGATGAAGATACAGCATCTAAGAGGAAAAGATGAGAGGGCATATGCATGGGATCGAGTCTATGAATGACTCAAGTTGTTGGAAAAATCGAGTCACAAGAGACAGAAAGTGATGCAAACTGTAGAGTAAATGTAAATATATATATAAATATATATATATATATATATATATATATATATATATATATATTCCAGCATGTGACCTTCCCTTCTTCCAAGTCACGAAACGAGGCGCACACTGGCAATGTAAGTTTGCAAATTTATTTGTCACACAAATTCAATGGACAGACTCATTTCGGCTGCACGCCTTCCTAAATGTCACATTATCATTTCCAACAGTATCGTAATTTATTTTAAAAAAACACATCTTAACTAAATCATAAAGCACGAGAGAGGACTTGCAGTTCATTAGTCATCAACATAAAGAAGGGACCATTCTAGTAAATCATACGTTCATTTAGCAGCCATGATGGGATGCCTAAATTCATTCACATTTATGGCTATGGCATTGTGTGCAAGAGAGAGAATATCATCCATCACTCATTCATTACCAATTTGTGCAAAATGTATAGTTGAGCGAGCATTAGTATGTATATCTATATAATTCATTACCAGGCGTGGCTGAGCCGGCCAAGATGGCAGACAAGCATTCCTAGAGCTCCGGTCGGCTGCCCGCCACACAGATGACAACTACCGCCACCACACACATGAGACACCCCCCGCTGGCATGAAGGACTCCCGCGACCACCCCGGGAGCCTTTGAGAGCGGCGGTGTGGCTGTGATGCGCCTGAAATGACCCGAGTCGATCGCCGCCGGGTCCCACCTAAAATGGCGGCGCCCAGGGACTGACGCCGGAGGTCCCGAGTGATCGGAGCGGACCTCTCGTTTAGGGCTCCGGAGCACTTCCTGCACCCCAGAGGACATCCTGCACGCCCGGAGGGCACTGCCGCCCAGGCACCAGAAACTGCGGTACTGCGAGAGGAGGTCTCCCGGCAGCGACGCGACCTGCCATCCCCCGACCCGCCTGGGAGACCCGGCGGGCCAGAGAGCCACGCAAATCCACCGTGGTCGGACATCCTGGCCCCTGCGTGAGTGGCCCCTGAAAGCGCCGCAGAGTGAGTCCATACGTGTGCCCTCGCTACCCCCGAGATCTGTTGCTGGGGACCCAAGCGGTGGTGAGGGGATGTCCCTGTGGATTCTTCTCTTCAAAATGGCGCCGCCCGAGTAGTCCCGCGGGAGAGCCAGACAACGGGGGCCCCTGGGACCTGTCGAGGCCCCTGAGAACTGCACCCCAGATCATCAACGGCGCAAAGCCCTCGAGGGAACCCACGGCTGCTACAGGTACATTGGTGCGACGGCACATGCGCCCCGCAGCTGGCGAGCCCCACATTTCATTGCCTGGGCCGAGCCCCCCGATGGCCCGTTCGGGACCCGCTGGGTGCCGATGACCCGATGCAACCGCCCCCCTGAGAAGCGGTGAAGCAGTAAGGGGTGCGCGGCAGCGAGAGAACACGTCGGAAGCCTCCCTAGCCCCCAACCAACCCGGCAACGCGGTGGAAAGGTAGGGGGTGCGTGGCAGCGAGAGAACACGCCGTAAGCCTCCCTAGCCCCCAGCCAGTCCGGCAACGCGGGGGGCACCTACCCAGACCCTGTGCCCCATTGACAAGGACCCGCGTGAGTGCGCGACACAGAGCTCCCGCAGCTCGGCGGCGGCCGGCCCACCCAACCGGGGAGGATTGGACAGAGAGGAACCCGGGAGCTTCAACCTGACGACATCGCCACAAGAGGCGCGACCAGCACGTGTGAAGGAGACAGGTCGCGACGTCTCAGGTAGCCCACATCGGACCGACAGGTCATCCAACCACCAATAGGACGACCACAGAGAACGGTGGCCACGACGCCGGCGCCGGCCCAGAGACGCTCACCCTCCCCGGGTCCCTCGCGCAACTCGAAGACCGGAGGGCCGCCGCAGGAGTCGGACATGTCGACGAAGCTGGACAAGGTACTAGCGGCCATCGAACACTCCCGGATGTCCATGGAGACCAAATTCGGGGAATTGGCCTCGGACATTACCCTGTTACGTGATGACCATAGGAAATTGGCAGACAAGGTGAAACAGGAGGGTCAAACGCTACATGAACTGAAACCGCAGGTCCAGCTCAACCAAAAAGCCATCAAAGAACTGCAGGACAAAGTCAACTTCCTGGAACGCAAGGCGGACGATTTGGAAGGGCGCTCCCGCCGGAGTAACATACGCCTGGTCAACCTGCCGGAGGGAGTGGAGGGGGCAGACCCAATTCAATACATTGAGACATGGATAAAAACGTTCACCCGGTCCCAAGACCTCACGCCATTCTTCTCTGTGGAGAGAGCACACAGGGTCCCGGCCGGACGCCCTCAGGCAGGCTCCCCACCCAGACCATTCCTGCTAAAGCTTCTGCATTATCAAGACAGGGACACGATCCTGCGGGCGGCCAGGCAAGCGAAAGTCCTCAGAGTGGAAGACAAAAATGTGATGGTGTTCCCGGACTATTCCCAAGCAGTGCAGCACCAACGCGCCACATTCCAGGCGGTGAAGCAAACCCTACGCCAACACAGGATACAATACGCCCTCCTTTTCCCGGCCCGCCTCAGAATCATACATAAAGCCTCAACACACTTCTTCACAGATCCAACGGAGGCGAGACGCTGGTTAGATCATCGCAATCAGACCCTGTAAGACCGTGAGGATACACCGTCGAGCTCCGCATCCAACAAACGGCGGCGGCTACGATCCAAGAAGGTCACTCTCAAACAGATGAATCGACCACCGACTCCAAACGCGTCCCGGACTTGGAACAAATCATAGCGGATCGACGGAGGGCCATACAAGCGGCGGCGGGGGTCCGGCAAACAGACGTCGAACGGGAGGAGGATCGAGGCCCTCACATCTTCACATCTGAGGACGAAGGTCAGAGCGATGCCCGCACCTCCAGGGACGGCTCAGCTTCTCCGCCAATGGTGACTTCGCAGACGGCGGACATGCTCATCTGCGGGCTGCTGACACAGACCGCGGTAAGACCGAGATGCCCGAACATGCTCGCCGATGGGGAACGCCGGGAAGCCACACCTAAGGTAATGGTGGAAGCAAATGCCCTTGCAGAGACGCGGTGCGGCGGGCGGCCTAGACCTGAGCCCACGGCAACACCGCCGCACCACCCCCTCACACCAAACGAACTAGAGACAGTACAAGATGTACAGTTTGGACCTATTGTGCCAAGCAATAGGCCCCTTCAGTTGGGACTGTTTCTCGGATGTTGTTTCTAAGTTACCCCCCTTCCCATTTTACCTTGATACCCGTACGGGAGAGGACATTTGGTCACTATGGGGACATGTATGGAGGGAGATTATACGGGCAGGAGTGGCTCTGGTTACGGACAAACGGTGGTGGGAAGACCGACCAACACAACTGACAATCTCACATGGCAAAATCCCCTAATGCGGATGTTACCTTTATCACACTTAATGTCAGAGGACTGCACACGGCGAGCAAACGCTATGCGGTCTATGCTTATCTGAAGAGACAGCAGGCCCACATAGCTCTCTTGCAAGAGACTCACTTGACGACGACTGAAGCTAACAGATTACAGAAAAAGTGGAGGGGCATAGTATGTGCCACGGGGTACTCTGCATTCGCCAGGGGCACATTGATTTGGGTCAGACCGGGAGTCCCCTTTAGAGAGCAGACCAGAGTGGTGGATAGGGAGGGACGCTACGTAATACTGGAAGGGCAACTAGATGGACAGTCTATCCTGATAGGCAGCATCTATGCCCCCAACGTGGAGCAGAACGTCTGTTGGGCTCGCCTCACGAACACGTTGGCACATCACACCCACACCCCTTGGCTGCTGGGAGGGGATTACAACTGTGTCTTAGACACGACCCTCGACCGTTCCCCCCCCCCCCACCGCCGCGCTCACCACTTCACAAACAGACGGAATTTTTCAATGCATGGGTCCAACACTGGACATTGACTGACACATGGAGGGCACTAAACCCCACAACGAAACTGTACTCATTCCACTCCATCCCACACGACCTTCGAGTGCGACTAGATAGATTCCTATGCTCACCTGCCATACATACCAAAGCTCGACACACAGACTACCTTGGTAGAGTACTTTCAGATCACGACGCTCATACCCTGACCCTTAGATGGAAACCGCCCCACCCTCCAGTGCCGACATGGAAGCTCCCTCGGGAGTGCCTAACAGACCAGGTATTCACACATGAACATGGGGAACACTTGCAGGAACACTTCAGTCTTAACGCGGGATCAGCATCCTCCAGCCTCAGAGTGGGATGCGCACAAAGTGACGGCAAGGGGCCACTGCATACAACAAGTGGTAGGGGTAGGTATGATCCTAGAACGCGCATTACATGATGCAGAACGTGCGCTGGCAACCCTGTTGCAGGCGGACGACCGCGGAGAAGTGACCCAGCTGCGCGTAGCAGAGGCCAAGACAGAATACGCTGAAACACTGAGGGACTTGCGTAAATATAACTTCAGAAAATACGCCACCAGGGTACACCGGGAGGGCAACAGGGGAGGCACACTCTTAGCCTGGTTAGCTAGACAGGATCCCGACTTGAAACCCATCACGGAAATTACAGACCAGTCCGGTCGACTCCAGACCTCCCAGCTCGCAATCATGCGAGTTTTTCATACATATATCAGACTCCATGTCAGGGTGACCCCCACGCGATGGCCGGCTTCTTCCTCACGTTACCCATCCCCCAGGTTTCACCAGCGGTCCGGAAGGACCTAGACCAGAAAATAACACGAACCGAGATTAAGGCAGCGATAGGAGCACTAGCCAGGAACAAGGCCCCAGGCATGGACGGCTTCCCCCTCGAATATTACCATGCATTTTTAGTTCACCTCGCCCCACAATTGGCAACCCTGTTCGAGGACGCGCTCAAGATGGGGGTCCTCCCCCGTTCCCTCAGAGAATCGCTAATAGTCTCGTTCTTGAAACCACACAGAGACCCCCGGCTCCCGTCGTCTTACAGACCGATCGCACTACTCAACTCAGACTGTAAAATCTTAGGTAAAATGTTAGCAATGAGATATGCCCAGGTCGTACCCAAACTGGTCCATCCTGACCAAAATGGGTTTGTGCCAAACCGCAACACGTCTCACAACCTCCGTAGACTATTCCACATCCAGGACGTGGCGCGTGAACAGTTCCCGAATGCAGCTTGCCTAATCTTAGACCTCGAAAAGGCGTTTGATACTCTCCTGTGGCCATACCTGTTCGAGGTCCTCGCGAAAAACAATTTTGGCCCACGCCTAACCGCTTACACCAGGCTCCTCTACTCGCAACTCACGTCCAGAGTCCGGATGGGTACTTACATTTCTCCTGAATTCAACGTGGAAAGAGGGACCAGACAAGGATGCCCATTGTCACCCCTCTTGTTCGCCCTGGCGGTTGAACCTCTAGCGATACGCCTACGACGAGAGGGCGAAGACTGGGGTATTCCTCTAGCGCACACATGGCACTGTGTATCTCTATACGCAGATGACCTTCTAATCTATGTTAGAGACGCCACGAGTGACCTGACATGCATCGGGAAAACGCTGGAGGAGTTTGCGGACGTGTCGGGCCTCCCAACTGGGGGAAATCCTCCCTATACTCACTGAGCCCCCGTATGGCCCCCTTCGAAGCCCAGGTGGGCGCCCAATCACTTGCATGGAGTGCCGAGGCCTTCCGATACCTGGGAGTATGGTTGTACCACACCCCGGAGGACATATATGCAGGAAATCATCGCAGAACCCTGGCTGGCCTACGATCAGCGGTTAGCTTCTGGAAGACACTCCCACTGGCGCCTATAGGCCGAGTGGCCCTGGCAAAAATGATTATGGTCCCCCGACTGCTGTATCACTTCGTGAACCTCCCAGTGATCCCACCACGATTGTTCTTCAGAGAACTAAACACTCTCCTGACAGAACTGGTGTGGGGAGGGGGCCGGCGACGAGTGGCGCTGTCCACACTCTACCTACCTACCACGGAGGGGGACTGGGTGCACCGGCCTTTGAAGCATACTTTCTAGCGGCCCAACTCCAGTGGCTGTCCTACTGGACGGCGGGACGTCACACAGGGGAAACCATCACAGCTAATGGTCCTCTATCGCAGGCTGCGATCGTCCGACTTCTACTGCCGGGTACTAAACCCATACGAACTCGACCCATGCAAGTGTCCATAGCCCGTACTTGCATGATGCGCATCCACCGCATGTCCAAAGCGCAGCCGCCATATTCGCCCCTGCTGCCACTAGTGGGCTTCCCACGCAGATATTCATATTACTCCCAGGGTACTCTTCGGGTCTGGACAGAGTTGTCAGTTACGGAGATCGAACAGTTAAAAACGTTCGCGCAGATGATGGACCAATATGACCTCCCCCCCGGGCAGTTCTTGCTCCACAGGCAATTAATAGACAGCAGCCGCACACACTGGAACCCAGATGCCGGTGAACCCACGACGCACCCAGTGATTCACACGATCATGCACATGGGAGTGGGGAGACACCTGGTAACGTGGCTTTACAGAGCGGTGCGCTCGTTACTCCTTCCATCTCTCCTATCTCTACGCCAGAAGTGGGAGACGGACTTCGGCAGAGTGGTCCACGATAAGGAATGGAGCTCAGCCTTGGAATTTCCTAAAAAAGTCTCCAGAAACGCCAGGTTCCGCAATATACAATTCAACGTCCTCCATAGAGCCTATCTCACACCGGGCCGCCTCCAGAGGTTCTTTCCAGACACCCACTTCGAGTGTCCCCGCTGTCGAACTCCGGGAGCGGATTTCAAACATATGTTCTGGGATTGTCCCACCCTCCGACGTTTCTGGGACACAGTCCACCGAACCCTTGAGAAGGTCACGGCCATCGCAACCATGAACACATGGGAGGCATGCGCGCTCGGAATTTTCCGTCGACGGAAAGCCGAGAAAACACAACACCGATTTTTATCACTAGCCATCCTCCTGGCAAAGCGCGGAATCGCCATGCACTGGAGGGCCCCCACGGGACCGCCGGAGGCGGCGTGGATTGGCGCGGTAAATAAATGGGGCAAGGCGGAGGAGGAGATACTCCGGGAGGAGGAAGTACGTGGACATCGCAAGCACCCCATATCCCTGGAGTGGGCTCAGCTACTGTATAAATTCACACAGGCGACACGCCCCCAAGAATCACCTACCGCCTCGCAATCCCAAACACGACCGGCCACACCAACCCCCACACCTCCATGACATTGCCATAAGAACTGCATGGACGTCATAAGTGGCCACACCCAGCGACCCTTTAGCACCCGGATGCATACCAACTACGCCCACCACATACTTGCGCCAGGCGACCCGGGAGCACCGACACTGTGCTCTGATAAAGAGACCCAAACCCTCCCTCCCGCTATCCCCTAATTTTCCCCCCCCCCCATGTTATTCAGTTCACCCCTCAGTTCTTAGGAAAGTTAGGAAGCTCAAATTTGACGGGGTACTATCCTTGCATATGGTTCACTGGACAGACCCATAGATAACGACGTCACGATGTCACATGCCACCGCGAACCATACCCACACAGTCGGCGCCTCCTGCGACACCCTCACAGTAACCGACATACCACGAGTTCACCCCCTCAATGACACCGATTGACAGGCTCACGTGAACGACACGGCTCCCCCCGGGGTGGTGCACGCGATCTGGTGGGAGGCCACGTGGTACACGCTACTGGTTGCACGGATAATGGCGGTCGACAGACAACAGACCCCGAACTGAGAAGTGCCGCAAAGTGACTATTTCTAGAACTGTATTTCTATGGTCGCATTTTGCAATGCTCGTCTACCTTTATGATTACTGTCATATTGTTTCTGTAATGCAACTTAAAACCCAATAAACAAATGTAAACAAAAAAAAATCTATATAATTCATTACCAGGCATGTCAATCAACATAAATTCATTATTAAAACATGTGACAGGCCATTAATCCTGCCCTGAATGGGCTTTTTGTCCTGTCAGATACCAACCTTAATGTTCCTCTCACTCGTATAGCAAAAAAAGTTTTCTGCAAATAATTATGCCCTGAATGGGCTTTAACACATCATTATTGTTATTTGTACAACAGGAGTTCATATATTACTACTCTGTTTGCTTTCCTTTATTTATTCTATGTGAACCTAGAGTTCTTTCTCATTATTAAGTCCCCATGGGGCCTTTGTTTGCAACTCGATGATATAACGGGATTCGAGTTTTCTTAATTCTTTGATTCTATTCCCCCTCTTTCTTTTTTGGAGATTTGATCTAAACAATGTAATTTCAACAAGCTGGCATTTGAATTATGTTTCTCTTCAAAATGTCGTGCAACAGGATACGTTGCATCATATATATATAGATTTTTGCAATGATAAAATCATAAAGCGGGTGTGAGTTGTTAGAGCCTGTGTGCGTTCAAATCAAAATGTACACTAATAATTGTATGCAGAGAAATTAATCTACACTTGAATGTACATGAGTATACTGACTTGGAGTTATTACAATTAAAACAAATTAGCTATGACATGTTAAAATTTGTTTTTCAGACTTAAGCTAACTAGGCCTCAGATAGGCCTCAATGCCTTGTTTAAAATGGCTGATTATTCTCGGTTTATATTTCTGCTTAGCACTGCGTGCAGCAAGACGTTATTTATTTATTTATTTCTGAAAGGCACTGTTCTCGGAGACTGTCTGCTAGAGAAAGCTTTAGTAGCCTTTTCGAAGGACCTTCCTTTTGCACGTGGTATTGCATTCATTCATAATGGTTCACTGTTGTTTATGTAACTAGTTTGTTCTGAAATGTCCAAATGACATTAGCTCAGAAGGGCCGAATCAATATTCATGTAGTGGGTTAGTCCTAAGGTGATAGGACAATTCATAATGCTGTAAAACGATTTGTTGAAAATGTAATTCTTTGCTCACTCCTTGCAGGTTTAATGCTTTCTTATGAAGAAAATGGTTGTATGAACCCTTGAATTTGAGGGCGAGCCTTTCCTGACCTCTATGGGGCTGCCAGAATTCTTACTGATTTTGCTGCACATTTGAGACTTTGTCAGTTTCTGATTTTGCCTATTCTGCATTGTTCCTATTACTCAGAGCCTTCACGGCAATTACTTTATGTTACATTTGCATCTTGCTACATCTGCATTGTACTTTTGAATTTTTGTAATAAACTTACATGGTTTTTCTAGATTTTGTTCTAGAACTCACTGTTTGGTTCAGTTCTTTTCTTTTTGACTGTATTTTGAAATGTTGTTTTGAACCTTGTGTCTGGTACATACGGCCTTGTGACTTGATGTAAATACAAGCCCGACTCACCCAACATCTGAGTGCGCTATTTTGGTGCAGATTTTCAAGCGGTAATGCTCACACACAGAATGGAGGCCTAGCTCCCTAATTTGGTGCTTCCTGTAGAATAAGTATAGCTGTTCCGGAAAGTTGTGCTAGCATTTTTCACTACAGTGAAGATACGTGCTATACAGTTGTTTGCAAATATAGCTGCGTTGATATGAAGTCTGGTTCTGCCCATTACTAGTATAGCAAATCTCCTGAGTAGTGATGGTTCTGTATAATGAGTGGCGGAGAATTACTGCACTCCTGAGTCAATTTCCACTTGCAATTTTGCTGGGAAAAACATTACGAAATCTACACACGAACAAGGTTGCCAAATGGGCAAAATATACAATAATCAGTGCACAAACTCTGATACCACATATTATGATTTATTCCAGTCGCTCCAGCTTGTTATTTATAAGGACTGTTCCCAACCCTGCTCCAGTTTAGGAAAGAGCTGAAGACACACATCTACAAAGCGCACCACATCACCATGCAGCAACAGTCCCCTCTTGCCCTCAGAAACCAGCCATGGCTTTAATCAGACACTGACTGTATCTTTATTTATTTATAACGTTTTATGCCTGACTGTGTACAGCGCCCCACTGGCTTTCAGCTAAGCAAATGCCATTTATTTGCATACAATTCCATGTTCACAAGGCACAGCTTTTTTGCAGCCCAGGATTAGTAGTCCTAAATTTATAATGGGATAAACTGAACAGGAGGTACCAGACTGCAGATCAGGGAAACTTCTGAGACCTCTGTGATGATCGTTTCTCTAGCCAAGCCTGTTCTAAATCACCCAACTAGCAGGCATAGTGTAAATACATAAGCCTGGTGTATACTAGTACTATGATGATACTAAGCTGATTGATTTCTTTGTATTTTAGGAGTGACTGTTGTACGCAACAAGAGGCCTGGCGGTATTAGTGTGCTTTACCAGTACTTCCAATCAAGATCGACCTATACCTCATGCAGGAGAAAGGATTGGGAGAGGGCATCAAGTAGTGAAGTAGTTATAGTTAGGCTCAAATTTCACTCGTACAAAACAATTGAAATTCAGCAGTGATAGTTACCTGAGCCAAGTATAACTTACTCAGACCCTCCAGGATATCGCGATTTCGCGGTTTGCCGCAAAATCGGCACGTTTGTAAAAATGCCGCGATTTTTACATAAGTGCCCGCGAAATCGGCACTTTTGTAGAATTCGCGCGGCATTTTTACAAAAGCCGCTATATCCTGGCGGGTCTGTGAAGGTGGGGGAGCCTGATCTCCCAGTGAGTCCCCGAGTGTCTTGAATTCAGGAGGGTTATAGGTGGTTTAGTAGCTCACCGTTCCCCCATCAGTTTAGCACTCCCACAAATCTCTTTCATGACAGCTCCTTAGTTACATCTCTATGCGTACAGTTGGTCCCCCCCCAGGCAGGCAGGCGACTCCAGCACTCAGCAAGCTCAATTGTCTTGCAGAATACATTACTGGCTGCCAGATTTTGCAGTCCCCTCATGGCGGATGGACTCCGAGTCCCCCTCTGTCAGCGATCTCAGCGCGAGGCGCCCTCCTCCTAACCGCATTGAAGTAATATAGGTGGCTCAACCGCGTCGCCTCCAGGCCTCTCCACGCCCCCCAGCATGGGGTCACAGCTGGGGCCCATCATTGCTGCACAGTTCTCACCTGCCTTTTCACTCATCAGGGGTAAATCGCTGTAGTTGCCTTGGCGCCGGTCACTCCTTTACAGTGCTCCCTCTGACTCAGGGCAGAGGCCTGCTGCCTGCCCAGGGGCTGCAACCTCTAGATCCTCGGCCTCAGAATCGAGCCCCTCACAGCACCTCAATGAAGGATGCCCCTCGGAGCAGTCGCTCAGGGGCCCAACTCCTGCAGGCACCCCAGCACAGCGTAGCTCAACCGTAGTGGCCCTGAAGATAAGAGGCCTCTCAGGGGTAGTCCAAGGTCTCCAGCTTCCTCACCCAGCCGCGATCTCATCGGGTCTGCACCAGCAGTGACTCCCATTCAGCCACGTGCCTAGGTCAGTTGTCTGTCCCCGCCGCACACCGAGGTTGTGCTGCAGGGACTCAGCCAGGCCCGGTGGGAGACTCCAGACACCATCTTGGTAGCTCCGCTCCTCTAAGTCTCTGCAGACCTCATTTCTAGAGCTGGTTTATTTTGGGCTTTTCTTTTTTCGTGCTCTAGTGTCAGATCTTTGTCGTTCTGCGAGACCCCGGGGTTTCTCTCCGGATGATGCGAGCGGCAGTTACCATCGGCTTCGTGCACGGAGGACCACAGACCGGAGGGAGAGAGAAAGAGGGGGTGGAGGCACGTGTGAGGAGAAGAAATGGGTGAAAGAAATGGAGAGTGGCTGGGGGCACGTGTGAGGAGAGGAAAGGGGTGAAAGCAAGGGAGAGTGGCTGGGGGCGCATGTGTGAGGAGAGGAAAGGGGTGAAACCAAGGGAGAGTGGCTGGGGGCACATGTGTGAGGAGAGGAAAGGGGTGAAAGCAAGGGAGAGTGGCTGGGGGCACATGTGTGAGGAGAGGAAAGGGGTGAAACCAAGGGAGAGTGGCTGGGGGCACATGTGTGAGGAGAGGAAAGGGGTAAAAGCAAGGGAGAGTGGCTGGGGGCACATGTGTGAGGAGAGGAAAGCGGTGAAACCAAGGGAGAGTGGCTGGGGGCACATGTGTGAGGAGAGGAAAGGGGTGAAAGCAAGGGAGAGTGGTGGGTTTAGAAAGAAAGGGTAGGGGTGAAAGAAAATGGGAGGATAAAGGTGGAGTGCAAAGGTAAAGAAGGGGAGCAAGAATGAAAACTGAGGGTATGGGGCAGGTGAGACGAGAAAGAAGGGGTGAAAGAGAGAGGAAGTGAGCAAAGAAGTCATAGAGGTGGGAAAAAAGGAAAGGGTAGTAGGGGGTGAGAGAAACTGGGCGAATGAACGTGAAAGGTGGAGAAAAGTATAGAGGAGTGAGCAGGAGGTTCAGCCGGCAGTTGTACAAAATCGGATGAATTTAATTCTCCTTATTTAATGCGACACAATATAATTGCATCCTAGACGCTAACAATTACAGGCCGGAATTTTCTGCAGGAGGCGCATTGAGAGATATGTTAACTGTACTGTTAAAGGCTTATCATTATTTACCCTTTTGGCATTCTGCTAATCTCCGATCTATGCCCTGCTTGACAGCTACTCACTCTCCACGCTATTGAGCCCTTTGTTGTAGGAAAAATGGCCAAATAAAATGCCGCAAAATTACTGCTAAATTTCCATATTTGTGCCGCTAAATTTCCATTTTTGTGCCTCTAAATTTGCTAATCCATGCCGCTATATCCTGGGGGGGTCTGACTGGTGGTTACAGCCTGCTGGGGCACGCCCCCCCCCCCCCCCCTTATTCGCCGGTTAAAGGCATGGGCCGGAGACAGCACTTATCTGTGTGTTTAAGAGATCAAGTGAGTGCCAGAAGAGCGAGGCTGAAAGAAAGAGAGATAGAGAAAAGAGCGAGAGAGCGAGAATGAAAGAAAGAAAAGCGAGAAAGAGAGAAAATCGAGAATGAAAGAGAAAAGCAAGAATGAAATATAGAAAATTGAGAATGAAAGAGAGAGAGAAGAGCGAGAATGAAAGAGAAAAGAGCGAGAATGAAAGAGAGAGGAGAGCAAGCGAGAGAGAGAACAGAGAGAGAGAGAACAGCAAGACTGCAAGACAGACAGACAGAAGCGAGAAAGTGAGGGGGAGCAAGACTTAAGGAGACAGATAGTAAACAGAACCATGAGAGAGAGCAGGAAAGAGACAAGAGAGTGAAGGCGACCCCGCTTGTGCAACTAAGTAAATAAATAAATAAACAAGTGTGGCCAAAGCGGACCGCGCTTGTGCAGGCTGGCTCAATATCCCGTGTCTCAAATGTGATCTTTGTGTACTTACACAAGATGAATGCGTCCTTCTGTAAACCGTTGAAATATCTTCCACCTGCAACCATACTCAAGCAGACCGCCAGTACGTGTGCACACATGGGGTGTGCCAAAGAGACAAAAGAAGACCAAAACAAAACGATGGTGACTGTTCCGGCGAGGCGATGTGGCAACATCTAAAGCACCGATCTTGGAACTGCGGAAGGAGCCTGGCATCGACTCTCCCACACCCACCAAAATGGAAAGACAGGCCATCCGAAACTCAAAACAAAACCACGGCAGAAAGCATTCAACACTATAAGAAACAAGCTCTCGGCATTGCTGTGGCGGGGGGCGGGTGAGCGGGAGCGCATTCCTTTGAAGTCTGATGGGGGGGCGGGGGAGCGGCTTAGAAAGCATTCAACGCCTATAGGAAACAAGCTCTCGGCATTGCTGTGGCGGGGGCGAGAGCACATTCCTTTGAAGACTGATGGCCTTTGAAGTCTGATGCAGAGGCTCAGACAAATGGTGTTTGATGTGCACGCACCTACCTCACACGCCTGCCTCACATGAACTGTACGCGATCCGCAGTAGTTTGGTAGACTTTTTGCACCGCTTACTAGAATCTTGCCTATTTATCCCTAACGGGATAAAATAGTCGGGACCTAAAAAGGGTGTTAACACCTTCGCTGCGGCGGCAATTCCGCCGCAGCGCTAGGGGGGAGGGGGGCTGCGCGGCGCTCCCATGCTCGTGACGGAACCGCTCCGTCACGAGCCTCGGGCGCGCTGTGCTTGTGACAGAGCGGTTCCGTCACGGCCCCACCCGCTCAATGGAACGGCCAGCGCAGGCGCGAAATCAGGGCCGGGCGGGCTGTGACGGAACCGCTCCGTCACCAGCACAGCGTGACCGAGGCTGGTGACGGAGCGGTTCCGTCACCAGCATTGAAGGGGCTAAACAAACCTGGTTCAACGACACCTGCCGCAAGGCCAAGGGAGCCCTCTTAGCTGCTATTAAAACAAGCATTGTCAATGCAATAGGTCTCGCATTTATGAGTTTGAGTTATTGACATTGCAAATGACAATGCCTTTTATTTTGTTTTTTAAAACATAAACAAAAGGCATTGTCATTTGAAATGTCAATAGCTCAAACTCTAATAAATGCGAGATCTATTGTATTGAAAATGCTTGTTCTCTCTTTTGCTGAGGGTCAAACACTGTGGATGAGGTAAATATGCGCTGGGGCCTCAAAGTGCCACTGGCGCCAGAGAGGGGTCAGGGCAGAGAGCAGGGAGGAAAGGAAGCAGAAACCTAGGGCAGCATGAAGGTGAATGAGGCAGAAAGTGCAGGAGGCAGAGAGCACGTGAAGGGACAGTGCACAGTGAACCCAGAGAGTATAAAGGGTAGAGACAGAGAGCCGCGGGGCAGAGAGGAGAGGTGAAAGAGACCCCAAAGGTACAACAGGCAAGGAGTACAGGGGAGGGCAGACAGGACAGGGACTGTGAGCAGAGGCAGAGAGCACATGAGGGACAGTGCACAATGAACCCTGAGGGAAAGGGTAGAGGCAGAGAGCCATGGGGCATAGAGGAGAGGTGGAACATACCCTAAGGGTAGAACAGGCACGGAGGACAGGGGGAGGGCAGACAGGACAGGGACAGTGTTTAGAGGCAGAGAGCATGTGAAGGGACAGTGAACCCTGAGGGTATAAAGGGTAGAGGCAGAGAGGAGAGGTGGAAGAGAGCCCAAGGGTAGAACAGGCACGGAGGACAGGGGGAGGGCAGACCGGACAGGGACAGTGAGCAGAGAGAGAAGATGCGAGAGAGTCCAAGGGCAGAATAAACCAGGAGAGCAGGGAGGAGCAGGCAGTGGGCAGAGATTAAAGGAGACAGATGGCGTAAGGGTGATTGTGACAGTAGGCAAGTAGCAGAGGGTGCACAAAGGATAAAGGGCAGGTACCACAAGGGTAGTGAGCACAAGAGTACTGTCAAGTGAGGATAGGGCAGAGAGCACAAGAATACTGCAAGAAGTCAGGAAGGGCAGAGAGCACAAGAGTACAGTCAGAAGTCAGGATAGGGCAGAGAGTACGAGAGTACTGTGAGAAGTCAGAATAGGCCAGAGAGCACAGAAAAGTGAGAGGTAGAAGTGAACGTGGGTGGATAGGGAGAGGACAAAAGACAGAAGACTGAGTAGCAGTATCGGAGCACAGGATGGACAGAGACGTGTGGGGCAGCGGTGACAACAGTAGGGGGCACAATAATTGGGGCAGAGAGCCCCTCACTGCTCACCTGCTCCTGCCCGGGGTATCTACAGGCCCTTACTGCTTACCAGCTCCTGCCCTGGGGTATGTACCGCACCTCGCTGCTCATCAGCTCTTGTTCCGGGCTATCTACAGCAGCTCGCTGCTTACCAGCTCCTGCCTCCTGGGCTTCGCGGCGTTTGACGGCTGAAGGGGAAACCCAAAGAGGGCAGAGCCGGGGAGGGAGGAGAGATAACGTTCTGAAAAGCGGGGTATTTGATTAAAGTCAATGGAGGGATTTTGTTGTCAAAGGAGAAATAGAAGTAAAATAAAAAAAGCACAGAGTGCCTGTGTAGACGGTGCTACGGCTCTCTGCTTACAGAGTTAATTATATTGGGTTGTGAACATTCAGGAACTATTGAAAAAACAAGGTGTATTCGAGCATTTTTGTTTATTGATATGGCAATGATACAGCTATGTATAACTTCACAGTGGATAAGTCTGGAGGCTCCTACTTTTTGTAATTGGAGTGCTAGGATGTTAGTTTGGTATAATCTGGAGTCTTAGGTGTATCTGTTAAGGGGGAGAAGGCGGCGCCAATTGGCCTCTAAGATCTGGGCCCCTTTAGAGCAGTGGTCTCTGTTTTGAATTATCTGTTGTCATCTCTATTGTTGATATTCTGATCCCTTGTTTTATTTCTTCTCTTTTTCTCCTTTTTCCTATCTTATTTTTTGTGAGTATCAATTTAATGTTCTTTATTCCATCCACTGACCTCAATTTCAATTTTTTCAGCAAGTCAAAGGTTGTTATTTTCTTTCTGATCTAGATTTATGTATGTACTCATTTTTGTTTCCCCAACTCGATATATTGTGTCACTGGTGTTATGTATTCTCTTGAAAAACAATAAATAAAGTTAAAAAAAACTTTTAAAAAAAGCATTTGCAATGCAATAGGTCTCGCATTAGGAAAGTTTGAGGTATTAGTATTGTAAATGACACATTTTTTATTTATGTGTTTTTGAAAATAGCAAAATGAATAGCTTTGTCATTTACAATGCCAATAGTTTTAACTTTTGCAAACGTGACACCTATAGCATTTGTAATGCAATATGTCTTGTATTTACATGACTTAGATGTATTAATATTACAAATAACAATGGGTTTTATTTTTTTAATAATTAATACTTAAATAAAAGTTATTGTAATGTATAATGGCAATACCTTTAACTTTTGTAAATAACTTTTGGGAAGATTATGTTCAGTGTATTTTATTTTGATGAAAATCCAAGAACTGAAGTGAAATATTAACATCTTTTTGTGACATTTGTAATAAAGTTTGAAGCATTGAGAGAACATATTAGAACCAGTTGTTGAATGGTTGCACAGAGTGATGCTGTGGCGTTGAGTGGTGCTGTGGCGTTGAGTGGTGCTGTGGCGTTGAGGGGTGCTGCGGCGTTGAGGGGTGCTGCGGCGTTGAGGGGTGCTGCGGCGTTGAGGGGTGCTGCGGCGTTGAGGGGTGCTGCGGCGTTGAGGGGTGCTGCGGCGTTGAGGGGTGCTGCGGCGTTGAGGGGTGCTGTGGCGTTGAGGGGTGCTGTGGCTTTGGGTGGTTCAAAGTGTAATGAATGAGTCATGCTCACTATTATTAATTAATTTTGGAGCTCAATCAGGAATACAAGCCAACCATAGTACCCATAGCTCTAGAATGAATACTCGTGGATGAGCAATACTAGAAAACATATAATAAGTTGACTAAACTATTTGCAAAACTCAAAGACTAGTTTATGAGGTGCATTCAGAGCACAGTCTCGCTTTAAGCAATGCCAGCTGCTCCACTATTCATGCCTGGAAGCATTCAGCACCTAATCTGGATATGAAAAGATTTCCAGTTCCCCATCTGACACCGGGGGATATTGCAGAAGAATTAGAATCTGCAGCAATAAAGCATGAACTCGAATTCTCATTTAAACTGCCAGAATCTGAATCTATAGTAGAATGATCTTCTCCAGCAGAGAAAGCAGCCCATATGCTCCACTTGCTGCTTCTACCGCAGAGAATATGTTGGATAAAAAGAAGGCACAGAATGTACACCTGACCGAAGGGAAATATCACAATGCATGCCTCCAAGAGAACAATGGAGAATGCACTGCGTTGAAAAAAAGATAGCAGGCACACATGGGATTTTGATGAAAAAAAGCTCGAAGAAAGAACGAAAAACAGAGAAATAAATGCATCAAACGGTCTGTCGTAAACATTTTGTCTTGTGCGGTCTTTTAATTTAGAACTAGTAAATTACAAACATGGGTTTTTGCACAATATACCGAGATTAAGAGCAATGGGGTTGTGGAAGCCGTTAGAATGATCAGTTCCTAAGCACCTGGTAGCGTGCCCCAACTAGCAGCAGCCTTTGATGTGCGAGCGAGTGGGGCGGGAGGAGGGGGGGGGCGGGGAGCGGAGCCTTTGAAGTGTGATTACACTGCAGTCAATCAGTTATCCGCAGACACAAATGTGACTGTGTTAACAATGCTAGGTTGCTTTAGTATGTGAGATGCAGTATGAAAAGAAATAAAGACACAGCATTCCGCCTATCGATAGACGATAAAATGAAGCCCAGGGTCAATCATAGAAGGAGCCAAGCTGCACATACAACATTTACGCAAGTTTGAGCTATTGGCATTGTAAATTAAAAGGCCTTTTTTTAACATAAATAAAAGGCATTGTCATTTACAATGCCAATAGCTTAAACTTGCATAAATGCAAGACCTATTGCATTGCAAATGCTAAGCAAACATTAATCAATAATCACATATCTGCACACAAATAAAAAAATGCTACAATATGAAATATAGACATGAAGATTTAAAATACTTTAATTAAATGTCACATCGACTTCTCTTTTTTGCACGTTTCCTTTGCCATATTTTTCACACAACCATCCTCCATTGGTACTCGAACATACTTTTTTTTTTACATATGCACTTCTTGCTTGTTTGGAACTTTAAACTTGTGTCTTCAAAGTTGTCCGTAGCAACAATGTTGCTTATGTACTTTAATTGTTTTTATGTACTTTAATTATTTTTATATAAAGCCTTCTGACACCCATCGGATCTAGTCCGCACTTTATAAATTAGTAAAATAAATAAATAGTGGATGGTAGACTGGCAGATCTGAAATTGTGTGCACTTATGTGCTGCGCAGCAATATAAACAAGAACGAAAGACAGGCCAAAGCAGGGTGAAGGATTGGAGCATGAAACAAAAGTCGAGTGTGTTATGTAGCACTTTTCGGAGGTAAGGATGAAGGGTAGTCGAGATTAAATGGCTTGTCCTGGATCACTTCATATGGTCACAGGTGTCCTGAAAGGGGGGGGGGGGGGAGTGACAGCTTTGAAGTCTCGTGGTTTGTGATGTGAGGAATGTTGGGGTAATTAAAGGTGGCCGAGCGCGCGCCCTTGAAGGCCCCCTCCACTCAAAAGAGCTCCCCTCCATGCATACCCTTCGGGGCTACTTCGGTGCCACATGCTGCGATGCTGGATTTTGCTAACAGCCATAGCATAAGCACAAAAGATGAAACCCAGGCAGTGGCAGATAATTGCATTACTCAAACATGCCCGTGGGCATGTTAAAGAGGACTTGTCAGCCCCATAACATTCAACAACAAGCATGACAAACTCCCCAGGCTGCCGGGTGCTCGAGGGTGGCATGGCTCCAGCTGATATCACGTCCAGGAGGCAGGATGGGGTGGGGTGGTGGGAAGGGAAGGGAAAGCTTCCCAGCCACATTTTAGTTGGAGTAACTGGTAAACATCACATTACTAGAAACAAAAGTGGGCAGTGTAAGGGCACAGGGTCAGGGACAAGAGAAGAGATCGGGCAGAGCAAACGAGTAAATTCTGAACTAGGAACAGAGCATAAGAAAAATAAAGCAGCAAAAAAAAACAAGAACGAAAGACAGGCCAAAGCAGGGTGAAGGATTGGAGCATGAAACAAAAGGCGAGTGCGTTATGTAGCGCTTTTTGGAGGCAAGGATGAAGGGTGGGGAAAGCCTTCAAGGCAGCGCTGGGAGGGGGGCTGTGCACGAAGAAAGGCAGAAATGCCAGGAAGGCAGAAATGGGAGTCAGGGCCTGGCACGGACAGGCTGGGGTAATGCGAGTCACGGCCTGTCGGCCGTGAATGTGAAGCAGTGGGCAGTGAAGCCCAGGAGCAAATGGGTCTGATGCAATTAAGCATGCTGGGGAAGCCTGTAGGGGAACTGCGCGTGCTTGTGTGGTCATGTGATTCGCGTGAGGTGGGGTGGGGTAGTGCGGAGGGAAGGGAAGGGAAAGCTTCTCAGCCACATTTTAGTTGGAGTAACTGGTAAACATCACATTACTAGAAACAAAAGTGGGCAGTGTAAGGGCACAGGGTCAGGGACAAGAGAAGAGATCGGGCAGAGCAAACGAGTAAATTCTGAACTAGGAACAGAGCATAAGAAAAATAAAGCAGCAAAAAAAAAACAAGAACGAAAGACAGGCCAAAGCAGGGTGAAGGATTGGAGCATGAAACAAAAGGCGAGTGTGTTATGTAGCGCTTTTTGGAGGTAAGGATGAAGGGTGGGGAAAGCCTTCAAGGCAGCACTGGGAGGGGGGCTGTGCACGAAGAAAGGCAGAAATGCAGGGAAGGCAGAAATGGGAGTCAGGGCCTGGCACGGACAGGCTGGGGTTAATGCGAGTCACGGCCTGTCAGCCGTGAATGCGAGTCACGGCCTGTCAGCCGTGAATGTGAAGCAGTGGGCAGTGAAGGGGGGGCTGTGCACGAAGAAAGGCAGAAATGCAAGGAAGGCAAAAATGGGAGTCAGGGCCTGGCACGGACAGGCTGGGGTTAATGCGAGTCACGGCCTGTCAGCCGTGAATGTGAAGCAGTGGGCAGTGAAGGGGGGGCTGGCCAAGAAGAAAGGCACAAATGCGAGTCACGACCGCAGTGGGCGGGGAAGCTCAGGAGCAAATGGATCTGATGCAATTAAGCACGCTGTGGAAGCCTGTAGGGGAAATGCGTGTGCGGTCACGTGATTCGCGTGAACTGTTGAAAATCCGCTTGAGAGTCTTTTGAGAGCCTTTGGTGAGCCTTTGGTTTAAGTAGTGGTTTAGCTGCATTAGACTTGCATATTCATTCCTTGCGGAATGGAATAGGCGAGACCTAAAAAGGGAACAGGATCGACAAACCCAAAAAAAACAATTAAAAAAAACAACACTCATGGCAGACATGTTCTATTAGATCAATGATCCCAACACTGCATGAAAGGGATGTGTCCTATAGTAACTTGAAATAAATATAACAGATACATTTCAGTGTTTTATTTTTTGTTTAACTTAACTATAACATCACCTTAATATATATATATATAGCCTACTGGCAGTCAGTAGGTAGTTCTATTTAGGCCCTAGTTTCCATAGGAGAGTGTTTTTTTGTTTTGCTAATAACTTTTGCGCCGTTTGACGAATCTTCCCGAAAGTTTCAAAACTACTTTGCCACTCATTTCAGCTGATGTCTGGAAAGTTTTGCGGTGATTAATCAGGCACAGCCTGGAGAAAAAGGGTGGGGGAAAACAGGTTTTCCCTTTGCAATTTCCTGTAGGAATTTTAGACACTGCTCTAGCCTGAACGGAATTACACAAAACTTGGCAGAAAGGTAGATCTTGGTCCAGAAAGATCTTTTTATAATGTGGTGTAAATCAGTAAAGTAATTTTTAAGTACAAAAAAAAAAGTTTTATGTACAACTAGAGTCGTGGAGGGTCAGTGGATCCGAAAGATCTCATACTCAGATCTGATTGGCTGCCACCACTTCAACCAGGAAGTAGTGGCATCCATCTTGGGACTCGCCCAAGTCCCAAGAAAAACACAAGGGGGAAAGATAGAAAAACTCTGATCCCTAAACCTGGTGGTGAGGTCCCACAGGAACCCAGCTGAGGGTCAAAAACATGAATTCGTAGAAAATCCACATAAAAAAGGCGTGGTCTCTAGCTAGTAAGATATTATGGGGTAGGGGGTCCATGTGCCCCCCCCTTTTCAGGCTGATTTCGGCCCTGGGGACCCCACCCCTGGGCAGAGTTAAAAAAGGGTGAAGCAAACAGTTCGCCCCCCCCCCCTCCTTGGGCTGATTTTAGGCATGGGTTCCCCATCCCACAGGGGGGTACTCGCCCTCACTGGGTAGGAATCTTGTGGTTGCTCTTGCTTGGTAGGACCAATTTCAAAGCACTCGTCAAGCAAGAACAAGAACGAAATCTTGCTCCCAGCCAGTAGGAGCTTTAAAAGGGCTCCCGCCGGCTGGGAGCAGACTTCAGATACATTTCCCTGCTCGCAGTAATGTGGACAGGGAAACAGATCTGAATATCAATCACGCCTGCTAGGAGCAGCATTTTTAGCTGCTCTCTGCGGACAGGAGCAATACTGTCTCCCACTGGATGCAGGAAGCCAACTGGGGCAGTGGGGGCCTTGGGGTTCTCCCCACAGCCCCCAACCAGTATATGGTGGGTGCCCTGAGTGGGCACCAGGGTACCCAACCTCAATGGCTGGGCCTTGGGTAATGTGGTCCCCATGGCCGATATCAGCCCACATACCTCCCCTGACACTTTATTAATTAGCCGGGCCTCAGGGGATGAGGTCCCCGGGGGCCTACATCGGAGCGGGGGGGGGGGCTCGGTGCCCCCTCCTTATTTAAAAAGGAGCTGGGAACCGGCACAGGGAGAGGGGCTGCTTGCCCCCTCATCCATAAATATAGTGGTGCGCCCTGGGAATGTAGCCCCCGGGGCCAAAAGGCCTGGGGAAGGGGACATGTCCTCTTTCCACATAAAATGGCCAGGCCCTGGGAGATGGAGTCCCTGGGGCTGAAATAGGTCTTGGGAAGGAGACTGTGTGCCCCTCTCTTGGTATGGGGAGGGGAGCATTGTGCCCTCCGGAAATATGTTGCCAGGTTCCAGTGGATGGGGTCGGAAGCGGCTCCGGGAGACAGACCCTGTGTCCCTTCCCACTAAAAATGCCCAGCCCCTGGGGGTTGGGATCTCTGGGGCCAAAAGCTGCCCAGAGAAGGAGCCAATGTGTTGGTTGCCTTTGGGGGTTGGCCAACTCCTCCGCCCCCCCCATGGGTCGGATGTATGCAGGGGGTTGGATGTAAGCATGGGGGTTAGGATGTGTGCTTGGGGTTTGTACGTGTGCTTGGGGTTTGTACGTGTGCTTGGGGTTTGTACGTGTGCTTGGGGTTTGTACGTGTGCTTGGGGTTTGTACGTGTGCTTGGGGTTTGTACGTATGCGTGGGGCTTGTATGTATGGGTGTGGTTTGTATGTATGAATGGGGATAGGATGCTGTGGCCAACAACTGTGTGCGGCGTGGGATTTGGCTGCATGGGAGGCCCTCACCATGCACTGCTAATTACCCCACATACAACATCACTCATACCATCTTCTTGCTTTAAAATTGATTTTTTTAAACTGCATGGCGGGGGCGCAAGTTCTATTTACCTCAGGCATGAGTTATAGTTACTTGAGATAACTAGAACTGCTGAATTTCTATTATTGTGTGTGTGTAAAATATGAAGCTAACTAGAATAACCCTGTAACCTGTTATTTTAGTGAATATACATATATAGATTTCTCTATCTATCTATCTCTAGATGGTTTTGTACTACACATAGAGAAGCAGGGAACAATGAATCAGGGGTTTGAATAACGTGGCTACTCACCAGTTTGGTTGCTCAAGGTGCTGAGGGGCAGGTGGGGGGGGGGGGGAGTGCTGCTGATCAGTCTGGGAGTAGACGTTCAGTCGAAGAGCCAGGTCTTGAGGTCCTTCCTGAACTGTATCAACGACACAGATTGGCGGAGGTGGAGGGGCAGGTTGTTTCAGGTCTTGCCTGCAAAGTAAGAGAAGGATCTTCCTCTAGTTCTGATCTCGTGGGACGGATGCCAGGACGAGTTGGGGGGGGGGGGGGGGGGGAGCGGGGATGTCTGGCGGGTGTGTGGAAGGTGAGGCGGTGGTTCAGATAATCTGGTCCTGCGTCATGGAAAGCTTTGTAGGCATGTGTAAGGAGCTGGAATGTGACTCTTGTTGTGTCATTTGGTTGTGACAGGGGATGTCGAGGGCCAGTCTGGCTATAGCATTTCGTTCAGCTGTTTCTGGGTGACACTGGTGTAGAATGCATTGCCGTAGCCCAGTCTACTGGTGATGAGTGCGTGGGTGTCCGTATTTCTGGATTATGTGGGGAGCCATCTGAAGGTCTTTTGTAGAAGACAGTGTGTGGAAACAGGATGAGGATACTGCGTTGATTTGGTGATTTATTGAGAGCGAGGAGTCCAGAATGATGGCAAGGTTGCCTGCTTTGGTCAGCAGGAGTGGGAGTGGTTCCTAGTGTGGCGGCCACCATGAGTCGTCCCAGGCTGAGGGGTTGGGTCCCAGGATGAGTACTTCAGTTTTGTCAGAGTTGAACTGGAGTAAGAACATGCGGGGAGCGCGTGGTCACACGCCCCACTCCCAGGTGCACTGCGTACGAGGATGCAAAAATCCAACTATTTTTTCATCATTCAACTTCTTCTCAGTTTATACAAAATTCATCGTGAGTGCTTGTCATGCTGTTGTCATGATATTCATCAAATCCACACATTTATCGTACTGTATTTAAAAAACTTCTCGTATTTCCCTGTGTCCATCCAGACTTCTTTCGGAAATAAGATCATCATACACTGAGTGGTTCAGAGCAGCATTCTTTTATTTTACTTCAAACCCAATGCATTTCGGGCTAAAATCCAGCCCTTCGTCAGGGGTAACTGTGAATGGATAATTATAATCATGCGTTATTTACAAGTAGGAAGTAGGAAGTAGTTAAAGCTAAGGTCGGGACACTAGTGAAACTTAATTACCTGCAGCGCGCAACGCGGGCTGTGAGAGATGGAAGTATGAGCAGGTATGTTAGGCACGAGAACGTGCTTGTACTATAAAAACGAATATGTTACAGTTCTGTTAAGAGGATAAATGCATGGCAGTAGAGACAGCACTTGTCGAAGGCGACCGCATTAGTTAGAATTGAGTTGTTAACAGAATATTGTACTGACTTTCCCTTAAAGCCTTGTAAAGTTAGTTTGAATGGGGTTACAAATCAGACTATTCAGGAGGGGGGAGCGCTAGTCAAAATCTACAGTTGTAGCCGATAAAAAGGACTTGGACATTTATGCACTTTGCACATTTATTTAGCATTGTTTATTGCTTGCATTTTGAACTTTTTTTAAAAAGAGTCTATAAAAGAAGATATTGATATTTTTGTAAATAACGCATGATTATAATTATCCATTCACAGTTACCCCTGACGAAGGGCTGGATTTTAGCCCGAAATGCATTGGGTTTGAAGTAAAATAAAAGAATGCTGCTCTGAACCACTCAGTGTATGATGATCTTATTTCCGAAAGAAGTCTGGATGGACACAGGGAAATACGAGAAGTTTTTGAAATACAGTACGATAAAAGTGTGGATTTGATGAATATCATGACAACAGCATGACAAGCACTCACGATGAATTTTGTATAAACTGAGAAGAAGTTGAATGATGAAAAAATAGAGTTGGATTTTTGCATCCTCGTACGCAGTGCACCTGGGAGTGGGGCGTGTGACCACGCGCTCCCCGCATGTTCTTACTTAGTATTAGTGCATTCGGGCTGGCACAATCCAGGGACGCACGCAATTGGCAAAAAAATGCTTAGACTAAATGAAACGGAAAATAATGAAAAACATGGTGTGCAGACCACCTACCAATGTTTATAGAGTTGAACTTGAGGCAGCTGTCTTGCAGTCAGGTGGCAACTGCCTTCATTCTGTTGTGAAAGTTGGTTCTGGCGGTACTCTGCAGCTGATCTCTGTAGTTTTTGAGAGGAATTGGGATAGTCTGACGCTGAGTTAGGCCGTTCAGGAAGGAGTGGATCCAGTCCAATGCCTTGTCTTGGATGCCGGCGTCATGGAGTCTCGTGATTAGGGTGCAGTGGGAGACTGTGTCAAAAGCAGCAGAGAGGTCCAGTAGGATAAGGGCTGCGGTTCCTTCCCAGTCGAGGAGGAAGCGGATGTAGTCGGTCGCAGTGAGGAGTGCGGTCTTGGTGCTGTTGTTGCTACAGAAGCCCGATTGGGAGGTGTCCAGGACGTGGCTCTCTTCGATGAACTCGGAGAGTTGGGCATTGTTGGCCTTCTCAATTGGCCGGGAAGGGGAGGAGGGAAGGGAGATGGGTCTGAAGTTCTTGAGGTATATCAGGTCGGCAGACGGTTTCTTCAACAGGAGATTGATCTTAGAGTGTTTCCAGTTATATGGGTAGGTGGCAGTTTCAAATAGAGCAGTTGATGGTGAAGGGATGGAGGCGGCTGCTCTGTGGAAGATGTGGTATGGGCAGAGATCCGATGGGGTTCCTGAATGGATGCTCTTCATGGTCTTGAGTGGTACATCTGTGGTGAGCAAGTCTAGTTGAGGACGATCTTTTGGGATGAGGCATGGTTGCGTGCGGTGGTGGGCATGGTGGCGGGGTCTTGAGTGTCAAAGCTGTTGTAGATCTGCCTGATCTGGTGGAAGAAGGTGCTGAGTTTGTTGCAGAGGTTTTGGGAGGGTGGGGCATCTGGTGTCACTGTTGGGTCTGGTGAACTTTTTGACGATGGCTAATAGTTCTTTGCTGTTGTGAGCGTTGGTGTGGATTCTGTCTTGGAAGGCCGTTTTCAACGAGATGTTCTTCGTGTTTTCGTTCCAGCTGCGAGAGGAGGGGGGAGGGGGGAGGGGGTGAGACCAGTGGTGTCCAATGGGCATGCCAAAATGCATGCAGTGGTGGTTAGTCCAGAGGGATAGTGCAAACAAGTATGCAGTTGACGAGGAAAGAGGGGCCCCTTTTAAATCAATTCTGGGAATCCTTAAGGATTCTTTTCAGTTTGATCAGGAGAATATTGCGATCAGCAGTGTCATGGACTACAGCGAGGTGAAGGAGAATCAGAGCAGCATGCTGGCCTTCATCGAGACTAATAGAATGTACCCCCTTATATTTTGAGGGGCTCTGTTTCGCTACTGGGTCGGAACACTTACTGGCCGTGCAGCATGTGTGCGAAGTTGAGACGGCTGAGTATGTTTTTTTCTTTGATTGGTCACAGCAATACCGGGGTTGCTATTTCTCAAAAAGGGAAGAAATAGGACACAGTGTGATCTGAAACCATTGGGATGGCTTGTTCTGTGCACACAGCAGGCATCTGGATTGTTGTGCCTTCATGGCGCATAGGTATGCCTTGCTTCAAATTACTTTTACAGCCTGCCTCTAGCACAGCCACAAGCTTTGTTGGTTTGCCTTCTTCATGCTTTCCCAAAGACTGAAAACACTGAGATCATTGAAATGAGGAGGTGGGCTCCTGTGGCTCCTCTAAATCTACCCTACTGAGGGAAAATAAATTTTTAGGACTCGCTAGAGCCAGCGCATGCGCTGGTCTGGCGAGACATTTAGTAACTGGCTTTTTGAAGTGCTACCAAAGGCTTTCTCCGGCCACCAGCGAGCGTTACGCGTGCGGGCACGCGCTTACGAGCACAGGCGCCATCTCGCGGGCACCCTTACAGACGCGATTACTTTCACTTTCGCGGCGCCGCCATCTGCTTTTCCTCGCTCTGCTTCTTGCACACCACAGAACGCGTCCCCTTTCACGGCTGCGCGGGCCTTTACTTTAGTGGCCGCACGGCCAATGCTTGTTCAAACAGTAGCGTGTTAATCTTTCCATTTTAATTTAATTTTTCGGATAAACTTGGTTTCTTTAGGTTTCCGCCTCACCTTCCTTTACTTGGTTCGAGCTTAAATGAAATACATAACATATTAGGAATGTTTATTTGCTTTCCTGCACACATCCTGCTCAATTGCCCAGTGTATAAAGAGAGATGCTCTTTTTACAACAATCCTAGCACCTATTTGGTGCAAACGTTTAACGTGCCACCTTCTCTGCGCGGAGGTCGCGAGGCTTGGCGCGCTCCCCTTTCATGGTCTCGCCAGGCTTGTGCAGCCTCAGCAGAGGCACAAGCATGGCAGTCCCGGCCTGTTCCACTCTCACTCCAGTGAAGAGGACCGCCCGGATCACCTTCCAAGAATTTCCCAGAATCCACCACGCCTGGAGCAGCAGTGGAGCCGCCCGAGTGGAGTCACGGATTGGGTGTGTGTGCGTGCGTGTTGCCACGTTCCTGCCACAGGCTGACAGAGGGGCAGGAGCAGTGACGCTTCCCATCAACGCACTGGTGTGTCCTTTCATTTGCATTCAACACCTCTTGCTGGTCAGTCTCCCAAAGCTGCCTCGCTCTGAAACCGGAACTATTCAGGTCTACAATATTCTCTCATCCACCCCCCCACCCACCCACCTACACATTCACGCATACGTGTACTCAATCCGTCATCCATGGCTTTATCTTACCATTCGTCTTCATTCATTTGCTTAACCAGTCGTGCACCCACCCACACACCTCTAGTCATGCTTCTATCCACCTACTAACTCATTCCCTTATCCCCCCTCTCACCTACACACAAGCGCACACAGATAGAGACACACAATTGTTCTGTTGTGAGACTGCAGGCAGACAACACTCGCTGCAGGCATATGCAGAGGTTAGGTGGGACGCACATTTATTTTTAAACTGGAGTGATGTGTAGTTCAAAGTAAGTGTTCAACAGGCCGGATCAAGTGCTGTAATTAAAGGTTTCACTTTGTTAATTTTTTATCACATTTATATGTTGCATGTAAAGATGAAACTTACTAAAGGAGACAGAAAGAAAGGAAGACTAAGACTAATGGCCTGGTGCAATTTAGCTGCGAGGTTAAAACAAGCATTGGCATAGCCAATAGGTCTCACTTTTGGGAACTTATAAGTATTTAGTTATGCAGCACAACATCCTTGGTGCAACAACATCAACTGTTGCATGGCTAAACACTTATAAGCTACAAGGTTTAGCCATGCAACCGCTGATGTTGTTGCACCAAGGATATTGTGCTGCACAACTAAATACTTATAAGGTCCCAAAAGCTAGACCTATTGGCTATGCCAATGCTTGTTAAGGCTTTATGTTTAAACTATAAGGCCATGGCTTGAAAACAAGTAGAGCTGACTGGCCAAAAAACAAATCTGGAAACACACTGTGCAGTGGGATCATCTTGTTGTTGGAAACCAAGACATTCGTAAAAATTGAACAAAAACGTATTCCAGCTGTGCATTCAAAATATGGAACTCGGTCCTGCAGAAAAACCCTCAGACCTAAGGCATGGGAAAAGAGAGCAAAAAACAGATGGATGGAAAAACCATTGTTGAAATTCACTCTGTAAAATTCTAATTCTGGTACGTACTGATAGAATTTTAAAGTGTGTAAAATCAGTTTGGCGTAATACATAATGTGTGTTCTCACAAAGGCGTACAGTTCTCTGAAGTGACAGGATCTTCGCTCAACAAAACAATCAAACTAATGATGTACTAGCATCGGTGGCTCCTCTGCTATGACGAAGGAGCATCGTGGCTCCACCCACCCCCAGCACCCTCCAAAACATGAAAAATAAAACAAGTTTAAAACCTGTTTTACTATAATTTTACTTTTCTTTTAAGTGACTGTGTGCAGAGTCTTGTGTGCAGGACTAGGGAGGTGAAATAACTGGAGGGAGAGTAGTAGACACTATTATCAGTGTGCATAACAGTTTGGCCCACCATCTCAGTAAGTCATGTGCACTGAAACTCCCTCCAACCCGAGTTGCGTTGCTGGGTTGGAGAGAGAAGGCACAGGCTCCCAGTCTGTCTTGGAGTGCAAATTCACGGCACTCAGGCCAATTCTGAAGCTGCTCTCATGCATGAAAGCAGCTGCAGGACTGGCCACGGGGCAGTCTGGGAGCCTGTGTCTACAATGGAGAGGAGCAGAATAGCACGATGCTGGATGGCAGCAGGTAAGTTCTTTTTTTCCCCCCCTTAGTCGTCCACCCCCGCCCCACCTTTCTTCCCTGACACGAGCTGCTCCCGTGTACTAGATGAACATAGGTGCTCTTAGCACCCGCCTAAGATGATCAGCTCCGTAATGCTGCCAACTACAGCATCTTCCAAATACAGTCAAGCACATAGTGTGCTGGCAGCATCAGCACACTAAACTCTACCCACCACGTTTTAAAAATAAATAAACAGAATCCAAGTGTGAATATCTGAGTTTACAATAACAAGCAATGCACAAATTTGAGAACTTGATATTAAAATATAACAATTTATATGCAAGTAATTTGGTTTAAAAGCAAAACAGTGTTAACAGTGAACTAAAAAAATAAGTAGGATCCTCTTCAATGAAACATCTCTTCTCATATATACATGTACATATAAAACTTCTGTTGCAGCCGACAAAACTATTTCTGATAAAACGGTCCAGTTCTTTCTTCCACCTGAAAGGTTATCAGAGAAACATTATGAGTTCCAGGATCACAAATTCATCAAGTGTATAGGCACACATCATTGTTGCTTCATGCTGTTACAACATGGCC
Source organism: Lissotriton helveticus (assembly GCF_964261635.1). Lineage (NCBI taxonomy): Eukaryota > Metazoa > Chordata > Amphibia > Caudata > Salamandridae > Lissotriton > Lissotriton helveticus. The sequence goes on from NC_136065.1 coordinate 1,223,707,743, forward strand.
CAAAGGCGGCAATAGGTGCACACAGCATTGTTGCTAGATGCAGTTACAACACAGGCACCACTGGGTGGACACATCATTGTTACTAGATGCTGTTAGAACATGACCCACAGACGCCACTGAGTGCACACAGCATTGCTGCAAGATGCAGTTATAACATGATCCACAGGCCCAATTGGGAGCACAAATCGCTGTTACTAAGCACAGTTGCAACATGACCCACAACTCGCAATTGTGTGCACAAAACACTGTTGCTCGATGCGGTTACAACATGATCCACAGGCGCCATTAGGAGCACACATCATTCTTACTAGATGCTGTTACAACATGACCCACAGGCACCATTGGGTGCGCACATTGTTACTAAATGCTGTTACAACATGACCCAGATGTGCCACTGGTTGCATACATCTTTCTTGCTAGAGGCTGATGGAGCCGCATAGGTAGCCATGCTACAGGACAGCCCTCACTCACTCGGACGCAACAAGAAGCATTGCTATGTCACGAACCACATATGTTGTATTAAACACAGTAGTCAAACAAGCCACATTATGAAGGAAACGCATGGCAAGAGGCGCAAGCATTTTCCTTGTTAAACAAGCAGAGGGTTCAAGAAGCGTAAGACCACACTCAGATTTTATGTCGTGCCATCATATCATCTTGGAATGGCACCCAAAACAAGTCCCAACAGAGCTAAAAGGCTTTGCCTTCGATAACGTAAAGCTTAAATATATCAAGTAGGCAGTTGTTTGGTGTTCAGCTGCAAAGGCAGTAATGACAAAATACCAGCTACATAGTGCAGCAACAGTACAACATAATCCAAAGTATTATTCACAGACAGTTCAGACCCTTGACTATCAGTCAAGGTCTCGATAACAGGCAGGTCAGTTGTGATGACCTTAAGGTTTACAAGGACAGCCACGACTGCTGGTTGAACAACTGTAACGGAGTTTAGTGCCAGGTCAAGGAGAAGAGCGCTGCAGTGCAAAGGTCCCAGAGGGCAAACCCTTAAACATGCTTCTAAACCCTGCATCTTTAGACCAAAGACCGCAAAAGAAAGAAAAACACTATTTTAGTGACATCCCAAAACAACAAAACTCAAGCAGAATAATGTTATCCCAGTCTTTCTTGCTGCTACTTTACATAACAAGGTTGCACTGTATAGGCCCCTTACGGAAGAAATACAAAATGACTTTCACGCTCCTTTTCCTTTCTTTGAATGGCATTTACTTTGTGGTTGTACAGGTGTTTATCAGTGTTTATATGTTTACACTGGTGAGGGCTATTTCCCTTTCGGTGGGGTTTTATCAGTTATAACCGGTTTAAACCTAAAACCGAAGAGAAGTCGATAAGACAGTAGCTGGGTGCATTATATAAGGGGCTATCAGAGCCTTCGTGGAGGTGCAAAACTGATCTTCTAATGCCAAGAACAGGGCAGACCATGAACTGACGAGGTGATAAAGATGATGCTACTAACCTGTGCATATCTACAGCGGAGACTGCACAGTGTTGGAGCAGGCAAGGTAAAGGGTATAGTTAAGTGCAATAATTAGCCCTTATCTGTCCCCAACAACCATGCCCCTCTCTCCCTATGTTGTATTTACTAAAATGCAGACAGACACACACACACACACACACACACACACACACACACACACAATGTTCTTAAGATTCTCTACATTTATCTCCCCATTTCTGCAAACAAGTTATTCTGCAGTGTGCATGCCCCTTTTCACAATGTTCATGGCGTTTATTTTCCAGATTGTATCCAATTACAAAATATACAGCAATGGCACATAAGCATTACACACTGAAAGGTTTCCCTGCAAATAAGCATGGCACACACATTTTTCCTTACAACTACATTTTGAGACCCCCTCCTTATAAATTTCTAATTGTTTCACAATACACACCAAATGTAGCATGCTTCAGCCTAACACACTAACCAGACAGTCGCTATCGCAGACTTTGTAATTATATATTTATAGAGTTCAAATTTTACCCAAGAGAGTGCCTACAGTATGTAGACAAAAGGTGAGAATATCAAACTGCTTTATTAATTAATAAAAAGCCTGTTCTTTAAGGCTTTTCTGAGATTAACATGTATGGTCAAAAGGCACTGATGAAGAAGTATCATCTGCAATTCTTTAGCTGCACAAACTTAAAAGGACTGGCCAGGCAGCTCTCTCCCTCTTGAAGTGTGGAACAGCGAGCATAGCGTCTGTAGAGGATTTAAGTGTACTGTATTTAGATCGAAGAAACAATCGCCCCAGTTTGCTAAACGGAAGAATACACAAAAGTGATGATGGAATGCTTGAATTAATCTCAGCCACTGGTAATTTACTTAGGGTTGCATCACAGTCCACTGTTATTTTACACACTACGCCACCTCAGTTTGGCCCCAGCCATCTGCAATTCAGCCCTGACCTTACTCCAAGATGAATAGTCCAGTCTGAACTGCCTATAACTTTGGCCTTCATGGACAGGACTGCAACAAATTTGTTGCTTGCTCAGCCTCCTCAGCTAGGACATGGCAATCCAATGTCAGTGCAATTCCATTCAGAGTAAAACAAGTTAATAAGGGCGGAGTCAAAAACAGATGAGTTTTCCTATTTTGGCTCAAAAGGACAATGTATACGCATCTATAGCTAAAACTGCTGAAAAGATTTACACCTAATGTACAAGTCACTTACCGTCGGTAACGATATATCTGTAAGAAACAGTAGTTAGTGTCAGATTCCTTACCTTAGAATATCCCCAGGCGTCAGACTGGATCCGGAAAGCTTTGCGTAGCGGTACCCCTGCGCGCCGGTAGGAGTCGTCTGCGGCTCCGCGTCCGTCGTCGACGCCGGGATGACATCAGAGTACTTAGACGCCATCCTCGCGCGCTGACTTCAGTTCTTATACACAGCTTTTCCGCGCCAGAAACGCAGAGCCATGATTAAAACCGACACTGGTACCATAAAACTAGAGCCCTCAAAGGGAAGAACCTTAACCCTAGATATCGGTTCGCAGAACGGGGAGGATGTGTGGGGCGGTAAGGAATCTAACACCAACTACTGTTTCTTACAGATATATCGTTACCGAAGGTAAGTAACTTGTACATCTGAAAGAAACAGGTTAGTGTTAGATTCCTTACCTTAGAATAGATACCCCAGCAATACCAACCCCGAACCAATGATCACACCAGAAAGTCCTGGAGAACAGAACGGCCGAAAAAGCCATCTCTCCGGACTTGGCTGTCCAGGCAGTAATGTCTAGTGAACGTGTGCAGCGAGGCCCACGTAGCTGTCTGACAGATGTCCTGCAAAGGGACTCCCCGACCCAGGGCAGTAGTAGCCGCCGTGGCCAGAGCGGAATGGGCACGCAGCCTCACAGGAGGTTCCTTTTTAGCCAGTGAACAACAAGCCTTTATAAACAAAACTACCCATCGAGAAATGGTTAGTTTGCGCACCGCCCGTTGCTTCTTAGCGCCCACGAAACCAACAAAGAGCTGGTCATCCACCCGGAACTGGCGTGTGTGGTCCAGATAGAATGAGAGCGCACACTTTTGGGTCCAGGCGGTGGAGCCTCTCTTCCTCCTTCGAGGGATGCGGAGGCGGAAAGAAGGTGGGTAAGGTGATGGACTGCCCGATGTGGAAGGCTGTGACTACCTTGGGCAGGAAAGAGGGACACGTTCTCAAGACAACTTTGTCCGGATGGACAGAGAGGAAAGGAGGTTGAGAAGATAGAGCCTGGAGCTCACTCGCTCTCCTGGCAGAGGTGATGGCAACCAGGAATGCAGTCTTAAGAGTAAGAAGACGAAGAGGACAATTGTGAAGTGGCTCGAAAGGAGCGCACGTCAGAACAAAGTTCAAGTCCCACTGAGGCATCACGAAAGGAACAGGAGGAAACATGTGAGTGACGCTCTTCAAGAATCTATTTACAACAGGGGACTTGAAAAGAGAAGGCTGATCAGGAAGCCTTAAGAAGGCTGAAATGGCAGAGAGGTAGCCTTTGATAGTGCCCAGAGCAGAGCCCTGCCAGGCAAGAGAAAGAGGAGAACCTCTGAAAGGGGGCAGAAAGGGGATCCACGGCCTTTGCTGTGCACCATGCCACAGATTTGTTTCACCTGCAGGCGTATACCGATTTTGTGGAAGGACGCCTGTCTGCCAGAATGACATCACAGACTTCAGGAGGCAAGTGAAATTGCCTCAACTGTCGCCGCTCAATGTCCACGCATGGAGGTGGAGACTGGACAGGTTCGGGTGGAGGACCGTCCCCTGCTGCTGCGACAGAAGGGCCTCCTGAAGAGGCAGACGAATCGGGGGATCGACTGACATGCTGAGTAGCACGGGATACCATTATCTTTGTGCCCAGGCCGGAGCCACAAGAAAGACTTGGGCCCGGTCGCGCCTGACCTTCAGCACTCTGGGCAGAAGTGGTATAGGCGGAAGGGCGTACAACAGACCGCAGCTCCACTCGCGACGAAAAGCGTCTCCGAGCGAGTGCCGCCTCGGAAATTCCAACGCGCAGAACTGATGACATTGCGCGTTCTCTTCTGTGGCGAACAGATCTAACCAAGGCTCTCCCCACTGCTGAAAGAAACCTTGCACCACGTCAGAGTTCAGACGCCATTCGTGATCCATCATGCATCGACGGCTGAGTTCAGACGCCCTGGCGTTCAGGGAACCTGCCAGGTGTTGAACCACCAGGGACACGCCCTGGTGTTCCAGCCATTGCCAGAGGAGCAGAGTCTCCTGACAAAGGGTCCAGGATCCCGCCCCGCTTGTTGCAGTACCACATGGTGGTGGTATTGTCCGTGAACACCTGCACTACACATCCCCGGACAGAGGGAAGAAAGGCTTTCAGAGCAAGCCGGATCGCCTACAGCTCCAGAAGGTTGATATGGAACCGGGACTCCGCCGGAGACCAGAGGCCTCTGATCTCCCTCTCTCCCATGTGGGCCCCCCATCCCAGGAGGGACACATCCGTCACCACTACGTGCTTTGGTTGGGGTAGGGAGAGATCTGCCACTGACCCAATTGCGGTCCGTGAGCCACCACTGCAACTGTCTCGCAGTGCCCTCCGGGACGTGGTCGGACAGGTTGCCCTGATGCTGGGCCCACTGAAACTTCAGGTCCCACTGCAGAGCCCGCATCCGTCACCTGGCGTGATGCACCAGAAGGATGCAGGAGGCCATCAGCCCCAGAAGCCCGGAAGCCCCAGAAGCCCCAGAAACCCGTACTTTCCAGGTTTTCTCGGCCAAAGCTACATCTACAATCTGCTCATTGGCTTATGGTGTTCCCCAGGGGTCTATACTCAGTCCCTTATTGTTTAATATCTACGTAAGACCCCTGGCCACCATTGTGGAGGAAGCGGGGCTGACGCTATTCTCCTACGCCGATGACACCCAAATTGTCTTCTCTCTGTCAGGCAGAGATGAGAACAGCCCCTCTGCTCTAAAGCTCGGCCTGGTACGCGTGGCCAAGTGGATGCAGAAGAACTTTCTGAAATTAAACGGGGAGAAGACAGAGGTGGTGATATTGGGCAAGAATAAAAATCTATGGGGCCCAACATTGGCCTAGTGATATGGGACCCCTTCCACAACCAGCCACAGTGGTCGCAACCTTGGTTTCCTTGTTGAAGACAAGTTATCTATGAGGCAGCAGGCTACAAAGGTTGCAGCGATCTGCTTTTCCACCTTAAGATGGCTCCAGAAAATTGTATGGATGCTGCCCCTATCCACTCAGAGAGAACTGTTGTCCAGGCGTTGGTTGTCTCCCGCCTGGACTACGGTAATGTTCTCTATTTGGGAGCTGATGCTGCAACCATTAAGATTCTTCAGGTAGTCCACAATGCGGCTGCCCGCCTGCTTCGGAAGGTTCCTAGGAGAACTTCAGCATCTTCTGCTCTGCGTGACTTACACTGGCTTAAAATCTCAAGCCGGATTAAATTTAAAGCCTTATGATATCTGTTCAAGATTAGGCAGGGCACAGCCCCTAAATACCTACAGAACAAGTTCAACCATACAGGACTCATCGAACCCTAAGATCTTCTGGGAATGGAGACTTTGTTATCCCAAGATTCAAACTTGCCAGAATGGGCGGGCGGTCTTTCGCTCATCTAGGGCCCAAGCTCTGGAACGCTTTACCAGTTGCTCTAAAATTGGAGAATAACTTGCTGCGGTTCCGGAAGGGACTTAAGACCTTGCTTTTTGAGTGATCTGCCCGTTGTCCTGGTCTGCTCGATATTACCTGATACTTCTTTCTTCTTGAGTCTATCCCTAGCGCCGGGAAACCCACTGCGGGTAGCTGTTGCGCGTTACAAGTTAAAATAAATCAATAAAAATATATAAATAAATAAATAAGCCGCAGCGTCAACCTGACCGAGACTCAGGATAAAGGCTGAAAGATCGGAATCAGAGCCTGAATATCCCGAACCTGCTGTTCGGGAGGATAAACCCGAAACTGTGCCGAATCCAGAACCTCTCCAATGAAGAGGAGCTTCTGAGAGGGACACAGGTGTGACTTCGGCACACTGATGGAGAACCCCAGCAGGTGCAGGAGGTCGGCCGTAGTCGGGAGGTGGCTGAAGACTGTCTGGGGCGAGCCAGCCTTCAACAACCAGTCGTCGAGATAGGGGAAGACTGACACCCCTAATCTGCACAGATGAGCTGCAACCACCGCCATCCCTTTCATGAACACCGAGGGGCGCTGGTAAGGCCGAAGGGGGTACAAAAGGGGGTGGTGATGGACGGAGCATCTGAACCAATCAAACACTCACACCCAGTCAGAAGATCTGGGTTTGATCCATCACCGTTCTTTAGCCCACTCTGCCACCCCAGTTCAGACATGGCCATATGCAAATCAGTCTGACCCTGTGCCTCATGGGAACAGTCCAGCCCGAACTGCCAAGCCATGCCTTCCCTGGACCGGGAACAAGCTTCTGAGGACCGGTTTCTGGCATTACAGCAGTCTTCAGCCCGGCTTGCTTGAATCCAGTGGCAAAGTGAGCAAGGGATTCACGTCTGAGCATACCCTGCCACACTCATGGCGGCCAAAAGCGGTACAAAAGGGGGCGGTGATGGACGGAGCATCTGAACCAATCAACCGTGGCTGGCAGGACGTGAAGGGGCGCCCCTTCCTTGGCCACGAAAGGCAGAAGTTTGCTGGCGCTGGCCCGACAGGCCCAAGGACTTGCCCGTAGCCCTTGAAACGCTCAAGCACACTGTCTGCCTTGTCGCAAAAGAGGCGACGGCCATCAAACGGCATGTCCATGAGTGAGTTCTGGACATCGGACGAAAAGTTGGCGGACCTCAGCCAGGCGTGGCGGTGAACCGCCACTGTCGTGGAAATCGCCCTGCTCAACGAGTCCGTGGTATTCAGCCCACATCGAATAGAGTACCGTGCTGCATCTCGCCCTTCTGCAGGGGCCTGAGCGAGTTTTACCCGGGCCTCCTCCGGGCAACCCGGCAGCACGTCTGCGACCGTGTCCCACAGAGAGTGGGTATAACGGCCCAAAAGGCAAGCAGTGTTGACCGACCGCAACCCCCAAACTAAGTGAGGAGAACAGCTTCTTACCGAATTGCTCATACCTTTTGGATTCCCGATCAGGTGCAGCAGTCGGGAATGCGGTCTGGGAGTTAGAGGCCTGGATAACCAGGCTCTCGGGGGTGGGTGGGAGGACAGGAAGCAAGGGTCGCCCGGGGCCGGGTGGTGGCGTCTGGCCACGTTCCAATCTACAGGGACCAAGTACCTAACAGAATGTCAGTAATGGCCTATTTAAACGGCAGTAGAGGCTCCCTAGAGCTTGCCTGCGGTTTAAGGACCTCGATAAGGAGGTTAGTCCTCACGGCTGCGACGGGGAGCTCAAGAGCCAAGGCCTTGGCCGCCCTCGTCAACACCACGCTGTAAGCAGAATCCCCTCCTCCATAGCCACAGTAGGAGGGGAGACAAATCCAGTGACGAGCGAAGTGTCCAGACCACTGGCCTTCCCTAGCTCAACTGTCCAGTCCTGATACGACTAGCACTCCCGTGCCAAAGGGTCCTCAGACCCCTCCCAATCCTCTTCGCCTCCCATCTCCTCATAGCCGGGTGCAAAGGATGGGGCCGGATCATAGAAGAATTGCTCTTCTCTCGGCGTCGAATGCTGCGTCGAGCGGCGCCGGATCCAGACTGAAGGAGGGACCATGGACGACGTCGTCCGGAGACGGCGTCGAGGGCGACACCCTGGGAGTCGGCGGAGGAGGTCGTAAGGTCGACCAGCGGCGACCCAGATCCGGACCCGGCAGGGCCCTGCGGTGTCGGGACCGAAGCCCCCGGCCCACTTGGGCTCCCAGACGGGGCCAAGGGGCCCAAAGGAGCTACAGTGGAACCTGGAGGAGAGAGCGACCTCATGGCCACGAGGAAGGCCTCGATCTCCTCCGGCGACACATTCAGCCCAGGGACCGGTGTGAATGGGGCTGGCCGCGGCGCCTGCGGCTCCGGCGGAACCGTGTGGACGCTGTCGCCCGAACCCCTGGCCACCAGTGCAGCTTTTAAACTGACCTCAGGCTTCAGCACTGCACACATGCTGATGCAGAGAATCTGCTGGCCTCTAAACTGCCATGCCCCAGGATACTGGAGACTTCTAGGTAGTTTCAATCCCCTGCCCTATTACATACTAGGGGCTTAGGTGGTAGGTCATGCAAACTACAGGGGTACCCCACCATACTGTAGTGTACCCTAGTGTATGTTGGGTGTCTTAACTGTGTTCTAATGTGTTCCTTTTGGCTTGGCACTGGCCCTGGGCCTGGTTAAACAGAGCCCAGGGTCAGTCAGAGTCAGTTACCACCAGTTCCAGTCAGCAAAAAGTTGGGGGGTGCCCAGGGCACAGGATGACTTTGCAACATATATGTTTACAGCTGTTTTTGAAGAGCTAGAAGAGCATGAATGAGTGATAGAGGGAGAAAGAATTCTACCCCACGATGAAGGAAATTAAAAGGCCTTCTCTGATTTCAAGCGCAGCAAGAGACCTGCTATAAATACAGAGATTTTCTACAGAAATCTGCAGGCAGCTTCTGACAGGCACACAGCTAAGGAAGGGGCAGGTCAACTCTACACCAGCACACAGAGAAAACATAGCATAACAAAACCAGAATAAAAAATACGCAACACAAACGAGGCAGACCTACTTTAGGAAAACTTGCATCGCCAAGTCACTCTGAAGGAACAGACACCTGAGGGATCATGGGCTCTGTTATTTCAAATGTTGCTATAATATCCTAGTAGAGAGGAAAAAACTAACATTAAAACTTAAATATATTACAATACATATTTAAATAGCTTTGCCATTTCTTTGAAAGTGGAAGACACATTTTTAAACTGTGCAAGCTGAGGAAATCTCGCTTTATGGAGATAACATGCTGTTATTGTATAGAGTACTATGCATTACATGTACAGAGAGTCTAATAACAACTTGAGAGCGGTTTTCTGACCGAGTGGTTTATGGACAGCTACAATTTATATTCTGTAAGATCGCTGCAGTAACACAATTGATTCACAAAAATTGCGTAGCTGGCAGAGATGCCAAGAGATTTGATTAAAGGTTACTTTATCATCCAAGCCCACCAAAATAATTTTAAATTTGTGATTTTGAGTGTTGTCCATTTACTCATTTTCATTATACATACGTTCTTACAAAATTTCCAATTACCTTTGTTATACGCATGATAATGGACTTACACGTTGTATTCTGGTGCTATCTCACTTTGTGCCCCTTTTTCCACTGTTGATTTGTGATTTTGTATGCTGCCCATTTACTCCTTTTCTTTTTCCATACTTTGTAACACAATTATCACTTCCTAGCTACCTTTGGTATGCCGTTAAATAATGCATTTAACCTGAGTATTCAGCTGTTACCTCACTCTGTGTTCTCTCTTCCAACTGTTAATTTGTTTACACTTTTCCTGCCACCAGCACAAAATGAGGTTGCAGCTTTCCAACTTACGGTTACATCCTAAATCGTATATGCATTCCCTCATGGTGTGTATTTAATTGACAATGTCACATTAACTGTCTGATTCATGTAGAAAGAAGATTCCTTTAAATACATATTAACTTGTTAAATCCATCTTTGCAGTAAATTAATTTTGAGGTCCAGCAATATACAGAGAAGGAGGTAGTTCTCTGGAATCTCTTCCTAAATTTGTATGGGCCATTAGAAGTTAAGTAATCACAAGGGGGAGTCATCAAGATATTTTTTTGAGATCACAAGAGGGTCAAAAATCTGGGAAATTGCCTTTTGAACCGCTCAAAAAGGAACAATGAAATTATCCTTGCTGCTATGCTGCCAACGCCAACTTATTAAATGTTCAAAATGAACACTCCTGATTTTAACATCAATTGCGTCATACTATCTATCAGACCATCAGTGGAAAAGCGACAAGTCAGAGAGGCCTGCTGTACAATAATGATATCCTAGGTCTCTAACTGGTTAAAGGAAGGAAATGCGATCGGGAGAACAGCGACACTAGAAAAAAAGTGCAAAGTTGTAAACCAAGAAGGAGGGCTCTCTGACATACGAGTTATAAGGCCGACGGATACAGAAAATTCATTGAGCACAATATTAACAATGCCAAACTCCATTTTCAAAGAATTGTAGATGCCAACAGTCACAAAGCATATGAAAAACTATTTTCAAAGCTAAAGCTTTTTAATTTAGGGAGGACATCTCTACTGAATTACGTTCCATAAAACAGGTTTCCTACAATGGCTTAACAGAAACTAGAATCTCGTCTGGGTTCGTGTACAAGCAGTAATTTCAAGGTCAGGATAGACTACAGTTTTAAATACATTTATAGTTTTTGTCATAACCCCTACATGATAATTGGATTGCTATTTTGGGCTATCAAATCTCGAACTAAGAAGAACCTTTAATCTAATCTTATTTTATGATCTGCAAGGTGAACGTGTTCATATCTGGCACATGGTTTTGGGACAGTAATCGAAGTACTGAACTGTTATGATACGAGGTGTTTTTTCATTCAGCAGCTCAATTAATTTTAGCCATCAGATGCTCAGATTAGTATAAACCCATCCAAGCATCATTTCACCTGCCCAGTGAGACTTTTGAAATAAAACTTGATTCCATCATACACAAGAAAGGCCATCGCCAGCAGCAAGTCTTCATAGAAAATCAACATATTTCTTAAGGGCTTCGATCCTGATGCAGTCAGCAGAAAGTCATAAAACCTTCCTGGTTAGGAAAGATAAATATCTAGAACTAAGCATTCTCTTTCAGTGACGCACAGTTTGATGAACTTACTTGTGAACCTGCATCTAACCCAACCCTTCTGCAAAGAGTTGAAAATCTGTAATTCCACTTCTATTAGTAAAAATTGTTTATCTTTCCTACTTGTTCCCTCACCTACATCTACTCTTCCCTCCAAGGGCCAAACATTCAATCTTCGAATTCTGATGCAAACATTTGACTTACAAAATCTGTAGGCGAAGTCATTTTATTTTTATAAATAAATGTATAAATAAATACCCAAATGCACAATTAGTGTAACAGAGAGAAAATAAAGGCACAATGTTGTGGAAAACAAAATATATTCCTAAACCTGCATCAGAGAAGGAGAAGTAATAGAATAAAATTTGAACAACTGGATCCATCTTTAAAACAGGATACAAAAAAGAAAATCAGTCATGAGAAGATCCTCGTTTTCACAGCTTGGTGAAATAGTAATCACCAGTAATTTTAGGGAGTAGGCATTGGCTGTGATAGCCGTTTAGTACAGCTTGTTGAAATCGTTTGCCCATCTACTTAAAGATTTGACTGAAGATGCCTAAATTACCATTCTTTTACTTCTATAGCAAGGTATTTCAAGATCCTAGGATACACTTCACAATAAAGATGCTGGTGCTTACCCTCCAGTCCTGGGGGCTCAGAGCTATGACCCCCTGATTCCGCTCTCTATTATCCTGATTGGCTTCTTTCTCTTCGTCTTGTTTCAAAGGTTCTGTTTGAAGTAGGAGGAAAATAGAAAAGCCAAAAGTGTGATATAAAACAGTACATAACTGAATTATCATCCTTGTGATCATCAAACCAACTGCTCCTTTCCTCTTAGATCACAGACCAACAGCAGAGCCCCCCATAACATGATTCTACCATACAAACTGTAAGCCACCAAGACAGGCATGCCCCTTTCAAACGGACACCACAATCACCACAGCACACAAAGTAACAGGTCATCAAACCAGATGGTTCCTCCCTCTAACACTTGCACTGAGACACCAAACATAATGGAAACAACTAAGACAGACTGGTGATTCCCTCCAACATCATAGAAGACTCTAGACAAGAGTATATTGTAAACCAATGAAGGATAATTAAGGCTGCGCCCTTCCTATTCTAACACCCATTAAACTGGATATTGCCTTATCCCATCATTATACTCTCCGCTTAACCTAACACAATAGCCAATTACACAGGCAGTTACATGTAATCTATCTAATTTCAAGATCAAACCACTTGATCTTTTCTCTGTGGCAACCTCAAACATTAGAGGAAATTTGTCTTCAAACCAGCAAACCGTTCTTGTATGCCCAATTCAGGAAGTCACTCCATTCTATATAAAACAGTGCATTTTAGACAATTTCTCGTGTGAAAACTGAGCCTAACTCAGCCCTATCCACCTGCAAACCCGTAACTGCAAAGAAAGAACACTTTCTGGGAGACTGAACTATAGAACGTTTATATCAGTTAACCAAACGTGTCCTAACACCCTCTAGCCAAAAATCATGAATCATGTCGATAAAAAAAAACCTTTGCAAGCTAACAGCAAGAGAACAGTATACATGAAAGCTTTACAAGATGCACTACAGAAACAATTCTGACCTGAAAGTGGAAGGGTTGAGAATATATGGGGAGTATATTTAGAATAAAAGAGAATGCTTCTCTATAAAGTAGACTGAACTAGGATCAAAATTACACAGATAAAACCTCTGTTAGTAGGAGAGGTGCTTGGTAATCGACCATGACCGAGAGAACGAAAAAAGAAGGCAAGAGGCAGTATGTGGCATCCTTGCATTAAACAGTAAGGTAATTTACTAAGCGTTTAATCAAACTTCTTGGATAGTCAGATGTACTAGGTCACCCAGCAGGGCAAGGTAAGGCACTTGCATTCACCAGAGCCTAAAGAAATATTTTCAGTACTACCCTGGAAAACTGATTAATGGTAGCCTGCCATGCTTTGGAATGTCTCCAGTTACTTCCGCCTTAGCATTATTATAGGTAAGCACACATCTTTGGGTCAGGCTTAACAGTGCAGCTGTTGCCAAGCGTTATGTGATCAACAAAAAAAAGAGCTTTAAGATACTCTACTGAGAGAGCGGCTTAGGTCTTCCCACGTAATGGTTAACTTAGAAAATGTTATTAGATAGAAATTGTGTGATGCCACCCAAAAAAGTGCTTTTGCATTCTTGAGGAACTCCCCTCAGCCAAGATGGCTACCACAAATTGAAATATAATGAATAGCAGTGTGAGAAGGGTTTTGGATCCACCTACATGTTGGGTAGATGAAGTACAGCATTTTATAAAGCGGAATTTGCACATGGTTGCCCATAAAACAAGAGTGCTGGCTGCACTCCTACAGGGTCTTGTGGGGTTTCCCCACACGTAAACTAGCCACCACGTTTGAAAGCAGTGTCAGATGGGTTTTGGTACATCACATATATTGGTTTTAATGAGTACAGCATTGCTTGGGCAAACGTTTTGTGCTGGTATTGAAAATCAATGATTATTACACCCCACTGGCTCATGGGTGAGGATGCCAGGTTTCCACTCACCTTGCAGCAGTGTTCAATTGCAGTGAACTGTTGGTGTGCACAAAAGGAAACCCTCAATGCTGCAGCAACTCATCAAATGGGTCAGAGGTAGTCAAAGATATCTTTATTCGTATTTATATGCAAATTCATAAAAGATTTGAAGTTCAATAAAAACATAACATCTATGGGTCAGAGGTAGTCTTTTCCTTAGACCTATGCCCCACCTGCACCATTTCCTTAATAGGTTAAGTTTATGCCAGGTATGAGTGGCAAGAGGGGATGTGGAGGGGGATTGTGGGGGAGAGGGTTACTATTTGCTCCTTACCACCAGTGCTGCAGAAGCTAATCAACAATTCGATACAGGATCCGCTAGAGAGAGACAGGTCTGCTAGAGAGACAATCGCCTGCTCATGGCTCTGCGCTGCTTCTTAGGTATCTTTTGCTCTTCTGCTGTTCCCTGCTCCCTCACCTTTGAGTGCCCAGCAGAATCCAGGCCCTGCTCTCTCTTGCTGTCCCTCCCACCTATGGGCGCGTAACAAACTCCCTCATCCTGGCCCCCGTTATTCTGTTCCTCTCCTGATCCACCTTCCCCTCCTCTGCTGGGTCTCCCTTTCCCCAACTCTGGGAACCCGTGAGACTCTAGTTATGCTCACTACTTGTCCCCATCCTCGCCTGCTATCACCTGTTCCTCCTTTAGGACATCCTTCACCACCTCTGGGTTCTCACAGACTCCAGTCATGCTACAGTGTTGTTCCAGTCTTCTCCAGCTGCTACTCCACTAGGTGACCCTTCTACACCTCTTGACACCTGGGGGACTCCTATGGTGCTGCAAGTCGAATCGGTGAGCACGAAGAGCATGTGTGCCTGTGAGAGTGTGTGAGCACGAGAATATGTGCGTGTGCCTGTGTGTGTCCAGGAGAGGTTTCTGTTTATATGAGGAAAGCCGGGAAAGGGATTTACATGACGTTTGCTTGGGTGACTAGCATGGGTGAGCAACATGACTGAGTAAACAGTGTGCCTATGTGAATACAGGGTGGGCGTTGTACCTATGTTACTGCAGAGTGAGGGGAATGTGTGTAGTTGCGGGGTGAAGAGTGTCTCTATGCCTGCAGGGAAAGAGGAGTGCCAGGTGAGACTCCAGGATATGTCTGTGTGAGAGCAAGGCGAGGATCATTCCTATCTGTGTGCAGGGTGGGAGGTGTACTTGTTAAAGTGAAGAATGTAGTATATTAAAGTTGCTATTGCCAATGGAACAGTGACTAAGCTTCCAAAAAGCTTCTTACATAAGATACATGAACTGCAATCCAAAACATTACATTTAAGAAATATACACAGCCACTTTATCGAACTAATACAGTTACAAATAAAACAGTTTAATGATTGGAATGGCATACCTGCGAAACATGTGATGAAGGAATTGGTAGACATTCCCCATTTTTTTATTTTATTCAAATGGGTCTTTATAAGTAAATAAAAAAAAATCAACAAAGTATCTGATGTATAAAAACACAAAAACGGCTGCTATGAGGTGGAAGTGCATGTGTTTTTTCACTCCGAGACAAGGCAATGCCCATGACCCTGCAGGAAATAGCTGTACAACATCACGGTTTCTTTGGGGAAATGTTTTTTGTATAAAAACGTGCAGCAATCACTCGTTTTTCACAATCTGAACCAATATCCACATATTCCAGTGGATTCTCCAAACAGCAGTCCTCGGTGTTTCTCCAAAAGTTCTATGATCCCTAGACATCAGGCAATGGGTTCAAGAAGGAACAAGCATTGAAAATGCAATAGGTCTCACCTTTGATGACGTTAACGCCATTTGCTTTGCTAATGGGATTGTATAGCAAAGAAACGGGCTTTAACTTAATGAAAGGAGAGACCTATTGATCAATCAATGCCCGGTGGAGAGCGACAGCTGCCAATGACTAATGTGGAGGAGTAGTTCAATGCTCCTTTGGAAAAGGTAGCGCAAGCTCCATATGACAACTAAATACAGACCTAAAAACATTAGGCAGAAAACCCTTAAGAAAGTCTGATAATCTCTTAAGACTCCAGTTAGGTATACGGCATTAAATGTGACGGTTTGGGTAAATGAGACACTCTTGCCATCAAGCTACCAATAAACCCATATAAAGGTAACAAATCAGACCGTGCAAAGCGGCACCCTTACATGTGTTCTCTGGCACAGCTTGGTAGCTAGACAATCATGTCCATAAATGGGTGAACTAAGTTCCTATTACTGTTAATCGCAGCACCCAAACCTGAGAACACCCACGTTAATGAACCAGGCCAACTAGGCAGCTGCCAGGTGATGCAATGAAAGGGACTTTAAATTGGACTTAAGTTACATAATTTGGCAATAAATGCCTATGACTTCCGCCATGCAGACACTCGTTAGTGCTACATTAATCTTCTGTGTTCATTATTGTCATTTAGTCCCTACTCACCCATTCATTATGTACCACACAGAACAGACTTGTCTTACCTATTACAGGGAGTTTGTCTTGGTCAAGTTTTATCCTTGCTAGGCCATCCTAAACACAACAGTAAATAGTTATCAGCAAAACTGAAAATTCAATTTAGGTGAAACACAATATTTAAAGTTAGAACAGAATGCAGAAGAAAGTGTTCTTTTGAGCAAAACTGACAATGAGCCAATCAGGGAAACCATAACTGAACATATGAGGACCTGAATATGAAGCAGATTGAAAGAGCTACACAGCATTCCTTGCAAGACTGGTCATCTGCTCAGCTTTCCACATATAGCCAAAACAAGGCTACATATCTGGTAACTTGTCATTAAACAGATAAAAATACTGAGAAGAGGATACACAGAAAGTTCTCCTTTCAGAAATGAATGTTAAAGTCGAAAGTTACATGTCCCAGGAATAAAAAAAAACCTGGGTTTACCAAGCTTGGTTTAACAACCATCTTAAGAGGAAACAATCAGGAGCAAGTAATACAGTAGCTCGCTTTATTAAATAATACAGAACTACACAAAATATTCCTAAATCTTAAGCGATTGTGAAAAGTTAAAAAGATCAACATTGTTACTAGGGATATAATAAATTAGACTTAAGTCACTTAATCTGCTGAGTACAGTGGCAGCACATTCTCACCCAAATACTAAACTTTTGACAATTATCACCATACACAGTTATACTAAAAGGACTCAAGATATTGGATACTTTCAAGAAAAACCTATAACATATAGAGCATTGAAACAGTTGTGATTCCATTGCACGTAGCAAGCAATGCATTCTCACCCGTATAAGAAAAGACACATGAAAGATGTTCTCCACAGTACGAGGAAACGACTCTGGATCAATCACAAAATCAAAGAAGGAGATTGGTGTGTCCGCTAGGAAGGGGAAAAACAGAAAGTAAAACATTTGAACTGCATGGCATATTCTTATACACGGACATTAATGCATAGATTTTATAGTAAACTGTCAATTGCACCGGTCTGTTTAAGGGCTAGAGGGACCTTGGGGCACACAGTTTCTTTCTAACAACAGCATCCAATTGGAGGGAGGGAGGTGAGATTTGTAATCAGAGACTCTGAAAGTGAACTATCCTCAGGGATATATTCTACAGGACTTGGATTGCATCAACAGGATATGCCAGGGATGAAGAGGAATACAAGTAAGAGATAAATGGGCTATCTAGACCTGGTTAAAAAACAAAAAAAATAATAATTCTACAAATCAATCAGTTGTTAGCCCCCACAAATAGATTTGCTCTGTTAGTACAAAAAGCCACTTCTGAATAGCAACCTTTTGCCAAAAACCAAAGGTGAAAAAATAGTAAAAAGAAATGGATACCGTTCTTCGACTGCGAGTAAGACAGAGTAGGGCACGGTACCTCTGTGTCAGTTCTAAGTGTCAATTATTTTTGTCACAACTCTTTTCATATTTAATATGTGGAAAATTGGACTAGTGAGTAAATGATAGTAGGAAGGGAGGTTAGAGAGTGGAGTTGACATGCCAGCATGGGGAAATTTGAGTGGAGTATTGCATATATGTATGAAGTTAGTTATCACTCTACTGGATTCTCACATAAAAACCACGATCAATTTGAGGATTTCTAACGAACTAGGTATTTATGCATGGAGCATATTGATAAGTGTACATGCTATAAGGTAACTACATACTACAGTAATGGATCCCTTACATCTGAGACAATTGTGTGCAGTCTTGATGAAGGCTTAGTATCCTTATGGTTAGACTTTTTCTATATGAGGACTTACAATGACAATAAAATAGTATGTCAATCAACTGCTAATTTTTATTGGCAAAATGAACATCAATAGTACATTTATCGAATATATACATATGGTATGGCTGAAACTCGTCAACCAAAGTCTTTGACACTTTTTAAGGGTTGTAATAGGTCCAGAGTATCATGTGATCAAAACCGTGAAAACGCGGTCGAAATGAGCCATGCTGGGCACTTGCCACTACATTGTTTGATGCCGATACTTTCTTCTGCAATAAAAGCACTGCACTTTGAAACATCAAGCTGGGTCCGTACCAGATTTTCGTCGTGGCTATGGTGATCCAGGATTGTGATATTGAGATATATATATTTCCAAGTTTTGCCCCTTTGCAAGGACGCACTCCCCAGCAGCGAAGTTCAAACTTTTATTGGCAAAAGAAAGCAGCATTTCACCTTGTTTTTTTAAAAGTCCTGATGCCTACGCGTTTCGAAGCCTTATGATTCTTCCAGGGCAAAACGTGAAAATGCAGCAGTACCTGACGAACACAGTCCCCTGTATGTTCATTGATTTATAGGCTTCCGGTGTGCCTCCCACAATGGTATGTATTTCCGTTGTACACTGGGACATGTAGTTCATTTTTAGGTCGAGGACCGTAGGCTGCGCTTGCGCAGTCTCGGTCAGAGATTTAATGATTCTTAGTACGGGGCTTGAACCCGCCCCTCTTCTCCATTGGCTGGCCTCGTAAATGCTGGCCAGCCATTGGAGGAGAGGGGCGTCACTCTGATCAAGCCCCGTTTTTTTGCGATTCGGGGGCGTGTTTTTTGCGTTCTTTCTACCCGTGTCGTCATCCGTCACTCAACAAAAAACACGCCCCCGAATCACAAAAATGTCGGAGCTTTGCGGCAGCCATTTCAGCCCGACCGCATCCGGCCCTTGTCACTTAATCTTACAACTTATAATTGATTCATCTGGCACCACCAAGCAGTCCCGTTAGAACTTTTGTTTACCACACTGCAGCCCAGAGGACGGTCAGGGGTTCGGAGGATGCTCCGTTTCGTTGGACTGTGAAACATTCTACTAAGCCATCAACACCTCCTGGCCTGGCTGCAACCCTTCTCGGATTCAGCCACAATGTTTACCATCTCGTACAATCCATTTATGTCTGCGTATTTGCATAAACGAGTGGAACATCATTACTGTTCCTAAGCAGCGGGGCTTATTTGGAATACTGGTTTTCTGTGAATGTCCTTTTAAGGCTTCTCGTCTGCTATTTTTAACCAGGAATGTTTAAATCCTGCTGCCAGCCTGCACTGTGACATGATGTGGCCTCGCCTTTGCGCTGCTCTTCCACTGAGCCGCCTAGTTAAAATTCAAAATGGCAACAGCTCTGCAGTCTCGAAAGGAGGCTCTTTTTCTCATCTCTGGCAAACAGTAGTTGTTTTGTTTTATGTGTTGTAGTAATGTATTTGGTCTTCAAACTGTTAACTGTGAATTCCTGTTTGTGCCAATGCACGTCTATGCTGACGGTTTGATTTCGTACATCAAGGTTTTCCCTTCACACACGAACAGTAACTCCGGCTACTGCACATATCAGAGGGACAGGTTTCATGGCAAGCACCGCACCTCAGCAGTTATCTGAAGGGCAATGTCGGCAGGTCAAACTGCCAACATTTGCTAAAGGAAAATGCCGACTAAATACAGGGACGTGCTGGTTATGATGCAGAAAGCACCACCGCGGAAGCCCTCTCCCCGCGGCAAGGGAGGAGCTGACCCGGTCTCCAGCCCACCTCTCCACACCAGTGCGAGAGTGTAAAAACAACACCACGCGCCCGCTGCCGCTTCCACCTTTTGGTGCTGAGCAGCTGGTGGGTCAACGGGTGTGCGGAAAGGGCAGCTGTTTCTCCCCTCTGACCTGCCTAGAATGCTCTCCTCTTGAGGACGAAGGAGCATGGCGGCTGGTCGGCAGGGCTCCTGTGAGCTGAGGGAGCCCTGCAGCATCTGGAGGAGAAGCGCTGCCGAAGAGAAGCATCCCGGAGCCATGAGTGCTCCACACTCCGAGTCCCGGTCCCGAGATGGGGGACCGAGAGAAGAAGCGCCTTGTAAGGGCGGGGCTCTCGTGAGGAGAGAGCCCCGGGAGTGCCGCCGCATAGCTGCCCCCACCGCGAGTGAAGGAGCAGCGGAAACCTGCAGCGTTCAGAGCCGGTGAGTAGTGCTCCATGGGGGCGATGGCCCGTGGGTATTGTAGTGTCCATGAGGCCCAGAGTCCGGGCGACCCGGTCGCACAGTGGGCCGCAGGGGTGCTGATCTCGCCGGCTCACTCGCCCTGCTGACCCCCACTAGGTATCACAAGAATTACCAGGGTGCCATCAGCTGCCAGAAGGGTGACTAAACTCATTAACCCTGTCTGTTTCAGTAATCTGCACGTTTCCGTGACACAAAATACCTGCATACCTGCTGTGCTTGCTTCCCTGCCCCCTGGCTGTGCTTGCTTCCCTGTGGCCCTGGCTGTGCTTGCTTCCCTGTGGCCCTGGCTGTGCTTGCTTCCCTGCCCGTGCTTGCTCCCCTGCCCCCTGGCTGTGCTTGCTCCCCTGGCTGTGCTTGCTTCCCTGCCCTGGCTGTGCTTGCTTCCCTGCCTGTGATCGGTTCCCTGGCTATGCTTGATCCCCTGGCTGTGCTTGCTCCCCTGCAACCTGGCTGTGCTTGCTCCCCTGCCCCCTGGCTGTGCTTGCTCCCCTGCCCCCTGGTTCCCCTGCCCCCTCACTGTGCTTGCTTCCCTGCACCCTCGCTGTGCTTGCTTCCCTTCCCCCTCGCTGTGCTTGCTCTCCTGGGTGTATATGTGGCTCTGGGTGTATATGTGGCTCTGGGTGTATATGTGGCTCTGGGTGTATGTGTGGCTCTGGGTGTATATGTGGCTCCGGGTGTATGTGTGGCTCCGGGTGTGTGTGTGGCTCTGGGTGGGTGTGTGTGGCTCTGGGTGGGTGTGTGTGGCTCTGGGTGGGTGTGTGTGGCTCTGGGTGGGTGTGTGTGGCTCTGGGTGGGTGTGTGTGGCTCTGGGTGGGTGTGTGTGGCTCTGGGTGGGTGTGTGTGGCTCTGGGTGGGTGTGTGTATATGTGGCTCTGGGTGTATGTATATGTGGCTCTGGGTGTATGTATATGTGGCTCTGGGTGTATGTATATGTGGCTCTGGGTGTATGTATATGTGGCTCTGGGTGTATATGTGGCTCTGGGTGTATATGTGGCTCTGGGTGTATATGTGGCTCTGGGTGTATATGTGGCTCTGGGTGTATATGTGGCTCTGGGTGTATATGTGGCTCTGGGTGTATATGTGGCTCTGGGTGTATATGTGGCTCTGGGTGTATATGTGGCTCTGGGTGTATATGTGGCTCTGGGTGTGTTGGAATGGGCCTTCTGGCAGGTCCACCCCTGAAGTTTTTGCTCGTTATATGTGACCTGGGGATGGTGATTCCCACTCTGAGTGCGTGTAGATGAGAGAGGCCTGCCCTCCCATAGGAATGCATGGGGAATGTGTGTGTCCCGGGTAGTTCCTGATGCGTGGGGGGTACAGGCTCGAGTCTGGTATGTGTGGACTCGTGTGATTGAATGCTGCAAGATGATGTATGCGGCGTGTGTGTGTCTAGAAGGGAAGTGCCATGGGTGTGTGTGTGCAGTAGGTTTGCTGGCGCGTGATTGGCTGAAGCCGGCTGGGGAGCCTGGCTCCAGGAGTCTGTGTGGGTCTTCCCCGGTGGTGAATGGAGAGATTAACATGCTGATGTGAGGGAGGGGCTGTGCCTGTATCCTGTATGGGGCTGGGCTTCCCCCCACAATGCTGGCTCCACCCCCCTGGGGTGCGTCTGATGACCCTAGCCTGCCTAATGAATGGAAGGGGTGGCTGGGGAAAACAAGATACTCCCAAAACCAGCTGCAACTGGTTTCTCCCCCACCCAGCACCCTTAGACAAAGGAATTTCATGTATAAAAAGAGGCTGTGACCTCTTCTAAAATGTTCTTGTTCCCAACTTGAATCTACCAGGGGCGTGCTGCTGCTTGGGCCCAGGGTTGGCTTGCCTCCTTGGGCCCTGCCCTGCTCCTGGACTCCTGTGGACTTTCCTTTCTAGGAGCTGCTGTGCTCCACCTGAGGTCCTGGACCCCTGAAGGACTTTGCTATTTTCACCTAGCGTTTGGGAGCGCTCTCCTTTGACCCCCAGCGCTTGGGAGCGCTGTTCCTCCTGCCTAGCGCCTGGGAGCGCTGGTTCTTCCCCTCTAGCGCTTGGGAGCGCCTCATCCCGGTTACTAGCGCTGGGAGCGCTGTATTCCACAAGCCGGTGCCCACCCGGCATATGCCCTGTTCTACTGAGGTGCCTGGAGCCCCAGCGAGTGCCTACCTCGCCTACCCCCTTATTTGGCACCTTTACGAGGGAGCCTACTCCTCGCTAACCCCCCCCCCCCCCCCCGAGTGCACCGCCGCCAGCCCGGGACCCTTCGTATTGCCCCCCCCGGGCCGCGCTGGGATTGGCTGCCGGCCCGGGCTTGGTTGCTGACGTCTCCCCGGGCCGCGCTGTGATTGGACGGCGGCCCGAGGAGCTTGTGAGGCGGAGGAGAGAGCCGAGAATGCAGGGAGCGGCGGGAGCAGACTCCGCGCCCCTGCTTTCGCCGAGAAGACCTGCCGTTTCCCCCCGGGGCCCCCAGGAGCAAGAGGGAGCCCCGGAGAGCGAGGAAAGACCAGTGCCGACCCGGTGAGTGCAGCGAAGGGGAGGGGGCGTCGGGGCACATTGCCGGTGCCCGCCCCTCCCCTCCAATGAACCTTCTGCTGTGTTACCATGGCCCGTGGGGCCCCAGTGAGATCGAGTCCCCCGAGAGGGACTCCCCCTTTGTTCGCAAGCCCGAGAGGCTCGAGTGCCAGTCTCTGTTCTTTCAAGAGCCCCGAGAGGCTCCATCATTGGCCCCCTTGTCCTCGAGCCCCGAGAGGCTCCACCATTGTCCACGAGCCCCGAGAGGCTCCACCATTGTCCCCGAGCCCCGAGAGGCTCGGCTCCAGCAGCTTCACTATCTTAACCCCTCGAGCCCTGAGAGGTTTCCCCTTAGCCCACTTGTTCCGAGCCTGCAAGGCTCCATCGTGTTGGCCCATCCTTGGCCCTCAGCTGCCCAGCACTTCGTGGGCAGCTGCCACGTGTAGGTGTATGACGGGCTACTTGCAGCCTGTCCTGACATTGAGAGGTCCTAGCCCAGAAAGGCCAGCTGGCCTGTGGAAAGTTATTGGCTAATGGTTATGTGATCCCTGAGAGTATTCTGTGTTGCACCTCTAAAAGTGCTCCTGTTACGTTATGTGCTTTGTCATTACTTCCCTCCTGAATATCCGATGTCCCCTGTATGTTGTTCCTGGTTAGAGTGAGTTCCACTGCTAGTTCCATGAAGCTCCTGGTTGTTATGTGTTCTAGTACTAGTTCTAGGAAGCTCCCCGTTGTTGTGTGTTCTAAATGCCAGTTCCATCATGTGCATATTCCTGGCAGGGGTCCCATGGCCCTGTCCTGTATATAGTCCCTTGTAAACTCTGCCCGTGCCCCTGGCACCTTGTAAATTATGTATTTATATCTAAGTGTGTTCTTCAATACAAAAGCTATTTTCATATACATCTTGTGTGGAGTTCCTTTTGTGGGGGGCCCGGGAGGTTGTTGCTGGGGGTGCGTGCGCAAATGCTTTACACATGACCTCCGAGATAGGCCTGACTGCTCGTGCCAAGCTACCAAGGGGGTGAGCAGGGGTTGTCTTGGCGGGTGACTTCCCTACCCTAACTAGAAATGGCGATTTCTGCCTGGCCTTGGCGCAAGCCTTGGCCAACCAGGGATCCCATTTCTAACAGGGTGTAGATGTGGCTCTGGGCGTAGATGTGGCTCTGGGCGTAGATGTGGCTCTGGGCGTAGATGTGGCTCTGGGCGTAGATGTGGCTCTGGGCGTAGATGTGGCTCTGGGCGTAGATGTGGCTCTGGGCGTAGATGTGGCTCTGGGCGTAGATGTGGCTCTGGGCGTAGATGTGGCTCTGGGCGTAGATGTGGCTCTGGGCGTAGATGTGGCTCTGGGCGTAGATGTGGCTCTGGGCGTAGATGTGGCTCTGGGCGTAGATGTGGCTCTGGGTGCGTGTGTGTGTGGCTCTGGGTGCGTGTGTGTGTGGCTCTGGGTGCGTGTGTGTGGCTCTGGGTGCGTGTGTGTGTGGCTCTGGGTGCGTGTGTGTGTGGCTCTGGGTGCGTGTGTGTGTGGCTCTGGGTGCGTGTGTGTGTGGCTCTGGGTGCGTGTGTGTGTGGCTCTGGGTGCGTGTGTGTGTGGCTCTGGGTGCGTGTGTGTGTGGCTCTGGGTGCGTGTGTGTGGCTCTGGGTGCGTGTGTGTGGCTCTGGGTGCGTGTGTGTGTGTGTGGCTCTGGGTGCGTGTGTGTGTGTGGCTCTGGGTGCGTGTGTGTGTGGCTCTGGGTGCGTGTGTGTGGCTCTGGGTGCGTGTGTGTGGCTCTGGGTGCGTGTGTGTGTGGCTCTGGGTGCGTGTGTGTGTGTGGCTCTGGGTGCGTGTGTGTGTGTGTGGCTCTGGGTGCGTGTGTGGCTCTGGGTGCGTGTGGCTCTGGGTGTGTGTGTGTGTCTCTGAGTGTGTGTGTGGCTCTGGGTATGTGTGTGTGTGTGGCTCTGGGTATGTGTGTGTGTGTGGCTCTGGGTATGTGTGTGTGTGGCTCTGGGTATGTGTGTGTGTGTGTGTGTGTGTGTGGCTCTGGGTATGTGTGCGTGTGTGTGTGGCTCTGGGTGTGTGTGTGTGTGTGTGTGTGTGTCTCTGGGTGTGTGTGTGTGTGGCTCTGGGTGTAAGCTTGTGTGTGTGGGGCTGTATGTGTGTGTGGGGGGCTGTATGTGTGTGTGTGTGTGTGGGGCTGTGTGTGGGGGGCTCCGTGTGTGTGTGTGGGGCTCCGTGTGTATGGGGGGGCTCTGTGTGTGTGGAGGGGCTCTGTGTGTGGGCTCTGTGTGTGTGGGGGGGCTATGTGTGTGTGGGGGGCTCTGTGTGTGTGGTGGGGGGCTCTGTGTGTGTGTGGGGGGGGGGCTCTGTGTGTGTGTGGGGGGGGCTCTGTGTGTGTGTGGGGGGGGCTCTGTGTGTGTGGGGGCTCTGTGTGGGGGGGCTCTGTGTGTGTGGGGGGGCTCTGTGTGTGGGGGGCTGTGTGTGGGGGGGCTGTGTGTGGGGGGGCTGTGTGTGGGGGGGCTCTGTGTGGGGGGGCTCTGTGGGGGGGGCTCTGTGGGGGGGGCTCTGTGGGGGGGGCTCTGTGGGGGGGCTCTGTGTGTGGGGGTTCTGTGTGTGTGGGGGTTCTGTGTGTGTGGGGGTTCTGTGTGTGTATGGGGGGCTGTGTGTATGGGGGGGCTGTGTGTATGGGGGGGCTGTGTGTATGGGGGGGCTGTGTGTATGGGGGGCTGTGTGTGGGGGGCTCGGTGTGTATGTGTGGGGGGCTCTGTGTGTATGTGTGTGGGGCTCTGTGTGTATGTGTGTGGGGCTCTGTGTGTATGTGGGGGGGGCTCTGTGTGTGGGGGGGCTCTGTGTGTGGGGGGGGGCTCTGTGTGTGGGGGGGGGCTCTGTGTGTGTGGGGGGGAGCTCTGTGTGTGTGGGGGGGAGCTCTGTGTGTGTGGGGGGAGCGCTGTGTGTGGGGGGGGGGGCTGTGTGTGGGGGGGGCTCTGTGTGTGGGGGGCTCTGTGTGTGGGGGGCTCTGTGGGGGGGCTTTGTGGGGGGGCTCTGTGGGGGGGGCTCTGTGGGGGGGGGCTCTGTGGGGGGGGCTCTGTGGGGGGGGGCTCTGTGGGGGGGGCTCTGTGTGTGTGGGGGGGTTCTGTGTGTGTGGGGGGCTGTGTGTATGGGGGGGCTGTGTGTATGGGGGGGCTGTGTGTGGGGGGCTCGGTGTGTATGTGTGGGGGGCTCTGTGTGTATGTGTGTGGGGCTCTGTGTGTATGTGTGGGTGGCTCTGTGTGTATGTGTGGGTGGCTCTGTGTGTATGTGTGGGTGGCTCTGTGTGTATGTGTGGGTGGCTCTGTGTGTATGTGGGGGGGGCTCTGTGTGTGTGTGGGGGGGCTCTGTGTGTGTGTGGGGGGGCTCTGTGTGTGTGTGGGGGGGTTCTGTGTGTGTGGGGGGCTCTGTGTGTGTGGGGGGGGCTCTGTGTGTGTGGGGGGGGCTCTGTGTGTGTGGGGGGGCTCTGTGTGTGTGGGGGGGGCTCTGTGTGTGGGGGGGCTCTGTGTGTGGGGGGGCTCTGTGTGTGGGGGGGGCTCTGTGTGTGGGGGGGCTCTGTGTGTGGGGGGGCTCTGTGTGTGGGGGGGGCTCTGTGTGTGTGGGGGGGCTATGTGTGTGTTTGGGGGGCTATGTGTGTGTGTGGGGGGCTGTGTGTGTGTGGGGGGGCTGTGTGTGTGGGGGCTGTGTGTGGTGGGCTGTGTGTGTGTGTGGGGGGGGCTCTGTGTGTGTGTGGGGGGCTGTGTGGGGGGGCTCTGTGTGTGTGGGGGGCTCTGTGTGTGTGTGGGGGGCTCTGTGTGTGTGTGGGGGGCTGTGTGTGTGTGGGGGGCTCTGTGTGTGTGTGTGTGGGGGGGCTCTGTGTGTGTGCGGGGGGCTCTGTGTGTGTGGGGGGGCTCTGTGTGTGTGGGGGGGCTCTGTGTGTGTGGGGGGGCTCTGTGTGTGTGGGGGGGCTCTGTGTGTGGGGGGGCTCTGTGTGTGGGGGGCTGTGTGTGTGTGGGGGGGCTGTGTGTGTGTCTGTATGTGTGTGTGGGTGGCTTTGTGTGTGTGGCTCTGTGTGGGTGTAAATGCAATGCAAGGTCATGCATTTGCGAGCGATTAAGCTATTGGCATTGTAAATGACAATGCCATTTATTTATGATTTTTAAAAAAATAAAAAAAATAAAAATGTCATGGGTAATGCCAATAGCTCTACCTTTAATAATGCAGAGACCATTGCATTGTAAATGCTTGTTAATAATGTTTACCCTCCAGTGGGTTCTGCATTTGCCACGATGTTTTAGGACACAATAATAGCCCTCCAGCGGGCCACAATGTGAACAAGCATTGGCATTGCCAATAGGTCTCGCCTTTGGGACCTTATGTGTTTAGATATGCAACAGTTGATGGTGCACCAAGGATATTGTGCTGCATAACTAAATACTCATAAGGTCCCAAAAGCGCAACCTATTGGCTATGCCAATGCTTGTTACATTGGCTGGTTGTTGTGGCTAGGTTATTTATGGCCAAGAGTGGTAATTTTCTACCATCCTTTCAATGCCTGTTATCCGAATGGAGTCAGAAGCAGATAGAGAATTCATTAACCTGGCAGTCATTTTTGTGCCAGGGCTACGTTGTACATGGCGGTGGAGGAAAGGCAGTAGAGCTGGCCAGGTTAGAGGAGGGAAAATTGAATAGTATGGCGTGGTGGTCATACCATACTAGTGGTGAAGCCTCCTGGAAATGGAGGGATAGTTGATCCCTCCATATGACTCCCATCAAGAGTGTGTCTGGCCTCATGTGAGATATAACTATTTGCTTAAGCCCAAAAGAAGACATGTAATCTACTAGATTATTGACCTCTGAGTCATTAGAATTTTCTAGGTGATAACTGAAGTTTCTAAGTAGGCACCTAATACTTATAGATAGTGAGAATTTGTAATGGGAGGTTGGTACAGTAATATTCCATTAAAGGTTTTTTCCCCATCTAAATTTATTTTAAAAACAAGCGCTTCACATTCAGAATTTTGTGTAAGTGGATTGCAGGAAACTTTGATATTTTCCCTTGAAATAAATGCAATCCCACCTCCTCTGTGATCTATGCGGTCGTGGGTGAAGGTTGTGAAACCGGGAGGGCTATAATTAGTTCAGGTTCCTAGGAAGCATTGGACCAGGTTTCTCTATAACATCTATCTTGTGTTGCTCAATAAAATCTCAAATTTCATAGCAATTTTTTGCTAATGATCTTGAATTGATGAGGGCACACTTAATGGGATGTGCTATCAGTTGCTATTAGCAGTGGGAGGTAGTTAGCTGCTTTCATTCATGTGGGGATTTGGGGTAAAGAGGCAAGTTGGACATACAATGATTTTTTATCTCATCCTGGATGGAGAGTGATGCAAATTTCAAACGTATCGGCTGGCTGCAATAATAAAAGGCTGTCCTTGGAGCACGCTATCCTACTTGTGTGGTCTGGCAAGAAACTGACAGGGGGGCTGGAGCTGTTCCTGATAAGTCTGAAGATGGGCACAGATGGGCTAACCTGGCACTTCCACTGTGCGTCCGCTGAGTGTCCGGCCTGTCATCTGTTTTGATAGTGGAGGTGCGGTGAAACTATACCGCTAACCCCCTGATGATGCCATACGGGCAGAAGTGAGGGTGTTTGCAGCGACTTCCTCCGCTCAATCGAATAGCCCATGGCGGAGCAGGAAGTCAGTGGGAGCAGGTAAGTTGAAAAAAATCTAAAGAGTAGCTTAAGGCCTTTAGTGCAGTAAAATTAATATCACGCTATTTTAAAAAGTGAGACCTGTTAACGCTCCATAAAAAGCGTTTCAGTGTATCGCTGCATGTCCGGCCTGTCATCTGTTTTTATAATTGAGATGCGGCAAAACTATACCACGAACAACCATTGACGGCGTACAAGTAGAATGGAGGGTGTTTTCGGTGACTTCCTAAACTCAGTTGGCTAGGCTGTGGCAGACCAGAAAGTCAGTGGGAGCAGGTGAATTAAAAGAAACTTAACAGTAGCTTAGTGGCTTTAGTGCAGTAAATTTCAATGATGCTATTTTAACAAGCATTTGGCTGCACGGCTGTGAAAGTGACGCGGCCGCGAAAGTGATCTCATGCATGCTTAATAAGGAAGACAGGGGGGTTTGTGTGGTTGAGAGAGAGTTAATGAGCCCTGACGAGCAGATGGCGGCAGCGAGCGTAACCGCAAGCTGTAGGCTGCCACAAGCAAAAGCATGTGGTAGCATTTTCTGGAGCCACAAACTAAAAGTCTCGCAGAGTAGCACATGCGCTGGCTCAGTGAGACCTAAAAAACGAGGTGAAATGCTGATTTGTTTTGCCAATAAAATGAGTGCTCGCCTTTCCTTTCAGGATTGTTAAACTAATATTGCGTGAGTTTCACCCTCACAAGCGGTACACCCGCCCTGGAGTTCGGCGGCTTTGGTGGAACGTGTGTAATAGGGGGGTGGAGAGAAAACACAAAAACTGTCTCTCTCTCTCTCTCTCTCTCTATCTATCTCCAGGGGCGTTCTAGTTAAGCTCAGATTTCACTCGTACAAAACCACAGAAATTCTGCCTTTATCCAACTAAACTATACCTTATGCACCTGTAATGCACTGCTTATGACCTCACATAATACATCACTCATGACCTGGTCAGTGACATCCCTGATGGCATTTCAAATGACATCACTGATAACACCACTGACTATATCATCCACAGAACCACTCACACACCCCTGACACACCAAAGACCCTCTTACACTCACTCCCTAATTCATACAGCCACTCGCATAACTATTCACAGAACCATGCAACTCACACAGCCACTCACTCACCTTTGCAGCCACTCACACACCCAATCACTCATTCAGACACTCACCAATGCAGTAATTTCCACAGCCATTCACTTACCCATACAGCCACTCACTCACACACTCACCCTTACAGCTATTCACACACCCAAACATTCATACAGTAATTCACCCAGTCACTTCTACACCCACTTCTACACCCATACAAACACTCAGTCACCCATACAGCTACTCACACACCTAGTCCCTCACCCAGTCACTCATACAGCCTACACTCAATCATAGTTACTTGCACACTCACTCACACAGATACTAACATATCTACTCACTCATATATACAGTCACTGACAAGCCCGCACTCACCCATACAGCCACTCTCACATTCACTCACTAACCCGTACATTCACTCACTAACCCGTACAGTCACTCACACACTTGCTCACTCACCCATACACCACTTATGCATCCACTCGCTCACCCATGCAGCCACTCACACACCCCATCACACACCCCATCACTCACCTATACAGTGCCTCACATACCCACTCACTGACCCACCCACCATGGACAGCCACCCACCCAGTCACACACATAGCCACACACATAGCCACTCACTCAAGCACATGAGCATTCAAGACACCCATAGAGCCACTCAGATAGCTACTCACGCGTGGATGCACAGTTATTCACATGTGTTAAAATAGTATTGATCGTTAGTACTAAAGAAAGTATGCACATTTAATTTTTGTAGTATCATAGGATCAATTTTTAACACTCAAACTTTTAGAAAACACTTACAATAACTAGATGTCATCAGTGATGTAATATGGGAGGCCATAAGCAGTGCATCGCAGGGCGTACTTTGTAGTTAGTTTAGATAACTAGAACTGCTGAATTTATATAGTTTTGTACAAGTGAAATCTAGAACGTGCCGGTAACCTTTTTTTTGTGAATTAGCAAGGTTTTGTACTTCAATTTCCCAAGTGTAACCTTTTTGAGTGAGTGAATGCATGAGTCTCTCAGTGAGTGTGCCGCAATGAGTCTGTAAATAGTCTCCAAGTGGGTCAGTGAGTGGGTGCGTGAGTGTCTTAGTGGGTCTGTGAGCACAAGAATCACCAGCACTCTTTTTTCGGGAAAATTCCATGAAGATTCGTCAAACGGCGTCAAAGATATAGGCAAGCCAAAAAAAACACTTCCTATGCAAACATGGTCCTAATTATAACTACCAAAATAAATAAATAGTTTATTTGATGGAGATTGGCCTACACCTTGTTTTGTATGGTGGGCATGCTTCACTTTTTCAATTCAAAATTAAATAACTCATGTCAACAGCTTAAGCAAATAAAACAGATACCCACACAAACAAAAGCAGAGTATGGTATGACACAGGCCTTTCTTAAATCATCATACAACAGAAGACATCAAAAGCACCAACTTACACCTCATGTTACTGAGGCAGATCCTTCTGTTACATCTTTGCACTATCTGGACTCGACAATTCAATGTCACCTAGGCTTGAGAACAAAAGAAAGAACTAAAGATTCCAGATATTTCAAAACCAATTAGCATGTCTATGCTTCAACTGTAATAAGTATTCTCTTACACTGGCCCTTAAAGAAAGGAATCTTCTTCCAATGGCACTAAGAATAACGTTTGAAATCCTATCCATTGTTGTGAAAGCTTGGGGAGGAATTGGCCTTCAAAATCTATTGTACAAGTACACAAACTATACTTATCAATGAAACTGGAGATCTAGCAGTGTAAATAAGCCTTTTTCTTTCAGATTCAACAGAGTAAAAGTGGGAAAATTAATCATCTAGATCCAGACCTGAAAATACAACTCAACTTTGGAATGAAAGAAGACTATTTAATACCGAAACCTACATCCCTCCTCATCAAGAGACCTACAATTACTACTTGGCCCTCAGACCAAACGGGGGGCTACATAGCCACCTCTGCTTTAACACCACCACATTGTCTAGTTGATTAAAGCCTGAAGTAGTGATATTCACTGCACTATCAATGATGAAAGACAAGGCCATTTCCACCTCATGCTTCAACGCCACTATTTTCATGTATTATTAAAAAAGGTAACATTGCAAGGTCACATGTTGGTCAAAGGCCCTCCTAAGATATCAAGGGCAACTGAGATCTTGTTGCTGGTAGCCATGTTTCTTTTCTCCAGATACATTGAGACAAGTTTCTTTTTAATTTTGAGAAATCACAAATGTTGATCTGTGGTGGCTGTGTATTTAGGTCATATCTAGTCTGATTAGTGAGGGAATCTAGTAAAGAGTCTAGAACTCTGCAGGTTTTTTCAACTACATCAATAATCGTCAAGGACAAATCTGGGGTCTTAATGACGGGAAGCCCTTTCTCCTATAGGTGTTGCCACACCATACTAACCGCCAAGGATTTGCGTGGTTTCCTTTGAGTTGGGACAGAATTTTAGCTATGGCCCTCCTCATAAATGAATGGAACTTTGCAATATAACTCAGCTGAATAAACAGATGCTGCCTGAGGTCAGCTACTTTCTAGTATCTATTAGTAATAATGGTCATTGGCTAGAGCACAAAATGTTACTGGGCATCATCCTCTTCTGCATAGCTATCTATCATCATCAGTCATAACCTGCAGTCATTTGCTTGACAGATTTTCAAAAGTAATTTCAGGCTTTGGAGTAGTGCCCTACTGGTTCTGGCGGTCACACTAATTCTGCAATGTTTTAAAGTGGTGTCCAAACCGTACATGTTTAAAAGTAGTGATTGGCTCTTCGCACTAAAACTCCAGTTCTTACTGGTCCAGTACTTAAATCTACTAACTAAATAGATTGGAACACCTGGGAATAAATAGCATTGTAGGAACTAGAATACAGTACTTGCCGGACCTCACCCCTTAAATCACAAAGTCCCCCAACCCCACCACGCCCAGAGACAAGTCAAGTCCTTAAGTAGTTTTGCGTAAAGGATGGCCAGCTGGGACAAATCCATAACTGACTTTGGGCCATATCACAACAGATGTTTGCGCTCACTTTGCGTGCCCTTGGGACACTTTCAGTAATAATTACAGAAGGAGCTGCAAACACTTGTGCAGCCCCTTCTGTAATACAGATAGCGCTGGTGCTATATGTGGCCAGCTCTATTATAGAAGGGCAATCTCACATTTGCATGGGGGCGTGGCCCCATGCAAATGAGGGAATCCCTTTGCTTTTGCACGGTGTGAATTACCGACGTGGGCGCAGGGGCGCCAAAAAAAGATGGAGCACTTTGAAGTGCACCTCCTAATCACCCCCTCCCCCGACATCCCCTTGCAGGAGGGTGAAGTTATTCACTGCGCCCACCTGCAAGGGGATCTCTAATCCCTTTTGAAAGAGGAGGCGAGTTGCCGCCTGCACAGAGAAACACAGAACAGCTTTTAAACAGCTGCTATACATTTCTCTTGAATGCGCTGCTCAAGGGGCAGCACGAGTTTGCGGTTGCCCCGGGGGAATGCATTCCCCATAGTAGGGCGCACTTTCCCTGTTTGCACCTGGGGCACCTGCTTTAAGGTGAGCCCTAGTGCAAACAGGAAAAGTGCGCCCTAGCTGTAATAGGCCTTTTGAGGGTAATCACAGAAGTTGTAAATTCTTTCAATTGAGACTAATATAAAAGTAATCCATGCCTTCTTGGTTACAGCTAGACAACAAATGCCCTTATTTGTTTTCCCTAGCATTTGTGACAGTTCTATAGCATCACAATACCACCCCCCTCTCAATGAGGCCCTAAGTAATTTTAGCATGCTCCTTACTGCACCCATGGCTAGAATTGTGCTTTGCGGTCAAATCTCGGGACTGCAATGTACTGGAATGTCCTGATTCTGAGCTTATGTCGTTAATCTTCATAGAAACATAACATGTGGCAGATCAAATATTCTGGTCTAAGGAACAGATATCACTATGTCACACTGTATCCTAGTTTCCACATCACTGTCAATCACTAAGGCAAACCTTACCCTGCTTGCCCTCGCCTGTCCTTGACAGTTAAGTGCCTAAAAGAAGTAACTTGATTAGTCAACTGGATAGGAACTGTACGTGTGGCTCGGGACATCAGAGATCAACATAATTTACATCAGAGATCAACATAATTTTCCCCTATGTATAGAGCACAATGACAACTACTTGCCAGGGGAACCTGCAATAAGGGCAGCCACTGGGAGAAATAAATGAAAGTATAAGTCTCATATCTGTATTAGATGCCACAAGAAATGGGTATTTCAGAGTCAATCAAAAGAAGAGGAAAATTGTAAGAAGAGCAAGGCTAAGTAATAGTATTCGCTTTACAATGATTGGTATGGTATATGGAATGGCCGCCTACAGGGAAGAGGAGGGACAGCAGTATAACCCAATTAGGTGGACTGGCTACAAACACGTGTTAACGTGCACTCTCCAACAACACTGAAAAGCACAGAAATGTTGCTTGCATCCTTTGCTTCCCAGAATACTGCCCAAGGAGTCCCCAGGAGGATGCACAAAGCTCCCAGTACCACAAAAACCACTTCACAACCAAGTCTGAGGACCCTGCCACAGTTTACAGGTGGTAACAATGAACCACAGATGCAACAAATAAGTCTTAGGTGGACGTGGATTATACTTCTAGCAACAAATAGTGTCAATCAAGGAGTCATTTACTATAAGGAATTTTAATAGTTTTCAATGGTATGTTCATTGTATCCAAAAAGGAGTTTAATGATGAACATCGCAAATAAAGACAGTGTAAACAGAAATTACTAACAAAATTAGGGTTTGTATTTTCCTAACAGGTATAAAACAGTTACTTGACCAAAATAAAAGTGTGGTCAGAAATGAAAATACTAATACTCATTAAGTTAAATATTCCATTCAACTTGGTACATAGTTACTGCAAATGACACCTTGTTGGACACTGTTAA
The DNA here is from genome assembly GCF_964261635.1 of Lissotriton helveticus. Taxonomy (NCBI): domain Eukaryota; kingdom Metazoa; phylum Chordata; class Amphibia; order Caudata; family Salamandridae; genus Lissotriton; species Lissotriton helveticus. Next base: position 1,223,742,197 of record NC_136065.1, read on the forward strand.
CATATGGGTTACAGGTGGGTTACAGGTGGGTCACAGATCCCAGGCAGACAAGTGACTTTCTTGTGGAGTTAAATGGAAGAAACAAAAAAGTCCCAAGAAAAGTAACACTTGGAAGACAACCAGAGACTTCACAATTGAAAGGAAGCAGAACATATCTTCCGTTTTTTGTTTAAAATATGAGGGGATGCAGTGTAAAAGTCCCTTATACTCGAAATGAGAGGCAATATCCTACGGATCACTATAGAAGACCCCATGACAACTAGGGCATCAGACAAGATCATATGGATCACTATACAAGACCCTTATAAAAGTTTGTCGTTGGACATCATCCTACAGATCACTATGAAGTAGAAGTGAGAAGGATGATTAGAAAAGAAAAATGAATAGACACACAAGCTTTCAATGTCGTATTAATGCTTATTTGTTCTTGCTATTGTTAGGCTATCACCTTTCTTCTGTTATGAAGAAAGACAGGATGTGTTAGTGTGAGAAGTTGGCCTGATGTGCAGTGCTCACTATTCTAGTGATCACTATATATCAGTCCAAACAACCCTTATTGATGATTGGTTGTAAGTCAACCTTATAGACCAGCTATCCTAGTAGCATGGATACGAGCAGTCTAAGGCTAAGACTCTAGAGGGCGTGTTAAGCCAGCTGTTTTACCATCACATTACCCCTTGAACACCCAGTGAAAGGACACCACACAAGTGTTATGAAAATAAACAGTCTATTTATTAGAATCACAACAACCCTGTACTCTTTATGAGGACAGGGTGCTAGGCACACAACAAAACTCTTACGAAAATACTTAAGTTAGCACAGTATATACAAATGCCCGAGGGGCACGAAAAACCATATACTTTAAAAGTGGAATGCGAAATTACTAGCAGGTAAGTACAGTACTAATAGGCTTTGGAATCGCTAGGACTTGTCTATAGAATCGTTAGATTACTTCTAGGAGGCCTAGGGGACTCGGGTGCAGAGTGTGCACTCTCACGCGGGATGCGGGACAAAGTCTATGGAAGCTAGTAAAGTTAAAGTTAGTGTTCACGGGCGAACCCGACCTGGTAGGGAGAAAACGACAGTGGATCCTGACCCTTGGATAGTGAGGCTATGCTGGGGCACCGAAATGCCGAAGTTACCTAGCCCAGGGGCTGCAGCTGCATATGTCTCAAAAGACGTCGGGAATCCTCGTTGCCGGACCAGGAGCCTGGAAGAAAGATGCTGGCAGGCGACCAGTGAAGATTGTTCGAGTTGATCCAAGCCTGGATCTGGAAGAAGGATGACACCTGAAAGCAGAGGGGACCAAGTTCGTGACTACTAGCCAGTAGTCAGTGGGCACCAGGAGGGCACCGGATGGTAGTCACCTCGACTAGGTGAGTGGGCGACGCTGGCTCTGCAGATCTCACGGACCAGGAGGCGTTGTCGGCGACCAGGATGGAGAGGCGAGCTGTCCCACGATGGATGAAGCTGTCGGCGTCGAAGTTACCCAGGATTGGGCAACAAGCCTTGGCTAATTCAAGCCCACGCGGTGGACTCAAAATGGCGTCTTGAGTGGACCAGGAGGGTCCGGGGTGCTCCTCTTCGGGAAGGGAGCAAGGGCCAGTCTGGAGCAACCAGACCAGCAGCAGTGATGTCGTCGGGCGTCGTTCAGAAGGCCACAAGCCAGCGGGCTAGTAGCCAAAACAACGCGGTGAGCAGCAAAAAGCAGAAGGGCCCCACGCCGATCGTGGAGATGCTGGGGAGCTGCTCTTCGGTGCTGGAGCTGCTCAGGGTTGGGGCTTCTCGGACCCCAAAGCACTCACCAGGAAATTACTCGGCGGGCTTGCTGTGCAGAAGTCGTGCAGTCTTGGCAATAGTCGGTCCCTTGAGGTCTCGTCGCACTCACGGTTCTCAGCTTGGCTGTAGAGGTGAGTAGAGGTCGGAGGTGCCAGGGAAGCCGGGTCTTGTCGAGCTGGGCAGTCGGATTCCGGAGGAAGGACGTGCAGCAGACCGCAGTGTTCTTGATGGTGCCTGCGGATGCAGGGTGACTACTCCTTAGCCACAAGGGAGAATCTTGAAGAAGGAAATCTTGAAGTCCTTTCGTAGAAAGTCGTGTCTTGATTCCAAAGATGATCTAATTTGGAAGGGGGCCTGCTCCTACCTTTATCTGGGAAAAGGGGGCTGGCACGCGACTAAGTCCTGCCCTATGACTGGGACCAGGAGGGGGGTGGTTACACCCCTCTCCTTTGGCGGGCTTTCCCCAGGCCAGGGGCTGGAGTGCCCCTGGAACTGGTTTCAGCCGGCCTATGCACAGTGAGCACCGGGGTGCCACTTGCAGTCACCTTCCTCTGTAGCCCTGCCTACCTGGAATACACAAAACCCTGTCTGGGACGGTGCTGGCACCGCCCCTGGCAGGAAACCCTTTGTCCTTGCCTCCTGCTCTGGGAGGACTCCCAGCAGCAGGAGGGCAGACTTGTGTCTCGGTGGCAGCATCCATTTTGTGGATGCTAAGGCTCTGTCTGACTTTAACCGGGGTTACAGGTTACATACATGTCGTGTCCCTCTAGAAGGGTGGAATGCTAACCCCGTCGCCAGAATTGGCGAGGGGTTAGTATTCCAATTCGTATGACACCTTACTCGACATGTTTTGGTAAAGCGATACCAGAGTTGGCATATAACCGCGAGGATTATAATGCACTTAAGAGTATATGGTATGCGATATCATGGAAACGGCTAAGGGATAGATCCCGAAAGCCGCAGACAGGCTCAGCTCATGCCAGAGCACCATCTCACACGATTCCAAGCACTCTGCCTTCAGGATTGTTAAGGCCTGCCATAGGAGTGACTGATAGGAGATCTGTGTGTCCATTTTAGGGTTAGATATAGGTATACTATATCTAAAGCAAAGGGTGATTACACCACCTTGCCCCAGCTGTCAAGCAGCCAGTTGTGTCAGATTTGGATGGCCAGCCAGGGGTGGCATAATACATGCTGCAGCCCCTGGTAGGCCCTGGGTACACCTATGCCCTGGGTACCTAAGGTACACTGTACAGGGACTGATAAGGTGACTCAGTATCCAATTGGATATGTACCTAGGGTACATGGAATCCATTTTACAGAGAGAGCAGTAGGCCTGGGGCCCTGAATAGCAGGGTCCCAGGTCAACTAAGTCAGAAAACCAGCAAAACACCAGGCAAAAAGTTGGGGGCAACCATAGTCAGGGATCTACCTTCCTACAGTTAGGTTCACAAACAGCGGTGCTAGGTGCACAGAGAAAGGATACCCATAGCTAGTGCTTTGACTGTGCAACTTGCCATATGTTCCTTTTATGGGGTAGGATTGCCGAGTAACCCACACAGTTGCTAGGCAAACAGTTAGGGCAACTCCAGTTTTATTTTTCTAGCTCAAATTAAACAGGGATTCGTCCATACTTTTAAGGAGTGAGACTAAAGCTCCTCTGAAGTCACCTAGGGGTTCGATGCCGATTCATAAAGTTAGATAGCCTCATGCTGCCACTAAGTAGAAAAGAACTAATTGAACCAATTTGACACTGTGCTTCCAATAGTGATATCAGACAAACAATGTCTGAAGAGTGGCTGGACGACTGTTGAAGGCAGTCAAACGATATAAAAGACCATCCGATCAAGCAGTCACTCCCTAATTTCCAAGATCATCCCGTATGAGAGCACTATGCTCCCAATGCTCACTTGGAGGAGACCATTCTTCCTAAAGGGTCTTAAATGCCATATTCTAACTGTAACTGCAGCGGAACTCCACCCGCCGTCCAAACGTTCAGCTAAATAAAGACTGGATGAACATTTAGAGGGTTTGAAAGTTCGAACAAAGGCTTCAACAATGGTCTAACTCCTACTGCTTTCATGGACATTATTTATTTATTTATTTTTAAGATTTGTAGAGCGCAACAAATACCACAAGTGGTGTCTCGGCGCTGAGTTAGCAGGAAAAAAAAAAAGGCAACACTCCCTGTAAATTATTGAGTAAATAGCCATGTCTTCAGTTTCTTTCTGAAAATCATCAAAGATGGGCTGCTTTTTATGTGGGTAGGCAAAGAGTTCCAGAGTTTAGATGCGGCCACAAGGAAGCGTCTGTCTCCCCATGTGACCGTTCTCACCCGTTGAATACATAGAGCCGCAGAAGAGGCTGATCTTAAGACCCTGTTAGGGACATTTCTACACAGAGATTCCCTGAAAAACTCAGGTCCCAAGCTGTTTAATGCTTTGTAGGTTTACATAAAGCTTTAAATTTAGTTCTCTTTCTGACCGGGAGCCAATGAAGTTGGTGTATAATGGGGGAAATGGAAGCAAACCTTGGGGTTTTGGTCAGAATTCTTGCGGCTGCGTTCTGTACCATTTGTAGTTTATTAAAAACCTGCTCCTGGGCATTCAACAGAAGCCCATTACAGTAGTCCACCTTGGACAACACCAAGGAGGACATGAGGGTTTTTCCAGCCGATAGAGGAAGGAATGGTAACAACTTTTTCACCTTACGAAGCGTAAAAAAGGATGAGGATACCACAGCGTTGGCGTGACTGGTAAAGTTTAACTTGTTATCAAACAACACTCCCAGATTTCTGACCTTCGGAACCGGGATAGGTGGATTACCCATCTCCGAAGGCCACCAAGTTGGAGACCAAGATGGCTGTAGATCTCCAAACACCATTAGCTCAGTCTTATCAGTGTTTAGTTTTAAGCAGTTCCTATCCATCCATTGACTAATTGCTCTCATGCCTGACTGGAAGTTAGCTGCGACCTCACTCCCGTTTTTTCTCACTGCCAACACCAGTTGAGTGTCGTCTGCATACGAAGTCACTCCTATCCCAAAGGTTTTGATGACCCTCGCCAAGTCCGACACATAGATGTTAAAAAGTGTCGGACTTAGCGAGGATCCCTGGGGGACTCCGCAGGGCAACATAAAGGTCGGGGAATAGAAACTTCCCATTTTTACCGAATGCTCCCTGTTCGACAGAAAAGAAGCCAGGAGTTCGACAGCTTTGCCCTGTATGCCCATGGCGGTGACACGGTCGATCAGAGTATTATGATCGACCGTGTCAAAGGCCGCTGAGAGATCCAACAGAATCAGGACTGCCGTGCCACCCTGGTCCATGATCTGTCTGATCTCCTCAGCGGCCTTTATAAGCGCTGTCTCCGTGCCATGGCCTCCTCTGAACCCAAACTGGGTGTTGTCAAGCATGTTGTTCTGGTCAATGTAGCTCGCTAGCTGTTTATTTATTACCTTTTCAAGTATTTTGGCAGGGAAAGGCAACGCTGCTATCGGACGATAGCTTTTTAGTTCTGAGGTATCAAGAGTAGGTTTCTTCAAAAGTGGCTTTATTATAGCTGATTTCCAGCTTTGAGAGTAATTCCCTGATTTACAGGTAGTATTGAAAATATTTTCCAATATTGGGGCCACCACGTCGATGGATGATTTTATAATGGCCGGTGGACAGGGGTCCAGAGGAGAACCCGACATGGTGGCTTTAATGAGATCCTTTATTTCTAGCAGGGATGGAGGGTTAAATTCAACCAAAGAGGGAGTAGTGGGTGATATGTTGTTCAGTGATCTCGAGGGTTCCACTTCTGTAATGTTATTAAATTTGTCAAAGATTTCTGTGACCTTAGTCCTGAAAAAATCAGCCATTTTGTTACAGAATTCTTGATTCGTATCTAAGGTTGTGGGAGTTGGGAGTATTTGATAATATTGTCACTACCTGGTATAGTTGTTTGCTGGAGTTCTGGGCCAACTCTATTTGTTCGCAGAAGTATCTGCTTTTTTCCGTTCTTAATGTCTTTCGATAGCCTGACCATGCTCGTTTATATCTTTCTTTATCATTGTTGTCATAGCTGACTCGCCAGCGTCTTTCAAGATTGCGGCATTTCTGCCTCTCCAGTCTTAAAGATCCTGAGAACCAAGGGGCCGATGGTGTTACACGATTCGGGCGCAATTTCTTTAAGGGCGCTACTTGGTTAATAGTGTCTGTGAGCCATTGATTGTAATTGACTGCTAGATGAGAGTCTGACACTATAGGTGGTTTGTTGTTTTCAAGCTTCTCAGCTAAAGCTTTGGTATTTATGTTTTTCCAGTCCCTACATAGCCTAGGATTACTTTTAGCCGTCTGTACATTTTTATGTTGTTTAACGGGGATGTAGAAGACCACTACTGCATGGTCTGACCACACAACTGGGACAACCGTGGGGGGGTGATAGCTGGATTGCTCGTAAATAGGCCATCAAGAATATGGCCTGCTGTATGCGTGGCTGAGGTGACTAACTGATTTAGCCCAGCTGCCTTAAAATCATCAATGAGATTTGATGTATCTTTATCTGCTGTATTTTCCAAATGAAAATTAAAATCTCCGAGTACTGTAAAATCTGGGGCTACTAATGCCAGTTCCTGTAGCGTGCCTATCGATTGGAGAAAAGGCGTTCTGGCTGCCGGGGGACGGTATAGGAGAATACCATTAAACGTTTGAATAGGGGATAGATTGATAGCAAAGCCTAATACTTCAGCAGAAATGTTGTCTGGTATTACTGTTTTCAATGCTAGCTCTAGCCGTAGGATTATAGCGAGGCCGCCCCCCTTTTTTCCCTGCGGTCTATCCTGTCTTACAATATAGTAGCCCTCTGGAATGGCTGCTACCAGGTCTGGGCCCGATGCCAGATCGGCACATGTCTCTGTAACGAAGAGGATGTCAAGTTTGTGAGCCGAAATGAATTCAGACACGTCCTCTCTGTGTTTGCACAATGATCTCGCATTCACAAGTGCACATTTGATAGTTTTTGCTTCTTTAGCAAGCCTTTCAGGGGCAGATGGGTTTTGTGTGTTTGTACGCATAAATTTATACTTGCAGCAGGGGCAGATAGAATGGGATAGATTGGAGTGTGTATCTAAACTAAGATGTGGGCAATTTTTCAGTCCCAGTGTATTTTTTATATCTAACAGATCCGATTTGGTATATTTTAAAAACGTACTGGTTAAGAATGATGTCGGGCCAGTATTCAGGGCACTTGGCACGCCCTGGGCGCGGACTGGCGCAGACTGGAACCCCTTAGGCGCGGCTTCGGCGCGCTGAAGGCGTGCCCGCTGCGCTCGACCGCTGCGCTTGGTGAAGCGCATTATAATGACGGAGCGAGGCCCCGCCTCCAACTCGAACGCTAACTCGTTCGGTTGAAGCGGGAGCCTGCAAGCTGAGTATCCACCCTTGCCCGCCACTCAAACGGCACACGCCGCGGTGGATCGGTGCAAGGTAACACAGAGAAAATTACACAGTGATAAAAACGATGCTTCGTGATTTTTAAAATATTTCTAAAAAGATCTCTCTGTTAGGTACAATTCTCAGTAAAGTCAGGCAAATAGTATTTATATGCTGAATATCCAAGGCAGGAGGAGCCCCTCGCAATCTGCCGTTCACCAAGCGTTTACAATGGAGCTGCCACCACCCTGCTAACGCTGACAGATGTAAAAGGATGTGGCCCAAATATAAATGTAAGTTCTTGTGACATGGATAGTGGGGGAACCAACTGTCTTGCATATGGACCAGGGATTAGAAAAATGTCCGCATAGAGTGGGTCTGAATTTCAGGCTTTGATGTCCAGGAAAGTTTATACACTTTATTTGACTGAGATCTGCAGGTGGCTCAAGCTGCTCCAGTGTGGTACCGTCCTAAATTTTCTTTAGTTCTGGGATGACAGAAGTCAAACTTTCCCAGTTGCTTTAGATTGCTACTGAAGGTGTAGCAGACATTTTCAGACACTCTTAAATATTTCACAGGAAAGACTAGGTGGTGAAAACATATGGTTGGGAAATTTTTCTTCTTTTACTTATTTCAGGAGTCATCTATTCTAAGGTGGCCCTGGTATTGATTATTAAGTACCTCATTTTATCGTTGGGCTTAAGTGGTTTGACTTTGGTAAGTGTAAGCCCTGTTGAGAACAAGCATTGCGACTGTTGCATAATGGTAACATTCTTTAAGAGAACAGCTTCATCAAATCATACCAAAGAGGATCCTACACTGCCCAACAAGATGTAAACTAGCAGTGATGGCCCTCACCATTTGTCAAGGCAGATAATGAGCTCCCCATACTGACATCGGTCCCTAATCCCAATCTTCAACTCAGCATAGTCATTAATTGGTAAGGGGATAAATACAAGCAAAAATACGGTCTGCAATCTCAGTCCCAACCATCACTACAGACTGCACCAACATGCATGTGTTTTGGGCAAATTTAAATATGTTGCAGATACACAAACGCATAGCTTCAGAGGAAGAGATTCCTCTCTCTTGCATTTCAGAATCAGAGAAACAGGACTAAGAAAGTGATTGCGATTACTGGTTACAAATGAGGGCAGTGGAGGCATGGCCTCATCCTCCTTATCGGGGCAGGTGGCACACATTAATAAAGGTTTCTCTTTGGTTTATCATTTTTTTCTGCAACCTCGATCCTAATGCTACCAATTATATCCGCCATTTCTTCAAAGGCTGCACCCAAGCCCCTATGTCTTATGATGACGATCAAATTGGTGTGCAATATCTGTTTAACATACATACATCGTATCACAGAATAATTAGTGATGGATAGAAATGGCCGAGCTGCCTTTTTGAGTGCACATAGTACATGACCAATAATATCGGTCCACCCTGACCTGTTGACAGTAAGAGCAGCACTTGAAGAAACTGTTACAGTGGTGGCATCAGCCTAGTGCCCTTTGCCAATTAGCCTCATTTCGCAGGTGTTTTTTTAACCTGCTACAGTGAGTGACAGGAGTGATCTGGCTAGTACAAACTGAAGAACCAAATACGTTTTTTTCAGGAGCGGTGATTAATATCCTTTCCTCCACTTTCTACTGCTAGTAAATTCGTAGGAGATTGACAAACTCTCACCCTCTGTTGTGGGAGGCTTCAGCTCCTAGAAAACAGAAAGCTGTATTGTCTCATAAGAAAGGTAAGGACCACATTTTTGCCTGAGAGTTTTACTGCTTTGATATATACCTGGGTCATGAGATCCTGTCTGTGGTTTCCGCCCAAAGGAATACTTTCCTGTGGAGAGGTGTGGTGCAGCGGTCAGGGCAGCTGGCTTCGGAGCACAGGGTTCACGGTTCGATCCCCGGCTCCGGCGACAGCTCAGCACCATGCGACTCTGGGCAATGGCTCACTTAATTTCCACGATGGCCCCCAGCGCCTTGAGACCCGTAAGGGTGAGTAGTTTGCGCTTTACAAATATGGATTTTATTTTTATTTTTTATTTATGTACCATCTCCTAAGAAAGGGGATGCAATCAAATGTTGCAAAAGGATCTCCTATATTTTTCTATATCTGTAACTATAACACATCATTTGTATGGACCTTGGAGGAAAAAACTCTTGCCTACACGTGTATTAACTTAAGGTATTAGGATGTTAAACAATCTTTTCTTTGACCTTTAAAAAGCGGTTTGAGCTTTACAAAGTATAACTCAGTTGTGATAAAATCACCACCATGTCGACAAAAAGAGGCTCAATGCAAAAGGATCTCTTCCACCTTTGTGACCTGGCCTTACATCTTTGGTGCACTTGGGTTACAATATATCAGGGACTGGTTACACGTTTAGGCCAAAGTAAGACATTTAAAAATCATGTAATAACATTCTATCAATGATGTCTATGCATCTTGTCAGGGAAAGGGGGCACATATGAAAAAGTGTTTTTGCCCTGTTCGAGTACCCACTCCAGCATTCCTACGATAATCTGGTGGATGGAGACCGAGGAAAAGCATTATTCCTGGAATGGACAATGTCTTCATCCTGTAACCTATCAAATGAGGTTGTTCAAGATATAAAACCTTTCCATAGCCATCCTGGGTCATATGTAGAGATAATGGTAGATGCCCCAGTGAAAAGTTTTACTGAAGATACTTTAATGTGCTCTGGCTCATCTATAAGAATTAATGGCCAAACTATACCCAAGAAAAACCTGGTTATAACAGTCCAAGCCTATGCCAAATCAAAATCTACTCACGGTCATCCTGAAAATAAGTCTGAAGCAGCCCAAGGATTCTCTCCACTTCCTTCTCTGTGGCTTCCTGGTGAGATTCGTCCATCTTTTTCAACTGTGAAGGAAACAACAACTAACAATCAAACAGGGAGCACAGATTGGTTATGATGCAATGCAGGGCAGCGTTTAGCAAGATAGTGCGAGGCGAGAGCAGTGAAGAGGATTAGATTTGTACTTACATTTTTTATTTAATCAAATGCAATCAGTTACACTGTAGATATAGTTCATGGATGGCGCAGTCATGGGACATTAGACAGGGTCAGTTGGTCCGTAAACACGCTGAGTTAAAGTAAGCCGCTTCTGTTATGTCTGTCAGTCTCGTGTGTGTAATTTGTGCCATGTCACTGTGTATTTCCTTGTTTTTAATCATATCACGCTCAGTAATGTCACCAGATAAACAAATGTTTTTAACTCTCGGCAACCACGTGTACCCTAATGCGACACTTTTGCCACTATACCCAGATATTATCAACTATAGGCGCAGATTACCCGCATTGCATCACGTTTTGCGCAACAGCTTCATTGTGACCACGCCAGGGCCACTGGATATATATCGTTAATGTGTGCTCTTATGGCACATTGTAGCCACGCATGGTCATCCACTAGATAGTCATCATACATGCCCACATCCATTCACATGCATGATGTTTCTATTTCACAGCCTTGAAATTTACAGGGCAATTCGTGGAGGAGTGCAGAAGTACTAGACACGCATGAAATGAGCAACCAGTTGACAACTATGTGTCTATCATAGTTTTCCTTTTCAGATACTCATCGCAAAGGATCTGTAATTAACACGTTCCCACTATACTCACAGTGCGCTTTAGGGCGTGCGCTGATAAGTACACGTGGAGTGGCCTCCTAGTTTTTTGGCCACACTCACACACATTGTCCTGACGAAAGCCTCACGAATACAGCAGAAGGCTGAAACTAGTTGACCTACACCTTGTAGGGATATTGAGGCACATTTTTACCTCAAAAGTATCCCAACTATGTTATTAATCATGTCCTAAGACCCTTTCATTAAGACATTTACAAGGGCATCTCTTAGCGACATTTTTATCACTTATTCACATTTCACATAACACTTCAGATTTTCACAAAAAAACCTGCTCCGCTGTAAATCAGGCGTTGAAGTACAGCTGGATTGCACTCGGCAATCCAGCTGGGACCCCGGTGATGAAGCATGCAACCTAGAAGGTAGGTGGGTGAGGGGTCTTCTAAAGCAACCACTGGTTGTCTGCGGTCCCCCCTATAAGGGTACAGGTCACTAACAAGGACTATAACCGTCTAGGGACTTGTCCACGTTGTTTTGTGCATAATTTCGGGAAAAGGGCATGGTCCCGTTCAGTTTCCTTACTCTCTAGTTGTTTACGAACATTAAATTCATATACTGCTAGTGCTCTAGAACATTAGACATAAATGCTTTCACACTGGAGGCTAATGAGTCTGTTTAGTGGAGTGCCTGCCTAGCGGAAAGTTTGGTACAGAGTTGGGTTCCAGGGCACTTTAATCTACTTTTCACAAGTGGCAAAATTGCTGAAAATCAAGGAGAGTTTACAAGGACAACGAAGGGATTTTATTTCACATATGATTTTTCAGAGACTTGTGTACAAGACCAATGAGCTTCACTAAATAGTTGCAATAGTTAAATGACATTTGTAAAGTGCGATCCACACATCTTTACGAACAGAAATCTAGTTGCTGAATACAAAAACAAAACAAATTAAATAGATTAAACTACTGTTTATGACAGCTTCATCCAATATCTGCTAGTGCCAATTTCCTTCCTGTCGATGTTTTCCAGTGGAATTAAGATTATCAACCTGTTCCTCATTTTATACATTATTCTAAACATATTTCTGCATGAGCAATCCCATCTCACCGTGCTACAGTTGAAGCAAAATACTTGTCTTGAACTTGTATGGATTTCAAGAACCAAACAATTGCCAGGTGTTTACTGTGTGTAATTGTGGTCAAACAGTCTCTTTAGAGAAAGCACAGCTATGAAATATGCATCGTCCAACATGAGAACATCAGCAATCTGGGGGACGAGGGAATGAACATGCGAGGGCTTAAAGTAGGGACAGAACTACTAGGAACACACTCTTTGGTGTCTTTGTATGGTCAGGTAGTTAAAGGGGAAGCTAGTAGGACACACAATTGTTAAACATGAACATGACTGCCTCCTTCTCTACAATATTTAAAAATGTTACCTGAATCAGAAATTCTGAGAAGCCATCATAGTAGAGAGCATTTTATGGCACACTGGATACTAGGAATAGTAAGACTTGCCGCACGATTGAGTGTTCTTGTGAGTTATTATTTATTTCACTAGAGTTCCAAACTTTCTGGATGTGAGCTGTGTGAACTTCATGAAACCATGTTTAGTTTCAAAATCAAATTTTCACTGGCTAGATTTTGGTTGGGGTGATGTAGGGGACCAATGTACGACAGATACATTGAAGTCAATCTAAAGAGAATTTCTAGATTGTCAACATTCGTTTCAGGGTGCACTGGCTTATCTCACAGTGAAGTATTCAGTTCCTGATGCGTGCACCTCTATACAGTTCATCTGGTCAATTTTTATGTGGAAATATTAGGAGGTTTTCTGCAGTGTATTTATGTGCTTCATTATTGTGTTGGTGCTCGTTGGACACATCAGTAGTTCGTCCAGATGTGTAGTTTACATCTGTTTAATTGCACTATTGATCAGCTGGCCCTTATAAGGGGTTTTCTCTCTTGACTGCCTATGCTTTTGTTCCATGATGCAGTGGTTGGCACTACAATATATTGTGCCATGTCCTCTCTGCATTTTTGACTCCTCTCCTTGTTCACAGCAATGAATTGCACCATCCTGTTATGCACTAAAAGGTGCATATGTGTTTTCAACTGCGTAAATGTCCTCAGAAATGCAGGAGCTCCTCCAATTGCACCTCTGAGCACCCTAACAATTAGAATGAGGATTCTGTAACTAAATTACTACCCTCAAAAGAGTTAAATCTGCCTTTAGCTCACTCAAACTTCACTCCATGCACAGGTTCTGCTCAGTGATGTTACTCATTTACATTGCCATGCTTCCCCTCACCAAAACACACTACACACCCCAACCTTTTCGCTAACGTGCATTCTAATGTCTCTCTTTACTCGCCACCATAAGAAACGCTAACCAATATCACCTAACAATTCTATAGCTTACACCCACTCCTTCTCTATAACAGACGGTCCAACTCTTTTTATGTCTTTCTGCATCTCACACAGACCTAAACCCAATCTTCTCATCTGTCAATGAAGTACAGGTTTCCTGCTTTCATAGAATCTGAAAAACTTATTTGCTTTAATTTAGAGTCCTAATCGGTCACACCTACCTTTCCATCTACAATCTCACCTCTGGTCCTTTCACATACTATGCAAAATAACATCAAAATAACATCAGCAAAGTTTAGAAAGGGTGACAAACTATGCAACTTAAATACTTAACCCATAGGTGGGTGGGGGATACCTCAAAAAAAGAAAACAGAAGAATATTAAACAAACAAGTTTGTACAAAAACACAAACATTAAAAGGATTATGTTACTTACCCAATACGCAACTGTTCTTGGCAGGTAGAGTTGTAGATTCACATGCTTTTGCATACTCCTGCCATCAAGTGTTGGGTCGGAATGCTCGCAAGTTGTTTTTCTTCTAAGAAGTTTTTCCAGTCACAAGGTGAGGTGACTCCTCCTTTCGGTGACAGTGCACATGGGCATCGACTCCATTGTTAAATTGTTTTCCGGTAAGGGGGTGATAATGGAGTAAGTGAGTGCAATATAAAGATGTCCATGCGTATATAATGCAAATAAAGAGAAGTGCAACAACTACTGGTGACCAGGGAGGTGGGAGGGAGAATTTGAATCTAAAGCTCTACATGCCAAGAACAGATGCTTACTGGGTAAGTAACATTATTTGTTCGAGGCATGTCTGCTGTAGATACAGATGCTTTGCATAAACTATATAGCACTATTGTTCCAAAGCAGTGACTAACCAGTAGATGTTGCAGTTGTCTGAAAAAGTGTGTTAGCACTGCTTGCCCTACATTGGCTTGTTGTCGAGCTAACACATCCACACAACAGTGTTTGGTAAATGTGTGTGGTGTAGACCATGTTCCTGCTTTACATATGTCAGCTATAGGAATGTTACCTAAAAAGGACATAGATGCCCCTATTTTGCGGGTGGAATGTGCTCTAGTGGGTATAAAGTTATTTTTGCTTATGCATAACAAGTTTGAATACATTTAACAATCCATCTTGAAATGCCAGATTTAGAGATAAGATTGTCCTTGAGATCTGGTGGTACAAATGCAACAAACAATTGCTGTGTTTTATGAAAATCTTTTGTCATTTCGATATAATACAGTAACCCTCTCCTGACAACACGTGTATGAAGAGCTAGTTCTGCTACAGAATCAGGTTGAGGGAAGACGAGAGGTAACTCAACCGATTGGTTAAGATGAAAAGCAGAAACTACTTTAGGGATGAATATTGGGTTGGTGCGAAGAACTACCCTATATTTATTAAGCGGAAAGAAGGGTTCTTCTAAGGTTAATACCGGTAGCTCATCAACTCTCCTTAATGAAGTGACTGCAATGAGGCAACTTCCATTAAAGGAACTGTAAGGGACAATTGTATAATGGTTCGAAGGGTGGACTCATGAGTCTTGTAAGTACAATGTTGAGATTCCATACCAATGTTGGAGGTATACTGGGTGGTATTATTCTTTTTAAACCTTCCATAAAGGCTTAAATCACAGGGACTTTGAACAAAGATAAATGCTGTCTGTTTTGCAGATATGCAGTCACTACTGCAAGATGCAATCAAATAGATGTGTAAGCTAGATTCAATTGATTTAGGTACATAAGATAACAAACAATGTTTTGAACAGAAGCATCTAAAGTATTAATCTTGTTGTTATTACAATAAACAACAAATAGTTTCTATTTTGCTGCATAACAAGCTCTGGTAGTGGTCCTTCTCGCTTCTTTTCGAATAGTCATACAGATTGGTGGCAAATTTAAGTATCCAAACTCTATGACTTCAGGAGCCAAATCGCCAAGTTGAGCTCCTTGGTGTTTGGGCGTCTGATTTCTCCACGGTTCTTAGTGAAAAGTCTGGAATAGAGGCGTAGCTTTTGATGTGGAACTACTGAGAGTTCCAGAAGTGTGTTGTACCATGGTTGATAGGCCCACATGGGAGCTACTAAAATCAGTTTGAGTGATGTTTGCCTGAGCTTTCGAACAAGAAACTGAAGGAGTGGGAGAGACAGAAAAGCTTAGGCAAATATCTTTGACCAATTGATCCATAGGGCATTGCCTTTGGATCGAGAGTGTGGGGACCTGGAGGCGAAGTTTGGGCATTCTGCACTGTCCACTGTGGCGAACTGAACTATTTGTGGTAATCCCCATTTTTGAAAATATGGAAGGAGAACTTGGAGATGATGTTCCCACTCATGTATTTGAGGTCTGCTTCTGCTGAGGAGCAATTGGATTGTTGAATCCTGGAAAGTGCTCTGCCAGAAGATGAATTTAGTGATGAATTGCCCAGCTCCAGATGGTCCAAGAGAGAAGATACAGCTGGGAAGTGTGTCCCCCCCCACCCCGTTTTTCTTTGTATTACATGGCTGTCATGTTGTCCGTGCGGACGAGGAAAACCTGGTCTATGACATGAGACTAAAAAGCTTTGAGTACTAGAAATACTGCTAGAAGCTCTAGATAGTTGATGTGGAGACATTTGTGCTTGTTGTCCCAGAGACCCTGAATTGTGTAATTGTGGAGATGGGGACCCCAACCTGTGAGAGAAGCGTCTGCTGTTAGCAGGACCTGTGGAACAGGGTCGTTGAAAGGCATTCCTTTTGATACGTTTTGTGGGTTCCACCACTGCAGAGAGCAATTGGTGCGGCTGCCTACCAACACTAGAACTGTTAATCGACCCTGTGACTGATTCCACTGACTTTCTAAGCATTCCTGTAGAGGATGCATGTGTAGTCTTGTGTGAGGCACTATTGTGATGCTTGACGCCATCATTCCTACCAGTTGCATAAAAGTTTTGTCTGTAAAGGTTTGATTGGCTTGAAACGGTAATAACAGAGTTTGAATATTGCGAATTCTGGCTGCACTGGGAGGTATGAGTTTTAAGAGTCGCTCCCAGATAAGATTGTATTTGTAAAGGCTGTAGATGAAACCTTTTCATATTCACTGTGAAGTCCAATCGGAGGAGTATGTTTAGAGTGTTCCGAGTGTGTTTTAGACACTTTTGGTGTGTGCTGGCTTTGATTAGCCAGTCATCTAAGTAGGAGAAGATGTGAATATGTTGTCTTCTGGGATGAGCTGCCACTACAGCTAGACATTTGGTAAACACTCTGGGAGCTGTAGTTACCCCAGGAGTACCTTAAACTGAAGGTGTTTGCCTACTATCTGAAATCTGAGATATTTGCAATGAGTCAGATGGACAGGAATGTGAAAGTATGCGTCTTTTAAGTGTAGTGTGGACATAAAATCGCCTTGTAGAAGTGGACGCACCTGTTGGAGCGTTACTATATGGAAGTGTTCTGACAGTATGTATAGGTTTAACACTGAGATCCAAAATGAGTCTCAAGGAGCTGTCCTTTTTGGGGATTAGTAAGCAGAGAAAGTACACTCCTGAACCTTGGTTCTATGGCTACTTTTTCTAAGAGAGATTGCACTTCCTGTTTGAGTAACTGTAAGTGGTGTGACAACAGTTTGTGAGTGCGAGGTGGGATATTTGGAGGATTGGTGGTAAGCTCCAGGCAATAACCATGTTGGATAAGATCGATTACCCATTTGTCGGATGTCATGGATTGCCAAATGGGGAGAGATTGTTGAAGTCTTCCCCAACAGGTGTTAAATAATCGGGGGAAATGTTGCCAAGTCACTTTTTGTTAGAAGAAGGGGAGTTATGCGCTGTAGCCCCTCTACACCTACCTTTGGAATTAGTTTCCTCTATTTCCCCAGCTATAAAAACCTAAAGAGGGAGAGGATGGAGTATTGCCTTTATATGAGGAAGCATTTGGGTCAGAAGATGTTGTTTTGGTTCCTGCTCTATAAAAGGAGAGGCGAAAGGAGCCTTTATTTTATGGAGAATGGAGCGCTCCCATGAACTTTGTACGTCCGTGTCCTTTTTCATTTTTTCTAAAGCCTTATCGACTTCAGGACCAATCAGGTGTTTTTTGTCAAAAGGGGTGTTTAAAATTGCTGAACCTCAGGTTTAAACCCTGAAATCCTAAGCCATGCATGCCTTCTGAGGAGACTGCTGGTATTTATCTCCCTAGCCGCGGTGTCAGCGGCATCTAGAGCACATTTAATAGAAGAGTTAGAAATGAGTTCGCCTTCTTGAACTAACTCTTATGCTTTGCTTTTGTGTTCGTCTGAGAGATGTTGGAGCAGTTACTCCATATCATCCCAGTGTGCCCTATCGTACCTATCTAGCAGGCCCTGTGTGTTTGAGATGCATCACTGGTTACCAGCTGGGGCAGCCACTCGTTTCCTCAAAGCATCTATAAGCTTAGATTCTTTGTCTGGCGAGGTGCATCACCATATGTTTGTGAATTATCCCTTTTGCGAACAATGGACACTACTAGGGAATCAAGAGGTAATTGCCCTCAGATGAACACAGGGTCAGATGGAGAAGGTTTATATTTTTTATCGACTCTGGGAGTTTAAAATACGTGCTCACACAGGATCTTCGAAGAGGTCATCTGCATGCCTCATCATGCCCTTTAACATAGAGTGTGTTTGACTTGACTTGTGTTTGGACCTAAAGGTTTCAAATAAAACGTCTTCTTCTAAGGACTCTTTATGTATGGCCACCCAATGGTACTCTGCTGCTCTAGCAATAATTTCTTGATAGCCATGTTATCATATGGCGGTAATGGTTTTGCTGGGTAAAAGTCTGGGTCAGTATCCCCTGGAGGGTCAATGGTGTAATCATTCCATGCGTCTACAGCCAAATGCGTGTCTTCTTCATCAGTATCATCCCCTTGAGGCTGTGAATGTGGAGATCCCGGAGAAGTTATGTGTAAGGGGTCTGGTAACTTTGGAGAAGATGGAGGTGGAGGGGATTGAGGGGCAGGAAAAGCAAGGCTAGTAGCCATGTCCCTTTTTCTTTTCAGAGGAATTTTATCTGCAGGGTCCTCTGAAAGAAGTTTGTGTTTGACTGGTGTCTTGGCAGAAATATGTCCTGTATCAGGATAGATATAGAGCCTCTTTTGTTTAGGATCCAATTTAGCCTTGAGAACGTCTAAAATTGTTTTGGGAGGCTCAGGGAGGCGGTCTTTGGATTTCAGCGCCAAAAAAGTTTTGCTTTGGTGAGCAGAAGGTTTCGGCTTCGAGGCATGTTTTGGTTTCGGAGCGGAGGGTTTTGGCTCCGAACCAAATTTGCCCTTGGCACCGGAGTGTTTTGGCTCCGAATCAGATCGGTCTCTGGAACCAAAGGGTTTCGGATCCAAAGATGATTATGGCAGACTCAATCCTGAGCCGGAAGGCTTGACTGTTTGTTTCAGTGCCGAGCCAGGGCGTCGGGAACATTGTCTCTGTGCCGACCGTGGGCCGAAGGCAGAGGTGGTGCCGTAGCCATTATGCTTTTTAGAAAAAGTTTTGAGGGGCAAGGGGTCATTGGTACTAAGGCACCCTGTCCCGGAGGCACGTCTTCAGACTCCAAGTCAATCTTAAGTTCAGAATCTGGCTCTGGAACAGAGATGGCCTCTTCTTCTGCTGCGGACGCTTTGACGTCTTCATTCTCGGATTCTTAGCTGAAGATATCCGGAATGTGTGTTGAATGCTTTGATGTTGCATTTCTTGTCGTTAAGCCCAACGATCGCATGTAGTTTTTTTCGACCAAAACAACTTACAGGTGTCACAGTCTTCTTCCTAGTGGTCCGGTGAGAGGCACAAGTTATAAACTTGATGTAGATCAGTTCGAGGGTACTTAGCGCAGCACTGAGGACAGAATTGGAATGGAGTTCATTCCATTGGCGGAAAGGGTAGGCCGACGCGGCTAGGCCAGAGGGCCGCCCGATGCGTCCGATTGAAGGAAGAGTGTTTCCTGATCGATTCGATGACCGGGGAACAGAGAAAAGTGTTCGAGAACAATACAGTTGAGGACAGAGTGGATTGCGCACTGAGGGGAAACCGAAGAAGAGGTTAGAACCGGAGCGCAGCAATACACGTCTGAACCCGATGGTGGGAAAAAATAATCTAACAATGGAGTCAATGCCCATGCGCACTATCACCGAAAGGGGGGGAAGTCATCTTACCTTGTGACTGGAAAGACTTCTTCGAAGAAAAACAACTTACAAACATCCAGACCCAACACTAGATGGCAGGAGTATGCAAAGCTTGTGTATCTACAGTACACATGCCTCGAACTGTTTGTTTTGCTTTGATTGTTTATTGTGAAACCTATTTTATATTCCCACAATTTATTTCTCTTTTTTTGTTTTCATACACTTCTATGTAATTTCACAAACCTTGCCAAACTTTAACAAAAACAGAACTCAAACTGTGCAGAGGAAATCCTTTGTAACATCTGTATCCCATTACTACCATACTGAAAATAAACACAAGTAACCTTGCCTCCCCATTCAGTACCTGACTAGTGTTACAACTTCTGATATTTAATATTCCTAATACATTACCTTTAGTGTTAAGAAGTATTAGTTAGACAATTCCTCCTGTGACTGATCTTTACCTGCTTCACTACACACTTCTCAACCCATTTCAATTGGACTACCACTGATTTCACAGAGGCAGCCTTAGGAGTACTGAATGGTTGTATGACGGAACCACACATGCAATTATATTGCATGCCTTAACAACCGCGTTTTTACCACACAAGCCTTTACAACTAATTTTGTTGTAAATGCATGAATGATAAAGGCATATGGCGTGGTACATCTATACAGAATAGCTACATCTCACCTCCATTTTCCTCTTTCTGACCTCTCTGCTGCGTTCAGAACAGTTGACTATACAACTAATCACTCCACAACTCTGTATCACTGGCTCAACTCAGACTTCCACCAACTCTTTTCCATTCAATGGTACTAGCAGTTTAGAGTTTCCCAAAGGATCAGTCTGGCTCGCTCATCAGTTTTATCTACACAACTACTAGAGGACATCTCCACTCATTACTATGTTCATGACACACAATATTTTTTTCATAACACCTTTCACATCCATCTAAGCTCTAAACTACAACCTTTAGCTGTCTACAGTCATCAAACACTGAACGGACTTGTGCTCCTAAAAGAAACAACTCATTCAAGACCTCACATAGGCCCTTGGGACACCTGCCTATTCTGCACTTGTGTCAGAAACATAGGCATACAATTTATTAAAGTCACAAGACTGGATTCATGTATTGTTATCAATGCAAAAGCGGACAGATTTTAAAAGGCCAACGCACATGAATGTTATTTAGTGAGCCCTTTCCAGGCCAACAAAATAACAAAGTCATAATAACAGGTGATTACTTCAAAGATCTACTAGTGGGGCTTCCGAAGCATTTGGCCTTCCAACCTACATTCAATCAAGGTCGTCAACCATGCAAATATTTTCCCTGAAGATATTAAGCAGCTAGGTACTCAGCTATAAAGAGGATCAGTCACAAACCACCCACTTTAGTGTTAAAGGTATTATCGGCACATCAACAATCTGCCTCTTGACACCTGTGGCATTATCCTCCCCCGACACATCTGCATTGCTCAGCTAGCTATAATCTGTTACAAAACCATCCTAGTCATCATCAAAACACATGATCTTGAACCTGCTTGCATGTATCTTACTGAATGCTCTTCAACATCAAGTAACCTCCTTCAAACCGGCACTCAAAGTTTGCCTCAAGATCCACAGATTTTTCCCACTTCGTCATCTTTAAAAGCAGGCATTACCCTCAAACCCATGTAAATATGCTCTTCATGTGAACTGCTTCATATGTAAACACGCTCCGTGTGTGAAGTCTTTGTCCACGTACCCATTGCCAATTTCCACTCTATTGCAGCTGCTCATTTGCTAGACACCACCCCACTAACTATTGCCACATACAGCACTTTGTTCTTATGTGTGCACTTTCATTAGAAAGATTACTTACATAAATAAGCCAATAAAATTAAAAATTTGACCCATAACCAAGAAGTAAAATACCACACACAACATTATGATTTAGAAAAGGGCACAAACCATCTAAGTCGAATCTGGCATAAGTTGAAGGTAGTGACAGCTGGAAAACATTGGAAGTGGCAGGGCGCAAATACCTTTCTCAATTTCAGCCAAGCACAAGCGTGAATCCAGCGAGCCCAACTTTCCCTAGAATGGTTCCAGGGAGAGCATGAGCTGCCAGTAAGTAGCTCATAGCCGTGGAGCCATAGATTAATTCAGTGGGTATAGAGCTTAGTGCAACCTCTTCCTGTAACTTGCAGGAGCATCACTTGGCTTCAAAACCTTGAACCAAACCCAATGACAATACCCCACGCCACAAGAGAGCGCACAAGACAGAGCAAGTAGTGTGATGCTCCTACCTGGTGGCGATCCCAGGCATTTGTTACCACAAGTGCCATCTGGAAGTTGCCATGGAATGCAGGTTACCTCTAGCACAATAATGATCATTTCCGGGCAATAAAGGGCCACCTCTGGCATAATGGTTATCCTTCTCAGCATTTTGCAGGCAACCTCAGACAATCATGCCACTCCTATCATGAATTAACATCGGATTTATAATGCTGGCCATCCTTTCCAAAATGCAAGGTCCCTGGAATTAGGCTGTCATTTGCGACAATATGGTAACCATTTTTCATAGAAAGTGGGCACCCTTGTACCAACTGCGGCCATGCTTAGCTTTCTGGTGCGCAGCATTGACATACTGATTGAGGTCTTGGTATAATGCAGAACATCCATTTCATTACTGTGCATGGCCCCAGTACAACAGCGGCCTAACACTTTGGTAATTATCCCTGGCATATTGAGGGCATCCAACATATTTTACTATCCATACCAGGTATAATCGAGACCCACTTTAAACATGATGTGGCAAACCAGTGACCTAACAATGGTGGTATTGAAATATTGCGAACATATTTTGTACTGTAGTGTTAGGTCCCAGCACAATTATGGCCATGACATAATGGTAGTGATCCATGGCATATTGAGGGCAGCCTCATATTCTAGTTTCAAGTTTATTTCATTAATTTGATTTTGCCAAATTAGATTATGCAATAAAAGAAAGGAAGATGAATGAAGAGAGAAGATTGTAAAAAACCTAAAACGTTTTCTTAGTCTAAGAGATTGTAATACAGTCTCATACTCCAGCAATTAGTGAACTCTTCACAAAAAGTGAAGCGTAGGTCTATACGAAACATTGTCTCCATCATCTCATCAAAAAGTCTTACGGATTTCCCAAATCCACTACATAACCTTATGTCCACACATTTCATTATAAAACATGTTACTTGTTACACACTTCAACTCTCCAATACTCTTAAATAAGAGTGCAACAAGTATTTACACCCCTGAATAAGTGCATCACAAAATAAAATCACATGCAACAGAGACTGACTTTTTCCTTGACATAGAGAACATGTTGTTTAGGAGTTATTCTAGGTCTTCCACACACACTTTATCTCCTAGAAAGGGCAGCTGTCCTGGTCCTAGCTACATTTTCTACCACTTATTTTCTTGGGATTTGATATTGACAATGTATCATTTAGGTGGTCTAGGCATATTAACTATACGTTCATATTTTATGCACATTTACATTCAGAAGGATCACTTTTATGACTTTCTTCATTGCTCCTCGTCTGATTCTATTCTTCCTTGGTAAATAACCTAAATCTGACCATTATGTAGTTCATTTAATTTCGGAGAAAGATAAATTTCAATTTGGAATATCAGAATGCTCTGGAGTGCACTGCAAGATACGCTTTTGACGGTAGTCTACAGAGTGCCTTCTTTGCAGAGAGAATGTGATATCAGCAAGTTAAAACTCTTGCCTAACTTTTAAAACATGACAGGTCAGTCCTTATTCTAATCAAATAGCAAAGCTAGGTGTCCCATGACCTAGCATCACCCAATTCTTCCAAATCAACATTAACTGAGTTTGGATTTGTTAAGATCTTAAAGCTTTAACATTTCAGTCCCACAGAGTAACAGGCTAACAATTTCCGACCCATACTTTTCTTTCAGCATTTCAATAGATTTATAGCACAGACACACATCTCATTTGTTTAACGCTACTGCAACCACTCTACTCAATTAAATGCCAGTGTTAACATGATAGCTGAAGGAAAGATTAGTGAAAAACAATTTAGTTTATAATATGGACTACATTTTTCTAAGGTGTGAGTAAAATTAAGTAGGATGGTATGACACATACACTTTGAATTACATTCTGGTGCAACTAAGGGTGAAACACCATGCATTTTTTAAGACTTTGGTGGCATCAGAAACAGACTGAAAATAAGGGAGGTGCCAGAATGCAGCCTTTTACTAGCCCTTTCAGTGTCTGTTTTGTTTTTGAAAGTTCATGTCGATCCACAAGACAAATTTGTGCTTAAGAATCAGTGTGGAATTTAATTATAAGCCATAGCAAAGGTACAGGATGCCCCGTGCCAGCATCTTAATCCACAGGGCTTTCCTATCAAGTAAATCAAAGACCGTGGCTAGATCTACTTACTTTTGGGGTATTTTACCGGGAGTAATTTCAGGAATACAAATCTATATACCATTGAAAGATTAGTCCCAAAACTGGATTTCATTTTTGGTAATAGGGAAAACAACTCCTCAAGTTTGATTAGTAAGGGTTTGGTGTAGATTTTACCAGAAGTATCTGTGCATTCTATAGTTGTCAGGTTGACTTCAGTTCTGAAAAAAACTCCATTTTCAGAATTCTGGAATGGTGTTGTAGGATTCCACTGTATAGTGTTTCTAACACAGTTACCCAAAGTTCTGGCTGGAGCTTCACCATATTAGCCGAAATCCCACCAGACCTGTGTGCTCTAGAAGATTTTGAAGCTCTAATGAAAGCAGTCAGCTGGGGGACCCATGGGTTGATTTAGCAGGAGTATTTTGGTCTATTGCTCCCTCAATTACTAGGCTTTCTAGTAAAGTTCCTCTTGGATATTTTTTAGTTTGCATTTTGTTGTTAGGTACTCAACCCAGACTTTTTGCTCAGCTGGTAATGCACTTATCTTTTTTCTAGTGACTATGGCATCTATCTTTTTCCAAAAGCTTTAGAACTTTTGTCCCCTTAACACCATTATCAAGCCTGTTCACAATCTTTCTCAGTCCTTATTCTTAATATGTCTAAATGTACTTCTGTGCCGAATTCGGCATTTTATTACATCTAGTCCCTACAGTTAAGCGATAGTCTTGCTTTCATTTTATCCAAGTTCCGCTCGCTATTTTTTTTCCTCAGACTTGGCCCCTTGAAGTGTAGTATACATTATTGTGCACACCCTTGGCATTAATGGTGGCCCTGGCATCAAGGTGGCCATTCTCTAAATATTATAGGCATCCTTGGCATTAACGGTGGCCATCGGAGGAAGATTTTGTCAGTGACTGTAGTTAATGAAAATGACACTGAGGGGATTTAAAATTAAAAATACATATTTTGACCAAAAAAATGTGTTCTTTAGAAAATGATGAGTTTTGTTTGGTACAACTGAGCTTTTTTAAAACTGAAAATCAGTATGTAAAAGCTGTGTGTTTTTAATAAATTGATATAATGATGTTGTAGAAAAAATTAATGCATTCTCAACAAAATAAGTTAAACTGATTTTTTAATGGCAATTCTTGTGGAGGTGAGGAAACTTACTGTTGATGTAATTTCTTTGGTGTCAAGGGATAATTTGCAGCTTTATTTCCCCAAACTCAACACATATGTCGTTAAATATTCAAAGATTGGATGCCTGTCAGATCACGCATGCTGACCATTTGATCATGGTCTTATTTCTTTCTAAGAATGTTCTAAGCAGCAAGTCCATCATCTCTCACTTGCAAGGCTGTTATTACTACACAAATTGGCACATGCTAAAGTGAGAAAGAAGATGCAAATGCAAAGTTTTTCTGTTTTTGTAATTTCTTTCACCATTCATGATCAGTACGCAGTTCCTGAATAAGTGGCAATTATTTAGATCCACCTTGCACCTCAACTCGGACAGAAATAAATGCACTCACACTTGCACAATCACACATACTTCCTCACTTACACACAACAATGCTCTGCTTCCTACTTACCTGCTGAGCAACACTGATGACCCCCCAGGCTTGGCGATCTGAGGATATTCTTCAAATCCAGGGTTGCCACGGGTTGGCATCTTTCTCTCAGGGGCAGCAGCTAATAGCTGGTGATTGGAGAAAGGAGATTCGGAACAAGATACTACCTCAGCCAGATGGATCCTCACGCATGTGCTCTACTCTGTGCTCAGTAAAGGCTGAAGCATAGTGGCAAGCGGCATGATACACTTTTTACTCAGAATACTCAACATGGGCTGTCAAATAAAGGGTAGGGTGTTGCTTGAACTCCTATATAGTGGGGTCACCACTTATATAGGAACAAGGGAGCAGTAGATTTTGTTAATCCCCTTTAAGGGTCCGGAATGTATTTGCTGACCCTTAAAGGAGGTTCAAATAATCTTAGACAACAGATAATTTAATATTATCAAGATTTGACCTCTGAGGTTATGGCATTCAGGCAGGCCTCAGTCTGCTGCTGTTACTGACTGATGCAGCAGTACCTTCGGGAAAAAAAAAAAAGGTAGTTGAAAAGGAGATCTGATGAGACAGCCCCAGATTCAGTCCTACCTGTGCTGGCATGGCCCGTAGTTCCTCTGTGCTGTTCTTCTTTTTCTGTCTCTCTACCCTCTGCCGCACCACTGGGGGGTCCATTTTGAAAGTTCCCAACCTAGAGAGAAACACAAATGACTATGACTTTTTCAACTTACACGTATGGTGTTCAGTTTGAGCTGTCACCCAAGAACATTGATGGTATAGTCCAAAAACTATATACCAAAACAAACCCGTTCTGAGAGGCTTACCCATGAGAGTATAGGAAAATGGGGAATTGTGGGGGCATTTTGTAAGTGAGGTTTACATTAGCAGACCTTGTTGGCATCCGCTCAGGCTATAAAAGAGAATCAACACCTTCAATAAGAAACTATATTATACATTAAGACCAGTAAGGTATTGGTACTAATCCGAACAGTATTTTTTTTTTAGAAATTTTTAAATTGGTGTTGGAAAAACAGGGCTCGACTAATCCACTCGCCCGCTCGCATCTGCAAGGGAGAATTGAGGAGGACGAGCTATTTTTAGGTCCTACTCGCCCTTTCTGGTGAGTAGGAAGACAAAATAACTTTTGTCCTCCGTCTTTGAAAACGGAGCAAAAGTGACAAGATAACAAGATTTAAAGGCACTTTAATTGCTCACAAAGGGAATGAGCAATAAAGATGCCTTTAAATCTTGTTATCTTGTCAATTTTTCTCCGTTTTCAGAGACGGAGGTCAAGTAGGTTGCAGTTAGATCGAGGGGATTTTCCAAGGTACTAGACCTGCAGGACTAGTGCCATTTTTCGAGCCCTGAAAAATGATTTTGTTAGCATTAAACTGAGCCAATCTGTCAATCTGGCTTAGAAAGAGGGATATTTGGAAAGGCAGTCCACAGAGGCCCATGAACTCCTTTTCTTTGATCATCATCTACCCATATTTATTTAAAAAAATTAAAAAATCATATCAGATTGGCCGGATTTCTTTTCATCTCCTGTCTTATGTTTTGGGTTTGTGAAGTTTGATTGATCGAAAATTTGACAAAAGTGCGAGGGCATCCATTGTAGGACACAGGGATTTTGTACCCTTGTCCTGAAGAATAGAATTTAAACTGTTTTAAGATGACTGTGTCTTCTGATTTTCCCTAGCTCAGGTGGGGGTGGGCCAAAGATATTACTTTTTTTTTTTTTTAATGTAGATATTTTTGTAGTGAGATTTACAATTGACCTTACAACCTCAAATGAACAAAACATGAAAGCCATGTAGTTCGCAAAGGGCTGCCAAACAAGCAACACTGTCACACAACATACACCGTGGAATCACTCCGATAAATTCAGCCTTAACTTACCATGCCCTCAAACACAATATCACAGCATAATTACCTACCAGGATTGTGATTCACGTTAGGAGGACACTTTACTACTTCTTGACCACGCAATCCAGTGAAAAAAAAGAGAATGGAAAGGTCTTATGGCGCACCCACCCATACACAAGTGGAACTAAAAAGATCTTTCAGATCAAACACAATTTACTGCCCTGCTAATACACAATCCTAGACTAAATATCATAATATACTCTCTGCTAACCTCATAATCATGTGACAACATGCGCAAGAGATCGATGGCCTTCCCAGATTACTGCAAAAGGGAGCCCAATGCTATTGTAATGGTGGTTGTTAATATACAAATGCAATTAACATGAAAAAGTAGGATTATGTTTTGCTCCAAACACTCGTCTAAGGTCAGCCCACCCAGACCAGCTCACCAATCCCAAAATGTATTTTCTTGTACAAGGGCAACTATACTTCACAGTAAAAGTCGATCCTCTCACAAACTAGCTTCCAACATATCAGAAAACGCCCTTCACGGACTGTGATAATAATTAAAATATTTCACTTTCCCCAAACCCTAGATAGTTTCAAGAAAAGTACTAGGTGAGAGACAATGTAGTAAGTTGTGTGGCTCAACAAAACTTCTAACATTTATCGCAGGATTACAACACCACTAATAGAGAAGCAGTTTCCAACTGGGAAACGTCCCTCAGATGCATAGCCTGTGTCCAAATGGAAATCAATTTCAATTAAAAGTTTAAAAAATTGTTGCAAAACATTTTTATTCAAATTGTCGAAATCATCCTGATGATTCCATAAGTTAACCCCATAATTCATGTGATAACTTGCATTGGTAAAACATAATGTCACAAGGTCCAGGTCATCCCAATGCATTTTGGGCATAGTCAATGCCCTCCAACAGGGGGTATATCACTTAAAGCGGTTTCACGCCCAATCGTCTAGACTCGTTCCTGCACAATCAGCTAACTAAAGAAAAAAACTGGTGGGTTTCATTCACTGTTAATTAGTTCTGTCCAAGAACACAAATAAATGTATTGCGATTGGCCCGACTTCCTTCTCTAGAAGAAGCAATCCACCTCCTAAGTAAGCCTTTGTATATAACTCGTTTGCAAAAGGAAGTCATTTCATTTGCACTGTCTTTCTTGGCACTTACACCTGCCCATTACCCTCTTTAAAGGGAAACTGAAGAGAAAAGGCCTTCCATATGCAGTCAATATATTTTTCTATAGGAAGAGTTACTGATTCATTTTTAAAGTCTTTGTGGTGTAAAGAACAGATCCAGAATATGCAGGTGTGTCTAAATAAATAATTGTCTGATGACCTAAACTAAATTACTTTTTTTTTCTTAAATTGGAGTACAGGTGAATATTCCAAAAATAACAACCTATTTTCTGTAAAAGTTGGCCTGCAAATCAATATGCTCAATTTTAATCCGTTCGAGAGGAGGCTCTCCTTCAACACTATGCCCCACTTTGAGAGTCCCCTACTCTATGCAAACTCTTACCAAGCTGTGCACTCACATGTAGTGAAACGCTGGAGCCCTCCGGAAGTGCTTCTCCGCTTCTTTGCCCAGTTTCTGCCAAGCGTCACTCGGTAGAAATCCCCCTGATAAGCCTTCATCTTCACTGTCAGTTCCATCACCTCCGTTACCTCCACTTTCCAGGCGGTTCAGACCCATGAACTTCAACTTCAAATGAAAACAGGATGAGGAGAGAAATAAAAACATTTACACAGCGTAAGCCAATGGAGAAACCAAACTATTTGTTGCCAACTAAGAGTGCAAACACAGAAGTGAACAGACAGTTTTTCAGGCCTCTTTTTTTAGACTTCTGCATATTATTCAACAAGCAAGAATGGAGAACCCGGATATAATGCCGTAAATTAAAAGTATACGTCAATGGTTAATATATTCTATTTCACAAATTAAGTTACCCTTCAGGTCTTTGTCTAGGAGATTGAATTATTCATTGCATATTGGAGTGTCGCATTTTTGCCTGATAATCGACTACTATGAAAAAGGTATAGGTTTTGAATATTGTCATTTATTACTCTCTGGCCTTGATGATGCAGCATTTGCAGTTGTGAAGCATGTGCTGGCCCTTCTTCCTACGTAACAAAGAATTCAATGTGTGGCAAAATCAATTTCAATAAAAGAAGTAAATTAACTGAAGAATTGCAGAAGTTTCTACCTAAATAAGCATTGAAAATGCAATAGGTCTCGCCTTTGATTAAGTTAAAGCCATTTGCTTTGCTAATGGTATTGTACAGCAAAACAAATAGCTTTACCTTAATGAAAGGTGAGACCTATTGCAGTTTTCATGCAGAATGAACATGTCCTCAGCCAGACACCGTGTGCGATCTTGAGTGGAAACCTCTCTTCCTCCCTACAAAAATGCTTTATAGATTTGGGAAATGGCAAAGAAAATAGCAGTGCCGGGTTTTGAATGATGTTTAACTTTTTGTTGACTTGCCTGGGCTGATTTTTGAAAGCAAAAACAGAGGAGGCACAATGGCAGTGTTTTATTGTTATTGTTTTTTTAATTAAAAATGAAGAATTTCAAGAATTTCCCTTCCTGTCTCGGAACCTCTTAATAGCGTTTTAAATATTAAAATGTATATGTACTTATAAAAGACTCATTCAATTTAATTTCTCCTTGGCTTTTTCATATCTTTGTTTGCGTGTTTCACTGTAATTATCTCCTAAATCCAATTTCCATTACAAGGCTGCAATTAGAAAGAGTGATGATTATGGATCAACATTCTCGTGCACTACACTTGTACTTTGGATCTTCCCTTTATCTTGGAAGCTCTTCTCAGCCCCAATGTGATTCTGAGGGCGATGCATGTGCCAGTCACAGAAATTTACTGATGATTTTACATAAAAATTCCGATTTAAGCATCACACCTCTGCCCCCAATGCCCAGTATTTCTCCCTGGGAGCGCCGGGATCCCGGCGCATGCAGCCCTCCCTCTGTAGTTGATTTTAGGCATGTTCGCGCGGGCTCGGTTTACACGCAACACCGCATTAAGCCAGCAGTAATTTGCTCGCCCCGTTTGTTACTTCAGCGCGCGCTGGCTCCATTTACAGCTGCTCTCCTCGCTGGTGCTGTGATGTCCTGTCAGGTTTTACATCTCCCCCTAAATTCAATGTTTGGAATTGGCTACACTTCAGCGTGCCTGTAATGTGCGCACCGTGAAATGGCGTGAAATGCAATTGATTTATGAGCTGCAAAAATTGCATTTCGAGTGAGTATACAGACACAATAAACAAAACAATCATAAAATACTCAGATAAAACAAGTAGGTATGACTCATAGAAAGAGGATAGGTCCAGTGTGAGCAACATTTTGTGAAGACATGAAGGGAGCAGGGGGAGGAGTCTTATCAGTGCAGGGTGGCCAGTGGTTAATGTTTATAGTGTCTGAACTGCAATGTACGCCAAGTCTTGGTGGTGTGCCTTCAATGAGAAGGGACACAGAAACTTTTCAGTCATCACCACTTGCTCAGTTCTTTAAGCCTTAATGAAACTGCTATCAGCAATACCAGTACAGATCACCTTTAGTGAGCCCTGACATACTAGTGAGGTGAGATCTCCTTGTTGAGCATGATTGAGATAGAGAAAGTATAGGACACAGGAGCTGCGCCTCGTCGTTGGATGACAGTCACCCGCAGCCATAACTGGGGGAGAAGGGGGGGGCAATGTGACAGAAAGGGGACTCTGCCAAACACCTCAGGACCTGAGTGTGCGGCTGAGGCAATGCACAGGAGTGCCTCTCACTCATGGGGGGAGCCCTTGATCCATCTTGAGTTGTTAGTTTACAGATCCGAAATGGATTGGTACATTAGGTTTTTTTATACAAAGTTTTACTTAAACAGGAAAACAGGTGGGTTGAGAAAGAGGCTGAAGAAACGAAAGCAGCAGGCGCAGAGGCGCACTTCGGTATTTAAAGTAACAGGGGCGTGGGTGGGCCTAGGGTAAAAGTGGCAAAACATAACGTGGAGTCTGAAGGTGCAGGGAAGCACACATGGCGGAGAGAGCTACATGGGTGTGGATGGGGCAAAACAGTAGGCAACAGTAACATGGAGCTTTGGCGTGCAGAGAAGCACAGCGACGAGGAATAGTAATGCACACATGAAGTTTCTTTGAATGCTTCACGAAATGTGAAAGGAAAGAAGGAGTCAGAGTGCGAGAGCGCGCAAGCTAATTAGGCCATCGGAAAAGTGGATGAGAGCGCGCAAGTCCATTTAAAGTAAAAACAAAGATGGCATCAGGCTGTCCACATGAGCGTGCATT
Organism: Lissotriton helveticus; assembly: GCF_964261635.1. Classification (NCBI taxonomy): domain Eukaryota; kingdom Metazoa; phylum Chordata; class Amphibia; order Caudata; family Salamandridae; genus Lissotriton; species Lissotriton helveticus. The sequence goes on from NC_136065.1 coordinate 1,223,773,679, forward strand.
TTTTTGTCCCTCCGTAGGCCGTTGGAAAAGTGGACGAGAGCGTGAAAGTCCATATAAAGTAAAACAAAGATGGCGTTGGGCTGTCCACATGCACATGCATTTTTTTTGTCCCTACGTACGCGTGCACATCTTGAATGAATTACAAAAGGCCCTTGTATGGTGAGAGCAGCGCTGCGCGCTACTAACGCCAGACATGACCTAAAAAGAGAGACCTCAAACACGGTCTGTTTGTATTTTGTATAAGGTTGCTGCAGAGGAGTAGGCACAAATATATTTTTTGAGGTCTGAACTGTCTTATCCATAGAGCCTCTTCTCCTCAAATTACAGAAGTCCTGAAAATAAACACAATCACATTATCATTGTGCGTATTTTGCTTGTTCCAATTAAACTGATACCTTTTGGAAAATACATTTCAAGTGAAATACAGAGCATGCATTTCTCTAGAATTTTGTTGCAAGACATTCTGAAGCTTCAAACTTTACAGAATAAAGTAGCCCAATGGATGAAAGCTACATAGATTAGAACACAACTATGCCAGCTTTGAAAGAGCTTCATAGCCTCCCAGTGGATTAAATGCAAAATACTGTGTACCTTGTACAAGGACTACAATGTAACAGTCTCTAGCACTTACAGAACCTATACATTTGTAGGGAAATGCCAAATTGGTCACTCAAGCCAGAATCAACCTAAAAAAGCACACAGGTAGAACTATCAATGTATTGGGCTTTCAACTCTAGAACGCCTAGAACCCAATATATGAAGGAACTGCCCTGGCAGCATGTCTTCAAGAGAACTCTAAAGACCTGCCTCTTTGATGAGGCATGCTAAGCCCCTCAAATCAGCTCTCTGAACCCGAGACCAAAGCTCACTATCATAGGAATGGGTCACTAGTCCCTTGCAGTTGAACTGCTTCCTACAGATGTCTTTTTTTAGTTTAAATCTCTTTATTGACATTTGTATTTTAACATTCCAGTACAACAATATGTCAAAAACTACAGTTGCCAAACAAATACAGTGCAGAAAATCATTGAGGTGTCCCTCATAAAAATTCCAGTAGTGTACCATAGTGGTTATGGCATAGCAATAGTATCTACGGTTGTGAAACGCTTGAGAAGTAGTGCAAGCAAATGTGTAGATCAAGCACTACTTATCGCAATACCTAGAGGACATGTCTTTAAGGCTTTAAGGGGTCACAACGAGTTATGTAGGGGCCACCAAGAGACTCAGAAAGCATGCCTCCTTGATGCGCAAGGTTCACTCTGCTACCCATGCCTGTCTGCATACTGCTTTGTTTTGGCATTTTCACTTTTAGGCTTACAGTGTCTTAAAGTTTCTCTAAATATTCTCTAAAGTGACATGCACACAGTGCATAAAACACACCTCAGAAGCAGCTGTGTATCATTTGAGTTGATACTTTACGTCAATTTGCATTATAAAAATCCATTTAAACTGATGTTGCGGTTTGCTCCTGATGCACTGGAAAGGGTGTGGATGGATTTACAATTCCTGCTCAATTGTGTTTGGAGGAATAGCGAATGATGGCATCGCAACTTCTAAATCTTGCTGCCTGCCACAAAACCACAGATCCCTCGGTGTTTCCTGCTTTGTCTTTCCTCCTACTGCATGACCGCCTTATTCCACAAATTCAGGGATGGGAATGGGGAAAACATATTTAACTCCGCTGTAATGTGTCTATGACCCTAGATTTTTATCACAGTTTTCCTACTTTCTCATTGACTAGGATGCAATAATATAATTTTCCACCTTTGACGGGTGTTTAGTTTCTATTGAATATTTTTTTAGCAGTCGTGTCTTTCATTCTAAGAAATCTGTAAACATTTGACCTACGGAATCGTAACTAAGGAAGAAAGGAGAAAAAGCAAAGAGGAAATGGGGAAGAGGGCATGCAATTGGAAGTGACTAGCACTCCTGCACCTCAGACTTTTGTGCGAGAAATAATTAAACAGGTGATTAATGTGGCTGTTTGTGGAATTGCCAGCGTGTGGCAGAGGCCAATGACTGGCTAAAGTATTTTCTTCCATCCTCTGGACTTGCGCAGCTTTGCGTGCTACATAAGATGGCTATCTAGATCTGGGTAAATTGCGTGCTGATTTTCATTGTCTACATGAGTTGGTCAATCGCGTTCAAGACGCTTTGAAGGATGAAAAAAAAAAAAATAGAGGGCCTCTGCTTTTCTGCCCTGGAAACCTTTCGTCCTTAATACCATGGGTATGTCGGACGGCCCCCAGCCGTCCGACTTCAGTGGGCATGTGGGCAGGACGGCCGTGGGCCGTCCCAAACACATCTACTCATTAATTCCCCATCACCGCTGCAGAATTTATATGGATTCATGTAAAAAACAGAACATATAACACAGTATGAAGGAATGAGTGAGATCTGAGATAATGTAATTAAAAAATACTCTAAAGAATTATGAAAATTGTTAAGTGTCATCTATCAAAGGAATTGTGCTAAATTATTATATACAGTCTCAAGAATGGTTGGGCACCTTATGTAGAAACCTTCCTTTGAGTACCTAACTGTTGCAGTTGGAGGGCAGGGGCTTCAATTACGAGATAAGTTAATTATTTTACATTAGGCTGTTAGGTTACAGCCACAGCCTTATAGCTAGTTTTAGGGCTTCATCCTCCCTTCAACTATAATCAACTCCCTAACTTCACCCTGCACAGACACAAACATTTCACACATGGTCACAGTCTCACAGAATGCCCACTCAGACCATGCATGCACTGATAAACCACATCATCACACTAAGCATTGGTCTTTTAGCTAAAAAGTAACATTTTGGTGCAGCTTAAAATAATCTCTACTGATAAGTCATTACAACAACGGAGTCTTTTTAACACAAGCTGGAGAAGAGAGCATCTTTCTGTGTAAGAGTAAAATTGTCACTCCTGACAACTCAGTGCAGAGAAACATAAAGGACATAACAGGGCCTCACCTGTTCATGGCACGGCACATGGCACTCCACTTAAGTCAAACGAAACCCTAGCTCAAGCATTGGACTCCGGAAGAGAAGTGCCAAACACTGGGTTTCCTTTCTCAGTGTCTTCACACAAATTTAGCTGCTGCTTGCATTGTTTTGGTAAATGAACATCTTGTTTTTCAAAGGAGTGTTAATGTTGTCCCTTTAACAGTTCGATGCTTAGATCAGCATTTGAAAGGCTACATCTGCCCGGTCACCCACTAGACTGTTTCACCCTTGATTGCCTACAAGAAAAAAGGCAGGAAATCAGATAGCTAGCAATTTGGCATTTGTGACCATTAAACATTTTTTTTTACATGAACTAATCCCTTTTTAGGAGTCTAAAAAGATTTTTCTACTACAAAAATGGGACTACGAATGGATACAGATTCAGTAACTGGAAGGAGCGTGTTGAATGGTGTCCCTTCCAAACACCAAATCAGTATCTAATGTATTGATGTTTCTGTTTGAAAAACATTGGTATTTTACAGACACCTCATAGGAGGTGGTAATGCACTTGCAATAGGGAAGGGGGTCCCTTTTGAACCCTTTCCCTTTGTGGTAGGCAGGCTAAGACCAGTGAGCTAGCACACTAGTAGTTGGTAGGTTTTATGGGGACACTTCTAAGGTGCCCTCTGGGAGCATGTATTCAATCAATAAATAAGTATTTGTTAAGCACGACTACTCACACGCAAGGGTCTCAAGGTGCTAGGGGTTGGGGGCAGCCTATTAATAAATTAATCACTGGAATCAATGTGGGCTTATTAGTATCAGATGTTTGATACCAAACATCCCTGTCTTCAGTGGAGCCATCATGGGGAACTAATGTTCACCAGTGTCCAGCACATGTACTTAAAATGGCTTCCCTGATGACTTGTACTGGCAGCAATAGAACTGACCAGCTCGTGGGCATATCAGCACATGCAGATTTGTCCCCATAAGTAGTATAGTGCATCCTGCCTTAGGGCTGTAAGGCATGCTGTAGGGGTGGCTTACTTCTACCTCATGCATTGTCTGTGGACATGGCACACAGGAATGTGTGCTATGTCATGTTTTCACTTTTGTCTGCACCAAGGCACGCAGTCTGCAGTGGCAGTCTGTTTGGGGAGGGGTCCCTTAGGGTGGCACAATTTGTACTGCAGGCCTTAAGGACCCTCTTTAGCCTTCTTGCCTTAGGTACCAAGGGTACCATTTACTAGGGACTTACAGGGAGTGCCAAAGATATTGTCAACGGAATCAACAATTGTACACTTTTGAGAAAGAGATCTGGCACTGGGGACCTGGTTAGCAGGAACCCAGTGTACTTCCAGTCAAAATCACATCAAATACGAGGCAAAAAGTGAGGGTGACCAAGTTAGAAAGGGGCACTTTCCTACACCACCTATTCTCCCCCCCCCGTTCCCCCTTCTCTTACTTCCTCCTCGCTACCAATCCCAGCTCTCTCGGGACCACAGGCTAGCACAAAACATTTGCCACACTAATTAGAGGTACTTTTTAGGTCTCGGCCTGCGTAGGCTGCGCTTGCGCAGTCTCGCCGGCGAGATCTTATGTTTTAGAGTGTGGGGCTTGAACCCACCCCTTTTCTCCATTGGCTGGCTTCCTAAATGGAGGCCAGCCATTGGAGAAGAGGGGCGTCTGTCCGTTTAAGCCCAGTCTTTCTGGGATTTGGGTGCATGTTTTTTCATGTTCTTTTTCTCCTCTTCCCATTGGCTGGAATTTTACATTCCAGCCAATGGGAAGAGGAGAGAAAGAAAAACATGCCCCCAAATCCAAAAATGACGCTGCATTTCTCTGAGGCATTTCTGCTTCACCTCGGAGAAAGACGGTTGTGGTGTTATGGCATGGTCCACTTTCCTGCAGGAGCTACCGAGGGTAAGTATCTGCCCTCTAGTGATGCTTGTTTGTACTGTGGTGTTAAGTTATATATGTCTCTGTGGGCTTCCTTTTGACTTTTGTTAACCACTCTTTGTGAACCTATACGTCACCCAGTCTTTGATCGACCGACAACAGCAAATGTGTTCCCAAGGTGTGCAGTTTTGCTGTTCTCCTGTGCGATCTATGTTAATATAGTTTTACGTTTAACGAGGGGGGGGGGGGTGATCTATTCCAAATTTAAATTTACATAGAATTAATCTAAATGAAACTTATTTTTTTATAAGGGTCACCCTAACCTGCACTTACCCTTTGACCAGCTCCCTCCCTCCCACTCCGTGGCAGCCCATCTCGCTCCCTCGCTCCCTCCCTCCCTCTCCCGCTCCTCAGGCCGGCCGCCATGTTACTGGGGAGATTGTAACTGCAGCTCTGAGGGGGACCTGCTGTCGCTGTCCTTCCTGCGGAGCTGGGAGCGCACCATGCACCGGAGAGGGCAGTGAAAGGAGGAGGGGCAGGAGGCGGGTAGGAAGGTGCAGCAGCCCTGGGAGCAGCGAGTGCAGCACGCGTCCCTCTGTCCTGCAGGGCCCGAGCCGGCGCGGAGTCTCTCCTGGTCGCTGGCGCCGGGGCCAGGCACAGTTTATCACTGTTTGTGTGGATTGTTGTTTGGCCTCTTGGCGCTGGCCGGGCGGCGCTGCCAGGGAAGGCTGCGCTGAGATTTCCCCGGTCTGCCGCTGAACTGGATCCAATGAGCTGACAGCCACGTCCGCCCGCGCAGCGCCTTCCCGCGCCCCGGGTGCTGGCTCGGCCGAGCTTTCCCTTTTCATTTCCTGGATTGCGATCGCTGTGATTGCCCCGCACGCAGGATCCCAGGGAGGAGGAACTTATGTGACCCCCGGCCCGCACCTTGGATAACGCACGTAAGCTCTCCCTTAACCCCGTGCCCCCTTGTTGAGTGCTCGCTTTTCTTGCCTCTGTTCCCTCGCTGTGATTCTGCCCTCTGTTCCCTCGCTGCGATTCTGCCCTCTGTTCCCTCGTTGGGATTGTTTTTCTGCCCTCTGTTCCCACGTTGTTTTTCTGCCCTCTGTCTGAATGTATGTGTGGCTGTGTGTGTGGCTGTGTGTGTGTGGGGGGGGGGCTCTGTGTGTGTGTGCGTGTGTGTGGCTCTGTGTGTGTGTGTGTGTGTGTGTGTGTGTGGCTCTGTGTGTGTGGCTAGCTTTTTTTGAAGGTGGCTCTATGTGTGGGTGACTCGGTCTGTGTGAGGTTGGCTGTGTGTGTGTGTAGGTGGCTCTGTGTATGTGGCTGTGTGTGTGGCTCTATGTGAATGACTGTGTGGGTGGCTCTGTATGTGTGTGTGGGTGGCTCTGTATGTGTGTGTGTGTGGCTGTGTGTGTGTGTGTGTGCAAATGCAAAAGGTCTCGCATTTGCGAGCGATTAAGCTATTGGCATTGTAAATGACAATGCCATTTATTTAAATGTTTTAAAAACAAAAACATAAATAAAAATAATGTCATGAGCAATGCCAAAAGCTCTAACTTTAACAATGCCGAGACTATTGCATTGTAAATGCTTGTTTCTGTTCTACACACTGAAGTAATGGGGTCATGTTTGCTGCTTGCACTGGAAATATGGCACCCTCACTGGTGTAGCCTAGGTATACACTTAGTATTCTCTTCTCAAAAAACTGCCTGCCTCTCTCTCTACTAAGACTCATAGCTGCCATCTTGAACTAATTCATCATGTATCCATCTTGCTCTTCTTAAATGAGTCATCCTCATTCCTCCTCCCTTTCTCTACCTCACATAAAGTAATCGTACACTTCCCATTCGCACAAACCCATTTCTGTCCATCCCAATACCCTGCCCTCCCCATCCTTCTCACTCCCCTCAAGCTCACCAAAAACACATAATGTACTTCCTGACAGTTGTCCCATTGTCATTTTTCATGTTTCTTTATTACATCTTCGTATCACGTTTTCTAGTTTCAACACCTTCTCTCAAAGATCCTTTCTGTCCTGCACACTCCTCGGACATTTCCATTATCACACAAATGCACTCATACTCTCCTCTCAATTAAATGCTCCTCTCGAAAACACCTGTTACCTTCCATCAAGGCTGCCTTTATCTTGCAAAGCTCACTTACTTACCCTTCCTACACACTTAACTTCCCTTACATTACTCCTTACCTTTCTAACCACCAAGTTCACAGGTTTACTCTCCTTCAGACAGACAGACAGACACAGAAAGACACACACACACACACACACACAGCAGTGTTTCCTATATTCCCCATCATCAGTGTAAATGTTGAATGAATATGCTGGTGAAAAAAAGCTGTGTTCCCCAATCAATAAATAGTGACTTACTGAAGCCAGTTGGTTTGGGACACCTCCAGTTCGGAGAGCCTGTGTGCCATGTAGAACAAGTATTTGCAATGCAATAGGTCTCGCATTTATGCAAATTTAAGCTATTGGCATTGTAAATGGCAATGACCTTTATTTATGTTTTAAAAACCCAAAACATAAATAAAAGACATTGTGATTTACAATGCCAATAGCTCAAACTCACGTAAATGAGAGACCTGGTGCATTGTAAATGCTTGTTTATTTTTTATATATAAATTAAGCTCTGAAAAACGCCACAGCTGCACAATCGCATAATTCCAGTGGCCCCGACATTAACTGGCTCCAAAGCTCACGGCTCCTCAAACATATTCTAGATCTCAGATGCATCGTATGGACATGTGCCATGACGTACCACTGGGAGAGGTTAGAGGTTTTGTTCTGTGCTCTCCCCTTTAGCTATTTTGGTGCATTGGTGAGGCTGGAGGTCAAGACAGGGGCATTACGAATGACTTGAAGTCTCACGGCACAGACGGGGACTCCAGTTTTATCCATGCTGACTGGATGAGGCCAGCCCTTCCATCATCTTCCGCCACACAAGCTTCCATCACTGACTTTCACACATCGCACAACAACCCCCAGTAACAGAGTCCACGCCCTGTGTACACGTAATGTCCTCCAAACCAGGGACCACCACACTTTCAAATACTCCTGGAGTGCACCAAATGTATACAGGTATAATGATTCGCATGGCGCTACATACAAGCTGCCGATAATGGACTACTGGGTGCCCAGGGTCAAGCTCAAAATGGAGTCACAGCAGACGAAAAGATGAAAACAATGGCATTGTCCGCCACAATGACGGCAGCAGCTGCCCACCAGGCAGATTAGTAAGATAGCTCAGTGGGTTGCTGTTGCAGAAATCTGCCTGATGCTTACTACTTCCAGTTCCTTTGGGGCCACTTAGTGCTTTATCTTTCAGAGGTCGATGAAACGAATTACTGTAAATAGTGTAGCAGGACCAGCTTATCTGCGCCTTGCACCAGCCAAGCAAGGATGTGCTTTTTTTTGGCTAAGATTAGAAGTGTCCCTTTGGACCTTGTTAATGTTCTTGTTACACTCACTTTTCACGGATTCAATAATTGTCTTATTGACTTTCTCGATAGCGGCCTTTGCTTGAGAAATTACAGTGCCCTCATTAGTTTTCCTTTCCAATCCGGCAATTATTTCAATTTCTTTATTACTATGCTCAAAAGTTGAATCAATTCCCAACACTAACCAGTTATTTTTTTCTGCTTTATTTGTATTTAATAATTGTGTCCCAGTATCTTTATTGCCTTTTTGAACTAAAACGAGGCATATCCACCCATCACTGTCTCTTTTATTGGAGATGGGGCAGTGGGGGGGCAGGGGGGGGGCAACTCCCAGTCTGGCAGCTTCATCGGAGGTCCACAAAAGGATGCCCGTCAAGGCTATAGCACATGGACACAAAGTGTTCTTCTGATTGCATGAAAGTCTGCCTACTGGTGCCTTGGCGCAGCCTCCCGGGGAAGGGAAGTGGTGCCTTCTGGTCTGAGGTTGATGAAGACTCAGACCTGGGACCTCTCACTTCTCTTTGTCCTTCCTTGCATTCTGCCAATTCTAAAAAGAGGCGACTCAGTGATGCTCAGAACCAGGTGAAGTTACTGGAGCGTAGCCGGTACCCTCTCCCTCCTGAACACATGGTACCGGGAGACCCTGTAAGGAGGCATAGGGCCAGCAGGTCTCAAGGGTGAACCCTATGCAGGAAACTGAGGATCAGAGATCCTCCAAACTTTAGCCTCACATAGGGTAAGCAGTAGCCCACCACCACCCAGACCAGACAACCCAGGTGAAGGGCGCAGAGGTGCATGTGTGTTACCAGGCTCTACTGCAGCCAGCATCAATTCTCTTCTCTTGATGCCAGACAAGAGGTTCAAGGGGAGCAGAGGGGCTGCAGATCTGCCTCGTGGGTGGAATACGCCTCCCGCAGGAGTGCCTCACAAGCTGCACAAGTGAAAAGACATGCAGAAATCAAAAGCATCTGGCCCTGCGGGATCCAGCATCGATCAGGACTCCTGCAGACTCAGAGCTGGGGGCATAGTTAAGTGAGCTGAACATTTGCCAGGTGAACAAAGCGGTGGCCGACAGCCTACAAATTAAATTCTCAGTAGGGCTGACTCAGTGTTCCATCCTCTCGATGGTCTGTAAATTAAGTAATGTATTATTTACAGTGCTTAGAAACTGCAGCTGTATGGTATGAGGTTCTATACTAAAACAAGCATTTGCAATGCTATAGGACTTGCATTTACGCGAGACCTATTGCATTACAAACGGGAGTACGAGTGGGTGGGCAGGGGTGCGAGAAGGCACGGACAACGTGAGTGCGGGGAGGGGGAAGAAGGCACGGCAACAGGAGTGCGGGCGGTAGGGGAGCGAGAAGGCACGGCAACAGGAGTGCAGGCGGGAGGGGGGGGGGGAATAGTCCTTTAAATAACTCGTACCATACAGTGTAACATTTGAAGTAAAGGGGCCGGTAGCCATGGGAGGGTACAATTGATGACATGGCATAATAAGGCGGGACTAACAAGCCTCAATCAATAAGAAGACAGAATTTACGAAGGACAAACACAGTAGCCAATGAAAAATATGGGCTGACAGTAAGAGCAGCTTGTCTACCCATACTCTACTACTGCATGGCTCGCAGAGGAAGCAGCGCATGTGCGCTGCCGCTACAGCTCTACCTAAAAGCGTATCCCAACTGTACAGGCATTTCCATATTATTCAGGTAACCCTTGGCCGTAAAGAACTTCTGATGGAACATATCTAGAATTGGGCAAGCCAGAAAATGTATGGGAAGAGTCAAGACAGGGGCTCAACTTGGTTCAAAGAACCAACACAAAAACTGAGCTAAAACAATAAATAACTCTGCATGTCGACCCATGTGGAGATATCTAGCTGTAATGGTAAAGAACATACCAGATCTAGCAAGTTTGGGGGACTGGTGGGTGAGGGAAGAAGGGGTGTTTTACAGGCTTTAAGTGACAGCTGATCCACAAGACTCTTCTCAGCAGGAGCCAGTTTAAGATGTTCAGTGGGAAGCAGGCACGGTCACCAACCTCCCTGCCTAATCTCCCTCAGGGATCAGTCTGCGCTCCAATGTGCTTCTTGAGGCAAGGAAGGAATTTTTTTGCTGAGCAGCAAAACTGATCTAAACGTCGGACAGCAGTACACACCAGAGGGCACTGTGAAATTTAAACAACAAACTAAGGGAATATTTCTGTGTAAACATTTAATAATTCATTATTCAGTGGTTACAAAGGAATATGGTGCTTACAGCAAGGACGACAGCTGGATCTGCACTGGAGGGGGAAAGGAGGGGAGTGGCTATTGGGCATGGTGCCCAAGTCTGGTGTCAGCAACAATCTAATTAACCTGCGGAGTCATAGTCGTACGGTCCAGTAGTGTCTCCAGGCACTGCTCAGGCAAGACCCTTACCTCGACAGAGTTAACCTGAGCTATTACTGTAGCATCAGACATTAGGGATCCCTATTATGCGGTACAGATGGGCAGCAGAACGGCAAGCTTCTCTAACTTATAAAATATACATCACAGGCAGAAATGCCAACTCCTTTCTCACACTTAACAGCTACATATTAGCCAGCAGCACTGTATGTGTCAAAGCTCCAACACACTGAACGGAAATGTTTGTTAGACCCCACCTAAACAGAGTGTGTTACTGGAATGCTCTGGTTTCTATCTCTTGAGGAAAAATTAATGGGCAGAGGGGGTAAAGTGCTTCCTTTCTTGCCCCTCCCTCTTGTAAATGTGATATTCTCCAAACCTGCCTGGGAGTAGCAGAGGAGGGGCTGGCCAGCACCACAGGCTTTTTGCACTTTGAGAACATGGGTAATCAAAGGGCAAAAAGCCTGCAGTACTCGCCACCTCACACTGTAGGCAGCACAGGGGAGCATGAAGGTATCTGTGCATTGAAGATTGGTGGGCTTGCAGACGAAGGCCAAGTGGGGACATCGCATCTATTCTGTGGTTTATTTTCATTTTGAAAAGTTAAACGGTTATGTTTAATAACGGTGTTAGCTTTCACAGGGGGAGCAGATGAAAGACACACTACCGCAACCCCAACCCAAACGTATTTTTATTCTGCCAAAAACAAAATCAAGCGCTGACAAAATCAATAGCTCTCGCCTTTGGGACATATTGGCTTTGCAAAGGTCTTTTAACCAAGAAGATTACAGGTAGTTTTATTTGAAGTTCACCACAAACAGGAACCCATCCACTCCATCTCAACCACTCATCAGTTGCAGCTTCAATCTAAATATTCCAGATACCTAGCAACCAATACAGTGAGTTCCACATACTGAGCATACCAAACAATGGCAGTGATCAGGTTTGTTTCATTTGCGCTGGATTATGCTTCAGAAGCAATGATATAGAATGGTTGAATTTCACTTAGGGAAGTATTCTTGGGTGATTGCATTTAAGCTCTGAATTGGCTGTGAAAATAAGCCAATACGCTATGCATAGACAACGTAATCTTCTCCTAGAGGTGTATGCGCAGTCTAAGGTGACCACCTGTCTGTAATTTGCACAGCCTGTACATAAATTTGCCCTAATGTCCATGACTGATGTTTCAATAGAAGGCATTGGTCCGAATTTTAGCATTTCTTCTGACAGTTGAGATGCCTCAGGCAAGAAAGAGCGGTACAAAAGGGGGTGGTGATGGACGGAGCATCTGAACCAATCAAACACTCACACCCAGTTAAAAGATCTGGGTTTAATCCATCACCGTTCTTTAGCCCACTCTGCCACCTCAATTCAGACATGGCCATATGCAAATCAGTCTGACCCTGTGCCTCATGGGAACAGTCCAGCCCGAACTGCCAAGTCATGCCTTCCCTGGACCGGAAACAAGCTTCCCGTCTTCAGCCAGGCTTGCTTGAATCCAGTGGCAAAGTGAGCAAGGGACTCACGTCTGAGCATACCCTGCCAACTTATGGCGAACAAAGCAGTACAAAAGGGGGTGGTAATGGACGGAGCATCTGAACCAATCAAACACTCACACCCAGTCAAAAGATCTGGCTGAGAGAGAGGCAGTATCTGATCTGAGGCTGAGGGAGGTGCAGACAGCTAAAAAAGAAACAAGCCATCTTGCCAGCTGCCTACATTTTTATTTTTTCAATGTGAGCAACTGGTTAATTCACAAATGTAAAAAGGCTGCTCGGAAGCTAGTATATGTGTTAATTGATGGAGTCATATGAAGCTTCTGATAACAAAGATTCATTCATTTTTTGGAGGGGTGGGGGGGGGGGGTTGTTGTAAAGGTGCTACCAGCTGAGCAGTATAGTACCTGCTTTCAGTGCACAGATATAAAAAATGTTTGTATCAAATACAATCAGCGTTTTACTACAGTCTATACTTTGGAAGTAATTTTGTTTTTCAATCTTACATTTATTGTTTGCACATTTTGTAGCAGCCTAGCCTATACTGTGTGTAATACAAGTTTAAAATAATGACTTACACATTTCCAGAGCTTTCGGACACAGGTTGGGACCTCATAGCACTATAAATAGACTAGTCACCATTGCACCAACTTGGATTCAATTATGTGGCTCTCTGGTTGCACACATACACATCTGCAGTGATTCCATTAACCAATAGATGTTACATATAATAATGTAGTGCATTTCCGTTATAGATGTGAGTTATCTTATATGTAGTTAACTGACTCCACCTCCACGCTCACTGGCCCCACCTCTAGTGCACTCAGGATCACAGTACCCGTACTTTTTTTTATGCAGTTTGACAGTGTTCAAAAGCTATGTAAAACCTGAGGAAGCCTTTGCTATTATCTATGGTGTCCTGCCTTCACTTGCCATCATTATGTAACAGATTTTTTTTAAAGAAAGTGTCAGCATAACATGTGATCTGTGTTTATTTAACAAAGTACTATTCATCGGACAGAATTGGTCAAAAACACTGTCCTATGTTGTTAAATAGGATAGAGGAAAAAATGTCTCTTAGTCAGTGGCTTAACGGCACTACGTGTAACTAGGAAACCTGCGTTCAAATTCTTGCTCCCCCGCATGACTAAATTGTGTGATCCAAGTCAAATTAATTTACTTGATAGTAACAAATGAGAACAATTTCAAGAACGTCAGTTGAAGTTGGAACCTGTACAAAAACATCACTTATACATGTTTCAATAGCCTGTAACGGTCCACCATTTAAAACAATAATATTGGCAATGACCTTAGGGACACTGGACAACTGGCTCATTTTGTTCATGCAGGCCACTGTCAAGAGGTAGTATATATTTCAAAGTTCATATTTATAAGCCTTCAATTCAAACAAATGTCAATGTAATGTTGTGATCTAATGTATTAAAAAGAAACACTTCCATATATAAAGAAAACACTTCCTATATTTTGAGGTCTGTATCATGTTATTAAATGCTGTTTGTTGTGAAATGTACATCCCAAGTAGTCTGAAGATTCAAAATTTTCTGTGGCATTTAGGAATGACCGGGCTCCTTAATGAGCTAGTTCAGCCATGGCTCAACCACAGAGCCATTATAAGACATGGAAAGAGTAGGCAACTACCCAAGGCTAAACCTTCCAAGGGGCCTGCCCCTGCCTCAAGCACCACCAATAGATCACTGCACGAGCAGAGTTTGCCATGGTGCCTGCTGCTTTCAGGAAGCTGCAATGTTATCCTATGAGTGGAAAAGTTCATGCGGAATTCGGTTATATTCCAGCAACTTACAGTGGTGGGCAAGGTCCAAGGAGGCACCAGCAGAACACCACCAGCGGCCCTAGGACGGCCGGGTGCAGAAGTGCAAAACAGCATTGGGTGCCCAATGTTATTCTATGGAGAACGGTCACAGTAAAAAGAGGCTGCAAGCTTTGACTGGAGGAGCCAGTTGTGCTGAACCAACATGGGTGCTCAGGCCTCACGATGCTCGGGGATGTAGGGACACCGTTGGTCCTCTTCTCCACAGCCCAGGGGAGATGGGTGCAGAGGTGTCCTTAGGCATTGGGGTTTTCTTACCGGGAGCATTCGCAGTAGCAGAGGCCTGTGTGCAGAGGTTGCAGCGATGTTGGGGAGTCCTCGAGAGGTGTCACCACACTGGACTAGGCCTCTGGAGGGCTGGGGGACCACACGGACACCGTTGGCCCACTTTAACTCTCACTTGGAACGACAAGTGCAGTGGTGTCTTCAGGCATTGGGTTTCTGCAGTCACGGAGTCCTTCCAGGGGTCTTTGGATGCCTGCAGATGCAGGGAAGCAGGTCTGCTGCTTCTCTGGAAATCTTGGTTCCTGGGTAAAGTGCTGGCAGGTCACCTGGAGTTTGGGGACTCAGCAGCTGCAGGACAGTCGACTTTTGGTGCAATTGGTGAAGGCAACAGGCAGGCCGGCAGGGTTGATGCCAAGTCAGTTGCTGGATCTTCTGTCCTTGCAGGATACGACTCTTCATGTACTTCTTCGCCTTTTAGGTCGGCAGGATCTGTTCGCTTGTGCCAGGGGCTCCCCTAAATACTGAATCTAGGGGCGTTAGGGGAGTGTATGGTAGGGGCGTTATGGGAGTGTAGGGTAGCCAACGGGCTACTGACCCTTGGGGTCACTACGTCCCCTATATAATCATTTTCTGTAGAAAGTGGGCATAACCCTGTCCAGAATTCCTAAATATGCCATCACAAAGAAGGCTACTTAAGAAAAGTGGTGTCCACCTCAGTTTAGCCCATCTTAGGGGTGCCATTAGTCTGGGGTGGCATGCTTACCTGACTAGCTAATTTCCTGTTCAGGTGCCAAAGGGCTCTGGACAAAAGTGTCGAAGTCACCTCCTCTCCTGGGAATGGAGCCAGATTTGCATCTCAAAGGGAGGAGCTTCTTTGAAGTTCACTGGCCAGGAGTGCTAATCAGTTGGGTCATCCTGAGGGAGGGTGTGCGTGAACACCCTCTTCCGAGGCAGGCTTTGTTTCTGACCTCCTGAGAGCAAAGGCCCTCATCCTAGGAGGTCAGAACTCGGACTTGTGTGACAGGCTGACTGAGAACAGTCAGCAAACACACAAGAGGCTGGTAGACTTTCAGGGGGCACCTCCAAGGTGCCCTCTGTGAACATATATTTACAAATTCACAACTGGAATCAGGGTGGGTTTGTAAATACCAGATGTTTAATACCAAACATACCTATTTTCAGTGAAGCCATTATGTAGCTGGGGTCGGTCTCACCAGTGTCCAACACATGTTCTAAAATGGCTTGTCTGTTCACTTGCACTAGGGCATATGTGCTCATGCAAGTATGCCCTGTAAAGCCTGCTGTGGGGTTGACTTACAAGTGCTACATGCAGTTTTAGGGGACCTGGCCCACAGATATGGGTGTCAGGTCGTGTTTTTAACCAAAACACATAGCCTGCGATAGCAGTCTTGCAGGAGTTTTGGGAGGGGTCCCTTAGGGTGGCCCAATTCATGCTGCAGCTCTTGGGGACCCTCTTTAGTACCTCAGGCACCAGGGTTAACATTAACTGGGGACTTATAGCGGGTGCTGAAGGCAGTGCCAATTGGGGGAACAATTATACAGTTTTGAGAAAGACCACTGGTACTGGGGACCTGGCAACAGCAACCCAGTTTCTTACATGGGTTGAGAAGATTCTGGTTAGAGAAGTAGCTTTCGAGAAAGAAGGGAGTGGAACTGAGAACATATTTCAGATGTTTGCTTTTTAAAGAGACATGCTAACTAAAGAATTGAGACAGTCAGGTTATGATACCAGGAAAACAGGAATAAATGATTCAAAATTGGGGTCAGAAAGAAAAAACTTTATACGAGAGAATCTGTGGTTTAATGCTTTATGGCAGAACACTTCAAATAGGGCGCATCACTGGCTGAATGATAGTAAAAGGATCATTTTGGGGGGGAGGGGGAGAGGAATTGGCTGTCTAGTAATACTAAACGTGGGAATGGTAGAATAAGGTAAATGTAATAACCTAAGAAGTGAATTGGAAATATGTTCAGGCCATGTGGCTTACGTTGTACATACGGTCAAGTTGGTCAAAGAATTTTTGCAGGAAGATTGGGTAAGACTTTGTAACTAGCACTTATATCATGGAGTGATCATATGGTGCAGGGCAAACCGCAACAAGCTTTGGTGAACAGCATAGGGAAATTATAAGATTACTACAAAGTACAGGTGACAGCCATGGCACTAAGATGACTATAATAGTGATGAAATACCCATCACTGTTACTGTAGACCTTAGTGGAGGCTGATGCCAACTGGAGTTCTGTGTACTCTCTTTAGGTGTAAGAAGCATAGTAAATGATAGAATGCAATATCATTAAAGTTATAATGGTCGTTAACGTAGAAACTACTGCACTGAAAAGGCTTGCATCAGAAATTCCTGGAAAGCCTGTCCACATGACTTGTCCCAAAGATCTCTATATAAAAGCCATCACTGATATTTTCAAATTCCTTGTAACCGTTCTCCTCACAATTTTGCAGGGGTTGCTGCGCTCTTGCCTCACTAGAAACTAACAGGTACTGTTTCTACGGAGACACTCATCAAAGGTCTTCCACTTTCTACTCTGCCAGATTTCCTCATCTGGTTAGTACATACCTCTGACTAGTATATATAAATTAAAACAGGCAATATCCTGCTGCCTACTCGCGTCTTTGTTCTCTTGTGAAATAAGAAAACAGAATTTCACCCATATGCCAAGTTCCTATACATATATCAGAGTTTGGGTAGGATCAGATTGTTTGAGCTTACCATTTTCTACTGGGCCTAAACACAGCTATCCTCCGAGGAAAGTATGCTGTCATTTCTCGATTAACACACCTGGACTATGAGAATCAGTAATCATTTTTTTTATTTTAATCAAATATATTCAGTTTTATATAAACAAAAAAAGTGTACCTGTTCCTGCTACCTTATACGCCATCAAAAGACTGAATTATTGAATCCCTTAATCTTTACAACATCTCGGCACCCTTCAACTTGAGGACATCAAGAGTCCAACTCTAGGTCTGAATTCTGCTTTCGGCGGCTCCTCCCTCACGCTTCTCTAACATCCTTTCTCAGCATCAGGGTGCATGGGCAAACACTGAAATTCTACATAGTTTGTAGAAAGCTCTACCTCAATCTCAGTGCAGGCTGGATGACGAATGCAGATTGTGCGTGCATATTGGCACCCACATTTGAAGGGGGACTCTCCTTGAATATCCTAAGAAGAACCTGTACCACAGCTCCTTTTAACAGGTACGTCTGGGCACTAGTGGCTTCTAAGCCCAGCAAAGTGCTACTTTTGTTCTAATTTGGGGACAATTTAGTAGTACATTGCAGGATCGTACATGTTCATACTTTTTGGTTGAGCACAGCTGCAGAAAGGTAAGCGAAGGGGAATGCAAGTATGACTGTGTAATCTGAAGATTACAAGTTTTAGCCTTGCGGAGGCAGACCCAGCCTTTCATCTTTTCAAGGTCATAACGAGTGAAATTCAGCAGAGCAGCTGTTAATGTTACCTTTTACTTACGCGCCTAAAGACAATGTATAGTATGGCATACACGCTATAGTCGGAGGCATTACGGAGCCGGAACTTGTTCTGTAACCTTCATATCTTCCATTTTTGTCAAAAAAGATCAATTAAAAAAAAAAATAGGGACAGGTCTGATTCCGGCTAAGTCTATAAAGATAAAAATACTACACTTTACAGGAGAGATATTACTGCTAGGTAAAGAGCTTAAAGAAAATATAGGAGTACAAGAGGAGACATTTTACAACTTCCACCACCCACGCTTCTACGTGGGGAGCATTAGATCGATAGCTACTGCTTATGTTGGACTGTGAAACTGATGTTTTTTTTAATTATGTATTTGTATATGTGCATCAACCCCTGTGTGTATACAGATTGCATTTCTAATACTGACCAATGTTTTTTAAAAACAGCACGATGGCTCAAGGAAGGAGCCCAAAACAAAAAGTAATTCTCACCAGATCTTCAGCAAACGCTGTTGGGTCAAAGACAGTCATATCTGAATGTAACTGGTTGGCTTTTTCTTTCCCCAGGTTTGTTGCCAACACCAGGAACTGGGCATCAAGGGCTGCCTCTCTGGCCTGAGATACTGTGGGAATAAAGCATCTTGTTTTCTCAATATGATCATACACAGAGGAGGTTGATGGGAGAGTTAAGAATGAGGAAGTATTTGCACGGCTATGAAAGAACAGATCTGAAATAGAAATCCAACTCTGTAAAGGATATTCTCCGCATAGCAGGAATTTGAGGTTAAATAGCTGGTCTTTTTTTATGCCATTTTCTCCACCGACCAAGTGATCAGATACCATAAGCACGTTACTCAGGTTTTCTGAATAAGGATATAGTGAATAATTATTTTTCTGCAGCGTGCAGAGTTGGTAAAGAGAACGGTAAACAAACACATGAATACAACTGACAATATGTTTGAGAATAAATAAGTTAACAAAAAGAAAAATACTTCACTGTAAACAGGGAAACGGCTCCACTATCAAATGGCAGCAACGAAGAAAACAAACTACCTCAAAGACATTGTGGGACTGTTAACAGGCACCTGACTGAAGCACACCAGTGTGGGACTCTAGTTTGGACTGCAGTGTACTTACGAGCTTTCTAAATGATAGAATAGCTTTTTGTCATCTTCTGTTGATCAAACACCCAAAAGTATTTAAGTTTCCCCTTTAATGAAAAATCAAAGACTCCACTTGGTTTTAGGTTACTCCTATTTATTACCTTTGAAGACTTTAATCAGCAACAGAACTACGTTTTTTAACTTCTCCATTAAACAGCTAAATAGCATTCCTAAAAATTATTCATTTTGTGCAGTATCGAGCTCTTCCTTTTCATTTTGTTTCAGAAGCCTTGTCTCTGACTGCACTATTGCAAGTTTCTTTTCTGGAGGAGGAGCACAGCTCAGCCCACTTCTTAGGCTTGTATATTCTTCAGATTGCAAGTGATATTTATATGTCCGCACAATGAAATTAGCAACTACGTACATTACATTGGTAGTATGCTAGGTTGTATTGAGTACAAAACAAGCTCACAACTATTTCAGTTGAGTAGGCTCTGTAACATTTCAGTGTTTAGCCTTTATATTCTACATGTATAGTCTTACATAGATATTTTTGTGATGAATTCTTAGGATTTCAATCAAACACATTTAAATCGAATTAAATATTATCACGGAGCATTCAAAGAAAGCTAGCTTTGGATTCAAGCAGTAGGAAGAAATGTGTTTTCCACGCTTATTGATCAGTTCTTGGTTTTCAGCAGTAATATACAGTATAGTAGGCTAGTAGAATAACTTATTTGATAACCTGGGAGATAGACGCAGACTGAAATTTTATAGAAAAGTTAATCCTGATGCTATTTCTAGCCTAATTTTTTATCAAACCATTGTACATATTCTAGGATATATCCCCATTTAACGTATACCTAACCTACCTCATGTCAGTGTGATGCGTTTACTATATAGCTCTATACATACCTACCTCATTCACTATATGGTAATGTAATGCAAGTTGTATCTCAAACCTACCTCATGTATATGTAACTGTGAAGCGCTCTGATACCCAAGGGTCACGTTCACGCTATATAAAACTCTCTAAATAAATAAATAAATAAATACGGTTCTACGTTGAGCGTGGAACCTCACATGAAGCTTGGTTAAAGACGTGGAACATTTTTAATCATTCTGTGGCACTGAAACTTTCTGGTGCCATAATCTGTGATTCACATATCTAACATACTAGACTCCGTAATCCTGGCCTAAACTAATACACCATGAAGCTCATTTGCCATTTCCAGTCTTGTGACTATTCCTTTCCTCATCTCTAGTTACACGTAATCACAGTTCTACAGCACTAACTCTCTTCAATGTTGGCTTCATCCCTGGTAGGGCTACTTCCCACAATCTCCGTACCATTTTTGCTGTATTACACCAAATTAACCCTGAGCTCCCAGCCGTGACGGCATTGCTTGACGCCAGGAAGGCGTTTGATACCCTGAAATGGCCCTTTCTATTTTATGTCCTGTCTCGAATGGGTTTCAGTGCCCATTGTCTGCAGAACATTAAACTTCTTTTTACCCCACGGCTCAGCATCGCATAAACGGACTTGTGTCAGATCCCATCGCCATTTCGCGTGGAACCAGGCAGGGGTGTCCATTATCGCCCATGCTTTTCGCCATCGCTATGGAACCCCTGGCCGCCCAGCTGCGGCAGCACCATACTCACAGGGGTATTGGGTTTTCATCCCGCTCCCTCCTGGTCTCCATGTATGCTGATGATGTCACTCTTTATGTTTGTCATCCCCAGGACAACCTCAGTCCCCTGGTGCGGGAGGTGATTCGGTTTGGCGGGCTTTCAGGCGTCCAGATCAACTGAACTAAATCTGTGCTCTTTCCCCTGACTGACGCCACTCTCCCATTTGCGCCTGATTTTCCTTTTGAGTGGCCATCTGGCCCCACGCGTTACCTGGGGATTTGTCTGAGCAGGGACCAGGATGAGCTCTGGCGATCCAATTTTGGCCGCGCGGTGGATTGGTTCGAGTCTAGAATCCCTCAGTGGAGCCGGTTGCCATTATCCCTGGCGGGTCGAGTTGCTATAGCCAAGATGGTGGTACTCCGCAAATTCCTTTACCTCTTTCCTAACATACCTATCCCTCTTACCTCTTCTTTTTTCCGCCGGCTCCGTTCGCTGGTAGTATCGCTGGTCTGGGCCGGACAACAACCCAGGATTGCTTACGACATCCTAACCTTGCCTATGTCAGCCGGCGGGCTGGGTGTCCCGGATTTTAAATTGTTCGCTCTCTGTGCTCAAGCTAGTTTTCTTCATTTTTGGCTGCATCCCACCCCTTACCAACCCCATGTCACGGTGGAGCTGGATGTTGCCTCCCCCTGGCCCTTGTCCACAGCCTTATTTGCTCCTGCGTTGCGTCCCCGGGCGGAAGTAAACACTGTGGAGACGTTGCATTGGGCATGGTCATATCTGCGCCTTCTTTCAGGTCTTTCCCATTTGTCCGCTAACACTGTACCTATCGTCGACCACCCGGATTTTCCACCCCTGCAGTCTTCCAGCATGTCTCGCCATGCGGCGTCTCAGGGCCTTAAGACCGTTGCGTGTTTGTACCCGGATGATTCCTTCTATTCCCTCACTGAGTCTCCATCTTTGATGGACAATCTCCAATTTTATCAGTTGCGTGGCACCTGCCAGGAGTTGCACCCGACATTTCCGCACCCGCCGCCTACCTTCCCGGCACTGGATTTCGTGTATACTTCGGCGTCTCCACACAAGCTTGTCACCAGATTGTATGCCTTCGCGTTGGTGGCCTCTCCCATCTCCTCGACTCGGGCACGCGGCGCGTGGAGTGCGGATCTTGGCGTGGATATTTCAGACGCTGATTAGTTTTACTGCTGCAGCCAGACTACCAAACTCTCCCCGAACTATCGGCTCCGCTGGATTAATTTCAAGTTTTTGCACAGATTTTAATCGCACTCCGGTGCATCTGCATCGCGTGGGACTTAGTCCGGAAGACTCCTGCAGGCGATGCTCAGCACCAGCAGCGGACTTCGCTCACCTGTCCTGGCTTTGCCCGAAGGTGCAGGGGTTCTGGATAGAGGTCTGTTCCACTATCTCTGAAATTACCGGTGCCGCCATGCGCCCGGACCCCTTCCTTTGCCTTCTCAGTTTTGTTAAGCCGTGTCCAGACGCTTCCCGTCGGTTAATCGCTAAGCTCCTGGTGCTGGCGAGACGCAGGATTGCGATGTGCTGGGGCCGCCGTCCCGCCCCTGCGGTTGCAAACTGGCTTGCAGATGCCTCTCGTTGTCAAACACTCCTCTCTGAATTTTGGGACCTGATGCCTGCTAGATCGCGGCCTCTTGACATTTGGGGCCCCCTGGTTGCCTATCTTCTTTCCTGCTCCCCCTCTAGCGGTGCTGCCTCTCCCACGCTCCCCGCCGGCCCTGGGTCCGCGGCGGCCGCAGATGTAGCAGAGACCTGATTGCCCCTCCTATTCCCGCCCTATGAATGAGCTGCTTGTGAATCCCCCCGCTGTTGTTTCCCCCGCTGGCCCTTGGCCCGCGGTGGCCGCTGGTGCTGGTTTCCGCTTGGTCTCCACCTGTCTCCTGTTTAACCGCCTCTGCACCATTGATTCAGGGGTTTCCGCCACTCACGCTATCCAGCCCGGGTGACTTTCTTACCTGGGAGCACAGGGTTGCCACATTAATGTTTCTGAGAACTGTTTGCTGCTTTTTCGCCATCTACTGCTTTGAACATGGCTGTGTAAGGAAATAACCTGTCACCCTGCGTGGTGTCTTGATGTGGAGCTCATATATTGTCATGTATTGTTGTATTGCATCTTCTTTGAGAAAATGATGAATAAAATATTAAAAATATTTAAAAAATAAAAAAAATCTTCAATGTTCTTTTCAAAGCTTGGATATAGAAAAAAAGAAATACAGAACAAAAAGAAATCTGGAATTAAAAACTCAGTAACATCACATTTGCACTGATCTATAATGGCTTTTGTTAGTATTAAAAGGTTCAGTGAACAATCAATTTATAATCTGGTAAGTAAGAAGTAATTTTCAAATATAGGTCACAGATTCTACATAACTATTGCAACTATGAAGTAGTACAAGACTGCCTGGGGCAGAACCACCATAAAATACACATGATCCCATCCATAGCTCAAAGTATGGCTAGCATAATATAAAGATTTATGGCCTTGAGTTTGCCATCTATTGACGATCTAGGTGACTTGCAGAACAGGCAAAGCTGGAGGACATTAGCTCACTTGCCTCAGAATTACCAAGTGCAAGTAAATTATTATGGGTCATGTGTGTAAGAGGAAAAAAGGTGCTGGGAGCCTTCGGTAATACAGAGGGCCTTGTGTCTTATATTGAAGTCAAAATACAATCCAGCCATATTTGGCCATAGACAAGCTGAAGTATGCGATCGACATTGCCACTGGATATCTATCAGCAGAGTCTTATCTAAGAAGAGATAAACTTACCTCCTGTAAAGAGTTTGTTACATTCTTGCAGGGCTTCTGTCAGCTTGTTGCTCCGTGAACTTAGCATGTCCTCCCGATTCTCTGCACAAAACAAATTTGAAAAGTTGCAGAACTAAAGAAAAGCAAGCACATATCAAAACACTGGTCACACATGACAGAAGAGTTAAAGGGAGAACATACAGTAATACAGCCAATGTGAGACGCAGGGTGTGCACATGCACATTTACACTTCAGGAGACAATACCAAGTCTAGAGAACTGCCTGTCCAAATAAAGGCCACTGCTATGACCCCTTGCAACACCGCCACCTAGAGCTACGCCTTTTCTGACCTTGACTCTACTGCGCCACGGCATTGAACTGTCTCTTTAAGATGCTACATCTAAACTGATCTTGTATTTCTAATTAAATAAACCGAAAATGGTGAAACAGTCTCTGGCTAAACCTTCAAGTAAGCACAGATTAACGATCACAGCCACTTGTGTAAAAGACAAAGCAGCATAATGAAGCCTGTACCATCTGATACTAAATAAAATGCTACCAGGGAAAGTCTATGTGGTAAACTAAAACAAGCATTGGAAATGCAATAGGTCTCGCACCATTAGAGTTAGTGCTTTTAGAATTGTTTATGGGTTTTTTTTGTAAATGTTTAGCATTTTTGTTTCCTGTAGCCAATGTTAAAGAATTACAAATAAAAAAAGCCATAAACATTTCTTAAAGCTGTAACTGAAATGGTCTGAGACCTATTGCACTGTGTGAGGGTGAGGGGTTGAGGGTGAGTGAGGGGTTGAGGGTGAGTGAGGGTGAGTGAGGGTGAGTGAGGGTGAGGGGTTGAGTGTGAGTGAGGGTGAGTGAGGGTGAGGGGTTGAGTGTGAGGGAGGGTGAGGGTGAGGGAGGGTGAGGGTGGGTGAGGGTGAGGGTGGGTGAGGGTGAGGGTGGGTGAGGGTGAGGGTGGGTGAGGGTGAGGGTGGGTGAGGGTGAGGGTGGGTGAGGGTGGGTGAGGGTGAGGGTGGGTGAGGGTGAGGGTGAGTGGTTGAGGGTGAGTGGTTGAGGGTGAGTGGTTGAGGGTGAGTGGTTGAGGGTGAGTGGTTGAGGGTGAGTGGTTGAGGGTGAGTGGTTGAGGGTGAGTGGTTGAGGGTGAGTGGTTGAGGGTGAGTGGTTGAGGGTGAGTGGTTGAGGGTGAGTGGTTGAGGGTGAGTGGTTGAGGGTGAGTGGTTGAGGGTGAGTGGTTGAGGGTGAGTGGTTGAGGGTGAGTGGTTGAGGGTGAGTGGTTGAGGGTGAGTGGTTGAGGGTGAGTGGTTGAGGGTGAGTGGTTGAGGGTGAGTGGTTGAGGGTGAGTGGTTGAGGGTGAGTGGTTGAGGGTGAGTGGTTGAGGGTGAGTGGTTGAGGGTGAGTGGTTGAGGGTGAGTGGTTGAGGGTGAGTGGTTGAGGGTGAGTGGTTGAGGGTGAGTGGTTGAGGGTGAGTGGTTGAGGGTGAGTGGTTGAGGGTGAGTGGTTGAGGGTGAGTGGTTGAGGGTGAGTGGTTGAGGGTGAGTGGTTGAGGGTGAGTGGTTGAGGGTGAGTGGTTGAGGGTGAGTGGTTGAGGGTGAGTGGTTGAGGGTGAGTGGTTGAGGGTGAGTGGTTGAGGGTGAGTGGTTGAGGGTGAGTGGTTGAGGGTGAGTGGTTGAGGGTGAGTGGTTGAGGGTGAGTGGTTGAGGGTGAGTGGTTGAGGGTGAGTGGTTGAGGGTGAGTGGTTGAGGGTGAGTGGTTGAGGGTGAGTGGTTGAGGGTGAGTGGTTGAGGGTGAGTGGTTGAGGGTGAGTGGTTGAGGGTGAGTGGTTGAGGGTGAGTGGTTGAGGGTGAGTGGTTGAGGGTGAGTGGTTGAGGGTGAGTGGTTGAGGGTGAGTGGTTGAGGGTGAGTGGTTGAGGGTGAGTGGTTGAGGGTGAGTGGTTGAGGGTGAGTGGTTGAGGGTGAGTGGTTGAGGGTGAGTGGCTGAGGGTGAGTGGCTGAGGGTGAGTGGCTGAGGGTGAGTGGCTGAGGGTGAGTGGCTGAGGGTGAGTGGCTGAGGGTGAGTGGCTGAGGGTGAGTGGCTGAGGGTGAGTGGCTGAGGGTGAGTGGCTGAGGGTGAGTGGCTGAGGGTGAGTGGCTGAGGGTGAGTGGCTGAGGGTGAGTGGCTGAGGGTGAGTGGCTGAGGGTGAGTGGCTGAGGGTGAGTGGCTGAGGGTGAGTGGCTGAGGGTGAGTGGTTGAGGGTGAGTGGCTGAGGGTGAGTGGCTGAGGGTGAGTGGTTGAGGGTGAGTGGGTGAGGGTGAGGGAGGGTGAGGGGTTGAGGGTGAGTGAGGGTGAGTGAGGGTGAGGGGTTGAGGGTGAGTGAGGGTGAGTGAGGGTGAGTGAGGGTGAGTGAGGGTGAGTGAGGGTGAGTGAGGGTGAGTGAGGGTGAGTGAGGGTGAGTGAGGGTGAGTGAGGGGTTGAGGGTGAGTGAGGGTGAGGGGTTGAGGGTGAGTGAGGGTGAGTGAGGGTGAGGGGTTGAGGGTGAGTGAGGGTGAGGGGTTGAGGGTGAGGGAGGGTGAGGGTGAGTGAGGGTGAGTGAGGGTGAGGGGTTGAGGGTGAGGTGTTGAGGGTGAGTGAGGTGTTGAGGGTGAGTGAGGGTGAGGGTGAGTGAGGGTGAGGGGTTGAGGGTGAGTGAGGGTGGAGGGTGAGGGGGTGAGGGGGTGAGGGTGAGGGTGAGGGGTTGAGGGTGAGTGAGGGTGAGGGGTTGAGGGTGAGTGAGGATGAGTGAGGGGTTGAGGGTGAGGGGTTGAGGGTGAGGGGTTGAGGGTGAGGGGTTGAGGGTGAGGGAGGGTGAGTGAGGGTGAGGGTGAGTGAGGGTGAGTGAGGGTGAGGGTGAGGGATTGAGGGTGAGGGGTTGAGGGTGTGTGTGTGACAGTAACTTGTGTGTGTGAGGGCAGTGTGTGTCAATGCAACGGGGCTCATGTTATCGACCTCAGAAGCATTAAAAGTGTGTGTCTTGGAACGTCTGAGGGCAGCTCGTGTTACAAGCTTGCTTTGAAGATGGTCATGCAGTGCTGGGAGTGGAGCAGATGGTCCTGTTTATGACCTGCAGAGCGCGTGTGAAATGGGCGCGGATGAAGTGACTGGGGGGTGAGGGGTGTGCAGCCTGGTGTGCTGAAGCCTGGCAGCAGAGGCGGCGCGCGCCAGCAGAGGCGGCGCCTGCACACAAATTGGCTAAGTGGCTAAGTGGCTGGTGGCAAATGGACGCACATCAAAGGAGCCGCGAAAGTAGCATGCAAGCAGAGGGCTTTTTTATTTATTTCCACTCATCTGTACTAGTGTTCGTGCTCAAATGACCCCAGATTACACGTAAATTATACATGATGAAAGGCCAAGAAATGATGTTGGGTTACTCCCACAATATATGTACAGTTCATGAATGTGCAATTTGTTGTTTGCTGATAGCTGGATTAATAAAGCTAGCTCAGAGGGTTAAAGCGCTGACGACCGATCTACCTGTGATATGCAGTTAACACGCTGGAGACCCTTAGGGCCGACGCAGCCTCTCATGTTTCTGCGGTCGATAAAATGAGCAGCTGGGTTTATGTGCACATATAAAATAAATTAGTCTCTATTTTCTTAGTATTATTACAGTTAAAGTGTAGGCTGTTTTTCTGCATTTAGTTCAATATACACTGCTATAACCAGTGTCGCACGTTTAGTTATAATGTTTCTGATTGTCAGTTAGTTTTCGGGTGGATTAACTTTCTTCTTTAATCCTTCAGTGTTGTCTTGTATTGTTTTATACGCATGTCAATGTTTGTTGGTGAGTTTAGTACACAAATTCGGTATGTCTGCATTTGCTACAGTTTTGGGTCTTTCGTGTTTTTTAGAAACGGATGGAAGTCTTCTTGTGGTGATTGTGAGTTAAACAATTGCCCGTGCGACTGTTCCTTGTGCGTTGTTTCAGAGTCGTAAGAAAGGTAATTTAAAGGGAAAAAAGAAGGAAGAAAAAGAATTACGCATTGAGAGAAGGAAACTGTGGAGTACAGGGAAAGAAGAAGTAAGCCCTGAAGTGAGAGAAGGACTGTCATAGGGAGGATGAGGAAGACGAGGCAGACTGAGGCAGCTGGAGAATAATGGAACGTGAGAGAGTGATGCGTGGGCAGAGAGAAGGCAGGCGCTGGAGAGGGAGGGGGTGGGATGCCTGCGAAAGGGACGACACACAGAGCGAATAGAGGTTACAATGAGGATCAGAGAGAAGAAAGGTAATTTAAAGGGAAATATTAAAATAAAGAAAAATAATGAAGAAAACAGAGCACTAATTAAAAAGTGAGAGATGGGCGAATGAAAGAAACCGTGAAAAGAAATGGAAAGGAAGGAAGCAGTAAGTCGGCCGGCTGGGAAATGCTCTCGGCATTGCGATTTGCAGAAATAGAAGACAGACGCATTTTGTTGACAGTGGTGGGTGCGAAACAAAACCTCTAAAATGTAAAATGTAAGGACTGGAATCCGCAGTTGCACAAAAACAAGTAGGTTAAACACATCATAAGGAGTATTAAGACCTTAAGGTGTAGTAAACCTTTTTAAAGTGGAATTCCCAAAATCCCCAATGTGAACATGTTAAATAAAACACATGAGATAGTAAAAACGTCTGTTAATTATTTTAAAAAAACAACTAATCAGAGCGTAGTGAAACCCTTGTAAAGCATAACCCAAACATTTGGGTCCCCAGTATGAACATGTGAAAAAACATCACAGGGTGAAGTGAAAACAACTGTAAAGTGAAACAGAGACACTGAAGGCTCTCTCTGTAACACCAACATGTGTGATAAGCAAAGTCCCAGAGAGAAGACCTAATAGTAATCGCCTCAACATGAGATTTGCTGATAAGTGAGAGATTTTATAGGGATTATTGGGCATGTCTGAGATGTCAGAGAAGGGGATATTAGTACAAAAACCGCTCTTGGCAAAGTCAATATATCTCGCCCTTGCCCCAATTGACGTTGCTAAGATTGTAAGCCCTGTCGTACAGCATCCCGATTTTGTACAGCGCTGCTTTTTTTTTTATAACAGGAAAAAGGGTACAAGCAGTCGGCTTTGTAATTTGTAGGCGCAAGCACCAAGCATGCATGCACCTACACACAGGCAGTTTTAAATAAAAAAGATTTTGCTTGCTGGTTTGAGTTTGACTGGTATAGAAAAACAAAACTGTGGAGCGGGAGGAGAGAGCAATAACAATGTGGGGGTTGTAAGGAATCAGAGACGGCATTTTGTAAAACCATATGAGGGCACGGGAGGGGGAAGGAACATAGGTGATGGGTGAAGAACACGTAGAAAGAGTAACGTGAGGGTGAGATCATGTACTGGATAATGTGAGGGTGAGATGCTGCAACTGACGTATTGAGCAGTTGTAGGAAGGGCTACAGCTGCCGTTTTTTGGAACTGTGGAACCAGGCTTTAGTCCTTGCGTCTGTTCAAAACCTGAGATTCTGGGCAAGTCACTTAATTTCCCCGTGCCTAAAGCAAAATGAACGTGCCCTTCTATTATATAAGTGTTGCTTTTGTAAAATCCTTCAATAGCTTCCACTCGAGCTCAGGTACATAGAAAACATAGAAAAAGAAGTAAACATCATGTGAAAACCGACTAAAAACACAGAATAGTTTAAACATACAGATATCACCTGCCACAAAAAGCCGACTCTCTAGTCAGCTAAGCATACCTGTGACTTAGAAGCTGCCCTTAAGAAGAGTGCCGAACAACTCACTCCAAATCAACGATAACAATAAAATACAACACACCAACCCCTCAACTCTGACTCACGCGCTGCACTGCTGGTAATGATTATTGGGCGGCTGGCGAGGCGCTCTACACAGTGTGTTTGCGTGCAGCACATGGTTCCTCCGGTCAGGCTGGATGTTGGACAGGCCGCATGGTCGGGCTGCCCCCCCTCCCCGCAATGGGACCTGGACCCTGGCTCCCCCTGCATCCCCAGCCAGAGTCCCCGACGACCACCCGAAGTACACTGCAAATTCCTCCACCACAAGACACCAGCTCCGGACCCAGCTGGCCCGGGTCACCATCCACACCACGGCCTCGGCCCAGCCGCCATCTTGGGGCACTGCAGCACGAGGCCGCGTGGCCTCAACTCGACCCTCACCCTGGGCCCGACCGGCCCCGACATCGAGGCACCAACCTCCCCCCAGGAGGCAGAGTGACCACTTGGCGAGTCAATGGGAGAGGGAATCGTCAACGGCTCTCCTCCGCCAGGTGTCGATCACCCCCGGCCGCCTGGGCGCTGGCTCCACCCCCCTGCTGGGTGTCTGGACTCCCTCATCCCGGACCTCCCGGCCCCCAGGCGCGAGGGTCCGGACATCAAAGGGGACCAGACCTATAACTGGGGCAGGGCCAGACCAGGAAGCCAGTTGTATCCTGGAGTCGAGAGACCCGAGAAGAACTCATCCGTGACTTGGCCTGCTGGCGCTGCCGCGGCCCTCTGCCTCGTGAAACCATCGTCTTGGCCTGCTGGCGCTGCCGCGGCCCTCTGCCTCGTGAAACCATCGTCTTGGCCTGCTGGCGCTGCCGCGGCCCTCTGCCTCGTGAAACCATCGTCTTGGCCTGCTGGCGCTGCCGCGGCCCTCTGCCTCGTGAAACCATCGTCTTGGCCTGCTGGCGCTGCCGCGGCCCTCTGCCTCGTGAAACCATCGACTTGGCCTGCTGGCGCTGCCGCGGCCCTCTGCTTTATGAGACTATCACCTTGGCCTGCTGGCGCTGCCGCGGCCCGATCCACAGACTCTCCAGCTCGAGGATTGTGAGCTCGCCTTTTACCACAACCTGTACCGATCCGGTACCAAGACTGTCCCGCTACCCCCTTTCCCTACAGAGACTAGAAGTGAGAGGACCCCCGGGTCCAAGTTATCCTGTATCGCTGATATCCTTGCCTTAAGAACCTTATATAAAGCCTTGAACTCGACTTGGTGTGGTGCCTGTTTGTGGGGAGGGAGGGTACTTGTCTGTACGATCGCCGGAGACGGTCCCCCTCGGGGATCTCTCCCTCGGTATCCGGCCGACCCTCAGGGTCCCCGTCTAACATTGGTGGCCAGCGACGGGATCCGAACCTACGCATAATCGTACAGAAAGTCACTCGCCCCACCACACACAACAACCATGTCAATAGAGAGCGGAACAACGGAAAAATTTCAGATGGAAAAATTGGAAGACTACAACCACCGGGAACTGAAGCAATATTGCATAGAACTTGGACTTCCAACCACAGGTCTTAGCACAAAGGAAGACTTCAAGCGAGCCCTAGAAGCTTGGGCAGAAACGGGTACGGCCGTACCCCGAACACAAACAACCGAAACGAGCCCCGCACCAGCTAAAGAAAGAGCGGATCTCTCCCTGGAAGAGATCCGAGAAAGAGAAAAAACCAGACTCCACGAACTAGAACTTGCCCGACTTCGCTTGGATGGGGAACTCAAGCTGGCAGAACAAAAAATAACCCTGGAACACTTACGGCTCAGGGAAGAGCGGGAAGACAAGCAAAGACAGAGGGAGCTAGAGGAAAAGAGACTAGAATACGAACATGAGCGCAATCTCAAAGCACTGGAGATTCAGAAACAGAATAAAGACCTCGGGCTCCCCGAACGACCGACCCCGTCTGCCTCGACCGAGCCCAAGGTTCACATCCCCAAAGATGTCATCCGGGAATACCACAAGAACGATGATATCCAGCAGTGGTTTAAAGCCTATGAGGTGGCAATGACCTCCCACCGGATTCCCCGAAGCGATTGGGGAGCCGGATTATGGGGGAGGTTTGTCAACGAAGGGCGGGACGCCCTGCTGCAACTCCCGGACCAGCTAATGACCTCCTACGACCACATGAAGGCCGCCCTCCTCACTCGATACGGGCTCACACCTGAGATGTACCGCCAACGGTTCCGCGACTGCAAACGGATTCCGGGTACAACTTGGGTGGAGTACGTGAACTTTTTTAGCCGAGCCTTCGAGGGGTGGATCAAGGGCAACAAAGTAACCACCTACGAACAACTCTTTGACCTTATCGTATGGGAACACCTGTCGAACAACTGCTTCGTGGAGCTCCGGCAACACCTCCTGGACAGCAAGCTAACCGACCCTCGACAACTCGCCGCCGAAGCCGACCGGTGGGAAAGCACCCGAGTTGGCCGGAGCGCACCCAGCGAAGTATCCAGATCGTATCGCCCCCGAGGGGGAGGAGGAGGTCAGGGTCGGGGGAGAGACCCCGGCCCCTCGTCACCCCCCAGAAACCCCTCGACCCCGGTTGGCCGGGGAAGCCCTGCCGTCCGGGCCGGTTTCCGGGCCAACATTACGTGCCACAGGTGCCAGCGACCCGGCCACTACGCCAGTGATCCCAACTGCCCAAAGAATCCGAACACGACTCCCCGCCAAGTTGCAGCGGCGGCCCTAGGGGAAGAAATAATCCCGGAAGACCAAGAGGAGTACGAGACCGATCCCTCGGAATGGGCACCCGCCGCCATGGCACTGGTCTGCTTAGGGGAGAGAGACATGATTCCGCGGGCCCCCCTTCCCGCCAACACACAGAAGTACGGTCAATGGGTTAACATCAATGGTCGCCGGGCGGAAGCCCTCCGCGACACCGGGGCCAGTGTAACGGCGGTCCGACGCCACCTCGTCACTCCAGACCAAATCTTGCCGAACATTCTTTGCCCTGTTCGATCAGCCGACAACTCCGAAAGCCTATGCCACATGGCCTGCGTCCCCTTCGAGTGGGGAGGAGTAACAGGGATGTTAAAAGTAACTGTCCGCGATGATGCCCCCGTGGACTGCCTCCTAGGAAACGACCTTGAAAGCTCTCCCTGGGCAGCTGTCGAACGGAGGGAGCACCTGGGGATGCTTGGCCTCCCCGAATGGGTCTGCGTCACGACCCGGTCCATGACCGCCCGCGCGGTCCCCAGCCCAGAAGAGCCCGAGTGGCCAGAACCTCCTCCCGCGCTCATCCCAGAGGAGGCCGCCCCAGAAGCCATTCCCTTGACCCAAACCGAAGAAGGACCCGACCAGCTTCGGGACGTCCCTGACCTGGCACAATGGCGGCAGGAGGGAGGCCCCACGCAGGAACAATTCCGGGCCGAACAGAAAACATGTCCCTCTCTCGAAGGACTCCGGCAGCAAGCCCTGGCCCAGAGCACCGGGGATACCTCGGGGGCCCACTGGATCTACTGGGACCAAGACCTGCTCTACAGCGAGCAGAAAATTGCAGAACTAGGGGCCAGTCGGGTGCTGGTGGTGCCCCTTCGCTTCCGAGACTTCCTCCTGAACTTAGCCCACGATGTCCCCCTTGCCGGACACCTGGGGCAGGATAAAACCTACGACCGCCTGGTGACCCATTTTTTCTGGCCCCACATGCGGAAGGATGTCACCAACCACTGCAAGGCCTGCCCCACCTGCCAGGCCAGCGGAAAAAGTGGCCGAAAAATCAAAGCACCATTACAACCCTTTCCTGTCGTCACCACCCCGTTTGAACGAGTGGGAATAGACATTGTGGGGCCCCTCGACCCTCGAACAGCCCAAGGACACCGGTTCATCCTGGTCCTTGTAGACCACGCCACCCGCTATCCCGAGGCCATCCCTCTTTGGACTGTGACGGCCCCCGTGGTGGGCCGGGCCCTGATGGGGATCTTCTCCCGGGTGGGGTTCCCCCGGGAGGTCGTCAGTGACAGGGGCACGAACTTTATCTCCAGATATATGAAGTCCCTCTGGCAGCAATGCGGGGTCACCTACAAATTCACGACCCCCTATCACCCGCAAGGAAACGGACTGGTCGAGAGATTCAACCGCACCCTCAAGGGGATGATTATGGGTCTAGAAGAACCCCTTCGACGCCAGTGGGACGTACTGCTTCCATGCCTCCTGTTTGCCTATCGGGAGGTCCCGCAGAAGTCCCTCGGCTTCAGCCCCTTTGAACTACTGTACGGGCACCCCGTCCGGGGCCCCCTCAGCCTAGTCAAGGAAGGTTGGGAGCAGCCTCCCCAGAAAACTCCCCCGGACATCTACCGGTATCTCCTGGCTCTCCGCAACCAGACCCGGCGGTTCCGAGACACCGCCAAAGCCAACCTCGAGGCCAGTCAGGAGGACATGAAGAGGTGGTACGATCAGCACACGTCCTCCATTGAGTTCGAACCTGGACAACAGGTCTGGGTGATGTCCCCGGTTGAGCCCTGTGCCCTCCAAGACAGATGGTCCGGGCCCTTCAAGGTAATCGAACGCAAGGGGCCCGTCACCTATTTAATCGACATGGAGACTGCCCGGAACCCCCTACGGGTCCTCCATGCCAACAGGCTCAAACCCCATTTTGTGCGATCCGAACTCAGCCTCCTGATGGCTACCGATACTGGGACAGAAGAAGACTCCGAACCCCTTCCGGACTTACTGAGGGCCCTCGAGCAGGATGGCTCAGTGGAAGGGGTCCAGCTCTCCGAGGCCCTGTCCCCGGAGCAACGCCAAGACTGCCAAACGCTCCTGAGGCAGTTCGCCTCCCTGTTCTCCCTCACCCCCAGAGTCACCCCCTGGTGCCTCCACGATGTGGACACCGGGGACAGCCCTCCTATTCGACACCGAGCATACCGCGTACCAGACCGGGTACGAGCCTGCATCCAGACCGAGGTGTCCAAGATGCTGACCCTAGGAGTGATCGAACCCTCAGACAGTCCCTGGGCGAGCCCGGTCGTCCTGGTTCCCAAGGCAGCTGCCCCGGGCGTTGCCCCTGAGCTCCGGTTCTGCGTGGACTATCGAGGGCTGAATGCAGTTACCCGGACCGACGCTCATCCCATCCCCCGGGCAGACGAGCTAATTGACCGGATGGGGGCCGCCCGCTACCTGAGCATCTTCGACCTAACAGCGGGTTACTGGCAGATCGGCCTCACCCCTAGGGCCCAAGAACGATCCGCCTTCTCTACCCCAGACGGGCACTACCACTTTAAAGTCATGCCCTTCGGCATGAAAAACGCCCCGGCAACGTTCCAACGGCTGGTAAACCAGGTACTGGCGGGCCTGGAAGACTTCAGCGCCGCCTACCTGGACGACATTGCTGTGTACAGCCACCAGTGGACCGACCACCTCCGCCACCTGCGGGAGGTTCTACACGCCCTCCAGCAAGCCGGGCTCACCATCAAGGCCAGCAAGTGCCAAGTTGGCCAAGGGTCCGTGACCTACCTGGGACACCAAGTGGGAAGCGGGCTGGTGGCCCCTCTCCAACTCAAGATCGCTGCCATCCAGGCCTGGCAACCCCCTACGATCCAAACGGAGGTCCGAGCCTTCCTGGGGCTCACCGGATACTACCGGCGGTTCGTGAAGGACTATGGCAGCATCGTGGGGCCCCTCACGGAGCTCACCTCCAAAAAGAGCCCCAAAACCGTCAACTGGACCCCGGCCTGCCAATCGGCCTTCGAAAAGCTAAAGACCGCCATGTGCACGGCCCCCGTGCTCCAGGCTCCCGACTACAGCCGGGAATTCATTGTGCAGACGGACGCCTCCGATCATGGTGTGGGGGCCGTCCTATCCCAACTCAACGCCGAAGGGGTCGACCATCCGGTGGTCTTCATCAGCAGACGCCTCTTGCCCCGAGAACAGCGCTGGAGCACCATTGAGAGAGAGGCCTTCGCCGTAGTCTGGGCCCTCAAGAAGCTCCGGCCATACCTCTTCGGCACCCACTTCCGGGTGCAAACAGACCACCGACCCCTGCAATGGCTGATGCAAATGCGGGGGGAAAACCCGAAGCTGTTGCGCTGGTCCATCTCCCTGCAGGGGATGGACTTCACGGTGGAACATCGTCCAGGCCAGGACCACGCCAACGCCGACGGCCTGTCACGCTTTTTCCGCCTCAGCGAGGAGAGTCCCCAGGAAGATGGCTGACTCTCCCCGCCTTCAGCTGGGGGGGACGCATGTTGGACAGGCCGCATGGTCGGGCTGCCCCCCATCCCCGCAATGGGACCTGGACCCTGGCTCCCCCTGCATCCCCAGCCAGAGTCCCCGACGACCACCCGAAGTACACTGCAAATTCCTCCACCACAAGACACCAGCTCCGGACCCAGCTGGCCCGGGTCACCATCCACACCACGGCCTCGGCCCAGCCGCCATCTTGGGGCACTGCAGCACGAGGCCGCGTGGCCTCAACTCGACCCTCACCCTGGGCCCGACCGGCCCCGACATCGAGGCACCAACCTCCCCCCAGGAGGCAGAGTGACCACTTGGCGAGTCAATGGGAGAGGGAATCGTCAACGGCTCTCCTCCGCCAGGTGTCGATCACCCCCGGCCGCCTGGGCGCTGGCTCCACCCCCCTGCTGGGTGTCTGGACTCCCTCATCCCGGACCTCCCGGCCCCCAGGCGCGAGGGTCCGGACATCAAAGGGGACCAGACCTATAACTGGGGCAGGGCCAGACCAGGAAGCCAGTTGTATCCTGGAGTCGAGAGACCCGAGAAGAACTCATCCGTGACTTGGCCTGCTGGCGCTGCCGCGGCCCTCTGCCTCGTGAAACCATCGTCTTGGCCTGCTGGCGCTGCCGCGGCCCTCTGCCTCGTGAAACCATCGTCTTGGCCTGCTGGCGCTGCCGCGGCCCTCTGCCTCGTGAAACCATCGTCTTGGCCTGCTGGCGCTGCCGCGGCCCTCTGCCTCGTGAAACCATCGTCTTGGCCTGCTGGCGCTGCCGCGGCCCTCTGCCTCGTGAAACCATCGACTTGGCCTGCTGGCGCTGCCGCGGCCCTCTGCTTTATGAGACTATCACCTTGGCCTGCTGGCGCTGCCGCGGCCCGATCCACAGACTCTCCAGCTCGAGGATTGTGAGCTCGCCTTTTACCACAACCTGTACCGATCCGGTACCAAGACTGTCCCGCTACCCCCTTTCCCTACAGAGACTAGAAGTGAGAGGACCCCCGGGTCCAAGTTATCCTGTATCGCTGATATCCTTGCCTTAAGAACCTTATATAAAGCCTTGAACTCGACTTGGTGTGGTGCCTGTTTGTGGGGAGGGAGGGTACTTGTCTGTACGATCGCCGGAGACGGTCCCCCTCGGGGATCTCTCCCTCGGTATCCGGCCGACCCTCAGGGTCCCCGTCTAACACTGGAGTATATGTGTTCCTGGCTCTATGTGCGCCCTTTTTTGCAGTGCATTGTTGTGACTTTAAGGCAGCTGCTTATACCATGCCTACCTTCATTGGAGCTGCAGGAAGGGCGCTCTGGAGAAGCCCAAAGCCAGTCAAACAATGGGAGGGAGAACTAGCTTCGGTGGGAGGGGACTCTGAATGCTGGAGCCAGGACTTCTCCAGGAAGTGGTGGTCTGCTTTCCTGGCCGGTGTTTTGGCTCTGGAGCAAATGAATCTGAGGGAGGAGGAGCGCAAAAGGGGAGGCTGAAGCTAGCGGTGACAATGGAAAGCTGCATCTAGTCTCTAATACCTTCCTGTTCAGTATTAACAGAGTGTGGACGGGTTCTCGGTATCAGCTCTCCCCATTGAAAATTAAAAGGAAAAGTGAATGCCTTTGTGACCACGTTTGTTTTAGAGCCTAGACACACCAATAACCATGTGCTTTCACCGTAACACGGCGGGCAGGGGAGGGGGCGGAGAGGGGAGAGGTGCGAGGGGAGGAGAGTAGGAGGAGGAGGGGGAGGAGAGTAGGGGAGGCAAGGCTAGCGGCAGGCAGGCAGGGGAGGAGAGGAGGAGGGGGGAGGAGAGTAGGGGAGGCACGGCCTAGCGGCCGTGCAATCAAGTAGTGAGGGGGCGGAGCTGGGGGAGGCTGTGGAAGAGAGTAGGCAAGGCAGGCGGCTGGGGGCATGTGCACGCGCATTTAAGCTCAATGCGCATGCGCATTGAGCTTAAATTTCTCGTGCACTGCAAGGAATCGCCACGATTCCTTGCAGTGTGGATAAAGAGCGGATAAGTGCCAATACTCTCGCCTTGCTCGATGCGCATGCGCATCGACAGGCGAGACCTAAAAAACGATGTGTGTTAGCGATATTTTGGATCATGCTTACAGAGGTGGAAGGGGACAGGCTCCATGTGGCCTTTGACTATACAGGATGTATGTTTAATCAACAAGAACTAGAACATGTTAGTTGTGTATTTGTTCACTGCTCTTTAATGACGACATGAGGGGGAATAGTTGCCAACATCCATGTTCAAAAATCACATTAAATTACTGATGTGTATTTTTTTTTTTAATTAAAAAGAATTACTGATGTGTATAACAATCATATTTCTACCACTGACTGGACCTTTGTGCTTGGGCACATTGCTGCAGTATTCTGGATTGTCTTGAATGACCATGATCAAAATATGCGTTGTCACAGGTTACGTTACCAGACAGCTCTTAAAGGCTCGGACACCAGAGGTAGTGTAGCATAATCTCTTGCAGAGGTGGCATGGTGTGCAAAAGAACAATGGGGTGGAATGCTACCCCGAGCAATTGCCTTTGGTTAAATTTATTGCAAGCATTTCTCCGATCACCTTTTCTGTGTTAGATGCAATGCCCTCAGAGGCTAAGTGTATGCCCAGATATGGGTTTTGTTCTCACTGTCACTAAGCTACACCCATTTGAAAAGCCCCAATCTTGGCAAAAATGTTCTTGGGTTGCTTGTGTTCCGGGTTGGGGGAAGACTAGGCCTGGCAGTTCGGGTTGGATGTTCATATCGGGGCATGGTCAAGACTGATTTGCATGAATGTTCGCATTGGAGCATGGTCAAGGCTGATATTCATATGGCTGGGTGCAAACGGAGGTGGCATGGTGGCCAAAATAATGATGGGTTGAAATGCTACCCTGAGCGACTGACTGTGGTTAGACGTACTGCAAGCATTCCTACCATCACCTTTTGTGGCACTATCTGTCAAACCATGTGAAGGAAATAAAACATGCAGCTGCAAGTCCATGTGATGATGGGCCTGCTGATGTAAGTACAGATAGTGCAAGGGATGGGAAAAGAGGAAAGGTGTACAAGCATTGAGTTAAGAGCAACATGGCATTCAGAGCCATGGTTTAGGAACATTGCTTTAAGGATGGGTAGAGGGAACTGGTGTTGCGCTGAACCGTGCTTAATTTGAGCTGGTGGATGGCACCAGCACTAATTGTTGGGTACCTGCACTTATTTTCCTACGTCAGACAATTTCTGGTTGCAAGAGGGGGAAAACACACAAAGTGGTAAGGTGTAAGAAGAGAATGTCTGAAAACCACCACAAAGGAAGGAAGAAGGGACCAGCAAGAGAGATAAATGGGCAAGGACTGTTTTGCAGTATATTAAAGACACTTGGGGTGGATTCAGGACTACACAGCCTTGGTACCCTGACATTTAATATCGCCGGCAGCAGGCTTCTGAGCACAGCTTTGGGCAACAGCCCTTACCATTACATTACAAACTAAGCACTGGCGCCGAGTGACAGTGCCAGTGTACTGGCCTATGGAACTGTTGTGGACAGCATGCAGGAAATGCTTAGTGCAGGTTTAGTAGTCGGTGTGCTGGCCAGTGGGTTAGTAAGTAGACATGTGAGGGCAGATGTAGGGGGGATGGACGTGTTGAGATGAGAGCAAAATATTAGCGTTAGGGTGACCTTAGCTTCTGTGGCAGTGGACAAGTGAAGGTAGGAAGTAAACCGAAGAGACTAGCTATGAAATGTAGAGCATGTCAGAATTAGGGAAGGTAAAGCAGGTTGTGAGTGTTCACATCAAAATGATGCCTTAAATCTGTGGTGAATGCAGCAAAAACACGAAAGGTGCTTGACTTATTGAAAGCATCCTCCCGTCATCTTTTGTGTCTTTGAATGTAGCAAAAAACGTCACACCAAAGTATGGGTGTGCATATTTATATGGGAGGCATCGGAGCACCTTATGAAAGATGATAAAATACTAAGGGCAGATCTAGCAAACTTTGACCTCACTAATCTGACTGAACACTGGGTCAACAGATTACTAGCCCAGCTGAATTGACAACCTTGCTGATGCCTCTGATCAACATAAAAAGCAGGGAAGACTGGGCTTGGCAGAGCGAACCGATGCCAACTGTACGATCTTTGAGCCTAAAACTGGTTACATTTCATTACGATTGGACAACAGTGTACTGGGGCATCCAAGGAATGCATTAAGTTTGCCTTTGAATACTGTAAAGCGACAGGTTACAATTTGTATGGTCTGTGATAGGTGTGTGGGAGTCAGCGGTCGAAGTGCATTAAAAAAGTAAGGGAACTGTGATACAGTGGACAATGGGGGCAGGTTAGTGTTGGGGGTGGGGTCAAAGGCGTGGCTAAATCAAAAAACAAAATATTGTTACTTTTTTCCTTCTTTCATCTTTAGGTATGTACATATAAAATAACGCAGAAATTAAATTACATGCAAGTTAAATTAATCAGTGGGAAATGCACTATCATATAGTAGTTAATGCACTGCAGAGGTCTGTGTCTGTAACCAGAGAGTCACGGAATTGAATCCTGGTTGGAGCAGAATAGTCAGGGGTGCAGGGGCCTGTGCTACACCCCTTTAAAAAAGCACACACTTCACAGTTCAGTTGGTTATTCCTTTCCACTGCCACTCCAAAAAATGTGTCATCAATAATGTCAAGTGATTCCATTAATCAAAGCCAATACCGGCTTCCAAGTAACCTTTACATTTGCGAATTGACCGGCTGTGTATATTTACATTTCTTTCAGACAAGCAGGCACCCTGGCAAGAGGCTTGTTCATCTTTCTGGCCCTACACTGCAGCGAATGCATTTCAGCTCTCTGAAATACCCATCCAGGGACGGTTATGTTGAAAGTATGGGAACTGTTTTCCTTAAATTAAAAAAGTATGGGCGCGTTGTGCCCTTTAATCCCGCCCACTTCGACCACCGGTGTGAGTGTGGTGTTGGTTCATGTGGTATATGTGGCGCTGGATGTTGGGATACAACTTCGGCTGCACTGAATGTGTTCACGTTGTGCAAGGTAGTGTGTTTGCATTGATAGCTAATCGAACTGCTTATGCAGCATCAAGCGAGTTCTACAGTACTGAATGTGATAAGGTGTATTAAGAAGTAAGGAGTATAGCCCGAATGCTCTGTTAAAATAGCTAGTGTTAACCTCACGCATGCGCGGCTTGCCTTAGATGAGCTGTTAGTTGCACCCAGTTTAAGACTTCTAGTCAGATGACTGCAAGTAAGAGACTTACGTTGTACACTGTTGATGAGCTCACGGTATTGATGCCGAATCTGCCTGCGGCTTGTATCATCCCCTTCAGCTCCATTGCTGGCGCCCGAGTTCAGGACCTCTTCTTGCTCATCAGAAGGTGCGGGCGATCCTACAAGCATTGGTGTACGAGGGGAAGGTACGGGGCCTGGCGAGCGGGGGAGGCCTGGGGTCCTGGGTGATGGGAGAGGGCCCGGAGTGTGCCCTGATCCTCGATGGGAACCACCTCTGAACCCCGACCTTCCGGGAGTATTAGACTCCGACATTGTTAAACGTCTTAAAGTGTAGGGGCCTTTCTCATTGGTACCCGGCCCCAACAAGTCCCTCCGTGGACTTCTATCTTAGTTGCTCTGCTCACCTCACTCTTCTTCAGTAACACCCAGAGCCACTATTTCCCGGCTTTAGGTACCCTTACAGCCTCTTTATTCCCAGCCTCAATGGGCCAAAACCTCAGCCTTTTTCCAGTGTCTTTCGGAGCCTCACGCCTCTATCCCCGATGCAGCTGCGCCTCCCCCGCTCTCCTTGTGGAAACGAGGTCCTCTCGGTCTTGCCCAGCCTCCCTGAGCCACACCGCGTTTTTACCCGGTCCTTGTTCTTCACTATATTCCCAGTCTCGCTTCCAAAACAGTATCACTGGCTGTCCTCAGTTTCCCGTTACTCCACGAGGAGCTCCTCGGGATCTCTCCTCTGTGGTCCCCTGTGGCCTTCCTGCGCCTTCCTGCACGGAGTTTCCCAAGTTGTTTTCCCAGTCACAGTATTATTCCGGCACTTGACAAAGGTTTCCTGCTGTCCGCCTCACAGATCTCCGAGGACACTGTCCCAGAATCTCTCCCAGGCCTCCCCGACGCGCAAGGAGTCCTGTTTTCCTCTCTGCACAGACTGCACCATGCCGCTCTGTATGCTGCCGCCACTGACAGAAAAGCAAACTCGAACCGGAAGTTACGCTGATAGGTCGAAAGTAAAACCAGTAGGACCGCGCGCCTCTGAAAACAAGCCTAAAACCTCTTATAGATTGTAAATGACATAGACAGACACGCGAAGAAAAGTTAGCCAAGAAAAGTTCTCTGAACCTGAGAAGTGACGACGGACACGCAATGAGAAATGACAGTCCCAAAATAGCTATGGGAGCCTTTGGATATTACAACAATAACACTGTACGCAGTGTTGTAAGTGTAATATAAAAGGTGGTGAGCAGTGGTCGAAGTGGGGTGGGGGGCGATGGGGAAATAGGGGTACTGTGAGCAGAGAACCAGAGGCCAGGAATAACCCAAGTATTGGATCAGAGGTCGGAGTCAGAGGTCAACAGCCCAATTTTCAGTATTTGTTCGGCATTTCACTGCCCAGTTAAAGCTTATGTTATTTAATTCAACCAATGGATACGCATGAGACATTAAAATACATTCACAAAATGGGATATGTTTCTGTAGAACCGTGTAAATCACCACACTGACTCGGGAAGTCTTTTAACTACTTTATTACCCGGAGCGCCGGAAGCCGTGACTGTTATCCCCTGCGGTCGGCGCCAATAACAAGATGGCCGACTTCCGCTTCCTGTTCCCGCACTTCCTGTTCCGGAGACGGAACACTAGACCCCCACTACATATCTCCCCCCTTTATGCAATAACAAAACATTGTACAATGCAGTTCTTACTTCCAGTTCATATCATAGTCCTTGAACTTCTCAGGTACCTTTACAGATCTTCCAACTCTGGTTTTCACCACTCCAATACTTCCTTCTTCTTCCGGTTCCCTTCTGTCCGACTTTCTCCCTGCGCATTCTCTTTCTCTGTCCATCACGTCCTCACTGCGTTCTTCCTTGCACCAGCTCCTCGTACCTTCGCTCGTTCCTCCTTCTCCATCGCTGTCTTCCACTTGCTGCACTCCTTCCTCTACATTCTCGTCACTCCTTCCACTACCTTCTTTTTCGCCTTCATCTCCTACATACTCTGCTCCTTCCTCTGTCTCATCTCCCCACTTCAAGATCTTGCTGCATTTGACCATTCTGTCCTGTGACCACACTTTCCCGTCACTGAGCAGGGCAGACCGGCCATAGGGCTCCAGCACTTGCAAGGGTGGTGAAAATTTGCTTTCTCCCTTTTTCTTGAGGATAGCCAGTTTCACTCTTACCCAGTCGCCCTTCTCCAGCTCTACTGCGTCTCTTGTTAAAGTGTGTCGTTTATACTTCTTGTGCCTTCTCTAGATTTCTTCTGACCATGGCTGGTGACCATTTACTTTGCACCACTAATTTCCTCCATGCCATGTTGTTCTTGGTGAAGGCTTCTCTTCCTCTCAACACCTTAAATGGGCTGTATCCCGTGCTCCCCGGGGTGATCCAATAGGCCCAGATCATCTTCTCCAATTCCTTTTCCCAGTCCTGTCCATCATTAATGGCCGCTTGAATGGTGCCCATGATCACCCGATTGAAACGCTCCACCTGACCGTTTCCAGCGGGATGGTAGATGGGCGTATGTTTTACCTCTATTCCGTTCCTGGCCGTGAAGGCAACCCATTTTGCCGAGGTGAATTGCG
The DNA here is from genome assembly GCF_964261635.1 of Lissotriton helveticus. Lineage (NCBI taxonomy): Eukaryota > Metazoa > Chordata > Amphibia > Caudata > Salamandridae > Lissotriton > Lissotriton helveticus. Next base: position 1,223,816,641 of record NC_136065.1, read on the forward strand.
GCCCATTATCGCACGTGATGATCTTAGGGATTCCTTCTCTGACAAACGTGGCGCGTAAGAAGCTCACCACTGCCTCCGTGTCCACGTTCTCCATCACCTCTACCTCTGGCCACTTGGAATACTTGTCGATGAGAACTACTGCATACTTCTGTGTTCCTGCTTTGTTGAGGATGGGGCCCATTATGTCAACTGATACCATTTCCCATGGTCCATCTGGTACTGGAAACTTTCCCAGGAGTGGTCTTAACATGCTCTGTGATTTGTCAGCCTTGGCACATGACTCGCACTGCCGCACATATCGTTCCATCTGCGCATCAATGGCTGGCCACCAGTACGCCTGCCTGGCAAGGGCTTTGGTCTTTGTGATGCCCTAGTGCCCCTCGTGCAATAAAGTCATCAAATGATCCAGTATGCCTTGTGGTGGGATCACCTTGTCACCTCTAAGCAGGAATATCGGGTTCTCCGCCAGCGATAGTTCATCCCTTACTTCCCAGTACCTCCTCAGTTCTTCTTTGAGGTGTCTCTTTTCCGGCCACCCATGGACCACATACCCTTTGATGGCCTCCAAGTCGACGTCTTCCTTGTATGCTTCTTCCCACTCTTGGGCACTGATCACTTTCTCCGTATCCTGGATGGTGGCTACCACGTATCCTTCCCATCTTTGTTTCTCATGGCTATCCGCCTCTTCCATGGCCGCTGCTCTGCTGAGGAAGTCCGCCACTTTGTTCTGCGGCCCCGGAATGTGTTCCACTTCGTACACGAAGTCCAACAGTCTAAGCGTCATTTTCGCAATTCTAGGGGCCGCGTGAGCATGGCCACTGGAAGTCAGCACTCGGACCAAGGGCTTGTGGTCCGTTCTCACCAGGAATTTCGCTCCCCACAAGTACTGCCTAAATATTTCCATCGCCCAAACCACGGCCAGCATCTCCTTCTCAATGACACTAAACTTTTCCTCGTTGGGCGCAAGTGACCTTGAGGCAAAGCTGATCGTCGACGTTTCTCCATTCTCCGACTGCTGCATCAGTACCGCCCCTAGGCCACGGTCACTGGCATCCGTTGTGAGGATAGATTCTGCACTTGGGTCAAATCCCTTCAGGGGAATGGTAGCACTCATCTCTCGTTTAAGGGCTTCAAATTCCGCCTGTTCATCCTGACTCCATAGGAATTTGTTCTTTTCCTTCAGTAACTGGCGTAGGAGATGCGTTTTTGTGGCAAAGTGGGGAATGAATTTACTGTAATACTCGGCCATTCCCAGGAATGACCGAACATCTTCTTTCTTGCTCGGAGTGGGGGCTTCCAGAATGGCTTTCATGTTGGCTCTTTTTGGCTCTATCCCTTTTTCGCTCACCTCATGACCTAGGTACGTGACGGACTGCACTCCAAATTTGCACTTCGACCATTCCGCCGTTAGACCATTGTCCTGCAATGTTCGTAGCACCTTGTGGAGCTTCACGTTGTGGTCCTGTTTGGTTCGTCCCATTACTAAGATGTCGTCTTGGAAGAACTGTACATCTTCTACATTCTTCAGTAGTCTGTGCATCATCTTCTGAAAGACCGCAGCCGCTGATGCTAGGCCAAACGGCATTCTCACGAATTCGTAGCAGCCGAAAGGCGTGATGAAAGACGTGAGATGGCTGCAAGATGGATGTAGTCTTACTTGGTGGTATGCCGACGACAAGTCCACTGTGGAGAACCACTTGATGTCTTTAGTCTTCGCTAGCATCTCATTTATGCGGGGCAGGGGAAATTTGTCAATTACGATGTTTTTGTTCAGTTCCCTGAGATCGACACACAGCCGTACTTTACCATTGGGCTTCTGGGCTACCACCAGAGGTGAAAGCCATTCCGCGCTCTCTATGGCTCTGATCACTCTAGCCTGTCCAGCTCCGTTTGCACTGCTTCCCTGCATCGGAACGGGATGTTCCTCACCTTGTGTACCACGGGTTTCGCTCCTTCTTTTAGCATTATGAGGTGCTTGTATTTTGCCAGTTCTCCAATTTGTCCATTGAATACTTTGGGGTATGCCCTATGCCATGACTCCACGTCGTCCTTCCCTTCCATGTCCATTAGTAGGATTTTTCCAATGCCCCCTGGATTGAGTTGTATACCCAACGCTCTTTGGTCCTTCCAGCTCAGCACTGAGGGGCCTTTCTCAGCAATGTACAACTTGCAATTTGCGTGGCGGCCCCTGAACTCGAACAGGAGGGGGCAATACCCCAACATGGGAATTCTTTGTCCTGTATATGTGACAGGTCTCAAGTCCATCGGGTGCAGTTTCTCCTCAATCTTAGATACGAACTTTTCCTCCCATACTCGTCTCTGTATGATGGAGATGGGTGCCCCGCTGTCCGCAATCATTTCCATGGGTATCCCACCGATATGCATATTCAGTCTGGGTTTGTCCGTTTCCGATCCTTCCATTTCCAATACCTGGACATCAATGTAGAGGAACTCTTCCTGGTCTTCAGTGTCTTCTTGGCCGTCTGCATTATCTTGTTGCTCTTGGTCCACATATCTGACCATCGCTCCTTTGGGCTTCCGGCGGCACACCTTCTCATAGTGCCCGAAAACACTGCAATACGAGCATTTCGCCCTGAACGCAGGGCACACTTTGTCGTTACCCATATGTGAAGTACTGCCACACCTGTAGCAGCTCGGCCGTCTCCCTTTATTCGTCCTATTGTCCATCTGGTTGGTGTGGGCGGTTCGTCTTCCGTCTTGATTCCTTTGTAGGTCTCTCTGCCTCGGCCGTTCACCTCTCATCGGCGTCATTATCTTGCATACTGTTTGCGTCCCACCGGCATCCTTCTTGGTAGCCTGCGCACAACGTTTCGACAATTCAGCCTTCTTTACCATCGCCCATATTTCCTTGAGGGGAGCGTCTCCATTTACCCACAGTTTCTCTTGGACGTGGGTGCTGGACGTGTGCATGATAATTTGGTCTCTAATTAGGTCGTCGTGTAGCGTGCCAAACTTGCACGTGAGGGCTAACTTTTGCAAGGCTACGACGTACTCGTCCACCGTCTCTCCGCTCTTCTGCTTCCTTTGAAAGAAGTTGTATCTGTCTATCGCGACGCACACAACCGGCCTGTAGTGTGCGTCAAGGTCCGCAATGGCGTGGCTGAAGACGTCTGTGTCCGCGGCGTCCCTCACGCCTTTGACTATGGTATCATATACCCTGATCCCTTCCGGGCTCAAGTTGTGTAATAGTATTTTTTTCTTCTCTTGCTCGAGAACGGAGTATCACCTTCCTCTTCCAGGGCATCAAGGTAGTTAAGGAAGTACCTTTTCCAGTCTTCCCATTGCATCTCCGGTTCTCCGCTCTTTGTCAGGAATGGCACCAGTTGAGTGAGGGAGGATGACTGGGCAGCCATCTTGGGTGCACCTCTCTGGTTCGCAGGAACGGGGATCGTCCGACCAGGTGGGCTCCCTGGCGTATGCTGCTCTGCTGTGTCCCCTTCGCCGCGATCACTGTTGCTATCTTCTCCCCTTTCTACCTCAGAGGGACCTGGTAACGCCTGTAGGCTGTTCCCCTTGGGTGGGTTCATCGAGCCAGGCACCTCTTCGCCTGATCGCTGCTCCGCCAGGTTGCCGGGCACACCGTCGCTACAGCCAGGGGTGGGGTGCACCACTGAATGTGGCTATGTGTCCCCTGCCTGTGCCCACTACGCCGCACTGTGCTAGATTATATATTCTCCAAGCCTCTCTCAACAGAAGGATGCCACCTGGCATACTCCTGGGTCCGTTTTGGCCTTGTGGAGCGCTGGCGTGTTTTCGCGCTCTTTTTCTGGTGCCCCCTCGGCTCCTCTGCCACGCTCCGGATGCCGGCGGTGGTTCTCCTCGCCGGCGGTGCCGTACTGCGCCGCTGGTTGTGCGCGGGTTTAGAGACCAACCTTCGTCGCCATTGTAGAACCGTGTAAATCACCACACTGACTCGGGAAGTCGTTTAACTACTTTATTACCCGGAGCGCCGGGAGCCGTGACTGTTATCCCCTGCGGTCGGCGCCAATAACAAGATGGCCGCCTTCCGCTTCCTGTTCCCGCACTTCCTGTTCCGGAGACGGAACACTAGACCGCCACTACAGTTTCCAATCACAGAATGTCCCAAATAGCTTAAAAGTGGAAGGATAAGCCATTTGTCTCCAAGCCACGGAGTTTCTGTCATCAGCACTTCTCCTCCCTTTTTTTCCACAATAGCAGTTCAAACATTAATGGCAAAATATCCTGGTTTGCAAATATCTTCTGTAAAATTATGGCTCTGCCATATTTGCCACATAATACAAGATCTGCTGCATAATCTGACAATTGTAAATAATAAATTGTAGCTCAAACGGATCAAAAGTTACTAAAAAATAGGACTTGTGTTGCTGCGAAGTGGATGGCCCTTTGCAAAGGTTGACTGATCACCTTTCTCACTGCTTCATTTGTATGTTACACTTGTACTAATATGGCAAAATCTTTCCAGAGACTGTTAACATGTGTACAAATGTAAAAATAATAAAATATCAGAAAATATACTGCCTTACTCTGCAGCCTTTTTTTTGCTGCATAATAAAGTCAACACTGGGGCATCGTTTTGTCCTCCTTTGCTGCATAATCCCATTGCCCCAAAGCAGGCAGCACATGCTAAAAGTGCTTGTGAATGAAGCAGAGAGACTGTGAAGTTTGCCAACTTAGTTTGGTGTGGGTGCAAATCCTGCATTGCCGATCCCTGGTGAGTTGCAGCTACTATTGCTGAAACAAAAGCCAGTGGAGGTACCGATGGGTGAGGCAGACTGGCCTCAAAGGCAGGGCGGGCTTTAGCGCTAGTGGCGCCCTGTGAAACAATGATTGTTGGTGCCCCCAATGACCACCTCCGCCATCGATTCCCTCACTCCCACCCTTTAACAGTGCCCCTCAACTCTCCATACCCACTCTCTCTCTCAGATGCATTTAATTTGATTTACAGCACACTAATACCAGTGTAGGGTGTCAGAGCACTTTACATCACACACATTACACAGAGACAAACAATTATATGTGTGTAAATCACTGTATTGAAAATGTTACATAAGACTAGAGACTACAAGGTGTAGGAGTCATATCACAACCATACTACTAGGCTGCTTAGTTTAATAGTGATTGGTCTGGAGAAACATAAACTCATAATTGAATTTTTAATACCATGGTTGGGGGTTTTCTTTAATACTCAGAATTGATTTCTATCCAAAAGAACACAGGGAGGAAAACATAACGCTCTAATTTATACCTTGCAGTTCGTATGACAGTTAATAACTCACTGTTAGGATTTTAATTTATAAACTGCAAGTAACAAAAGGATCTCTCTGATAAGAACAGTAACTCACTGACCTATTTACATTATGCACACTTTGTGATCTGCATGGTACATGTTCTTTGCAGCAGGCACATTAATCCTCTGTGCTACCTTTACATGAGTCAAAACTTCCACTAGACAAAACTCCGATCTCTCTCTAGGAAGAACATTATTCACCAGATTTATCATAACATTTTTGTTGCTGAAAATTGCTGGAGTCGAGGAAGGAGGAAGCAAGCACTTTTAAAACCAAATTATACTTGCAAGCACGATGCCACCACCCAAAGTAAGTGGCTGGTGTGGTCACACCGGTTACACCATCCTAGAGCTGGCCCTTCTCCAGGGTCCTGTGACCTCAGTGGCAGAGTCACTGTTGCACTAGGGTGTACTCCTTCATAGGCCTGCCTGCAAGATTAGAGGTGAACTTCAGCATTGATTGTGGTGGACAAGCCTTCAAGGTTAACCCCCACTCGCCACCGCTAGGGTGCACCTGCTGGTGCTAAAACACCAGACCTTCTAAGGTCTTGCAGGGCCTTCTAAGGTCTAGCATGGGAATGTGCTCCCTCAGGAGAGTGGTCTGGGGGACTGGCCATGAAGGCTAAACCTGGTTTCCCAGTTTTAAATTTGGCAGCTCTGACCATAGTGCCACATCCTCACCCCCACTGAACACCACACTGCCCCACTGAGAGAAACTCGCACTGCCTTCAACTACAGCCCAATTGTGCCCGCTATGCAGCTTATTTTAAATTCCACACTAGATAAGAGCAATATGCTGCCTAAAAAAAAGTAACAACATCCTGGAAAGAGCAAACACTCATAGGGATTGCAAAGCATGTGAAATGTAAGCAGGAACAACATGGTTACCCTAACGCTTTTAAACTCACTATTTAGAAATCACTGAGTGTTTTTGCCTGAAAATTTAAGGACATGACTTCAGGGCCTGGAATGGATCCATTTCAATGCCCATTGCTTATATCCTTACAAAACATAAGCAGTATGGTAAAAAGACCACATCCCTGAATACAGGGCCCGGGGAAAACAATGCTGTTCAAAGAAAGACAAGAAAACAAAATTAGCGCTTCATTGGCAAACTCTGTAAAGTGGTCCTAATTTGTTTGGGTGGGACTAAAATCAATCTGACCACTTTGCTACCACTCTGTCTTTCTTTCTTTTTCATATTTGTAACCTTATATTCCCGAGGCTGCACTTTGTAATAGAAAAATGTCAGAAAAAGACAACGTTTCCAGCAAAGTGTTTTTCTTTTTTAGATCCATTCCACGGGGGAACAAATAAACGAAAGGAGGAAAGAGAGGGTGAGAACCGTTTCTTGAGGTCACGGTTTTCAGTATGTGAGAGGAGCTGCTAGACAGAAAGAAAGGGAATAAGAGGAAGAACGAAAAAGGGGGGGCAGATGAAGCGGCAAAGCAGAAGTCGACACTGTTGATGTATTCTCTGGGCAAGAAGCAAAGACAGGGTAATTTTCCTTCTCTGCCTGCCCTGCCCTGCCCAGCCCGTCCTCGAACGGCCACAAACGCTGAGCCTTATCTACAGGCCGTGGCTATTTCTGCCATCCTGGGACACTTGTTCAAATTTAAAAAGTAGGGCAATGGAATCTATGGAATTAAAGAAGTTGGGGCACGCCGTGCCCTGCTGATCCTGCCCACTTCGACCACTGGTGGTGAGAGAAGGAAGAGTCCTGTAGTGGGGGAGGCGCTGGGTTATCCCCGCTATGACCTCGCTAGACACTGCGATGAAGTGACAATACGCACACACCATAGTCACTTGCCCCCAAGGACCCGCCCGTTTATTTATCCGTGACACTGTAATGTAAAGACCAGGCCTTGTAGTTTAAACACCATCCTTTATTCTCAACTCTGCTCACACAGGACATCAAGTACAGCCACTTCGCAGCCCATCTTAGTACAACTGCCGCCCCAGAACACCCACAACCCTACATTCCAACATCTCCCATAATGATGCAGAATGCATTCCAAAGTGGAATGTAGTAATGCCACACATCCACCTTCTGCATACAATGAGTAACCACAGTATAAAGAATGTAACAAATTAACACATGAAACTATCTACAAAAAAATGCTTTACATTGAAAACATAAGCAAGAATAAAATAATGAGCTCTAACAAGCATGAGCTAACATAACACAAAATCCTTCAGCCTGTAAGGAGTGTGAATAACTCTTCCCATCCTACCCAACCTCCTTGTACCGGCATCCACACACTTCTGTTCCACCATAGTTCCATCTAGAACCTCAGGCGCACACAGGACCTGTTCATGCTCCTCACGCTCCTCATCCACTTCACCCTCCCACAACCAATTACTCAAATCCAATGCGCCCCAACATCTCCTCCTTTATCTTTTTCAACACCTTTGCATTTTTCAAGATGACTTGTGTCACACACGATTATCACTCAGTCTCGCAGAGTTTTTTAAACATTCCTCCACCCTCAATGGTTCAGAAAATACACCCTGCCCTTTTGCCAATTTACCCATTTACTTAGCCTTCACCCAATCAGCTGCCTTTAACATCTCCATCTTAGTTGCATTCCTCAAATCATAATTTTTTTGTACACACTTTGTGTTTTAATGATGTTACCCTTGACCACTGCAGGTGACCACTCCACATGTCTAGTACTATCCATCCAGCCAATGCTATCATTAGTAAATGGCTCCCTGCTTCACATCAAAACAAATGGGTTGTACCCAGTAAGGGATGGTGTCAATCTGTAACCCCACAACATTTTTTAAAATTCCACTTCCCATCTCCTCCTATTCTCACAATGCAATCTGAATAGTACTTTTGATCACACGATTAAAACGCTCAATGGCACTATTTCCAGCTGGATGATAGACCGAAGTTTTTACATGCCATACACAATTTCTCTTCAAAAACTGCTCCACCTTTGATGCTGTAAAATGTGCTCCAGTGTCACCCAGAAGCCTTTTTGGCAGCCCCTCTAAAAAAAAAAAAAATCTTCCAAAAACGTCACCACTATGTCCCTCTGTACAACCTCCAAATCTACCCACTTACTGCAATAGTCCACTAACACAATAATGTAGTTGTTCTCACCTGACAAGGACTGCACTGGACCCACAAAATCCACCGCCAACATATCCCAAACCATCTTCGGACACTCAATAGGCATCAAAGAAGGTCTCATAGTATGTAGACTTGTATCTGAATTAACACATTGCTCACAATTCCTCACTCTCCTCTCAACTTCAAGATCAATCCCCAGCCACTTATATGAAGCTTTAACTCTTTTTTTAGTTCTTACAATTCCGAAATGTCCTTTATGACATAAATCCAAAAGTTTATTTGTAAGACCTAGGGGGGTACAATTTTTTTCACCTCTCATCACAAATCCAGACTCCACTCCCAACTCATTACGTACTTCCCAAAAACTCCTCACCTCTGCTTTGTCCGGCTGCTTGGCACCCCAACATTCCAAAATGCAAGCCTTCACCTTTTTGAGCAAGCCATCCTTTTCATATTCCGCCATCCACTCTCCCCTCTTTATAGAATTCAACCCTTCTTCTTACACAAATGGAATTTGGTAATCATCCCACTTACTCCTCGGTACTTCTTTAACAGGCAAAGGAATACGGCTCAAACAATCCACAACTTTGTTGTGCACCTCTGGCACGCACTTAATTCTGTACTTATAGTCTTGTAACCTCATTGAAAGTCTAGCAATTCTCGCTGAGGCCTTCACAAAACCTCCAGTGGTAAGTAAGTTCAATAATGGCTTGTGATCAGTTCAGACATCAAATTCGGTACCCCACAGAAATGCTCCATACCCCACACACATGCAAGAGTCTCCCTCTCAATTACAGAATACATTTCTTCAGCAAGTGTGAGACTCCTTGAAGCAAAACCAATCACCACTTCTCTTGCACCATCCTCAATCTGAGTAAGCACTGCACCCAACGCTTTTCCACTCGCGTCCACTGTAAGTATACAACGCAAATCTGGATCAAAACCTTGGATAGGTGCTGCATTACACAATTTCATTTTTTATCAGTTTGAAAACTTCCACACATTTCCCCCCCACTCGATTTTCCTTTGCTGTTTCAACATCTGCCTTAAATCATATGATTTTTCTGCAAAAATGTTCACACATTTTGAGTAGAACTCCACAAGTCCCAAAAATGAGTGAAGTTCTTCCTTATTTCCCGGCTCTGGAGCCTCACTTAATGCTTCAAGTAATTCTTTTTTAGGTGAAATTCCATCCTTTACGATTACATGACCCAAATACGTTTCTTTGATTTGCACAAAAATACACTTTGCAAACTCTGCTGTTAAACCTTTTGCTTTAAACACTTCTATGACCTCTATTAATCTTTGATCATGCTCCCTTCTGTTCTCCCCCATGATCAGAACATCGTCTTGGAAGTATAAAACCCCTTTAATATCCTTCATGACTTCACTCATCAACCTCTGGAAAACTGAGGCTGCTGATGCCCTCCCAAACTGTAAGAACAAGAAAGGCTTGGGTCCTCTCACTACCTGGCCTGGACCACTCCAATATTATCAAACAAACAGAATGACCAGGTAGGCTATTACTGCCAAGTTGAATAGAACCTTAGACACACAGTTCTAAAGTCTACGTGCTTTATTTCACTTAAGCTTGTGACTTTTTCAAGAACAAAATTGTACAGTTCATTTCATGTCATGAGATGGGCAACACGTCATTTAGATGCACCTTGTGAGTGTGGAAACATTTACATAAATAATACACATGAATACATTAAAACAGCCCTAGTGTGAAAAGATCAAAAGAAAAATAAACATGCATAAACACTAATAAACAGTACGAATGACCAGTCCTTATTTACAAACTAGCACTAGGCAGACACTGTCTTGTTTAGCAATATTGCGCCTATTGTCCTGCCTGTGAGATGAGTAGCAGGGTTACACAATTAGAGAAGGTGTTGTCAAAAGGGGGGAGCAACAATTCAAACTGATTCCCTCGAGGCACACCCTGTGTTAGTCAACCCATACTCCAGAGCTAACGTGTTTCGAACCTTGACTTGCTGGGGGGTTCTCCTCAGGACTAGGACTGGGTCTTGAGAAACTGATTGTTGGCGTTGAATTAGTGAAGAGTTGTAAAGTGAGTGAACTGATGATCCTACTGTTCAAATGATGGGGCTTCAAGGCACTGAAGGGGTAGTCTCAGTGAAATTTCGGTGGGCACGATGTTGTGTTCACGGGCAATCTGTTTTTCTTTCTTTAGAGACCTTGCTTCCGAGAAGAGTTAGACCCCATAGTTCAGGTTGCCGCGCTGAGCCGGGAGAGATCAACAGCCACACATGTTGGAAACACCCAAACGGTGTAATAAACGCTGTTATTTTCCTGCTTTGATCGTGTAACTGGACTTGGTGATATGCCGACGACAAATCCACCGTAGAAAACCATTTCATGTCCTTTGTTTTTACCAAAGGTTCACAAATTTTCGGTAAGGGAAATTTGTCCACCTGAATTTGTCAATTCACACCTCTCAAGTCCACACATAGCCTAATTTTGCCATTGGACTTCCGGGCCAATACCACTGAAGACATCCAAACCAATGACTCTATCTGTTCAATCACTCCGGCCTCATTCAACCTATTGAACTCTTTCTCTATTTCACTTTGTACAGCAAAAGGAACATTCCTTACTTTGAAATATACCAGAACTGTGTTCTCCTTAAGTCTAATCTTATGTGTGAATCCTTTCAAGAATCCAATTTTTCCTGAAAACCTCACCTTACAGTCTTCACACAGTTTTTTCCCTACAGTGTCTTCTTCATTCAACACCAACACCTGTTCCTTACTATTAGGGTTAAGAATAATATTCAAACTTCATTGATCTCTCCAACCCAATACACAAGGTCCATACTCAGCCACATACATTCTTCCTTCAGCTCTTTGACCCTTAAACACAAATGAAACATCCCTGCATTCCACCATGGGTATGGCTTCACCAGTAAAACTTTCTGGTTTTATGTCACACACCTTCAATTCCTCACCAATCACACTTTCAAATTTTTCCTTCCACATATCCAGATTAATTATTGTGAATGTGTCAGGGCTCGGGTTGCAAGAACCTGTGTGCTGCCCTGCATATTCGAAACACCAGTCAAACAATTCCTGAGCTCCTTATCAATCTACAGGAGACCTCAGGTTATTATGACTAAATGCTGACCGATTGGACGGGCGCGCCTAAAATGGAGGCGTGCCAGTGCAATCGCTGGTCTAGTCTCTCGCGTCTGGACGCTAGTGCAAGAACAGGACCAGGTGTGAAGTGCGGCGGGAGCGTTCCAAGCCGCGCACTTCACCGATGCTTTTGATGAGAAAACACCTTGTCTGCTTCCGTAGTCAGCCAGGTTTAGTCCTAGCGTTTTTGCCAGTTTTAGGCGCAGGTTAGAGGTCCGTTTCATTTCCCCCATCGGTCAGTTAGTGAAGCAGTTTCCTGTGAATATTAAATATTCACTTTAAAACCTGCACACTTACCAGAGTCCTGAGCAGTTCTGAGGTGGCTGTCTTCTCACGGCGGGTTCGGCTGAATCCCTGGAGACAGCATTTTCCGGCTGACACATCAAACCGCAAGTATTCTCCTGTTGAAGAAACGAGTATAGTGTTCATAAGAGTGTTGATATGTTGACGCTAAACAAGAGCGAGTTACAATAGTCTAGTGAAATACTTACCGCAATATAAGTCTTCTACCCTGTGGAGTATAGAACGCCTGTAAAAAAGGAAAAGTCAATTAAAACTTCACTTCATATAATTTTTGCTATCAATTAAACTTACGAAGAGGAGCTAACGCCTTCGGCTTAGTGGGAAAGGAAGCCATAGTTTAGCAAACAGTTCAGAGAGAGCCAAGGAGGGAGATTTTAGAAGGTATTAATGATATTATTTGTTTTCCAGTTCACCCACTAAAAGAGAGAGAGTAGAGAGAAAAGCAAATTGCAGACAAGTGAAAGAAAGAGTGAGAGAGTGGAGAACCGAAGACAAGCCAGGCAGTCTCTTTTCTGTCCCCTACCCCCTTTCCCCCAGCAGTGTTCATGCAACCTCTTGTGTTATTGGAGGTTTGTGGGAAGCCCTTTAGGGAGAATTGGGCAATTCTCAACATTCTGCTCCAGAGAGTACCGGAACTAGAAGTGAGTACGCATTGAGCACTGACAGAGTGAAGTAGCCATGAATTGTATTCACTGATCAGAATGGCAGAGGGGTTCCACTTAAAGAACTTAGGGAAGGTCCTATGGGTGATTCAGCAAGAATTACTTGCAGTTAGGGAGGAGAATAAGGCTATTATGTCTGAGATGGAGGCAACTAGACTAGAGACAAAAAAAATGGTAGCTCAGATGAAGAGAGAAGGTTCTGGAGATAGGTTTCATGCTCCCCCTTCAGGAGCTAACATATTTAATCCCAGTTCAGTGACTAGCTCAGGGTCCATCACCCAAGTAGTACACTCTTTGGCCCCTGTTATTTTGTTGGCACCACCTGAACGCTTTAGTGGGGATCCCCAAAAGGCCCAGTTCTTCCTGATCGAATGCTCCTTGCATTTTATATGTCGACCTACCGTCTTCCCAGATGGGCAGTCTCGAATTGCGTTTATTCTGTCTTACCTCAATGAAAACGCAGCTGCGTGGTCAATGCCCTTTGTCACTCAAGACACACCAATCTTGTATATTTTCGATGAATTCAAGAAAGAATTTCTGCGCATTTCTGATCGTAGGAAGGTAGGCAGGCTACAGATAATGAACTGTTGGAATTGAGGCAAGGGAATCGAGAACTAGTAACATATCTAGCACATTTCAACAAGCTCATTGTAGAAACAGAATGGCCAGAGTCCAAAAGAGCCATCTTATTCTATCGTGGCTTAAAAGACGACTTGAAAGATGCCTTGTCGCAAATTCCAAATCGGCCCACAGAGCCTTGATAGACCTGGTTTTAGAAATCGAGAATAGGCAAACTGAAAGAAGAGGTGAAAGAAAACGAGAATTTCGTCCGAGTGTCCCGTGCTTCGACAGGTCAAGGCGTGATGTTACAAGATCTGTTGAGAAAGAGCAAAGTGAAGAACCTATGCAAATAGGAACCATTAGAGGCCCACTTTCCGAGGAAGAGAAAGAAAAGCGAAGTCTAAATAATCAATGCCTTTATTTTGGAACCAGTGGTCATTTTGTGAAAGGGTGCCCAAAGAAACCTAAAACATTTAAGAAGGAAAACTTGCTGCACCACCAGTAGAGGGAGTTGGGCTAGTGGTTACTAACGAACATACAACTCCAATTCATCACCAAGTTGCTAACACCTTGCAGTCCTCTGCTCCGCACCTCATCTTGACAATGACTCTGAAATTTCGAGAACACATTCTTCCTGGAGTAGCTGTGATGCTGGACTCGGGTGCTACAGGGAATTTTTATGACCTCAAATATGCCTCTAAAATTGGTCTGAAGGCCTTACTTAAGGAGAAAAGTGAAGCAGTGAGGGCTGTCGATGGTACTACTTTATCGTCCGGTCCCATTACCAGTCATACGGAGGTCATGGTACTCATTTCTAATGAAGGTCATAGAGAAGAGATTCAATTCAATTTGATTGATGCCCCGCAGTTTGGAATCATTCTGGGTCTTCTTTGGATGACGCAGCACAACCCCACCATAAACTGGAGCGAGAGGACGGTGAAGTTAAACTCCAGCTACTACTTGGAGCTTTGCTACTGTGAGAAGTCGGAGATATAAGAGAGAAATCCAGCAGCCTTGTTATGTGAGAATAAGATTATGGTGAGTGCTGTGCAAACTAAGAGCCTACCAGTCGAATACCTGGAGTTTGCTGAAGAGTTCAGTGAGTCGGAATCAAAGAAGCTTCCCCCTCATCGGTCATATGATTATAAAATTGGTCTTGAGCCTGGAGCCAATCTTGTAGCCAGATATATGGCTCTCAGAAGCTGAGAATCAACACTGTAAGGATTACATACAAAAATACTTGGGAAACGGGTTCATCTGTCTATCCCAGTCCCCGGTCTCCTCTCTACTATTTTTCGTCCCAAAACGGTATGGGGGTCTTAGGTTGTGTATTGACTACTGAGCCTTGAACAAGATTACAATTAAGAACAGTTACCTGTTAACCTTGATTCCCGTCCTTCTGAATCAATTAAAAGATGCAAACATTTTAACAAAGTTAGACTTGCAGGGGGGCTTACCATCTAATCAGAGTGCGGAGTGCCGATGAATGGAAAACCGCATTAAGAACCAAGTATGGATTATATGAGTTCCAAGCCATGCCCTACGGCTGTGTAACGCCCCCGCAGCATTCCAATATTTCATAAACAACGGGCCTGATTCACAGAACTAACTTAAGACAAAATCCTAAACTTATTACCATTTTCGTATTCATAGAAGGCACATACTCACTTTGGTATTCACAGAAGACACTTATTCATTTCGGTATTCACAGAAGTTAGGAGTCCTAACTTCAGGACTCCTAAATGCCTTCTGTGAATACCGAAAGTCTTAAAGTTAGGATTTTTCTCAGTTTAGGAGCAGTAAAGTTAGGACTCCTAACTTAAATTTAGGAGTCCTAACTTTACTACTAAAAAATTTAGAAAAATCCTAATTTTAAGACTTCCGATATTCACAGAAGGCATTTAGGAGTCCTAAAGTTAGGAGTCCTAACTTTACTACTACTAAACTGAGAAAAATCCGAATTTAAGACTTTCGCTATTCACAGAAGGCATTTAGGATTCCTAAAGTTAGGACTCCTAACTTCTGTGCATACCGAAATGAGTAAGTGCCTTCTGTGGATACCAAAATGAGTAAGTGCCTTCTGTGAATACCAACATGGTAGTAAGTTTAGGATTTTGTCTTAAGTTAGTTCTGTGAATCGGGCCCAATGTCTGGAAGGAGTTCATAGACCAATGCGCTATCATCTATATCGACGATATTTTGATTTACTCTACTTCTGAGGAAGAACATCAACGCCAAGTTAAAAAGGTCTTACGCTGTCTGAAAGAAAATGACCTCTAGGTTAAATTGGAAAAGTGTGCCTTTGGAGTGAAGTCTGTGAATTTCTTGGGGTTGGTTATCGCACCTGAAGGCTTTACCATGCATGTCAAGAAGATTGCGGCCGTACTGAATTGGCCCCCACCAACTTCTGTGAAAGAAATACAGAGCTCATTAAGTTTGCGAATTTCTATCCTAGATTCATTCGAGATTTCTCCTTAAAGGTTGCACCCATTACTAGACTATTACGAAAGGGAGTCCCCTTTCAATGAGCTACAGAGGCTGAAGATGCCTTCCAGTTTCTGAAGAAAAGTTTTACCACAGCACCCATTCTTCTGCACACTGGTTCTACTCAGCCTTTTTACCTTGAGACCAACGCTTCTGAGCAGGCAATTGTAGGGGTGCTAGCATAGGGACACAAGGATACTGGACAGTTGCACCCGGTCTCATACCATTCCAGGAAGCTAATACCAGCAGAGATAAATTATACCATTTCTGATAAGCGCCTCGCCATTAAAGATGCTTTCCAAGAATGTCAACACTATCTTCTCGGAGTGAGGCATGTGGTCACAGTGTTCACTGATGACAAAAACCTTCAATTCTTAAAGTCAGCAAAAACTCTAACGCCACTTTAATTGAGATGGTCTCTGTACTTCGCCAATTACGATTTCGTAATTACTTATCGGCCCGGGAAAAATAATGGAAAAGCGGATGTATTGTCACAAATTGACACTGATGGAAAAAAGAATCTAATTTGTGAGCAAAAAATTATTCCGGAGACAAAGATCATAGGAGCAACAGTAGAGAATACTCTAGTTGACAAAATCAAAGAAGCTATGAATCCAGAGGAAATGCAGAACTGGGTTCAAGAAGATTTGGCTCGAGAAATTCACAATGAGTTGTCATTCCATGCCAAAACCTTGTTCCTACTGACCTAAGAACTCCAACAACAAGTATTTGCAGATTGACATGACATTCCCTTGGCTGGTCATCCCGTAAACCATTGCACCGAGAAGTTGCTGAAGAGACAGTTCTGGTGGCCAGGGCTCTCCAAAGATGTTCGAGTTTACTTAGAAGGCTGTGGGACTTGTATAATGGGAAAGAAGGATAGGCGGGCCCCTCAAGGTTTGTTGAGGCCCTTACCTATTCCCCCATACTCCTGGCACACAGTCCAATGGATCTAATTGTGGAATTGCCTTCTAGCCAGGGATTCAACTCAATTTTGGTGATGATGGACACCTTCTCGAAAATGGGCGCATCTTGTTGCCTTGAAGGGAATCCCATCAGCAAAACAAATAGCCACACAGTTAAATTAGAGTTTGATTAAGATACATGAAATCCCAAAAGTTTTGATTTTTGACCGAGGGTCTCCATTTTCATCTCATTATTGGAGGGCCTACACCATGAAATTAGGGATAGAGACACATTAGTCTACTAGTTTCCATCCACAAACAGATGGCCAGACTGAGTGGACCAATCTGGAACTAGAAAAGTACTTTAGACTGTTTCTTCAAGATCAAGAAGGAGAATGGGCCTATCTTCTTTGGACCTCAGAGTTCGCAAATAATAATGAGAAAAATGCCTCTACAGGATATTCCCCTTTCTATTTAAATTATGGAAGGCATCCAAACTCTGTGGTTTCAACTCAAGAAGTTTCTGTACCTGCAGCACAAGAACTAGTCCAACACTAAGGGCCAGATGTAGGTAATTCTATTTTACCGATTCATAAATACCGAATTTTACCGAATCGGTATTTATGAATCGGTAAAACAGAAGGAGGGAGATGTAGGTAAAATCTTTATTTGATTTACCGAATCTGTAAAAATCGGTATTTACCGAATCGGTAAATACCGATTCGGTATTGCTCATTGATTCCTATGGGCCTTGAAGCCCATAGGAATCCATGGGCAATACCGATTCGGTATTTACCGATTCGGTAAATACCGATTTCTGCAAGGGTGCAGGGGGTGTCACTTTGACACCCTCTAGCACCCCAAATACAGGCACGTCTAACATGTGGCACACATACATGCCCTAAGGGCATGTCTGTGTGTCACATTGCACAGGTGTGCATGCACAGATGTGCATGCACACCTGTATTCAGTATTTTACCACCCAATAGGATTGGGTGGTAAAATACCGACTCTTAAGGGCCTGTGGCACTTTCTGAAGTGCCATCTACATCTCATTTACAGAATCGGTAAATTTACAGATTCGGTATTTTACAGATTCTGTATATTTACCGAATCGGTAAATTTACCGATTCTGTAAATGACATGCCCCCTACATGCCAAATCCTGAATACCGGTCGGTAACGGCCGAAATCGGCCGTTACCGACCGGTATTTTGGCTCCTACATCTGGCCCTTAGTGAGGTGCATGAGTCTGCCACCAAGAATTTAGAGTTAGCTAAGGAGAGCTATAAGAAGTATGCTGATAAGAAGAGAAGAAAGGAAGGAAATAAAGTTTGGTTGAATTCTAAACATCTACGACTCAAGGGAAATAGAAAATTCCAGCCACATTTTGTAGGACCCTTCCCAGTAGAACAGGTTTTGAATCCCGTGACTTATACATTAAGTCTTCCAACATGGTTGAAGATTCATCCAGTGTTTCACATATCCTTACTGAAGAAGTTATCTCCTAACTTCAAAGAGTCAAGAAAACCTAGACCCCTAGTCGTAGATGGGCAAGAAGAATTTGAGGTTAAAAGAATTTTAAACTCCAAACTAATTCGAGGTAAATTTTCTATCTTGTGTATTGGAATGGTTATGGTCCTGAGGAGAGGTCTTGGGAGGTGCAATCTGATGTTCATCCTCCACGACTGATTAAGGCATTTCATCTGCAAAACCCACACAAACCCTAGCCCAGAGGCTTAGCCTTGTGGGGGGGGGGGGATTCTGTAAGGGCTCGGGTTGCAAGAACCCATGTACTGCCCTGCATATTCAAAACACCAGTCAAACAATTCCCGAGCTCCGTACCAATCTTCCGGAGACCTCGAGTTATTGTGACTAAATGCCGAGCGTTTGGATGGGCACGCCTAAAATGGAGGTGTGCCAGTGCAATCACTGGTCTAGTCTTTCGGGTCTGGTCTCGAGCGCAAGGGCAGGACAAGGTGTGAAGTGCGGCGGCAGCGTTCCAAACCGAGCACTTCACCGACGCTTTTGAGGAGGAAACAACTTGGGCGCTTCCGTAGTAGGTCAGGTATAGTCCTAGAGTTTTTGCCAGTTTTAGGTGCAGGTTAGACGTCTGTTTAGTTTCCCCAAACGGTAAGTTAGTGAGGCGTTCCTGTGAATATTAAATATTCACTTTAAAACGCGCATGCTTACCAGAGACCCGAGTAGTTCTGAGGTGGCTGTCTTCTCACGGCTGGTTCGGCTGAATCCCTGGAGACAGCGTTTTCTGGCTCAGACACCAAACCACAAGTATTCTCCTGTTGGAGAAAATAGTATAGTGTTCATAAGAGTATTGATATGTTTACGCTAAACAAGAGTGAGTTACAATAGTCTAGTGAAATAATTACCGCAATTCAAGTCTTCTAACCTGTGGAGTATAAAACTCATGTAAAAAAGGAAAAGTCAATTAAAACTTCACTTCATATAATTTGTTCTCAATTAAACTTACAAAGAGGAGCTAATGCCATAGGCTTAGAGGGTAAGGAAGCCAGAGTTTAGCAAACAGTTTAGGAGGTATTAATGATATAATTTGTTTTCCAGTTCACCCACTTAGAGAGAGAGAGAGTAGAAAGAAAAGCAAATTGCAGACACGTGAAAGAAAGAAGAAGAGGTGAGAGAGTGGAGAACCGAAGACAAGGCAGGTAGTCTCTTCTCTTTCCCCTACCCCTTTTTCCCCAGCAGGGTTCACGCGACCTCCTGTGCTATTGGGTGTTCGTGGGAAGGCCTGTAGGGAGAATTGGGCAATTCTTGACATTCTGCTCCTGAGAGTACCAGAACTATAAGTGAGTACGCTTTGAGTACTGACAGAACGGTAACCCTGAGTCTGCCACTAGAACAACAGGAACACCTGCAACCACTACTTCACACATCAGTTTATTCCTCCCTTGACTCTCAATATCTAAAACCACATCCTTCACTATTAAAGCTTACTCATCCTCACCTGAAAACTCCTCATCCGTGATAGTCTCTTTCTGACACTCTGACACACACTGAATCCTCTCTCTTCTACCCTTTCTCCTGCAAAAACATGCAAAGTGTCCAATTAATCCACATGTAGAACACTTCTGGTCCCTTGCTCTAAAAGTTTTACTGTTCTTTAAATGTTCTTGACTACCACACCTATAACAACACAAACCTCCTTGACCCTCCTTTCTAAAATCCACCTTGGCTGGAACAGGAAATCTCCTTTGTTCCTGTAAATCTGGCGCTTTACAACTCACTGCCATCTTTTTAGGTGGTTTACTATTTTTTTTCATTAATCACACATACTTCTTCCCACTCTTTACCATCTTCCAAAGCGGCCTTTGCACATCTCAGAGATACTTCTGCCTTTTTCACCACAGCTAAAACTTTGTTGAAGGTGCCATCCCCCATGGCCCATAATCTTTCTTAGACCCTCTTATTATAAGTCAGCATAATAATCTGATACCTTATTAGCTCCTCCTGTATTGGACCAAATCTGCATGAAACTGACATTTTTTTAAGTATAGACAACTAATTGTCAATTGTTTCATTTTGTTCTTGTTTCCTAGGGAAACACGTATATCTGTCTATTGCAATACACACCATAGGTGCATAATATAATATTTTTCCAAATCATCGAAAGCATTTGCATACACACCAGTTGCAGCACACCACGCACCTTCTTTTCCATTCAATTGTATTGCCTAATAACTTTTGGCACTAGTGAATGTAACAGAATACCTTTTTTATATCAGCTTTTAAAGTGCCATTGTTAATGGTAACTATATAGTTAATAAAATTGTCTTTCCATTCTTGCCATTTCATGCATGGCTCCCCTAGAGCTGGTAAAAATGTAATAGGAGAGGTTAATGTAAAAGGTTGTGCTGCATACATCACAAAAAATTGGAAATAACCCCTCACAACAAACATTTTTACCTCTACTTTTCCTACTCCCTCCTTAATCCATAAACAAATTAATTGCTGTAAAAAAAATTAAATAAAATGCACTCTAATGTGAGGAGTGTGCACACAGTTGCACGGCTCTTGCGTTTAAATGCTGTCCCAACAGTAACACTACCGCTATTTACTTGTATGGTATGCTCCACAAAATAGCAGGTGATGCCAGAATTGCAGACATCTGATCTCAGAGATTATTTTTACTCTTAGCTATTTGGCACCAGAAACTATGCTCTGTGCATATTGAGTATCTTTGTATGAATTTTAACTTTAAAACATAATTTTAACTGTTTGCATAGTATTGCTATTGTGTGATATTTCCCTTATTCTTAGTTTGCTTACCTTAGGGCACCTGACCTTTCTGAGGCTACTCTCCGGTCCACCGCGGTCTTACTAGGAGACCGATTACGTGAAGAGAGGCAGCTCTGTTGGTGTTCGACTAGCCTGTTGATCGCCGCCATCTTTAAGCGGTTTACACTCTAGTTGTTCCACATAGCTCAGTGTACTGGGCCTGGGCCCACGTACATTAAACAGGCCCTTACGTGGACTCGCAGCGGCGAGCCGCTGGCACGCCAAACGCCCACCAAATGCAAGCCCGTCTGCACCCGTCCGCACCCGAACGCGGCCAGCAGCCAGAGAGTCTGCCTATCGCTCCAAATAGTTAGATCAAAATGCCCCCACTTACTTATTCAAAATCTGTGCTCGTGGAGATTGGAAACAACTTTGAAAAAACAAGATGTAAGGGGAAAAAATCCCTGATTAGGGGCCCGCTTTTTGGCCATTGCTCAAGATGCAATCAGTTCCTGGCACCTCCCAATCCCCCCTCCCCCCCAACCTTGGCCACACATTCTCACATTCACCCCACAACCTCTCAAGGTCTAAGCAATAATTCTTCTAGTAAGAAGACATATGAGAAGGGAGGTAAACAATACGACCTACAGGATCTGTTTCTTTACTCTTGGTCCATCCCCAAACACGCGGCTGAAGTCTGGGATTTGTTAGACATCTTTAAACCAGACATCTCTTTCTTCACTGAAACATGGCTGCATAAGCTTGACTCCCCTTCTTTGGCTAATGCTTTTCCAGGAGAGTCCAGAGTTTCGAGACTTGACAGAGTGGAGAAGAAGGGAGGTGGTTTAGCCATTGCAACCCGCTTACCTTTATGCATCAAGCTTTTGGACACAATCGCCTCCTCTAGCCTAGAGATGATGACATTCAAATTGGAGATCGCACATGGCCCAAACTGGATCGGAGATGTGGTCTATTGTCCCCCGGGTGAAACCAAAAAAGTTTTTGGATCATCACTATTGGAATTCCGTGCTCTCCTCACCTTGCATGCAGATAACTTTCTACTAGTAGGAGATTTTAATTGTCATTTAGACATTCCTCCAGACCTTGATTCCGCCTGTCTATGTCAGCTATGGAATCTCTTGGTCTCTCTCCTAAAGTACTTAGCCCCACTCACATAGCAGGACACACATTGGATACCATCTTTTCTAATATACAGGACCATTTTGCACTAAAATTCTAGTTAAAAATCCCTAATGTTATCAACAAACATCAGTACATCCTGGGATCTTGGAGATCATGGAGGAAGGGGACCCTTGCCTCATTCACCTCTGCTTTTAAACCCCCAGTATTTCAGGACTGTGCAAACAGTGATACGGCACTGGGAATGCTAGAGGACTCTTAAGCAAAGGCTCTAGTCACTATTGCCCCATGAAAAGTAGGCAAAACCTGGAAAAAGGTAGACCCTGCACTATGGTATACCGACAGTCTTGAGAAAGAGAAAGCTGCCTGTAGGAAATGGGAAATGAAATGGAGGAAATCAAAACAGCAGGAAGATAAACTAGCCTATAAAACGGCTCTCAGAGCATTCTTAAAAAGTGTAACACCGTAAGAAGATCCCACCTAGGGGTTAGAATCAGTGAAGCTAAAAATTCCTTCAAAGAGCTGTTCAAGATTCTTAAAGATTTCACCAACCCAAGGGTTAATAATCCTACTATTCCTTTGACTCAAAAGTTCTGTGATAATCTTGCAAATCACTTCAAGTTAAAGATCGATAAAATCTATAGCTCTTTTAGCATAGAGGAGGAACTTGGCGCGGCATCACGTAACCATGAAGCTCCAGATCTTATCTCTCCCCCATTGGAAGCTTTTAATGCTATCACTTTGGAGCAAGTCCAGTCCTTACTAGCTCAAATAAAATCAGCCTCCCCTCTTGTCCAGCCTCCCCTTTCATCATCTCAGCTCTTGCCTCGGCCCTTGCGGCTCCTATCACTGAAGTCTGTAACTTATCACTAACCACAGCCACTTTCCCTCAGAATTGGAAGAAGGCTCGAATAAGACCCATACTAAAAAAAAACACTGGCCGATCCACAGGACTCACAAAACTATAGACCCATATCACTTCTTCCTGTTTTTCTAAAATTATGGAAGCATCAGTTATTAAGCAGTTAACTGAATTTCTTATATTGAATAACTTACTAGACCCTTCCCAGTCAGGCTTCTGTGCGTCATATAGTACTAAATCCGCTGTAACGGAAGTAACGGATATGATTAAGCTGGCCTTAGATAAGGGGACTCCAACCATGTTGATCCTCCTCGACCTGTCAGTAGCGTTTGACACTAATTCTCATCGAATCCTAGTGCAAAGGTTACAAGAGATAGGTGTCAGCATAATGGTGCTAAAATGTTTTGAAAGCTTCCTCGCGGACAGAACACAGCTAGTCCAACTAGATTAATTTACATCTCAAACCACGGCTGTAGGCAAAGGGGTTCCCCAGGGATCCATTTTAAGCCCCACTTCATTCAACATCTATGTGTCCTCCCTGGCCACTTTATTAGATCTTGTGGCTTTGATACCATCTCGTATGCAGACGACACACAATTGATAATCACCATTGACACAGATCCCGTTACGTCCAGGGAAATTTTTTAAAACTGCATGTTAAAAACGGCTGCATGGATGACTGCGAATTTTGTACAGCCTAACACAATCAAAACCGAGATTTTGCTATTCGGAAAGGCGGAGAAGTTCTGGTCTACTGATTGGTGGCTTTCTGAGCTTAGTGAACCCTTTACTCTAAAAAAATGGGTGAAAAACCTGGGTGTCCTGTTGGATGACAAACTCTCCATGGAAGAACATGTGAAAAGCATCTTGGACACATGCTTCGGCCTGACGCGAATGCTCAGGAAGCTATTCCCATGGATCCCTCTCTCAGCAAGAAAATCTCTTATTCAGGCACTATTAGTAAGTAGACTAGACTATGGAATTTCCCTACTGGTAGGGCTAAGGGAAGATCTACTTTTAAGGCTGTAGGTAGTGCAGAACACAGCCACTAGCCTAGCCCTTAATCGGCCCTCTCGAACACCTTCCAAACCCCTCCTGCGACTTCTCCACTGGCTGCCCATTAGGAAACGAGCAGTGTTTAAGCTTCTGTGTCTGGTCTTTAAAACACTACAGGGAATGGTCCAGGCTCCCTAAAAAAGAGGCTAAAACCGTATATTCCTTCCCGTCAATTGAGACCTAGCAGCCAGCGGTTGCTGTGCCCTATGAGGATAAATAAAACTAGATACGTTCTTGTATCTGGCTCCCTGCCATTGGAACAAACTGCCCGACCACATTTGCGCCTGCACCAACCACATGCAGTTTTAAAAACTTCTTAAAACCCGGCTGTTCCATCAATAACTAGTTGTGTCCGCTTCTGCTCTGCCTGTTATTGTGGCACGGAGAGATTCCCTTAGGGATGATTCATTTTGCGCCTAATATATAATAATAATAATAATAATAATAAAACGTAATTGAAAAGTAAACACTTAACTGGTGTGCGCGTCACCGAAGATGTAGGTATGCCGCTGGGATGAATAAACTCCAATACTCATGGTGTGCGTAGCACAGAGTAAACAGTATTTCGTCCGAACCAAAATGGCCATCTCAGATGTATGACGTAAAGACGCTGCCCACTTCTAGTATGCTCTGTCCCAAACTAAGATGGCCACCACCAACGTTTGACGTATGAGCTTGCTTCTCCCGAGACTCCTTGCACGTCGTCTCACCTCACGCTACCTCCTCCTCACCGCAGATGCTTGTGACGTCACCTCTCTTCATGGAACTCTGCCTGTGACCTCCTCCTTACTGCAGGGCAACAATGCCTTCCTCAAGACCCCTATGCCTCCTTCCAACCTTGAGATGTCTCTCACTTCTCTGCCGTACCTCTGCTCACCATTTGTAAATCCGTAATACCAACTCCTGCGCTTGCAGTTAACTTCTTTAAAACCATATTCAACCACCTCTGTCGCTTGAATCTCTTGACTGCTTAACACATCCTTGGCCAATTACAACACTGACACGCAGGAACTTGCAGAGTTAAGCCCGTCGCCAACTTCGTAATGTAAGGACCAGGCCATATAGTTTAACACCTCCCTTTATTCTCAGCTCTGCTCCCACGGGACAGCAAGTACAGCCACTTCGCAACCTGGCTCAGTCCAACTGCTGCCCCCAGAACACCCACAACCCTATATTCCAACATACCTCATAATGATGCAGGGCACATTCCAAAGTGGAATGCAGCAAGACCACAGACACAATTGGCAACAAAGTAATAGAGAGGCCGGATGGCTCTCTACATCCCTCCTATTCTTTAGTTAGATCGACCAAACCCTCTATTGTTCGGGTAGCAGGTTGCCTCTGATTCTTTGCCTGGGAGCAGGGTTTGTCCCGAGTCCATACAGCTGGTAGTAGTAGTTGTTTCCAAGCCCTTGCTCAAGCAGGCTTTCATTCACAGTGTTATCTTCGAGAGTCCTTCCACTTTGCTGGCCATAGCTGCTGCTTCCACATTCTCTGTACGGTGATGGGCATCCCCTGCTTCTCGCTGGAACGACGATTTCCGACTTGGCGGGCTCCTCTTCAGTTGCCAACTCGGCTTCCCCTTCAACTACCTGTGTGAAGGCAGCCACCTTTTTAAACCACAACACATTCCTTATGACTGTGTGAGGACCTCGCTGCTCGCTCGGTGATCATCGTGCCATTAACCGTGATGACTTTCCAAACTTCCGGTTCATAGGCTGTTCTGACTTTACATCCAGGGTATCTGTTCTTGACGACGTCACTCCCACCCACTTGTAGCGAGGGGAAATGGACTCTCCGGCTTATACTAGCTTTCAAGTTTGTTACTTCTCTTCTAGCTTGGGCGGCCTCTTTATTGAAGTCCACCTGGTGCCATTCTGGGCTGGCGGGAATGCTATCCCTCGTGGGCTTCCGAAATAGCAATTGTCCTGGCACGGAGTTGGTAGTGCTGTGTGGGGTCTTTCAATATGCATTTAGAAACTTGTGCTGGTGTTGCAGGGATTCTGCTCAGTCACACATCTGTGCACAGAGACTCAAGACCTCAGTTAATTAGGGTGTGCCAAAACTCACCTTAGCACCCAAAATCCCCTACCAGACTAGCATCAGTGTCACATTAGCTCTTCGTCCTATAGCAAAGTCACCAATGATTAGACAACCCAGAACATGCGACTTAGGATACCTCAGGTAAGGTGGGAAACATGAGCACTCTTTCGTTATTCTCTCATACCAGTCCAGAACAGGGAGTAAAGGGAGAAACGAGCAAGTTTAAAATATTTATTTCAACGCCGTGATCTCAGGTGCAGCATCTTAGCTAATACAAGCAGACATATAATAAGAAATAAGATTGCCAGCATAGTTACTATTCCATAAAATACAAAGGGAGAAAGCATGTTATAATGCTAAATGGAAACAGGTTAAATATATACCTATATTTCACCCTCCCTTGCTAGTAGGTTATTTTATAACTACAGAAGGTCTCTTAGGCTTGCATAGGCGACCCCATACCTCAGAGTTTAGCAGGAGTGAATCACATCGAATTCTGCACAAGCTCTCAGCATACGAAAGTTCTCCAAGTGTGTTCAATCATGCCTACACAGTGTATTATTAATGGCGCCATTATCTGAGTTGTCTGCAGCTGCATATATGTTATGTCCAGAACGTCCGCTGATTAGTAGGAACAAAAGCAACAGTGTTGATAACCGTGAAGGCCTCGGCACTCACTGTTCAGACTATGCTTACGAGGCAAGTCTAGCAATGTGGAAAAACAAGTCATTCTCATGTGAAACAAAACTCTCAGCCAAACGTGAAACAATAACTAACATGTGTGTCATGTGCAACAGAAAGCAAAAAGGTAAAATGGCGTTTAAACTTCTAATAAGCTTGTGCTGACTTAACACTGTAGAAATGCAAGGCTCAGCCCCACTACACCCTCCCTTGATCGGAGCACGGATAAGAAATGTGGGCAAAGCAGGAACGCAGAGTTCAAGTTCGAGAGATAGAATCAAGTTCAAATTTGCCATAAATGGAAAAAACAGGAGTAAAACTCCGAATTTTGAGAGAAAAAAATAACCTCAAATTAGTAATCACTTTTGGGCATAGCAAAGCCAATAGGCCTTAAAAAAAATAACTAAAAAAATCTGATGTCCAACACGTGAATCCAGTCTTGAAAGAGAGAGTGCAGGAAATGCACCTCACTCCAACAGTGTATATGCACAGTACGTTGCAACAGCCTCCAACAGGAAGTCATTGTTCTCATCCGAAAACATTTCAGCCATCCAATTCAATAACGGGAATGAACATACATGTTCCTCAATAACCGGAGCCACTAGTACCATCAGAGGACAACTTGGATTTACTTCAATATAACTGCGTGCCAAGAATTCATGCGCCGCAGCAAATATATTCCAACGTCCCAGTACTCCAAGCATCGCTGCAAAGGCCATAATCCCGCCTTCAGAACAAAGCAATTCATGAGCAACCAAGGGGCTCATCAGTTGATCATAATCTGCGTTGGGAGACACCGTACTGCAGAGACACAAATCCAGAGCCCATTCAAAATCGCAGCTCAGGCAATGAAAAACAGGCTGGACGCATGTGAAAAAGGAAAATCGAAACGATAATCCATAAGCTGCACTCACCGTAGCAAGAGGCAGTGCTTCATAGAAATTAAGCATTCGGTTGCAGAGCAGCAACAGCCGGGGAAAATCGTCTCGTGGCACAGGATGTGCATCCATTCTGAAATAAGCAAAGCAGTAGAAGTACTCCGCCAACCAGAGCAAGCATCAAGGGAAATCCACCAAACAGGCTGGAGAAAATTGAATAAAAAAATGCTAGGAACACACCGAATATAGTTTGGAAAGAAGTCACAAGGCCACTACTAACAATTTAAAAAAAGTGAACCAGCCCTGTTATCGAGGAGGCATTGAAGATAGTGTGAATTAACTCCCCGAAATGCAGAGGCAGGTCGGTATTTAATAAGGCATGCAACTTCTGTGCGGGTGTTTGCCACGTGAAGGACAAATGTTTCATGGGCCGAAGTAAGGGCGACTTCTTTCTGGGACAAAAGAGCTCTTATTCAACTCATCTTGTTGAACTCTGCTTTCAAGGTCGGAATCGACGGCCAGATGGAAACATCCAGCTTCCCATGTAGAGGAGGAAACATTACGTTTTTACAACAAACTACAAGTTGGGAGACCGTAATGATGTAAGGAATTCCAGCTAACATCCCACAACAATCTTCATTATTTAAAAATAAATAACTACCGTTTGCTAGTAATGTGAATGTGGGTGTGATAGCAGGCGTAGGTGTACCTTTTAAAATACAGGCTAAATTAGGCGCATTCTGGTTACATGAGCCATGCAATTGGATATTTCTACACGCTAACGAGTGGTCCGGTGTTGTTGTGCAATCTTCACCATTCAAATAAACCTCTTTTCCCTCCCTCAGGCACCTATAGGTAAATGGAAGAGACCAAGCTTCATGGAGATAAGAGGTACCCAGAGGTTCATAGCTGCCAATAGCATAGTACTTCATGCAAGCTTTGACCTTGAACAGAGGGAAAGCTAATGTTATTCGCCCATGTACGAGCCACACAGCAGAATTTGTCTCGGCCACAGAAAACGGCAAAGGTTCTAACTTTTCAATATGTAACATAGAAAAAGTTGCATCTTTCATAGACATAAACTGCTGTTTGTCAGTCAAATTAAAAGGGGCAAATAATGAGGACGTGTTCATGTAGTCCCAAGGCACTTTCCCAGCCTTTAACGTTTGTAAAGACCATGCAAACTGCATAATGGAACGCAATTGATTCGGCCCATGGTACAAAACAAAGACATCTTCTTGCACAATATCAACAACAGACAAAACAATGTTATCTAATGTGTAAATGCGGGAAGAAAGCGTGTTAATGCTGTTATCTACAACTGCTAGCACTTTTTCTAAATTAGCTTGATCTATAGCTCGTAAGCGGGAAGCAGCTTCAATTTGGGACAGTTTCCAAACTTCATTGTAAATAGCATATATTCACCTTTTGGATCTGCCAGAAGCAGGGCCCTTGACAAAGTCATTCAGATCAACATCGTCAGTCAATTTAGACAAATGAAGCTTAACTGACGCTAAAGTGGAGTGTTTGAGCCAATTCTGACACAGCTTGCCTACAGAATTGTCATATAGATGTGCTTTACCTTCAGACTGTGGTAAGTTAGCATGAGCTTATTATAAGTTTAAACGCCATTTTTCCTTTCTGCTGCTTCTGCACACGGCACATATTGTTATTAGAGCTTTGAGCCTAGTAGAATATTTTGCTTCACACAAGAATAATATGTTTTCCTATTGTATCAGCTTTGCTTGGTAAGCTATGTCTATACAGTGAGTGCTGAGGCCTTCAAGGTTATTTCAACACAGTGGTTGTTGTGAGGTCTGATCAGTGCACGTCCTAGACATAACACATATGCAGCTGTGGCCAATTCTGGCTTTTGCCGCGTTTAATAATGCACTGCGCAGAGCATTCACATACACTTGATGAAAATTCGCATGCAGAGAGCTGGTGGAAGATGATGTGATCCCTTTCCACTAAGATCAAAGGTATGGAGCCGCCCTTCTAAAACCCAAAGAGACCTTCTTTAGATATAATATAATTAGGGCTCCCGTTTTTCCGCTTAAACGGATTTTTATATATAAATACAGACGGAAAACAAGTTTTCCTTTATCTGTATTTATATATAAAAATGGGAAAATACTAGTATATTTTGTCATTGACTTCACACCCCCAACCATCTGGTGTCTCCCCCTCCCTAGAGGGTTAAGAGGTGTCAGCCCGGTTGAGACAGTTTCCCGGTGCTCGCACACACAGCCGCACCCAAGTACTTCACTGGTCTTTGAAAGACCATTAAGGAGGCTTTATTGTTCACCCCTCAGCCCCTGCCTCTTCACTCCGTTGATTGCTCCAGGACCCGTCTTTTCCTCGCAGACTGGGTTTTACAAGAGCAGATTCTGTGTTAGAGTGCCCGGTTTGCACCTAACTTTTAAATGTGTGTAGGATTCTGTATAATTAGGAATTGTGAGGATTGTGGTGTATAACGAGGTGCAATCACCACAACGACTGCATGCCACATGTCCTGTTTGTCGAAAAAGTTGGACAGAACACAGCCACAAACACATATGCAGTAAAAGTGTTTCTTCTTTTTTTGGATCCATTTCATTGTGGTGCTTCAACCTCTTGTCTCATTTCTCAGCGCACGCACAATAAAGCTCTCTGTTTGTTTCTCGTTTTAAAAAAAAATCTTATGTCGAAAACGTCTCTTAATCCCCTGCACTGTGCTGATCTAAATAAATACTTTATTACAATATTAAAGCGTCGACTTTACACAAAGTCCTTTGCACTCTGCTTGGTTAAGGCTTCTTGAGTTTGGCTGAAATTATATTTTTGACAAGCTCAAGTGAGCCAGTTTTAATTGCTCTAGTCTCTCCCCTGCACCTCTACACTTCACAATACCCAGTTATGCAAGGAGGGATGCTTTTTCAGGGGTTCCCACATTTAAAGCTTTTAAATCTGGAGAGATGAACTTTAAGGACTCTTTCAGAGGAAATTCTTATTAAATATGATAGGTGTACTCCATGGTGGAGCTTTCTATCCTTTCAAACAAAAGGGCCAGGGTGGCTTCACAGAGCTCACTTATTATTTGGGTATCAATAACATCTGTCAACTATGAGTGTTTGCTTTTTTCCAGTATGTTGTTACTTTTTTCAGGCAGCATATTACTGGAGTCTAGTGCATAATTTGAATTGAATTGCTTTCAGGTATTTATAGTGGGGCACAAGCGGGTTACAGCTGAAGGCAGTGTGAGTTTCTCTCAGTGGGGCAGTAAGGTGTTCAGTGGGGGAGAGGATGTGGCACTCTGCCGATGGCAGAAACTGCAAGGCTCTGAGACAAATGGCTTGTGATAGCACTTTTAAGCATATTTGGGACATTCTGCAAATGGCAACGTTTTCAGATAAATGTATAGTGTTGACCAATAACAACCGAGCGCATGTGTGCATTCACAATTTGAATAAATGTAGAAAAATACTAGCTGTAGCGTCGTCTTTTGCTTGTGACAAAAATAAATGTGGATAAATACAGAAAAAATGTCCAAAAAATAAATATGGATAAATACAGACGGAAATGACAAAAAAATAAATACCATAAAACCGGGAGCCCTAAATATAATATACTAGCAAGGGAGGGTAAGACTTAGGTGCCATGTAGCCTTCTTCCCTTTAGCATATTAACATGCTTTCTCCCTTTGTATTTTATGGACTAGTAACTATGCTGATAAACTTGTTGCTTGTAATAT
The DNA here is from genome assembly GCF_964261635.1 of Lissotriton helveticus. NCBI lineage: Eukaryota > Metazoa > Chordata > Amphibia > Caudata > Salamandridae > Lissotriton > Lissotriton helveticus. The sequence goes on from NC_136065.1 coordinate 1,223,847,729, forward strand.
GTTTGCTAGTATTAGCTAAGATACTGCGCTTGAGAACACGGCATTAGAAATAAACATTTCAAACTTGCACGTGTCTTCATTTACTCCTCGTTTTGGAATGGTATGTTAGTATAACGAAAGAGTGTTCATGTGTTCCACGTTACCTGAGGTGTTCTAAGTCCATGTTCTGGGTTGTCTAATCATTGGGGGTATGGAAGAACCAATGAGACACTGATTGCTAGTCTGGTAGGGGATTTTGGATACTGAGGTGAGTTTTGGTACACCCTAATTCACTGAGGTTCTACGTCTCTATGCACAGTTCTGTGTAGGAGCAGAATCCCTGCGACAGAATAGGTAGTCACAGAATGGTCACTCTCAAAATGGGATCCACCCTAACCTGTGTGTAGCCAGGGGCTAAACCCAGAAAACTATGTTGGCAAGAATCTGCACTTCTGTGCCACAACAGCCAACCCTTAGGATCCAAACTGGATATGTTAAAAGAATAATTCAGCAACAGGGTCTGTAACTCCCTGATAGAAACACTGGCATTATTATCCCAACCGGGGTACTCTTCCAATCCTGGAAAAGAAGGAGCATTTAATGTTTTAGTTGTAGCCAATCCAAAGCAGGTGGTTTGTGAAATAGTTGAATTAAAAAACAACATATGGTTTGGGAGGAGGCATGCACGATGCAAAGCCTCCGTGCCTTGACTTACCAACTCTTAGACCCCCCAAACAGATTGAAGATCAATAGTATCCTTCCACAGTTCATAGCCCCCAATAGCCAATTCGTCAAGAAAGGACTTCGAATACAATAATTTAGTGTGGGTCAATCGAGGAGTTTTCGGTCATCTTAAAATAAAATGCATCAGGATTGGACTGATTGAAATCAGTAAAATAAGTGAATCGCTTTAAAAGAGAATTTGAGCTGCCTTCTATAGGCGCGGGGCAATGTTCCAATTGTGTATAATTAACCATATTCCTCCTTGTGTTTGCCTTATGCAGGTAGTGATTGCCATAGTGTTGATAACAGAACAGATCACCATAATTAGCAGAATCTAAGTACAAATCTTCAGCATCAAAGGCAGCAGAATATTCCAAATCTGAAAACAAAGCCTCTACGGCTTGAACATCCCAATCATCAGAGTGTATATTTTGTTTTATTACAACCCCCATAGATACTCTTAGTACATTCGGGACATTATTAACCTCTGTGGGACCATGGATTTGAAATTTAAAAGCATCCCATACAATCCCATCTAAAACGGGCCAAGCAGTAATGTTTACAAAGCTTAGATCCCTCTTCAAACTGTGTGAAGAGGAATGGGGTGCCAATTGACATGAACACATTTTTTTTCAAAAGTACTAACCAAATGCAAGTCCAAGGAGGAATCAAAAAATGTTTCTTAAACCATGTTGCAAAAACAGAAAGTTTTGAAGGGGACTTCGAGGTGGTAGATTTAGTGTCAAATGAAAATATGGAGTCAGTGGCCAAACATGTTTGCAAATCGGGCATAGATAAGTCTGTGGGGTAAGTATACTCAGTCTCATCAAGTTGAGCATCAGGTGGGGTATTCAACAAAAGACTTGAAATTGCAGGCATCTCAAAGGCAACATCAGGCCTGTTGTTAGGGGCAGGAGCCAAAACAGATTTTCTCAGTATCAATGGACAGGAGAGCGCAGGAGTCATACTAAGAAGAATCGGCCAATCTGTGCAATTGACATTGTCAATGGAGATGTACCTTTTTTCCTTTCGACCTGGAAGTGGAGGTAAAATGACTGTTCGTGTGCCCTGCACGCCAAGTACAGGAACTGGAGCTCGATATGAGGGACCAAATTCTTTCTTGTTCTCGATCTTCTCTCTGACCAGTTCTCCAACTCGGGGTAGTCAGCCAACTACCGGACTCTGCAATGCAGCATCAGACGTGGAGAGTTAGGCCTCTCGTCTCCTGTAGATTCTGTAAAACATCACAATGTTCATCTACATCAAAGGGGGCAGCAGCCGCCGCCTGGTCTAGACCTTCAAGGTCCGGAACGAACATTTTGATACCAAAGAGCATCTCGTATGGGGTCCGCCCACCCAGAGACCTTCTAGGGAGATTATTAAGTGCAGGCTGTACGCTATTGAGATGGGCCAGCCAGTTCCTGCTGGTACCTATAACCCTAGCCGTCAATGATTGCTATAAATCACGGTTCATTCGCTCCACATTACTATTACCCTCAGGTCGGTATGGAGACGAAAATTTGACTTGGACCCAAATGAACTCATGGCATCCTTGTTCGCCTTAGAGGCGAAAGCTGGACCCTGGTCCGAATGGAAGGTGCCACAAGTAAAAATTCCCACAAAGACACGCAAATCTCTTATGACAGTTCGTGAATCAGCACTCCGGTGGGGCCACACCCACACAAAGCGCGTGCAAGAATCAACTGCAACTATGATGTACTTATACGCAGTATCTGAGGAGAAAGGACCACAGTGATCCAAATAAACACAACCAAGCTGTTTATTGGAAATGTACAACTGTGTTTGGGGCAGACGCGCAGCAGACGAAGGCTTGATCTGCTGACAAATGTCACATTAAAGGACATAATCACGCGACTGTTTGTACAGTCCCTGCCACCAAAAGCGAAGTTGTAGCTGAGATACATAAGCCGAAACTCCCGCAAGTGCGGACGCAACACCTGCATGGGCAGCTGTAATCCGCGCTGACCTGCGGTTCGCGTTGGGAATCAGTCTGTCACCAACGTCTGGTATTTTCACATAAGGAACTTTATCAGGACTTAAATGATAAGAATACTTAGAAGGAAACCCCTTAGGACATTTACTTCCCTTCTCAGTAGCGGCGATTGCTGCCAAGATGTCATCATCAATCTTACTTTTGGAACGTGTAACTGCTGCAACCAAATATGTCGAAACTGCTGTCTTTGCGGCCTCATCGGCCAAACTATTGCCAACAGTGTGAACTCCTACACGCTGATTGTCAAGAGTATGAATTACATACACGAGTGGCAGTTGCTCTTTAAGTTCAGCCACTTGAACCCAGATCATTTTGTGTTTTATTGTGCTACCTTTGGAGTCACAATAGTCGTTTTGAGTTCAAAAGAACAGATTGTCATTGTAAGACTGGACATAGTAGTAAGAGTCACTCACAATAGGAGTAGGCACACCAGGGTCTGCGTACTCCAATACAAGCATCAGAGCACGGAGCTCTGCTAACAGGGCGGTACAGTCCCCTAATGTCTGCGTATGCACAACATCGGACTTGAATTCTCCATCCACCATGGTACCAGCCACAATAGCGCAATCTGAGACGTATGCGTGCTTAGACCCATGAGCAACTTGCGCAGAACCATCAGAGTAAAGGATACAATGGAAATCTTCCAAAGGGCGCCTAGTCGAAGGGGCAGGATGAACAATTTCATACTGCAAATACTCCTGTGGCCGTAAGGAGGCATCAAAAATAAACGTGAAATCCGGAGACGTCAATGATGTCGCCTATTGTATCCACGGTGGGTGCAAAGCTTTAGAATTCGGTACACTGGCTTTCGTCGTTGCTTCCAAGGCAGGATACGGGGTAACAACCAACATGCGTTTTCCCTGCGACAGTGCACGTCCCTTTAGAATCGCCATTTGCACTGCTGTCAAAACTTTTTCCACAGTGGAAAACCACATTTCAGCCGAAGTGCACAAGTGTGACTTGTAAGCGATAGATACTGTGTCACCTTCGTAAAAGGTAAAGTACGTGAAACCCACCACCAGAGGGACGATTCTTATCACTAGGTTGGTGTGGTTATCACGAGTCAGCAAGAATTTAGATTCAAGCAGATCAGCCTGCAACGATTGAAAAATGGCTGAATGTTCAGGCAGCCAGTAGGATTTGGCTAAAGTAGGTTGTATCAAAGCATATAAAGATTTGATACGCTGGGCATATTCGGGAATATAAGTGCGCCCGAAATTCAAAAATCCCAGCAAGGGTTGCAATTATTTCAGTGTTGTAGGAGCGTGCAGTTGTGCACATTTCTTCAAGAAGTCAGGGGCCAAACCTCAACCTTCATTGTTGAGGTGATAGCCCAAGAACAACACTGTGTACTCTGCAATGTGAGACTTTGCAAAGTTAAATTTGTAACCGAAGTCCGCAAAATTGCAAATTATGCGGTCAATGCGGCACAGATGACCCCATATCTCGTCATCTCTGTGATAAATGTCATCCACAGACGAACACGCATCTGGGTCGATTCTCTCCAAAAGAGAAACAATATGGGCAGCAAACACACCTGGGCTATTCTTATAGCCCATTGCAAATCGTCTGTTTTTTTCTGTGTGCCACCACTGGTAAAAGCAGTCCATTGACTACCTAAATCTGAAAGATTGTGGGCAAAAAAACCATTGGATATGTCAAGCGTGGTTTTAAACCGTTTACGCACAAGACCATCCACAAGGGCAGAGCCGTGAGTATTCTGTACTGCACAGGTACAGCAATGTGAGTTAAGATGCCGGTAATCCAATACTAAACGGTACGAGCCATCAGGCTTGGTCACAGTAAAAAGAGGGTTATTCATTGGAGACACACAAGTTTCAATTACACGTTGATATTTCAATTGTTCAAGGATTTCTGCGACTGAGGCTTTCGCTTCACGCCGTACGGGATATTGAAGTTGAGGCTGTGGCATAGACCGCAAGGGAATCTCATGTTGGGGGGAGAATTTATCCCAACAACGGTCAGTGCGGTACAATGCAGGCACAAGGGCCTTAGCCCACTCTTCTGCAAAATTCAGCGCATGCTCCTTTGACAATGTGTGCGCGAAACTAGGGAGGATTACCTCTTCCCCTCTCGGAGCTGTGAGAACAAAAGGTGGGGACCAGTCAGCCTCCGCTAACAAAATATCGTATGTAGTTGTAAGATTTTCCCAAAATACCCCTTTTATGGTACATTGTATGTCACCTTCAATTAAAAAGACGATTTCAAATAACCTATCAGGGGGAGCTAATCTAGTATCAGCTGTCTAAACAACAGCGAATTTGCCAGTCGCTGTCACCTTCAGTAGTGGATGCAGGGCCTCTCGCACTATGGTAATCTACGCCGCGCTGTCCATCAGTGTCAGCGCCCACGTCTGATTCCGAAGCTGCGTTCTCACTATGTGTGGCATATCTTGCTGTTAAAGCAGCAACTTTCTTTTTCTGAAACTGGGGTCTTTCGGGCGGGGCTGGTCGCTACTCTGCTGGCCACCCCTTCCTCTGCTGCCGCCTCCACCACCGGATGATGAGGCCGATGTGTCCTGTAAAGAACGAGGAGAACGTTGATCAGAAACCTGAAAACAATCAGGTGACTTAATCATAGCGCATCAGCCATAATGACACAGTGAAGAAAGATACAATGCAAAACAATGTAGCACAACTGGGTAGTAATTGAAAGATTCAAGCTTGAAAATATCTATGTAACTATATGTAGCTTTATCAGTCACCACTGTTAACCGGAAACAATAGTGAGGGGGTTAAGGATTGATATAAGCACTACTCAAGCGTCATGAAATAAGACCACCAACGTATGGGCGCCATATTGCAGGGATTCTGCTCAGTCACAGAACTGTGTACAGAGACTCAGGACCTCAGTGAATTAGGTTGTGCCAAAACTCACCTTAGTACCTAAAATCCCCTACCAGACGAGCATGAGTGTCACATTAGCTCTTCGTCCTATAGCAAAGCCACCAATGATTAGACAACCCAGAACATGCGACTTAGGATACATCAGGTAAGGTGGGAAACATGAGCACTCTTTCGTTATACTCTCATACCAGTCCAGAACAGGGAGTAAAGGGAGACACGAGCAAGTTTAAAATATTTATTTTAACGCCGTGATCTCAGGTGCAGAAATAAGCAAGATTACCAACTACACGCTTCTTTTTGTCCATTTGGATGAAATGTTCCACCATCGGTTCGAAACGCGTCGGCATATTTAGGAGAATCGACATTAATTGTCTAGTACACTAACTAATTTTGTTGTGGTGTAAAGAGATTTTTTTCGTATGAACTTGTTGTTGATTGGACCTTGAGAAAAACGTGACTTTGTCCAATTGTGGTGTGATCAAAAAACACCCTATGAGAATTAGTTGTTTGTTGGTAAAAATTGGATGTGAATTGTATATAGATGTACTGCAGAATTGTATTGTTTTTATGTGTAAAGTGTCAGAATTGTATTGTTTTTATGTGTAAAGTACAAATTGTTTAGTGTTTTTTCTCGCACATGAATATATCAGAACGATGAAATAACAAAATAAAGAGGTATAAATAAAGGATACCTAACAAACTAAAAGTAATATTAGTTTGCTTTTCCTCAACTTAGAGGACAAAAAGAAGCGTGTAGTTAGTAATCTTGCTTATTTCTACAATTATATGGTCCAACCAACTACATTTCCCAGGACATAACTCCGTGACTTAACAAAGTGATCTCAGGTGCAGCATCTTAGCTATTTCAAGCAGACATATAATAAGAAATAAGATTATCAGCATAGTTACTATTTCATAAAATACAAAGGGAGAAAGCATGTTATACTGCTAAATGGAAACAGGTTAAATATATACCTACATTTTACCTTCCCGTGCCAGTAGGTTATTTTATAACTACAGAAGGTCTCTTATGCTTGCATAGGCGACCCTATACCTCAGAGTGTAGCAGGAGTGAATCACATCGGATTCTGCACAAGCTCTCAGCATACGAAAGTTCTCCAAGTGTGTTCAATCATGCCTACAGAGTGTATTATTAAAGGCGCCAGTATCTGAGCTGTCCGCAGCTGCATATATGTTGTGTGTAGATCGCGTGCTGATCAGTACGAACAAAAGAAACAGTGTTGATAACCTTGGAGGCCCAGGCACTCACTGTTCAGACTATGCTTACGAGGCAAGTATAGCAATGTAGAAAAATAAGTCATTCTCATGTGAAGCAAAACTCTCAGCCAAATGTGAAACAATAACTAATGTGTGTGTCGTGTACAACAGAAAGCAAAAAGGTAAAATGGCGTTTAAACTTCTAATAAGCTCATGCTAACTTAACACTGTAGAAATGCAAGGCTCAGCCCCACTACACTGGCAGCATTCGGCCTCTTCGCCTTGCTCTACTCCTATCCAGAGGGCGCGGTTGAGAGTCCGCACAAACCGCTCCACTTCCCCATTCGCTTGTGTCTGACGGCAAAGGAGGTAAGATATTCTTGGAATTCATGTACCTGGAATGGTGGACCCTTGTCTGACTTTATCTTCTCCAGGAGACCCAGCATCTCAAATGTTTTACCCACCACCGCCTTAACCTGAGGGAACACTGTAGATGATACCACCTCCACGACTGGAAACTTTGAGGGTGAGTCCATCATCACGACTGTACTTCGGCCATCGGCGATACTCCGAAAATCGATGCTGACTTTGGTCCACAGCTCCAGACTTGGCTCCTCAGTAAGGACAGGTGTGGGTAGCTGCTCCCCACCTGTAATGGCCCATAAATGACAGTTGTGCATGGTCTTATCAACCAAGGCGTCTATCCCCGGGAACCATACTTTACTGCGTAGACGGGCCTTGGTCTTTGACGCTCCTTGGTGTCCCACGTGAGCCAGACTGATCTCTCTGACCCATAGACCCTTTGGGACCATGATCATTTGGCCCTGGAGCAGTAATATGTGCTGCCCCTCACTTAGTTCATGTCTGACCCTCCACAGTTGTTGTTTTGCGAGTTGATTGTCCGTGGTCAGCAACCGGACCCATCAAGGAAGTGCTGTCATCTTTTCTGTGACAGTGCTTCTTTGGCCCTTATCAGATTCTCATCTTGATTCGTTGTTTCACCAAGATGTTCCAGTGTCAGTGTCTTCAAGCAGGGCTCTTGGACAATCATTTGGACAACCTCTTCAATTCACTCCTTCCCTGGGCCAGATGCAGGGTTCCCTTCGGCAGGGGATGGTGAGACAGGTAGTCTGCTGGGTTGCTGGTTCCTGGGCTATGGACGATGTTGAACGGGTACGCCTGCAGTTGCACCACCCATCGTTCTATTCTGGGTGGAGCTAGGCATGTGGTGCCTGTGAACAGAGGGATGAGAGGCTTGTGGTCAGTCACAACTCTAAATTCATGTCCATAGAGATAGAGGTGCGATTGCTGACAAGTCTTCCTCTTCATTGTCTGTGTTGACCCTGGATCCATGCTCGCGGGCACTTTCTGGGTCCAGCATGTCTTCCAGCAATAGGTGCTTGAGTGCCGCTGCTGTCCCTCACAATTTGCTATCTGAGGTTCAGAAACTTCCGCTGCAGCACACTTTGGCAAAGTGGTTTGGCTTACGCATTTTTAGCATGTCTTGCCTCTTGCAAAGCATACACCTGGTGTGGAGTGCTCTAACCCACAGTTACCACAGGACCCACAAGATTTCTGTTGCGGAGGCAGGCGAGTCGGGCCTGGGCGTCTTTGTATAGCATCTACCCTTTCTGCTTTAATGGTGCTAGGCCTTACTGGACAGGGCATGGTCTGGTGTTTGTTGTGGGCAGCTTCCATTTCTTCTGCTCGCAAGTTCATTAGTTCATGGGATCATGCGAGGATGAGGATATCATCCAGGGTTATTCCTGGTTGTATCAGAATTAGTCAGTGGAGCACTGTGGACCAACATCCTTGAATGGCTGCTCGAATCTCCTCCCTTTGGTAGTGGAAAGTGCATGTGCACGCCAACTTAATCAGCTGAGCATAGACCATGTCGACGGACTCTGTGTCTGATTGAATGGCCTGGCGCAGCTTCAAGTGCTCAAAATCCAGGTTAATTTGAGGATAAAAGTGTTTGTTGAGGACTCTTACCGCTGCATCAAATTCATCGTCCTTGCCTGTGTCTGGCAGCATCTCGAAGAGTTCATACAGTTCAGCTCCTCACCCACACACAAAAGCTCTCCACAACTCCAGGCCAGCATACCTCAACGAACGGATCAGCTTCTACACCCCGAACTGCCACCTCCGCTGACTTCCCCCTCGCCTCCGCCCCCCGCATCAGGAGAGCGTCCACCGGCAGCAGATCTTTCTCCTACCTGGCTGCCATCCCCATCCTCCTACGGCAAACCGAAGACCTACTATCCTTCAGGAGGCTACTCAAGACCTGGCTGTTGGAACAGTAGCAGCACCCCCTTCCCCCCAGTGCCTTGAGACCCTCATGGGTGAGTAGAGCGCTTTACAAATGCCTTGATTAATTGATTGATTGATTGGGTAGCAGAATGGCGCCTGCCCCACCATCTGATGGCTCTTTTCTGGTGTTCGGGGTTTACGTCCCCAACAGGCTTCACCCATGCTAGCTGCCATGGCAGCCATTCCAGCGCTGGCCCACCTCTCACGCAAGCAGCACAATGGAAGGTGTGGGTAGAACGCCTGGAAACCTACTTCATGGCTTACGACACAGCAGTTGAACAGAAATGCCCTCTCCTTCCCCATTTAGGGTGAGCTGATGTGCACCAAATCCACAAAGCCATTGTGGAAGGCAGCCCACCCCATTCCTACACAACCCAGAAAAATGCCATCACGGCACACTTTGAACTGCTCGCAAATCCTGATTATGAACGGTTCCTGCTCCATCATATATGGCAGAAACCAGCGGAGCCAGTATGCGTCTTCTATATCTATTTGCTAGAATTACACACACATTTAGGAGAGGTGCCCTTCTAATCAAAATTTACAATGCCAATAGCTCTAACTTTTGCAAAGGTGAGACCGTTGCATTGTAAATGCTTGTTTACATAACCCTCCCTTTAACACTTCTTTAGGAGTACTAAGGGCTGTGTAAATGCAGCTAAAATTAAAAGCAAGCACTTCACAGCCCAGTTGTTAACTCGTTGTACTACCACTCAAAAAAACAAATCTCTGACAACATAAAGCTTGGAGTGATTTGAACAATTAAAGCCAGTACCTGTTCCCAAGAACACTTCACATTTGCAGATTACCTGATAGGCACATTTGCATTTCATTCAAGCAAGCAGTCACCCTGGCACGAAAGATTTTCACAGCACTAGAGACTCAATTGATAAAACTTTAGCTCATAACTATCTAAATTACTCTTACCAGGACAGCTGCCTTTTTCCAAAATGAAAGCAAACATTTTGGATTGCAAGCACAAGTGAAGCTGAGGAATGCGCGACCCCCTTTGCAGGACCCCAGGGACCCCCTGGGGGTCACGCCTCACAGATTGAAGACCTCTGTTCTAGCAGATCAAGAAGTCACATGAGGTTCAAGTTGTGAAGGCTGTGAACCCGAAGGCTCCCTATCATTGCTGGAAAGCCTTTCTGCAACTGGTTCACTGCTAATACACTGATCATGTAAAGAATTTTGCCACAACGGAGGACTGAACCCGTTAGCAACATCCCAATGATGATCAGCCACTTGGATGTAAATGGCATTTGATGAAGCCAAATCAGTGCTTAACATGGAATCATAGCTGCCATTACTCACACTATGTTTTGTAAATTTCAGCTTGCAAACTGGTGATGGAAACTAATTATTTCTTCTGCCACCACCCTTCTGCAGACAACAGCACCAAGCTCTTACCAATTTTTTAAGGAGAGGAGAATCTACAACAGCAAAGTAAACCCATTTTGTAAAATAATCAGTAAATACAATTATAAACCGACAATCAGTGGATAAAAGATGAAAAGCTCCTGAAAAATGTAAGCCAATTTTTTCGAAAGATCTTCAGATAAAGGACCTAGAAGCAAAGACTTTTCATTTGATTTCCAATGTCTGTGTGACTCGATGCGCTGTGGACAAACATCAATTATGGATCTAACCTGATTATCCATTTTGGACCACCAATGTAATTGTCTGATTCTCTTGCACATAGCGGATGCTCTCAGATGCTCGTAATGGGCCACTCGAAAACTTTTCTCACTTAGACCTAGGGGAGGTAAAAACAAACCATTTCTTAAGCAGATGTCATTCTCACAAGTTGGTTCAGACAATACCTGTGAAAAACTTTGTAAATCATTTGAACGTTTTTTTAAGTTGGGGGACACCATTCCCTGAAGTACAGAACCCTTTTCTTAAGTGTACAACATTGGCTCATGGCTACTTTCCATTCAGTTTCAGAAATACGTCCATTAGTACCACACACAGCATAAACAGTGGCAAAAACACATTCTGATTCATCTTGATCCATATTATCCTACTCAGCTGCTGGGAAAGGCAACCAGGATAAACAGCCTACTCGAAAACCCCTTCCCCCTTGATATATCTTAAATTCATGTCATATTCTTGTAATTGTGAAAGAAGGTAAACCAACCTTGCAGAAGCCTTTCCGAGACCACTACCCGACAGTAAACACACCAGAGGCTTATGGTCTGCGAATACTTCAAAAGGTTGGCTCCAAATATAAGCCTTAAACATCTGCACGGCACACACACAGGACAAAGCCTCGTGTTAGATTGAAATGAAATGATTACGCACTTGTATAGCGCACGATTCAGCATCACTTAGTGTGCTTGAGGCAAATGCTATTGTTAATTCTCTGCCCTCATCATATAGAACACAGAAACAATTCCCTTCAAGCTAGAATCCACAAAGATGAAACACTTACTGTGAGGGTTGAAAAGTTTTAGTGTGGGGGCATTAATCACCATGTTTTTTTACATTGCCAAAAGCTTTATTGGTTTCATTTGTCCATACAAATTTTACCAACACGCAACGTAAATTACTCAGAGTTTGAAAGGGGAAGGCATAACCTGTGATGGAACAAGCATACTACTTAAACAACCCTAGGAATAAACACTAAGATTCTTTATCATAGATGAGTGGAGCTTTTTGAATGGCATCCAAGTTGCCAAAAATCAACTTCTTGCACCAACAAATTATTTTTTTCTGACCTGTCATCACTTTTTCCTTACGAATGCCTAACATCCTTTCAACGACAATGATATGTTCTTCTTTGTTCTTAGTAAAAGTTAGTATACCATACTGGAATGCCTGTACGCAGTCCAATTCACCAAAGAAAGTATCCATTATCTTCTGGAAAACACTGGCGACCAACTCCAGACCAAAAGGCAGCCTCAAATAGTTAAATGCGCCCATCAAGACAAAAGTAATTAAATCTTGAGACTGCCCACTCAGGGCAATCTGGTGGTATGCAGAGTGAAGATCAATAGTGGGAAATAATTTACCTGGCTAATCTTAGCTAATATCTCTTGAATATGTGGGAGGGTATGGCAGTCAACAACTACATTTTAGGTAAGAGACCTCAAATCCACACATAATCTTAATTCCCCAGACTTTTTATTTGTTGAAACGACAGTGGAAACCCATTCTGGTTGCATGATCCCCTCTAGGCACCATAACTTATCAAGTAGTGCTGTAAGTTCTTAACGTGTACTAAGTGGAATTGATCTCACTTTGTGGATGACTGGACAAGCATCTTTCTTTAATTTAATACAATGTTCAAAACCTTTGACCATACCAATTTCATTTTGGAACGCACTGCGAAACTTGGTGATCTTAGTGTGTAGAATATTCTCTTCAGTCTCTATAGAAAATATAGGTAACTCTCCAAGCACAATTGGTTCTTTATGCCCTGGATGCAATATGATGCCGAATCTGGCAACATCCTTCCAACCCACAATATCATGACCTCTGACTGCCACATGCACTTTAGAAATGTTTTCCTTCCCAAATACTCCAACTGTCCATTAAAGAAATTTAGAAGTTCAAGATCTAATTCATCAAAAGATTTGGTATTTATATAGGGCATCTCCAGTTTAAATTCTCTAGATCAATGTTTCCTCCGAAATAGTAACTGGTGTCCCGGAGTCTGCCATGCCCTGAGTGGGAATGCCATCTACCTTAGACTGCATCCGTGGACCTTTGATTCTTGAAAGATCCTTGCCACACTTATCATCAATTGTCAACAGTACATGGTGAAATTTGTTAGTGCATTCTTGAATAACTGTATCATTGATCGCAACACTGCTTATTTTTACTTTATGCCCACCTCCTCTGCACAGAGCTTGAAAATGTCCCAGTTTCTTGCAACTATTACACTTCATGTTCAACACTGGGCAAGAGGGATAGTTATTAATGTGAGTATGAGAACGACAAAAGAAGCAAAGTAACTTCCCCTTCTTTTTAAATGTTGTATTCACCACACAAATAGCCCCCTCTAAAACACATGCACTGGACGACAACCCCCTTTTCCCAGACAAGGATTAGAATGAAATGAAAGATCTTTCGATATTTTTGGCCACGTAAATAACCTCAGATAATGTGGGATTCCACATGTTAATAACCTATTTTTGTGTTTACCTTGAAAAGCAATTAAAAACAAACGGGTCCATAATTTCAATTTCAATACAATTCTCAAATTTACAAGTCTATGCAAGAACTTGCATTGAGGCAATGAATACTTCCATTGTCTCTTCACAGCCTTGCTGGTGTTTGGAAAAATTGTGTCTTTCAAGTAAAACACTTGTTTCCTCAGAATATTGCCTGTGTAACATCTCCTTAGCTTCCTCATTTACATTCCAGCAAACATTTTCCTCACCAGGTGCAGCTACTGTTGGTAAGTTGGCGACAATTCTTTGACCTGCAATTCCTAGGTGGTTAAACAGGAGAGTAACCTTGCGATCAGAGACATACAGCATCAATGGCTACATGATAATTTTCAAAGATACGCAGCCATTGCCTCCATTTAATCTCTGGTTTGCCCGGACTTTGTAATAACGGTGCAGGTTGGACAACATTACTGCTGGATGCCTTGATAAAATAAATATGTAGAACTTAAAGAACCCAAGAGGTTAACGAAAACAATGCCCACAGTAGATACAAATCTGTTTCAGTCTCTAAAAAGACAAAGGGGCATATTATCAAGGGCCGGTGTTAAAATGTATCCCCCAAAATCTCTTAAAAATCACCTCCAGTACGAATCTTCTTTATGAGTGACTTATAGCAAAAGGTGCACGCAGTCATGCAGAACTGTAACAACCAAATACAAAAAAGTTAACTCTGTAATTTTAAAAGTCACCTCTTGTTCGAAGTGTACTCCGTAAAAGCTCCTTCTGACCTCTTGTGAAGAAATGCCAAGGTAGAAAGCTCGAAATTGGCTGCCTCAGCATCTGAAATAAAACGTAGATGCTCACATATTGCTACAGGCCTGTAAAACTCCAAAGAGCCTGAGTGCTGAAGTAGACAGCCAGGTTAAAGATGGCTGCCTCAGCGACTGGCAATAAACATAGCCGCTCAGGTATTGCAAGGCGTGTAGGGATCAAACAAGACTTGTTCAAAGATGACCAACAAGTGAATGATGTAATGCGCTGCACGTCACTCACCCACGTTGCCCTCGTCCAGTGTATGACACCAACAGAGAGCTCTTCCTCGCACACCAGGATACAGCGTGCCACAGCACTTGTCACAACGATGGTTCCGCACACCTGGACCTCGCGCTCTCTGTTTATGAGCCGTTAGACAAAGGACAACGCAGGTAATAGTCTATAAACTTCTCACTGCCAAGCTTTGCAAGGTACCAATTAGTCTCCTTTTAACAGTTCCGCTCCTAACACAGTCCCACAATTAGCATTGTTCAGACCCAGCACATTTTTCACGTCTGAAGGGTGGAGGCTGTCAGTGGGCTGCAGAAAAGTGAAAGCAGAAACTCAGCCTACTACCCCACTCCTGGTACCAAATTATGTAGTGAGGCACAGAGGAGCTGAGACACTTGTAGTTTTAAAGAAAAAGTGTAGTCCATCCAAATAGAGAGGAGGAAGGACTGCTCACCTTGGCAGCTAGGCTCCAACTCGTTGCCAGGAGGTACCAAGGAACCCTCGACTCATTTCACATTCTAGAGTACAAGGCTTTATGATGTAATGTGATGTAATAAACATAGAATAATATACACAAATACATTTAACTATACCACATGACAGGAATTCTTTCTAAGAGGTCTACTCTTTTAATTAAGGAGGGTGTGTATTAAAACGTGAACTCAAAGCCTGTGCTTCACCCAGCTTGCCACCTAACCTGTATTTAGGTGCCTCTCAATGAGGCTTTTGTTACTGCACTCAGAGATATCACACAACAACAAACATGTATACCTAAAACACGTCAGACCCATTGGATTTGCCGATGGTTACACGGTGTATCAGATAAATTAATAAAAGTGAATTTGTTGTGAATGATTAGAATTGAAAATGTTTCAATTCTGAAATATGAGACTGTGAATTAAAAATGACTAAGGTCTGTGGAAAGAGTAGGGGTCCTTCAAACAGTCTCAGACACTCCTGTTCTCTCTTTTATACCACTTTCTTCTGTGGTCACTCACTCATATGATGTATCGCTTTTCTCTAAAGTCAAATGAAAGCGCTTCTGACGGACTGGGAGCAGTGGTACTCCACTAAAAATTTTGTTGATCCTCAAATGGACCTGCCCAACATACACTTTCAATATCCAGCAACATTTCAGAATTACGTGTAAGAGCACGTTAGGCTTCACAGTAAAGACTGTCAAGAATTATGACGAAAACCATGAAGGTTTGTTGAAACGCCTAAGCCATTATAGAAAGTAAAATAAGTAGCAAAAAGGCAGCCATTGAATTGCCATATAAAAGAATAAAGCTAAGAATAAACATCTAAATCATGAAATAGCAGAACAAGATATAATTTATCTCAAGTAAATAAATCATAAATCACAGCCCAGACCAACAGTGTCACCTTCTAAAGATGATCTGCTCAGAGTGACCCCAACACCCTCAGAAAAGGGTGCTTTATATAATGAAAAATACAAAGGACCCATGCATAAATGCAATTAAATTATTATGCCACACATTTAACCTAATCAGAATAGAGAATGTACAATACCATTTCTAAAGTACATTTTTTTTACCGCTGCCCCACAGATTCGCATACACCAGTTCCCATCCCCGCTGCTCCTGAGATACCTCAATAGTTGGTACAAATATCACTGTAAATCAAAGTTACGTTTATATGAGAATCATATTGTGGCCATAAAATATGACATATTGGGAAAACATTCATTTTGCTAACACAGCATAGAAACCGAAGCTTGAGAACAAAGCCTCATTTTGTACATGAGTGAATGATGTCTTTCAAAACATTATTTATAAAATAACTATTGTACGATGTGTGCACAGTGAGGGAAGGCAGAGAGATGACTGCATGCAAAAATAAGATGGCTGCAAAATGCAACAACTATTTTGAAATTGAGGCTACGTTATCTAGGGTTGAAATACACACAGATGCCCAGCAGAATATCTCAAATTCATTGTGTATTAATTGTAAATGTCATGGTACTTATAGAGCGCACTGTCACCAGACGGTCACCTTGCGGTGTCGCCTATTTGACTTCCTGGCGCTGATACTCATACCGCTGTGGAACCCCTCCTGGCTTTCCCTGTGAAGTGTCCACTCCTGGGAACCCCCAGGGTGAAGCCAGGCATCCTTAGTGATGTTGGGGCTGGTGTGGAGGCTAAGCAAGCTATTGCCCAGAGTTGCAGCGTGGGGCCCGTGATTAGAATAGGCACCGAGGCAAGAAATAACCGGTCTGAGGAAATTGAGCCCGAGACCCCGCCGAGGCGGGAATCGAGCTCTGGTCCCTGGCCAGAACTCTGCATCAGGGTCTGCCGCTCTAACCATTGAGCCACACTCCTCCACTACATTGTGTTATTTTTAATTATGCATTTTATAAAAACCCTACATCAATTACCTACCAACATTTTAAAACAGGGTAGTGAGAGATTTTGAAAATAAAATTGAGGGAATGTATTTTGCCATTGGCTTTTAGGCATGAGACACCTAAAACAAAGCAATTTTTGGCTTACAAAATTGGGAGTCTCTCTCCTGAATCTGGTCTATTCATATGTATCCTCACTCTGTTAGACTTTTATGCCATTTCTCCTGCCACATTTTTCTGAAATCCTCCATCTTCATATCTTCAAGTTTAACCCACGCTTGCCACTGCTAGTGTCCTCCTGCTGGTGCTAAGACACCAGGACTTCTACCGTCTAACATGGGAATGTGCTCCCTCAGGAGAGTGGTCTGGTGGACTGGTTATGAATGCTGAACCGTGTTCCCCAGTTCCAAATTCGGCAGCTCTGGCCATAGTGACAAATTCTCTCCCCCACTAAACACAATACTGCCCCACTGAGAGAAACTTACCCTGCCTTCAGCTACAACCCAATTGTGCTCTGCGATAAACACCTGGATGTGACTCATTTCAAATTATGCCCTCAACAAGAGCAATATGCTGCCTGAAAAAAAAGTAATAACAACATGGAAAAAGAAAACACTTATAGGAAATGCAAGATTAATTAAAGCATGTGAAATGTAAGCAGGAATAACATGGTTACCTTAACACATTTACACTCATTATTGAGAAATCGATGAGTGTTTTTGCCTCAAAAGTCAAGGACATGACTATAGTGCCCGGAATGGACCCGTTTCAATGTCCATTGCTTGTATCCTTACAAAACGTAAGCAGTATGGTTTAAAAATACCGCATCCATGAACACAGTGCCGTGGTACACATTTTATAAACTAAAATAGGGAAAACAGTTGATAAGAATCACATAAAAAAAATTCCACTCCACCCATCAACAGAAAGACTTCACTGGCAAACTCTGTCAAGTGGCGCTAATGTGTTTGGGTGTGAATAAAACCAATCTGGCAACTTTGCAACCACTCTGTCTTGCTTTATTTAGTTATTTTTTATATTTTGGAGCATTTTTTCCCTCTGTCCCGAGGCTGCACTTCGGAATAGAAAAATGTGAGAAAAAGGAAGAAGAGGAAGAAGGATGGGGCAGTTGACAGCTGCAGATGAGGAGAAGTGGATACTGTGCTTGTCAGAGCAGAAGGCTTTCTGCCCAGACATGCCCAAGCACGGTCTGTGTGCTGACCGGTACGTAAGTCTGACCTCCCATGGTATAAAAAATCGGCAACAATGAGAAACGTTTTTAGCACATGACCAGCATTGCTTAGCATTATGAAACCCACTCTGACTATTTAGAATGCAGGAAATGCTATCAATACAAATATTTAATTATTTTTAGGAAAACAGCTGATAAGGCTCACATTAAACGTTTTCCACTCAACGCATCAACAGAAAGACGAGAAAGTGAAAGTAGCGCTTCACTGGCAAACTCTGTAAAGTGGAGCTAATATGTTTGGGTGTGAATTTATTTACCAATCTGGCCAATTTGCGACCACTCTATCTTGCTTTATTTAGTTATCTTTCGTATTTATAACCAGTTTTTTCTCATCGTTCCCAGGCTGCACTTTGGAATAGAAAAATGTGAGAAAAAGACAACATTTCCAGGAAAAGTGTTTCTTTCTCTTTTGGATCCATTTCACAGGGGAAAGAATTAAGGAAAGGAGAGCGAAAGAGCAGTTTCTCAAAGTCACGCTTTCATTCAGCAAGTGAGGAGGAGCGAGACAGCGGCAGAAAGAGAGGGAAGAAGAGGAAAAAGAGAAGTGGGGCAGCTGACCACGGCAGAGCAGGAGAAGTAGACACTGTGCTTGTCAGAGCAGAAGGCGGAAGTGCCTCTTTCTGGCCAGTCATGCCCATTAACGGCCTGCGTGCAGACGGGTGCATGAGTCCGACCTCCCATGGTATAAAAAAAATTGTCAACAATGAGAAATGTTTGAGCGACCTCAACATGGGAAAGGACAGGGCTCCGAAACCGCCTCGACAGGGCAAAATGGACCAGTATGCAAAGGTCATCGCCCCCCCAAGAGGAGCGCCCGGGCACCCGCTCGGATATGGATACCCTCCTCCAAGCAATTCAGGCATCCAGGACGGCGCTAGAAGGTCAGATTGGCACAGTGGTAACAGAGGTAGCGCTCCTACTCCAGGACCTCCGGAACCTAGCTGAAAGGGTCACCGAAACGGAGACACGGCTGGGCGAGACGGAAGACTCAGTACAAGACCTTCACAAAGGTATGAAGTAACTCCAATCCTCTCATAAAGACTTCCTGTGGAGGGTGGACGATGCGGAAAATAGAGCAAGACGCAACAATCTCCGCTTCGTGGGCTCTAGAGAGGGAATTGAAGGGGCAAACATGCCAGAATTTCTACACACTTGGCTATGAAGCACCTTCCAGAAAGACAAGTTCTCCTCTTGTTTCGTCATAGAAAGAGCTCACCGGGCGCTGTTGGCCTGACCACCTGTAGGGGCACAACCCAGGCCCGTGATAGCGCGCTTTCTGAACTTCCTGGATAGGGATATGATACTTAGGGAGGCCCGGAAGCTAGGGGGAATACGACATGAAAACACGCGCATAATGATTTTCCCAGACTACAGTAGGGAAGTACAAAAACAAAGACGCACTTTTGACTCCGTAAAAGCCAAATTGAGAGAACGCAAGATACAATATATGTTGCTATTCCCCGCAAAACTAAAGGTCCTGTTTTTGGGCAAATCCCAGGAGCGCCCCCGCCCCCCCCCCACGGGGCGATTGGAAACACAGACACGCAGCACGGCACCTTCAGGTGGAGCTGGCAACCTGCCCTTGTACTCGCAACACTCACTTAGACCTCAGCAACTGCAAAAGGGTCGCACCTTGGAGGCCACCCCATATGCCCCAAAGGCCACAGGCAGACGCAGACGACGCACCAGTGGATCACTTGACTCCTAGCTTTCGGCTTGCGCCCACATGTTCCGTCCCCTCGGCGGCCTGAGACGGACAACAACATCGAAAATTAAGCTGGACCTGAAAGCGGACACTCTTCCTCCGGGGAGAAGGAGGTAGTGGGCCCCTCCATGCACCCCTTGGCGGCTGAAATACTGGCGATGGAACAAGCAATGTTGGCAAAGGTCGGGGCATCCCAGAATGAACCCCCGGATTCTAACTCATGAACAAGGGCCTGCAGGGTTGGCCGTGGTTTGGACTACTGTGTTGGAGCAGGCAAGCTGGACATGCACTCCCTCTTCTCTTCATTCTTTCCTGCTTATGTCAACTCTTTCCATATTCTTTTCTCTCTTTTTCTTCTTCCATTGATATTTGCAGAGGACTGGAGTTAACCTGGTGACTGTGTTCCCTGTGGTTCCTTTGGTTTCCGCTTTACGTCTCTAACTTCATATTTTCTTGACTTTGTCTCGATGGTTCTGGGACAGCTACAGGAGTTTGAACTTGTGGCGTAAGTTGGGCAAGAGAGGGCGACAGACCTCCGCCTGCCCTAAAGTCCACTCCCCAACATATTGCCGGGGATGTGTCATGAGGGAGGGGGAGTTGGGGTGGGAGGGGAGGGGGGTTGCAGTTGTTTTATGGTTGGGAAGGTTTTTCTTGTGTTTTATTTCACGTTTGATTGGCAAACTAATCGCAGGACCGCACTGGCAGGCGTGCATGCCGTCCGCCCCCCCACTAAGGATAGTCTCGAAAACACCACTCCATGGCCTCCAATAGTTTATTCAGTTGCAGGCTTCTTGTTCTCCATGTGGTGCACCAGAAGGGTTTTCCTGAAATCTTGAAAATGCTGTATTGATACCGCCATAATGAACTAATAGTGCTATTATAGCAAGATGGTTTAATTACTTATAGCCCTTTTTTACATTTTTTATATTGGAGGTTCATTGTACTCCTTTCTTTTTATTATGTTTGTTTTAGATAATTTATGTATTTATTAATGTACTACGCACTTTCCGGAATTAACTTTGTGTCCTTTGTCTAGATGCAACACACCACTAACTTCGATGCTTTGAATGAATAATATGTGTTTAATTATTAATGTGATTCGTAATCATTAGTGAATTTTTGATGTATTTTAAACATGTGTGATTACTGTGTATTGTACTTTTTAGGTCATTCTGACCGAAATAAAGTTTACATGAACCTATTAGGAGGGGGACCCGGCAGGGATGCCCCCTGTCTCCACTGCTATTCGCCCTCACTATTGAAATAGTGGCCTGTGAGGTCCGGCAGGCAGAGGAGATACGGGGATTTCAGATATCGCAGACCGACACCCAGGAAGAAAAAATCTCGCTATATGCAGATGATATTCTGTTATTTGTAGCTCAACCGGCCACTATGGTCCCCGCACTATTCAAGCTCCTGAGTAGGTATAGCTCCTTCTCAGGTACACGATAAACTGGCATAAATCGATCCTGTATAGCCCACGACAGAAAGAGGAATGGCCCCCTCTGCCTGGCGCCCCCCAGGTCACCCAGATGGGGTTCACGTACCTGGGGCTCTACCTGACTAAAGACAGACACATATCCTATCAAAAAAACATCCAACTAGTGAATGTGAATTTTGCGGACGATGCCCTCAGATGGAAGACCCTTCTCCTCACGATATTAGGCCGAGCCGCAATGTTTAAGATGATTACATTGCCTCGTTTTTTGTATGTCCTACAGAATGAATACTTCCCCCTCCCCAGACAGACGTTTAAGGTGATAAATGCGGAAATGCGCTCTCTGCTGTGGTTGGGGAAACAACCGAGAATAGCCCTGGACACACTCCAGAGAAATCAGTATAATGGAGGGATCTCCTTGACAGCTGTGGAGGCATATTATTGGCTGAACACCTGGCGCCGATAAATGAATGGCTCCACGCATCAGCGAATCACCCGACGTATAGGCTGGAAAAGGACACCATGGCACGCTGCACCAGTTTACATTATCTGTATGGGGGTGCGGGAAAGAGGCAGTTACTCCCAGCCACGCAGATAACTATAGAAATCTGAGAAAGGGCAATGAAGATGATGGGGTGGACACATAAACCAACAAAACAGACACCGATATGGACCTGCCCATGGCTCAGGGAGCTCCAAAAACTCAGGGGGTTTAGAGGATGGGATGATATCCGGATCTCCACGTTGGGGGACCTGGTGGCAAAAGGGGAGCTTAAACCCTATTGGACCCTGGCGGCAGAGTATGGACTACGTCCTGCTCAGTTCCTCAAATATGCGCAACTGCGCCATGCCTGGAGGGCTGTAGCGGCGCTCTCCTATCCCTTGCCAGAATATGCCCCGTTGGAGGGTCGCCTGTTGCAAGAACAGATACCCAATACGTTAGTATCCCTGACATATAAGACCCTGAATAATAACACACCGGATAGATTGGGGAAACTGACAGCAACCTGGAAACAGAACTTGGGCGAGATGGACACAATAGACTGGTAAGCAGCCCTGATGCACCACAGAGAAGTCGCAATTAAATCCCGACTACGACTCATTCAATATAAGATACTACACAGGGTATATTATGATAGGGTTAGGCTACACCACATAGGTCGATCCAGTGGTCACCTCCCCAATTGGGGGAATGGAGGAGGGGGTGGATATGTATATGGCGGCGGAAAGGGTTACCTACAAAGCAAGAGGCTGTCCCTGGAAATTCTGCAGATTATGGAGAAAACTGAGAAGGTACCATGGTCTTGATGGGGGTCTTGGACCAGATTGAGGCACTGAGAGTCCTACTGACTACGGCTTTGTTCCAAGTTGTCAGAAGGCGGGCTGTGGGCCCTAGACCTGTGGGGTGTCGTTGGGGAAAAAAGAGTATTGCAGAATTATGCATTGTAGGAGGAGGCTGGATCTTGTTGGACTGATGTTCACGATGTTGTCATTGCGGATGGTGGGTGTGGGGACAGGGGCGCCTGGGTGTGTGGATAATCACCTGTGACTTGCCAGCTGTGTTTCTGTTGGTTAAAAATGCAAATAAAAATAATTAAAAAAAAAAAAAAAAACAATGAGAAATGTGTTCAGCACATGACTAGCATTGCTTAGCATTATGAAACCCACTCTGACTTTTTAGAATATAGGGAAAGCTATCAATAAAAATAAATATACATACTTGCCAACTTCAAAGACTACCTACAAAGGAGGAGATTAAGTGAACTGCAAGCAGCGCCATGTGCTAGCCAGCTGCAAGGAGAGGGCGGAAAGAAAATGTTGTGCAGTTGAACAAAACATATGGCCCATACTGAAAGGATCCATTTAGCAGGGGCAGTCAGCAGGGTGGGAACAAAGCAGCCACCAGGCGGGACAAATGAGTACTATTCACCAACCAAAATTATGGAATTAGTAAAGGCAGTCCAAGCAACCAATGAAAAGCGGTGGGCATGAGGTGGATATGTTCAAAATCCACAGTCAGAATACAGCAGGCCTCGCAGAGCAGCGCATGCGTGTTGCCTCTAGGCTTGACCTAAAATGAGCAGGGTCGTTCTGACCTACAGTGCAATCTGCCAGCAAACCAAGTGTCAGAAAGTGGGCTGTTTTTTGGGTTGTTTGTGCCCTGTTTTATGGTCTAGTGGGCCATCTTTAATTATTGATTTCTCTGATATTTCAGAAAACATTTCCTGCTGCAAGTACAAAGGAATGCAGTCTCCCATACGTTGCAGTACAGCTATACAGCATGTTTTTAGAAGTTTAAAACTGCCCTCATTTGCGAATGTGGGCCTGTGTTTTGCTTTCTTATTCGCTAATGAGGTCCAGTTTTATACTGGCACCCGTGTCCATCTACTGTCCCTGTAAAAGAGTCATATGTTGCTTGAAAAAACTACAGTAACAGAACCTTTTGAGAAAAAAACAATCCTCGTTGGGGATGCAAGATAAAATAAAACATGTGAAATGTAAGCAGTGATTGCTTCGCTGACATGGAATACCTTCAGTGTTTTTACAGTTATAATTGCAAAATTAAACAGTGTTTCTGCTAGTAAAGTTAAGGACACGAATACAGAGGCCAATATGGACCCATATCAAAGTTGTTTTTTCTGGCGGGTCTGAGACGTGACAGGAACCAGCCAACTTAACCCCCTGACTGTACGTAAATCTATGGTACATATGTTTGTGCTAGTTATTCTCAGGTTCCGTTAACATTTTGGAAGACTAGGCTATATGATTCCGAGGCTCGAATTCTACCTTTTTGGAAACCAAAATACTCCTGTGCATATATTTATGGTAATAAATAATTTTCATAACAAAAATAAAGGCTGTGAATAGTAAAGTGAAATGCCAATCAGAATCCTCCTGCCACAGATTTTTACATTCTGGGAGATAGAGGGGCCAAGAATAAGATACCTTGTGAATTCTTGAACTAGATCAGCAGAAGGAATATGGAGCCCAGGGCTGGCTTTAGGGCAGTGCGACAAGTGAGGCCACACTGGGCCCTGACCTGGAAGGGGAGGGGGCATTGACCAGGGGGAGTGGGCGTTGTGTTCTGCAATAAATTAAGATTTAAGATCACCTGCTGCAGAGTTCCTTGTGTGTCCAGCTTTCAGGCAGCAATAAAAATGTAATGACAAATCCAGTGATTAATGTTCCTGCCAGTTAGAGTTATCAGAGTTTTGTCTAGTGGCAGTATTGATTCGCCATAAAGTAGCGGAGAGGGTTAATATGCCTGCTGCAAAGAACAGATCTGTATTCTATGTTAATAGCTGAGTCGATTAGTAAAGTCAGCCTTTAGCAGCGCTTTAAAACAAATTAAATGTATGTGAGAAAAGGGCTATAGAGAGATGAGGAGCATTTTTGCCAGATGGTAATGAGGGAATCAGAGGAGGAAGTGGAGGCACCAAATAAACTTGTGGCACCGAGCGCCACCAGATCTAAAGCCTGCCCTGGTGGAGCTCATGCTAATAACAGGTTCAGAGACCGCGTCTTAGTAACATGCCTTCCCCTTGTGGGCAGGGTTCTCCGAATTACATCTCTTTTCATAGAAGTAGCTCCTCTGCCAAGCGCGGTCCACTGTATGCCCAGCTAGAGGGGCACGGTGGCCATATATGTAAACACTCCTGATTTAGGCGGAGAACGCATATGTTTTTTAAGCAAAAACAGCAACATTTTACTACAATGCACATTTTTAGTAAAATTACATTTTCGCGATACCTCCTATCTTTTTCGATATGCTGGCATTTATTAAACTCCTATGGAAAAGACACTTGAACGACTGTACTGTACCAGTCCCAATATTCATTCAATATTCTAATTTGTTCAATAATCAAATGATGGTTATTATTCAGGCTCTTTTGAAACTCAATTTTGTGTAATGTTCAACTTATTTGGCATTCAAATCCTTTTTAGTATTCATATATATTCGCTGTTCCAAGTCCCCTTAAAGTTCCCATTCATTACCTGAACATCTTGGTCTCAAAACAGGGTTCAAGAAACTCACAGTCACTTCTCCTGGAGATTCCCACCTTCAAATGAGAATGATACATATGAATCAACCCTTCTCTGGAAACTTTAGAAGAACCTTGTAGGAGAGTAGGGTCTGCTATCCTATGGTCACCCCAATTTTTGCTTTTTGCTTCACTGGTTTTCGACTTAATGTGGCTGTGGGCCTGCTAATCAGACCCCCAGCCTGCTGTTCTCTCTCTAAATTCACAGACATGTACTATAGGTACATAACCAATTTGGTACTGTACACCTTGTCAGCCCCTATCCAGTGCACATCAGGTGCCAAGTGCATAGGTGCATCCAAGGCCTACCAGCGGCTGCAGCATATCTTTTGCCACCCCTGGCTGGTACTTAAATCGACACAACTGGCTGTTCCCACAGCTGGGGCAAGGTGGTGTACTCACCCCTTGCTTAGATGTAGTATACCTATGTCTAAACCTATATCTGGACACATCTATACCTATCAGTCACTCCTATGGCAGGCCTTTACAGTCCTGGGGCAGAGTGCTTGGTTTTATGTGAGATGGTGCTCTAGCATGAGCTGAGCCTGACTGCAGTGTTGGGACCAATTCCTTAATGCTGTTCCAGTGATACTGCCATACCATATACTCTTAAGTGCATTATAGTCCTTACGGTTATTGCAACTCTGGTTTGGCTTTAGCAAAACATGTTGTGTTTGGTGTCATACACATTGGAATACTATCCCCTTGCCAGTCCTGGTAATGGGGATAGCATCCCACCCTCCTAGAGGGTGCAGGCATGTTACTTTACTAAAACGCGGTTAATCCTAACCAGAGCCCCAGCATCACAAAATGGATGCTGCTGCCACAGACACATGCCTGGCCTCCTGCTGCTGACCGAAACTCGGCAGAGGATGCCTGGACAAAGGGTTTCCTGTCACAGGGAGGTGTCACACCAACCCCAGACAGGAGATAGTGGATTGTAGCAGGGAGGGTTGAATGAAACTACACACTGCCTGGGGCGCACAAGGTGTCCCTGGGCAGATTCCAGTCAAACCGGTTCTGGGGCCATCCTGCCCCAGTCCTGGCGCGAAACTGGACAAAGGGAAAGGGGTGTAACCACCCCCTTCCCAGGTCCCACCCATAGGAGGGACCTAGGAGGTAATCCAGCCCCTTGATTTGACTTAAAAGTAGGAGCTGTGCCAATGCACATCAGATTATCCTGACTGAAACTTATGAAACGAAACTCTGGACCCTTTGACATCTCACTCCTCGTGGAAGACTGAAGAATCTCCCTTGTGGTCAAGGAGTGACCACCCTGTGCACCCTGTGTGGTCTGCCCTGTTCCCATGATGCACTGGGCCAGGGACAGTCTAATTTGCATACAGCCAGGTTCTGAAACTGGGATGGTGCAATGAGCTAAAAACGGTGTTGGATTTAGCCCTGATCTCTTGACTGGGTGAGAGTATTCTGCTTAATTCAGAGACTCTGTCCATCACCACCCCTTGTTGTAAATATTTTTGTCCACCCTAAGCGTGGAAGGGTATACTCAGATGTGAGTCCCTTGCTCATTGCACCATCAGGATTCAAGCAAGCCGGGCCGAAGACGGCTGAAATGCCAGAAACCGGTCCCCGGAAGCTTGTTTCCTTCTCAGTGTAAGAATTGGCTTTTGTAGTCTGGTCTGCCCTGTTCCCATGATGCACTGGGCCAGGGACAGTCCAATTTGCATACAGCCAGGTTCTGAAACTGGGATGGTGCAATGAGCTAAAAAACGGTGTTGGATTTAGCCCTGATCTCTTGACTGGGTGAGAGTATTCTGCTTAATTCAGAGACTCTGTCCATCACCACCCCTTGTTGTAAATATTTTTGTCCACCCTAAGCGTGGAAGGGTATACTCAGATGTGAGTCCCTTGCTCATTGCACCATCAGGATTCAAGCAAGCCGGGCCGAAGACGGCTGAAATGCCAGAAACCGGTCCCCGGAAGCTTGTTTCCTTCTCAGTGTAAGAATTGGCTTTTGTAGTCTGGTCTGCCCTGTTCCCATGATGCACTGGGCCAGGGACAGTCTAATTTGCATACAGCCAGGTTCTGAAACTGGGATGGTGCAATGAGCTAAAAAACGGTGTTGGATTTAGCCCTGATCTCTTGACTGGGTGAGAGTATTCTGCTTAATTCAGAGACTCTGTCCATCACCACCCCTTGTTGTAAATATTTTTGTCCACCCTAAGCGTGGAAGGGTATACTCAGATGTGAGTCCCTTGCTCATTGCACCATCAGGATTCAAGCAAACCGGGCCGAAGACGGCTGAAATGCCAGAAACCGGTCCCCGGAAGCTTGTTTCCTTCTCAGTGTAAGAATTGGCTTTTGTAGTCTGGTCTGCCCTGTTCCCATGATGCACTGGGCCAGGGACAGTCTAATTTGCATACAGCCAGGTTCTGAAACTGGGATGGTGCAATGAGCTAAAAAACGGTGTTGCATTTAGCCCTGATCTCTTGACTGGGTGAGAGTATTCTGCTTAATTCAGAGACTCTGTCCATCACCACCCCTTGTTGTAAATATTTTTGTCCACCCTAAGCGTGGAAGGGTATACTCAGATGTGAGTCCCTTGCTCATTGCACCATCAGGATTCAAGCAAGCCGGGCCGAAGACGGCTGAAATGCCAGAAACCGGTCCCCGGAAGCTTGTTTCCTTCTCAGTGTAAGAATTGGCTTTTGTAGTCTGGTCTGCCCTGTTCCCATGATGCACTGGGCCAGGGACAGTCTAATTTGCATACAGCCAGGTTCTGAAACTGGGATGGTGCAATGAGCTAAAAAACGGTGTTGGATTTAGCCCTGATCTCTTGACTGGGTGAGAGTATTCTGCTTAATTCAGAGACTCTGTCCATCACCACCCCTTGTTGTAAATATTTTTGTCCACCCTAAGCGTGGAAGGGTATACTCAGATGTGAGTCCCTTGCTCATTGCACCATCAGGATTCAAGCAAGCTGGGCCGAAGACGGCTGAAATGCCAGAAACCGGTCCCCGGAAGCTTGTTTCCTTCTCAGTGTAAGAATTGGCTTTTGTAGTCTGGTCTGCCCTGTTCCCATGATGCACTGGGCCAGGGACAGTCCAATTTGCATACAGCCAGGTTCTGAAACTGGGATGGTGCAATGAGCTAAAAAACGGTGTTGGATTTAGCCCTGATCTCTTGACTGGGTGAGAGTATTCTGCTTAATTCAGAGACTCTGTCCATCACCACCCCTTGTTGTAAATATTTTTGTCCACTCTAAGCGTGGAAGGGTATACTCAGATGTGAGTCCCTTGCTCATTGCACCATCAGGATTCAAGCAAGCCGGGCCGAAGACGGCTGAAATGCCAGAAACCGTTCCCCGGAAGCTTGTTTCCTTCTCAGTGTAAGAATTGGCTTTTGTAGTCTGGTCTGCCCTGTTCCCATGATGCACTGGGCCAGGGACAGTCTAATTTGCATACAGCCAGGTTCTGAAACTGGGATGGTGCAATGAGCTAAAAAACGGTGTTGGATTTAGCCCTGATCTCTTGACTGGGTGAGAGTATTCTGCTTAATTCAGAGACTCTGTCCATCACCACCCCTTGTTGTAAATATTTTTGTCCACCCTAAGCGTGGAAGGGTATACTCAGATGTGAGTCCCTTGCTCATTGCACCATCAGGATTCAAGCAAACCGGGCCGAAGACGGCTGAAATGCCAGAAACCGGTCCCCGGAAGCTTGTTTCCTTCTCAGTGTAAGAATTGGCTTTTGTAGTCTGGTCTGCCCTGTTCCCATGATGCACTGGGCCAGGGACAGTCTAATTTGCATACAGCCAGGTTCTGAAACTGGGATGGTGCAATGAGCTAAAAAACGGTGTTGGATTTAGCCCTGATCTCTTGACTGGGTGAGAGTATTCTGCTTAATTCAGAGACTCTGTCCATCACCACCCCTTGTTGTAAATATTTTTGTCCACCCTAAGCGTGGAAGGGTATACTCAGATGTGAGTCCCTTGCTCATTGCACCATCAGGATTCAAGCAAGCCGGGCCGAAGACGGCTGAAATGCCAGAAACCGGTCCCCGGAAGCTTGTTTCCTTCTCAGTGTAAGAATTGGCTTTTGTAGTCTGGTCTGCCCTGTTCCCATGATGCACTGGGCCAGGGACAGTCTAATTTGCATACAGCCAGGTTCTGAAACTGGGATGGTGCAATGAGCTAAAAAACGGTGTTGGATTTAGCCCTGATCTCTTGACTGGGTGAGAGTATTCTGCTTAATTCAGAGACTCTGTCCATCACCACCCCTTGTTGTAAATATTTTTGTCCACCCTAAGCGTGGAAGGGTATACTCAGATGTGAGTCCCTTGCTCATTGCACCATCAGGATTCAAGCAAGCCGGGCCGAAGACGGCTGAAATGCCAGAAACCGGTCCCCGGAAGCTTGTTTCCTTCTCAGTGTAAGAATTGGCTTTTGTAGTCTGGTCTGCCCTGTTCCCATGATGCACTGGGCCAGGGACAGTCCAATTTGCATACAGCCAGGTTCTGAAACTGGGATGGTGCAATGAGCTAAAAAACGGTGTTGGATTTAGCCCTGATCTCTTGACTGGGTGAGAGTATTCTGCTTAATTCAGAGACTCTGTCCATCACCACCCCTTGTTGTAAATATTTTTGTCCACCCTAAGCGTGGAAGGGTATACTCAGATGTGAGTCCCTTGCTCATTGCACCATCAGGATTCAAGCAAGCCGGGCCGAAGACGGCTGAAATGCCAGAAACCGGTCCCCGGAAGCTTGTTTCCTTCTCAGTGTAAGAATTGGCTTTTGTAGTCTGGTCTGCCCTGTTCCCATGATGCACTGGGCCAGGGACAGTCTAATTTGCATACAGCCAGGTTCTGAAACTGGGATGGTGCAATGAGCTAAAAAACGGTGTTGGATTTAGCCCTGATCTCTTGACTGGGTGAGAGTATTCTGCTTAATTCAGAGACTCTGTCCATCACCACCCCTTGTTGTAAATATTTTTGTCCACCCTAAGCGTGGAAGGGTATACTCAGATGTGAGTCCCTTGCTCATTGCACCATCAGGATTCAAGCAAGCCGGGCCGAAGACGGCTGAAATGCCAGAAACCGGTCCCCGGAAGCTTGTTTCCTTCTCAGTGTAAGAATTGGCTTTTGTAGTCTGGTCTGCCCTGTTCCCATGATGCACTGGGCCAGGGACAGTCTAATTTGCATACAGCCAGGTTCTGAAACTGGGATGGTGCAATGAGCTAAAAAACGGTGTTGGATTTAGCCCTGATCTCTTGACTGGGTGAGAGTATTCTGCTTAATTCAGAGACTCTGTCCATCACCACCCCTTGTTGTAAATATTTTTGTCCACCCTAAGCGTGGAAGGGTATACTCAGATGTGAGTCCCTTGCTCATTGCACCATCAGGATTCAAGCAAGCCGGGCCGAAGACGGCTGAAATGCCAGAAACCGGTCCCCGGAAGCTTGTTTCCTTCTCAGTGTAAGAATTGGCTTTTGCAGTCTGGTCTGCCCTGTTCCCATGATGCACTGGGCCAGGGACAGTCTAATTTGCATACAGCCAGGTTCTGAAACTGGGATGGTGCAATGAGCTAAAAAACGGTGTTGGATTTAGCCCTGATCTCTTGACTGGGGGAGAGTATTCTGCTTAATTCAGAGACTCTGTCCATCACCACCCCTTGTTGTAAATATTTTTGTCCACCCTAAGCGTGGAAGGGTATACTCAGATGTGAGTCCCTTGCTCATTGCACCATCAGGATTCAAGCAAGCCGGGCCGAAGACGGCTGAAATGCCAGAAACCGGTCCCCGGAAGCTTGTTTCCTTCTCAGTGTAAGAATTGGCTTTTGTAGTCTGGTCTGCCCTGTTCCCATGATGCACTGGGCCAGGGACAGTCCAATTTGCATACAGCCAGGTTCTGAAACTGGGATGGTGCAATGAGCTAAAAAACGGTGTTGGATTTAGCCCTGATCTCTTGACTGGGTGAGAGTATTCTGCTTA
This sequence comes from Lissotriton helveticus, assembly GCF_964261635.1. Taxonomy (NCBI): domain Eukaryota; kingdom Metazoa; phylum Chordata; class Amphibia; order Caudata; family Salamandridae; genus Lissotriton; species Lissotriton helveticus. Next base: position 1,223,878,751 of record NC_136065.1, read on the forward strand.
ATTCAGAGACTCTGTCCATCACCACCCCTTGTTGTAAATATTTTTGTCCACCCTAAGCGTGGAAGGGTATACTCAGATGTGAGTCCCTTGCTCATTGCACCATCAGGATTCAAGCAAGCCGGGCCGAAGACGGCTGAAATGCCAGAAACCGGTCCCCGGAAGCTTGTTTCCTTCTCAGTGTAAGAATTGGCTTTTGTAGTCTGGTCTGCCCTGTTCCCATGATGCACTGGGCCAGGGACAGTCTAATTTGCATACAGCCAGGTTCTGAAACTGGGATGGTGCAATGAGCTAAAAAACGGTGTTGGATTTAGCCCTGATCTCTTGACTGGGTGAGAGTATTCTGCTTAATTCAGAGACTCTGTCCATCACCACCCCTTGTTGTAAATATTTTTGTCCACCCTAAGCGTGGAAGGGTATACTCAGATGTGAGTCCCTTGCTCATTGCACCATCAGGATTCAAGCAAACCGGGCCGAAGACGGCTGAAATGCCAGAAACCGGTCCCCGGAAGCTTGTTTCCTTCTCAGTGTAAGAATTGGCTTTTGTAGTCTGGTCTGCCCTGTTCCCATGATGCACTGGGCCAGGGACAGTCTAATTTGCATACAGCCAGGTTCTGAAACTGGGATGGTGCAATGAGCTAAAAAACGGTGTTGGATTTAGCCCTGATCTCTTGACTGGGTGAGAGTATTCTGCTTAATTCAGAGACTCTGTCCATCACCACCCCTTGTTGTAAATATTTTTGTCCACCCTAAGCGTGGAAGGGTATACTCAGATGTGAGTCCCTTGCTCATTGCACCATCAGGATTCAAGCAAGCCGGGCCGAAGACGGCTGAAATGCCAGAAACCGGTCCCCGGAAGCTTGTTTCCTTCTCAGTGTAAGAATTGGCTTTTGTAGTCTGGTCTGCCCTGTTCCCATGATGCACTGGGCCAGGGACAGTCTAATTTGCATACAGCCAGGTTCTGAAACTGGGATGGTGCAATGAGCTAAAAAACGGTGTTGGATTTAGCCCTGATCTCTTGACTGGGTGAGAGTATTCTGCTTAATTCAGAGACTCTGTCCATCACCACCCCTTGTTGTAAATATTTTTGTCCACCCTAAGCGTGGAAGGGTATACTCAGATGTGAGTCCCTTGCTCATTGCACCATCAGGATTCAAGCAAGCCGGGCCGAAGACGGCTGAAATGCCAGAAACCGGTCCCCGGAAGCTTGTTTCCTTCTCAGTGTAAGAATTGGCTTTTGTAGTCTGGTCTGCCCTGTTCCCATGATGCACTGGGCCAGGGACAGTCCAATTTGCATACAGCCAGGTTCTGAAACTGGGATGGTGCAATGAGCTAAAAAACGGTGTTGGATTTAGCCCTGATCTCTTGACTGGGTGAGAGTATTCTGCTTAATTCAGAGACTCTGTCCATCACCACCCCTTGTTGTAAATATTTTTGTCCACCCTAAGCGTGGAAGGGTATACTCAGATGTGAGTCCCTTGCTCATTGCACCATCAGGATTCAAGCAAGCCGGGCCGAAGACGGCTGAAATGCCAGAAACCGGTCCCCGGAAGCTTGTTTCCTTCTCAGTGTAAGAATTGGCTTTTGTAGTCTGGTCTGCCCTGTTCCCATGATGCACTGGGCCAGGGACAGTCCAATTTGCATACAGCCAGGTTCTGAAACTGGGATGGTGCAATGAGCTAAAAAACGGTGTTGGATTTAGCCCTGATCTCTTGACTGGGTGAGAGTATTCTGCTTAATTCAGAGACTCTGTCCATCACCACCCCTTGTTGTAAATATTTTTGTCCACCCTAAGCGTGGAAGGGTATACTCAGATGTGAGTCCCTTGCTCATTGCACCATCAGGATTCAAGCAAGCCGGGCCGAAGACGGCTGAAATGCCAGAAACCGGTCCCCGGAAGCTTGTTTCCTTCTCAGTGTAAGAATTGGCTTTTGTAGTCTGGTCTGCCCTGTTCCCATGATGCACTGGGCCAGGGACAGTCTAATTTGCATACAGCCAGGTTCTGAAACTGGGATGGTGCAATGAGCTAAAAAACGGTGTTGGATTTAGCCCTGATCTCTTGACTGGGTGAGAGTATTCTGCTTAATTCAGAGACTCTGTCCATCACCACCCCTTGTTGTAAATATTTTTGTCCACCCTAAGCGTGGAAGGGTATACTCAGATGTGAGTCCCTTGCTCATTGCACCATCAGGATTCAAGCAAACCGGGCCGAAGACGGCTGAAATGCCAGAAACCGGTCCCCGGAAGCTTGTTTCCTTCTCAGTGTAAGAATTGGCTTTTGTAGTCTGGTCTGCCCTGTTCCCATGATGCACTGGGCCAGGGACAGTCTAATTTGCATACAGCCAGGTTCTGAAACTGGGATGGTGCAATGAGCTAAAAAACGGTGTTGGATTTAGCCCTGATCTCTTGACTGGGTGAGAGTATTCTGCTTAATTCAGAGACTCTGTCCATCACCACCCCTTGTTGTAAATATTTTTGTCCACCCTAAGCGTGGAAGGGTATACTCAGATGTGAGTCCCTTGCTCATTGCACCATCAGGATTCAAGCAAGCCGGGCCGAAGACGGCTGAAATGCCAGAAACCGGTCCCCGGAAGCTTGTTTCCTTCTCAGTGTAAGAATTGGCTTTTGTAGTCTGGTCTGCCCTGTTCCCATGATGCACTGGGCCAGGGACAGTCTAATTTGCATACAGCCAGGTTCTGAAACTGGGATGGTGCAATGAGCTAAAAAACGGTGTTGGATTTAGCCCTGATCTCTTGACTGGGTGAGAGTATTCTGCTTAATTCAGAGACTCTGTCCATCACCACCCCTTGTTGTAAATATTTTTGTCCACCCTAAGCGTGGAAGGGTATACTCAGATGTGAGTCCCTTGCTCATTGCACCATCAGGATTCAAGCAAGCCGGGCCGAAGACGGCTGAAATGCCAGAAACCGGTCCCCGGAAGCTTGTTTCCTTCTCAGTGTAAGAATTGGCTTTTGTAGTCTGGTCTGCCCTGTTCCCATGATGCACTGGGCCAGGGACAGTCCAATTTGCATACAGCCAGGTTCTGAAACTGGGATGGTGCAATGAGCTAAAAAACGGTGTTGGATTTAGCCCTGATCTCTTGACTGGGTGAGAGTATTCTGCTTAATTCAGAGACTCTGTCCATCACCACCCCTTGTTGTAAATATTTTTGTCCACCCTAAGCGTGGAAGGGTATACTCAGATGTGAGTCCCTTGCTCATTGCACCATCAGGATTCAAGCAAGCCGGGGCGAAGACGGCTGAAATGCCAGAAACCGGTCCCCGGAAGCTTGTTTCCTTCTCAGTGTAAGAATTGGCTTTTGTAGTCTGGTCTGCCCTGTTCCCATGATGCACTGGGCCAGGGACAGTCTAATTTGCATACAGCCAGGTTCTGAAACTGGGATGGTGCAATGAGCTAAAAAACGGTGTTGGATTTAGCCCTGATCTCTTGACTGGGTGAGAGTATTCTGCTTAATTCAGAGACTCTGTCCATCACCACCCCTTGTTGTAAATATTTTTGTCCACCCTAAGCGTGGAAGGGTATACTCAGATGTGAGTCCCTTGCTCATTGCACCATCAGGATTCAAGCAAGCCGGGCCGAAGACGGCTGAAATGCCAGAAACCGGTCCCCGGAAGCTTTTTTCCTTCTCAGTGTAAGAATTGGCTTTTGTAGTCTGGTCTGCCCTGTTCCCATGATGCACTGGGCCAGGGACAGTCTAATTTGCATACAGCCAGGTTCTGAAACTGGGATGGTGCAATGAGCTAAAAAACGGTGTTGGATTTAGCCCTGATCTCTTGACTGGGTGAGAGTATTCTGCTTAATTCAGAGACTCTGTCCATCACCACCCCTTGTTGTAAATATTTTTGTCCACCCTAAGCGTGGAAGGGTATACTCAGATGTGAGTCCCTTGCTCATTGCACCCATCAGGATTCAAGCAAGCCGGGCCGAAGACGGCTGAAATGCCAGAAACCGGTCCCCGGAAGCTTGTTTCCTTCTCAGTGTAAGAATTGGCTTTTGTAGTCTGGTCTGCCCTGTTCCCATGATGCACTGGGCCAGGGACAGTCTAATTTGCATACAGCCAGGTTCTGAAACTGGGATGGTGCAATGAGCTAAAAAACGGTGTTGGATTTAGCCCTGATCTCTTGACTGGGGGAGAGTATTCTGCTTAATTCAGAGACTCTGTCCATCACCACCCCTTGTTGTAAATATTTTTGTCCACCCTAAGCGTGGAAGGGTATACTCAGATGTGAGTCCCTTGCTCATTGCACCATCAGGATTCAAGCAAGCCGGGCCGAAGACGGCTGAAATGCCAGAAACCGGTCCCCGGAAGCTTGTTTCCTTCTCAGTGTAAGAATTGGCTTTTGTAGTCTGGTCTGCCCTGTTCCCATGATGCACTGGGCCAGGGACAGCCTAATTTGCATACAGCCAGGTTCTGAAACTGGGATGGTGCAATGAGCTAAAAAACGGTGTTGGATTTAGCCCTGATCTCTTGACTGGGTGAGAGTATTCTGCTTAATTCAGAGACTCTGTCCATCACCACCCCTTGTTGTAAATATTTTTGTCCACCCTAAGCGTGGAAGGGTATACTCAGATGTGAGTCCCTTGCTCATTGCACCATCAGGATTCAAGCAAGCCGGGCCGAAGACGGCTGAAATGCCAGAAACCGGTCCCCGGAAGCTTGTTTCCTTCTCAGTGTAAGAATTGGCTTTTGTAGTCTGGTCTGCCCTGTTCCCATGATGCACTGGGCCAGGGACAGTCTAATTTGCATACAGCCAGGTTCTGAAACTGGGATGGTGCAATGAGCTAAAAAACGGTGTTGGATTTAGCCCTGATCTCTTGACTGGGTGAGAGTATTCTGCTTAATTCAGAGACTCTGTCCATCACCACCCCTTGTTGTAAATATTTTTGTCCACCCTAAGCGTGGAAGGGTATACTCAGATGTGAGTCCCTTGCTCATTGCACCATCAGGATTCAAGCAAGCCGGGCCGAAGACGGCTGAAATGCCAGAAACCGGTCCCCGGAAGCTTGTTTCCTTCTCAGTGTAAGAATTGGCTTTTGTAGTCTGGTCTGCCCTGTTCCCATGATGCACTGGGCCAGGGACAGTCTAATTTGCATACAGCCAGGTTCTGAAACTGGGATGGTGCAATGAGCTAAAAAACGGTGTTGGATTTAGCCCTGATCTCTTGACTGGGTGAGAGTATTCTGCTTAATTCAGAGACTCTGTCCATCACCACCCCTTGTTGTAAATATTTTTGTCCACCCTAAGCGTGGAAGGGTATACTCAGATGTGAGTCCCTTGCTCATTGCACCATCAGGATTCAAGCAAGCCGGGCCGAAGACGGCTGAAATGCCAGAAACCGGTCCCCGGAAGCTTGTTTCCTTCTCAGTGTAAGAATTGGCTTTTGTAGTCTGGTCTGCCCTGTTCCCATGATGCACTGGGCCAGGGACAGTCTAATTTGCATACAGCCAGGTTCTGACACTGGGATGGTGCAATGAGCTAAAAAACGGTGTTGGATTTAGCCCTGATCTCTTGACTGGGTGAGAGTATTCTGCTTAATTCAGAGACTCTGTCCATCACCACCCCTTGTTGTAAATATTTTTGTCCACCCTAAGCGTGGAAGGGTATACTCAGATGTGAGTCCCTTGCTCATTGCACCATCAGGATTCAAGCAAGCCGGGCCGAAGACGGCTGAAATGCCAGAAACCGGTCCCCGGAAGCTTGTTTCCTTCTCAGTGTAAGAATTGGCTTTTGTAGTCTGGTCTGCCCTGTTCCCATGATGCACTGGGCCAGGGACAGTCTAATTTGCATACAGCCAGGTTCTGACACTGGGATGGTGCAATGAGCTAAAAAACTGTGTTGGATTTAGCCCTGATCTCTTGACTGGGTGAGAGTATTCTGCTTAATTCAGAGAATCTGTCCATCACCACCCCTTGTTGTAAACACCCTGTGCAAACAGGCACCATCCAGCACCTCGACGTTTGCTTTGTTGCAGTTCCCGCCGGAACTTGAGCAACAGAGATCGACAAGACCCAGTGTGCCTGCCTTCTAACAGCCCGATCCACAGTCCCTGCAGAGCTGAGACCCGTGGAGGCGACCTGAAGCGTGGAAGCGGCCATCTCGGAGAAACAACGAAGCGCTGACCGTGCAGCATCCAAGGCCCCCTCTAAGCTGTGCATTGGAGTCTGAGAAGCTCCAGCCCCGAGCAGCTTGTGCACCGAAGCTCACCCCTCCACACTCGACGAGTGCTGCGTGGGGCCCTTTTGCATCTTTCTGCTTGACGCGTTGGTCCGGTCGCTTGCCTGTTGGCTAGTGGCCCCAGTACCAATGAAACCTTGAATTTACACAGCTAGTCTGGTTGCTCCAGACTGGCACTCGCTCCCCTGAAAAGGAGCACCCGCTCAGACCTTGCTGGTCCGAGTGTTAAGCCATCTTTGATTCCTGCGTGGGTTGCATTTGCCAAGGCCTGTTGACTTCGATCTTGAAGCCGACACTGCTGACAGTGAGAGCCTTCATGGGACAGCTCGTGATTCACTCCAGGACATCCTCGGTGCCCCAGAGACCATGTGGCAGTGGAGAGAAGCTACATGACATCGGCCTGATTGCGCCCGACATTGCCTGGTTCCTTCCTGGTTCCTTCCTGGTCACTGGCCAGTGACCCAGACTCTGTCCCCTCTGCTTTCAGGTACTCTACAACTTCAATCCACCCTTGGATCGCACCGGACACTTCTCTTCTGGACGCCTGCAGCATCTTCATCTCCAGGCACCCTAGATCTTCGTGACGAAACCCGACACACCTTGGCACCTGTGCACCCGCTTCCTGTGGGTGAGGTAACTCTTGAACGCCGGTGCTCCTGTAGTGTTTTACACCTCTAGTGTCTAAGTCTAAAGTTTTGTCCTCCTAGGCCAGTCGGAAGACTCTTAAAACTGTAACTCGATAACTTTTACGCACCATTGACTTTGCATTGGTGCATGCCTGTGCTTTCTGCACTGCACCCGAATTCCGCGGGCTACTCCCGCCCTAACTGCTGTTAGTGCATCGTAGTCCAAGCGATTCCCAAGGCCCTAGGCCTTACCCCAGATCGATTAGTGATTGTTATACCACTTTATTGATATATGGTTTGAGTGGCCACCGGCCTCATCCAAAACGTGCAACTTGTCTATGTTTAACTGTGCTTTTATTTAAACGCTTGTGCTTCATTGCTCATAAAGAATAGTGGGGATTATTCTAAGAATAAATACATATATTGTGATAATATATAACTTGTGTGGTGTCCTTTCATTTGATATTACAGGATTGTATATGGTAAAACAGCTCGCTTTACTCGCCCTTTGAAGTTAAGCCTTTAAGGCTGCTTAGTCCATGCTACCCCTAGGATAGCTTGTCTATAAGGTTGACTTACAACCACCACCATAAGGGATTGTTTGGACTGAAATAAGGTGCCCCCAGAACTGGAGACATCATACATCAGGCCAACTTCTCACAAACCTCAAACTCCCTCCCCCTTCCAATCTTCCGTATGACCCCATGCCACACTGCCGTTAAAAAGGAACTTCAGACTCTCCTCTTTGGAAGACACTTGGGCTAAATCTATGATCTCCCCATACATGCCCAACTATCTCTTCCCCACGATCTCTGCACAGTATCTCTAACATTTTCTCATTGTGAATGCTGGTAAATGTTTGTACTCTCTCCTCTGCTCTTCTGGCCTCTGCTCCTCGACTCCCTGTATGCCACAGGGTCACCTTTGCCACTCCAGACGCTGCTGTCATGCTGGTATTACCCAACATGAGAGAAGCACTGTGATTGGTGTGAGCGCCCTAGTTAGGTGCACACTAAGGGACTATGACCATCTGCTTGTTCTCCACCCGTCTGTAAAGCACAGCTCTGTTGGAGAGATCTAAGTGTGCCTGAAGGTGTGGCCGGCCGAAGACGGCCGGACAAACTGTCATGCGCACTTGAAGCAGTGCCACCACTCATCCTCTTTCCTGCGACTGTGCCAACGTGTCAGAATGGATGGCCCACCCTCGGCTCAGCTTCAGGAAGTAAGCTAGGAAAAATAAAATGATAATAACCTTTGTTAGTATCATTTTATTTTCCATCTTTCACTGCTTCTTCCATAAACCAGTTTTGAGGAGTCTGGTCTGGAGGGTTTGGGGCAGGGGAGTACAGTCTGTATATATACTCACCTGACTGGGCTGCTGGAGGGGACGCAGTAAGATTTTGGACCTTTTCTTGGAGGACCGACGACCCTATCGAACTTTTTCTCCATTGAAAGGGTGCACAGAGCGCCAGTGTCGGCCCCCTCCATGTTCCCCACTGAGAGAAGATATTTGCACACTCCTCAGTTATATATGGAGATGCAATGCTGCAAGTAACTAAGAGGGCGGGTTCAATCCAGACCGAAAATACTGCCCTATTCTTTTTCTGGATTATACACAGACGCTGCGGCATCAAGGGAGGTCACTTGAAGTAGTTCAAAAATTGAGAGCTATTGGAGTCAAATATCCGCTGCTTTTCATTGTGAGGCTAAGGGTGGTAGACTATGACCCTTCCCTGCCTTAACGGATTCATACCGAGCATGGGACTGGATTGATAGTGAAGGTCACAGCTGCAGTGCTAACAGAAGCTTGCTGGGCCAGGGCCAATCTGATTCTGTGGCAGGAGGTGAAGGGAGATTAAGAAGCCTGTTCCCCAGTGGGCAGAGAAAGGACAGTCAGGACAGGACATTGCCCCAGCAGTATTGGGTCTCTTCAAAGAGCTGTTATGCAGTGTCTCCACAACAATATTTGTAGCCTAATCATAAAGATGTTTCCAATAAAAGAGAATGAAAATGAAGCCATTGTCTTGTTAAACAGTCTCCAGGGTCCGCTGATAATCCCTCTGGCCTTTAAGATGATCTTTATTCCTTTTCAGACCCTCTTGCTGTTGGTTCTCACCCGCCGTCATCGGAAAAGAAGAGGAAAACTGGCACTCTCCAGTGCTGGGGAAATTCCAAGATGCTGCAGCAGACAACAGTGTGTTTGAATCCTCATCAGATCTTAAACATGTGATCTTGCAAAGTAAAAGGGCGCACGTCACAGGAATGGAATTCAACATCCTCTTGCTTTGTAGAGGACGCTTGCAGTCAAAATCATCCAACACCATCTCCGCAGAAAACTCACATACAAGCAGAGGTAAGCTACACCCTCTCCTCAGAGTTCTTCATTTAAGTTTAGATTTAAAGAGCATCTTTCTGTACAGTCCCTCTCACCCCCGGATTCAGAGGTCACTTTTATCTCTTCAATCAATCAATCAATCAGGACATTTGTAAAGCGCACTACTTAACCGTGAGGGTCTCAAGGCGCTGAGAGGGGAGGGGGGGGATGGGGATGCTGCAACAGCTCGAATAGCCAGGTCTTGAGGAGTCTTCTGAAGGTTAGCAGGTCCTGGGTCTGCCGTAGGAGGATGTGGAGGGTGTTCCAGGTCTTGGTGGCGAGGTGGGAGAACGATTTGCTGCCGGAGGTCACTCTCAGGATGCGGGGGACTGTGGAGAGGGCGAGGTCGGTGGAGCGGAGCTGGCAGTTGGGGGTGTAGAAGCTGAGTCGTCCGTTGAGGTATGCTGGTCCGGTGTCGTGTCGTGCCTTGTGTGCGTGTGTGAGGAGCTTCAAGGTGATCTTCTTGTTGACTGGGAGCCAGTGCAGGTCTCTCAGGTGGGGTGTGATGTGGCTGCGGCGAGGGATGTTGAGGGTCAGGCGAGCAGAGGCGTTTTGAATGCTCTGGAGTTGTTTCAGGAGTTTGGCCGAGGCTCCAGCGTAGAGGGCGTTTCCGTAATCCAACCTGCTGCTGACGTGGGCCTGGGTGACTGTTCTTCTTGCTTCGGTGGGGATGTACCTGTAGATCTTGCAGAGCATGCGGAGGGTGTTGAAGCAGGAGGATGAGACAGCGTTGACCTGCTTTGTCATGGAGAGAGTAGAGTCGAGGATGAACCCTAGGTTGCGTGCGTGGTCGGTGGGTGTTGGAGCTGTTCCCAGTGCGGTCAGCCACCAAGAGTCGTCCCAGGCCGAGGGGGTGGAGCCGAGGATGAGGACTTCCGTCTTGTCCGAGTTTAGCTTCAGTCAGCTGTTCTTCATCCAGTCAGCGACGGCCTTCATTTCTTCGTGGAGGTTGGTTTTGGCGGTGAAGGGGTCCTTAGTGAGGGAGAGGATCAGCTGGGTGTCGTCGGTGTAGGAGATGATGTTGAGGTCATGCAGTCGAGCGGTGTGGGCGAGCGGTGCCATGTAGATGAGCCCTGGGGTACACCGCAGATGATCTCGGTGGCTTCGGAGCAGAAAGGGGGGTTGCGGACGCTCTGGGTTCTGCTGGAGAGGAAGGAGGTGGTCCGGTCCAGAGCCTTGTCTTGGATCCCGGCGTCGTGGAGGTGTGTGCGTAGGGTGTGGTGGATGAGGGCCGCCTTTTCTCTGTTGTCCAGCAAGGCCCTGATGTCATCGGTGGCGGCGATGAGGGCAGTTTCAGTGCTGTGGTTGCTGAGGAACCTGGACTGGGATGGGTCCAGGATGCTGCTCTCCTCGAGGTAGTTGGTCAGTTGTCTGTTGACGGTCTTCTCGATGACTTTCGCTGCTTCCCTTGAGCTGAGAGGCAAATCTTTTCTGTCCACAAGGCTGCTTACCATAAGTTGAGAGATTACGCTGCTCTCTCCAGAGACCTGCATTACTTGACTTGAGATGTTATAGGCCTCTCGCCAGGAAGCCTCCTACACCATATTCAGAGATCACCATCCTCTCCTCAGAGAGAGACCGCTCATGAGTTAGGAAGCTAGAATCTACTCTCTAGGTAGCTATCTTCCATTAGGTGAGAGGTCCCCACGCCTTCAAAGAACTCTTTTAAAGGTCTGCCTTTAGAACTGCCTTTAGTAAAGTCATAAGACACATCCTTCCATCAGATTGCCAGTGAAGTGAGGTGGTTACTATACAACCTTCCGCATGCTTCTGGGCCTGAGTTTTGAATTCACCACCCTTCTTTAAGAGAGATGCGACGCTTGAGTTCAGAGTTCACCATCCTCCCTGCAGACAGACTCCTTGTGTCAGCTCAGAGTTCCTAGTCTTTCATTCAGAGATCCTGTGTCCCACTGTTCAATGGTCACCATCTACACCCCTTTGAAGAGAGAGTACCCCAACGTGAATCTTTCCCATGAACTTCACTGGCATGACAGTGCACTATTGTACATGTAAATCTGGTTTTCCGGCCAGAGAGGTGAATGTAAACAAAACACAAAGGGGCATATTTACAAGCCCCTAGCGCTACAGGAATGTCACTTTTAAAGACGTTTTATGTGGCAATAGAGGCTTCGCCTTATTCACAACGCAGCATTAACGCTGCCTTGTAAATAAGGCACTCTTTCAAGCTATACTTATTATGAAAGGGGTGAGCAATGGGTGTTGCAGTGGGCATTCCACCGCAACACCCATAAAATTTGACGGTGCCTACTATTTAAAAGGGTGGAGTAAATAGGAGGCAGCGCCAAAATAAAGACCAGAGAATCCTGGTTATAACATGGCGAAACAAGGAGAAATGCTTTATTTCTCCTCATTTTTGCTGTTTCTGTGTGTGCTGCATTGTGCAGCACACACAGAAACAGCAAAACACCATGAATAATTGTTTATGTGCAGGAACGTGTCCCTTCCTACACATAAACAATCATTACAAAATTGACGATTTGCAGCTTCTATGTGGGCTGCACAATGCAGCAAACATAGAAGTTACACATCGCCATTTGTGATTGTTAATGTGCAAGAAGGAACAGCTTCCTGTACATAAACAATCATTCCCTCAATGCAGGCCCCCTTCCACTATGGTGCAAGGGGGCCCGCATTGGTGCTAGACAGCTTACTTTAGCACCAGCACAGGGAGAAATGCAAGGAAGTACCGTATTATTGTAAATACAGTGCATCCCAGTGACGTAGTGCGACATTAGCAATTTTGGAGCTAACCCGCGATCCTCAGCGTGCTTGTAAATATGCTCCGAAGAGTCGTGAAATGACCGCTAGTCTGGGATTCCATTTGCTGTCCATCGCACTGTGGCAAACGATCTTACATTTCATTATAAGACTCCCTGTGGTTCATCATTAAGGCTGTAGAACTTCTTCTTCTCCTTATCACACTCACATCTGTAGGTGAGGAGTATAAAGCTATGACGGGCTGTGCCTCTAGCTGCAATGAGGCTTCCTCAGTAGAACTGCTTGTCACAGTTACAGAAAGGAGAAATACCGCTGGCTGTGGGTGGCAAGATCCTTGAGCTGAGGACAGTGTGTTTGTATCCTCAGAAAATCATAAATATGTGATCTTGCAAAAGAAAAAAGCATACAGAGCACAGTAAAAGTGATAATCCTGCTGCTGGGTGATGGACTCCTTCTCTTTAGCCGTTCGTCTTCTCAATTTAGGAAGCTTGCTTCCTTGCCTACAAAGGTCAGCTGCATCTCTGCAGATGACCTACTTAAATTCAGTGGTAACCCATCCACACTGCAGAGAGACCTTTCTACAGATTCAGAAGTCATCACATTCTCTCCAAGGTATCCCCTCCCTTATATTCTGAATCACATTTAACATTAGCAGCTTCTCTTGGCATCCAAGGTGACCTTCTTCTCTTTAGAAATTTGAGAGTTGACTGTGTGCTCTCCAGAGATCGGCACCCCTTGGCTTGAGAGAGTATGCATGGGTAAATAATTTTAAAAAAGTGAATTATTTTATTTGTCTTTACTCATTGAAACATCTCTAAATGCAATCATTGATGCCGAGCAGCAGAACCTTCAGAATTGGTTGAGGAAACACGTTGGGATATCACAGTGTAAGTCTGGACTACAGAGGAACGTTGCAGATAATGAATCGACATTATATTTTGATAGGGACACGAGTCAGGTACATCGTTGCTCTCCAAAACCTCTTTTGTGAGCTACGCCCACTCTCTATATTCTTCTGGAAACTTCCATCAGTGCAGTCCATGGGACATCTACGATCCTCTGCCACTGGGGCTTGGCACACTTTTAGTTATGCTTCTGAAATCCTACATTTTTGTGTTATTCTTTAGTCTTATCAAAATGTCACCTGAGGCAATTTTACGTAACATTTTTTAGGCAGAGTACAACTTGCCGAAGACATCTCACAATATATCTGAGGGAGAGTGGTTTACAACGAAAATGTCTTGCAGAAAGACAATTTGTGTTAGTGCTAGTTTCCTATTTTATTTGGTGAGTTGTTTTCACATGAGGGGTGCGTTTGACATTTCCTTCTGACATTGTTATTGTGTGTAATGCCAGACAATGTTTATGGAATTTACCAAATTCTGTGTAGAAAAATTGATACACTGTCGCACATCTCTGCTTGTATGGGAATCTCCGTCCGAAGAATACAGAGGCCAGCATCAAGACATCAAAGAGCTGACCATCCTTGAATCCATTGGCCCCAGTCTTCAGAGATCTGACTTCCCTTGAATCCAGAGGCCCCACTTATTCATCAAAGGACTGCCATTGAGTTTCAGATTCCGTATTCAGAGACATGCTGCTCCTTGATGCAGAGGCCACCAACCTCCCGTAGGGAAAATTCTTATCTCAGTTCAGAGGACCCCATCTTCCCTGGATAATCCTGCAATCTGTGAGTTCAAATGTCACCATCCTCACTCTTGAAGAGAGGGTTTGCCTGCTTGACCCTTTCCCTTCATTGTTTACTGGTATTACAGTGCACCCTAGTATGCCAACACCTTCTTTGGGCCATTACAAGAGTGAATGTATAAAACAATAGGGATTCATGAATTCACACTTAATTTACAGGGTGTATCTCTTCCTGCCGCCCCTGCCTTCTTATAAGATTATCTTTCATTTCGATGTCAGACTCCCGAGGGCCTATTATTCCGGAGGCAGGGCAGACACTCTGTTCTACACAATGTAATTTAGAAGCAATGACCACAAGGCCAGGACCTGAAGTGTTTTGTAATTTCAGTATATCTCCATTCCTGGCTTGTTATCCCTGCCATGTCTGAAGGACGTCCCATTGGCATATTGACTCTTTGGATGTGGTCAGTGTGCTGTTAAGAAGTATCTTTGAGTCTCCTAATGCTCTCTGCAGGCTGTTTGATAATAGTCCTTTTCTTCAGATGCAATTGTTCCCTTGTAAGGTGTTTCTATCAAGGCCCAGTGGCCTAATGGATAAGGCATCAGCCTCCGAAGCTGGGGATTGTGGGTTTGAATCCCACCTGGGTCTTATGATATTTTCTTAAATGACCATAGTGTGGTTATGGTGGGATCTAAATTAGCATAATCATGAAGGTCATATAATTGTCTACAGCAAGAAGATAGACAATCCAGCCAAACTTGCCAGCACCATCTTGGCACCTTTGAAAAGGACCAAGATCGAATGAGATAATCTACCTGCCAATGGTTCTCTGCCGACATAAGGGGCCTTAAACAAGTCTGCAGGAGACAAGAGAAAAGATGGAGAGAGTCAGATACTGTGACCCAGAAAAGGACAAATATATGATATGTCTATTTAGATATTAGATGCTGACTAGCAAGGAGAAATCGGCCTACTTCCCCAACAAAATTCCTCAAAAGAACTGTTTGCGGCTATCAAATAACTCACCAATGACACTTCCTCCTTGCCTAAATACTGTAGGCAATCCTTTAGTAACTCTGTGGCGGAGGCCTTCTGCCTCAAAGTTAAAGCCTTTTACAATAACCTCTCCTCTCTTACATCTACATCTCATCAGCTGTGTTATTTCCAATTCAAACTGATATGGGTTCCTTCCTTAGCCACTTCATGCCACCTTCTACGTTTGAGCTTACGAAACTGATCAAAACCTCTAATTTGGGCTTGCCATGCACCCCTTGCCTTCCTATAGTTGCCATCCTTGCAGCCCAGACTATTGGGACAATCCTGGCCGACATTATCCAAATAATGTGACAGTCAGGAGTATTCCATTCAGTCTGGAAGCAGTGTTGGCTCTAACATTAATAAAAAAATCTTCCCTCGATCAACAAGACCCTTGCAGCTATCATCCCATCTCCTGTCTTCCACTGTCGGCCATGATCATTGTAAAGGTGCTGGACAAACATTTGGTGGAGCAAATTCACAATAACACCCTTCTGGATGCCACCCAATTCGGCTTTCGTGCTGAGCACACTACGGACACTGCCCACATAAAAGTGACTGAGCAGATGAGTATGTCCCTTGATCAGGGTAGCAGAGCCGCCCTGAAACTGCTTGTTCTGTCAGCAGCCTTTGAGTCTGTAAATCATGGGCTGCTGATGGATCGCTTGGGTAGGATGTGAGCGACCAGAACAGGCTGGGAGTTGTTAAACTTGTACCTCACTGGTCACAAGCAATCAGTAAGACTTGGTGACTTTATCTCTACTTCTTTCTCTCTTCCCTGTGGGGTCCCCCAGTGGTCCTCACTTAGCCCTACTCTATAATATATATGTCACCCCCTTGGCAGAACTGATTCGATCTATGGAGGACATGGATGTTGCGACCAGAATCTGTGACTGCAAGAAGGCAGTCAGTCTGCCGCAAACGCAACTCTAGTAAAACAGAGGTGTTGCTGGTTGGGGCTCCGGTGGTGGACTCCTTCGCTTTAACCGTTCCTCTTCTCCATTGAGAAAGCTTGCTTCCTTGCATACAAAGGTCAGCTGCATCTCTGCAGATGACCTACTTAAATTCAGTGGTGACCCATCCACACTGCAGAGAGACCTTTCTACAGATTCAGAAGTCATCACATTCTCTCCAAGGAATCCCTCCCTTACATTCTGACATCACATTTAACATTAGCAGCTTCTCTTGGCATCCAAGGTGAACTTCTTCTCTTTAGAAATTTGAGCGTTGACTGTGTGCTCTCCAGAGATCGGCACCCCTTGGTTTGAGGGAATATGCATCGGTAAATAATTAAAAAAAGAAAATTCTTTTATTTGTGTTTACTCATTGAAACATCTCTAAATGCAATCATTGATGCCGAGCAGCAGAACCTTCAGTATTGGTTGTGGAAACACATTGGGACATCACAGTGTAAGTCTGGACTACAGAGGAACGTAGCAGATAATGAATCGACATTATATTTTGACAGGGACATGGGTCAGATAGATCGTTGTTCTCCAAAACCTCCTTTGTGAGCTACACCCACTCTCTATGTTCTTCTGGGAACATCCATCAGTGCAGTCCATGGGACATTAAAATCCTCTGCCACTGGGGCTGGGCAAACCTTTAGTTATGCTTCTGAAATCCTACATTTTTGTGTTATTGTTTAGTCTTATCAAAATGTCACCTGAGACAATTTTGCGTAACATTTTTTAAGAAGAGTGCAACTTGCCGATGACGTCTCAAAATATATCTGAGGGAGAGTGGTTTACAACGAAAATGTCTTGCAGAAAGACAATTTGTGTTAGTGATAGTTTCCTGTTTTATTTGGAGTGTTGTTTTCACATGAGGGGTGCGTTTGCTTAAACAATGTCATGCAGGAACCCAGAAAAAACATTTACTTCTGACATTGTTATTTTGTGTAATGCCAGACAATGTTTATGGAATTTAACAGATTCTGTGTAGAAAAATTGCTACACTGTCGCACATCTCTGCTTGTATGGGAATTGCGATTCTCCTCTCCTCGTGAAAGGGGGACGGTGGCAGCTTCCTCCCGGATCGTTGTGTCTGGCTCGCTGGTTCCTAGGTGCCACTACTCAGTGCGCTGACCGCCAAAAAGTGAACTCTTAATTTGGTGAAAGTAATTTTAAAAGCTGATTTAATAGCGAACTTTTATCTTGTGGTAGTATTTTTTAAAAAAAAAGCTGATTTAGTTAATCATTCCTGGTGAGACTTGCAGTGTGTGCTGTTTACTGTGCATTCCCACTCGGTGGGGGTGTGAGGAATCGCTGGACACTTTTACTGGGGGCATTACATACTTACCCAGCGTGAGGTCTGTGCTCAGTCTTCTGTCCTTCCCGCCCTGGTCCGACGCGGTAGTTTACCGTTGCGCGGAGGGCGGGGTAGGTAGAGCCAGATACTTCCGCATTCCGCGGTTAGTGGTCTAGTGGTGGGGAGCTCCAGTATAAAACCATCATGCCTCAGCAACGGGGCAGCGGGCGCGCCACCGGTGTGCCCGTCTGCGACCGTCCGCGGCCAGTCGGGGCACGGGCCCAGAACCACTGGTGGATTCCAGGTAGGATCACATTACATTGGGCAGGAACTGCTGGATATTTGTGTGGAAGTAGAGAGCTGCTGCAGGCACTCGGTGAATTTGGGACAGCTGGAAGGCTATAAGGGCTGTAAACACTGCCCATTCACCATGAATCCCTCATTGAAGGCAAGGGGTGCTGAGCAGATTCTCAGTTGTGCCATGATCCTTAAGAAAACATAATAGAGAGAACCATGATTTTCTAGAGGATAGTCGGGTGGGAATCTTTTTTCTAACCGAGACCTGGCTCAATGAGGAGTCGGGCTCAGAGATTCTGGAAGCACTCCCTTGTGGCTACTCAATTTGTAGAGTAGATAGGCCTAAAGAGAGGGGAGGAGGGATCGCTGTGATCCATAAGCAGAATATCCAGTGTAATAGGGAATTAGCGGAGATCGCTAACTGCGAAGCAGGCTTTTTTTCGATAACAGTAGATAATAACTGTATGATTAAAGGATATCTAGTTTACCGTCCTCATGGAGGAGCCTCAGATTTTGTAGCTAGCCTTGTTCAAAGTCTCACGCAGCCTGCGCTCAGATATGAAAAGCTGCTACTGTTGGGTGATTTAAACCTGCATTTTGAAGATGTGTCTGACAGGACAGCTCAGGGGCTCCGTCGGGAGCTGACAATTCTGCAGCTTGCTATTAAGTCTGAGCTCCCAACACACCAACTGGGCCACCTCTTGGATCCAATCTTTGGTAATTGGGATAATATTAGCATTGAACCACCGCTGCCAGTAATATGGTCTGACCATTTTCTTATCCCCTTCCGGGTTCGTGGTTTAAGGGAGGAAGTACCAGAGGAGAGGGAAAGTAAGAACAGACAAAGGAAGTGGGCAGGGTTCTCTTATGGGAAATTTGAAAGGGCAATGACGCAGAGGGGATCTCTGAAGGAAGGCAATGTTGACTTAGCATGTGAAGCACTTGACAAGCGCATTATGGAAGCCCTTGACAGCACCACCCCCTGGTCAAACAAAAAGCCTGAGAGACGCACCAAATCGGCCCCATGGTTTGGTGAGGAGCTGAGGGAATTGAAAGCGGCATATAAACGCTGTGAGAGATGTTGGCGGAAGGATTACTCGCCGGCTTCAAGAATGGAATATAAATCTAGTCTTAAAGATTACCATGTTCTGATTCGGAAAACGCGTACCTCTTATTATACAGCGAGAATAGAGACAGCGGACAGCTCAGTGAAAGAGATGTTCCTTGTCTATAAAGAGATATTCTCACTGTCCACGATTGAAGCGCCTACAGGTGGCTCTGTGGCTTTCTGTAATCAAATAGCTGAATTCTTTGCCAATAAGGTGGAGAAAATCTATGCTACCTTTCCAGCGGATGCTCGGGGGGGGGGGCCCAGCTGTGACACGGCAGCAAACAGTGACCTAGCAGAGACTGAATTTCTGACCAGGTTTGGGGTGCCAGCAGATGATATGCTGAACAAAATAGCTCTCAGCATAAAATCGGGTTCTCCCAAAAACCCTGCACCTGCTAGAATTTTGCGTGGGGGCAGTGATATTCTGGTACCCTTTATTAGCCATGTGCTTGAGCTCTCATTCGGCTCAGGCAAGGTTCCTAAAACCTGGAAGGAGGCAGTGGTGCTCCCTTTAAAGAAAAAATCAAACGTTAGCATAGAACGTCTTAATAATTTGAGACCGATCTCCCTCGTACCCTACTTTTCTAAGATTGCTGAGAAGGTGGTAAATGTACAGCTGACTACTCACATTGAAAAGCACGAACTGTTCCACCCCACGCAATCGGGCTTTAGGGCTCACCACTCCACGGAGTCTACCTTACTTTTCTCTACAGAAAGCCTCCGGAGACATGTGGATGGAGGGCAGACAGCGGCACTTATTCTTTTGGATTTAAGTGCCGCTTTTGACACTGTGGCACATCACACCTTGCTGCAATGTCTTAGTAGAGGGGGAGTGGTAGGCTTGGCGTGGAAATGGTTGGAGTCTTTTCTTCAAGAACGCAGCTTCCAAGTGGCTCAGGGGCCCTTTCGTTCAGATGCCATCGCCCTGAAGCAGGGGGTACCCCAGGGGTCGAGCCTCAGCCCGACTCTCTTCAATCTGTATGTGGCACAGTTGGCCATGGTCACCGGAAAATATGGTGCAGAAATGGTAACATACGCTGACGACACTCAGCTGGTTGTGGCTTTGATACAGCCAGCTGAGAGCGCCGCTAGGAACTTCGCATTGTGCCTTCAAGAACTGGCGGTCTGGATGGCTGATAACTGCCTCAGACTTAACGATGATAAAACCGAGGTACTGATTGTGGGGGAAACGCCCTCTATCTGGACGTCAGCATGGTGGCCTCAGACTTTGGGGCCTCTCCCTGTACCAGGTGAGGAATCTTGGGGTCTGGATTGATCCCAGGATCTCGTTTGACTACCATACTAGCCGTATGGCGGGCGCATGTTTTGGTATCCTGCGGGGCCTAAGAAACATTCTGGACCTACTTCCTTTAACAGCTAGGAAGTCATTGGTCCATGCCCTGGTTACCTCCAGATTAGATTATGGCAATGCCCTCTATCTGGGGGTGAACATGAGATGTCTGCAAGGGCTGCAGCGGATTCAAAATGCGGCGGCACGGCTGGTCCTGGGGCTGCCTAGGAGAGCGTCTTCTCTTAGGCCTTTGGAGGCGTTACATTGGCTGCCTGTCACAAAATGGGTAGAGTTCAAGAGCTTATGTGTTATCCATCGCATCATTCAGGGGAAAGGCCCTCGCTTTCTTCGAAATCTGTTAGTGCCACATATCCTGACTCTGCAATTAAGATCAAGTGGGGCGGGTCTTGTACAGGTACCTCAGGTCAAAAGAGGCAGAATGGGGGGGGAAGTCATTCAGGTTCCTGGCTGCCCGACTGTGGAATGGATTGCCCAGTAAGCTGCGCTTGGAAACCTCGGAAATGGTGTTTCGTAAAGAATTAAAAACTTACCTCTTCCCAAAAGGATGCCTTTAGAGTCAGAGCAGGTGGTGCTGTGCCGCTTAGGGTTGCATGTGAGTTTACATACTAGCGCGGGGACACACTGTTAGTGTAACCTGGCGCTTTAGAAATTCAGTTTACTACTTACTATTACCATGCCTAGAGAATCTGGATTTCATTAACCCCTTCACTGTGGCGGCTATTTCGCCGCAGTGCTAAGGGGGCGGGGCGGCCGCGCGGCGCTCCCGTGCTCGTGACGGAACCGCTCCGTCACGAGCCTCGGGTAAGCTGTGCTTGTGACGGAACGGTTCCGTCAGGGCCCCGCCCGCCCAATAGAATGCTCAGCGCAGGTGCGGAATTCGCGCCGCGCAGGCGCGGCGAGCGGGCCGTGACGGAACCGTTCCGTCACAAGCACAGCTCACCCGAGGCTTGTGGCGGAACGGTTCCGTCACAAGCATACAAGGGGTTAAAGACACAGAGGCTGACATTATGCAGAGTCTTTTATTTGCAGTCTCCAAGCAGCCGCATGTGTCATAATACAAAGGTTCCAGAAAGAACATTGAAACAAGGTAAATGGTATGACATGACAATAATCTGCCTCTTTTAAATCAAGCGAAGAGAAATAAGAAAGTTCAAAAGCATTGGAGCGGATAAAAAACTTGAAGGCTTCCAAAGGATCCAAATGGAGACGTGAAGAAGAAGGTAACCCAACAACGTTATCTGAAAAGAAAGAAAGAAATGAAAGTTTTGGCCCAAAAAATCTTCAAAGACCAGATAAGAAGAAATAAGAATTATTTCAGAGCATCACATATGAATGTAAACAAATAATGAAGCATTATAAAGCTATAAATTTAAATTAATAAGAAATCACAAATCACCAAAAACTAGGGAATGGGATGGGTGGGATAATGTCAGCCTCCGTGTCTTTAATGAAATTCAGATTCTCTAGGCATGGTAATAGGAGAATCGCAATTTTATTACAAGAACGGAGGCTACATTATACATGTTGATAGCTTTGTAAAACAACATTAGACATATGTTCAATTTGTTTACAATAATGTCTAGCAAAGGTACTAGCGTTAGACCAGTCTGCAGCTTTAAGATTGTCATCTAACTTTCCTCCAGACCATAATGATTTTCTGGCCATAGCACCTCTAAGCGAATGAGCTTGAAATGTTGCCACATTAATACCTGCTAAGTTCACTGTGGTCTAAATCCATCGAGCAATGGAAGTAGAGGTTACAGCTTTTTGAGGTTTAATAAAGGAAATAAGGAGCTGTTTCTCATTAATAGGACGTAGGCTAGACGTTCTCTGATCATATACCTTCATGCATTCAACCACACAAAGTTTCGGGCAAGGGTCGAAACGAGGATAGAAGATTGAGTCAGACATGGTTTTGGTTCTTCTGTAAACCTCGAATTTGACTCCAAATAAGTTGTAAGAACTGTTAGAGATCTCCAGAGCTTTAACGTCAGAGACTCTACGACAAGAGATAAGACAAACAAGAGTTGCAAGTTTGATGGAGGAGGTTTTCTATTCAGAAGAGAATTGTCGGGCCAGAAGATGAAAAGATCTAGAATCAAGTTCACCTCCCAGAGGGTATAATATGTGGGTCTCGGGGGTCTTTTTAGTCGAATGCTCTTCATCACTCTACAAACAGTGACATTTTTACCAACTGTTTTCCCGTTGACAAGTACATGACCTGCGGAGATGGCAGATCTATAGCAATTGATAGATCTATTAGTTAAACCTATATCAAATAGTTCGACCAGAAAGTTCACCACATCAACGATAGGTGCCTGTAGGGAATCCAAATTCCTTTCCAGGCACCAGCGAACCCAGGATTTCCAAATGTTATTGTATCTGTAGTGAGTTCCTGGTGCCCAGGATTCTCTGAGGAGAGTCACAGCTGATGACAAAAGTCCTGAGATTTCGTTGGATCTCCTGACACTCTCCAAGCAAGAAGGTTCAAACTCCCTGTCTGGGTCAGGAGGTGGGAATCTCCATTTACGTCTGTAAGGAGATTTTCTAGAGAAGGGATCAGGAAGGGAAGATCGAATGCCAGTTCCAGAGTGGTGGGGAACCATGTCTGGGACGGCCAGAAGGGAGTTATCAGGAGGAGTGAGCATTGGTCTTGTCTCACTTTCTGTAAAACTCTTTGGATCATGGCAAAGGGAGGAAAGGCGTATGCGTTGATCCCTGACCAGGGTTGTAGAAATGCATTCACTGCTAGAGCACCGGGGTCTGGCATCCAGCTGAAGTAATGCGCCAGTTGAGATGTGAGATGGCTCGTAAAAAGGTCTATCTCAAAAGGACCCCAAATCAAATTCAACAAACCGAAAACAGAGACGCTGAGCTTCCAGTCGCTGTGATCCAATAGGAATCTGGAATTGCAATCGGCAGAGAGGTTCGATTTCCCTGGGAAGTATTCCGCTCTGAGGGCAATTTTGTGTTCTAGACAGAGCATCCAGAGTCTCCTGTCTAGATTGGAAAGGTCAACAGACTTGGTGCCTCCCAAACGATTGATGTAAGTCACCGCGGAAATATTGTCCATCTTTAAATGACCGACCTCCCGGTAGGGAATGTTTGAAGCTCATAAGAGCATAAAGGCCAGCAGTTATTTCCAGAAAATTTATGTGGTGAGATGATCCCTCCTGAGACCAGATCCCTCCTGTGTTCTGGTCTAAAAGGCATGCGTCCCAATTGTGAATGGAAGCATCTGATTCCAAAACAAAATCTGGTTCTGAACCAAAGATTGCTTTCCCATTCCACACTTCTGGGTTGTCTAGCCACCAGATTAGTTCTGATTTGGCATCAAAATCTAGGGTAATTCGATCCTCACACCAGAGACCGGATCTTAGAGGTTTTCCTTTTATCCTTTGTAAGGTCCGGTAATTGAAAGGGCCTGGAAAAATCGCCTAAATAGAGGAAGAGAGAAGTTCTAGGAGTCTGGCTAGTTCCCTCAATGGAAGATCCTTTTGTTTTAAGACATGTCTTATCTCTTTCTTGATCTTTGATATTTTGGTGGGTGGTGGAAGAAGGAGACACTTGGAGGTGTCCAGGGTGAAACCGAGAAACTCCCGAGATTTTGAGGGGGTCAGGATAAACTTTTCTTTGTTGATAATGAATCCTAGACTTTCTAGAAGATTCATGACGGTTTCAAGATCCAGGCGAATTTGTTGGAGGTCTTGAGACATTATCAGAATGTTGTTGAGATAAATGATAAGATGAATACCTCGTTCCCTCAGGAAGCACGCTACCACCCTCGTGACCTTGGTAAGGCACCATGGGGCAGAAGAAAGTCTGAAAGGAAGGGCCTGGAACTGGTAAAGGTGATTTTTTACATAAATTGGAGGAAAGGTTGGTGGATCAAGGCCATAGGAATGGTGAAATATGCGTCCTTTAAATCTAATTTTACCAACCAGTCTTCTTTCAACAAAAGGTCTCTCAGGAGGTGGATACCCTCCATCTTGAAATGCCTGTAGACAAGAAATTTGTTGAGGTTTTTCAAATTTATTACAGGTCTCCAACCTTTCCCTTTTTTCTCTACGAGGAATAATGTACTTATGAATTGTTAAAGAATCCAAGGGAACCTCTATTATTGCTCCATTTTGGAGCATAGAGGAAATGTATTCCTCTACTATTTTTTCTTTCTCCAAGGAGATAGGTATGTCTCTTGGGAAGGAGGTTTGAAAGGGAACTTGAACAAAATCTATCATAAATCCCTCGACGGTGGAAAGGACCCAAGGATCTTGAGTTATTAGCTTCCAATTTTGGGAAAATAGTTTGAGTCTGCCTCCCACCTTTAAGGGAATAGAAGGGGGAGGGGGTAAGGGGGGAGGACTTACTTGGTGGATTGGAGTTGAATGAACCTCGAGATCTTGATCCTCTGGAGCGGTTTCCTCTTCCACGCTGGGGGTAGAAGGTAGGAGTGTTGAATTGTTGATATCCCCGTCCGAAGCCACGGGGTCTCTAATAGGGCCTCTGGTTAAATCGGCCGGAAGAAAGGCCCCTTCTTCCGGCCCTTCCAAAAAAGTTACTCTTAAAGACCCTTTTCATATTTTGTTGGGCCTTATCAAGGGCTGTAAAAGTTGAAATGTATTTCCCAAGGGACTTGATGAGCTCTTCTCCGAAAAGGAGGCCGTAGGATTTGAAGATGGCTCTTTGTCTGCCATATCGGAAAGCTTGGGGTCGAGCTTGTAAAGAATTAGTCTACGCTTTTCAGCATTAATGCTCGTGTTAGCGTTGCCCTAGAGTATTAGGGCTCTTTGGCACCATCCTCTGATAAGATCGGTATTAAGAGGCGTACCATGGAGGTTGCTTTCTTCTGCAGAGTCGAGGATTCTAGTAAGGGGGCCAAGGACATCTAAAAGACGGTCCTGGCAGCCCTTGAATGATTTTTCTAACCCTTTTCTACGATCACGCCCAACCTTAAAAAGAAATTTCGTAAGCTCAGGGTCCAGATTGGGTGTTTGACAGGTTTTTTCTTCAATGGAAGGTCTTGAGCATTCTGCTCTAAGGATATTTCTAGTCTCCCTTTCTAGGGGGTAACAAATCCACTTTTTTATACATTTTGAAACATGATCCTGTGGGGACCATTGTGAAGATCTAGGATGCTTTAAGTATAGGGGAGAAAACATCTCTTCCCCTAAGGGGTCTAGAATATTGTCTTTTGAGGATGTAGGGAGCTCATCCTCTGTGTCAAAGAGGCCAACATCTTCATCGTCTAGATCCAGGATGTACTCGTCAGGTACATCTGAATTTTCATCATTGAAGTTAGAGGGGTCATCTCCCATGACACGCTGAGCACTATGAGATAATGTGCCGCTATGGGCATCTGAATTACTTGGGCCGCGATGGGCGCCCATAGATGATGGGCCACTAAGGACACCCTTCTGGATCGAGGTGCGAGGACCTCCAATTAGGTTTGAGGTGTTATGACATCCCATATCTGAAGAGGTGCTAGGACCTCCAGTGCTCATAGGGGTAGTAAATTCAATATTATTGCATTTCTTACTTCTTTTACCCCTTAACTGTAGATCATCATAAGCAGGGAGCTCATTAAATTCGTCCTCTTGAGAAGGGAGAGGTCTTTTGTGGGGCATGACCTAACCAAGGGTCTCTAACATACATGACCTCATTTCTCTTTGGAGTAGCAATCTAAAACTCTCCTTATCAAAGTTGGGAAGAGTGGTGCTAGCCTGCTCTGAATCAGAGTTAGACATCTGCTCCATCTCTTTTTTTAAATTTGTATTTATTTTATAATAATATATAGGGTTTAAATTGTAGATGATCTTTTCTTTTTCCTTTTTGTAAGCTTATTAAGATGTATATTAATCAAACTAATGGCCAGGCTTCGTGTTAAAGGGTGTCTCTTTCCGAGGCTAGGTAAAAAACAGCTGATCGTCAACTGACGACCGTGAGGAAGACGAGGAAAGACCCTTGGCAAGCTAGGCACGAAGCGTGCTTGCTGCCAAGGTGAAGTCCTCTTATCTCCGCTGCTACGCGCGTTAGGAAGACCCAAAGGACGCGTCGCGGTAGAGGGGCTCTAAGCGGAAGATGTGCCGGTAACTGAAAGGGACTGCCTCAGCACACACATCGCAGCAGACCCGATGTACCCAAAATGCGCTGGCAATCCTGGGGAACTGTTGCCTCAGTAGAGGGAGTCGGCGCTCGCACACGCGAGGAGTGAGGGGAAGACTCGCGCTTCGCTCACATCCAGAAGGTAAAAGGACACCGCCAGCGCGAGCGGGGAAGTTAAATCTTAGACTTGCTAGCACGTGGGGAGGCTCGGTGTAGCAGCCCCAATTTCAAAGTACATTCTAATTTCAGGCAAGGACAAACTTACCTCTCAACTGTGAGGGAAGAGTATTAGCCTAAATGTAAAAACCCATAAAGTGAACACGATGAATACAATACTCATGACTACAAGAGGGATGAGAGGTAGATCTCCATAAATTGCAGATCGATGAGGAGAGGGTAGGGGGGTGAGGGTGGGGACTAGGCCACCAAAAACCATCAACAGTCAAATTAGCGATAATTCATTAAGAGAGAGAGAGGTTACTTATCTGCTCGGAGCCACATTTAAAAGAGGCAGATTATTGTCATGTCATACCATTTACCTTGTTTCAATGTTCTTTCTGGAACCTTTCTATTATGACACATGCGGCTGCTTGAAGACTGCAAATAATAGGCTTTGCATAATGTAGCCTCCGTTCTTGTAATGAAATCTCCGTTTATGGAACTTAACAAATTCTGAGTAGAAAAATTGTCGCACATCTCTGCTTGTATGGAAATCTCCGTCCAAAGAATACAGAGGCCAGCATCAAGATATCAAAGAGCTGACCATCCTTGAATCCATTGGCCCCAGTCAACAGAGAGCTGACTTCCCTTGAATCCAGAGGCCCCACTTATTCATCAAAGTAATGACTGCCCTTGAGTTTCAGATTCCGTATTCAGAGACATGCTGCTCCTTGATGCAGAGGCCACCAACCTCCCGTAGGGAGAATCCTTAACTCAGTTCACAGGACACCATCTTCCCTGGATAAACCTGCAATCTGTGAGTTCAAATGTCACCATCCTCACTCTTGAAGAGAGGGTTTGCCTGCTTGACCCTTTCCCTTCATTGGTTACTGGTATTACAGTGCACCCTAGTATGCCAACACCTTCTTTGGGCCATTACAAGAGTGAATGTATAAAACAATAGGGAGTCATGAATTCACACTTAGTTTACAGGGTGTATCTCTTCCTGCCTCCCCTGCATTCTTATAAGATTATCTATCATTTCGATGTCAGATTCCCCATGACTTATTTTTCTGGAGGCAGGGCAGACACTCTGTTCTACACATTCTAATCTAGAAGCAATACCCACAATGCCAGGACCTGAAGTGTTTTGTAATTTCAGTTTATCTCCGTTCCTGGCTTCTTACCCCTGCCATTAATTATATTTTCTTAAATGGCCATGTTGTGCTTATGGTGGGTTCTAGATTAGCATAATCATGAAGGTCATGTAATTTTCTCCTATAGTTGCCATCCTTGCAGCCCAGACTATTGGGCCAATACTGGCCGACATTATCCAAATAATGTGCCAGTCAGGAGTATTCCATTCAGTCTGGAAGCAGTGTTGGCTCTAACATTAATAAAAAATATCTTCCCTCGATCAACAGGACCCTTGCAGCTATCGACCCATCTCCTATCTTCCACTGCCAGACATGAACATTGTAAAGGTGCTGGACAAACATTTGGTGGAGCAAATTCACAATAACAACCTTCTGGATGCCACCTAATTCGGCTTTCATGCTGAGCTCACTACGGAGACTGCCAACATTAAAGTGACTGAGCAGATGAGTATGTCACTTGATCAGGGAAGCAGAGCTGCCCTGATCCTTCTTGATCCATCAGCAGCCTTTCAGATTGTAAACCACGGGCTGCTGATGGATCGCTTGGATAGGATATGGGTGACCAGAACAGGTTGGGTGTAGTTAAACTCGTACCTCACTGGTCACGAGCAATCAGTAAGACTTGGTGACTTTATCTCTACTTCTTTCTCTCTTCCCTGTGGGGCCCCCCAGGGGTCCTCACTTAGCCCTACTATCTATAATATATATGTCACCCCCTTGGCAGAACTGATTCGATCTCATGGGTTTGCATTGACATTATATTCTGACGGCATGCAAATCATTGTTTCACTTGCTATTGAGGACACAGATGTTGCCACCAGAATCTGTGACTGCAAGAAGGCACTCAGTCTGCCGATGGCTATGAAATGCCGCAAACTCTCCTCTCGTAAAACAGAGGTGTTGCTGGTTGGGGCTCAGGTGGTGTACTCCTTCACTTTAGCCGTTCCTCTTCTCCATTTAGAAAGCTTGCTTCCTGGCATACAAAGGTCGGCTGCATCTCTTTAGATGACCTACTTAAATTCAGTGGTAACCCATCCCCACTGCAATGAGTCCTTTCTACAGATTCAAAAGTCATCACATTCTTTCCAAGGAATCCCTTTCCTTATATTCTGACATCACATTTAACATTAGCAGCTTCCCTTGTCATCCAAGGTGACCTTCGTCTCTCTAGAAATTGGAGAGTTGACTGTGTGCTCTCCAGAGATCGGCATCCATTGACTTTAGAGAACATGCATGGGCAAATAATTAAAAAAATAAAATTATTTTATTTGTCTTTACTCATTGAAAGATCAGCAAATGCATTCATTGATGCCGAGCAGCAGAACCTTCAGTATTGGTTGTGGAAACACGTTGGGATATCACAGTGTAAGTCTTGACTACAGAGAAACGTAGCAGGTAATGAATCGACATTATATTTTGATAGGGACATGGGTCAGGTAGTTTGTTGTTCTCCAAAACCTCCTTTGTGATCTACACCCACTTTCTATATTCTTCTGGGAACGTCCATCAGTGCAGTCCATGGGACATCTACGACCCTCTGCCACTGGAGCTGGGCAATCTTTTAGTTATGCTTCTGAAATCCTACATTTTTGTGTTATTCTTTAGTCTTATCAAAATGTCACCTGAGGCAATTTTGCGTAACATTTTTTAAGCAGAGTGCAACTTGCCGAAGACGTCTCACAATATATCTGAGGGAGAGTGGTTTACAACGAAAATGTCTTGCAGAAAGACAATTTGTGTTAGTGCTATTTTCCTGTTTTATTTGGAGAGTTGTTTTCACATGAGGGGTGCGTTTGCTTAAACAATGTCATGCAAAAACCCGGAAAAAAACATTTCCTTCTGATATTGTTATTTTGTGTAACGCCAGACAATGTTTATGGAATTTAACAAATTCAGTGTAGAAAAATTGATACACTGTCGCACATCTCTGCTTGTATGGGAATCTCCGTCCGAAGAATACAGAGGCCAGCATCAAGACATCAAAGAGCTGACCATCCTGAATCCATTGGCCCCAGTCAACAGAGATCTGACTTCCCTTGAATTTAGAGGCCCCACTTATTCATTAAAGTAATGACTGCCCTTGAGTTTCAGATTCCGTATTCAGAGACATGCTGCTCCTTGATGCAGAGGCCACCAACCTACTGTAGGGAGACTCCTTAACTCAGTTCAGAGGACCCCATCTTCCCTGGATAAACCTGCAATCTGTGAGTTCAAATGTCACCATCCTCACTCTTGAAGAGAAAGTTCGTCTGCTTGACCCTTTCCCTTCATTGTTTACTGGTATTACAGTGCACCCTAGTATGCCAACACCTTCTTTCGGTCATTTCAAGAGTGAATTTACAAAACATTAGGGAGTCATAAAATCACACATAGTTTACCTGAGAGATGTGGTTTTATACTTGGATTTTTTTTTCATCAAAAGACTTTATTCATAAAGATTAACCAAACTGAAAAGTGCACTCTTATAAGATAATCTATCATTTGGATGTCAGACTCCCCATGGCTTATTATTCTGGAGGCAGGGCAGACACTCTGTTTTACACAATCTAATCTAGAAGCAATAACCACAATGCCAGGACCTGAAGTGTTTTGTAATTTCAGTATATCTCTGTTCCTGGCTTCTTACCCCTGCCATGTTTGAAGGATGTCCACTTGGCATATTGACTCTTTGGATGTGGTCAGTGTGCTGTTAAGATGTATCTTTGAGTCTCCTAATGCTCTCTGCAGGCTGTTTGATAATAGTCCATTTTTCAGATGTGATTGTTCTTTTATCTCTTATGTCCAGCAAGGCCCAGTGGCCTAATGGATAAGGCATCTGATAGAGATCGGGGGTCACCTGACCAATAATTTCACCATATAGTTTTCGGGCCCATAAAATTCAATTCACCATATACATTAATCAGGCGACCTCACAAATCTACCATCAGCAACCCTGATTCCTTCTTTTATTTCTAGTGTACCCGACTTACCAATCCACCGTTACGGGTACCTATGACCACAATGGATCAGGGAGCTAGCTGTAAAAGAAAGGCAGGCAAAATACAAACCCAACTTCATGAACTTTGATTTTCATAAAATGACCACGGACAACTGAGAAGTTTTAAAGGTTTTATCTAGTAATCAGTATCTGCGAGTATTAGGCTTACAGTTAAAAGGCAATCAATAATCAAGATAACAAAAAGCACGTAACCATATAAGAAAAATGTAAGGGCAATCATTAATTTTGTAACTAGAGTGACAGGGAACACGCTAAGTAGACTTAAACTGAAACTCAGGAATGGACACCTATAAATGAGCAAGCTTATTTGCATGTACTAAAATTATGCTATTGGGACGTACTTCATGAGAGAGAATTTAGAAACTTATACACCTATAGAAAGGGTAAAAAGGTAGAAACCACTATAATTCTAACGTTATATCATTAACTGTAGTTTTCAGGAGAGAAATATAAAACACATCTAATTCAAAAACAGTATGGGGAAGAATTGTGCTCTATAAGGTAGGGTAACATAGGAACATATTATGAGAATAAATTGCAATAGGTTTTCATATGGTAGACTGCGGAAATCATGGAAAATATAACATGTGCAAAGGTATGTCTTTATTGAAGCAAAGACAGAAAATAGAAAGGTGCAGTATAGAGTTCTCAGCCCTATCTATATATTTACCTAGAATGGTGTGAAAACCAACCCTGGCCACGGATCAGTCAAGGACAGGAAATACCCCAAGGAATAGCAGTCATCAATGGGACAGCAGGTGCAGAATGGACACCCCAGGACAGGACAGGAAACCCAGATTAGGATCAGGACAGGACCACCAAGGCACGACCAGCACCCGCAGTTCGGAAGCAACGCCTGCGCTCCATCCTCTCTGCAGCTATCAGTCAGAACCCCGATTGGGTTAGCGAACTCCTCAGCAAAGTGCTCCGCCAGCACTTAAGGTTTAGTAAAACCTTTAAAGTCTATGGTCAATTTTCGGACAGAGTGCTCCGCAGCTCTCTGTAAATTCAGTCACCTATTGAGTGCGTTGGGTCAGTGACAGGTCAGCTATTCGGACAAGTCTGACAAATTCTATAGCTAAACCTAGGCTAGATATACTGTTTTCGGGTCAGTGTAGCACCCCCCAATGTTGCAAAGTGTCAGAATCCCCAATTTCGATTGGTCCCAAAGTAGGCTAGGTTAACACACCAATCATAATTTACTTCTACAAGCTCACATTTGCATCTTTGGGTACCGCCTAGCAAGATTGGGGTTCCCATGAGAAGTCGCACTGAATACAATAGGAAGAATACATTGTTAATAAAGTAACAGTTTTCAGCTTCTCTGGCTGGGTGAAGGTGCATCTTCCCAGGCACATCTTGGCAGCGACCTTCTCTTGGCGCTGTGTCAATGCCACCTCGCTACTTCTGATTCTGCGCGGTACTGTACTCCAACATCGACTCCCAAGCACCCCCATCACCCCTCCGTACCGAGGATACATGAAAAGTAAGCGAAAACAAATTAAAACATAGAAATAAATCAATCAACTACATAACATGATTGTGTACTTATGACTTATCACTATAAAATATACTATGCAATTATTTATTAGTGCAATACACGATAACACGAGAGCATCTGCACAAGCCTCACCATATTATTACACAAGCAGCCATCTCGTGGCTATTACGCATGCGCACCCTTTCCCTCCAAAATCACAACTACGTCACGTCACGTGAGTGTGACTAACGCATGCGCAGAAGCAATATGCTAAACGGCGGCCATGTTAAAGACACAAATTAATCGTATTAGTAAAACACATAGGCAAGCATCCCTAGGATAAATGTATATAGTAAAAATAAAGGAAATTAGTAAGACGTACGATTGGATTACAGAGTTATACATGAATCGAGGTTCTTGATTTCAGCAAGTCGCGTAATATGCAAAATCTTGCTTCATCAATCCCCTCTTTGATGATATTTACTATCATCACAAATACAAATGGAACCAGATGCCAACTTTTCACACTTTATGCATCTCAATCTCTTCCAACAAGCGATTCAATTTCTCTTTCACATCCTTATCAGGGTGAGAATTTTTCACCTTTTTGTAAATCTGATTATTCATTTCTTCCAATTCAAGCTCATCCACACTCCGTTTCACACCCCTTCTATCCACTGTGTACTTCTTTGTGTGTTTGCGACATTTGCAACAGACGAATATGAGGAAAAAGATGAGACCTATCACTCCAATTGGCATCAGCACCTTAAACAATAAACTTCTACCTAAATTTGCAAACCAATGACCTACATTGGAGAGACCATCTACAAGTCTCTTCCAGGCACTGTCAACCTCCAGTGGTTTAAGTTCTTTTTCCAAATTAGTAATGTTTTTCACATATCTTTTGATCTGTACACTTTTGTCCGGTATGTAAGTGCAACAATGTTGCGCCTTCAGCATCCGGCAGACTCCGCCCTCTTTTGCTAATAAGTAGTCTGTTCTGCAAAACCATTGATCTGATCGCAACCATTTCGGTATTGACCAGCAGGAATCCATGAGCTGTGTCAGTAGACAACACATCCACTATTGTGGACAATTTGCAAATTCTGTGAGTGTTCAGAACCACTCCCACTCCAGGTATCAGTGCACTAAAAATACTACCCATTATTTCACCTACGCTTTCTCTTCTACTACGCACTAAGCCATTAGTGTTTTCATAGCTTCCAGCAATTTCTTTCACATGGTATATTTTCGGGAAAACAATGCAAAAGTAGCAGCTTCCATACCAGTGATCCGGCAATTTGAAATAAGCCTTGTTTCCACATATATAATAAATTCCGGGAAACACAGGTTCTGACCCATTTTTGAAACCCCAACCTCCAATTACCTTGTAATTGTGTTCACATTGACTGGAACCAATGAAAATGTTATTATAATAACTAGTCTTCTCGCGATGAAGACAAAGTTTCCCTTTCCTTTCGAAATCCAGCAACAAAGCAGGACCACTCCCACCATTTGAGGTGCCTTACATATTTTCAGCCCATTTAGGAGTTTTCTGTCTCTTGTCATTTGCCTTTCTTTGGAAACTCTCCCTTCTTTTCTCTGCCATGTTCAAAAATATTTTCTCTTGTTCATGTAATGAACAGGTCAAGTTGTCTCTGTGTGCTTCATTTAAGTCTATAGTACCTATAGTCAGAAAGTATTCCCCCATATAACGTGTAACGTCACTTTTTGTATGTACAGGATTCAGATTTCCACGTATAGGAAGTTCAGAAAATATCACGTCTGAATTAGAATAGTAATACTGTAACGGTCCTCTTTTATAAAATAAGCTTGCTAAAATGCTACAGGAAATTCCATAGGTCAGAGGTAGGTGATGATAAGTCACGCCTTCAGCTACAGAAGTAGGTAGCTTCATATAGACATAGCAGTCTTCTATTTCCATAGTTTCTACATAGTGCACTAAAAGATTAGCGAAAACATTTAACTGTGTCTGGTTTCTAACTCCATGATAATGTAGTCCTTCCTCATCTGATGCTTCTAAGTCTCGTTTTGTTTGTCTGAGTGCTTTTTCACGTCTTTCTACACTTCGTGTTGTCAGTTCTTCAGTGTCAGTGGTCACAGTCTGAGTAGGGTCAATATTAGTATTTTTGCTTACCATAAAAGGAATGAAAACTGTTAGTCCTATCCAAATTATAATCACTATAGCTATACTGCATATACATACTTTGCAGCATGTTTTGCAACAACTGCGTCTAGGCCTTCCATTCACGTTTGAATCAGACATTTTCGTTCAGAAGAAGATTTCTCAACCCCTCTCTGTAACTTTGCACAGTTAGCTTACTTTGTGCAACTTCAGGTTAATTCGTCTTCCTCTTCTGTAGACTGATCAGCAATCGGTTCTCCGTCACTTTCGTCAGTTATATCAAGATCCTCAAAATCCTCCAAAATTAAAAATGTCCATTCAGGATCTTGGTATTTCTCGTTCAGTCTTTTTATTCGATCACTCCTTCTTTTGGAGCTTTCTCCCGCTTGTTCTGCAATTCGAGGACTTTTTCTTCTTTCTGAAAGTTTTTCTTCTACTGTTTTTATTCTCAGTCTCAGTTTCTTAATAAATCCTGGTTCAATATTTTTCTTTTTCTTGAGTCTTTTAGTTGGCACTGTGTTTTGGCTTTCTTCTAACGCTCTTTTATTTTCGTTTGTTTGCGGCACTTCTGTTTCTGTCTCTTCCCTTCCTATCTGACTAATCCCAGGTCTTGTATCTATTTCTTCTGCCTGGTTACTAAGCTGGCCTGGTTCAGGTGAATTTTGATTTTGGCTTTCGAGTGTCTCTGTTTCTGTGTCCTGAACACGTTCTTCTAATTCTATCTGATCCTGTTCAAGCACTTCGATCTCTTGATTTTCTTCTGCTCGAACTTTTGTACTAGTTCTAGTCTGTCCCTTTTCAATTTCAGGAGTCAGTGGAGGAGTATCGATCACTTGTTCTGTCCCTGTCTGACCTCCCTCTTCGTCCTCAGATTTGATGTGAATCTCAATGATCTGAGGGTCTTCGCCTGTGCCTATCTCTTCCTCTCTATTCCACTCTCTATCTTCTTGGTTCCGCTCTCTTGTTCTGATTGGGTCTTCAGTTAAGTCGATTATGGGTATCCAATCATCTTGGCTGGTGCTCGGTTGTTCGTCATCAGCTACTTCAGGACCGGTGTCTGCAGACCCCTCAGCTGGACAACCTTCAGCTCCAGGTTCCTTGTCCGGAACTACTTTCTGTGTATGGCTGGCATGGATCCACTTGGGAACGCCTGCACACTTCACTGCGGTCGTGGTCACCAGTATTATCTGGCGTTTTTCTCCCCACCTTGGTGCAAGGCAACTCGGACGAGTATGCTTCTTGATTCTAACCCAGTCACCAGGAACCAACTTGTGAACTGGAGTTGTCGGGTTGGCGACGGCGTTTTCCCAATCTGGCGAGAGATAGAACGCACTTGGTCACCCAGTTGCTTGCAGTATTCAAGTACCAAATCATCAGTAATGCTTAACAGTTTGTATCCTGGTACCCATGCTTGTCTCATCACTCTTCCCATTTGGATTTCATGGGGGCTCAGGCCTGTTTTCCGGTCTGGAATACTTCTGAGTCCCATCAGAACAAGAGGCAAGGCAGTTATCCAGTTCATGCCAGTAGAGTCACACATTTTTGCTAATCTTGATTTTATAGTGCCATTTATTTGCTCTACTACTCCAGAAGCCTCTGGACGATGTGCACAGTGCAGCTTTTGTGTAATTCAAAATGCTTTACAGAGCTGAGCCATTATCTCATTCTGAAAATGTCCGCCTCTATCTGATTCAATCATGACTGGAACCCCGAACCTAGGTATCAATTCTTTCAGTAACAGTTTGGCTACGGTTATGGCATCATTCTGTGTGGCAGGGTAAGCTTCCACCCATTTTGAAAACAGGCAGACAATGACAAGGACATACCTTTTTCCCTCACAACGAGGCATGGTGATGAAGTCAATCTGAATTCTTACAAAGGGACCCCCTGATCTTCCAATTTTCCCCAGTTCAACTACTGTTCTTTTACAAGCGTTGAACTGTTGACATGTCAAGCACCTCTGGCAGAGTGATTCTGCTACCTTCCTGAACTTCGGATTGTACCATGTTTGTTGGAAAACCAGAACCATGGCGTCCCTACCAGCGTGTGAACTGCCATGTATCAATCTGGCCATAGAGGAGAGCAGGTGTCTAGGTAACACAGGCATACCCTTTGGGCCCACAATGACACCATCCTCACTCCTTGGTCGACAACCAAGTTCCTTCCACTTCTCTTTCTCTTCCCAAGGCACAGCATGCTGCCATTCTCTCACTTCATCCCAGGTAGGCACTTCTTCAAACACCATAAGTTGGCAGCTGTTTCCAGTCCCTCCCAGTTTGATATTTATTGACATGCGATCCATAGCACATTGTTTTGCCACTCGATCAGCAAAATCATTTCCCATAGATACAGCGTCAAGGCCTCTTTTATGGGCAACACATTTGACTACTGCCAATTCTTTTGGTAATTGGATTGCTTCCAGTAAATTTTGTACAACCCTTCCATTCCGAATGGGGGTACCTGATGAAGCCAGGAATTCTCTTTGTAGCCATAATTGGCCAAAGTCATGCACAACCCCATAACAGTACTGACTGTCAGTATACACTGTTATTTTTTTGTCTTTTCCCAATTTGCAAGCTCTTATCAATGCTATCAATTCGGCTACTTGTGCAGACTTTACTCCAAATAAACATGATGCTTCTTTAATGCTGTTCAAAGAGACTACAGCATAAGCAGCACTTAGGCCCATCAGTTCGTGTCTCATACATGAGCCATCCACAAACCATTCCTCATCATGTACAGGCAAAGGGGTTTGTTTAATGTCTGGGCGGGGTTTAGTACTGAATTCTGTCAGGTCATTCCAATCATGCTCGTTCTCTCCCTGGTCTTCTACAACCATTGAGTCAGGGAGTAAGGTGGCTGGGTTCAGTATATTACACCGAGTAATAACTACATTTGCAGCACCCACGAGAATCCTCTCGTATTTAGTCAGCCGACTAGGGGTGAGATACTGAGTCTTGGTTTGGGTCAGTAAAATTACAACTGCATGTGGAACATACACAGTCACAGGATGTCCCATTACAATTGATTCACTCTGCTCTAAACTCGTGCAAGTGGCAGCTACCGCCTTCAGACACCCAGGTAATCCAGCAGCCACTGGATCCAAAGTGGCAGAAAAATATGCCACTGGGCGTCTAATCAACCCATGCTCCTGGGTTAAGACTGACAATGCACAATTGTCTCGTGTGTCACAGAACAGGGCAAACTCTTTAGAATAGTCAGGCATTCCTAAAGCAGGGGCTGTACACAGGCAGTCTCGTAATTTAGTGAATGCTGTTAAGCTTTCATCATCCCATTCAACTGGGTCCTTCGCTCCTTTCTTGGTCATATTTATCAAAGGCTTTGCTAGGACTGCGAATCCCACAATCCATTGCCTGCAGTAACCTACAACCCCAAGAAACATTCTGATCTCTTTCTGAGTACGGGGCAACTGCATCTTTTGAATTATACTGACTCTTTCTGACGTGACTTTTCTGATGCCTTTTTCGATCTGGTGCCCCAGATATTTCACTGATTTTGAACAGAACTGCAATTTCTCAGGGGCCACTTTATGTCCCTTTTCACTTAGGTGATTCAGCAAGGCAATGGTGTCAATCACACAATCCCTATGACTTTTAGACGCCACCAAAAGGTCATCTATATATTGTACCAAAACAGACTTTCCAGGGAAGACTAGGTATTCGAGGCAATTTTTCAGGATCTGATTAAAGATAGAGGGGCTTTCTGTGTACCCTTGGGGGGACCCTATTCCAAACGTACACGTGACCATTGAAAGCAAATGAGAAAAGAAATTTGCTATCTGGATGCAATGGGATCGAAAAGAATGCATGACATAGGTCTATCACGGTGAACCACTCAGCATCCCAAGGAATCTGATACAGGATCAGTGCGGGGTTCGGGACAATAGGACAGCAAGGAACAACAATCTTGTTTACCTTTCTCAGGTCCTGCACTACTCTATACTTGCCACTAGGTTTCTTGATTCCAATTATGGGAGAATTACAAGGGCTGCTCATCACTTCTTGTATGATGTTTGCTTCTAGTAACTTCTGTATTTCAATGGCAACTCCTGCTCTTACTTCGGCACTCATTCTGTAAGGCTTGGTATTGGGGTAGACTGCATTTTCTTTCATGGTTATTTGTATGGGATCTACATTTGCCATTAATCCTACATCCTTTCCAGTAAAGTCCCACACTTCTGATTTCACTGTCTTTTGAAGTTCTTCGGGTAAGTCTTGTACAGTCATTCGTTTAATCTCTGAGTCAGGTCTGATTAACATTAATTTGTAGATGCCATCTTCGTCTGGGGTCTGAATTTCAACGCCCTTTGGTGTGCAAAAGATAGTACAGTTCATTTTGCACAACAAATCACGTCCCAGTAAGTTTACTGGACTGGTGTCACAAACAACAAATCGATGCATTTCTTTAAAGTTCCCTATTGTAATCTCCATGGGCTCAGTAACTGGGGTACTAATCAATTGATTAGATACACCTACTACCAGGATTGCTTCTCCCGAGAGGGGTAGGTTTGGAACGTCCGCTGTTCTCACAGTAGAACGGGTAGCACCAGTGTCCAACAGAAAGGTGACATCATTTCCATCAACCTTTCCTTCAATGTATGGCCCTGACTGGTCTACCGGCAAGGAGGCGCCAAGTACACACTCCTTGTCCTCCCCTCTCAGGCCCCGTCAGTATTCGTCGTCACAGAGAAAAGTGTCATTTAATAAATACTGCGAAGTTGCTGCATTTCTGTTCTCATTGCCTCCCCAGATTTCTATGTCGTCACCCTGCGGTGATTTTCCCTTAAAATTAGGTTTTGGCGCTCGGGGCACTTGGATTGTTTTTACCTGCTGCTGGGTCTTTCTTGGTCTTTCATTCTGCGTCTGTGGAATTAAATCAGGGGTTTGGGTATTATCATGCTGTAAATACGGACACTCGTCTCGCCAATGTCCAATTTCCCCACACTGGCGGCAGGGGAATTTCTTTTTAGCTTCTTCTCTGCTCATTTTTACTTTGGGCTTTCCCCACCCCCAGGGCCTTGATTTTGGGTACTTTTACTCAATTTACTGAATTGCTTTTCCTGTTGTTCTGCGAGCTTTACCTGTGCCCACATCACCTTCTCCTTGAGTGCCTTTTTCTTATCTGCCATCTCGTCCTCACAGTATTTTGTATACCGTAGGACCTCGTCTATTTTCTTGGACTGCCAACAGATTTTGTTATCTTTGATCCACTGACAAATTTTGGGTCTTAAACCGTTTACAAACCTGTAAATGAAGTGGGTCATATCTTTCATCTCGATGTTATCTATACCACTGTATGTTTTAAACACCTGTAACAGACTTTCATAAAAGGAGTGCACAGTCTCGTCCCTTTCCTGCGTGGTTCTATCTATTTTTGTCCAATCAGTTTCCTTTGCGGGTACTTTTAGCTTCAAATGTTGAATTACTTGATCATATTTCCTCATCACTTCTTTAGAGGGTTCCCCTGTTCTAGAGTCCCTCGGGTACTCCTCACTAGGCCATGCTATGGCTATTTTACACTCGGTCCATAAGTCTACCGGAACCACGATATCAAAGAACCCATCCAAATCTTTCCACAGGCATTTTTGAACCTTTACAAACCTTTCCACCTGCCTGTACCAGTCCACAGGCTTCTCTCGTAATTTTGGGAAATCATTTGTAAAGGACACAATATCCTGTCTGCACCATGGAACATGTACGTATTTTCCACCTGGCACTTCACGCATAGGACATAACTGTTCTGGTTTATCAGCTTCTTTTAGAACGAATTGAGGAGTCACTTGTTTAGATCTAGCCTCCTCTTTCTTTTTGGCCCACCTGGCTTTCCACCTGTCCACATCTCCCCATTTCTGTAATACTGTCAATAACTCCTTGACCTGTGCCTTCTTCCCTGACATGTTCAGGTTTTCCAGATCCTTGTCTGAGAAATCTGCTCTGTACGGCTTTTGCAAAGGTTTTGATTTCGAGATATCTATTCCCATACTAGCTGCAGTGTCAGTCAGTTTTTCATGGAGTGCCCTGGCATTTGGAGTAAGGCTCTTACAGATAAACAACAGCTCTTCTTCTGTGTAGGTATTTAATCGATCTAATCCTACATTTCCTGCCATAAGTTCTTCTATTTCTACTCTCAGTTTGTAGAGATCTAGAGATTTTGACTGAAGAGTTTGTTTTTCTAATTCTCGACTCCATCTTTCGATTTCTTCAGGAGTTACTACCGTGACACTCTTAGTACCCGAAGTTGATTCCATTTGAATCTCCCTCGCATTGAAAGGATTATGTCTTTTCTGCATCCTTTTTCCTAGTTCCCTAATGGGCGGATCCATTAGCGACACTTCAGACTCACATTCACTCGTTAAGTCATCTACAATTAAGGGCTCTGATCTCGGTTGGGCTATAACTGGGGTAATAACTGGAGTTCTTGGACTTCCCTGTCGGTCCCCATACAATGGAACCACTGGTCCAATAGTAACCGGAATTGTTAAAGACTCAGGACTTGCATTTAACTGAGAAATCCTCTGAACTATTTCAGCTCTCTGCTTAGCTAGTGCTTCTCGTTCTCTGTCCTCCAATATCCTTTCAACGGAATTGTCATGTAATACTTGTAGGGTTAAAGTTGGAGCACAACTCGGGGCAGTGGGAGGTGTCTCTCTGGGTCTTTCACCATAACTAGGTCTTGGGGGCAAAGTTCCTGTACCTAGGGATCTGGGTTCTTCCTCATATGGAGGGTTTAGGAACGGCATTCCTGAACCGGATGGTCTTGCCTCACCTTCGTAGGGAGATCTAGAGCAAAAGTCTCTTTCACGGGAGTATCTTGCGTCCCCACTAGCTGGCATTCTTGGATAAATATCCCTTGCATCTACGGGACCTAAACTCTCGGTATAGGGAGGCATGAAGCAACCCCCTCCCACACTGGCAGATCTGGCCTCTTCCTGGGGCTGAGGTCTTCGAGAATTATCCCCTTCACTAGAAGGTCGGTGTCCTTCATTATAAGGAGGTGGACTTCTTAAAAACAGGTCATCTAACAATTCATCATCCGACTCTCCAATAGGCACCCAATGTTTACACTTTTCTGTCTTCTTTTCCCCTGCAGGAGGACCACTCGCTGGCATCATTGGAAACAGTCCTTCTACAATCATATTCTGTCTCCACTGTTTCATCTTTTTGTCACGGGTCTCTTGTTTTAGTTTCGGATAAAATTTAGTCAACCCTTTATCCATCCTTGGCTTATCCCTTTCAAAAGCTTCAATCTCCTACAATTCTAGTGCTTCATACTGCGTTAATCTAGGTCTGGGATGTAAGTCATTCATTTGGGTTCTCAAATTAAATAAAATTCTGCCATTAAATGTACCGTCTAACGGAAAAGCCAATACTCCGTCATCCTTGGTGTACTCCACCCAATTTTCCAACCATACGCAGGTATGGTACCCTTTGTCAAACAGCATGAAAGATGCGGGAGTATTTGGTGGCAGAATAACAACACCTTCTCGGGTTCTAATCGGTTTGTCCTTTTTGAAGTAATTCTTTACTTTCTTTACAAGGGACACTTTCCTTTTATTTCCGTACATAATGTCTTTTTGCAACACCGTTCCACTGATCGTTCTCAAATCCCATATGTCGTGGATCAGGTCTAGTATGCGGTCTGTACGAATGCCACATACGACTTCTGCGAGCGGCTTTGTTTACAAGTCGCTCCCAATCCTAGTGCGTCTCTTATTTCCGTGCGACCAATGAAATGCACGAATTTAAATATTCTCGACCAATGGGTGCGCGGCC
The DNA here is from genome assembly GCF_964261635.1 of Lissotriton helveticus. Lineage (NCBI taxonomy): Eukaryota > Metazoa > Chordata > Amphibia > Caudata > Salamandridae > Lissotriton > Lissotriton helveticus. Next base: position 1,223,920,171 of record NC_136065.1, read on the forward strand.
TTTCGCGAGACAGGTTCTCACGCTTCGGCACTCACCCCTCCTTTACAATTCCAGCTCCGCTACGCACCCGCTGCGTCTACCAATCCCAGCGCGGCACAGAGTGACGTCAGAGCAGCTTCGCGACTGACTCCCTCCTTCACAAGGTAACGGAAACTTTATTTCTTTCTAAAGTGCTAGTGCTTGGTTATTTAACAACGAATACACATTCGCCACTGTACTCAAGTGTCTAGACAGGAAAGATTTGTTTCACTGCAAGTAAACTACTTCCATTTACTTTTCACACACTACGGATAGATCTCTTCTGCCTACCCTTCACACAAGCATTGGAGAACCTGCTACTTCCCTAGACTCATCCACCTTTCCGGGATATATCCAAGTCTAAAGTTTCACCAGCGAGCCCCTTTGCTTTCACCCAAGCTCCGATGAACCTACTACTTTTCCGGTGTGACCCTCACTAGGTTATGCCACAATAGGAATTTTGCCAATGAACCTCGTTGCTAACATTTATTCAATCATATATTCAGAAAACCCTAGTTAGTGCTTCCAGTTCTACCTAACCTGCACTAACCTTCCTGGAGTAAGTGACCTCAAAGCAAGTGGATTCTCTTCACCACTCGCTATTCAATTCCCCGGGGATTCCCAACAACATAGAAGACGTTTTACGAACGAATGGATAAATACATATAACAGTATAATTACAAGAATAACGATTTTAAAACATTTCATAATTTTTCAAAGCAAACATTTCAAGTGAGTGATCAAATCACCTGAACTCCTACCCTCTTAGCAGCAACAAGGTTTGCTACCTAGCAGCATCCAACTTACCTAACTTATCTAGTCCTACCTAACTTTAACTATTCCCTAACCATCCTCTGTGCTACCAGTAAATTACTGATAGAGATCGGGGGTCACCTGACCAATAATTTCACCATATAGTTTTCGGGCCCATAAAATTCAATTCACCATATACATTAATCAGGCGACCTCACAAATCTACCATCAGCAACCCTGATTCCTTCTTTTATTTCTAGTGTACCCGACTTACCAATTCACCGTTACGGGTACCTATGACCACAATGGATCAGGGAGCTAGCTGTAAAAGAAAGGCAGGCAAAATACAAACCCAACTTCATGAACTTTGATTTTCATAAAATGACCACGGACAACTGAGAAGTTTTAAAGGTTTTATCTAGTAATCAGTATCTGCGAGTATTAGGCTTACAGTTAAAAGGCAATCAATAATCAAGATAACAAAAAGCACGTAACCATACAAGAAAAATGTAAGGACACTCATTAATTTTGTAACTAGAGTGACAGGGAACACGCTAAGTAGACTTAAACTGAAACTCAGGAATGGACACCTATAAATGAGCAAGCTTATTTGCATGTACTAAAATTATGCTATTGGGACGTACTTCATGAGAGAGAATTTAGAAACTTATACACCTATAGAAAGGGTAAAAAGGTAGAAACCGCTATAATTCTAACGTTATATCATTAACTGTAGTTTTCAGGAGAGAAATATAAAACACATCTAATTCAAAAACAGTATGGGGAAGAATTGTGCTCTATAAGGTAGGGTAACATAGGAACATATTATGAGAATACATTGCAATAGGTTTTCATATGGTAGACTGCGGAAAGCATGGAAAATATAACATGTGCAAAGGTATGTCTTTATTGAAGCAAAGACAGAAAATAGAAAGCTGCAGTATAGAGTTCTCAGCCCTATCTATATATTTACCTAGAATGGTGTGAAAACCAACCCTGGCCACGGATCAGTCAAGGACAGGAAATACCCCAAGGAATAGCAGTCATCAATGGGACAGCAGGTGCAGAATGGACACCTCAGGACAGGACAGGAAACCCAGATTAGGATCAGGACAGGACCACCAAGGCACGACCAGCACCCGCAGTTCGGAAGCAACGCCTGCGCTCCACCCTCTCTGCAGCTATCAGTCAGAACCCCGTTGGGTTAGCGAACTCCTCAGCAAAGTGCTCCGCCAGCACTTAAGGTTTAGTAAAACCTTTAAAGTCTATGGTCAATTTTCGGACAGAGTGCTCCGCAGCTCTCTGTAAATTCAGTCACCTATTGAGTGCGTTGGGTCAGTGACAGGTCAGCTATTCGGACAAGTCGGACAAATTCTATAGCTAAACCTAGGCTAGATATACTGTTTTCGGGTCAGTGTACCACCCCCCAATGTTGCAAAGTGTCAGAATCCCCAATTTCGATTGGTCCCAAAGTAGGCTAGGTTAACACACCAATCAGAATTTACTTCTACAAGCTCACATTTGCATCTTTGGGTACCGCCTAGCAAGATTGGGGTTCCCATGAGAAGTCGCACTGAATACAATAGGAAGAATACATTGTTAATAAAGTAACAGTTTTCAGCTTCTCTGGCTGGGTGAAGGTGCATCTTCCCAGGCACATCTTGGCAGCGACTTTCTCTTGGCGCTGTGTCAATGCCACCTCGCTACTTCTGATTCTGCGCGGTACTGCACTCCAACATCGACTCCCAAGCACCCCCATCACCCCTCCGTACCGAGGATACATGAAAAGTAAGCGAAAACAAATTAAAACATAGAAATAAATGAATCAACTACATAACATGATTGTGTACTTATGACTTATCACTATAAAATATACTATGCAATTATTTATTAGTGCAATACACGATAACACGAGAGCATCTGCACAAGCCTCACCATATTATTACACAAGCAGCCATCTCGTGGCTATTACGCATGCGCACCCTTTCCCTCCAAAATCACAACTACGTCACGTCACGTGAGTGTGACTAACGCATGCGCAGAAGCAATATGCTAAACGGCGGCCATGTTAAAGACACAAATTAATCGTATTAGTAAAACACATAGGCAAGCATCCCTAGGATACATGTATATAGTAAAAATAAAGGAAATTAGTAAGACGTACGATTGGATTACAGAGTTATACATGAATCGAGGTTCTTGATTTCAGCAAGTCGCGTAATATGCGAAATCTTGCTTCATCACATCAGCCTCCGAAGGTTGGGATTGTGGGTTCGAGTCCCACCTGTGTTGTTTGATATTTTCTTAAATGGCCATATTGTGTTTATGGTGGGATTAGATTAGCATAATCATGAAGGTCATGTAATGGTCTCCAGCAAAATCTAGGCAGGCTTGGCCAGCACCATCTTGGCACCTGTGAAAAGGACGAAGATCAAATGAGATGATCTACCTGCCTATGTTTCTCTGATGACATAAGGGCCCTTAAACAGGTCTGCAGGAGACAAGAGAAAAGATGGAGAGAGTCAGATACTGTGACTCAGAAAAGGTCAAATATAAGATATGTCTATCTAGATATTAGATCCTGACTCGCAAGGAGAAAACAGCCTACTTCCCCAACAAAATTGAAGCAGACGCAAACTCCTCAAAAGAACTGTTTGCGGCTATCAAATAACTCACCACAGACACTTCCTCCTTGCCTAAATACTGTAGGCAATCCTCTAGTAACTCTGTGGCGGAGGCCTTCTGCCTCAAAGTTAAAGACGTTTACAATAACTTCTCCTCTCTTACATCTACATCCTCATCAGCTGTGCTATTTCCAATTCAAACTGATATTGGTTCCTCGCTTAGCCACTTCATGCCACCTTCTATGTTTGAGCTTGCGAAACTGATCAAAACCTCTAAATTGGGCTTGCCATGCACCCCTTGCCCTCCTATAGTTGCCATCCTTGCAGCCCAGACTATTGGGCCAATACTGGCCGACATTATCCAAATAATGTGCCAGTCAGGAGTATTCCAATCAGTCTGGAAGCAGTGTTGGCTCTAACATTAATAAAAATATCTTCCCTCGATCAACAAGACCCTTGCAGCTATCGACCCATCTCCTATCTTCCACTGCAGGCCATGAACATTGTAAAGGTGCTGGACAAACATTTGGTGGAGCAAATTCACAATAACAACCTTCTGGATGCCACCTAATTTGGCTTTGGTGCTGAGCTCACTACGGAGACTGCCCACATTAAAGTGACTGAGCAGATGAGTATGTCACTTGATCAGGGAAGCAGAGCCGCCCTGATCCTGCTTGATCTGTCAGCAGCCTTTGAGATTGTAAACCATGGGCTGCTGATGGATCGCTTGGGTAGGATATGGGTGACCAGAACAGGTTGGGTGTAGTTAAACTCGTACCTCACTGGTCACGAGCAATCAGTAAGACTTGGTGACTTTATCTCTACTTCTTTCTCTCTTCCCTGCGAGGTCCCCCAGGGGTCCTCACTTAGCCCTACTCTATAATATATATGTCACCCCTTTGGCAGAACTGATTTGATCTCATGGCGTTGCATTGACATCATATTCTGATGGTATGCAAATCATTGTTTCACTCCCTATTGAGGACACGGATGTTGCCACCAGAATCTGTGACTGCAAGAAGGCACTCAGTCTGCCGATAGCTATGAAATGCCGCAAACTCAACTCTCGTAAAACAGAGGTGTTGCTGGTTGGGGCTCAGGTGGTTGACTCCTTCGCTTTAGCCGTTCCTCTTCTCCATTGAGAAATCTTGCTTCCTTGCATACAAAGGTCAGCTGCATCTCTGCAGATGACCGACTTAAATTCAGTGGTAACAAATCCAGACTGCAGAGAGACCTTTCTACAGACTCAGAAGTCATCACATTCTCTCCAAGGAATCCCTTCCCTTATATTCTGACATCACATTTAACATTAGGAGCTTCCCTTGTCATCCAAGGTGACCTTCGTCTCTCTAGAAATTTGAGAGTTGACTGTGTGCTCTCCAGAGATCGGCACCCCTTGGTTTGAGAGAATATGCTTTGGTAAATAATTAAAAAAAGAAAATTCTTGCAAAGAACGTGATGACTTCTGAATCTGTAGAAAGGTCTCTCTGCAGGATGGATGGGTTACCACTGAATTTAAGTAGGTCATTGTGAAATTAGCAAGAACTGATGGCGGACACAGTAGGATGAACAGTAAACCACAGTTTATTCACTCTTGTAAGCGTAGGTAAGAAACGACCCCAGCCACAGCAAGTGACAGCTTTACTGTGCCTCCGCGGCGCTCGCCTTGGAACCCTGGTCGCGGTGACATTCTAAGTGATGTCACCGCGAGCAGTTCTATTACATTCCGAGCTGCCAAGGAGGGGGGAGGACGCGGGTGGGAGATACCACACATCCCCCTTCCCTACAGAATGAGACCATCAGAAATGAAGCATAAGAAAACAGGTGTACAACAGAAAGTTACATCATCACATATTGCTCTAAATGTCTGGGCGGTCTGGTCACTCTCCGGCTTGTCCTACCACCCGGGTGAGGGACCGTCCCCTGTTCCCTGGGAGGGGAACCCATACTCTTCTCGGAATTGCGTTCACGCCCTCCTTCCCTACAGGAATCCTGCCCGGGGGGGTGATACCTCACAACTCTTCCCAGGTTCCAGATCTTTCCTTCCTGGGTCTTTACAGCATTCCTAAACAATTTAGTAATCTTAGTGGGCCTACTGTATTCAGACCAACTTGCCCTGCCAGTAGGTGTCCTGATCTTAATATCGTCTCCGACTTTGAACCCTGCCTCATGTATTGAGTGGAGTCTGTCAAACCTTTCTTTCCTCTCAACCACTGCTTCCCGCTGCCTCTCTAGTCCTTTCGCTTCTTTGGAGTGGTCTGACCATCACTTGTGCCACCCCATCCAGCCAGGCGACAGTTTTGTGTTGGGTATTCTTGCTCGGAGCAACTCAAAAGGGGTGATGCCCGTTGTTTGGTGGGGGGTAAACCTGTATGCTTCTACCCGTCTCCATACTTCTTCCTTCCAGTTCATGCCGCTGGTTTTGGCCAACTGAATGCTCTCTTTGAGAGTCTTATTGAAGCGCTCGACCATGCCATTGGTCTCAGGGTGGTACAAAGCACAACGTTTGTGTGTGATCCCTCCTCGAGGAAGTCCTCCATCTCTTTCGAACACAGTTGCACCCCATTGTCCGTGAGCAGACTTCCAGGTTGTCCCTCTATACTGAATAACTCTTGTAGGAACTCAATGACGGCCTTCGTTGTGATTACGCTTACAACCTTTACTTCCGGCCATCTGGATTACAGATCCATGAGCACCAGAATGTATGGCGTGCGCACTTCACCCATCAGCGGGCCAACGATGTCCAACGCCAACTCTTCCCAAGGTCCTGATGGGGGTGGCCTATACACCATGGGAGGTGTGAGTTGTTTCAGCACTTTGTCACTGATGCTGCACGGGATGCAGTCTCTTACTTTTCTCTCAATGGCGAGGTCCATGCGCGGCCACCAGTAGTCTTCTCTCAATCTTTGTTTGGTCTTGGTGATGCCTATGTGGCCATCATGAGCCATATCCACCAGATCTTCCCTCACGGCCGTGGGAGGTACCAACCTCGTCCCCCTGAACAGACATTTGTCGACCACAGACAGCTCATCTTTGACAATCCAGAATGGCCGTAGAGCGTCGTCCCACTTATCGTCATGTGTCCATTTGCCTTTTACTCTTTTGCACACAACATCCAAGACCTCGTCTGACTTTAGTGCTTCTTTCCATGTTTCTTCTCCGATGGCTCTCTGGATTATAGCACACACATTTTCCTCTTGGTAGTCTTCAATTTCCTCTTCCACTGTTCCCTTCGGTTCGTTCTCATCATTATCCCTCACCAGTCGTGACACACAGTCTGCTGCAAGATTTTGCGTTCCAGGGACATATTCAACACGGAATGTGTATTCTTGGAGACTTACAACCCAGGGTCTGATCCTGCTAGAGATCGCATTGAAGCCCTTCTTGCCGAAAACCTCCACCAATGGCTTGTAGTCCGTTCGAAGAATGAACTTTGTGCCCCATAGGAAGTCTCTGAATTTGCCCAATGCCCAGAACACGTATCAAGTATCAATTTTTTACCGCCAAGGTCTCTCTTTCGATCACGGAGTAATTGCTCTCTGACTTCTGTAGAGATCTTGAGGCGAAAGCTATTGTTTCTTCTCCGCCTGTTCCTACTTGGGTGAGGACCGCTCCTAGCCCATTGGCACTTGCGTCGGTGGTGACTACAGTCACACGACTGGGTATGAAAGATTTCAGGCTGGGTGCTTCTGCAAGTGCATTCTTCACGTCCTCAAACTCTCTTTGGCACTCGTCACACCATTTGAACACTGTGTCCTTTTTTAGTAGCTGTCGCATCGCAAATGTCCTTCCTGCAAAGTTCCGTATGAATTTGCTGTAGAATTCCAGCATTCCCATGAAGGACTTGATTTCGTCCTTGCTCTTCGGGGGCACCAAGTTTGTAATGGTGTTCTGGAGCTCTGCTTTCGGACGGATTGCCTCTGCTGTTACTTTATGTCCCAAAAAGTTTAGTTCTTTGCAGCCAAACACACACTTTTCTCTTCTCACAGTTAATCCTTGCGACCTAAACCTGGACAGCACTTGTCTCAACCTCTTGTCGTGTTCCTCATGGTCTTTAGCGAATACCAGTACATCATCCTGGTAGCATAGGACGCCAGGGATCTCTCTCAAGATGTTCCCCATGATTCTCTGGAACACGGCTGCCGCCGATACCAAGCCGAAAGGCATGCTCCTGAACTTGAATGCGCCCATGGGCGTAACAAACGCCGTGAGTTCTTGCGACTCTTCGTGCAACTTGACCTGAAAATAGGCAGAGGTAAGGTCAAGTGTGGAGAATACCCTTGCGCCCTCTAGCATGCTCATCATCTGGGTGATGTTGGGCAGTGGAAACCAGTCGACCACAACCTCCTTGTTCAAGGCTCTAAGGTCAATCCACAACCGAACCGACCCATCCTTTTTCTGGGCTACTACAATAGGCGCAAGCCACTCTGTCGCTTCCACCGGTTCGATGACTCCTGCCTTGCACAGTTTCTCCAATTCAGCCTTCACCGCTTCTTGGATGGCAATGGGTAGCTTCCTTACCTTGGCTACCACTGGGTTTGCGTTTTCCTTCAGTTTGATCTTGTGGCAGTAATTCTTCAAGCACCCAAGTTCTTCACTAAATACTTCTTTGAACTCCGTCACCAAATCTTACTTTGACTCTCGTACTTCTTGTATTAAGATTTGGGGATTGCTATTTGGGTTGAGATAGACCCCCAACTACCTCTATGCCTGCCAGCCCAGGATGTTGTCTCTGACTGTAGATACATAGACCTTGGACACTGTTGTCCTGTCCCTGTATTCAACTGTGTCCCAGAAATAACCCTTCATAGAGATGGGGTGACTAGCATACCCCCGGGCCTTACATCCATCCTTCTCAAACTAATCTTCCCATTAGACACCCGTGAAAATTCCTTTGCACTGATGATTGTTATTCTCGAACAGGAATCAAACAATGCCTCTACTTTAGTACCCTTTAATTTTATGGTGTCCTTAGGGCTGCAGACCTGCCCTTCACCTACTTGCACGACTATTTTGTCACATACTGCGTTTGTCCTGTCCTTACTCTGTTTGCTAAATCCCTGTCCACTCCTGCAGTATTGCCTGAAATTACCTCTCTTGCCGCACTTGTTACATGTGAATTTGAGGGCCGGGCACTCCTTGTCATTGGCCATGTGCCCCTGTTTTCCGCATCTATAACAGGTACCCTTGAACGACCATCCCATTCTGCTCTCATTCTGTTCTTTCCCTACTATTTTCTGTCCTTTGACCACAGACACAGCCTCACATTCAGTCACGACTTCGCTTACTTTGGGTTTGTCTTCGTTTTTTTTCTCACCACTGTCCTGTTTGATTTCACTGACGCACTGCAGCATGTGTTCTACCTGTTTTGCCACTATTATGACTTCCCTCAGTGGTGGGTCATCTTTCAACCATAACTCCTCAGGTACGCGCTCCGTCCTACACGCTAACACAAACTGGTCCCTGATCCTCTATTCATTAGCGCCTCCAAACTTACACGTCGCGGCAAGTTTCCGTAGGTCAGATACAAAATCTTCTGCAGACTCCCCTTCCTTCTGTACCCTTTTTCCGAAATGGTACCTCTCCATTATTGTGCTAGTCTTGGGAAGGTAATGCAAATCTAATTTCTTAAGACTGATTTCTAACTCATTCAGGCCTCTCGCTTCCTGTGCCCCCAATTCTGGTAGATGATCCAACACCTCTTCCCCCTCCGCCCCTAGGTAATATGCTAATAGAGCTACTTTCCTTTCTAACCCTAGATTTGGGCCACACACCGTTGCATAGTTCAAAAACACTTTCTTCCACTTTTTCCATTGTATTGTAGGCTCCCCTGGGTTAGTCAGAAAAAATGGTGGTGGTGTCACACTTTGCATGATGTTATAATTGCCAAGGGCCCACCCTTAATATGTGGAAAGTGTTTACCTTGAGATACAAAAGGGGTTTTGAATGGGGGCCAGGTTACAGTTCCATAGTGGGTTTGTACAATTTATGGTGAGATGTACAGAGCAGTTCTACCCTTCCTGAAAAATTCCAACAAATTTCACATATGCTGCAACAAACTCCCAACCCACTAGGTGGCACTGTTGCGCTAGAGTCAGCTCCCCATAAGGTGAGATGTACTTGGTGGTTGCACTGAAGTATTCGTTTTGAAAGGACACCATACAGTCTCTCTCTTCCTGACAACGCTTCTTCCTCCCTGTCCAGGAGTCAGCAGTGGTTTCCCTTATAAGTCCCTTCCAGCATCAATATCATTTGCAACCAACTGCACAAAAGGAAATAAAACGGGTTAGTGGAAAGGATCAGTTTTGCCCACTCGACACGGAGAAGATGAGGTTACTCCGCAGTTACACCGGGTTGATTCTTCCACACGCTACTGCCCTTATCTCTTTTCCGCTCAGGAAATCCTTCGACCATACAGTCACATAGCGCCGCTCTCACGCCGTTCACCTCCTCGATTGCATCGCTTCATAACCCCGACAGAGTACATCAAAAGTCTGTCATTCGTCACCGAGATGCGTGCCGGCCAGTTTTTTTTCATTCACACCACAAGGGGTCGCGCTGCGACTCACCGCTGATATTCTTCGCCTTCAGGGGCCCTCAGTTGCACAACGATGCACCGCTAGTTTCGGCTTGCCACTCTCCCTGATTAATACCGCCAACCTTTCACGACTTGGGCTTCTCTTCTCTGCTGTTAATCAAGGGTGACAGCTGGTTCCTTCAAACTACGCAACCTGGCGCGGTACCAATACACTTCAGAATAATCACCACATTGGGATCGTGACCCTTTCTTCTTCAACACAAGAGTTTTTCTTCTCTCCGTACACGATCCTCTCTCCTTTTTCCCACGGAAGTTTTCAAATAATTTCTATTCCTTGCGTGTTGAGGTCGCTCACCCTATCCCATCCTCGTCGCCAGTGTGAAATTAGCAAGAACTGATGGCGGACACAGTAGCATGAACAGTAAACCACAGTTTATTCACTCTTGTAAGCGTAGGTAAGAAACGACCCCAGCCACAGCAAGTGACAGCTTCACTGTGCCTCCGCGGCGCTCGCCTTGGAACCCTGGTCGCGGTGACATTCTAAGTGATGTCACCGCGAGCAGTTCCATTACATTCCGAGCTGCCAAGGAGGGAGGCGGACGCGGGTGGGAGATACCACAGTCATCTGCAGAGATGCAGCCGACCTTTGTCTGCCAGGAAGCAAGCTTTGTAAATGGAGAAGAGGAACGGCTAAAGCGAAGGAGTCAACCACCTGAGCCCCAACCAGCACCATCTTGGCACCTGTGAAAAGGACCATGATCAAATGAGATCATCTACCTGCCTATGGTTCTCTGATGACATAAGGGCAATTAAACAGGTCTGCAGGAGACAAGAGAAAAGATGGGGAGAGTCAGATTCTGTGACTCAGAAAAGGTCAAATATAAGATATGTCTATCTGGATATTAGATGCTGACTCGCAAGGAGAAATTGGCCTACTTCCCCAACAAAATTGAGGCAGCCGCAAACTCCTCAAAACAACTGTTTGCGGCTATCAAATAACTCACCACCGACACTTCCTCCTTGCCTAAATACTGTAGGCAATCCTTTAGTAACTCTGTGGCGGAGGCCTTCTGCCTCAAAGTTAAAGACGTTTACAATAACTTCTCCTCTCTTACAACTACATCCTCATCAGCTGTGCTATTTCCAATTCAAACTGTTATGGGTTCCTCGCTTAGCCACTTCATGCCACCTTCTATGTTTGACAAACAAACGGAGTTAGGTCCTGAAGTGGGACTGAGGGGGGGACTGGACCATTATATATCAATATACAACACAAATATGCCCGACCACCTCGTATCTTGATAGTATAATTCTTATAGACAAAGACCAGATAACCATTAATCAAACCTAGTCAGGTACTTTTATTTATACCCATCAATCATGAAGTTACTTTTTTAGAAAGTGCATGTTTTTAGGCAAAAAAAAAGATATGTACATTTACAACATTACAATACATTACCAAACTAACAAATTTTAGACAAAAACATTTAGTAAAAATACATCCATATAGACAAATGACATTCACATAAACTAATCACATTTCAAATAAACAGAAAACAAAGCAGAGTTAAATCACAAGAGTGAAAAAATGTAGATCTTATATTTTACAATATCAATGAATGGAAGCGTGACTCTTGTTAAAGTCCCTTTTGATTTAACTCTGCTTTGTTTTCTGTTTATTTGAAATGTGATTAGTTTATGTGAATGTCATTTGTCTATATGGATGTATTTTTACTAAATGTTTTTGTCTAAAATTTGTTAGTTTGGTAATGTATTGTAATGTTGTAAATGTACATATCTTTTTTTTTCCCTAAAAACATGCACTTTCTAAAAAAGTAACTTCATGATTGATGGGTATAAATAAAAGTACCTGACTAGGTTTGATTAATGGTTATCTGGTCTTTGTCTATAAGAATTATACTATCAAGATACGAGGTGGTCGGGCATATTTGTGTTGTATATTGACCTTCTATGTTTGAGCTTACGAAACTGATCAAAACCTCTAAATTGGGCTCGCCATGCACCCATTTCCCTCCTATAGTTGCCATCCTTGCAGCCCAGACTATTGGGCCAATCCTGGACGACATTATCCAAATAATGTTCCAGTCAGGAGTATTCCATTCAGTCTGGAAGCAGTGTTGGCTCTAACATTAAAAAAAAAAATCTTCCCTTGATCAACGAGACCCTTGCAGCTATCGACCCATGTCCTGTCTTCCACTGCCGGCCGTGATCATTGTAAAGGTGCTGGACAAACATTTGGTGGAGCAAATTCACAATAACAACCTTCTGGATGCCACCCAATTTGGCTTTCGTGCTGAGCACACTACGGAGACTGCCCACATTAAAGTGACTGAGCAGATGAGTATGTCCCTTGATCAGGGAAGCAGAGCCGCCCTGATCCTGCTTAATCTGTCAGAAGCCTTTGAGACTGTAAAACACGGGCTTCTGATGGATCGCTTGGGTAGGATAAGGGTGACCAGAACAGGTTGGGAGATGTTAAACGCGTACCTAACTGGTCACGAGGAATCAGTAACACTTGGTAACTTTATCTCTACTCCTTTCTCTCTTCCCTGCCGGGTCCCCCAGTGGTCCTCATATAGCCCTACTCTCTATAATATATATGTCACCCCCTTGGCAGAACTGATTCGATCTCATGGCTTTGCATTGATATCATATTCTGACTGCACGCAAATCATTGTTTCACTTGCTATGGAGGACAAGGATGTTGCTATCAGAATCTGTGACTGTAAGAAGGCAGTCTGTCTGCCGATGGCTATGAAATGCCGAAAACTCAACTCTAGTAAAACAGAGGTGTTGCTGATTGGGGCTCAGGTGTATTTAGGCAAGGAGGAAGTGTCGGTGGTGAGTTATTTGATAGCCGCAAACAGTTGTTTTGAGGAGTTTGCGGCTGCCTCAATTTTGTTGGGGAAGTAGGCCAATTTCTCCTTGCGAGTCAGCATCTAATATCCAGATAGACATATCTTATATTTGACCTTTTCTGAGTCACAGAATCTGACTCTCCCCATCTTTTCTCTAGTCTCCTGCAGACCTGTTTAATTGCCCTTATGTCATCAGAGAACCATAGGCAGGTAGATGATCTCATTTGATCATGGTCCTTTTCACAGGTGCCAAGATGGTGCTGGTTGGGGCTCAGGTGGTTGACTCCTTCGCTTTAGCCGTTCCTCTTCTCCATTGAGAAATCTTGCTTCCTTGCATACAAAGGTCAGCTGCATCTCTGCAGATAACCGACTTAAATTCAGTGGTAACAAATCCAGACTGCAGAGAGACCTTTCTACAGATTCAGAAGTCATCACATTCTCTCCAAGGAATCCCTTCCCTTATATTCTGACATCACATTTATTATTAGCAGCTTCCCTTTACATCCAAGGTGACCTTCTTCTCTTTAGAAATTTGAGAGTTGACTGTGTGCTCTCCAGAGATCGACACCACTTGGTTTGAGAGAATATGCATCGGTAAATAATTTAAAAAAAGAAAATTCTTTTATTTGTGTTTACTCATTGAAACATCACTAAATGCAATCATTGATGCCAATCAGCAGAACCTTCAGTACCGGCTGTGGAAACACACTGGGATATCACAGTTTAAGTATGGAATACAGAGGAACGTAGAAGATAATGAATCAAAATTATATTTTGATAGGGACACGAGTCAGGAACATCGCTGCTTTCCAAAACCTCCTTTGTGAACATCTACGATCCTCTGCCACTGGGGCTGGGCAAACTTTAAGTTATGCTTCTGAAATCCTACATGTTTGTGTAATTCTTTAGTCTTATCAAAATGTCACCTGAGGCAATTTTGCCTAACATTTTTTAAGAAGAGTGCAACTTGCCAAATACGTCTCACAATATATCTGAGGGAGAGTGGTTTACAATGAAAATGTGTTGCAGAAAGACAATTTGTGTTAGTGCTTGTTTCCTGTTTTATTTGGAGAGTTGTTTTCACATGAGGGGTGCGTTTGCTTAAACAATGTCATGCAAGAACCCGGAAAAAACATTTCCCTCTGACATTGCTGTTTTGTGTAATGCCAGACAATGTTTGAGGAATTTAACAAATTCTGTGTAGAAAAATGGATACACTGTCGCACATCTCTGCTTGTATGGGAATCTCCGTCCAAAGAGTACAGAGGCCAGCATCAAGACATCAAAGAGCTGACCATCCTTGAATTCATTGGCCCCAGTCATCAGAGAGCTGACCATCCTTGAATCCATTGGTCCCAGTCATCAGAGATCTGACTTCCCTTGAATTGAGAGGCCCCACTTATTCATCAAAGTAATGACTGTCCTTGAGTTTCAGATTCCGTATTCAGAGAGATGCTGCTCCTTGATGCCGAGGCCACCAACCTCCCGTAGGGAGAATCTTTACCTTAGTTCAGAGGACACCATCTTCCCTGGATAAACCTGCAATCTGTGAGTTCAAATGTCACCATCCGCACCCTTGAAGAGAGGGTTTGCCTGCTTGACCCTTTCCCTTCATTGTTTACTGGTATTACAGTGCACCCTAGTATGCCAACATCTTCTTTGGGCCATTACAAGAGTGAATTTATAAAACAATAGGGAGTCATGAAATCACACTTAGTTTACAGGGTGTATCTCTACCTGCCGCCCCTGCCTTCTTATAAGAATATCTATCATTTTGATGTCAGACTGCCCATGGCTTATTATTCCGGAGGCAGGGCAGACACTCTGTTCTACACAATGTAATTTAGAAGCAATGACCACAATGCCAGGACCTGAAGTGTTTTGTAAAGTCAGTATAGCTCCATTCCTGGCTTCTTACCCCTGCCATGCTTTAATTACTTCCCATTAGCATACTGACTCTTTGGATGTGGTCAGTGTGCTGTTAAGTTGTAACTTTTAGTCTCCTAATGCTCTCTGCAGGCTGTTTGATAATAGTCCTTTTCTTCAGATATGATTGTTCTCTTATCTCTTCTTTGCAGCAAGGCCCAGTGGCCTAATGGATAAGGCATCAGCCTCCGAAGCTGGGGATTGTGGGTTCGAGTCCCACCTGGGTCGTATGATATTTTCTTAAATGGCAATATTTTGATTATGGTGGTATCTAGATTAGCATAATCATGAAGGTCATGTAATTGTCTCCAGCAAGATGAAAGACAATCGAGCCAAACTTGGCCAGCACCATCTTGGCACCTGTGAAAAGGACCATGATCAAATGAGATCATCTACCTGCCTATGGTTCTCTGATGACATAAGGACACTTAAATAGTTCTGCAGGAGACAAGAGAAAAGATGGAGAGAGTCAGATACTGCGACTCAGAAAAGGTAAAATATAAGATATGTCTATCTAGATATTAGATGCTGACTCACAAGGAAAAACTCAGCCTACTTCCCCAACAAAATTGAGGCAGACGCAAACTTCTCAAAACAACTGTTTGCGTCTATCAAATAACTCACCACTGACACTTCCTCCTTGCCTAAATACTGTAGGCAATTCTTTAGTAACTCTGTGGCGGAGGCCTTCTGCCTCAAAGTTAAAGACCTTTACAATAACTTCTCCTCTCTTACAATTACATCCTCATCAGCTGTGCTATTTCCAATTCAAACTGATATGGGTTCCTCTCTTAGCCACTTCATGCCGCCTTCTATGTTTGATCTTACGAAACTGATCAAAACCTCTAAATTGGGCTCGCCATTCACCCCTTGCCCTCCTATAGTTGCCATCCTTGCCGCACAGACTATTGGGCCAATACTGGCTGACATTATCCAAATAATGTGCCAGTCAGCAGTATTCCATTCAGTCTGGAAGCAGAGTTGGCTCTAACATTAATTTAAAAAATCTTACCTCGATCAACAAGACCCTTGCAGCTATCGACCCATCTCCTGTCTTCCACTGCCGGTCATGATCATTGTAAAGGTTCTGGACAAACATTTGGTGGAGCAAATTCTCACTAACAACCAATTCAGCTTTCGTGCCGAGCACACTTCGGTAACTGCCCATATTAAAGTGACTGAGCAGATGAGTATGTCACTTGATCAGGGAAGCAGAGCCGCCCTGATTCTGTTTGATCTGTCAGCAGTCTTTGAGACTGTAAATCACGGGCTGCTGATGGATCGCTTGGGTAGGATATGAATGACCAGAACAGGTTGGGAGTTGTTAAACTCGTACCTCACTGGTCAAGAGCAATCAGTAAGACTTGGTGACTTTATCTCTACTTCTTTCTTTCTTCCCTGTGGGGTCCCCCAGGGGTCCTCACTTAGCCCTACTCTATAATATATGTCACCCCTTTGGCAGAACTGATTTGATCTCATGGTGTTGCATTGCCATCATATTCTCATGGTATGCAAATCATTGTTTCACTCGCTATTGAGGACACGGATGTTGCCACCAGAATCTGTGACTGCAAGAAGGCAGTCAGTCTGCCGATAGCTATGAAATGCCGCAAACTCAACTCTAGTAAAACAGAGGTGTTGCTGATTGGGGCTCAGGCGGTTGACTCCTTCGCTTTAGCCGTTCCTCTTCTCCATTGAGAAATCTTGCTTCCTTGCATACAAAGGTCAGCTGCATCTCTGCAGACGACCGACTTAAATACAGTGGTAACAAATCCACACTGCAGAGAGACCTTTCTACAGATTCAGAAGTCATCACATTCTCTCCAAGGAATCCCTTCCCTTATATTCTGACATCACATTTAACATTAGCAGCTTCCCTTTGCACCCAAGGTGACCTTCTTCTCTTTAGAAATTTGAGAGTTGACTGTGTGCTCTCCAGAGATTGGCACCCCTTGGTTTGAGGGAATATGCATCGGTAAATAATTAAAAAAAGAAAATTCTTTGATTTGTGTTCTCTCATTGAAACATCACTAAATGCAATCATTGATGCCAACCAGTAGAACCTTCAGTACCGGTTGTGGAAACACACTGGGATATCACATTTTAAGTATGGAATACAGAGGAACGTGGAAGATAAAGAATCAAAATCATATTTTGATAGTGACACGAGTCAGGAACATTGCTGCTTTCCAAAACCTCCTTTGTGAGCTACGCCCACTCTCTATATTCTTCTGGGAACTTCCATCAGTGCAGTCCATTGGACATCTACGATCCTCTGCCACTGGGGCTGGGCAAACTTTAAGTTATGCTTCTGAAATACTACATGTTTGTGTAATTCTTTAGTCTTATCAAAATGTCACCTGGGGCAATTTTGCCTAACATTTTTTAAGAAGAGTGCAACTTGCCAAAGACGTCTCACAATATATCTCAGGGAGAGTGGTTTACAATGAAAATGTCTTGCAGAAAGACAATTTGTGTTAGTGCTAGTTTCCTGTTTTATTTGGAGTGTTGTTTTCACATGAGGGGTGCGTTTGCTTAAACAATGTCATGCAAGAACCCGGAAAAAACATTTCCCTCTGACATTGCTGTTTTGTGTAATGCCAGACAATGTTTAAGGAATTTAACAAATTCTGTGTAGAAAAATGGATACACTGTCGCACATCTCTGCTTGTATAGGAATCTCCATCCGAAGAGTACAGAGGCCAGCATCAAGACATCAAAGAGCTGACCATCCTTGAATCAATTGGCCCCAGTCATCAGAGAGCTGACCATCCTTAAATCCATTGGCCCCAGTCATCAGAGAGCTGACCATCCTTGAGTCCATTGCGCCCAGTCATCAGATCTGACTTCCCTTGATTCAAAAGGCCCCACTTATTCATCAAA
Organism: Lissotriton helveticus; assembly: GCF_964261635.1. Taxonomy (NCBI): domain Eukaryota; kingdom Metazoa; phylum Chordata; class Amphibia; order Caudata; family Salamandridae; genus Lissotriton; species Lissotriton helveticus. The sequence goes on from NC_136065.1 coordinate 1,223,937,792, forward strand.
GTAATGACTGTCCTTGAGTTTAAGATTCCCTACTCAGAGAGATGCTGCTCCTTGATGCCGAGGCCACCAACCTCCCGTAGGGAGAATCTTTAACTCAGTTCAGAGGACACCACCTTCCCTGGATAAACCTGCAATCTGTGAGTTCAAATGTCACCATCCTCACCCTTGAAGAGAATGTTCGCCTGCTTGACCCTTTCACTTCATTGTTTACTGGTATTACAGTGCACCATAGTATGCCAACATCTTCTTTGGGCCATTACAAGAGTGAATTTATAAAACAATAGGGAGTCATGAAATCACACTTAGTTTACAGGGTGTATCTCTTCCTGCCGCCCCTGCCTTCTTATAAGATTATCTATCATTTTGATGTCAGACTGCCCATGGCTTAATATTCCGGAGGCAGGGCAGACACTCTGTTCTACACAATCTAATCTAGAAGCAATATCCACAATGCCAGGACCTGAAGTGTTTTGTAAAGTCGGTATATCTCCATTCCTGGCTTCTTACCCCTGCCATGCTTTAATTACTTGCCATTGGCATACTGACTCTTTGGATGTGGTCTGGGTGCTGTTAAGATGTAACTTTTAGTCTCCTAATGCTCTCTGCAGGCTGTTTAATAATAGTACTTTTCTTCAGATATTGTTGTTCTCTTATCTCTTCTTTGCAGCAAGGCCCAGTGGCCTAATGGGTAAGGCAGCAGCCTCTGAAGCTGGGGATTGTGGGTTCGAGTCCCACCTGGGTTGTATGATATTTTCTTAAATGGCCATATTGTGATTATGGTGGTATCTAGATTAGCATAATCATGAAGGTCATGTAATTGTCTCCAGCAAGATAAAAGACAACCGAGCCAAACTTTGCCAGCACCATCTTGGCACCTGTGAAAAGGACCAATATCAAATGAGATCATCTACCTGCCTATGGTTCTCTGATGACATAAGGGCACTTAAACAGTTCTGCAGGAGACAAGAGAAAAGATGGAGAGAGTCAGATACTGCGACTCAGAAAAGGTAAAATATAAGGTATGTCTATCCAGATATTAGATGCTGACTCACAAGGAGAAATCGGCCTACTTCCCCAACAAAATTGAGGCAGACGCAAACTCCTCAAAACAACTGTTTGCGTCTATCAAATAACTCACCACTGACACTTCCTCCTTGCCTAAATACTGTAGGCAATCCTTTAGTAACTCTGTGGCGGAGGCCTTCTGCCTCCAAGTTAAAGACGTTTACAATACTCTTCTCCTCTCTTACAACTACATCCTCATCAGCTGTGCTATTTCCAATTCAAACTGATATGGGTTCCTCGCTTAGCCACTTCATACCACCTTCTATGTTTGAGCTTACGAAACTGATCAAAACCTCTAAATTGGGCTCGCCATGCACCCCTTGCCCTCCTATAGTTGCCATACTTGCCGCACAGACTATTGGGCCAATACTGGCTGACATTATCCAAATAATGTGCCAGTCAGGAGTATTCCATTCAGTCTGGAAGCAGAGTTGGCTTTAACATTAATTTAAAAAATCATACCTCGATCAACGAGACCCTTGCAGCTATCGACCCATCTCCTGTCTTCCACTGCCGGCCATGACCATTGTAAAGGTGCAGGACAAACATTAGGTGGAGCAAATTCTCACTAACAACCAATTTGGCTTTCGTGCCGAGCACACTACGGTAACTGCCCATATTAAAGTGACTGAGCAGATGAGTATGTCACTTGATCAGGGAAGCAGAGCCGCCCTGATCCTGTTTGATCTGTCAGCAGTCTTTGAGATTGTAAATCACGGGCTGCTGATGGATCGCTTGGGTAGGATATGGGTGACCAGAACAGGTTGGGAGTTGTTAAACTCGTACCTCACTGGTCAAGAGCAACCAGTAAGACTTGGTGACTTTATCTCTACTTCTTTCTCTCTTCCCTGTGGGGTCCCCCAGGGGTCCTCACTTAGCCCTACTCTATAAAATATGTCACCCCTTTGGCACTACTGATTTGATCTCATGGTGTTGCATTGACATCATATTCTGACGGCACGCAAATCATTGTTTCACTCGCTATTGAGGACACGGATGTTGCCATCAGAATCTGTGACTGCAAGAAGGCAGTCAGTCTGCCGATAGCTATGAAATGCCGCAAACTCAACTCTAGTAAAACAGAGGTGTTGCTGATTGGGGCTCAGGTGGTGTACTCCTTCGCTTTAGCCGTTCCTCTTCTCCATTTAGAAATCTTGCTTCCTGGCATACAAAGGTCAGCTGCATCTCTGCAGACGACCGACTTAAATACAGTGGTAACAAATCCACACTGCAGAGAGACCTTTCTACAGATTCAGAAGTCATCACATTCTCTCCAAGGAATCCCTTCCCTTATATTCTGACATCACATTTAACATTGGCAGCTTCCCTTTACATCCAAGGTGACCTTCTTCTCTTTAGAAATTTGAGAGTTGACTGTGTGCTCTCCAGAGATCGGCACCCCTTGGTTTGAGGGAATATGCATCGGTAAATAATTTAAAAAAGAAAATTCTTTTATTTGTGTTTACTCATTGAAACATCACTGAATGCAATCATTGATGCCAACCAGCAGAACCTTCAGTACTGGTTGTGGAAACACACTGGGATATCACAGTTTAACTATGGAATACAGAGGAACGTAGAAGATAATGAATCAAAATTATATTTTGATAGGGACACGAGTCAGGTACATCGCTGCTTTCCAAAACCTCCTTTGTGAGCTACGCCCACTCTCTATATTCTTCTGGGAACTTCCATCAGTGCAGTCCATTGGACATCTACGATCCTCTGCCACTGGGGCTGGGCAAACTTTAAGTTATGCTTCTGAAATCCTACATGTTTGTGTAATTCTTCAGTCTTATCAAAATGTCAACTGAGGCAATTTTGCCTAACATTTTTTAAGAAGAGTGCAACTTGCCAAATACGTCTCACAATATGTCTGAGGGAGAGTGGTTTACAATGAAAATGTGTTGCAGAAAGACAATTTGTGTTAGTGCTTGTTTCCTGTTTTATTTGGAGAGTTGTTTTCACATGAGGGGTGCGTTTGCTTAAACAATGTCATGCAAGAACCCGGAAAAAACATTTCCCTCTGACATTGCTGTTTTGTGTAATGCCAGACAATGTTTAAGGAATTTAACAAATTCTGTGTAGAAAAATGGATACACTGTCGCACATCTCTGCTTGTATGGGAATCTCCATCCGAAGAGTACAGAGGCCAGCATCAAGACATCAAAGAGCTGACCATCCTTGAATTCATTGGCCCCAGTCATCAGAGAGCTGACCATCCTTGAATCCATTGGTCCCAGTCATCAGAGATCTGACTTCCCTTGAATCGAGAGGCCCCACTTATTCATCAAAGTAATGACTGTCCTTGAGTTTCAGATTCCGTATTCAGAGAGATGCTGCTCCTTGATGCCGAGGCCACCAACCTCCCGTAGGGAGAATCTTTACCTTAGTTCAGAGGACACCATCTTCCCTGGATAAAACTGCAATCTGTGAGTTCAAATGTCACCATCCTCACCCTTGAAGAGAGGGTTTGCCTGCTTGACCCTTTCCCTTCATTGTTTACTGGTATTACAGTGCACCCTAGTATGCCAACATCTTCTTTGGGCCATTACAAGAGTGAATTTATAAAACAATAGGGAGTCATGAAATCACACTTAGTTTACAGGGTGTATCTCTACCTGCCGCCCCTGCCTTCTTATAAGAATATCTATCATTTTGATGTCAGACTGCCCATGGCTTATTATTCCGGAGGCAGGGCAGACACTCTGTTCTACACAATCTAATCTAGAAGCAATAACCACAATGCCAGGACCTGAAGTGTTTTGTAAAGTCAGTATATCTCCATTCCTGGCTTCTTACCCCTGCCATGCTTTAATTACTTCCCATTGGCATACTGACTCTTTGGATGTGGTCAGTGTGCTGTTAAGATGTAACTTTTAGTCTCCTAATGCTCTCTGCAGGATGTTTGATAATAGTCCTTTTCTTCAGATATGATTGTTCTCTTATCTCTTCTTTACAGCAAGGCCCAGTGGCCTAATAGATAAGGCATCAGCCTCCGAAGCTGGGGATTGTGCGTTCGAGTCCCACCTGGGTCGTATGATATTTTCTTAAATGGCCATATTGTGATTATGGTGGTATCTAGATTAGCATAATCATGAAGGTCATGTAATTGTCTCCAGCAAGATGAAAGACAATCGAGCCAAACTTGGCCAGCACCATCTTGGCACCTGTGAAAAGGACCAAGATCAAATGAGATCATCTACCTGCCTATGGTTCTCTGATGACATAAGGACACTTAAACAGTTCTGCAGGAGACAAGAGAAAAGATGGAGAGAGTCAGATACTGCGACTCAGAAAAGGTAAAATATAAGATATGTCTATCTAGATATTAGATGATGTCTCACAAGGAAAAATCAGCCTACTTCCCCAACAAAATTGAGGCAGACGCAAACTTCTCAAAACAACTGTTTGCGTCTATCAAATAACTCACCACTGACACTTCCTCCTTGCCTAAATACTGTAGGCAATTCTTTAGTAACTCTGTGGCGGAGGCCTTCTGCCTCAAAGTTAAAGACCTTTACAATAACTTCTCCTCTCTTACAATTACATCCTCATCAGCTGTGCTATTTCCAATTCAAACTGATATGGGTTCCTCTCTTAGCCACTTCATGCCGCCTTCTATGTTTGATCTTACGAAACTGACTAAAACCTCTAAATTGGGCTCGCCATTCACCCCTTGCCCTCCTATAGTTGCCATCCTTGCCGCACAGACTATTGGGCCATTACTGGCTGACAAAATCTAAATAATGTGCCAGTCAGCAGTATTCCATTCAGTCTGGAAGCAGAGTTGGCTCTAAGATTAATTTAAAAAATCTTACCTCGATCAACGAGACCCTTGCAGCTATCGACCCATCTCCTGTCTTCCACTGCCGGTCATGATCATTGTAAAGGTTCTGGACAAACATTTGGTGGAGCAAATTCTCACTAAGAACCAATTCAGCAATCAGTAAGACTTGGTGACTTTATCTCTACTTCTTTCTCTCTTCCCTGTGTGATCCCCCCGGGGTCCTCACTTAGCCCTACTCTACAATATATGTCACCCCTTTGGCAGAACTGATTTGATCTCATGGTGTTGCATTGACATCATATTCTGACGGCACGCAAATCATTGTTTCACTTGCTATGGAGGACAAGGATGTTGCCACCAGAATCTGTGACTGTAGGAAGGCAGTCAGTCTGTTGATGGCTATGAAATGCCGCAAACTCAACTCTAGTAAAACAGAGGTGTTGCTGATTGGGGCTCAGGTGGTTGACTCCTTCGCTTTAGCCGTTCCTCTTCTCCATTGAGAAATCTTGCTTCCTTGCATACAATGGTCAGCTGCATCTCTGCAGATGACCGACTTAAATTCAGAGGTAACAAATCCACACTGCAGAGAGACCTTTCTACAGATTCAGAAGTCATCACATTCTCTCCAAGGAATCCCTTCCCTTATATTCTGACATCACATTTAACATTAGCAGCTTCCCTTTGCATCCAAGGTGACCTTCTTCTCTTTAGAAATTTGAGAGTTGACTGTGTGCTCTCCAGAGATCGGTACCCCTTGGTTTGAGAGAATATGCATCAGTAAATAATTAAAAAAAGAAAATTCTTTTATTTGTGTTTACTCATTGAAACATCACTAAATGCAATCATTGATGCCAACCTGCAGAACCTTCAGTACCGGTTGTGGAAACACACTGGGATATCACAGTTTAAGTATGGAATACAGAGGAACGTACGAGATAATGAATCAAAATTATATTTTGATAGGGACACGAGTCAGGTACATCGTTGCTGTCATAAACCTCCTTTGTGAGCTACGCCCACTCTCTATATTCTTCTGGGAACTTCCATCAGTGCAGTCCATTGGACATCTACGATCCTCTGCCACTGGGGCTGGGCAAACTTTAAATTATGCTTCTGAAAATACTACATGTTTGTGTAATTCTTTAGTCTTATCAAAATGTCACCTGAGGCAATTTTGCCTAACATTTTTTAAGAAGAGTGCAACTTGCCAAAGACGTCTCACAATATATCTCAGGTAGAGTGGTTTAAAATGAAAATGTCTTGCAGAAAGAAAATTTGTGTTAGTTTCCTGTTTTATTTGGAGTGTTGTTTTCACATGAGGGGTGCGTTTGCTTAAACAATGTCATGCAAGAACCCGGAAAAAACATTTCCCTCTGACATTGCTGTTTTGTGTAATGCCAGACAATGTTTAAGGAATTTAACAAATTCTGTGTAGAAAAATGGATACACTGTCGCACATCGCTGCTTGTATGGGAATCTCCATCCGAAGAGTACAGAGGCCAGCATCAAGACATCAAAGAGCTGACCATCCTTGAATCAATTGGCCCCAGTCATCAGAGAGCTGACCATCCTTGAATCCATTGCGCCCAGTCATCAGATCTGACTTCCCTTGATTCGAGAGGCCCCACTTATTCATCAAAGTAATGACTGTCCTTGAGTTTAAGATTCCCTACTCAGAGAGATGCTGCTCCTTGATGCCGAGGCCACCAACCTCCCGTAGGGAGAATCTTTACCTTAGTTCAGAGGTCACCATCTTCCCTGGATAAACCTGCAATCTGTGAGTTCAAATGTCACCATCCTCACCCTTGAAGAGAGGGTTAGCCTGCTTGACCCTTTCCCTTCATTGTTTACTGGTATTACAGTGCACCCTAGTATGCCAACATCTTCTTTGGGCCATTACAAGAGTGAATTTATAAAACAATAGGGAGTCATGAAATCACACTTAATTTACAGGGTGTATCTCTTCCTGCCGCCCCTGCCTTCTTATAAGATTATCTATCATTTTGATGTCAGACTGCCCATGGCTTAATATTCCGGAGGCAGGGCAGACACTCTGTTCCAGACAATCTAATCTAGAAGCAATAACCACAATGCCAGGACCTGAAGTGTTTTGTAAAGTCGGTATATCTCCATTCCTGGCTTCTTACCCCTGCCATGCTTTAATTACTTCCCATTGGCATACTGACTCTTTGGATGTGGTCAAGGGGCTGTTAAAATGTAACTTTTAGTCTCCTAATGCTCTCTGCAGGCTGTTTGATAATAGTCCTTTTCTTCAGATATGATTGTTCTCTTATCTCTTCTTTACAGCAAGGCCTAGTGGCCTAATGGATAAGGCATCAGCCTCCGAAGCTGGGGATTGTGGGTTCGAGTCCCACCTGGGTCGTATGATATTTTCTTAAATGGCCATATTGTGATTATGGTGGTATCTAGATTAGCATAATCATGAAAGTCATGGAATTGTCTCCAGCAAGATGAAAGACAATCGAGCCAAACTTGGCCAGCACCATCTTGGCACCTGTGAAAAGGACCAAGATCAAATGAGATCATCTACCTGCCCATGGTTCTCTGATGACATAAGGGCACTTAAACAGTTCTGCAGGAGACAAGAGATAAGATGGAGAGAGTCAGATACTGCGACTCAGAAAAGGTAAAATATAAGATACGTCTATCTAGATATTAGATGCTGACTCACAAGGAGAAATCAGCCTACTTCCCCAACAAAATTGAGGCAGACGCAAACTCCTCAAAACAACTGTTTGCGTCTATCAAATAACTCACCACTGACACTTCCTCCTTGCCTAAATACTGTAGGCAATCCTTTAGTAACTCTGTGGCGGAGGCCTTCTGCCTCAAAGTTAAAGACGTTTACAATAACTTCTCCTCTCTTACAACTACATCCTCATCAGCTGTGCTATTTCCAATTCAAACTGATATGGGTTCCTCGCTTAGCCACTTCATGCCACCTTCTATGTTTGAGCTCACAAAACGGATCAAAACCTCTATATTGGGCTCGCCATGCACCCCTTGCCCTCCTATAGTTGCCATCCTTGCCGCACAGACTATTGGGCCAATACTGGCTGACATTATCTAAATAATGTGCCAGTCAGCAGTATTCCATTCAGTCTGGAAGCAGAGTTGGCTCTAACATTAATTTAAAAAATCTTACCTCGATCAACGAGACCCTTGCAGCTATCGACCCATCTCCTGTCTTCCACTGCCGGTCATGATCATTGTAAAGGTTCTGGACAAACATTTAGGGTAGCAAATTCTCACTAACAACCAATTCGGCTTTCGTGCCGAGCACACTTCGGTAACTGCCCACATTAATGTGACTGAGCAGATGAGTATGTCACTTGATCAGGGAAGCAGAGCCGCCCTGATCCTGTTTGATCTGTCAGCAGTCTTTGAGACTGTAAATCACGGGCTGCTGATGGATCGCTTGGGTAGGATATGGGTGACCAGAACAGGTTGGGAGTTGTTAAACTCGTACCTCACTGGTCAAGAGCAATCAGTAAGACTTGGTGACTTTATCTCTACTTCTTTCTCTCTTCCCTGTGGGGTCCCCCAGGGGTCCCCACTTAGCCCTACTCTATAATATATGTCACCCCTTTGGCAGAACTGATTTGATCTCATGGTGTTGCATTGCCATCATATTCTGATGGTATGCAAATCATTGTTTCACTCGCTATTGAGGACACGGATGTTGCCACCAGAATCTGTGACTGCAAGAAGGCAGTCAGTCTGCCGATAGCTATGAAATGCCGCAAACTCAACTCTAGTAAAACAGAGGTGTTGCTGGTTGGGGCTCAGGTGGTTGACTCCTTCGCTTTAGCCGTTCCTCTTCTCCATTGAGAAATCTTGCTTCCTTGCATACAATGGTCAGCTGCATCTCTGCAGATGACCGGCTTAAATTCAGTGGTAACAAATCCACACTGCAGAGAGACCTTTCTACAGATTCAGAAGTCATCACATTCTCTCCAAGGAATCCCTTCCCTTATATTCTGACATTACATTTAACATTAGCAGCTTCCCTTTGCATCCAAGGTGACCTTCTCCTCTTTAGAAATTTGAGCGTTGACTGTTTGCTCTCCAGAGATTGGCACCCCTTGGTTTGAGGGAATATGCATCGGTAAATAATTAAAAAAAGAAAATTCTTTGATTTGTGTTCTCTCATTGAAACATCACTAAATGCAATCATTGATGCCAACCAGCAGAACCTTCAGTATCGGTTGTGGAAACACACTGGGATATCACAGTTTAAGTATGGAATACAGAGGAACGTAGAAGATAATGAATCAAAATTATATTTTGATAGGGACACGAGTCAGGTACATCGCTGCTTTCCAAAACCTCCTTTGTGAGCTACGCCCACTCTCTATATTCTTCTGGGAACTTCCATCAGTGCAGTCCATTGGACATCTACGATCCTCTGCCACTGGGGCTGGGCAAACTTTAAGTTATGCTTCTGAAATCGTACATGTTTGTGTAATTCTTTAGTCTTATCAAAATGTCACCTGAGCAATTTTGCCTAACATTTTTTAAGCAGAGTGCAACTTGCCAAAGACGTCTCACAATATATCTGAGGGAGAGTGGTTTACAATGAAAATGTGTTGCAGAAAGACAATTTGTGTTAGTGCTAGTTTCCTGTTTTATTTGGAGAGTTGTTTTCACATGAGGGGTGCGTTTGCTTAAACAATGTCATGCAAGAACCCGGAAAAAACATTTCCCTCTGACATTGCTGTTTTGTGTAATGCCAGACAATGTTTAAGGAATGTAACAAATTCTGTGTAGAAAAATGGATACACTGTCGCACATCTCTGCTTGTATGGGAATCTCCGTCCGAAGAGTACAGAGGCCAGCATCAAGACATCAAAGAGCTGACCATCCTTGAATTCATTGGCCCCAGTCATCAGAGAGTTGACCATCCTTGAATCCATTGGCCCCAGTCATCAGAGATCTGACTTCCCTTGAATCGAGAGGCCCCACTTATTCATCAAAGTAATGACTGTTCTTGAGTTTCGGATTCCGTATTCAGAGAGATGCTGCTCCTTGATGCCGAGGCCACCAACCTCCCGTAGGGAGAATCTTTACCTTAGTTCAGAGGACACCATCTTCCCTGGATAAACCTGCAATCTGTGAGTTCAAATGTCACCATCCTCACCCTTGAAGAGAGGGTTTGCCTGTTTGACCCTTTCCCTTCATTGTTTACTGGTATTACAGTGCACCCTAGTATGCCAACATCTTCTTTGGGCCATTACAAGAGTGAATTTATAAAACAATAGGGAGTCATGAAATCACACTTAATTTACAGGGTGTATCTCTTCCTGCCTCCCCTGCCTTCTTATAAGATTATCTATCATTTTGATGTCGGACTGCCCATGGCTTAATATTCCGGAGGCAGGACAGACACTCTGTTCTACATAATCTAATCTAGAAGCAATATCCACAATGCCAGGACCTGAAGTGTTTTGTAATATCGGTATATCTCCATTCCTGGCTTCTTACCCCTGCCATGCTTTAATTACTACCAATTGGCATACTGACTCTTTGGATGTGGTCAGTGTGCTGTTAAGATGTAACTTTTAGTCTCCTAATGCTCTCTGCAGGTGGTTTGATAATAGTCCTTTTCTTCAGATATGATTGTTCTCTTATCTCTTCTTTGCAGCAAGGCCCAGTGGCCTAATGGATAAGGCATCAGCCTCCGAAGCTGGGGATTGTGGGTTCGAGTCCCACCTGGGTCGTATGATATTTTCTTAACAGCCATATTGTGATTATGGTGGTATCTAGATTAGCATAATCATGAAGGTCATGTAATTGTCTCCAGCAAGTTGAAAGACAATCGAGCCAAACTTGGCCAGCACCATCTTGGCACCTGTGAAAAGGACCAAGATCAAATGAGATCATCTACCTGCCTATGGTTCTCTGATGACATAAGGACACTTAAACAGTTCTGCAGGAGACAAGAGAAAAGATGGAGAGAGTCAGATACTGCGACTCAGAAAAGGTAAAATATAAGATATGTCTATCTAGATATTAGATGCTGACTCACAAGGAGAAATCGGCCTACTTCCCCAACAAAATTGAGGCAGACGCAAACTCCTCAAAACAACTGTTTGCGTCTATCAAATAACTCACCACTGACACTTCCTCCTTGCCTAAATACTGTAGGTAATCCTTTAGTAACTCTGTGGCAGAGGCCTTCTGCCTCAAAGTTAAAGACGTTTACCATAACTTCTCCTCTCTTACAACTACATCCTCATCAGCTGTGCTATTTCCAATTCAAACTGATATGGGTTCCTCGCTTAGCCACTTCATGCCACCTTCTATGTTTGAGCTTACGAAACTGATCAAAACCTCTAAATTGCGCTCGCCATGCACCCCTTGCCCTCCTATAGTTGCCATCCTTGCCGCACAGACTATTAGGCCAATACTGGCTGACATTATCCAATTAATGTGCCAGTCAGGAGTATTCCATTCAGTCTGGAAGCAGAGTTGGCTCTAACATTAATTTTAAAAATCTTACCTCGATCAACGAGACCCTTGCAGCTATCGACCCATCTCCTGTCTTCCACTGCCGGCCATGATCATTGTAAAGGTGCTGGACAAACATTAGGTGGAGCAAATTCTCACTAACAACCAATTCGGCTTTCGTGCCGAGCACACTACGGTAACTGCCCACATTAAAGTGACTGAGCAGATGAGTATGTCACTTGATCAGGGAAGCAGAGCCGCCCTGACACTGTTTGATCTGTCAGCAGTCTTTGAGACTGTAAATCACGGGCTGCTGATGGATCGCTTGGGTAGGATATGGGTGACCAGAACAGGTTGGGAGTTGTTAAACTCGTACCTCACTGGTCAAGAGCAACCAGTAAGACTTGGTGACTTTATCTCTACTTCTTTCTCTCTTCCCTGTGGGGTCCCCCAGGGGTCCTCACTTAGCCCTACTCTATAATATATGTCACCCCTTTGGCAGAACTGATTTGATCTCATGGTGTTGCATTGACATCATATTCTGATGGTATGCAAATCATTGTTTCACTCGCTATTGAGGACACGAATGTTGCCACCAGAATCTGTGACTGCAAGAAGGCAGTCAGTCTGCCGATAGCTGTGAAATGCCGCAAACTAAACTCTTGTAAAACAGAGGTGTTGCTGGTTGGGGCTCAGGTGGTGTACTCCTTCGCTTTAGCCGTTCCTCTTCTCCATTGAGAAATCTTGCTTCCTTGCATACAAAGGTCAGCTGCATCTCTGCAGATGACCGACTTAAATACAGTGGTAACAAATCCACACTGCAGAGAGACCTTTCTACAGATTCAGAAGTCATCACATTCTCTCCAAGGAATCCTTTCCCTTATATTCTGACATCACATTTAACATTAGCAGCTTCCCTTTGCATCCAAGGTGACCTTCTTCTCTTTAGAAATTTGAGAGTTGACTGTGCGCTCTCCAGAGATCGGCACCCCTTGGTTTGAGAGAATATGCATCGGTGAATAATTAAAAAAAGAAAATTCTTTTATTTGTGTTTACTCATTGAAACATCACTAAATTAAATCATTGATTCCAACCAGCAGAACCTTCAGTACTGGTTGTGGAAACACACTGGGATATCACAGTTTAAGTATGGAATACAGAGGAATGTAGAAGATAATGAATCAAAATTATATTTTGATAGGGACACGAGTCAGGTACATCGTTGCTTTCCAAAACCTCCTTTGTGAGCTACGCCCACTCTCTGTATTCTTCTGGGAACTTCCATCAGTGCAGTCCATTGGACATCTACGATCCTCTGCCACTGGGGCTGGGCAAACTTTAAGTTATGCTTATGAAATCCTACATGTTTGTGTAATTCTTTAGTCTTATCAAAATGTCACCTGAGCAATTTTGCCTAACATTTTGTAAGCAGAGTGCAACTTGCCAAAGACGTCTCACAATATATCTGAGGGAGAGTGGTTTACAATGAAAATGTGTTGCAGAAAGGCAATTTGTGTTAGTGCTAGTTTCCTGTTTTATTTGGAGAGTTGTTTTCACATGAGGGGTGCGTTTGCTTAAACAATGTCATGCAAGAACCCGGAAAAAACATTTCCCTCTGACATTGCTGTTTTGTGTACTGCCAGACAATGTTTAAGGAATTTAACAAATTCTGTGTAGAAAAATTGATACACTGTCGCACATCTCTGCTTGTATGGGAATCTCCGTCCGAAGAGTACAGAGGCCAGCATCAAGACATCAAAGAGCTGACCATCCTTGAATTCATTGGCCCCAGTCATCAGAGAGCTGACCATCCTTGAATCCATTTGCCCCAGTCATCAGAGATCTGACTTCCCTTGAATCGAGAGGCCCCACTTATTCATCAAAGTAATGACTGTCCTTGAGTTTCGGATTCTGTATTCAGAGAGATGCTGCTCCTTGATGCCGAGGCCACCAACCTCCCGTAGGGAGAATCTTTACCTTAGTTCAGAGGACACCATCTTCTCTGGATAAACCTGCAATCTGTGAGTTCAAATGTCACCATCCTCACCCTTGAAGAGAGGGTTTGCCTGCTTGACCCTTTCCCTTCATTGTTTACTGGTATTACAGTGCACCCTAGTATGCCAACATCTTCTTTGGGCCATTACAAGAGTGAATTTATAAAACAATAGGGAGTCATGAAATCACACTTAATTTACAGGGTGTATCTCTTCCTGCCGCCCCTGCCTTCTTATAAGATTATCTATCATTTTGATGTCGGACTGCCCATGGCTTAATATTCCGGAGGCAGGGCAGACACTCTGTTCTACACAATCTCATCTAGAAGCAATAACCACAATGCCAGGACCTGAAGTGTTTTGTAATGTCGGTATATCTCCATTCCTGGCTTCTTACCCCTGCCATGCTTTAATTACTTCCCATTGGCATACTGACTCTTTGGATGTGGTCAGTGTGCTGTTAAGATGTAACTTTTAGTCTCCTAATGCTCTCTGCAGGCTGTTTGATAATAGTCCTTTTCTTCAGATATGATTGTTCTCTTATCTCTTCTTTGCAGCAAGGCCCAGTGGCCTAACGGATAAGGCATCAGCCTCCGAAGCTGGGGATTGTGGGTTCGAGTCCCACCTGGGTCGTATGATCTTTTCTTAAATGGCCATATTGTGATTATGGTGGTATCTAGATTAGCATAATCATGAAGGTCATGTAATTGTCTCCAGCAAGATGAAAGACAATCGAGCCAAACTTGGCCAGCACCATCTTGGCACCTGTTAAAAGGACCAAGATCAAATGAGATCATCTACCTGCCTATGGTTCTCTGATGACATAAGGGCACTTAAACAGTTCTGCAGGAGACAAGAGAAAAGATGGAGAGAGTCAGATACTGCGACTCAGAAAAGGTGAAATATAAGATATGTCTATCTAGATATTAGCTGCTGACTCACAAGGAGAAATCGGCCTACTTCCCAAACAAAATTGAGGCAGACGCAAACTCCTCAAAACAAATGTTTGCGTCTATCAAATAACTCACCACTGACACTTCCTCCTTGCCTAAATACTGTAGGCAATCCTTTAGTAACTCTGTGGCAGAGGACTTCTGCCTCAAAGTTAAAGACGTTTACAATAACTTCTCCTCTCTTACAACTACATCCTCATCAGCTGTGCTATTTCCAATTCAAACTGATATGGGTTCCTCGCTTAGCCACTTCATGCCACCTTCTATGTTTGAGCTTACGAAACTGATCAAAACCTCTAAATTGGGCTCGCCATGCACCCCTTGCCCTCCTATAGTTGCCATCCTTGCCGCACAGACTATTAGGCCAATACTGGCTGACATTATCTAAACAATGTGCCAGTCAGGAGTATTCCATTCAGTCTGGAAGCAGAGTTGGCTCTAACATTAATTTTAAAAATCTTACCTCGATCAACGAGACCCTTGCAGCTATCGACCCATCTCCTGTCTTCCTCTGCCAGCCATGATCATTGTAAAGGTGCTGGACAAACATTAGGTGGAGCAAATTCTCACTAACAACCAATTCGGCTTTCGTGCCGAGCACACTACGGTAACTGCCCACATTAAAGTGACTGAGCAGATGAGTATGTCACTTGATCAGGGAAGCAGAGCCGCCCTGATCCTGTTTGATCTGTCAGCAGTCTTTGAGACAGTAAATCACGGGCTGATGATGGATAGCTTGGGTAGGATATGGGTGACCAGAACAGGTTGGGAGTTGTTAAATTCGTACCTCACTGGTCAAGAGCAATCAGTAAGACTTGGTGACTTTATCTCTACTTCTTTCTCTCTTCCCTGTGGGGTCCCCCAGGGGTCCTCACTTAGCCCTACTCTATAATATATGTCACCCCTTTGGCAGAACTGATTTGATCTCATGGTGTTGCATTGACATCATATTCTGATGGTATGCAAATCATTGTTTCACTCGCTATTGAGGACACGGATGTTGCCACCAGAATCTGTGACTGCAAGAAGGCAGTCAGTCTGCCGATAGCTATGAAATGCCGCAAACTTAACTCTAGTAAAACAGAGGTGTTGCTGATTGGGGCTCAGGTGGTTGACTCCTTCGCTTTAGCCGTTCCTCTTCTCCATTGAGAAATCTTGCTTCCTTGCATACAAAGGTCAGCTGCATCTCTGCAGATGACCGACTTAAATACAGAGGTAACAAATCCACACTGCAGAGAGACCTTTCTACAGATTCAGAAGTCATCACATTCTCTCCAAGGAATCCCTTCCCTTATATTCTGACATCACATTTAAAATTAGCAGCTTCCCTTTGCATCCAAGGTGACCTTCTTCTCTTTAGAAATTTGAGAGTTGACTGTGTGCTCTCCAGAGATCGGCACCCCTTGGTTTGAGAGAATATGCATCGGTAAATAATTAAAAATAGAAAATTCTTTTATTTGTGTTTACTCATTGAAACATCACTAAATGCAAACATTGATGCCAACCAGCAGAACCTTCAGTACCGGTTGTGGAAACACACTGGGATATCACAGTTTAAGTATGGAATACAGAGGAACGTAGAAGATAATGAATACAAATTATATTTTCATAGGGACACGAGTCAGGTACATCGTTGCTTTCCAAAACCTCCTTTGTGAGCTACGCCCACTCTCTATATTCTTCTGGGAACTTCCATCAGTGCAGTCCATTGGACATCTACGATCCTCTGCCACTGGGGCTGGGCAAACTTTAAGTTATGCTTCTGAAATCCTACATGTTTTTGTAATTCTTTAGTCTTAACAAAATGTCACATGAGCAATTTTGCCTAACATTTTTTAAGCAGAGTGCAACTTGCCAAAGACGTCTCCCAATATATCTGAGGGAGTGTGGTTTAAATGAAAATGTGTTGCAGAAAGACAATTTGTGTTAGTGCTAGTTTCCTGTTTTATTTGGAGAGTTGTTTTCACATGAGGGGTGCGTTTGCTTAAACAATGTCATGCAAGAACCCGGAAAAAACATTTCCCTCTGACATTGCTGTTTTGTGTAATGTCAGACAATGTTTAAGGAATTTAACAAATTCTGTGTAGAAAAATGGATACACTGTCGCACATCTCTGCTTGTATGGGAATCTCCGTCCGAAGAGTACAGAGGCCAGCATCAAGACATCAAAGAGCTGACCATCCTTGAATTCATTGGCCCCAGTCATCAGAGATCTGACTTCCCTTGAATCGAGAGGCCCCACTTATTCATCAAAGTAATGACTGTCCTTGAGTTTCGGATTCCGTATTCAGAGAGATGCTGCTCCTTGATGTCGAGGCCACCAACCTCCCGTAGGGAGAATCTTTACCTTAGTTCAGAGGACACCATCTTCCCTGGATAAACCTGTAATCTGTGAGTTCAAATGTCACCATCCTCGCCCTTGAAGAGAGGGTTTGCCTGCTTGACCCTTTCCCTTCATTGTTTACTGGTATTACAGTGCACCCTAGTATGCCAACATCTTCTTTGGGCCATTACAAGAGTGAATTTATAAAACAATAGGGAGTCATGAAATCACACTTAATTTACACGGTGTATCTCTTCCTGCCGCCCCTGCCTTCTTATAAGATTATCTATCATTTTGATGTCAGACTGCCCATGGCTTAATATTCCGGAGGCAGGACAGACACTCTGTTCTACACAATCTAATCTAGAAGCAATAACCACAATGCCAGGACCTGAAGTGTTTTGTAATGTCGGTATATCTCCATTCATGGCTTCTTACCCCTGCCATGCTTTAATTACTTGCCATTGGCATACTGACTCTTTGGATGTGGTCAGTGTGCTGTTAAGATGTAACTTTTAGTCTCCTAATGCTCTCTGCAGGCTGTTTGATAATAGTCCTTTCCTTCAGATATGATTGTTCTCTTATCTCTTCTTAGCAGCAAGGCCCAGTGGCCTAATGGATAAGGCATCAGCCTCCGAAGCTGGGGATTGTGGGTTCGAGTCCCACCTGGGTCGTATGATATTTTCTTAAATGGCCATATTGTGATTATGGTGGTATCTAGATTAGCATAATCATGAAGGTCATGTAATTGTCTCCAGCAAGATGAAAGACAATCGAGCCAAACTTGGCCAGCACCATCTTGGCACCTGTGAAAAGGACCAAGATCAAATGAGATCATCTACCTGCCTATGGTTCTCTGATGACATAAGGGCACTTAAACAGTTCTGCAGGAGACAAGAGAAAAGATGGAGAGAGTCAGATACTGCGACTCAGAAAAGGTAAAATATAAGATATGTCTATCTAGATATTAGATGCTGACTCGTAAGGAGAAATCGGCCTACTTCCCCAATAAAATTGAGGCAGACGCAAACTCCTCAAAACAACTGTTTGCGTCTATCAAATAACTCACCACTGACACTTCCTCCTTGCCTAAATACTGTAGGCAATCCTTTAGTAACTCTGTGGCAGAGGCCTTCTGCCTCAAAGTTAAAGACGTTTACAATAACTTCTCCTCTCTTACAAATACATCCTCATCAGCTATGCTATTTCCAATTCAAACTGATATGGGTTTCTCGCTTAGCCACTTCATGCCACCTTCTATGTTTGAGCTTACGAAACTGATCAAAACCTTTAAATTGGGCTCGCCATGCACCCCTTGCCCTCCTATAGTTGCCATCCTTGCCGCACAGACTATTAGGCCAATACTGGCTGACATTATCCAAACAATGTGCCAGTCAGGAGTATTCCATTCAGTCTGGAAGCAGAGTTGGCTCTAACATTAATTTTAAAAATCTTACCTCGATCAACGAGACCCTTGCAGCTATCGACCCATCTCCTGTCTTCCACTGCCGGCCATGATCATTGTAAAGGTGCTGGACAAACATTAGGTGGAGCAAATTCTCACTAACAACCAATTCGGCTTTCGTGCCGAGCACACTATGGTAACTGCCCACATTAAAGTGACTGAGCAGATGAGTATGTCACTTGATCAGGGAAGCAGAGCCGCCCTGATCCTGTTTGATCTGTCAGCAGTCTTTGAGACTGTAAATCACGGGCTGCTGATGGATCGCTTGGGTAGGATATGGGTGACCAGAACAGGTTGGGAGTTGTTAAACTCGTACCTCACTGGTCAAGAGCAACCAGTAAGACTTGGTGACTTTATCTCTACTTCTTTCTCTCTTCCCTGTGGGGTCCCCCAGGGGTCCTCACTTAGCCCTACTCTATAATATATGTCACCCCTTTGGCAGAACTGATTTGATCTCATGGTGTTGCATTGACATCATATTCTGATGGTATGCAAATCATTGTTTCACTCGCTATTGAGGACACGGATGTTGCCACCAGAATCTGTGACTGCAAGAAGGCAGTCAGTCTGCCGATAGCTATGAAATGCCGCAAACTCAACTCTTGTAAAACAGAGGTGTTGCTGGTTGGGACTCAGGTGGTGTACTCCTTCGCTTTAGCCGTTCCTCTTCTCCATTTAGAAATCTTGCTTCCTGGCATACAAAGGTAAGCTGCATCTCTGCAGTTGACCAACTTAAATTCAGTGGTAACAAATCCACACTGCAGAGAGACCTTTCTACAGATCCAGAAGTCATCACATTCTCTCCAAGGAATCTCTTCCCTTATATTCTGACATCACATTTAACATTAGCAGCTTCCCTTTGCATCCAAGGTGACCTTCTTCTCTTTAGAAATTTGAGAGTTGACTGTGTGCTCTCCAGAGATCGGCACCCCTTGGTTTGAGAGAATATGCATCGGTAAATAATTAAAAAAAGAAAATTCTTTTATTTGTGTTTACTCATTGAAACATCACTAAATGCAATCATTGATGCCAACCAGCAGAACCTTCAGTACCGGTTGTGGAAACACACTGGGATATCACAGTTTAAGTATGGAATACAGAGGAAAGTAGAAGATAATGAATCAAAATTATATTTTGATAGGGACACGAGTCAGGTACATCGTTGCTTTCCAAAACCTCCTTTGTGAGCTATGCCCACTCTCTATATTCTTCTGGGAACTTCCATCAGTGCAGTCCATTGGACATCTACGATCCTCTGCCACTGGGGCTGGGCAAACTTTAAGTTATGCTTCTGAAATCCTACATGTTTGTGTAATTCTTTAGTCTTATCAAAATGTCTCCTGAGCAATTTTGCCTAACATTTTTTAAGCAGAGTGCAACTTGCCAAAGACGTCTCACAATATATCTGAGGGAGAGTGGTTTACAATGAAAATGTGTTGCAGAAAGACAATTTGGGTTAGTGCTAGTTTCCTGTTTTATTTGGAGAGTTGTTTTCACATGAGGGGTCCGTTTGCTTAAACAATGTCATGCAAGAAACCGGAAAAAACATTTCCCTCTGACATTGCTGTTTTGTGTAATGCCAGACAATGTTTAAGGAATTTAACAAATTCTGTGTAGAAAAATGGATACACTGTCGCACATCTCTGCTTGTATGGGAATCTCCGTCTGAAGAGTACAGAGGCCAGCATCAAGACATCAAAGAGCTGACCATCCTTGAATTAATTGGCCCCAGTCATCAGAGAGCTGACCATCCTTGAATCCATTGGCCCCAGTCATCAGAGATCTGACTTCCCTTGAATCGAGAGGCCCCACTTATTCATCAAAGTAATGACTGTCCTTGAGTTTCGGATTCCGTATTCAGAGAGATGCTGCTCCTTGATGCCGAGGCCACCAACCTCCCGTAGGGAGAATCTTTACCTTAGTTCAGAGGACACCATCTTCTCTGGATAAACCTGCAATCTGTGAGTTCAAATGTCACCATCCTCACCCTTGAAGAGAGGGTTTGCCTGCTTGACCCTTTCCCTTCATTGTTTACTGGTATTACAGTGCACCCTAGTATGCCAACATCTTCTTTGGGCCATTACAAGAGTGAATTTATAAAACAATAGGGAGTCATGAAATCACACTTAATTTACAGGGTGTATCTCTTCCTGCCGCCCCTGCCTTCTTATAAGATTATCTATCATTTTGATGTCAGACTGCCCATGGCTTAATATTCCGGAGACAGGGCAGACACTCTGTTCTACACAATCTAATCTAGAAGCAATAACCACAATGCCAGGACCTGAAGTGTTTTGTAATGTCGGTATATCTCCATTCCTATAACCACAATGCCAGGACCTGAAGTGTTTTGTAATGTCGGTATATCTCCATTCCTCGCTTCTTACCCCTGCCATGCTTTAATTACTTGCCATTGGCATATTGACTCTTTGGATGTGGTCAGTGTGCTGTTAAGATGTAACTTTTAGTCCCCTAATTCTCTCTGCAGGCTGTTTGATAATAGTCCTTTTCTTCAGATATGATTGTTCTCTTATCTCTTCTTTGCAGCAAGGCCCAGTGGCCTAACGGATAAGGCATCAGCCTCCGAAGCTGGGGATTGTGGGTTCGAGTCCCACCTGGGTCGTATGATATTTTCTTAAATGGCCATATTGTGATTATGGTGGTATCTAGATTAGCATAATCATGAAGGTCATGTAATTGTCTCCAGCAAGATGAAAGACAATCGAGCCAAACTTGGCCAGCACCATCTTGACACCTGTGAAAAGGACCTAGATCAAATGAGATCATCTACCTGCCTATGGTTCTCTGATGACATAAGGGCACTTAAACAGTTCTGCAGGAGACAAGAGAAAAGATGGAGAGAGTCAGATACTGCGACTCCGAAAAGGTAAAATTAAAGATATGTCTATCTAGATATTAGCTGCTGACTCACAAGGAGAAATCGGCCTACTTCCCAAACAAAATTGAGGCAGACGCAAACTCCTCAAAACAACTGTTTGCGTCTATCAAATAACTCACCACTAACACTTCCTCCTTGCCTAAATACTGTAGGCAATCCTTTAGTAACTCTGTGGCAGAGGCCTTCTGCCTCAAAGTTAAAGACGTTTACAATAACTTCTCCTCTCTTACAACTACATCCTCATCAGCTGTGCTATTTCCAATTCAAACTGATATGGGTTCCTCGCTTAGCCACTTCATGCCACCTTCTATGTTTGAGCTTACGAAACTGATCAAAACCTCTAAATTGGGCTCGCCATGCACCCCTTGCCCTCCTATAGTTGCCATCCTTGCCGCACAGACTATTAGGCGGGAAACAACCATTACAACGCAACTTTTACAACGTACTACCATTACAACGAAACTTTTACAACGCAAAAACTTTTACAACGCATACCATTACAACGCAGGATTTTACAACGCAAGTACCTTTACAACGCATACCATTACAACGTAAGTATTGGTAAGTATATAATTATTTTTAAAATATTATATGTTTGGGTTTTTGGGTAAAGGGGTATTTTTAGGGTTCAGGGTAAGTTTTCAGTTTTTGGGTAAAGGGGTATTTTTAGGGTTCAGGGTCAGTTTTCAGTTTTGGGGTAAAGGGGTATTTTTAGGGTTCAGGGTCAGTTTTTAGTTTTTGGGTAAAGGGGTATTTTTAGGGTTCAGGGTCAGTTTTTAGTTTTTGGGTAAAGGGGTATTTTTAGGGTTCAGTGTCAGTTTTCAGTTTTTGGGTAAAGGGGTATTTTTAGGGTTCAGGGTCAGTTTTCAGTTGTTGGGTAAAGGGGTATTTTTAGGGTTCAGGGTCAGTTTTCAGTTTTTGGGTAGGGGTATTTTTAGGGTTCAGGGTCAGTTTTCAGTTTTTGGGTAAAGGGGTATTTTTAGGGTTCAGGGTCAGTTTTCCGTTTTTGGGTAAAGGGGTATTTTTAGGGTTCAGGGTCAGTTTTCAGTTTTTGGGTAAAGGGGTATTTTTAGGGTTCAGGGTCAGTTTTCAGTTTTTGGGTAAAGGGGTATTTTTAGGGTTCAGGGTCAGTTTGGGGTTTTTGGGTAAAGGGGTATTTTTAGGGTTCAGGGACAGTTTTGGGTTTTTGGGGTACAGGGTTAATTTGTAAAAATAAAATAAAATTATATTTAAATTAAATTAATTAAATGTAATTAAATAAAAATTAATTATATTTTAATAATTTAAATTAAAAAAAATATTTTTAGGGTTCAGGGTCAGTTTGGGGTTTTTGGGGTACAGGGTTAATTTGTAAAAATAAATTAAAATTATATTTAAATTAAATTAATTAAATAAAATTAAATACAATTTAATTATATTTTAATAATTTAACATAATTTATATTAAAAAAAATATTATATACTTACCAATATTTACGTTGTAATGGTATGCGTTGTAAAGGTACTTGCGTTGTAAAATCTTGCGTTGTAATGGTATGCGTTGTAAAAGTTTTTGCGTTGTAAAAAATTCGTTGTAATGGTAGTCGTTGTAAAAATATGCGTTGTAACGTCATACATCCCTATTAGGCCAATACTGGCTGACATTATCCAAACAATGTGCCAGTCAGGAGTATTCCATTCAGTCTGGAAGCAGAGTTGGCTCCAACATTAATTTTAAAAATCTTACCTCGATCAACGAGACCCTTGCAGCTATCGACCCATCTCCTGTCTTCCACTGCCGGCCATGATCATTGTAAAGGTGCTGGACAAACATTAGGTGGAGCAAATTCTCACTAACAACCAATTCGGCTTTCGTGCCGAGCACACTGAGGTAACTGCCCACATTAAAGTGACTGAGCAGATGAGCATTTCACTTGATCAGGAAAGCAGAGCCGCCCTGATCCTGTTTGATCTGTCAGCAGTCTTTGAGACTGTAAATCACGGGCTGCTGATGGATAGCTTGGGTAGGATATGGGTGACCAGAACAGGTTGGGAGTTGTTAAACTCGTACCTCACTGGTCAAGAGCAATCAGTAAGACTTGGTGACTTTATCTCTACTTCTTTCTCTCTTCCCTGTGGGGTCCCCCAGGGGTCCTCACTTAGCCCTACTCTATAATATATGTCACCCCTTTGGCAGAACTGATTTGATCTCATGGTGTTGCATTGACATCATATTCTGATGGTATGCAAATCATTGTTTCACTCGCTATTGAGGACACGGATGTTGCCACCAGAATATGTGACTGCAAGAAGGCAGTCAGTCTGCCGATAGCTATGAAATGCCACAAACTTAACTCTAGTAAAACAGAGGTGTTGCTGATTGGGGCTCAGGTGGTTGACTCCTTCGCTTTAGCCGTTCCTCTTCTCCATTTAGAAATCTTGCTTCCTGGCATACAAAGGTAAGCTGCATCTCTGCAGATGACCGACTTAAATTCAGTGGTAACAAATCCACACTGCAGAGAGACCTTTCTACAGATCCAGTAGTCATCACATTCTCTCCAAGGAATCCCTTCCCTTATATTCTGACATCACATTTAACATTAGCAGCTTCCCTTTGCATCCAAGGTAACCTTCTTCTCTTTAGAAATTTGAGAGTTGACTGTGTGCTCTCCAGAGATCGGCACCCCTTGGTTTGAGAGAATATGCATCGGTAAATAATTAAAAAAAGAAAATTCTTTTATTTGTGTTTACTCATTGAAACATCACTAAATGCAATCATTGATGCCAACCAGCAGAACCTTCAGTACCGGTTGTGGAAACACACTGGGATATCACAGTTTAAGTATGGAATACAGAGGAACGTAGAAGATAATGAATACAAATTATATTTTCATAGGGACACGAGTCAGGTACATCGTTGCTTTCCAAAACCTCCTTTGTGAGCTACGCCCACTCTCTATATTCTTCTGGGAACTTCCATCAGTGCAGTCCATTGGACATCTACGATCCTCTGCCACTGGGGCTGGGCAAACTTTAAGTTATGCTTCTGAAATCCTACATGTTTGTGTAATTCTTTAGTCTTATCAAAATGTCACCTGAGCAATTTTGCCTAACAGTTTTTTAAGCAGAGTGCAACTTGCCAAAGACGTCTCACAATATATCTGAGGGAGAGTGGTTTACAATGAAAATGTGTTGCAGAAAGACAATTTGTGTTAGTGCTAGTTTCCTGTTTTATTTGGAGAGTTGTTTTCACATGAGGGGTCCGTTTGCTTAAACAATGTCATGCAAGAACCCGGAAAAAACATTTCCCTCTGACATTGCTGTTTTGTGTAATGCCAGACAATGTTTAAGGAATTTAACAAATTCTGTGTAGAAAAATGGATACACTGTCGCACATCTCTGCTTGTATGGGAATCTCCATCCGAAGAGTACAGAGGCCAGCATCAAGACATCAAAGAGCTGACCATCCTTGAATTAATTGGCCCCAGTCATCAGAGAGCTGACCATCCTTGAATCCATTGGCCCCAGTCATCAGAGATCTGACTTCCCTTGAATCGAGAGGCCCCACTTATTCATCAAAGTAATGACTGTCCTTGAGTTTCGGATTCCGTATTCAGAGAGATGCTGCTCCTTGATGCCGAGGCCACCAACCTGCCGTAGGGAGAATCTAATACCTTAGTTCAGAGGACACCATCTTCTCTGGATAAACCTGCAATCTGTGAGTTCAAATGTCACCATCCTCACCCTTGAAGAGAGGGTTTGCCTGCTTGACCCTTTCCCTTCATTGTTTACTGGTATTACAGTGCACCCTAGTATGCCAACATCTTCTTTGGGCCATTACAAGAGTGAATTTATAAAACAATAGGGAGTCATGAAATCACACTTAATTTACAGGGTGTATCTCTTCCTGCCCCCCTGCCTTCTTATAAGATTATCTATCATTTTGATGTCAGACTGCCCATGGCTTAATATTCCGGAGGCAGGGCAGACACTCTGTTCTACACAATCTAATCAAGAAGCAATAACTACAATGCCAGGACCTGAAGTGTTTTGTAATGTCGGTATATCTCCATTCCTGGCTTCTTACCCG
This sequence comes from Lissotriton helveticus, assembly GCF_964261635.1. NCBI lineage: Eukaryota > Metazoa > Chordata > Amphibia > Caudata > Salamandridae > Lissotriton > Lissotriton helveticus. The sequence continues at coordinate 1,223,962,820 of NC_136065.1, forward strand.
TGCCATGCTTTAATTACTTGCCATTGGCATACTGACTCTTTGGATGTGGTCAGTGTGCTGTTAAGATGTAACTTTTAGTCTCCTAATGCTCTCTGCAGGCTGTTTGATAATAGTCCTTTTCTTCAGATATGATTGTTCTCTTATCTCTTCTTTGCAGCAAGGCCCAGTGGCCTAGTGGATAAGGCATCAGCCTCCGAAGCTGGGGATTGTGGGTTCGAGTCCCACCTGGGTCGTATGATATTTTCTTAAATGGCCATATTGTGATTATGGTGGTATCTAGATTAGCATAATCATGAAGGTCATGTAATTGTCTCCAGCAAGATGAAAGACAATCGAGCCAAACTTGGCCAGCACCATCTTGGCACCTGTGAAAAGAACCAAGATCAAATGAGATCATCTATCTGCCTATGGTTCTCTGATGACATAAGGGCACTTAAACAGTTCTGCAGGAGACAAGAGAAAAAATGGAGAGAGTCAGATACTGCGACTCAGAAAAGGTAAAATATAAGATATGTCTATCTAGATATTAGATGCTGACTCACAGGGAGAAATCGGCCTACTTCCCCAACAAAATTGAGGCAGACGCAAACTCCTCAAAACAACTGTTTGCGTCTATGAAATAACTCACCACTGACACTTCCTCCTTGCCTAAATACTGTAGGCAATCCGTTAGTAACTCTGTGGCAGAGGCCTTCTGCCTCAAAGTTAAAGACGTTTACAATAACTTCTCCTCTCTTACAACTACATCCTCATCAGCTGTGCTATTTCCAATTCAAACTGATATGGGTTCCTCGCTTAGCCACTTCATGCCACCTTCTATGTTTGAGCTTACGAAACTGATCAAAACCTCTAAATTGCGCTCGCCATGCACCCCTTGCCCTCCTATAGTTGCCATCCTTGCCGCACAGACTATTAGGCCAATACTGGCTGACATTATCCAATTAATGTGCCAGCCAGGAGTATTCTATTCAGTCTGAAAGCAGAGTTTGCTCTAACATTAATTTTAAAAATCTTACCTCGGTCAACGAGACCCTTGCAGCTATCGACCCATCTCCTGTCTTCCACTGCCGGCCATGATCATTGTAAAGGTGCTGGACAAACATTAGGTGGAGCAAATTCTCACGAACAACCAATTCGGCTTTCGTGCCGAGCACACTACGGTAACTGCCCACATTAAAGTGACTGAGCAGATGAGTATGTCACTTGATCAGGGAAGCAGAGCCGCCCTGACCCTGTTTGATCTGTCAGCAGTATTTGAGACTGTAAATCACGGGCTGCTGATGGATCCCTTGGGTAGGATATGGGTGACCAGAACAGGTTGGGAGTTGTTAAACTCGTACCTCACTGGTCAAGAGCAACCAGTAAGACTTGGTGACTTTATCTCTACTTCTTTCTCTCTTCCCTGTGGGGTCCCCCAGGGGTCCTCACTTAGCCCTACTCTATAATATATGTCACCGCTTAGGCAGAACTGATTTGATCTCATGGTGTTGCATTGACATCATATTCTGATGGTATGCAAATCATTGTTTCACTCGCTATTGAGGACACGGATGTTGCCACCAGAATCTGTGACTGCAAGAAGGCAGTCAGTCTGCCGATAGCTATGAAATGCCGCAAACTAAACTCATGTAAAACAGAGGTGTTGCTGGTTGGGGCTCAGGTGGTGTACTCCTTCGCTTTAGCCGTTCCTCTTCTCCATTTAGAAATCTTGCTTCCTTGCACACAAAGGTCAGCTGCATCTCTGCAGATGACCGACTTAAATTCAGTGGTAACAAATCCACACTGCAGAGAGACCTATCTACAGATCCAGAAGTCATCACATTCTCTCCAAGGAATCCCTTCCCTTATATTCTGACATCACATTTAACATTAGCAGCTTCCCTCTGCATCCAAGGTGACCTTATTCTCTTTAGAAATTTGAGAGTTGACTGTGTGCTCTCCAGAGATCGGCACGCCTTTGTTTGAGAGAATATGCATCGGTAAATAATTAAAAAAAGAAAATTCCTTTATTTGTGTTTACTCATTGAAACATCACTCAATGCAATCATTGATGCCAACCAGCAGAACCTTCAGTACCGGTTGTGGAAACACACTGGGATATCACAGTTTAAGTATGGAATACAGAGGAACGTAGAAGATAATGAATCAAAATTATATTTTGATAGGGACACGAGTCAGGTACATCGTTGCTTTCCAAAACCTCCTTTGTGAGCTACACCCACTCTCTATATTCTTCTGGGAACTTCCATCAGTGCAGTCCATTGGACATCTACGATCCTCTGCCACTGGGGCTGGGCAAACTTTAAGTTATGCTTCTGAAATCCTACATGTTTGTGTAATTCTTTAGTCTTATCAAAATGTCACCTGAGCAATTTTGCCTAACATTTTTTAAGCAGAGTACAACTTGCCAAAGACGTCTCACAATATATCTGAGGTAGAGTGATTTACAATGAAAATGTGTTGCAGAAAGACAATTTGTGTTAGTGCTAGTTTCCTGTTTTATTTGGAGAGTTGTTTTCACATGAGGGGTCCGTTTGCTTAAACAATGTCATGCAAGAACCCGGAAAAAACATTTCCCTCTGACATTGCTGTTTTGTGTAATGCCAGACAATGTTTAAGGAATTTAACAAATTCTGTGTAGAAAAATGGATACACTGTCGCACATCTCTGCTTGTATGGGAATCTCCGTCCGAAGAGTACAGAGGCCAGCATCAAGACATCAAAGAGCTGACCATCCTTGAAATAATTGGCCCCAGTCATCAGAGAGCTGACCATCCTTGAATCCATTGGCCCCAGTCATCAGAGATCTGACTTCCCTTGAATCGAGAGGCCCCACTTATTCATCAAAGTAATGACTGTCGTTGAGTTTCGGATTCCGTATTCAGAGAGATGCTTCTCCTTGATGCCGAGGCCACCAACCTCCCGTAGGGAGAATCTTTACCTTAGTTCAGAGGACACCATCTTCTCTGGATAAACCTGCAATCTGTGAGTTCAAATGTCACCATCCTCACCCTTGAAGAGAGGGTTTGCCTGCTTGACCCTTTCCCTTCATTGTTTACTGGTATTACAGTGCACCCTAGTATGCCAACATCTACTTTGGGCCATTACAAGAGTGAATTTATAAAACAATAGGGAGTCATGAAATCACACTTAATTTACAGGGTGTATCTCTTCCTGCCGCCCCTGCCTTCTTATAAGATTGTCTATCATTTTGATGTCAGACTGCCCATGGCTTAATATTCCGGAGGCAGGGCAGACACTCTGTTCTACACAATCTAATCTAGAAGCAATAACCACAATGCCAGGACCTGAAGTGTTTTGTAATGTCAGTATATCTCCATTCCTGGCTTCTTACCCCTGCCATGCTTTAATTACTTGCCATTGGCATACTGACTCTTTGGATGTGGTCAGTGTGCTGTTAAGATGTAACTTTTAGTCTCCTAATGCTCTCTGCAGGCTGTTTGATAATAGTCCTTTTCTTCAGATATGATTGTTCTCTTATCTCTTCTTTGCAGCAAGGCCCAGTGGCCTAATGGATAAGGCATCAGCCTCCGAAGCTTGGGATTGTGGGTTCGAGTCCCACCTGGGTCGTATGATATTTTCTTAAATGGCCATATTGTGATTATGGTGGTATCTAGATTAGCATAATCATGAAGGTCATGTAATTGTCTCCAGCAAGATGAAAGACAATCGAGCCAAACTTGGCCAGCACCATCTTGGCACCTGTGAAAAGAACCAAGATCAAATGAGATCATCTATCTGCCTATGGTTCTCTGATGACATAAGGGTACTTAAACAGTTCTGCAGGAGACAAGAGAAAAAATGGAGAGAGTCAGATACTGCGACTCAGAAAAGGTAAAATATAAGATATGTCTATCTAGATATTAGATGCTGACTCACAAGGAGAAATCGGCCTACTTCCCCAACAAAATTGAGGCAGACGCAAACTCCTCAAAACAACTGTTTGCGTCTATCAAATAACTCACCACTGACACTTCCTCCTTGCCTAAATACTGTAGGCAATCCTTTAGTAACTCTGTGGCAGGGGCCTTCTGCCTCAAAGTTAAAGACGTTTACAATAACTTCTCCTCTCTTACAACTACATCCTCATCAGCTGTGCTATTTCCAATTCAAACTGATATGGGTTCCTCGCTTAGCCACTTCATGCCACCTTCTATGTTTGAGCTTACGAAACTGATCAAAACATCTAAATTGGGCTCGCCTTGCACCCCTTGCCCTCCTATAGTTGCCATCCTTGCCGCACAGACTATTAGGCCAATACTGGCTGACATTATCCAAACAATGTGCCAGTCAGGAGTATTCCATTCAGTCTGAAAGCAGAGTTGGCTCTAACATTAATTTTAAAAATCTTACCTCGATCAACGAGACCCTTGCAGCTATCGACCCATCTCCTGTCTTTCACTGCCGGCCATGATCATTGTAAAGGTGCTGGACAAACATTAGGTGGAGCAAATTCTCACTAACAACCAATTCGGCTTTCGTGCCGAGCACACTACGGTAACTGCCCACATTAAAGTGACTGAGCAGATGAGTATGTCACTTGATCAGGGAAGCAGAGCCGCCCTGATCCTGTTTGATCTGTCAGCAGTCTTTGAGACTGTAAATCACGGGCTGCTGATGGATCGCTTGGGTAGGATATGGGTGACCAGAACAGGTTGGGAGTTGTTAAACTCGTACCTCACTGGTCAAGAGCAATCAGTAAGACTTGGTGACTTTATCTCTACTTCTTTCTCTCTTCCCTGTGGGGTCCCCCAGGGGTCCTCACTTAGCCCTACTCTATAATATATGTCACCCCTTTGGCAGAACTGATTTGATCTCATGGTGTTGCATTGACATCATATTCTGATGGTATGCAAATCATTGTTTCACTCGCTATTGAGGACACGGATGTTGCCACCAGAATCTGTGACTGCAAGAAGGCAGTCAGTCTGCCGATAGCTATGAAATGCCACAAACTCAACTCTTGTAAAACAGAGGTGTTGCTGGTTGGGGCTCAGGTGGTGTACTCCTTCGCTTTAGCCGTTCCTCTTCTCCATTTAGAAATCTTGCTTCCTGGCATACAAAGGTAAGCTGCATCTCTGCAGATGACCGACTTAAATTCAGTGGTAACAAATCCACACTGCAGAGAGACCTTTCTACAGATCCAGAAGTCATCGCATTCTCTGCAAGGAATCCCTTCCCTTATATTCTGACATCACATTTAACATTAGCAGCTTCCCTTTGCATCCAAGGTGACCTTCTTCTCTTTAGAAATTTGAGAGTTGACTGTGTGCTCTCCAGAGATAGGCACCCCTTGGTTTGAGAGAATATGCATCGGTAAATAATTAAAAAAACAAAATTCTTTTATTTGTGTTTACTCATTGAAACATCACTAAATGCAATCATTGATGCCAACCAGCAGAACCTTCAGTACCGGTTGTGGAAACACACTGGGATATCACAGTTTAAGTATGGAATACAGAGGAACGTAGAAGATAATGAATCAAAATTATATTTTGATAGGGACACGAGTCAGGTACATCGTTGCTTTCCAAAACCTCCTTTGTGAGCTACACCCACTCTCTATATTCTTCTGGGAACTTCCATCAGTGCAGTCCATTGGACATCTACGATCCTCTGCCACTGGGGCTGGGCAAACTTTAAGTTATGCTTCTGAAATCCTACATGTTTGTGTAATTCTTTAGTCTTATCAAAATGTCACCTGAGCAATTTTGCCTAACATTTTTTAAGCAGAGTACAACTTGCCAAAGACGTCTCACAATATATCTGAGGTAGAGTGATTTACAATGAAAATGTGTTGCAGAAAGACAATTTGTGTTAGTGCTAGTTTCCTGTTTTATTTGGAGAGTTGTTTTCACATGAGGGGTCCGTTTGCTTAAACAATGTCATGCAAGAACCCGGAAAAAACATTTCCCTCTGACATTGCTGTTTTGTGTAATGCCAGACAATGTTTAAGGAATTTAACAAATTCTGTGTAGAAAAATGGATACACTGTCGCACATCTCTGCTTGTATGGGAATCTCCGTCCGAAGAGTACAGAGGCCAGCATCAAGACATCAAAGAGCTGACCATCCTTGAAATAATTGGCCCCAGTCATCAGAGAGCTGACCATCCTTGAATCCATTGGCCCCAGTCATCAGAGATCTGACTTCCCTTGAATCGAGAGGCCCCACTTATTCATCAAAGTAATGACTGTCGTTGAGTTTCGGATTCCGTATTCAGAGAGATGCTTCTCCTTGATGCCGAGGCCACCAACCTCCCGTAGGGAGAATCTTTACCTTAGTTCAGAGGACACCATCTTCTCTGGATAAACCTGCAATCTGTGAGTTCAAATGTCACCATCCTCACCCTTGAAGAGAGGGTTTGCCTGCTTGACCCTTTCCCTTCATTGTTTACTGGTATTACAGTGCACCCTAGTATGCCAACATCTACTTTGGGCCATTACAAGAGTGAATTTATAAAACAATAGGGAGTCATGAAATCACACTTAATTTACAGGGTGTATCTCTTCCTGCCGCCCCTGCCTTCTTATAAGATTGTCTATCATTTTGATGTCAGACTGCCCATGGCTTAATATTCCGGAGGCAGGGCAGACACTCTGTTCTACACAATCTAATCTAGAAGCAATAACCACAATGCCAGGACCTGAAGTGTTTTGTAATGTCAGTATATCTCCATTCCTGGCTTCTTACCCCTGCCATGCTTTAATTACTTGCCATTGGCATACTGACTCTTTGGATGTGGTCAGTGTGCTGTTAAGATGTAACTTTTAGTCTCCTAATGCTCTCTGCAGGCTGTTTGATAATAGTCCTTTTCTTCAGATATGATTGTTCTCTTATCTCTTCTTTGCAGCAAGGCCCAGTGGCCTAATGGATAAGGCATCAGCCTCCGAAGCTTGGGATTGTGGGTTCGAGTCCCACCTGGGTCGTATGATATTTTCTTAAATGGCCATATTGTGATTATGGTGGTATCTAGATTAGCATAATCATGAAGGTCATGTAATTGTCTCCAGCAAGATGAAAGACAATCGAGCCAAACTTGGCCAGCACCATCTTGGCACCTGTGAAAAGAACCAAGATCAAATGAGATCATCTATCTGCCTATGGTTCTCTGATGACATAAGGGTACTTAAACAGTTCTGCAGGAGACAAGAGAAAAAATGGAGAGAGTCAGATACTGCGACTCAGAAAAGGTAAAATATAAGATATGTCTATCTAGATATTAGATGCTGACTCACAAGGAGAAATCGGCCTACTTCCCCAACAAAATTGAGGCAGACGCAAACTCCTCAAAACAACTGTTTGCGTCTATCAAATAACTCACCACTGACACTTCCTCCTTGCCTAAATACTGTAGGCAATCCTTTAGTAACTCTGTGGCAGGGGCCTTCTGCCTCAAAGTTAAAGACGTTTACAATAACTTCTCCTCTCTTACAACTACATCCTCATCAGCTGTGCTATTTCCAATTCAAACTGATATGGGTTCCTCGCTTAGCCACTTCATGCCACCTTCTATGTTTGAGCTTACGAAACTGATCAAAACATCTAAATTGGGCTCGCCTTGCACCCCTTGCCCTCCTATAGTTGCCATCCTTGCCGCACAGACTATTAGGCCAATACTGGCTGACATTATCCAAACAATGTGCCAGTCAGGAGTATTCCATTCAGTCTGAAAGCAGAGTTGGCTCTAACATTAATTTTAAAAATCTTACCTCGATCAACGAGACCCTTGCAGCTATCGACCCATCTCCTGTCTTTCACTGCCGGCCATGATCATTGTAAAGGTGCTGGACAAACATTAGGTGGAGCAAATTCTCACTAACAACCAATTCGGCTTTCGTGCCGAGCACACTACGGTAACTGCCCACATTAAAGTGACTGAGCAGATGAGTATGTCACTTGATCAGGGAAGCAGAGCCGCCCTGATCCTGTTTGATCTGTCAGCAGTCTTTGAGACTGTAAATCACGGGCTGCTGATGGATCGCTTGGGTAGGATATGGGTGACCAGAACAGGTTGGGAGTTGTTAAACTCGTACCTCACTGGTCAAGAGCAATCAGTAAGACTTGGTGACTTTATCTCTACTTCTTTCTCTCTTCCCTGTGGGGTCCCCCAGGGGTCCTCACTTAGCCCTACTCTATAATATATGTCACCCCTTTGGCAGAACTGATTTGATCTCATGGTGTTGCATTGACATCATATTCTGATGGTATGCAAATCATTGTTTCACTCGCTATTGAGGACACGGATGTTGCCACCAGAATCTGTGACTGCAAGAAGGCAGTCAGTCTGCCGATAGCTATGAAATGCCACAAACTCAACTCTTGTAAAACAGAGGTGTTGCTGGTTGGGGCTCAGGTGGTGTACTCCTTCGCTTTAGCCGTTCCTCTTCTCCATTTAGAAATCTTGCTTCCTGGCATACAAAGGTAAGCTGCATCTCTGCAGATGACCGACTTAAATTCAGTGGTAACAAATCCACACTGCAGAGAGACCTTTCTACAGATCCAGAAGTCATCGCATTCTCTGCAAGGAATCCCTTCCCTTATATTCTGACATCACATTTAACATTAGCAGCTTCCCTTTGCATCCAAGGTGACCTTCTTCTCTTTAGAAATTTGAGAGTTGACTGTGTGCTCTCCAGAGATAGGCACCCCTTGGTTTGAGAGAATATGCATCGGTAAATAATTAAAAAAACAAAATTCTTTTATTTGTGTTTACTCATTGAAACATCACTAAATGCAATCATTGATGCCAACCAGCAGAACCTTCAGTACCGGTTGTGGAAACACACTGGGATATCACAGTTTAAGTATGGAATACAGAGGAACGTAGAAGATAATGAATCAAAATTATATTTTCATAGGGACACGAGTCAGGTACATCGTTGCTTTCCAAAACCTCCTTTGTGAGCTACACCCACTCTCTATATTCTTCTGGGAACTTCCATCAGTGCAGTCCATTGGACATCTACGATCCTCTGCCACTGGGGCTGGGCAAACTTTAAGTTATGCTTCTGAAATCCTACATGTTTGTGTAATTCTTTAGTCTTATCAAAATGTCACCTGAGCAATTTTGCCTAACATTTTTTAAGCAGAGTACAACTTGCCAAAGACGTCTCACAATATATCTGAGGGAGAGTGATTTACAATGAAAATGTGTTGCAGAAAGACAATTTGTGTTAGTGCTAGTTTCCTGTTTTATTTGGAGAGTTGTTTTCACATGAGGGGTCCGTTTGCTTAAACAATGTCATGCAAGAACCCGGAAAAAACATTTCCCTCTGACATTGCTGTTTTGTGTAATGCCAGACAATGTTTAAGGAATTTAACAAATTCTGTGTAGAAAAATGGATACACTGTCGCACATCTCTGCTTGTATGGGAATCTCCGTCCGAAGAGTACAGAGGCCAGCATCAAGACATCAAAGAGCTGACCATCCTTGAATTAATTGGCCCCAGTCATCAGAGAGCTGACCATCCTTGAATCCATTGGCCCCAGTCATCAGAGATCTGACTTCCCTTGAATCGAGAGGCCCCACTTATTCATCAAAGTAATGACTGTCGTTGAGTTTCGGATTCCGTATTCAGAGAGATGCTTCTCCTTGATGCCGAGGCCACCAACCTCCCGTAGGGAGAATCTTTACCTTAGTTCAGAGGACACCATCTTCTCTGGATAAACCTGCAATCTGTGAGTTCAAATGTCACCATCCTCACCCTTGAAGAGAGGGTTTGCCTGCTTGACCCTTTCCCTTCATTGTTTACTGGTATTACAGTGCACCCTAGTATGCCAACATCTACTTTGGGCCATTACAAGAGTGAATTTATAAAACAATAGGGAGTCATGAAATCACACTTAATTTACAGGGTGTATCTCTTCCTGCCGCCCCTGCCTTCTTATAAGATTGTCTATCATTTTGATGTCAGACTGCCCATGGCTTAATATTCCGGAGGCAGGGCAGACACTCTGTTCTACACAATCTAATCTAGAAGCAATAACCACAATGCCAGGACCTGAAGTGTTTTGTAATGTCAGTATATCTCCATTCCTGGCTTCTTACCCCTGCCATGCTTTAATTACTTGCCATTGGCATACTGACTCTTTGGATGTGGTCAGTGTGCTGTTAAGATGTAACTTTTAGTCTCCTAATGCTCTCTGCAGGCTGTTTGATAATAGTCCTTTTCTTCAGATATGATTGTTCTCTTATCTCTTCTTTGCAGCAAGGCCCAGTGGCCTAATGGATAAGGCATCAGCCTCCGAAGCTTGGGATTGTGGGTTCGAGTCCCACCTGGGTCGTATGATGTTTTCTTAAATGGCCATATTGTGATTATGGTGGTATCTAGATTAGCATAATCATGAAGGTCATGTAATTGTCTCCAGCAAGATGAAAGACAATTGAGCCAAACTTGGCCAGCACCATCTTGGCACCTGTGAAAAGAACCAAGATCAAATGAGATCATCTATCTGCTATGGTTCTCTGATGACATAAGGGTACTTAAACAGTTCTGCAGGAGACAAGAGAAAAAATGGAGAGAGTCAGATACTGCGACTCAGAAAAGGTAAAATATAAGATATGTCTATCTAGATATTAGATGCTGACTCACAAGGAGAAATCGGCCTACTTCCCCAACAAAATTGAGGCAGACGCAAACTCCTCAAAACAACTGTTTGCGTCTATCAAATAACTCACCACTGACACTTCCTCCTTGCCTAAATACTGTAGGCAATCCTTTAGTAACTCTGTGGCAGAGGACTTCTGCCTCAAAGTTAAAGACGTTTACAATAACTTCTCCTCTCTTACAACTACATCCTCATCAGCTGTGCTATTTCCAATTCAAACTGATATGGGTTCCTCGCTTAGCCACTTCATGCCACCTTCTATGTTTGAGCTTACGAAACTGATCAAAACATCTAAATTGGGCTCGCCTTGCACCCCTTGCCCTCCTATAGTTGCCATCCTTGCCGCACAGACTATTAGGCCAATACTGGCTGACATTATCCAAACAATGTGCCAGTCAGGAGTATTCCATTCAGTCTGAAAGCAGAGTTGGCTCTAACATTAATTTTAAAAATCTTACCTCGATCAACGAGACCCTTGCAGCTATCGACCCATCTCCTGTCTTCCACTGCCGGCCATGATCATTGTAAAGGTGCTGGACAAACATTAGGTGGAGCAAATTCTCACTAACAACCAATTCGGCTTTCGTGCCGAGCACACTACGGTAACTGCCCACATTAAAGTGACTGAGCAGATGAGTATGTCACTTGATCAGGGAAGCAGAGCCGCCCTGATCCTGTTTGATCTGTCAGCAGTCTTTGAGACTGTAAATCACGGGCTGCTGATGGATCGCTTGGGTAGGATATGGGTGACCAGAACAGGTTGGGAGTTGTTAAACTCGTACCTCACTGGTCAAGAGCAACCAGTAAGACTTGGTGACTTTATCTCTACTTCTTTCTCTCTTCCCTGTGGGGTCCCCCAGGGGTCCTCACTTAGCCCTACTCTATAATATATGTCACCCCTTTGGCAGAACTGATTTGATCTCATGGTGTTGCATTGACATCATATTCTGATGGTATGCAAATCATTGTTTCACTCGCTATTGAGGACACAGATGTTGCCACCAGAATCTGTGACTGCAAGAAGGCAGTCAGTCTGCCGATAGCTATGAAATGCCACAAACTCAACTCTTGTAAAACAGAGGTGTTGCTGGTTGGGACTCAGGTAATGTACTCCTTCGCTTTAGCCGTTCCTCTTCTCCATTTAGAAATCTTGCTTCCTGGCATACAAAGGTAAGCTGCATCTCTGCAGATGACCGACTTAAATTCAGTGGTAACAAATCCACACTGCAGAGAGACCTTTCTACAGATCCAGAAGTCATCGCATTCTCTGCAAGGAATCCCTTCCCTTATATTCTGACATCACATTTAACATTAGCAGCTTCCCTTTGCATCCAAGGTGACCTTCTTCTCTTTAGAAATTTGAGAGTTGACTGTGTGCTCTCCAGAGATAGACACCCCTTGGTTTGAGAGAATATGCATCGGTAAATAATTAAAAAAAGAAAATTCTTTTATTTGTGTTTACTCATTGAAACATCACTAAATGCAATCATTGATGCCAACCAGCAGAACCTTCAGTACCGGTTGTGGAAACACACTGGGATATCACAGTTTAAGTATGGAATACAGAGGAAAGTAGAAGATAATGAATCAAAATTATATTTTGATAGGGACACGAGTCAGGTACATCGTTGCTTTCCAAAACCTCCTTTGTGAGCTACGCCCACTCTCTATATTCTTCTGGGAACTTCCATCAGTGCAGTCCATTGGACATCTACGATCCTCTGCCACTGGGGCTGGGCAAACTTTAAGTTATGCTTCTGAAATCCTACATGTTTGTGTAATTCTTTAGTCTTAACAAAATGTCACATGAGCAATTTTGCCTAACATTTTTTAAGCAGAGTGCAACTTGCCAAAGACGTCTCACAATATATCTGAGGGAGTGTGGTTTACAATGAAAATGTGTTGCAGAAAGACAATTTGTGTTAGTGCTAGTTTCCTGTTTTATTTGGAGAGTTGTTTTCACATGAGGGGTCCGTTTGCTTAAACAATGTCATGCAAGAACCCGGAAAAAACATTTCCCTCTGACATTGCTGTTTTGTGTAATGCCAGACAATGTTTAAGGAATTTAACAAATTCTGTGTAGAAAAATGGATACACTGTCGCACATCTCTGCTTGTATGGGAATCTCCGTCCGAAGAGTACAGAGGCCAGCATCAAGACATCAAAGAGCTGACCATCCTTGAATTAATTGGCCCCAGTCATCAGAGAGCTGACCATCCTTGAATCCATTGGCCCCAGTCATCAGAGATCTGACTTCCCTTGAATCGAGAGGCCCCACTTATTCATCAAAGTAATGACTGTCCTTGAGTTTCGGATTCCGTATTCAGAGAGATGCTGCTCCTTGTTGCCGAGGCCACCAACCTCCCGTAGGGAGAATCTTTACCTTAGTTCAGAGGACACCAACTTCTCTGGATAAACCTGCAATCTGTGAGTTCAAATGTCACCATCCTCACCCTTGAAGAGAGGGTTTGCCTGCTTGACCCTTTCCCTTCATTGTTTACTGGTATTACAGTGCACCCTAGTATGCCAACATCTTCTTTGGGCCATTACAAGAGTGAATTTATAAAACAATAGGGAGTCATGAAATCACACTTAATTTACAGGGTGTATCTCTTCCTGCCGCCCCTGCCTTCTTATAAGATTATCTATCATTTTGATGTCAGACTGCCCATGGCTTAATATTCCGGAGGTAGGATAGACACTCTGTTCTACACAATCTAATCTAGAAGCAATAACCACAATGCCAGGACCTGAAGTGTTTTGTAATATCGGTATATCTCCATTCCTGGCTTCTTACCCCTGCCATGCTTTAATTACTTGCCATTGGCATACTGACTCTTTGGATGTGGTCAGTGTGCTGTTAAGATGTAACTTTTAGTCTCCTAATGCTCTCTGCAGGCTGTTTGATAATAGTCATTTTCTTCAGATATGATTGTTCTCTTATCTCTTCTTTGCAGCAAGGCCCAGTGGCCTAATGGATAAGGCATCAGCCTCCGAAGCTCGGGATTGTGGGTTCGAGTCCCACCTGGGTCTTATGATATTTTCTTAAATGGCCATATTGTGATTATGGTGGTATCTAGATTAGCATAATCATGAAGGTCATGTAATTGTCTCCAGCAAGATGAAAGACAATCGAGCCAAACTTGGCCAGCACCATCTTGGCACCTGTGAAAAGGACCAAGATCAAATGAGATCATCTACCTGCCTATGGTTCTCTGATGACATAAGGGCACTTAAACAGTTCTGCAGGAGACAAGAGAAAAGATGGAGAGAGTCAGATACTGCGACTCAGAAAAGGTAAAATATAAGATATGTCTATCTAGATATTAGATGCTGACTCACAAGGAGAAATCGGCCTACTTCCCCAATAAAATTGAGGCAGACGCAAACTCCTCAAAACAACTGTTTCCCTCTATCAAATAACTCACCACTGACACTTCCTCCTTGCCTAAATACTGTAGGCAATCCTTTAGTAACTCTGTGGCAGAGGCCTTCTGCCTCAAAGTTAAAGACGTTTACAATAACTTCTCCTCTCTTACAACTACATCCTCATCAGCTGTGCTATTTCCAATTCAAACTGATATGGGTTTCTCGCTTAGCCACTTCATGCCACCTTCTATGTTTGAGCTCACGAAACTGATCAAAACCTTTAAATTGGGCTCGCCATGCACCCCTTGCCCTCCTATATTTGCCATCCTTGCCGCACAGACTATTAGGCCAATACTGGCTGACATTATCCAAACAATGTGCCAGTCAGGAGTATTCCATTCAGTCTGGAAGCAGAGTTGGCTCTAACATTAATTTTAAAAATGTTACCTCGATCAACGAGACCCTTGCAGCTATCGACCCATCTCCTGTCTTCCACTGCTGGCCATGATCATTGTAAAGGTGCTGGACAAACATTAGGTGGAGCAAATTCTCACTAACAACCAATTCGGCTTTCGTGCCGAGCACACTATGGTAACTGCCCACATTAAAGTGACTGAGCAGATGAGTATGTCACTTGATCAGGGAAGCAGAGCCGCCCTGATCCTGTTTGATCTGTCAGCAGTCTTTGAGACTGTAAATCACGGGCTGCTGATGGATCGCTTGGGTAGGATATGGGTGACCAGAACAGGTTGGGAGTTGTTAAACTCGTACCTCACTGGTCAAGAGCAACCAGTAAGACTTGGTGACTTTATCTCTACTTCTTTCTCTCTTCCCTGTGGGGTCCCCCAGGGGTCCTCACTTAGCCCTACTCTATAATATATGTCACCCCTTTGGCAGAACTGATTTGATCTCATGGTGTTGCATTGACATCATATTCTGATGGTATGCAAATCATTGTTTCACTCGCTATTGTGGACACGGATGTTGCCACCAGAATCTGTGACTGCAAGAAGGCAGTCAGTCTGCCGATAGCTATGAAATGCCACAAACTCAACTCTTGTAAAACAGAGGTGTTGCTGGTTGGGGCTCAGGTGGTGTACTCCTTCGCTTTAGCCGTTCCTCTTCTCCATTTAGAAATCTTGCTTCCTGGCATACAAAGGTAAGCTGCATCTCTGCAGATGACCGACTTAAATTCAGTGGTAACAAATCCACACTGCAGAGAGACCTTTCTACAGATCCAGAAGTCATCGCATTCTCTGCAAGGAATCCCTTCCCTTATATTCTGACATCACATTTAACATTAGCAGCTTCCCTTTGCATCCAAGGTGACCTTCTTCTCTTTAGAAATTTGAGAGTTGACTGTGTGCTCTCCAGAGATAGGCACCCCTTGGTTTGAGAGAATATGCATCGGTAAATAATTAAAAAAAGAAAATTCTTTTATTTGTGTTTACTCATTGAAACATCACTAAATGCAATCATTGATGCCAACCAGCAGAACCTTCAGTACCGGTTGTGGAAACACACTGGGATATCACAGTTTAAGTATGGAATACAGAGGAACGTAGAAGATAATGAATAAAAATTATATTTTCATAGGGACACGAGTCAGGTACATCGTTGCTTTCCAAAACCTCCTTTGTGAGCTACGCCCACTCTCTATATTCTTCTGGGAACTTCCATCAGTGCAGTCCATTGGACATCTACGATCCTCTGCCACTGGGGCTGGGCAAACTTTAAGTTATGCTTCTGAAATCCTACATGTTTGTGTAATTCTTTAGTCTTAACAAAATGTCACATGAGCAATTTTGCCTAACATTTTTTAAGCAGAGTGCAACTTGCCAAAGACGTCTCACAATATATCTGAGGGAGTGTGGTTTACAATGAAAATGTGTTGCAGAAAGACAATTTGTGTTAGTGCTAGTTTCCTGTTTTATTTGGAGAGTTGTTTTCACATGAGGGGTGCGTTTGCTTAAACAATGTCATGCAAGAACCCGGAAAAAACATTTCCCTGGACATTGCTGTTTTGTGTAATGCCAGACAATGTTTAAGGAATTTAACAAATTCTGTGTAGAAAAATGGATACACTGTCGCACATCTCTGCTTGTATGGGAATCTCCGTCCGAAGAGTACAGAGGCCAGCATCAAGACATCAAAGAGCTGACCATCCTTGAATTCATTGGCCCCAGTCATCAGAGAGCTGACCATCCTTGAATCCATTGGCCCCAGTCACCAGAGATCTGACTTCCCTTGAATCGAGAGGCCCCACTTATTCATCAAAGTAATGACTGTCCTTGAGTTTCGGATTCCGTATTCAGAGAGATGCTGCTCCTTGATGCCGAGGCCACCAACCTCCCGTAGGGAGAATCTTTACCTTAGTTCAGAGGACACCATCTTCCCTGGATAAACCTGCAATCTGTGAGTTCAAATGTCACCATGCTCACCCTTGAAGAGAGGGTTTGCCTGCTTGACCCTTTCCCTTCATTGTTTACTGGTATTACAGTGCACCCTAGTATGCCAACATCTTCTTTGGGCCATTACAAGAGTGAATTTATAAAACAATAGGGAGTCATGAAATCACACTTAATTTACAGGGTGTATCTCTTCCTGCCGCCCCTGCCTTCTTATAAGATTATCTATCATTTTGATGTCAGACTGTCCATGGCTTAATATTCCGGAGGCAGGACAGACACTCTGTTCTACACAATCTAATCTAGAAGCAATAACCACAATGCCAGGACCTGAAGTGTTTTGTAATGTCGGTATATCTCCATTCCTGGCTTCTTACCCCTGCCATGCTTTAATTACTTGCCATTGGCATACTGACTCTTTGGATGTGGTCAGTGTGCTGTTAAGATGTAACTTTTAGTCTCCTAATGCTCTCGGCAGGCTGTTTGATAATAGTCCTTTTCTTCAGTTATGATTGTTCTCTTATCTCTTCTTAGCAGCAAGGCCCAGTGGCCTAATGGATAAGGCATCAGCCTCCGAAGCTGGGGATTGTGGGTTCGAGTCCCACCTGGGTCGTATGATATTTTCTTAAATGGCCATATTGTGATTATGGTGGTATCTAGATTAGCATAATCATGAAGGTCATGTAATTGTCTCCAGCAAGATGAAAGACAATCGAGCCAAACTTGGCCAGCACCATCTTGGCACCTGTGAAAAGGACCAAGATCAAATGAGATCATCTACCTGCCTATGGTTCTCTGATGACATAAGGGCACTTAAACAGTTCTGCAGGAGACAAGAGAAAAGATGGAGAGAGTCAGATACTGCGACTCAGAAAAGGTAAAATATAAGATATGTCTATCTAGATATTAGATGCTGACTCACAAGGAGAAATCGGCCTACTTCCCCAATAAAATTGAGGCAGACGCAAACTCCTCAAAACAACTGTTTCCCTCTATCAAATAACTCACCACTGACACTTCCTCCTTGCCTAAATACTGTAGGCAATCCTTTAGTAACTCTGTGGCAGAGGCCTTCTGCCTCAAAGTTAAAGACGTTTACAATAACTTCTCCTCTCTTACAACTACATCCTCATCAGCTGTGCTATTTCCAATTCAAACTGATATGGGTTTCTCGCTTAGCCACTTCATGCCACCTTCTATGTTTGAGCTTACGAAACTGATCAAAACCTTTAAATTGGGCTCGCCATGCACCCCTTGCCCTACTATATTTGCCATCCTTGCCGCACAGACTATTAGGCCAATACTGGCTGACATTATCCAAACAATGTGCCAGTCAGGAGTATTCCATTCAGTCTGGAAGCAGAGTTGGCTCTAACATTAATTTTAAAAATGTTACCTCGATCAACGAGACCCTTGCAGCTATCGACCCATCTCCTGTCTTCCACTGCCGGCCATGATCATTGTAAAGGTGCTGGACAAACATTAGGTGGAGCAAATTCTCACTAACAACCAATTCGGCTTTCGTGCCGAGCACACTATGGTAACTGCCCACATTAAAGTGACTGAGCAGATGAGTATGTCACTTGATCAGGGAAGCAGAGCCGCCCTGATCCTGTTTGATCTGTCAGCAGTCTTTGAGACTGTAAATCACGGGCTGCTGATGGATCGCTTGGGTAGGATATGGGTGACCAGAACAGGTTGGGAGTTGTTAAACTCGAACCTCACTGGTCAAGAGCAACCAGTAAGACTTGGTGACTTTATCTCTACTTCTTTCTCTCTTCCCTGTGGGGTCCCCCAGGGGTCCTCACTTAGCCCTACTCTATAATATATGTCACCCCTTTGGCAGAACTGATTTGATCTCATGGTGTTGCATTGACATCATATTCTGATTGTATGCAAATCATTGTTTCACTCGCTATTGAGGACACGGATGTTGCCACCAGAATCTGTGACTGCAAGAAAGCAGTCAGTCTGCCGATAGCTATGAAATGCCGCAAACTCAACTCTTGTAAAACAGAGGTGTTGCTGGTTGGGACTCAGGTGGTGTACTCCTTCGCTTTAGCCGTTCCTCTTCTCCATTTAGAAATCTTGCTTCCTGGCATACAAAGGTAAGCTGCATCTCTGCAGATGACCGACTTAAATTCAGTGGTAACAAATCCACACTGCAGAGAGACCTTTCTACAGATCCAGAAGTCATCACATTCTCTCCAAGGAATCTCTTCCCTTATATTCTGACATCACATTTAACATTAGCAGCTTCCCTTTGCATCCAAGGTGACCTTCTTCTCTTTAGAAATTTGAGAGTTGACTGTGTGCTCTCCAGAGATCGGCACCCCTTGGTTTGAGAGAATATGCATCGGTAAATAATTAAAAAAAAGAACATTTTTTATTTGTGTTTACTCATTGAAACATCACTAAATGCAATCATTGATGCCAACCAGCAGAACCTTCAGTACCGGTTGTGGAAACACACTGGGATATCACAGTTTAAGTATGGAATACAGAGGAAAGTAGAAGATAATGAATCAAAATTATATTTTGATAGGGACACGAGTCAGGTACATCGTTGCTTTCCAAAACCTCCTTTGTGAGCTACGCCCACTCTCTATATTCTTCTGGGAACTTCCATCAGTGCAGTCCATTGGACATCTACGATCCTCTGCCACTGGGGCTGGGCAAACTTTAAGTTATGCTTCTGAAATCCTACATGTTTGTGTAATTCTTTAGTCTTATCAAAATGTCTCCTGAGCAATTTTGCCTAACATTTTTTAAGCAGAGTGCAACTTGCCTAAGACGTCTCACAATATATCTGAGGGAGAGTGGTTTACAATGAAAATGTGTTGCAGAAAGACAATTTGTGTTAGTGCTAGTTTCCTGTTTTATTTGGAGAGTTGTTTTCACATGAGGGGTCCGTTTGCTTAAACAATGTCATGCAAGAAACCGGAAAAAACATTTCCCTCTGACATTGCTGTTTTGTGTAATGCCAGACAATGTTTAAGGAATTTAACAAATTCTGTGTAGAAAAATGGATACACTGTCGCACATCTCTGCTTGTATGGGAATCTCCGTCCGAAGAGTACAGAGGCCAGCATCAAGACATCAAAGAGCTGACCATCCTTGAATTAATTGGCCCCAGTCATCAGAGAGCTGACCATCCTTGAATCCATTGGCCCCAGTCATCAGAGATCTGACTTCCCTTAAATCGAGAGGCCCCACTTATTCATCAAAGTAATGACTGTCCTTGAGTTTCGGATTCCGTATTCAGAGAGATGCTGCTCCTTGATGCCGAGGCCACCAACCTCCCGTAGGGAGAATCTTTACCTTAGTTCAGAGGACACCATCTTCTCTGGATAAACCTGCAATCTGTGAGTTCAAATGTCACCATCCTCACCCTTGAAGAGAGGGTTTGCCTGCTTGACCCTTTCCCTTCATTGTTTACTGGTATTACAGTGCACCCTAGTATGCCAACATCTTCTTTGGGCCATTACAAGAGTGAATTTATAAAACAATAGGGAGTCATGAAATCACACTTAATTTACAGGGTGTATCTCTTCCTGCCGCCCCTGCCTTCTTATAAGATTATCTATCATTTTGATGTCAGACTGCCCATGGCTTAATATTCCGGAGGTAGGATAGACACTCTGTTCTACACAATCTAATCTAGAAGCAATAACCACAATGCCAGGACCTGAAGTGTTTTGTAATATCGGTATATCTCCATTCCTGGCTTCTTACCCCTGCCATGCTTTAATTACTTGCCATTGGCATACTGACTCTTTGGATGTGGTCAGTGTGCTGTTAAGATGTAACTTTTAGTCTCCTAATGCTCTCTGCAGGCTGTTTGATAATAGTCCTTTTCTTCAGATATGATTGTTCTCTTATCTCTTCTTTGCAGCAAGGCCCAGTGGCCTAATGGATAAGGCATCAGCCTCTGAAACTGGGGATTGTGTGTTCGAGTCCCACCTGGGTCTTATGATATTTTCTTAAATGGCCATATTGTGATTATGGTGGTATCTAGATTAGCATAATCATGAAGGTCATGTAATTGTCTCCAGCAAGATGAAAGACAATCGAGCCAAACTTGGCCAGCACCATCTTGGCACCTGTGAAAAGGACCAAGATCAAATGAGATCATCTACCTGCCTATGGTTCTCTGATGACATAAGGGCACTTAAACAGTTCTGCAGGAGACAAGAGAAAAGATGGAGAGAGTCAGATACTGCGACTCAGAAAAGGTAAAATATAAGATATGTCTATCTAGATATTAGATGCTGACTCACAAGGAGAAATCGGCCTACTTCCCCAATAAAATTGAGGCAGACGCAAACTCCTCAAAACAACTGTTTCCCTCTATCAAATAACTCACCACTGACACTTCCTCCTTGCCTAAATACTGTAGGCAATCCTTTAGTAACTCTGTGGCAGAGGCCTTCTGCCTCAAAGTTAAAGACGTTTACAATAACTTCTCCTCTCTTACAACTACATCCTCATCAGCTGTGCTATTTCCAATTCAAACTGATATGGGTTTCTCGCTTAGCCACTTCATGCCACCTTCTATGTTTGAGCTCACGAAACTGATCAAAACCTTTAAATTGGGCTCGCCATGCACCCCTTGCCCTCCTATATTTGCCATCCTTGCCGCACAGACTATTAGGCCAATACTGGCTGACATTATCCAAACAATGTGCCAGTCAGGAGTATTCCATTCAGTCTGGAAGCAGAGTTGGCTCTAACATTAATTTTAAAAATGTTACCTCGATCAACGAGACCCTTGCAGCTATCGACCCATCTCCTGTCTTCCACTGCTGGCCATGATCATTGTAAAGGTGCTGGACAAACATTAGGTGGAGCAAATTCTCACTAACAACCAATTCGGCTTTCGTGCCGAGCACACTATGGTAACTGCCCACATTAAAGTGACTGAGCAGATGAGTATGTCACTTGATCAGGGAAGCAGAGCCGCCCTGATCCTGTTTGATCTGTCAGCAGTCTTTGAGACTGTAAATCACGGGCTGCTGATGGATCGCTTGGGTAGGATATGGGTGACCAGAACAGGTTGGGAGTTGTTAAACTCGTACCTCACTGGTCAAGAGCAACCAGTAAGACTTGGTGACTTTATCTCTACTTCTTTCTCTCTTCCCTGTGGGGTCCCCCAGGGGTCCTCACTTAGCCCTACTCTATAATATATGTCACCCCTTTGGCAGAACTGATTTGATCTCATGGTGTTGCATTGACATCATATTCTGATGGTATGCAAATCATTGTTTCACTCGCTATTGTGGACACGGATGTTGCCACCAGAATCTGTGACTGCAAGAAGGCAGTCAGTCTGCCGATAGCTATGAAATGCCACAAACTCAACTCTTGTAAAACAGAGGTGTTGCTGGTTGGGGCTCAGGTGGTGTACTCCTTCGCTTTAGCCGTTCCTCTTCTCCATTTAGAAATCTTGCTTCCTGGCATACAAAGGTAAGCTGCATCTCTGCAGATGACCGACTTAAATTCAGTGGTAACAAATCCACACTGCAGAGAGACCTTTCTACAGATCCAGAAGTCATCGCATTCTCTGCAAGGAATCCCTTCCCTTATATTCTGACATCACATTTAACATTAGCAGCTTCCCTTTGCATCCAAGGTGACCTTCTTCTCTTTAGAAATTTGAGAGTTGACTGTGTGCTCTCCAGAGATAGGCACCCCTTGGTTTGAGAGAATATGCATCGGTAAATAATTAAAAAAAGAAAATTCTTTTATTTGTGTTTACTCATTGAAACATCACTAAATGCAATCATTGATGCCAACCAGCAGAACCTTCAGTACCGGTTGTGGAAACACACTGGGATATCACAGTTTAAGTATGGAATACAGAGGAACGTAGAAGATAATGAATAAAAATTATATTTTCATAGGGACACGAGTCAGGTACATCGTTGCTTTCCAAAACCTCCTTTGTGAGCTACGCCCACTCTCTATATTCTTCTGGGAACTTCCATCAGTGCAGTCCATTGGACATCTACGATCCTCTGCCACTGGGGCTGGGCAAACTTTAAGTTATGCTTCTGAAATCCTACATGTTTGTGTAATTCTTTAGTCTTAACAAAATGTCACATGAGCAATTTTGCCTAACATTTTTTAAGCAGAGTGCAACTTGCCAAAGACGTCTCACAATATATCTGAGGGAGTGTGGTTTACAATGAAAATGTGTTGCAGAAAGACAATTTGTGTTAGTGCTAGTTTCCTGTTTTATTTGGAGAGTTGTTTTCACATGAGGGGTGCGTTTGCTTAAACAATGTCATGCAAGAAGCCGGAAAAAACATTTCCCTGGACATTGCTGTTTTGTGTAATGCCAGACAATGTTTAAGGAATTTAACAAATTCTGTGTAGAAAAATGGATACACTGTCGCACATCTCTGCTTGTATGGGAATCTCCGTCCGAAGAGTACAGAGGCCAGCATCAAGACATCAAAGAGCTGACCATCCTTGAATTCATTGGCCCCAGTCATCAGAGAGCTGACCATCCTTGAATCCATTGGCCCCAGTCACCAGAGATCTGACTTCCCTTGAATCGAGAGGCCCCACTTATTCATCAAAGTAATGACTGTCCTTGAGTTTCGGATTCCGTATTCAGAGAGATGCTGCTCCTTGATGCCGAGGCCACCAACCTCCCGTAGGGAGAATCTTTACCTTAGTTCAGAGGACACCATCTTCCCTGGATAAACCTGCAATCTGTGAGTTCAAATGTCACCATGCTCACCCTTGAAGAGAGGGTTTGCCTGCTTGACCCTTTCCCTTCATTGTTTACTGGTATTACAGTGCACCCTAGTATGCCAACATCTTCTTTGGGCCATTACAAGAGTGAATTTATAAAACAATAGGGAGTCATGAAATCACACTTAATTTACAGGGTGTATCTCTTCCTGCCGCCCCTGCCTTCTTATAAGATTATCTATCATTTTGATGTCAGACTGTCCATGGCTTAATATTCCGGAGGCAGGACAGACACTCTGTTCTACACAATCTAATCTAGAAGCAATAACCACAATGCCAGGACCTGAAGTGTTTTGTAATGTCGGTATATCTCCATTCCTGGCTTCTTACCCCTGCCATGCTTTAATTACTTGCCATTGGCATACTGACTCTTTGGATGTGGTCAGTGTGCTGTTAAGATGTAACTTTTAGTCTCCTAATGCTCTCGGCAGGCTGTTTGATAATAGTCCTTTTCTTCAGTTATGATTGTTCTCTTATCTCTTCTTAGCAGCAAGGCCCAGTGGCCTAATGGATAAGGCATCAGCCTCCGAAGCTGGGGATTGTGGGTTCGAGTCCCACCTGGGTCGTATGATATTTTCTTAAATGGCCATATTGTGATTATGGTGGTATCTAGATTAGCATAATCATGAAGGTCATGTAATTGTCTCCAGCAAGATGAAAGACAATCGAGCCAAACTTGGCCAGCACCATCTTGGCACCTGTGAAAAGGACCAAGATCAAATGAGATCATCTACCTGCCTATGGTTCTCTGATGACATAAGGGCACTTAAACAGTTCTGCAGGAGACAAGAGAAAAGATGGAGAGAGTCAGATACTGCGACTCAGAAAAGGTAAAATATAAGATATGTCTATCTAGATATTAGATGCTGACTCACAAGGAGAAATCGGCCTACTTCCCCAATAAAATTGAGGCAGACGCAAACTCCTCAAAACAACTGTTTCCCTCTATCAAATAACTCACCACTGACACTTCCTCCTTGCCTAAATACTGTAGGCAATCCTTTAGTAACTCTGTGGCAGAGGCCTTCTGCCTCAAAGTTAAAGACGTTTACAATAACTTCTCCTCTCTTACAACTACATCCTCATCAGCTGTGCTATTTCCAATTCAAACTGATATGGGTTTCTCGCTTAGCCACTTCATGCCACCTTCTATGTTTGAGCTTACGAAACTGATCAAAACCTTTAAATTGGGCTCGCCATGCACCCCTTGCCCTACTATATTTGCCATCCTTGCCGCACAGACTATTAGGCCAATACTGGCTGACATTATCCAAACAATGTGCCAGTCAGGAGTATTCCATTCAGTCTGGAAGCAGAGTTGGCTCTAACATTAATTTTAAAAATGTTACCTCGATCAACGAGACCCTTGCAGCTATCGACCCATCTCCTGTCTTCCACTGCCGGCCATGATCATTGTAAAGGTGCTGGACAAACATTAGGTGGAGCAAATTCTCACTAACAACCAATTCGGCTTTCGTGCCGAGCACACTATGGTAACTGCCCACATTAAAGTGACTGAGCAGATGAGTATGTCACTTGATCAGGGAAGCAGAGCCGCCCTGATCCTGTTTGATCTGTCAGCAGTCTTTGAGACTGTAAATCACGGGCTGCTGATGGATCGCTTGGGTAGGATATGGGTGACCAGAACAGGTTGGGAGTTGTTAAACTCGAACCTCACTGATCAAGAGCAACCAGTAAGACTTGGTGACTTTATCTCTACTTCTTTCTCTCTTCCCTGTGGGGTCCCCCAGGGGTCCTCACTTAGCCCTACTCTATAATATATGTCACCCCTTTGGCAGAACTGATTTGATCTCATGGTGTTGCATTGACATCATATTCTGATTGTATGCAAATCATTGTTTCACTCGCTATTGAGGACACGGATGTTGCCACCAGAATCTGTGACTGCAAGAAAGCAGTCAGTCTGCCGATAGCTATGAAATGCCGCAAACTCAACTCTTGTAAAACAGAGGTGTTGCTGGTTGGGACTCAGGTGGTGTACTCCTTCGCTTTAGCCGTTCCTCTTCTCCATTTAGAAATCTTGCTTCCTGGCATACAAAGGTAAGCTGCATCTCTGCAGATGACCGACTTAAATTCAGTGGTAACAAATCCACACTGCAGAGAGACCTTTCTACAGATCCAGAAGTCATCACATTCTCTCCAAGGAATCTCTTCCCTTATATTCTGACATCACATTTAACATTAGCAGCTTCCCTTTGCATCCAAGGTGACCTTCTTCTCTTTAGAAATTTGAGAGTTGACTGTGTGCTCTCCAGAGATCGGCACCCCTTGGTTTGAGAGAATATGCATCGGTAAATAATTAAAAAAAAGAACATTTTTTATTTGTGTTTACTCATTGAAACATCACTAAATGCAATCATTGATGCCAACCAGCAGAACCTTCAGTACCGGTTGTGGAAACACACTGGGATATCACAGTTTAAGTATGGAATACAGAGGAAAGTAGAAGATAATGAATCAAAATTATATTTTGATAGGGACACGAGTCAGGTACATCGTTGCTTTCCAAAACCTCCTTTGTGAGCTACGCCCACTCTCTATATTCTTCTGGGAACTTCCATCAGTGCAGTCCATTGGACATCTACGATCCTCTGCCACTGGGGCTGGGCAAACTTTAAGTTATGCTTCTGAAATCCTACATGTTTGTGTAATTCTTTAGTCTTATCAAAATGTCTCCTGAGCAATTTTGCCTAACATTTTTTAAGCAGAGTGCAACTTGCCTAAGACGTCTCACAATATATCTGAGGGAGAGTGGTTTACAATGAAAATGTGTTGCAGAAAGACAATTTGTGTTAGTGCTAGTTTCCTGTTTTATTTGGAGAGTTGTTTTCACATGAGGGGTCCGTTTGCTTAAACAATGTCATGCAAGAAACCGGAAAAAACATTTCCCTCTGACATTGCTGTTTTGTGTAATGCCAGACAATGTTTAAGGAATTTAACAAATTCTGTGTAGAAAAATGGATACACTGTCGCACATCTCTGCTTGTATGGGAATCTCCGTCCGAAGAGTACAGAGGCCAGCATCAAGACATCAAAGAGCTGACCATCCTTGAATTAATTGGCCCCAGTCATCAGAGAGCTGACCATCCTTGAATCCATTGGCCCCAGTCATCAGAGATCTGACTTCCCTTAAATCGAGAGGCCCCACTTATTCATCAAAGTAATGACTGTCCTTGAGTTTCGGATTCCGTATTCAGAGAGATGCTGCTCCTTGATGCCGAGGCCACCAACCTCCCGTAGGGAGAATCTTTACCTTAGTTCAGAGGACACCATCTTCTCTGGATAAACCTGCAATCTGTGAGTTCAAATGTCACCATCCTCACCCTTGAAGAGAGGGTTTGCCTGCTTGACCCTTTCCCTTCATTGTTTACTGGTATTACAGTGCACCCTAGTATGCCAACATCTTCTTTGGGCCATTACAAGAGTGAATTTATAAAACAATAGGGAGTCATGAAATCACACTTAATTTACAGGGTGTATCTCTTCCTGCCGCCCCTGCCTTCTTATAAGATTATCTATCATTTTGATGTCAGACTGCCCATGGCTTAATATTCCGGAGGTAGGATAGACACTCTGTTCTACACAATCTAATCTAGAAGCAATAACCACAATGCCAGGACCTGAAGTGTTTTGTAATATCGGTATATCTCCATTCCTGGCTTCTTACCCCTGCCATGCTTTAATTACTTGCCATTGGCATACTGACTCTTTGGATGTGGTCAGTGTGCTGTTAAGATGTAACTTTTAGTCTCCTAATGCTCTCTGCAGGCTGTTTGATAATAGTCCTTTTCTTCAGATATGATTGTTCTCTTATCTCTTCTTTGCAGCAAGGCCCAGTGGCCTAATGGATAAGGCATCAGCCTCTGAAACTGGGGATTGTGTGTTCGAGTCCCACCTGGGTCTTATGATATTTTCTTAAATGGCCATATTGTGATTATGGTGGTATCTAGATTAGCATAATCATGAAGGTCATGTAATTGTCTCCAGCAAGATGAAAGACAATCGAGCCAAACTTGGCCAGCACCATCTTGGCACCTGTGAAAAGGACCAAGATCAAATGAGATCATCTACCTGCCTATGGTTCTCTGATGACATAAGGGCACTTAAACAGTTCTGCAGGAGACAAGAAAAAAGATGGAGAGAGTCAGATACTGCGACTCAGAAAAGGTAAAATATAAGATATGTCTATCTAGATATTAGATGCTGACTCACAAGGAGAAATCGGCCTACTTCCCCAACAAAATTGAGGCAGACGCAAACTCCTCAAAACAACTGTTTGCGTCTATCAAATAACTCACCACTGACACTTCCTCCTTGCCTAAATACTGTAGGCAATCCTTTAGTAACTCTGTGGCAGAGGCCTTCTGCCTCAAAGTTAAAGACGTTTACAATAACTTCTCCTCTCTTACAACTACATCCTCATCAGCTGTGCTATTTCCAATTCAAACTGATATGGGTTTCTCGCTTAGCCACTTCATGCCACCTTCTCTGTTTGAGCTTACGAAACTGATCAAAACCTCTAAATTGGGCTCGCCATGCACCCCTTGCCCTCCTATAGTTGCCATCCTTGCCGCACAGACTATTAGGCCAATACTGGCTGACATTATCCAAACAATGTGCCAGTCAGGAGTATTCCATTCAGTCTGGAAGCAGAGTTGGCTCTAACATTAATTTTAAAAATTTTACCTCTATCATCGAGACCCTTGCAGCTATCGACCCATCTCCTGTCTTCCACTGCCGGCCATGATCATTGTAAAGGTGCTGGATAAACATTAGGTGGAGCAAATTCTCACTAACAACCAATTCGGCTTTCGTGCCGAGCACACTACGGTAACTGCCCACATTAAAGTGACTGAGCAGATGAGTATGTCACTTGATCAGGGAAGCAGAGCCGCCCTGACCCTGTTTGATCTGTCAGCAGTATTTGAGACTGTAAATCACGGGCTGCTGATGGATCCCTTGGGTAGGATATGGGTGACCAGAACAGGTTGGGAGTTGTTAAACTCGTACCTCACTGGTCAAGAGCAACCAGTAAGACTTGGTGACTTTATCTCTACTTCTTTCTCTCTTCCCTGTGGGGTCCCCCAGGGGTCCTCACTTAGCCCTACTCTATAATATATGTCACCCCTTTGGCAGAACTGATTTGATCTCATGGTGTTGCATTGACATCATAGTCTGATGGTATGAAAATCATTGTTTCACTCGCTATTGAGGACACGGATGTTGCCACCAGAATCTGTGACTGCAAGAAGGCAGTCAGTCTGCCGATAGCTATGAAATGCCGCAAACTAAACTCTTGTAAAACAGAGGTGTTGCTGGTTGGGGCTCAGGTGGTGTACTCCTTCGCTTTAGCCGTTCCTCTTCTCCATTTAGAAATCTTGCTTCCTTGCATACAAAGGTCAGCTGCATCTCTGCAGATGACCGACTTAAATTCAGTGGTAACAAATCCACACTGCAGAGTGACCTATCTACAGATCCAGAAGTCATCACATTCTCTCCAAGGAATCCCTTCCCTTATCTTCTGACA
Organism: Lissotriton helveticus; assembly: GCF_964261635.1. Lineage (NCBI taxonomy): Eukaryota > Metazoa > Chordata > Amphibia > Caudata > Salamandridae > Lissotriton > Lissotriton helveticus. The sequence goes on from NC_136065.1 coordinate 1,223,991,538, forward strand.
TCACATTTAACATTAGCAGCTTCCCTCTGCATCCAAGGTGACCTCCTTCTTCTCTTTAGAAATTTGAGAGTTGACTGTGTGCTCTCCAGAGATCGGCACGCCTTGGTTTGAGAGAATATGCATTGGTAAATAATTAAAAAAAGAAAATTCCTTTATTTGTGTTTACTCATTGAAACATCACTCAATGCAATCATTGATGCCAACCAGCAGAACCTTCAGTACCGGTTGTGGAAACACACTGGGATATCACAGTTTAAGTATGGAATACAGAGGAACGTAGAAGATAATGAATCAAAATTATATTTTGATAGGGACACGAGTCAGGTACATCGTTGCTTTCCAAAACCTCCTTTGTGAGCTACGCCCACTCTCTATATTCTTCTGGGAACTTCCATCAGTGCAGTCCATTGGACATCTACGATCCTCTGCACTGGGGCTGGGCAAACTTTAAGTTATGCTTCTGAAATCCTACATGTTTGTGTAATTCTTTAGTCTTATCAAAATGTCACCTGAGCAATTTTGCCTAACATTTTTTAAGCAGAGTGCAACTTGCCAAAGACGTCTCACAATATATCTGAGGGAGAGTGGTTTACAATGAAAATGTGTTGCAGAAAGACGATTTGTGTTAGTGCTAGTTTCCTGTTTTATTTGGAGAGCTGTTTTCACATGAGGGGTCCGTTTGCTTAAACAATGTCATGCAAGAACCCGGAAAAAACATTTCCCTCTGACATTGCTGTTTTGTGTAATGCCAGACAATGTTTAAGGAATTTAACAAATTCTGTGTAGAAAAATGGATACACTGTCGCACATCTCTGCTTGTATGGGAATCTCCGTCCGAAGAGTACAGAGGCCAGCATCAAGACATCAAAGAGCTGACCATCCTTGAATTAATTGGCCCCAGTCATCAGAGAGCTGACCATCCTTGAATCCATTGGCCCCAGTCATCAGAGATCTGACTTCCCTTGAATCGAGAGGCCCCACTTATTCATCAAAGTAATGACTGTCGTTGAGTTTCGGATTCCGTATTCAGAGAGATGCTTCTCCTTGATGCCGAGGCCACCAACCTCCCGTAGGGAGAATCTTTACCTTAGTTCAGAGGACACCATCTTCTCTGGATAAACCTGCAATCTGTGAGTTCAAATGTCACCATCCTCACCCTTGAAGAGAGGGTTTGCCTGCTTGACCCTTTCCCTTCATTGTTTACTGGTATTACAGTGCACCCTAGTATGCCAACATCTACTTTGGGCCATTACAAGAGTGAATTTATAAAACAATAGGGAGTCATGAAATCACACTTAATTTACAGGGTGTATCTCTTCCTGCCGCCCCTGCCTTCTTATAAGATTGTCTATCATTTTGATGTCAGACTGCCCATGGCTTAATATTCCGGAGGCAGGGCAGACACTCTGTTCTACACAATCTAATCTAGAAGCAATAACCACAATGCCAGGACCTGAAGTGTTTTGTAATGTCAGTATATCTCCATTCCTGGCTTCTTACCCCTGCCATGCTTTAATTACTTGCCATTGGCATACTGACTCTTTGGATGTGGTCAGTGTGCTGTTAAGATGTAACTTTTAGTCTCCTAATGCTCTCTGCAGGCTGTTTGATAATAGTCCTTTTCTTCAGATATGATTGTTCTCTTATCTTTTCTTTGCAGCAAGGCCCAGTGGCCTAATGGATAAGGCATCAGCCTCCGAAGCTTGGGATTGTGGGTTCGAGTCACATGTGGGTCGTATGATATTTTCTTAAATGGCCATATTGTGATTATGGTGGTATCTAGATTAGCATAATCATGAAGGTCATGTAATTGTCTTCAGCAAGATGAAAGACAATCGAGCCAAACTTGGCCAGCACCATCTTGGCACCTGTGAAAAGAACCAAGATCAAATGAGATCATCTATCTGCCTATGGTTCTCTGATGACATAAGGGTACTTAAACAGTTCTGCAGGAGACAAGAGAAAAAAATGGAGAGAGTCAGATACTGCGACTCAGAAAAGGTAAAATATAAGATATGTCTATCTAGATATTAGATGCTGACTCACAAGGAGAAATCGGCCTACTTCCCCAACAAAATTGAGGCAGACGCAAACTCCTCAAAACAACTGTTTGCGTCTATCAAATAACTCACCACTGACACTTCCTCCTTGCCTAAATACTGTAGGCAATCCTTTAGTAACTCTGTGGCAGAGGCCTTCTGCCTCAAAGTTAAAGACGTTTACAATAACTTCTCCTCTCTTACAACTACATCCTCATCAGCTGTGCTATTTCCAATTCAAACTGATATGGGTTCCTCGCTTAGCCACTTCATGCCACCTTCTATGTTTGAGCTTACGAAACTGATCAAAACATCTAAATTGGGCTCGCCTTGCACCCCTTGCCCTCCTATAGTTGCCATCCTTGCCGCACAGACTATTAGGCCAATACTGGCTGACATTATCCAAACAATGTGCCAGTCAGGAGTATTCCATTCAGTCTGAAAGCAGAGTTGGCTCTAACATTAATTTTAAAAATCTTACCTCGATCAACGAGACCCTTGCAGCTATCGACCCATCTCCTGTCTTCCACTGCCGGCCATGATCATTGTAAAGGTGCTGGACAAACATTAGGTGGAGCAAATTCTCACTAACAACCAATTCGGCTTTCGTGCCGAGCACACTACGGTAACTGCCCACATTAAAGTGACTGAGCAGATGAGTATGTCACTTGATCAGGGAAGCAGAGCCGCCCTGATCCTGTTTGATCTGTCAGCAGTCTTTGAGACTGTAAATCACGGGCTGCTGATGGATCGCTTGGGTAGGATATGGGTGACCAGAACAGGTTGGGAGTTGTTAAACTCGTACCTCACTGGTCAAGAGCAATCAGTAAGACTTGGTGACTTTATCTCTACTTCTTTCTCTCTTCCCTGTGGGGTCCCCCAGGGGTCCTCACTTAGCCCTACTCTATAATATATGTCACCCCTTTGGCAGAACTGATTTGATCTCATGGTGTTGCATTGACATCATATTCTGATTGTATGCAAATCATTGTTTCACTCGCTATTGAGGACACGGATGTTGCCACCAGAATCTGTGACTGCAAGAAGGCAGTCAGTCTGCCGATAGCTATGAAATGCCACAAACTCAACTCTTGTAAAACAGAGGTGTTGCTGGTTGGGGCTCAGGTGGTGTACTCCTTCGCTTTAGCCGTTCCTCTTCTCCATTTAGAAATCTTGCTTCCTGGCATACAAAGGTAAGCTGCATCTCTGCAGATGACCGACTTAAATTCAGTGGTAACAAATCCACACTGCAGAGAGATCTTTCTACAGATCCAGAAGTCATCGCATTCTCTGCAAGGAATCCCTTCCCTTATATTCTGACATCACATTTAACATTAGCAGCTTCCCTTTGCATCCAAGGTGACCTTCTTCTCTTTAGAAATTTGAGAGTTGACTGTGTGCTCTCCAGAGATAGGCACCCCTTGGTTTGAGAGAATATGCATCGGTAAATAATTAAAAAAAGAAAATTCTTTTATTTGTGTTTACTCATTGAAACATCACTAAATGCAATCATTGATGCCAACCAGCAGAACCTTCAGTACCGGTTGTGGAAACACACTGGGATATCACAGTTTAAGTATGGAATACAGAGGAACGTAGAAGATAATGAATAAAAATTATATTTTCATAGGGACACGAGTCAGGTACATCGTTGCTTTCCAAAACCTCCTTTGTGAGCTACGCCCACTCTCTATATTCTTCTGGGAACTTCCATCAGTGCAGTCCATTGGACATCTACGATCCTCTGCCACTGGGGCTGGGCAAACTTTAAGTTATGCTTCTGAAATCCTACATGTTTGTGTAATTCTTTAGTCTTAACAAAATGTCACATGAGCAATTTTGCCTAACATTTTTTAAGCAGAGTGCAACTTGCCAAAGACGTCTCACAATATATCTGAGGGAGTGTGGTTTACAATGAAAATGTGTTGCAGAAAGACAATTTGTGTTAGTGCTAGTTTCCTGTTTTATTTGGAGAGTTGTTTTCACATGAGGGGTGCGTTTGCTTAAACAATGTCATGCAAGAACCCGGAAAAAACATTTCCCTCTGACATTGCTGTTTTGAGTAATGCCAGACAATGTTTAAGGAATTTAACAAATTCTGTGTAGAAAAATGGATACACTGTCGCACATCTCTGCTTGTATGGGAATCTCCGTCCGAAGAGTACAGAGGCCAGCATCAAGACATCAAAGAGCTGACCATCCTTGAATTCATTGGCCCCAGTCATCAGAGAGCTGACCATCCTTGAATCCATTGGCCCCAGTCACCAGAGATCTGACTTCCCTTGAATCGAGAGGCCCCACTTATTCATCAAAGTAATGACTGTCCTTGAGTTTCGGATTCCGTATTCAGAGAGATGCTGCTCCTTGATGCCGAGGCCACCAACCTCCCGTAGGGAGAATGTTTACCTTAGTTCAGAGGACACCATCTTCCCTGGATAAACCTGCAATCTGTGAGTTCAAATGTCACCATGCTCACCCTTGAAGAGAGGGTTTGCCTGCTTGACCCTTTCCCTTCATTGTTTACTGGTATTACAGTGCACCCTAGTGGGCCAACATCTTCTTTGGGCCATTACAAGAGTGAATTTATAAAACAATAGGGAGTCATGAAATCACACGTAATTTACAGGGTGTATCTCTTCCTGCCGCCCCTGCCTTCTTATAAGATTATCTATCATTTTGATGTCAGACTGTCCATGGCTTAATATTCCGGAGGCAGGACAGACACTCTGTTCTACACAATCTAATCTAGAAGCAATAACCACAATGCCAGGACCTGAAGTGTTTTGTAATGTCGGTATATCTCCATTCCTGGCTTCTTACCCCTGCCATGCTTTAATTACTTGCCATTGGCATACTGACTCTTTGGATGTGGTCAGTGTGCTGTTAAGATGTAACTTTTAGTCTCCTAATGCTCTCGGCAGGCTGTTTGATAATAGTCCTTTTCTTCAGTTATGATTGTTCTCTTATCTCTTCTTAGCATCAAGGCCCAGTGGCCTAATGAATAAGGCATCACCCTCCGAAGCTGGGGATTGTGGGTTCGAGTCCCACCTGGGTCGTATGATATTTTCTTAAATGGCCATATTGTGATTATGGTGGTATCTAGATTAGCATAATCATGAAGGTCATGTAATTGTCTCCAGCAAGATGAAAGACAACCGAGCCAAACTTGGCCAGCACCATCTTGGCACCTGTGAAAAGGACCAAGATCAAATGAGATCATCTACCTGCCTATGGTTCTCTGATGACATAAGGGCACTTAAACAGTTCTGCAGGAGACAAGAGAAAAGATGGAGAGAGTCAGATACTGCGACTCAGAAAAGGTAAAATATAAGATATGTCTATCTAGATATTAGATGCTGACTCACAAGGAGAAATCGGCCTACTTCCCCAATAAAATTGAGGCAGACGCAAACTCCTCAAAACAACTGTTTCCCTCTATCAAATAACTCACCACTGACACTTCCTCCTTGCCTAAATACTGTAGGCAATACTTTAGTAACTCTGTGGCAGAGGCCTTCTGCCTCAAAGTTAAAGACGTTTACAATAACTTCTCCTCTCTTACAACTACATCCTCATCAGCTGTGCTATTTCCAATTCAAACTGATATGGGTTTCTCGCTTAGCCACTTCATGCCACCTTCTATGTTTGAGCTTACGAAACTGATCAAAACCTTTAAATTGGGCTCGCCATGCACCCCTTGCCCTCCTATATTTGCCATCCTTGCCGCACAGACTATTAGGCCAATACTGGCTGACATTATCCAAACAATGTGCCAGTCAGGAGTATTCCATTCAGTCTGAAAGCAGAGTTGGCTCTAACATTAATTTTAAAAATCTTACCTCGATCAACGAGACCCTTGCAGCTATCGACCCATCTCCTGTCTTCCACTGCCGGCCATGATCATTGTAAAGGTGCTGGACAAACATTAGGTGGAGCAAATTCTCACTAACAACCAATTCGGCTTTCGTGCCGAGCACACTACGGTAACTGCCCACATTAAAGTGACTGAGCAGATGAGTATGTCACTTGATCAGGGAAGCAGAGCCGCCCTGATCCTGTTTGATCTGTCAGCAGTCTTTGAGACTGTAAATCACGGGCTGCTGATGGATCGCTTGGGTAGGATATGGGTGACCAGAACAGGTTGGGAGTTGTTAAACTCGTACCTCACTGGTCAAGAGCAATCAGTAAGACTTGGTGACTTTATCTCTACTTCTTTCTCTCTTCCCTGTGGGGTCCCCCAGGGGTCCTCACTTAGCCCTACTCTATAATATATGTCACCCCTTTGGCAGAACTGATTTGATCTCATGGTGTTGCATTGACATCATATTCTGATGGTATGCAAATCATTGTTTCACTCGCTATTGAGGACACGGATGTTGCCACCAGAATCTGTGACTGCAAGAAGGCAGTCAGTCTGCCGATAGCTATGAAATGCCACAAACTCAACTCTTGTAAAACAGAGGTGTTGCTGGTTGGGGCTCAGGTGGTGTACTCCTTCGCTTTAGCCGTTCCTCTTCTCCATTTAGAAATCTTGCTTCCTGGCATACAAAGGTAAGCTGCATCTCTGCAGATGACCGACTTAAATTCAGTGGTAACAAATCCACACTGCAGAGAGACCTTTCTACAGATCCAGAAGTCATCGCATTCTCTGCAAGGAATCCCTTCCCTTATATTCTGACATCACATTTAACATTAGCAGCTTCCCTTTGCATCCAAGGTGACCTTCTTCTCTTTAGAAATTTGAGAGTTGACTGTGTGCTCTCCAGAGATAGGCACCCCTTGGTTTGAGAGAATATGCATCGGTAAATAATTAAAAAAAGAAAATTCTTTTATTTGTGTTTACTCATTGAAACATCACTAAATGCAATCATTGATGCCAACCAGCAGAACCTTCAGTACCGGTTGTGGAAACACACTGGGATATCACAGTTTAAGTATGGAATACAGAGGAACGTAGAAGATAATGAATAAAAATTATATTTTCATAGGGACACGAGTCAGGTACATCGTTGCTTTCCAAAACCTCCTTTGTGAGCTACGCCCACTCTCTATATTCTTCTGGGAACTTCCATCAGTGCAGTCCATTGGACATCTACGATCCTCTGCCACTGGGGCTGGGCAAACTTTAAGTTATGCTTCTGAAATCCTATATGTTTGTGTAATTCTTTAGTCTTAACAAAATGTCACATGAGCAATTTTGCCTAACATTTTTTAAGCAGAGTGCAACTTGCCAAAGACGTCTCACAATATATCTGAGGGAGTGTGGTTTACAATGAAAATGTGTTGCAGAAAGACAATTTGTGTTAGTGCTAGTTTCCTGTTTTATTTGGAGAGTTGTTTTCACATGAGGGGTGCGTTTGCTTAAACAATGTCATGCAAGAACCCGGAAAAAACATTTCCCTCTGACATTGCTGTTTTGTGTAATGCCAGACAATGTTTAAGGAATTTAACAAATTCTGTGTAGAAAAATGGATACACTGTCGCACATCTCTGCTTGTATGGGAATCTCCGTCCGAAGAGTACAGAGGCCAGCATCAAGACATCAAAGAGCTGACCATCCTTGAATTCATTGGCCCCAGTCATCAGAGAGCTGACCATCCTTGAATCCATTGGCCCCAGTCACCAGAGATCTGACTTCCCTTGAATCGAGAGGCCCCACTTATTCATCAAAGTAATGACTGTCCTTGAGTTTCGGATTCCGTATTCAGAGAGATGCTGCTCCTTGATGCCGAGGCCACCAACCTCCCGTAGGGAGAATCTTTACCTTAGTTCAGAGGACACCATCTTCCCTGGATAAACCTGCAATCTGTGAGTTCAAATGTCACCATGCTCACCCTTGAAGAGAGGGTCTGCCTGCTTGACCCTTTCCCTTCATTGTTTACTGGTATTACAGTGCACCCTAGTATGCCAACATCTTCTTTGGGCCATTACAAGAGTGAATTTATAAAACAATAGGGAGTCATGAAATCACACGTAATTTACAGGGTGTATCTCTTCCTGCCGCCCCTGCCTTCTTATAAGATTATCTATCATTTTGATGTCAGACTGTCCATGGCTTAATATTCCGGAGGCAGGACAGACACTCTGTTCTACACAATCTAATCTAGAAGCAATAACCACAATGCCAGGACCTGAAGTGTTTTGTAATGTCGGTATATCTCCATTCCTGGCTTCTTACCCCTGCCATGCTTTAATTACTTGCCATTGGCATACTGACTCTTTGGATGTGGTCAGTGTGCTGTTAAGATGTAACTTTTAGTCTCCTAATGCTCTCGGCAGGCTGTTTGATAATAGTCCTTTTCTTCAGTTATGATTGTTCTCTTATCTCTTCTTAGCATCAAGGCCCAGTGGCCTAATGGATAAGGCATCACCCTCCGAAGCTGGGGATTGTGGGTTCGAGTCCCACCTGGGTCGTATGATATTTTCTTAAATGGCCATATTGTGATTATGGTGGTATCTAGATTAGCATAATCATGAAGGTCATGTAATTGTCTCCAGCAAGATGAAAGACAATCGAGCCAAACTTGGCCAGCACCATCTTGGCACCTGTGAAAAGGACCAAGATCAAATGAGATCATCTACCTGCCTATGGTTCTCTGATGACATAAGGGCACTTAAACAGTTCTGCAGGAGACAAGAGAAAAGATGGAGAGAGTCAGATACTGCGACTCAGAAAAGGTAAAATATAAGATATGTCTATCTAGATATTAGATGCTGACTCACAAGGAGAAATCGGCCTACTTCCCCAATAAAATTGAGGCAGACGCAAACTCCTCAAAACAACTGTGTCCCTCTATCAAATAACTCACCACTGACACTTCCTCCTTGCCTAAATACTGTAGGCAATCCTTTAGTAACTCTGTGGCAGAGGCCTTCTGCCTCAAAGTTAAAGACGTTTACAATAACTTCTCCTCTCTTACAACTACATCCTCATCAGCTGTGCTATTTCCAATTCAAACTGATATGGGTTTCTCGCTTAGCCACTTCATGCCACCTTCTATGTTTGAGCTTACGAAACTGATCAAAACCTTTAAATTGGGCTCGCCATGCACCCCTTGCCCTCCTATATTTGCCATCCTTGCCGCACAGACTATTAGGCCAATACTGGCTGACATTATCCAAACAATGTGCCAGTCAGGAGTATTCCATTCAGTCTGGAAGCAGAGTTGGCTCTAACATTAATTTTAAAAATGTTACCTCGATCAACGAGACCCTTGCAGCTATCGACCCATCTCCTGTCTTCCACTGCCGGCCATGATCATTGTAAAGGTGCTGGACAAACATTAGGTGGAGCAAATTCTCACTAACAACCAATTCGGCTTTCGTGCCGAGCACACTATGGTAACTGCCCACATTAAACTGACTGAGCAGATGAGTATGTCACTTGATCAGGGAAGCAGAGCCGCCCTGATCCTGTTTGATCTGTCAGCAGTCTTTGAGACTGTAAATCACGGGCTGCTGATGGATCGCTTGGGTAGGATATGGGTGACCAGAACAGGTTGGGAGTTGTTAAACTCGTACCTCACTGGTCAAGAGCAACCAGTAAGACTTGGTGACTTTATCTCTACTTCTTTCTCTCTTCCCTGTGGGGTCCCCCAGGGGTCCTCACTTAGCCCTACTCTATAATATATGTCACCCCTTTGGCAGAACTGATTTGATCTCATGGTGTTGCATTGACATCATATTCTGATTGTATGCAAATCATTGTTTCACTCGCTATTGAGGACACGGATGTTGCCACCAGAATCTGTGACTGCAAGAAGGCAGTCAGTCTGCCGATAGCTATGAAATGCCGCAAACTCAACTCTTGTAAAACAGAGGTGTTGCTGGTTGGGACTCAGGTGGTGTACTCCTTCGCTTTAGCCGTTCCTCTTCTCCATTTAGAAATCTTGCTTCCTGGCATACAAAGGTAAGCTGCATCTCTGCAGATGACCGACTTAAATTCAGTGGTAACAAATCCACACTGCAGAGAGACCTTTCTACAGATCCAGAAGTCATCACATTCTCTCCAAGGAATCTCTTCCCTTATATTCTGACATCACATTTAACATTAGCAGCTTCCCTTTGCATCCAAGGTGACCTTCTTCTCTTTAGAAATTTGAGAGTTGACTGTGTGCTCTCCAGAGATCGGCACCCCTTGGTTTGAGAGAATATGCATCGGTAAATAATTAAAAAAAGAAAATTCCTTTATTTGTGTTTACTCATTGAAACATCACTCAATGCAATCATTGATGCCAACCAGCAGAACCTTCAGTACCGGTTGTGGAAACACACTGGGATATCACAGTTTAAGTATGGAATACAGAGGAACGTAGAAGATAATGAATCAAAATTATATTTTGATAGGGACACGAGTCAGGTACATCGTTGCTTTCCAAAACCTCCTTTGTGAGCTACGCCCACTCTCTATATTCTTCTGGGAACTTCCATCAGTGCAGTCCATTGGACATCTACGATCCTCTGCCACTGGGGCTGGGCAAACTTTAAGTTATGCTTCTGAAATCCTACATGTTTGTGTAATTCTTTAGTCTTATCAAAATGTCTCCTGAGCAATTTTGCCTAACATTTTTTAAGCAGAGTGCAACTTGCCTAAGACGTCTCACAATATATCTGAGGGAGAGTGGTTTACAATGAAAATGTGTTGCAGAAAGACAATTTGTGTTAGTGCTAGTTTCCTGTTTTATTTGGAGAGTTGTTTTCACATGAGGGGTCCGTTTGCTTAAACAATGTCATGCAAGAACCCGGAAAAAACATTTCCCTCTGACATTGCTGTTTTGTGTAATGCCAGACAATGTTTAAGGAATTTAACAAATTCTGTGTAGAAAAATGGATACACTGTCGCACATCTCTGCTTGTATGGGACTCTCCGTCCGAAGAGTACAGAGGCCAGCATCAAGACATCAAAGAGCTGACCATCCTTGAATTAATTGGCCCCAGTCATCAGAGAGCTGACCATCCTTGAATCCATTGGCCCCAGTCATCAGAGATCTGACTTCCCTTGAATCGAGAGGCCCCACTTATTCATCAAAGTAATGACTGTCCTTGAGTTTCGGATTCCGTATTCAGAGAGATGCTTCTCCTTGATGCCGAGGCCACCAACCTCCCGTAGGGAGAATCTTTACCTTAGTTCAGAGGACACCATCTTCTCTGGATAAACCTGCAATCTGTGAGTTCAAATGTCACCATCCTCACCCTTGAAGAGAGGGTTTGCCTGCTTGACCCTTTCCCTTCATTGTTTACTGGTATTACAGTGTAACCTAGTATGCCAACATCTTCTTTGGGCCATTACAAGAGTGAATTTATAAAACAATAGGGAGTCATGAAATCACACTTAATTTACAGGGTGTATCTCTTCCTGCCGCCCCTGCCTTCTTATAAGATTATCTATCATTTTGATGTCAGACTGCCCATGGCTTAATATTCCGGAGGCAGGGCAGACACTCTGTTCTACACAATCTAATCTAGAAGCAATAACCACAATGCCAGGACCTGAAGTGTTTTGTAATGTCGGTATATCTCCATTCCTGGCTTCTTACCCCTGCCATGCTTTAATTACTTCCCATTGGCATACTGACTCTTTGGATGTGGTCAGTGTGCTGTTAAGATGTATCTTTTAGTCTCCTAATGCTCTCTGCAGGTTGTTTGATAATAGTCCTTTTCTTCAGATGTGATTGTTCTCTTATCTCTTCTTTACAGCAAGGCCCAGTGGCCTAATGGATAAGGTTTCAGCCGCCGAAGCTGAAGATTGTGGGTTCGAGTCCCACCTGGATCTTATGATATTTTCTTAAATGGCCATATTGTGCTTATGGTGGTATCTAGATTAGCATAATCATGAAGGTCATGTAATTGTCTCCAGCAAGATGAAAGACAATCGAGCCAAACTTGGCCAGCACCATCTTGGCACCTGTGAAAAGGACCAAGATCAAATGAGATCATCTACCTGCCTATGGTTCTCTGATGACATAAGGGCACTTAAACAGTTCTGCAGGAGACAAGAGAAAAGATGGAGAGTCAGATACTGTGACTCAGAAAAGGTAAAATATAAGATATGTCTATATAGATATTAGATGCTGACTCACAAGGAGAAATCGGCCTACTTCCCCAACAAAATTGAGGCGGACGCAAACTCCTCAAAACAACAGTTTGCGTCTATCAAATAACTCACCACTGACACTTCCTCCTCGCCTCTATACTGTAGGCAATCCTTTACTAACTCTGTGGCGGAGGCCTTCTGCCTCAAAGTTAAAGACGTTTACAATAACTTCTCCTCTCTTACAACTACATCCTCATCAGCTGTGCTATTTCCAATTCAAACTGATATGGGTTCCTCGCTTAGCCACTTCATGCCACCTTCTATGTTTTAGCTTACGAAACTGATCAAAACCTCTAAATTGGGCTCGCCATGCACCCCTTGTCCTCCTATAGTTGCCATCCTTGCCGCACATACTATTGGGCCAATACTGGCCGACATTATCCAAATAATGTGCCAGTCAGGAGTATTCCATTCAGTCTGGAAGCAGAGTTGGCTCTAACATTAATTTAAAAAATCTTCCCTCGATCAACGAGACCCTTGCAGCTATCGACCCATCTCCTGTCTTCCACTGCCGGCCATGATCATTGCAAAGGTGCTGGACAAACATTTGGTGGAGCAAAGTCACAATAACAACCAATTTGACTTTAGTGCTGAGCACACTATGGAGACTGCCCACATTAAAGTGACTGAGCAGATGAGTATGTCACTTGATCAGGGAAGCAGAGCAGCCCTGATCCTGCTTGATCTGTCAGCAGCCTTTGAGACTGTAAATCACGGGCTGCTGGTGGATCGCTTGAGGAGGATAAGGGTCACCAGAACAGGTTGGGAGTTGTTAAACTCGTACCTCACTGGTCACAAGCAATCAGTAAGACTTGGTGACTTTATCTCTACTTCTTTCTCTCTTCCCTGCGGGGTCCCTTAGGTGTCCTCGCTTAGCCCTACTCTCTATAATATATATGTCACCCCCTTAGCAGAACTGATTCAATCTCATGGCTTTGCATTAACATCCAATCACAATGACTCGCAAATCGTTGTTTCACTTGTTACGTAGGAGAAGAATGTTGCTGCCAGATTCTGGGACTGCATGAAGGCAGTCATTCTGTGAATGGTATGAAATGCCTCCAACACAACTCCATTAAAACTGAGGAGTTGCTGTTTGGGGCTCAGGTTGTGGACTCCTTCGCTTTAGCCGTTCCTCTTCTCCATTTAGAAAGCTTGCTTCCTTGCATACAAAGGTCGCTTGCATCTCTGCTGATGTCCTACTTAAATAATTTAGTGGTAACCGATCCACACTGCAGAGAGACCTTTCCACAGATTCAGAAGTCATCACATTATCCGCAAGGAATCCCCTCCCTTATATTCTGACATCACATTTAACATTAGCAGCTTCCCTTGGAATCCAACGATCCAACGTGACCTTCTGGTCTCCAGAAATGTGAGAGTTCACTGAGTTGTGCCAGAGATCTACACCATTTGGCCTGAGAGAATGCATGGGCATAGTATTTTTTTAAAGGAATGATTTTAGTTGTCTTTATCATTAAAATGTAAGCAAACGAAATCATTGATGCCCAGCAATAGAACTTTCAGCATTGGTTGTGCAAATACATAGGTATCTCAGAGTTTAAGTTGGACTACAAAGAAATGTAGCAGTCTTAAAATTAGATTACTGGTTGGCTAAGGTATCGACCGACACCAGGCAGGAATCACCAATCTAGTCAAGGTAAGCAAGACACACGCTAAAAGAAAACCTGTGCTCACCCTCTTGTGGCTTGGCACAGAGCAGTAAGGCTTATCTAAAGAGGCAATGTGTAGAGTATTTTTGCAACACTGTCTCATATTAACACAATTAATAAACCATAAAAAGACTCCACAAAGGTTTGGAAAATAAAGAATATTTATCTGAGAAAAATAAGACCAAATTGACAAAAATCCAACAAGAAGAAGTCAAGATGTGAATTTTTAAAGAAAACTCCAAAAATAGTGCTTAGAAATCACAAGCGGTCAAAAGGTTACCTGTGGTCGTGAGGGACAGGTGCAAATCCAAAGTTCAGGCTGACCGCAATGGCGGACAGGCCAGCTACAGGACCCACACAGGGCCCACTGAGAAACTATCTTGGATGGAGCAAAGAGTCGAAGCGGAGTTCTTGATGCATCGATTTTTTCAATGCAGTCGGGTTGCTGTGTCGTCTTCGTCGAGCTTCTCTGAAGTGAAGGTAATGTGTCACCAAGCCGTGCAGAACCTTGTTGTAGAGCAACTCAGGCTGTGGAACCGCCGATGTCAGGCAGCTGCTTCGTGGGTGTCGAAGGGCGATGCAGCAGAATTTCACACGCAGTCGATACAATGCATCGATTTTTGATGGAAACAGCTGCAGATCCCACTTCTGAGGCCCAGAGCTTGGAGGGGGCACCTCAGGCAAGTATTGTAGGAAGTCTTTTGTGTCCCCGAAACTTCAGAAGAACAGGAGGCAAACCAGCAAGCCCTTGGAGATCACTTGGAGGGAAGACAGAGTCCTTCCAGCCGTCAGGGAGCAGCAGGCAGTAGGGCATCAAGCAGTAAAGCAGTCCTTCCAGAAAAGGAGTATAGTTGAGTTCTTAAAGCAGCACAGCAATCCTTCTGACAGAGGTTCAGTTCAAGATACAAAAGTGTCTGATTTCAGGGGGTCAGCGGCCGGGTACTGATACCCAAAAGTGCCTTTGATATAGGGGATGACTTCAAAGGAACACTCCCGGGGGGGGGGGGGGGGGGGGTATAGAGCGGTGCATTGTGTGTGGACAGGGCAATACCTATGGAAGTGTGTCAGCACCTCCCATTCCTTCCCTACCCAGGTAGACCCATCAGAATGCAGACAAGGGCTCAGAACGCAGATCAGCCTCCCTTTCCTGTATTTGTGGCTGTTGAAAGGAATGCACAAAGTGTAGCTGTCACCCGCCCCAGACGTGGATTGGAGCATAGCTGTCAGGCACAAAGAGCGTAAGTACAGAGAATCCAACTTCACCAGCAACGAGGATTTATCATGATCATTCCAAACATATCACATATGAAAAACCTACTCCTCTGTGATCAGGAATTACATCTTAAAAGTATATTAAGGAATTGCCATTGCTGGCTTATGAGAGGGGTAGGCTTCACATTAGGGAAAAACTAAGTAGGCTGTTTGTCACTACCAGGAGATGCAAAACAAAAAGGTACAAGTCCTACATTTTACTTACATAGCACCCTGCCCTTAGGTGTACTTAGGGCCTACCTTAGTGGTGACTTACATGTAAAAAAAGGGAAGGTTAAAGCTTGGCAAATAGTTTTAAATGCAAAGGCGAGGTGGCAATAAACCTCACACACAGGCATTGCGGTGGCAGATCTGAGACAGGTTTGAAAGGCTACTTCTGTGGGAGGCACAGTGAGTGCTGCAGGCCCACTAGTAACATTTGAAGTACAGGCCCTAGGTATATGGTATACTAGGTTACAAGTGAATTATCAGCAGTGGCGGCTCCTCTAGGAAGTGCTGCTGGCGGTGGAGCAGGCGGGGGAGGGGCAGGGTGAGGGGTAGTAAACTCTGGAACTGGGCAGAACGGAGTTGAGTAAAGAAATAAATAGATCAACTAATTACATTGCGCACTGTATCGCCGATTTGGCGTTGTAGAGCGCGCAATGGAATTCGTTTTATTTAATTATTTCTTTACTCACTCCGTTCGGCCCAATTCCGAAGTTTACTACCCCCCCCCCCCCCCCCCCCGCCCCGCCGCCCTGCCGCCCCGCCGCATCCCTGAAATCCGAGAATTTTGCGTTATTTTAGAATCTTCTTCTAACATCACCTAAGGTAATTTTGTGAAACTTTTTTTAAAAATATATCTGAGGGAGAGTGATTTTACAAAGTAAACGTTTTCCTGAGAGACATTTTCTGCTAGTGCTAGTTTCCCGCTGTATCTTGAGATTCGTCTTCACTCGAGGGGTGCGTTTGCTTCCAAAATGTCATGTAAGAAACCTGCAAACCACATTTCCCTCCGACATTGTCATTTTGTGTAACATCACACTGGTGTTAGAACCGTGCCGCAGTAGCTAGTAGTTTCTTTACGGAAGAATCATAGCTACGCTTGTCTCGCCATCTGGTGGCTTGGTTTGGAAGTGCTACTGATATAAAAGTCCTGTGGCTCGGTACCCAGGTTGAATAAGGCAGTGTTAGAAGGAGGGGCTAAACGGCACAGAATAAGAATGATACATATCCCTGGCTGGTAATCCACGCCCTCTGCACTGTCAACATAAGCTGACAGACGAGAACATAAAGCGCATTATCGGGTTATTCCAAGACTCTGCTTTTACCCTCTACCGGGCCGACAAGTGTAAGAAGAATAGAGATACCTGTATTTATGCACAACACGACAGTATCAGCTTTATTTGCGTGAATGCGCTTTACAAGGTTTGCAACCGCATTATTATTAACCCCTAGAATCCGGACTGACCATGTGACACGTATTTAGACACAGATCGGTGTTAATAGTCTTAACATACGCGCGGAGCTGTCTTATCCTTGGCACCTCGTTGATTCCGATGTAGGTGCCTCGCTCGTGGCGTTGCTGGATTCCCCTCCTGCGGCACACCGAGACCCCCGCCGTTGCAGAAGCGTGAATAGATCATAGATGGCCAGGTGAGTTGTACTCATTGGCGTAACTAGTTCCGTACTTCCGGAGGGGCTAACAAACCAACCAATAGTAACTGAGGAGGAGCTAATATTTCCAATAATAGGCACCGGAATCCTTACAGCCAAAATACGAAAACAGGGTGAAAATAAGCGCATCTTAAACATAAATAGTGTTCAAGACATGTACAATTTCAACAAAACTTTTTTAGTGGGTTTGACAGTGTTTAATTTTGTCACAGTTCCCACGCATGTTTATGCATGTCAACCTCTAGATGAGCTGAGAAATACTTCCTAAGAAACCGTCATCGAGGACCTGTCTCTGGCATAGTCCAGCACAAAGCAATAACACAATTGTGTGTGTCCTGGAAGCTGCAGCAGCCTAGGCTAAGACACAAATGTAAATGTAAATGTAAATGTACATGTATTTATATAGCGCAAATCACCGACACGGTATCTAAGCGCTTGCTTAGGGAATGACGGGGGACTCAGCTCTTACAGCCCAATAGCGTTGCACACAGCCACAGCCCGTGCAGGTAAGAGCTGTGGGACAGTAGGGGCCGGTGAGGAGGGATTTTGACGGACAATGACGAGGGAAAAGTAATTATTTATTTAATTTTCCCTCGTCATCCTCCATCAAATCCCCCCTCTCCCCCCCCCCCACCTGGCCCTACCGCTCCATCGCTCTTACCTGCACGGGCAGGGCCAGCGCTAGGCATGGGCAGTGTTGGCAGCTGCCCAGGGCCTCGCACCCAGCTTGCCAGCATGGGACCCGCACTGGCGGTGTGTCCTGTTGTTTCACTGGCAAAGCATTTGAAAGAAAGGTGTCTCCTTGGAGTTATGGTCCATTGGAGGGGCCCCCTCCCCAGGCCTCTCAGGAATGGTGTCTGGAGGCCTAGGGGATGGAGACCCTTCCTCTTGTCCCAGTTGCAAGGAGGCCATTCAGAGACACTGCGGGACACCAATTGTCCAGCATTTTAGCCACAGCAGTTTTAACTTTCAGCGCACAAGCAATTCTCACACCTTCAGCCCCATAGGAGCTGTAAAAGAGGTGCTTGTAGGGGGCTGGGAGTAGGAGCTGCAGCACAGGAGGAGTCTTCACACAGCAGCTTTCTGAGCTGTGTCACTTATGTAAACTAGAGGGGCCTTGCACATTCCCTTTTGGCCCGAGGCCTGCAAATCCTAGAACCGGTCCTGTGCATGGGCCACGGCTTGTTGCACACCTGACTGTATTGAACACTGAATTGGGAAAAGATTTGATTAAACTTCCACTGTGCTGGGGTGTGTCTCCAGGGTGGTGGGGAACAGACGTAGACGAAATCACTAGCTCTGCGGGGGCGGACGATACACACTCACACACAGCTATTTCTACTTTGGGGCTGACCCGAGCGGTCAGCCCTGTAGGGGCTGGCTGGTCACTGTTTCAGTGTTCAGAGTTGTATCATTGTACCAGCCACTCCCAGAGGGCTGGCGTACACTACCACCCCACACCCATCCATCACAGGTGTCACAGGACATGTGACCATACCAAAAAAAAGGGCCACACGCATATTCCCAGGGCCAGTTCTAGATACCCTAATACCATGTGTGTGTGTTCCTTATTACTGCATAGGGGCCTAGGGTTCCAACACTTTAAAAGCCCCTTTTTATTTAACACCTTGGCTGTGCTCAGCCGAGGTGGTGCGTGCTGTCATCAGGTCATATCATATTGCCCGGGTGGCTCAATACATCCCATCCAATGTTAGATGGCTGGGAACACATCGGCTTGGGCACACACAAAGTCACTGAGTCTCTGATTGGAAGTCGGAATGGATTTCAGTCCATATGAGTGGTTTCTGCTACTCCGTTGAGCCGTTGGCATTCCCGATATTGTGGGGTTGGGTCTGTCTCCATCGAGGTAGGTCACGTTCCCTCTCTGAGCCCTTGTGAGGGAACTAAAGGTCGCCAGAGCCCTCCTTTGCCTCTTCACTCTCCAGAGGGGCGTAACGCAGGCCCCTGCAGCCCTCGCGGTGCAGGGGGGCCCTAGGCTTCAGGGGGCCCCCTCGGCACTGCACTCTGGCTCGAGAGCTCCTAATTGAACCTGGAGGGGGTCCCTTTTCCTACCGTGCAGGGAGGCCCCCTCAATTTTCGTTACGCCAGTGACTCTCCAGTGAGGGGTTGTTGTTGGTCACCGGAATGTCCTCGTTGTTCTACTGCCTCTCTTGCACATACATTAGTTGGGCTAAACCCCAAGGGCAGCTCCTCCTTTGGAGAGGAGGAGCATTGCGCCTCTTAAATGCACCCAGAAAAGCCCGAGATAAAAAATAAAATGGTAATGAAGTTAATTCATTACCATTTTTATTTTTCGTCAACCTGTTCTGACTCAGGAAGGGACAGGACTGCTGAGAGGCAGCAGTTTTGGGTTGCTAGTGCTCTAGTTTTCAGTGCGCATGTCCCTTTGGCATGCGCACTATTGACCTCTCAACCCAGCCGTCTTTGACATCAGGGTTGAGAGCCTGAACAGGCCTCTACTGTCCTTGGGAGCACCAAGAGATGCTGCTCCCTCTAATCCTGGTGCTTCTCTCATGCTGAGAGCAGCACCAGGATTGGTTAAGAGGACAGGAGCGAGGAGGATGTGTGTGCCCAAGCAGGTAGTTAAAAAAAATGGTTTAATGTATTTATGTTGTTTATTTATTTTATGTCCCCACCCATTTGCCCACCCCTCTAATCGGCATACTCGCCACCCACCACTAGTTAAACCACAATATGTTTTGTGTGGTGACCTCATGACCTTGCTGTACAGTTACCATAGTGCCACTGATTTTCGTTACTGTCCATGCCCTCTATTAAATGGGGTGTGGAACTTTCACCCCTTGTGT
This sequence comes from Lissotriton helveticus, assembly GCF_964261635.1. Lineage (NCBI taxonomy): Eukaryota > Metazoa > Chordata > Amphibia > Caudata > Salamandridae > Lissotriton > Lissotriton helveticus. The sequence goes on from NC_136065.1 coordinate 1,224,011,099, forward strand.
CAGTCCATCACCAGAACTTGGACCCCCACATCTAGGTGTCTTTCCACAGCCTTCTTTGCCCGACTGGCTCTTTTGTTGATTTTCCGGTGCCTTGCTTGTGCGCCTTTCACAATCAATGCGGCCGGGCTCCAGTCTGACCCAGTGGGGATGCTGTCCTTTACAAGCCTTTGCAATATCAGGTGCATTGGGGTGCATAGGGTCATGCAATGAGGGGTGTCACAGTACACCCTCAGAAATCTATGCAGACTCTATTCTAGGTCCGTGTTTTGGTCTCCTGCAATAGAGAGGGCGTTACTCAAGGTCCTCATAAACCTCTCCACCATGTCAATGGCTTGTGGCCACTGAGATGTTATTTTCTGGTGCTTGTTTCCAGGTGTCTCCAGGTACTCTCAAAACTCAAAACCATGAAAAGGGTGTCTATTGTCCATCAGGATGGTCTCTTGTAGACCATATGCTGCGGCGGAGGTCTTCTCCATCAGGGGACCTTACTTTGGAAAATGCTGTCATGGTTACCAGCTCTACAAAGGGGGCTTGGACCAGTCATCGAGCATGACCATGGTGAACCTGCCATCGAGGAAGCTCCCGAAGTCCAGACAGACTTTTGCAGAAGTTGTCGTTAGTATGTCTTGTATGACAACGGGTGCTAGTGCAACCAGGCCCCCATGATCTGACAGGTCGTAAACTGCCACACGGTCTCTTCCACTCTGGTGTCTATGCTGGGAAAGCAGACCTTTCCCTTCAGCTGGGCTTTGGTATTTTCGCCTCTTGGTGCCCCTCGTGGGCCTGGTCAATCACGCAGTCCAGCAGTGACTTGAAAACCATGATATGATGGCCGCTCATTATGATGCCTCTGACCATGGAGCTCAACTCATCTCATATTCTCCATTGGTGCTACAACTGGGTCTTCTCCACTGGGTCCTATTGGTTAGTGTCTTGAAGGTACAGCTTCCAGGCATTGTTGTTGATGGCCTCTGTTACTCTCTTGAGGTCACATTGGTGTCAGTGGCTCGCAGAAAGCCCTCAGCTGTCAGTGCTTGCAGGTAAGATGCTGTTACCACCAAGCGGGAAAATTCTTCTGCTCCTTCATTGTCCGGGGCCACGCTGACAGCTCCTTCAAAGGGGTGCCGCGACAGGAAGTCAGTTGGTTGCCGGCACCCAGCAGCCGACTCACTACACAAATTGGTATGGTAGCAGCTGCACCACCCATTGCTCAATGCATGAGGGTGAGCACGGGGACGACCCTCAAAACAGTCTCACTAGTGATTTGTGGTCTGTAATCACCTTTAATTCCCACCCATAGATGTACAGGTGAAAATGGTGACAAGCCCATTTGATGGCCAGGGTCTGCTTTTCAGTCTGTGTGTACCGCGCTTCTGTTGCTGTGAGCTCTCAGCTTGCAAAAGCAAGGGGGGGGGTCCTCTCCCCCCCCCCCGCCCCCCGGGCACCTGCTCTTGTGTTAGGAATGCTCTTGAGTCACTGGGGCTTGTGTCTACCACTAGTTCGGTGGCCCTGTCGGGGTCAAAGTACACCATTGTGGCATCGACCAGGACAGCATGCTTGATCCTTTCGAAGGCCTCTTGCTCCTGTGAGCCCCAGCCCCAATGTGTTCTGGCCTTCGTGAGAGCACGGAAACGCCCAGACAGAGTGGCTAGGGTTGGTAGGAATCGACCGCAGTAAGTCACCATGTCTAAAAAACTGCATACCTTGGTTGTGTTCTTGGGTGCAGGGGCCTCTTTGATCAGTGCTGATTGGCGGGGATCTACTTGCAGGCCTTTCATGGAGAACACAAAGCGAAAGAATTTGATTTGGGGCTCGAAGTATGAGCGTTTGTCCTTGTGCAGAGTTAGCCCACTGTCCCGTAGTCTCTGGAGGGTAACCTTGAGAAGCCTCTAGTGCTCTTCCAGGGTGGTCGAGTAGATAAGAATGTCATCACTGATATTAAGGAACCCAAACAGCGTTTTTCTGGATGCATTCTGAAACACCTCAGTGGCAGAAGAGATCCCAAAGTTCAGTCTCTTGTATCTTCTAAGTCCGAGGTGCATCGAGTATGTTGTGATGTAACAGCAGTCCGGGTAAAGGCCCAGTTGGTGGTATCCAGCATTCAGATCATTCTTTGAGAACCACCTTGCCCTTTTTAGGTCTGCTATGATGTTGTCGATTATTGGGGTGAAGTGCCATTCCCTGCGAATGGCCTGATTGAGGAGTTTCCTGTCAACACAGAACTGTATTCTGTTGGGTTTCTTGGGTTTCTCAGGTATGACTGGGGGTGGCACCCACTCTGTAGGTCCTGAGTCCCTTTCAAAAACATCCATGTGCTCTAGTTTGTCTAGCTCCTCTTCTACCTGGGCTCGCAGGTGAAATGGTACCCTTTAGTGTCGGACCGCCATTGGTTGTATTGTCATGTCGAGATCGAGTTTGATCGGTGCTCTTTTTTGGCACCCTAGGCTTTGGAATAGCTCTAGGAATTGGCTGACTAGTTGATCCACTTGCAGGTCATTAATGGTCTGGTGCATAAGACCAGCCCCAGGTCTTTGGCTGTGCTGAAGCCGATCAGGGTCCCTTCTCTGACTTTTGTTACGTGGAACATTGCTGTGACTTCCCTGTCTCTATGTCTTACCACTGCATGCATCGCTCCCACCAGCAGGAGTGGTTCTGTGACTCCTTAGGCACATATCCTGGTGCAAGAGGGTTGTATAGGTGGTTGTAGGTGCTGTTGCTGATAATGGTGATGGCTCATCACATTGACAGAGGCACCCGTATCAATGAGGACATTGCAAACCAGTTCCATGGAGCTGCATATAAAATGAGGAACACCTCCTCTTCGTCCAGGTCTTCTTCTTCAAAATCTCCCTCTCTCCACTTATCTCTGCTCATGCAGCTGAGCTATGAGTGATCACCTATGGACAGGTAGCGAATGGCCTTCATCTGTGACCTTCTGCCGCAGGCCCAGCTGCCCTGGTCATTGCTTCTGCAGACTATTGAAAAGTGGCTGGGTTTGTTGTACGTCGAGCAGGTGCATCTTTCCACTGGGCATTGCGGTTTCAGATTTGGTACAGGTTTTTCACTTTGTGAGGCTGGGATTTGTTGCAGATGCCATCCAACATTTCAGTTTCGATGGCTGACGTTTTGGTATTGGGGGGCGGTCCTGTCCCTCTGTTCAGTGCCACTCCTATGTCTTCCACCCTTGCTCTGGACAGGTCGTTGGTGCGAGCATGTCGTCCAGCTTGATTCCTGGTTGACAGATGATGATCCTCCACAAGTTGGCCGATCTGCACCCCTGTATGAGTTGTGCTCCCAACTCCTTCTGCTGGTCATCGTCTTTGCAGGTGCTTGCCAAAGCCTGGAGGCAGGAGTAGAAATTGCCCATTGATTCCTCTAACGCTGCTGTGCCTCGTGCAATTTGAAGCGTTCAAAATTAGGGTTAAGGTGGGTGTCAAAATGCATATTCAGGGCAGTGATCATAGTCATCAATGTCCCCTGTGTCTGGAAGGTGCAGTACCAGTTGACATATTTCTTCCCCCACAAAATGTAGTAGAAGGGGCCTTTTTGTCTCGTTGTCCCTCTTTCTTGTGGCCCTAAAGTAATTCTCCAGCCACCCCACTCAAGTCTTCCACCTGGGGCGGCGGAATCGAGGTCTGCCAGATTGCTGAACAGGTCCAGAACTCTTATAGTCGAGTGAGAACTCGTACCTGCCCCTGCCCCTGCTGGGTTGTGGCCACTGCAGACTGTGTATCATCTGCCATCCCCAGGCATTGTTCAGGTTGGTGTGGTGTGTGTGCAGCTGGAATGGGCGTGTGTACTGGTTGGTGTTTTCACTCTAAAAAGCAAGACAAATGGTCAATTTTAAGCAAGTAGTGTACGCAATTCTACAGTGCCCACGGTAATTTTTAAAATATGTAAGGCATTGCCCTTCTACTTTGTCCCTTTTCTGTGCCTTCCAGGATTATCAGGCACTCACCAAAAACTGAGAAGAGATTCAAACCAACACACTTTGCTGACCTCCTCAAAACTCAATCAACTTCCTGTCTGCTATGGAAACGTTTACAATGTCTTACCATAGACCAGCCAAAGATGCCATGCTAATGGCATATTGTGCACTATGCAAAGGCACATTTTAGGTTAAAATATCCTGTGAGGAATCTACAATCTGCATGTTTAGCAAGCACTGACAATGCCTGTAGGTGCGGCTTTAATTTCCTGCCCTTAGCTCTGCAGTCACACACAGACACACAACTCTCCCTGCAGATACAGAGGGAGCAGCTCTCCCTGAACCCACAGAGGGACACCTCATGTTGTACTCACACAGGCACACACTGGATGCAGACATGCATGTCTCTCATCTTGCACTCACATTACAACTCTACCTTCCTTCTATCCATTCCTTCTCTCTATTCCACTTTTGGAACCTCCCAATCAATCTCATCTACTACTAACCATTATAGTCTTTTACGTACCCGCTATAGCTCACAGGCTCCCAAATTCCAGTGGCGGCTGGTAATTTGAGTAGGGAGTGGGGGCGAGTGGGGCATACACGGACACATGCACACTCACACCCATTCACAACACTCACTCACAAATACACATACTTTCATCCATACAGAAACGCACACACGCACCTAACATTACAAAATATAAAACTTACCAACTGCAGGGAAGGAAGCCTTGGAGGTTCCAGGAGGGTTGGGACTGATGGCTCCTCTCACTGGCTGACCTTTGGATAGTCAATGAGAGGAGGCGGCAGACCCTACCTCATCAAAGGGTGGAATGGATCAATAAGAGTTGCTGACCCAAGCCAACTCTGTGATGAGGTGTTAGTAATAGACACTAGGCCCTGGGCACTTCAAAGAATAAAACTGAAGTGACCAGGTCCGAGGCAATCAGCAACGCTACCTTTCGTCATGAAGGGCTTTTCCAGGCCAAAGAGGTCACACCCACAGGAGCTGTGATATCTTCAGCCCAGCAAAGTTCAGCCCATGCAGCCAGGCCCTCTCCCCAGGCTGTAAACATATTTTTTCCACCTATAGTAGAGCAAAAAAGAGAAAACTCCTCACACTCACTCAACACTCCCACCTCTCCAGTGCTTAATTCTAACAGGTCACCTCATCATGCATATAGCTGAAGTTCCCAATACAGTAGCAGCCCAAAACTCCAACACTTCCAACAACACAAACTCTCATACTTCACCTCCCAGGAAACCATACAAAATCACTGCTATGTTTCTTTGAACAGGAGTGACAACATGAATCCCTATGGAACGAGGACCCCTACCTACAAAACATGCTGAAAGTTAAAACTTACTCTTACTAAACCCCCTCTGCCCTACATATGCCTTGCCTCCTACCTAAGCGGTACAAAAGCGGGTGGCGATGGACGGAGCATCTGAACCAATCAAACACTCACACCCAGTCAAAAGATCTGGGTTTGATCCATCACCGTTCTTTAGCCCACTCTGCCACCCCAGTTCAGACATGGCTATATGCAAATCAGTCTGACCCTGTGCCTCATGGGAACAGTCCAGCCCGAACTGCCAAGCCATGCCTTCCCTGGACCGGAAACAAGCTTCCGAGGACCGGTTTCTGGCATTCCAGCCGTCTTCAGCCCGGCTTGGTTGCCTCCTACCTAAGCTGTCTTCTCATCAGAGCTACATAAAAGTCTGCAAATAAATAAATAAATCATTGCCAGATTGGTAGGCAAAAGTAAAAAATACATCTACGACTTACTATCTGACAAAAAAACAGACCTCTTTGGCTTCACATCAACATGGCTGTGAGACGAAGATTTTCAGTACTCCACTAGGCTATTCCACTATGACACTATGGGCCTCATTTATGAAAAGTGATGCATCGCTGCGTGAAAACAGCAATGCGTCACTTTTCACTGCGCCCTCCTTGCACCACTAATGATGCGTCATATTTACAGTATGACGCATCATTGCGCAAGGAGTTACAGATACGTCAGTATTTCTGACGTATCTGTATGGCGCAAAAGTGGGGCATTGCTGGAGTGTGTCACAAAAGTGACGCAACTCCAGCAATGTAACCTTTCACATGGGGCAAACCCCATGTGAAAGGGCCTGCGTCAGTCTAACGCCTGCTGTGAGGCAGGCGTAAGAAATTGACGCTTTTGTGTCCTAGAAGTGGCGCCGTGAAATCACATAGATTTCACTGCGTCACTTCTACGACCCTTTCTTGCGTCAATACACCCCCTTGCATACATTATACCTGGTGCAGGTATAATGTGGCGCAGGGGTTTACAAAGTGACGCATCTACCTAGATGCGTCACTTTGTAAATATGGCGCAACAAGGCACATTTTTTATGCCACTGGTGTGTCACAAAAAGTGACGCACCAGTGGCGTAAAAGTGACGCACGGCCTCATAAATGAGGCCCTATGTTTTGTGCAGAAGTGCAAATAAAAAAAGGAAGACCTAACTAGGCATGAGTAAAATTCCTTTATACCCATTCGCTGTAAATGGATGTGAAAATGCAGGATATTTTGCCAACCTGGGATTGGAAAAAGTGAGGAATGCAGGTGAAACGCTCTGCAAAACAAGAATTCCTTTTTCCGGGCATCGAGTAATATAAGAAGCAAGGAATTACTGCCCAGCACTGGGGGCGGCCATTTTAATGACCATAATACAATGTGTGGTCTTTGTCAGTGCTCTGCAAGAAACCTTCTCAGCAGCAACGCTTGTGTGTGGGGGATCCCAGCCAGAAGGGCCTTGCAGGCAGATGCTGCACACAGACGTCCCTGCTGGGGAGGCTGCAGGACAGAGCTCTCTCAGGGGTCTGGACAATGTATTTAACTTTAATACAGTTAGCTCAGTGGGCGGAAAAAACCTGGTGAAATCCCTGCGTTTCATTTTCTACAAGGAAACTTTGCCCAAGCATAAACATACCCAGCCCCAAAAAGGAAGATATATGAACATCAGGATGTGAATCTCTACTGACAAGATGCAACCCCACCCTAATCTTCTCATGCACATTTCTACTATTGTAACTACCTTCACCAGAAAAAACAACAATGAAAGATGCCTTTCTAGACGCCATATTAGACCTTAACATCAAATTCCCTAACTTATGCATCATCGGTGAGCAAACAATTTAATTTGATAACCCTTTAATGCCACAGTCTAATACAAACACATATGGAATAAAAACCCCTGAATCTCTGGCCAATGGAAGCTGTCTTCTGCAGTCCAGAAGTAGCAAGCATCACATAAATTGGTCCGGTCCTCTGTACAAAAAATTCCCTACAATAAGTCTTCATATTTCGATAAAATCTCAAACCAACTTCCTGTCTCACATAATGAGATACAAAAGTGGAAAAAGACTGTATGGAGAACATTGAAGCCAATTTCACAAACTACTTAGAGGGGGGTCTAAGAGCTAGTTTACCGACTCGTACTAGATACATGCCCCTGTCAAGAACATGAATATACACAAAACGGTATCTAGGAGTCTAAGAAAGTGAAATCAGATCACCAACATCCATTGACATGACAATATAAAAGAAGGGTGGAGACTACATTCATCAGTCGCATCACGTGAAACAATAACAACACATGTATGTGAGGCACAGATTCTAGGTGAAAATTTTCCCATCAGTTGTCTAACTGTACCGCCACTAACACATCATTTGGGTTCTCCTTACCCAGGAGTCAGTGCCGTCGCAGTCACACAAAACGGAGTAGAGGACTGTGAGAATAGAGAAACTATCTATTAGGCGGACCTAGTATGGTAAGACAACTGAAAAAAAGCAGTGCAAAGAAGTGATAAGTGAGAATATATAACCAGGTAAGACTGAGTAGAAAAAGAAAACTTTAATGATTTCTCTCAGCTTCCTAACTCTAAAAGCCAAAGTGTAAGAAGCAGATTTAACAGAATATCTGCTCAGCGAGTGGTCAACATGTTTCTGCATCTATGGAAGTACCTATGCATTCTTCAGGACCTAGTTGGTGCTACTGCTGTAATAATAGTGACAAATATTAAAATGAAAAATATCACCTGATTTCCAGGTACAGATGCTCCACCACAATCTACAAATAAAATCACATCAACAGAAAAGAAAGTAAAAAGACACACATGACATTGTCAAATTTATGAAACAATACACTCAACCATGGTGTTATTGAAGTGACTTGTCAGTATAATTTTGATGACATATTCACACTCACCCAATTAATGTGGGGTTCGCGCCTCACCTCACCTGGCTGCAGCTCAGGTAAATGAGGAGCACCGCTCGGTTCAGAAAAAACACATGTATACATCAGCCATCCCTGTTATTTCCATCGAGTACTGAATGATTTAAAAAAAGATTTTAAAAAAATGATTTAAAAAAATGAATCTGGAATTACCATCAGCAAACCCTATTTCAATCGCATGATAATAAACAGCCCACAAGGTTTACTAATGCTTAGGATCTTAATGTAAAATTAGAAGAAAACCTCTTCGTGTTGCATGCTCATTCCAACTGTTGATGGTAAACAGTTGTTCCATATGTTTGTGACAGCAACGATGTTACCTTTATTCTTTATGTAAAACAATGATGTGCCCTCTCTGTCTGGCTCATAATGCCCCGAAAAAGTCTAACAACAAGGCAGGGCGCGCTTATCTAGCCGGGCTGTTTCTACCCCGGAAGCGCATCACTAAGTGAAAGCCAGACTGCACCGAAGGCGTGCTGCTTGTCAGAACCAGTTTAAAAATCTTTCCACTAGATTTAGACAACGGTGAAATGCGCGATGTCTATTTCGCTCGTTATAGCCTGAGAAAGTTAGCGAGATTACAGGGCGGGCTTGCCTAGGCAAGCTGTTTACACTGCAAGCGCGTGTAGCAAGATGTCAAGGAACTCAGCATAAAGCTCAAAGTACGCAATTAGCGTGCCGTTTTTAGTAATAGTTTGATGGCGCTTACCTCTCCGTCGGTGTCTCCAAACGTCCCTCTGTGCTGGACTTGGGGAGGCACCGAGCGGAAGGTGCGCTGACTATTTAATGACTCATATCCTTTGTGCGCTCACGTGTTTCGCGCAAAGGATGCTGGTAGTTGTAGTCAAAGGTCAGAAAAAAAGACCTCTCATTTGTAAAATGACTGTGGTACAATGTTAACGTGCACTGTTTCAAAAATGTGCCCTAAGAATTCATAGCAAAGAATTACGGTTAATATGGTTAGTGGAGCGCACAACTGTGGTGGAACGTATAAGTGCAAAAACCAATATTAAAAAAGAGGCACACAGTACTGATAGTGTATATATCATCCTAGGCAGACACAACATGTCGACCTAGGCGTCCAATGAATCAGAATAAACTGCCTTCATTGTATTGGCAATAGTATTTGTATGTGGCATTCAAAATTGTCGCTCATTTTTAACATGATGCCCAAGCAATACTATTGCCAAATTTAAAGCGACATCCAGGGAATAGGTTCGTTTAAACCCTCCTTGTCGCTGTTCATCTTATATACCCATTTTTGTTCTTTTTTTAAAAGAAATTTGCCTATATCAGGACAGTGGTCAGGGATAGTAGGCTGTTCTAGTATCGTCCAGGTGAAATCATTGGGGCCATGGCCAACTTCAAGGAAATGAGCTGTTAGGCGCGTTGCTTGTTTACGGCAACGGACTGTGCTTTTGTGCTCACAAATGCGGGTTCTTGTTTTTCTTGTGGTCATGCCCACATATCTTTTTAAGCATGGGCATGTAATGAGATAGATGGTATTCTCACTATTGCAGTTTGTGAATTTTATTTGTTGCCAAGGACGGCCTGTACCAATATCAACCATAGTTGATTTAGTTGTCTGCGGACAGACAGAACAATTTCCGCAAGGATGATGTCCCTGTACAGGTGGGAGATCCCATAGGGTTCCCACTTGCCGAGTCATCCTATTTTTTGGCCGTGTATGTACCAGCTGGTCTTTGATGTTCTGACCTCTCTTAAACGCAAAGAGTGGAAAAGGTAGTGTGTCCCCGCCGGTATTCAGAATTGCCCAATGTTTTTTAAAAATTTTTTGAACCTGATTCGATCTAGTGTGAAAGGTGTTCACGAAGGTCATCCTGTCTGACTTCGCCTTTGGGACCGCCAGTTCTAGAAGGGTCTCACGGTTGTTATTTGAGGCCCTTTTCTTGGATTGGCGTACGATTGAAGATGGATAGTTCTTTTCGCGTAGTTGTTCTGACAAATTGGCCGAATGTGTCTCAAACGACTCTTTGGTGGAACAGTTCCTCTTCAACCTCAGAAACTGTCCAAAGGGCAAGTTGTTTCTTAGTGCTCTAGGATGACAACTCTCATAATTAAGGAGCGCATTCCGGGCCATGGGTTTCCTGTACAATTCTGAAATGAGGCCATCAGAGGTGGCCAAAATCAAAAGATCTAAAAAAGGAAGACGACTTCTACTGTATTCGATTGTAAATTTCAAATATATATTACAGGAATTCAGCCAGCGATGGAAGTCCATCAGATCAGTTTCTGAGCCTCTCGAGACTACGAAGATGTCATCTATGTATCGCTTCCAAACTCGGAGCGACACATAGTAGGGATTGTCATGGTTGAGCACCTTCGTCTGTTCAAATACATGAACGTACAGATTTGCCAGACTAGGGGCAAAAACCCTCCCCATGTTCGTGCCCGATGTCTGGAGATAGGTGGTGTCCTCGAATTTGAAATAATTCTCTTTCATGGCTAGTTCGGCCAAGTTCATGATAAAGGGGACAGGTGTGCGGGATTGTAGATCCCTCCCTTGTAAGATGGTATCAATGACCTCTAAGGTCTCTGTCTGGGGGATAGATGTATAGAGTGACTCGACATCAAAAGAGACAAGGAAGTCTCTTGTGATGTCGAAGTCAATGTCCGGGAGAAGACGCAGGACATCCTTAGTGTCCTTCAGATAAGTAGGCATTTCTCTTACGATGGGATTCAAGAAATGATATACAAACGTAGATAAGGGTTCCAAAATCAAACCAACTCCGGAGATTATAGGTCTCCCTGGTGGTGGTCTCTGTGGTTTATGAACCTTGGGCAGGCAGTAGAAGTATGGAATGGAGGGATGAGAAGTGCACAAATATTGACCCTCCTGGGGAGTGATCCATCCATTCGAGGTGGCCTCTTCTACAAGCTGGCTAATCTTGGTCTTTAATTTCTCCGTTGGATCTGCCTTCAATGGGATGTAAGACTTCCGATCTAGAAGTTGTCTCAAACATTCTGTCCTGTAGGTTTCTGTGTTTAATAACACTATAGCACCGCCTTTGTCCGCAGGCTTAATTACGACAGCTTCATTGGATGTTAAGGACCGTAGAGCTGATTTTTCTCTCTTAGGTAGATTCATGTAGGGCCTTGACCTTTCAGTTTTGAATAGTATGTTAATGTCATTTTCAACTGCCTCTTCAAAAGTCTGGACTTTAGCAGGTAATCCAATCGTCGTTGGATTAAAAGTCGATGGTTTTTTTAAACCAGTGTTAGTATCTGATTTTGTAGGATTGCTCAAATCGTGTCTAGCGAAAAAGTAATGTAGCCTGACCTTTCTAAACAGCTTAGCTAGTTCAACCTGTGCTGTGAAATGGTCTCCCACATTAGTAGCCGCAAACCCTAACCCTCGATTGAGGAGACTCTCTTCGTCATCCGACAAAGAGTGGGAGCTTAGATTTATCACGAGACTGGCTGGTTTGTTGCACTGCTTGTTCCCGCATTCTCCCTCGGTATGCTCTTGCTGTTCCTCAGATCCATCGTTGGTTGTTGTGTCTGTACTGGTGTTGTCCAGCGGACCTGAGGACCTTGTTCTTGTCTTCTCCTGCCTCTGTTCGTCCTGGGGCCAAACACTTTGGCTTTTAGAGTTAGGAAGCTGAGAGAAATCCTTAAAGTTTTCTTTTTCTACTCAGTCTTACCTGATTTTATATTCTCACTTATCACTTCTTTGCACTGCTTTTTTTCAGTTGTCTTACCATACTAGGTCCGCCTAATAGATAGTTTCTCTATTCTCACAGTCCTCTACTCCGTTTTGTGTGACTGCGAGGGCACTGACTCCTGGGTAAGGAGAACCCAAATGATGTGTTAGTGGCGGTACAGTTAGACAACTGATGGGAACATTTTCACCTAGAATCTGTGCCTCACGTACATGTGTTGTTATTGTTTCACGTGATGCGACTGATGAATGTAGTCTCCACCCTTCTTTTATATTGTCATGTCAATGGATGTTGGTGATCTGATTTCACTTTCTTAGACTCCTAGATACCGTTTTGTGTATATTCATGAACATTGAAGCCAACCTTTCAAAAAACATACAGGCGGATCAGATAAACTCATTATAGTAGCAAAATGATTAAATGAACACTGACTCCAAAAAACGTTATCCCTCTGAGAATGTGATGAGAACAAAAAAGGAAACAGAAGAGGCCTTGAATGAATGATGATATTAAAAAGATAAAAGCACAAATATGTCCCCTTCACCTATCATGGTACAGATCATACACCACTGGACAAAACATGCCTATAAAGACACAACATAACATACAAATCATACATCAAAAAAGCTAAGAAGACCTACTTCTCAAACAGTATTACGACAGCCAATTGTCAGTTATTTATTTATTTATTTGAAGAGTTTTAGATAGCGCTGGCTAGACCCGTAGGTATCAGAGCACTTTACATGAGGATCGTTGCATTACAAGTTACAAATTACATCAATTCCCAGAGCACAGTAAAATATAGGCAAACAAAAAAAAAGAATGTTACACAAATTTGTCGAAGGGAGGGGGAGGAAGGAGACATAGTGGGGAGACTGAGAAAACCAGGGTGATCTCCTCTGTAGCTGTCTAGCAGCTCCATCGGGCATCAGCCATGTTGCTCAGGTCTCAGCGCTCAGGAATAACAAGAAAAACAGTTTTTCATGGTTACATTAGTTACAGTTGCATAGTCAAACACAAAGGAACAAGTCCTCAATAGAGGACTAGAGGAATGGGGGAGGTGTATGGAAACAAGGGGCTGGGAAGCAGAGTTACATCAATTTCAGACTTCAAGTAAAGACATAGGAGAAAACAGAAACATGAGATGTGGAGGAGGGAAAGGAACACAACGGGGCGATGAAGGAAACGAATATCAGATGTCTGGCTGGGTAGGTGACGGCCGAGGGGGTGAACCAGAACCAAACTCCTCTATAGCTGCCTAGGACAGCTCCACCGGGCATCGGCCAAGGTTGCTCGGGCTCCGCTGTAAGTACAAAGCAGTTATGGTATCTGCACAGGGGGCATTGTCAAAGATCCATCGAAAAGCACCAGTCCTGGTGTTACTGGGAAGTGCCGTCCTCTACGTTCTCCAGCTCGCCCCCAGGACAATAGTGGTGAGTCACAAGTACGCCGACAACACTCAGCTCATCCTCTCCCTCACCAAGGACCCGCACACCGCCAAAACCAACCTCCACGAGGGAATGAAGGCCGTCGCCGACTGGATGAAGAACAGCCGTCTGAAGCTGAACACGGACAAGACGGAGGTACTCATCCTCGGACCCACCCCCTCAGCCTGGGATGACTCCTGGTGGCCGACCACACTGGGAACAGCGCCGACACCCACCGACCATGCACGCAACCTAGGATTCATCCTCAACTCCTCCCTCTCCATGTCTAAACAGGTCAACGCCGTCTCCTCCTCCTGCTACAACACCCTCCGCATGCTCCGCAGGATCTACAAGAGGATCCCGACCGAAACAAGAAGAACGGTGACACAGGCCCTCGTCAGCAGCAGACTGGACTACGGCAACGCACTCTACACAGGAATCCTAGCCAAACACCTACGACGACTACAACGCATCCAAAACGCCTCCGCCCGACGGATCGTCAACGTCCCCCGCCGCAGCCACATCACCCCCCACCTGAGAGACCTACACTGGCTCTCCGTCGACAAGAGGATCACCTTCAAGCTCCTCACCCACGCACACAAGGCACTCCACAACGCCGGACCAGCCTACCTGAACAGCAGACTCAGCTTCTACACACCCACCCGCCAGCTCCGCTCCTCCAGCCTCGCCTTCGCAGCTTTCCCCCTCATCCAACGAATGACCTACGGTGGCAGATCCTTCTCCTACCTCGCCGCTTAGACCTGCAACACCCTCCCTACCCACCTACGGCAGACCCAAGACCTACTAGCCTTCAGAAGACTCCTCAAGACCTTGCTCTTCGAGCAGTAGCGGCACCCCCTCCCCTCAGCGCCTTGAGACCCTCACGGGTAAGTAGCGCGCTTTACAAGTACTTTGATTGATTGATTGATTGAGTGTTCAGTTGACATAGCTATCCAAGATTCTAACAGAATTTAGCCATCTAAATTGCACAACAATATCAACTCTTCAATCAGAGCTTCTGCAGCCAAACGGCTGAGCATTTCATCACTAAAGCTATCAAACTGGATGAATACCTATTTAATAAAAGAAAAATTATGCTGTTTCAACAACCTGAGAAAGAAATCTCAGATGTGACATACCCATTCTGGCCTCCTTCCAGCAGCTGTCTTTCACAGAATCCAATGTGATAGTGATATTGAATGGTCCATTCGGCAATCCTTCAGACATCAATCCTATTAAAAATATCTTACTATCAATGTCAGCAGCAATCTCAACACTGAATTTCATCAAGTCCCTAACCCATAGGCATGATTTCCTTCAGAACTCAAAACATCAAACATACACCTGCTATATAAGATGATTTACGCGACCCCAGCAAACTCCAACAACTACAGACCCATTTCCAATAGACCATTTCTAATAAAACTGCTAGAAAGTGCTACCTTCTCCCATACCTCAAAAAACAGAGAGGTAAACACCTTTTTATCTGACTACCAAAAAAGCTTAATGCCACAAAGAGGGAATTAATCCACCATGACGTCAATATGAGACAACCTGAAAACTACAGTGGATAAAGGAATAGTTGTAGCACTCATTGTTGTGTACCTAGCAGCATAATTCAACACCATACATCAAGACATCTTACTGAATAGATTAAATGATATGGGTATTAAAATAAATATCCATGAACTGATCAACTTCTATTTTAAATACAGGTCAAGCATAATCTCTATTCCCCATTTTCTCCTCCAAGCAATAGAGCATCTAGAGAAGAGTTATAAACGAATCAATTATTTTACCACTTTATTTCAATGTGTAAATTAAACCACTCCTGGAACTTCTCAATTCTTTAAACTTCACATGTGATAGCTATGCTCATGATACCCAGATAAAAAAGTATACAAAATGTGATGGATGGAATGCTTGAATTAATCTCAGTCACTGGAAATTCCTCCGGCTGCATCTCTGTCCATCGTTGTTTTACACATCATGCCACCACAGTTTGGACCCAGTTATATGAAATCAGTCTTGACCCTGCTCCAATGGGAACAGTCCAGCACAAACTGCCAAGCCAGGTGCTCCATGAACCGAAACACAGCAACCCACAGCCATGCACACTGTGTCACTGGAACCAAGCTATGTCTGGCTGATGAGCCCAAATAAGGGCAAAACTGGTCTTGGGTTGCTAGTGTTCTGGTTCATAGTTGACTTGGATTTGTCTCTTTCTCTCACTCATTTACATTACTTTGCCTCTTCCTCTCACTCGTTTCCTTACTTTACCTCTTTTTTTCACACTCTTCCTTTTTCTCTGTGCCCCTTTACTTTGTGCAATTTTGCTTTGTGCCTCTTTTTGTGCTTCTTTTCTTTATGCATCTTTTCCTTGTGCTGCTTTACTTTGTGCCTCTGCATCATGTGCCTCAATGTTCCCCTGGCCCCCAGCTCCCTCCTGGTGCTTTTTCTCCTCCTGCCTCCCCCGGCTCCTTACCTGCTCTCCCGTGTCTTTTTCCAGCCTCCCATTAGCCCTGCCCACCACCACCTTCACCCACCCCACCCACTGCCCCCCTCACTCACCCCGCCTCCCAGGACCTGCTTAATGGTAACACAGCAAAAGCAAGCCTGTCTGGTCGCATCTAGCCTGGGCCCAGCGCCATGACCCCTGGCCTGATCATCCACCATTGCAGCTCTGCAGCGACCCTCCACGCACATGACCATGGATGCACACCAGACGTCCTCTTTCTATTGGAAACCTGGATGAACCTCACCTAAGCCCCTGACATCACTGTGGGCATCCCGGAAGGATACAACATTGTATGCCAGGACAGCATCCAAAAACCCGGCAACGGTCTCACTATCTTCTACAAAGACACCCTCAAATGCACTACCACCAGCGATCCAGACATCCCTTTCATGGAACACATGTGCTTCAACCCGCAACCAAACAACAGCACCACCGATAAGGGCACCATAACTTACAGACTAACCTGTCTGCGAGACAACTTCAGCAGCCTCATCTCAGAATTCATTGCCCTCCCCTCACCGACAACTCCAAGAACTTCCTTCTTCTTAGCAAATTCAACTTCCACACAGAAGGAACCTCCAACTGCTCCACCAACCTCTTTGGAAATCAACGCCACATAAGACATTTCCAGCTCGTCGCGGAATCTACTCACAATGCAGGTCCCACCTTAGATGCAATCTTCGCCTCCGGAAGCTGCATCAGCTACCACTCCACCTCTCTACTCACATGAGCCGACCACTACAATATTTATTTCATATCTCTATGACACTAGCCAAAGCTTTCATCAACACCAACCAACCTAGACAGAACAGAAACAGACTGGCGTGATACTCTTGAAGCACACCAACCCGACCCCACCAAAGACCTAGCTATGGACATCACAAACTTCAATGGATCTTAAACTGCGCCTACGTCGTGCACCCCTAAAAAAACACAAACATCGCAGAACCTACACCCGCACCACATGGTACACTCTGGGACTCCAAAAGATTCAGCATCCAGCTCAACCTACAAAGCCGCCCTCAGGCACTACCACCAACTTCTGACAGTTACCAAGAAAAGAGCCCTCGCGGATAGGATCGAATCCAGTTTCAACAGCAGCAAAGAAAGGTTTGCCATCATCGAAGAATTCACCACCCCAAACACCTCAACCAATTCCAATTCCCCTTCTCAGGAACTCTGGGATGACCTTTCAAATTTCTTCAGCAACAAAATTGGGAAGGTCTACAACACGTTCAAAAAGCAACCAAATCCAGGGGACATCATAAGCAAACTGCACACCTACCACTCGGACAGTCATCTAACCAACTGGAGAACATTCACTCAGGAAGATACTGTCAGGAATGCCATTGCCGGTCCAGCTCTCGTATATGGGGAGCAATGGGGCACCAGCGACCTCCCATACTTACCTGGTCCTCTGCCTCACATGCGCAGGCACAGACAGAGGAGCATAAAACCCTTCTGACCCCTGAGCCATGAGAGGTGTGGTACAGCGGCCAGGGTAGCTGACTTCGGCGCACAGAGTTCATGGTTCGATCCTTGCCTCTGGCGGCAGCTCAGCTCATTACCAAGTGACTCAGGGCAATAGCTCACTTAATTTCCACGATGGCCCCCAGTGCCTTGAGACCCATAAGGGTGATTAGTTTGTGCTTTAAAAAATACGTATTTACATTTAAATTTACCCCGTGCTGAAACACTTCGCGTTCCAACTTCGGGTTTCGATCCAGTTCCTTCTGGTTAACTTACCTGTGCTTCCGGGTCATGTCACTATGGTGTCCTTTGGTTCTTAGTCAGCGTTCTCTCTCCTCGTCGCACCTTCTACTCAGGACGCCCTGGTGTTTCCTGCACGTTCCTGGCAGTTTTTCCAGCTGTCGCATTCTCAGTTCCTGCGTCACTTCTTCTCAGCCTAGTCCTCAACTCCGGCATTGCGGCAGCACCCTCCAGCTCTACTCCGACTCTGCATAATAGAGAAAACATTACAAGAAAAACTACAATTAATCCCCTACACTACTGTAACAGCGCTTTTAGCACTTAGCATGCAATTACAGTTACATTTTGTATACTTATCTGTTTGATTTCCTTGTCCATGGAGATGTGTTTTTTCCTGTCATTTTCTTCCTTTATTCTTAAGAATTATTCCTGAAATTTAAAAGGAATTCTAGTTTGTTCTACCTGGCATTAAGGGGACTCAGCTTAGGTTCCACATATCAGCCATTTGCACTGGATTGAATTTAGAGTATTAGTTCCATTATAAGAACATAACGTGTATTTGTAAAGCACATGTTTACCCTGTCAGGGTCTCTTGGCGCTGAATAACAGATGTTTATTATTACTCAACTCAATGGTACTCATGTTATCAACCACAGATGGATGAAAGGCTGAGTGGACTCACCAAGATTTGCACCTGTGACCATGAGGTCACACACAGGCCCCTGTAGTGGATGCATTTGTCCACTGAGCCACCAGACACAGCTGGAAGTCCAGTCATTGTCGTTCTCCACTCCGAGTCAATAGGAGGGTCCCTGTGTGCTCTCCTTTTTATGTTCTCTTTCCTTATTTAATGCATTCCTGATTTACCCCCTTCCTTTCGCTTATTACAGACAAGAAATTATCCCCCCTCCCCACTCATACTGCTGAACAACACTAAGCGGAAGAAGGGAACTGTTCAGGTATCTCAGGGTTACATGCTTTTGCCTTTGTCACCTTTTGGATTCAGTATATTCCTTACATTCTTACACTTTCTGCTTTTGTTCAACAGATATTTTTCCTGGTCCTGTTCTAGAGTGCTGACACCCTGGGACACCCTCACTCTTCCTTGTTTTTTTCCCCTTCTTCCCCTGGTTTACTGTTGTTGCTTTGACTTAGTTGAGTGCGATAGGGACCAGGGGAGGTTGGGACCTCTCATCTTTGCATGGCGTTCCTGCAGAAAGTGTAAGGAGGTTTTTGACAGATACCACCTAAAACACAGAAGACCATCCACTCCGAGGCCCCCACAGACCCTTGTCCAAAACATATCTACAACATAGGAGGGAGGGCCTGTGCTTGGCAAATTCCTGACCCACATCATAAACTCCTTCATCGAGTCCACTGCCTTCCCAGAGGAGTAGAAACATGCCGCAGTCACAGTCCACCTAAAAAAACATTGGCTGACCCCAATAAAGTTAACCTATCTCCCTACTACCGTTCTCAACAAAGGCGATAGAGAAAGCAATCGACCTACTACTCACTAAACGTCTGACTCTTCACAGTATTCTCGATCACTCCTAATCTGGATTCCGCAGCGATCACAGCAATGAGACAGTACTTATTTCCACCACAGATGAAATCCACACCCTTCTATACCAAGAAGAAACCGCCACACTCATACTGCTGGACCTCTCTGCAGCATTTGACACTGTGACACTGTGTCTCACTCCATCCTCATCAGACAATTACATGGCACAGGCATCCAAGACCCTGCCCTCTAATGAATATGCTCCTTCCTCACAAGGATAATACAGCAAGTCAGACTTCCCCTACACATCGGAGAATAAAGACCTGATCTGTAGAGTCCATAAAGGTATCTTTATCATCTTTATCATCTGAGTCAGATAATGTGGCAAAGAAGTTTAACAACTGCATGGCACACATCATCAGATGGATGCAGCAAAATTGTCTCAAACTAAACACCAAGAAAACTGAGGTCTTACTATTCGGAAATGACTCCTCGTTTTGGAACAACTCTTGTTTGCCGGGCGTCACTGGACTGTGACCATCTCCCATTTGAAAAGTAAAAAACCTGCGAGTTATTCTAGATGATCAGATGTCCATTTCATCTCATATGACTTACAAAAATCAGTAATTATCACCTTGGTTCTATCGAAGATCGACTATTGTAATGGTCTCTACTTGGGAGTACAAAAGCGTATGCAGTTGAAGCTTAAATTTCAACAGAATGCGGCAGCTCACATAATATTAAAAATCCCTACATTTAGTCCCGTATCAAAGAGCATCAAGGACTTTTACTGGCTGCCCGTCCAGGCTAGGGTGACATTTAAGGCTTTGTGCATTGTCCACAATGCACTCCATTGCTCCGGCACCGTTGATTACCAGAAGTCCCTTAGGTGGTATGTCCCTCGATGCAATCTTAGATCATCCACTGCTTGATTGTTGGTCATCACCAGGGCAAGATGTCAAAAGTGTGGGGGAGGGGGCAGACATTTTTCCACTTGGCTGGTAAGTTGTGGAACACAATACCATTCACACTGTGGTCTCAAACTAGTAGGCAAGGGTTCAGAAAATCCTTGAAGACTCAGCTATTTGCTTCGGGGGTCTAAGTATTTGCATCCCTGTCCCTTCTGATTGGTAATAACACTCCCTAGTGCTAAGACGCCTTGGCATTCATGCGTTTTATAAAAACTGAACTTACTTACTTACCCTCTAGGGGGTCACCAGTGACTACACAATGTCACCTATGGTATGTTCCAGCTGCCTATGTATATTTCTAAATTATTGTGAAGTATTTAGTGGTGTGAGAGTAATAAATGTTCTTCTCCTTTTTCTAAAGGAAAAGTACTGACTGTACAATCATTTATTGAGTGTTGTTATTGCGTGCCAGTGATTGCTGATTACTAGCCCAAACCAGCTCCCTTGAGTGGACCTTAGACTGCACCGCCTCGCTATCCTGTGCGAGTCAAGCACTACAATGGGGTGTTTCGTTCCCACTGAGGACAATTGATTAACTATTACTTGTGTTGGCCACACAACCAACAACCCAATTTCCAACAGATACCCTTTCATTGGTTGTTAAACGACCTATCAAATGTGACTCGTTTATTGAATTGGCACTTCAAGGTGAAGGTCAGCAGAATTCTCGGTGCAGTGTGAAGAGATGATGTTCCTGATAGGTGTTTCCTGCATATACCATGTAATCACAAAAAAATTAAAAGTCTTGAGGTGAACCTATGTAGATTGGCTCCATATGAAAGACTCTTCCAGGAAAAAACAAGATTGAAGAACATAAGGACTGTGATTTTATTATGGGAAGAAACACCAATTGCCATTACTTTAGGAAAAGTAGAGTACTTACCTGTGAACAACAAACCCCAGGTGAGCTTACTAATGAAAACAGTGTTAGTCACATAGCTAATACTATACCCGTCGGGCCTTGCCAAGCAACAGCAGCAATCAGCCCTTGTGCCTCTGGTTATTTACTGATAAGTTCTGCTGTACTCAAAAAAAGATCCATCTTCAAAAGATGAATTTGGTTTAGTGCACTTTAGGCATTGATGGAACTCCTGTACAGAGCGAAACCAAATCAATGATAGTAGTGGCAGACTACGGGCATATTGAATCATTAACATTTAATATCAGAATAAATAACTCTCAGATTTGATTATTATTGGTAAAACTGCTGACTTTGATCTGAGATAAAGTTTTGCTAGTCACTGACAGTCTTCTCCCTGCACAAATATAGCTAATAATGTCCCACAAGCATATACAGAATTTCAAGAGGGCTAATCTTATCATATTTAGGATTGCGCCACTGATCAGCTGCCTCAGGTGTAAATACTTCATGGCAGCATTTACCCACTCACAAATAAAAAAGATGCAGTATTGAAAGAACACTTAGAAGAAATTCTCACCAAGGGATTCACTTGTCATTCGCCTTTGTGCTGCAGAGGTGCCAATATTTTTGATTCCTAAACCAGATGGTGAGTATCAACCAAGTGTGAACTATATAGATCTAAGCACAGTTGCAATCTGCAGTACTCATCCTCTACTCCTTATTCTGGTTCTACTTCATTGAGTCAAGATGGTCATTGTATTTTCAAAATTAGATATCCAAGGTGCCTTTAGTCTGCTAAGGACCAAAAAATGGCAGATGCACCTTAGTCCCAAATATGTGCATTATGACTGCCTAGTTAGATCGTTTGGCTGATATAAAGCCCTGGCTGCCTTCCAATATCTAACAAACGATGTATTCAGAGATACGTGACATATGTGCTTATTTATCTGGACAATATCTTAGCATTCCCTGACATTCCCTGACATGTTGGACATCACCAAGTTCATAACTTCATGTGAGAGAAACTGTCCTTTTACTGAAAAAATATTTATTGCATACTAAGACAGAAACATTTATTTTTGGAGATCAACCGATAATCTATTCTTGATTTCTCATTTCCGATCAAGAGATTCAGATGGAGAAGATCAAGGCCATTTTAGAAAGGCCGCCACCTACAAATGTTAAACAGATCCAGAAATTTCTAGATTTAGCAAACATCAACAGAAAAGTTAACTAAGAAAGATAAAACCTGCAGTCATTAAAGTTGGGATATTGTTTTGCGTCACTGTTGTGGCATTATGTCTCTTCATAAGCTTTTTGTGGAATATGATACTACCTCATTTGCCCTAAGTGACATTTAGTTGCTGGGTCTAGTTTTGGCTAAGCATTGCATCGCAATACATTGGACGCGTGCACTCTCTCCTTGGCGCAGTAGGTGGAAGGCAGATATGAGTGAGTGGGGAAGTGGCTGAGGAGTGCCATTAGACATCCAGTAACCTAGCACATCCATCCAGTTGAATACTATTCAAGAATATTATGAGCTTCCGAGAAAAAAAATCGAGGCATTTGCTTACTTGCAGCATTATTTGGAAGGTCCTCATTATTCTGTGGTGGTATGGACAGATCACAAGAACCTGAGTTTCCTGAGAAGAATGAAGAGTGCAAACAGTATAAATGTAAGATGGTGCTTATTCTTTTCATACTTTTCTTATATCATCAAGTATGAACCAGGAACTCGACAGCGAAAAGCTGATGCATTATCTAGGCAGGGAATAGAGATAAGTTACCAATGTGCAATCCTTGAACATGTTCTGCAAACATTCAGGCATGTGCATCCACAAGGATAGATATAACAAGATCCTGCTTTAACTAAGAATGTCAAGGACAGCTGTTTTACAATGACTAGGTGTTCCTTGCAGATAAATATTTACAAAATACTCTTATATAACCTTGTCATGAAAACCCCTGTTCAGGACAGCCTGAGTGATATAAAGAACCTCACATTACTTAGGTTCAGGCATACTATATTTCTAGTCGCAAAACCTTGTTGCAATTTGTGACTAGAAACTTATTTTGTGATCCCACGTATGTACTATTAGGTCAGTTCGCAAAATAAGGTATTGGAGTAGATCGCAGTCTTACCTACCTAATTAACATTCATTAGGTAGTTTGCAAATTGTAACTCATTCCGATTAGTCACAATTACAGAACATTAGTTCTGTGTTTGCTTTTAAATGAAGATTTTTCCCTGAAAGAAAGGGGGCTGTTTTAAAAAACAAAGTATTCTTTTTATAAGTTTCACTGAGAATTGGCAGTGATCCCCTGGATCTGTGCCTATCTTCCCTTGAAACCCCTAAAACATTTACCGCAATTCACAAAGTGGAACGAGTCCAATGTAGATCTCTTTATTTTGGAAATAAGATACTACCCCAACTTGAGGGTTGGTAATTTTTCAGTAGTTTGCCACCACTATCAGTGGTAAACAGTTGACACGTATGAATAGGAATTTCAATTTTGAAGGAATGCCCACAACACTCCCCTTCCAAATTGTTATTTGTAATCCATTTCTAAACCCGTTTTAGGAGTCTGTAAAACGTTACCAATTCCTAAAATGGTTTTAGTAGTAAGGCAAAAAGTTTCGAGCTGTCACAAACCCACAAATGTAAAGAATCACAGAGTTTATAAACACTAAACCGTTTCGTACAGCCTGCCCTTAGTCACTAGAATCTTTTGATGGCCAAATATGAAAAGAACTGTTAGAGACTGTGTTAATAACTGCATCATTTGGAACCAGAACAAGGAACATCTGAAGAAATCTGTAGCACTGTTGCAGCCATTACCAACACCACAACCTTGATCACATATATCCTTATATATCCTTGGATTTCATTGTTGAACTCCTTTGTTCTCAAGGATGTACTTCCTTATGGATAATAATGGATTACTCCAGAAAACTCGCTCATCTAATCTTTTTGTATAAGCAGCCAACTGCAATTGCATTTACTCAGTACTTTTTTAAAGAACTAGTATGACTCCATCGACTTCCTGAAGTCATCATATCGAAGCGGGGTGATCAATTTATTTCTCGATATTTTAATACATTATTAGAACAATGAGGAACAATAACTTTCAATCCCATCAGTTACCACCCAGAGACATATGGACAGACAGAGAGGCTCACTCAGACTGTTGAGCAATTCTTATATTGTTTTATAGTAGAACATTAGGAATAATGGATCTTTAGGTCTCCAATAGCGGAGTCTGCTTCTAACAATTCATTGCATAGTTCTTTTAGATAGTCTCCCTTTTTTGTACTTATGGGTTTTATTTCAGAGTATGGCTTTCTGTGTGTGCACCAATTAATGTGGTTTCTGCTCAGCCATTACTTCAGTTATTGTCATAAATTCACAAGTCTGTTATTCATAAGATATTAGTTGCCAATGCCTCCCACAAGGAATTTGCAGATATATAGAACATCAATCACATATGCCATGGGGGATCTTGTCTGGTTGTCCACAGCACGCTTAGTGATTCTCATATTTCATCCCAAGCACCACCCACCTCCCATTTGTAGGTTCATTCTCAGTTCAGGGGTTAGTGGGTTCTGCATCTTTCGACCTTAAACTACTTGACACATGGTACCTGTGTTCCACATTTCTTTTTGGAAACTTCTTTTTATTGCAACTCTGCACACATGTTACATTACATTTCCATCATATAGTTTATGACACCATGGAAGCAATCTAATTTTTGGCAGTTAACAGATGAACATTGTGTACAGCAATACTTTTCTTAAATTAAATGAAAAAAAACAAGAGGAACCAAAAGAACCATGGCGGCCAAAGCATGTCCTCTCGAGAGCAGCGGTGAATCTAGTGTAGGACTAGCATTGAACTATAATAATTGTACAGGGAAGCAAAGGGGGATGGGGTTACAGCACCGTTCCCCTATGTGTAGAATGCCTGTGTGTAGGGTCAGGGGTTCCCTTCAGTCTCCTGATTGTGTGTGTCACTAGCAAGCCTAGGTGTTTGGGATGGGTTTCTCTCACTGTCGGCTTGGTTCTCTGGCGCCTGCATTTTTTCCAGCATATATCCCCACTCTTCCAGATCTCGCTCTGCATACTCCTCCGAATGTACCGCTCGGAGAAGGCACTCCTCAGCAACTCCCCATTCCCCCATATCTGCCTTCCACCTACAGCGCCAGGGAGGGAGTGCACACGTGCAATGTATTGTGATGCGGCGCTTAGCCAAAACTAGGCACAGGAGAGGAAACTTGTGCAGCATACGCGCGCTCTTCTTCGGCATCGGCAGCACTAATAGAATGCACTGTTTTACCGACTCTTCAATTCACACACCCGTGACCGTCTGGAGTCCCAGTATCACTCTCTGCCAGTATGATTCCAGCCTGGTGCATGTCCAGGTCATGTGTATAAACATAGCTGGATCTTCCCCGCAACAGGGACATGCCGCAGAGTGGCTAGGATTGCTTCTGCTATTCTCTGTGGCATTAAATAAATGTGGTGCAGAGAATAAAATTGGGTAAGGTTAAACCTTACGTTGCTAGCCACCTCACGTACTTGCGCAAACGTTCTCTTCCACTCACCATCTGTGAGGGGAGAGGGTAGGTCCACCTCCCATCGGTCTTTTATTTTGGAGACCTCGACTGTGCTATCTTCTTTCAGGGCTCTATATATCCGCGAGATCAGTCATCTGGCGGACCCCAGGTCCAACAGCAACTCTAGTGTGTGCGAATCTTCTTGCTCATCTTGGCAGGAGGGCCAGATCTCGCAAACTGTGCATGCTATTTTAGCGTGCTGTAAGAAGTGTCCACCCGGTACCTGGAACCACTCCCCCACTTCTTCAAAAGTCAGGAAGGTCCCGTTCATAAATAGGTCCCATGCCATCGTGCACCCCCCCCCTTCTCGTACCATTTGGTAATGTCCATAACAGCCTGAATTTGTTGGAATCCCAGCAGCCACCAAAGCGGCAGCGTGCCAGCATATGGGGCCCTGTGGATAACCCAAGTAACAGCTTGCTCCCAAACCTCTGCTACTTGTCGGATTATGTGCGGTCATTCCATCGGGACTCACGAGCCCATCATGAGCCAGAGCGGTAGCTCAGTCTCATTGCCCTGACCGGCCAGCAGTGCCTTTTCTGCATGGTGGTCCTCTGCACACCACTGTGCCGCATATTGTAGCAGCCCCACAGAGTAATAGAGTCTAAAGTCTGGGTGCCCCAGTCCTCCCAAATCCATGCCTAGCTTCAGCACCTCGAGTCTTACCCTGCTCCGTCCCCTGGCCCAGACCAGTGAGATTAGGAGACTATTCAGGGGGTCAAACGTGGGTGCCGGGATCCTGCAGGGTGTATAGGCATTGAGGGAGCATAACCATCTGTGCCATGGCCACCCGTCCCATGACCGAAAGGGGCGTCTGTTCCAGAACTGGACCGATTCCCTCAGGGCCATAATCATCACTCCCATATTTAGAGCGCATTGCGCTTCTGGCAAGTGTGCTATTTGTATACCCAAGTAACAAAAGTGTTCCGTCTCCTAGGTGAGTTCTTCCCCAGGGTGGACGGAAGGGTCTCCCTTTGCTACCACGGCCAGTGGGAATATGACTGATTTTTGGCGATTTATGTGCAGGTCTGACAAGGTCACAAAGGCGGCTAGTATATCTAGGAGTACCGGTACTGCCTCTTCTGGCTGTCGAACGTATAGAAGTTCATCGTCGGCATATAAGGAGATGATATGCGTGCGCCGATTAACAGCAATACCCCACCGATCTATGTCTTACCTGAGCCGGATTGCCAGCGGCTCCAACACCAGAGCGAAGAGAAGCGGGGATAGTGAGCATCCCTGTCTTGTGACCCTTTAAATAGGTAATGGTACCTGATGCTAGGCCGCCACTGCGAACCTGGGCACTTGGCTTGTAGTAAAAAAGTTGGACCCAGGCTAAGTATTCTCTCTCGATCCCATTCTCCTAAGGACCTCCCATAGACATTCCCATCTCAGAGTGTTGAACACCTTCTCGATGTCTAAGGTGACTACTGCCGCCCAAATGTCACTGTCTGCCACCGAGTGCATCACATGTGATAGGTGTTGTATATTCATATGTGTTTCTCTTCCTAGCATAAATCCACATTGGTCTTCATGCACTAACTGTGCTATCACCCTGCTGAGATGCATGTTTTCCACATTTCTAAGATCAAACCAGCAAGGAAACCCAAGACTTGACAGCCTCCGGTAGCCACAGTTCAATTGGCATCCTGAGTTTGGAGTGATTCAATATTGGATTCTAAGATTGGAAGGTGCTAACCACAGTATCTGATCTTGTGGAAGGGATGTGATGCAGAAGCCAAATACTGGTAATCAGCCTCATTTGCACATGCCCCCAGATGAATAAAAAAAATTCCATTCCCCTTTTCCTGAGAAACCAGCACCAGGGAGTGAATGGGGCAGTTCCAGGGGGTACTTTCAGGATCCAGCAAAAATGGTAATAAGATCAACGCAATTAAGGGCAGGAGATTACACGGCAGAGGAAGATTTCAGGCAGCTCAGAAACAGGGGTTCAATCAAGAGAGCTGGAAGGTTTGGAATATCTTTCTACGGAGGCTGCGACTGAGCAGACTCAGAGCAGGCAATACGCTTGTCAAGATTATGGAACCAGGCTCTTCGGGTACCATAAGAATAGTCAATAGGAGAACGACATTGCCTCGCACCTTTCTTGGTTGTATGGTTCCTTGAAACTTTGTTGTTTCCCCCTCCCTCTGAACATGTTCTTTTCTTTTTAATGCTCAATGTATTCCATTCTGTTGTCCTGCAGTATTTTAATGAAGAGCTCTGCTGTGAGCACGTTATGAACATTCCGCTACTGAAAGTTCCTTTATTTATTTTTATTGTATTTATTGAATGCGTTTTTATATAGCGGGGACTTTACCCGAAGGTGTCAGAGCGCTTCACAATAGGAACAGTAGTGATACATGAGGAACAATTACAAGCCAGCATGTTACAAAAGCAAACGTTACGTTACATAAGGCAATAGTGACAATTGTGCATGTATCAAGAGCAAACAAAATACAAGAGGTAGCAAACGATACGTTACAAGAGGAAAAAAAAGTGACATGTGTGTATGTTGCAAAAGCGTAAAAAGTACAAGTAGAGGTATAATACTGCACTAAATGGCAGATACTCAGAACACAAGAACAAACGTTACGTTAAATGAGGCAATGGTGGCAGTTGTGCATGTATCAAAAGCAAACAAAATAAAATACAAGAGGTAGCAAACGATACATTACACAAGGGAAAGTGACGTGTGCATGATACAAAGGAGTTCCTACTCTTGGGTGGTCTCCTGGCACACCCTAGGACCATTAACTGGCGTGACATTTGATGCATCAGGTAAGCTGTAACAGAATAAACAGAGCGGGAGTGAGATTTTTACACTATTCCTGTGCGACTATATACATCTTCTTCTATTCCTATTGTTTATGCATCTGCTATCAGGCTGACTCCTACTGAAGAACAACAGCAAACGATTCCACTGGATACCTCCACTAGGCCTGTGACTTCAGACAGAAGTGGGACGCATCCAGTGTCCAGTGTCTTTCTCTCCTTCCCTTTGCCCAAAGCTCCCATTTTCTCCTGGGGGGGCTAGTGCTGAATGAGGCCAGCTGATGAGCCTCCTCGCAGGATAATCATCAGCGCTGCTGTCACTATGTTCCACTACTGTTTAAGGATTGTGACAGACTTCAAAAAGTATCAATGGAAGTGTATGATTTAATGTGACAGTGTTACTTCCCAATTTAAAAGAGATACTTGAATCTCTTCGTTGTGAGGTATTTTCGCATTAATACATTGAAAGTCACATGTCAGCAAAAGATTAGTTAGGGAATTGTCTGAATCTCTGTATCAGTCATGAATTGTGACAAATTCCTTAACTAGGTGTCACATTCAAGACCTGATGCCTATACAAAAATCAATGTACCTCGAAAACCTACCCGAAGGGTGTGTAACATCAGGATATTCTTTCCCTAATCCAACAGTACAGAAATGCAGTACCACCTTTTCATAACTGTATGTAGAAGAATAACCACCAATGGAACTACTCAAAGCATGAGATACAAAGCAGATGGGATCTGAACGGGTAGAGATTGTCTTTGATCCTTGTAATGATCATCTGGGAAAACACTGAAGGGGTTTCAAGAGCGGAAAAGGTGGAAAGGAGGGAATCAGACTGCAGTTATCTTTCTGAAGTACAAACACACAACATAGCTTGGCCACAAGGCTTATCTCTGAAACAGGAACTAATTTTCTTTGTTGAACATATTGGGTTCAGAAAGTGCAAGAACTTTAGTTGGATTTGTTCAGAGGCTGTCTCAAACCACAGACTGGTTTAGGCTTTTATAAACACCCAGTCTAAGAAGAAAACTGCCCTGCACAGGTAAAGGTGTGAAGATGCCCTTTCATGCTGCTCTGAATCATGTTCACAGCTATGGACTTGAATCTCTGGAATCAAGTGAACATTTTTCTTGGCCTAGTTGTAGTTGCCATAGACTCTTGTTGAGCCTTGAGGACACATGGGATAGGTCCTTTCAGGAAGGCTGTCTACCATGTGGGACTTCTCTCCTTGGGCTGTTCAATTCAGAAGGTCATGTTGCCTGGAGAGGCTGCTTCTATCTACGAGGGAACCAACAGAACAGTTGTCCCCATTCCTGTGTCTAGGAAGTGGAGAAGGCTCCGGAGAGCCAGAGCGTTGGAGATGCTGTCGGGGGAATTCCTTTAACCAGTTGTAACTGGACATTTGTCTGTGGATCTTAACTGCAGTTGTGGGGTGCATTCCTACAGTTTACACTTGTGGCCTGCTGTCCAAGAAGCCTTTTCTGAAAATACGGAGACGTTTGGAGCACCATAAAAGAAGCTACAAAAGTTTATGTAAAATTGCGACTTTAAAATTTTCCATCTATGGAGTACTGGGATGTGGTGCCAACCCACCAAAATAAAGATTCAACCAACGCCCCATCTACATTTTATTAGTTTCACCACGCTACTGCCTTTTGACCATGACATTCGAGTGACTACAAAAAGAAGAGAATCCAGCCATGTCTGACTGCAGTCTTGCCACAGTTGAGATTTTTAACCTCCAAAAATGCTGTCTGTCTAAAGATAAACTTTATTGCAGGGACAAACTACCAACTTCTACCTGACTGTGATCCATCAAAGGTTACCTGTGAATAGTGCCAAGGTTTTTCACATTCAATAGACCAACATTCAGTCTTGACTTCCCATTTATTCTGTATCAAATGTTTTTTGTTTTTCATATAAGGCCTGAATCATTCAAATAGTTTCCTTCATCTGTGTGTCATTTTATTCAATTATTTCTCCTTCCTACTTTCTTTACAAATGTAATTTTGTTTTGAAATTTTTGCTCATTGTGAGGAAGTGCCCTCTTTCTGCATGGTTGCCCCCACTCTTTGCTGAATTGTTGATGTGCTTTGACTGAGTGTGCCCTGGGGTCGTGCTAATCAGGTACCCAGGGCCTATGTTCTTTCCCTAAAACTGCATTGAAGCCTAAACTCAATTGGCATCTCTGGCCACAGGTCAGCCCCTGGTAAATGGTACCACAGGTACCCAGGGCACTGAGACCAGAGAAGGCCTCTAAGGGCCGCAGCACTTATTGTGCCACCCTTATAGGTCATGTACCATTACACCCACACACAGCCTTTGCAGGCTGCTTGTTTTGGTGCAGAAATAAGTAAAGAGTCGACATGGCACACATCTCTGTGTGCCATGCCTACAACCCACTGCCCTGACTTAGGTCAATCACCCCTCTAGCTGGGTGCACAATACCAGTGGTGAGGGTACAGGCGCATGAGCCCTGTACTCTTACAGTGTCTAAGCCAATTCTTAGATATTGTAAGTGCAGTGCTGCCATTAAGAGTATATGGTGCAGGGAGTTTGTCATTACGAATGCCACAGCACCATAATGGCTACACTGAAAACCGAGAAGTTTCGTATCAAACTTCTGAGCACATTAAACTCACACTGATGCCAGTGTGGGACTTAATGAAAAATGCACACAGAGGGCATCTTAGAGATGCCCCCTGAAACCTAACCTACCACTAGTGTGGCTGCTTTCAGCTGAGTGGCTGCTGGCTGCTTTCAGCTGCCACCACCAGACATGTTTCTGGGCCCCTGGGTCGAGAGCCTGCTGCTCTCTGGGACCTGAAACAATGCACATTTTGGGACAGGGTGCCAAGCCTCCTCCCCAGGATGGCCAGAGTTCACGAAGGGGAAGCTTCAAAGGCATACCGCCTTTGTGAGCTTCCCCAGGCCACTTGCTGCTCTCAGCAACTGGTTCCCACGGTCCTAACCCCCACTTTGGGTGGGAGAACCAGTGGGAAAAAAAGTGAGGAAGAGAGGTGTGTCCACCTCTGCCAACTCCACCCATCAGGTGCGGGAGGCAAGGTGAAGCACATCTCTCAGTACACGCCATCTTGAAGATGGGGGACTCAGCCAACCAGAGACAGGCTCATGCCCCCCTCCCACTGGAGGGTGGTATAATAGGGGGTGTACCCACCCCTGAGAAGGGACCCATTGGTCCCTACCTTTTACCTACCTCGAACACGCCTTAATCTAGTATTTAGGGGCACCCCTGAACCTTGCTTCCTCAGACAAGAAGAAACTACAAGAAGAAGGACCGAACAGCTGTGCAGCAGCTAACAAGACTAAGACGCCCACTGACTTGGCCCCATCCCTACCTGCCTGTCTCCCCCTTGACTGTTCCTGTGAAATCCTGGTGTGTCCTGCAGCCAGCAACCTCTAAAACACTGGAGGACCTGCCTGACTTCAACCCCAAAGACGATGTCTCCCGTGAACACCGGATTTGTTTATCTGCAACCTGTGGACCCGGCCAGAAACCGTGAATCCGCACCACCCTGCACCCGCCATCCACAGCTCGAGCTCGAGTGGGCAAACACCACGAGGAGATCCTGACCCGAGATCCGGCAACACCTCACCTGCCTCAAGCCTCCAGTCAACGCCTGCATCCGAAATCCAGAAGGTCCCCCCAACCGCGACCAGGAGCTGGTAAGAAGATCCGGCCCCAAAAGGCACCCTGCATCCGACGCCCCCGGCCTTGGGTGCCCAAACTGATGGTGCCTAACCAACCCCTAACTTCCCAAATTACATCTCGTAGTGGTGGTCGGACCCAGAAGACCTTCATCCCCAAGCCTGCAGTGCCTTTGCAAACCGGAGGTTCCCTGTTGAAAACAATGGGGCGCCTGATGTCGAAACAGCACTCTGCACCCGGCCGCCCTAGTGCCGCTGAGGGTGCACCTTTAGTGCTACTTTATTTCCCCATTTGCCCTGAGCTTAAGTCCAGGAGCTTTGCTCCCACAGCCCAGTGGCCTGCGTTTCAGCAGCCACCAACCGGAGGCCCCCTATCCCCCATTGGATAAAATTGGGCCTCAGCACTCTGCACCTGGCCGCCCTAGTGCCACTAAGTGTGTAAAAAGAGTGCACCCTTGACCCTGTGGGACCCCTGAGTCTACCCCCAGAACCTCAACTCCCACTATCAAATACTTACCTTTAAACCGATAACACTATTTCCCTCCATAGGATAACATTGACTGTTTTTATTGGAAACGTTTCTAAGTGTGGAGTTTGAAAACCTAAAGAAATTCTTTAAAATTGCACTAACTAACAAAAACGATTTTACTTACCTGTTTACAGGAAATGTCCAAGAGTAGTATCCTGGTATAGTACTCTGAGTAAGAAAAGTAATCTCAAAAGTAACTTACCTGTAATTTTACTGAAACACCCATTCAAGTATATGTTCTGTATCTACAAAGTATAGCTTTTCTATGAAACCATACCGTAAGTCAAAACAAAGTGCATATACAATTACAATCCAAACTGTATTACAACTGTATATTTACTGAAGAGTACTTATAACTTACCTGTGGCAGGCTTGCTTTGTTCTAGAAAATAAAATAACTAAAAGAATATTTTTATACAAAAACAATTGGTCTGAAGTTCAGTCTTTGAGTGTGTGAATTCATTTGCTGACTGAGTGTGTATAACAAATGCTTAACACTGTCCTCTGATTCTGCCTTACTGCTCGACTACACTATCACAAATAAAGAATGAGGTACTTTCTAACTTTACCTCTGCCTACCTTTGGGGTTCCACTGGACTCTTTGCACACTATGCCTCACTTTGGTATAGCCAGCTTCCTTTTTTTTTTTTTTTTTTTTGAATATTTTTATTGATCATTGCAAGAGACACATACATAGGAAATATAAGAAGAAAGACATAAGAAATTCATAAAGCGTTAAGACCTTATACAATAGTCAATAATACAGAGGAACATATGTAAAAAAGAAAAAAAAAAAAAGAAAAATAAACAAATAAATGAATATGTAGTGATTTTAGCCAGCATCAACCAAACAATAATGTTATGAAAAAAGTCTCCAAATTTTCTCTTTTTTCCTTAAAGATTTAGGTCCCCTTAGTTTTGCTAGTGAAAATTCCATCAGCTGTATCTCCTTACTTAAAGCCCACCATTCCGATATATGCGGGGGATGAGGAGAGATCCATGCCCTAGCTATGACCAGTCGTGCACAGGCAATTAAGATAGTGATGAGGTCTTTAGATATGTTACTTGTATCCTGCAAATCGAGTAAGACCAACTGTGCAGTGAGTTTCGGGCTGATTATTTGTTTAAAGGAGAGTATGTCTTCTATTTTCCCCCAGAATTCAGTCAAAGACGGGCATAAAAAAAACATATGAACTAAGTCGGCAGCGTGTAATTCACATTTAGGACACTTCGTACGGCTACTAACATCATTGTTGCCTGCCCAGCTAGATATTCTCTGCGGCGTGTAGTAGAGTTGACAAATAGTTCTATAGTGCTGTAGTCTTAAGCTGGAGGACTGGACAGCCTGATTGATTCGGCGTAATGAACCCGAAATTTGGTTTGGTGTTATATTTATACCCATCCTATTGGTCCATTTTATAGCGAGTTTGTTACAGTCGTCCGTTTTTAGATTTATTAGACATGCGTACCCTTCGCTAATAATTGATTTAGTTTTGTTAGAATACAGACAATTTAAAATTTCTGATTGGCTAGCATCTTTAATTTTCATTTTTCTGACTAAAAAGTCTTTCATTTGTATGTATTTAAAGTACATAGCATCGTCCAATTCATATATAGTTTTTAATAACGTGAAATCTAAAAAGCCCTCGTGTCCGAACAGGTCTCCTAATGTACGAACCCCACATCTAGCCCAGAAGATACCTGCCCCATCAGAGAAGATTCCGGGAAGGCCTGGGTTGTCCCATAAAGGTAAATTTGAATGAAAGAAAGAGAATTTCCCACAATTCATAATAGTGTTCCAAATGGCGATAATTTCTCTAGCAGTCTTAAATTTAACCCGTTTGAAAAAATTGGGATCATGGACCCTTAATAAAAAAAGGCTACTATCAGAGCCTAACATGAACTCATAATAAAAAGGTTGAGGTAGTTTAGTGGTTAGCAAGCTTCGGATACGAGAGAAAAAAGTAGCGAAAAAATATAGTTTAAAGTCAGGGAGCTTCAGTCCACCTTTCTCAGTGGAAAGTTTCAATAATTGAATAGATCTACGGGCTTTCTTATAGCCCCATATGTAGCTACTGCATAACCCATCGAGTCTTTTGAAAAAAGCACTGCTGAGTCGAAGGGGGATACATCTGAATAAGTAAAGAAATTTGGGGACAATTTTCATTTTAATAAGATTGATCCGGCCGACAAGACTCAATGGGATCTTGTGCCACTTTTTAAAAGACAGTGCTACTTCTTTCAAGAGTGGGTTGTAGTTGAGAGCGATTAAGTCTCCGAGATGAGCTGACATTTTTATTCCAAGATATGTAGCATTAGTACAGATGCCAGGTACTGGAATCAGTGTTTTATAGTTGGCTATAATTTGCGTCTTGTTTAAATTTAATTTATACCCCGAAACCTTCCCAAAATCTTCTGATTCTCTAGTGATCAAGGGTAGTGATTTAACTACATCGGTTGTAAAGATAGCAATATCATCCGCGTATGCGGTTATTTTTAAAGCATGTCTACCAAATTGAAAAGGACTAATATTAATTTGAGTAATAAGTGCATTTAAAAATGGTTCTAAAGAAAGAGCGAACAGCAGGGGTGAAAGAGGACACCCCTGCCGGGTTCCTCTTGCTATCTGAAATTTGGTAGAGTCCATGCCTGCATAGCTTATCTTAGCTGTAGGTTGGTCATACAGGGATCTGATCCAGCCAATGTAGTTATTTTGAAAACCGAATGCCCTAAGAACGGCCCAGAGATAATCCCACCCCACTCGGTCGAACGCTTTTTCCGCGTCGAGCATGATCATACCGAGTGGGGAGAGCTCCGTAGAAGCTACATCAAAGGCTGTGATTGCCATGTTGACGTGGGCCGTTGTGTCTCTCCCTGTGACAAACCCATGCTGTTGGATGTTAACCAGCTCTGGCATGTGGGGGGCTAGCCGAGTGGCCAGTATTTTGGCGAAGGCCTTAGCATCGGTGTTTATCAAAGAAATGGGCCTGTAGGACCCGCAATCATTGGCTGGTTTCTGTTTTTTTATGAAAAATACTATTTTAGCCTTATTCCATGAAGCTGGCGCTTTCCCTGTTTCCCTGATGGAATTAACAACTAAACTAAACAGGGGAGCTAATTCCTGTGAGCATATTTTGTATAGTTCGATTGGGATTAAGTCTTCCCCGGCGGCTTTACCAGACGGGAGGGAAGCTATTGCTGTTCTTATCTCCATAATAGAGATATCATCCTCCAATTGATTAAACCTTAAACCGTTATTTTGATTGGCTAGATGTCTATTAATGTAAGATAAGATAAGATCGCTAGAAGGGGAGTTCTCAGGTGTGTATAGCCTAGTGTAGTAGTTTACAAACTGATTTAGTATATCATCCGATTGAGTGTAACAAACCCCATTGTCATCTTTTATAGCTTTGATCATGGTCTTCGCTTTCTTGTCAGCAACTTTATATGCTAATAATTTTCCTATTTTGTCCCCACTTTCATACTGTGAGATATGATACTTATGCAGTTTCTGACTATGTCTTTCAATCAAAATCTTTTTAGTAGCAATCTTCAAATTAATCAAATCCATCTTTATCTGATCTACGTTAGGCGTTTCTTGCTGCAAAGCTTGTATTAGGTGATTTTCCAAGGCAATAAGATTAGAAGTCAGTGTTTTAGTCTCTTTCCGCCTTTCCGAGTTTATCCGTAAGATGTATTGTTGTACAAAGCCCCTAATGCTAGCTTTACAAGCGTCCCAAACGTGTATTACAGCCACAGAGTTTAAGTTAATCAGTACAAATTCAGTGATGTGTTGCTTAAGCTGGGCAGTAAAAAATGTATCTGAAAAGAGGTATCTCGGGAAAGTGAATTGTCTGAGCTCTTGTTTTTTTGTCAGTATATTAATTTCAATCAGTATGGGGTTGTGATCCGACGTCTCTCTGGGACAAAGCTCTATTGTGCAATTATTCGTGATTCTCTCTGTAGCCCAAGCCATATCAATTCGAGAGCACAATTTATGAGGTGCTGAATAATATGTAAAGCCGGCTACATTAGGGTGTATAGTACGCCAAACATCTTTCAAATTATGTATATGACTAAGTTCTAATATCGCTGATCTAACTTTACACATCCGTGTTAGTGCATGACGTCGGGTTGTATCTAAATGATAGTTCATCACACAATTGAAATCGCCCATAATGAGTAGTTCGCCTTCCCAATCTAATAATTCCATGGTTAATCTATCAAACTTAGTTGGATCATCAGTATTAGGACCGTAAACCACACAGAATACATATTTAAATTGCTCCAGTTCGGCTTGAATGATAGCCCATCTTCCCTTTAAGTCAGCCATTGTCTGTGTAATTGCTAAATTCAAATGTTTACGCTTCATTATAGCTACCCCCCGTATAGAAGCGCCCAAAGTTGAACAAGTAATAAGATCATACCCCAAGTGACCAAGCAGTTTTTTATCTTTTACACCAATATGAGTTTCTGTAAGCAACGCAAGGTGGGGTTTATACAAACAAAGCTCTTCCTGAACCAATCTACGTTTATTTTTACTGTTAAGGCCGGCTACATTCCAACTTAAGCATCTAAAGAAAAACATTTTCTAGAAAAAAAACGATAACACAATGGTATATATTCCTCTGTTTTTAAATCATTATATAAAATAATGACTGTATTTTGTCTTTGCTTCCAAATTAAGTCTCGAGCAATGATTATTTTTTCCCTCTTTTTTAACACCACCCAAACCAATTCCCCACCCACCCTCCCTAGTACAATTGGGGAGAACACCCCACTAACCTTACTGCCGCTGAAAGGGCAGCTCTTAAGAGCAGCAGCGGAGAGGCTACAACCAGTGCCCCTGCCACAAGAAGAAAAAGAAAAGAAGAAGAGAATAGAGGAGAGAGTGAAAAAAAGGAGGGAGAAAAGAGAAGAAAAAAAAAGAAGGAGAAAAGGGAGGGGGAGGAACAAAAAGAAAAGAGAAAAAAAATAAGTAAATAAATAATAATAATGTTTTATCAGAGTATCGCTATAAGGAACCAGTAATATAGTAAAGACCTAGCTTGTATCGTAGTTCAGCTGATATTCGATGCATCTAGTAGGGCGCACTTCCGTGCCCTCTGCTATATCCAATATACCTAGACATTGCTCCTCCCCCTCCCTCTCTCCCCCCCTTTGTGTATATTACTTAGTCATAGACCCGATCATAGGCTAAACTTAGAGAGTGCAGTCTCTGCTTCTTTCAAATCAGTAAAAACGTAAGATCGGCCGGCCTTAATAACTTTAAGACGAGCAGGCTCTTGTAAGTAGACCTCACAACCGATAGATTTAAAAGAATCAATCATCTGGCGGAGCTTCCACCTTCTATCCATCGTATTTTTGCTTAGATCAGATCTGACAAAAAAGGTTATGTTTTCAACCGTGACCGGGGTATTTGGTCTCGCTTTCAGTGAGACCGCCTGTCTCAGTAGGTAGTTCCCAAAATATATCAGAAGAGGACGTGGAAACTTGCTGGTCTTATCTCTTTGAAAGATAGGAAGCCTGTGAACTCTCTGTAGCTGCGAGTCCCAGTCACAGTCCGAAAGGTCTATAAAGGCTTTTTGAAACAGTTTGACAACATAGGCCCGAGGGTCTGAGCCTTCAGACCCCTCCGGAATACCAAAAAGTCATAGATTTTGCCGTCTTTGACGGTTTTTCATGTCCTCGAGCTTAATTTCAAGGTTTGAGATTTGTACTGCATGTTGGTTAGTAAGAGATTCAGTATGCATAGCGCCCTCCTCTACTTCAACAACTCTCTGTTTCAAATCCTCCATTTCTTGTGTGACACCCCCTAATTTACTGGAGACCTCCATCAAAGAATTCTGAAGCATGTTGTTGTCTTCTCTGAGCTGAAGAAAATGTTGAAGTGCTTCATGTTTATGATCAGTGAGTGTCTTTAAAATAAGGTCGAAAGAGGATGGAGCGTCTCCTATTTGTTTCGGGGGTATTCCTGACACGCTCGATACAGATACAGAGGAATCACAAGGGGCTAAGGACTCAGGCTCTAAGAAGGACCCAGTGAGAGGGGGCTGAGAAATCGTTTCGGCAGGTTTTGGGGCATCCACCACCGATTTAACGACTAATTCAGCAGTTGGCTCTCTCCGTATTGGTGCCAATTCTACCGGAACAAGAGTCGGGGAGTGCAAAGCACTCGTAGCGGTTTGGGCTCCTTCTTTTTGGTTGATATCTTCAATATTAGCACCAGATAAACGTAGAGCCATAGACTTGACTCCTCCCCTAGCCTGCATCCATTTGCGTAGGGGGCTTTCGTCTCTAATCAATTTAGCACGTAGATTGTCAGAAGAAATAGCAATATTGCTTTTCTTAAATCTATTTTTTGCTTTAGCTTTGCCCTTCTTGCGACCCAAAGTTTTGCCAGTGGCCGAAACGTCATTACTTATGTCTTCATAATTGTCAGGGTCGTCAGGTTCCTCTTCATTCTCAGCAATAGGGCTGCCTTCTACAGATTCAGTAGATTCTATAATTACTGTAGCTTCTACCCCTTCCAAATTTAAAGTGCCAGATTCCAGTGTGTTAATCATTTCAGAATGCAGCTCATGATCTCGTCGTAAGGACGTCAAGAGTACCTCATCGTTTGTCCCATTATTTTCAATTGAGGTAACACCACTTCCGGATTCGCCAACATTGAAGATATCCTTATCTCTTACTAATCCCAGATCGCTCTTTCTCCTCTCACCAACAGCCAGGCCACCCCCAGTGTCTGTCAGACCATTCTTTTCCCCTGCAGCGACACTCTCTACTGAGACTGCAGAGTTAGTATCATTATTATCATTATTGCAGAGAAAGGCTTTATCAGAAACAAGATTGCAGTCCCTCGAGGCAGATTGGCTAATGGGGTCTGGACTAGAAATTGTGCCGGTAAAGAGTGGAGCACGGAGTAGGGGCTTACCCGCTTGCTGCGTTGTCTTTCCAGCAGTAGTTGAAAGAGTGTTAGTGACACTCTTAGGAGTCGATGTTTGTGCCACTGTTTCAGTATTCGCTCCCTTTCCAGCGCGAGTAACTCTCGCCGTGATCTTTGGCCCCATCTTCATCTGAGGCGCGTATCCTGACTGCAATGGGTTAAGCAAGTCAGAGCGTCTCGGCTGCGTCAGCCTCCTCGGCGTAGCTCCGTCCACAGGCGAAGTCGACAACGAAGCAAGAGCCGCCCAGCGGGCCAACGATCCGCGATGTAGCAGTGTGCCCGAGCTCCAGACACCCAGAGCGGACAAACGCCGCCTACACCAGCCGCCCAGGGAACGGAGCATCAGCCAGCCGCCGGACCGCAGCACAGCAGAAATTCAAGCTCCAGGCGCCCAGCGCGTACAAGCGCTGCCCTGCACCAGCTGCACAGAGCCGGCCGCAGCCTCGGATTTGTCACGCACAAGCTAAGTTTTCTCCTCTCCACTCAAAGACTTTCACTCTGTCATTGTTTTTAGCAGTTTCCAAAATACTTCAGCCGCTATTGGCATAACTCTCTCCTTCCATAACCCAGAAAGATTACAGCGGCAGGGAGACGGGAGACTCGTACAGCGCTACTGCTCCAAGGCGGCGTCAACCCGCCATCTTGATTCTCCCTGCCGTTTGCATCTTAAATAAAGAATGAGGTGCTTTCTAACTTTACCTCTGCCTACCTTTGGGGTTCCACTGGACTCTTTGCACACTATGCCTCACTTTGGTATAGCCAGCTTCCTACACTCATGTCTCACATTTATTTTTCTCTGAGGGAGGCCATGCTGTTTGTATCAAGGTCGTGCGGGTGAGCAGGGCATTCCTCACTTCTGCAGCAAGAGGGCTTTCTTACTTTAAATTCCAGTTGGGCCTAATACAAAGGCTGTTTTTAAGGGGCCATCAGCCAGCCTTTTGTTCAAATGTAATCCTGGCTGGGTGCTGTCTGCAGCTTAAAGCCTAGACACCAATGCAATGGGGGGGAAACAGATGCGCAGAGCTTCTTATCACTTCACAAGTATTTAAGAGAAACTAAGATTTGGGGGTAAGCTTTTGACTAGGTTCAATACCTGTTTATAAGAGATATTAAAGTTTTGTTAGAATGTCAGGTGTATCAGTCAGTAGGAGTATTAACATGAATAGCAATTTAATAGCACTTACTATTTTTTTAATTTAATTCGTTTATATCACTACTCATCCCAGTGTAGGGTGTCTGAGTGTCTTACATCACATGCACACATCACACATTGATATACAAATGTAGGAAGGTAGGATCCTTCTGCATGGCTACCCCCACTTCTTGCCTTGTGCTGTGATGGTTTCTGAATAGTCTGACTGTGATCCTGCTAATCAGGACCCCCAGTATCTCTGCTTTCTACCTTGAATTGTTATGTTTAGTACATAGGTACCTCCCAGATTGGATATTGAAGCACCCTTGTCAGATTCAAGTATATGGTACTAAGGTACCAAGGGCACAGGTACTCCAGAGGCCCCCCCATGGGCTGAAGCATGTATTATCCACCCATGGGAGACCATTCAAACTGTAACTACAGGCCTGCCTTTGCAGCCTGTCTAAGCTTATTGTAGTACCACTTACCCTTTTCAGTACCCTTACAATAACAACTGTTGACAAAAAACAATAAGGTTCTAAACATGTCTTGCAGTTTACATGCAGATCGCTGCTCACCAAGTTATATCAGAAGGATTGTAATGTATAAATTCCAAGTAATAAAAGGATCGTGTATCAAAAGTAGTAATCCACTTACCTGTCTACATAAAATAAAAATCTGTCTTCTACATGTTACACAATGTGCTTTGCACTAGAACCATTAACACTCTGCTACTCTAATGCGTCAAAAGTGTGACTTCACAAAACACAGACCTCTTCACCGAGTGCATTAACCACCAGAGTTATCTTACCATTATTATGATTCCCAGAGACTTATGGGGCACACAAACCTCTCTGCAGCATGTGCCTTAACCCCAAAGGGTATTTGAAAATGCAGCCTCTGCAACCAATTAAGCCAGATGTACTGCCTGGTTTCTCCATGTTGCCAATTTCTTGGTGGCACAGTCTTTACTGTATTAGTTGACTGTGAGACGGCTTTTGATGACTCCGCCCCTCATGACTCCACCTCCTTTTGATTGCCACACTTGTGTCCCCAATGCATGGGTTCCCGGAGTAAAGTTTTTCCAATTCCAGCACTGGGAGTGGGTGAAGGGTTAGGTGTGTGAAAAGGGGGTACTGTCTAGGTCAATGCTTCTAAGAATTTGGCACCTGACAGCGCTTTTTGATACCGAGCACCCCCACAATACCCATTTCGGTCTTATTTCAAAGCCACTGTTTTTTTTAATAAATCTCACTTAGCTGGGGGTGTAAGAAAAGATGGAGAAATAAACAGGTGCTCAAGTAAGGAATGGCCCACAGGTGGGGTTCCCTGGGGACAGGTGGTGACCCTGGGGATGTGTGGGGTGCGGATCCCATAATACAGTCATGGACCATCTTCTCTTCCTTCCAACACGTCACCACACTGCTACTGAACAGAGTCCCTATGACATCACGGATTACCATTTAACGCCACAGCTGCTTTCACAACGTCTGTGATAAGGCACAGAGTGATGGGGATGTTGGGAGAATCCCACACCTGAAAGACCCGAGAACTCCATCAGTGAACTGGTGTCAGAGCCAGCCCTGACAAGAAACGCTGCTACCAATAACTTTCAGAAATGTGTGTTGGTTGTTTATAGACTCATTACAGTTAAAGCAGTTCCCAAAAAACCTTTTGGAGTTATGCACAGTTATGAAAGGCGTGGGACCCAACTTCTGTAAGAGTATGTAAGTGACAACACCCGATTGTGTTAAGCAAAAGCAATGTTTCCAAAATGTAGATAAATAAAATAATCCTATGCTTTTGCTTGATTTGCAGTTTAATTTACTTCAGTCGTTGGTAGTAAAGGTCAATAATGAGTATTGCTGCCAAAAAAATACATGTGTGACAGCCTAAGTCAGCCCTGGTTTTTAACCAACAAAACGTTTACTTCTGGAACGAGTGGTTTTGACGTAAACATTATATGTATGGGAGTGAAAATCCCAGCATTCTAAGTGTTCTTGGAAATATAAAACATGTGTTGCTCTTTTATTGGACGGGATATCATTTTCTCTCTTTTTTTCTAAAACAGCCGCAATATATTTTTTACATTACATGTACTGAGCCCAACATATATTATGTACTTTCCAAACATTTTATTGCAGTGGTTACATGACATTTCTTTGGGTAGCTTCCTCGTGCCTTGGCTCTTTGGCCAAGCCACACTCTGGCTCGGTTCGGCCCGCAGACTCCCTGGTTTACCCACGCCCACCTTCCTCTGTTACGTTATTTAGGGAGCCCTCTACCCGTGAACAGTGGAGCTCTCTATGCTATCTTTGTCCCGCCCCTCCCGCATGTGTCCTTCCGCTGTCTCCGTGTGTACATTCATTCTGAGCCCCATGTCACTCACTGAAGGTTAAACCCCGGCCTGTTTCAACATGGCACGCGTTCCTGGACATACACACGGGGAGGTATTTAAAGCTGGTACGAGAACACAGTGGGGTAGTGTAATGATCACTGATCCTGCCTGTGTGTAAGCCGAGCATCAAAAACCAGTGTTGCATTCCTGGAAGGCGTGCCCGATAAAAGTGTAACACACAGGGGTGTAACAAAGGCCCCTGCGGCGCAGCGTGGTGGGGGGAGGCAACCCGTCATGGGGCCACCAACCCTTTGCTGGGGGCTCCTTCCAGCTCAAGGCCAATAAATATCTGTGAGATATGTGACATAAGGGGCCATCACGTTCTGGTGGGGGGGGGGGGGGGGCACATCATTTTGCATTATGCCACTGGTGACACAAAGTACACGGCAACCCAGGCTTGGGGAGAAACAACAAAAGAGTCAACAGTTCTGTGGGTCCGCAGGGTAAAGAACTCTTAATGGTGTTATAGAACTGAAACCTATAGGATTTGTGCCATTTAATTCTAGAATGTGTATGTGGTGGATGTGTGGTCGATCACCTGGTTCGACATCTGTAAAAAAGGGTAAAAAGAAGATCAAATGTATTCATGTACATCCAGTGTCCCCGGGCTCACCAACTCACAAAGGCGTTCCTCAACGTTATAATCCAAGCTATCCCTCATGGTTCTAAACGGGGCATACCAAGGCGGGAGGGAAAGGAAGGGGAGGGGACAGGTAAGGGGAGGTAAAGCAGAAGGAAAGATTTTAACACATCTCTCTTCTTAAGCAAGAGTGAAACATTAGAGAGCAAAACATACTAGAAAGAGTAGGCATACATAACAAGGATTCATAAAAGCCCCAAGCATGGATGAGTAATTGCTCACATGGTAATAACGGTAATTTGGTAGAGGCAGGAACAATAACATTTCAGTTGAGAGCATAAGAGTCTCAATATAGTCCTAAAGGGAAACAAATCATTTTTAGTGTATTACATAATGTTTTTGCCAAGTGGGAGGACAACTTTTCCTTTTCTCCTCCTAATCCCTTCTAGATTAGGACGGAGATGATCCTTGGGGTATGAGCCTAGGGGGACAGTCGACCAACCTATCCATGCTCCACATGCGGCCACTATCCAAAATTACTATATTCTTTTTCACTTGCTTGATCCTCTCTGTTTCATAGAACTTGTGAATTTGTTCTGACTGTTAATAGGTCTTTTGACAAGTACCCATTGCCCCACACTCGACTCCTGGTTCCTCACACCCCATGTATCATCATACCACTTCTTGTACTTGTCTTGGTGTAGAACCATTTTCTTTTGATGTTCCCCTGCTCCTTCTCCACTCCTATGTCATTAAATAACCATTTAGGGACCAGCTTAGTACCTGGTTTCCTCCCTCCCTGGATCTCGAAAGGAAATAATCCAATTACACTGTTAGGAGTGGTGTGGTAGGATCACAACATGCCTTTGACTGTCCGTGCCAGAGGGTTCCATCCCGCAATAGCTAACTGCAAAGATTCCTTCAACATTCTGTTGCAACGTTCCACTAACCCATTGGCTTTAGGGCAATATAGTGGAATTTCAACATGTTGAATTGACAAATCAGCAATGAATGTCTTCATTTCTTCAGAACAGAACTGACCTGCTTATCTGTGATGAGAGTATTGGGTATCCCTTCTGAGGTAAAAGTCTCTGACAGAAATGCTATTAAGCTTTTAGTATTGATGTTATTAGCACAGCTTAATGAAATCCAGTGAGGATAGTAATCAACTAAAAACAATAAATACGTGTTTTGTACACCCAAGGCATTGATGGGACCTACAATATCCTGTACCAATTTGTCCCACGGACAGGGAGGCACAGTAATGGGCTGAAGTGGAGTTTTATGCGCCCATTTGGACTTGTCACTCACACTGCCCGCATAGCAATCTCTAACTTTGTCTACACCATAGAGTCCA
The DNA here is from genome assembly GCF_964261635.1 of Lissotriton helveticus. NCBI lineage: Eukaryota > Metazoa > Chordata > Amphibia > Caudata > Salamandridae > Lissotriton > Lissotriton helveticus. The sequence continues at coordinate 1,224,055,983 of NC_136065.1, forward strand.
TGTAAGGAAACCAATAATTCGCCCTGACTCCCTTCTTGGTTAAGCTCCTTCCATGGTGGCCTTCATGGGCCAGGTCAACAATACATTCTCTTTGACCTAGTGGAGGTATCCATTTTCTGGACCTGAGAATAAGGTCACCATCCACCAATAACTCATTACTTAAGTTCCAAAAAGATTGCAACTCTGCAGGTAGGTTATTGCATTTCTGGGGCCAACCATTCACTACTTTCTCTTTCACAGCACCCAAAGTTGTATCTTTTATCATGTACTCAACCCATTTATCATATAATGGCTGGAACAGGTAAAGCTAAGATAGCATTAGCTTGATTGAAGGTATCCTCTTAGTCCTGTTGTATGGGCATCCTAGACAAATAGTCCGCTATCAGATTTTTCTCCCCAGGAACATATTTCATTTTGAAATGGAAACACTGCAACCCAAAAATCCATTTGAAAATGTGTGTGGTAGTCTTCTCTATCTCGTTTGCGAAAAAACTAAAATTAGCGGTCTATGCTCTGTTCTCAGGTGGAAGGGTAAGCCTCACAGGTAAAATTTAAAGTGGTTAATTACCCAAAAACAAGCCAAAGCATCTTTCTCCACAGTATAGTAGCTGAGGTTAGCATTTCTTAACGTCCTGATGGTGAATGCTATAATCCTCTCTGAACCATTCCCCATTTAGGAAAAGGTCACTCCTAAACCTTTGTGGCTAGCATCCATGGTTAGCACAGTTTTAGATTTCACATTAAAGTTTCCTATGCTGGAGGCTTTGATAATGGCTAGTTTAACAATTTCAAAAGATTCAATGTGTTTCTCTCTCTATTCAAAGTCAGTACCTTTCTATAATAATGCTCTCATGGGTTCTACTTGATAAAAAATGTTTCCACATATTTGGACATATATTCCGCCAACCCTAAAAATGATTGATTTCATCCCTGGCAGAGGGAATAGGGGAATTCTTTATCACCTCTACCAAATTAAGTTTAGGTTTGATTTCCTCATTGGATATGGTACGTCCCATGTATTCTACCGAGGTAACCCCAATTTTGCACTTATCTCTCTTGATCGTAAGTCCTGGCTTGTGTACAGAACAACCTGGTGATACGCCTGAGATAGGTCAAGCACACTAAATCATTTATCATCATATATGAGACTGAGCATTTAATTTAACCTTGCCAGGGGGTACCTGTCTGGGAACTCACAATGATAAGGGAAAGCCAATCTGTGCACTCAATCTCTCCTATGACCGCTTGTGCTACCAGTTTGTCCAATTCGTTTTTTAAAGGTGCCTTCATCATCAATGGAACTGGCCTAGTTTTGTGTATGACTGGTACAGCTGTGGGTTTCAATTTTATTTTGTGAGCAACATCTTTAAGTGAACCTAACTTCTCAGTGAACACACCTGGAAATTCATCACAGATCTATTTCCCTACTCCTTTTCTATCAAGAAGTAAAATGTGTTCATTATTGATAGGGTCCTGTTTCATGTCTAAGTCTTTCTGGTGATTCCACCCATACAAGCTTCAACCTTGTTTAGTGAGGTAAACCTTCCCTACTGTGTGTCTGTCTTTGGAAGATATCCTCACCTTGATCATGCTCTCCAACGGTAAAGGATCTCGCTTGAACCCCCCTGGTTTGATGCCAGCTGGTTCTAATGTGTAGTCCTTTCCCTGCATTCTTTCATGGAAGGTCTTACTGTCAATCAGTGTGCATGGTGAACATGAGTCAGCAAATACACTCATCTTTACACCATCCAACAATATGTCACATGTGGGATAATTGGTTTAAGCATCTGTTTCAAAAGATTTTACTTGAAAAATAAATCTTTTATTTTCCCCAATCTCATCATCATAATTTGGTATAATAACATTGACACTCTTATCACCTTCTATACAGGCTTTAGCAAAGTGACCCCTTTTGTTACATTTGCAACATATGACTCCTCATTTAGGACATCTAGGGCTATTAGCTAAATGTTTATTGCTCCCACACCTAAAACATTTTAGTTTCCTACTGGTTTTGCTGTTGTGTCGCAACTGTTCATTTTTTTATCTTACATACTTCTTCAACTTCCTTTAGGATGTTCACATACCCATTGTTTTTTTATGGGTAAGTGGTTAATTTCATCTCCTTTACACACAACGCTGTATGTTCAATGCTTTTTGCTACATTTATAGCTTCAGTTAGATTAGGATTTAACAATAACAGTTTTTCCTGTACCTTATGGTTGTTAGTACACTTAACCAATTGGTCTCTTATAGGGGAATCTGTAATCATGCCTAATTCACAGGTTGCAGAAAGTTCCTTAAGTACTGTTATATATGTGGCAACTTTTTCACTTTTTGCTTGAGACCTGTTAAAAATGAGTACTCTCCAATACCACATTAGTTGTTTCCTTAAAGGGACTCTCTAACTTTTCTAATGTGGTTTGATAAACATCTGTCCCCTCCTCATCTTCTTCTTCTTCCCCCCTCGCTTTCTCAGAGACATGTTTATTTATTGTATTCATTTATTTTATGCGTTTTTATATAGCGCGGACTTTACCTGAAGGTGTCAGAGCGCTTCACAAAAGGAAAACATCTGATACATGAGGAGAACATTACAAGTGTGACAATTGTGAGCAAACAAAATACAGGAGGTAGCAAACTGTGCATTACAGGAGGAAAAGTGACATGTGTACAGGTTACAAAAGCATACAAAGTACAAGTAGAGGTATAATACTGCAATATATGGCAGACACTCAAACACAAGAACGAACATTACGTAGTCAATGGTGGCACTTGTGCAAGTATCTAAAGCAAACAAAATTAAGAGGTAGCAAACAGTGAGGTACAAGAGAAAAATGACGTGTGCATGTTACAAAAGAGTACCAAACACAGGTAGAAGGATAATACTGCAATGAATGGCAGAACACACTGGGAAGGCACTTCCAAAGTCATGGAGAAAATGATTCTCCATAATGGAGGGTCTATTTCAGGGGGGCGTGGCTTGGCAGCCGATGGAGAAAGACGGGTGAGCGCTGAGCTCCGAGTCGGCCTCCCCTATTAATCCTGGCGATAATCATCCTGGCGGCCTTGAAGCCCTGATTTTGCCCGCATCTCCTCCCGCACGGCTGGGGGACTGATCGGAGGCGGTGGGCCCGGGTCCGCTGCTGTGTGGAACCCGCGCCGCGCCCGTGACCTGCTGGGCGGCGCCGGCCATTTTGCGGCCTGGACGACTGGCCGCATCCCCGGCCTCGAGTGATCAGGAGGCCGGCCCGCGGTTGCGACTGGCCAGCCGCCGGCCGCCGAGGGGATCGGAGTACCGGAATCATGGGCTCGCCGAGGGAGCGGAGCCTGGGCCATCTTGCTGCGGAGCATCTGAAAGGTGCAGCAGTGAGCCCCGCTAGCCACAAACCGCCAGCCAGCCACAAACAGTCGACATCAGCCCCGAGAGAAAGCGGTTTGCTCGGTTTGAGTCCTGAGAGTCAGGAACCGGGACCTTCAAGCCGGGAGCAGTGAGCCGTGATTACAGCGGACCCCCTGCGCGTCGCCGCGACTATCACCGCTCTGCTGCATGTCCGAGGACGGCTTGAGGAGGCTTGAGGAGGCGCGAGCAGGGGCGCTGGAAGTTCCTGGAGTCGACCCCTGCTCCTGCTCCTGCCTCCCCCCCTTCAGCTCCAATGCCTGGAAGGTGAGAGCAGCGTGCGTGCGTGCGAGCGGTGATACCGGCAACGCAATCAAGCAGCTAGCAGGGAGCTGCAGTCCAGGTGAGAGGTGTGGGGGAGCACCTTAGCCCGTGGCAGTGGCTACAGTGACAGGACTTGCTCCGGGTTTCCATGACCGCTGTGCCACCTGTGTGACCCTGGGCAAGTAGTAAGCAGCAGGAGCCTAACCAGACTAGACCCCAACGTGAGCTGATCCGCTGGTCCTTCCGGGCGGCCTCAGCCGGTGGCACCAGGCCAGCTGAGGGAACCCACAGAGCAGAGCAGAGCACCGCCGGGACTTGCAGAGGTGGAAGACGAAGGTTCAGCTAGCGGAAAGGAAAGGTGAACTGCTGCCCTGGCTCTTGACGCACGACCCAAGCCATCAGAGTCAGCAGCCCTACCAAAAAAATTGACGACCCCAACCGGAGAGAGTACATGCCTGAGGCCCCCTCGCAGTATCACAACTGTTGACAAGCAAGAGGCAGAGGCGCGGCCAAACCCTGCAAAGCCTGAGTAGAGACGGACCGGCGCTGGCCCCTGACTGCTTGCCAACAAAGGACCTTACTGCCACCGGAGGGCCTGGTGACTCAGCGCTGGGGACACTCGAGAGGACCGGTCACCTTGGGGCCCTGTTGGCGGCGGCAGCGGCGGGAGGCTGAGGCCCGGCCTGGGACCCTGCGGACGTGGCGGGAGCTGACTCCTGGACCTGCCCTTGCCGGGGGTGTTGCTCCCTGACCCCCGCGTGTTTGGAACCTTGGACGACTGCCCCCGACGCCATATCGGGCTGGCTGCACTCGTCGTCGCTTCTGGACTCGGAGGAGCGGCGCGCCCAGGGGGGCTCCTCGGGGTCGGCGGCCTGCGGAGTGAAGGGTGGTGACCAGGTGCCGCTAGGGAGTTGCTGGTCTTGGTGGCTAGCGGAACCGGCGGGTGTACAACGCGGAGAGTGACCCCAGGACTCGTGAGCTTGCGAGTTGGACTTGGAGGTGGACGCCAACCCTGCTACTGCGGAGTCGAGGCACGACTGTCACCATGGGGAAACGCCTAAAGCCTCCCCCGGAGGCTGCTGGAGGGGCGACGGATGACCAGGGCTCCACTCTGGACGTTGGTCCGGCGGCGGGTCTGCCGCAAAGCCAGCTGGAGCAGATCCTGAAGGCCATCGCCGACACCAGGGAGGCCCTACATCATGACATCGGGCAGGTGTCCACGAGCCTGGGCCTACTGCGTGCGGACCACGGCAAATTGGCAGATCGGGTCAAGCAGGCCGAGACCCGGATGGATGCACTGGAGCCCGCGACAAAAGCGGCGGACGCCCTGATGGGGGAGCTGCAGCAAAGGGTGCAGCTTCTGGAGCAGAGGGCGGAGGACGCTGAAGGGCGCAACCGCCGCAACAACATTCGCGTGGTGGGCCTGCCGGAGAAGATTGAAGGGACGGACATGCTGAACTATCTGGAGGCCTGGCTGCGAGACGTGGTTGTCCCAGAGGGTCTGTCACCATTCTACACTCTAGAGCGCGCCCACCGTGTACCGGCTCGTCCCCCGGCCGAGGGTCGGTCTCCCCGCCGGTGGTGGCGCGATTGCTGCATTACAGGGATCGGGACCTCATTTTACAAAAGGCGGGTGCTCGGGGGCCCTATAAGGTGGACAACGCCCAGGTCTCCATATATCCGGACTACTCCTTGGAAGTCCAGAGACAACGCTCGACCTTTCTGGCGGTCAAGAAGGCTCTTCGGGAGGAGGGCGTCCGCTACTCCCTCCTGTTCCCAGCCCGCCTGCGGATCATGATGGATGGCAAAAATTCCTTCTACGATTCTCCTGACGACGTTTGGGACTGGCTGGAGTTATACAAGACCGGCACGGATGCGCATCACACTCCCGGGGAACAACGGAGAGCGCCACCGAGACCCAGGCGGAGTAGGAGGCCCAAGAAACGACCGCCGAACGTTCGGACACCTTCGATCTCACAAACTGAGCTGGAGCGCAGAGATGCCCTCCAGGCGGTCTCCACTATCTCCCAAACGAAGGGCCCCGCCTCGGTGGTGGAGTCGGGCTCCCGAGGAGGCACTGACGAGGGGACTTCGGAGGAGTCGGGAGCTGGGGACCCCATACCGCCCCGTGTCACACCTGGGACTGCTGATGGTTTGATGGACGAATGATGTTAATGCTCCCCTACAGTGGTATTGTATGAACTGATGTGTTCCTGCTCTGGGTTTGGGTTGGAAGCAGTGTAGCCCGGATGGGTCTGACAATGGTATTGGGCGGCTAACTCCTATAGTGGTTGCTGCTTTAATCGGGGTGGAGATGCGGGGCACATGGGGCACGTTGGGGAGACCTGACTAGGAGGAGTGTGCGGTTCAAGGTCTGTTGGAAGAGGCGACAGGCCACCCCCTCATATCTCACACCTATTGTGGGACTCTGGTAGTTGCCAGAGACTGTTCTTTTTGGGAGTTAATCATTTGGATGGGTTTCTACTGTTTGGGGCCTATTCTGGGGAGGGGTGGGACATGGGATTGTTGGGGGATGTCGGGGTTTTGGTTTTGGGGAGTAGCCAGTGTGCATGCGATACTTGCTTTCATTGGGACTGTATTCGTTATTCGGGATGGGGACCCTCCTTGAACTGAAGTGTGTGACCTGGAATGTGAGGGGTCTGAATTCCATGCTGAAACGTCATAAAGTCCGCAGGGGGGTGCAGGTTGCCTTTTTGCAGGAAACTCACATTGATCGAACTGAGGGGAGGGCTCTGCAGCGCAGATGGCGGGGACACATGTTTTACACTACCTACTCGGCCTTTGCAAGGGGGGCTTTGATTTGGGTGCGGGCGGGGATTCCCTTCCAGCCTTTGGTAACGGTGGTTGACCCTGAGGGGAGGTTTGTGGCTGTACAGGGCCGCCTAGATGGGAGGGACGTGACGCTCTGCAGCATCTACGCCCCAAATGTGGACCAGCCTGCCTTCTTTGCTCGATTGTCTGGGAAACTGGCAACTGTCCTGGCTGGCACGGTCCTGCTTGGGGGGGATTTTAACTCTGTACTGGACGTAGAACTAGATAGATCTCACCCACCTCTGGCGCAGGCGTCGGCTCACAGACTAGCGAAGAGTAGGAGAGAGTGGCAAAGTAGCTGGGGCCTGGTGGATGCATGGCGGACCCAACACCCCACGGAAAGGGACTTCTCCTTTTACTCCCCCCCGCACGATCTGCATGTTCACCTAGACAGCATTCTGTGTTCGTTGGACGCTCAGAGCCTGGTCCGCCACAGCGAATACTTGGCCAGGACGATATCCGACCATAACCCTTGCTTAGTGACGGTCCAGTGGATGAGGCGACGCCAAGCTATCCCGACGTGGCGGTTGAACCCACTAACAATGGAAGACCCGGCATTCAAGGCCGATGTGCGCAGTGGGGTGGAGGGCTACTTCGACGCTAATGTGGGCACAGCCTCCAGCAGGGCGTTAGAGTGGGACGCCTTTAAGGCGGTGATTCGGGGCGTCTGTATCTCGGCTACCGCGGGAGTCCGTAAGACCCTCCTGCAGGATGTAGAGCGCAGCGAGGGCCGCTTGCGCGAAGAGGAACGACGCAGTTACACGGACCCTGCGGCTCACGGAGCGGTCTCGGCGGCACGAGAGGTAGTGGCGACGACCATGGAAAAGTTGCGCTGCTTTGACTATAAGGAGTTTCTGGTCCGGGCTCACGCCGAGCGTGACAAAGTAGGCTCACTGTTGGCGTGGTTGGCCAACCCTGGGACCCGTGGCTCCCCGATAGTAGCGCTCGCCACCCCAGAGGGGCACATGGTTCATACGCAGTCGGACATTAACGACCAGTTCCTCCAATATTATACGCACCTTTATAAGAGCAGGATGCCGGACCCTCCGGTGGAGCTGGAGGAGTTCCTGTTGGCGGCGCAGTTACCCAAGCTCGACCCGGAGCATGCAAACCGCCTGGGCGGGGACATCTCCGTGGGGGAGATCAGAGTGGCCATCAAGCACATGGCCCGCCGCAAGACTCCTGGCACGGATGGGCTGCCGATCGAATTTTATGCGGCATATGCGGATGTGCTGGTTCCGAGATTGCAGGCGGTTTACTGTGAGGCCTGGGACTCGGGGTGCTTGCCGGCGTCTACTCGCGAGGCCTTGGTGATACCCTTACTGAAGCGGGAAGGAGACGCAAGCTGCCGTTCGGCGTACCGCCCGCTCTCCATGCTCACCACGGATTATAAGATCCTGAGCAAAGTCCTCGCGACGCGACTGCTGACCCACATGCGCACCTTGGTACATACTGACCAGGCGGGCTTTATTCCCCAACGCACCACTGCCACCTGTGTGCGCCGGTTGCTCCGGATCATGGGGGGAGAGGCCGCTGCTAGTCCGGGGGCTGCAGTCCTCTCGATTGACATCGAGAAGGCATTTGATAGCGTCGAGTGGCCGTACCTGCTCCGTGTGCTGGAGGCCTTTGGACTGGGCGAGCGCTTCGTGAAGTGGACTGCCTTGCTTTATGCCGCGGCCACGGCCCGTGTCAAAACAGGGGCCACCATCTCCGCCCCTTACGCGGTGGGTCGGGGAACCCGACAGGGGTGCTCTCTATCCCCCCTGTTATTTGCACTCGCTATTGAACCACTGGCGCATGACCGTCTGGGTCGAGCGTATGCAGGTCTACCGCTGAGAGCCGACACCCACTACATCTCTCTCTATGCGGATGATTGTTTGCTGTTTCTGGCGGACACGAACGATTCCCTGCGTGGTGCTGAACGACTGCTGTCGGATTTTGGTCAACTCTCGGGACTGAGAGTTAACTGGGGGAAATCATGCCTCTTCCCGCTGACCCCGGGGGCAGATGACATCCAACCGGAGGGCGCACTGCGGTGGGAACACCATTGCCTCCCCTATCTGAGCACTCACATCTACCACTCACCATTGGCCCTCTTAGATGGCAACATCAACAGAGCGATTCGGAACTTGCAGGGCTGCATGAGTTTCTGGCGGACGCTGCCGCTCTCGGTCGCGGGACGAGTCGCGTTGCTGAAAATGGTGGCACTTCCCCGATTGTTATATCTGTTTCGCACCCTGCCGATCTGGATCCCTGCATCAGTCTTCAACAGACTCCGCTCCCTAACATCTGGGTTCATCTGGGGGTCGGGTAGACAACGAGTTGCGCTGACCACGTTGATGCGCCCCAGGGCGGACAGGGGTCTCGCGGCCCCGGATTTTGAGTGGTACTACTTAGCGGCACAACTGCAGTGGCTCACCCAGGCGGTGGCTTTGGAGTTCCGAGGCCCAGTGGGAGTGGCGGGCAGACTGTTCCCGAGGCACATCATCTCCTTTATAATCTTGGGCCAGAAACTAGACCTCGCCCAGCTCACACTGGAGGAACGCACGATTCGCAGTTGCTGGCTTCGGTGCCACAAGCGTTTTGGTGCCGCTCCCCCCTATGCCCCTGAAATCCCGCTAGGGATGTGCACGGCCTTTCCGCACGGTGGCGACTGGTCAGCACTGGCGATCTGGGAGGAGCTTGGCTTGCAGATGGTTGGCGATCTCTACAAGGATGGGTCACTGCTCACGTTTCAAGAACTGCGGGACACTTACGATCTGCCGAGGGGTGACTATCTGCTGCACGCTTCCTTAGTGGCTGGTATTCGCCGTCATTGGAAGAGTGGGCTCGCCGAACCGTCGACCTCGGAGTGCTGTCAATACATGGTAATGGCCGCTGGCACTTACAAGGCCGTCACGTGCCTTTACAGAAGGCTCTCGACTGCTGCCTTGCGACCCCTAGATGAGCTGCGAGCCAAGTGGGAAGGGGACATTGGGCGACCTATTCCTGTGACGACATGGCCACAGCTGCTGCGCCGGGCATGGAAGGGCACTAGGAACGCCAGGTTTCAACTGGTCCAGTTTTTTACCCTGCACCGTGCATACCTAACGCCAATTAAAATCTCGCAATATTTCGAGGGTGCATCCTCGCTGTGTCCTAGATGTAGGACGGCGAACGCGGACTTCGCTCACATGTTTTGGACCTGCATTTCGATGGCGGGTTACTGGGAGGCGGTGATGTCCTGCCTGAATGCTGTCACGGACCGGCAGATCGATCCCGACATAGGCACCTGCCTATTACTGTGGTTCCCTCACACTCCTCGTACTAGAATCACCAGTAAATTTTACGACTTGGGTTTGATATTAGCCAAACGTGAAATCACCATGCACTGGAAATCTACCCAAGGTCCCAGCTACTCGCGTTGGAGGACTACACTGGAGCGCTGGGCGAAGGCAGAGAGTACCTTGCGGCTGCGACAGGCCAGGAGCCTAGATAATGACAAGGCATTAGAGGCGGCTAGGGCGTGGGAGGCACTAGTTGAGGCGCTCCAGCAACCGGAGGGTGACCTGAGTGAGGATGAGGGAGGATCACCAGGCTGAGGACACTGGGTTCAGGGATACCTTGCACTCACCATGGCGCACACACTGCTTACGCCTGCACGAGAGGCAAAGAATCTAGGTGTATGGGTGGACAATAAACTGTCCTTTGACAGCCACGTAAAGAAGACTGTTGGTAAATGTTTTGGGGTAATGAAAACCCTCAACCGCACCCTCGACCTGTTACCCATTAACTCTAGGCGTACCATGACGCAGGCACTGATAACGTCCCGTATTGATTACGGAAACGTGCTGCTCATGGGGACATCAGTGAAAAACATAAAAAAGCTACAGGTTTTACAAAACTCGGCAGCTCGCCTGGTGCTAAGGCTTCCCCGCCGAGCTCCTTCACGCCCCTCCCTAGCAGCCCTCCACTGGCTACCGATCAGTAAGAGGATTGTCTTTAAAGCTATGCTTTGGTGCCACAAAATAATTCATCACAGAGCACCGGCATATATGTCTGATTTGGCGTCTGTATATGAACCTAACAGATCTCTTAGATCCAAAGGAATGGGTCTGCTCAAAACTACCTGCCCCAAAAAAGCTAAAATGGGAGGCAGATCATTCCGCACCTTAGCTGCCAAGCAATGGAACCGCCTGCCTCTAGATACCAGGTTGGAGAGCAATGAAATTATGTTCAGGAAGAAGTTGAAAACTTGCCTCTTTGCTGTGTGATTGGTTTTTCTCCGTTGCTGCACTTTCTCTCCACAGCGCGGGGACACGCCGAGAGGTGTTACCAAGCGCTCTACAAACTCCTTTAAACTAAACTAAACTAAACACCTACTAATAACAGATCTGAGGGTTCTGGTTCCCCATTGAAGGGCGTTACTTACCCTACCAAGGTTCCTATCCAGGAAAGGAATGTGATACCATGTAAATGATTGAGAGGGAGAAGTGTGACACACTGGCTGCGGGGGTGGGATAAGGGGTGGGATGATTCGGTTAGGGGACTGTTCTATATAAAAGGCGTCTTGTTGGCACTGTACTGATATATTGGACCATTGGCTAAAACCTTGAATGCTTATTTTCTTCATTGTACTGTACCTCTTGAACTCGACTGCCAATAAAAACTATTTTTGCAACAAAAAAAATGGAGGGTCTATTTCAGATAGCAGAGAGGGTGTGAATTACATTTGGAAGTGTCTTTGAAGGAGGAGAACTTTGAGGTCAGTTTTGAAGGCCTGGGAGGAGGTGGTGGTCCGGAGCTGCTTCGGAAGTGAGTTCCAGATTCTCACCGCGTTGCCTGAAAAGGATTGGGCTATCGATCTTTCCTTCTTGAAAGTGGGAGGTTCAAGCAGTACATTTTCCGCATTATGTTATGGTCTAGAGCCTCCAGAGAGTTTCAGTTTATTCGCCAGGTAGCAAGGAGAGGAGAAGTGCACGACTTTGTAGGTAATGTCCTCATAAACCTTCCTTCCCTGCACTCCCAGCTTATGTAACAAAATGTGCTGCTTACAGATAGATGAGGATTTTTTCCCCTCCAATGTCAACTAGATAAGATTTTTTTTTTAATTATCCATCTACGCCATGGCAACTCTGGTTCCCCTATATCATTCAAAAATGGAGGAGGCTGATTGATACTGACTGCAGCCATGGAACGTGGAACACTGGGCAACTTGGAGCAGGAAATGAGTAAAAATAAAATTGCAGAAGAGGGAAGGTTCTACCTCATATGTTTCACTTAACCATAAAATAAAATAGACTGAGAAACTTGTGAAAACTTAACTCCAATGAAAATCTGTATGAAAGATTCAAATATGATTTCTAAGTCAAGCTTCCAATACATGAGTAGCAAGCAATACACTGTAGATAGACTTTGCAAGATAACACAACATGTAAAGTAATATGTAAGCCTTGTAAGGTATATATCTCGCAACGCCGGTTCTCAACGTTCTAATCCAAGCTCTCCCTCAGGGTTCTAAACGGGGCATACCGTGGCAGGAGGGGAAGGAAGCGCAGGGGACAGGTAAGGGGAGGTAAAGCAGAGGGGAGAATTATAACGTCACCCTCAAATTATGAGATTTTGGTGTAAATTTCATTTCCACCCACTTGACAAACTGTAACTGTGATGCGTTCTTTCTGTTTTTCCCTATTTTTTTGAAGATAGGCAATTCACTTCTGGTGCCATTTCTTTTTCACACCCTATGTATCACAAAATGTAAACATTTTCACCCCAGATTCCAGTAAACGTCATAGAGTCAGCAGAGTCTGTGGAGAGTAGGAGAGTTCTGCGACATCATAGCAGTACTCTTGTGTGATAACAGTACTGTTGCGGTTTGCCACTGACGAATTCACTTACAAAAGTTCTCTGTACGCAGTAGCATAGCCACTGTGTCATGGGGCATATTGCAAATAAGGAAATGAGCCCCCTGGATGGCTCTTGAATTATATAACACAACAAACATTAGGGTTTAGTGGGCTCCTCAAGCCTCTGGGCTGTGTTGACACTCCACCTGCTGCTCCAATGGATGCTATGCCCCTTCCTGTATGGTCAAAGGTCACACTTTGAATGTGTACTGTATTGTATACCCCAGCACTAAAGGGGCAGCTCCTTCATACTCTCTTGTTTTCACTAGAGTGGTATTCTGATAAGCACAGTCTACTAGGCAATAGGTACAGAATGTGTACGCTTCGTACATCCAGAAATTACGCAAGTACAGCCAATGATGATGTAGACCACTGTTGGGTGGGAGGCCACTGGGAAAGTCAAAGGTGTGTTGTTGTGAAACAAAACATTGAGTTCCATGGCGTATTTTATAACTTTGACACTGAATTTAACTGTAGGGATGTTCCAGTGATGTTATATGTTTAATTACAGTCAGACTATCCTGTTTTGTGTTTATACCTATAATAGCTTATAAAATCCCACCAAATGGGAAATAGCCCTCATCAGCGTAAACATATATACACCTGCACAATCTCAAATTTAAATTCCATTAAAAGGAAGGAAAGTGAGAGAGAGTGAGTAATTTTTTAGGTCTCGCTTGACGAAAGCAACGCATGCGCTGCATTCGCCATTGCAAAATACCTTTTGGAATTGATTCTGCCGAGGGCTTTCATGCACGCGTCTGAATGGACAAACATGGCTGCTCTCGCCATTTGTCCATAGCAAACAGAATGCGCTGTCAGACTGTGGACAGTCCAACGCCATCTTGCGATGCTTTTGTTGTCATAGCAACGAAAATGCTGCTTCCTGTATGCAGCTTGTTTGTTTTACAATCGCAATCGCTTTCACTTTCGCAAACGCTTTCACTATCGTTATATGTAAGCTGCACTTGGGCACTCTCACCCCGGAGTTTGTAGAGCACTTTGAACCCATCTCACCTCGTAGATCACGTTAGGCAGTATTTTTAGTACCGACTGCACGCTGCTCTTGGGCGCTCTCATCTCGGTTCTTCTGCTTTACTAGAAACGCGCTCCACAGCGCAGATCGCGATAGGCAGATATATATTTGTTCACACATCATGCGGCCCATGGGCGTTGTCACCCCGGCCCTTGCTGTCACTAGGGACAAACGTTACTGTGCTCACTGCCAACACCGCTTGTTTTAATGTAGATCATTGAAGGCAGATACTTTGTAAATACACACATGCTACTCTTAGGTGCTTTCACCCCGTCTCTTGTTTTTAATATAACACGCCGGTCCCCCCCTCCCGCCCCCCACTTTGGGCTAACATGGGCTAATCGCATCCCCTATACCCCTTTAAATCACTTTTAGCATGCGAACCATGTATATTTCTCTGTAGTTTTTTAACCGCACGCAATAGCCGGATTTTAAATCTTTGATATATGTTACTGGTAATCGAACTCACTTTCACCAGTCCTCACCCTGTGTCTTCTGACTTTTTGGGAATGTGCCGCACACGACTAGGGTCACACGGGCACGCGACATCTATACTATCTTTATGGCCATGCCCAAAACGCGCACGAAACGCACTCACAACACAGTTCTCGGATCACTATGATCAGCCGCGCTTGAGAATTTGGGGCATCACCGGCTCAAATGAGAGGTCCTGGGTGCAATTGTTCACTTGCAAATTGTATGCAAATTGTATGAATAAGTGGCAAATCACTTTTATATCCTTTCCCTCAAATTGTTAATTTGTGTAACGTAAATAAGTAAAAAAAGTTGTGCACATGTCTACCCTTCTTCCCATCACACCTTAGTTCCACAACATTGCAACTGCGCAAAATTCCTCATTCTGAAAGTATTAAAGTAAAAAAAAAATGACATGACTCTCTCCGTGGTGCAACTGAATTGATGCAAGTGGATCAGCTTTTCAGACACCTTGTACCTTTTATGAGTTGTATAGATATATGCTCTGATGTAGATTATTAATTTCTGCCTCCATTTCCCAAAAGGAGCCATGCCAAGCAATTGCACATTATCTTTTTTGGATGAAGATGGCGTTGTGAACTGCAAAAATAGTATTAATATAGCTCTTCAATCCCTGGTGGAACAGCCCGCAGGATAATGTGCTGCATGGCTGAACACTTATAAGGTCCCAAAGGCGAGACCTATCGGCTGTGCCAATGCTTGTCTATCTATCTTTCTTTCTTACTTTCTTTGTTTCTGAAGGGGCCAGCACAATGTAACTTTGGTATACAAGTGGGTAAGCTCTGATTTCAAAAGATTTGGAACACTGACAAAACACCACTGAGATCTACAAAGGAATAAAACCTGAAAACAGTACAGCCTAATTACAGTGCATGCAGAGGGTCAGGTCACACTGCTACTCCCACTAAGCATTTACCAAAGAGAAATACTTGTGCTGTGTCCTCGAGTGTGTTTGTTACTGTCCTGTTATGTATGCTATGCTGCACAGAGCAGATGTGTTACAACGACGTGACAAATTTGTGTATCGGTGTGGCTGACCCTATTTTATTCACTGCTGAGATTGCACTTCGAATACATAATGAATGTACTGATTCATTTTATGATCTACATTATTCTAGCTCTCAGCGCTCGCATCATTAGTGATGAATCCCCAGAGTGGTTTGTTGCGGGAAACTTTCCTGTTCCTTTATCACCCCAGTGACCACTTTGTCGAATGAAATATTGTATTATGTTCAACGTTTCTTATTTTATTCCAATGAATTCGCATTGACACAGGAGGTGACACTGTTGGTCAATGTTGAATTTACAATGTATTCAATTGGTGTTGAACTGGATAAGACAGTCCAGGAAGTGTAAAAAGGTGCTTTTGTGTAAGCATCACTCGAAATAGCTTAATATAAAAAACAAATTTACCTTAAAATTGTTGCTGGGCCAAATGAAATACATACCATGATGTATATATCCAGCTTTTCACCCGCCCAGGTCGCTTTGTTTGGTAAGCTAGTGAGGTATCTGAGCGCCTTTAGCTCACACTCCTTCAGCCACCATACTTCTAAGCACCACGTCCCATAGCACCATCACTGAACCCTCTGTGGCCATAACACAGGATACGGAAACCCTTCCACACAGGTTCAACACCCAGACAAAAGTCTTCCAACCACACACTCTACATGGTGTAGCATACTGCCCATGTAGGCAAGCGCTTTAGTGACCCACGTAGGGATAGTTAGCGCTATATAACGCTGCAGTACTACTGCTTCTTCAGTTTTTATGACCTTATTACGTTTCTGGCAGTGCCGGGGAATGGGTGAAGATTTTAAAATTTCACAATGGTGCAGAAGCGAGATATTAAAGAGTGAGCTAACATGGGCAAAAGGCATAAGAGCTATCATTAGTAAAGTGTGTGGCAAACTGAGGGTTAAGTTGTGCCGCCAGACCCTCCAAATTGAGATAGAATTTAGGGCCCGGGGAAATGAGATTTCCCGAGCACAGGACCTCTTACAGAAAAGTTATGTAGGTTTTATGGCCACTGCATGGCAAAACGAACAACAGTTCGCTACATTGCTAGGTTACCATGCCGCTGGTTAAGAAGGGAAATATTAAGGTTAAGAATTGGGGTGAACCCTTGCTACGTCAATAGCACAGTAAAATGACTTATGATTGATAATAAGGGTAAGTGTGGCTGCACCTTGGGAACAACTTGTGACATTTTGCATATATTACTAGATTGTCTGAAGGTTGTAGATATACCAAAATAACTTTTGTGCCCGATTTTTAAAAAGTACGATGTAATAACTAGAGGCCAGGCAATAAACCTTTTAACGGAAATGAGTACCTTGGACATAGCCTGTGCCACAGGGAAGTTTATTCAAAAAGTTAAAGAATTCCTCAAAAGTGAATATAGCTGAAAGATTGTTTTATAGTTTTAGGTGATCTGTGTATATGTATTGTGGAAAGGACAATTGAGTGTTTTTTACTTGAAATTTTTATAATGTTTTAAGAATGGTGATTTTATAATTTGTATTAATGTAGTTTTAAATACGTTTAAAGACCATTGGTCTAAATAAAGTTGCTTTGAACTTGAGTTGACTACTGCTTCTATACACTAAGCCATACGTGTGAACCCTGGCAACGACGTCGCCTTTCACTATCCGAAATCTCGTCGTCCCCCCTCCCCCCCTCCCTGCCCGCCCTGGTGAGCAGCGAGTTGCCTAACACCTACCTCTGTCCACCACCTCCTTCCCTCCTCCAAGTGAGGGTGCCCCCGCGCCCCCCATGTGGCTTGCTGCCACCATCATCGAAGCGCCTCTCCCTCCGCGTGCAGCGCCTCCTCCCCCGCCCCTCCGTCCGAGGCGCTGGGCTCAGGTTCCTCACACCTCACTGCCAAGTAGCCTTGAGTTCGCTGGCGCGAGCCAGGTCACATTTATAGAAACCTCGGCATGTGACGTCCGCTCACTACGCCCCCTGGGGGGAGGTGGGCAGCAGACCCGAGCACAGAGCGCCAGCCGCCACACGGGTCTCACCGAGCCCGGGAGGCCTCTCGTCCGCAGGCCGCGGCGGCGGCGGCGAATGTGGACACTGCGCACTCACGGGCCGCACCTTTGATCTTGTGCACCTTGGCAGCATCATGGATACTTTCAGAAAACTTTTTTAACTTAAAAACTTGGAGTCTTTCAGGGCGGACAGGTAAGGCGCGCTGCAGTGTATGGCCGGAGCTCCAGTACTTTGCGCTGGAAGGCTTGCGTCGACAGTGAAAGGGCTTATTGTTGGATATATATATATATATATATAAAATCGCCCTGCTGGCATAATCGTTTCTGAAATGTGGTTGCACCGGCTACAGCCTGCTCCCACGAGAGTGACGCTTCTGAAAAGGGGGGCACAGGGTACCCACGGCCTGCTCCCACGGGAGTGAGGGGCTCGGAGGTGGGGGCGTCTCGCTTTCAGCGCCTCACCAGTGTAGAATAAGGTATCTCGAACTCTGCCTCAGGTTTCATCCGTGCAGCGCAGAGGGAGAGGCCGCCGCCGCCGCAGACTCACAGGTCGCACCCGATGAGTTTACAAGCAGAGCCGGATAGACAGAGGGAGGTGCCCTAGCCAGACCCAATAATGAATCTTTCTAAGTGCATGTTTTAAAACGAGCACTTTTAATAAATGCCTCGAGATGCAGGGATATAATCTGATGCAGTAATATTATATGGATCCACATGTGAAAGAAATACACTTTTTGAAGTGATTGAATCTGAATATCACAGAGGACAAGGCTGGGTGTACACACTGACGCCACAGTGAGAGATTACAGGTGGAAGCAGTGTCTCACAGGATGATGCTGGCAGGAGAGACTGGCACCACAGAGAGAGGCCACAGGCACACTCGGATATCACACTCGATGGGTCAGCAGCAGAGGTGGATGCTGCAGGCACAGTCCGACCTCACAGTGGGTGAGGCAGTAGGCAGGGAGGACATTACACATGGTGAGGATGCAGGGAAGGTTTGACCTCACAGAATATGATTGACCTTAAGCAGAGTCTTACATCACACATGGTGACTGAGGACGGACGTATGGTCTGACATCACAGAAGGTGTGCTATCTCAAGTAGAGGTCTATTTCACAGAGGGTGGGGCCACAGGTATGATCTTACATCATAGAGGGGGAGGCCACGAGCAAAGTCTTAGATCACAGATGAGGTCAAAGGTGTGATCTGCGGGTGAAGGTATAGACATCACTGTGGCGGGTACAGCAGGCAAACCCAGAAGTAAAAGAGAGGCATACTATCTCAGAGGTCAGAAACCACAGAAACTAAGGCTATTGTGTTATCATCGTTCCTTTAGGCCTCGGTTACTACCTGATATTCCCACTTACCACTAAACCTTATATAATACCTGATGTGTGCATGTGTAAGTGTATCTGCATAAATATTCAATGTCATGTTCTCTGCGATCATGATATTCGTAACCGAAGAGCTGTGATCTCATTACTGACTCTAATCAGTGTTAAGCAGTTCCAGCATCAACATTTTAACAAGTTGTTAAGGACCTTGGTGAAAATGCAGCAAGACTCTGGCTAGGGTGACCAACTGGCATGAGTGCAAATTCAGGACGGTAAGTGTAACAATTCAGGACAAGGGTTCAAAATTCAGGACAAAACTTTGGGACAAAAGGCAAGCTTTACAGACAGAGGAAGTTGCACGATAGTATAAAAGTGTGTAAATAGACAACCACTTAAGTACAAGTCAAAAAAAGATTATATTAAGTTGAGACAATAGTGCACTTCCAGGTTTTTAGGTCTCGCCTGTCGATGCGCATGCGCATCGAGCAAGCGAGACTATAGGGGCTCATCGACTCTTTATCTAACTTGCAAGGAATCGTGGCGATTCCTTGCAGTGCCCGTGACTTTTAAGCTCAATGCGCATGTGCATTGAGCTTAAAAGCGCGTGCACAGCCGCCCGCATTCCTCCGACACCTTTGAAGTGAAGCTTAGCTTCACTTCAAAGGCCCGGCTTCTTCACACCCACATGCCGCTCTGCCCCGCTCCGCCCCCTCCCCTGAGTCATCCTGCCTGCCCAGACTTCTCCTCCCCCCTACTTACATCCCGCTTTCACTTGTTCTATTCTAACTGGTCAGCATGTTCTTTCACAAGCGTGTTCTTCCCTGCGTATTTCTGTCCGTGGGGCTACAGAATGCCAAACATCGGAGGTTTATAGCCTTTACTAGTTTCTCTTAACTTCTTCCCACACACTTCTGCCTTTCGTCCTGCCTAAGCCGCTCACACTTTTACCC
This sequence comes from Lissotriton helveticus, assembly GCF_964261635.1. NCBI lineage: Eukaryota > Metazoa > Chordata > Amphibia > Caudata > Salamandridae > Lissotriton > Lissotriton helveticus. Next base: position 1,224,075,175 of record NC_136065.1, read on the forward strand.
TGCCTCCCCCACCGCCCATCACAACATTTTTGCAGGTCTCCCCCTTTCACCACTGTCAGCCATGCACTACCGCTCCACCCTGGCTCTGTCTACTCAACCACACTTCTTTCGACCACTGGACCGTTCCACTCCTCCTCCCACCCCTTAACACTTTCCAACCGCTCATTCCTCCCCAAGTAGTCACTCCTCTGCTTTTCATCCCTCAATTTGTGTACTCACCCATCGGCCCTCCGCTCCCTCCCGCAGTCCCCCATCCACCTATCGCTCTCACCTCTGCACCCGCCTCTCTCACTTTTCTTAACTGCTTCTCCTAATCCGCTCGCATCCTCTCTCTCCATTCTACCCGTCAATCACCCCGACCGGGACTCTCGCCGGTTTATCCGTCAGTCCCTCACCTATCCACTGATCCTTCACCCATCAACCCTTACCCTTCCTTTACGGTGCCTATTACTACCCCAAACATCTCTTCTCCATCCGCTTGTTTCTTTCTCACCTCATCCACCTCAACCTCCGCACTGTCCCAATCTGAACTCCTCGCCCACTGCTCTTTATTTCTCTCACTCATCCGTCCGGTTCCTTTCCCTCTCCTGTCACCTCACACTATTGTTTCTTTCTTAACTCTGCGCCCTGTACCCCGACCTCAGCCTCTGCACCCGGCTCCTATATGTCACATCCACCTCACTATTGTCTTCCTCTCATCTTTGCACCCTCTTCTCATCACTCACCCTCCACCCATCTCTCACTTTTACCCTCTCCCATCTCTCATCACCTCCAACCTCTTCTCACCCCTCCACCCTGGTCCCACCTCAAACCCTCCACTTTGTTTCCATCACTCCCCCTTGCCCCCTCCCCCTGTTCCTATCTCTCACCCACCATGATTATGCTTGTCTCTTACTCCCGCTCCACTGTTTTTCTTCACCTACTGTTCGAGTCCCTCCCCAACTATTGTTTTCTCTTCTTTCGCCCCTCTCCCATCTCTCACCCTCCCTAGTTCACTTAGCCCCGGATAGGTGTTGTCTCAGTATGCCGACTTGCTCAGCAGATCAGTTCTCCCTGCTGGGTCTGACCCCCTGGCACCAGGCCACATTCAGCTTGGGTACTTTTGTCTTTCAGGTGCTCCCTCGGACCCACCAAACACCTCTTCCTGGGTTTCAACACCAGATCTGACAGCCATCCCTCCTCCCTGTTCCGATACCCAAACAGTCAAGAACTGACTTGTAAAGGACATGTGCGTGCCCGAAATCACTACGTTTTTTTCGATTCTGCATCCCTGGATAAACAAGAACTCATTATTCACACATCCATGCTTTACACAGCATATATGTAAAAACAGCTTGTGTACTTTTACACAATGTCGCACAGATTTCCTTCGCGGAAATGTGCCCTGACTTGTGGTACTACCAGCAGAGCAGTAACCAGGGTGCCAGGGGCCCGAATGCAAGAAAGGAGAATGCACCACACCATCTCTCCATGTCCTGATTTGGTAACAAAAATCAGCAATAAGTAGGGGGGACGGGCCCTTTAAACTGCTGAGCCCCGGTGTCACTGCACCTGCTTCACTCCTGATAGATATGCCTCTGGGTAATGCGCCCAGTGCATATTGCGATCCCACGTGAAAGAGATTGCGGAACAAATTGCTAAGTCTGTAAACATACACAGTGAAAGGGAGTTATTTACAAAAGGTTTCGCTGGGGCTTAGTCTCGTCATTGGCTGTCTCCTGCTGCTAACCGTGCCCCTTTTCCTTGTTGGCAATTCTAAATGCACTAACTCTAATGCTGCGAGACCTATTGCATTTCCAATGCTTGTTTGGTATGTGCGCAGCTTTGAGCAACTGTGCAGGTCTTGGGGTATTTCATATGATAATAATCTATTTATATGGTTACCGCACTGGGTTGTCCAGTCTGATATTTTGCTTACAACTCCTGGTCCTACGCAGGCATGTTTGGTGAGAGAAGCGGTCAGGAAAATCTGCTCGGACAGACTTTGTTACCAGCATCTCATATCTGCGTGCCATTGTGAGATGTAAAGCAGCATGAATAGGTGAACTAAAGGGAGGATTGCTGTGATGAACCCACTACAGGAAACGCATTACAGGTGTTTCAGCAAGAGGAACTTAAAATATGGAATCTGACTCTGCTTAAGGGGGCTTTGCAGAGAGTTGCACTAGCTGACGGAAGTCACAAAAGTGCTTTTCCCTGCAACTTTCTTAAAGAAGGCGCTGTCGACATATTATCACATAGTTTATTTTTGACGTCTTGCCCATTGCTACAAACACAATATACATCTCAAGCACAGCTCATGGCACTATGAGGCTCTCTCTAAAACTTCACATTTCACCTAAAACTTCACACCTAAAACAAAACATGCAAACATTTACAATTACGAGTGTAACATTCAGGTACCAGTTGGGTGTGACTCAAAATGTCATATGCATGATGTATAGATCCCACACGTAAGCACACAGCAAATACAGAATAGGAACACATAAGAAAGGGAGTAGCCAGAAGTTGTAAATACCTCCCACTTTGAAATAAAGCTCTTACGGCACCAAGAAAGCAAAGTAAGTCATCACAACCCTCCCCAGAAGAGATCTCTTGTCCAAGGATCTAGCCATTCATCCTTTCATCAGACCCCTGATATCCACCATTTTAAATGTACATTCTGTCATCTATTAATTCTTTCATCCATCATTCAGTCTTTATTCTGTCCTTCCGTCTTTGTGCCCATCGATATCAAACCTTTTCAACCATTTGCAAACCTATCCATCATCTATCCTTCCATCCATCTTTTCACACATTCGTCCCTCCATCCACCCTTTCACTCATCCATCCATTCACCCTTTCACCAAATCCATCCTTTCACTCATCCTTCAACTCTTCCACTCATCCATCCTTCCACCCATCCATCCATTTATTCATCCATCCATCCAGCCATTTACCCTTTCACCCAAGCCATCCTTTCACTCCTCCATCCACTCTTCTACACATCCATCCATTCACTCATTCATCCAACCATTTACCCTTTCACCCATCCAGTCATCCTTTCACTTTCTCATCCACCCACCCAGTCACTCTTCCGTCCACTCATTAAAACCTTTCACTCATCCATCCTTTCTTCAAGCTCTTCACCCTCCCTTTCACTCATGTGTGCATTCTTTCACTCATCCATCTTTACATTCTTCTTTTCACTCATCCATGCAGCTATTCGCCCATCCATTCAGGCCAACCATTCACCACTGCATTTACTCATCCATCCATCCATTCTCCCTTTCTCTCTCATTCCCCTTTCACTTAGCCACCCATCCTTCCATCCACCCTTCACCCACCCACACACTCATCCATTTATTCGTACGCTCATGAATCCATCCATTGACCCCATCACTCATCCATCCTTTCACACATCCATCCATCCTTTCTCTCATCCATCCTCCTTTTCAATCATCTATCCATCCTTTTGTCCATCTACCCTCCTTTTCACTCACTCATCCATCCTTATAACCACCCTTCACTCATGTATCCATCCTTTCACTTATCAATTCATCAATCCATCCATCATTTTTCTCAACCATCCACTCGCCCATCATCCATCCTTTCACTCATCCATCCATCCTTTCACTGATCCATCCACCCTTTTAACCATCCATCTACCCATACATCCATCTATATACCCCCATCCATCCTTCCACTCACTCATCCATCCATCCTCTCATTATCCATCCATTCTCCCTTTCACTCATTCATTCATCCTTTCACTAATCCATCCAGCCATTTACCAATTATTTCACTTACTCACCCACCTTTTCACATTAATTATGAGCTGAGACTTTGTCTACAGAGTTGCAGACAGAAGAGGCCCATCAAGAACTTCACCCCTGCTGTAGTTCCTAAAGCAAGATGTGTGGTGGGATGGGGGTTAACAGTTAATTATTAATCCAATATTCATTAAAAATGGCTATTACCTGCAGCTCAAGCCATTCTTATAACTTTGGTGGCCTAAAATATCCAAATTCTCACAGTTGTAGGAGTGTGATGTGTGGTAAATGCATTGTATTATCACCAGCAGCATGGCAGGGGCAATGTGGGGTGTAAGCTGCAGACGCCTCCTGAAGAGAGCACTGGCACTCATTTTTTTGTTTACAAATTGAGAACTTATGGGTTTCATTTACTTAAGGGTTTAAATGCGCTTTTAAAGCCTCAGTATCCTCATTTTCATAAGCAGGCCGAGTTCCGAAAGTGTGAGAGGGGCAGGAGAGCCTTCAAGCCCACTCACGGTCCTTTCAGAAGTGCAAATGCCTCTGTTTGTTTGTTTCCAAATGCTTCAAATGGGGGCCAGCAGCCCCACTCTCTGCTTAACTTTCTTTTTTCTTTTGCTCATTAACTACGCTGCATTTTTTTAGATTTGCAAAAGGTCTCTTGATAGTTTACACAGAAACGCTTTTTCGAATGTAGGCGTCACCTTATCACTTAATGTGCCATTAAAATTAACATTATTGCACACAGATTTGTATCAAACACCATCTATGCTTATGGAAAAGAAAACACATTTAGGCTTTGGTAGACTTTGAGATCCTGTGGGCAGCTTTGAACTCAGCAGGAATGACAGGCGATGTTAGCAGCCCAAACTGCCCTATTGTCATTCTGTATGTGGCTATCAGCCCCACACAGAATGACAATGGGCGGGTGGGGCTGCTCTTGCGCTGGTGCCTGGCGGCCCGGCCCCATCAGGGAGCTGAGGCCTCTCACAGGGAACAGCTCTGTTCCCTGCAAGGCCCAAATTACGGACAAAAGGCGTCCGTAAAAAGGATCCTCACGGACAACGGACGTGAGGTCCAATTTACGAACGGTCCGTGAAATTTACGGACGGTTGGTCACCCTAACTCTGGCGGCATTTGAGAGCCATTTCTGGCAGAAGAGGAGGTCTGTCTTGAGAAAGATGATGGCCCTCTGACTCTGGAGGACTAACGGCCTGATTACAAAGACCACCAAACCCGTGGCAGAGGTGCGATGGCGGTCGGAGACGGCTGCACCAGTGGTCCGACTGCTGTATTATAACTAAAGTGATCGAACCTACAGGGGACCGCTGCAAATGCCAGGGAACCACATTCCCTGCCCGCTGCAGCACCGCTAAGCATATTATGAGTTTTCCTCACTGGTAGGATTTTATGACGGTGTTCATGCCATGAAACACGAAATTCTGGTGGTGAGGAAACAAAGAGGGCCCTATAGGGCCCTCTGTTGTCTCTGGACCCTTGGGGGATTGCAGGGGGCACACCATGTGCCCACCTGTCTGCATGCACCCCCTTTCCTGCACGGCATGAGCTAAACAGACCATGCCATGCAGGAAAGGGCTTTGGCGTTCCCATTGCGATGCTATTTTCAAAGGCACCCCTGTGGGAACCCCAAAGACTTTCTGTCAGACAACGAGAAAACTCGTAATCTGGCAGGTGGCTGGTGGTCGAGTTTGGCAGTGCTGGAGCGGGACGGTGGCCTGCTGCCTGCTCCCACACCATCAAAATTGTAATCACGCCCTTAATTAGGACTGCCCACCCTCAAATCCACCAACTAGTGGTGTCAATTCAAGCTGTTGGCAGGTAGGAGCCCAGTAAAGAGGGTGGGAAGGTGGGCAGCTGTCAAGGACAAGTAACCACCTGGGAGCAGCTATAAACTAAAGTGATGTGTCGCTGTCTATGGTACTAAGCTTAAGGGTGATGTTATGGAGATTGTGTTAGAAGGACAGCCTTGTGGTGACAGTACTATTGAGAGAGGGGAAAATCGCCTTCTTTTAATACATTCAACAGTGACATAAGGAAAAGAGTTGGTGAGTGCCCAGTAGGATTTTTCAATTGACCTTGGGACAGGCTAGTTAGTCCATGCTATGGAGAGTCCTGTGTTCATTCCACATATTTTATGGCACCCAGCTCGGAGTGAACAGTGGACATGGTGTGGCTCCTGCTAGCACTGTGGTCAAGGTGATGGACAGGTATTGTAACAGTACGCAGCACCAGGCAAAGGGGGACTTTCCTCTCTGGGGGGAGTCAGTCCGTGCTGGAAGAGCTAGTTCTGGAGTTTGGGGAAATGGTAGTGCAGCTTGATTGTGAGAGCCTCGCCTCTGACTTGGATCGAGACCTGGGTATCGGAGCGGAGGCACTCTATATGTATACTATGACATCATGAAGAACAGTAGTAAACTGTCTGATTGGTCAAGTCTGGAGATGTTGGAGGAACAATACTCAATGTTTCCTGTGTAATTTAAAAATATGTAGAACTATCTTCAGCGACATTGGAGGTAGAAATAAGACAGTATTGTTTTAAACTATACTACATTACAAAACATGGGAAGTCAAAACATCACCTGCCTGGCATGTTTTTAATTGCGATTTTACAATATGACTTTCAGCTAATTAATTAGTAGGGTTATTTGGCGTTAATCGATTTCCTATTATTCGATGTGCTTCAGTTTAGAAATGTGCCTCGTTTCCCACTAATTGTGATGTTCTTAGATTGCGTAGCAATTTGTCTGTTATTGACATGGGCAATAAACAACTTATTAGTAAAACATGTGTTGGCTTAGTACGTTTCCATGCAAGTAGACTTCTGGTTTTTAAGAATTGTAGTTTTTTACGTTGAGCGTGGGCAGCACATGCGCTGCTCTGCGAGCCGTGCTGTATTAGAGTATGTACTTGAAGCCCTGCTCAATCTCTGCCCATATTTGTCATTGGCTTGTGTCATTGTCCTTCGTAAATGCTGGCTTCTGATTCGTTATTAGGCTTGTTAGTCCCTCCTTAGTACCGCCTTGTCTTCATTTCTAACCTCCCATGAGGACTGGCCCCTTTACTTCTGTTGCTACACGGTATGTCTTATATAGTCTGTAAGCATTGTTTTCTTTAATGAGTTTCTCTTACTGCAGGAGGGCAGGAGGGGCTCACGTGCGTAGTTGTGACCACCGCCTTGTTTATTTAACTTGTAGCAAACGGGGAGCTCTTCAGGGGCCATGGGAGAGAGAAAGGGGCAACTCAGTGATGCCTTCAAGCATTTGGAATGCAATAGGTCTCGCATTTGAGAAACTTTAAGCTATTGGCATTCCAAACGACAATGCCTTTTATTTATGTTTTAAAAACCAAAACATAAATAAAAGGCATTGTCATTTACAATGCTACTAGCCCAAACTCGCTTAAATGCAAGACCCATTGCCATGCTGATGCTTGTGTTATTATTATGGTGGGCTTATTGCTAAGTGCAGTAAGGCAGGTTGGGAAGTTTTTATAATTCACCTGTAGGTTGTTATGGGAGTAATGTATGACCGTTTACATTCAATTCCACATGGAGTCTAGTTAGCAGTGTGAGGAAAAAAGTGTAGTACCCATCTGAATGTGTTTTTGTGTAGGTACATGCTGCTTGTGTGTACTTAAGTGCCACAGTTCCGGGGTAAAGTACTACTCCATTACAAGAGATACAAGTGTAGTATACTTGTATATCTGTTGATGTGAACTGGGCAAAGAGCTGTAAAGGGTTTATGGGGTGTACCATCTAGTATATGAATCTGAAGAAGTGTACCCTGTCATGAGAAGTTGCATGGGGAGTATCCAGTAGTGTGCTAAGTTGCTATTGTGAGAAGTTGCATGGGAAAGTACCCCATGATGTGCTAAGTTGGGGAAGTTTAGCACCCTCTCGTGAGAAAATGCCTGGGGGAGTACCCCATGGGTGCGATGTTGGAGAAGAGAGGTACTGTGTCGCAAGGAGGATTATCGTATTGGGGGAAGTGAAATATCACATGTGGTTATAGGTGATAGCCACACGTTTTGCTTGAGTTATCATCCTGTACAAATGGAATATTTAGCAGGAGGCACAGTATGATTGTGATTGTGTTGTGGTGCATTTTATTCAGATATACTTAATGGAGCTGGTCAGTATTGTGTTTGAATGGTAGTGTTTGAGTTACCCCATGTGTATTGTAGGGGAGTACTTTACCTGCTGATGTTTACTGGTGTCAATGGTTCTATTGCTGGTATGCTGTGGTGTTTGATAGTTGTGTTATGTCAATACCGTTTCAGTATTTGTCTACTTGAGGCTGTCACCATTGTGCTCATAAGACGTCCCAAGTTGTTTTGGTGCAGTTTGTATAGGGTATTGTGTTGGGTTCTGATTAATTGCTTTCTGCTGCCTGGTACTTGATCATGTTGGTTGGTTAGCTAATGTAACTGGGTGTGGGACGTGTTGGAGTGCTCTGCTGCTCTTTTGTGTGTGAGTGTGTGGAACAGCGAATTGTCACTGTGGGGTGGTGTGTCTTGCTTGGGAAAATGGAGAGGGTGTGGGAGTTTGGTATGCTTTGCAGTTTTGTAAACTGAGGTGGATGTTTGAGGACACAGTGTTGTTGTGATGATTAACAGTGAATGTAAGTAAGTGAGAACAAATACAAATCTGTGTAAGAGAATGTAAGTGAGCGCGAGTGAGACTGGGTGTGAGTGAGAGAATGGGTGTGAGATTGAGTGAGTGTGAATGGGAATGTGATGTGATGCTTGGGAGTTTGTTGTTGGCCCTGACATATTGAAGGTTAATACTGTCTTAAAGAGGCACCCAGGGCAAAATACTGGAGGTGGCATAATTGAGGCTGTTTTTAGCATGACAGACACCTGTGACAAAATATTGACACTGGCACACTGGGGGTAATTCTTGGTAGTAAGGGCACCAATGGTAAAATACTGCTACTGACATATTATAGGAATTATTGGCATTGAGTGCTCCTGTGGAACAATACTGGCATATATGAGGAAATTCTTAACATGTGGAGAACAGCGGTAAGATGCTGTACTAGCCCCCTGGAGGTAATTTTTATCCTAAAGGCGGACAACCTGTTTTTAAGACGGTGGAAACCATGACAAAATGCTGGCTCTGACAGACTGTGGTAATTTTGACATAAGGGTCACCTATGGTATATGGATGGCATAAATTGCAACATTCTGGCAATGGCATATTTCATGCAATTTTAATATAAGGGGGCACCCATGACATCTATGGGTTATGGGTAATTTTTAATAGCGCATTTTGAAAAAAATGGGGTCAACTCCTGGGGAACGTCAGGTTTCATTGGCATGGCACATTATGAAAGGATAGGATTTGAATATTTAATGAGTATCCTTTCACTGCCTAGGGCTTTTTCTCAAATGTATGTGAAAATTGTTCTTTAAAATGCACTCTTTCAACCAGTTCATTTAAAAAAATTCTCTCTCATGGGAAAAGAGGTCTGGCTTATTAAATTTGCTACTTCACTAGAATTCAGTGCAAGAATTATGCCCCAGAACTTTCAAAGATCAAATCAGCACCATAATACAGGCAGTATCTAAAATAGACATTTATCTGTGTTATGTTGTTCTGCTAATCACGCAGTTATTATGTCAACTATTGGATATTAATTTTATGTGGCATGCGTTCCTGGGAAAAATATCAGGGTCATGGGTCACATAATGTCACTTACTGTGATTTCATTAAGGTCAATGCTTATGTGACGTTACTTCCGTGACCCCTGACATTTTGGTTAATCAACGTCCATTACATGTCCTGTATGCAAATGTGCGTTGCATCATTGTGAGTGTGCAGACAATTGGGGTAGGGCCTCATATCCAAGGAGGATGCAAGACTTGCATGTCTTGGACCATTGTGCATTGGTAGTCACAACCTAGTTGTTGTCTTGTTTCTTTGTTTAGCATGAGGTGTGGGGAGTCTTATGTCTCGACCAGCAGCAGACTTTCTCTGACTCCTATTGCCTTTGTGTCTCTGCATAGGTATTGGAGAGTTTAACAGGTTGTTGTGCTCTGAACGTGTAATCTAGACATGTTGGAGTTTGAGTGATTTTGAATGACTGAACTTGTACTTTCATATGCGAGGGAATGGCTGTTCTTTGTTTTACGGTTTCCATTAAAAAGGAGGTGTGTAGTATCTTGTGTGTTCCCATTCCGTGTATGTCTGAGCTGCTGTCTGGAATGCTGAGAGTGAATGATGTAATAGAATGTTTGGTGTGTGGTCTGGGATGGAAGCTAGGGAGGTGAAGGGAGGAGGGATCTCTGACAAAGGCCTAAGCACAGTTGGTGTAACCCAACAGCCTAAAACAAAGAACGTATCTCCTACGTAAGTGGCTCCAGACTCTTGTATGAAGACCATACCCTCCATCATCAACACAGACAGAAAGATATGAGGGTATATATCCCTATTTCTGGTACAGTTCTTAGATATACAAGAGCAATGCACAAACTGCCAGGCCTGTTACCCTGTCTGAGGAAACAAAACACTGTAAACTCTAATGAAGTTCCAGGCCTAACGGGGCACATGCAGTTTCAATGACAGAAACATACGAATGTGCAGGGAAGCCATATCGCATGTTTTAACCCCAGCGCCCAAAACTAATTGGTAAATTTGTTAAGTTCTTGGAAATAGCCTGTCATGAAGAACCATGTGTCAGATAACTCCACCATAGTCATAGTCACCAGGCCTTGTGAACTTATTCCGTGAATGCACCAAGTCTTGCACTTTATCATGTTTAGTTGCTATTTTAAGAAAGAACTTATAACGCACCACAACCATTATTTATTATGTCTAATGATAATTGTGGAGTGGTGTGGCTCACTGGTTAGAGGCGGCAGACCTGTAAGCAGAGAACGGCCCGGGACCAGGGTTCAATTCCCGACGCGGCAGGATCTTGGACCAGGGTCAACAGACTCGCTACTTCTCGCCTCAGGGAACACACTCGGCAACTCTGGGCATTAAGCTTGCCTCATCTCTACAACGGCCCACCGGGGATGCCTGGTTTCACCCTGGAGATACCCAGCAAGGGACCATCTCACAGGGAAAACCAGGACGGGTTCCCCAGCGGACTACAGCGCCAGGACACTCGGGTAGAGTAACAGTGCGCTTTACAAGAATTTTACATTTACGTATAAAAAACCGCCTCTATTCTTTAACCCTTACTATGCATTTTGCTTGTACTTCACTATGTTCAGCAATAGGATCTAAAACATTGTTCCTCTACTGTCCGCTACCAACTAGATTATGAATGTATTCATAATGTACTCAAAGCTGCATTTTTATCACGTAGAGCGATAGGATGGATAAAACATCTCGCCTCGCGATAGGAAACGCACAACAAGACAAATCAGATAGACTGCTTGGTGGATGGTAGCTTTCACAAATTATAATGCTCGCTTACTTTGTACAAATATGTGATAAATTGAGCCCACCACTTTGTTTAAAGCATCTGCGGAGTTGTTAACAAGTTCTAATCCTGTTCTATCTTCCACATCTGTTTATTTTAAAATCTTAGCCTAATACGAATAAGCTGCATGATCTGACGAAGTGGCTGGTAGCTTCCACAAATTAGGATGCTTGCTTACTTTGCATAAACATGTGATAAACTGGACCCATTGCTTTGTTTTAAGCAACTCCCGAGTTGGTAAAAGTCTTAACCCTGTTTCTCTTGTACATCTGTTTTTAACATTTTAGCCAAATAAGAATAAGCTGTATGATCGGACGAAAGCTCTTTTTCAGACTGTACTGTAATGTACCAGTGTTCTTTCTGGAAAATTGTTATAGTTTTAATTAACTAAACAATAAAATTAACTTGAACTAACTTGAAATTGTGCACATACAGTAACCATGAATGCCCTCCGGCATTGAAATTCCTTATTTACCACAAAAAATAGCCTAATACTGGAATTCAGACAGGCCCTTTCATTTAGAGATGAAGGAGCCCCATCCTAGCTCCGGCTCTTATTGTGGTTTGACATTTACTGGAACCTTTCATGAAACTACCACAGACATCCTCAATTATGATAAAATACATTATATTTACATCTATGAACATATATGACTGGGTCAGGGACAACAACATTCTCTTTCCCGGCGGAGGTATATTGCTTTAAAAGGGTTGTGCAATGCTTTACGTGAGATTAGGTGGCAAAAGCCAGTCAGACGTTAGCAAAAGCGCATTCTATGATAGTTATTGGTTTTGTGTGGTGTGCACAGTCACAGGAGACCTCTTGAACCCCACAGGGCTGTGGACTGCTTCAGTGTTTAATTGGTGCCAGTGGCTGCAGGCGTTGGACACCAGCACTCACTTCTGGGGAGCAGGAATTATTTTTTATCATCAAACTTTGACTCAGCGTAAGAGAGAGAAAGGCAGAAAAGGGAGAAAGGAGGAAGAGCCAGATGGGAAAACAGTGACAATGGGAGAAAGCAGGGATTGCAAATAACCAGCAGTTTTGCTGGATCTGTTCTGCTGCTGGGGACCATTGAGTTGATAGAAGGGCTACAGAGGCATCTGTCTGTGCTTTCCTCTTGATGTCTTTTCCTCACAACACACACATTATACACATACACGAATTTGGAGGAGACATGCTAATACTGGACACAAAGGAAATAAATACCCTACAAGTTATCTTATTGTGTTCAATACCCATACAAAGAGGGGCCTTTCGGTCAGCCCTTAACTTATAATTGGTTGGCTTTCTTTTCAATATTATTTGTTGGATTCTTATTGGATGCCTTTCCTTCCCTTTCTTGTATTTGCCCCTCTGCTGGAACATAGATTCTTTACCATCCTTTTGATTGGATGACTTGTATTCTTCCACTACTAAAATTCAGGGAATTACTTTTTTTGTTGTTGCTTTCAGCACTCCATAAGAGTGTAAGTGTTTTCATCCAATACCCTGTGTCCTTCTCCGGCTGGCTCCCCATGCTGTCTGTCTTATGCTTTAGCACCAATCATTTTGTCAGTTTCATAACCCAATCCTTCCCATCCACCACCTTGAAACAGTCAATTAAATTGCCTCTGTGCCATAACATATGAAAATGCATAGTGACACATTCTCGTGGATGCATTATCGCATTGTGGGTTTTGTGTTTCTTTTCTTTTTGTCAATGCTGGCATCAGCAGAAAGCACTGGCAAAGCAAAAAGGTGAGACATTCTAGCTTTTCTAATGCTTGTTTTCTTCAAAACGTCTATTTATTTACATAGCATGTAAAACAATCAGCTGATCTTTGTCCATTCAAGTGGAACTCACTTGTGCATTAAATGCAGGACATTTACAGAAAATTAATCTCAGTGAAGACAGAGGGGTTGATTTAAATTTAGGTATACAGAGTAATTACCCTTGTCTTGGCAGGGTACTTTTGTTCCTGCCATGGCTAAGGTACCCCGCCAGCCATATTTAGAGATGTCTACTCATTCTGTGGACATCTTTTGTAGTTTCAGTATCAGCTGTCATGGCGGTTCCAAGAACAACATCGGAAGTTTGACAAACCGCCCTGTCAACATGGCAGGGACGTTCATCAAACCTACAATTTTTTATTTTCAAATAGAAAATCCTGAAACCATCCCCAAAAAACAAGGACTCCCTTGCCATGGGAGCACTCTCCCATGACTTGGGGGTAATTTAATTTCACCTCCCGGACACCATGTTTTTCATGCCTCTGATGGGCAGAGAAAACTGCCTATGTGGGAATTCAGCAGGTGGTCAACTTATCCTTGAGTACAGGGGAAGTTCCCCCAGACTGGAAGCATGCTCTGGTGCGGCCTTTACGGAAAAATAACTCCATTCCATGGACCGATTTGACTAACCTAAGGCCCATCTCTCTCCTTCCTTTTTTGGGGAAGCTTACTGAGAAGTTCATAAACCAACACCTATCTAAATATATCGAAAGAGCGGGGGGACTAGATCCATCTCAGTCAGGCTTTAGGCCAAGGCACAGTACTGAGACTGCCTTGCTGTCTGTCGCTGACGATCTTCACTTGCTACAGGATAAGGGTTACTCCGTTATCCTGGTGCTTTTAGATCTGTCAGCGGCGTTTGACACCGTTTCACACGAGATCATGACCACCAGACTCGTTGACATCGGTGTGGGAGGCAAGGCACTGGCCTGGTTAAGGAGCTTTTTTACAGGACGTACCCAAAGAGTCATACTGGGCCCTTACCAATCTGAGGAGATGGAGATCTCTAAGGGGGTGCCACAGGGCTCCTGCTTGAGCCCAACGGTATTTAACATCTATGTGGCACCCCTAGCTAACATCATGAGATCCCATGGGTTTATCCCTGTATCGTATGCAGACGATACCCAACTCCTCTTCCCCTTCAAAGTTATGACTCCACAAGTACGTAGCTCCTTTGCCCTGGGGATGAAGGAGGTGGCACATTGGATGTCAGCGAACTTCCTCCAGTGCAATGTCTCCAAGACAGAGGTGATGCTCTTCGGGGAAGCCAAACGTTTGTGGACCCCTGACTGGTGGCCTCAAGACCTAGGCCCAGTCCCTGAACCCAAAGGGGTCGTGAAAGATCTAGGGGTTAAATTGGACCAGGAACTCAATCTCAAACATCATGCCAATCAAGTGGTGAGTTCCTGTTTCCACGTAATTGGGCTTCTCCGACGAGTATTCCCATTGCTCCCAGATACCACCAGGAAGACCTTAGTTCAGTCGCTCGTTTTGAGCAGACTGGACTATTGCAATGGTTTGTTGTTAGCTACAAATGAGGGGGTTACTGCTAGACTGCAGGTGGTGCAGAACACGCCTGCCCGCCTTGTTCTTAATGCCCCAGCCCGTGCGCCCTCTAAACCATTGTTGAACAAACTCCATTGGCTCACGGTGAAACAGAGAGTGTTGTTCAAAATCGGGTGCATCATTCACAAGTGTGTCTCGGGTAATGGTCCCCAGTATCTGTCACAAAAATGTCATCCCTATATTCCCTCAAGATCTCTGAGATCTGGAGATCGTGAACTGCTGACCGTTCCCAGGTTCTGGAAAACTAGACAAGGGGGAAGGGCACTATCAGTGGCTGGCCCGAAGTTCTGGAATGAACTTCCCTATGAACTGAGATCATGCAGGGAACTCCTCCCCTTTAGAAAAAAACTAAAAACTTTTCTGTTTAATTATTAGTCTTTGTTGGACCTTTTGAAATGATATGATGGGATAATGTTCTGAGATGTTGCCAAAGGCGCGGAGATACTCCTTTGGGAGTCGATTCCTAGCGCGGTACAAGTATGCAAATATGTATCCGTCCAATCTAAGTACGGCGGGCTGGCATATAGCCAAACCTCCGACTGTGTCAGGTCATCAGAGGAGTGTAGGCAGTGGAAACGGAGTAGACTCTGCTGTCTCAACACTAAAGGTCCACCTCTCTCTAAATGAGGCAAACGGACCTTCAGGTTGTTGGAAAGGGTACTCCGTCACAACAAAATACTCCTTTCCGCAAACACATAAAACAGGTCCAGAGTTACTGCTGACTGGGTGTACAATTTTAAGTTAAAAGCTATCCATATTTGACCTAGTGCCCCCTATTTCTTGTAGCAGCAAATAATGCATGGTGGGCTTGTGAGGAAATTGTGTGCTGCCTCCAGGGCTCCCACCAGAGCAGAATGAGCAGAATTTCACTCTGTTGTGAGTCCTGAATGTATACCTTTCTTCACTTAGTCTACCTGGTTGCTTCCAAGTGTCCCACGAGGTCAGTTTATTCAAGTTAGCATTTCATTTTTGTGATGATTCCACTGCCACTCCTTTGATAGCACTTACTATTCGAATATGGCTTCACAATACCTGTGGTCATATAGGTGTGCAACAAAACCCCAAGTTTGAGGGGATGGGATAACACTTCAAAAAGAGGAGGTAGAGCGATTTTCAGAATCAAAGAGAAAATGACTTGTGGGGGCTCCTTTCACTGTAGTAGTACACTGCATAATAAGGCAAGCCATGTTTCCAGAAGGCCACAGAGTTGCTCATTCCGTGTTCTCTTCCTGTGTCGGATTGTGCTGCTTCGTCTGCTGTTGCCTCAAGTTTCTCTGTGTCTCCCTTTCCTTTTCATATGTCCTGGTATTTAAAATGCATGCATCAGTTCGGTCTGTCAGGTTTTAATGTGCGTGTTCTGTTGTCCCCTTTCTATGCCTTTCTATGTCTTAGCCCTGCCAAGTACCAACACTAACGCATTTGAGTGTGGTGGTCTGCATTACCACTCTGAAATGCAAAGCCGCACATTATAACAGCTCCGCAGCTGTCAAGCCGGAGTACTGCTTTATGTTATACTATACAAGCAGCAGTGGCAGATCACGGTACGCGCTGCTCTTGCAGGCTTGGGGGCTCTGGCTCAGCTGCCAGAGCTGCACAGTGCTACAATGTAACACTTAGGACATCCGGCAACGCGTGAGTCGAAGTCAGTGCCCAATGGCTACCGACACATTTTGAGTTGTTTGAGGAAAAATTACTTTATACGTGGGTCTGCTCCTGCCTCCTGCAGCGCGAGAGGGTGCTAGTTCTCATAAAGTTTTCATGAGCTTCACTAAGTGCTGCTGGGTCAATGGCAGGGCAGCTCGCTGCTTGCACCGCGCAGCGGTATACCTCAATTGACCCGACCCCAACTGCGGCTCGTTGTGTACCTGCAGGCACATACTCTTGCCGCTGGCAATATCTCAGAGAGCTCGCTGCTGCAGTGATGATACGCCATATCCCGCGGCCAGACACCACCAGCTGCACCACAGCTGAGACCATGTCTGTGTGTGTGCGCGCTCAGGGCTGAGCCAGAATCATGCTGCATGAGGCGTTGTTGCGGCCACTGGGCCGATTGCTGCAGTGCCGGCTCGCCACCCTCGAAAGAAGTAACTGTGCCTGAGTCCTATATAATAGTAGTTGCTAATGGCTGCTATAATAAATACATTTTGCGGAGTGCTGTCTAACTGAGCTGCTTGCCCCTGTACTGCCTAGAACTGTGCACTGTAGTCACGCAGTCCCTGTCCGCTCTGCTCAGTTTTTTCAGCTGCTGCGTTAGCGCACACCTTGTTTTGGGTCGGGTGTGTCTGCTAGTTAGATCCACTGTGCAACTCGCCTTAAGCCGGCCGGCAAACCTGCTGCACCGCTCCCATTTAGCTTAACTACATGTGTTTGAACACAATTCTAAAGACCATAATCATTGTTTAAATGGGTGTAATTTCTGATATTTATATGTTCCCCTCGTCTTCATTGCTTGATTCTGCTCGCGAGAAAGTGTCATTTATAGTAGTTGAAATGTCACTTATAATTACACTGAAATTATGAAAATGTCACACATAGCAATCTAAAACCTTGGCAGCTATGATGTCTGTTGTTTTGGGTTTTGATCACACTTGTCTTTTTTCCTTTTCTTTCGTTCCAGGTGCCATTGACATGCAGGCGTAGAAGCTTTACAGCCACAGAGGATCCCTCGCTGGTAAGTCCTCCTCACACTACTCGGGGAACTTTCAGAGATCTACTATGTTACTAGGTCCATATGTTCATACATTCATGCTTCTGGCAATGGCAAGAGTAAATCTCTATTTATGGCCGGAGGAGAACAGGAACAACCCCCAAAATTGAAGGAGGTATTGGGGAAGGGATTTCTCCGCCAGGAGAAGTTGACGTTGGTGAGCTCGAGCGAGGACAAACTCTGCTCTGCGGAGCAGAGTTTTTTTGAACATCTCGTGCTCCACGGAGTGTGGAAAACTCACATAAACGGAGTGGAGTTCACTGGTCAGGCCTGGAGAAAGCACTGCAGTGGTGGCAGCACAGCAGAGTTTGGTGAACTTTGAAAGTGATAGTACATAAATAGCCATCAGAATATCCAGAGTGAACATTTTAGTTACTCTTCCAACAATGCGTGGGCTGGAGGTGTTCTCCAACAGGAGCATTTTGTCAAAACAATGGTGCCCAATGGTGCACTTTATTTTGCTATTTCCAAACACATTCACTTGCAGGCATTCTGAAAGAACACCAAGGAAATGTCCAACAACTCACTAGCAGTTCGATGAGCTTTTCTTAGCCTGCAGTAGGTGAAGCATACATTGCTAAACATTGATACAACGCATCAGAAAAGTATAACATGGTCACTGATCAAATAAACACCGAAGTATGCTAACGCACTAATGTCTAGACTTCAAAAGGTTCAAAGAGACCCACTGCAAGGCTTGTAAACAACTTCGGAAAGTTTTTACACAGAGCTAAGATCATTACACTGGCTACCGGTTAAGAAGCATACCACATTGTAAGTAGCGTGTTTGATGAAATGCCTTCAAAGAGCCCTAGTCGAACTGCAGGAAATAGACTGCCAAATCAGCAAAGACTGCCCAATCGTGGTCTTCAAAACATCTCTAGAACCATAATCCAGTGGAGGTGGGACACTGATTTGCCCTTATATGTAATTGAATTTGGATCTCATTGCTTTAACTTTTAGGAAGAAGCTAAAAAACGAGTATAGAATTTAAAATAATTTATTAATTTACTGATGTGATATAGTGTGAGATCTACTTTCATGGTATGCTAAGTAAGTAAGTCCTCTGGCCTATTGCAGGAGGATGGTCACTCGGCCCTGAAAAAAGTTGAAAATGTGAAAAAATTTGTATTTCGGTCCAATTTTTCTACAACTAGTTGAAAAAACCTTAGGTTCTAAATAATCTGCGTTTCAAATATTTATAGCAGCTTTCTTCTCTTCTACCTTTCACTTTCCTTCATTTTTCCATTCTGCCCCTTCTAAGAAGCATCTCAGTCAAACAAGTTTATATATTTGAAAGGTACAGGGTGGGGGAATGATAAGATATACAGGTCTCCCAATTTCAAGCCAAACATCGCAGCGCTATCAAGGGAGTTAGACACATCTCAAAGGCTTTGATACTAGAGCGATCTGCAAGGTTACAGGTAACGTGTAGGATAGACAGTACACATATATTTTGGCATACACCAACCATACGTGCTCAAGCTTAAGCACCAAAAATTATAATTTGTAATGCTATACACATGATCAAAAAGCTTTCACATGAGTTAGACTGTACCAACTACAGCACCAAGTGCCCTTTGCTTCCACAGGCAAAACATGAGCAGTAAGAGTCTGGAAACATCCGCATTTGTCACTCAATATCAATTTAAAATATACTATAAAAATGTAATTTCTTCATCACACAACAGATCATCATTATGTTCGGGATGTCCACCATTAAGTAGAGGGCCCTACACAGGACTGGATTTAGCGCTGGTGGCGCTCTGTGCGACAATCATTTTTGGCGCCAACACCCTATGACCTCCTACTCAGATTTTCTCACTACCACTGGGCAAAAGTTCCCTTCATCTCTCCAAATATAAGAAACTGCTAAAACAGCACAACCCCTGAGTTTAGCATCCCCCTCAACAGTGGCTGCACCTTTCGCACAGCCCTAAAGCTGACCCTGATCCTGGTCCTACAGTATGCCAAGTATGTTTGCCTTAAGACAAGGTCAACCTTGAACAAGGAATACCCACCAACAGACCCTAGTTGGGCACCATTATGCCAAGTTTGCCTACTCATATCATGACAAACTTTATGATAGGGCCTGCCACAGTTCTTAAAGCGAAAGTATGATTTTGTATGGCCACCATAATACCATGTACGAATACAGTGTCTCACATATGCCCACAATATTCCAGGACAACCATTATGGCAGTGATAGTCACCATTATGCCAGGTCTAAAAATAACTATGAATGGGATGGTTATTATTATTATTGTTGTGCCGTTGATGGCAACTATAGTGGGAAGCATTTACTCTATATGCTAGGGGAACTGTTATGCCAGAAGTGCTATATAAAACTTCATAAATAAATACATAAATAAGTAAATAATGTAAAGAATCAGATAAGAGTACTAAGTAATCAGCTAACAGCCTAGATATACGCTGCGACTGAGCTCACACAAGGTCCAAAAAAAACTGGCCTACAAAAATAAACTGTTTCTGTGAGGAGTCCGGTGCTCTGTCTCTGTAGTTTGGTTCAGTCATCAAGGTCTTCCTCAGAAAAAAAGCATGCAACAACTTGCCGAAACAGTACAGTTTATAAATAAAGGATATAAAAATCTAAACCATATTTGTTAAAAAGAAAAACAAATAATACAAAAAACTTGGCAATAGGAAAGAAATGGAAAAAGAAGTCAATAGTATCCTGTGGGAAATGCAAACAAAAGTAGAAAATTATGAAATGTCAGGTAGGATTGATGGAGTTCTTGCATAAGATCTTGATAAGTTGGCCAGAGCTTCTGTTAGTGAATAAAGCATACTTTAATCCTCTTCTTTGTCTCATTTTCCAGAAGGTGGCACATAGGGGCATGGTGGTCAGGCTAGGAATAGCCAGCTTTTAATCATTCTTTTAAATTCCAGATTCTTATTAGTGGCTTTTATTTTTGCCAGGAGGGAATTCCATAATTTGGCACCCTGTACACAGAACAAAGTGCTTCTGACTTTTTTCTTTTTGAAAGGTGCAATGATTAATCGTGGCGCTAGGCTGGAACATAAATTCCTAGGTTGGGAGTATTTGTTGATTTTGATCCACAGGAATTCAGGACCATTATTGTGTATTGCCTTGCAGTGATCCATCATAGTTTGAATTAAGATCTTCGTGTTAGTGATAACCGGTTGGAAGCCTTCAAGGCTCGATAAATATTAACTCCACTGCGGTCAACCACGTATGGGACTCCTGTAAATGTAGTATCAGAGGCTATACACAATAATATATATTCCGGGACAATGCAGACAAGACAAGAGGTGAAAAACTAGCTACCTCCAATATACTAACAGTCGAACAACAACTTGCAGACGCTATTATACAAGGCAACACTAATATTGAAGAGATAAAACTAACACTAATCTCATTAAGAGCAGCCCTAAAGAAAACTCTTAGAGAAAAATATAGCTCCAAAATACATAAATATAAATTTACACAATATGAAGGGGGAGATAGAATTGGAAAAATTTTGGCTTATAAGGTAGCCGATAAAAAGGCTAAAACCACCATAAAAATAATTAAAGGGTTGGATTCCAAAAAATATCAAAAACAAGAACAGATCTTAGAGCAATTCGCTAAATATTATTGCTATTTATATACTCCAGAGAACATACCCACCTTAGAAACAATAGAATCGTATCTAGAAATTCACAGACCCGCAACAATAGATTCGGAGAAAAATAAAATACTCAATACTAAAATAACAATGGAAGAAATAAAAAAGGCTATACATTCACTCCCTTTAGGTAAGGCCGCAGGCGAAGACAATCTACCCATGGAGATTTATAAGATTTGTGAACAAGAATTACTTCCTTTGTTTCATCAGGTGATAGATTCTATAGCTGAAATAGGTAGTGCCCCTGCTTCTTGGCGTTTAGCAAAAATTATTAAAAAAAAAAAAATAAATAAACCATCAGAAGAACAGGGATCATACCGACCAATTTCATTAATCAATACTGACGCAAAGATTTTCGCCAAAATACTTTCCAACTGGCTAGCCCCTATAATGCCTGATCTGGTTAACTGTCAACAACATGGATTTGTGGTGGGGAGAGATACTACTGCTCATATTAACACCACAATAACTGCTTTTGACGTTGCGGCGGTCACTCACACCCCACTGGGAATGGTTATGCTAGATGCTGAGAAAGCATTTTACCGAGTGGGGTGGGAGTACTTATGGGCAACACTAAGATCATCTGGTATACAGGGACAATATCTGAGATGGATACAATCCCTATATGAAACACCAACAGCTATAGTAAGCTATCTAGGTAATAACTCAGATAGTTTCTTGATAAAAAGGGGTACTAGACAGGGGTGCCCTCTCTCACCCCTGCTCTTTGCTTTAGCGTTAGAACCATTCCTAAACGCTCTTACGATTCAAGACCATATTATCCCAATAGAACATGAAGGTAATATTTAAAAAATTACAGCTTTTGCTGATGACATTGCCATCTATACCACCGAATTGGCACAAGCTATACCTAATATAATTAAGGAAGCTAGGGACTTTGGCGATATATCGGGCTACCGCCTAAATGTTAATAAAACTCAAGTAAAAGCGAACTATAAACCACTTCAACCGATAATAGGTTTATGCTCTGAAGCTACATATTTAGGAGTGAAACTTACCTTGAATATTGATAAAATTATTTCAATAAACTATGAGCCCCTACTAAAGGATATTACATCCACTCTCAAAAATTGGCACAAAATACCACTAAGCTTGATCGGACGCATTAATACCATCAAAATGAAAATAGTACCAAAAATACTTTACTTGTTTAGATCTATCCCGCTACAACTGAACATAACCTATATTAAGAGGATAGAAAGTATTTGCAGCAAGTACATATGGGGATACAAAAAAGCCCGAAGATCAATGACGGCACTTAAACTATCTATTGAAAAAGGAGGATTAAACTTTCCAGAACTAAAAACTTACTTTTTTGCTACTTTTATTTCACGTATACGCAGCCTCTTGTCCAAAGAAACTCCTCTATTCTACCATCAATTTGTGCTAGGGCCACAAAGCAACCAATTTCTATTTCGTGTCCATGACCCAAATTACTACAAAAGAGTTAGATTCAAGACCGTCAGATTAATTAAAAGAATCTGGGATCAAATTACAGACACAAATAAAATTCCTTTTTTTAATGCTGAATTACCAATATGGGGGAACCCGGGGTTACCAAATATCTTTTCTGATGGCGCCAGCACTCAATGGCTAGATCATGGAATTAAATCTCTAGGAGATCTCTATGGTTCAGAAGGTCTTCTAAGTTTCAATTCATTAAAAATACTATATAAGATTAAAGACACCATGCACTTTAAATATATACAGCTACAAGATTTTTTGATTAACAAAAATCAAATTATGAACGTCGAACAATCACCCAATTATATGATACACCACAGAGAATCTCAAACTGGACATTTGGTAATACTTCTAATGAACGTACCAAATGTCCCAAATGCAATAAAGAAGCTGCTCCTATTGAACATATGCTTTACCAATGTCCGAAACGTTCAACTTTTTGGGCAGGAATAACGGAGGTTCTTGACAAAAAACAAATAACTTTTCCGGCTATATCTGCCCATTTAATTTTACTGGATATACAAGATAATAATAGTAATTTTAAGGATTTAATAACCATTATTTTCTCTTGTGCGAGATTGGCCATTGCGCGAACTTGGATATCAAAAGAACCCCCAACTGTTATGGATTGGTGGTATCTAATCCATGAAATCTATACAATGGAGCTATCATTGGCTAAACTTAGAGGCCCAAAAACCCTAGAACGAAAGGAAAGAATATGGGGATCATTCATAAATTAAACGTATGATTGTATTGTGATACCGGCACGCTTATATGTTTTTCTTTTTTTTTTTTTCTTTATACAACGAATATTATACGTACTGTTTCTTTCTCTTCATATATGTATGCATAACTAGTATGATTTAAATATTGTAAACATTCTCTCTTGCAACTAATAAAAACGGTTAAAAAAAAAAAAAAAGGAAGCCTTCAAGGCAGAGGAGATACATGCACATGTCTTACAGGTAATCTTGCTGCTAAGTTCGGAATTTTCTGGAGTCTTCTTATGGTTGGGAGAGAAATGCTGTGATACAGACCATTTGCATATTCAACTTTTGAGAGGCCTAGTGATGTTGTTGCTTGAACCTTTTGTTGAATTCCAAGACGGGGAAAAATGTGAAAGCGTGTCTTCATAGTGTAGAAGACAGATCTGGTCAGTTCTTCCACTTGGCCAATTATTGAGAGAGCAGACTCCATGAGAATTGTACGTTTTTAAACTTCCTTTGATTTTTTTCGTGGGGGAGCAGAGATCATCATAGCAGAACGGAATATAACCTTTCCAATCTCCACAATTGTATATCTCAGTATTTGATGCATGTACTTCAAGGTAGTCCATGTTATCCATTGGCCTATGCCTTTGAGAACGTTTTTGAGTTTTCCTTTCATAAAGCTTTTTTTCAGAGTTTATTGTCTCCAGTTGAGTATGTGTGATTAGATTAATGTTGAAGTCATCAATATTTTCTTATTTGAGAGTCTATATGCTGCTGCTGAATGGGATGAGGTAGTAGAGAGTCTTGGAGGGATCTTATTTGAGAAAGAGATTGAGATGAGGAAATGACTGGTTCAGCTGAGTAGAGAGTTTCCTTGGATTCTTATGATGAGCGGGTTGTATAATATGGGGTCTAACACACAGTCTCATATACGGGTCTGTGCGTAGATTGTGAGTTGTCAAGCCTGATAAGATAGCATATAATTGGGGGATTTGAAGTTTATTAAACCGAGTGTTTAATTTGCCATGGATGCATAGGTTGGAGTGAGTGATGGACTGATCTGATACAGCATCAAAGGTGCCAGTAGAACCTCCATTACCGGGTAGAGGTCTGCATAGCATATGGAAGTTGCAGCCTGACCCCAAGATGGTGGGGTTCAGGAGCATGCCGATTTTCATGAATGACAGAGACCGTAATTCATTATTTGGAATAGGTAGCTATTGCTCGAGATAGGTTAACAGTTTTACTGCTGTTGGGGCAACAATCTGTTGAATTGCTTGAAAAATATGTCCCCTCTCTTTGTCCATTCTTCTGATCTGCTACATGTTTCCCTGCTGCTCAGGAGATGTTCGATAGCCTCGTCTAACTCTGTACAAAGGAGGTACACTGTGTGCGGCTGGTCACAACTGGGGCTAATACAAAAGTGCCAGTTGTGAACCTGCTAATTTGCAATAGCACAGGGTGCACAAATTAGTTGGTGTGCAACTTGCATTGTATTATTCTGTGTGCTTTCACAGATGAGGAAGCACACAAAGGTTGCACACAATTCCACTAATTTCTGGTTGCACAAATTTAAATTTTGCACGTGAGAAAACAACTTCAATTTGCACCCAAATTGTAATCCTCTTTTGGGCACAAATGGGGGATAATCAGGACCTACAGTATTCCATACAATATCCAATAAAGGCTACTTCCTCCTCAAACAAGACTGTGTTAATGCCCCCAACTCAATTAACATTAAGGAGGGTCATCAAAGGCCGTAAAGTACAAATTTGAACAACTAGGCTTCTTATAGGTCTCAGTTTGTAGATTTATTCAAATGTCAAATTAATACAGGAAGTAAAAAATGAGTCACAATCAAAAGCTAAATTCATTAAAAAATTGTATTAATACAATTTGCCTTTAATTAATAAAGTAGCCACAGCACATATGGCAATAGTCAAATTAATAATAACAAGCCCTGGTACAAAAAAGGGCCACACAGCATGTAACACTAAATGACAAACAGTTCCCTCCAGCGCAGCTCCGGCCTGAATAACACATATTTTATAATGTTTCAGGCAATGAAAGCACACAGTTACATAGCATGGCATTATGTAAAAAGTCAGCACTAAATTGTTACTTGGACAGCAACCCAATCAAACTATTAGCTTCCAACCCATCCACCCCAAATAACACCTACTTGCTCATAATTTTCATTAGCTAATATCTAGCACGATTTATTTGCACAGAGGAAATAAACAAGAAATAAAACGTTATACAATGGACTGTTCTGCACAACCATAACGACAGACATAGCAACAAAGATTCATCAAAAAAAATTTGAAATGTTTCAAAACACATCCCTTCAGCCGAAGAAGTTGGAGAAAAATGTTACTTTAGATGTACAGAAACAGACCGCACAAGACACAGCTGAATTTCAATTATTTTCTGAATGCAATTAAAGCAATGCACATGCACAACATTTAAACATGCACCTTCATAATGTGGCCTAGTGCGGCCTACGCAAACCAAACCTATATTAAGCATTTATTTTCTAAATAAAATGAATTTTCCACAGCTGTAAGGTGTTTGCCAGCTGGTGGTAGTTTTTTTAAAGAGTTATGCAATACATGTTTTCTTATGTGCTCTCCTGGCTTTGAGACAGCATGCCATACCCAACTTGTAAACGTTGGCCAGCCCTCATAAATTGAGTCATTCCCTTTCCTGGTGAATGTACAAAGAGTTTGTTTTTGTTTTACTTGTGTGTGTCAGAAGACCATGTGCAGGATGAATCGTATCCATTCTGCAACGGCCAACCCACTGTGCAAAGCTGTCCATTTTTCAGTGATCTCTCACTAATGGAGGAATTAATTGACTGGTTGGCCTGTAAAAAATAGTGGAGTTAACCAGTAAGTAATCCAGTCATGTGTGACTACACTCCAGTAGATTCACCGCCACATGCAACAATCATTGTGCACACATGGTTTAAGCACTGCACATGCATCACATGGTAAACTATAAACAAAAAATAGGCATACTGATTTGCAGATGCACAATACATAGACACAAATAAGACTGCTTTCTAAACACAGCTCGTACCAAGGAGTTCAGTGCACCGTGGGTGGGTCAATATCTGTGTATAGAACAGTGCTTAATTTGAGCCGGTGGCTTCCGGTGCACCACACTTAATTGTCAGCACCGGATCTAGTGACAGTCCACCACATGGTGTCGCTGTCTGTCCATTGTTGAGATGAACATAGCAACAGTGTTTAATAAGTCAATATTCAGTTTTTTAAAAATAATACCTGCTTCTCATGCCATTATTATAGCTTCGAATGGCCTGGAATAGTCTGAATTGTCACACATGGAGAAGTGTGATGATTGGTAGTTGTGTTTGTACTGTCGTTGGCAGCGCTGGCAGGGTCAATGGGTAGTGTGGGCTGCATTGGCTTCCTGGCGAGGCCCTTGCACTTATATTTAAAAAAATATATTTTTACTAATTATGCATTGGTACAGTAAATACAGTTTACCTGTTCAGTGGGATCCCATTCATCCCTGTGCACACCAAGGCACACCGGTGCGGTGCTCCATTACCGATCCATCTTTTACATACAGAGAGGTTCCATGGCTGTGCACGCCCCCAGTCTGAGGCCTACTTCCTGTGCACCAGGATCTGGAGGTGAGCCTGCAGCGCGTGCGTAAACAGTGGAAATATCCCGGATAAATACGGCAGCGCGCGCTGGGCAGCTGGCGCCAGCAGCACTCGTGTGATGCAGGCTATAAACAGACCCGACGGCCGCCTCCTCCCTCGTGCCTTTCACCTGCCACCGCATTCCGCTTCCAAGCAGCAGCCTCCTGCTTTTATGGCCGGCCTGTCTGCGCACTGCTCATTGTACCCAAGCTGTCAATCGGCCCCCCTGCTGCATGCACTTGGTTGCAAGTTGCATTTAAACTTTGCAGCTATCACCGCTTGTCTTGGAGTAAGGCCAAAACTGGGTAGCTGGGCTTGAAACGGCCTCAAAAGACTTTCTTTATTCCTGAAGGAAAGTCTAATATGTTTCTTTCGATTATGGACATTTTTGTGACCAGTTTATTTATCAGAGCATACTGAATGGCAGTAGTGTGGCCTCGCGTGTACAGTTAATTTACGAGGCCTCCTCCCATAGTTACATTTACTGCATCCCACCTTGTGAAGGGAGTGCTAAACTTGGCAATATTGTTAAAGCCTACATTCATCCCCCTTAAGGGATCGGACTCTCTCTCTCTGTACCTGAAGGCAGCTCCTCCACCCACAGTCATTCCTAGATAATCATTGGTGCTACTGGATGACCACAGACAGCGCCTATCGCTCACACGTTAAAATAAGGCGACTTCCAAGCACATGCTCTTCTAGGCATGATAGGTGGATTCTACTACACTCTGACATGAAAAAGCCATAAATATAAATAAAGATGGCGGCAGCCATTATGATGTCATGCATGTCCTATGTCCTCATGCCAGTGCTATGCGCTGTTGTGTCTGGGGCCCTAGACCCACATGCTTTCCAGAATGACCACACAGACACAGAAGCACATGCACCCGGTCGTTTTATTAACAGGTTCACGTCACTCGTGATGCCTGTGATGAATGGCTGTAGGGTGCATCTGTGTCCACTCCCCCCAAGGGAGTGGCTAACCACCTCAGTGCCTGCTGAGGCACTAGAACGTATCCTGCAGGGCACTACATTCCTCCCAAATTTTACTGAAAAACAAAATAAACCCCAGTCCAACCTGTAGCGGTAAACAACAATTAACTAGACACCACAGGGTCCATCAGCTTTCCGAATCAGGTAGCAGGAAGACAGCAGACATGGGTTGGCGACTCTGACGGCAGCCGGACACTCTCAGCTGGCACTCATAATTTAACCTGAGTGGTTCAGGACACGAACGCTGACTCGGAGACGTCAGCTGCATCCCGGCAGCATACCGGTGAGAACATGTCTTTGGATCCGGTTTTGCTCCAGTCCGCTGATGTTGAGGATGGTCTGTGGTGGGGTCTAACAGTTCAGTAAACAGGGTGCGTCAAGAGCATGGTTGGAGTCCAAGGTGAAGGTTCACTAAGGTGTTGCTTGATCGACTGAAGTCTCTGTTAGACTACTTTGCTGTATCCTGTAACCCTTCGATGGGGCAATATCAAGTCCAACTCTCCCGCCGGGAGGCCCTTTGTCAGGGTTGCCATGGGACTGCTTGTGGGTTGCGCTGGGGCTGCGTGTGTGCCGACTGGGGGCAGCTGCAAGACTACCGAGGAGCCAGTATCCAGTCCCTTGCATAACCCTCAGGTGTGGATAAGTCTTGATCAAGACATGCTCTCGCTGCTGCAGTTCAGGTGTAAGCCAGGTTAGAAGGTAGCCTCTGGTTCAGCTTGTGGGCTGGTTTAGCAACTTTGTAGGATTCCAGTCTATTGGTACTCTTGAGATGGTAGTGTTTGCACCTTTGACGAGGACTGGCGTGATGGCATTGCCAGTCGTGTGGTGAGTCTGGACAACCATTGGTGATGACTTAATGGGATGGTTGCAGGCCTTCGTTCTTGAGTCGATCACTGAGAATGGGGGTGGCCCGGTGCCTCCATTTCCTTTAGGGAGGCATCTGCATCCTTGCACCCGGCCCTCTTGGGCTACTAAGACACCGGTGACAGTGATGTGATGGACACGGTGAGATGCATGAGGCATGAGACTTTGTTCGCGCATGCTTGTGGCTTACTCTTGGTCTCCCGCTGGGCGGTCGCCAGGTCATTTTCTGCTTGTCACCCACTTCACTTGCTGTTGGTGTGTCAGGATGTGCTCCTTTAGCAGCTCAAGTTCTCTTCAACGTTTGGCCCAGCCACTCATGACTTTCCCATCTGAACTTGGTTGGTTGTCCTATTCTTAGTGTAGACCTTCCGCTCACACTTCCACATTTCGTGCTGAGTACTGTGTCATGCACATGGCAGTGATGATGTGATTGTCATTGCACCTGGATGACAGGTGGTGATGATCTTCTCGGAGAAGAGATTTCTGTAGGGACTTCGCAGCTACATATCTCTGTCTTGCTGAGACTGTTCCTTCACCCATGGCATCTGCGGTCAGGAGCAGGGATGCCGTCCGACTTAGACTGCCAACGCTCGGGGATGGACAGTCGCACAGGGAAGCATTGGGGAGAGACGCGGTTCGCGCTTGCTGCAGCTTACGTTTGGTTCTCCCATGGGGCTGTGTCCAGGGACGTCGGTCCACCTTGGTGGCTGTCTGGTGTCTCTGGGTGTGCTCTTGGCTTGTGTTGCTGCGAGTCCTCATGCTTCTCCTCTTGTTCTCCCTAGCACACCTGTGTCTGTCCGGTTCTTCATGGTGACAGGATTGTCACTCTTCTTTTCGATTCTTCTTCCGGATGCAGTTGCATGCACCTTCTTCCAACCAGGCCAACGGGGCCTATCAACTTTAATTGTCCCTGGACAATGCGGGTGAGACTTCCAGTTGCTATCCTCTCTTCTTCTTCCTGGGTGCTGAGTGGCGTACATCCACTTGACTTCTGTGTTTCTTCTTCAGGGATTCTCACAGTGCCATGGTGGCAGTTACCTTCTTCGCTTGAGGGCGTCATGCTTGCGCCGCGAGGCTGCGTAGTCGTGGCGTTTGATCCTGCCTCCGTTCAGGCATGCTGGGTCACTTCATAGAATGTGCTCCTTGCTCCTAGTGTGATGTGGCATCTGGCCACATGTGGCGTGGCCTTGGAGCGCATATTGTGGTTGCAGCTTGCCACGTGAAGTGTGCGACTCTCCTCTTGCCTGCGTGGTGCCACTGGCAACTCCGTCTTGAGGCAGTGTGAGAGATGACACTGCTGTCTTCGGCCCACGGTGGTGCTTCACTTGTGCAGTGGAGATGTGGATTCTCTTCTTGCTGCCTTAAGCCTTGCTTCTTTTCTGTGGAGATGTCCCTCTCTCCTGCGCATTTGCCGCAGCAAGTGAAGATGCTGGACTGGGAATTGTGGAAGCATCAGCACACAGGCGGGCCCTTTTTTTTTGCACCACTCTCTCGCTGAACCCTTCCACTCGCTCACAGTCCATCAGGGTTGATCCTGTGCCTAGGATATTTCCTGAACATTTAAGCGAGCAAATACTCCTTCTTCACTTTCTAGCCCCTGCCCATATGATCCCTCAACCTCTTCTCCTCCTCACGGGTCTGTCTTGCTCCTTCTTTGTCCTCATACATTCGTCCTGCTGAATTTCACTTTCACTCTGTGGCCTACTGAGAACTCTCATGATTGTTGTACTGCTGATCACTCTTTTAACTGCTGTACATTTCCTAGACTTATACAAAGGTGTATTCTTTAAAAAACAGAAGGTCTAGATCTGACTGGTGAGCCTATTATAATCTGAGTTCCAAATGTACTGCCCCCTTCCTGGAATTAAGCATGCCTGTACATATTAACATCTATGGGGAGGCAAATGTTGAAATGGAGGAACTTGGGTATCCAGTGAAAGTGCCAAAAGGTGTTATAGATTACAGTACCCACCACGAATTTTACAGGTAGCCATTGACTGTCTGGGACCGGAAGTAAATGCTGCTCAACCTATCAAAATACAGGTCTGCCCTAGTCGCACTTCACAATACACAGTCAGTGTACGAGCACAGGTACAGTACTTCGGGCACTGGAAGGTCACTATAGATGCCCAAGTAAAACATATAACACCAACCAAAGTCACTGTAGTGTCCCAGTTGCAACCCATGACATGCTTGACAGTCACTGTAAATCTACAGGCGTAGCCCTTCCCACTCCACATTCATTGTGGTAGAGCAAGTACGGTACCTCAAGCGCTGCACAGGCACTACAGGAGCTGAGGCACAGAGTATCTTGTGCTTCGTGTGTGCACGCGCACTGCAGGAGTCATGTTAAATACCTCACATGCGGCAGGGCACAAGTCCTAAAAAAAGAAGTGGAGGGACTAACCAGGTTAGTAAGTATGCAAGTGAAATCAGGACGCGTGCCAACACAGCGCATGATATATCATCAAAAATTACCTCCAAGCGGTACTGCTTGGCCCTATTTTGAAAGGCGGTCAGAGCATAGATTACTGTACAGGTGAGGTCATACATTTTATCACCATTAATACACAACTTAATGCACAAAATATACACTTAATGATAGCTCTTGACCATGTTCATAAGTACGCCTTCACAGTGGGCCTGTGGTGTGTTTCAAAGAAGGTCTTCCTCAGGGCAGTGAACTTTATAGACACGTAAAAGCAGCTGGTTCCTAAGATTTTTCCAAGTGGCCTAAGAAGTTTCTTTGTAGATAGGTCACTCCGTGCCTTATTTCAGCGTGTGGCCCTTGAAGCAGGTTGTTTTTGTGAACTCATCAGGTAGTTTTTTAATTTTTTTATACACACATCACAGTGCATGATGTCACAACGCTTGACATTGCATGTGACATCACAGGAAGTGACCTCACTGGAAGTGACATCACAAGAAGTGACATCAGATATTAAGACCTCACACATGATTATCAGGTATATTATGAGTACATTTAAGCGCATTATGAGATTTAACAAATGAAATTTAGCGTCTGGGTTGTGCCAAAAAAGGGGCGCAATCTGATGCAAAATCTGGGCCCCAACTAATAAATGTATTATTTTAAGCCCTGCCACAAAGAAATTGGTAACCAGGAGAATCATGGTAGTAGATCTGTTATGCTTCATTGGTTGCAAAGTCTACATTTTAAAATATTTGATTGTGTTAAGGCATCTGCTGTAAAGGTGTCCAGTAAATCTCAGGGAATAGTAACAATGGTGAGATAACGCTGGAATTTAACACATTCGTTGGAGAGATCTTTGTTTTATGAAGTCCCAGATTTGAATCAAAGTAGTATAAGGTTAATGTGTCGCCTGCAAAGCACATCACGTAACATGCAGATAACAGATTTTTATTTTAAGTATATAGTAAAGTGGGTTACTGCTTTTAACACAGAGATCCATTTATTTGCTGCAGTTCATAAATTGTAATCCTTGTAATACAGCACAGTGAGCTATGAAGGACATGTGACAACTACACCTTGTAACCCAGCCTCATGTAACTGATCTTGTACATTGATTTACACATGTACATGATTTATTGTCAATGTATAATGTGTATGTTACGTAAAGAGCTCTGACACCCTGCATTGGGTTGCGTAGTGCTATTAAATAAATAAAATAGTGCTATTGAAATTGTTATTTGTGTAAATACTGGGACAGACCAACACATCTGACATTCTTACAGTGCATTCATCTCTTATATACAGGGAACGAGCAAAGGCAAAAGCATGCCTCTCAATTACCTGTGAAGAGATAACAAGCTGCGTGCCTTTGTTTCCCCTCCGTTGCATTTACATTTAAGTGTGAGGTTCCAGGCTTTCTCCAGTCAGGATATTCAAAGAAAAGAAGGCCTCATGGCCCCTTAACACCTTGGCTGCTTGAGATATTTGCCTGCTGTGCTGGACCATAATAGAAATGGGTGTGGTCATGACGAGCTCAGCTCGTCATGAGCACACGAGAGGTGTACCTCATGATAAGCTGAGCTCGTCATGAGAACCGAAGGGGTTAACTTCGGCCCAGCAGGAGGTGAAAAAAAAGTCCCTCACTGCCGCCACGTTGCTGCTGGGAATCGAAAGCAGACAACGTACAGGTGCTGCTGAACGTGTTCCAGTGTCTTACACTGGGACAAGTTCAGCATATTTCCGTGGGCCCCCACTTCTCGGACCTGCGGGTCAGCCTTCATAGGATGAAGGGCACATGCCACCCGCGCTGTCTCTATAGACACGGGCACAGTACTGCACACTCTTCGGGCACTATTTGGGTACAGGTATAGCATTCCGCAAAATGCACATACACGATCGAGCCCGTGGTTCAGCATATTACATGTTCGCTTTCGCTGCTGGAACCACCAGAGGGCATGATGTGTTGCATGCACGCCTGCCTGAGAAGCCACCGTACAGTGCCCCATAAAATGCACAGGTATTATAGCTGCCTAGTCTGTGAACGTCACAGAATGTTTAGTTCTTACAGGGGGTCCGCATGCAAAACAGCACTTCCTGTAGCAGGTGTCCCAAGCAGCAGGTGCTAGAGATCGCGGGTCACCTGACCAATAATTTCGCCACTTCCGGCTTCGGGCCCATATATTTCAAATCACCATATACATTGATCGGATGACGTCACAATCTACTACCAATAATTGTGAGTTCCTTTCGATTATTTCCAGTGATACCCGACTTACCATCCACTATTACGGGTACCTATGACCACAATGGATCAGGGAGCTAGCTGTAAAAGAAAGGTAGAGGAAAACACTACTCAACTTATGGCTTTACTTTTCATGAAATGACCACGGACAACTGAGAGTTTTAAAAGCTTTATCTCAGATTTTAAATTCTTTAGAACATACACTCCACTACGAGGAGACAGTCTAAAATCAAATTTGCAAAGAATACATAGCTGTATAGAAGAACTATAAAGGCAATCATTTGCGTTTAAATGCTAATGCAAACAGGGAAACAAACTAAGAGAGCTATCGGGCTAAATTTCAAAGTTACTTTAGTAATATTTATGGGTGAAAATCAGAGTCCATAACAGGAAGTTGCAAACTGCAATGGCGAAAATGATTTCTAAAAGGTAGGGTAACATAGGAATACGCTATGCAAACAAATGTAAATAGTTTTATGAGATGCAATGGTTTGCGGAAAGCATGGAAAACTTATCATATGCAAAGATATGTCTTTATTGAAGCAAAGACAGAAAATTAGAAAGGTGCAGTTTAAGAGCTTCAGAGCGATATTTACCTAGACTGGTGTGGAAACCAACCCTGGCCACGGGTCAGTTAAGGACAGGAAACCCTCAAGGAAGGATACCCCTCAATGGACAGCAGGTGCAGAATGGACACCCAGGACAGGACAGGAAACCCAGATTAGGATCAGGACAGGACCACCAGGACACGACCAGCACCCGCAGTTTGGAAGCAACGCCTGCGCTCCACCCTCTCTGCAGCTATCGATCAGAACCCCGATTGGGTCAGCGAACTCCCAGCAAAGTGCTCCGCCAGCACTGTTAAGGTTTAGTAAAACCTTAGTCTATGGTCAAATTCGGACAGAGTGCTCCGCAGCGCTCTGTATCTTCAAGTCACCTATTGAGGGCGTTGGGTCAGTGACAGGTCAGCTATTCAGACAAGTCGGACAATTTCCCTAGGTGAACCCAGGGTAGATATACTGTTTTGGGACCGTGTACCACCCCCCAAATGTTGCAAAGTGTCAGAATCCCCAATTTCGATTGGTCCTAAGGTAGGATTTGGTTAACACACCAATCAGAACAGACTATTCTAAGGCCTATTTTGCATTCTAAGGTGCCGCCTAGCAAGATTGGGGTTCCCACGAGAAGTCGCAGGGAATACAATGGAAAGAAATACAATGTATTCAAATATGGTACAAGTTAGACTTTCTCGCTGGGTGAAGGTGCATCTTCCCATGCAGGCTCTGGCAGCAACCTTCTTTGGCTTGGTTTCAATGCCACCTCGCCACGGCTGATCCTGCGCAGTATTGCCCTCCAAGATGGACTCCCCAGCCCCATCACCCCTCAGCGACGAGGATACATGAAAAGTAAGCGAAAACAAATTAGTACATAAAAATAAATGAATGTATTACATGTCATGATTTCGTAATTCAGTTTTATCATTATAAAAATATACTTATGCATTAATTGTAAGTGCAACGAACAATATCACAGGAGTAGCAGCACAAAGCTTCACCACGTTATCAAAAGCACAGCCATCTTATTGCTATTACGCATGCGCACCCTTTCCCTCTCAAACTCTGACTGCGTCATATCACATGACTATGACCCACGCATGCGCAGAAACAGAAATGCAAGCAGCGGCCATTTTAGACACAATTATTATTTATATCAGTAAAACACATAGGCAAGCTTCGCTACCTTTCATGCATATCCAAAATAACGAGATTAGTAAAACGTACATTTGTTATGATGTTACGACAGGTTCGAGGTTCATGAATCGAGCAAGTCGCGATGCGAAATCTTGCTCTATCAATCCCCTCTTTGATGATATTTACTATCATCACAAAATCTCGGAATCAGATGCCAACTTTCTTTCACACTTTGTACAACTCTATTTCCTCCAACAGGCGATTCAATTTCTCTTTCTCATTTTTGGAAGGGTGAGAATTTTTCACCCTTTTGTAAATCTGATTATTTATTTCCTCCAATTCAAGCTCATCCGCATTCCGTTTCACTCCTCTTGCATTCACCTGATACTTCTTAGTATGTTTTCGGCATTTGCAACAGACGAATATAAGAAATAGGATAAGACCTATAATTCCTATTGGCATCAGTACCTTGAACAATAAGCTTCTACCTAAGTTAGCAAACCAGTGACCTACATTTGAGAGACCATCAACTAGTCTCTTCCAGGCACTGTCAACCTCGAGTGGTTTGAGTTCCCTTTCCAAATTAGTAATGTTTTTCACCGTTCCGGACCGCACCGGGCCGTTCCTTTGGCTTCAAGGCACCTCAGTTGTGGAACTCCTTACCACTGGCGTTACGCAGTACTCCTAATTTGCTTCAATTTAGGAAGAGCTTGAAGACATGGCTTTTTAATGCTTAGTTGTTTTTTGGGGGGTCTTTCTTTTCTGTATTGTTTCGTGTTATGTTATTACACACTGAGTTGTTTGTGGAAAGCGCCGGGACACTCTGTCGGAGTAGCCGTGCGCTATATAAATACAATTTAACATAACATAACATAACATAACATCTTTTGAGCTGCACACTTTTGTCCGGAATGTAAGTGCAACAATGTTGCGCCTTCAACATCCGGCAGACTCCGCCCTCTTTTGCTAATAAGGTGTCAAGAGCAAGTCTGTCCTGCAAAACCATTGCTCTGATCGCAACCATTTCGGTATTGACCAGCAGAAATCCATGAGCTGTGTCAGTAGACAGCACATCCACTATTGTGGACAAATTGCAAATTCTGTGAGTGTTCAGAACCACTCCCACTCCAGGTATCAGTGCACTAAAAATACTACCCATTATTTCACCTACACTTTCTCTTTTGCTACGCACTAAGCCATTAGTGTTTTCACTGCTTCCAGCAATTTCATTCACATGGTATATTTTCGGGAAAACAATGCCAAAGTAGCAGCTTCCATACCAGTGATCCGGCAATTTGAAATAAGCCTTGTCTCCACATATATAATAAATTCCAGGAAACACAGGCTCTGACCCATTTTTGAAACCCCAACCTCCAATTACCTTGTAATTGTGCTCACATTGACTGGAACCAATGAAAATGTTATTATAATAATCAGTCTTCTCACGGTGAAGACAGAGTTTCCCTTTCTTTTCAAAATCCAGCAACAGAGCAGGTCCCGCCCCGCCAGTTGAGGTGCTTTCCATGTTCTCAGCCCATTTAGGGGTTTTCTGCCTTTTGTCATTTGCCTTTCTTTGGAAACTCTCCCTTCTTTTCTCTGCCATGTTTAAAAATACCTTTTCTTGTTCTTGTAATGAACAGGTCAAGTTGTCTCTGTGTGCTTCATTTAAGTCTATAGTACCTATAGTCAAAAAGTATTCTCCCATATAACGTGTAACGTCACTTTTGGTTTGTACAGGATTCAGATTTCCACGTATGGGAAGTTCAGAAAAAATCACGTCATTGTTATAGTAATAATACTGTAACGGTCCTCTTTTGTAAAATAAGCTTGCTAAAACACTACAGGAAATTCCATATGTCAGGGGCAAGTGATGGTATGTCACGCTTTCAGCCACAGAAGTAGGTAGCTTCATGCAGACATAGCAATCCTCTATCTCCATAGTCTCTACATAGTGTACTAACAAGTTTGCGAAAACATTTAAGTGTGTCTTGTTCTTAACTCCGTGGTAATGTAGTCCTTCCTCATCTGATGCTTCTAAGTCTCGTTTTGTTTGTCTGAGTGCTTCCTCACGTCTTTCTACACTTCGTGTTGTCAGTTCTTCAGTGTCAGTAGTCTGTGTAGGGTCGATATTAGTATTTTTACTAACCATAAAGGGAATGAAAACTGTTAGTCCTATCCAAACTAATATAACTATAACTATACTACATATACATACTTTGCAGCATGTTTTGCAACAACTGCGACTAGGCCTTCCATTCGTTCTTGACTCAGACATTTTTGCTCAGAAGAAGTTTTTCAACCCCTCTTTGTAACTTTACACAGGTAGCTTACTCTGTGCAATTTCAGGTGAGCTCTTCTTCTTCGGTAGACAAATCAGTAACCTGATCTTCGTCGCTTTCGTCAGTTATCTCAAGTTACTCAAAATTTTCCAAGATTAAGTAGGTCCACACGGGATCCTGGTATTTTTCGTTCAGTCTTTTTATTCTCTCACTCCTTCTTTTGGAGCCATCTTCCGGTAATTCTGCAATTCGGGGACTTCTTCTTATATCTGCAAGTTTCTCTTGGACTGTTTTTAGTCTTAATTTCAGTCTCTTAACATACCTTGGCTCAATGTGCTTCTTTTTCTTTAGTCTTTTAGCTGGCACTGTGATTTGGCTTTCTTCTAATGCTCTTTTATTTTCACTTGTCTGTGGCGCTTCGGTTTCTGTTTCTTCCCTTCCTGTCTGACTAGTCCCAGGTCTTGTATCTATTTCTTCTGCCTGGTTACTAAGCTGGCCTGGTTCAGGTGAAATTTGGTTTTTGCTTTTGAATGTCTCTGTTTCTGCGTCCTGAACACGTTCTTCTAATTCTAACTGATCCTGTTCAAGCACTTCGATCCCTTGATTTTCTTCTGCTCGAACTTTTACACTATTTCTAGTCTCTCCCTTTTCGATTTCAGGAGTCAGTGGAGGTGTGTCAATCACCTGATCTGTCCCTGTCTGACCTTCTTCTTCGTCCTCAGACTTGATGTGAATCTCAATGATCTGAGGGTCTTCGCCTGTGCCTTGCTTGACCTCTCTATTCCACTCTCTGTCTTCTCTTATTCGCTCTCTTGTTCTGAGTGGGTCTCCAGGGGGATCGATTATGGGTGTCCAATCATCTGGGCTGGTTCTCGGCTGCTCGTCATCAGCTACTTCCGGACCAACGTCTGTGGGATTCTCAGCAGTACTGGTGCTCGGCCATACGTCATCAGTTACCTCCGGGCCAACGCCTGTGGGACCCTCAGCTGGGCTGGTGCTCGGCCGTCCGTCGTCAGCTACTTCAGGACCAACGTCTGTAGACCCCTCAGCTGGACCACCTTCAGCTCCAGGTTCCTCGTCAGGTATCACCTTCTGGGTATGGCTGGCATGGATCCACTTGGGAACGCCCGCGCACTTCACAGCGGTCGTGGTTACCAGGATTACTTGGCGCTTTTCCCCCCACCTGGGTTCAAGACAACTCGAACGAGTGTGCTTCTTTATCTTAACCCAGTCACCAGGAACCAATTTGTGAACTGGGGTTGTCGGGTTGGCGACGGCGTCTGCCCCAATCTGGCGAGAGATAGAACGCACTTGGTCACCCAGTTGCTTGCAGTATTCAAGTACCAAATCATCAGAAATGCTTAACAGTTTGTATCCTGGTACCCAGGCTTGTCTCATCACTCTTCCCATCAAGATCTCATGGGGGCTCAGGCCTGTTCTCCGATCTGGAATGCTTCTGAGTCCCATCAGAACAAGAGGCAAGGCAGTGATCCAGTTCATGCCAGTAGAATCACATATTTTTGCCAATCTATTGTTTATGGTGCCATTTATTTGTTCTACCACTCCAGAAGCCTCTGGATGATATGCACAGTGCAGCTTTTGTGTGATCCCAAATGCTTTGCAGAGTTGAGCCAAGATTTCATTCTGAAAATGTCCGCCTCTATCTGAGTCAATAAAGACTGGAACCCCGAATCTAGGTATCAATTCCTTTAGTAGGAGCTTAGCTACTGTCATGGCGTCATTCTGTGTGGCAGGGTAAGCTTCCACCCACTTTGAAAATAGGCAGACAGTGACAAGGACATATCTTTTTCCCTCACATCGAGGCATGGTAATGAAATCAATTTGTATTCTCACAAAGGGACCCCCTGATCTCCCAATTTTCATCAGTTCAACTACTGTTCTCTTGCCAGCGTTGAACTGCTGACATGTCAAGCACCTCTGGCAAAGGGACTCTGCTACCTTCCTGAACTTTTTGTTGTACCAAGTCTGTTGAAACACCAGAACCATGGCGTCCCTACCAATGTGTGATCCCTCATGTATCAATCTGGCCATTGGGGCAAGCAGGTGTCTGGGTAACACAGGCATACCATTTGGGCCCACAATGACACCATCCTCACGTCTTGGTCTACAACCTTGTTCCTTCCACTTCTCTTTCTCCTCCCAGGGCGTCACATGCTGCCATTCTCTCACTTCATCCCATGTAGGCACTTCTTCAAACATTCTAAGTTGGCAGCTGTTTCCAACCCCACCCCGCCTGGGATTTATTCTCATCTGATCCATAGCGCATTGGTTTGCCACTCGATCAGCAAAATCATTTCCCAAGGAAACAGGGTCAATGCCCTTCTTATGAGCAATACATTTGACCACTGCCAATTCTTTTGGTAATTGGATTGCCTCTAAAAGGTCTTGAACAACTTTTCCATTTCGAATGGGGGTACCTGATGAAGTCAGGAATTCTCTTTGGAGCCATAACTGGCCAAAGTCATGCACAACCCCATAACAGTACTGACTATCAGTATACACTGTTATTCTTTTGTCTTTTCCCAATTTGCAAGCTCTTATCAGGGCGATCAATTCGGCTACTTGTGCAGACTTTAATCCAAATAGATAAGATACTTCTTCAATTTTGTTTAACGTGACCACAGCATAGGCAGCACTTAGGCCTCCGAGCTCATGCCTCAGGCATGAACCATCTACGAACCATTCCTCATCATGTACAGGCAAAGGAGTTTCTTTAATGTCTGGGCGAGGTTTAGTACTGAACTCAGTCAGATCAATGCAGTCATGCTCCTTATCTCCCTTATCTTCCATTACCATTGAGTCAGGGAGTAGAGTGGCAGGGTTTAAAATGTTACATCGGGTGATGACTATATTCGCAGCACCCATGAGAATCCTCTCATATTTAGTCAGCCGACTAGGGGTGAGATACTGAGTTTTTGTGCGAGTCAATAGGATCACAACTGCATGTGGAACATACACAGTTACGGGATGTCCCATGATAATGGACTCACTTTGTTCTAAACTGGTGCAAGTCGCAGCTACTGCTTTCAGACATCCAGGTAATCCAGCAGCCACTGGATCCAAGTTGGCAGAGAAGTATGCCACAGGCCTACTGGTCAATCCATGCTCTTGAGTCAGGACTGACAATGCACAATTGTCACGAGTGTCACAGAATAGGCCAAACTCCTTGGAGTAGTCAGGCATCCCTAAAGCAGGGGCTGTACACAGACAATTACGCAACTTTGTGAAAGCTGTCAAGCTCTCGTCATTCCATTCCACTGGGTCCTTTGCTCCTTTCTTTGTCATTTGAATCAAAGGCTTTGCAAGGACTGTGAATCCCACAATCCATTGCCTGCAGTAACCTACAACTCCGAGGAACATTCTTATTTCTTTCTGAGTACGGGGTAACTGCATATTTTGAATTATTCTGACTCTCTCTGAGGTGACTTTTCTGATGCCTTTCTCTATCTGGTGCCCCAGATATTTTACTGATTTTGAACAGAACTGCAATTTCTCAGGGGCCACTTTATGTCCCTTTTCACTCAGGTGATTCAGTAGGGCAATGGTGTCATCCACACAGTCCTTATGACTTTTGGACGCCACCAATAGGTCGTCAATGTACTGTACCAAAACAGACTTTCCAGGTAAGACTAAAGATTCAAGGCATTTTTTCAAGATCTGATTAAAGATAGAGGGGCTTTCTGTGTACCCCTGGGGGACCCTATTCCAGACATACACGTGACTGTTGAAAGCAAATGAGAAAATAAATTTGCTGTCTGGATGCAATGGAATCGAAAAGAATGCGTGACATAGGTCTATCACTGTGAACCACTCAGCATCCCAGGGAATCTGATACAGAATCACTGCTGGGTTCGGAACAATAGGGCAACAAGGAACCACTATTTTGTTTACCTTTCTTAGGTCCTGCACTACTCTGTACTTACCATTAGGCTTTTTGATGCCCATAATGGGTGAGTTACACGGGCTACTCATCACTTCCTGTATTATGTTTGCTTCTAGCAATTTCTGTATTTCAATGGCAACTCCTGCTCTTACTTCTGCACTCATCCTGTAAGGTTTGGTATTGGGGTACACTGCATTTTCTTTCATTGCTATTTGTATGGGGTCTACGTTTTTCATTAATCCTACATCTTTTCCTGTAAAGTCCCACACTTCTTGTTTCACTGTCTGTTGGAGTTCTTCCGGTAAGTCCTGTATAGTCATTCGTTTGATTTCTGAGTCGGGTCTAACTAACATTAACTTGTAGATGCCATCTTCCTCTGGGGTTTGAATTTCGACGCCTTTTGGTGTGCAAAAGATGGTGCAGTTCATTTTACACAGCAAATCACGTCCCAGTAAGTTCACTGGACTAGTATCACAGACGACAAATCTGTGCATTTCTTTAAAATTTCCAATTGAGATCTCCATGGGCTCGGTAACAGGTGTACTAATCAGTTGATTAGATACACCCACTACTTGGATTGCTTCTCCCGAGAGGGGTAGGTTTGGAACGTCCACTGTTCTCACAGTAGAACGGGTAGCACCAGTGTCCAACAGAAAGGTAACATCATTTCCATCAACCTTTCCTTCAATGTATGGTCCCGACTGGTCTACCGGCAAGGAGGCGCCAAGTACGCACTCCTCGTCCTCCCCTCTCAGGCCCCGTCAGTACTGGTCGTCACAGAAGAAAGTGTTGTTTAACAAATACTGCGAAGTTGCTGTATTTCTATTCTCATTGCCTCCCCAGATTTCTACATCATCACCCTGCGGTGACTTCCCTTTAAAAATAGGTTTTGGCGCTCGGGGCACTTGAATCGTTTTTACCTGCTGCTGGGTCTTTCTTTGTTTTTCATTCTACGTCTGTGG
Source organism: Lissotriton helveticus (assembly GCF_964261635.1). Taxonomy (NCBI): domain Eukaryota; kingdom Metazoa; phylum Chordata; class Amphibia; order Caudata; family Salamandridae; genus Lissotriton; species Lissotriton helveticus. The sequence continues at coordinate 1,224,117,309 of NC_136065.1, forward strand.
AATTAAATCAGGTGTTTGGGCATTATCAGACTGTAAATATGGACACTCGTCTCTCCAATGTCCAATTTCCCCGCACTGATGGCAAGGAAATTTCTTTTTGGCTTCCTCTCTGCTCATTTTAGCTCGGGGTTTTCCTCCACCCCCGCCCCCAGGGCCTTGGTTCGGGGTAGTTTTGTTCATCTTGCTCAACTGCTTTTCCTGCTGTTCTGCGAGTTTTACTTGAGCCCACATCACCTTCTCCTTGAGAGCCTTTTTCTTCTCTGCCATCTCATCCTCACAGTACTTTGCGTACCGTAAGACCTCATCTATCTTCTTGGTATGCCAACAGATTTTATTATCTTTTATCCACTGACAAATTTCGGGTCTTAAACCGTTTACAAACCTGTAAATGAAGTGGGTCATGTCCTTCATCTCGATGTTATCTATACCACTGTATGTCTTAAATACCTGCAACAGCCTTTCATAAAAGGAGTGCACAGTCTCGTCCCTTTCCTGCGTTGTTCTATCTATCTTGGTCCAATCAGTTTCCTTTGCGGGCACTTTTAGCTTCAGATGCTGAATTACCTGTTCATATTTTCTCATCACTTCCTTAGAGGGTTCTCCTGTTTTAGAATCTCTCGCGTATTCCTCACTGGGCCAAGCTATGGCGATTTTACACTCGGTCCACAGATCTACAGGGACCACTATATCAAAGAACCCATCCAGGTCCTTCCACAGGCATTTCTGTACTTTTACAAACCTTTCTACCTGTCTGTACCAATCCACGGGCTTCTCGCGTAATTTTGGGAAGTCATTAGTAAAGGACACAATATCCTGTCTGGACCAGGGAACGTGTACATATTTTCCACCTGGCACTTCGCTCATAGGGCATAACTGTTCTGGTTTGTCAGCTTCCTTTAGAACGAATTCGGGAGTTGCCTGCTTAGACCTGGCCTCATCCTTTTTCCTAGCCCATCTGGCTTTCCATCTTTCTACATCTCCCCATTTCTGCAATACTGTCAATAATTCTTTGACCTGTGCCTTTTTCCCTGACATGTTCAGGTTTTCTAAATCTTTGTCTGAGAAATCTGCTCTGTACAGTTTCTGCAAGGGTTTCGATTTAGAAATATCTATTCCCATGCTAGCAGCAGTGTCTGTCAATTTCTCATGAAGTACTCGGGCATTTCGGGTAAGACTTTTGCAAATGAACAACAGCTCTTCTTCAGAGTAAGTATTTAATCGGTCTAATCCTACGTTTCCTGCCATTAGTTCTTCTATTTCTACTCTCAATTTGTAGAGATCTAAAGGTTTCGTCTGCGGAATTTGTTTTTCTAATTCTTGACTCCATCTTTCGATTTCCTCCGGAGTCATCGGTGTGACACTCTTAGTACCCGAAGTCGATTCCATTTGAATCTCCCTCGTATTGAAAGGATTATGTCTTTTCTGCATCCTTTTCCCTGTATTCCTAATGGGCAGATCCAATAGTGAGACTTCAGACTCGCACTCGCTCGTCTGTTCATCTACGATTAAGGGTTCTGGTCTGGGCTGTGCTATGACGGGAGTAATGACTGGAGTTTTCGGACTCCCTTGACGGTCCCCATACAACGGAACCACCGGTCCGATAGTTACTGGGATTGTCAAGGCTTCAGGACTGGTATTTAACTGGGAGATTTTCTGAATGATCTCAGCTCTCTGTTTTGCTAGAACCTCCCGCTCCTTTTCTTCCAATATTCTCTCTAAGGTTTTGTCATGTAACACCTGCGGGGTCAGAGTGGGAGCATTACTCGGGGCAGTGGGATGTGTCTCACTGGGTCCTTCGCCATAATTAGGTCTTGGGAACAAACTTCCTGTACCTAGGGATCTTGGTTCCTTTTCATATAGAGGCTGTAAGAATGGAATTCCTGAACCTGATGGTCTAGCCTCACCTTCGTAGGGAGGTCTCGAGAAAAGGTCCCTTTCACGGGAGTATCTCACATCCCCACTAGCTGGTATTCTTGGATAAAGATCTCTTGTATCTACAGGACCTAAACTCTCGGTATAGGGAGGTATGAGGCAACCCCCTCCTACACTGGCAGATCTGGCCTCATCCTGGAGATGAGGTCTTCGAGAATTATCCCCTTCACTGCAAGGTCTATTTCTTTCATTGTAAGGAGGCGGACTTCTCATAAACATATCGTCTAACAATTCATCATCCGACTCTCCAATAGGCACCCAATGTTTGCACTTCTCTGTCTTCTTTTCCCCCCCAGGAGGATCATTCACTGGCATCATTGGAAACAGTCCTTCTACAATCATATTTTGTCTCCACTGTTTCATCTTTTTGGCTCGGGTTTCCTGCTTCAACTTTGGATAAAATTTAGTTAACCCTTTATCCATCCGTGGCTTATCCCTTTCGAAAGCCTCGATTTCCCATTCCTCTAGTGCTTCGTACTGCGTTAATCTAGGTCTGGGATGTAAATCATTCATTCGGGTTCTCAAATTAAATAGAATTCTGCTGTTAAATGTTCCGTCTAACGGAAAAGCCAATACTCCGTCATCTTTTGTGTATTCCGCCCAATTTTCCAACCATACACATGTGTTGTACCCTTTATCGAACATCATGAAAGATGCGGGAGTATTCGGTGGTGGAATGACAACACCTTCTCTAGTTTTAATCGGCTTGTCTTTTTTGAAGTAATTCTTTACTTTATTTACAAGGGACAATTTTCTCTTGTTTCCGTACATAATGTCGTGTTTTATGCCTTTAAACTGATCTCTCTCAAATCCCAAATCTCTCGGATCGGGTCTAGTATGCGGTCTGTACGAGTGCCACATACGATTCCTACGAGTGACTTTGTTTACAAAATCACTTCCAATCAAAATGCGTCTTTTATTTTCGTGCGGCCAATAAAATGCACGAGTTCAAATATTTTTCGACCAATGGGTGCGCGGCCCTTTCGCGAGACAGTTCTCATGCTTCGGCGCTCACCCCTTCTTTACAATTCCAGCCCCGCTACCCGCCCGCTGCTTCTACCAATCCCAGCGCGGCACAGAGTGACGTCAGAACAGCTTCGCGACTGACTCCCTCCTTTCCAAGGTAACGGAAACTTTCTTACTTTCTAAAGTGCTTAGTGCTTGGTTATTTCACAACGAATACACATTCGCCACTGTGCTCAAGTGTCTAGACAGGAAAGAAATTTTCACTGAAAGTAAACTACTTCCATTTACTTTTCACACACTACGGGTAGATCTCTTCTGCCTACCCTTCACTCAAGCATTGGTGAACCTGCTACTTCCCTAGACTCATCCACTTTTCCGGGATATATCCGAGTCTATAGTTTCACCAGCGAACCCCTTTGCTTTCACCCGAGCTCCGATGAACCTGCTACTCTTCCGGGGTGACCCTCACTAGGTTATGCCACAATAGGATTTTCACCAATGAACCTCGTTGCTAACATTTATTCAAACATACATTCAGAAAAAACCCTAGTTAGTGCTTCCAGTTCTGCCTAACCTGCACCGACCTTCCTTAGAGCAAATGACCTCAGAGCAAGTGGATTCTATTCACCACTCGCTATTCAATTCCCCGGGGATTCCCAACATACATAGAACACTTACGAACAAATGAGTTAATACATATATCAGTACAATAATAAGAAAAACAGTTTAAAACATTTCATAATTTTTTAAAGCAAACATTTCGAGCGAGTGATCAGATCACCCGAATTGCCCACTCTTGTTAGCAGCATCCGACTTAGCTAGACTAACTAGTCCTACCTAACTTTTAACTATTCCCTAACCATCCTCTATGCTACCAGAAAATTACTGCTAGAGATCGCGGGTCACCCGACCAATAATTTTGCCACTTCCGGCTTCGGGCCCATATATTTCAAATCACCATATACATTGATCGGATGACGTCACAATCTACTACCAATAATTGTGAGTTCCTTTCGATTATTTCCAGTTGTACCCGACTTACCATCCACTATTACGGGTACCTATGACCACAATGGATCAGGGAGCTAGCTGTAAAAGAAAGGTAGAGGAAAACACTACTCATCTTATGGCTTTACTTTTCATGAAATGACCACGGACAACTGAGAGTTTTAAAAGCTTTATCTCAGATTTTAAATTCTTTAGAACATACACTCCACTACGAGGAGACAGTCTAAAATCAAATTTGCAAAGAATACATAGCTGTATAGAAGAACTATAAAGGCAATCATTTGCGTTTAAATGCTAATGCAAACAGGGAAACAAACTAAGAGAGCTATCGGGCTAAATTTCAAAGTTACTTTAGTAATATTTATGGGTGAAAATCAGAGTCCATAACAGGAAGTTGCAAACTGCAATGGCGAAAATGATTTCTAAAAGGTAGGGTAACATAGGAACACGCTATGCAAACAAATGTAAATAGTTTTATGAGATGCAATGGTTTGCGGAAAGCATGGAAAACTTATCATATGCAAAGATATGTCTTTATTGAAGCAAAGACAGAAAATTAGAAAGGTGCAGTTTAAGAGCTTCAGAGCGATATTTACCTAGACTGCTGTGGAAACCAACCCTGGCCACGGGTCAGTTAAGGACAGGAAACCCTCAAGGAAGGATACCCCTCAATGGACAGCAGGTGCAGAATGGACACCCAGGACAGGACAGGAAACCCAGATTAGGATCAGGACAGGACCACCAGGACACGACCAGCACCCGCAGTTTGGAAGCAACGCCTGTCCTCCACCCTCTCTGCAGCTATCGATCAGAACCCCGATTGGGTCAGCGAACTCCCAGCAAAGTGCTCCGCCAGCACTTTTAAGGTTTAGTAAAACCTTAGTCTATGGTCACATTCGGACAGAGTGCTCCGCAGCGCTCTGTATCTTCAAGTCACCTATTGAGTGCGTTGGGTCAGTGACAGGTCAGCTATTCAGACAAGTCGGACAATTTCCCTAGGTGAACCCAGGGTAGATATACTGTTTTGGGACCGTGTACCACCCCCCAAATGTTGCAAAGTGTCAGAATCCCCAATTTCGATTGGTCCTAAGGTAGGATTTGGTTAACACACCAATCAGAACAGACTATTCTAAGGCCTATTTTGCATTCTAAGGTGCCGCCTAGCAAGATTGGGGTTCCCACGAGAAGTCGCAGGGAATACAATGGAAAGAAATACAATGTATTCAAATATGGTACAAGTTAGACTTTCTCGCTGGGTGAAGGTGCATCTTCCCATGCAGGCTCTGGCAGCAACCTTCTTTGGCTTGGTTTCAATGCCACCTCGCCACGGCTGATCCTGCGCAGTATTGCCCTCCAAGATGGACTCCCCAGCCCCATCACCCCTCAGCGACGAGGATACATGAAAAGTAAGCGAAAACAAATTAGTACATAAAAATAAATGAATGTATTACATGTCATGATTTCGTAATTCAGTTTTATCATTATAAAAATATACTTATGCATTAATTGTAAGTGCAACGAACAATATCACAGGAGCAGCAGCACAAAGCTTCACCACGTTATGAAAAGCACAGCCATCTTATTGCTATTACGCATGCGCACCCTTTCCCTCTCAAACTCTGACTGCGTCATATCACATGACTATGACCCACGCATGCGCAGAAACAGAAATGCAAGCAGCGGCCATTTTAGACACAATTATTATTTATATCAGTAAAACACATAGGCAAGCTTCTCTACCTTTCATGCATATCCAAAATAACGAGATTAGTAAAACGTACATTTGTTATGATGTTACGACAGGTTCGAGGTTCATGAATCGAGCAAGTCGCGATGCGAAATCTTGCTCTATCACAGGGACATCTTAAGGATTTTGGGGGCCCCTTGTTCAAACATATTTTAGGGGCCCCTGTTCGGAACAGCTTTGAGTGTATGATTCAATTTCACCTCGTTCATGCCCTCTTTGGCCAGATCACTGACACACTCATCCAAATTCTAAATGTGTTTACATATAACATTCAGGGATAGGGACATGTGTTTTTAATATTATAAAGCAGCAGCAGCTGCAGCTCGCTTATATTACTGAAAATAATCTCTGTGACACCCTCCCATTTCTCATACGTGAGACTGTGATCTAAATAAACTTTTTTTATGGAGGTTGCATGAAACATAAACACATTTCTCTGCAAAATTTCTGTCATAAGCTGTCAAATATCGACCACATTACAAGTAAATGAAAGGAAAACAGTATTTAAAGCAATCTGTTTGAGAATTATTCTAGGTCATCGGGGCAAGACACTGCAGAACATAGCTGGCTCTATCAGGGGCCCACTGAAGCTCAGGCCCTGGGCCAGAGCCCGCTTTGCCCACCCATGCCTTAAAACGCCTCTGCCAAGCAGAGCACACCCACTCCGGCCCGCTCTGTGCAGTCTGTGCTGTTCAGGTATCTCTTTGACGCCCTTTGTTGAGTTTTCTGTGTCACAGGGAGGGGCTGTTTCCAGCACACCCAACAATAAACTCTGCCATGTCCTCACGTGTGCTATTAACCGGAAACACTCCCTAGGAGCTGCTACAGCTGTCAGTAACTCCCTTTTCCCCAGGTGTTCCTCGGACGTGACTTTATCTCCCGGAACAGTCGAGGAGCGGGACGTGCAGGCGGCAAGATGGTAGCCTTTTTTGGAGCTTCGTGAGGGACCCTGCCGGGACTACCATGTCGAGAATACTCTGAAAAGGCAGGCACTGGCTGCAGCAAGGTGAGTGCTATAAGACCTGCCTCAGGGACGGAGGGAGCAAAACTCAGTTACTCAGATGCTAAATAAGCTCCAAACATTTGGTTTTATTTTTATCTTTTTACTGTTGGCAAGTAAGGAATATACGATGTTACATCGCGGTGTTCACACTGCGATACCTTTACAACGCAGGAATTACAACGCAAGTCGTTACAACGACTTGCGTTGGAGGGCGCTGGACTTAGGAATAGTATGATTTACTATTCCAACTCCAGCCTACGTTACAGTAAGGAAGATGTTGGAATAGTAAATCATACTATTCCTTAGCTTAGAGCGCCATCCAGCGCAAGTCATTGTAATGATTGCGTTGTAATGCCCTCGTTGTAAAGGTATTGTGGTGTGAACACCACGATGTAACCAATGTTTCCCTCTGGCTTATGCTCCCTTCTAAACCTATACCCGTCTAACCCATGCATTCTTCTCTGACTCCATATCATCCCTTCTAATGCCATACCTTCCGCAGCAATGCCCCGTGTCACAATATCCCCCGACCCCCTGCCTCCTCTTCCGCTCTGGTACCCTACCCTGCACACGCCACCTTACCCGCTCACTTAGTACCTTACGCTCTGATTCAGTTTATTTCTCTCCAACCGTATAACCTATCTGCATACGGCACCTATCTCCTGACCTGGCACACTGTCCCACAACCCTGTCCCTACAGGTGTCTTTATATTGCTTTGTATCCAGGCATCTTAGGGGTACACTTACCATGCAAAGGCCTGTGCGTAGAACAGAAAAGAAGTCAGCCAACCAAACCCGAGAATGATCTTAACAGCTAATGCTCCGAAAGAGACAATTTTAGGGGCACCTAGAAAAATTCCACAAATGAAAAAATCGGGTGAAACGTCTTCCTTTCCCTACCCTGGGTATGATTCTAAGAGGCCTGGTTATACGCAGTCTGGAGGAGGAAGACGTCCGGTCTGTCACACTTCCTAGAGACTTGTGGAACTAGTATCATCCTATTGGCCGGTGTTCCCAGGTGTCTCAGTCCGGCCTGCTGATGTCCAAGGAGGCCTGGTGGATTCAGGAACCAGCCTGCTGCTGCTCCGAAGGACCTGAGTCCAGTCATCTGTCCAATGCCATATGTCACTTTTGGATGATATCATATAGTGCTGTTCAATATCGGACAGTAGTGGACTGTATCACGCAGTGATCAGTATGTACAATACTTACAAATCACACATTGCTATCAGTATCACACACAGCTACACATTATTGCACAGCACTGTTCGGAATCACCACTTCCGTCTAGTACCACTGAGTGCTGTACTATATAACAGAGGACCATTTAATATCACACACTATTCAATAGCAGACAGTGCTATCAAATATAACAGTGCTGTACAATATTGCACAAAGATATCCAATGTAAGATATTGTTATCCAGGGTAACACAGTGATCTCCATTTGCAATATCAAACTGTACTGTTGAGTAGCTCCTTGTGATGTACAATATCGCACACTGCTGTTCAATATTGTGCAGTGCAATTGTAATATCAGAATTACTAGCCAATCCCACACTGTGCTAGTCAGCGTAACAGTCCTATTCAATATCACGCACTGGTGTCCAGCATCACAGAGCGGGTGCTATATCGGAGTGCCATACCATTTCGCAGATTGGTGCCTAATATTGCCCTGGGTAATATGGCAGCCAGTGTTGACCCTGTGAGAGCCGAAGGGGGGGCTCTCGACAGCCTGCTCTGGTGTTCACTCGGACTGTGTGTGATACTGTCCTCCGTGCATGGGTGCTGGTGCCCCCGGGTGTTAGTGTTCACTCCTCATTCGCATGTGTTTACATGTGTTGTGTTGATGGTGGTCTCACCCTACCTTTGTGTGGGTGAGAGGGGGGTTGTTCTGTTTGTGTTTGAGGGTATTGTGTGTTGGTGGTGCTTTCCCATGTATGTTTACACTGCGCGTGCGAGTGAGGCAACATACAGTACAAGTGTGTGTGTTTTGTTCCCAGTGCTCACACTCCATGTATGTTATAGGGTATCAGCTGCCTTGGTGTCCCATACTTTTCACATTACATTCCACCTTTGCATGTAATAGAGCGAGAGCATGTTGAAGAGAGATGCAGTGGAAAGCTGCAGGCGGGATTTAAGGACAGTGGTAGCTGGGCAGTGGCGGTGAGGCGGGCGGGTGAGAAATGAGACAGTGGAATTCATAGACTCCTGGCCCTGATTAAGAACCTGCTCACTGTCGGATACTGGCCATGGTAGGGGTAAAGCAGCAGATATCAGGGTTGGCTGGTGTCTGGGGGTGCAGTGGGGTTGGCCAGTGGTTCTGGCCGATACGACCCAGAGGTGGGCTTCGAGGCCAGTCCTGAACACTGGATGGCTAGTAGTGTGTATGTAGTGTATCTTTCACCCTGGGGACCTGCGGGACAGTTGCAGATGACAGGATGCATGTTTGTGGGGTGACCAGGCTACTCCCCATCATGTAGGACTCAGTGCTGCTGTCCTGGCCTTTTCCATTAGGGTCCAGTGCATTCCGGTAATGGATGCAATTGGTTGCATTGATGTGAAGCAAGATTGCAACTCCCACAGTGCATTGCATTGTGAAATGTAAAGGTTGGACTGAAGCATTGGCGTCCAACGCCATTTCTATAACATGCCCGCTCCCCCCACAGACAGCAGGGATGCTGAGAAGAGGTCTGGAGTGTAGATCTCTCCAAATGTCTCTCTAGCTCCCTTAGTTTCTGGCAGCACAGGAAGCCTTCAGGCGAGCACCCCCTCGCTGTCAGAAGGAGCCCAGCACAGAGACCTTGTTGTAAGGTGGGGTGTCCATTCAGCAGCTCGCTGCCCCACCAACAGAGGCGGCTGTCCCAAAGAGACAGCCAGGAGGCGCCTGGACAGGCAGGTGTCTCTGAGGGCCCGTAAGGTGTGGGCTGAGTTAGTCACAGGGTGGAGGCCAGCAGAACGGCAGGGGTGTCATTAGTGACATGTCAGGCGAGTTCTCTTTAGAAGGGCAGGGCGGCATGGCGTGGTAAGCAGCACACCAGGCGTGCGCCTCGAAGGACTCTGTCTGTGTGCAATGCTGTGCCAGAGTCTGTGTGCGCACTCCCTGCCTGCGTGAGAGTCTGCTTCCCCCACACGTATGTGCATGTGTCTGAAACCGCGGGTGTGACTGTGTGGTGCCGCAGAGTCAGCTTTTGTGTGTGATTCTGTGTACGTCACCTGTGTAGACTGTATGTGCGATTCTCCTGTTGGGAGTTTATTTGCCCTTGTGAAGCTCAGTGCCTCCTTGGCACCCTGTGTGTACGAAAGAGAGAGAGGTGTGTGTGTGTGAGACACTTGTTCATGAGAGTACATGGAGGTGAAACTGTGTGAGCAAGAGATATGCCCTGCCGGTGTGAGACTTTGAATGTGTGTGTTTGTTTGTGTCTGATTTCCAGAGGCGAGGCCTTCTGTGGCTGCCCGGGTTTGGAATACTTCACTCCTCGCTTTGTCTTTCTTACAGTTGTGTGTCTCCTGTCTGCAAGGAGCTCGATTGATATGTGTTACCGCAGTATTTACGTAGATTGGCAGTGCCCCTGCCAGGCAGAGCGGTACCAGTCCCAATGCAGAGGGTGGATAACTTAGGCGAGAGGACAGACCGCTGAGAGACTCCATGGGGAGTCTTCAGAGCCCCACTGCAGCACATGGGCGCAGGAGCCCAGGAATGAAGACAGCCAGGGCAGGCTCTCGTGTGTGTGAAGGGGATGCTGAGAAGATGTGATGTTCAATGGCGCAAAGGCTGCTGGGTAGAAGCAGCAGGAAGCACAGCTCTCTACTACTGAGTATAAGGAAGGCACTGCCCATGTTTATGCTTAAACAGGCCCAAGGGGTATGCGAAGCAGCAAAGGCAACTCACTTGCAAATTCACATTATTTTATAAAACGTTGTAAGCTTTGCAAAGTGTACAGATTGCAAACTTTTGTTTGGTTTGCAACGTTTTTTTTATTTTTTTTAAATGAAAAAGGGGTCAGCTGGCCCGCCCCATTATCCCTTCCTGATAGAAACGTGCTGCTGCTGCTCAGTTCTGTGTGTGCCCTCTAGGCTGATCACCTTTTCCCATGTAATTACAGACTCGATTTCCTGATCTTTAGTGTAATCACCTAATGCATTCTGGGTGTTGTATTTTTGCCCTGCTTCCATTGAACTAATTAGATTAACACACCAGAAAAAAATGATGTGTAGGCGAAAAGTTCAGGGCTGGAGATAGTCACTGTGAGGACCTAGAGTGAGGTGGCCACCCTAGTCCCATAGTGAGGATTGCCACATCCAGGCTTCTGTCCCCTGCTTGAAGCTTCACGCCTTCCCCCACCCATCAGGCGCAGTTGACCTGATGCTGATGTCCAGCCACAGCAGCAAACAACAAACAACTCCCTGCCACAGCATTCTGTGTCCTTCAGGGACAGGACATTACCCAACAGAAAAGTGAGGATCTTTGCGAAGGGCTACGTTTTCCGCCTTAGTCTGGTGTGGTGGGTGAAGTCATTCACGGCCCATCCATACATAATGCCAGATTGATAGGTTTGTAGATCTGTTGGGAGCTTTTCTTAGGCAACTTCCAAAGGAACAGGAGATGGACATTGATCTGTTTATTGTAAACATTGTTGAATACTTGGTTTCATGAGTAGCAGGAGATTCAGGCTTGTTGTTAGTGTAGCTCTTAAGACTCTGGAGGAAGGTTGCAGTGACTGGAGCGAGCATGTGGCTGAGTGGGAGACGGAATGGACAACGGAGGGAGGTGATCCTCATCGTAGGATGTTTGCAAGAACCCAGGACACTCATTATGTGTGTCGGTGCAATCAACTCAAGGTGTGCAGCCTGGGCGTGCACCTATGGGGAAGCGAGGTGTGACAGAGGTGTGGGTAGTTCATTTGTTTTGAAGATGAATGTTGTTGATTTTCTTCACTATATAATTTGTTGATTACTGTGGGTATTGTCTAGAGGGTGGTCTGCAGAGCCTGGGGGTAGACGGGGTCACATGACTGGATTGAGGTTTCATCTGTGCTGCATGCATCTGCACAGATGATCTGGTAATAGTGCGTTTTGCTGACAGTAATGTGTTCCATCTTGTGGTGCAGTGTGTTTTCAGTAGTCAGCAATACTTGTCTTGTTTGAAAGCTGCCCAGAGTTCCTCCTCTGTGTGCCTACATTTTCTGCTTTGATTTACTTTTGAGTTCACCAGGGTGTGGATTATTTGAGACTGATACTTACTTTCTGTTCTACATGCTTATTAACGTTTGCCTTGAGGACATGCGGCTGATTAAAGAAGGTTATTAAATCGTCAGCATCTATAGTGCTAAATACAGTGGCAGCCAGGGTGGTGACCTCCTGGGCAAAGCAATCGAAAGGAACTTCTTGAATGAATAAGAGAAATGCTTGGTTGGTTTGGTTACCTGTTGCATATGGGTTTACCACAGTGCATTGTGGCGGGGGTGGCAGTGCTAGTCTCAAGTGGTATAAGTATGTGTTTGAGAGAGGTTAATGATCAGGTCCACAGCACTGCCTTTAAGGTGGATGGGGTCTGTGGTGTGCTAGGTGGAGTCCAATGCTTTGAGATGCTGGATTAGGGCTACCTTCATATTATGGCATAGGAATCTCCAAAGCCTTTGGAGAGTCAGAGGAAGATGTTGTTTGCTGGACTATGAGAGATGGTGGTCAAAGAATCGATTACATAATCAATGGAGAATTCCTTTGGTCATTGAAGGGGCTTATTTACAAGAAATCATAAACCTGGAAATGCGTCAGAATGGTACGCCTCCCAAAGGGGAGGCATGAAGAGAGGCAATGAGAAGAAATGTTTTCATTTCTCCTAGTTTTTTCCTCTTTCTCTGCATGCTACATTCTGAAGCACACATAGGAAGAGGAATTCATCTCTTGTGATTGTTTTTGTGCAGGAAGGTGTCCCTTCCTGCACAAAAAAAATCATCCCTGTGACGCAGGCACCCTTCCACCACGGTGAAAGGGTGCCTGCATTGGTGCTTGCAAGCTCATTGTACCACAGCGCAGGGGAGAGCAAAGGGATCCATCATATCATTGTAGATATGACGCAATCCTTGGCTTCGGAATTAACGCAGCGCGGCGCAGCCAAATGGCTTATGGCACAGCCCTGCATGAATTTCTTGTAAATAAGGCCCTGAATCTAACTGAGGAGGAAGGTGACTGTGAGGGAGGGAAGTACAATAAAGGAGTGCCATGCATCGGATCGCGGCTACCTTCAGGCTTACGCATGACCAGCGTGGTTTGTGTATAATCCTAAGGCCACCGCCTGTGTGGTGGGTGTAGTTGATGTCCTGCATGTTGTATCCGCTTTTGGTGAATACATACACTAGGTGTCTATGTGTAGATGGGAGTTTGCTAGTTTTCTGTGATGAAGCGTGTCTCGATTGCATGAGCACATGGTGTCAGCGATGATGGCGTATACCACGTCAGTGGTATGTACTACTGCGGATAGAGCCCTGATGTGCACGATGAGGGGTGTTTTGTTGACATGTGTAAGATGCAGTGTGGGGCAGGCTCTGCCCCTAGAGCACCGAAGTCCTTTCACCACATTGTGGGGGAGTAAGGAGAACATGGCAAGAGAGTTGAGGTCTCAGAAGAGTAAAACTGGGACCAACCCAGAGTAGAAAGTCCTGAACCTGGGTCTACTGAGTAAGAGGTCCCAACACATGTTTTAAATCCGATTCAGAAACTGTTTTCGTTAATCAGTGTATATTGTCTTCATTGACCATGCTAACACGATCTAACCACGTCTTCCAGCTTCCTTCCTGCACTGAGCGAGGCTGACCAGAAGAAGGATGGGCTCCGAAAGCAGCAAGCCAGACGCGAAGGTACCGTGTAGGCATGTGTGGGACTGGTATAGTATGTGGTGAGCATGGGTACAGTAGGGTGAGTAGGTGCAGCGAGGGGGAAGTTTGAGCAGGTGATGTGGAATTCAAAGAGTTTAGGAGCCTAGTGTATGCCGGACGTAGCATAGACATATGTGGTTGTCTCGGTGTGGGTGGATGTGGCTTATGGAGAGTATGGCAGGTGGGCAGAGGCTCAGATAGTGTGAGGGAGAGTGTGGACTGGCCTAGGGCCAGTATGGTCTGCCAAGGAAGCAGTAAATAAATGACACAGTTGGCAGAGTATGTCAAATGTCAAGCTTGCTCCCAAGCAGTTACCAGGACTGGGGCAGAGTCAGTCACATGACAGAGCAGGGCCTCTGAAATGCAGGTAAGACTGGTGTAAAGTAATTTGCTTGAAAGATTCCCATAGGCTGGTGCCTCGAAAAGGTACGCAGAGCTGACAAAGTGCTATCCTTGCCAAAAAGCTCTGACTAGATGAAGCCAATAGAACTGGGACAAAGCTGGCCGCACAGCAGGCTAATCCTGACACGACTAGATTGTTCTCAGCAACAACAGATTGCTTTCTCATGAGTAGGCTTACAAGGATGTTTACACTTTCCCTGAGGGCCAAACCTGTGCCATACTCCTCTTGAATTTAAAGATTTCCCTGCACACACATAGGAATTTAGTATCTGAATGACCCTAAAACTGTGGGTCTTCACATGTGTACAGTAGATGTGATACATGACAAAGGGCTGTGTTATTACTTTCAGTCGCTGTGGGACTTTGCAATTCTTGGTCAAGGTTATTGGTGCTCAGCTGTGTTTAAAGTATGGTATGCTGTGGCATTTTGCAATGTGCTGTGTCTCTGAAAGTTTTCCTGGCGCAAATACTGAGATGTGCACACCATAACACAAATCATGGCTATACTGAGAAAGAAAATAGTATTGAAGAATTTCTTAAGGGACATATAATGGTGTCCCTGCTGTAAAAGAAGCCGCAGTGCTACTGGCTTGCTATGTACCTGCATCTGTGGCTTTCCTTCTGTCTCTCATGCATGAAAAGAAAGAGAATTTCTAATGACTGCTTTTAATGACTGCTTACAGTGCCACTCCAGGAACGAGTCGCCTTCTGCAGAGGCAAGGAATGCAATTTTAGGTCTGAAATGCCATGAAACTTTCACATTCTGATATTTCTCTTTTATGAGAAGTGATTTTAGAGTGTAGGTGCTGGAGAAAACCATAGAATTATATCCATAGGAGACGCAATTTGTAAAGAGGATATATTTAACGTAAAGCCCAGTATTTTGAGCATCGTATGAGAGAGTGTATATCCTGATTAAGCCTATCAGCCAGAATTGCTGCCGAAACAACACATTCACCTTTTTATACACTCAATATGAAATCTCACCATTCATAAGTTATTTGATGTACTTTCTTTGCACAATTCTTATTCTAAGGCATGTACTTTTGGAATAGCTATACACTTCCTTGTATCATATGTTTGTGAGTGGCATTGAATGCATGACTGTATATAGAGTGTGATAGCTAATGAGGTGGATAATGATTGATATATACCCTTTAAAATATATGTACTAGAACCCGCGATGTTGATTTTAAGAAAGATAGATTTGACTCTCTAGAAAAGGTTCTCATGTAGATTTTGAAGATGTGTATCCTTACTCATTCACATGTGAAAAGGAAACAAAATAAATTACTTTTTTATAATATGCAACTAACGGCATTAAATTAAGCTAACGAAAAAGACAGTGCCCATATTTAAATTTGAGATTAGTATTATTGGTAAACTATAGTTTTCTTTTTGTGACATGTGACCATAACCTCATGCTAGAGTTCAGCTGGACCAATCTGCCACTCTAGGTTTTCTAATTGTGCGTGCGTCCAGCGGCAGAGCGGCCTGGCTCTCCACTGAATAATCCTGCAGAAATTTCAGCATCAAAAAGGACACACCCAGCCCCCAAAACACAGAACTGGGAGCCAAATAAGTGAGGCCAAGCCAGAGGAGATATGACGTATTCAACTTAACGCAAAGATCATACATGATGCTACATTTTAGAGCAATGGAAGATGGCAAGAAACATGTTCCGGAAGTCCAGGTCGTTCGAATAAGCATAATCATTCCAGTGTATTACAAGGCACGGTGGCTTGGACCTAATTTAAAAAAAAACAAGAAAGCATTTGAAATGCTGAGATTTGCTCACGGCTGGTCCTTGTCTAGAGTGGGCAGAAAAACAATGAAGCGGAATGTGCCTACGTAATTACCAAGGAGTAAGAGTAATTCAAGCATTTCTCCCATCCCTTCTTTTTTTCTTCTAAGTGGACTTAATAGGAGTAAGCTTCTATTCGGGAGCTGGAGAAACAAAAAATGGACTATGGTCAGATTGGTTGATTCCAGACAATGTCAGAAAGGTATCTTTGGGAATGTCCAGGTATATCACTATGGAAACTCCAATGGCTGTGGCACCATGCCCAGATATCCTGCACTGTGGTCCAGATATCTTGCGCTGGCCATGAGGAGCTGGGTCTTTGATGTTCTCTTTTTATTCAACGCCAGCCGAAGGCAGGTAAGTGGCTTGTAAAGACCTCATGCGAGCTAGAAGATGATGTGATGAGCGAGAACAAACGTTGAATGCCACCTTAAGAATGATAGCACTGCCCACAGCAGGAACGAATGAGCTGTAGCCATGGAAGGAGGTAGACCTGAAGGAAGTAGAGAGGGCGAAGCTTCTGGGCTTCGGCACTTTAGCACAGCACCATTCAGGAGCTAAGAAAAGAAGTATATACATAGCACGGTGACCAGAAGTATCTTCACAGCACGGGGACCAGAAGTATAATATACACAACCTCTCTAGCGGAAGAAAACCTGTGCCCCACTGTGAGCTCCAAACTCTCCGATGAAAAGGATGTCATAGTTGCATATTGTTCTAGAAAAATCCTGCCCTGCCTTAAATTGTCCAAGACGAGAGGTGCAAGAGGGTCGCCGCCCCACAAGGGACAGAAGCAGCTGGGAGCGGTCCAACAGGTTCCTCTCTCCACACATCCATGTCTCTGTTGAATCAACACCACTCCCAGACATGTTGTCATATGGGAGTTACTTAAGGGCAGGTGTGCAGTACTAGGCTCCGGTGGGTACTTTGCAGCATCTCCGGGGGTCAGGGAGGAACACAGCAGTTCTGATTCTACACTGGTCACGTGCACCCATTTGACGTTCCTCAAACATAAAACAAATCGTTTTTTTCCAGGCGCTCAAAGCTGTACTAATTCAGCGTCATGGCACTATAAATACTGAGGGGCAGAGATACAAGCCCCTTGCTTGACTTTTGCATCGATGTTGCATCACTTTTATGACGCCGACGCAGCGTAAATGTTGTGGCCGATTTACAACGTGACACGTCTAGGGAGATGCGTCACGTTGTAAAGCCCTGCATCACATTATACCTGCATCAGGTATAATGTTTGCAGGGTGGGTGTTCCCAAGCAAAAAGCCATGTAGAACTGACGCAGTAAAATCTACCAGATTTCACTGCGTCATTCTACGCCTTCACTGCGTCAAAATCCCTACGCCTGCACAGATCAGGCGTCAGGAATGACGCAGAGCTTTTTGAATGGGACTCGCCCATCTATTGGGGCGCATTGCTGGAGTTGCGTCACTTTCATGAGCAACTCCAGTAATGCGTCACTATTTCGCCAACAGATGCGTTAGAATTTCTGGCGCATCTGGGAATCCTTGCGCCATGGAGTACTGTATTGTAAATACAGCGCATCCATTGTTTCACAAGGAAATTCGGCGCTGGCGCAAGGAAACCGACGCATCTATGCAGATGCGTCAGTTCCTTGTAAATCTGCCCCTGAATATGGTCTTATTCAGCCACCGGGTGCTCATTTTATCTTCTTTGGAAAGATGAAATTCACAGTCAAACCTCCCAGGCAAGAGCTGTGGCATAAAAGGCATTGACTGACCAACAAATCACACCAGCAAATAAGGCATCATGAATGGCTAGATTGATAAAACAGAATAGAATATGTGATTTCGAAAACCCAGCAAAAAATGACAGGTTTCCTGCCTGGTCTTATGCAATGCTATTGCCGTCCTGTTAGCACCAGCACAGCGTTATTGTTGTGTCCTGTGAGTGGTCGAATCAGCGTGGGATTGCTTGTTTACCCCCGGTGTCCTGGGTACACTGTGCTGCTGGACAACAAACTGAATTACCAGGTAATCCCCTTTAACACCTGACTCCTGGGAGAGTGAGGCAGAGCCGCCCAAGGCTTACTCAAGGAGTGGGGGCGGGGCTCAGACACAACCAAACACAGAAATATCATCCAATGAGCAAACACTTCAGGCCATGCTTTACTTTGTTAAACAGAAAGTAATACACATATTACAAACACTATACATAAAATAGAGCTATACATAGAAATACAGAACTAGCACCCTCCTCACCATACATCAGATGCCAAAATATGCTGTAGCGCCTCTGTGCTAAACGCTATAGTTTTCCTCACAGACCCAGTCTCTGCACAATGTCTCTCGCGATCTTCAATATGTGGTCCAGGGGCGCTGTCTGCAGTCTCAACAGTCAACAGCACAGGCACAATCTCAGCGTTTCACTTGCCATCCCTAGCAGCCATCAGCCCCCGGTGCCACGAAGTGTTGGCATTAATAGGGGTTGGGCTAAGGGTCCGTGGGCCTCATTTATGAAAAGTGACGCATCGCTGCGAGAAACCAGCGATGCGTCACTTTTCATTGCGCCCTCCTTGGGACCCCAATGATGCGTCATATTTACAATATGACGCATCATTGCGCAAGGAGTTACAGATACGTCAGTATTTCTGACGTATCTGTAAGCGCAAAAGTGACGCATTGCTGGATTGTGTCACAAAAGTGACGCAACTCCAGCAATGCATCCTTTCACATGGGGAAAGCCCCATGTGAAAGGGCTCGCGTCAGTCTTACGCCTGCTGTGAGGCAGGCGCAAGATTTTGACGCAACAGCGTCCTAAAAGTGACGCAGTGAAATCTCATAGATTTCACTGCGTCACTATTACGAGGCTTTTTGCAGGGGAAAGCCCCCTCTGCATACATTATACCTGACGCAGGTATAATGTAGCGCAGGGGTTTACAAAGTGAGGCATCTGCTTAGATGCGTCACTTTGTAAATAGTGCGCAACAGGAGGCATGTTTTACGCTGCCGATGCGTCACAAAACGTGACGCATTGGAAGCGCAAAACTGATGCAAGGCCTCATAAATGAGGCCCCGTGTGTGTAAGCGCTTTACAAGGGTTTCACTCACTTCCTATGACACCTCCCTGAACCCACTGAACAGGCCCAAACACACGCTGGAGCGCCCACCCAAAGGGACGCTCACAGGCGGCTGCAGGGACGGCGTTTAGTGCCTGTTTAAGAGGGCATGAGACACAAAAGGGGGCTAATGGTGGTGTTGGTGCCCATTCACTCCCTGTAAGTAAGGATTTAAAAGGGCCGTCAACTTTTAAACTGATGATTAGAGTTGGGTGGTGTCAGTGCCAGGGTGCCCACAGATCGGGGCATGCACTCCCAAGGAAAAGCTGGCACAACAAGGGTTGATATCTTGGCAGCACGTTTCGGTCTTCCACGTGGTCAGCACTTCCTGGATCCCTTCAGGCCCACCCTGTCACCTCTCATTGCTCGAGTCAGAGAAGGGACTGAAGTGTTCCTGGTTGGGAGGGGGCGGCACCAGCCAGGGCCATAGACAATTCAAGCACCTATGCTATGTTGTAGGCAATGACTCTTTCTCTAGGCCAATGGCGTTGCGTCCGGGTCCTGACACCCTACCTCTCCTGCGCCGCAGCCTCATTTCAAGGGCAGGTGTGAATCACAGAGTTGGGGCTCTAAGGACCCGGGCAGAGGCGCACAGACCTTTCCTATACGAGGCTGCCTCACACACAATGTTATGTTATGTTCTGTTAAACTTTACTTGTATAGCGCACGTTCACCAGGTTGGTTTCTTGGCGCTGCTCTGAAGGGTTAGGCTAAGATGTTCCTAGTATGCCTGTTTGAATAGCCATGTTTTTAGCCGTTTATGGAAGCTCATAAGGTTTGAGCAGGATCTGATCTCAAGTGGCAGGGAGTTCCAGAGTTTGGGGCCCAGGGTGGCAAACTTAGACCCCCCAGCCCGTTTTAGCATGAAGGATGGTATAGTCAGGAGGTGAATGTGGGTGGATCGTAGATTACGGGTGGGAATGTATCTGTTGATCGAGCTGTTAATGAATTTTGGGCTCTTACTGTTCAGGGAGTTTAATATAATGCATCCTACCTTGAAGGCGCATCTCTGGGATACTGGAAGCCAGTGTAGTTTCTTGAGAAGAGCAGTAATATGATGACGCCTGTTTTCTTGAAGGATCAGCCTAGCCGCCTGGTTTTGAACCATTTGGAGGAGGTGGGTGAGATAGGCCGAGATGCCAAGGTAAAGAGAGTTGGCATAGTCGATGTGTGATATTACCAAAGCGAGGACTGCCTGTATTTTCGCTTCCTGAGTGAGGAACCTAATGATTTTTTTATTTTCCTAAGTTGAAAGAAGCATGTTAAGATCACAGACCCAATTGGGTTTTTCATGGTGAGGTCTTTATTGATTATGACTCCCAAGGCTTTAGCGGATGTGGAGGGGGCGGGTGGCTGTCCCAGTTCTTTCAGCCAGAAGTTGGAGCTCCATGGGTTCAATGCGCCTCCTGTGAGGATCACTTCTGTTTTGTCCGGGTTTAATTTGAGGTGGTTGCTGTTCATCAAGTTACGGATGAACAGCATTGTTCCCTGGAATTCAAGGACGGGGTTTGGGGAGTCGTTATTCGGTAATATCAGTTGGAAATCATCTGCATAGTTGAAGGTTTGGATTTTCCTTTCTTTTAGAGCGTGGATTAGGGGGAGGAGGTATAGATTAAATAAATGTGGGGAGAGCGATGAGCCCTGGGGAACACCACACGTGTTCTTGATCTTAGGGGTTGTGAAGTTTCCCAAGCGGACCGCTTGATAACGGTTACTAAGAAAGGAGTTTATCCATTCCAGGGCCGACCCTTGCATTCCTGCATCCCTGACATGGTCGACCAGGATGTTATGGTCGACCATGTCAAAAGCGGCAGAGAGATCCAACAGCACCAGGGCCTGGGAAGCGCCTCCATCTGCTTTCTCTCGAAGAGAGTCCAGGACTGCCAATACAACTGATTCTGTGGAATGGGCTGGGCGGAACCCTGCTTGGTGAGGGTCCAAGTAATCTGATTGCTCAAGAAAGGTGGAAAAGCTTTTGGCTACGTGGGCTTCAAGTAGTTTGGATATGTAAGGGAGAAGTGAGATTGGACGGTAGTTAGCGAGAGTTCCGAGATCTGCTCCTGGCTTCTTCAGGAAGGGGATGACAGACGCCTCTTTGAAGGCGTCAGGGACATATCCCTGGGATAGCGATTTGTTTAGGAGGGTTATGGCTGGTTCTGGGCAGGCCGTAAAGGCTTCTTTTAGAATCCACGGAGGGCAGCTATCTCTGGGTGAGCCAGACTTTACTTTGGTTAGTAGGTCTGAGAAGTCTTCTTGACTTATTACTGGGATTTGTTCTAGCCTTTGTGTGTTTTTAGGTTTATTTTGACAAGTGGGCTTTGTGCAAATGGGGATGCTTGCTTTGATGGTTTTGATTTTATCAATGAAGAAGTTATTCAGGGAGCCACATAAGGATTGCGAATGTGTGGTTTTTAAAGTTGCTCGGTCTGGGTTAGATAAGTCGTTGATTATTGAGAAAATGTCGTTTGATTGGTTTTTGGAGGTGATGATTTTAAGAGAAAAATATTCGGACTTAGTGGTCAAGATCATTTTTGGGTTTCGCCTGCCGAAGGCTGCGCTCTGCGCAGCTTTTCGGCGCAGGCGAAATCCATTGATTACAATAAGGACTTCAGGAACGTCCCCCGGCTCCCATTGGCTAGCTCCATAAATGGAGGCTAGCCATTGGGTGCCGGATCTGTCCGTCAAGGCCGGACCAGATTCGGGGGCGTTCCCGAGAATTTTTCTCTTTTGGCCACTTCATGCAGCGGTGGGCGGGGCTTTTTTTTTTGGCTCGTCGAGGTTTGTTTGGGCCATTTGGCAGCCGACCGTCGGCCGAGGAAGTCCAGGTGAGTGGTTCCTTTCCTGTCCCCCTCCCGCTGTCCGTTCCTTTCCTGCCCCCCCCCCCTCCCGCTGTCCGTGTCTTTCCATAGCATGAGTGATGTGCCCTCCTTCCCACAGCTAGGCCAAGCTGAAAGGAGCTGTACCCACGTGGCTGGGAGCTGTGTTCGGCTGAATAAGACGTGTCTGTTTCACAAGCACCATGATTCAGACGGAGAATTGAGCCTTGATAGGGGGTACCAGAACGGCGCCAACTTCCTGAGAGTTTTACCAAAATATTTAAAAGTGTAGCCATGATATCCCAGAGGCAGCCTCGGATTGGGATCACAATTAGTCCCCGGAATTGCCCCAAAAACTGCGCCACCATCTGGTTAGTCTAATTAGCTTTATACAGTGTGAACACATCACAAAGGCACTGACTAGAGCAATGCCCTTAAGCACCAGTCACATTGAACATTTCAAATGTATTTTTATTTTAGGGAAACTCATTTTACTTTAGGGAAGATAAAATGATTTATCCATAATCACAGGATGTTGAGCTGATGCCAGGACTTGAACATAGTTCCAACGTTTGCAGCTCTGACCATAACGTGGAGTATGAGATTTTGTATGACTTTCAACATTCTCAGTTGATTTTAAAATGTTCTTTGGTTGGTCAATTGCCATCTTAAATGTGTTGACAGTGGTGAGGTTTCTTGGATTTTTCATACTTCATTTATACATTTCGTACTGTTGCTGCTTGCCTACCAGATAGCTTTTAGCTGTCTGTAGGCCAAAGACTTATGTGTACCATGCCAGAAACCTACAGTGGGCTTACAGCTTGCTATTGCGTACCATAGTTTGGCTTTGTTATTACTCTTGCTTGCTTCTTAATGGATGGCTTGTCTTCTTGTGTTTGTCCCTTCTCTGAAGCATTGCCTCTTTGCTCTTTTTACCACTCTTTTGATTGGCTACTTCTATTCTTCCGCTGCACACATTTAGGTAGCTAAATTGTTTCTTTAGCCCCTCCATGCTCTCTTCCTTATGTGCTTCTCCCCCCAAAGGCCTGCCACACATGCTTCGTGTTGCTCTCTACTCCCCAATCTTCTCTTTCCCTCATGTGCAACTGTTTCCATAATTCCAGCTTCATCATCTCTCTACTTGCTTTCACTCTGGTGTGCTATTCTTCGTGTCTATATATCACTACGTGTTCCTCTCTTCTTTCCAGCCCCACCATTTTATTTATTTTTTATTCAAACCCCCGCCCCCTGGCTGCGCTTGCTTCCCTGCCCCCTCGCTGTGCTTGCTCTCCTAGGTGTGTGTGTGTCTCTGGGTGTGTGTGTGTTAGTAATTGCTGTCTGCTGAGCTCGTCCAGTAGGGTATAATATGTCTTACATTTCCGAGAGATTACGCTGTTGGCAATGTAAATGACAATGCCATTTATTTATCTGTTTTAAAAACCAACACATAAATAAAAATTTTGACATTTACAATGCCAATAGCTCTAACTTTTGCAAAGGCGAAACCGTTGCATTGTAAATGCTTGTTTTGTAAGTTCTTAGGGCCATTAGATAGGTAGTTTTGTCGTCAGGTGAGTATTTGCTTTTCCATTTCCTTTCTGCTTGGCGCACGGTCAGCCTTGCTTTTCTCAAATCGTCGGAGAACCGTTTCTGAGCTTCGTGAGGACGTGCTCGTTGTATTTTTCTTTGCGGGGCATGTTTATTGCTAGCTGCCAGGAGCCATTCCAACAGATTTTTCTCATTCCCATCTAAAGAGGGTTGGCCGATGGGAATTGAGTTGGCCAGGGTTTCGAGGAATTGGGCTTTGTCGATGGTGTTCCAGCTTCTAACATATCCAAGTTCAGGTAGGGGTATTTTCGATTTAGTGAGGTTAAAGATGTGAAATGTTATGAGGTAATGATCGGACCAGATGCAAGGGGAGACATCTGGGTCCATTAAGGTCAGATTAGAGGACCACAACTGGTCCAAGATATGTCCTTTGATGTGTGTAGCGGAGGTGATGTGCTGGCTTTAACCCTGTCAGCAGATCAGTAAGTTCTGCTGAGTGTAGTCCACCTGCTGGGTTATTTACCCAGTAGTTAAAATCGCCAATCAGTAATATTTTTGCGTGGTTAGTTGTGATGTGTGTCATCTGTTCACTCAGAAGCTGTGGGAACTGAGTCATGCTCTGTGGAGGTCTGTAGAGTATGACACAGACTAGTGGGGCGGAATCGGACTCTATTTTGATCACTAGGTTGTCTACTTGAGGTATGTCGATGGGGGTAAGTGCAGAGAATTTATGGTCTTGCTGTATTATTGCTGCCACTACCCCTCCTATTTTTCCCTGGGGGCGATTTGCTTGGAGGATATAGTAGTTGCTTGGTAAAGCTGCTAGGATATCAGGGGAGGAGTCTTGTGTAAACCAGGTTTCTGTTAACAGCAGGATATCTGGTTTTTCGGTCGTTAGTAGATTATGTATTTCCAGTTGGTGTTTGACCATGGAGCGGGTATTTAAGTAGATAGCTGTTAGGGGTTGTTCCTTATTTATAGCTTCCATATTTGGTCTTTTTCTCAGGTGTGTGTAATCACGGAATTCTGGGAAAGAAGATATTTTTACCATTATTCTGTTTGTTGCTATGTTAGCCAGGCAGTTCTGATCGATTGCTAGTTTATTGGAGTGGAGTGATTTTAGATCAGTTAAGGATTAGGTAGTATTTTGAGTATATTGGCGTGCCCCTTGCCCCGGTCGGCCGCGGACGGGCGCAGACGGGCTTGCCTTTGGCACGCCATCTGTGCGCCCGCTGCGCGCGTCCGCTGCGCTCCTGCATTACTGGCGACATTTGTATCCCTAATCAGCCCCAGCCCCTCCCACTCTTCGCTGATTGGCGCTCGTGGCGTTTTGACCAAGAAGCGAGTGAGCCGGTGTGACGGCGGTATCGGCACGGTGAGTTTGCTCAATTTTAAAATCAAGTGCAGCAGAGTAATTTAGTGACTTTTCCAATTCAGTAGCAACAGTTTTTTTAAAGTATCAGGCGGACGTTGTGCTCGCGCTTACGACAGGCAGTAGCACCTTCAGAGTGGGAAACACATTCCACCAGGCACACTCCTGGGCGTGCCCAAGGCCCCCACAACCCATGGCACACACAAAATGCACACACACCTACCACACGTACCCTAGCCACACGTGAACAACCAGCCCATCAAGGAAGACTGGAGAAGCTTCTGGGTAGGGAGCCCAGCAGACACCCCCGCGTGAAGGATACACGTCCCTCCACTAGTATTGAAGTAAGGGGAGAGGATGTGATCTTACGGCTAGACTGCCGACTTTGTAGCTGGAAAGCCAAGGTTCGAGCCTCAGAGTCGACTCCACATCCTGTGATTCTGGGCGAATCACTTAATCTCCCCGTGCCCCCGCCCCCCCCCCCCCCCCAAAAAAAAACAGAATGAATGTGTCCTTGTGTAACGTAACTGGTGCTCATGTAAAGCGCACCAATACCTTTGGGTCGAGTTCGCGCTAGATATATCTGCATAAAAAAAAATCATGTGTCACCACAGCCAGCCTGCAAAGCCCGGTTAAAGAGAACAGTACTCGCTCTCTTCAAGAGGGGTGCACTATGGGTCTCCCCGTGATCTCTCTGCACCATTCTGGGCGTTTTGGCCCATTTTAGCAGGTCCTCGGCCGGCGTGGCTGCAATACGCACAGGAGCCAAATGAAGAAGAAAAAAAAAAAGACTATAAAAAAAGCCCTTCGGCATAAGAGTCCTAGATTCTGTTGTGATACCCCGTCCTCGCGTCTTCAGTTGAGTCACTGCACAGCACCGCTTGAAGTTTACGTTTATCAAACACGCTGTCCAACACTCAGCCACTATGTATCCAACACCCCCCACTCTTGCTACAAGAAGTCCTTTTGTATCAGACATCGGCTGCAACTCCAAGCCTCTGGTTATCAAACATACTCTCCACACTGAGCCACTGTGTATCCAGGATCCCCTTCTCCATAGACCTGGGCCACTGTGTATCAATCACATCTCCCTCATCGGACGGGGCACTGTGTATCAGACACATCTCCACTGCTCACCTTGATGCACTGTGTATCAAGCACCCCTCCACTCTGACACTTTGTGCATCATGGGGGCCAGTGGACCAATGCTTCCACTGAAGACGTGTGAGCTTCACCCAGTAAAGTTCAAGGGTCAAATCAGCTGAAACTTTCTGTCTTCCAAGATGGGTGAACGCGAGCTGTGTGCCGACAAACATCTATCGGTAGCGCCAAAGACATCTCTTGTGGTGGACGTGAACATTGTAAATACGCCTGTTACGTCATCAAACACTCTTTTCTCTCCACGCCGAATCACTCTCCACTCTGAGCCTCAGCAGAGAGGAATAAAATAACTCCTAACGAAGGCGTCAGGATATGTGGGGGTTCTGAAGACCGGGAGAAAGTTCAAGGCTGATCTGGGCGCAGATCGCTAATTCCTCGCAAGACTGATTTATATCCTCTGAAGTTCGTAAAAATAGGTATGATTGGGACATGTTAACGACTGTTTTCACATCGCTGTAGTCGAACAGCGTGAAATAGTTTGATAAAAAAAAATATGTGCTCGTTAATAACATTTAGTTAGACCACCTGTTGGCTGAGCACTTCTTGCGCTTTTCTCTATAACCACGAGGTGGGGCTATTCCCCTAAAAGCGGTGCGCTACAGAACTAGGAAGCACTCCAAACAAGAGGCTTCTTTACAAGCCCTATGCGCAGCCGATGCGTCACTTTTATCATGGGAAAAAGTGGCGTACAGGCAGTGCAAGGGGCTGGTAAATAAGCCCCATAGATACCTTGGGGAAAGGAGGAAACTCTTAGGGTCTTATTTATGAGCCCTTTACACCGCCGCTGCGTCGATTTTTGTGACGCTGCAGCTGTATAAAATGTGTGCCACACTGTGCCCTATTTACAAAGTGACATATCTAGGCATATGTGTTATTTAGTAAACCCCTGCGCTACATTATCCCGTTAACCGTGGCGTAAAACCCGCCGCGGTGTGGGCTTTTCTGTGTTCGGGTGGGGCCGTGTCGGCCAACGGATGTATGCAGCTCTACGGAGGTAATGCTCGCGACGGCCGTTGGCCGACACACGCAGCGAACGGATTAAACCTGCGTCAGGTATAATTTATGCAGGGTGGGCGTTCCCCCGCTAAAAAGGCTTGTAGGAAATCTCTGAGATTTCACTACTCCACTTCTAGGACAGCACTGCGTCAAATCCTTATGAAGAGTGAGTGACGCCGGCCCTTTCTCACGGGCCTTGCCCAATGTGAAAGGACACATTGCTGGAATTGCGTCTGATTTCAGACACACCCCAGCAATGTGCCACTTTTGCGACAACAGATACGTCAGGAATACTGACATATCTGTATATCCATACAGTAAATATGGTGCATCCATGGTGTTGCAAGGAGGACACATTGAAAGGTGTTGCATCGCTGTTTTCACACAATGATGTAACATTTTTCATAAATGAAACTCCTATAATAGCAGTAGGGTGAGGTGTTGAGAGGAGAACAGGTTATGATGAATCCATCGGATCGCTACGCATCTCACCTGCGGGCCTTTTACAAAGATTTGAGCAATCCCGCATGCCTTTGAAAAGAGTTTTCAAGACAGAGTAGAAAGTGCTGCTGCCCACCCAGTTACCCCATGCCTGGTGTGACCCTTCTGCCGGTTGCGGCTTTTCATTTCAGATAAGATTGCATTCTGGGGTTTGTAATTTCATTTTTTCCAATACTACCTGTGAGCCTACGTGTCCCATCGGGCTATTGAATGAAAACCAAGGTCTGTTTGTCACACACCACAGCCCCTGTATGGTGAACTTGGCAAGTTCTTGTGACAGCTGTACCAGTGGTGGCTGGTGACATTTGAAAGTGGTCGGGCATAAAAGCTCTGGATGAGTGACCAGTGGCGAGCGAGTGTAGCGAGTAAGTCTGACCATCATAACAAGGATTATGGGGGGGGTTCTCCCTCTGAAATTTTTTGAAAAAAGAGTGGGCAAATTGTACATTTTTAGGCAGATTTGAGAAAGCAAAAAGGTTAAAAAAGCAATTTTGAAAGTGTAGTTATGACATCAATAAAGAGATGTCATGTGAAAAGTCCAGAGGGCAAACAAGACAGGTGGAAAGAAGGGAACAGGAAGGATGTGTTATGGAGAGATCCAAGTGAATACAATGATGTCCTCCATGGAGGTTAATATTAACCGAATAAGAGATATTGTATAAGTGGTAACTTTTATTACCACAAGAGAATATCTTCCTATCTGTGGAACTGGATTACTGAATGACAGCTTGCACAAGAGAAGCAGTTTGGCGGTATGGGTCTGTGCTCTGTAGTCTCCAGTGATTACATAAAGCGCTGAGTGCTCACAGCTGCCCACTGATCATCAGGGATTTACTGCGAAGGGAGCAGTGCTTATGTAGTCTACAGTTAACCAGGTGCGGCCACGTGCAGCCTAAGTACATATTCCAAAAACAGGGTCCCACAGTGAGAATCTCTTGAACTGTCACCGTGAGGGCCATTAACCAGCAGGACTAAATGAGTAATGATTGTGCCAGCCTTGATAATGGAGCCGTCTGAGTTTTGTAATAGCTGGCTTTCACGGAGATGTAAACAAAATGTTTCACTCTACCCCAACTAATTTGAACTCCTTTTATCGACCTTGATCGGATGAAAGGCAATGATACCACAGCCGGGACTTTAACTCGTGACCTCCTACGTGCATGCAGATTTCTGCAGTAGGTGCATTGACTCGTATATCTGTCAGTACCATCGAGGCACAACCATTAAACTAACTGTAAGCAGCTCAGGAACACCCACTCCAATTTAATCTGTACTTCAGGAATTGGCTCGTATTCTTATGAAAGCGAAGGCCTGATGGATAACACGTAGAAACGTAGGATCTGCCCTTGTTAATCAGATGCACAAGCTAATTTATAAAATACATTGTTAGGTATGTTTTGAAAATTGAGCTTTCAGGCTGAAATCTAATTTACTAGTAAAGTCAGCTGAAAATCAAAACTTCAGAAGTTAATCTGAGTCGAAGCAGCAGCCTTACTATATGGCGATCACGCCATGCACCTTCTACACGAGAAACCAAATTGATGACATGTCACTGAGTGCAAGTACATGCTACGTATGTATTGTAAGCGCTGCACGTGTCAAACAAGAAGCCAACAAAGGTTTCGCAGGCTTAGCCCCAGGTGACAATTTTGAACATGTTACCTGGGGGTTGAAATCTGGACCACCACAGAATCAATAACTCCACCATGGTGCAGGCGCGGTGCGTCCATTGGGGCGTGGGGGCGTAGCCCCCCTGCCCGCAGCTCCCTCGGCATCTTTGAACTTAAGTAAACTGAATCAGTTTACTTAAGTTCAAAGACGCCGAGGGAGAGAACTGTCTGACAATCATGTCAGTCAGCATGACGTCAAACCGCCCACCCCCTTCAGAGACTGAAGGGGGTGGGCGGTCTGGGGTCATGTTGACTGACATGATTGTCACCAGGGGCAGCAGGCAGCAACACAAGTGCGCATGAGTGGGAACGGAGGGAGAATTTCTGCACCGCGCCCACTCATGCGAACTTGTGTTTCCCTTGTTTGCGCATGACCATTAGGAGCCCCTCGGCCTCCTAATGGGCGTGCTACGGGAAAAGATTATGAAGATACTCTGATATGGATATGGGGTGCACTCGTTTAATTTTAAAACTGAAAGCCTATTTCAATAATTCAAATGGTGCTGCGACTGGCAAGGGATGTCACCCCTTGTGTACTGTAAAGACCCAACTAATTACAAACTGAGTGGCTTGTAAGAGCCGCGCACTGTTCACCTGGTGAGTTACCGCTAGTATGCAATAATCATGATCACCACAATATTAAATATCACACTGTGATTTTCATTCATTTGTATTCAACATTTATACATACAGTTATCTGAAATGTGTACATAACATTTAAGTAAATCAATTTGTATCCTGTACAAATCACACTCTTGTACATTATTCTGAATGCATTAAATAAACATCATTGCAAGAATTCCATTAACGTTGCCCAATGCATTTCGGAACCTAATGGTTCCTTCCTCAGGGACTAATCTGTAACCGAAACATATTGTGATAAAATGTTAGTGTCCATGGGGATCACAAGTGCAATTTATATGTAAAATGAAAACACGCTAGGTGTAAGTCTACCTTATTGGCTAGTAGTGTGGTAATCCTAAAGGTTCAAAACACCTTGTCTGTAAAAACCAAAAATGGCACAATGACTCTGTGCTAATATCTTTCCATGTTTACTGTGTGTCATAATAACAACCAGAAATCACAAGCCAACCTTGCTATATCAAAGCTTACCATCAGAGGCCAAATCATAGAACTCAAAACAACTGAAAATTAGAACAAAATGAAAATGTCAAATATAACTCTCATCTAAACAAGTGGAATGAATACCTATAGCCGAGACACTGAAACAGGCGTACCTTATTTGTCCCTTGACAATGCGTTATGCTGCAAAACATATATAAAAAGTCTATGTAAGATCACCAGTACAATTAGCTTGCTATCAGTCAAATGATAAGACGCGCAAGAAGTCTTACCCCAGTTGCACTACAGTAATCGGTGATCTACAGGAAACAAAAGAGACGACCAATGTATCTGTTAGTTCAATAGAGCGGGTTATTACTCAGACCTACAAAAAGGACCACATAATTAAAATTTGTACCTGTGTTATATGCCAACAAATCGATAACCTCGCGACGATCTGTACCACGCCAGGAAAACCGCGTTGCTATTTAATAATGTCGAGAAAATAGAAAAAGGACTTACAAACGTTCAAATGTCCAATATTAGCGGCCATCTTAGAATGGTATGAATCTTACCCAAAGTAAAACCGATCGCGAGATAGCTGCCAGAGGCAAGTGACTGTAACTGATGTTAACGGAGTCAAGAGTACTGTGTTCACAAGACTCTATAAATATGGACAGTTATTCCATGCGATCAAATTGCCGGCATAAAAAAGATGCGTAATAAAAAACATCACACGGTGTCACGTGATAGATATGTAAAAATAAATTGCGGACTAACTCAGACGAGTGCTATCATCTGCATATAACGATGTAAGACATATTGGACTAGGAAGTATTATCAAAATATGGATATGTGTAAAGGATGAGTGTCCAATGGTGATTACCTAAAACTGTACCAAAAAACACGTTAATAACCATCAAAGAATGTTCTACAATGGAGATGGTTTTTAGATATTACCCTATTGTCTGTACAGAAAGTCTCTATTTTTCTCCTTGTGCTATACCACTTGAGATCAGAAACAACCTTTAGATGATCAAAATGTTCTTCAAAAAGATCTTAATTATTCAAGATAGGAAGGAGATGCTTGCCTCTACCTCAACCTAACCTGATGTGGAATATGCGATCTATGGCCTGATGAATCGAGTCAATAGTAATGTGTGTCTCTATATCCACGTTATTTACTGAGTGATATGGACCGTTTGTATCTGAGTATTTTAATCTACCTTTTAAAGGTATGCTAAATGTGTTATGCGTGATGCAATTAAAATGTGTATCACAAAAATAGAAACAAAACAACTGCAAGTATTCATAATAGTTCAATACGAACATAATAATGGTATGACCCAAATAATTCTTGACATATTCACTGTAAATGATGTACATCAAATGAAACATGAAAAATCTATCCTATCATTTAACCCCACTGGTATCATAGTATTTAGAAATGTAATCCAAAATGTCTCTCGTTGGAGAAGTCTTTTGTGATTGTTTAAGGGGCACTTGTTCAATGATAATGACACCTAGTTGAGAAATGGTGTGTTTACCTTCCAGCCAATGAACTGCTATGTATTTCTTTCTTTCTTTCTTTATTTTTATTGAAAGAGTTTTATATAGCGCTGGCTAGACCCGAAGGTATCAGAGCGCTTTACATGAGAATCAACAATGTAACAAAAAAAGTTCAACAATTTCACAATACATCAACAAATAGGCAATATAATTAGGAGGAGAGAGAAATGAGAGAGAAAAGTAGTGGAGGGGGCAGAGGAGGTGAAAAAGGGAGGATAAGGGACGAGACAACAAGGAGAGACGAAAGGAAGTCTGTCTAAAGACCGACTGGGTAGGTGACAACCAAGGAGGGAATCCACGGCCCATCTCCCCTATAGCTAAACCAGGTAGCTCCATCGGGCATCAGACAAAATAGTTCAGTCTCAATACATTGAAAGAGGAGAGAAGGAGAGACACAAATAGAGGTAGGATGCGGGAGGAGACGACAGGAGAGACGAAAGGAAGTGCAACAATGTGGTTCAACAATATAACAGAAAAAGATCAACAATTACACATTACATCAAACAATTAGCAATACATTAGGAGAGGAGAGAAAGGAGAGAGAAAAGTGGGGGGGAGGGGTAGGGGAGTCCGTATCCGACTTTTGTGTTCCGTTATTCTTACTTTTAATTTCTGTTCTGTCTTCCTGACATACATCTTGCCACATGGGCATTTAATGCCATATATTACATTTTGAGTGTTGCAATCACTAGTATGCCTTACAGTGATTGGTGCTCCTGTGATTGGATGAGTAAAAGTGTTTCCCAGTACAATGTTGTTACAGTGGGTACAATTGTGGCATTTTAAGGTTCCTTTGAATTGTTGTGTGGTACTTGATGATGTTGGTCTAGATAATAGTTGTCTGAGATTTTGGGCTCTGGTGTAAGCATGGACAGGCAGTTCCTTGAATATTTCAAGGAAATCTGGTTCATTGGAAAGAAGTTCCCATTGAGTGTTGATGATTTGTTTTATGTTAGCGGATTGTGTAGTAAATCTGGATACAAAGACTATTTTATCATCTTTGACCCGCCGGTTAGAGACTGAAGGGGGTGGGCGGTCAGGGGTCATGTTGACTGACATGATTGTCACCAGGGGCAGCAGGCAGCAACACAAGTGCGCATGAGTGGGAACGGAGGGCGAATTTTCGCACCGTGCCCACTCATGCGCACTTGTGTTTTCCCTTGTTTGTGCATGCCCATGAGGAGCCCCTCGGCCTCCTAATGCGCGTACTACGGGCGAAGATTAGCCATGCCCTAAGCCACGCTTGGTGCTGCTGGCAGCGCCAGGATTGGCTGAGGGGCTGCCAGTCCACTCCAGGGCCGTTCTTGAAGGCGCCAAGGGGAGCAGCAGAGGTGGTGCGGACCGGCTTAGGTAAGTTTTCCTTTTTTCTATATTATATTTAATTCCCTGCAGGCTGCCACCCACCCCTGCGTGAACACACACCCCCCAGCTTGCGAGCCCGACTGGTTGACCGACAGGAGCAGAGGTGGTGCAGTATCGGTCCCGGCCGGGGTTTATCAGGCTTCATCCGCTGCCATCCTCGCCTCAGCAGCATCACCCTCTGTAGCTTACGGGCCATGGGCATCTCCACGTCCGAAGTTCCAGCTGCTCCACACAGCTCCTATTGGTCCTCTGCCTTTGCTTGCCTTCAGATAGCGCCTGGACACCAATTAATGCAACATCCTGCCTGCTATGCGGCACAGAGCTCGCGCCGGCCAACTTCACAAGAATGAGGGGTGCGTGCCACTTAATATTTGTGCATATCTTTCGGTTCCTCAGCCAGCCCCCGAACCATTAGCGAAGTGCACAGTAAATCTCAGATAACTAGGCGCTACATACCTGTGGGACCTGTCTCCAAGCAGTCTGTGAAGTGAAGTGGCGCCTTTCTACTGGTACACATCGCTATATAAAAGTAACTAAAAAAAATTTAAAAGCACTATCCGGCACTCCCGGCAGTAAGGTATGTTTTATTTTAATTGTTTTAATCCCCATCTGTGACCCCCCTTCCGCCCCCCCCCCCCGCCTCCCTCCCGCAAGCATGCCGGCCGTTGCTGGCCCCCTGTCAGAGTTGCTGCCTGTACCAGATGTTAGTTGTACTGCGTTTTCCCATATTTCTGATGTGAAAAAAAATACTACGCACGTGTGCCTGGGCCTTGGACAATGCACACACTTTAGTGGTATAATGGATTGCCAGACTTTTCTCAGCGAGGTGGGGTTCGGTTAGTTTGCAAGTGTCTGCCGCGTCCACAAGTGAAGAGTCGTGAGATAGGTGTATTAAAATTGCAGGCTGGTGAGAGACAGCTCAGAGTGAGCATGGGCGACAGAAGAGAGAAAGAGACCTATGATAGAAAGACAGACTAGAAAGAGGCAACTGAGACTGAGAGAGTTTGGAAGGATAGACAAATGGACAATATAGACTGGTGAGAGAGAGGTGCTTTCTCAAGTTTGCTTGTAAACGCACCATTAGAACCCCCTGTAGGTTGGTAAAGTACGACAAGAATTTTACGCCCCGCCACTTTCAAATGTCACCAGCCGCCCCTGCCATGGTGTCCAGTGGCGTGGCATAGCAAACAGGGACCCCAGTTCAAGAAAGAAACAAGGTTCATCTGCCTCATCTCCCAGTTGGCCTTACCTTCAGCAACGCAGTTTCGCAATGCATTCACTCCTTCTCCCTGAGGGTCTGCACTCTGGGCTACCTCAGAGGCAGCTTTCGGACGGGATCACATGATGCTAACGACCTGAATCTAACCAATCCCGCAGCTTCTCTTATGATGTTTTCAGCATGATGAGAGAAGCTGCATGATTGCACGGAGCAGGCTAACCCAGCGCTCCTTGTGCGACTGGGAGCCTGTGTCTGCAATCCACCGCTGTTATCACAGATGCTGAATTGATGCGGTGGGCACAAGTGCGCATGTCGGGCTGGCCTTCCCAAGACAGCCGGCCAATCTAACATGTGCACTACGCATTTTAGGCGTCATCCCTACTGCAGTGCTGCTGCTAGTCAATCAGCAGGAAGGAATCATCCCCGCCCTCACAAACCCAGTGGCACGCACTGACGGAGATCATATTGAATAGTTGGTTTATTGTTGCACTTGCAGCAGGTGGGGCGAGGCTCCTCCGCCCAAAGGGAGGAACCACCACTGAGCTGTACTCTAAGAGACTTAAGTGCTTTTGAAGGTAAAGCATTGAAAACTCTGTGGGGCTCGATCAGTGGACTAGCTAGTTCTCCTTCACTCAGGTAGAGGTCTTTCTGAACCTGAATTTGGGGAATTGTTAGAAATGTTATAGATATACCAACCACAACACCCACAGTGACGTCTGAGGATCCCTGCCACAGGAACGCTGTGATTCTCTGAGTGCGGGCTGCTTTCTGCAGTAGCGCTAGCACTATTAAAGAGACAGGCTCTCAGATGTTCTGCATTGAAAGGTAACGGTGGTGGCCAAGGGCTTGTTACTGTATGTAAACACATCTTCCCTGTAGGGACCTCTAGTTCAAACTCCTCAGAATTGTCATACATAGCGCTATAAAAAGCAGGTGATGCGATTACCCAAACCAATGGTGTTGAATAAGGACCTCCAGCTTGTACAAAGAACCCTCTTACAGGTTCCATCTGTTGCCACAGACTCCAAGTTACCAGGACACCAGGGTCTGGCTGTTCCCCTTCTATGGACCATTCTAAGCTAGTCCAGTGGGTTCACCTACACTGAATTATGACTCTGCCCCCTCGGATGCATTACAGAGACTGATCTGAATGGGGCGGCCTAGTGGCTGCATTTTCCGTTTTCGGTTTGGCTACAGACAGCTTTGGCTACTTGTCAGTCCTCATGTTATCAGTACTTTAAAGCATGCATAGTGGGCTCTGGGTCTTCCACAGAGAAGCCCTTCTTGCTCACCTCATGCTATTATCTCTGTATTGTATTGTTCGACCTCTGAAGGCGCACTTCATTGCAATGTAGAATGGGCTCATTTACATCTAAAAAGTACACTCAATCATGCACATTCAGTATTTTACATACCACTACAATTTTACCTCTGGATGACCATTACCACCATAATTATCTTGATCACTACTAACATTGCAACTACCACAGTTACCACCACCATTGATCATATTACCACAGACCACACCCACTATTAACACCTCTAGCAGCATTTGCACAATCACGACTATCAGCACCTCCACCACCACCAACATTACCACAATTACCAGCACCATGAGGACTGCCATCATTACCAGCACCACCATTGCATTCACCTCCTTTAACACCAACCCCAATTCCACCACCACCATTGTGTATTTGTTTGCAGGGATAAAACAAACATTGGCAACGTTGCTAAGTTTGGTTTAAGAGTGAAAATACAAGTAGAGCTACTCACTTTGCCATTGCTTGTTAAGGCTGTCCGTGCTTCAGCTACAAGGTCACATGTGGAAAGAGCAGCCGCATGTTTCTGCGGGCGCTGTGAGGCGGTGAGGTCCTGTTGGGTCGAGTAGTAATGCTTTACACACTCAAATGTGGATGAACAATCTATCATAAAATAGATCTATGACATACAGATGTTAATTCACACACAAGCATCGATTGCATATTCAGAGAAGGAATATATATATTGTCCTAGGTAAGTTGACACCACTTCATAAGGAATATAGCTCAAACAAGGCGGTCTGTGTGCAGGGGAAGAGGTGCTCATGCCTTGTGAAATAATAGGATAAAATAATTAAAGCATAGTTGGTACGGCCTGAATACACAGTACATACATGTACCTGCACTGGGCGAGTACAAGGAACCATCTGCTTTGCCCCAATATAGTCGTGCAGTACAGGGGATTTGACCTTCAGTCATCTAGTCAAGTCGTCCTCAAGGCAGCATCACGGAGACGCCCTCTTTGTGAGTGTAAAGTCACCAAGTCAAAGGGAGTCTTGTCGGGGCTCCATGTGGTCGCCCTGAAATCCTAAAAGAAGCTCCCGCTGGGCGCCTCAGTTTGATTAATGGTAGACGCACGCATAATTTAAAGAGTCAGCTGACTAGATGATTGAATGGCACATATAGATAGAGATATACGCGTCAAAATGTCAACACGCTATATGAACTCTCCTGCACTACATGACTGGAATGGGACAAAGCAAATTGACCCTACCTAGTACTTGCCAATGAAATACATGCATGTGCTGTGCAGCCAGGCTGTATCAACTGTATTTAATTTTTGTGGTATTCTTTCATGCGCATCTAAACACTGCACTACTTATGGCGTGGTGTTGTGGTGCTAACTATACCAAGACCGATCTATGAGTGCGTGTGAATTAACTTTTGAAAGTAATTGACTTAACGCGGGACACTCTGTATGGAGTAACCAAATGTGTCAACATAACATAACCTACTTATGACAGATTGCTCTACAGGTTACATCTGAGATTGCGCAGCATTACTACCCGACCCAACAGAGCCAGATGTATTTGTATATGGTAATACGCCGAGGTTCAGAGGAATACAGTGTAACTAACCCTGTCGATTGTTACTTGCTGTGAAGACCTGCGCACTCCTTTCCTGGAGGGCAATGCTCATAAAAGGCCCGAGTGGACGAGATCTTCAGAGCTGCCAGCAACCTTTAAAGGGATCGCAGTAGAACTTGGGCGGGAGAACAGGGGCTACCAGGACAGGATCCGCGGGTCTCCGCGGACCCCCTTTTCAATGGAAAGGTTCTTTGTCCGTGCAGAGATGAGCAAACATGCAGGCGAAAGTGTTGATGCTGCTTAACTCGGCCCTCTATCCTTGCAGGGTCGACATAAAGAGTACTGCACACTTAATACTGTTTGGAGTGTTGTGCACAATTCCCACCCCTCCCCCTTTCACAGAGGTGCCGTGCCTTATCTGTGTGCTCGCACACGGTGAGCCCCCCTTCCCCTCGCCCCCACCCGTGCCCCGCCCCTCGGAGCCCTACTTGGGCACTCCGCTGGTGTCTGCACCAGACTCTGGGGCTGTGGGGGGTGAGCAGTGTCCGCTTCCTAGCGCTGTGTAGCGGCTGGAGCCGTGGCAGCCCGAGGGGTCAATGCACCCGCGGAGGGAGAGAGCAGCCGAGCGTTTGAAGAGGTAAAGCGCTGCGAAGGGCTCTCGCGCAGGAGGGGGAAAGTGCAGGCACAGAAGGGCGCCCACATGCACAGCTGATACGGGAGGCTTGGGGTCCTGGGGATGCCTCAGACAGACGTGCAGCCGCGCAGGGGTTGACGGGGTGGTATCCAAAGGTTTACCACGGGGGAGTGACAGCTCGGGCCGCCCTTCCCCTCACTGAAGCCGTGGACTCTCAGAGCTGTCTCCGTACTATCTCCATACAAGGCCCGCTGCAGAGGCGCCAGGCGGGGGCGCTGCTGGGAGCCGGGCGGAGTGTGCAATACACGACACTAATCTCCCCCGCCCCAAAAAACGGTTGGGACTGCCCCATTAAAGCCCCTCCGAGAAGTGCTGGTGCTGCCCCCTGACACTGCCCTGCCAGAAAGTGCCGCAGTCCTGTTTAGAAGTGCAGATGCTGTCTCGATAACTTCCCTACAAGTACTGCTGGTGCCGATAATGTACGGGTGTCCGCGCCACTGTACTCTCGGCCTCGTTGACCCGAGCTGTCGCTCTGTTTACTTTGGGCACACGGGGCGTGCTGCTCCGGATCCGGTGACATCCCCCAGTGCGAACAGTGCTCTGGCGGGAGTGAAGGGGGGGGGGGGGGGAGGTCTGAGGCCGGAGAGTATAGTGTGTCACTCACTGCTGTGTGCACTTAGTGGTGTGTCTGCGTGCACCTAGAGTGGGTGTACATGTACTGCTGTTCTGTGTGCACCAAGTGTAGGTTGGTGTATCTGTGCTTCTATTTTGTGTGCACCTACAGAGTGTCAGTGCGTGTGTGTTTTTGTTCTGCTGTTCTGTGTGCACCTAGTGTGGGTTTGTGTGTTTGTGCTGTTACTTGTTCTGTGTGTACTAAGTGTCTGTGTGTATGTGTTGTTACTGCTTGATCTGTGTGCACCTAGTATGTGTGTGTGTACCTTGTGTGCGCGTGTGCGCTGCTTGTTCCGTGTGACCCTATTTTTTTTTGGGGGGGGGGCGTCTGTGCTGCTGCTTGTTCTGTGAGTACCCAGTGCGTGTGTGTGTTTGTGTGCATGTGTTGCTGCTTGTTCTTTGTGTGCAAAGTATGTGTACCTGGCTACTCTTTGTTTTGTGTATGTACATAGTGTACCCAGTGTCTGTGTATGTTTGTGTGTGTGCTGCTGCTGCTTGTTCTTTGTGTACCTAGAATGTGTATCTGTGGGTGTGCGTGCCTTTGGTGCCTCTTGTTCTATGTGTACCTACTGCGTGTGAGTGCCTCTACTCATGATTGTTCTATGTGTACATACTGTGTGTGTGTTGTGTGTCTATGCCACTGCTTGTTCTGTGTGCTCCCATGTGTGTGTGCCTATGATCTTCAGATTGCTCGGTGTGTACCTAGTGTGTCTGTGCTGCTTGTTCTCGCGTGTTTATCAGAAATGCTGCTCGTTCTTGTGTGCCTCGAGTGTTTGTGCTGCTCC
This sequence comes from Lissotriton helveticus, assembly GCF_964261635.1. Classification (NCBI taxonomy): domain Eukaryota; kingdom Metazoa; phylum Chordata; class Amphibia; order Caudata; family Salamandridae; genus Lissotriton; species Lissotriton helveticus. The sequence continues at coordinate 1,224,156,354 of NC_136065.1, forward strand.
TTGTTCTATGTGAACCTCTAGTCTAGAGCATGATTGACCTGCCGAATGCGATGCTCGTAGGTATGTTTGCATATAAGGCGTGCACTCCGTGACCGCATTGTTTCTAGGCGCTTTTATAGCTGGAGAGATCTGCGGTGAAAGGGTGATGCGGTGTGCATAATCTACTGTATAAGCCCCAGGGAGGGGAACACGGAGACCATATCAAGGTAGAAGTGGCATCATGTCCTCTAACAGGGCTCGAGATGTGTCCGGGGGTCACTGCAATGGAGATCCAGAATGAGGCTTGAACGTGACTTCCAAAGCACGCGGGACTTTCGAAAATTAGAGGAAGCCCCAAGCGAGGGTTAAAAACCATAAAACTGTGGGCTTGATCGTCTTAGTACAAATGTGGTTGATCTAATTAATGATTGTCAATGAATTCCCGATGCTAACTGATGTGCAATGTTATGGAGCTGGTTCTTTAACCCCTCCCATGCTGGTGACGGAACCGCTCCGTCACCAGCCTCGGTCGCGCTGTGCTGGTGACGGAGCGGTTCCGTCATGGCACGCTCGGCGCGCCTGTGCGGCGCTGATTTTGCGCCTGCGGGGCGCTGATTTTGCGCCTGTGGCGCGTTTGTTTTTTGCAATTCATAAGTTACAGTCCTAATATAGCACTGTAAACTATGAACTGTCATCAAAGAGCTGCATGCAAACTGCATGGGAGAGGTTAGTACGTTGCGTTTTTTTCGCCATTCTTTCATTAGCCCAATGTTGCTAAAAAGGGGGTGTTTGGGTAGAAATACATTCTAATAAGCAAAGCTAACCTCCACCACTGTGGTATGTTTTAAATCTTGACTTTGTGCTTCTCCTAATCAAACACTCATATATAACCTACCAGTAGCAGGGTTGGATTGGAATAAAAATCGTCCTGGGCATGATAAACAAAAGTTGCACATTTGCATATTGCCTTTCCGCAAAACTCTGCTTTAGCGAAAGTTTATTAAAAAAAGGGGAGGGGGGGTTAAAAAAAATGCACGGATTAGTTTACACTGGTGAAACACACCTGAAAACAAGTGAGGCCACTTTTGCTCAGGCCCCCTGCCCCCGCTCAATATGCATATATTAATGGGCCGGCCCAGCGAGAGAAAGGGAGTGACACCTCTGCCTGTTGATAAAAGGGAGGTAATGGACACCTATCTACCCCCAGAAAGGCCACTCAGACACTCACTGTGCCGCTGGGGGAATCAAAACAACGCAGAAACCACCCAAATCAGCCCCCACGCTGCTCAAAAAAGCAGCCCACAGCTGGAATTCAGATACCGGCCCCTCGGTCATTGCCCGAGGGCCCGCGTTCCCAATCTGACCCTGCCCAGTAAGAATGACGTGTGACTGATGTACATTTTTATGATTCATTGTCCCTGAATAATGTGTGTCTGTGATGTAAAGCACTCTGACTCCCTACACTGGTAAGAGTAGCGCTATAAAAGAAAGGAAATGCATGTGAGAGGAGGGTTATGAAGAGATGAAGGACACTGTTGGAGGGTGGTAGTGAGGGAATCTGTGGAGAAGGAGGTAATTGTTGGGGAGTAAACAAAGATGAATGCACCGGGCACCAGCGCTAAATCCAGCCTTAGTATTAACCCCTTGGGCGCGGCCGCGATTCTGCGCCTGTGCGGCCGTTTTAAAGAGTGGGTGGGTTCATGACGGCCCCAGCCGACATCAGCACACGAGCACCGTAGTGCATGACGGCTGGAGGCTGTCATCAGCATGGAAGGGGTTAAGTGTTTGTCAGATTGACATTAGCTTCATGTGTTAACTGTGAAGGTGTTCCTCGTGTTAGCCTGCTGTGCTAGGGTGCTCCTCATACTGATGTTAGCTTGATTGTGTGTCATCAGTAGCTGAATTTCATATGCCTGGCAGATGATGCGAGTGGATTTCATTATGTGTGCCCGAGTGGTTATTGATGTCAGTGGATGTGGTTACCTTTCTGCAGTTACTGCATTTCTTTCACTTGGTTGAAGTAACAAGTCAGATGTGGTTCTGGTGTGTGCGTTTCTGTCGTCTGTTTGCTGTTCGTGGTCAAGGGTTCTTCCATTGTCCCGGCATCAAAGGTCTTCCACTCGGGCCTTGAGAGTGAAATGTCCCCTGTCGTGTGTTTGTAGGGATGGGCGAGCCACTGAAAGCTCGAGCCAGGCTCCAGCCTGAAGCTCGGCTCTGGCTCAGCTCGAGGTCCTGTTAGAACCTCAAGCCCATAACGAGCCGAGCCTCCCTCCCTCTACCAAGGATGTGAGGTTTCTGCCAGAGCTGCCGGCTTTGGAACTGGTGAGCGAGGTTTGAGTCTGGCGTCGGCTTAACATCCTGTGATTCAGGCAAAGCACTTAATCTCCCAATGCTTATAAACCATGCATGTAACCTTGTGTAATGTGGCACTCACGTAAAGCACTCGGCCTTCGGGTCGAGTTGGTGCTACATTTCACAACTGCAGAAAAATGCACTAGTTGGTATAAACAAAGCCTTAACAGAAGGAAAGACAAATAGATGCCCCATTTACTGCCTAATTTGTACATAGTGAAACCCAAAAACCTGGATAAACCACTACTTCCACGGTTAAATTGTGTGATCTTAAGCACATACTTTAATTCAACAAAACTATTTTTTTTCACTATCGCTTATGAAGCACTTTCAAATATGTGACCTCAGATTACCAGTTGTATAAAACTACCACTTTTAATAAGCACTTCCCAGTGCAATGCTCTATTGTGCTCTATTACTATCAAAGCTTCCACATGCTAAAGAAAGAGACTTTATTATATTTTACGTGGTTTGTTGTATGATGTACAAATATTTTCAGGGCTCGGCTCGTGCACATGCTCTAAGATCCCGGCGAGTGTCTTGGGGGCTTATTTACAAGCCCCTTGCGCTGCTGGTGGGCCACTTTTAATATGGGGAAAAGTGACGCACCGGGGGGGGGGGCGGGGCGCAAGTATTGTCTTGTAAATAAGCCCCATGGCTCCCTTCTTGCTGTTAATTTGTTGGTTCACACAGCTCTATATATTTGTACGGCAGGGTGTGCTGTGCGTTCAAACTGTGTGCTTTAGTGGCCATTGATGCGTAGCGCTTCGTGGCCAGCGCAGTGGGCGCTACATCTGATGCACTTACTCCTTTGTGCTCTGCCGTGTTAACTCCTTTGCGTTGCTTTTCTCTCACGGGATGTGGCTTCCCTTGCCTCTGCCTTGCTGCACAGTCATGTCAGGATGTTTGAATTGAGGCGATAACATGTTGGTCACACACTCTTCCTTGCTGCTGGAAACAGACTGCCCTCTCGTGGGTTGTTGCTGTGAGGCGGAAGCGTCCTTGGGGGTGGCGGCATGTCTGCCCACAACACCCCCCCTTAAATGTGAGTGCATCGCTCTCAGAGCAGCACTGAAAGGCCGGGTGCTCCACCACTCAGGGGCTCCTGGCTCAGGGTTCCTTCTCTGATGCGTGTTTTATATGTTAGGCTAGGGTGCCCCTGTACTGGAGGTCCATCCTCGAGAGTATGGTACTGCAGAGCTAAAGCCTTGATCAGGTGCCGGCATTAAGATTGTCCCAACGTGTCTGGAGGAAACATGTCATTGGTCATTGGGGCAGTCTTAATGCTGCGGCCCTGCCCAAGGTTTCAGCTCTGCAGCACAAGCCCTGCACTCTAGAGGAAATGCTGGAGCTCCACGATGGAGGTTGAAGTAGCAGGCCTACCCTCCAGGCCCCCCTACACCATGGACGCAGCATCCCGCTGCACACTGTGGGCGTGAAGGGTCTGTGGACCAAAGAAGGGCTTCCCAGTTGCCTGGCATGGTCCAGAGAGGGTGGCTCCAGTGCTTAATTTGTAAAAAAAGGAAGTGCAGGTGCTAAAAAGTTTATCAAGGAGGCCACCGCTCACGTCTTCCTCCGGTAAGCCCCACTTTCACCACTCTGACTGCCTCAGTCTCTATCTTCTAACCTTGATCTGTTGTCTGTCCCCTAAGTGGAGAAGTGTGGTTCAATGGTTAGAGGCGGCAGACCCAGAGGCTGAGGTTGGCCCGGGACCAGGGTTCAATTCCCGACGTGGCCTGGTGCAGGACCAATGTCAGCGGGCCCGATAAATCTCGCCTCGGTGCCACTCTAACCATGGGGTCCCACGCTGCAACTCTGGGCAATATCTTGCTTAATCTCCACTCCGGTCCCACCACCGCCGGGGATGCCAAGCTTCTCCTTGGGGATGCCCAGTAAAGGGACCATCTCACAGGGAAAGCCAGGACGGGTTCCCCAGTGCTACAGCGCTGGGATGCTCTAGGGTAACCACGCGCTCTATAAATCCAACATTCATTCATTTGCTCTAAGAGTCTATCCTCTCACCTCTCTAATTGTTTTCTATCACCTTTGTCACACCCTGTATTTCTGATTTGCCCTCTATTCATTTGCCCTTTTGCTCTTCACTTTTATCCATGCTCTGCTCTCTCTCCCCTCGATCTTGGCTCTTTACTATCACTCTCTAGCAGTGATTAGCTGTGTCTCCATTTTATCATTTGTCAGCTTTTTTCCTCTGTCCTGTCCTCCACATCCTTTCATTCTATCTTCTCTCTTCTTAATGCTCTCTTCTTCACATCATGGCTGCTTTCTCTTTGTATCTGATTTGCTCTCCTCCTTTTCTTCTACTTTGCTCCATTTTATCTCTCTCCTCTCTTGTTTCTTCTCCTCTTTACTCTTGCTGCCTCTCATCTCTAACACTGCTGCTGCCTGTGAGCCCTGTCGTCAGCCTGTACTTGTCCCTGCTATTTTGAACTCTGTGTTTTCCTGTTGTCATTCCTAAAGAAGCGGAAGATGACGCGTTTTACTTTCTTCCCTACACCGAGTGCAAAAACAAAATGTACACCAAATGAAAATGCTTTTTTGCATATATTAATCAGTGTGGTATGACTGGGTTTACTGTGGAACAGGCGGCTGCTTTTTCACTGCTGGTGCTGCCTGTAATTAGTAGGTCCAGGGATGGCGATGGTATCCGCATCCACTGCTTGCTGTGATCCTGCCTGCTACAGCACAGGCATTGTCCCCAGCAGTAATGCTGCCAATGCCGGTAAGTATGGCTGTGGTGCCTACGGTACTTACTCACGCTCGGCAAGTACCATGCCTGTGTGCAGCGCACAGATTCTACTGGTGACGCCATGGTGCATAAAAGTTGTGTTGGTCCACAGCTGCATCAAGCACATTGAGGATAGCAGCAAGAGATATGCTACTCTGGCCATGCAACAAGTGGAAAGTCCACACTTACTTTCATTTATTCTTCCTCAAGAGCCCTCACTCCCAAGTTCCAAATGCGCTCTTGCAGCTTCCTTGCTTCAACTCCATCATGAGCCAGCCCCCAGCTACAACAGTAAGGAGGCCACGGGAGTGCTGGGCCAGCCAGTGGCCGCACTGACCCAGAACGGGTTTTAGGTCCCAGGCCTAAGGAAAATAGTAAGAAAATAGTGCTTTGCTCTTCGTCGTTGGGCTCAGAGAAGCTCTCGTCGAGCCGCCTCACCGACCACAAATGAACATCCGCGCGAGGTCCCTCGGGTCTTCTTCTACTTTCAGCTCTCCCACCTGCCCCCACACAACCTCACAACACCCACCGCCTCTTGTCCTCTCTCTGTCGGAACAGGACCCCTGCAGTGCAGCCCCGCCTCAGCAGCCTATGAACTATGCATTTCTGTGAGGTCTGGGGCTCTCGGGGTCCCCTCATCAGACTCCGCGTGTCTTCCTTCATTTTACGTTTTACGCATTTCGCTGGGTGAGCTTGGTGAAAGAATATATTGAGGTGCCAGGTGTGGCCTACCTGGGGGGTGTTTGTGTATGTGCCGACCAGCGAGGTCAGCATGTGTAGGAGCGCGGGGGATGATGGGATAGACGAGTGAGCTTTACTGTGAGGTGCGGGTGGATGGGCGCGGGTTATGCGTGATGGCTGCGTGACGCAGCAGCGTGTGTGCCCGGAGTGGAGTGACGCACAGTGAGGTCATTGCGCACGTGGCTGTGCCCTCCCCCTGTGCTGCAGCAGGGTTAGTTCGTGAGTCACCTCGTGCCCCGCTCCCCTCGTGTGAGAGGCTGGCCTGCTCTTGCTTGGTGTCACCGTCCGTCGTGTGTGTTGAAGGGCCGGGCACGCGTCCTTCCTGGGGGCCTCAGTTGTGCCGCCTGCAGCTGAAGAGTCCGCGTTGTGCGCGGCTGAGGTGAAAGGGGGCAGCGGGTGGACGCTGGGCGTTAGAAGAGGCCTGCTCTAGGATGCTCCCTCGGATGCCAGGCTTCTCTAGCCTCAGTAGTAGGGTGTGGTTGTGCGCTGTAGGTAGATTCAGAAGCAGCTCTAAAAGTCTCCTGCACACTCCCCAACAGACCATCACAGTTGCTAATGTATTCAATATACCACAGCACCCTCTGAACATTGCACAGCTCCTGCAGTACACCCCTGCAGAGCAGTAGCAGAAAGAAACCAGTAAAACCCTCAAACTACCCTATGAATAGACCCACGTATCATGTCTGCACCCCTATCTACTAGTCTTCTAGTGAACCCCTGGGTGTGAGTGCAACAGAAATACCATTCCGCCGGTGGAGGGGCGCCGAGACCCCAGACTAACAACGGTGCCCGCAGGAAGCGGCGCTGCCCAGCCGTGCCCGCCCCGGGAGCGGTGACAGGTGGCCTGCCTCCCCCGCCAGGCCTCGCAGCTCAAGTTGCCTGCGAGGTCGGTGACCCGAGGCCTGCGCAGCTGACGCCTCAGATGCCGCTGTCTTGTTCTCTCCTCGGAAAGAATCATCACGTCCTCCCGTCTGGGCCTGAGGGCGGCCAGAGCTGTACCTGCCGCCGCCGGCTCCCCTTGAGACACCCACAGGGAGAACCGGAGCTGCCTCACCGGAGCTGCTCGGTCACTTCAGCCGAGGGTGACCGCTCCCTTCCCACAGCAAGCACTGGCGGCGGCCAGCGCGGGGACCCAAGGGCTCTGCTGCTCGGAGAGTCATTCAGGTGAGGTAAGGGAGTCAAACCATATCCCGCTTCGAGGGTCTGACCTGGCGTCCACACGCAGTATACAGAGGGGCCGCTTATGCTGTTTTCTAACCGACTGCATGCAGGTTTGGGAGAATGCTTAGTCAGGGTTCTGTAGCTAAGCTTGGCTTCAGAGACCCGGATCCATTTAACAAGTCACAACACAAGAGGGTCCTGTCACCACCCAGCCAGGGCGCCTCGCTTCAGTAATCATGCAGCGCGTCCCTGCATGAACTGCCCATGGCTGCCGAGCACTGTGCAGTGTGCACTGGTATATGACACTTACTGTGAGTCCTGGGGCACTCAGTTACCCGCCAGCATCCATGGTGGACTATCAGTTACTGCTGTCCGGACCTAGGAAACAACTACACGCCCGAGTAAATACTCTCCATTTGTACCCCAGACTCTACAATGATAACCTGGCCGAGAATTCAAAGTTTACTCCAGAAGATGGTAGTGGGGTTGGAGCTCAGACACCCTGTAGACTTCTAACCATGTTGAAGGCAGGGCAGTTTATATAATTTACCGATGCGGACAACGTAAATCAGAAACAACAGAAAACCACAAAGTCCTGGACCCCACTGGGGCTGAGGTGCAGTCCAAAATGATACTCCATTGTAGCTCAGGGCCAGCAGCCCATGGAAGCCATAGCCTCTGTGGGTAGATACCAGGGCGGCCCTGCAGCGATCCAAGGCTGGGGCAACCCTCTCTGGGATGTAAATGTTTGGGGGGGTGGTTCTTTTGATTTTGCACTCGGCGCGACCAGCTGCAGGATTTACAACTCACAACCTGGGTCTGTGGTGAAGAGGGCTTCAAGTCCCTCTCAGGTTCAGGAAATGATAGACTTTCCCCCAAAACTTACAGCTAGGATGCTAGCAACCGTTTTCAGACCACAATCTTCTTCACTCCTAAACCGCCACAGCAGGCTGATGGACCTGGGGCAGGTGGGCCCTGCTACTGAGGAGATGCTTCCTTCGGTGACTTTTGCGCATGCTCACTACAGAGCTTCAGGTGAAATCAAATGACTATATAACAACGTGTGTTTGTAAACTGTGCATTCACCCCTTGGGAATGAATAATATTTGTTTGTTACACAATACAAATGAACTAATTTTAGCAACCTTGGAAGGATAAAATGGTGAGTGTATCCACCGCGTTCAAATCTGTCACGATGTGGTCTAATACAGGTTCCTGGAGTCGACGCAGAAGTCCACTGAGCACATGACATAATACAATATACCGGGTATGAAGAACCAGTGCATATTCCAAACATTGGCCAAAATCCAGTTCCAATTGGAATGTCTATATTCTCAAACCAGCGAACCAGAGAGGAAAGCATCTTTGCAGGCTTCTTTTTGGGCTTTCTACAAATAGTCACTGAGATGTGTCTCGGCATGTCACAGGCCAGGCGTGTTAAATTCATTTTACCTGGTCTAAAGACAACAGAGCTCAACCCTCATCATGTCCAGATCTACCATCTTGTGCAACATTCAGTTTGTTCACACAGAGGACACTGGCATTCAGGACACATTCTCTATGCACAGGGCACATAAACAAAGTTAGACAAAATACGCCAGGCAAAGTGAAAGGTCACAGTTATGCAGGACTATATGTATTCAAAGAGGGACTGGTGGGCACTTGGCAAAGTCCCAGGACCCTATATAGAAAATACACGTGTCTGCCAAGTCTAAGCAAAACAGCCTGGTACCAGGGCAGTGGCTGCCTTCCACTGTGAGTCGGGGTACGCCCTGTGGGTAACTCCACTCCAGCAGAGGGCTGTGCACTGCTTTGCAGCAAAAAAACAGGCATAGCAGCACCAGCAGGCACACCCATGGCAAGCGTGATGGGGAAACACAGGGCTGGTGAGAAAAACTCGACCAGGGAAGGATGGTACAGTCGTCCTCACGGTGCAAGGACTGTCATCCTAGGGCTGGTCATTATTCATTGTGGACACTGTGCTCGACAGACTAGGGATAACTGAAGGACACTGAACCAGTGTGGACTTTATTGCTGCATACTATGCGCCTGTGGGCTGGTCATTATTGGAAGGTACTGTACTGGAATAGGCTCAGCATTAAAGCAGCTTACGTTCTGAGTATATCAATTTTGAAAATGCTTTTCCTGTCTGGACTGGTCATTATTCGTTAAGACTGAGACTGCATCGAATAGCTTTTTGATTGAAACTGTATCTGAAAGAACGTGTCATTATTGCGAGATAGTGAGCCCAGACGAAGCCCAAATGGAGTAGTCTTTTTTTGCTGCATGGTATTCCACGAGGTCTACACCAGTACCAATGGGTAATGGGCTAGCGTTGAACTCTTTTTAATTCCTGGATACGGACACTTTCTTGAGTGGTCAATATTGCTGGCCATTATTAGCTGTCCATTACTGCTATGGATGATGCTTGTGTGGGTTGATCATTATTTCTGAATGCACCATTTGTATGGACTGGTCCTTATTGAGGCCTACTGTGTGTGCAGGGAGGGTTTGTTATTGCTGCACTCGATGCCTATACGAGCCGACCTTAACAGGTGACCACTGCTGCTGGGATTTAGTGCTGGAAACATACTGCATGGACAGCCATTTCGGAAGAATCTGGTGCCCATACGGACTGTTAATTATGCTTCCATCACCACGCCCTTTTGTACCGCTTTTGGCCGCCATAAGTGTGGCAGGGTATGCTCAGACGTGAGTCCCTTGCTCACTTTGCCTCTGGATTCAAGCTGAAGACGGCTGGAATGTCAGAAACCGGTCCTCAGAAGCTTGTTTCCGGTCCAGGGAAGACATGGCTTGGCAGTTCGGGCTGGACTGTTCCCATGAGGCACAGGGTCAGACTGATTTGCATACAGCCATGTCTGAACTGGGGTGGCAGAGTGGGCTAAAGAACGGTGATGGATTAAACCCAGATCTTTTGACTGGGTGTGAGTGTATGATTGATTCAGATGCTCCGTCTATCACCAACCCCTTTTGTACCGCTTTTGGCCGCCATTAGTGTGGCAGGGTATGCTCAGACGTGAGTCCCTTGCTCACTTTGCCACTGGATTCAAGCAAGCCGGGCTGAAGAGGGCTGGAATGCCAGAAACCGGTCCTCGGAAGCTTGTTTCCGGTCCAGTAAAGTCCACATTTGTAAAGTCCACATTTGTAAAGCGCACAATCACCCGTAAGGGTCTCTAGGCGCTGGGGGCCGTCGGGAAGATTAAGCGAGCTATTGCCCAGAGTCACATGGTGCTGGGCTAATCTGCCGCCGGAGCCGGGGATCGAACCGTGATCCCCAGATTCCAGCGTCAGTCGCCCTGGCCGCGGCGCCACACCTCTCCCACTGTACAAAAGGGGGTGGTGATGGACGGAGCATCTGAATCCAGGGAAGACATGGATTGGCAGTTCGGGCTGGACTGTTCCTATGAGGCACAGGGTCAGACTGATTTGCATATAGCCATGTCTGAACTGGGGTGGCAGAGTGGGCTAAAGAACGGTGATGGATTAAACCCAGATCTTTTGACTGGGTGTGAGTGTTTGATTGATTCAGATGCTCTGTCCATCACCACCCCCTTTTGTACCGTCCATACTATGCCCCTGCGGATTAAAAAATTTGGAGCCTTTTCAGGCTGGTTATCAATGGTGGGGACTTGACTTGCGTGTGGTACACTGTGCCAGCAAGGGAATGTCTTTATTTCTGGATACTCTACTTGTAAGGACTTAAGGACTGGCCATTACTGTGGCTACTCTGTATGTATGGGAGGAGTAATACTGCACATTGTGTCTGAATAAACTGCTCTTTTTTGTGAATTCTGGGTCCTGCTCTGTGTCCTGCGAGACTGTATTATGTTTCTCTTTTTTTTGCCCAACTCAGCATCTCTACAACCGACCTATTTTGCTGTCATCCTTCCTTGCAGCCAGAGTAAGAATGCCTCCCTGTTCTGTTTTAATTGGATACCCATGGGAAGGCGAGCACCATACACTGAGGCTGGTGGCAGAAGTACATGCATTTTGTAAGGAGACAATGCAGTGAGGTAACCCTGTCCCTCGAGGCTGTAAAGTTGGGATTAGCCCTCAGCTTCAAAGGTATACATATCAGGCCATGAAGCTGAGGGAGGCCGCTGTGCTATATGTTCAGCCTTTCCCCAGGGACTGCAGGCAGTGTAATACACAACACACTGGGGCCTAATAAGAAACGGTAATTTGTAGTAAGTTAAGTAGTACTACAGTAGTACTAGCCATGTACTACAAAAAGCTGTTTACAAACCTACTCGGAGACACCTCTGCCTCCACCTCTCCTACTTTTTATCCGCCATAGTTTTGGAGATCTCTGAACACGCTAGTACTCGTTTTTGTAGTAAATGTGGGAGGGTAGGGGGAGTGGCTAGAAAATTGGGAATACTTACTACTAAATAGGAGGGGTTTAGGGCGGGTCAAAGAGGTATTTAGGCAGGGACATACTTACACATACATCCACCCATAAAAGAGCAATATCATTTATTTTCACAAAATAATCTTCTAAACTTAATACAGCCCAAAATGTCACATAAATAAATAGTAGTCAATCTATTGCAGACCAGCCTCGGAGTAAGTCTAGCACCACACAAATGGCTATTCACAGGCACTACAACTCATTTCCATAGAAAACAAGCATCTGCAATGCAATAGGTCTCGCATTTACGAAAGTGTGAGCAATTGGTATTGGAAATGACAATTCGTTTTATTTATGTTTTGGTTTTTAAAACATAAATAAAAGGCATTGTCATTTACGATGCCAATAGAATAAACTCTTGCAAATACAAGACTTATTGCATTCCAAATGCTTGAAGGCATAGCCGAGTCGCCCCTTCTGTCTCCCATGACCCCTGAAGAGCTCCCTGTTTGATACGAGTTAAATAAGCAAGCCGGTGGTCACACTGCGCATGAGAGACCCTCCTGCCCTCCTGCGGTAAGAGAAAATCATTATAGAAAATAGTGCTTTCAGACTAAAGAAGGCTACCTTGTAACAACCAATGTAAAAGGGCCAGTGCTCCTGGGAGGTTACAAATGAAGACAAGGCGGTACTAAGGAGGGACTAACAAGCCTAATAACGAATCAGAAGTCAGCATTTACGAAGGACAACGACACAAGCCAATGACAAATTTGGGCGGAGTGTGGGCAGGGCTTCAAGTACATACTCAAATACATCATGGCTTGCAGAGCAGCGCATGTGATGCCCAAGCTTGACCTAAAAGTAGGGAGATCCCTCAACTACATGTTGACTGTCTATGGACTTAAGGGAAGTGGCTTGCGAGTATGAGCTAGCATAATCCACCAAACTTTAAATTATGTGCTTCACTTTGGAGTTGGAGAGTGCCTTGAGGGGACCATTCTCCAAAACCACTATGTACATGGTGAGGTCTCCCCTAGATAAGGGAAGTAGATTAAATCTACTTTGTAATATCTTGCCCATTTCCCTGCACAAAATACACGGTTTGCCCCATGTTGCACCCTGAAGTTCTTTCCTTTTCCAGCAGTTTCCCTTCCTCACCTTAGTTTAAAAGGTTTTTACTTTCGAAGAGGAAGGGCATGAGCCACCCCTAGTACTCCTATTTTGCAGGCTTAGTGTAGTGCATCCTACAGAATGCCAGTCCACTCTCTGTAAATGACACCCTGTCCTAGTAACTTTATCCATACACATTTTGGATATGCCTCAGAGTTTTTTCTTGTGGCACTCCTTTGGCATACTGTGCTTTCATGAAAGGGGTCTAAAATCAAAGGGGTCCGATTTCTCCTTCAGACTACCCTTGCAAGTATTGCAGAAAATGCTGTTCTGTTTCCAAGTTCTGCGGTCTAAATGTTTCAGCCTGTAAACATTGTTGCAAAGGCTTTCTTCATGACCAAGAAGGTGGGTGAAAGTGAGTGGCAAAAGATTAATGTGCCACCTGAAACCTTGTGATACCTACACACGCGCTATGGTGTCCAAGCCGGGACTGAGAGGTACCGCAACAGATTTGCAGCGGAGGGACTTCCTTAACCAAATCGGTTACTTGGATGAGCAACCCGAGCCCCGATTCTCCCGCATTTAGCCCCTTTAATTGTATTTTGAAGTGTCAGTGAGTACGTAGACACTTTTAACCACACACCTTAGCGCGTGTGTAGGTATCACAAGGTTTCACATGGCACATTCACCTTTTGCCACTCACTTTCACCCACCTTCTTGGTCCTGAAGAAAGCCCTTGCAACAATTTTTACGGGCTGAAACATTTAGACAGCCACACATACAGAAACTTACGGTAGATAGATCCAAACTAGTTGCACAACACATATTATCATTTTTAACCATATCCTGAGCCGCCACTATTAAAGTTTTAGGCAAGGAAGCTCAGAGATATTTTTCACTGTAAATACCTCACCTCATATCACATTTATGCACAACACCAGCTCCGCTGTAGTCAGGCATCGTAGAACAACCGGGAGGCACTCGGCCGCCCGGTTGGGACCCCAATGATGAAGCATGACACCAACCAGGTTGGTGTGTGAGGGGTCGTTTAAGAACACCTAATGGGTCCATGTTCTTACTACTCACAGTGCTCTAAACCGCACACACATAGTGGGTCCATCCACATTGTTTAAGTCTTGTAATATCCAAATAGCCATTACATCAATTGGCTTGTTTGCGTCTTGGCAACCAATGACACTCAATGTCTGTGCGTAGAGATGGGAACCTCTGAAAAATAGGTAGGTGTGTGTACAAAACAGGCCACATGCACGTACACCCCCTCCCACAGTTTGTTTTTCTCTAGATGTTCAAACCTCAGTGAGTGTGTACACGTTCTACAATCTCTGAACTGGCACCCCGTGGCTAACAGATGCTTTCTGAGAACTACTTGTAAGGCACAAAAGGCCTTCCATCATTACATGACTTACTAGCTGAACAATTTACAATTATAGGAAAAGGTTGAAATCCAGGTATAAAGAAATGCAGTCTCTATAAATATCCAGATACAAAAGGCAAACAATTCTTAACCAGTTCTTTTCTGGGGTAACACCAAAAATTAGGAACGCCGTCCTATCTTCGCTAAGAACAACCTCGTACATGGCCTCTCAGAAGCCCTATTAGATACTACACTCATCAATACAGGGAGCATCTTCCAGACATTAATCTTCCTTTAATAATGTGAAATACATTTACAGAGGGCATGAACAAAATTAATTGGTGTTTATGTATCGATTTCTGCAAGTCTTTACTATCTCTGTATTAATGTATACAGTTGTTTTTATACATTGACGCAAATACTGCCATGTGTCTATTAATAATCTGTCTGCCTTGTAATATGGAAGGCCCTTATGGAGGTTTATATGCATCTATACCTTCGTTGCAAAGAGCTCTGGTGCCGCGGAAGACGTGACCCGAGAGATATTTATATATATATATATATATATATATATATATATATATATATATATATTCCTCCACCTTTACCGGTACTGAGATCATCGGCTGTCGTGGGCGGTCCGAGAAGGGTAACCGGTATCCCAATGAATTCACTCCAACACACGTCCCGGTAAGGATGATGCTCGGACACCCAGATTTAACTTGCAAGTAAAGTTTATTCAGGCAAGTAGAAAACGACGCGTTTCGCCATTACGGCTTGCTCACGCTCACCCACTCAATCTAGTCGCCATCTTAAATACGTGACCACATACAAACACCAATGTGCAAAAGTGATAATAGCGACGGACATTTTAACATGAACCAATGGCAGTTATAAATGTAATCAAAAACGAGATATATCACATTTTCAATCAAATCATTACTCATTCTGTTGTAAATATTAATACAATTAAATTGTAAACACGAATGGTAACGGAAAATAATCAAAACAATATAGATTTCAATTACGTGAAATACATCGTAAAAAAATGCCAACATGATTCCAAGTAGCTGGGTTTATAAATTGGACATCGAATATTGTCATTTCTTAAATAAAGTACCAGACACAGGACTCCAAAGAATTCCATGACACGTGATAGTGCACGGTCAAGTAAGCTGTGCCGTCATTGGTTGTTGTCATGGTTACGTTATATGACGGCAGTTCATTTGTCTCACAGATTGAATTGCATAGAAGAAATTTCAAACGTCCCTGGCTGTTGTCATGGTGTCGTCCTAGATATCAAAGCATCCACTACTGCTACGCCCCAGTGGGCAGTAATCAGCCAGATCGTATTTAGGAGTCCAATATGGCCACATTATCTTAGTCCATGCCCAAGTGGGCAATCATACAGTTTCAGAAAGAAGACAGCTGGAAATAGCTTGTTGTTAGCCCAAAGCTGTCATCCCAAAAATCTGATCAACAGTATTCCCTATGGGGAACTGTTGCGTGCAAAACGTAATTGTAGTTCACAAGATGACTACGAAAAGGAAGAGCAAGTTATGATAACCAGGTTTAAAGAACTTGGGAAAATGAGCTCACTGGAGCAACATCAATGAAAGACTATATTTGCGTGCCCACTTGGGCGTAATTGTGAAGAATGCAGCCAGGGTGATATTACTTATTTGGTCTTTATTTAAGAAAGCAACACGGTGGTTGATAGAGACTTAGAGTAGGAATAGCCCACTTGGGCAAGACTGCTGTTATAATTTGGATGTCCTTGGTTTTTCACTTGAAATCATGTTTTTGACAAATTCAGTATGATGTACTTTATAAGGTCATTTGGTTCTTGTAATACTGTAAAATAGAGAAAAATCCATGGAAGTAAAAACGAGAGTATTTTTACTATGTTTATGAAATTGACGTTAATTGAACCCTGTACCTTTAAAAATGTGAAATGCACTTTACTTGATTACCCGTGAGAAAGCAGTGAGGTTAACTGCGAAACGCGTCGGGTTTGCCCGTTTGTCTAAATAAATACAGTTTGAAAAGAATTGTGGCCACGGCACCAGTGAGTTTATTCTCGTGCAACTGGGGTTTAAGTTGAAGTATTGGGGGATCGGCATCCCTGCCGTGTTGCCCGTCGTGTAAGTGGCTTGGCTTTGCCGAAAACCTACGTCGTGATATATATATATATATATATATATATATATATATATATATATTATCCACAACTTGGCTCGGTTCTGGTGACCCCTGGCGCTCTCCCACCGGTGCGTTTTCCTCAGCAGAGCCCTGCTGATTCTAACCGTGATCAAGCCGTCTGTGAGCGGTGAAACGCGTTGGTTTCTGCTGAGAGCAATGGTGCAATAAATCATCTGTGAAAGAAATATTCTCGAGTGCGTTTTCAAATTCCTGTGAAGGGAGTGTTTGGATATATATATATATATATACATTATTTATTACACAGTTAATTTCATGAGTTAATGTGCTGTAATATTTAATTTTATCAGTTCTAGTTTACTAATAATTATTTTATTGTATTAACATTTTTTATTTACATTAAGATGAGTAGTAAATGTTCCAAGTGGCATAACTGAAGGTCTTCAATGTATGTTTCAATGTAGCACAATTAAAGTTTTGTTTAAAGGTTGAATTTAATTTTCCAGATCAGTTGATTCTTGCTCTTCTCCAGTGTTCACAGTATTTCTTTTTTTATTTCTAAATGTAGAAAAACTATCCCTCTTACAGATGAATCACCATGAACCTCACACCATACCTTTAAGGACTAGATAGTCTTTGGTGGATATCCCTCTTGTAAGGCGGGCCAGTATTGTAGGATACTGTTTGGGGAGACAGCCATGACATCGCGGGCTTTACACTGCGCTGCCATCACAACCAAGTCGTTACAACGACTTGCGCTGTAGGGCGCTCTTGGTAAAGGAATAGTTTTATTTTCTATTCCAACACCTTCCCTACTGTTATGTGGGCTGGAGTTGGAATAGAAAATTAAACTATTCCACAATCCAGCGCCTACAGCGCAAGTCGTTGTAACGACTAGCGTTGTAATGGATGCGTCGTATTGGCAGCGCGGGGTAAAGTCCGCGTTGTCATGACATACATCCTACTGTTTGTATATAGACTGATCCTTACTACTGAGTACGTATTGTGTGAGGTAAACATTATCGATAGATTCATTGTCTGAGATACTGGTTTTAGTTGCTTAATATTCACCCTGTAGGTAGGGAACGGTCATATAGATGATTGTATATCTATATCGTCCGAGCTTTATTGATGCGGACTGTTTCTAGTTGGACTGGCCGTTGCAGTTGAACGCTAACACTTGATGAACTATTCATAATTGATGGATCAATATATATCATAAATTCAGGTTCAGACTGAAACAGAAAATAGGTCCAGGCATCAAAATAAGTGGCCCCCATAAATTAGATAGGTAAAAAAGTGACCCATGTTTGCAAATTGGGGCGGGCATTTTTTTTTATTAACCCTATTTATTCAAATTGGGGCAGTTTTGAACTTGTAAAGACAAAATGTATAAGTATTTTGCAAGGTATGGAAAATTTTCTAGATCTGAGGTTGCTGCAGCCAATTTTTCTTTTAATATCAGGGAAATCAACAGTAAAAACAGGCCCATCATACCATAAAACAGATCCACAAACAGCCAAGATTCGGGCCTGTGTGAGAGATAGAGAGAGAGAATTGTTCTTGTGTGGACGGGGAGTTATTTACGGACTCTGTGCCTGCAAGGACAATCATTATTGTCGAGCAGTGTTCATGTTTCAATAATCATATGTGCAGCTTCCAATGCTATATGTTGTTTTATCTCTTTCTGTTGGATGTACGTTTTATTATTATCGTATTACCTTGATTCATTCCCTGTCCCGTGCCTTTCACTTGGTTGTGTCTTTATTAGTATTGTTTTTAGCCTTATGTTGTGTTTTCCCTTATCTTTGGTATTTTTAATTCCAACACTTTATATGTATAATTTCTTTTAAATGTTTTGCTTCACTTTTAATCTTAAACGTTGCTCTGCTACCCTAGAGTGAGGTTTGTACTTTAGAAATATAATTGAGGCAATTCTTAGGATGAAGAGGAAGGCTGAATACAGATCTGGTCTCAAGAGGGCCTCACCCATTTATCTTTCCATCCACGGTCCTCCTTTTCTTTTGCATTGTATGCCCCACTCCTCCAAAGTGCCTCGATGCACCAATGTGGCAATGTTTGTACACTGGGGATGAATACGCTTGCTCCCATTGGCAACCCCTTTCACCTATGGCCGATGGCTTGAAATGGATTAAGCATCGAATTATTCGAATAGACAAGAGAGAACACTTGTTGATTAAATACAAAAACAAACCAATGCTACCAAACACAATTGACATCAATAAGAAGTGCAAATATGCGCATAGAATTTCCTCCATAGTCGTACAGTAGACATAGGAAAACTAATACACAAACAGGTGGCTTCAGTGTAACTGGCCGACTGAATTTTCACCCTGGCACAATTTCACTGTTCTTGTGACATAGAAGCTCCTCTGTAGCATCATTGTGCTTTTGGGACACCATACCCGTGCGACTCCACATAGGAGGGGCCAGCTCAGCTTCATTTAATCTTTTTTCAGGTGATCTAATACCAGCAGCAACAATACAAGCGCATCTAATTACTGCACCTATGTAGGCGAGCTAAACCAATGTTAGCTAACTCATAACTACATACATTATACGTATTGTCCCTGAATCCCCAAGGTTTGCAGTTATGAATGCTAAATTATCCTGCTCTAGAATGCCCTAGGGAGGTGTGGTTAGGTTTGCCAACATGTTCAATGACAGGGTAATAATACTTAATTACAGTGCAAGAATATTTATTTAAGACAGCCTCTTAATCTTCTGTAAAATTTTACTGGAATTGTAATTTGTTATTTCTAACTCCAGTCATTGGATATTTGAGGAAAAGGTTAAGTATATATATATACACACACACACACACACACACGCACACACACACACACACACACACACACACACACACACACACACACGCACACGCACACACACACACACACACACACACACACGAACACGCGCACACACACGCACACGCATGCGCACTCGGTTCAGGTCTTCAGAGGTAATCTGTGCTTCTGTTTACAAACTTAGAGCCGGTCAAGGGATCATTTCTACTACAATGGAAATGCAAGCACCCAAAGGTGCCAGCCAGCAGCCTGCCAAGACATCCCCTTTGAAGCCTGAACGTGATTTCTTGGCTGGTAGTCTGCTTTAATGCTGTATCATTGTTTGGGACCCCAAAATTCTGTAAAGTTCTGTAATATTGCATTGATTTCTAGTCTTTGTGGCTGAAGATAAAAGATGCCACTTTTGTCTCAGGACTTTCATCTCACTTATGGCTGTGGGCACCGGAATGGCAAATCGAGACCACTATCTTGCAAAGTATTGGCTTCTGGCAAACTTTTTCCCAGGTAACTGGGAATCCTGGTGCCTCATGCTTAGGCTTTTGGGCAGTGGAACAGTCCAACAAGCTGGTATCTCGAAACCCAGCAGACACAGCATGAGTGCACTGAGTCCCTAGTACTGCGCATTTAGATGTAAAGCTTAAATGTCCGAATCTGCTTCTTATGATTTGTGAAGAAGTGTGGCTCAGCAGTTAGAGGAGGCAGACCCGGACGCGGAGGTCAGACCCGGGACCAGGGTTCAATTCCCGACGCGGCAGGGTCTTGAGTTCAAAATGTCCATGGACTCGATAATTCTCGCCTCGGTGCCTACTCGAATCATGGGTTCACACTCTGCAACTCTGGGCAATAGCTTGCTTCATCTCCACTACGGCCCCACCGCAATGGGATGCCTGGCTTTCCCCTTGGGGATGCCCAGTAGGGATTATCTCACAGGGAAAAGCCAGGACGGGTTCCCAAAGCAAGCGCCTTGAGACCTTATGGTGAAGGGCGCTATATAAGAACATATGATTTACGATGATTGAGCTTCACTATAGGGCTTCCATGACCCAGAGGCTGCTTCTGGAATGGCTTCGGGGACTCATCATGGTGCACCTCAATTGGACCATGTAGAGTCAAAGGGCCTGATTTAGATTTCGGCAGATGGGTTATTCCATCACAACAGTGACGGATATCCTGTCTACTGAAATATAAATAACCATTATGTCCTATGGGATTTATATTTTTGCGGACGGGATATCCGTCACCGTTGTGAGAGAGTAACTCATCCGCCGGAATCTAAATAAGGCCCAATGTCTTGTTCCCATATAAGGGCTACTGATTTTTGAGCTGGATGACACACCAGATGTCAACTGGACATCTGCAGATACTTTTGCCGCACTAGTACAGGATCACACCAGCAAGGCAGAGGTTGTGTGCTTCGGTACTGGCTCCCAACAAGGAGGGTTAGAAAGTCCTGGTTGGTTTGGTTGAACATACCTGTTCGTGTCTGCTCATCTGGACTTAACACTTGCTGACCTTCCCTGCACTGTGACTTGGCTGCTTCTCACTTTGACTGAGACCGCAAACTCTAGGTAGGGCACACAGGCTGGTCCTGGGCTGGCAACTGATATCCTCCTTGCCCTGACCTAAGTGTAGCTTCTGGTCTGCAGACCACCTGCCCAGCTTAATTTCTGATGAGTAGTAATGGGCAGAATGCAGCCGCAAGATCCAAAATGCATCCAGGGTATCACTCTTAAACCTACTGGCTGAATGAGTGAAGCATTTTTTCATACCTGGGGGTTGGGTGGGGGAGAGCTGGACCTAAGCGTATCTCAGTTTGAAGTTATAGTGGCCCATTACCCAGATGGAGGGCAATTTTATGGGCACTTGTCCCTGGGGAGAATGAAGGGATTCCTATTATAACTCCAAGCCAGTCATCTGAGAAAGTGCTCATAGTAGAATTGGATAGTGGCGTTGGCTCAAGCGGGTGAGGAGGTTCACATGCAAATGCTGATTCCACTAGGGAAATGCGATATGGAAAGCATCCATTCGATAAGTAGGAATCAGACATGCACTAAATCAGTCTTATCACATATGCACAGGTGTAAGAACAGTGCTTAATTTGAGCCCTAGGATTCCTGTTCTCAGCACCGGCACTTAATTGTCAACACCCGTTCTAGTAACAGTCCATCACAAGGTGGCACTATCTGTTTAATTTTGAGATGAACACAACAACCATGTTTATAAGTCAAATCACACTGAACATCAATAGTACTAGCCTCTCACACCATTATTGTAGCTTTGTGTGACATGAAATAGTTTGAATTGTAAGACTTGTAGAGTGCGATGGGTAGTTGTTATGTTGGTACTGTCATTGGCCATGCTGGCAGGGGCAATGCATAGTGCTGGCTGCAGTGGCCTTCTGAGAAGAGCCCTGGCACTTACATTTTTTTACAAATAAGCACTGTGTGGAAAAGTCTAATTATGAGGACTGCATTAGTATAAAATGGGAGAGGTAAGTTGGTAGACCTCTGCCCCCTGGTCTACAGTATAAAGAATGTACCCTGACTAATAGTCTGTCACCAAGTAGGCTGTCTCCCCATCGTTAGGCGAGGTCTGTTCTCCATTGTGATAGAGCAGGGAAGGTCATTGGGAGCCACCCTAATCCAGCCCAGACTGAGTCTAGAATTAATCTGATGAGCGTGTAAAGGTAGCGTCACCGTTGGTTCATGGGACAGAAACTACAAGATTTCAAATTAATAGGGGAGAATTGTCAGGGAAAATGTCAGAAAATGCAGGGTGAAACAACAGCCTCAAAATGTCGTCCTTACAAATCCGAAACAGTACAGATCTAAAGATTGAAACGTGGCAAATGTCCATAACAGAAACAATGGAAAGATTATTAAGTTAAGCCTGGGCAGAGTTCATGGAACTATGCAAAGTGCAGGGAGTGTGTTAGATAAATGCCGTTTGCGATTATTATCAGTACTGGGTGTTTGTTCGCACTGTGCAATCATCGTGATCCAACACCATGTACAGCGCAAGCAGGCACTTCTTCCTTTCTGCCGTTCGAGTAGATTTTTTTACTTGAGCGGCAGCTTTCTCAACGCAAACGGACGGTTTCTCAACGTGAACGGTTGCGAGCATATGCGCAACTCGCAATGAGAAATTCGACCGCCCGCGTTGAGAAATCTCGCCGGAAGGTTGATTTTCCATGCTCGCGCTCGCCAACTTGACGTTGACAATTGCGAATGAGGAAAAATCTAGCCGGTAAGTGGATTTTCCTCGCTTGCACTCGCCGACTTGATGTTGACGAGCACGAACAAGGAAAAAAACTCTGCTCCGCTACACGGAGCAGAGTTTTTGGGAACTCCACGAGCTCCGCGTAACTTGGAGTGCCGAAAACTCCACAAATCCCATGAGCGGAGCGGAGTTCACCGCCCAGGCTCAGGAGAAAGTATAACGTTGCGATGCAGCAATTGAAACTTACCTTGAAAGTCTAAACTGGAAGTCTGAACTGGAAGAAGCAAAACAGGTACACACAGAGGAGACTTGGCTCAATGTGAAAAAGGACCTGCCATAGTTGAGGCCACCGTTATGTTGTGGACTATTTGTAGAGGGTAGCACTGGTCATTTACTGAGGATCACTGATATTTATCCAGCCGACTTTGCTGTGCAGTTGAAGGTTCTTTACTTTTTCTGCCCTCAGTCAGTGTGTGTGATGTGGTTCGGATTGGACGGATGTGTTATCCCCGCAGTAGTGCTGTTGGTAGTTGGGTGTCTTTGGGGTTCCAACTCAGTGGGTGGGAACGTGGCATATTTTGTGTGGGGCGCAGAGAGGTTTGAAGTGGGGATGAGTTCTGCAATCCTATCCCCACCTAGACTAGGTATGGTGTGTTGCCTGTCACTTTTTGGGGCCCTGATGTACCTCTTATGAGCAACTTTGATAGAATATTTCCTTGCAGATTAAAAATATTGTGTTTTTTAGCAGTCCTCGGGTGGTGATTAAGTACCAGCAGATAATGTCCTGGAGGTTGAGCCAAGAGTGACTTAACCGAGGGTGATACAAGGATCTTTCCAAAAATGTAATTAAAGGCCCAATGCCTGAGCATATAAGTGCCATCACGTTGTCATTTCCTCCAATGTGTCCATTTTTAGGTCTCGCCTATTAATCCCGCAAGGGATGATAGGTGAGAATATAGAGGCCAAACCAAGGTTCAAACCATCGTGGATTTCGTCCAGTTCATGTGGTGCACTGGTGCGGAACGCGTGTCCACATCAAAGCAATCAGCCTCCCTCCCACAGGCATCTGAAGCTTCCCCAGCGTGCGCTCGGCCTCACTTCTCCTCCCCCCTAATTACATCCCTTACATCCCTGCTTCACAGTAGAAAGGAATGCGCATTTCCCGGCCGCTTGCATTTCCCGGCCGCTTTTAATTTCATTTCGCAGCCACTTTACTGTGTCCTTCGTTGTCTCTATTTCTCTCAATCTGTGCCCCCTCATCTCAGCGTCTCCTTCGCCTCCCCCCACTCACCCTCTCTGCCCACCCTCGCCCTCTCTTCCCACCCTCACCCTATCTCTAATTTTGCTTTTAACTTCTCTCTGACACCTCGTCTCCTCTTCCCGTGCCCCTCGTGCATGTCTGCCTCGCCGCCCCTCTCCAGGCGCTCATGTCTCCCTCGACTCCTCCTTTCTACCATCCTCCCTCTTTCTCTCTGTTTCCCGTCATCTTTTCTTGCACGCATCTCTCTAATTCACCCCCTCATCTTCCCAGATGTGTCTCCCCCTCCCATGTCTCTTTCTGTTGCTCTCTGTCTCACTCAGCCATTCTCCCATCCTTCCTGTTTTGCGCGCCCTCCATTTCGTTATGCCCCTCTTTCTCTTATGCCACCTCTCATCTCCGTTATGCCTGCACGTGAGGATACTGACAGCATCAACACGCGCCCTCGGCCTCTTTCCAGCTCGGATTCATGCACAGCGGGAATGGGTGCAATGCCAGCGTCTCCGCTACTGGCAAACGCTGCAGGCCGCATTCCAGTCCATCGTTTTTCACCCACTATGTCACTCGACAGACACCAGCACTTGCACAGCAGCTTTGGAGCTGCCCCGTCCAGCCACAGCGGGCAGGCCAGGGCTTCTCTGGATGGGAGACAAGCCACTGCTGACCGTTCCAGCCCATGTCTGCCCGGCCAGGGGGTGGAGCCCGAGTTCTGTGGCAAGAGGGCCGGTGCTTAATTGGTTTCCGGTGCTGAGAGATAAGCAAAATGGCAGTTTATGAATACAGTATGCATTCAAAATTACTAATACCTGCCTCCCCAGACTATATTTTGGCTATGGGGACTTGGAATAAGGAACACTTGCTACCCAACATATGCACTCATGTCAAATAGAACCTCTGGTAAAAAGTACACCATCATGAAGTTACCTATTGGAGTTTTTGGTCGGGAGGGGGAACATGCCTTTATGCATTGGGGTGTAGAGGAATTACTTGGCAAACTGGATGACTAGCTAATTGGAAGAGACTGAGTGGTTTAAGGTTTACCAACACTCTACCGCCCTCACTCTACCACTCTACCGCCCTCACGCTACCTCCCTGACTCTACCACTCTACCGCCTTCACTCTATCGCTCTCACTGTACACTCTACCGCCCTCACATGCTCATTCTACTACTCTACCGCCCTCACTATACCACTCTACCACCCTCACTCTACCACTCTACCACCCTCACTCTACCGCCCTCACTCTACCACTCTACCACCCTCACTCTACCACTCTACCGCCCTCATGCTACCGCCCTCACGCTACCACCCTCACTCTACCGCCCTCACTCTCCTGCCCTCACTCTACTGCCCTCACTCTACCACTCTACCGCCCTCACTCTACCACTCTACCGCCCTCGCTCTACCGCCCTCTCTACCACTCTACCACCCTCACTCTACCTCCCTCACTCTACCACTCTACCGCCCTCACTCTACCGCCCTCACTCCACCGCCCTCACTCTACCACTCTACCGCCCTCACTCTAACACTCTACCACCCTCATGCCCTCACTCTACTGCCCTCACTCTACCACTCTACTGCCCTCACGCCCTCACTCTACCGCCCTCACTCTACCACTCTACCGCCCTCATGCCCTCACTCTACCACTATACCGCCCTCACTCTACCACTCTACCGCCCTCACGTCCTCACTCTACCGCCCTCACTCTACCACCCTCACTCTACCACTCTACCGCCCTCATGCCCTCACTCTACCGCCCTCACTCCACCACTCTACCGCCCTCATGCCCTCACTCTACCACTATACCGCCCTCACTCTACCACTCTACCGCCATCACGCCCTCACTCTACCGCCCTCACTCTACCACTGTATCGCCCTCACGTCCTCACTCTACCACCCTCACTCTACCACTCTACCGCCCTCACTCTACCGCCCTCATGCCCTCACTCTACCGCCCTCACTCTACCGCCCTCATGCCCTCACTCTACCACTATACCGCCCTCACTCTACCACTCTACCGCCATCACTCGGCCACTTTACCGCCCTCACTCTACCACCCTCACGCCCTCACTCTACTGCCCTCACTCTACCACTCTACCGCCCTCACTCTACCACTCTACCGCCTTCACTCTACCACTCTACCGCCCTCACTCTATCTAGCTATCGCCCTCCCTCCCTCACTCTATCTATCGCCCTCCCTCTATCTATCTGTCCCCCTTCCTCTATCTATCTATCTCCCTCCCTCTATCTATCGCCCTCCCCCTATCTATTTATCGCCCTCCCTCTATCTATCTATCGCCCTCACTCTATCGCCCTCCCTCCCTCTATCTATCGCCCTCCCTCTCTTCCACCCTGCCTCCTTCTTTAACTCCCTGTTCTCTTCTCCTGTGCTGATCTGCTGCTCTCTTCCACCCCACCTCCTTCTTTAACTCCCTGTTCTCTTCTCCTGTGCTGATCTGCTGCTCTCTTCCACCCCGCCTCCTTCTTTAACTCCCTGTTCTCTTCTCCTGTGCTGATCTGCTGCTCTCTTCCACCCGCCTCCTTCTTTAACTCCCTGTTCTCTTCTGCTGTGCTGATCTGCTGCTCTCTTCCACCCACCTCCTTCTCTAATTCCCTGTTCTCTTCTATTCTCCCGTACTGATCTGCTGCTCTCTTCTACCGCCTTCCTCTCAAGCTCCCTGTTCTCTTCTCTTCTCCTGTGCCGATTTGCTGTTATCTATCGCCCTCACTCTATCGCCCTCCCTCTCTTCCTCCCCGCCTCCTTCTTTAACTCCCTGTTCTCTTCTCCTGTGCTGATCTGCTGCTCTCTTCCACCCCACCTCCTTCTTTAACTCCCTGTTCTCTTCTCCTGTGCTGATCTGCTGCTCTCTTCCACCCCGCCTCCTTCTTTAACTCCCTGTTCTCTTTGCTGTGCTGATCTGCTGCTCTCTTTCACATACATCCTTCTGTAACCGCACACACACATACATACAACCACGCACACACATACACACAACCCCACACACAAACATCACCCTAAACACAAACACACATCACCCCACACATCACCCCACGCACAACCACACGCACAACCACATGCACAACCACACGCTCAACCACACGCTCGACCACACACACAACCACACACACAACCACACACAACCACTCACACAGCCACACATACAACAACACACACAACCATACACACACACACAACCACACACAACCACACACCCAACCACACACCCAACCACACACACAACCACACACACACACAACCACACACATCTATCTATCGCCATCACTCTATCTATCTATCGCCCTCACTCCATCTATCTATCGCCCTCCCTCTATCTATCTATCGCCCTCACTCTATCGCCCTCCCTCCCTCTATCTATCGCCCTCCCTCTCTTCCACCCTGCCTCCTTCTTTAACTCCCTGTTCTCTTCTCCTGTGCTGATCTGCTGCTCTCTTCCACCCCACCTCCTTCTTTAACTCCCTGTTCTCTTCTCCTGTGCTGATCTGCTGCTCTCTTCCACCCGCCTCCTTCTTTAACTCCCTGTTCTCTTTGCTGTGCTGATCTGCTGCTCTCTTTCACATACATCCTTCTGTAACCGCACACACACATACATACAACCACGCACACACATACACACAACCCCACACACAAACATCACCCTAAACACAAACACACATCACCCCACACATCACCCCACGCACAACCACACGCACAACCACATGCACAACCACACGCTCAACCACACGCTCGACCACACACACAACCACACACACAACCACACACAACCACTCACACAGCCACACATACAACAACACACACAACCATACACACACACACAACCACACACAACCACACACCCAACCACACACCCAACCACACACACAACCACACACACACACAACCACACACATCTATCTATCGCCATCACTCTATCTATCTATCGCCCTCACTCCATCTATCTATCGCCCTCACTCCATCTATCTATCGCCATCACTCTATCTATCTATCGCCCTCACTCCATCTATCTATCGCCCTCACTCTATCTATCGCCCTCACTCTATCTATCTATCGCCCTCACTATATCTATATATCGCCCTCACTCTATCTACCTATCGCCCTCACTCTATCTATCTATTGCCCTCACTCTATCTAACGCCCTCACTCTATCTATCACCCTCACTCTATCTATCTATCGCCCTCACTCTATCTATCTATTGCCCTCACTCTATCTATCGCCCTCACTCTATCTATCTATCGCCCTCACTCTATCTATCGCCCTCACTCTATCTATCTATCGCCCTCACTCTATCTATCTATCGCCCTCACTCTATCTATCTATCGCCCTCACTCTATCTATCGCCCTCACTCTATCTATCACCCTCACGCTATCTATCGCACTCACGCTATCGCCCTCACTCTATCTATCTATCTTTTGCCCTCACTCTATCTATCTATCTTTTGCCCTCACTCTATCTATCTATCTTTCCCCCTCACTCTATCTATCAATCTTTTGCCCTCACTCTATCTATCTTTCGCCCTCACTCTATCTATCTATCTTTCGCCCTCACTCTAGCTATCTATCGCACTCCCTCTAGCTATCTATCGCCCTCACTCTATCTATCTATCGCCCTCACTCTACCTATCTATCGCCCTCCCTCTATCTATCTATCGCCCTCACTCTATCGCCCTCCCTCCCTCTATCTATCGCCCTCCCTCTCTTCCACCCTGCCTCCTTCTTTAACTCCCTGTTCTCTTCTCCTGTGCTGATCTGCTGCTCTCTTCCACCCCACCTCCTTCTTTAACTCCCTGTTCTCTTCTCCTGTGCTGATCTGCTGCTCTCTTCCACCCCGCCTCCTTCTTTAACTCCCTGTTCTCTTTGCTGTGCTGATCTGCTGCTCTCTTTCACATACATCCTTCTGTAACCGCACACACACATACATACAACCACGCACACACATACACACAACCCCACACACAAACATCACCCTAAACACAAACACACATCACCCCACACATCACCCCACGCACAACCACACGCACAACCACATGCACAACCACACGCTCAACCACACGCTCGACCACACACACAACCACACACACAACCACACACAACCACTCACACAGCCACACATACAACAACACACACAACCATACACACACACACAACCACACACAACCACACACCCAACCACACACCCAACCACACACACAACCACACACACACACAACCACACACATCTATCTATCGCCATCACTCTATCTATCTATCGCCCTCACTCCATCTATCTATCGCCCTCACTCCATCTATCTATCGCCATCACTCTATCTATCTATCGCCCTCACTCCATCTATCTATCGCCCTCACTCTATCTATCGCCCTCACTCTATCTATCTATCGCCCTCACTATATCTATATATCGCCCTCACTCTATCTACCTATCGCCCTCACTCTATCTATCTATTGCCCTCACTCTATCTAACGCCCTCACTCTATCTATCACCCTCACTCTATCTATCTATCGCCCTCACTCTATCTATCTATCGCCCTCACTCTATCTATCGCCCTCACTCTATCTATCTATCGCCCTCACTCTATCTATCGCCCTCACTCTATCTATCGCCCTCACTCTATCTATCTATCGCCCTCACTCTATCTATCGCCCTCACTCTATCTATCACCCTCACGCTATCTATCGCACTCACGCTATCGCCCTCACTCTATCTATCTATCTTTTGCCCTCACTCTATCTATCTATCTTTTGCCCTCACTCTATCTATCTATCTTTCCCCCTCACTCTATCTATCAATCTTTTGCCCTCACTCTATCTATCTTTCACCCTCACTCTATCTATCTATCTTTCGCCCTCACTCTAGCTATCTATCGCACTCCCTCTAGCTATCTATCGCCCTCACTCTATCTATCTATCGCCCTCACTCTATCTATCTATCGCCCTCACTCTATCTATCGCCCTCACTCTATCTATCTTTCGCCCTCACTCTATCTATCTATTGCCCTCACTCCATCTATCTATCGCCCTCACTCTATCTATCTATCGCCCTCACTCTATCTATCGCCCTCACTCTATCTATCGCCCTCACTCTATCTAACGCCCTCACTCTATCTATCGCCCTCACTTTATCTATCTATCGCCCTCACTCTATCTATCTATCGTCCTCACTCTATCTATCGCCCTCACTCTATCTATTGCTCTCACTCTGTCTATCTATCGCCCTCACTCTATCTATCTATCGCCCTCACGCTATCTATCGCCCTCACGTTATCTATCGCCCTCACGCTATCTATCGCCCTCACTCTATCTAACGCCCTCACTCTATCTATCGCCCTCACTCTATCTATCTATCGCCCTCACTCTATCTATCTATCGCCCTCACGCTATCTCTCACCCTCACTCTATCTATCTTTTGCCCTCACTCTATCTATCTATATTTTGCCCTCCCTCTATCAATCTATCGCCCTCACTCTATCTATCTTTTGCCCTCACTCTATCTATCTTTCGCCCTCCCTCTGGCTATCTATCGCACTCCCTCTAGCTATCTATCGCCCTCACTCCATCTATCGCCCTTCCTCTAGCTATCTTTCGCCCTCCCTCTAGCTATCTGTCGCCCTCCCTCTAGCTATCTATCGCACTCACTCTATCTATCTATCGCACCACAACTGCATCACTCTGGGGTACCACAACATCACTCAGGGGCACCACAACATCTCTATGCGCTACCACAGCATCACTGAATGCCACTGCATCACTCGTCGCCACCACAACATCACTCAGCGCCACCACAGTATCAATCTGTTCAACCATTCAACAATAACTGGTTCAAATATTTTCTCTCAATGTTTCAAGCTTTATTACAAATGTCACAAAAAGATGTTAATATTTCACTTCTGTTCTTGGATTTTCGTCACAATAAAATACACTGATCATAATCTTCACAAAAGTTATTTACAAAAGTTTAAGCTATTGCCATTATAAATTACAATAACTTTTATTTAAGTATTAATTATTTAAAAAAATTAAAAGCCATTGTTATTTGTAATATCAATACATCTAAGTCACGTAAATAAAAAACATGTTGCATTTAAAATGCTATAGGTGTCACATTTGCAAAAGATAAAAGTATTGGCATTGTAAATGACAAAGCTATTAATTTCGCTATTTTCAAAACCAACACATAAATAAAATATTTGTCATTTACAAGACCAATAGCTCAAACTTTCCTAATGCGAAACCTATTGCATTGCAAATGCCTGTTTCAATATCCACTACTCCCTGATCCCCATATATTACATAGCCTTCAAGACTGCAGGGAGTGTGTGTGGTTAGCTACAGGGCTTTCTTGTCTAGGATGGTTACTGTAGGCAAACTCCACGAGCCCTGGATATGAAGTAGTGGCAGCAGTCATCACCAGTGAGAAGTGGTCAAGTAGATGGATGTGTAGAAGTTTTCTTGCTGCTGTAGTCTGGATTCTTTTCAGGTATCAAAAAAGAGTGGAATTCCCGGATAGGACTGGTTTGAATTGTCAACTGTGAAGGTCCAAGAGAGATGGTAGCATAAGGCTAGAATATTCACATTACAGTAACCCTATAGCACAGTGCCCTTTTAGTGGCTTGATTGACGTGGAGTAACAAGTATAGGTATGAGCCCAGAATTAGTCCCACATTCCTAAATTTTTAACATAGCTGGTGATTCACCAACTTTCTGACCTAGACAATTATTTCAATCTCTGCATGCCAGGTTCTCTGTTTTGGATAAGTTACGTTTAAGATGATGTTTCAGCATCTAGTGATCAATGGCTTAGAGGTACTGGCCTAGGTCTGAGGTATGATGCTCCCTGGAACTTTCCAATTTGAGAGGATCTAAGTTCTGGCAAAGATGTAACATGTCGAATTGAAGGATTCTAGATTTGTCATAGAGTAGGAGATCCAGTCAGTGCTGCTTCCTTTGATGCCAAGTTGCTCAAGTTTCTACATACACAATTGGTGATTGATAATGCTGAATGCAGCGAACTGATACTGTAGTAGAATTATCTAGCCCATTCCTGTCCACAGTGGTCTTCAGATTGTCTCAAATGGAGATCAGAAGGCCTCTTCCAAGGTAGAACCAGGTGTATTAATCTGAGAATAAATTGTTAGGAGCTGTGTTTGGTTGTCTGATAAAAGGTTATTTAGGAATGCTGATTATGATATGGTAAAATGTGTTGAGATGTGTTGTGTGGGACTTGGGGTGTGCTTGGTACTCTGATGCAATATTATGTGGGCCCGGGTTGTTGCAATGTGGTACTGGAGAACTCAAAAAGAGTGGTGTGGTATTTCACAGTGATGTGGGAGATGGTACGCAGGGGTGGAGGATAGTGTTGAGAGGTCTTGTTAGGTAATTATTATTTTCAAAGCAACATAATCTCTATAAAAACAATATTACAATATAAAGACTTTACAATGTATTACTTGCAGATATTTTCAAATGAATTCACCATAATACATATTCTCATCAGGAATAATTCAAATTCACTTTAGTTGATCATAATGGTGTTAAGTGTCAGTCAACAACCTACTAAACTAAAAGTATTGTGCTTTTATGATCCTGTGACAACGTTATATTCTTCACACAAATGAAAAATGATGTTCCTTCTTCTTTAGTTGCATCAAGGTCATAAATTTGATTAAGGCGGTTTCAGGAACATACACTCCCCTGATGCATGTACTGGACATCCTCTTATATACTATTGCACATGGACTAACTTAGTAATCCATACCTACAGTGAGAATCTCAGCTTTAGGCTAATAAGAACCATTCTACGGACAAATGTCCTCATCTAATAGTTTAGAATCCTTTTAGTGGATTATCTGGAAATTCCTTTGCAAGAAGGACCCCAGTCCATCACGATTGCTTGGCTATGTGCACCAAGCCTTAGTAACTACTTGGGCACCAGTGCTAAGAGGCTGAGGCATCCCTTTCATGATGAGCTCTAGCGAAGTTTCCCTTGGTGTCTGGATTCCATAGGAGTTGAACACAGTTCCCTCACCTTTGCTCTTACTTATTAATTGTCTTTTCTGATGCCCACTAAGGCATCTGAGGCCATAAACGTAAAACACCCAGGATTCTTCCAAGGGGTACTTTTTACAATACAATCAACATGCTCCCCGTTAGTTAACATTGAGGTAAGTGTAGCAGCATCCGCTCTACATAATGGTGCTTGTGTGTTGCCTCGAAGATGTATTTAACGCTGTTATCAGAGGGGCTCTACCCTTCACTCTCTTTTGGAAGAGGAGTGCCCCTCTCAAGCCACTATCAACCCTCCACAAAAGGACTTACACATGTAACTGCCTCCAATTTCGTTTTCTGAATACACCAGGGCTTCTTAATATAGTTTTTTTCTGTTAAGATCTTAAAGCCATTGGGTAAAACCACAGATTTACAGCCTTTTATCACACATATTGTGTTTTCCACTTATTTAGGGCGAACAAAGCAAACACAAGGAGATGATGGACGGAACGTTGAAACTTTTCAGACACTCACCCCCAGTCACAGATCTGGGTTTGAATCCATCATCATTCTTTAGCTCACTTTGCCACCCCGGTTCAGACCCAGCCATATGGGGAGCAAAAAACCAAAGAATTTAGGCCCAGATCTCTGTAATGTTTGACATTGTTCAACATTCTGTCCATCAATTGTTCTTTTTGCATTTATCACCCTGAGTGGGACGGGTATGCCCAGACGTGGGTCCCTTGCTCTTCATGCCACTAGAGTCAAGCTAGCCTGGCTGATGAGGGGTGAAACCCCGAAAGTTTGAAACCAGTCCCAGGATGCTAGTTTCCGGTCCAGGGAGGATCTGGCCTGGCAGTTCAGGCTGGACTGTTCCCATAGGGAGTAGGGTCAAGACTGATTTGGATATGGCTGGGTATAAACTGGAATGGCATGCGGAGAAAAACAAATCGATGAATTTAGGCCCAGTTCTCTGTACTGGGGTGAATGTTTGACATTGTTCAATATTCTGTCAATCAGTTATTCTTTTTACATCCACTTATTTAAGCACATGAATATGCGCCCGTCTAATTTTAGGGTAAACATGCATGCCAGTCTCCCACTTCTGAAATCTACAAATGACAGAGGAGAAGGACGGGAGTGCAGACCAATTTTATGACTGTATAATGCTTTACTCCTTATGTCATTTCACCTTTCATATGTTATTCGTTACTGTCCAAGCATTTCCTAGCAGCATTATAATCAATAAGCTCAGAATCCCCCTTGGAGTTTTAATCCACAAATGTACAGTGGAGGGGCAAGGCACCTTTTACATAGACACCTATTCAACCGCTTTTCTGATGTAGATCTCTCAGGTGATGTCCATGCCTGTGATTAAGCCAAGATTTTCAACTGTCTTGGCAGAGGCGGGTCAGGGTACCATGCTGCGTGGCCAGGGAAGTTGCGATAGGCCGATGAGCAATGGTAGGTTGCTGCAGATTAAAGTGTCTGTTTTATATGGGTTGAGTTTTGGGTGGTGTTTGATCATTCTCAGAATTGGTCTCTTGTAGGGGGTGTGTGCTCTCGCTCTAGTTGTAGCATGCCAAAAGAGTTGCCAATAAAAAAAAGAAAAACCAGGGAGCTTAAGAATGAAGCATGTGGATGATTTAGGAACAACCTGGAACCTATGAGAGGAGTTAGCTTAAAAGATCAAGAAAAAGAGAATTTCCCTAGTCACAAAAGAAAAACAGGACACATTGGACCACCATTTTGCAGCAATACAATGCAATATCTTGCATTCTATGAAGCTAGTAATACAATACAAACAGTTATCTGACACTTTTAAAACTTAAATGGAAAAGAATTGAAGAAACTGAAGAGAAAACTCAAGATTTCTAAATCATTGGGATAATATCAGAGTTGGTTCTAGCTGACTAGGCCAGGAAGGAGAAGACCGTCAACAGGCTGCCAACAACCAGCACCTCTGTTTTAAGGAGCTTAATTTGAGCCAATATTTAAACATCCTGCCAACCACCAGGGACGGGCGTGCACAGAAGTTGTTGTAAACGAATCTAGGACCCTAGTGTAACTTTTCCCGATTCATGCCCTTATATAGGTATACTTTCCTCTATCCTTATATAGGCATAGAAATCATTACCATATTTGGCCTGAGCCTTACAGCCCAAATACGGCAAGGCTACTTCCACTAAGTTCCGAGAATTCACAACGATTTCTTGGAGAAACCCGCCTTCAGCAGCTAGGCTCTTCCCCCTGCTTGAATATTAAGTTATCCAAGAAATCCTGGAGTTTTCTAGGAATTGAACTTTTGAGTGACGTTTTTAAGTCCAATCATGCGTCAAACTCAGCACCTTCATAGTATAAATATGCCCACATTTGCCCAAACTAACACACGGTGGTTCTTGGAGCAGATCGACTAACTACTTGCCCGACGCCCTGCAGCAGGAAGTGCCGAAGGAAGCCGACCCTCCAGCAGACGCACTGAGAGACGCTGTTTCTTCTCTTGCCGAGAAATCCAGCTCCAGTGTTTCCAGCGTACCCTTGCGGGTATCTGGGAGATCGAGTCCTGAGAGAGAGATATAAGACCTCCTTCATTCTAAACCAAGGTGCGGAGCTGATTAGACCCTTAGAGAATTCTTGATTAGACTCTTGGCAGATTCTAGGCAAAGAATACTAAACTTAAAACTACTCCTAAAAACGTATTTCTTCCCTTGTGCTAGGCTTAGGTCAGGTACACCGGGGTAGGTGTATTTTAGAAGCACCAGTTGAGTACTTTTAGCCATCTCTTTTATCATTGTATGTATTTTATGCATTTTATCTATTTAAGGCAACTTATGGCTTAGAAACCATATCATGCTTTTACAGTACTACTTTATAATACTGTTCGTATTATATGCCTTGTACTTTATAACCAGAATTACTATTGTAGCAGTACATTTCTCATGCTTGAGATAGAAGACTGTTCAATAAATACCTTTTATTGAAAACGCCCGTCTCTCTAATTTCTCAGCAACTCTGGTGAAACTAAGTATACACGATTGACTGAGAAAAATAGTTATCTATTGTTTCTGCGACTCTGAAGATTGATTTCTTATTCTTGGGAAACAAAGTTGTCAGGTTATATGGTTGTCAGGAACTAATCCCTTCTTGTACTTTCGAGAAAGTTTCTAGTGACCTCTGAGCTAGCTGGCACACACATAATTAAGTCTAATATATTCGGAAGAGACCTAGTAGACCTTAGTCCTACGTCTAAACTACAATATATATTATTCCAATGCGCAGAGCCTATTGGGAATATAGGAACTACACTACAAAGTTACCTTGTTCAGAATCAGAATTACCATCGAGCCTGAGGACAATCTGTATATTGTCAGCCTATCATATCAGATTGAGTCCAAAAGAGCAAGCTATGTTGTTCACTGGAAAATGTGAATTTGGGGAAGAGTCTGTGGAATGCCACATCACAGGGACCTGAAATTAAACCAAAAAGGTGGCAAATGAAATTCCTGAGACCAATGACTAAGGGAGGATTTAAGCCAGGCAATAGCAGCACCATTACCTTCAATTCATCAGATGAGCCCAGTAGCTGGTTTGTATTAATGAAGTTGGCTGGTTGGGCATTTATGTGCTTTTCTGGGGGAGGTAGAATAGAAATTGGGAGACAATTAGTAGGAACTGAATGATTAGCAGAGGGTTTCTTTAATAATGGTTCAGGAATGGAGAAAATGAAGTAGTGGGCTTTGCTGTTACTTTTTTACTCACCGGGACCTTGTGCTTTGCTCCTTGTTCTTCGTGCTTCGTGCTACGCCTCACGGTACCCGCTTCGCGGGTCCCGCTTCGTGGGGTGCTGTAGCAGGTCTGTGGCCTTTGGAAGTGCTGGCCACTTGGAGCTTGTCGTGGGCGTGTGAGTTGCAGGCAGGGCTGCGAGCAGCAGGACTGGGACTACATCTCCCAGGAGCGCCAGCTAGCCCGAACCAGCATCACCTGGGCCGCTCTCCCTGCTTGCCCCGCCCCACCAACGATTTAAAAACCCCTGTCACTGGATCATTCTTGGGACGCTTTGCTGTTACTCTTTTACTCACCGGGACCTTGTGCTTTGCTCATTGTTCTTCGTGCTACGCCTCGCGGTACCCGCTTCGCGGGTCCCGCTTCGTGGGGTGCTGTAGCAGGTCCGTGGCCTTTGGAAGTGCTGGCCACTTGGAGCTTGTCGTGGGCGTGTGAGTTGCAGGCAGGGCTGCGAGCAGCGGGACTGGGACTAAATCTCCCAGGAGCGCCCGCTAGCCCGAACCACCATCACCTGGGCCGCTCTCCCTGCTTGCCCCGCCCCACCAACGATTTAAAAACCCCTGTCACTGGATCATTCTTGGGACGCTTTGCTGTTACTTTTTTACTCACCGGGACCTTGTGCTTTGCTCCTTGTTCTTCGTGCTACGCCTCGCGGTACCCGCTTCACGGGTCCCGCTTCGTGGGGTGCTGTAGCAGGTCTGTGGCCTTTGGAAGTGCTGGCCACTTGGAGCTTGTCGTGGGCATGTGAGTTGCAGGCAGGGCTGCGAGCAGCGGGACTGGGCCTACATCTCCCAGGAGCGCCCGCTAGCCCGAACCACCATCACCTGGGCCGCTCTCCCTGCTTGCCCCGCCCCACCAACGATTTAAAAACCCCTGTCACTGGATCATTCTTGGGACGCTTTGCTGTTACTTTTTTACTCACCGGGACCTTGTGCTTTGCTCCTTGTTCTTCGTGCTACGCCTCGCGGTACCCGCTTCGCGGGTCCCGCTTCGTGGGGTGCTGTAGCAGGTCCGTGGCCTTTGGAAGTGCTGGCCACTTGGAGCTTGTCGTGGGCGTGTGAGTTGCAGGCAGGGCTGCGAGCAGCGGGACTGGGACTACATCTCCCAGGAGCGCCCGCTAGCCCGAACCACCATCACCTGGGCCGCTCTCCCTGCTTGCCCCGCCCCACTAACCTAATCCCCTATATTATCCGTTTGTCACTCCCGCGGCGCGGGAGCGCGTGGGAGCGTCCCGGGAGAAGCCCGGGACAAGGGCGGGCCCTCTGTGGCCCTCCGTGGGCAGCAGAGACTGGACTGGGCCAGGTCCCTTAATGGTTAAATTCACTTAAGCCCACTAGTCATTAAGCTTATTGCCTATACTTAGCAAAGATCTGTATTAGATGTTCCTTTTTATTTTGTTTGGTTAGTTGATATTCTTCTATCCTCTAGTACTATCAAGACTCCTTGTTATTGATTGCATTAGGTTGTTGTGCTTCTATTTGATACTTGCTATCGGCATAAGGTAATGTCTGCCCGTGAAAACCGCAGTCAGGCTGCGGCAGGAGCCAAAAATAAAACCAAAAAACTAACTAGTACACTAGATAACTTTATCCTACGTACAAACACTCTAATTGACCAGGGTATCGTTCTGATGGAAAGGAGGGTTTCACAAGATCACGCTCATGCCAAAAGGTCGTCATTGGGGAGTATAGCCTCTGCACGTACTCCAAACAAAGCCTTGAGCAATTCTGTTCCCCTTTGCACGCAGGCTGATCCCGTGACTCCTGCGATTCCCAGCATTACTGGGCCCCATTGTTCCCTTATAGTTTTATCTTCGGTGTCCTCACCAATTTCCCCAACCCCGATTCCCCCTGCTGTCAACACAATAGTCATACCTGCCACTGTTCATAGCGAGTCTACCCCAAATAAAGGGCCACTAGAAGGTGTAACCCATATTCCTGTCCAAGTACCTCCTCACGCGATTGGTGGAATTAAAACCAACCAAGATATGCTGGGTTCTATAGGAACCGAGGCTTGTGCCATTGGCACTAACAAGGTGGGGAGGGTCTCCCTGGGATCCCCTGTAGAGAGAGATAAGGCACAGTTCGTATCCCACCCCCTACCAATGGGTATCCCGGACGACACAGTTTCGAATAACAGTCTGGCTAGTATTCTTGAAAATAGTAGCCAGGATGTCTCTTTAGATGACCTGGTAGACCAGAATGCTCCACTCTTAAGTTCTTTAACTGTCCTTATTAGGTCTTTACTCGCTCCTCTGGAAACCAAACTCCAAGGCATAGAACATCAGCTCCAGACACTCTGTCAGGAATTAAAACTCAAGGGTGAAATACTGCCCAAGGGGCCCCTGACAAACCAACTCCCTCTGCCATACCTTTATCTTTAGCTAAGACTAAATCTGTAGGGGTCAAATCCTCCTCCAAAAAATGTCCTCCTAAAACTGCTCCCAATAAAGGTAACAAGGGTAGTTCTTTACTGCCAGTTTCTAACGCTCCCACAAAACCCTAGGAAGTGGCTGGTTCCTCCACCTTAGCTCCCATCCCCCTTCCATCCCATCCTGAGAAATCGGCTGGTTCCTCCACCCCAGTTCCCAAACCCCTTCCCTCCTATCCTGAGAAATCCAGTGCACGGCGGAACATCAGTTTACCCCCTGACGCCTGCCCTTTTGTGCTGGTTCTAACAGGCGTCCCGGAGCTTGAACCTGCCACTTCTGAACCCTTCTGGGCACTTAAGAACAAAGTTTGCCATTGGTTGGATAGAAACTACCCTCCTCCTCCTCCTAATATTAATCACAAAATGCTAATGGTGGAGAGAGCCCCATGGGTAGGAGAGAATAAGAAAAGTTTACTGGGAGACTGTGTTGTGATAACATTTGAAGACCCAAGAATAGTAGAATACATTTGCTCTGGGCCTCGCTGTAAGAACGATTCCACGATCACGGTAAAACCCCTGTCATATTTCTTCATGTCCCCGGGGCTTCATGATAATAGATGGAGTTGGTTTAGGGTTCCTAATAATGATAGAGGTAGGACAAGACCTGAGTTCAGGAAGGGGCAGTACCCTTTCAATTTGGGTGGCGATGGCAATGGTGGTTGGAACATTGTGCGAAACGATGTAGGGAGACCCTTTACTTGTCGCAACCAGTTTAATGAGGAATGGTCCGGTCCACAGCTCAATTATCCAATTCCCTGTTATAATCGTTTCAGTGGTCTGGAGGGAGTCGATTGACTACCACTTCAGTCATCTGGACCATCCGGAAAGAGGGAAGTGTTAGCCACCCCAGGGGATCAACCTAATTTAATTATAGATGGTATAGTCCATCCAGGAGAATCGGAACATAGTACCTTAATCACACCCAGGGAACCAACTGTAGCTTCAAAAGCCATTAACATTCTGTCTTGGAACATAGCAGGATTAAAGAAAAACCTGGCCAATCCCGAATGGAATGATTTTATTAACACTTTCCATATATGTATATTCCAAGAAACCTGGTGTCTGACCCCGCAATACAAAAATGGTTATTCCACCTTTTTAGGTCGAGCTGGTAAACTGCATCCAAAGGATGCAGGTGTCCAGCTGGAGACCTAATGTTGCCTGTTACGGGGGAAGGACGGACAAGAGGGTGTTATGAGCTTTTTCCCTGGATTTGTGTGCGCGAACGCGCACGTTCTGTCCCGCGCCGCGCCGTGCCCTTCCCTCCCATACTCCCAGCCAGTCAGCCTAACGCGCATGCATGCACACAGACAGACACACGCGCGCACACGCACTTACACTTACACAGACACGCAGGCACCCAGACAGGCAACCCCCTCCCCCCCCACAGTCACACACACACAGACTCCAAGACACACGCACGCACGCTCACACACATACACAGCCCGCCGCGCGCGCGCGCACACACACACACATGCCCCCCGCCCTCGCAGCACAGCAAATAACAAGGCGAAGCCCCACTCACCGGCTTCCTTGGTGCAGCGGCTCTCACCAGCAGCAGGACTCTTCCTCCCTTCTTCGGCACCGGGGCGCAGGGTAGGCTCCTGCCTGCTCCGGTGCTCCAAACAATCGCGGCTCTTCCGTGGGAGGCGGGGTAGGCTCCCGCCCTCCTACTTCCTGTTTCCGGTTGTCCCGCCCGGCCTGCCTGACTTCCTGGTCGCAGGCCGGCGGCGTGAGCTCTGGACCAAAATCCAGGTTTTGCCTCATTTTCACCGCAAAACGCGTAATTGCCATTATTTGTCGTAAATTTATAAATAATCTCAGTATCGTGATTGAGCGTGTGCGATAAATAATGCGCTATTAGAGAAGAACACATAG
Organism: Lissotriton helveticus; assembly: GCF_964261635.1. Classification (NCBI taxonomy): domain Eukaryota; kingdom Metazoa; phylum Chordata; class Amphibia; order Caudata; family Salamandridae; genus Lissotriton; species Lissotriton helveticus. The sequence goes on from NC_136065.1 coordinate 1,224,196,748, forward strand.
AGTTTAGACTGTGACAGCACTATGGTTATGTGATGTCAGTACCTCATTGAAGTAAAGTTTTTACTAGTACAAACTGTGACACCGCTGTAGGTCGATGATATCATTATCCCAGTGAAGTCAAAGCTTTCTCCAGTCCAGATTATGATATGCCCCCAATTACAATGGGTAGCCAACATCAGTGTCCCATTAAAACCACATCTTTCTCTAGTCCAGGCTATCACATGACTATGGGCACATAATGTCAGTACCCTACAAAGACAGAGCACTTTCTAGTTCTGACTTTCATATCCCTGTTAGTACCTGAAATCAGTGTTCCAATGGAAAAAAAACCTGGCCAATCCCGAATGGAATGATTTTATTAACACTTTCCATATATGTATGTTCCAAGAAACCTGGTGTCTGACCCCGCAATACAAAAATGGTTATTCCACCTTTTTAGGTCGAGCTGGTAAACTGCATCCAAAGGATGCAGGTGTCCAGCTGGAGACCTAATGTTGCCTGTTACGGGGGAAGGACGGACAAGAGGGTGTTATGAGCTTTTTCCCTGGATTTGTGTGCGCGAACGCGCACGTTCCGTCCTGCGCCGCGCCGTGCACTTCCCTCCCATACTCCCAGCAAGTCAGCCTAACGCGCATGCATGCACACAGACACACACACGCGCGCACACGCACTTACACTTACACAGACACGCAGGCACCCAGACAGGCAACCCCCTCTCCTCCCCACAGTCTCACACACACACACACACACAGACTCCAAGACACACGCACGCACGCACGCTCACACACATACACAGCCCGCCGCCGCACACGCGCGCACACACACATGCCCCCCACCCTCGCAGCACAGCAAGAAGGTGAAGCCCCACTCACCGGCTTCCTTGGTGCAGCGGCTCTCACCGGCAGCAGGACTCTTCCTCCCTTCTTCGGCACCGGGGCGCAGGGTAGGCTCCTGCCTGCTCCGGTGCTCCAAACAATCGCGGGTCTTCCGTGGGAGGCGGGGAGGGGGAGACTTCCTGGTCGCAGGCCGGCGGCGCGAGCTCTGGACGGACTGCAGCACGCGCTCTCGCGAACATTTCCCTGCCCTCGCAGTTGTTGTAAGGTAAGAGAAAACTGCAACGAATGCTTCACTTGGCTCCCTAATGCTTCTAAGCACTGTTCTATTTTTGTGAAATACATTGTCTGGAAGGACGTTGTCTTTCCTCACAGAATCAATCTGTGCAACCATTCAACAACAACTGGTTCAAATATACGCTATCAATGTTTCAAGCTTTATTGCAAATGTCACAAAAAGATGTTAATATTTCACTTCTGTTCTTGGATTTTCGTCACAATAAAATACACTGAACATAATTTCACAAAAGTTCTTTAGAAAAGTTTAAGCTATTTCCATTATAAATTACAATAACTTTTATTTAAGTATTAGTTATTTAAAAAAATTAACCGCCATTGTTATTTGTAATATCAATACATCTAAGTCATGTAAATACAAAACATATTGCATTACAAATGCTATAGGTATCACATTTGCGAAAGTTATAACTATTGGCATTGTAAATGACAAAGCTATCAATTTAGCTATTTAAAAAAAAAAAAACATAAATAAAAACTTTGCCATTTACAATACCAATAGCTCAAACTTTCCTAATGCGAGACCTATTGCATTGCAAATGCTTGTTTATCCCTGCTGTTACGGTTGGGAAAGGTCGCCCGTCTGGTTGATTGCTTATTTGGGTTAAAGTGAATTTGAATTGTGTTGTTACTACCCACAATACTGTTTGTAACGATATTCTGCACATCACCCTTAAGAGTGAGGCAGGGGGTTTCAAGTTTGAACTCTTTTGTATCTATGCTAGAGGCCTCCAGGGCGGGTTAGCTTCACCAATCATAGAGCTTCTAGATGGGATGTTATCAGACCTTCCTCCCAGATCTAAAATACTCGTAGGAGGGGATTTCAATTGTACTTTTGAACCCCTAGACGATGAAGAACCTTTGGGCTCCAACGTAGAGGATTGGAGACAGGCCATACCTCCTTTAGTTCTGGTTCCCATTAAGAAATGGACAGCCAGAGCAATCCAGCTGAACGCTTTGGTATTAGATCACAACTTAAGGGATCTTAACGGGCGAACAGTGTCAGTTCGTGAGGGGGTGATGACCTATAACAAGCTAGGCTGCCCTTCGCGAATTGACTATATCTTTCTAGATACACAGTCATGGCCTGCCCTAGTTGACATGGAGGTTAGGCAATCCTCGGATAGTGACCACAATCCACTATGTATGGTAATCCAATGGCTAAATGGGACCGATACAAGTGAAAAACCAGAGATGATTACCAAAGAGGTTTTTCCAACATATTGTAATCGGAAACTAAAATGGAATGTGGTCAAGTGTGAAGAGGAGAAACTTAAATGTATTAAAGAGATAGTCTCAGTTGAAACCTGTAACCTCACTGGAGTGGTCCTAGCACCAGCTAACCCCCCCCGGATTTAACCTGCAAACCTCCTACAAAGATCTAATAACCAAAGTAGGTGGCTTTTTTTGTAAGAGGTCCCAGGAGAACCCTACGTTAAATCGTGAACTACTTAAAAGTAATCCTTGGTATACGGCAAATTGCAGGGTAAAAAGGAAAGCTATTACTCTAGCGATAAAAAGTAAGGACCCCGTAGCAGTCCGAATGGCTAGAAAGGAGTATCGCAGCAGTATAATATCAGCCAAGAAGGATTGGGAGGAGGATCACTGGCAGCAGCTCAAGACCGCAGCCAGCGGGAAAAACTCTATCAATTTTTGGAAATTGATCAACGCTATTGATAGAAGGGGGGCAGAGCCAATTTTAAATCACATAACAGAACAGCAATGGTTGTCCCATTTTTTAAATTTATACTGTGAGGTCAGCCTTAAAGACATAACATCTCCAGTTATTGAACCCCAAAGCAAGTACGGTACAAAGCATGGCCCCACGGAAGACCAATTCTCCCAGCGAGAAGTACAGGACGCCATTTCCAAAATATTACCAGGGAAGGCGGCTGGCCCAGATGACCTTCCAGGGGACTTACTACTGCATGATCCCAAACTATGGGCAGATTTTATAGCGTGTTTAATGAATCTTATCCAGCAGGGTCACCCTGTTCCAGAATCCTGGAAAGGTGCAGAGGTTATTACCATATACAAGAAAGGCAACAGAGAGGACCCTGCCAACTACAGACCAATAAGCTTAATAGATACCATCCAAAAGGTAGTTGGCAGGGTCATAATAAATCGAACAGAATCTTGGCTTATGGACGAGGATATCCTATCTCACTTCCAGGCGGGGTTTAGGCACAATGTCGGTGCAATGGACCAGGTCTTTCGATTCTGTGCAGTCTATTGGAAGTCAGTATCAATCGCCAAAGGTAGTTTATATCTGGCTTTCATAGACCTAAAAACAGCATTCAATGTTATTCCACGCGCCAAACTCTGGTCGGTCCTATTTGATATGGGTTTCCCCAGATTTCTGCTGCAACTTATTATTAAACTTCACGAAGGGAACTACGCAAGGATCCGCTGGGGAAGCCAGGGCCAATTGACAGGGAGGATACCGGTCAATAGAGGAGTGAGGCAGGGATGTGTGATGGCCCCTACTCTGTTCTCCCTCTTTATAAATGGGGTGGTGGACCATTTGAGGGAGGACCCTGCGGATGCCCCTGTCCTTGCCGGTGAGAAAACACCAACACTCCTCTTTACAGACGACACCCTCCTGTTATCTAAAACCCCTATGGGTTTGCAAAGACTACTCGATCGTTTTTGTACCTTCTGTCAAGACTGGGGATTGACGGTCAACACCACCAAAACCAAGTTGATGGTGCTGTCCGCCAATAAAAAGAACAGGAGGGTTAACCTATTGTGGGCTTTTGGCTGGGTTCTCAAATAAGCTTACTGACACGGGAGTTCTAGGTAACAAGGGTTTTATTGTTTTGTATTGTCTCCTCTTTTGTACTGGCACCCTGTAGAACGGTAGCGGGTTGTCGGCGTCCTCTGATGTTTGTTTTGCCGCTCCTTGCCGCCGGAACTCCCGGTGCCTTCTGGGTGTTGTAGGCCTTGAGTCCGCCGTTTCTCAACTCCCGTCAGGAACGCCGCCCAAAACAGAAAGAAACCAATATTAGGCTACAGTTTACTTGTGGACTCGGGGTAGGGAAGTGAGGGACCACACGTGCTCTTCAAGTCTAAGGTGCCGGTGAAGTGAGGGGGGGGTTTGTGCACCGAAGGGCGTTGGTTGGTGTCACGGAGGTTTACCCCGCTTACGGCCCGCCCACCCCGTGAACCGTGACCGTACCTGTTCTAGCCACACTTCATGTGAAGTGTGGCTGGGCGATGCGCCTTCCCGTTGGCCTCCCGGCTTCTCGCAGTAGTCTCTGGTCTTTCTCCCCTCGGCTCCGGTCTCCGTCCTCCGCTGTACCTCTCCTGCCTCCGCTTTCCGATGTTCCCCGCTCGTCTCCTCTCCCGACCTCCTCCTCTGCTCTCCCGACTCCTCCTGCTGATGTTCCTCGCTCGTCTCCTCTCCCGACCTCCTCCTCTGCTCTCCCGACTCCTCCTCGATTGCAATCCTCGGTTCTCCTTCCTCCGTCCTAGTCCACTCAGCTCCTCTCTCACGCCACCACTCTCCGACTCCTCCGGGTGTAATACACACCTGAGTCTGTTCCGGGCGTTCTTTTAGCTCCAGCTGGTGGGCGGGTTCAGGGTCCAGCTCCGCCCAGTTAAAGTAACACGGCTCCTCCGTGTCCTGAAGGGGGTGTATCCTGTCGTCAGCCGTTTTCCATGTGTCTGTGTGCTGCACAAAAAGAGGGGACACTGGTAAAGGTAAGCCGGGAGGGCCCGAGTCCGGGTCCTCCTCGTCACACCTATCTCTGAATGGCACCCCCCTGGAGGTAGTGGTTGAATTTGATTATCTCGGAGTGAGGCTTTGTAATAACATGAGCTGGAACTCCCATATATCTAAAATGGTTTTGAATCTTAAAAGGTCATCTGGAGCGATACTAAAGAACCAGCACCTCTCCATTAGTAGGCCCGTAGCTCCCGCTTTGGCAGTCTATGGGGGTAAAGCGCTACCTTCGGCAGTATATGGCTCTGAACTTTGGGGTGCTGAGAATACCAAAGCATTGGTAGTGGCTGAAAATAAGTTCATAAGAGATATAGTTTTGCTACCTTCTTCGACCCCCTTGAAACCATTATTCCTTGACATGGGCCAAAGATCTATTTCTGATTTAGTGCAAATTCGCCCCTTGTTATTTTGGGTACGCCTTAGAAGGACCCCTGAATTATCTAATTATGCACTAGTACTGGAGGAGCTTCTTAGCTTGAATACAGCGAACAAAATAAAATGGCTTAACAATCTTAAGAAGTTGGTTGTATCTATAGGACTGGGTGAGTCCTGGGCCTCCCAATCCCCACCTCCGAAACAAACTGTTAAAAAACTTTATTGGGACTGGGTTGAGGCAAAGGATCTAAAGAATTCGAAATGGGGTTCCTTGACGAATAACTTCCTTGAACATAAGCCCTTCAGGAAGTTAGTCATTCTTGGATTTCATCCAGACTCCCCGTGATAGAACTTTGTTTCTTAAATTAAGATACGGAACCCTCCCCCTTAATACTTTCAAGGAAGGGTGGAAGGATAGGAGGGAGACCGACTCAAAATGTCCAGGTTGCTCATGTCCGAAAGAATCTCTTGGCCATTTTTTGTTTGCTTGCACCGCATATAAACGAGCTAGATCAAAATGGTTAAAACCTGTTTGTAGGGAGCTTGGAGTTAGGGACTATAGATCAGCCCTGCGTATTATTTTAACTAACACCTCCTCTATGTACATTGTTTGTGGGGTTGCCAAATATGTGTCATGCGCTTGGCTTACCAGATCCAAACTGCTACCCAATGGTTGAACTGTACCATCTGGAAATGATTGTTTTAGTGATGCCCCTTGTTTTACTCGTTATCTGCTTTGTCAAATGATATTTTAAATTCAATGGAACTGCATTGCTTGTAATATTGTTTTAGTTATCTTGTATGTGTGAATGTTCGTACTTTTATGAAAATCTTTTAGAATAAAGTATAAAAAAAAAAAAAAGAAGTAGTGGGCTTAAGGAAGGAGCTTCCTGTTTTTCCAGTTTTGTCAGTGGTTTGTGTGTGGTTTTCAGAGAGGTTTTGGGTAACACGCCTATGACGGAAATAAAAGAGTAGCTGCTATGGACGTCAACATTCCAAAATTCCAGCGGTAAGGAAAATGACTAATTAGCAGCAGATCATGCCAGATACATTTGTACCAAACCGTACCTCTGTTTTCTTTCATGTTCGCAGTTGCGTCTTGTTGGGAAGTTTAGTGTCCAGTTGTGCCTCTCGCCTGATTTCCAGCTGACACTCTGGCGATTTCCTCCTACCTAATGCTGCTTACATTCCTCAATACAGTTGTTTACTTGGTGTTCTGCGGTTGGGAATCCTGTCCATATATTTGAGTTTCATTACCTTCTCTCTCTTCTTTTGTGTTCCAGGCCACTGCCCAGTCCATTATGGCAGACATTAGAATCCTGGTTCAAAGGTCATATTTACTATTTAAATCAGAGACAGCGGATGGTTCCTTGTGTTGCAACAATGTTTCCAGTTGCTCACTTGGAATTACCCATTGCTGTTTTTCTACTTTTTTCCATCTGCTTAGTTTCTCAACCCACTCTGCTCTGTTTAAAGGAATTTTCCTGCTCTCAAAGGTTTTTTGCTTCTCGCTTGAGATTATTTTTCCTCTGAATATTTGATCCTCTCTCACTTGCCCCCTTTTGGATATTCTTGAACGCAGTTATTTTCACCATATCTCTGTCAAGCTACTAGGAGAGGCAGGCCATATCTTGGACTTAAGAAAGTACCGCAAACTCAGCAAGCCAGATCTGCAGCAGTTGACATTGATATATCCTTTAATCTCCAAGGACATCACACGGTTGACCTCTTGTCCCACACCTAACCACTGAATGGCTCCGATTAGATGCAGCAATGCTAAGAAAAGGTCTAGTAGTAAAAAATACTGACAGTAAACAGGTACCTGAATGCAATGAGACCTGAGACCAAGGGTACTGAAGGGCAGACTCAAGTGCTGCCGGTACTACCACAGGCTACCCCTCGCTGACATCCATTGGCGTTATCCTAGAGTCGAGGAATGGCCCTCGGTAGGGAAAAAAATGGACCGAGCTGAACACTACAATGAGGGTGTGTCCTTCTGAGTGGATAGGCCCCTCTAATGGCTGTTTGATGTAGAATTTCCAAGCTGATGGTCAGAATGTGTGTGAAAGGTTTTACAGGAGAGCAAATCACATGTTTAGTCTCTCAGCAAAGCCAGGCCAAGGTGATCAAAGACTATGTGTGCTCCTGAATCTTTTACTTTTAAAGAGAATTTAAAGTTTTGCAATTGCGACCTGTACATGATCAGAACAAAGAGTAGAGTTGAGATAGATAGAGCAGGTGAAGTGGTTCTAAGTCCGGTGCGGGGTGCTCAGCATATAAATCAGGATACATATTGAAATATGGCCTCTAGTGGTCAGTAACAGTCTCAGAAATACACCTGCTCAGACTACAAGAAATCAATTTGACAAGTAAAGTTTGCTTTGAAAACTCGAGCCATTTCCTTGCCTCTTAGCAGAGAAAGCACACATACTATCGATTTAATTTTAAGGGTCATCTAACACAAGTGAGGAGGAGATGTCCGAATGCAAATCTAGAACAAGCGACCCAAAGCCGTTTGCCCATCTGTTTGTGTGACTGTGTGTGTTTGCCTCCTGGTAGTCATTTTTGTGCTAGAAATCCCTACAGTTTCCAGGCACAACAATTGTAGAGCTTCTCTGCATACCCTCTTCAGGGCATTAACAGGGTACATGTTCTCCTCTTTCTTCTTGCAGGTGTCTTCAGTTGTGCCAGATCCGACCCCAGAACCGGGTACTCCACTCGGGGACAGGTGGAAACACAGGGAACTGGCCTTCCAGGATTCAGAGACTGAAAGGGACTCTCCACCCGCAGATGGAAAGAATCCACGCGACCCACCTCCTTTGGAATCTGGAAGAGAAGCCGACACTCCATTTAGGGACAGAGAGAAGCATCTCAAAACACTCCCTCCGGCTCTGAGGGAAGAATCGGACAATATACCCTGGAACAGAAGGAATCAACTGGATCCATATCCTCTGGCTCCAGGGACTGAACTGGACCTCTCCGTCTGGGATGGAGGGAAGCAGCGGGACCCTTGTCCCCCGCAGCCCAGAGTAAGGGCGCCCCATCCTTCCAAGAAAGCTGAGGATCCCTGGGACTGGGACCAGGTGGGGCCTGATGGACAGTTCATCTCTGGTCAGACTCTCTCCATCCCTGCCTTTCTCCTCCAGGGTGAAGACTGCTCAGGCGCAGGAGGCTCCAGGTACAGGTGGATATATTTCTTTATCATCAATGGGTGATATAATAAAAAACTTGAATACAACTGCACATCACCCACTAACCACCTCCATCACTGACCAGACAGACAGGTCTCATTACTTTCTCTAAACTAACAATCCTCGCACAGTTCCTCTTGCGAGTTTGGCCCCAGTTACAATGTGGGTTCGGCTCAAAGCACGGTAGTACTCAGTGGATATTGTCCAGAAAACAAAGTCTGTATCCACAGCTTCTGTTTTTTTATACTTGTTTGGTGAACATGTACTGTGCTCTCATTTCAGCAGTGGTTCCTCCAGCGAGGGCAATTCCACCAGCAAGCTTGTTTCACACGAGGGTCAGCTGGCCCCTGGCTCAGAAGACCTGCACGGCGCTGCCTCTGCACCCTCCAGCACTGCCAGGTAGGTGGCCGCCTGTGTGGGCTCCCCGCGACAGGCTGGCTTATGGGAAACTGAGGTCATTTCTCAGGCCGCATGCAAAAAGAACTATTGATGGACAGACTGGAGAACAATGCCATACATTCACCCCAGTACAAAGATCTGGGCCCAAATCCATCGTTTTTTTGCTCACCATGCCATTCCAGTTTGGACCCAGCCATATGCAAATCAGTCTTGACCCTGGGGTGGCACGGTGAGCAAAAGAATTATGGATTTAACCCAGATCTCTTGACTGGGGGTGAATGTTTTGATTTGTTCTGCATTCCGTCCATCAATTGTGTGTCTTTTGATTTCTCAGGCCAGCCAGTGCCTTTGCAACGCCAGTTGGGCTGCTGTGGTGGTGGTGGTGAGGCTAATGCAGTATAGATGATTCAAAAGCACTGGCATGGTACCCTCTCACACACAGGGGCTGTTGATCCTGTGTCAGTGTGTGGTGCTCTGCATGTGTGCCCCTAGGATCTGCACTGTATGGATATTACTACCACCACCCCTTTTGTTAACTTAACTAATACAGACTATTTGGATGGTACACCCCACAAAATGACTCGATTCTTGTCAGTGACCTATTAAGTGCATTATTATTTAACATAAATTCTACCCTAAACTTAAAGTGCAGGGGGATGCACTCAATAAAGATCAACACACTCTGCAACACAAGGAACATTTACATCAAAGGACAGAATTAGTGGACTGTATTGTACTGCCAGGGGCAAGAGAGGGTTGCAGTATCAGGTGAGTTGTGCAAAAATGGCTCACCTTGCTGAGGGAATGCTATCTTCCTATACAACTTCATAAAAGTGTAATGAGGGTATCTGCTTGTCTAAGAGAAGCTTGCACTGCTGCTGCCAGTGGTGTACCAGCTCCCTATGAGTGAGGGATGTTTTTATTGTATATGCTTTATTGCTGCTGCCTATGCTGCACCTGTTTTGTGTGCAAGTGATATACTGCAGCTACCTGTATTATACCTATTGTCTGAGAGAGGGAAGCCTGCACTGCTGCTGCTGGTGATGTACCTGCTCTCTGTGTGCGGGACCTTTTTTATTGCTGCTGCCCATGCTGCACCTGTTTTGTGTGCATGTGATGGTTGTGCTGCTGCCTGGACTGTACCTCTTCTTTGTGTGAGGGAAGCTTGCATGCTGCTGCTGCTGACGTGCCTGCTCTCTGCGTTAGAGATGTTTTTATTGCTGCTGCCCATGCTACACCTGTTTGGTGTGCAACTGAAGGCTGCACTGCTGGTGCCTGGACTGTACCTTTTGTATGTGTGGGAAGGGGGAGGGAAGCTTGGACTGGTGCTGTCTATTCTGTACACATTCTGTTGTGTCTGAGAAGCTATCACCTTTCTGCCTGCGCTATGACTGTTCTACATGTGAGGGGAAATGGTGTTATGCAAGTTCTCTGTTTGAGGGGAAACTGTAGTGATGATGCCTGTGCTGTATCTCTTCTACATGTGAGCACAGGCTTCTGGGAATAATTTAACTGGCATGGTAATCTTAAGGTCAACATACAACCTTTGAACGTGGGTGGAGTGGCAGGGGGTGGGGATTCCACAATGCTCCATTCAATTCTTTTTGGATTGATCCCAGCCTGCACAGCCCGAGTGACAGAGGCCAGTGGTTTTTCAACTGAAGGACTCAAAACACAAAAGGAGAGGGGGGAGTGTATGACACCACACGTCCTCCCCAAGTAAAGACCAAAAACACATAAAGACATGGTGCCTTCTCCAACGCTATTTTTATCAGTGTTATGGTACAAATCACTGATACATAAATTAACAAATTCTGGTGTGGACAGGGGTAAGCCCAAGAGAGATGAATGACCAATCTTATTGGAAGAGGAAGCCTCTCTCACATAATGTGACATGCTTCATTATAGACAACCTCTCCCCACCCTGGTAGGACAATACCACCAGGGCATGCTCGACCTAGTAAACCAGATGGAGGGAGTTCTTAAATTAGATATTTTTTCAGGACTAAACAGAGGGCTCCAGATAAACTTATCACCTTGGGTGCTCATGACGAGGTCAGCTCGTCATGAGCTAAGGCGCTCCGGTGCTCATGACGAGCTGAGCTCGTCATGACCGCGCCCGTTCCGTGGAACGCTCGCACGCTGGGCTGATTCCCCTGCTGTGCTGAACGTTCCATGGGAACGGGTGTGGCCATGACGAGCTCAGCTCGTCATGAGCACCGGAGCGCCGTAGCTCATGACGAGCTGACCTCGTCATGAGCACCGGGGCACTGTACGCGCCCCCCAGCACAGCGGGGGAACCAGCCCCGAACGGAAGGGGTTAAAAGTACCTAAATGTAACTGGGTTTTCACCTTTTTTAGTGGTGACCTCTGGTGCATATAAAACCAACTACACGATGGAATGAGAGCACAATGGTTCAGACTATCTTGGGCTTACCCCTATCCGTGCCAGAATCTTGGTCATTTAGTTGTCAATGATTTGTACTATTACACTGATAAAACAAGCATTGGCATAGCCAATAGGTATCAAATTTTGGACATTATATGTGTTTAGTCATTCTGCACATTATTCTGGATACTGTGTCATCAGGTATTAAAGAGTTGACACTAGCAAACCTGCACATTGTAGTTAATTAATTATTTTACAAACATGTAATAACAATTAAACTTTTAAAGACAATAAAAACTGCTATTGAAGGGTGCTGCTGCCGTTCAAATGCCACAAAAGCACGAGGAACAGAAAAATGCGAAGCTTGCACAAATACAAGCTTGCATTTTATACTTTTATTGGAGCCCCTCAGCCAGTAAAATAGGATTACTATTCCAAGATAGAAGCCACTTTGCATCCTGACTGACAGAACCAGGGAATGCTATGATTACTTTAGGAGAACAGTTGAAAGAGGCTGCAACAACTCACAAACTGCAGCTTTTACATGTTGATGTCCTGGTAGACGTAGAACACTACTGCTTCCCCTAATATGACAAGAGAGAACTACCATTGGAGGTACAGATTCCCTGCTATAGAAGCAGTTTCATGAGATAGAAAGCAGTCAAAGGATGTGCAGAAACCCATGCCATGAAAGCCAGCCATAGGAGGTCAAATGTAGTCCTATGTGGCAAAGACCCAGCTCCACAAGAGCAGGCACTGCAAGCGCAGTCTCCATGCTACAGTGAGCAGTGAGACAAGGCAGAATGCAGTTAGGAGGTGCAGACTCCCATGCTGCAGGGAGCAGCTACAGCAGGTAGAATGTAGTCTTATGAGGCAAGAACCCGCCAATTATTTACAGCACACTTATAAGGGGTGGAGACCCCACACTGTTGAGCAGTCATGTGAGATAGAGTCCACACACTACTGGGAGCAACAATAGGAAGTACAAAGCAGTCCTAGGCTTTAGAGAGTGCAGCCACGAGGGAGAAAGCAGTCAGAGGTGGAGACCCCAAAGCTATAGAGAACAACTATTGGAGGTAGAATGAAGCCCTACGTGGCAAAGGCCTTGCTCTCAGAAGAGTATCTATTGGAGGCGCAGACACCACAGTACAGAGCGCAGACATGGGAGGCAGAATGCAGCCAGAGAACATGCAGACCCCGCGACATAGAGGCCAGCCATTGGCGGTAGAGTACATTCATATGAGGGAATGGCCCCTCCATCTTCAGGGCAGTCATTGGAGGCATCGGACACACGGTACAGCGAGCAGTGATCCGGGTTAGAATCCAGTCAAGGTAAAGAACCATACTATAGAGAGCAGCCTTAGGAGGTAGAAAATAGTTAGAGGACATGCTGACCCCTCGCTACAAAGGCCAGTCACAGGACTGCACCACTGGATTCCAGCTAGCCTGGCTGATGAAGGGTGATGAAACTCACTACACGACACAGGAGGTAGAGTGCAGCCAAAGGATGTAAAGAGCACCAAGCCACAAAGCAGCCACACGAGTTAAAATACAGAGCTGCCATAGGAGGTACAGGCGGCAGGCCGCCAAGCTACAGACAGTAGCAACAGGAAGTAGAATGCAGTCACGGGAAGTGCTGACACTCCTGCCCCCAGGCCATGCAGCGACAAGTCAGGAAGCAATTAGGAGGTAAACTGTGCTACAGACAGCAGATGCAAGAGTGAAGTAAGAGCAGGGACAAACTTGGGTGTTAGAAAGAGTAGTCAGTAGTCTGACCCCCTTGATATAAATAGCAGCCAGACAATAACATATGATGGAAACGGTGCCAACCACTGTGCAAGAGATAGCAGCCAGCGGAGGAAGGGATAGGATAGCCAGAGAGGGAAGGGAGAGAGCAGCATAAGTAGAAACCGTTACGCTACAACCAAAGCAGCTAGAGAGCCGTCCGGGGATGGTCAGACCCACACACATAAAGAGACCAGCCACAATCCAGTCAGTGAAGGTGCAGAGGAAACCCAAAGCCAGGTCATTCAAGAAAAACCAACCAGGCACCGTAGACACACCTCAGCTCTATCAACAGTAGCAAGTGAAGTCACACAAAGACACCCTACCCTAGAGAGAGAGAGACAGTCTCTACCAGTCCTCAGTCCCTAACTAAAGCGGTGCCAAAGAGCACACACAGAGCTCGCGAGGGAGCAGAAAACAAAGACAGAGTTCCTAGGGTTATAGAGAAAGCAATGAGAAGGCACGTAAAGACAATCACTCAGTGTGGTCATCTATGAAGACATGATGAGACTATTAAGACATGAGTCAATATGCACAAGCAAACGCAAAGCCTATTTAGAAAGTAGTCAAAGGATGTATGTAAAGACACTGACCCTATCAAGGGAGCGGCCAGTTGAGAAGCCTCAACCAGACACCAATTAAAAATGGCAGCCAAGAAAGCAACATTATAGGGAAGTGAGTGGAAGCTAAGAAATATGTGCTCTCACACCCTGGTGAGGCAGCATCACAAGGGAACACAGACTTCGCCATGTTGAATGTGCACTCAGAAGGGTTACAGAGACCTAGGTCCACTCAAAAGACCTTCGTTTTACTGGGAGTGAAGCCAAGTGAGACACGGTCGCTGCAATGAGAGAGAGAAAACCGACTGTCTCTCTCCACTTCCTCGAGTGCTGCAGAGCACGCCTGGTGCCCGCTGGAAACAGACAAGACACACACACTGAGATCTTGCCTTATCCCTCTTCCATCTGGGTCACACAGGAGCTTTTGTAGCCATTCCGATGGCGGAACAGACACTCGTAGTTAAGGAAGAGTGGGACGGACTCGTAACGTTTCTGGCAGTCTAGGATTTGCGCACTGGGGTCACCACAGCAAATCCTTGCACTCTGCAGAGAATTGGGATATGCGTTTTGTCTGTCAAATCTGCATGTGCCACTGTTGTGTTTAAACACTGTGAAAGCGAAACAAGTTAGCAGTCTGAGAAGGTGTGGCGTAACATACAGAGCCACCGACAATGGGACTGTGGAACTGGGTTTGAGTCTCAGTGTTGGCTCTCCCCATGCCTACAAAAAAACATGCTGATTGAAATAAATATAATTAAACTATGCTGAATCGAAACAGGAAACAAAATTACAAATGCCGATCTGTTCTGCCAATGGTTGAAAACCCGAAAACAGGAAACAAAATTACAAATGCCGATCCCTACAGCCAATGGTTGAACTGAACCAAAGCAAACGTAACAAGCGCAGACTGGGTGGCTCTCGGCAGTTAAACGTGTTTCCAAAACAAACCGTCAGATCTAAAAAAATAACCAGGAAACAGCGTTAGTTGCCTCAAAAGCTTCAGATAAGAAAACAAGTGAGCGGCCAGGAGAGAGTGGATAAGGTAGTGGGTTATTGCGTTCGGAGCTGAGGCAAAACAAAAAGTAGTGCGCCAAAACTAACATTAATGGCCTCAAGTGAACTAATCCATGTAACAGGGGCAGTCTCCAAGGCAGGAACAAAACAGCCAAAAGGCAGGACAAATGTGAACTATTCACCAAGGAAACCAAATGAATTTTGAAAGGCAGATAAAAGAATCAATGAGAAGAGTGGATACAGCACGTCTCCAGAGACAGCGCATGCGCTGCCTAAACTCAACCTAAATAGCATTGCAGAAGCCACCATACCTTCATGTGTTTTGGGTTGCCACATGAAAGGCTATTCTAAAATCAGTAGCAGGCTAACCCTAGGTGTTAATTAGGGATAGCCAGTGGGCACTTGCTACTCCAGGCTTGCCCTCGGCTACCCATCATCTCCAGGGCCATGAAGGCTGGGTGGGATAAGAAAGTAAACAGGACTCAGTCTAGTTGTTTATTTTCCCCTTCTTGTCGCTCTCCTAACCCTCAGAAGAACAAAACATAAAGGATGAAATGCATGAAATAGTCTTAGCTGCTGGTAATTATTCTGGGCAGCATTCCAGAGCATCTTATTTGTGCTCGCCCTCAGCACAGAATGTTGAAAGGTTAAGGATGAGACGGGGGTTGACGTGTGATATTATCTGAGGTTAACCTGTCCACTATGCCACTTACACTACACATGCACTCCTTTTGCTAACCTGGTCTCATGGTTCATGGAGGCAGCAGCGGTGAAGGAAACCAACTGTCCTCCAAGAGTGTCTGCAGTTGTGACTCCTTGCCACGCCCATTCCTCGCAGCAGCAAGTTCGAGGATGCTGAGGGCCATTTTTGGATAATTGATAACCATAAAGTTAGCGAGGCCTGGCAGCAACACCTTGAAATGGCAATTGAAGTCAAAGGTTGTAATACAACTGACCTTTAGAACGTGATTGGGCTTCTGGCATTCCATCCACCCTTTATAGTGATTATCCTGCCATTTGCACTTTAATAACCAACCACATTTTTGAAAAGCCTCAGCACTTTACCTCATGGCACTTTTCTTTTTTTTCCAGCGTTCTAGTTGCTCTGGCACTTTGAACCATTAGTATCCTTTCCCTGTCAGTATTAGCTCCGCAGTGATTTTTGAATTCATATTATAAAAAGCTTTTTACTGTGCCGGAACGACAGACCTGGCCCTAAGTGTATAAATAAAGTGAGAATGCCCTGCCCCACAGAGAGCCAATCAGAAGACCGGAACCGACTACAGTAACAGCAGCAGCACCTGGAGTAGCACATGACTGGGCTGAGGTGGTGGGACCAATAAGGATGTACCACATACACGTGCAGCCTATGTAAGACATGAAAACCAAACACTTTATGAAATGCAAGAGAAACAGAATAAAAACACAGAACATCTTGCTGCTCTGCACGCCAAAACATATATAAAATGTGGTTATCTACAATTAAGTCAGAGGAATGAGCCTGCAGACAGACGCTGGTGGGGTCACGTGTGCTCTGGTAGCTAAGCCCCCTGGGGGTGGCGACATGCAGAGGCGTGTGGTGGTCTGGATACACGAATGCACCAGAAGCTGCGCGCGCCCTCCGGAAGGGACTGCGTGCAGAGGCTTTTCGGAATTTGATGTCTGTTGTAATTTTTACAATCTGTTTAGTTAAACCAAATATTAAGAGCAAAGCACAGTCACCAACACCAAATCGCTTTACTATTTAAAAAAGCACACACATACCAGTTAAATGAAACAAGTGTAAGAAGCCAATCAAAATGTGCGCGTGTGTGGCCAGTCCTGGCTATTTGAGAATACATCAAATGTGCCATTCCGAGGACCCGTAGATTCCAATCACCCCTGAACCTGTTAGGGCAAAGCATGTGTATGCCGCATCTCCTCAAGACGAGGTCACACACAGTCATGGAACGTTGTGCAGTTGCATGGATGACCCCACGCAACGCTTAGATTCCTTCAAAGGGCGCTGTGTGTTTGAGGAACGCTCATTCGACGGTTGCCTGAGTTCCCAGTTTGAGAAGGCTTGAATGCATAGGCGCTTGTGCGTTAACTTCAAGCCCAGGGGGGCTGAGGAGAGAAGATTTTTGTATAAAAAGCAGGATATTCTGTCTCTCGTGCTCTTAATACAGAGGTACTGAGTGCCTGATCTTCTTTATTTGTGAGGGGGTGTAAGTACCAACTCTCCTCAGAAGCAAACAGGGACTCTGCAATAGTGAATACCCGCTCTTTTATATTTCCATTTCAGTCACTCTTCTAAAAGAATGAATGAATGAATGAGCACTAATATCGCCAAAATTAACCTAATTAAGGTGCCTGGTGCCGGGGAGAAAAAAAGTAACAGGACGTATAGAGTGGCACTATGTGCACTGAAATACTGAAATGAAAAACCTATATTTTGATAATAGCAGTGGAAAGCCAGCTCCTGTGACAGATGATTGTGGAGGGCACGAGCTCGAAGTAGTAGAGTGGACCACAGTTTGCAGCATCACAGGAGAGCTACAATACTTTCCTCACCCATCTCGTGCTGTGGACATTCGACAGAAACGCCTCAGACTAGAGGTCTTCAAACTTTTTTGCTTAAAGCTCCCCTTAGCAAAATCCTTGTAAAGTTGCCCACCCCCCGCCCCTCAAATGTCATGGCAATAACCGGGGAAGCAGGAGAGGCAAAACTGAGCGCTTAGGGTGGGGCCTCTTGGTGAAAGTGAAGGTAGGGCTGTTGGGAGAGTGTGTGGGGGTCTCCTTTGCAGGGACAGAGAACTAAAAACAAAACAGGCATTCTCACAAAAGTGCCGGAAAGAAATATAAATGTGTGCATTTGGTTAATCACCAAATCAAAAGGCTCCTTGGGAGCCACTATAGGCTTTTATGGAAGGAGCACACTTATTTTATCTTAAACATTAAATCATTTTGAGGCAGCTTGTCTTATATTGTATGCAATACAAATTAAAAATAAAGATGTACATAGTCTCAGTCCTTTTTGTTGCGGGTGGGACTTCACAACACTAAATACACAAATTCCTCTGCGCCAATTAGGATTAAATTCAGTGACTCGCTGATCATCTGCAGACATTTGCAGTGATCACATTAACCAACTGAGGTTTCTAACCTAAAAGACTGGGTTTCTCACCAACTCGTTTAACTTGCATTGATTTGTGTTTAAGGTCTGTGCATTTCATTTGCAGCTACCTGAAGGTGAAACAAACGCAGGATACGAACATAATATTTAGGTTTTTTTAGCTACAGAACTGATCACAGTTTCCACACTTTATTTACAGCACTTTAGCCTGGAAACCACTGAAGGAACAAAGTGGCTCTTCTTGGCCATCTTCATTTACTTGTTGAGCCATGAGCACCATCATGGGAATACAGCCACGGCCCCCCAGGGGTGCATGCCCCACAGTTTAAAGATCTCTGTCATAGACAATTTAAGATTTCTGAATGGGGAAACACCGGGAAAAAGTATAGCACAGGAATGACGGCCAGTTGCTGAAGTGCTTTTTGGCAAAGACGCAGGCACTTAAAGTGTGTATTTTTGAACAGGAAGCTTGGCAAGTGTTGAGTCTCAGGTAGTGGCAGCTCATGGCGCTAGTGCCTATCCATTAATGACACCAATTGCTTGGATGGGGAGTAATTTCTATGATTACTTGCATCTCACTAGTAGATTTATTTATCTGCTTTTGGTGGATCTAATCCTGCACCATGTCCACCACCACACCAACTGCCCTCATGACTCCTCTCCCATTCCTCTCCAACTTCCAGTCCCTGCCCTTTGCAGAAAGTGGTGACCAGTGTCCATAGTATCATTATAATGTCCCCGCTGCCCACTATGAGTCTTGATCGCTCTCATGTTGCCCACATGACATCTTCCCCTATTTAAGCAAACTTTCCCAATGTCACTCTTTTTTAAGTTGTTTTATGAGTTTCACTGTTCTTTTCAGTCCCTCGTTGAGTGTGTCTATGTAGTGGGGATGGGTCCATCACCTTACCATAGACACTCGACGAGGGCCTGAAAAAAAACCAGTATGAAGTGGATTCTTAGTGGTCGGCTGAAACCTGGTGTTTGTTTTAGTATAAAGGGTACCTTTCTTGAAGTGGGAGTTGTTTCTGGTTATCTGCCTCCATTTCTTCACTGATGGTGATCAGGGTTACCTTCTGAGCGATCACACATAGAGGCTGGTTCACATAAATGCATCTGTTTTTCTGCTTTCTTTTTTGGGCTTGTACCTAGTCTTCCTCCTTGTTTTGGCAGTTCCCTCAGTGGTACGCTGATTGTGGAACAGTCCTCGAAATACTATATGCAGTAGGTGGCCATGACAAGAAAGTATGGGACTACGCAGACATCCTGGGGAGAATGAGCTCTGATCTTTTCAGGGTCAGGCTGCCAGCATGCACTTACCTGAAAAAATGGGTCCGTAAAATCTTAGATGGTCTTTTCAGAATTCACATTTGTCTGCACTTACTGTTAGGTTAGCCTCCTATAACGCACAGAACAGTAACCTCAACATTTCATCATGCTTATCCCAGGAGGCTCCAAATACTGGGATGTTATCCCTGTAGTTGAGCACATTGACAATCGATGTGATTACTTTTCCTATTGCATCCTATACATTTTGAGTTGCTGAGGATACTCCAAGGCTCAGTCTTCTTTATTGAAAAAGGCCAAAGTGTGTGCTTTACATTGCAATTTATTGGGAGTCTTTGTGGAGCTCGAGCTGATTATATTCTCTGCTCAAATCTAATTATGTCACTATCATTGCATCAATGTGTAGTGCAATCCTGTCACTAATATGTGGTCCCCAGTGGTTCTCTCAATCAATAGCAGAGCGGGCATGCCTCTCATTTCAACTAACAGTCTAATTTTGCTTTTGGCATTCTGCTTTGTTACTGCAACCAGTGGGGATACCCGTGGAGATGGTATCTTCGATTCTTCAACAACTTGCTGTAGGTGAAACTGAATTTTCTGGTGAAATGCTGCTACTGGCCTGATGCTCTCATTGATGTGGATGCTAACCTTGCAATTCTTAATTTTTCTGAGTCCCCAGAATAGCTTGGAATTTTGTTGGCGACTGATGCCTCATTCTTGAGGGTGTACGGAATGGCGACCAGTTTCAATTATTCTGTGGTGTGAAGACCAAGTAGACAGTCTGCTGCCACAGGTTAACTGATAGCATGTATGT
Organism: Lissotriton helveticus; assembly: GCF_964261635.1. Classification (NCBI taxonomy): domain Eukaryota; kingdom Metazoa; phylum Chordata; class Amphibia; order Caudata; family Salamandridae; genus Lissotriton; species Lissotriton helveticus. The sequence goes on from NC_136065.1 coordinate 1,224,216,531, forward strand.
CTGTCTCTGCTGTTTCTTTGTACATAAGTACCGTCTTAAAACTCCCCAGACATAGTAGTATCTTCTGCGCCGTCCAGGTGATTGCCTTCATGCCTGCTGGCGTTTGAGTTGGTCTGGGGATCCTTTTCCTGTATTCTGCTGTGCATGTATAATTCAGGGACACTCCACTATGGAGGATACATTTGGCGTTGCGATTTCTCATTTTCAAGTCGAGTATTGGCCATTTTTCTTTTTTGTTGTGCAGTGAGGAAACCATGAGCACATATACATCACTATCTCTGGAGCATGAGCAGGTGCTTATGTACATGTGCTTCTGCAAGGGTGTCATGAGACAAATTAGGATTCCTTTGTTGTGGACATTTCTCAGAATGTTGCATATGAGTGAGAGGAATTTGTGCTTCATTCTCTTACAGATTTTGCTCGATGGTGATGTTTCTTCTCTCTGGCTTTTCTATTGCTAGCATGTGCCTTCACATGTAGATATGTTTATCCACATTGGTGGTAATTCTTCTTTTCTTTGAAGAGACAGTCCCTTTCTTTCATCTGGCTTTTGTGATCCTGAGATCGGAGTTTTCGAGATCTCAATCGCTTTCCTTGATCTCTGCACATTGTTCTCATTGGTTGCTCTTTCAGGCTGAATGGCCTTTCTCTTTTGCCTGCTTTGCATGCCTAACTCTTCTTTACCTGTGTCTCTGCTTGGTTGTCGATGCATCACCATTTCTTATATTTCTTCAATTGTGTAGTTTTCTTTTTTCTTAGCAATTTACATCGCAGTGTTTCAGATTGGCTTGCTCTATGAAGTGTAGGCGGATCGCGGATAAAAATTTGCTGCCCTCGTAGTATTGTACTAGTCTTCATAAGCAAGTGATGAAATCATCCATTAAGTGTGGGGTCCCTGGTCTGTCTTTATTGTTTCAGGAATGCCCCTGCTGCAAACATATTTTCCAGGGCAGGGATCGCTGTGACATATATACCAGGACAAATCCTTATGCCAAACCGAAACCAGGGTACACATAGGTAATAGAGTACGTGTGTTTCATTGGTCTCATTCAGCCAAGTGTGCTAATCAGTTCCTCTTTACCAACAAAAGATAATTTGCATTAAACATAATGAAATATTTAATAGATATTACCAGGAGCCTCAATGTCAGCTTGTACTAAAAGAATATGGTGATTACTATACATATAACAGATAACAAATAGTGCAGACAACACAGTGCTCTTGTCATGAAGATCCAGATCTGTATAATTACAACAGAACTAACATAAAACCAAACGCTGTAAAATAGTTCACTTTTGAATCCTTTTATGAGTCATTGACTTACGTCCAGTGGCGTGATCGTGAAGTGTTGACCCTCTAGGACACACTCAGAGGGTCTCACCAGGACAAATATGCCATCTATCTTAACACACAAAGAATTGGTACTCGAGAAGCAGGGGGAATTAAATGGCACTTATTTATTGCAAACGAAGATTACAAGAAGTAAAGTCTGTATTCGAGAAATCACTATGACAGCAGTGGTTGAGAACAGTTGTTTTACCGGTGGGAATCTTCACTACTTCTCCTTGACAACCATTATTTAATGTCCTAATTCAATAGACCATAGTAGTCAATGGAAATATTGCATCATATGCTGTTGGGTAGTTTGAACATTTGTAGCAGAGGGGGACTGTGGTCTTGACTGGTTATCTTATATTTTAGGCATTCTCTCAGCTTCTCTTCCATGATTTATTCCAGCACTGGAAATCTCAACCTCTCTCAGGTCCATTTTGGCAGCTGCAATGCCTCTGGATTCTTTGTGAGCCAGATCTGTGACCTACTAGCTCTTCTGATTAACGATTATTCCATCACTGAGGAGGGCTTCGCTGCTGGTTTCCTGATTTACTTTGCAACCCGATGCCTGGCTGCTGAGGTGCCACCATCAGTGTTCACTGATTCACCACAAGATGTCCAGTAATATGTTCCCTCAGAGAGAGACCTAGGACCAAACAAGCAGCTAAATTCTGGGTGCTGAAACAAACTGCATGAAATGTTAGGAAAGACCTAAATGCATCTCTTTCACAAAATAGAGTCAGGCGGAAACTGTAGCCTGGGTGATGGATTTTCAAGCATCCAGCCACATCAGTAGTGGCAAGATATTTCTAACAGTTTACAAAATGTGGACTGCATGGATACATTGTCCCAGAGGTGTGTGGGGGAAGCGTGTACGGATGCTGCCATACTGCAGCTACTGTCCGTGAGTGTAAGAGAGAGAGTAGCATGCTGCACCTGGAGGAGAGACAAGGAGGGAGGGAAAGAAGGTCTTGAGCGAGTGCTATCCAGGCCATATGTGTTCTGTCTGTGAAGACTGCACTACAACTGGCCTTCGGGGTGATGAGGGGTGAGTCGAGAGGAGAGAGAAAAAGAGAGGTGGGGGGTATTTTTAAAGGAATCTTGCTCTGCTGCTGCATGGGCTTCTTCTATGGTCTGATTTCCCAGCTCAAATCAGTCATGGGATTTTCTCATATCACTCTCCAACTCTTCACTTTTTAGGCTGAGCCTACCAGATAGGTCAAGTTGTCTGGTTAGGAAAGATATTTTACGGTTTTACCAAGGAAATGCATGGACTTGCAGTCCCTCCGTTATATACCATTGGTTGTTTTTACTGTCTCTCTCATTTGCCTGCTCCTTATTCACGTACATGCTTGTTAATCTTGGATTTGTCCCTCCCATGGAGAATCGCCTCTTTGCCATCGCTTTGCTTGTCTGGCTTCTGTGCTTCTACTGCTTGCTTTTAGGGAACTACTTTTCTCGTTTTGTTTAAGCACTCCATGAGAGTGCATGCATTTCCCAGCTATCTTCCCGTGTGCACTCCCTCCATGATACTCTCTCCCACCCATTAGCTTCTCTCCTCCACCAACCTTGATATTGCTCTCTCTAGCCAAAGATGTCAATTCACCAAAATGCCTTGGGTAGCGGAAGTAAAATCATATGTCCTTTGACCTTCATTTTCACTCACACATACTGGCTTCCACATACACACACTCACACATAAACACTCTCTCTCACATAAACACACTCATTCGCAGGCACGCACACAACCTACATTCAGGGGCAAGCCAGGGGTTGCAGCCTAAATGAGGTCCGTGTCTCTTGCCTAAGTGCTTCTCCCTTTTTTTTTTTTTATTTAACAACAAAAGGAGAGGTAGGGAGAATGAGGCACTCTCTTAGTCCCCGGTTAGTTATGCAAAAACAAGAAAAGAGAGGTCAGATCAAACACTTGATCAATCTAAGCGTAGACTATACAGACCACAGTTCAAGGAGTCAACACAAGATTAGATTATCACATCCGATTTGGGTGATAAAGAAAGCCCTCACACACTGACCTAGTCAATGTCATGCTTCATCATCGGGCCCCACCGACAGAGGCCGAATGCCTCTGCGGTGTGCTACGACGCCAGAAAGACTGCGGAGCAGGTTTTGTGTGTGGAGGGCGTGCTCTTGTTTACAGTGAAATATTAAAAGTGCCTAAAAAAGGTATCGAAAAAAAATATATTTAATAAATGATCCCTGAGGCACAAAGTAAAGAGTATTACGTGTCTGTATTTACATGCCAAGGTTCAAGGTTGGTAAAATACAGAATATACTCAATTTATTTCAGTCAACATGTTTCAGCCATAAGGGTGGTATATTACCGTGGCATTCTTCAGGACTATACCCCGGCGGTATGGGCTCTCTAATCACCCACCCTAACCTGGGGACGTGAAAGTGAAAATAAAGAGTGAAAAAAGTGCATAAAAATATTGGAAGAGTAAAATACTCGATTCCAAAAAAATACTCCGTAAATTTGGAGTGTCACTGCACCTGTAAAGTGAAAAAACACACAGACAAACAGAAGACAAACATGAACATTGTTAATATGAGCCTTCCTGAGTAGTCATAGTGCTCCATGATGTGTGGCTCAAGTGGTATTCCCAAAGTAAACATAGATTTTATGCACCATCCAAATAGCCCCTAGATGACGATAGCAGATAACTCTGGGAAGTGATGTGCTAGAGGTGTGCTATTTACAAGACAAACGATTAAAAATGGGGGATTAAAAACGCGAATGCGTGTACTCCTTATGAAGGGATCAATGGACCTAAAGGTCTGTGCCCCTCAAGTTGATAATAGAAGGTACAACTCTCACTTTCAAAAGGGGGCGCTACTAGCACCATGGGTCTCGGGAGGGGGTCGGAGCGACCTGGCACATCCTAAAAATAGAGAGAAATGGTACACTTGCAAAGCCTGTACACGAGCAGATACTTAGCTCTATTGACAGAAGGAGCAGCGGTCTTGGTATCGTCGTTACTCACGCCCTCAGCGCTCTCGACCCGCTGATAAACCTGGTTGTCGCCTCAAATCCGGACCCCGAGGATAGAAAAACGGGGCCGGTAAACTTGTTTTTAAACAGAACGGTCGCGTGTGCGACCTGTTTCCGGGTGGGCGTGTCTAGCCGATAGAGAGGCTAGGAGCGCACACGCCCTCCTCGGAGGGCCCCGCCTTGTTCAAAGCGAGGCTTGAATGTCGGCTGGAGACGTCCACGCCCACCTAGTCTTGGGTGAAACGAGGCTTGGAAGTCGGCTTGGCTATTAGGGACGAGTAGCGCAGTAGCGCTATTACTAATACAAAATGTGTTTGTAGGCTTAGAGCTAATGCTGCTTGTCAATATTTCAATATTAATAGAATTAATAAAAATTAATCTATTTTGGAGGCAATACACTGTACCTGGGAGCATAAACTAATGGTAGGGACTAATCTATGTGAGCAAGGCTAGTCATTAGTGTGGATCACAGGAAAAAGGAATGACTATTTACAAACAGGCAGAGAAACCCAGTTGTGGTTGGGATGGTATTCCAGAGATACTTGTTTCAAGATAATACTGAGCTCCACGGAATATCATCGTTGAGCCCATTGACGTTGGTGCCCAATCGATACACCCAACACCAGCAAACTTCCAGAACCAACAAAGGCAGCCTTTTTTAGAGAGCGGCCGGAGAGGAAGGGGAAAGCGGAGAGGCAACAGCCGAGTCACCTGGGAGGAGGACGACTCTGTAGCGAGTCACACTCGCAGCAACCAACAACCAGGAACGAGCGGGATGTAAGCCTAGTGACCAACCTCTCTACCAGAGTACTAACACCCACTGAAGTACAGGTGCTTGAAAGAGGCCTGGGCTTTGTTCCGAAAGCTAGACCTGACAAATTCAAGCTTCACTGTGAACTTGCCAGCTTTTTCAGAAAACTGAAACTGAAAGCTATTTTCGAAGGAAAGGATGACCCGAACGAAGCTACAAGAAAAGGTGATACAGGTTTGAGACCAAGTTCAACCTTCACCCCTCCTCCTCACACCACACCTGCAGCGATTACTACCTTCGAGCAGGCTGTGTTTAAAGACCTAGAGTCCTGTGAGAACCCCGTGGTTTTCGGTAACTTCAGCACTGCTGAGTACCAAGCACTGCAACAACTGCAAAATGACAGTACGATCACCATCAAGCCGGCCGATAAAGGTGGGGGCATTGTTATCCAAGACACTGCTGACTACGAGAAAACATGCTACCAACTGCTTGGGGACATCCGGAACTACACCCCATTAACAATAGACCCCACTGCAGCCCTCACCAGTAGGATCACGACCCTTGTTCAACATGCAGAGGAAGAGGGACATGTGTCTAAAAACGAGGCGGCGTTTCTGAGGAATTCCAAACATGTAATTCCATATTTTTACACATTACCAAAAATGCACAAAAATAGACTTCCTCCACCAGGTCGCCCCATTGTCTCGGGTATTGGTTCCCTCCTTGAGCCCCTATCCGAGTTCTGTGACTACTTCCTGAAACCTTTGGTGCAGTCCACTCCAACTTACCTGAAGGATACTAAAAGTCTCCTACGCCTACTATCAGATGTAACCTTTCCTGAAAATTCAGTCACTCTCGTTACCCTGGACGTTGAAAGTTTGTACACTAGTATCCCCCAGGACGATACGATCAGAGTCCTGGGAGAATCACTAGACTCCACCGAATGGGATTATCAAACACCGAAATCCTTCATCATTGAGTGTGCAACAATTGCCCTTAAAGAAAATTACTTCTCCTTTAAAGATAAGCTCTATCTTCAATGCTCAGGTACCAGCATGGGCAGCATTTTTGCTCCAAGCGTGGCGGGGTTGTATGTAGCAGATTTTGAAGCCAAATACATCCTACCCACCTCCCAATCTTTTTCATCTTCAATGCTCCTGTGGAAGCGCTACATAGATGACATTTTGTTACTATGGACTGGGAATGACACTGATCTCGATCTATTCCTTAACTGGATTAACACTCTAGACCGGAATCTGCGGTTTACAAACACCAAGAGTAGGTCTGAGATTGTCTTCCTTGATGTTGAGATCTCGGTGCAAGGAACTGGCCTTAGAACTAAGACACATCATAAGCCTACTGCAAAAAACAACCTCCTAGAGTTCAGTAGCTTCCATCCACGCCCTTTGAAGGAAAACCTCCCCTATGGGCAATTTCTGAGACTTAGGCGCAATTGCACCTCCCTCTCGGACTTCAAAGAACAGTCCCTAAGCCTCACTGGGAAATTGAAAGACAGAGGGTATCCGGCACCTATCCTGAGCAAAGGTTTCAAGAGAGCGAGGAACCAACCAAGAGAGGCACTACTAGAGGAGAAAGTCATCAACCAGAGAACAATACCCCTCACGTGTGTGACAACATACAGCAGTCTGTCTAACATGATGAAAAAATCCATCAATAAACATTGGAATATTCTGACCTCTTACAGAGAGAATTGGGAGAAACCTCTTTTCTCTTTTAAAAAAGGTCGCAGTCTAAAAGACGCTCTGGTACACACCCGTCCTAAAGAAAAAGTCTCTGAACCCACACCGACAGTCACCAGCGCCTGGGGTATGCCCAAAGTTGTGGGGCATTTTCCGTGCACCAATTGTAGTGTCTGTCACCTGACAGAGGCAACCAAAACTCTTTCACTTGAAGCAGGCAAAGTATGGACCCAAAGGGAACACACTAACTGTAACACCATGAATGTGGTGTATTTGATCACGTGTCCGTGCCAGCTACGGTATGTTGGCATGACAGCGCGCAGAATAAAACAACGCATCTGCGAGCATCGGAGCAACGTCCGATGCAAAAAACTAACTACCAAACTGAGCCGCCACTTTTTGGACAGTAACCATACTACGAATGACATGAGGTGGACAGTAATCGAGGAAGTGAAGGGTACAACCAACATTTCCAGTAGACTTTTTGAAAAGGAGCAACGTTGGGTGTATCGTTTGGGCACCAACGTCAATGGGCTCAACGATGATATTCCGTGGAGCTCAGTATTATCTTGAAACAAGTATCTCTGGAATACCATCCCAACCACAACTGGGTTTCTCTGCCTGTTTGTAAATAGTCATTCCTTTTTCCTGTGATCCACACTAATGACTAGCCTTGCTCACATAGATTAGTCCCTACCATTAGTTTATGCTCCCAGGTACAGTCTATTGCCTCCAAAATAGATTAATTTTTATTAATTCTATTAATATTGAAATATTGACAAGCAGCATTAGCTCTAAGCCTACAAACACATTTTGTATTAGTAATAGCGCTACTGCGCTACTCGTCCCTAATAGCCAAGCCGACTTCCAAGCCTCGTTTCACACAAGACTAGGTGGGCGTGGACGTCTCCAGCCGACATTCAAGCCTCGCTTTGAACAAGGCGGGGCCCTCCGAGGAGGGCGTGTGCGCTCCTAGCCTCTCTATCGGCTAGACACGCCCACCCGGAAACAGGTCGCACACGCGACCGTTCTGTTTAAAAACAAGTTTACCGGCCCCGTTTTTCTATCCTCGGGGTCCGGATTTGAGGCGACAACCAGGTTTATCAGCGGGTCGAGAGCGCTGAGGGCGTGAGTAACGACGATACCAAGACCGCTGCTCCTTCTGTCAATAGAGCTAAGTATCTGCTCGTGTACAGGCTTTGCAAGTGTACCATTTCTCTCTATTTTTAGGATGTGCCAGGTCGCTCCGACCCCCTCCCGAGACCCATGGTGCTAGTAGCGCCCCCTTTTGAAAGTGAGAGTTGTACCTTCTATTATCAACTTGAGGGGCACAGACCTTTAGGTCCATTGATCCCTTCATAAGGAGTACACGCATTCGCGTTTTTAATCCCCCATTTTTAATCGTTTGTCTTGTAAATAGCACACCTCTAGCACATCACTTCCCAGAGTTATCTGCTATCGTCATCTAGGGGCTATTTGGATGGTGCATAAAATCTATGTTTACTTTGGGAATACCACTTGAGCCACACATCATGGAGCACTATGACTACTCAGGAAGGCTCATATTAACAATGTTCATGTTTGTCTTCTGTTTGTCTGTGTGTTTTTTCACTTTACAGGTGCAGTGACACTCCAAATTTACGGAGTATTTTTTGGAATCGAGTATTTTACTCTTCCAATATTTTTATGCACTTTTTTCACTCTTTATTTTCACTTTCACGTCCCCAGGTTAGGGTGGGTGATTAGAGAGCCCATACCGCCGGGGTATAGTCCTGAAGAATGCCACGGTAATATACCACCCTTATGGCTGAAACATGTTGACTGAAATAAATTGAGTATATTCTGTATTTTACCAACCTTGAACCTTGGCATGTAAATACAGACACGTAATACTCTTTACTTTGTGCCTCAGGGATCATTTATTAAATATATTTTTTTTTCGATACCTTTTTTAGGCACTTTTAATATTTCACTGTAAACAAGAGCACGCCCTCCACACACAAAACCTGCTCCGCAGTCTTTCTGGCGTCGTAGCACACCGCAGAGGCATTCGGCCTCTGTCGGTGGGGCCCGATGATGAAGCATGACATTGACTAGGTCAGTGTGTGAGGGCTTTCTTTATCACCCAAATCGGATGTGATAATCTAATCTTGTGTTGACTCCTTGAACTGTGGTCTGTATAGTCTACGCTTAGATTGATCAAGTGTTTGATCTGACCTCTCTTTTCTTGTTTTTGCATAAGTGCTTCTCCCCCCACATTCTGCGTTGCTCTCTTTTGCTCGTGTTCTTTCTCCCCTCGCCTGCCGTGTTGCTTTTCCTTCCACCCACTGTATTGTTTCTCCTCCACCAGCCCTCCCTCATCCCGTTGCCACAATTTGGTAATCCATTTTTAGGTCTCGCCTGGCGTTGCAGCGCGAAGAGCTGACGCCAGCGAGACTTATTGTCGTTATGTTTCCTTCCAAGTGATACAGACCAGTGCACAAGCAGAGATTCTGGTCTGTGAATGCGCTTCAAACTGTGAACAACTTTTGCCACGCGCCCGGACAGGCGATGCGCACGGCGTGCATGTGTACATCTCCTGTCCCAATGTTGGTGCGAAACAAATGCGTCTTTTTTGGATGAAGAACAACGAGTGAGCACAGGAGTTCAGTTTGACCCGCTCTTAAAAGCTCTGGTCTAGGCTCCGGCAGAACTCTTAAGTAACCAGGACCCGATCCATTTCAAGCATGTGCCGAGCTAGCTCGTTTGTCTCTGAAAAACGTTGTAATGTCTGAGTCGGGAGACTCCAGTACTCTGAGCGAACGAGCATACCGCTGTTTCTGGGCTCTGAGAAGGTCTTGGGAGCGCCCACACATGTGTGTGGCTGAGCTGGCCGTGATGAAGGACGCGCACGTAGTATCGGGAACACTGGAATGTGATTCTGCGCAGTGCGTGCGGGGTGGCAGCTGCCGGGCCCAAAGACAACGCGAGCCACAGCCAGAGAACACCGTACCCGAGAGCCGATACCAGTAACTCAGGAAGCCCCGCCACCTTAGAACCCCTAGTAACTTTCGAACAGAGCACAGCATGCTTCACACAGAGGCCGTGGATTGGGTGGAGCTGTGCGAAAGTCTGCTGACCTGGGTGAGTAACAGATGCGAGCGTAGCCCTGTTCAAGCTACCAGAGCAGACACCAGAATGCCAACTCTCCAAGCTGACAGCCACACCCGCCCCCAAGCACAATGACAGCCCTCCTGTAACCCAACATTGTACTCCACATTAAATCGCCTCTAAACTTGCAGCCTTCACTGCCACCCAGAATTAAACCAACCCTTAACAGTCAATCCCCATCCAAAATGTAACTATCCCACATCTATATTAAACTGCAACATTGACTCACCACCCCCTAATCCGACTGACCACTCCACCACGAATCTCTTCTAAACAGCCGCTTACTACATCTGGACAGGACCAACCTATAAGTCTCACCAAGACCAGCCGTAGAAGTCGGACGACTACCCTTTCATCAACTGCCCGAAACCAAACCACTCCCACTAATATACAACTAACAAACCTTAGCATTAATCTGCAGCATATAACAGATCATCCTCCTGCATCTGTCAAACACCCTTTTAAGTTTATTTGGCAACCGCTGCTTCTGTCAGCATCACTTTCAATTTATCTGGCTAGTCTTCTCCGGTATTTATCCAGCTCCCCCGCTGTGTGTAAGATATCAGTTTTATATCTAACTACTCCATTCTCGTTTTACTGAACTGCCCCCGCGCCATGTCGAACTCACCACATTCAACTGCTTTGATGTGAAACAACCCCCTATATTGAACTCCCACTTTTAAGCATAAAGTCACCAAAAGCCCCCCAGACTACACTGCCTATCAGCCCCTTCTCCAGTAGTTTTAGATCTTTGATCTCTTCCCTGGCACGGCACACAAGTAATGCACATAACAAATGCTACAAACGTTTGTTTCAAAATGGTTTGTTACTCACACACAAAAGTGTGTGTGTATATATATTAATTGTATGGTAACTGCACAATGGTCAGGAATGTGTGTTTGACCATGTGGTCACAGCTTCTCTGAATAGAGGTGAGGACACTCATTCTTGCATTCTTACTAGTGTAGGGTGTCAGAGTACTTTACATCTAGCACACTACACAAAGACAATAAATCATAGGTGTGCAAATCAGTGTAAAGGAAATCTTACAGAAGAAAGAGGACTACAAGGTGTAGGAGTCACATGTCATTCATACTGGTAGGCAGGATAGTATGAATGCTTAGTCTGGAAAAGCACAAAGTAAGAATTTAAAACGTAACACCATAGTTGGAGGTTCTCTTTAATAAGTTTTCTTTAATAATCAGAATTGATTTATATACAAATGAACCCTATTTCCAACGTTAGGATAAAAAAACAGACGGGAAAAAAACATAAAGCTCTAATCTATACCTTGCAGTTTGCTTGCAGCTATTTGATGACAGTTAATCGCTCACTGTGCTACATTAGGAGTATAATGTGCGTCAGTCGGGCAGTGACTGAAGCGCGGAACCCCCTCTTCTGGGGAGATCACCGTGACGGGTATATTGGGTCCTGTTCTCAACTTCTCACTCCAAAAGATTTCGAAATGCGAACGTGTGTTTGTTTTCGTTGCTCGGAGCGAGGTGTAACGTCAGCAGTCCTCCTGCCACCCTTGGCAGGCCGGGCCCGCTGGTCTGAGCTGCCAATCTGTCAGAACGCTGAAGCTTGTGGTGTGTTATTCTACCACTGGGGGATTTTTAAAGGTTTGACAATCATTGGGTAATACTAACAGAAAAACAAAACTCTTTCACTTGAAGTGGCTTCCTGCTTCTAATCTTACACACATTTTGATGCTGTGTGTATATCTAATTCATTCACACATGTATATGTGTGTGTAGCTCTGTGTGTGTGTGTGTGGGGCTCTGTGTGTGTGTGTGTGACTCTGTGTGTGTGTGGCTCTGTGTGTGTGGCTCTGTGTGTGTGTGGTTCTGTGTGTTTGGCTCTGTGTGTGTGTGGCTCTGTGTGTGTGTGTGGCTCTGTGTGTGTGTGGCTGTGTGTGTGCGTGTGTGTGGCTCTGTGTGTATGAGTGTGTGGGGGGCTCTGTGTGTGTGTGTGGCTCTGTGGTTGTGTGTGTGGCTCTGTGGTTGTGTGTGTGGCTCTGTGTGTGTGTATGGCTCTGTGTGTGTGTGGCTTTGTGTGTGTGCGTGTGTGTGTGGCTCTGTGTGTGTGCGTGTGGGTGTGTGTGTGTGGGTGCAAATGCAATAGGCCTTGCATTTGCGAGAGATTAAGCTATTGGCATTGTAAATGACAATGCCACTTATTTATCTGTTTTCAAAACCAACACATAAATAAAAATGTTGCCATTTACAATGCCAATAGCTCTAACTTTTGGCGAGACCGTTGCATTGTAAATGCTTGTTTTTTTAATGTAATTGATGCGATTTCACGCTACTTTTTCAAACAGTACTTTCGTACTTCTTTTTTTAAATTCACTGATCCATCTCGGATCGGTAAAGACAAAGAAAAAAAAACCGTATGCTTTTTGTATGTGTGCATGCGAGTTGAATGCATGAGCGCGCCCACAAAATTACACAGCAGCTGAGTCATTGCACTATTTTTTTTAACTTGTATTATTTTTGCACAGCAGCACGTCACGATGCTATACAGCCTGGCTAAATGAGATTGGCAAAGCCAATAGTCGAGATCTGTTGGCTTTGCCAATTCTTGTTAATTGCTGTTATTGTTAGTTGAAGGGTACCCGAGTTTTACTCCGGGCGATGGCAGAAGCCCGCTCCCCCCCCCCTCCCGCGCCCGTCTGTGAGGATAGGAGAATCTATTCTCCTGATCCGCACTGTGTAGCCCCCCTCCCGCCCCCCCCCCCCCCGCACACTTCATCTCCCTGTGTACGCAGAGGGCCTCACCTCTCCCCACACTCCCGGCCCCTGTGATGGCAGAGCCCCGGTGTGTGTGCAGAGGACCCTCCTCCTTCTGTTTACACGCAGGGGCGCTGTGACCCTTGTAAAGGGAGATGCCCCCCCCCCTCTTGTAGAATGGCAGCGTCCTCCGTCCAACAGTTGTCCCCTTGTGCTTCTGAGAGCTCATTCTGTTGCGCCAGTGAAACTCTATCCTTCTTTCAAAGTCCCCCAGAGGTCTCTGAAGTGGCCGAGCACTCGACACAATCAAGCCCTCTGGGAGCAGGGCCTGGGAATCTGTTGACATCCCGCCTGTGAGTGCAGGAGCGGCCTGTGGCTGCCTGTGAGTGCAGGAGGCGGCCTGTGAGTGCCTGTGAGTGCAGGGGCGGCCTGTGAGTGCCTGTGAGTGCAGGAGGCGGCCTGTGAGTGCCTGTGAGTGCAGGGGCGGCCTGTGAGTGCCTGTGAGTGCAGGAGGCGGCCTGTGAGTGCCTGTGAGTGCAGGAGGCGGCCTGTGAGTGCAGGAGGCGGCCTGTGGCTGCCTGTGAGTGCAGGAGGCGGCCTGTGGGTGCCTGTGAGTGCAGGGGCGGCCTGTGAGTGCCTGTGAGTGCAGGGGCGGCCTGTGAGTGCCTGTGAGTGCAGGAGCGGCCTGTGAGTGCAGGAGGCGGCCTGTGAGTGCCTGTTGGTGCAGGAGAGGCCTGGGAGTTCAGGAGATGGCCTAGAAGTAGGGAGGCTGGGGGTGGGGGAGCGGGGGCGGACGTCTCCTAAACGTGCCCCCGTGGCCCATTCTGCCTGCAATCTCCTATGGTGCTGGACTGGTTTAAACATGTTTGCCACATTTGATTTTGGTTTCCAGGAGGACCCTGAACATGTGCGTTACACCCTCCATTATCCTGCATGAAAGATAAACCTAAGCACCACCTGTATCTTAACTTGACCTCTAATTTGCCCACATACACATCTCACGCACACACCTTACACCATGCCCCGCAAAACCCACTTACATACAAACACAGGGATTGTCCACACCTCAGATACACTTAACATACCAGTTGGACACGCTAACCTCATACACACACAGTATCACACGAACAATGCCCTCACACGTTCACAACACACACCAGTTGCAATCCACATCCAACCTCTGGTATCCATGCGCCATCTCCCCCTGGCTCTCCAGAGCTCCTATGCCCCCGGTCCTCATCCCTGCAGCAGCGGGGCAGTCCTAGGCTTGACATGAAGCGCTTCTGGTCAGTGGCGCTGGCACGGACGAGCTGGTTCAGAGACTGGCCAGGGTGAGTCCATGGCTGGATGGGGCTGGTGGTGGTGGGCAGTGCACGCTGGCAGAGGGGGTGCTTGCTGTGGGGGCTCGGCAGCATGGGGGGGCCTGGGTGTGCTTTGCCTGCCAGATCTTTGGACTGGGATGAATGTGTGACATTGATCCACATTCTGTCCATCATTGTTGTGTTTGCAGTTGCCTGCATGCTCGGGCACGTTGCTGTGCTCCGCTGCCCCCTGCTGTACAGACATCTAAAATATACCTCCTTTCCGTTGTTGGCAGAGACGCGCATCCTGGGCCCGGCGTGGCCTCTCAGGCGGCTCCCGGCCCGACTCGCCACACCGAAGATCCAGAAGAATGGAGTGGTACCCACAAACCCTCCCCGGAGATGCACGGGGAGGATGAAGCCCCTACAAGCCCTGCGATGCCCTCAGCACACCCAGCGGCAGAGCCCGCCGCGCCTGGCACCATGCTTGGACCCTCATCGCAGACATGTGCCAGCGGAGAGCCCGCACCTTTCACTGGCACTTCCGGGTCCCTGGAGATAACCCAGGACGGACAAACAACACCAATGGACCAATCAATGGGGAGTCCTGCAGCTCCCGCCCCGACAGGCAATCACTCCGAGGCGCAGGGAATACCCAGGCCCCTGGCAGAGGTCAGGCCCGTGGCAGAGGTCAGGTACATGGCAGAGGTCAGGCCGACACAAGACACCGCGCAAGCAGGCCGCGGGCGAGGAGGGCAGCCACAGCCGAGGGAACAGCTGCCCACGAGGGAGCAGCCGGCCTGGGGTCCCGCTGGGGATCAAGTGCCCACCGGGGAGACCCTCCCGGCTCCAAGGGGCGGCAGAAAAGCAACTGCGGGCCTGGACGCGGCTCAGACCGCAGATGGGGCCGGGGAGCCGCCCAGGAGCCAGGCGGCGTTAATCCGGCGTCAGAAGACAGCAGGGCCGGCCAGAGACAAGCAGGCGGGCCTCGGCACGGTAACTCGGCTAAATGAAGGTAATGAGTGCGGAGAGGGCGTGGACGCAGCCGTGGGCCTCGGCCCGAGGGAAGCAGGAACCAGCGAGAAGGAATCTCGGCCCGTGAGCCCAGGCGCCCCACCCCGGCCTGCAGACACCCCTGGGGGGACGAAGATGGACAACGGAAGGGACGCCCGCCCCGTCGGACCAGGTACCCAATCTTTCTTCGCAGGCCTCTTCCCTGAAACAGCAGATATTCTAGAGGCGGTGACGATAAAAAAACGAATGGAAGTGTGCCCTCGGATGCAAGGTCACAGCTCTGACCCCGGAAGTGTCTCTCCTCAGCTGCCCATGATCCCTCGTGACCCGGCAGAGCTTGCACTGGACCTGGCATGCCCAGAAGGGTCACCTCATAACAGTAGAGATGGTTCCTTGCACCAGACTGGCCTCCCACCTTACCCAACGGGTCTCCCCTCTCACCCAACAGGTCCTAAGATTCACGAGGCAGGTCTCCTTCCGCACCAGGCAGATGCCAACCCTCCCCTAGCAGGCGCCGAATCACTCTCCCCTCTCCCAAGAGGCCTCTGTCCTCCCCCACCTGGTTTCTTCATTGACCCAGCAGGTCTCCCCCTTGACCCGGATGTTTGCAAGCCTCATCTGGAAGGTCTCCAGCCTCAAATGGCAGAAAACTGCCCACTCCTACCAGGTCCTCACCCAGCCGGTTTCATCATCGACCCCGCAGGCCTCCCCCTTGACCCGGTAGTCCTAGACGGTCCCCGGTCTCACATGGCAGGTCTCCCTTCTGTCTCCACAGACCTCCACCCTTACCCAGCAGGTTTCCAAGGGGCAGGTGATCCTCTCCAGAGGGACAGAAGGCCCTCAGACGGACAGATTCAGGATCTCAGAGGAAGTGAAGATGGCGATATCCCTATGAAGATGTTTGCCCATGTTTTGGATGATCATGGAGGGAAAGAAATGCTGGTGCACCCTCAACCCATGAGTGTGTCCCTGGTGGAGCAGAAGGCATCAGGAGGCCAAGCCAGTGAGAAGGGACTGAATGATCCAAGCAAGAATAGCATTCAACAAAGGACACTGGAAGAAACTTTGAAACATGAACCCGAAGGCAGCACCACAGAAGAGGGTTCATGTTCAGCATGGACTGAGATGGGAGAACTGCCACCAGGAGAGTTGCTAGATGCCAAAAGGGTGCCTTGGCACACAAAGGACTCGCAAAACACAAGAAAGAAAATCCGATATGGAGTCTTGGGTGATTGTGAACAGACCGGAAGGAGCCTGACCCAGGAGGGGTCAACGTTAAAGATGTGTGACCTGGCTGGAGAACAGTCCAAGCAGCCTGGGGAGAACCCACATTCAATTTCTGATTTTGGGGTCAACAGTGAACAGGAGCATGGATCTAAAACCATCTCCAGCGAACAGTGCAAGCCAGAGTCCAAGGAGGATGCGAAGAACAGGCCATGGGGACTTTCAGTGGGTGTCAGTGAAAGAATAGAAGGTGAGGGACAAATTCACCAAACCTTAGGGGAAAGACAAACAAGGCCCTCAGGAGAGGAAGCTGTCGTTGCCTCAGAGCTCAACCCACCCGTTGATAAGGCTCATGCCACGACCTCAAAACTTCACCAACCTTCAGACAAGGGACTGGCCACAGTCTCGGGTGAGGAATATGACACTGGCTTGGGACTTCAGCAACGCACCGGAGACAGAAGTGCCACTGCTGCAGAAAGGAGACATGCCATGGACCCAGAAAAGGGACATATCAAGGCTTCAGGATTACACCCACCTCCAGAACATGAACATGCCATTGCATCAACACTGCTCACAGAAAGCGGTCATGGCACAGCATCAAAATTCCAAATACCTCCAGAGGAGGCTTATGCCGGTCCTTCAGATCACCATTCTCCTGGACAAGAACATGCTCAGGCTTCAGAAATTCACCCATCTTCTGATAAGGAACATGCCACAACCTCAGAACGTAACCTGCCTTTACATAAGGGACATGCCATGGCTCCAGAAGAGAGAAACGCCACAGTTCCAGGGCAGGTACTCATTACAGTTTTAGGAGAGGGACATGGCACAGCATTAGGAGAAGGGCATGTCACTATCCCAGGGGAGGAGCAGGCTGCAGCTTCAGGAGAGGGACAAACTGCAGCCATTGGAGAGGTACAGTTCCAGGCCTCTCAATTTAACATGCTTCAGGGAAAGGGATATGTCACAACCCCTAAACTTCTAGTGCCTTCAGACGAGGGACTTCAGCAACTTTCAGGAGAGGGTCAAACACTGACACTAAAGAAGGGCAATGATGTGGCCATGAAACAAGGTGACACCGACTCAGAACTACAGCCTCCTACAAGAAATATCCATGGCACAGCCTCGAAAGTGCATCTAACTAGAGAAGAGAAGCATATCGTACCTTCAAATTTTAACCCACCAGCAAATGAGAAACACCTAAGGGCATCAGGAGCAGAAAAGGCTGCATCCGCAGCAAAGCTTCTTCCCATGGCCTCAGGGAAGGGCTGTGAAATAGCCTCAGATGTTCACCCTCCTTCAGAAGAGGGAAACCCTAAACCCTCAGAACATCATCGGTGGCCATTAGAGAGACATGCCATGGCCTCAGAGGAGGTATGTGCCAAAGCCTCAGAACTTCACCCACCTCCGGTTAATGATCACGCCACAGCCTCAGAACTAGCTCCACCATCAGCCAAGAAACAAGCCACAGCCTCAGAACGTCATCCACACACAGAAGAGGGCCATGGCAGGCCTGCGGGGGAGGGAAAGGCACCCGACTCAGTAATGGAACATAAGAAAGAGTCAGGTCTTCCTCTGCCTTCTGTTGAGAGGCAAGCCACAGCCTCAAGAGAAGAACATAAAGCGTCAGAGCTTTACCCATCTTTGGATGAGGGTCGCGAGGCAGCCCCGGGAGAGGGGCATGCCAAGGCCCCAGAACTCATCCTTCTTTCAGATGATAGGAAAGTTACATCCTCAGAACTTCTATTGCTTTCAAAAGTTGGGCCTGGGATGGTCTCAGAACTTCCCCTATGTCCAGATAAGGGGCTAGTCACAGCCTCACCTCTTCACCAGCTCCAAGGAAGGGGCTTGGTCACAGCCACAGAAGTGGAACATACCACGACCTCAGAACTCTCCCTGCCTTCAGGTGAGGGTCAAGAAGAGGGACCTGCCGGGGCCTCACGAGAGGGGCAAGACAACGCCTCTGAGGAGGAGCACTCCAGAGCCTTAGGGCTTCACCGTTCCCCGGATGAGGAACATACCCCAACCTCAGAACTCCAGCAGCCTTCCCCCGAGGAGCACCATCTACCCCCATGCGGTGAAGAGACAGCATCAGGAGAGAGACGCGCAGCGGTGGGAGAAAAAACCAGAGTACCGGTGGAGCCAAATACCGTACCAATGAAGAGCGATCAAGAGCAAATGGAGAAACTCTCGGTAGCCGGACAGCTCACGGTACCGAGACTGGACTTAGTACCAGGGTTGCTCACAGTACCAGGGAAGGGAGCAGAACCGGGGAAGCTCACAGTACCAGGGCAGGACACAGTACTAAGGCAGGACGCAGTGACAGGGCAGCTCACAGTACCCGGGCAGGATAGAGCACTGGAAGAGTTCACAGTGCACGGACAGGGCACAGTACCAGGGCAGTTCACAGTACTGAGACAGGACACATCACTGAGGCAGAACACAGTACCAGTGCAGGATGCAGCACCAGGGAAAGAGATGGAACTGGGGCATCTCACATTACTGGGACAGGACGTAACCCCGAGACTGGGTACTGCACCGGGCGAGAACAGGGCACTGGAAGAGGGCAAAGCACATGGACAGGTCACAGGTCTGGGCCAGGACACCACAGCAGTAGGTTACGACAGAGTACCAGTGCAAGGCACAGCACCAGAGAAGACTACAGAAGGCCAGGACCTAGAGGTAGGGCATGAAAAAGGTCTGGGTCAAGACACAGTACCACGGAAGAGCACAGTACTGGGAAAGGATAGAGAACCACGAGAGGGCGCGTTGACGAGGCTTGATACAGTACCAGAGCAGGGGAACACAGTATTGGGGCAGGGGGACACAGGCTCATGTGGTTCTCAGAACCCTGGGGCAGGCTTAATTCAGGAAGCAGGAGGCTCTCAAGAAAGTACAACGCCGGCCACTCTGGTTCCTCTGCAGATGTCAGAGTCCACGCCATCGCAGGATCTTATACCGGAAGAAGCCAGCAGGTTGACGGTTCCAGAAGTCCCTCGGGGACCAACATGCAGCCCAGACCTGTTGCTGCCGGCTCCCCGCGATGCCGCATCAGAGGGGGATTGGCTGGGCACAAGCAGCACACATACAGGCCAAGCTGGAGAGCCAACATTAGGCAGGCCACAAGAGGACCCGTTGAGGCCTGAGGTGCTTCTTCCTCAGGGCGACGGAGCACCAAGTGCTGAGACCCACCAACCAGACCTGGAAAGATGCACAGAGCCGCTCGACACTCACGAGGCCTTCGCCCCCAGAGGTAACAAGGGACCGCCCGTCTGTGGTGAAGGTGAGCAGATGAAGGGAAGTTTCCAGGACAAGTGTCTAGCCATGCAGACAGATGAGCTCTCAGCACACGCTGCGGACGATGAATCCCATCAGGGCAAGCCTGAGGTCCAGGGAGAGGCTTCCAGGGCAGGGCAGCAGGGGATGCCCTTACTGCACACCTTGCCTGCAGCACCACATGTGGGGGCCATTGGTGCTCTTCAAAGCAGCCTCTCAGATAAAGAATGTCCAGCCCCCATGGAGGCTCATGTGGAAGGGAAGCCAGGCCCTGGCATACCGGAGAGCTCTGCACCTGATGAGTCGTCTGTGGGCACCATTCCTACCAACGCCATGGTGGAATCGCCCAGCAGCCCGCCACCACACGAGGACCACCCTAGTCACCCTCTGGTTCCACCACCAGCTCTTTCTGAAGTCTTGGCCTTCACTGTTCATCATGACAACCGGCTGCCAGGAAACCTCGGAAGTGACATAACTCTCCTTGGAGACACCCATAATCCTTCTAAAGGCACAGTCTTCACTCTGCTTCAGGACAACCAGCCACCAGGAGTCCATGATCATCACAGGACTCTCCAGGGAGATCCCACTGAACCCCTCTTGTTCGTGGGTGACGCTAAGGAAGGCCTCTCAAACAGAGATGAAAGGACTGATGCTCCAGCCCAAGCAGACGAACCTAGACAATCAGCAGCTGGCTCAGATGGGACCTCGGGTGGTCTTGTGTCAAGAGATAAGTCATTTTTAGAGGGTTCTACAAAGGTTTCTTCAATGCCCACTTCTCCATCTGGGACAGTCAAGTCACAGCAAACGTGTTCTCCTGCGAGACATGTGGAGAACATTTGTGAGACTTTAATGGTTACTCCCAGCAGAGGATCCCTTTCTGACGGTGACAGCAGGCCGCGGCATGAGAGCCCAGCAGAGCCAATGAAGCCACCAGAAGTATCCACAGACGCCACTGGACGAGCTACGGATCGAGTAGAGGAACTTCCATCCCCCAATAAGAGCACATCACCAGGGTCATCCACCAGCCTGCTGCAGCCAGTCTGGGAGCTGTCTGGCCTCCTCTCTAGTACAAAGTCTGAGGCTGGCCGCAGGGGTCCCACAGAAAACATCTTTAGGGAGCGCCTCGCTGTAGACTTAACTTCATTTTCAGACCACATGGAAAGCATCTTTTTCCCAGGGAAAGAAAGTCCTGAATCTCTCAACAAAGCAGAACATGAGTCACGGAAAGCCACAGAGGGAGCTTTAAAGAAGCATTCTCAAGATGTACGATCTGATCTGGGAAATGCTAAAGATGGCTACAATGGTGATAAGGAGCTACTAGGACTTCCTAGGGACCATTCACTCTCAGAAACATTTTCATTCAGCGTGCCTGGTCTCGTTAGTGGAGACACCGTAGCCTTCTCTGAACAAGCCAGGTGGACCAGCTCACCCACTTCTGCCCCTGAGGACATCATCCTAAACAAAAATACTTTGAATCCACAGCCTCCCTCACTTGTCTGTCAATACCTCAAGAAGGAGCCACACAAGGCAGCCAGTGAAGAGCAGCTGACGACTAAAGGCGAAGGCCAGGCTGACCTCCTAGAACCACTTTCACCGCCATGCAATGCAGGTGGAGAGGAACAAAGAAGTGTGGAGAAACCCCGTGAGATTGAAAACAACTTGTGCACCCCAGCCGCAGCCCTTCAAATGGGTGAGATAGTTACAGAAAAGAAAGAGGGTGATAAAATGTCAGGTCCCAATTCTGGTGCAATTGCAGAATCAGTGCCAGTGGTGAAACCAGGACATGGAGAAGAGATAGAGGCCTGGAGTTCTGATCTGAACCAGGTGCTTTTCCCGGACGGATCCTCAGAAGATGCTTCCTCTGTTGCAGGCCCCAAGCCAGAGCATCCGTCCTCAGCACCCTCCATTGCACAGGATGAAGGTTTGCCTCATGGGAGCCATTCTGAGCAGCGCATAGGGCGAGATGGGGCTGGTGGTCCCAGCTGCCGTCTCCATGAATTTGCTCGACATTTGACTCCTGATACAAGCATGAATAAGGATGTGGAAGGAGCACCCTCTGAGGGACATTCTCAATGCAGCAGGGACTCTAGCATTACTCATGTCAATGGAATAAATCCATCTTTGGATGTTTCTGCAGTTGCAGACAGTGGAGGCCTCTGTGATGTAATTTTATTTGAAAAAGATCAGATGGTGTTGACTAAAAGCAAGCCTCCAGCAGAGCCACAGATCGATGCTCAGCTGGGCGAAGGAGACTCCAGGGCTGAAATTCATGTTGAGCCTAGAAATGGAGATGAGAAAGCTTTAAAGCAGGACTACAACTTAGTCACGGTGAGGGACGACATGGCAGGAACTGGCCATGGAAAGGTTTATCCCACAGATGCTCTGATGGATGAGACGGCAGAGACCAGTCTAGAGGGAGCCCTGAGCTACAGCAAGGCAGGGCCAGATCCAAAGGATGTCAGCGTCCTGGGCATTATCAGTGGTGGAGGCGCAGGGGGCAGTCCCACGGGAAACAGCATCATGGCAGGTGCCCTGGTTGACGGAGGAGCTGAGACTTGCTTGAAAGGAGACTGCAAACCGAGCACCCTGACGAAGGACTTGGCAGGGACCCTCTTATGCACCCTAATGGGAGACCATTCAGGAGCCACTTCAGATACAGACCCTGTCCTAGACACCGTCAGTGATACCAAGGCATGGACTCGTGCAGAGGGTGACTCAATCCCAGGTCTTCAGAGGGATGAGACAAAGGACCGCACTGAAGCTGTTTTTGGGGCTTTCATCATGGCTGACAGTGGCCCGCCGTGTGGAAGTCTGAATGGGAATGCTGTAAAGACGGACGATCTTTGCTCTGGAGTACTAGCCATGCACGGGAGCGGTGATGATGGAGGAAGTTTCAAAATGGAGTCTCTCGACACGCCCAGCCTGGTTACACACGCCGTAAACATGAAAAGGTACTGTATTTCAAATAATTATATATGCATCTGTCATGTTGTACCTCTCTGTTAGTTAAGCTCTGTACACAAAGGTTCTTATTGATTGGATAATTTGGGTTTTTATGAAGAAAAGCATAAAAAGTGGGCCTTTATCCATAGGGATATCTTGTGGGGACCATAATTAAACAATGATGTTCAAAGGCCGCCGGAGATGGAACAGGTTTCTCAGTTTCTTCTTGGTACCACCATCATATGCACTGTAAAGTAGTATGAGAATTCAACCAGAAATGAGTGTCTTTAGTCATCGTGTTCCAGATATACCACTGGATTCTTTTAGCGTCTCTGAATTGGCATACTAACCGTAAAATGGGTTGAAAGGGTTAGAAATAATGCCATAGGAATGCCTTACTGACAAAGGACAATCTTCTGCAGTATTTTGGGATCTTAATATGGATTTCTGATCAACTGATAAGACATCTGTTGTTATGAAATAAGATTGCTGCCCGATTCTCTGTGTAATCATTCAGATTTGCCACAAAGTCTACCATTTGCTACATAATTTGCAGATTCAAACGAAAAAATATATTTGCAGCCCAAACTTCAAACATGACTGTAACAGCTGCACATGTTGTACAATACAGCTTCTGACACGTTTCATATGTGCAGAGACACCTCTCCTCTGTTGATTGCTGCATTCAGGAATTAAAGGGATGAAAGTTATAACCGAACTGCATTGATATTTCCACTTTATAGACTGTTAAGGTTTGGCTACAGTTAGAAACAAAACCCATACATATGTACATTTAATTTAAACAAGGTGGACAGAATGTTTCTGACATTAAAATATATTGATGCGCTATTCATAGCCTGTGAAAAACAAACAATTGTTCCACTCAGCACAAAGCAAGCCCACCTGTACACACTTCTTGTGATTTAAGGTGTGCCCGCTTTGATTCTACGCATCAACACTGTGCCTTCAAATTTAGGTTTCAGTCTCTGGTCGTGGTCTACAGCCACTGGAAACCTCTCTTCCCAGCGAGACACAACCTTGCAGAACAGCACTGCGCATTCCGGATTTGATTTGTACTTCTCCCACTATCAAGCCCTGTTAAGTTTCTAGACACCAGACAGAGATGTGAATGGACGATTTTTAAAACTGAAAACCCCCTTGAACTGACTGCTGCACTTCGAACACCATGATGTATACATGAATAGCTGCTATATGAGGAGAATCTTCTGAACGTGAAGTGAAGTCTCGCTCAAAAAACGATTTCTTTTTAGAAGCATTTAGGATAGCTTTTGTTTCTCTTCATATTAAAAATGCGAAACTAGCTGCATACTATGCCACACAAATGGCTTTTTATGCCACATAATTTATATTTTGCTCCATAGTTTAGTGCTGCTTTCGATTGAGCTTGAATGTAGGAAACTGAAATTAATATTTCCTCAGTTTTTGTCAACTGAGCTGTCTCTCTCCTCTGTGAAGGTGGTGGCGTGCTAGAATCCAGTTTCCATATGGTACACGGCGCCTATGGCGCACATTGGCATGATGCCAGTTTCCAGGAGCCCGGAGTAGTCTGGCACACATCCGGTATCACACGAGGTGGCACGCGCCTCCGGGCATCGGTGCGACTGCCACACCCGCGGGCGCAGCTCCTTCGACTTGCCATGGCGCTCATCGGTGAAAAGCGCTCCAACTTCAGCAGGGCCCTAGAAGAGGGCAACATACATTTAAGGCAATTTTTCAATTCTAGGTTTACCCAGTTTGGGGTCCTGTGGAGGGAACCATAGCGGGCGGAGGGAGGGCTCTTCTTCCGGTGTGGCGGTCGGCGTCCCATCCGCTGCCGAGGCACTCATGTTCGGGGCTCTCCCGCACTGCGCACCTATGGATGCCTCCCAGTGGGGTAACATCCGGCTGGGCAGGGCGGGGGAAGCACCACTTCCGCGTGACTAGTCATGCCCCAGGCGTCTAGACTCGGTGCCACCGCTTTCCTTGTAATCGGATCCACTCCATCCACTTGAAACAATGCGTCCTATTTGGAGACCTCGGATGCTGCAGTGCGACCACCCACTAGGAAAGCTGCCCAAGTGTTACCACAGCCAGCCGACCAATGCACACACCTGCTCCTTCCGTCCCCCCACATATAGGATAGCACGGGCACACTTATACACTTACCATTGACATTTATACGGCTACCCTAACTATTTACACAACTCATTTCAAGCACCGGCGAATCCATCAACATATAATTAAATTCATACACCTACCCCCAAACATTTACACACCATCCATTTAAGCACCAGGCCACACTCCCAAGCAAGTGTATAGCCTACGCAGGTTACACACCGCTCTCACACATTTACAGACGGTGTTCGACCATATACACTACACCTAGAATGTATACATCCGTACCAACTACTTTACACGCCCATTGTTAGCATTTACTACCCATCTGCATCCAAACCTGGTTAAAAAGCCACTACTCCCTTGTAATAAAAGTCCTATATTTTCCTGTTATAATTATGGACTGACAACTCCAAGCATGCTTAGTTCAGTTTACCTAAACATTAAAAACAACAACCAAAACGGGCCTTGACGGAAAGTTACCCTCGTGGCATTGAGAGCCACTGGGCCGTTGTATCATATATTGATATTATAACACCCTTCAAAAGGTCGAATCCTCCCTCGTCGACAAATTGCATCTATGCCAGCCGTTTGCACCCAGAATAGTGGGCAGATCGCTACTTTTAGCTTGGATGACAATTGGTTTAATTGAAGCTAATTAACTACAATTCCCACAAAGCATTACATTGTTAAAGAGAAGTCCCAGACTGTCCCAGCATCCCGTTGACACAGAGCGATCTGCAACCAGAATGCCAAGCACCGAGCTCGCACTCAACTGAGAAGGTCAATTACACACTCACATGTTATTTGCAACCCAGCTGCTGCGCTGCAACAGGCCTCAGACACAGCCCCGTGTGCACTTGTTGAGCACAGCACGCCCAGCGTGTCTGCCTTCTGCACAGGGCGTGCTGCAGACTGTGGCACTCAGGGCTTTGAAGTACACTGGTTTAAAGGCCCCTCCAGCACCTACCGCCGGGCCCCACCCTCGGCAGGCCCCGGCAGGCAGGGCCCCCGCCTGGGAGCGCAGACATGCCAGAGAGCATTCCTGGGAGCCAGCCCGCCCGGGCCAGCAGCCGCCACTCCGGAGGAGCCTGGGAGGAGCCTCCCCGGGACGGGCATCTGTGCGAGGAGCCCGGGCCCCGCAGACCTCAGTCACTCCGGAGAGCCCGGCCCAGGCCCTGCCCGATCCCTGCCCCCTGGTCCTGCCCCGCCGCCGCCTCCAGGACGCGCCCGCGGCTCCGCGCCGCCCGGGGTAGGTGGAAACAACTTCAAGAACCGGGTCTGAGACGTCTGGGGCTGGGAGGAGACCGGAGAGGAGGAGGAAGAGAGGGCAGAGCTGTGATGGAGGGTGGGAGGAGGAGGAGGGGAGCAGCGCGGGAGAGGGGGCAGTGCGGCGCCGGGGAAGGGAGTAAGAACCCTGTCAGTCCTCGCAGCCCTCCCCGGGACAGACAGCCGCTCCGGCCGGAGACTGAGACAGGAAACCCCGCTGACTTCAGACTGATCGAAACACACTCCAGAGTGAGTGAGTATCCGTGTTTGTGTCTGGGGCTCTGCTGTGTGCAGGGGTCTGGCTGCGCGATGATGTCAGCGTGGGATGGATTGGTCATGTGTGTGGCTTAGCTGCTAAGCTTCCACCACATACCACGCGTGACTGCTTCAGACAGCCGAGGCTTTTTAAACTAACAGCATCTTGCATTCTGGGGATTGTAGTTTAACTTCTGTCAAAATACGCCCGAGCCTCAATTCCGACCCGCCAAGTGTTGTTGGATGGACAGCTGCAGGTGTCACGCAGGAGACTGACCATGTAACTTCTGTTGTTTGGCCCTGTAAGACGGTGCGAGTGTGTGCTCGACAGTACGAGACAGCGAACGCGTGTGAACCTGTGTTTTAAGAGTGATAGTATGTCAGTGCGAGTGTGTGTGTTAGGTTTTAACACTGCGAGCACAAGACAGCGTGTGTGTCAGAAACATGAGTGCATAGGGCTGTTAAAGTGGCTGTGACAGTGAATGTCACTGCCTGACAGTGTCTGTGGCAGCGTGCCGCAGACGAGATCATCTTATCTTTTGACAACGTTAGACGCAGTGCTTAATTTGTGCCGGTGTTTGCAACCGGTGGGCATCGACACTGAGTTTTGAGGGCCCAAACTTAGTTATCATCATCAAAGTTTGACCCCAAAGCGACAGGAAGAAAAGGGAGAAAACATGAGGAAATCAAGGGAAGGCAAACATCGACAAAGGGAGGAAGTAGGGATGGAATAAGAATGCAATAGTGAGACAAAGTGTAGGGTAGAAATCAAAACTAGGCAACTTCTGCACTTGTATATTTATTTTGACAAATTAGGGTTTTGTGAGATTGTAATTGCATTTAAATAGGATTTACTACCCCTGATGTGGAGTTGAAGCACTTTACACAGTACTGTTCCCGAACTCAAGGTTATTGATCAGTTTCGTAATATTGGTTATTGTTAGTTATTGATTGGGATTAGTCTTCTCCGCTCAGCAAACCATTCCATGCATTCATTCTAGTTTCTTGGTGATTATATCAATAAAAGTTAGGGTTGATCATTAGTTGGGGGTGGGAGTATGTGCGCTCATGCAGATGGTTGGTGGGATTGACAGATTGGATTGAGGAAACCTTAGAATACAGGGATATGACTGTCAACAAAGGAGAGGCTGTAGTCTTTGTAACGTGCATGTGACTTTGAGAAGGATGTGCTCAGAGAGAGGGTGGGGGCGTACACAGGATGGAAGAGACGGGGAGGGCCAGTTCAAAGAAAAAGGAGAGGAGACAAAATGAAGTAAAGGTCAGTTTCCGTGCCGGATTTAGAAATTATGTGAACACCCTTGGTGGTTTGCGTGGGTACTGGGGAGTGCCTATGGTGAAACCTTCAGAACTGTGAGGCGCTTTCATAGGGTCACAAATTACTTCACTTTATCTGGACAAATAGGCCTCATTAAGAGTGGGACATTAATGGGAAATATGTGACTTCATGTCCCCTCCTCCAATGACCCCCTGAATCCGGTCTATCTCGCTTTTGCAGGTTTTCACCTCTGCTTTCTCTGTAGAGTGTATCTATCACTGTTACTGCACATTGTGGTTTTGGACACCTGTTGCCTTTTGAAGCCAGTTCTGAGTTTTCCCTAAACAGTGGAGAATAATGCGTGGTAACGGCCTTTGTGACTGGGATTACTACACCGTTTGCCCCATGTGCACTGTGTTTTCTTAATAGATTTCTCCAGGTACTACCGGGAGTGTTTTGTGCAGTTAAAATCCCTGGGATTTAGTCCAATGTATCTTAAAACCGAGCACAAACTCTGTATGCATTCAACTTTAAACCTATTACAGGGTTGCGAATGAGGCTGTAGTGCATGCGACGATGTGTGAGGCGACTTGTAACATTCATTTCAAGTGATGAGATGTGCTTGGTTGTGTGTATGACATGAATGTTTGTGGTGTGTTAAAGTGCTTTGGTGCGGTGTGCCAGTGAGCGTTTGTGTCAGTGCATTGTCTCTTGGTTACTGGGCCCACGTCTTAACAATCTGTTGACTGTCTTACTCAACCACACTTGGGGAAACATGGCTGGCTGTTTCATCCCCTGTCTTTTGGTCTACTTATGCTTGTAGCAACTGTACCTCAGTTCACACCTTTCTCAAGGAGGAGAAGGTTCAGCTGTATATTCATTTAGTTTTTTTTTTTTACAAATATGTACTATAACATAACGTGTATTTTGTAAAGCCACGTTCATCCGTAGGCAACTTGGTGCTGAATTATTTTTAATTATTATTAACTAGCATTTATAAAGCACATGGCTACCCTGAGGCATCCCAGCGCTAGTGGCAGTTCAGGCTGAAAAGAGAAAGCTAGCAATCACTGTTCTGGAATAGCCATGTTCTAAGACCCTTCCTGAAGGAGAGGTGGGAAGTTTCAAGCCGGAGATTGAGAGGGAGGGAGGGAGGGAGTTCCATAGTCAATGTTACTCATTTTATCTACCTCAGGTGGATGAAAGGCTGAGTAGACCCGCCAGGATTAGAACCTATGACCATGAGGTCAAACACAGGCCCCTGCAGTGGGTGCATTAGTCCACTGAGCCATCAGACCCGACAATCCAAGACCAGCGTTGTGAAATCTGACATAAAAGAACCCGGCCAGCCAGTGAACGATACAAACTTGAATACATTTATTTCCGAGCAGATAGAAATTAGACTCAATGTAATTAGGAAGGCAAAACAGTATGTATTCAAGAAGTATCATTGCTATGTGCTTCTAGTGCATACTAAGCAAACAACCTGCCTAGCTCGCACTTTACAAGTTTCCTGACTTTTATCGGTTAAAGAACAGAAATAGAAAACTTCTCCAAAAATGTTATTCCTGCTAGAAGGCCATTTAGTCCATTGCTGCTGTATAAGTCCATGGAAATCCAACCGCCTGCGAGAGGTGGTTTCTAGGTAGAAAGAGAAGTCGGACTGCTTCTTTGTCATCTTTCGGGAGCCATGATGGTTAGTAGCAGCTGCTAGCCAGTGCTTTAGCTGTGAATTAAGGATGTGAACACATTGCTGCCT
Source organism: Lissotriton helveticus (assembly GCF_964261635.1). Lineage (NCBI taxonomy): Eukaryota > Metazoa > Chordata > Amphibia > Caudata > Salamandridae > Lissotriton > Lissotriton helveticus. The sequence goes on from NC_136065.1 coordinate 1,224,245,638, forward strand.
TGAACTTGACTCTAAGGGCCTCAGTAGGTGTTACTTGGTAAAAGGAGCCTGTAATAGTGCAGTGGCAATTACTGATCCTACCAGATCTGCTTATTACAGTGTGCAGTATTACCATACATTACTGCAGTTTCCCTCATTCCAGGCACTTTCCTCCCAGGTTAGGGAAAATATCGCCTGTCTGGGTTTTCCATTGAATTAGCTTTCCTAACTCAGAAAAAACTCTAATTTATGGCCGAATCGGGTTTTATGAGTACCTTGTAAAGAGGGGCTGGCCGACTTTGCCCCTTTCACCACTCGGGTGTCTAGGAGACGAGAACCATCCAAACTTGGAATGGACTCCTCTTCCAGAGAGGACAATGTTGAATAGCCGATTGAAACCGGGCGGCAGTCGAATTCTCAGGAGCGACAGCCGAGGTTGGTCAAATAGCGAAATGCCTCCATCTTCTCTGCGTACATCTGCTGGCCACAAGGCCATCACTCGACTCCGTAGACTGACCATAGAACAAAAGTAGAGAAATTGTGTTATTCTAAGGACAGAAGCCACAAACCATTTTAACCCTACTTTCTCATCTGAACTAGGGTTACAAACACGCTGACAGGTTTAGAGGTTAAGGGGATTATGACCTATTTACCACTGGAACACCATTCTGTTGGACCAGACCAACACTACAATACCATTTACCGGATAAGCGCTTTGTTGCTATTGGTATGGTGATGAAGCACTATATAAAATCCCATAACAGCTGCTATGTCTTGCCTGCTGCTTGAGGAATGAAGAAGGAAAGTAAGATGTCTGCCAGGCACCTGTCACGTTAACAATTCAAAGACCACACAACCATGCTGTTTTCCACTGGTTTATTATGAGTGACAGTGTCAATGTATGTGACATTGTCCATGTGTAAAACTGCTAATCTCTGTCATGATGCAAATATGTGCAATGGTGACAGTGAGCATGGATGAGATTTATTGTGCATTTGTAGAGCAGGGGTTGTGCTCCTGACAGTAGAAGTGTGTGTCCGTGTCAGTCTATTCGACAATTATGTGTGGATGTGTGTGCAGTATTGTGAACATATCTGACCCATGGACAATTCACTTGTAATGAAACCGAAAAGTTTTGTCTTCTTGATTTATGGATCTGGTATTTTTTGAACTGGACTGTTGCTCTCTACCGCCTGCTTGCTGCTGCTGAGAGCCTCTGGAAAGATAATGTTTTGCCTTCATAGATTATGAATCCCCCTCTTGAGCACCATGATAGTTGGAATGGGCTTTAGTTATCTTACCCGTTATCTCTTAAGCACAGGGGCATAGGTTGGGGGTTGGGGGGTGTTCTACCCCCGAATCTATTTTCTGATGAAAAGTTGTGTACATGTGCTTTCAGTCGGGTATGGTGAGCTGATTGTCAGATTTCACCTGGAATTTTTGCATACACACACTGACAAATGGTTGTATGACATTACAACGCATTCTAATACATCGCATGCCATTACATCGCGGTTTTTACAACGCAAGTCGTTACAATGAATTGCGTTGGACGGCGCTGGATTCAGGAGTAGTATAATTTACTATTCCAACTCCAGTCTACATACAGTAGGGAAGGTGTTGGATAGTAAATTATACTATTCCTTGTCCTAGAGCGCCATCCAGCGCAAGTTGTTGTAACGACTTGCGTTCTAAAATCCGCGATGTAATGGCATTGCGATGTAACGACCGCATTGTAAACGACGTTTCCCCAGACAAATACGCACACACACACACACACACACACACATACTCTCATCACTTTTGAAAGTACTAAAATATATTGATTATTTTACAAAATATTGTTTTCTCTCATTCAGTACCCCCACCAATCCGCTTTCGTCCCCCTTTCCACTGCCCCTTCAGCCCTTTTAGTGTGCCATGCTTCTCGTATAATTTTTAAAACTATATAACTGCGTGATTTTTGGGAAATCTGAAGCTCCCCCACCCCTCACCCCCCCAATCTTACTGACCAAGCTACGCCCCTGCATGAGCGATTCCTTTGTTTTCCCCCAGCCCTTCTCGATTTTCATTCTCATTCTGCCTCCGCCATGAGCGGCCGAATACATGGCGCTGGGGCTCAAGATCAGAGTTCCCCTGTCTACTCTAGAGATTCCCTGCAGATGCAATGAACACTTCACCTCTTCTGCTCTTGCAGATTTGCATTGGCTCCCTGTCAAGAAGCACACCGTTTTTAAGACTGTGCTTTGTACACAAAGAACCATCAACAACTCGGGCTCAGCTTATTTGAGGTCTAAATATGAGTCATATGTTCAAATGTATTCCTTGCACTCCTTCTCAGGCAAGCTAGTTGAGACCACTGTATCAACATGATGTGCATTGAGGGTTGCTCGCTCTCTTACTGTCAACCAGACTAGGATGGTGTAGGAAGGTAGAACCCTGACTATGGTTGCCCCCAACTTTTTGCCTGGTGTTTTGCTGGTTTTCTGACTTAGTTGACCTGGGGCCCTGCTATTCAGGACCCCAGGCCTACTGCTCTCTCTGTAAAATGGATTCCATGTACCTTAGGTACATATCTAAATTGGATACTGAGTCACCTTATCAGTCCCTGTACAGTGTACCTTAGGTACCCAGGGCATAGGTGTACCCAGGGCCTACCAGGGGCTGCAGCATGTATTATGCCACCCCTGGCTGGCCATCCAAATCTGACACAACTGGCTGCTTGACAGCTGGGGCAAGGTGGTGTAATCACCCTTTGCTTTAGATATAGTATACCTATATCTAACCCTAAAAATGGACACACAGATCTCCTATCAGTCACTCCTATAGCAGGCCTTAACAATCCTGAAGGCAGAGTGCTTGGAATCGTGTGAGATGGTGCTCTAGCATGAGCTGAGCCTGTCTGCGGCTTTCGGGATCCATCCCTTAGCCGTTTCCATGATATCGCATACCATATACTCTTAAGTGCATTATAATCCTCGCGGTTATGTGCCAACTCTGGTATCGCTTTATCAAAACATGTCGAGTAAGGTGTCATACGAATTGGAATACTAACCCCTCGCCAATTCTGGCGACGGGGTTAGCATTCCACCCTTCTAGAGGGACACGACATGCATGTAACCTATAACCCGGTTAAAAGTCAGACAGAGCCTTAGCATCCACAAAATGGATGCTGCCACCGAGACACAAGTCTGCCCTCCTGCTGCTGGGAGTCCTCCCAGAGCAGGAGATAAGGACAAAGGGTTTCCTGCCAGGGGCGGTGCCAGCACCGTCCCAGACAGGGTTTTGTGTATTGTAGGTAGGCAGGGCTTTAGAGGAAGGTGACTGCACGTGGCACCCCGGTGCTCACTGTGCATAGGCTGGCTGGAACCAGTTCCAGGGTCACTCCAGACCCTGTGCTGGGGAAAAGCCCGCCAAGGAAGTGGGTGTAACCACCCCCCTCCCAGTCCCACCCATAGGGCAGGACTTAGTCGCGTGCCAGCCCCTTTTTACAGGATAAAGGTAGAGACTGGCCCCCTTCCAAATCAGATCATCTTTGAATCCTGAAACTACTTTCCACGAAAGGAACTCAAGACTTCTTCCTAAGATTTCTCCCTTGTGACTAAGGAGTAGTCACCCTGCATCCGCAGGCACCATCTAAGAACACTGCGGTCTGCTGCAAGTCCTTCCTCCGGAATCCGACTGCCCAGCTCGACGAGAACCGGCTTCCCTGGCACCTCTGACCTCTACCTGCATCATCAGTCACGCTGAGATTCGTGGGTGTGACGAGACCTCGAGGGACCGGCCATCTTCAAGACTGCACGACTTCTTTCCAGCAAGCCCGCCGAGTGAATTCCTGGTGAGTGCTTTGGGGTCCGAGAAGCCCCCCACCCTGAGCAGCTCCAGCACCGAAGAGCAGCCCCCCAGCATCTCCACGATCTGCGTGGGGCCCTTCTGCTTTTTACTGCTCACCGCGTTGTTTGGCTACTAGCCCGCTGGCTTGTGGCCTTCCTGACGACGCCCGACGACATTTCTGCTGCTAGCCTGGTTGCTCCAGACTGGCCCTTGCTTACCTCCATCGGAGAAGTACCCTGGACCCTCCTGGTCCACTCAAGACGCCATTTTAGGTCCACCGCGTGGGCCTTGCATTTGCCAAGACTTGTTGCCCAATCCTGGGTCCAGCGACGTCGACAGCAAGAACCTTCGTGGGACAGCTCGCACCTCCATCCTGGTCGCCGACAACGCCTCCTGGTCCGAGAGACTGCAGAGCCCAGCAGCGCCCACTCACCTGACTGCGGTGACTTCGCCCGGTGCCATCCTGGTGCCCACTTAATCACTGGCTAGTGATTCAAGAACTTGGTCCCCTCTGCTTTCAGGTTTTCTTCTTCCTTGATCCAGGCTTGGATCCATCGAACTTTTCTTCACTGGTCGCCTGCCAGCAACTTCTTCCTTCCAGGCTCCTGGTCCGGCAACGAGATCCCCGACGTCTTTTCAGACCTATGCAGCTGCAGCCCCTGGGCTAGGTAACTTCGGCACTTCGGTGTCCCAGCATAGCCTCACTATCCTAGGGTCAGGATCCACTGTCGTATTCTTCCTACCAGGTCGGGTTCGCCCGTGAACACTAACTTTGCCTTTACTAGCCTCCATAGACTTTGTCCCGCATCCCGCGTGAGAGTGCACACTCTGCACCCGAGTCCCCTGGGTCTCCTAGTAGTAATCTAACGATTCCCTAGTCCAGTCCTAGCGATTCCAAAGCCTATTAGAACTGTTACTTACCTGCTAGTAATTCGCATTCCACTTTTAAAGTATATGGTTTTTCGTGCCCCTCGGGCATTTGTGTATAACGTGCTAACTTAAGTATTTTCGTAAGAGTTTTGTTGTGTGCCTAGCACCCTGTCCTCATAAAGAGCACAGGGTTGTTGTGATTCTAATAAATACACTGTTTATTTTCATAACACTTGTGTGGTGTCCTTTCACTGGGTGTTCAAGGGGTAATGTGATGGTAAAACAGCTGGCTTAACACGCCCTCTAGAGTCTTAGCCTTAGACTGCTCGTATCCATGCTACTAGGATAGCTGGTCTATAAGGTTGACTTACAACCAATCATCAATAAGGGTTGTTTGGACTGATATATAGTGATCACTAGAATAGTGAGCACTGCACATCAGGCCAACTTCTCACATTGGTGAGCAGCGGTTGGGATTTGAGCTTGCTGTTGTTTTACCACACATGCCCTAAGAATATCTTGTGAAAGATCACATAAGTACTAAAGGTACATATAACTTAGCTTAGAATACTCAGAGTTCTACTGAACCAGCTGTTGTAGCTCCTAGGGCCTAGCACACCCTAAACTACAACTCTAGCAAGGGATCAGTAGGCAAACATATAGTGTAGGTAAGTGCACCACTTACACCTCACTAGAAAAGCATGTCGACTGAGGGGGACGCTACTGAGACTCCCCAGGTCAGTGTTGACCCTCCACAGGTCACTTCAAGATATGCAGCTCTCAGTTTTCAGGAGATGAGACAAATCTGTGTCTCCAGGAAACTGAAGCAGGGGTCTAACCCCACCACTCCCTTTCTGATAGGTCTCTTAGAGACATATGATGCCAGAAAGCTTTCTCAGTTACATGAGAACATGCCAGCCTTAGAGGGAACCTCTGGGGATCCAGATCTCCCCAACACTGATTCAGCAGTTGAGGAGGAGGATCAAGAGGAACTCTCTGGGGATGAGGTAGACAAAGGTCTTGAGGTAGTCAGAAGGCTAACCAGGGCCAACTTAGACTTACTTGGGCTAGGATCTGGGGGACCCCCAGTACTAACCCGAAGTGGGCCTAACCTTGGAGTTAGGAGAGATAGATCTCTTTCTAGGGACTCCATTAGATCTCTGCACTCTAATGCCTCTTCTCAGGGGAGAAGGAACTCTCCCCAGAGGAGATTGACTTCCCCTCAGAGAAGAGAGCATGAAGCAAGGATGAGACAAGCTAGACTGAGGATTGAAAGGGAAGAACTTGCCCTGGCCAAAGAAAAGCTTGCATTTGCTAGAGAGCAGAAAATGAGTGGGTTAGCTCCCACTGGTGGCAGCAATCTCCCAAGAGATAGAGAGAAGGGTTTAGATACTAAACACCTGACTAAAATAGTGCCCCCCTTTAAGCAAGGGGATGACATCCAGAAATGGATGGCTGCTCTGGAGAGGGCCTGCACTGTGCAGGGCATTCCCCAGAATCAGTGGGCAGCTATACTGTGGCTCTCCTTTGATGGCAAAGGTAGAGATAAGCTCCTCACTACTAGAGTTGAGGATGCTAACAATTACCAGGTCCTGAAAAATGCACTGGTTGATGGGTTTGGTTTAACCACTGAGCAGTACAGGTTGCTGTTCAGAGACACCCAGAAAACTCAGTCTCAGGACTGGTCTGACTTTGTTGATTGTGCCACTAAGGCTTTGGAAGGCTGGCTACTGGGTAGTAAGGTTACTGATTTCAAGGGATTGTATAATCTAATTATGAGAGAGCAAGTCTTAAATAATTGTCAGAACCAGTTATTACACCAGCACCTGGTAGACTCTGATCTGACCTCTCCACAAGAATTGGGTAAGAGGGCAGACAAGTGGGTCAGAACCAGGATTAGGCCCAAGAACCAAGGTGGTGACCAGAAAAAGGAATCAACCAAGCCTCAAGAGAAGGGTGGGAATAAATCTCCAGATCAAACCACATCAGGGCCCCAAAAATCCTCTGAGGGGGGTGGGTCCCAGAATCCTTCCAACAACCAGAAGAAACCTTATTGTTATCCCTGTAAACAGGTGGGTCATTTAAAAACTGACAGCAGTTGCCCAAAGAATAACAATAAGGAAAACATACCCCCAAGTAACATTCCCAAACCTCCTGTTACTACTAGTAGTAATCCCCCAGGTGGTGGGAGTGCCCCCAAGAATTTGGGTGCATTTACTTTGGGAGTTCCTGGGGACTCTGGCCTAACCAGGTCCCCAAACTTAGATACTCTTGTCTGTGAGACTGGCATGGGGTTTGCCAACTTCACAACTTGTCCCAACACTTTGAGCAAGTACAGACAGGAGCCCCTCATCAATGGTATAAAAGTTGAGGCCTATAGAGACACAGGGGCTAGCATCACTATGGTGACTGAGAGTCTAGTCCCCTCAAGGCAACTTTTACCTGGTGCCACATACCGTGTGACCAATATTGATGGAGTACAGAGAGATCATCCCATGGCAGTGGTCAATCTCAGCTGGGGAGGTGTCACTGGCCACAAGAGAGTGGCAGTGTCACCAAACTTGCCTGTAGATTGCCTACTGGGGAATGATTTAGAGCTCTCAGCCTGGGCTGAAGTAGAGCAAGAAACCCATTCTAAAATGGTAAATACCCATGGTAAGGTTAGTGGGGCAGTGGTAGCCACAGCCCCAGTCCAAGATGTCCTCCCTGAACAGGTCAGGAGGGTTGTGCCAGTCACTACCCAATCTCAGACAACTTCCTTCCCAGAACAGGTTGTCAAGGCTGTCATGGTAACAGCCCACACCCAAACTGAGCCCCCTCCTGAAAAGGTTGGGAGAGTTGTGATGGCCACAGCTCAAACTCAGACAGATGACAGTGTTGTGAAGCCTGAAACTATGGATCACTCCACTCAGACAGAGAGTATTGAGGAGGAAGAGAAATCTCCCTCCCACCAGACTTTAGGAAAGGATCAGCCTCCTCAGGGAACTGATCTGACCCCTTGTGAAGAAACTGCCACAGAGGTAGTCAGGCCTAGCCTGGCAGAACCCCTGATGTCAGTGGACCCTTCCAAGGTGGGACCCAGTCTGGAGCAGGTAACCTGCCCCTCTCTACCCTGCCTCAGTCAGCCCAGGGCTGTAGAGGTCAGGGAGGCCAGTGTTGGACCCCAAAGGGCCCCCTGTCCAAAAGAATTCCCCAATCAGCAGATTAAGGGCACTGAAGCTAGTAGACCTAGCCAAGTGAAAATAAGACACACTCCTGAGGGATCCCCCTTAAAATTAGTTAGGGACCTCCCACAGATGGACACTGTTGGGCACAGCCAAACTTGGGACCTGAGGGCCCCAGACCTGACCTGTCCCTCCAGTAAGCCAAACAGAGGGACCCAACCTCCAGCTGTAGGTAGCCAGAGGTTGACCCTGAGAGCCCAAAACAACTCAGTCTTGGAAAGAAAGGTCTCTATGGTGGATGATGATTGGAGGAAGCTGAGCCCAAAGTTAGTGGAGCCTCACTTCAGTACTCCATTTCAGCACCACAGGTAGAGATTCCCTATGGTGGAGACCCTCAGACACCCTTAGGGTGAGGGATTGCTTAGTGGACCATGACATAGGGGGTAACCATGCCAGTGCTGGTACTTCCTTGAATGGCCACTTAGGCAATATAGGCTTACCTGGACAAGGATAGCCTTATCTCCTTTCGTTTGGGGGGGGTTATGTAGGAAGGTAGAACCCTGACTATGGTTGCCCCCAACTTTTTGCCTGGTGTTTTGCTGGTTTTCTGACTTAGTTGACCTGGGACCCTGCTATTCAGGGCCCCAGGCCTACTGCTCTCTCTGTAAAATGGATTCCATGTACCTTAGGTACATATCTAAATTGGATACTGAGTCACCTTATCAGTCCCTGTACAGTGTACCTTAGGTACCCAGGGCATAGGTGTACCCAGGGCCTACCAGGGGCTGCAGCATGTATTATGCCACCCCTGGCTGGCCATCCAAATCTGACACAACTGGCTGCTTGACAGCTGGGGCAAGGTGGTGTAATCACCCTTTGCTTTAGATATAGTATACCTATATCTAACCCTAAAAATGGACACACAGATCTCCTATCAGTCACTCCTATGGCAGGCCTTAACAATCCTGAAGGCAGAGTGCTTGGAATCGTGTGAGATGGTGCTCTGGCATGAGCTGAGCCTGTCTGCGGCTTTCGGGATCTATCCCTTAGCCGTTTCCATGATATCGCATACCATATACTCTTAAGTGCATTATAATCCTCGCGGTTATGTGCCAACTCTGGTATCGCTTTATCAAAACATGTCGAGTAAGGTGTCATACGAATTGGAATACTAACCCCTCGCCAATTCTGGCGACGGGGTTAGCATTCCACCCTTCTAGAGGGACACGACATGCATGTAACCTATAACCCGGTTAAAAGTCAGACAGAGCCTTAGCATCCACAAAATGGATGCTGCCACCGAGACACAAGTCTGCCCTCCTGCTGCTGGGAGTCCTCCCAGAGCAGGAGATAAGGACAAAGGGTTTCCTGCCAGGGGCGGTGCCAGCACCGTCCCAGACAGGGTTTTGTGTATTGTAGGTAGGCAGGGCTTTAGAGGAAGGTGACTGCACGTGGCACCCCGGTGCTCACTGTGCATAGGCTGGCTGGAACCAGTTCCAGGGTCACTCCAGACCCTGTGCTGGGGAAAAGCCCGCCAAGGAAGTGGGTGTAACCACCCCCCTCCCAGTCCCACCCATAGGGCAGGACTTAGTCGCGTGCCAGCCCCTTTTTACAGGATAAAGGTAGAGACTGGCCCCCTTCCAAATCAGATCATCTTTGAATCCTGAAACTACTTTCCACGAAAGGAACTCAAGACTTCTTCCTAAGATTTCTCCCTTGTGACTAAGGAGTAGTCACCCTGCATCCGCAGGCACCATCTAAGAACACTGCGGTCTGCTGCAAGTCCTTCCTCCGGAATCCGACTGCCCAGCTCGACGAGAACCGGCTTCCCTGGCACCTCTGACCTCTACCTGCATCATCAGTCACGCTGAGATTCGTGGGTGTGACGAGACCTCGAGGGACCGGCCATCTTCAAGACTGCACGACTTCTTTCCAGCAAGCCCGCCGAGTGAATTCCTGGTGAGTGCTTTGGGGTCCGAGAAGCCCCCCACCCTGAGCAGCTCCAGCACCGAAGAGCAGCCCCCCAGCATCTCCACGATCTGCGTGGGGCCCTTCTGCTTTTTACTGCTCACCGCGTTGTTTGGCTACTAGCCCGCTGGCTTGTGGCCTTCCTGACGACGCCCGACGACATTTCTGCTGCTAGCCTGGTTGCTCCAGACTGGCCCTTGCTTACCTCCATCGGAGAAGTACCCTGGACCCTCCTGGTCCACTCAAGACGCCATTTTAGGTCCACCGCGTGGGCCTTGCATTTGCCAAGACTTGTTGCCCAATCCTGGGTCCAGCGACGTCGACAGCAAGAACCTTCGTGGGACAGCTCGCACCTCCATCCTGGTCACCGACAACGCCTCCTGGTCCGAGAGACTGCAGAGCCCAGCAGCGCCCACTCACCTGACTGCGGTGACTTCGCCCGGTGCCATCCTGGTGCCCACTTAATCACTGGCTAGTGATTCAAGAACTTGGTCCCCTCTGCTTTCAGGTTTTCTTCTTCCTTGATCCAGGCTTGGATCCATCGAACTTTTCTTCACTGGTCGCCTGCCAGCAACTTCTTCCTTCCAGGCTCCTGGTCCGGCAACGAGATCCCCGACGTCTTTTCAGACCTATGCAGCTGCAGCCCCTGGGCTAGGTAACTTCGGCACTTCGGTGTCCCAGCATAGCCTCACTATCCTAGGGTCAGGATCCACTGTCGTATTCTTCCTACCAGGTCGGGTTCGCCCGTGAACACTAACTTTGCCTTTACTAGCCTCCATAGACTTTGTCCCGCATCCCGCGTGAGAGTGCACACTCTGCACCCGAGTCCCCTGGGTCTCCTAGTAGTAATCTAACGATTCCCTAGTCCAGTCCTAGCGATTCCAAAGCCTATTAGAACTGTTACTTACCTGCTAGTAATTCGCATTCCACTTTTAAAGTATATGGTTTTTCGTGCCCCTCGGGCATTTGTGTATAACGTGCTAACTTAAGTATTTTCGTAAGAGTTTTGTTGTGTGCCTAGCACCCTGTCCTCATAAAGAGCACAGGGTTGTTGTGATTCTAATAAATACACTGTTTATTTTCATAACACTTGTGTGGTGTCCTTTCACTGGGTGTTCAAGGGGTAATGTGATGGTAAAACAGCTGGCTTAACACGCCCTCTAGAGTCTTAGCCTTAGACTGCTCGTATCCATGCTACTAGGATAGCTGGTCTATAAGGTTGACTTACAACCAATCATCAATAAGGGTTGTTTGGACTGATATATAGTGATCACTAGAATAGTGAGCACTGCACATCAGGCCAACTTCTCACAGATGGGCTCCCCATTGGTTTTAAGTTTACAATCTGCTGCCCCCACCCACCCACATTCAGGAATTGAAAATGAAAACTCACCTGTTCTAACTCCTGATTCTTGTGACCATGCTGTTTCTTCCCTCTTTTGCCCTTTCCTGCCCCCTCATTTTCTGCTAGTTCAAGGAGATCCATTTTTTGGGGTATTTTTCATGCTCATTAAAACCCCTCTTCATAACCATTGTTACTGAATTAGAGAATGGTGGCATGCTTGTCCGGGCTTGGGGAAATATACCAGTGGATGTACGCGTGATCAGGGTGGGTCAGTACAGATGGTTCCCCCCTGGAACCGATTTCTTCAGTGCTTAATTTGTGCTGGGGGTTGCTAATGGGGGCCACTGGCACATATTTTTCTGCATCGGATATTCCCAAGAGGAGGAGATGAAAAACACTTAAATGGAAAGAAGTAGGAAGAGAAAGGCACACAAAACGTGTTAACGTGAGAAAGCAGGGATCGGCAAGAGTCAGATAGAAGGGCAGGGAGTATCAATAGTGAATTAAAGAGGCATGAGGTGGATTTAAGAGTACACAGCCATGGTCTTCGGCTCATCCACATTTAATTGCAACAGTTGTGGGATTTTGAGCAGAGCCCTGGGCACCGGCGCTCATTCTTTTACTCCATGTGCCCCTCAGTCCTGGCATCCTGAATACACATTCTAGCAGAGGCCTTGTGGGTGGGACTCACAGCCTTGTAAGACTGCTAGGGGGCTTTGGTAAGGCTTTCTCTGATTGGTTATCTCTCTCTGTCATTCTAAAACTGTGTTTTTTCCAAGTTCTATCTTCACACCAATGTCACTCTCGTGGTGCGGGAGCCCAGCCTGCAGCTTAAAAGAACAATCATTACTATAGGGCTAAACTAACTATCCAGGTTGCATAGTCAAGACCAAGCTCCTGGGGCTAATTTATCTATGCACTGTAGATCTGTTTTACTCCAGAGTGAACTGAACTCCTTTCTCCAACCTCACATGTGGGAAGACTGAGCACTGTCACTTTCATGTCGCCATTCAAACAGTAAAACGTTTTGATACGCCATATGGATTTAACAGTTTTACCAGAGCACTTGTAGGCTCATTAACAACTTTAGGTTTCGGCAGCTTTAATTCCATTGCTACCTGAGAGTTACCCTTCTGCCCTTTTCCCCACTCCTAGATTCCCCCCCCCCACCTGAAGTCAATCTTTTGCTTTCCCAGTCAGCTTATGAGCACAGGTGGTCATAAAAAACATATAAAAAACAAAAACAAATGAGATTTCAAAGATATAAATGTTCAAGTATCACATGCTTGGGTTCATTAAGGAATGTGCAGTAAAGAGATGGAGCAAACTTGTCAGCCATGAGACAAGTAACTCTGCATCGCGGCCACCTAACCCTCCATTGGGTACCTGGATTAGAGGCTTACAGAGTGGTCACTAGCTTTGGAGAGCACATGACATCAGCAGGTCATGACAATGTACTTGCTAAAAACCTAAGGGTATCTCTAGCGGTGCTGCTGCTGCATAATCCTCTGGACCCAGTCAACGGATCAACAAGATAACAAGTCACCAGTTAAGGGGGGCAGTGACTGCTCCCTGACTTGGATTTGGGAACTTCAGATGTTAGATGACTTGTGCGAGGTGTAGCTCATAGGTTGGCACCCTGAACAAGATTGTTTGTGTATGTATATATGTATGTATGTATGTGTATATGCATATATATATATATATATATATATATATATATATATATATATATATATATATATATATATATATATATAGTCAGTCAGTCATAAAGCTTTATTATCGGTTAAAAACCATAAAAGCACATAAATAGACAATGGAGATAAAAATAAGTCATTAGGCAACAGTAAATACATTGATAAAACAGCCTATACACATAAAATGAATAAAAAGATACAATGATACAGACATAGCAGGGACCTATGGAATTCAAGATAGAGCGAACGGTGGACAATCCCAGGGCCAATTATCTGTAAGGTACCTTCTGTGTTGCAATATTTGTACTAACACGGAAGAGGCGGTTGATCATTTTTAATTTTAGCGCCTCTAGTGCACCACATAGACAATAGAAATCTAGCAGTCGCAAACACAATCAAGGGGGTGGTATCATATTTTAAAATTCTAAATACCTCCCTATAATCCCTGAGGCCCCTGGACTTACAAAGTTGAACAATCCATGTTGTTCTTGCCTTGGAGTACGAGGGGCAGAAGAGCAGAACGTGCAGATCTGTCTCATCACTACCCTCGCACCCTAGGCAGGAACTCGATGTATGAGGAGCATTAGACCACTTGTTTGTCACGGCCCTTAATGGCAGTGTTCCATGTCTAAACTGGACATATAGTTTCTTAGCCAGAAGGGGCCGGATATCATCCAGGAATTTCTCAAAGTGGGGGATAACCTTAATGTCCAGAAAGGTGTTAGTCAGCCTACCCAAGGAGGGATTCATTAATGTAAGGTCCGTTCGATATTGCTTCAGAGCAAGGCTCATCAACCTCTTGGAAGTCAGGGCACAAGTTTCCTCAGGAGAGGACCACATGTCTCCCCTTCCAAGTGCTTGGCAAAGCTGTTTAATGTACTTGAGCCAGGATATTTTTCCCACCCCCCTTATGGACAAAAGGTCCCTTAGGTCCTCCCTGTAGCTTGAAAGCTCGGGGGTGCACCAGAGTCGCCTCCAGTAGAGCAGAGGACAGTTCGAAATGATCTCCTGAATAGGAGCCAGGCCTAGATCTAACCGTAACGGGGTCAGAGGGGTGCTCTGGGGAAGTCTCAGGAGACGCCTAATAAAACTATTCTCGGTAGCGGAAAGGGAGGTGGCAGAGCCATGACCCCAAAGGTCTGGACCATAGAGCGCTCCACCCCTCGCCTGGGCTTTATAAATTTCCACGGGCGGTCCCAATAATTTAAGAGAGCTCTGGTTGTACACCCTTAGGATACCTCCAGAAGATTGGGCCAACTTCAGATTTGCCTTGGCCATGTGGGACCCCCAATCCATTCTATCATTTAATGTTACCCCCAGGTAGTCAAAGGTAGACACACGTTCCAACACCGAGCCATCCAAATGGGGGTGGGGACAGTTGAATGACTTGGCGTTGTAAACCATAAACTTAGTTTTGGAGAGATTAATCTCCAGGTTCCTCGATCTACAAAAGGAGCAGAACGCCTCCAGTGTTCGCTGATACCCATGGAAGATTTTGATAGCAGGAGGGTATCGTCAGCAAACATCAGGGCTGGTATCTTACGACCTGCTAAGCTGGGTGAATCTAGATCCCTCGCTCCCATTAGATGTTCAATCAGCCCGTTGAAGAAAAGGGAGAAGAGCGTGGGAGTCAGGACGCACCCCTGCCTCACTCCCTTTTCAACTGGGAACGGATCTGAAAGCTCCCTATTCCTCCCGTACCTCACATTTGCGTAGGTACCTTGGTGCATACGTTTAAAAAGATGACACAAATAAGCCGGGGCACCCATCTCCAGTAGTATAGCCCAAAGCTTGTCCCTCTGGACCAGGTCAAATGTGTATCGAACATTCACAAAGATCAAATACAAACTACCCGCCCCCAAAGATACCGTCTTCCAATAGACCAACTGTAATCTAAACAGTTGGTCGATGGTGGAGACCTTCGCCCTAAAGCCCGCTTGGAGGGAGGTTAGGATGTGATGTTCATCCATCCAACTCTGCAACCTCGATAGTAAAAGGCGGGCAAATAGTTTCTGGAGGACATCGATAAGACTAATGGAGAGGTAGTTTGACGGGTCGAGAGGTGAAGCCTTTTTGTGGATGGGGATGATTTCTGCGCCTAACCAGGTTTGGGGGATCTCCATACACTGCAGAATGGTGTTAAAGTATAGCCAGATGTAGGGAGCCTATACCTTCTGATCACTCGGGTATAGATCTCCAGGGATCCTATCTAGGCCCGGAGCTTTTCTAGGTGTCAAACTTTTAAGGGCCTCCTGGATTTCAAGCAAGGTGCAGGGTGGGCAATCAGGACATATTGCATCCAGAGGGGCTTGATCAGATGTGCTCTTTAAGGGGGCAAGCTCTACTGGTGATGCAGGGACAGAGAGGGAGTAGAGGGGCTTAAAGTGAGCTAGCCAAACCTTTTCACTTAGGTTAGGTGTTATGGCAGACGACCCCTCTGCTGAGCCTGATCTAACTAGATTCCAGAAAGACCTGAAGTCGCGACCTTCCAGGGCTACTTTTATGCTTTGCCACCTTTGGGCCTCCCACTCTGACCTAGCCTCCTCGGTCATTCTTTTATAAATTTGTCTAGCCATTCTAATGCTCGACAAGGATCCAGATTTTACCTCTTTTAAGAGAGCAGTTTTAGCCACCCTACAGTTTTTGTTGTACCAATGGGTCTGTTTTTTTGCCTGTGGCCTGCTATAATTGATGGTGTAGAAATAGTCGGCCAAGGTGGAGAGGAGCTTATTATGGATCTGCTGTAAATCCTGGAAATAGGCCAGATCATGATTAGGACCCAATAGATCACGAGCCTCAATCAAAGAACATGCCACAAGTTGGTATAACTCGGCTACTTTGTCTGGGGCTAGCGCGACCTTCGCCCACCTAATGCGTCTGCCACCCGCCGCTGTAACTAGATTTGAGTTAGTAAGAGTCTCCAATACCCCCGGTTCATTTTGGTGCCCCAGTGTACAGTTTAGTTCTAGTGACAGAAGGTTGTGGTCACTATCTACCCTTGGGATAACGGTAAGGGCTCTAATTTGGGCCCAGGATTCCACATTAACCAAGATGTAATCAATGGTTGTGCTTTTCCCCGGTCTATTATAAGTACATGTACCGGGTACATCGGGAGGAAGTCTACCATTACAGGCCCTAAGGGAGTTGGTTACTGCCAGCTAATTCATCTGTAGAGCCATAGGCGAAATACGCTTTGCCGGGTACATAGTGCACTCCTGAATATGTCAGATGGAATCCTCATCTGAAGTTACAGACGGAATCCCGGCAAGCGGTTCAAAATGACAATTAAAATCACCCCCAATAATTTTGTGGGTCGCTGGGGGGAATAGAAGAAGTAGTTCCTCGAGGGCCTCTAACATAGATGCACCCAATATATTATATATATATATATATATATATATATATATATATATATATATATATTATATTATATATATATTGAGTCTTGCAAAATGTGGAGTACCTTTCTCATTATTTTTCAGAGTATTAACAATTTTCTCCAAGTGTATTTATTTTTAGTAATAGTAATAATTCTCTGCTGCAGATACTAGTGTGTGTGGAACTCTTTTATACTAGCGGTCCTCAGCATTTTGAACAGGTGTAGCTCCAAGGCCAGATTCAAAACGGTTCATACCTGTGTGCAAAACCTTATCAAGGTTATAGGGTTGCAGCTCTATTTGTAGCATTTTGCAATACAATGGAAACTAAACAATCAACTCCAATTCCAGCATTTTTTAAGTTACTCCACAATGTGATTTTGCTTGTCGGTCTCTATTAAATCATCATATAATGCCACATTTAATTCTGAAAATATCAATGCATTGATATAAGCCCACAGACCTGAGTACATTTTTGTCCGCAGTTAGAGCCTCTAATTGGTCTTACTGCATTGTGGAACACAGCTTAGTTTTCCCCAATTCAAGTTTGGAATAAATCAATGGTAACCTATAAAGAGAAAAATTGAAAACTAAACCTATGGCCCACCAGCTTTAGAACAGAAGCACACTCCTTGTCAGGCAGATGTGCACATGTTATCAGGCAAAAAGCTGATACATGTACGGCTACCGAGCCTTTGGCTAAAAAGTGTTGGCCCATTGTCCCATGCATAATCTTCTACACCCATGGTCAGCTGGGGGTGAACAAGGCACACACCCTTGCGTACTGTGGAATCTGCGAACACCCATGTAAATAAATATCTGGCACAGGCTTTAAAAGTGGCGTGTTAACAATCCACCCTAACAGACCTATTGCCTTTTACATATGCTTTTCATATAAATAATAAATTATGCATACTGCCTTTGTTAGTTTTCATTATAAGCAGATCTGACATATGGTGTGTGAAAGAACGTTTTCTGATGAACCAATCAAATCTATAACCTTTATTATTGGTTTATCACAATACCCACCTCAGACCTTTTGTACACTGCTTAGCCTTTCCATCAAGGCAACCGTAAGGCAATCAGTCGAACAATTAAAAATATGTACACATTTATGTTTGGCAAATTAATGTACAACCCGTTTTAAAAAGGCCTAGCAAGGATTATCACAGTGCAAATCTTGTACGTCTCAGGTTTGTCAAGAGGAGGTTGCCAGCACCAAAGCCCTACCTAATATGGTAATCTGTAAGATTCAAGGTAATATAATCATTTTCTGTTACCAATGCGGTACACTGTGAGACGATTCCATGCACTGAAATATTTGGCTGTAGCCTATTGGCTTTAACATGTGATGTGCACAATTAATACATCAACACTTCTACATTTGTCGTCACCTTTCATTAACAAATTAAATCTATTGCACCAGACAGATCCTTCCCAAAGAATCACGGCCTTGATCATTGGCTTCTCACTATACTGAACTCTGGCCTACCACACTGGTCATCATTTTTCCACAAAACAAACCGGGCCTATCATCATAAAATTGCAAATATATGAAATATTGGAATTTGCAAATGGGTTATTGGGGATCAGCACAATAGGAATCTTCAACCTTGAGTTTTTCTCCAGTACAATAACACCTTGCCTACAGTGGAAATCTGTGTTATCCCGTAACATAATACCTTCTGCATGCTTTAACAAAGGGTGTTCCTTCTCCACCCTAAAAGGCCTATTGGCTTTAACACATATTTTCATAATAAGTCTGGACTATTACTTATGTCAAAATGTTTCATAATAAACATATCCGACGTATAGCATGAGCGAGTATAGACTATGGTACCAGTCTCAGCCCTCTGTTGTTTTAGTGCTTGCTTTACCCTCATTCGATGGCATCCCCTGCATAAGTGCGGTTGCTGTACAGGGAAACACATGCCTTACTACTTGGAATACTTATCCAGATAGTTCCTTCACAGAGGGAGGCTCAGAGCATGCATTGAGCATGCAAATCTCCCACACCGCTTCCCGGCAGCACACCGGGCTCCCACCCAGCAGGGTGGATTCCGCATGAGCTCATGGGGTAAAGGGTAGCGAAGAGCCGGTCCAGGCCCTGGGAACTGGGTTTAACACAGTACTAATAATCCCTTCCTATCCACAGCCTTAACCCAAACTGGTAAAAAGAGGCCCCCTCCCTCGTGAGCCAGAGAGTGGATACGCTGATTTTCAAGTTCCCGGGCAAAGTTTGAGGAAGCAGCCACCTCCCAATCCTGGCAAGTTCTTGCAAGCGGCAGTGCGGCACGAATAGATAAATAGAGGAAATGCCTTTCAAATATAAATGTTTGTTGTTGTCCGAGGGAAGCCGATCTGATGGTAACGATACAACTACAGGCGTTGAGCCAGAGAGTTACAGTATGAAAATAGAGGCGGGTTCTTTAGATAGATTAACCTATGAAGATGACAGATAACTTGGAAAAGTGGGTGGCAAAAGCACCATTTACTGACTGACATGCTCACGTTTGCATGTTTTGAAAACTAATTCCAGGAGCAGTGGGCGAGAGGAAAAGTTCTGGAAGGGTCAATCATGACCCACCATTAAGAAGGCACCTGGCAAGACGAAGATCCAGCGAGGAACATAGGTGGACCTTCGTCTTGCTCTGGATATCTCTCACTGCTTGGGGTCCACTGCCACCCCTCACCTGGGCTCTGAAAACTATCCCCACCATGAAGAAGCTGATGGAAGTTAGATAAGTCCCTTTCCAGAAGCCAAAGGACCCAATCAAATGTAACTGGCTCAGGGAGTGGAAACAGAGGGAGTCCTGGGAGTGTTTCCACCCAATGTATGGGCAGCATGGCATTCTGAGCCTCGTGTTCTTCCAGGCCCAGCACCGGCTGCATATGCCTCCAGCGAGGGCCGCCGGGCACTTACCGTGGAATAGAAACTGAATTTTACAAAGGGATCCACCTTGGAGCAAAAGGGCTTTGGCAGATACAAGAAAAAAATTGAAGTTTAGAGACTGGAAGACGGGGAAAGAAGGCCCTGAAGGATGAGAGGGATGGAACCAGAGAATCACGAGCTCCAGGTGAGTGGGAGCAGGACACGCAAGGGCTGCTCACTGCGGAGACCGAGGGCATTGCAGGAAGGAAGAGCACGAAAGGCAGCGGGAGAAGAAGACGTGCATATGAGAGCACAACAAGGGCAGGATAGTATGGGAACAGAAGAGAGACGCGCCGGACAGGAGGCCTGAGAGCTGCGGCACAAACACAGGAAAGCGGCAGCAGCATCCTCCTTTCCTCGGAGTCTGGAGTCAAGAGAGAGAGAGAGAGAGAGAGAGAGAGAGGGCTGTGGAAAGTTCCCGCCGAGAGAGCTCTGCGCTCCTTACATGGCCGTGCAGGCCTGGAAGAAGTGACTGCGGCCCGAGGCTTATCTCGCCGAGGCCAGCCTCGTCATGGTTTCCCTGCTACGCCGCCGCGGATGTGACGTCACGGGGCAAGTGCTTCATGGCCTGGGGTGCCAATCTAGGACGCTGGGCTGGATGTTGACCCTTTCTCATCGTTCAGCATGGGGGCAACCTCAGTGGGCTCTCCCTGCTATTGTCACCCTATGGACCATAGGAGCAGCTGCAGTCCCTGTGCACCCGCTGCAGGGCTGGGGTGGAGTAGCCGAAGTCCCAGTGTCATTGCGTGACTGGGTAGCGCTGTGGGGGTGGAGAGGGTGCGGCGTAACGGCCAGAGCTGCATACTTTGGCCCCGGGGAACCGGGTTCGAGTCTCGGCGTCGGCTAAACACCCTGTGATTCTGGGCAAATCACTTCATCTCCCTCGTGCCTTCCAAAAACTCATGTGTCATAAGTAAGGTAACTGGTGCTCACGTTGAGCAGAGCCTGGTGTATTCTTCACAGCCCTTCTCCTCTCCCATAGTGCATTGGGGCAGCTCTGTGGGTCTCATGCAGTCTCATGGCCCCCGCTGATTTCCATGCAGGGTTTGGGGTAGCAATGCCCAGAGTCCCCTGCTGTGCTCTGCATCCTCTGATTGTTTGCAGTCTCTGGTGTACTCTCCGCATATAAACACTTCTTGCAGCCCCTGCATGGCTGTGGAATCGAATGCAGGGCTGTGCTCCTCGCTGGACTCCCTGCACAGCTGGGTGAGGGGCCCCTGCACTTCTAGTGTCCTTCCTGCAGAGCTGGGGCCGGAAGAGCAGGGAACACAGAGTCCCTTCCGTGCTTCCTGCGAGGCTGGGACAGTTTGCACGCAGCCCCTGAGGTACTATGCACTGTGCGGGTAGAGAACTGCCGAACCCCCCTCGCTGTACTCCCTGCAGGTTCCCCCCTCGATGCACTCCCTGCAGGTTTCCCCCCTCGCTGTACTCCCTGCAGGTTCCCTCCTCGCTGAAGGTTTCCCCCCCTCGCTGTACTCCCTGCAGTTTTGCCCCCTCGCTGTACTCCCTGCAGGTTTCCCCCCTCGCTGTACTCCCTGCAGGTTTCCCCCCCTCGCTGTACTCCCTGCAGGTTTCCCCCCTCGCTGTACTCCCTGCAGGTTCCCCCCTCGATGCACTCCCTGCAGGTTTCCCCCCTCGCTGTACTCCCTGCAGGTTCCCTCCTCGCTGAAGGTTTCCCCCCCTCGCTGTACTCCCTGCAGGTTCCCCCCTCGCTGTACTCCCTGCAGGTTCCCCCCTCGCTGAAGGTTTCCCCCCTCGCTGTACTCCCTGCAGGTTCCCCCCTCGCTGCACTCCCTGCAGGTTTCCCCCTCGCTGTACTCCCTGCAGGTTCCCCCCTCGCTGAAGGTTTCCCCCCTCGCTGTACTCCCTGCAGGTTCCCCCCTCGCTGTACTCCCTGCAGGTTCCGCCCTCGCTGAAGGTTTCCCCCCTCGCTGTACTCCCTGCAGGTTTCCCCCCCTGCTGTACTCCCTGCAGGTTTCCCCCCCTCCCTGCAGGTTCTCCCCTCGCTGTACTCCCTGCAGGTTCCCCCCTCGCTGTACTCCCTGCAGGTTTCCCCCCTCGCTGTACTCCCTGCAGGTTCCCCCCTCGCTGTGCTCCCTGCAGGTTTCCCCCCTCGCTGTACTCCCTGCAGGTTTCCCCCTCGCTGTACTCCCTGCAGGTTTCCCCCTTGCTGTACTCCCTGCAGGTTCAAGTTCAAGTTCGGAAATTTGTATAGCGCACCACTCACCCAGAGGGTCTCAAGGCGCTTGGTGGGAGGGGGAGGAGGGGGGGGGGGGGTGCTTTACTTATCGAATAACCAAGTTTTAAGTTGCTTTCTGAAGGAGAGGTGGTTCTGTACAAGGCGGAGGTGGGTGGGGAGAGAATTCCAGGTTTTGGCCGCTAAGTAGGCAAAGGTTCTTCCCCCCCATGGTGGATCTATGGATGCGCGGAATTGCGGCGAGGGCTTGATTGGATGAAGGTAGTTGGCGGGTGGGGGTGTAGAAGCACAGTCGCGTGTTGAGGCATTCGGGTCCTAGGTCGTAGAGGGCTTTGTGTGCGTGGGTGAGGAGACGGAACGTTACCCTCTTGTTGACGGGGAGCCAGTGGAGGTCTTTCAGGTGACCGGAAATGTGAGCTTGACGGGGGATGTCCAGTATGAGTCTGGCTGAGGTGTTTTGGATGCGTTGGAGTTTTTTCTGTAGTTTGGCTGTGGTTCCGGCGTAGAAGGTGTTTCTGTAGTCCAGTCGGCTTGTGACCAGTGCGTGGGTGACTGTCTTTCTTGTTTCGGTGGGGATCCAGCAGAAGATTTTTTTGAGCATGCGTAGGATGTTGAAGCATGAGGATGAGACGGCGTTGACTTGTTTGGTCATCGAGAGGGAGGAGTCCAAGATTAAGCCCAGGTTACGTGCGTGGTTCGTAGATATGGGTGCGGTTCCCAGGGCTGGTGGCCACCATGAGTCGTCCCAGACGGAGGGGGATGATCCTAAGATGAGGACTTCTGTTTTGTCCGAGTTTAGTTTTAGGTTCCCCCCTCGCTGTACTCCCTGCAGGTTCCCCCCTCGCTGTACTCCCTGCAGGTTCCCCCCCTCGCTGTACTCCCTGCAGGTTCCCCCCCTCGCTGTACTCCCTGCAGGTTCCCCCCCTCGCTGTACTCCCTGCAGGTTCCCCCCTCGCTGTAATCCCCGCAGGTTCCCCCCTCGCTGAAGGTTTCCCCCCTTGCTGTACTCCCTGCAGGTTCCCCCCTCGCTGTACTCCCTGCAGGTTCCCCCCTTGCTGTACTCCCTGCAGGTCCCCCCCTCGCTGTACTCCCTGCAGGTTCCCCCCTCGCTGTACTCCCTGCAGGTTCCCCCCTCGCTGTACTCCCTGCAGGTTCCCCTCTCGCTGTACTCCCTGCAGGTTTGAGCTCCCAATTTTGCCGCGCGCACTGCTGAAACCATGCAGGCCAGCCAAAAATACTTTATTGGTGTGACTCATCCCATGTCAGAGAGGTGTTGCCAACGTAAACAAACCCACGGGATGCGTAAAGCAGTCCAAAGATTACAACAGAGGACACTGCAGTTTCCGCCCTGTGTTGGGGGTAGTGTTGTTTTATGAGCTGTGTCTCATCTGATGACGTACACGTGTGTTTTTCTGCCTCCCTATATCTGGGAGACCCCCCATCCCCGCCGAGCTTTTCTTTCCATTTACTGTGCAAGTTTTTCTTGTAACCTCAGCGTGTGTGTAAATGTGTGTTCTGTTGATACCTTTCTATGTGGACAGTGTAGGTCAATTATAATACTGTTGGCTGATTTTTGGTGTCACTTGTTTTCTGATTGGATGTAATACGATGCAGATGTGAAGAGTGCAATATCACCTGGCTGCCGCCTTGGTCGAAGTGCATTAAAACAAGCATTTACAATGCTATAGGTTTCGCAACTGCGAGTTTTGGAGCTATTGGCATTGTAAAGGGCAATGCCTTTTATAAAAAATAAAAAGGCATTGTCATTTACAATACCAAAAAGCAACACCTATTGTATTGCAGAGCGCGGTGACCGTGAAAAAAAAAGTGTGCGATGTTCCTGAAGCGCGTGACTAAGGTTCATTTTTTGAAAAATGAACCCGAGCGAGGCGTTCGCTATTACATTTTAAATAATAATAAAATAAACCGAGCGCTGTGTCCCTGAAGCGGGCGTTGCACTCGGTATTAATTAAAAAAATAATAATAATAAACTGAGCGTGGTGTCCCTGAAGCGGGTGCCGTGCTCCGTATTAAAGTTTGAAATTAAAGAAAAAAAACAGAAACTAAATGCAAATTCGGTTAGGAAGCGGCCACCATTACCAAAGCTGTCACCCTGTGCATGGTGTGTCCCTTAATGAAGTAAATAGTTCTCCGAACTGGTAATGAAAGCTTCAGAGTTAGGACACAGTAAAGATAAGAGTCCTCATGGGCGGTAACAAATGGAGACAAGGTGGTAACAAGGAGGGAATAACAAGCCTCATAATGAATCTGAAGCCAGCATTTACCAAGGACAATGACACCAGCCAAAGAAATGTATGGGCGGAGAGTGGGCGAGGCTTACACAGCATACTCAACTACTGCATGCCTCGCAGAGCGAGCATCGCATGCGCCCTGAGGCTAGGCTCGTCCTAAAAAGTATGGGAACTGTGATGATGTTTGTGAAGGGCAGGGGCGTAACACAGGCCCCCGCATCCCTCGCTGAGCGGGGGGCCCGAGCTGCAGGGGGCTCCCCTCAGCACAGTACTTAGGCCTGAGCACTCTGTATTAAACCCGGAGTGGGGGCCCCTCCCTATACATTGCAGGTGGGGCCCTTAAACTTTCATTACGCCACTGGTGAAGGGGCGGGGTGAGTGAGCGTGTAGGCGGGATCAAAAGCGTGGCTAAAAAACACAATTTTCAGTAGCTTTGGCCGGTCTCTCACCTTCGGGAAACTAAATATATAATATGGCTCAGCTTAAATGTAAAATGAATGCAAGTTAGATTTATCAGTGGGAAACGCACCAACGTACATTATGGAACCTCTACTAGTTAATGCGCGGCAGAGGTCAGTGTCTGTGACCAGAGAGCCACACACTTGAATCCTGATTGGTGCAGTGCAGAATTGTGACTTGTGTATCTTTAATAATAGGAGGTCTCATTCTGTGACAGAAAGCACTGTGAATATGTAAGTCATTTTTTTAAAGCTATATTACACCCAGTATAAGATAGGCTGCTACAAACTGTGCAAAAAATGTTAAGATAAAAAAAGTGCTCCCAATATATAGATTTTTGTACTACCCAGACTGTAAATATTGCAGTTTTATGTTTATAACTGTCCTTTAAAAGCAGACACTTCACAGCCCAGCGGGTAACTCCTACTTTCCAGTAGGCCTTGTATAGCCCCAGATGTGTCCTAAAGCCGTCACTATATTGGCAAAGACGTGTTTCCAGTAAACCAGTGGTCTTCCAACATTTAATGATGTCCCCCCACAGCATGAAAATATCTAATCTGAAGCGCAGGGGCGACTTTAGGCTGGTGCAACTAGTGTCACGGTACTGGGCGCCAAACTCATGTGGGGGATGGGGGTGAGTGGTTGTTGTGTTTTGAAATATCTTATGGGCTCAAAAACAACTGCTGCAGAGTTTCTTGTGTGTCCTGCAATTTTCAGGCAGCAATAAAAAATATCAAGATATGTCCGGTAATTAATGTACCTGCCAGAGAGAGATGAAGTTTTGTCTAGTTGCAGTTTTGACACATAATAAAGTAGCACAGAGGGCTAATGTGTCTGCTGCAAAGCATGTTTACCATGCACATAACATAATTGTATTTTATATAGCTAGTTCAGGGGTGTACTGCTTTTTTAAGAGAGATCATTTTGCTGCTTGCAGTTCATAAGTTACAATCCTAATGTAGCACATTGAACTATGAGTTCAGTTCAGTTCAGTTCAAACGTCTTTATTTCGATTGTTGCATCATAAAAGACAATTTATAACCAGATAAAATGTGCAAAGATAAGATAATAACGATACAATACATTTCAAATTCATTAAATTCGTTAAAACAAAAATTAAACAGCAGGTTTTAAAGACTTAGTATGAACTATAATCAAAGAACTGCATGCAAATTGCAAGCTATAGTTTATGACGTTATGTCTCCCCCACCCAGTTTTTCATTATACAACTGTTGCTAAAAAAGGGTTTGTTTGGTAGAAATACGTTCTTAGAGTTAACCTCAACCACTGTGTTAAGTTTTAAATCCTGAGTGTGTGCTTTTCCAAACCAAGCATTCTTAAAATATACTGCCTCCCAATATGGATGGCATGAGACTCCTACACCTTGTAGTCCTCTTTCTCTTATATAAACGCTTCCAATACACTGATTTACACACTTGTATAATTCATTGTCTCTGTTTAATGTGTGTGTGTGTGTGTGTGTGGTGTAACGTGCTCGGACACCTTACACTGGTATGAGTAGTGCTATGAAACCAATAAGATCCATGTGAGAGAGGGGCTGTGGAGAGATAAGGGGCAGCCTTGGAGGGTGGTAGCGAGAGAATCCGTGAAGGAAATCAGTGGGTGGGGGCGGGTGCCAACAAAGAATGTCGCTCCAGGCACCACCAGCATTAACACCTGCCCTGTCTGGGAGTACCCCCACCACCCCGGGAGTGACAAACATTTTGTTACATTTCTGCCCTCTGTAGCCTCGTGTATCCTTGAACGTAAGTTCTTCGCCGGTCCTCCCGTCTAGACCGTGATTTCTTTTCATTTATCTAAATCTTTTTTATTTTTACCTCGCTGGAGGCGAGCCCTCTGCTTTGGCCTCAACCCCATTTTTCCAGAGCCATGACACTGTGCATGGATGCGGCTCACTGTGATGCCAGATGCGCTCTGGTGAAGTCACCATTTGCAGGATACAGTGTAACGCTTGCTTTTAAAGTTGTTCTTGAAAGTGCAACTGCTGTATCTCCGCATTGCAAAGCCACAAAGTAACTCTGCAGACACAGGGGAGGGACTGTAACATTGCACTAAAGTTGAAAATCTGCCTTTGGCTGAGTGGTGCGCAGTGCTTAATTTGAGCAGGTGCTTTCTGGTGCTCAGCACCAGCACCTAATCCTCAGCACCGGTGCTTATAGCACGAGTTAAACACACATTCATTTGGATGGCAAGTCATTTTTCACAGGATCACAGGATATTGAGCCACGCCGAGACTCGAAACCTATTCCCAGCTCCAAAATGGACAGCTCCAGCCATTAGGCCAAGTCCTCTCCAGAATAATAAGTATAGGGGCTCTAGTCAGGAGGCGGTTTGCACCATCACATTTCTCCTGTTAGCCCTGCCTCCTGAGGAGAGCCCCGGCACTTTTTGTTTTACAAATTAACCACTGGTGGTGCGCCACATTGGGCAATCATGGAACCCCTACAGGCGGTAACTTCAGTCAGACCGCCCTTGGCTTCCAGGTGGCACCGGAAATCCAGTAGATGTAAATTAGGAGCACTGACCAAAAGAAGAATCGTATATTTTGGTAATAAACGTTTCCAGACTTTATTTACAAAGGTGGGTTTTGATTAAAGACCACAATGTCACTTTTAATCCAGTTTAAAATGTTCTTATGGCGTCTCAAAGTCCCATAACGAGCAGACTTTTTTCTCTGAGAGTTTTTTCCAAGTTCGGGCTCCTTGGAAATCTGGCTTTGTGATGAGCGAGGAAGGGCTGCATGGTGTAAATACAGATACTTTGGTCACCTCATCATTGGTGCAGAATCCACCCCATCACAGGGGGGCCTAGTATCATACGGTTGGTTGCATGTGCTGTAGCAGACTGAAAGAGAACCCGCTGGAGAGAGGCCCTGCGCAGAAAGCCTCTCAGTAGCCACTATGGCCCCTTACGAAACACTTGGAGAATACAGGTGCCACCTAGGGTGACCAGCCGTCCGTAAATTTCACGGACAGTCCGTAATTTCGGCCGTCTGTCCGTTGTCCGTGAAGGATTCTTTAACGGACGCCATTTGTCCGTAATTTTAACCGGGCACAGGTCCAACCACCCTAACGCCGGCACAGCTTGCACCCACCCCCCTTCTTCACTCCGATGCTGCACCAAAGCTCCTCAGATACTCAGCAGCATTGGAGAGGCACAGCGGGATGGCAACCCTCACACCTCCAGCCTTTGATGACCTGTTAAGAGGTGCTTCGAAGGTGACTGAGAGGGAGGGGCTGCAGGTTCAGGAGCAGGGGCATCCATTCAGATGCAAACAGCCCTGAATGGTCACGTCTCTGCTATTTAGAGGGGGGCTCACACATTCCATTTCTACCCAGGGTTCCAAACATCCTAGAACCGGCCCTGATTACACCGGTCACAGAGCTTAATTACTGTCTCTAAATTGTAAGCAAACCTTGGTTCTTCAAACACGAAGTCTATAATGTAATAAAATAAAGAAATGGCACAATCGCTGATTAACAAAGTGTGGAGGACAATCAGTTAAATCAGTTCTCTTGGAGTATCTCCTGTAAGTACTGTACATCACAGTGGGGGATGGCATTTTTGACAGAGAGCCCGTCTTCTCGTTTTCTTGTGCAGGAGGGGGCGAGGAGCCCAAGATGATACTAGAATACTGCATGCCCACCCCTGTGCCCACCCTGGTGGATCCTGTTCCCTCTCCTGTGATGGCTCCTGCCCCCCTTCCCCAGTGATGGCTCCTGTCCCCCCATGTTTTGGCTCCAGTCCACCCCCCGCCTGTGATGACTCTTGTCCCCCCTCTGTGGTGGATCCTGTCTCTGCCCTGGGTGGCTTCTGTCCCAGTCCTGCAATGGCTCCTGCAGCGAGGGTGAAGTTCTTGATGGGCCTCTTCTCAAAAGGGCTCAGCTCAAAATTAATATGAAAAGGTGGGCGAGTGAGTAAGTGATGGGATGGGTGAATGGCTGGATGAATTCGTGAAAGGGTGAATGGATGAATGAAAGATGGAATAAATGGATAATGAGAGAGGATGGATGGATTGATGAGTGAGGGGAAGGATGGATGAGAGAAAATGTAAATAGCTGGATGTATGGGTGGAAGGGTACCTGGATGAGGGGAAAGATGGATGAGGGGAAGGATGGATGGATGAAAGGAAGTATGGATGGATGAGGGGAAGGATGGATGGATGAGGGGAAGGATGGATGGATGAGGGGAAGGATGGATGGATGAGGGGAAGGATGGATGGATGAGGGGAAGGATGGATGGATGAGGGGATGGATGGATGGATGAGGGGAAGGATGGATGGATGAGGGGAAGGATGGATGGATGAGAGGAAGGATCGATGGATGAGGGGAAGGATGGATGGATGAGGGGAAAGATGGATGAGGGGAAGGATGGATGGATGGATGAAAGGAAGGATGGATGAGGGGAAGGATGGCTGGATGAGGGGAAGGATGGCTGGATGAGGGGAAGGATGGCTGGATGAGGGGAAGGATGGATGGATGGATGAGGGGAAGGATGGATGGATGAGAGGATGGATGGATGGATGGATGAGGGGAAGGATGGATGGATAAGAGGATGGATGGGTGGGTGAAAGAATGGATGAATGGATGGGTGGGTGAAAGAATGGATGGATGGATGGGTGGGTGGGTGAAAGGATGGATGGATGATGAGGGAAAAGGATGGATGGATGATGAGGGAAAAGGATGGATGGATGATGAGGGGAAGGATGGATGATGAGGGGAAGGATGGATGGAAGGATGGATGGATGAGGGGAAGGATGGATGGATGAGGGGAAGGATGGATGGATGAGGGGAAGGATGGATGGATGAGGGGAAGGATGGATGAGGGAAAGGATGGATGGATGAGAGGATGGATGGATGGATGAGGGGATGGATGGATGGATGGATGAGGGGAAGGATGGATGGATGGATGAGGGGAAGGAAGGATGGATGGATGGATGAGGGAAAGGATGGATGGATGATGAGGGGAAGGATGGATGGAAGGATGAGGGGAAGGATGGATGGAAGGATGAATGGATGAGGGGAAGGATGGATGGATGAGAGGAAGGATGGATGGATGAGGGGAAGGATGGATGGATGAGGGGAAGGATGGATGGATGGATGAGGGCAAGGATGGATGGATGAAGGGAAGGATGGATGGATGGATGAGGGGATGGATGGATGAGGGGAAGGATGGATGGATGGATGATGAGGGGAAGGATGGATGGATGATGAGGGGAAGGATGGATGGATGATGAGGGGAAGGATGGATGGATGATGAGGGGAAGGATGGATGGATGGATGAGGGGAAGGATGGATGAGGGGAAGGATGGATGAGGGGATGGATGGATGAGGGGATGGATGGATGCGGGGATGGGTGGGTGAAAGAATGGATGGATGAATGGATGAAAGGATGGATGGATGATGAGGGGAAGGATGGATGGATGGATGATGGGTGGGTGGGTGGATGAATGAATGGATGGATGATGAGTGGGTGGGTGAAAGGATGGATGGATGAGGAGTGGGTGGGTGAAAGGATGGATGGATGAGTGGGTGGGTGGATGGTGGGTGAAAGGATGAATGAGTGGATTGGATGGTGGGTGGGTGAAAGGATGGATGAGTGGGTGGGTGGGTGGATGGATGAGTGGGTGGGTGGGTGGGTGGATGGATGGGTGAATGATGGCTGGGTGGGTGGGTGGATGAGTGAAATGATGGATGGATTGATAAGTGTAAGGGTGAATGAATGGACATATGAGTGAAAGGGTGGATATAAGGATGGATGAGTGAGTGAAAGGTAGGGTAGATGGACAAAAGGATGAATAGATGTGTGAAGGAGTGAAATGATAGATGGATGAGTGATAGGGTCAATGGATGGATTCATGAGTGGATGAGTAGATGGATGGATGGGTGGGTGGATGGATGGAAGGAAGGATGGCTAAGTGAAAGGGTCGATGGAGAGCGAAAGGGAGGATGGATGGATGACTAAAAGAGTGGATGGGTGGAAGGATTAGTAAATGAAAGGATGGCTGGATTGGTGAAAGGGTAAATGGCTGGATGGATGAGTGAATGGATGAATGGGATGAAGAGTGGATGGATAAGTGTACAGATGGATAGGGTGAAAGGGTGGATGGATGGATGGATAATGGAGGATGAGTGAAAGGATGGATGAAGGGATGGATGAAGGGATGGATGAAGGGATGGAATGAGTGAAATGATAGATGGAAGAATACATGATGGATATGTCTGCAAATGGTTGAATATGTTTGGATATGGCTGGGCTTACTTATATACTATTGCGCGACCTCTGATATGTCTGTAAAACTTACCTATTGTCCTGAAGTTTTGTCCTGAATTTTGACCTCCTGTCCTGAATTTGTGTCCTGAATTTTGACCCTTTGTCCTGAATTTTTACACTCACTGTCCTGAATTTGCAACTATGCCAGTTGGTCACCCTAGTGCCACCGCACAACCTACACGAGAGACCTGGTGTCCACCATGTGTTCAAGGAGAGGGAAAACTAGATCAAGGGACATTCGCCATTGGTTAGTGACTGCTTCAAACCTCCCCCAGTCACATAACTGAGTTTTTTCGTTGATAGTAAAAAAAGAGATGGTAACGTCTTTGAGATGACCTTTCCCTGCCAAATTGAAGTAGAACAAGTGATTCCTCCTTGGTGGAATTAACAAAATGGATTAGTCCTATTGGATCTGAGTTCTGCATGCAACTCATTTCTGTTCACTGCCTTCCCAGTCTAGGTAGTCAAGGTATTCCATTCAAGGATAGACTCATTTCTTAAACTGGACCCAGTCTGTTCATCATCTTCTCTTTTTCAGTGCACTTTTAAATAGCTGACTTGTGGGGTTCCTCGCTGAGTCTTACATTTTCAAATTTATATTTCCCTCCTCTGGGATGTTTAATTGCTTTTTTAATCCTTTGTTTAATTTTTTTATATATATTTTTTTCTTCTTGCTTTCTACTCGCTTCCAATGGATGCAAAATGACATTCTCACACTCTGCGGTGACAACGCTGATGTCCTAATTCCTGGGCCTGTGGAACCTAGAACTCCCTCAGCCTCTCCGTCCTGCCAAAAACGATCTATTGTGAAATGTAGGTTATCTATACTTCAGTGTTAAAATTAATTAAGTACCATCATCTTGTGTTTTTTCTACTTCTGAATGCTCAGGAAAGTCATTCCCATTCCTCCTCTCTGTACTCTATCCAGTAACTTCAGTTCATTCTGAGCACAACAGCTTGGTTGTTATTCGGCCCTTCGGCCCATACCGCCCCTGCTTCAGCGCCAGTATACCCTCCCGGGTGAGTTGTGCACTATACAAATACACATAGCATATTTTGATGGGCATTATACCAGTGCACAGCACTAGTAAAGGAAATTATTTCTAATGTGTGTGTGTGTGCAGTTTTCCAGCTGTAGAATATGTATTTTCACAATATGTAAGATGGTTATGTGCCTCAGTATTTCAGTTCAACAACCTTTCTCATGTTGTGGATTAAGGATTTCAATTGGTTGCAAAACGTTTCACATGGACTTGCTACAGCTGTTTGGATCCCGCCTAGGCAGTGCATGGACTGTCTGTGACATGCTGTGTTCAGTATATGGGGTTTCATTCCGCCCCTGGTTGTGTCGCTCCTGAAAGCTTGCTTTTCTATGGTTTATTGTCCTGATCTTTCCCACCTTCTTTTGTCTTGCTCCCCCCCCTGGAGCATTGGCCTATTATGCGTATCTTTTCTCTGAAGGCTTTTTCTCTTTATGTTTGTGCACTCTTTTTTTATTTTTATTTGCAGCCTGCATGTTTTTTTTCGGAATATTCCTGTTCCTTACAGCACATACTCATTATTTATATGTTTTAGGAAGGTTGCCACTGTCTTCCTGAAGCTTGTTTTGCAGACTGCACATTTTTTTTTTTAAATTCTGAATGCCACTTTTTTCATGAAGCTTGTGCGTGAAGTTTTGGATGGCTGTCTTTGTATAAGATACTATAGCGTGCATGTTTTTTCTAAACAATCCTTTTTTATGTATCTTTATTCGTGCAGCTTCTGCACCACAATACCAACCCAATTAGCATACTTTGAAGCTTTGTGTCTGATCCCTTTAAACCTAACTTATGGTCACTTAAGGCAGTTTTCTGCAATGTTACTCCAGGGCACAAGCGGGGAACTCCTTGCGGACTCTAATGTTTTTTGTACACTACCCGGTGCCAAATCAGGCATCCATAACCGTGTGCCTTTGTGGTGTGGAGGGATTCTCCACATGTCTACGTTATTTATTGGGGCCACCGTCATTGCCTGATTCCGGGGCTTGGACTTTTTTGAGTTGTAGAAGGAACAGCAGCCCGTTCGAGTTATAAGATGCAGTAAAATAACACTTTGGGCACTTTCTCTGCCTTTTATTCTCACATGGCAACGTTTCCTGTGAGTGACCTGATGGTATTCCACATGTGGACGCATGTTCGGCATTAATGACCTCTATCTCTTCTCTGGTAACACGCCTTTGCTTCCGCCCCATGCCATCAACCTTTGTTTTGTGTTTGCAAGGGCGCACTCTGAGAGCTGGAAAGTCATGTGCGCGCACATAGAATATCATCTGCGCATGACCCCAACCGGAGGCGCCAATTGTTCCGACACAGTGATTCATGGGTTGTGAGGGATGATAACAGTAGTTGTAATCTGGTCTCAGCTGGACCCATGATTGGAGCTGCTCCTGCTAAAGAATGGCACAGTGGTCAGTCCGCCTCTGAATGTATTCAATATCATTGACTGAAGTTCTGTGCGTCACCCATTTCTGTTCTTGCCTAACCGGTCTGCAGCGTAATAATCTAAAGAACACTTCACTAGAAAACAGTGATTTGATCTGAGATTAGAACTGTTACATGTAAAGGGGTTTTGTGCATCCAGCTGCATTTTGTAGGTGAGAGGCGCAATTACTGTCATTTATTGATGTTTCATGTTACGTATAAATGAATCGGGTGCAAGTGGTACAGGGGGCCTGGCAAAATCTATGAGGCTACCCTTTTTAGGGAAGTTTCCTCCCCCCATGCCCCTCCCGCTACACTCTCTCTCTCTCTCTCTCTCTCTTGCTCTCTCGCTCTCTTGCTCTCTCTCTCTATTGCTCTCTCTCTCAATCTTTCTCGTACTCTTTCTCTCTCATACCCTTTCTCTCTCATACTCTTTCTCTCTCATACTCTTTCTCTCTCATACTCTTTCTCTCTCATACTCTCTCATACTCTCTCTCGTACTCTCATACTCTCTCTTGTACACTCTCTCTCTCGTTCTCGTACTCTCTCTCTCCTTCTCACTCTCTCATGCACTAATCTAGCATTTCTCATATTCATTCACTTCAAGAGTTTCAGAAAAGTTTCTTTACAATAACTTTAAAAAAACACATACCTCTTCATTTGGTCTCTTCTGCACCCAAACTCAGCCTCTTTCTACATCTATAACCTTCTTTCTCACGCACTATTTCTTTCTATTTTGTACAACTCTCTCCCCTATAGATTCACCATACCACATAAATCCACTACACAAATCCACTACACACCACACAATTCCACCACTAATAATTCCAATTCAAACTACATAATACCACTACAAAAACGTACATCCACTCCACTACAAACAAAAAAAAATAACATTATCATTTACAACACCAATAGCTCTAACGTTCACAAATCCGAGACCTATTGCATTGCACATGCTTGTTTGGCTATGCACCTGCTGCACTGTGGAGAATTGAGATCTAGTCATTATGAGGTCATGATCTATGTGTTCTCAAGAGAAGAGGTCTGAATGTGTCTGTGCATTAACAAGAACAGAAGTATGGGTGGATTAATGTTTGTCATTAGGAAAGACCTTAGATTTTGGTATTATAAGGAGAACATTTTGAGTGTATATGTATTATAAAGACTTGAATAAAGTTCTTACAGAGGTTAGGTTTTATAAGGAGCATAGTTTCGAGTTTTTCCATTTTGGAAAAGAGCTGTGAAGTGGGTGTAAAGCAGGATTGTGTACATCTGTGTTGTGCATACGATGCTTCAATTTGGCACACAAGTTTGAGTCTTTCAAATCTGTGTTTTAGAGACACTGCAATGAGTGATTCCTTTCTGCTTCCTAATTCTCTAAGGGCCCTATGCATGAACACATTTTCCCATAAACACAGAATGGGCAAAACCCTTTGATGAATCTGGCCTTAAGACTTGAATGAGACTTTCCAGTGATTGTTTCTGCAGACTTTGTAGCATCATTAGGCCATATAGACGGAGAACTTGCTCTCTGTGATTGAGCACTCCATACACATTGTATTCACTATTTGGGAAGATGGATCTTACTAGGCCCACTGTACCTCAGTCTCCAAAATCTGAAGAGTAGGAGATGGCAAGGTAGTCCTCACTCTCTTACGGAAAGAGGTTGGCTGCTTGTTTAGTTGCTTGTTAAGTAAGACCGTTCATGTCCAAAATCCTCTGACTTTATTGACATGGCACCACTAGCCAGCACCCTTACTCTTAAAACCGTTCCAGCACCTCTGTCTTCCTAAGTCAGTTCTGCTTTTGAGCCAGCATTGCCTGGTGAATTGCCCCACCACCCCTTATAGATTCCTATGCTTAACCATGGCACGCCTTCCATGCATCCTTCCAATTTTAAAAACTGTTGGGGAGCAGACTCCTTTTATACCTGGGCTGTGAAATAATGGTACTTGACTTACGTTCTCCATCCATTCAGAAATGGTCTATGCCTTGTTGTAAAACAACAACAACAACAAAAAACCCTCAAAACTGATTCATTGAGCAGACCATTGGAGTTAATCCTTAAATAATCTCTTGAGTGCCAGGACACCTTAGATAGGTAGCTCCCAAGTTGGCTTTGTAAGATTTTATTAATTCTTTTTTTAATTTATTAAAGATTGGTTGCTACATCTGTGGGATCCCATTTCCCAACTAGTCCCACAGGATAGCAAACATTCTGCCTTGCAGTGGAGACACGAGCTTGCATTTCCGCGTTTGGAATCCCTGAATTTTGGATCAGACCTTCAAGATGAGAAGGGACAGAAGGCTTTGCCAGGGCCAACCCAGAGGTCTCCTTGTGAGACCACCTGAAAAGCTCTATGAAGTTAAGAGGTCCGACTTTGAAACTCTGTGCCGGGGGAAAACACAAGAACTTAAATGTAGATCCAGTATCTGTTGGTGCTGGGAGTTTGTTGAGCTGGATGTTGACATTTGCCTATTGCCTACTTTTTGATAAAAATTGTTTTTCTAAATATGTTTTCCAGTTTTTATCCTAAATATTTTAAAACTTATTAGTTAAACAGTTTTTTTACTTTTCATGTTTAGATGAGTCTCTTGCAAGCCCATTCTTCGTGTATGATTTAGAATAAATTTCAACCATTGTATTGTGTATTTAATGTAATCATAAAGACATGAATAGCAATATCGAATACAAAGTTTTACTTACTCAATATTATGTAAAAAAATGTTTAGGACTTCTTTCTTGACCTCTACATTGCATTGTGATAGAGGAAAACTGCATCCTCCATCACGTCTGGCAGACTAAGGCCAGAACTTAGCCAGCGCTACCAGAGGAGAGTCAAACCAATTCAAGGGATGATCATGTAACAAATAGTTCTCGAGGGCACCACACAAGTTCATATTACAATTTTATTTCAGCTTAGATACAGATATGCACATTTCACGTTATTGATTATTAGTTTAGCAAACCAGAGAATCGGTTATCATCCTAAGCAAGATGCCAACCAGATGATGTCATAAGTGAAAAAATGAATTAAGTAATAGTGACAATCTTAAGCCTTGAGCAGGCTATTTAGTTTTCCAAACAGGAGTTGGCAGACATTTGTTGTTTGTTTGAAGGAAACTATATAATCTGCTAGTTGACGGCAATGGTAGATCTAAATACATGTTATTTATTAAGTTGAAATAAAAATCTAGGATACATGCACACAGTTCTCTCAAAACTACTTTTGATGTTCAAAACACTCAAGAGCTGCACCAGTTGAGTAACTGGAGCACCAGCGCTGGGATTGACTTCAGTTTACCCATGTTTGTCGCTGTGCTTGACCACTGCATTAAGCTGGAGAGACAGCTCCACTAATGTACATCTGACCTCCAGGCTCCACCATGTCCACCAATTTCTAACACACACATAGTGGGACTGTTTTGCTCCATATGTTTATTGTCCAGGTGTTTCCTTTTAATATGTGTTTCACTGGTTTATTGTGTCTTTCAGTGGGCTTCACATGTGCCTACTAGTAAGTCCCACTTTGTCAGAGTTGTTTCTCAGTGAGCCCTATATTGACCTGAATTGTTTTGACTTTGTACTGACATGTTTGTATCATAATATGTTGTGTATTTGACAGAGTACATCTCCTGTTAGATAGTCTAAGGGCTCAAGCATGGTCCCACAAGGTAGTATAATTATTTTCATGGTGCTGTGTAGCATTTGTTATCGATGCCTTTTACATTTCCTGTGTTCCCTGCTCGAGAGTGGAGCAGCTTGCATTGGGGTGGGGAAGTGATGACATTAGGTTGCACTTTAAGCCCTTCTATGGCTGTCAAAGAGCTGTGATGTGGTACACTAGTGAATAATTGAATAATTTGGCGGCTTAGCTCTTTGGGGCCTGATGTATGAGGGTGTTTTCGGTGATGCCAGAATTTACAGATACGTATGGATTTTGTGTAAGCACAAAATGCAAGAGGTCCCTGCTGTGCACATGCACAACACAGGCTGCTGTGGTACAGGGGTCCCCAATTGTCGAAGAAAACTCTGCAACTATTCCTTTGGGCTCTATGTGTTAAGTTGCTTTAAAGCACTTGCGATCAATGAAAAATCCAACACCGTTCTCCCAAGCAATCGCCAGGAGAGGTTCCACCCGGGGATGTGTAGATCACACTTTTATCCCTAATTGAAGACACTTCTATACTAGGACTAAGTGGGCCTCTGTTTTATTTTTCCGAAAAGTAGATGTAAGCTTCATGGGAATAAGGGAAGCTTCCAGCAAATGCTCTTCAAAGAATCAACACAAGAACATGTATTTCCCAAACAGCAGCTCTACAAAATGTATGCTTCAAGACAGGCGCTAAGATAAGAACCTATCTCGCTGCGAGGGCCTCTAGGTTGAGTTACCAACAAAGATGGCCATAACAAGCTACACTCTGAAAGGCTCGCGTGATCACAGCTTTGCAATGGACAATGATCAATATTGAGTGGGATGTCCATTGTGCTCTTTTTATTTTCAACCCAAACCTTTTACACACTTCCCAGAGATCACTCTGACCACTCAGGAACCAACGTGAGCGAGGGACCCTTGGCTATCCTGTGCAAGCAAGTGTCCAGGATGAGCAGCATTCAAGGGAAAACAAGATATTGAACTTTGATATCGACCTTCTCATCAATCCCAGGGTGACAACAAGGTCTACCAGTCCCATTCTGCGTGCCCATCCTCGCCCACAGGCTACTTCCTCCTTACGTTGGGCTGCGACAATGCATCTGCTGAACTGTTCTGTCATAGGTTAGTGGGCCTTGTGCTAGCTTGATCAATACACAAACAAAGATACCCGCTTTGCCAACAAGAGCCCTGAACACTAAATCTGGGACGCCAGCACTCAAACTCATACACATAAACAAAATCTGTTTCAAATATAAACCAAAGATGCCTTTAAAAATAGACACACAGGATATTTACACAAAGGCAGGGAGACACTCAATCACTAACAGTTCTTAAAGGAAATAACTAGTTCAAGATAGTTTTGGTAACTTTAAAAAAAGCAGTTTGTAGGAAATTGTTAATGTATGCAGGAAACCGTGAGCGGGGTGTGTAACACCGTCCGTCCGTCTGTTCACCATGATTTTTTATTTTTGCTTGGGCTCTGTGTAATTTTGCTCAGTCTTTCTGTGCTTCATTTCATATGGATCAACCTTGAATACAGTCCATTCGCACTGATAACATGAGTACAGACTTGTCCATGGAATGGCCTATCGTGTTGCCCGTGTGCTCTACTTACAGTGTACAAGTAGGCAACAAAATGGTTTGCCTTTGTAATATGGTTGGATGTGTATTCACTGCTAGCATGAGAGAAGGCCTGCCCACACAGTGTGTAGTTCTACATATAGTATACAACTGCAGAGCAGGGTCACTTGCGTGTAGAACTTGGCTGGATGCGCGCTTGCAATGGGTACCCTTTCTCTGCATTCTGTGTTTGTTGACTCTCTTCCTTGCTAATCTCAGCACGTGTATCCAAATGTCTAACTCTACCACATCCACTTGTACAGTGAAGATCTCCTCTTTACCCATCATCTATCAAGGTTGCCCACTGCCTCTCCCCTTTTATACACAAGTGCATACGTCATTTCACGATCATCCTAATGCCAATTATCTGTTTTGCTCCATCGTTGGGCCCACATAAGATGGGGTGATTTCATAGTGCGTGACCATGGTCTTGCGAAGGATTCTTGATGCATTAGCTGGGTTGGTGCAGATCAACGGCCTCTCATCAATAATCGCAAACGCCAACCATGTTGTTTAGTAAAACCATGACTAGGAGCAATTAGCATGCTGCGGAATACCAGTGATGAGCGTAAAAATACAGTAAATATTTAGATATGTTCTTTGATAATAATGACCTACGCACCTCGAGTCGAAGCTCATTCTTGTTCTCTCACTGGCACAACCAATGCTTTACAGGCTTCGGGTAGGGCTATGGAAGCTATTCACTGCATCCAATAGAGTGCATCCCTCGATGGTCACTCTTATTTTACCATCCTGGGCCTGATATGATTTCTGCTCGTTCTCACATTTGCAGATGGTCCGGAGTCCTCTTGCCGGGACAGCGCTGTTGTACTTGAGAAGTGGTACTCTTTTAGAGCTGCTTAGTTAAGAGACTGACTTGACATTTTAATGGGCTGCCTTAACCTGTTTGTGGGGTGACCTACTGAGAAATTGCCCAGTAAGGTACTGCTTTTATGCAGATTTGTTTGTGGACAATGTATAACCCATTAACATATCAAAGATACTTTTCTGAACTTATCATTTTCATATATTATGTTTAAGACCGTAGGTGAAAAGCCCCCCTCCAAGTTGTTGTCTGAGACCAACTTGACCTTGTTAACTAATCAGAAGACTTATAGTAAATGCTGTATATAATATACAAGTAAGTCTGTTCTTAGTAGCTAAGATGTCTTCTTGAGAAGTGAGCCCAGCGAGAGATGCAGCCTTCTCTAAGCCCCTGGAAAGAGAGGTCTTATGAGTTCAAGGTAGAGTACAGACTCAAATGGCTTCTGCCAAAGCCCAATAGCTGCCACCAGCTAAAGGCAGCACTGCAGGGCTTACCAAGGAGCTGCCAACCAGAACACAACCAGTTGGTACCCCTGTCTACCTTGGGCTCGGAGCACCACCATTCTGCATTGACTTCAAGACTTTCACACACTATAAAAATCCGGCAGATGTTTGTGTTGTTTGTTATGATTGCGGCGGCTCTTCCATAAAGGCGGAGGAGCGTCAATCCACTGCGAGCTAGCAAAAATAAAATGATAATAAAATACTTTTATTATCATTTTATGTTACTGACTGCGCCAATGCCAGTTTAGGGTGGGGCTGGGTTATGACTGGGAGGAAGTGTTGTGGGCTCTGTAAGTGCGCATGTCAGTTTGGCTGTCTGTCTTAGGACGGTCAAACCAACATGCGCACTTAGATTTCTCCAGCCCATCTGTATTCCACAGCCGGGTGGAGAAATGGCACAGACTCCACTCTGCCTGAGCAAGAGTCAGACCAGCCCACTCAGGCCAATCCCGGCACTTCTCTCATGCTTGGTGCTATTGAAAGCAGCATCTGGATTGGGTGGAGGAGTTTGGGAGCCTGGTCTGTTTGCTGCATGGCAGAGGAGCACCGAGGCAGCCGGCAGAGTTAGGTAAAACGGTTTTATCTAAATTTTATTATACCCCCCCCCCCCCCACATAGCAGCCACCACTGTATGATATGCTATTCAGTGAGGGTGTCCTGGTGCAGGAGAAGTATAAATAAGAGTGCTATTGAAGTAAGAAAACTGTGAAAAGCTAGGTTTTAAAGCGAATCTCTTAATGAAAAATGATTAGTGGTTGTGCCTAATGTGGCAGGAGGAGACTTCCAGGCTTTGGCGACCATGTAGGAGAAAGCGTGGGCCCTTATAAAGCATGGAAAATATTAGGAACAATCAGTGGGCTAGTTGAGTAAGATCTAAGACTGCGGGCCCCTTGATATCAAGCACAGACATCTTTGATTAATTAATACCAGGTAAGGGGTCTTCAATACATTTAGGACTGTGCCCAAAGAGTGATGATTGTGTTTTAAATGTTTTACACTGACCACCTCAAAACATTTGCACAATGCATACATCATACATATTGCTTGCTGGCT
Organism: Lissotriton helveticus; assembly: GCF_964261635.1. Taxonomy (NCBI): domain Eukaryota; kingdom Metazoa; phylum Chordata; class Amphibia; order Caudata; family Salamandridae; genus Lissotriton; species Lissotriton helveticus. Next base: position 1,224,286,129 of record NC_136065.1, read on the forward strand.
TTTCTCACGCCTTTCCAGCCTGCGTGTGAACCCTGATTTGCTAAGTCCATCTAGTAGACAGGAAGGATTTTATTTTACTCTTTCCCTGTTACCCTTCGAATTGTTCTGCCAAAGAAGGAAATGTGTTTTTATCGCAGCTGAAATACTTTTGATAGCTGTGATTTTTAGCATTTCTCGTTATATTTTGCAGAGTTTTATATAGCGCAAACTTGACCCTAACCGGGTATCAGAGCGCTTTACATAGCACCAGTTGCATTACATGAGGACACATTCATTTTTTTTCTCTCTTATGCACGGGGAGATTACGTTATTTGCCCAGAATCACCGGATATTCAGCGTCATTGCCAAGACTCGAACCCAGTTCCCCAGATTCGAGGTCTACAGCCCTAGCCCTTAGGCCAACTCCTCTCCCCTATAATAGTTATGTGTATTTTATTCATTGCTTCAGTTTCCAACCATTGCTTAAGGCTTTTAGTGGCCCGATCTTCATATATGTTTCTAGCCAACCCTCTGCTTTGCCCTTGATATTTTCTCTTCACTGCATTGCGTTGCCTGTTGGTTCCCCGTCTCTGTCTGGAGTAGCCTTTGCTTTCAGTCTGTGCTACCGAAAGGTGAGTTGAGGGCACTGTGAGTAAGCCTCTGGCCGGCCTGTGTTTGTGAATAGTTGGATTAGGTGCTGTCAGAGCTCAGATAAAGCGCTTTAAGCTTCTGGTCACTTTCCCATTTCTGCTCTCGGAGGGACTGAATGCATCACACAGATGAAGATCAGGGGGCGGATGTGGCGAGTGGGTTAGAATTGCAGGATCTTCCCTTCGGCTGCAGGGGTCTGTGGTTGGCTACCAGTGGCGCTTGGCGTACGGGTGTGGCGGGGGCCGCAGCACCCCCAGCTGCATTTCAGACAGTCTTGGCAGGAGAGCTGGAGGTAAACAAGCTGTTTGTTGTGGCTTTCGTTGCAGCCAGTGGCATACTTTTACAAGCAGTCACAGGTTGGATTCAGTTAAGCCAGGGTGCAGCTGCTTGCCACGAGCTACTTTTAAATTATATTGCCATGGAGATGTGTTTAAATTGTCTGCTTGCGAGCTTGATGGACTTTGTTTTTAATTTTTGCATGTTCATTGAGATATTAGATATGACAAAATATACACAAAATCTAAAAATGATGATACTTTGTACCCACATATTATATAATGTGGCCATGTCCCCCAGTAGGAACAGCAATAGGAGACATTGTCGAAGGGCTGCTAAACCTCCAAAAGGTGAAAAACTATGATTGGATTCCTTTGCACTGTTGAGCAAAACTTAAACATATTACCACTACTGAAGAACAAATGAGATGGGGCTACCAAAAGCTCGGGTGGGGAGGGAGCTCATGTTCTAATCCTTGTCAAATACAGTTTGCCACATTAGATAAAGGGAGACACTGACATCACTTATTACTCCTCTCTGATCTACAATGAAGGGCTTTGTGTGACGTCAGATCCAATGCACTGCTGGGTATACATGCCGCATTATCTTCAAACGTCTCATTTCTTTCTGCGATGTTATCCTTCACGGTCTACATTGATTTCCGAGCCTTCCTGTTATGCTTCGTGCATTCATCTGAGGCATCGCTCTGCACACACCAAGAACCAAGGAGAAGGAGAGCTCCTTAGAGTGAGTGTCTTGAGCATCCCAAACATGAGCTGCTGCACACAGAGTAGTGTGGTTTGTACAAATGGCAGCCACAAGTGTGCCACCTACCATGTGCTGTTTGACCCATGATTAGCAATGCACCACATGGGCCCATGTTTTGATGCATGTCTATAAAACACCCTCTGAGCACCAGGGGGGAGCAGTATGGCTGCACTCGCTCAGTAGTAAGTATTTCTGAAAATTCCCGTTTCTTGTGATCAGCGATCAGTACCCAAACTCAGAAAATTGTTCCATCACCACTGCTGGCCGGCGAAAAGCCTTAACCCTACAGTGACATACCACTGTGTTATTCTCCTGTGCCAGACACCCACACCAAGAAACCAAGGCGGCTGCAGGCTTTGTATTGGGATCGGAGCCTTACGGTGGCCAATGATTATCAAGGACGCACATGCAGCCAACCACCACCGCTTAATTCAAGGGGACTCCAGCGATTGGGTTGGGCAGGTTACTTTAAATGGTGGTTGAGCCATTCATTTCTGTTGTGCTGTGGACCTTGGGTTGAAAGAAGTTCGGAGCTTTCATCCTCCATTATGGGTATTCCGCTTTCTAACCACACCCTCTCTAGTTGGACTGGGACAGAAAATCCCTCAGGGCCCCGAAATAAATGTGGCCCCCATCAGAGAGCTAGAAAAGTGACCTACATTCTGCAACTCGGGGCCATTTTGAATTTGCAAAGGCATGCTATACCGATGTTTTGCAAAGTATGGGAGACTGCATGCCTTTGTGGCAATATTAGGAAAATTAACAGTAAAAACGGGCCCTCCAGAATAATAAAACAGGCCCACAAGTAGCTAAAAAAAACTGTCCACACGCTGACTTGTTTGACCAGCCCTTTTGGGACTGCTACATTTCCCCATAGGCTAGTCCGACCCTTCAGAGCAAGAAAATAAACATTTGTGCCCATAGGGTGACTGCTTTTCTCCCTGAGGGCTTATAGGATAGAAAGACCCAAGCCTCAGACATATATTGAGCCCGGATTCCCTCCTAACCTGAGACTCTGTAGCTGGGGCATAACTCCCGCCTTCAGACCGACGACCTTCAAACTCATTCACAAACACAGACCTTCCACACACAACAGGACTACTTGTAGGAGCAAACCCTTGTCCCGCTCAATGCAAAGAAGCTTTGGCAAAGCCAACAGGTCTCGGCTATACATGAGCTATTGGCTTTGTCAATGTGGTTTTGCCATGTTGTACACCAGTGTGGCGTCTGTACAACATGGCTAAATGTTAGGTGTGTGGAGTGTCCTAGAGCGGAGTAGGGAGGTAGAGTGTCGTAGACTGGATTTGTTGGAGAACAGTGTCGTAGAGTGGAGTAGGGGGGTGTAGGCTGTTGTAGAGTTGAGTAGAGGGGACTAGAGTTCAGTGGCAGAGAGAGTAGTATAGTGTTGTAAAGTAGAGTGGCATGGAGTGGGGTGGAAGAGGGTGGAGTGGATTGAGGTAGTGGGGTGGATTGGATTGCAGTAGATTGGGTGGATTGGATTGGGGTAGAGAGGGTTGGATTGAGTGGGGTGGATTGAAGTGACTGGACTGATGGGGTAGATTACATTGTGGTGGATTATAATGTGGATTATATTCAGGTGGACTGGATTAGGGTGGATTGGGGTGGGGTGGGTTGGAATGGATTAGGATGGTGTGGAGTGGGGTGAATTAGAGTGGAGTGGAGGGATGTTGACTGAACAGGGGTGTGGATTGGATTGGATTGGAGTGGGGTGGATTGGATTGGATTGGAGTGGGGTGGATTGGATTGGAGTGGGGTGGATTTGAGAGTGGTCGGCTGGATGCACGTCTACAAGCGCAAACGGGCAAAGTTTGTACCTCTTTTCCCTTTTCTAGATACATGTTTATTTTTCTGCTTCATCATACTATTTTTCCCTCGCTAAGATTTCGTGCTACGTCACCCACAGTTCTTGCTCCAAGTCCTGGCTGAGCTGTTTCTCACTTTACAAACAGTCCTCCTTTGTGTGCCCAGCGCCCCGGGCTTGCTCTAGCTGCACTTGATTGTTCAATGTCGTTCTCCTTTTGGCTGCTCGTGGCATCTGAAGTTCAGTGCGCAGAATGATCACTGTCCCCTCATGCTGGGGCACTTGTGGACCAGAGGGGGACTCCTCAGGAGGCAGGAAGGTCCTTCCCTTCAGGCTGACCCCTTCCAGCTCAGTCCCATGTGGATGTGAGAACAGGCAACATGTATCTCAGAAAATACCCAGAAACATCAGCGAAAAGCCCAAAAGTCAACATTCACGGTATAGCTTTCTATTTTGTGGAGCACTGGATAAGCGTCCAGCACCAGCCCAGTGAGAATCTTTATTCAGATTTGGTGCAGTCATTCTTTCTGAAGCAGGGTTTGCTCTTCTGACTTTACTTTAGGTACCACATAGTGGTAACCGGCTCAGCTGGCCTTTTGTTTAAGGTCAGCTGAGGAGAGTTAAAGCAAGGAAGGGGTGTGCGTAAGGTCACATAGGTAGTCAGTTCATGCGGCCGTCATGAGAGGGCCATAAACACAACTAAGACCTCTTAAACTATGTGGTAGTGGTAATATATATACCTGAGCCCCTTTACATGTCCAGTGAGACCGTTCAATATCTAGAAATGCTACAGGTACGTAGGCATGCGGAGGAACATTTGAGGTAGGTCCTGCATGCAGGAAGTTTGAGGTAGGTTCACACCGGGTAGGGGAAGTAGACGTTGTCTCGTTGACTCTCTCGCCAAGAAGGAAGCTACCAGTAGAGAGTCTGGGAAATACTCCTGGAGGACGAAAGGACGGGCACTCGTGCTCCTCAACCAGAGTCTACATTTTGTATGGTAGCTCACTATAGCTGGTACCTCACTGCTCTGTGATTCAGAGACTAATAGTTGATGAAACTAACTAACACAAACATTGCAAGGGGAAACGCAACAAACACATCTTGGAATGTTACTGCTGCAAGTGTCTGGGCGCTCTAGGCTTTTGTGCAAACCACCACTGCAAACACAATATAAATTCCCACAAAGTATCCAAGTGCTTCTGACTGTTAAATTTCAGGGTAGGATAGGTCTAATAACCAAAGCAATGTGCCAAGGGGAGCTCTCCCCCAATCCTGCCTCTCCTCACTCTGACTTTCCAGTGGTCTTGCACCTGATCACCGTGGGGTCAGAGAACAGCATTCTCAGAGGGTGGCAGCAAACAGAAGAGTCTGCATGTCTGCATTTGAATCTGGTGGTGGCTCTATGTGCCTTTTCATATTATCTTCAACCAATATTGAAACATAATGATGAGCATCATTTTGCCTGGCGTTTGCACTTCGATTTCTTACAGTGTTCATTATCAGAGGTGAAACTAGCTACTTTTTCTACTGAGCAACTTAATTTGAGAGTTGGAGCCACAGATTAGGAAATGCAAGTATTTAATGCTTAAAAATTGTAGAGCTAAAATTGTCCACCTCCAGGGGCGGTGCCTCCATTGTGGCATTGCCCTGCTTATTTTTTTCCCCCTTGGCCCCTAAATTAAATGTGAGTTGACTGAGTGATTCTGCTGCGTCAGGCCCGGGCTGTATCCCTAAGGGCAGGACCTGATTCCTGGGAAGCCATTGCGAGTCTGAGGGGCTGGGGCTTATAATATTAGTGACTGACTGACACTAGCCCCAGAGTTGGGACCCGAGTGCGCATGCCGAGTTAGACGGCTGCCTCTCTCCAGCCAGCCCGACATGTGACGGCTTTGAGTCTCTCTCCACCCGCACATATTGGGGCAGCGGTTGACTCATAGGAGTCATAGTCGCAGCCCTTGGGCTCGGTAATGAGCGTTGAGGTTGTCTGCCCCAGCCAATCCAGGTGCTGCTGTAACAGGAGAAGCAGCGTCTGGATTGGCTTAGAGATGCAGTACAGTATGGGTTGAGATGAGGCTGTCTCTCCTTCCTGCGGCATGAACTGAAGAAAAAGAGCTGCTTCAGTGCTTCGATTGTCGTGCTTAGGTGAGTGGGTTTAACTCTGGAAATCGAGTGAAGGAATGACACTATTCTCTCGGATTGTTTTGGATATAGAAAGACATTTAAGTGTATGAGCGCGGTTCCTAATGCCAATGATGGTATACCCATATGTAGTGTGATTGTTGAAGTTTGTGTGTTTCCTCTGCGAGCATGTTTGTGTATATGTAAGAAAGTAAAACTTTAAGTTAATATAAACCATAATGTGTATCCACTTTTTGCAGCGAATGGCTGCACGGGTCGTGTTTGTGTTTTAAAGCAGACGAGGGTCACGCCATCATGAACACCATTTGATTTAACAATATTGCCGTGAAGCTGCTTTTCACGATGACATTCTGGCAGGAGATTCATACATATACCAGTTATTAGCTAGGAAATAATACACTAATTCCCTGATATTATTTAATGGATTTCAGACCCTAAATGCTTGCCTCTATCCGCTGGTTGTTGCAGAGAGAGACCCCCTGCTCCAGCTGGGCTCGCTTTTTCACTGGAGTGGATGGCGGTTGCATCCTCTCTCACCTCTCCTTGGCCATTCCCACAGCCTTTAAAAGGGTTTGAGGTGAATTCCCCCTCAGCCCCCAGGCTGACTATAGGAGAGGCTCTCCCACATGCAGGGCGGCGGCAGGAAGTCCTCCTCATGGAGGGTCCACCAGGGAGCGTTGTCCAGCACGTAAGACAAAAGTAATCTCACTGACCTCTACGGCTCACACCCATTGGCGGCTGACATGTACAGAGGGTGGTGGGGCAAGGTGGACAAAAATAAAAGAAAGTAAATAAATAAATAAGTAACTACACTTTCCTTCCTGGTGCAACGTCCTCCTCGCTCGGGTCTTCAGTAGGCAGGTTTCAACGCGGGACCCAGGAAACTGCAGTAACAAATCTCATGCAGCATGAAAGAAGCACCAGGATTGGAGGGAGCTGCCTCTTTCGGCACTCCCAAGGACACTGGAGCCCTATGCTGTCTCTAACTCGGCTGTCTTGGACAGCTGGGTTAGAGAGATTTAAAATGCGCATGTCTGGCTGGCCGTCGCAAGATGTTACGTTATGTTATGTTAAAACGGATCTTTTATAGCGCACGGCTACTCCATAGGAGTGTCCCGGCGCTTTAACAAAAACCCGAGAACGAAAGTCCGGGGCAGATGCAAGGGCGAGCAGGAAAATTACTAGATGAAAAGCCATGTCTTCAGCTCCTTCCTAAAAACCAGTAGATTACTGATTTTCCTTAGAGAGACGGGTAGAGAGTTCCAACATCGAGGTGACAAGTATCGAAAAGAGTGACCTCCAATTCTAGCCCGCCTGATGGAAGGAACAGAAGCCATAGCCAAACTGACATGCACACTTTAAATTTGAAGTGCCCTGCCCATCACTGCTTTCATCGGCAGCTGCCTGACTGGCAGCAGCAGAAATCCACGCCCTCGTCCTGAGGGTCAGCTCGGGACGGGGTTTAGAAAAATAAAACGGTAATAAATTAACTTTATTACCATTTTATTTTTCCATCTCTGGGGGCAATTTAATTAGTGGGGCGACGTTCCACCTCCTTAACTGCGGAGTCGCCCCTGCTCACACCCCCTTCAGGCACCAGAGGGCTCCTGGCATCTGCAAATAAAGCCCGCACTTAAGAGCCGGCGATGCTTCAGTAACACTGACTCCCTCCCCTTGGGCTTACATGACAACGTTTAAATATATAATGATGCCACTCACTCGTGTTCTGGCCTGGCTGGCTGGGCGTATTTCCACTCAACTCCGGTTACCCAAAAATAGAATCTACATTATTTTTTAATCATAGCTGTTTCAACTTGAAACAACTATGATTAAAAAAGAATGTTGTTTTCAACCCAAGAGTAGCGTGCGCTGAGCCAGGCTATTCATTAAGAGTAATGGGACAGAACAGCGCAGAATGGAGGTGTGGGCTGGCAGACGGCCCTTTTGTTTAGAATCTTCAATAAATCTGTCCTGTCGGTTACGGGTTACTCCATTTTGCATGATTTGAGCCAGGCCAACGTAAGTAAGAGATTGAGCATATTTTAAAAATTGAACTTGAATCATTATGCTCGGTGCATTAGCTCCTGCATCAAGGGCGGGCTGGCTGTACCGTGCACCAGAGGTTCCAGGGGGCTGGGGGGACGGTTTTGTTAGTGGGGGCTTGTTTTGGAGCAGTTCAGCATTTTTAAAAGAACTGCAGAGTTCCTTGTATCCAACATTTCAGACAACAATGAAAGTGGCAAGATAATTCTGGTGATTAATGTGCCTGCTGCAGAGTTTTGTCTGGTGGCAGTTTTGACTCATCTAAGGTAGCACAGAGGGTTAATCTGCCTGCTGCAAAGAACGTATAATTTGCAGATCACAGAACAGTATTTTATTTGCAATGCTCAGTGGAATACTGCTTTTATCACAGAGATCCTTTTGTTGCTTTGCAGTTCATAAGTTACAATCGCAGTCTAGCACATTGAGCTACGAACTGCCATCAAAGAGCTGCAAGCATACTGTCCGGACAAACAAATAAACCAGACACTAACTCACTGTCCCCCTTTCTCCACATGTTAGTCTTAGAGGATCTCCTACTTACGTATTCTCAGCTTGTATTTCATATATCTGTAGTATGGTATGCCAAAGTCCACTTTCTATGACCCAAGAACCAGGGTCGGATTGGGAAGGCGGGCAGTCGGGCATTGGCCGATGGGCCGGCGCCTAACTGTCACCTGTGGGCCGTTTTTATTAAGCTGTGTGTCACCTGACCCACAGAGCCTTGCAATCTTTGGCAGCCCCCCAGCCAGAACGCGGTATTGTAAGGCAGGCTGACTATCAGGACAGGGACTTGTGTCACTAGACCTCAGTTTAGCCCCTGGAGGCTGCCCACACCCAAAAGCAGTACCCCTTCTCCCCTGCTGGGCTGTCAAACAGAGGCGGGGAAGGTAGAGTAAAACAGCCTTCATTGTCAGGTGATAACGGCTGATGGCACATCTTCACTTCAACCCCCATTGCCCCCATTCCACCCCTGACCCCCCCCCCCCCACCTCCAAGCCCGGCCCAGAAGCTTTGTTCTTTGCTTCTTTCCACCTCTACAAGGCCATCGTCCTGAGGCTATAGTGGGCTGGGTAGGATGTGAGTGTGAAGCGTCCAGAGGCCTCCCTGGAGGCCAGTTGTTCTTCTGGCAGTTTTTTCAACTCACCCACTTGGGTTCCACCCAGCCCAAAATCACTGTCTTTCCCCTGGCCCCTTTCCCACTAGGCCTTCACATAACATTGAGGCCTTGGTGGATGGGGAGGGAGAGATTATTCAGGGGCCTTTGCTGTGGGACAGGTGTTGTCTTTTCAGCCCCAGTGTATTTCTGTGCTGAGTGTAAGGTGGTGTGTGGGGGGGGGGGGGTGAGGGGGGGGGGTGAGGGGGTGTTTGCATGATAATCAAAGACAAATCTTTATGTAGAATAAAAACCTTTTTTTTAACATGGCTTTTCTGCTTTTGTTAATTAGACGATCCGTCACAGATCATTAAGGCAGCATTCTTAGAAATCAATATAAAGTACATTTGCCTTACGTTACATGTTTAATACTGATTAGGGTGAAAATACCGGATTTTGGTGATTTTTGTCATTTTCGTACAGGCCAGGATTTTAAAACTCAATTCAGAACAGGTGTTGTGGCCTTTGGACCATTCTATTTCACCTTGCCAAAACTCAGTGCTCCTAGTTTTTACCCATTCTACTGGCTCTTTAAGCTCTACAATGTTAAAATGACCAAACATTTCTATAAACGAAAGCCCAATGAGACTAATCAATTGGTGTTTAATGAAACGGCACGCTACGGGAATGTGGGCCACTTTTTGGGGAGTGCCCGGGCCAAATTGTGATCCCAATCCGACCCTGCCAAGAACTACTCGAGATCTTTGTAACCAAGGTACTGGAAATAAGCAGCTTTACAGGAGTAAATTCTGTGGCATGCTTGACTAAATTCTTCGGCGTGTAAAAAAGGGCTCATTATGGGGAATGTTTTGTGAGTTAACTCAATTTATGTGGCAAGTTGTATGTCATTTTTCCATGTTTGGGAGTTGATGCAAACCAGATTCCAATGCAACTCTTGGTAGTCTCCAACAGCTTTGGCTGCCCTCTGCGCTCTAGATATGATGTAACTACAGCTACCTACGTCATTATCATATGAAATCTCTTTATTGGTGTCATAACTACACTTTCACAATTGTTTATTAGCCTTCTTGCCTTCTCACATTTGCTTGAAAATGCACCATTTGTCCACTGTTCTTTCAAAGTTTTCTAGGAGGGAGACCCTCCTCCCCACCCCGAACCCCATTTATAACGGTCAAGCTCTCTCGCAACGTTTGCTCCCCACAGAACACTCTGAACTTTTACGTTTCACCACTTTTAAATGTCACCAGCCGCCACTGCCACCACCTCTAGTTTATTACTAGAAAAGAGAAAAATATATATTTTATAGAACTGCTGTCAAACTGTTAAACGAGGCAGGTACAGTTGTATAGACACGTGTGCAATAAAAACTTCCCAAGCTCTAATATTGAAGCTTGACCTGGAAACCCTTTCATTGCCAATGCCGCATGCATCACTACTTTTTTTATCAGATGTCTTTAAACATAAAAATCATGAGTACAACAGACTGGAAGGGATCTTTACATCCTACACCTTCGATAGATGGGTAAAGTGTTTCTGCTATAGGTCTTCCACTCTTTATTCGACTGAATTGGCAAATGCCATCTTCTTGTTTTTCTGCTGTTCTAAATGTTCTATAACTGACAAATTGTGAGAGACGTCAACGCCTATAAATCGTGTTTAACGTGTTCTAATCTATCTGCATTAATATAGATATTTTATGTTTTCTTTTTTGAATATACAATAGATTTACTTTTTGAAATATTTATAATCAAAAAACCGATTCTCTGGAAACTCAGGTAGGGCTTTTAAGCCTAGTGGAAGAGGCAATGGGGTCCAATCAAAAACCACCACATCGTCTGCAAGAGCAACCTGTGAAGGTAAAGAGGGTGGGTTCTTACTTAGCCCTTCAAAAATCTTATTAAAGTCAACCACATAAAGTGTCCGTGGGTGAGTCGGAGATTGTCAATCACATGCTAAAATGTGAAATGTGAAATCTAGATCGGTTACAAGGTAACTGCTGTATAACGACCCCTGTGGCACACTCCTGAAACCCAGGCACGATTTTTATAGCAATCCTGCTGAAACATTTAGGGAATCCACAAATGGATCCTCTTTCGTAGCAGCGATTCTTTCACCCGGTTCAAAAGGCAGATCACTTTTCTTATGTTGATGGTAAAGGAGAAGATGGCTCTTCCTGTGCAGCACTTCTAGTGCAGGAGGTAGCACGACCGGAGCAGCATTACCACTCCGTTCACCTTTATGGCAAGCCAGACTAATTTCCAGATGTTACAGGTGGAGCACAGACATTCCAGTCAATGCAGCAGTAGCATTACCAGTAGACCCAGGCGAGTCACGATATCAATGCAAAGTAATTGTTTTATTTTTTTATTAGGGGAGAGGATGTGACATAACGTCTAGAGGAGCCTACTTGAATCCCTGTGGGAGACTTAACATCCATCCTGGTGATTCTGAGCAACTCACGTAATTTCTCTGTGCCGAAAAATGAAAGTGTCCTTCTGTAATGCAACTGCCACTCATGTAAAGTGCTCCGATACCTTCGTGTCGTGTTCGCGCTATATAAAACTTCAACAAAAAGATATATATATATATATATGCAATCAGTTTTTCTTTTCTTTCCAGTGCATCGCTGCTAGTCCCTGGTGAGGAGGTGACGCTTCCTGGCCCGCCAGGTGTGGATTTGTCTTCTCCATCTGCTGAAGGCGTGGAAGTGCCTGTGGACGTACTGAAAGGCGAGGGTAAACTAGCTCCCCATCTGCGCTCATTGGATTTGTCATTCCCTGAAGCTGCTGAGTTTCTTGTGGAGGTACCGAGTAGCGAGTGCATTGAATCGCTTCATCCACCTCTGGATTTGGGAAGATCTTTATCGCCAACTGACGCTCTAGAAGAACTCTCCGAGGCGCTCAAGGACTGGTGTGAGGAAGCACCTTGTCTTCCGCCTTTGGATTCAGGGTTCTCCTTGGTGCCTGCTGAGGCTGCAGGAGAACTTGCTGAAATATTGAAGAGTGTGTGCTTGGAGGCCTCTCACACTCCCCCTTTCGACTTGGAAGTTTCCTCTCCACCTGCCGATGCTGTGGACAGTCCTACAGTTGTAGTGAAAGCCATCCAGAGCAGGTAAATGAACCATGTTATCTATTGCCAGTGCTGTTGTGGGTGATTGGTGTTCTTCTGTGGATAGGGTCCATAATGCACATTGATACTATAGCTTGAGTAAGCGTAGTGGGCTAGTAGGATGCTGCTGCTGCTGAGGAGCCTGAGGTAGTGATTGCACGAGGGTTCCTTCAACGAGCATGCGCAGGACCGATGGCAGCATCACGTCTTGGCTACTTGTCTTTCTGCTGCTGTGAAAGGGTAAGGACCATGTTCGATTTGCTACAGAAAAGTACACAACAAAAGTTCCGATTTTTGTAATTGCATATCAATAATATCACAATGTACTACAACCTCGATTGTCTTAACACAGAAGTGGTCAGTGCTCCTTTTGGCCAGCTGGATGGTTCTGATTGCGTCTAGGTTGGAAGGATGGCTAACTGTGTCAATCCACCAAGCTTAAAACCTGTGACCTGCACGTTTCTAGATATATCCCTGCATCTGATGCATTAATCTACTGGGTTTTCTTACCAGTCTGTATGATCTCGAGGTAATTGTGTAACTTTTTTTTAAACACATTTTATTAAGATTTTCTTCCATATCTTCTTACAACTCAGATTATATAATAGAGGCCTGCAAGCTGTTCATAGTTACAGGGTATCAATAGCTTTAGCCGGTCATAGTATCGTACAATTTAGCATGTATATATCTCAGTATATTATTGTGTTATGACATCCTCTGGGATACCTGGCATACATGACCCTTTTATTTCCCCTATATAACCATTATCCTGGCTAGTACCATGGCTGAGTCATGACTTCTTGTACCTGTAAAATCAGTCAACTACCCAGTGGTGTAGGAAGGGGGTGCGGTGGGTGCGGGCCGCCCTGGGAGGGGGTGACAAAATGTCAAAAATAGGTGTTTTAAACACATATTTTTGCCATTTTGTCACGCCGGGGGTGACAAGAAGGTTTCCACACTGGTACCACCTGACCTTGCTACGCCACAGCAACTATCCAAGTCCCTCCCCACTCCCTAGGCATGCCTTAGTGTGATGTGTCTCTATAGTTCTTGCCCTATGCGGGTTTGTTCGGTGCATTCGTTTGATAATTATCTAATGTTGGTTGTGTTGCGGTAGTATATTCATGCTCACACTTGATCTCCTTCTCCCAAGGTCCGTTCCTGCCCTCGTCGATTGTGTAACATGGTTGCAGAGATCAAAATACAGATCTTGCTTTTGACAACAGCCTTTTATTCTTGGGGACCCATGCTGTCCTCATGTGCACAAGAAGTATGGTAACACAGCTTGTTTATCCATTTAACATTCCACCCCTTATCTGAAGTAAATACAATTTGGAAGCATAGGAAGCTGTAATGTGTTATGGGTTCAGGACGCACAGCTGTCTTGCTTTTGACAAATAAAGAATCAGGAGCTAGACATTCCATAAGAGACCAAAATACAATATAATTAATAAAGAAGACATCCTTACACACATAGACTACAATGAAAACCCAATCGGTACAATTACATTTACAGATCATAAACCTAGAAAAAGCATGCAGATTTCTTTTAGATGTTGCTGACCTATTAGAGAAAATGTTCATGGCCCTAAAAAAATCTGATCTCCTGCCTCTGAATCAGATGCCAGGTACTGCCACTGGACTCCCTGCCAGGATAATCTGACTTGGATGAAAAGAGGATCTGATGCAAACTGGTCTTCCTGAGTAGATTTAGACACCTCATTAAGGAAGTGCCACAAGTCCCTGTTCTTTTGCACTGACCTTTCTGCCACCATTTAGGACAAAAGCAATGTTTGACATTGTCCTGCCCAGACAGCAGTCAATTCTGGAATTTCCTTGGCGAATGGCCATTTTGAACTAACATTTGTTCTAGTGTGGTATTCATCTAATTGCCATAAGGGGAGGGTGTTGATCTGTAGTGTCAACACTCCTACACCAAAAATGATGACTGGTAATTTCATGACCCATTGGTTTGATAACAGCTACCTGATACTCTATCAATCTGTGGCCAGATTGAAAGAGCCTCATCTCTTGCCCATGCCCTCTGTCAGTTGTCCATAATTGTAAACTGCTTTTACATGATCGTCGCTTCCTATGGGTGTCACTTGTTAATCATACTTTGGACTGGGGAAGAGTGTGGTACAGCCTAGTTTTCCCAGTAAGAGAAAGTCCTATACCATGTAATCCTGTCGCTCATTCAGGTATTAATCAATCTATTCTCTGGTTGATAGCTAATCTGATAAAGTTTCAAATTTTGGTGTGGTAGAAAATTTATGGAGATAAGGGAAGGATCCCTAACCTGAACTTTTATCCAACTAAGACCCAAAAGGTTTGCCTCAGCCTGTTTCAACCACTTTTACAAAAGGACGGTCCTCATCTGGACTAGCAAGAGTATGATGTGTACCAAAGCTGAGCCCAACAGTGTACCCGAAGCAGAAGAGGAGTAGGAATGAGGACCATTCTTCCATGAAAGTTGTTTAAAGATGCTGTGCTAGAGGAGGGTCGGGGGCTAAGAGCGAACCTGTGTGGAGGAGAAGAGCAGAGTGAAGCAAGATCGTAGTCATAAGTGAAACAATTCACAGAGTCCTTAGTTACAGTTCTTGGGTCTGATAGTTCTTGCTTGCCAAGATATTTATGGAACAGGAAAGCGTTAACATTTCTAAGAACGTCAAATGAAGAAGGCAGAGTTTGCCCCTCAGGCTGGAGTGTTACAAGTTGTGGCAGCTAATGAAGAAGGATTCATTTAGTTATTGGCTGGCCTTAAATTTGAAGTATTAGGTATTTATGGCTTTTAGTCATCTTAACCCTGGAACGTAATGCAAGTATCTAGGTTTGCAACTACGTAGGGCCTTATAGATGACGTAGCTGATGTAAGCATGTACTCTGACTTCCAGTGGAAGCCACTGAAGCTCCTTTTAAGACAGGGTGATGTGGTCAGATTTTCTGAATCCAGAAGTCGGTCTATTAATGAAGGATGTCTTTCAGAAGACGCTCGTGGGAAGTCCAAGTAGGTCTGTGTTCTGAGATGGATGATGGAATAATTGACACGCACAGAGTGAAAGTCTCTGGTCTTGATAAATGTTTTATATTTTTTTACTTAGTGGCGCTGGAGGTTACCTGGTCTCATTGTTTGACCAACCTCTGTATCCATAGTGGCTTGGATGATAAACCATGTGGATATAACCAGACAATTACAATTTTGGGGGGGATGCAATTTGAGCTCTGTCTTTTGGGCACTGTGAATAAACCCATTTTGCAACTTAAAGGTTTGCATTTTCTGGAGGCAACATTTTAGACGTTCAATGTCCTTGATGTAAGTGGTTCTCTAGTAGGAACTGGTGTTGTCTGTCTACTGGCTGTTGGTGAACCCAGACTTCTACAAACTGATTCCCAGAACTTCTGGATATAAAGTGAAGAGACCCAGAGAGAGGACTGAACCTTAAGGTATGGTGCAAGCAATTCTGCTAGGGTCTCATTTCCTATTGTCTCGGAAGGAGGTAAACTAGACTAATGTGTTATTCATTTGTGAGGACAGGCTCGGACTGTATCCCTAATGATCAGTTGCAACTAAACTCGCTCGAGGAGGACTAAATATCAGGATCCTGCATTGCAAAGTAAGCGGAGAGAATTCTTTCAAGTCTTGAATATGGCAGGCTCACATCAGCATCCTGATTGGCCCTCTAAAGGGACAATGTGTTTCCAGAGTTGCGTTTAATGCATTCTTCGTTCAGTTTTGACAGTTGAGGAAGTCTGATGATGTTGGAAGTTTGACAGTATTTCGTGGTCTAGATTTGGTTTCTGGTGAATAAGGCTGTCACTACAGCTTTTAAGGTGTTTGGGTTGGAGCACGGAAAAGAGAAGGGGGAACTCCTTACTGAGTACTTGGAGTGGAACAAGAGGCTGAAAGATGTCTGTGTGCTTGTGCGTGCTTTCAAACCCACCAGCCATTTCAGAAACCCCATGCTTGCCACAATGTGTTTTGTGGGTTCCCTGTGGACATAGGATGATAGCTGACTAATTACATTTTGGTGGTAGACTTTCCCATTACTAAGGTTACCCGACCACATTTTGTGGGGTCTGATCAAATGAATTTTGATAGTGAAGAAATAGACAAACTGGTGGCATTTGTCTGTTGAGCTCGATGGAGTTGGATGTTGGCCGGTTTGGAATGAAAACACATTGCAGTGCCCGACCCAATTCTCATTTTGTTTTTGTGTCTACTAATGCTTTACTGTAAAGGAGCCTGTCTGATGTTCCTTCTTTTTCCAATGAGCTCCACCTGTAATGTGTTGGCCGATAGTAGTTTACTCAGCTCTGGTTGTTTCCTTGCATTCTGGTCCTTTTTAGGTTGAGCCTAGACAGCACTTGCGCTGTCAGGTGATCTGTTGTATGTACTTTGTGGGGTCTGACTCCTTCCACCACTTTGGAGTGGCTTTTATCTGTGTCATTCAAAAAACATAGCCTGCAAATGGATAATGCTTGGTGCACGTCCCACCTTTTCTCGCAAGTTAACTCCCATGGAGTATTGCTGCAGGAATAAGCAGCGATGTGCATGCAGACCCTGCGTGTGGATCTAACAACTGAAATATGAGTTCAGTCTGGTGCATTATTGCTGCTGTTTGTGCCCTATCCTTGCGTGTACGCATGCGTGTCATCGTACGCATGTGTACTATGCAATTTGTCATAGAAACATGATTTCTAAGCTTCCGGGCAGCATTCTCTTGTGTGCGCGTGCTTGTCATTGTACTCATGCGCACTATGCAATTTGTCATTAATTTTTAAACTCCCTGCCCCAGAGGTACCCATCCGAGCCTTCCCCGAACTCCTTCCTCTAGTGTCCGGGGGAAAGAGTCTGGCAATGGAGCACTAGCCTGTGAGAGGTGTGTGCGACCGGAGCTCTCAGTAGGGTGAGAGCTACTGTCTGCATGGGGTAAGTAAATGCGACACGCTGCATGGACCAGCTCTAACAATTGCAAGATGCATTTTATTCTCCTTTTCCCACCGACTGTAATGATCCTGCCTCAGCACCCCTGCCAACAGGCATCTTGTTTTGCCTGAAGCTTGAGGCATGGTATCACCTCTAGATATTTGCATTAAGGGAATGACCGCAGTAGCCCTTTTTGTGATAAATATGTTGTCAGTAGCGCCAAGAGGGTTCTTACGGTGTGCTCCACAAATACGTTTGTTATATCGGGCTACAGCAGACCTCCCAGGCCCCGTTGGAAAGTGATTCCCTCATCTCTACACTATGCGCTAGGGCGTTTTCCTGCTACTGCGCAGATACCTTTTGTGCTAAAAAGCACAAAGGGACTTGTATTCTCCCTCCTGACGTGTAAAAGGAGCCCTGAGGTCTGTGTAACATGTATAGTGTGTAAAGCTCTGGGTGATGTTTAATGACCATCTAACCGTGGAGGTGCTTATCTGTGGGAATAAGTTTGGGTCACACACTTTACTTAATCATAAAAACATGACCGACATGTAACCTCCACACCATTCATGGACTCCAGAATAGCAGCCAAGCACCACCAGCGTCTGGCGTGGAACCGACTGCAACAAACATGTTATCAGCGGGCTCCCTAACTTCGTGGAATACCTCAAAGAAATCAGAATATTGCTGATGCTTAATTAGGCCTTATGTGTAACGTTTCGTTGACTGATTTAGGTTCTTGAGATAGTTGTCACTCTGCAAACTGTCCTTACACTTGGGTTAGAGACTGATAGGCTAAGTACTAATTCCAACTGGAATGGGACTGTAGCCACCCTTCTGAATCTTATAGAATGCAGATAATCCACCATTCACCTGGCTGTGTGTAAGCTATTGATGGAAGACAAGTCTGCACTCTTACGTTCCTCCTGCTCCATCTCAAAAGGCTTCCTGACATTGGCGAAGGCTGTTGACCCACACGTTTACAGTAAATAAACGTTGCTGTACCCAGAATAATGTGCTGCATAGCTAAATACTTATAAGGTCCCAAAGGCGAGAACTATTGCATTGTGAATGCTTGTTAATGCTGCTTTTAAAAAGGGACAAAAGCAAAACTACAAGATTTCTGCTGCATAGGAAACAAAGAACAAGACCGATAGCTGTCGTGGGGGCAGAACAGAGTCTCTACCGTGATATTCCTTGCAGTCCTCTCTGCTTGCAGGGTTTGCTTTTCCTTGTATCCCTGTACCTGGCACCGGTGCCCGTGTCGCTGTGCCAGCATTTGGTTAATAAGCACTGTGTTTGCTGTGACTGTGGTCTGGACCTGCTTTCTTACAATGCTCTGCGTTGTCTTCTGCGGCTGAAGCTCCTGGGGCTCCAGCGTCACGTCGGCTGTTTGAGATCAGAGACCTCAAGCAGAAATGCCGCGCACAAACATATACCTGTAGCAGGTGCGTTAACCCTTTGAGGTATCTCATTAACTTCCTCTGCCGCGTCTGTTTTTGAAGGAAAGACACCTAGAGGAACCATGCACGTGGATTCTGTTGGCTCAATGCCTACTGCTGCAGTTAATGAAATTGCTAGTAATTTACATCACGTGCAGAAAGGATGAGAAGTCTCAATAAAAAGGCGCCTTTATGTTCCTGTTTGGACCTGTATGTCACTGCTGTCACCTGTACACAATACACCATTTCACCCGTAAGCGCTTTGCATTCTGGGATTTTCTGTTTGTTTTTTAAGTTCTAAGCATGGGCCTTCAAGTCCTGGCAAACAAAGCGTTCTAGTCACACTTAACCTAAGACTACTTGGCTGCTGTTATATGGTGCACATCCAGTTTATCGCTCGTCATGTGGGCGCAGCACTGGTGGCAAACCATCTCCCCATACCCTCTTGAGCTGCTTCACCTGCAAGCAGGGCCGGACTGGGAACCAAAACCGGCCCTAGCAAAGTGCTCGACCCCCCCCCGGGGGGTTGTGGGTGCCACTGAGCTCTTTGCCAGAGCCGGTTTTCGGCCGATTTTGATACAGGGCCGAATTTGCAAAAAAGGCCCTGTAACAATATCGGCCCCAAGGGGCCCAAAACCGGCCCCCACCCGTGTGGCGCACCGGGGGATTGCCCGATGCCCGCTACGGCCAGTCCTGCCCTGCCTGCAAGCCCTGATCTGTCCTGACTCCCACATTTTTATCCCCTTTGTACAGAAGTTCCAGACAGGAGCTTAGCTTCAGGAGGTTGTTTGGGGTGTTACACCTCCCTAAAAATGTATTCTGTAGTAAGTTTGGGTACAGGAGCTTTCAGTCGGGTAATGTGAAGTGTCTGTCGGATTTCACCTGGGATGTTTGCATGCCCACACTGACAAAAACACACACACTCTCTCTCTTCTATCGATTGAAGGCCTTAAAAAATGTTGATTACATAAAAAATATTAAGTTTTAAGTACCCCTAACAACCCGCACTCCTCTCTCTTTCCACTGCTTCTTGAGCCCCCATTGTGTCCTGCTTCTCATAATGTGTTTTAGCAAGACATCCCAGCATGATTGTTGGGAGATGTGAAGCTCACAACCCCCAATCAAACTGACCCAAGGTACGCTCCTGCTTCCAGATAATTCCATATCACCTGAGACAAGTGCTCCACTGCTGGGCTGTAGTTTAATAGCCTAATGCATTCTGGGAGTTGAAGTCCCAGTTCACTTCACTTGATCCACTTTAACCAATGCACTTGAAGTGAATGATTTGTAGTACAAAAGCCCAGGACAAGAGCATTGCGTTGTTTATGACATAGTCCCTCTGAAACATTACGTGTGGATACTGTGTATTTTCCTTCTACACAACTGAGAATGGGCACTGTGTAAGGACTGTGAAAATGAACCCTTTTAGTATCTTGTTCTAGCAGACCGGTTGGCGACAATAGGATCAGTCGTAAGTACTTTGTAAAGGGTGTGCACAGGTGAGGCTCCTCATCCGGGCTTATTTACTGAAAAGAGCTAAAAGGCGCATTTTAAAAATACATACACCAGCTAAATCGTCAAAAGAAAGCCATTTTCAGGGAGCAAAAAAAGGACGGTAAACCTTCATAGACTGGGGTTAGATGCCTGGATCTTCATTACAATAGAGGGGATGGGGAAGAGTCAGTAACACACTTTGACGAAAAAGCTTGGACAGCCAAAAGGAATCATCCTCATGAGAGCAAAGACAGAGCTGGAGACGGAATAAAGTCAGTATTAGAGAAGGCAGTAAAATGGATGGGAAGGGTCTCCGGTGCCATACTAGGTCCTCCATATCCATGTGAGGGAGAGGTATGGCGCCGCGGCCAGGGCGACTGACGCTGGAATCTGGGGATCAGGGTTCGATCCCCGGCTCCGGCGGCAGGTTAGCCCAGCACCATGTGACTCTGGGCAATAGCTCGCTTAATCTTCCCGACGGCCCCCAGCGCCTAGAGACCCTTACGGGTGATTGTGCGCTTTACAAATGTAGACTTTACTTTACTTTAAATGTTCAGACCATTGGGGTGAAATGGAGAGAGGCACAATAAAAGGCCAACAGGAATGATACCCAGGAAAGAATACAAGCTAAACTCTTAAAATAATATCCGCAATAGGAATGAATTGCCTTTGCCATGAAATTATTTCAAACATGTATTTTAATGGCCCAAAAAAATGTGTCAAAGAATACCTTTATGTTCCAGTGCTGTCAATGGGTTTCGTCATAGTATATTATGTTTACATTTCTAGTTCTTCCTGTATCTTGACCTTTCTAAAGGGCTGTTGACCCTTTATCTCTGGCAAACTTTTAAAAAAAAAAAACTAAAAAAAAAAATATTTCTTTTTTTGCACCATTACATCATATACCATTTTAGGGGGAATTTTCTGTTGGAGCTATTGTGTTACCCATATCCCATTCGTTTCTAAATCTAAAGAAGTACTCTGGTTCTTCCCCCATAATTCACATTTTAAATTGTGTTGCTAGAGCAACTGTATTTTCCTTGAGAATCTCCAGATTATGGTCAAAACGCGCCAGGCTTCTTTTTGCCCTCAAACTTGCAAGATGTTTCTAGATAGGATGTTAAAAGAATTTTTTTTAAAACATTGGAGGCAATATTAGGAACATGTTTTCTCCGTTGAGGTTACCAAATAATGTATTGTGTTCAGTCCTGTGCCTTTCAAACCTTGGTTTTGCTGCTGGACTGCCACAATCTAATTTGATATTTAGTAATGGGCAGATGTTCTAATAGTTTTTATGAATTAGGGAAGCTTTCTATTTTTACTGGTTTCACGGGGCGCCCCACATGCCAGTTTATTTGATGTAATCAATTGTTTCTCTAAAGCTAAGGAAAATGTCACGTGCATACACACCTGTTATTTTTGATGCCTTATATGTTAGAGTTCGTTTTTAAGTAGATATTTTTGCTTCTGTATTTTTGTTAGTTCCTTTAATTTATATGTTCGTTTCCTTTTTTGTTTCTCCAGTTTTAGAACACACTGTTGTTTCTTGGATATTGTTCTAAATGTTTGCCAACACATCTTGATAGATCATGGGCTTAATGTTCATAAATGTACCTCGTTAGCAGAGTTGGGCCTTACAAACGTGAGAAATTGCACATCTTTGCCAAACAACAATCGCGCTCTATTAAATCCCAAGTGGCATATCCATCATTCAAAATGATAGACCGTCAGCGGATCAACAGCAACGCTAAACACAAACATCCCGGACTCACTTATCTTCTAAAGATGTTCTATAAGTGAACCAAATCAATCCATCAATACTTTCTTAGTATGGCTACATGTGAAACAAAAGAGAAACAAACACTTATCCAGTTGTTTTTTTTTATCCATAAACTGCCAATTGACACCTAGGCTTTCGTCCCGGACATGTTTTATACTCTGTGTTCTGACAGTACAATTGCTTTGGTGCCTTGGACCATTGCCTGCCCAGAAAGCACACGTGCATCTGTTCCATGTGAAAATAGCATCCACTGCGAATGCTGTGGGAAAGGAGGGCCTTATGACTCACAGGAGACTCTGCCTCTGAGAGCCATGCCTGCTTCTTATAGTGAACATGGACAATAAATAGCATATTACATGGGGTGCAAATGCATGTAGGTTATGAGTTGAATGCCTGGGTCTGCCTCGCAGCAGGAACAGTGAAGACACTAACAATGGAAGCTCACATGCAAAAAGGGCTAAGACAACCTGCTTCTAGCTGTCCTTTCTGCACACGTTTAAATCTTGCCTCCTGGAAGCACATTTTCAAGGAGCCATGCAAGCACAGGTCCTGGCCTATGTGGATTTTAAGCAGTCCGTAGTGGTCAGCGTGACATTAGAGTTCATATAAACGGGGCATTTTCAAAAGACGCCGAAGGAGGACGATAGATTATACTAAATAGTCTCAGAAAAAATGGGGTGATTGCTGTGGGTTGGGGGGAACGAGTGCTCAATCGGAAAAAAGTAAGTTTGCCAGTGCTCCGAAAATCTTTTCCCTCGAGCGGTGTGTGTGTTTAAAGGACCCATAGTTGGCACTGATGCAAACCCTCCCACTTGCTGTTGCATGACTCATGAAAGGTCATGGCACCTGTCGTCAGAGAACTCCCACAGTAAGGACGCGCTGGCCGCGGCTGCTGGCCCTGCCACAATACGTACAAGGAAGTCATGGCGGAAATACCAGCACGCCTGACCGAGCAACTCGCCACCTCCGGGCGCAATCCCCAAACCAGGAGCCAGACCCCAGCCAGACTAGAGCTCCGATGGTGCAGTTAACTTTTGGCACAAGCTGTCCCAATCTGCTCTCTAGGGCAGTTGTACAATATTTCATGCCTTCTGAGACCCGCCCTGCTCCCCTCTGCCATCAGAGGCGTCCCCTCGCCTCTGTTTGCCATCGCCTCACACATGCAGCCAAACAGACAAACCTCGGATGTTCATTTTTCTGCAGCTCTGAAACTGAGCTCCTCTTTCGGTTTTTGAATATTGTAATCTTCCTGTCACTCACGGTGCTCTCGTCTGTTTGATTTTTAGGTTAGTCCTCATACAAGTGTACCAAATCAAAAGAAGGAAGGGTGGCACAGCACCTACCTGTTTCTGGATCCCTACTTGTCCCTCGTGAGTGCCCTGGTTCTACCTTTGCTTTGTGAAACTTGTAGTCAAACCAAGTACCAGAATGAAAAGGGGGCACTCGGGGATGGATGAGCCCTTGGCAAAACAGCTCGACCTCTCTGCTTCCAAAGGCAGCGGTACAGGAAGGAGACAAGTGCGGCCCTACTGTAAGCAGAGAAAATGCCCTCCTATTTCCACTGGTTGGTGATTATGTTGAAACGGATCCCGCATACCCATGTGCCCGGTGCAGCTGCACCTGCTGCACCGGTGACGGCCGCGCACCTGGCCGCTGGTGACTAAGCCGCCACGTCTGGCGCGGCGCCCGCGGCTGACGAGCCCTGGCGGACGCTGATTTAAATCCCCGAAGCCTGCTGGGGCTTGCAGCCCGGGCTCGCCGTTGGAGAGAGGCGAGGCCGCGCGTTGTCTTGCCGCCGCTTGTTGTGCGTCGGGGCCGCGGCACAGGAGAGTGAGGAGAGGGCGAGTGGTCGGACGGCAGCGGCGGCTCTCTTTGGTGCCAGTGCCGGAGCCGCGCGGAGGAAAGAGCGGGAGGTGCCCCCAGTTACTGCCACCGAGCTCCATGAAGTAATCTTCGGACTTTTTACGGTCACGGGGCCTGGCCCGTGAAGACTCAGAGCGCTTGGAAGGTGAGCCATACCCTCTCCCAGAATTCACCATTTTAGGTATAATACGGTAATACAGCAGTTTTCAAAGGAGAGCGGCTTTAAGAAAATGCTGCGCTGTTTATAGGAGAGTGCGGTACTGTTGAAGAAAAGGCTAAAGAACAGAGCTGCATTTTCGAGGAAGAATACTGCATTCTTATAAGGCCAGTGCAGCTTTTAAAGGAATGTGCCATGTTCTCCAGGCGTCGCAGTACTTTAAGCTTGCAAGCGGTTAACTGTTGGAATTTCAGGAAATGGGGCTTAGGGAAGAAAGCTACAATAGGATGATGTCTTGTGCTTTTAAACAAACTGAGCTTGCTTCCTTGCGATGGGCGAGTTTAATACCGTCCAATAAGAAGTATTCTTGAGATGGAGATATTTGTACACACTGCAGTGGGAGCCATCCACAAAGTGTGGCATTTTTGAAACCAAATTGGGAGTCTTCCAAGGCGATATTGTTTCTGTACTCTCATGGAATTACTCTGGCATTCTCATCGCCAGTCCCCTGGTTTACTTTTATTTTATCAATTCCAACCCTTACAGGCCATAGAGGCGCAGACGTGGGCAATCTAAAGGATGCTTATAGTGAACTGCATTTTGATTGGCTGGTGCCAGATTGGATGACAGACCATTCTGTTTTTCATCTTGGCTGAGGCTATCACCCTTCGCCATTGTGTTAGAAACAGCGGAGGAAGGGACCCCTCCTAATACTACGAAACACATCCACCCTGCTGTCCCTATGGGCAGAGGGCTTGCAGGAATTCGGGATGTCTGAAGTTGTGACCCCTGGGATCTTCCAAAGTGCCATGTGACTGAGGGGCTTATTTCCAGGACATAGCGGGCAGAGGCCGCGGGGCAGAGCGTGCATGCTGTCTCTCTCTGGTTCTCGCTGCCCAGAAGCTCTACCATTAAGTGTACCAGGCCAACATTAATTTAGTTATATTGTCACTTTGGGAGACAGCGTACAGTGTACTACTCCAGTGCATGTTGAGTATAAAACTCAGCACCTACCATTTTTATAAAGAGCTTAATTTATTCAAGGTGCAGGGTGCACTATTTTTGACAAACAAAAAATATCAGTTACTCTTGGAAACGAGTACAACTTACAACTATTGAGCGATTTGCTGGCAGCCTCCCAGATGTTAATGATGAATGTCCCTTTTCCGAGTGACAGCCAATCCACAGTTACTGGGATGGTTCATGTTCTGCCATCACTGAATATTTCACCTTATTGGTGCTCCACTCTGAAAGTGACTGGCTGATTCACAAGTTGGCCCCTAATGAGTGAGTGATCTTCGCCCCCCGCAGTGCTGGTAGCAGTAGAATTAGTGAAGAAGCAGCACCTCACGTCAGATCACAGTCAACGTAACGTAAGTAAGAAGAGCAAGTGGCAGGATACGACAGGACCTAGACTTCGGAAAGCGGCGAGCAATAATGAGTTCAGAACGACAGAAATAGCAGGGTGTAACAAAGCATCAAGTGCAAATCAGATGGTACAAGCAGGCATAGCACAACGTGTAATGCTTTCAGTCAAAAGGGCATACAAACAAGAGAATCTTCCAGCCGCCATCTTAGTGTGCCCAGAGAAAAGGTTCCAAGCATTAAGAATGCTAAGACAGAATACAAGAAAACTATTTTGGGAGCAAAACTATGAATATAGAGAGGTTAAAGTTGGGTGGGATGTGCTTGGCAGTGGCCGAAAATGATGCTAAAAGATTTGTAAGTTTTTTTTGTGCCAAAGATTTTGTTAAGGCAGACAATCCCCCAAGTAGGGTGGAGATAGCCAATTGGATAACTTTCTAATACAGCCCTTATGCTAGAGATGAAATGGCCGGATCTAAGGATTCTCCACCCAATGCTTAAGAAGTTGGGCTCACAATAGCCAAACATGCAGTTATTCAAAATGTAAAGAAATTATAGAAGCTGAAGGCTAGCATCCCTGATGGGTTGACCAATAATGTTTATTTTGCACACATGCACAGTTGGGGTAAACGTTGGTGGCCCTGTCATCAGCGGTATTCAGATCTTCTGTCTTGCCAAAACCTGGTGTGGGGAAGTAATCTGTCCTATTTTCAAAAAGAGGGTGAGCAATTATCAGACTGACTGGCACCTGTTAACTTGATTTGAATGGGAAAGTTATATAGAAAGTGATTGTTTCTAGAATTGAGACATAGATCTTTAGCAAGAAATTCTCCCACACAAAGAACCGGAAATTAAACGATAAACCTCTAGGATAGATCATTGTTTCATGCTCCCTTGGCTAGTGTTGAAATACATTAAGAAATGTAACCGTTGCTTACTTGTTATATTTGCAGACTTTACGTCTGCATTGGACCTAGTTAAAATCGGTTTTATTTTACATAGTTAACAAAAAACATTAAAATACATAAAACGAATCATTCTAAAACGTGAAGCAAAAGAAACAGACACAAACATCACTAGAAACACAAACATTAAGTAATTAGAAAAATAAATGATCTTATGGTAGTGGAAGACTGGTTGTTGAAAAACAGCAAAACAGCTTATTGACACTTGTTTGTTAAAGTAGTATGCATTTTAGCTGGTGCCATTTTGCAAGTTTGACTAGATCACCTAAAACCTTGTTCATGGCTTTGTAACCTAATCCATTATAACCTAAAGAGAAAAAGTCCATTATCTTGGCCTTTTCCAGGAAAATGATTTTTTTTTCTTAAGACAGTCTTTAATAAAGGTTTAGGCGGATCCCATGGACATTCCACATTCAAATCATTTGGCGAGAATTACCTGACATGGAGAACTCGCTTGTAGCAATGGGCTGTCAAATTCTTGGCATAAGTTACTTCTAAGAGTATAAGGTTCTGCTTTATTAGAACATTGGAATGTTGGGAGCTCCATTGCAGACAATGGAGTGCTCCCTGCTTCTACGGGCCGGTAAAGGCCCGCAGAGCAACATTCCAATGTTCTACAAAGGCTTCTCGAAGTTCGAGGGGATTTATATCCCCTCCAGCTTCGAGAACCCTTGGTTTAATTTGTTAGAACATTCTACCCTCTAGTGGCAGAATGTTCTAATAGCCTTATAGCCCTTCGTAGCAGGGCTATACCGGCTATTAAAGTCCCGCTGTTTCGTTAAAGTCCCTCGCCTTCGGCACGGGCCTTTAACGATTCAGCGGGCCTTTAATTACCGGTATAGCCCGCTACGGCGGGCTATAAGGCTATATTCATACCAATTCTTTATCTTGACAGAGTATCATTTGCTCACAGCTCTTGATCTACAAGTCCAAATTTTACCCGGATTTGGTATGGACTAGGTGATTGGGGGAGAATGAAGATTAACCTGAACAGTTTACTCTGCTCTGTTTAAGCAGTTCTTGGGCATGTCTGGGAAAGCTTCCATCCCATAATGATGGGAATTCTTTGATCGTAATAATGTTTAAGAGAGGCATGATTGATGGTCTGTCTAGATTATCAAATCATTTTTGCATCCCTGATCTAGGAGAAGTAGCCTTTCTTTTTTTACTTGCCCTTTGGCCTCTAGATAACCTTTAGTGTGGATAATAACATCTAAAGGAGTGTAAGAGTCCACATGTTGTATTTGATGCCTTCTCATGTGCCAAATAATTATTTTAATTGGGGGCCAAAGGACATTAATGTAATCTTTTTTTAATTAGTCTCCAGCTGGTTGTTCTCACAGCACCTACATATTTTAGGTCGAGCCTGGGCAGCGCATATGCTGCTCTGCGAGGCATGCTGTATTCAAGTATGGACTTGAAGCTCCGCCCACTCTCCGCCTATATTTTTCATTGGCTTGTGTCATTATCCTTTGTAAATGCTGACTTCTGATTCGTTAATAGGCTTGTTAGTCCCTCCTTAGTACCGCCTTGTCTTCATTTGGAACCTTCCATGTGGACTGGCCCTTTTACTTGTGTTGTTTCACTGTATGTTTTATTTATTCTGTAAGCACTATTTTCTTTAATGAGTTTCTCCTACTGCACATACGACATGCTTTCCTGCAACATTCAGCGCTCCATGCACGCTTTCACTTTCCAAGCAGCCCAGGAAAATGGCGGCCGCTTCTTTGAAATGAAATAGGTTTCACATTTACAAGAGTTTGAGCTTTTGGCATTGTAAATGGCCATGCCTTTCATTTATGTGTTAATTTTCAAAACAGACAAATAAAAGGCATTGTCATTTACAATTCAATAGCTTAAACTCTCGCAAATGCGAGATCTATTGCATTGCAAATGCTTGTTTTAAAGTATACTGAAGGCCAGTTTCTGTGTAGTCCAAAATAACTGTAAAATCTGCAAGTTAAATGATTGGTGTTTGATGCTCACTAAGTTTGGGGAGGGGGGCAAGTCCTCAAATTCTTTCGGGTCTCCTCAATGTCAGCAACATACAGGGTGAAAGTAATGGGGTAAGAACACCTTATTCTTTTAGGCCTTTGTTGACTTGGATTTCACCAGTAAGACTGTGGCTTTGCCCCATTTTTACTTGAACTCAATTTGAAGAATACAAACATCTGATTATTTTCAGTATTTTACGTAGCAAACCCAATTGAAATAATTTCGCCCAAAGCAAATCTCTGTTGATGCAATCAAATACTTAAAAAAAATCAAATTAACAAGTATACAATCTAGTGATTGTCATGTTTGCTCTGTGGATTAACAGGCTAAGTGCCATTATGATGTCAAGAGTGCTGCAGTTATTTCTAAATTCAGTTTGAAATCAACAGAACTAATTAATTTTCTTCTGCCCAAGCTTTTAAATCCTCAAGAATCACGTTTGCATAATATTTTGAGTTAATATCCGGAAGTGGATTTAGATTATAATTTGTTGGCTCTTCAGGGCTGCCTTTTTAGGTCTTGCCTGAGACAGCGGAAGCATGCTGTTGCTTGCAACGAACCATTGTTTAAAAAAAATAAAAAAAACACCCATTACTTACCATTCGTTGGCTTCATTGTCAATTTTTTCTTACCTTTTGTTGGTGAGTGCATGCCAGCACCTGTTGGATTTACTTTGTCTCTGTGTGTTTTTTTTAATCTCTGGAGCATGCACCAAGTACTGAATGAGTTCTTAGTTAGTGTTCTTCAGCTTGCGCACTGATTGTGGTACATTTTTTTTCTGGTGAATGTGTGTAGTTGGGCCCGGTTTTGACTCTCCCTAGATGTATAGAGTGGCAATAAATGTTACCCATTGCTTGACAATTACACTGTTATTATGGCTGAGCGTTATTTCCTGAAATGTTAGTTATGCATCCAAAAACTCTGGTTTTCGGCAGGCAGGGATGAGGTTGCTTGGTCAGAGACATTCTAAATGTAATCCTGTTCCCAATAGAAATCGTCTTCAATGCCATCTGATCTGACATGAGGTTGAGATTAAGATCTCCTGTAAGCAAGATTACACTTTCAGCCAGATTCATCAAGCGAATCTGGCCCTTTGCGAGTGCAATTTTTGCATTTGGGATTCATCATCCCAAATGCAAAAATCGCTAATAAAGAATTCGCAAATTTGCGAGGATTAGCATTTAAGGAATCTCTATTAGAGATTCCTTAAATGCTATTCATGAAACATTTAAAAATTGCGAATTCGCAATTTAGGACCGCTATTTACCACAAAGTCAAACCTCGTGGTAAATAGCGAAAACTTAGAAAAATGCATTTAAATGCATTTTTCTAAGTTGCATGTTACACACACACATGTCCTTTGGACATGTGTGTGCACAACATCAGTGTAAATTCACATTTCAGGGGTGCTACAGGGTGTCCTTTGGACACCCCTGCACCCTTGAAATCGCATCCTTATTTGCGATTAGCAAATTGCTAATCGCAAACAAGGAATAACTCCCCATTCATTCCTATGGGCCTGTAGGCCCATAGGAATGCATGGGGAGTTATTCCTTATTTGCGATTAGCAAATTGCTAATCGCAAATAAGGAATAACTCCCCATTCATTCCTATGGGCCTGTAGGCCCATAGGAATGCATGGGGAGTTATTCCTTATTTGCGATTAGCAATTTGCTAATCGCAAATAAGGAACATGTAGGAATCGCAATATTTTTTGCAATTCCTACATGAATCCCGTTTTGCAAGTCCTTAATAGCGATTCCTTATGAATCGCTATTAAAGACTCGCAAAACGGGTCTTTGATGAATCTAGCAGTTTATTTGTTGCCATTTGCAGTTATAGAACAAATGTCATCCAACTGGTCAATTTTGGATTCCAAACAACTAGCTTGTAAATATATGTTAAAAAGGATACTACTTTAATAGGTCCATTGTTTGAATGGATGATGTATTCTAGTTAGAAGTAATCATGTGTGATTTATTTTGAGGGCTCCTATTTGTAACTGTAGTCGAGACTAGTATTGCTAGTCCTCCAGGAGGTCTACCTTGACATTTTTCTTTGATGCCAGGATCTCAGAAAATTGAAATCCTGGCCTGTCAAAGGCTTTGGTTCTACAAGTTTCCTGGAGGCAATTTATATAATGTTTTGTAACAATTGATATAGCAGCAAGATGGGTGAGAAGTAGCAATGGCTCAAACGTTTAGTGATGTAAAGCAAGGTTGCTCACTGGAAAAAAGGCTCATTAACTTGTTTGTAGCCACTATCCCAAATTGTCTAGAAATCCCATCTCGTGCTACTAAAAATGTATATTCTGCAAAATGTGAATGATTATGTTTTTTTTTTTGGTTTGTTTTTGCTTGTGAGAAGTTTAACCCCTTTAGTGCTGCCGTCAGCCAACGGTCGTCGCAAGCACTACCTTGCCAGTGCTGCGGACGTCCGTTGGCCGACGCGGCCCCACCCGTTTCTTCGAACGTTCAGCACTGGCGTAGAACGTTCAAAGCAACAAACGGGTTAAAACAATGGTTTACCGCATCAATTCAATGATTTTTGTAAGTATTGCAGCCTAAAAAATCTGGTCCTAAATATTAAGAAAAACAAGTTGCTGAATTGGTTTTTTTTTCGCCCTCCTATTGTGATAAAATATATGGGTGTCTCAAAACTAGAAGAGGTGCCAGTATTTGATTACCTTGGAGTGATATGTATGGCAAATAGGTCACAGAATAAGTCCCTCTCCAAGACCAAAAAAAGAATCTGTCATGATTATTAATGGTCTTAATAGATCAATTGAATATTTCAGGCTCTTAATTAAATTTGTATTAGGAGCTTATGAAGATAAATTGGCCTCGGTTTTGTTCTAAGCTGCTGAAGTGAAGGGGGACTCCATTAGTCCTTCAAAATCTGGCCATATTTGAAGCTAAGAACTGGCATGGCCTACTGACTGGGGCAACTGAAGGACACACCGACCTCAGCGCTTTATAGTGAAATCGGCTGACTCCCAATGAGGTATAAAGCCGAACCTTAGTGCACTACATTCACAGCACCAAAACTCAATCGAAAGCATAACAACCTCGCAGTATTGGCAGCTAATGAACAGGAGAATGCTGTGTGAATAATAAAGGGAGTGGGCCCATCCCATAGCCAGCCTCTTGGGCAAATATGCCTTGGCTATGCCCATAGTCGGCAAGACGCAAAATGAGCAAAAGCTAGAGATCAAAAGTGCACGTCGAAAATATGTATTTAATAAGAGTTTAGAAACGGGCACTGGGAAAGTCCAAAGGCGTGGCCTTTATAATGTGTTTTTATGGTTCAAATTGTAGACATTAAATGAAAATGTGAAATTGAGTAAAATAATGTTTAGAATATTTTTTTTAATAAGGCCGATATATATTTTATTAAAGTGGTAATTGAAAAGTTAAACTGGTAAATAACTAAGTAACTTTGGAGAACGTGAAAACATGTTTTTTTTTATAAAGAGAAAAAGTTACAAGTATGAATGGTGCACTTGTTTACCAGAAGAATGCCTTAAGGCTGTCACTGTGTGAACTATAGAATGTATTAATAAAGTGTGGGATATAATATTCCAGGATCAATAATTTTGCAGAAAGACATCCTATAGGCGAATTTAGTAAGAGGCAGTTGCTCTGAGGCAGCGCAGCTTCTGGATAGGTGAAAAGTATTGAGCATTATTATGGGACTGGGTAATGTTTTTAGTACTAATAAAATCGCTTTGAGTGAGAATATGTTTATAAACTCAACGAGCGGAAATGTAAAAATAGTCTAAGATTGTTGTTACACAGTGAAAGTGTGCATATAGTTAGTTGTAATATTCATGAAACAGTACAGCCCTCGCATGATGAGAAATAACTTTACATGAAGCAGGAAATGGAAGCAAGCCCAGGGATACAGTAAGACCCCAAAAAAGTTCCAAATGGACCGAGAAATAACACTCTCACCTTTATGCTCTAGGGAAGCAGAGAATACTGCAGAAGGAATAGAGAATTAGACTGTTGAAAAAAAGCACTGCACACAATATGCCTTCACATGCAATATAGGAGATATTCGGCATCAGAATCGGCACGTATGAAGTGTGATTTAGAACTGAGGATGAAGCCAGTAGGTCCACCTACTCCTTTCATAATGCTGCAAAGAACATATGAGAGAATAAATGACACGGCGGAACATGCATGTAAAGTGTCGTTTGTAATCAAAATAACACACATTTGAATTATTAATGTATTGGGTCAAAGTGAGCAGGGTCATAAACAGTTTCGGCCAACATTCACTTAGAGCGGTAGGGCGCACGGGCGGCGTTAATAATATTGTTAAAAAATTAAGACTTACCAGGTGCTGTCGGCCACGTCGCACTCCACTGCTTCCACTTCCTGGTCCTAGCAGTCCCTCGGCCAGCATCACCGACTCCCCATCCAATCCCCTAGCATGAGGATTGGCCTGAGAGGGCTAGATCAACGCTTGCTCAGGCACAAGGAGTCTGCTGTTTCTCCAACAAGGCTGTGCAATACAGCTGGGTTTGAGAAACCTAAGTGCGCATGTTGGTTTGGCCGGCCGAAGACTGCCAGCAAAAACTGATACGCCCACTTAAATGTGCACATCTACCACTCCTCCTCCGCCGGCCCCACCCCGCCCTGCTCACACTGGCTCAGCCAGCAGCTGAAAAGTAAAACAATATTAAACTATTATTTTTTTTTTCAGTTGCTGGCTCAGAGACAGTAGGGTGATGCTTCTCTGCCATTGCGGATGAGCCGCCCCTTAGGCGAATCACAGAAATTCTGCAAATAGCTGTTTGATATGTACATAATTGTGACCAGCAGTAGGGCTTTAAGTGGGCTGGGTCTCACTGGGTCTGAGCACCAGCAGTTTCTTTAAAAGGGGGCCTTGAAGCGGGTCTCTATCGGGCTCTGTTTTGTCCCCTGGCACAGGCAGTCTGTTTTTTTTCCGAATTGCGGTGACAGCAGGCGCATCGATGTGCGCTGCTGACACTGCTCACTTCTCACTAGTGGAGAAGTTACCGCATGACGTCATGCCAGGTGAGCGTTGTAAGGGATGGCAAATCCTTTAAAGAGAGGCATTTTCTCTCTGGATTTCCCTTCTCTCTTCGAAACTCAGGAGCAGCAACATTGTCGTAGTGTCACTAGGACTTTAAGTGGAAGCTTTTCAATATTATATACAACAAGCCATAGTTGCTGCGTATTTATCATATGCAGCTAACAACCATTGACAAAGCCAATAGCCCGGACTTGTTGTAGGTATGATGTTACTTGCTGTATCATATATCTGGATGCAATGCCAGAAACAGCAAAATACAAGTTGGGCGGCACACTATGCTAAGCACAGATTTTTAACACGTGTTTTAAGCCACGCCCTTAATTGAATTGGCCACGCCCCTTTGAGAGACCCCCCCCCCCAGTTTTTTTCATTCCACTTAAAGCCCTGACCAGCAGTATGGGAATTGGAAGTTTGGTTGACTCGGCGTGGCACGAGAGAGTGCAGAGTATTTTTAGTGAAAAACCATGCTGCAAAATGTTATTAATTCACAGAATGAGCTCCCGCCCGCCTAGCAAACACTGTTTCCCAGGAAAAGTCAAATAAATGCTCGGCACCTGATTCACAAAGGGCCTCCGTTCTCGTGGCGGAGGCCCTGAGCATTCCTTGGTGAATCGGGCAGGGGCGTAACACAGGCCCACACAGCCCCCCCGTGCGGTGGGCCTCTAGCTCCAAGGGGCCCCTTCGGCACTGCACTGTGGCCGGAGAGCTCTTGGTTGAGCCCGGAGGGGGCCCCTCTAAGAACCGTGCAGGGAGGCCCCCTCATTTTTCGTTACGCCAGTGGAATCGGACCCTCAGTGTTGTTGGAATCAATTAAATGTTATTGTACACTTTGTGTAAAAATATAATTGTAACGCAGACTGTGAAAAGAATTACATTAAGAAAGACCACGCAGAACTGTAAAAGAGAAAAAAAAGTTGTGCTGAAGACTTCCAAGCCTGTTCTGTTTTAATTTACATAAGTATGAACAATGCAAGAACTTTCTGCATTTACAGTGTTTTGGCGCCATCAAGTGTCATAGTTGCAACCTGCAGGCATGTGAAAAAATATCAGTTTCTTGGTAAAACAATGTCATCTGATTGGAGCGTCGGTAGGGTTTTCTTTGTGAGAGTCGTTTTAAACTATGGGTACTCGCAAACATTTTACAAGGGGCAAAAAGTTTTTTTTTTTGGGTGTAACGTAGGGCCGTGCTGATGTCAGCAGGGTGGTGGTCGGAAGCTGGGGGGTAAGCTGGGTGTAGGGTAAGCGAAGCAGGCGCGCAACACCCATTGGGCTCACCGGGCTTCAGCCCCCCCCCCCCCCCCCCCCCGTCGCCTCCTCTGCCCGGGCTAAGATGACACGCACTGAAATGATGCAAGAAGGCTGCGCATCGGAGCCGAGAATGTGATTTTTATTATGCTTTCTGAGAGGCCCAGCAGCCCGAGCCAGACGGCCAGCCTCTGAACAGTTTCCTCGAGTGAACCCCCCTGCCCCCACCTCTTGATTTCCTTTAGAGTGGCGTCGCCGAGGTGAAATCCTTGCCTGAAGGCAGGGATTTCACCTAAGCACTTGATGGGTTGTAAGCATGGGATGTGAAGATGTGCACAGCAGGGGGAAGGCATGGCAAGTGCAGGTGACGCTTTTCTTTTGTATGGGAATTTCTGCTGGTGTCATAGCCCAGGGTTTTGCTGTCTGTGCACTTGTATAGATGTGTATTCCATACACGTGCACAGACAGCAAACCCTGGGCTATGACACCAGCAGAAATTAATTTTTAAAGGAAAAGCATCACCTGCACTGGCCATCCCTTTCACCCTGCTGTCTGTGCACTTGGATGGAATTCACATCCACTGCACTGCTCACTAGATGAATGGTGAACAGGGCCATGGAGCTTTCTATTTTCGCATCCAAGGGCAGCAGCGAAGAAGCAGAGGAGACCCAGGCAAGGAGAATCCAGGAGACCTATCTACTCTGAGACCTTCGAGGGGCTGGATGCCAGGACACTGCTGCTGATCAGCCAGACTCCACAGTATAGCATTAGAAGAGCAGGCAGCAGTTTTTTATGGAAGTTCCAGTAACTTTAATGCATTTTTCAGCACAGCATTACCTACTGCCTGCATATCTAGGTTACTGTGAATGTTGTTCTTGACTTACATGCATAGAAACGTCAAAGAGGACAGTCCCCTCCAAATATGCAACTGTAATGTAAGTTTGTAGTGTTCATTTTTTTTCCGGGGCTGCTAGTGGGTAACTTTAGAGTTCAGGGTGGGTGTGGGTTTTAGGGTGCCAGTGAGTAATTTTATGATTCATGGTGGGTTACAAATTGGGGTGCCAGAGGTTAATTTTAGGGTTCTGAGCGGGTATGGGATTTGGGGTTCCAGGGGGCAATTTTAGGGTTTAGGGTGGGTATGGGTTTTGGGGTGCCAGGGGTCATTTTAGGGTTCAGCGTGGGTATGTGTTTTGGTGTGCCAGGGGTAATTTTAGGGTTCAGGGCAGGTGTGGGTTTTGGGGTGTAAGGGGGCAATTTTAGGGTTCAGGGTGGGTATGGGTTATGGGGTGCCAGAGGGAATTTATGGTTCAGCATGGGTATGGGTTTTGAGGTGCCAGAGGGTAATTTTAGGGTGTGGGGTGGGTATGGGTTTTGGGGTGCCAGGGGGGATACTTTTAGGGTTCAGGGTGGGTGTGGGTTTTGGGGTGCCATGGGATTAATTTTAGGGTTCAGCGTGGGTATGTGTTCTATAGTGCCAGGGGTAATTTTAGGGTTTAGGGCAGGTGTGGGTTTCGGGATGTCAGGGGGCTATTTTAGGGTTCCGGGTGGGTATGGGTTATGGAGTGCCAGAGGGGAATTTATGGTTCTGCATGGGTATGGGTTTGGGGGTGCCTGGGGTAATTTTAAGGTTCAGGATGGGTATGGGTTTTGGGGGCAAGGGGGGAATTTATGGTTCAGCATAGGTATGGTTTCTGGGGTGCCAGGGGTAATTTAAGGTTCAGGGTGGTAATGGGTTTTGGGGTGCCAGGGGGTCATTTTAGGTTGTGGTATGGGTTTTGGGGTGCCGGGGGGATAATTTTAGGGATCAGGATGGGTATGGGTTTTGGGGTGCCAGGGGTAATTTTAGGGTTCAGGGCGGGTATGGGTTTTAGGGTGTGAGGGGGTTAATTTTAGGGTTCAGCGTGGGTATGTGTTTTGGTGTGCCAGGGGTAATTTTAAGATTCAGGGTGAGTATTGGTTTTGGGGGGCAAGGGTGTAGTTTTAGGGATCACTGCGGGTATGGGTTTTGGGGTGCCAGGGGTAATTTTAGGGTTCAGGGTGGGTATGGGTTTTGGGGTGCCAGGGGTAATTTAAGGGTTCAGGGCGGGTATGGGTTTTGGGGCTCCAGGGGGGTGATTTTAGGGTTCAGGGTGGTAATGGGTTTTGGGGTGCCAGGGGGTAATTTTAGGGTGTGGGGTGAGTATGGGTTTTGGGGTGCCAGGGGGGGATCATTTTAGGGATCAGGATGGGTATGGGTTTTGGGGTGCCAGGGGTAATTTTAGGGTTCAGGGCGGGTATGGGTTTTAAGGTGTGAGGGGGCATTAACCGATCCTGATTATCTGCCATTTTAGCT
The DNA here is from genome assembly GCF_964261635.1 of Lissotriton helveticus. NCBI lineage: Eukaryota > Metazoa > Chordata > Amphibia > Caudata > Salamandridae > Lissotriton > Lissotriton helveticus. The sequence goes on from NC_136065.1 coordinate 1,224,322,658, forward strand.
CCGCCCCATTGATTAACATTAGCCAAGCCCCTTCATTTGCCATGTTAGCCCCTCCCCGAAATTAAGACCTAGTTGCGCCCCTGAAGCGAAGCATGTAGCTCTAGTACCTAAATTGAATTGCACAATATCGACGGAAAAAACCTAGATCAATCCTGGCTTCCCCACTTGACTAAATTGTGTGATCCAAGACTATTGTTTTGCTTAACTTTCCCTCCTTTTTCTTCATGATCACATATACGAGGACCACGAAATACATAACGTCCATGGTGCGCTGTACAAAACCTCCTGTGTTTGATTTAGTAAACTATAATGTTGTTCGTGTAGAATAGGAACCAAGCCGATCCAAAGAGTGTACGTAAGTGATGGAGAGGAGGAAAAGCACGAATGTTTCTAAATACATATTTGAAAATGATCACTTAAAAAAATATTTCTCAATGCACTGACGATCTCCATGTTAATACACCTTTTTTTAATTTTGAAGAGTGTTTTTCAAATCTTTTCCATTATGTTGCAAGATGTCTTTAAAAATGAAGGTGTTCCTTAAGTTAAGAGGTGCTGTAAACCATAGTTACTTCCATTGTTTAACTGCAATTAACCTTTAAATAAATGCTTGCCTGTGTATTTAACATCTTTTTAATGTAAGTGCTGAGTCAAGTAAACAGCAACCCAATTCTGCTGTTGACAAGGGGGCCACAGGTAAAACGTCAGGAGGGCCACATGCAGCCCCTGGGCCGTACTTTGAATATCACTGGTTTCACCTGATTTCCTGATAGCCTAGTGATGGTATAATTACAGAATATGACACTGTGTCCTCCCTGGAGAAGGAGAACTATGTTTTTGAGAATTACACATTTGCAGTAACAAGTTGCTGTCATTCACAGTGAAGGGAACCAATGGCTAAAGTGGCTGACCTATTGCCCTATGCTGTGTTGGCCGGACACAAAATGTGTTAAACAAATCAATGGATGAAGAAGGCTGACCAAAGGGCTCTCTGTGTATGTTTATTATATTTCATTTTCGAAAACCATTGCCTGCTGAATCAGCTAAAGCTGCCTCAAAGGCCATGCCTAAAATGTATCTTTTGAGTTTATAACACACTGTGGAAACGGTGTGTTCCAGCACATTCTTGCACTTTGCTTGGCAGTGGTGGTTAGTTCTGAGAGGTTAGTCATGCTGTTGGGTCAAGCTGAGGTTTATGAACAATCTGGCTTTTAGCAGAAAGCAGATGACCAATAAAGAGATGTCATTGGACAAAGCAAGGACGTACTAGAGAGATGGAGTGAGAGGTTCCTTGCACATAATCATACTTGACTGTTTTAACTTTAAAAATCGTTCCTTTGCTCTACAGCACTTTCAGGACCCAAGACGTGTGGGAAAGAATTTAGCTTGGGAGCATTTAACTGCTGTTGACTATTCGACCGTGTTCCGCGCCGATAGTCTCTTTTCTATTGCTGCTAGTCGCCTTGGTGGATGGCTCTCTAGTTTCTTTCAAGGCCACATTATTTACTGGCGGCCAGTGTGAGGACATGCAGTGGACTCGCACCGCTGACACGCTAAAGGCAAGCCCATCTGTGCCTGTCCACATTCAGCTGGGACTTGTGGCCAGATCCCCTGCCCATTTTAGATCCAATTATAAGATATTTAACAATAGACTTGAAGGTTTAATAGACAGCCGGAAGAATTGTCAGTACTTCCTGGACCCAGACAAACTGACACACCAGAAACTGGACTTATTTCATCAACAGAGTAGTGTGAATTACATGCAACCCACTTTCTAGGAAAAGTGAGGAACATCTATGATCCCTATCGGGTTCAACAGACTATGAGAACAGTATAGAAAGTAGGCCTACAACCAACAATATTAAAACCGTACTCCCCACATTCCCACAACTGACCAAAGAGGATGTTAGTGATGAGCCAAACTCCGATAAATACGGCTCACCGATTGGCCCTGCTCCAATTGATATTCTTTTGAATGTGATGATCTCTGCTCTGACTGATTTTGTGCAATCGGTACATGAATAAATGTAGTGTTACGGAGGAATGGAAACATGCCATCATCTGTCCGCTCTTGTAAAACAATAACATTCTTCACCCTACTCAGGCAGGGTTCGGCTTGGGTTGCAGCATAGAAACAACTCTTCTAAGGGCCACAGATAATCTAAAAATGGTCATGGACCGGGGTGGTTCAGTGCTGATTTGACATGGCTTCCTATCCTACCCAACTTCACCAGTTAGAGGAAGTGGGTATCACAGGGAATGCCTTAAGGTGGCTAGCCTCATTTCTGGAGCAAAGCAGCTTTCAGATTAGTGAGGGGGCTTTCTTTTCGAATAGCCATCAACTGAATTGTGGTGTAATCCAGGGCTCTTCTTCGAGCCCTACACTATTTAATATTTATGTCAGCCCTCTATCAGATATAATCTACTCTTTTGGTTTTAAGGAGGTATCTGATGTGGATTACGCCCAGCCGATTGTCACGCTGTCGTCAGATGTAAACTATATGTCAGTGAGACTCAATAGTGACTTAGAGAAGGTGTCTGAATGGATGGCAGTCAGCTGCCTTTAGTTAAATCGCTAGAAATCAGAGGTGTTGGTTCTAGGTAATAATTCAATGCTTTGGGATCAGATTATCTGCTCCCCCCTCCCGTAGGAGAGTGCCCATTCCCTAAATCGGAACTAAAGAGCCTGGGAATTATCCTGGACAAACAGCAAACCATGGCCTCTCAATTTAAGAAGGTGGCTGGCAGCTGCTTCATCCTCCTGAGAGCCCTGAGAAAGATTCTGAAATTGCTCCTGATGGAGTCTCATGACTCGATTGATTGATTCTTTCTCACCTTGATTATGACAACTCCCTTTACCTAGGCAGTCCAATTTCAGTGATTTAAAAAAATAAAAAATAAATAAAAACACAAATAGTCCAGAACGCCACTGCCCGAACACTGCTGGGTATCCTGAAAAACTCAGTAAGCAGGTGCAGCGCTCAAAACTCTTCATCGTCTGCCCATAAATTGCAGAATATAATTTAAGTCATTATGGATCATACATCGAACAAAGCACAACACAGGCCCACATGTTCTCCATCAACTGGCCACCCCTTATCATACCAAAAGGAACCACAGGTCAAATAATCTTGAGCTTCTTGATGTCCTCAGTATCCAGAGAGTGAGAAGTGGAGGTCAGTCTTTTGCATATCTTGCACCTAAGCTTTGCAAGTCCTTGCCAAATGGCCTAAGAATTGATGACAACATTAGTTTCAGAAAGAAGATAAAGACTTATCTATTTCCCTAAATTTTTGGAGCTAGTTTAATTTCCTCACTCCAGCTAGACTGATAGCGCTGGGAAGCCCGTTGTTGGGTAGCCATGCGTATTAAAAAACTGATAAATATAACATGAAACCTACATACTGCCTTGTTAAAAATAAAAAATAAATGCTCAATTTTTGTCCCAAATTTTGCATGCCTGGATTTCTTGGCTTTAGAACTCTATGCACTTTACTATTGCTAAACAATAGTAAAGGGCCGGTGGCTCCCCTCTACAACGTGCTGTACATTGGAACACCATGTTTGGCCTATTTAACTTCCCTATAGGTCCATTGTAAAAGGTGCCTTAAGTGCACATACATATTTACAACAAGGGGTGGTGATGGACAGAGTCTCTGAATTAAGCAGAATACTCTCACCCAGTCAAGAGATCAGGGCTAGATCCAACACCGTTTTTTAGCTCATTGCACCATCCCAGTTTCAGAACCTGGCTGTATGTAAATGAAAATGAGTCTGTCCCTGGCCCAGTGCATCATGGGAACAGGGCAGACCAGACTACAAAAGCCAATTCTTACACTGGGAAGGAAACAAGCTTCCGGGGAACGGTTTCTGGCATTTCAGCCGTCTTCGACCCGGCTTGCTTGAATCCTGATGGTGCAATGAGCAAGGGACTCACATCTGAGTATACCCTTCCACGGTTAAGTGCACATACAGCATGGAAAATTAAATGCCATAAGTAGTCTGCAGTGGGAATTTACATCCCCCACGTAGGACAAAAATATGTTGCTCTGTCTAGGCTCCTGTTTAAATGCACAGTAGTGACACATGGCAAGGAAAATGCCTGGGGATAGGGCTGAGTGTATGTGTGTGTGTGTGTGTGTATATATATGTGTGTGACACTCATGCACCCACTCACAGACGCAGTGAGACCATTAAGCAGCCACTCCCAGACTCATTCAGATACTCACTCACCCACTGAGACACTAATGCACTCACTCACTCACTCACACACTCACTTTCAAAGCCTATAGGTAATAGGTAGGAAATAATTTTTTTTTTTTTAAATCTTAGAAATTCACTCAAAAAACCAAAGGTTACAGGGACGTTATAGTTTGGCAATGACATTAAAAAACCATAGAAATTCACACAAAACAACAAAGGTAACAGGGACCTTATAATTGGCAAATAACATTAAAAACACCCTCACTCACACACCCAGGGAGACACTAATGCCCTCACTCACACACTCAAAGGTTACAGGTAACAGTTGGGAAATACAATTAAAAAAAATTAGAAATCCATAAAAAAACAAAGGTTACAGTAATGTTATAGTTAGGAAATAACATAAAAAAAGTAAAAATTCACTAACCACACCAAAGGTTAGAGGGACGGTATAGTTAGGAAATAGAATTTTTTTTAATCATAGAAATTCACTGAAAAAAAACAAAGGTTACGGGGACGGCTAGATTTCACTCAAAACTTTGAAATTCAGCAGTTCTAGTTAATTAAGTTAACTATACCTGCTTATGACCTCACATATTACAATACTCATGACATGGTCATTGACATCACTGATGACATCTCAAATGACTTCACTGAAGACCTCATCCACAGAACCACTCACACACCCACTCACCCACCTATACAACCTCTCAGACACCCACTCCCACACAACCACTCACATACATACCCATTCACAGACCCATACAAGCACTCACACAACCACTCACTCATCCATTGAGCCACTCACATAACCACTCTGCCAGCCACTCACACAGCTACGCACTTAACCATACAGCTACTCTCACACACACACAGTATTCACCTATACAGCCACTCCCACTCCCACACCCACACACTCGCCTATATAGCCTCAAAACACAGCACTCACCCACCTATACAGCCTCTCAACACAGCCACTCACTCACCCATGCAAGCACTCATACACCACTACAACCACTTACATACCCATTCCAACATCCATACAAGCACTCCCACATCTGTCCACTCACCAATACAGCATTTCACACAGACACTCATTCTCTAATAGTCACTCACACACCAATCCACTTAACCAAACACACACTCAACCAAACACCAACTCAAACAGACACTCACCCACCCATAAAGCCATTTACACACCCAGTCAGTGACTCATACAGCCTTTCAGACACCCACCCACTGACCCAGTCTCTCACACACACTTACACACCCATAGAGCCACTCACACATTCACTTACTCACCCATACAGCCACTCACACACCTACTCACACATGGATACACACAGTCACACACATGAATTATGTTAAAAGTAGTAGCACTCAGTAGTAGTACACCTAGTATACTAATTTAACTCTTGTAGTTTAGTACATATGTTTAATAATCATAAACTCTATGAAAACACTTGCACTCACTGGATGATGTAATCAGTGATGTAATTTGAGATGTTATCAGTGATGTCATTGGTGATGTCACTGACCATGTCATGAGTGATGTAATATGCAAGGTCATAAGCAGTGCATTGCGGGGGTGTAAGTTATAGTTCACTCAGATAACTATAGCTGCTGAATTTCAATGGTTTTGTACGAATGAAATCTGAGCCTAACGATAACATCTCCGTAACCATTCTTTTGTTTCAGTGTATGTATGTATATCTATATATATCTATATATACACAACTATCGATTCCACAGCTTTCAAACCCCTCGGAAACGACTCCTGTTTTTCTTTGCGCAAATGTTTTTATTTCATACGTTCAATTCAGATCCGCCATGACACGTTTCAGCCCCTAGAGGCCTTGATCACACATATATAAGAAGAGAGTTTTGCTCTCGAAATGCGTATGGCAAGAATTTTTGAACTATACAGCCCTCATGAAAACTGAGAGCAGGCTGCCAGTAAACAGCGGGGGTCACTATTTTCCATGAATCAGTTCTTTATGGGATCTGCAATTTGTTGGATTTATAGCGGCTGTCCCGGTCGCAAACTGAACGATTCACCGCTGGAAGGCGGGCCCTGGCGGCTCCACAAGGCGCTCCACTACAGGGATGGAAGCGGAGTCTGCGCCATAGCAGGATGGCGTTTCTTCGTCCCCATTGACATCCACGAAGTAGCGCAATGGACTGAAGCCTGTTTTAGTCACCCCACATGGGATTTAATTTTGGAACATGCTGCAGATAAAGCGCTCCCAAACCGGACTTCAGCACCCAGAAGGCCGTGCTGTTCGGCCACGCCCTACAGGCAGGTGCTTATCTACTCGCGCTTTACTGCAGTTTCTTTGAGCCACTGAAGAAGAGAGTTTTGCTCTCGAAACGCGTATGGCAAGAATTTTTGAACTATAGAGCCCTCATGAAAACTGCGAGCAGGCTGCCAGTAAACAGCGGGGGTCACTATTTTCCATGAATCAGTTCTTTATGGGATCTGCAATTTGTTGGATATATATATATATATATATATATATATATATATATATATATATATATATATATATATATATATATATATATATATATATATATATATATATATATATATATATATATATATATATATATATATATATATATATATATATATATATATATATATATAGAGATATGTTAGCGCAATGTGTATAAGTAGCCTCTATGTATTTGTAGTAGGTGTAGTCATCCTTGGTCAAAACTCTCAATGCAATATGTTATCATCTTTAGACATGACGCAATGTTTAATTTCGCATGAGTGTTTAAACAGTATTAATACAATACGGACATGCAATGAATGTGCCGATTTTCGTAAACTGTGACGTTACTCACCAGGATGCAATTAAGTCACCATAGCAACCATGTATGCTAATCAAGTGTGTGATTTGTGGGCCCCTGACACTGTATGTATATAAATGCACTAAGAGATGGTCAGATGTTAGTGAGCAAGGCGGGAGTGAGCCGCCGAAACGCGTCTGAGCAGAAGCTGTAACTGAAAAATAAACGCTTGAATTAGGCGGAGTCAGCGCCTTCTTTTGATGGAAAGTTTGGTATGATGAAAATATATATATATATATATATATATATATCGATGTACACTACATATTGAGGTTAGTGTGCCATCAGAGTGTCACAAAACCCAACACTATTGCACTATGAAGACATGGCTAAACCTTTAGACCTTGTTGGGATTACGGTCTTTAGTTTCCAACACTGCTTAAGGATGGGTTAGACATATGTTTCAAAATTATTTCCAGCTTATTTCTTCCAATCTCACTTCATGCTAAAATCTGATTTTTGACAACTTAACCAGAAAAGGAACTTAGTAAAAATAATTGTAGTCTGCTTGACCCCCAACTGGCTTAAAATCAGCTTTGCCACTGAGCTCACCTCCAGAGCTGACATGCCCATCCTTGGCTGGGAGAGCTAACAACTGAAGCTCAGAGAACAGTGGCTTGCCTCAGACACAGGAAAGGCCAAGGGGTGTTGACTGCTGCCAACTAAGCTGGGAGTACTCATCTGGGCGTGGCAGAACAAACAGTGGCTTCAGCACTGCCTCTTTCCACTTGGAGATGCCAGCAAGTAATTCTCTTATAAATCCCCTGGATCATTCTAGACAGTTAGGCCACAGAAGGAGGGAAAAACATTTTTGAACCTATCTGGTAGGGGAGTGGTCAAGAAGCTGAAGACCGCCTGCCTGGTGGCACTTGTGCCCTCCCATTTTGAAAGAGGGTCCCCTGGGTAATATTACAGTAAAGCAAAGAGGAAGTACTGCAGAAGGAGGTGGGTGGACTGTGAGAAATCTGTTACGATTGGACAGTAGCATGTCTCCAATCACTAGCTAGTGCACAGAATAAATCTGCCACCTCTACAGTTCATTCCTGGGCCTGGAAAGACCGCATCTAAGAAGACCGTGCTGGAAAAAGAATTATGAGTTCTACCTCCTGCTGGAAGAAGGGAAGTCACACAATGTCTCAAGTACTGCTGAATCTTGCTGGCTTCCAGGGACTGGAACTACTCTCAAAGGGTCAAGTGGTTGGTCTCCTGTTTACTTGTTTCAGGAACGCAAAAAGCAAAAGGATTCCTGACTCCAACAAGACCCAGCTGAATAAACAGAACTAGACAATGCAGGAGAGCATACTGGAGCGAGAACTGGTGACTGTGCCCAGAAGCATGCCCAGAGGAGCTAGGTGTTTCAGGGCTGACCAAAATAAACTTTCCCAGTAGTTGGAGAATAAATCAGAAGGTAAAACATTTGGCTGAGACAAACCAATTGGTGCCTCAGACCTCTGCTCCATCACAGTCAGCCAGAAATAGCACCCACGTCCCAGTTCATCACAAACTGTTGTTTTTCTTTAGTGCTTGACTTTTTTTAAGGCACTTTTTTCTTTAAATCTTTAGAAACCCCATGTCTAAAATCCCCCTCAACCTATTTTGATGGTCTTGGTGTCTTTTTGAGCATTGAAATGTTCTCTGTTTTTCTGAGTTGGTTTATGAATTCTGTTCTTTACTATGAAATTGTTGGTACTATATGAACTCAAGATCCACATGCTGCGTGTGCCAGAACTACCAGGGGATGAGGGGATATATATATATATATATATATATACACACACACACTACTGGCAGTCGTCAGTAGGTAGTTATAGTTAGGACCTATTTTCCATAGGAAAATCACAACATTCTATTCCCAATAACTTTGGAGCCGATTGACGAATATTCACAAAATTTTCAAAACTTATGGCCCGCTCCGGTCCGCTCCTATCTTGAAAGTTTCGGGGTGATTCGTCAATGGGGGCCGAGAAAAAAGGGGGTCCCAAAACATGTTTTCCCCATGCAATTTCTCAAAGGAAACTTTAGACACGGTTACAGCCCGAACTGCTGAATGGAATTACACCAAATTTGGCAAAAAGGTAGATCTTGGTTTAGAAAGACCCCTTTTTGTTAAATGGTGTAAATCCGTTCAGTAGTTGCTGAGAAAATCAAAATTAAAAAAGTTTCGATATCTATGGCCGTGCAGGATCCGCGCACCATCCTGATCACGAGCTTTATGCTAATTGGCTGTCAACACTCCAAACCAGGAAGTGTTGGCAGCCATCTTGTGCCTTGGTAGAACCGAGGCACAAGAAATCAGTCAAAAAAGTGCGAGAAAATGCAAAAAGGGGACAGGGTAGAATATCCTGACCCCCTAGGCCCCCTATTTTTTTTAAATCGGCAAAACCCGCGTAGGGTGCGCGGATCCGGCCGCAAAAAAAAAAAGCGCGGGCTCACGCGCTTTGTTATTAATTAGCCACCGTGTGGGCCAAACCCCAGGGGCAATGGTTTTATTATAATGAGGGGTTCAAGGGGGCACCCCAGCCACAGGGACCGCAGCCCCCTGGGGCTTTCATTACATATTTGCAGGGGGCTCACAGCACCCTAGCCCCGGGGACCGCCACCCCAGGGCTTTTATTACATATTTGTGGGGGTGCTCACTGCCCCCCATCAAGCCCCTAGTACCGCCACCCCCCGGGGCTTATCTAAAATATTGGCGGGGGCTCAAGGCCCACCTGCAGCCCCAGGGACCGCCACCCCCGGGCTTATTTTAAAAAAAGAGAAAACAACCTGTGTGGGGGGGGGGCTTGAACACCCCCCACACGCCCCAGGGACAGCCACCTCCCTGGGGCTCTAAATATTAAAATGTGGGCGTCTGTAACGGATCCCCAAGCCACGGGGACCACCACCTCCCCCGGGGCTTTGTAGATGTTGAGAGGGGGGCCGCGCGGCCCCCCTCCTGGAGCCTAGTCAGGGCCCTGTGGACCGCCACCCCCCAGGGCCGGCTCCTGCAGTGTTCCGGGGTGCCCACCCTGGGACACAAAAGTTTGCTATGGCAGGGCGGGAGCCTCGCGGCTCCCGCCCTGCCATAGCAAACTCTGCTTTGGTATTTGGAAGAGAGAGCAGGGAAACCTGCTCTCTCTTCCAAATAACAAAGAAGATTGCTTTTCCACACGGGGAGCTGCATCTTAGCAGCTCCCCATGTGGAAAAGCAATGCCGGCTCCCGCAGGAGGCGGGGAGCCGGCGGGACCGTGGGGGGTTTGGGGCCCCCCACACGGTCCCCAATGAAGAGGACCGGCCCCGGGGGATGGGGTCCCCAAGGTCATAAGTGGCCCAGGAGGGCCCCACTCCACCATGTACTTTTTCTTTTTTTAAAAGCAAAGGCCGCCCCCTGCCATGCAGCCCCCCTCCAATTCTATTAAAATTAAAAAATGGCCATGCCCTCGGGATGGGGTCTCCGGGGCAGATTCAGGCCTTGGGAGGGGAGCCACACGGGTCCCCTTCCAAATTTTTAATAAAAAAAAATAGGGGTCAGGCCCTGGGGGATGGGGTCCCCAGGGCCAATAAATTATGTAAAGAAGGGGGGCCACACAGCCCCCTTCTTAAAAAAATGAATTTAAAAAAAGACTGGCATTGCGCTGGAGGCCCCGCCCCCTCCCTGCAGCACTCTTCAAAAGCGCCCCCTGGCGCGTTTGCAGATAGGGCACTAATTCACCTTGAATACTGGGGGTCCCTGGGGGCCAACTAGCCCACCAGGAACCTCCAGTATGCGCCAGGGAGCTGCGTTGCAGAGAGGTGTTCTGAGGCCACGCTCCTTTTTGCACCTCTCTGCAACGCAGGTCTGTGGCATTTAATGGAGGTGCCTGGTGGGCTAGTTGCACCCTAGGGACCCTCCGGAATCAAGGGGAGTCAATCCCCCAAATTAAAACACGCTGCGGGGCTCGTTTGCACAGTGGTGAAGGGAAGGGGCAGGGCCTGAGGTGACATGTGTGCAAACATGACCTGTGGCGCGTTTTAAGTTGAGGAATTAATTCCCCTTCAATCATGAGGGCCCCTTGGGGCCAACTAGTCCACCGGGTGCTTCCAGTAAGCGACTCTGCGCTGAGTTGCAGAGAGGTGGTCCTGGCTGTGCTCCTTTTTACACCTCTCTGCAACGCAGCTCTGTGGTGCTTACTGGAGGTACCTAGTGGGTTAGTTTGACGCTAGGGACCCTCAGGATTCAAGGGGACTTAATCTCCCAACTTAAAACGGCCACAGGGCGCGTTTACACAGTGGTGAAGGGAGGGGATGGGGCTTGAGGTGACGTGTGAAAACACACCCCGGGGGCTTGTTTTAAGTTGGGGAAATAATTCCCCTACAATCCTGTGAGCCCCACGAGGGCCAACTAGCCCACCAGGTGCTTCCAGTAAGGGCCACTGCGCTGTGTTTCAGAGAGATGGCCCAGGCCGTGCCCCTTTTTACACCTCTCTGCAACGCAGCTCTGTAGCGCTTACTGGAGGTACCTAGTGGGCTACTTGGACCCTAGGGACACTCAGGATTCAAGGGGACTTAATCTCCCAAATTAAAACGGACACAGGGCGTGTTTGCACACGGCAGTTCAGCCCCCCCCTTCCTTCACCAGTGTGCAAACGCACCCTGTGGCGCGTTTTAAGAGGTAGTTTTAATCCCCCTGCCCTATTATGTACTAGGGGCTTAAAGAGGAGGTCAGGCTAATTACAGGGGTACCCCAACGCATAGTGTTCCTTAGTGTATGTAGGTGTTATAACTGTATTCTAAGTGTGTTTTAGTATAGCACTGGCTCTAGGACTGGTTAGTCAGTCAGTTACCACCAGTACCCATTTGAAAAAGTTGAGGGTACTGGATGATTTTGCAACACGTCCTCTTTCTGCTAATCTCTGTGTTCTAGGGGCGTTATAGTTAGTTGGACATTTCACTCAAACAAAACCATTGAAATTCCCCCGTTATAGTTTGTTCAGCTAACCTTAACTCGCGCACCCGCAATGCACTGCTGATGATGTCACATATTACATCACTCATGACATGGTCAGTGACATCACTGATGACATCACTGATGACATTATCCTTGTGATAGAGTGGCAGACCTCCTCTCACCCTAATAGAACCTTTGATACACAAACTCAAAAATAGAAACGAACATTTTTAAAACAATGGAGATACCAATACCAGTTACGACACACCTATTCAGTAATTCCAAGATCTACACACACATCCAATAGTTCTATACAGTCAATCATACATGTACTCACTCATCATATGTACTCATACACCTATACATCCTGTTACACACTGACAGTCATCCATAGAGTTACTCACACACATAGTCACACATGCAAACAAAGTATCAAACATTCATTTAGTTATATATACAGTTATACACACACCACCACACTTACTTCTACAGAAATGTACACATACTTACTCTCTTAAACATTCACTTATAGGAACACATACTTATTTATACTGGAACTCTTCCAATCTCTCACATATACCAATACTTGCATATACTAGTTTAAAACATATGTAGTTACTCATAAGACACTATTGAGACAGTCATTCACTCACTAACACACCCATACACACACTCATCCACCCATACAGTGCTGCATACATGCTGTGTTCAACACATAGAAACAGTGAGTCACGCATTCATGCATCTATGCACTAAGTAATACCCCCACCTAACCACACAGACACTCAGACACTCATACTGATACTCAAAGAACCAACTAATAACCCATATAGACACTCCTGTAGCTACTCACCAACCCATGCAGCCACTTATATACAAAGTGAGAGACTGATACACATATTTGCATATTTAAACATTACTCGTTAACCCATGTATTCACTAAGATACAATTATACAATCAATTTGTTTTAAAAAAAATCATGCATTTAGACACTTATATACCCAATTATTCTTCCATCGACCTTGAGATATACATATATGAAACATATTTAATTTTCAGAAACACACATTCACTGGATGATGTCATCAGTGATGTCATGAGTGATGTCACTGACCATGTCATGAGTGATGTAATATGTGATGTCATCAGCAGTGCATTGCGGGCGCGCGAGTTATAGTTAGCTGAACTAACTATAACGGGGGAATTTCATTGGTTTTGTACAAGTGAAATGTCCAACTAACTATAACGCCCCTGAAACCTATGTTTTTTCAGTGAAATTCTAAGGTTTTTTAAATGTTAATTCCTAACTATAACGTGTCTGAAACCTATGGTTTTTTTCAGTGAATATATATATATATATATATTGCCAGAACTCGTCCAACGTCTCCAATATCCAAAAGAAGACAAGAGCAGACCCGGTATTGTGCTGATTATTCATTTATAGCAGTCACCATATCGCCATGACTTGTTTCGGCCGTACTACGGCCTTGATCACATGTCGATATATTGGACGAGTTCTGGCAATATATATATATTCACTGAAAAAAACATAGGTTTCAGGCACGTTATAGTTAGGAATTAGCATTTAAAAAACCTTAGAAATTCACTGAAAAAACATAGGTTTCAGGGGCGTCATAGTTAGTTGGACATATATATATATATATATATATATATATATATATATATATATATATAGATAGATAGATAGATAGATAGATAGAGAGAGAGAGAAATATATATCCTGCACTTCTGTAAGATGAAAGGGAGAGTATCTGTACTACTGCATGCACTTCTGTAAGATGAAAGGGAGAGTATCTGCGCTACTGCAATATAGCACTCCAGTCTCTTCCTGATGATGATCATTATCATCACAATGTGTCTGACTAATCAAATTCCTTCCCCTGAACACCACCAATGTTCTACTCCCCACCCTAATTTTTCTATCACAGTTCATACCCCACAAATACTTCTCACTTGCTTTGGATCCCTCACCTTCGTTGTAATGTAAATGTAAATCCAGTACTTGTATAGCGCACAAATCACCCCCGAAGAGGTCTCAAGGCGCTGGGGGCCGTTGGGAAGATTAAGCGAGCTATTGCCCAGAGTCACATGGTGCTGAGCAGACTCCTGCCGCCGGAGCCGGGGATCGAACCGTCATCCCCAGCGTCCAGTGTCAGCCGCCCTGGTCATGGCCCGACACCTCTCACCTCTCAACCGTTGTGTTGTGGTTAAAAATGATGGATCTCCCTTCTCTTCACTTCAGAAAGTAAAAGTTGTATATTTTTAATTATCTGTCCGACATCCTTCGCATTTGATCTATGATCGGTTTTCTGGATGCAGTGATGGTGTTCCTCTTTGGGCCATAATGAAGTACAATTACTAGTCTTCCTCTGACCATTTTATTTCCATACGACCGTTAATTCTCCCACGTGTGATGTTGCACTTGTACCTCCTTGGTGAGTAGATGGCAGCTATGCTCTTCTTATCACGTTATTGAACATTGGGGGAAACCTCAATTACGTCTGTTGCATAAACTCTCCTTGCATCTTATGTAAATTGTCTGATTGTAGAGCTGTTGTAACCTGTGCTGCATTCATCAAAAATGAGGATCACAAATGTAACCTGAGATTGACAAATGAGGACCCTGTGAGGTCAATTTACAAACAACTGCACTGCCCTGGGATAAAGTCAGCTTGGCAGCATCCCACAATCATTTAGGCTTTGGACCTGTATAGCCAAGGTGGGTATGACCATTTACTGGTCATGTACCTCTACTAGTGGATATGTCCATTTACCCCTGGTGGATATGGCCATTTACCCCTAGTGGATGTGGCCACTTACCTCTGGTGGAGATGGCCATTTACCCCTGGTGGATATGGCCATTTACCCTTGGTGAAGATGGCCATTTACCCTGGTGGATATAGCCATTTACCTTTGGTGGATTTGTCCATTTACCCCTGGTGGATATTCCCATTTACTCCTGGAGGATATGGCCATTTACCCCTGGTGGATTTGGCCATTTACCCCTGGTGGAGATGGCCATTTACCCCTGGTGGAGATGACCACTTACCTCTGGTGGAGATGGCCATTTACCCCTGGTGGATATGGCCATTCACCCTGGTGAATATGGCCATTTGCCCCCGGTGGATATGGCCATTTGCCCCCAGTGGATATGGCCATTTGCCCCCAGTGGATATGGCCATTTGCCCCCGGTGGATATGGCCATTTGCCCCCGGTGGATATGGCCATTTGCCCCCGGTGGATATGGCCATTTGCCCACGGTGGATATGGCCATTGCCCCCGGTGGATATGGCCATTACCCCCAGTGGATATGGCCATTCACCCCTGGTGGATATGGCCATTCACCCCTGGTGGATATGGCCATTCACCCGGTGGATATTCCAATTTACCCCTGATGGATATGGCCATTTACCCCTGGTGGATATGGCCATTTACCCATGGTGGAGATGGCCATTTACCCCTGGTAGAGATGCCCACTTACCTCTGATGGAGATGCCCACTTACCCCTGGTGGATATGCCCTCTTACCCCTGGTAGATATGGCCACTCACCCCTGGTGGATATGGCCACTCACCCCTGGTGGATATGGCCATTTACCCCTGGTGGATATGGCCATTTACCCCTGGTGGATATGGCCATTTACCCCTGGTGGATATGGCCATTTACCCATGGTGGAGATGGCCATTTACCCCTGGTAGAGATGACCATTTACCCCTGGTGGAGATGCCCACTTACCCCTGGTGGATATGGCCACTCACCCCTGGTGGATATGACCACTCACTCCTGGTGGATATGGCCACTCACCCCTGGTGGATTTGGCCACTCACCCCTGGTGGATTTGGCCACTCACCCCTGGTGGATATGACCGCTCACCCCTGGTGGATATGACCGCTCACCCCTGGTGGATATGGCCGCTCACCTTTGGTGGATATGGCCGCTCACCCCTGGTGGATATGGCCGCTCACCCCTGGTGGATATGGCCGCTCACCCCTGGTGGATATGGCCGCTCACCCCTGGTGGATATGGCCGCTCACCCCTGGTGGAGATGCCCATTTACCCCTGGTTGAGATGCCCATTTACCCCTGGTGGAGATGCCCATTTACCCTTGGTGGAGATGCCCATTTACCCCTGGTGGGTATGGCCATTTACCCCTGGTGGATACGGTCATTTACCGCTGGTGGATATGGTCATGTACCTCTACTGGTGTGCCATGGCTGCTGGCACTTTTGCACTACATTTGGATAACCAAGTTACTCTCTTTGAACGTTTGACTGCCCAATTACAGCTAAATTGTGCAGTGAAAATCTAACCCAGGAGGTGGTGGTGTGTTTGGACATCTGACGAGGTATGCCACTCTAACCACACAGTATACTCAATGTCGACTTAGAACCTAAGAAGACGGCTTTATTTACTTCTAGAAACAGTGACAGCTAAAAAGGTGAACAAAAACAAAGCAACAGCTCCCTAGACCACGTGCTTTAAGTTCCACTTGCTGTCTCTATGTGCTTAGACACACGAGGCAGTGGCAGGGTACCAAAGGGAACGCTGGGGGTGGCCGCTGCTACCGCCGGCTCATACCAACACCTCGTCCTCCCCTCCTTGCCTGGTTGTTTCTCTTCCACCTGCATTGTTGTCCCCTTCCTGTTAATGTTTTTACCCCTCTCCTATTTGATACTGTCTCTTGTACCCGTGGTCATCTCCCCTTTCTCTTGCATCCTCCAGTGCCAAGCCCCCTCCTCTGGGTCAGCCTCCTCACGGTGTGTCCCCCAGTGCTGCTGTGCTTTGTGGCTGGGTGTGTTCTTTGCAAATTCCCCCACATACACGCTGTTGTCCCAGCCTCATTGAACCCTCTCTTTTGCTTTGTCCTACTCCTCATTGCTGCGTCTCGTCTTCCTGTTACAACCACAGTCCGTGCTGTTGTCCCTTCTCACTTCCATCCGACCCTCCATCCAGGCGTCTGTCCCTTCCTCCGTCCGTCCTTCCCTCTCGGTACCCCCGGGCCTCCTACCCCCTGCGAGGCTGATCAATGGCCGCGTTACAGATGCTTCACTCGATCGATAGCCCAGCGAGAGCTGGCGGGACAGGGTATTGATCCCTTCCTGATGTTTCTGTCCCATCGCGGGCCCCAAAAATAACTGTCCTGATCTGGGCCTATTTTTGAAGGTCAAACAGCTGGGTCTGGCCATCCAAGCTCTCTGATTGGATCCCAGGGGAGAGAAGGGGGGACTTACAGTAGCTGAGGAAGGTGCACATGATAAAAGGTGACATAGAAGTCGCGTTCTGCCATGATTAACGACTAAGGAAGAAGGGGCTTGGGAGGGACTGAGGCGTGGTAAAGAGCTAATTTGGGACTTGAGGTGGGGGGTTGTGACATGGAGATACAGGTGAGAATGAGAGGGAGCGAGATGCAAGGATGAATGAAAGGGTGAGAATAAGAGAATCTAGAAGAAAGACATGAGAATGAGAGAAGCGAGAATAAAAACCTAAAAGAAATGATAAAGAGAAGAATGAGGAAAAACTAATGGAGAAAACGTTGAAAAGGAGAGACTAATGAGGATGAGAGGAATGGTGATAATGGGGGGGGGGTAGGTTTCTTCAGGACACCAAAATAATTTGTACGCATATAAAAGAACTGCTGGCTGTGGCTCAGTGAGGTTCACTATTGGTGCACCCACTAACGAGGGAGTCTGTGCAATACTGTTTTCTTGCTGCTGGTCTTGTCAGTTATATTCAGGGCTCCCGGTTTTATGGTAGCTATTTTTTCGACATTTCTGTCTGTATTTATCCATATTCATTTTTTCCTCATTTTTTCTATATTTAGCCATTTTTATTTTGTGTTTTCTGTATAAATGAAGCTGCAATGGGAATTTTCCCACATTTATTTAACTGATAAATGTATACTCGCAAGTGTTAACAACCTAAAAATGTTTTCAAAGTTAATTATGTGAGTTCAGGAAGGAACCATACCCTCAAAAAGGAGTGTGAAACAGAGAGGCTAAATGAGAATAGCTATATAAACGCACATGGTGTTAACATGAAGATACATGATATAAAGAAAATCAAATGTCGAAGGATACGGTGCGAAAGAATATTGAAACGTGTAGGGAAAGAAATGTTTATATATATATAGTTGCATGCAGCCCCTTGCCATCATCTATGTACATAAATCAAACACCCAGTATAACCAAGAGAAATATTACATGAATCATTTTGTACCAAATTTTTCAGAAGGCACTGCAAGAGTAATCCGATGTTGTTTCCAAGTAGAAAATCCGGGTTGAATTATACATGTGGACAAGCAGGTTTCTAAATGCAAAAACAAATAAATGTCAATCCTGAAGTTACCTTCCAGAGTGGCAAATCTTTTCAGGATTTTATTCTGCTCCAGTGAAACTCCTTGCTATTCTAAACAAAAACCAAGGAAAACAACATTGATTGATCTACCAGGCTTCTTTAACGGTGATAAACGTATATGTTGTGAAAAAATGTTTCCCCATCAAAGATTTTATGAATTGCAATGTTGAATTTTGAATTTGTTATCACATGTTACTGTTAGAATATCTATGTTGGGTCTACCATTCAACCAGTTCAAGAAAGAAGGTAGGAGCATTTGAGAGCTTTTAGAAACCCTAATGAGAAATTCTCTATATCAATACATCTCGGAGATTCTAAATGTGGACGTTTCTTAAAAGTGATTCGTTTTGAAGCAATTGAAACCATGAAACCACACAGAAGAGGGAGTGAACAAGCCCTACGATTACATGAGTGGGAAAGCTTTTCAATTTTCAGACTTCAGACTTCAAGCATTCGAATTAGGTTTTAATAAAGAAATAAAGAAAAAGAACCGCATTATTACCTATAACTTAGAGTTATGACAGTTGAGATTTCTAGTATCCGTTGCTATGGAGCGTAGCCACAGTTTAAAATGGTAAGAGCAAATAAGCCTCGGATCTCATCCACACTTCCGGAAGGAATACCGAGGGTGAAGGGTCCCGACGTATGAGATACTGTGCCTTAATCGGCATGGTATAGCGACACGGCTAATTTGCAGCTTTCTTGTCATCCTCCCAAACAAGGGGTTTGACAGCACATAAAGGATCAGGAGATAATACCTGACCTGTTCCAATCGTGGTCCCAGGGAAAAGGGACGTTTTCGTTAGTCTTTTGGAAACACATCCATGGAATTACTCATTTCTCGGAGTCAAAACAGTACCGAGATACGATACTAAGCCCTGAAGAAGCCCGTGTTGGGCGAAACGCGTAGGCTGTGGAGTTTTTGGCTGTGGACTTTATGATACGCAATAAAAGCATTTGAAAATTACGTCACCGACTGGAAAACCATTACTCCTGTCATCTACTTTGACTTATATGGCATCTAAGGCCACATATTTGTATAGACACGTTTTGCCTCTCCAATGTTGTGTTAAACGGATCTCATAATGAGTCTACTTCGCACATTGGCAATTATTTGATCGCATTGGGCTATTATTTCATACTCTATACTATTTGAGATATATATCCATACCAATAGGGTGTTTTTGCAGCAAGTTTATTGATTTGATTATGGCAAATCTTTGAGATTTTATGTTATAATTAATATGCGTTTGCTTATAAAACTTTTTTCTCGTTTGGCGAGCTTCTTAAGCGATAATGGAGTTAGAAGTTTAGTTTAATATTTTACAGCTTTCGTTGTAGATTATACTGGTAGTCTTTTATTTTAGGGGTAATTCCTTCTGTATTATTTTAGTTCTCTTGCAGACATACCACGCCGTATGGCATTTACTTCTTCTGACTGGCATCGTACTACAGAATTGTACATTAAATATCAAAAAAAATATGTTAAGGAGTATGCTATTTCTCAGTACAGTTCTGTAGTATAATCCATGATATATGTTCAAATAGATATTAATCACAGTGTCTTTGCATTTACAGACCTGTTTGCCCACATGTATAATTCAACTCGTATTTTCTACTTTAATAACATTATCTGATCACTCTTGCAATTTGGTACAAAATGTTTCATGTAATATTTCTCTTGGTTATACTGAGTGTTTGATTTCTATACATAGATGATGGCAAGGGGCTGCATGCAACTATATATACCATATAGCTATGTATATATCCATTGCTATATGTCTATGTGCCTCAGCCAAAACACGTCATGTTGGCCAAAGTTGTGGAATAAAAACTCGGTGGTTTAGTAACTGGCATCCTGTGTTCTCAGAGCGGGTTTCATGGACGGGTTTGGGCTGGAATATATACTTATATATATGTGTGTTTGTGTGTGAAATAAGTACCTGCGCAGCAGCGCAAGTGAAGCCTGCACTCTAAATGGATGTTAAAAAAGGTTTATAGCGGCTTTTTCTAACCCAACAAACAGACAGCCACTGTGCCCTATTTGCTACAAAAACAAATCACCTACATCAGTGAAAACATGGTAGAAAGACTTGCTTAACATCTTACATGGTTTGAAGAAACCCCTGCATCAGAGAGCAACAAACTTTTTTCTCAGGGCATGCAAGTAGCAATGGACATTTAAAATAAAATAAAACAATAATATAAAAATTTCATTTATATTGCTAATTTCACAAGAGTGTACATTTCATATTGTTTAGAAATGCTACAAAATAAATGATGAAAATAAACAGTCCCTTTTATGACTATTACAAGATCAAAGTATCAGTGTCCGTATACATAGTAGTCAAGTGACTATTTTGCGTAGTATCATTTGTTCTAAAGATACCTTGGGTACAGTGACCTACTATGATGCCTTCCCTGTCTACTGTTCTCCTTGGGGTCACATACTACGTGCAAGTCCCTTATTCTTTCTAATATCCAGATGTAGAACCTTCTTCAACTGAAACAACTAAAGAGGTGCCCAATAACGTGTATGTGTGAGAAAAATAAAAATAATGTTTACTGCTCCTATTCACTCACTTTGGCCACATCCCCTCATCTAAAACATGTTGTATTTAATCATAGAGAAAAAAATATAACTTCAGTGTCATAGTTGCAGAACTATTACTGGAGTATGATAGACATGTATGTATGAGACTAGCCCAAATGGACATGAAGGCCTTCATATTTGTTCAGGCCACCTGGGTGCTTGCTGTTGTTGAGACAAACTATATATTCTGACTCCAATATTTGTAGGTCGGGTTCTCTGTCACCCCCTCTGGGATTCACTGGGACCCTGTCAATACAAAAAAATGCAATTTCATTACAGTTCGGTCCACCTGGTTGCAATACCTCGCTACAGGATAGCTAGTGTCATAGTTCTTAATGGCCCGGACTGGGAAAATAGTACTTCCCACATACTGTAAGCCACTTATGCACACCAGAACATAAACCACATGATCGGTATTACAATTCATGAACACTTTGATGTTAACCTTCCTTCCTGTAGGTAGAAGAAATGTATTTACATTCGAACCGTGCGCACAGGGCTTACATATTTCACATTTAAAGAAACCCAGCAATTCTCTAAGCCATGAGCCTGTCTGATTACGCTGTTGTCTAGGGTAACTATGCACTAGCATGTCTCTAAGAGAGGCACTCTTGCGGTAGGTGATATGTGGGTGGGAGCTAACTAATTTTCCTATGATGAAGTCAGACTAAAGGCCAGTGCTTGCTGACAATGGTCTTCTCAGTGGTGGATGCATGGTTATGACTGGTGATGAGCCTCATCTCATTGTTTGTTTGTATTTTATTATTCTTTTGGTCTATGGAGGCTATCTCTATTGATTTTAGCCACCCTCTACCTCGCTATTCTAATCACGCTCTCTGTGTAACTCCTCTGTCTGAATCGCCCCACCATATTAGTCTCCTCTTTCTTATAGGACATGTTAGTGCTGCAGTTCCTTCTGGCTCTCAGGAGTTCCCATAAGGGATACTCTATTTTAGGTTCTTAGTTCGATGGCTATGCACGTGTAGAATGCTATTACCAGCTGTGCTCTTTCTGTAAAGACTGGTGTTGATTTTCTCACCCACCACCTCAACTTGCACATCCAGGAAATCTATACTCTTGGTCTCTGTTCTGCTGGTAAAACGTAGATTTAGGTAATTCTCTCCTACTCTATGCAGGAAAATGTCTAGGGTCTCATGCGGGCCTTCCCAGATCAAGAATATATAATCGATATATCTTGTCCATAGAATTAAATTTTTGGCCACTCTTCATTAGTCTCTGCCCATACATGTTCTGACTCCCACCAGCACATGAACATGCCAGCGTAACTTGAGAGCAAAGCAACTGCCCATGGCAGTCCCTGTCAACTGTTTATACCACTGTTCCTCAAACAAAAAGAAATTATGCTCCAAACAAAAGCATAAAATCTCAAGAAGTAACTTAGTGTGGTCATCCATAGATATTGGCTTGTCCCTGAAAGAGTACCTACATCCTGCCTGCTATGCCTAGTTCATGTTCAATGCATTTGTATAAAAATACGACATCAACTGTGGCAAGGATATAGCTAGATTTCCAAGGAATATTCTGCACCTCGGAAATAAAGTCCATGCTGTCCCTACAATAGCAGGGTATGCTTACCACATAGGGGAAGAGAAAATAATCCAGGTACAGGGAGGCAGAAATAATGAGTCTACCTGGAGTGTCACTTTCCTGTTTATGAATCTTGGGTAACATATAAAAAGCAAGGTGCAGTAGGTTTTTTAACATGCAAAACTGCTTTTCATCTGGACTCAAAAGACCCTTCACGTGCCACTCTGCTAGCATGTTGTGAAATAGCGTAACTGTTCAGTCATATTCAACAATATTAGATTTCACATAATTGCCGAAAAATTCCAATTGTCTTTTACCCTCCGCTCTATATTCTTTCACATCCTTCACGTCCCACAGTACAACATTGTCACCTTTGTCAGAAGGTTTTATCACAAAAAGGTTTAGATTCTCTCAGGGACATAAAAGCTTCCATTCGTCCTCTTGTTAAGTTCTCAGCAAAGTGATTGTCACTCTGCTTCCATAACGTCATCAGGTCACGTGAAATGACCTTGTGGTAAGTGTCAATGTTGTCATGCGGGGTATCTGGATTGTACTTGGACTTAGGTTTAAAATCATTCCGGCTGGTTCTGTCTATTTCAAGAGCTGCACGAAAACTTTTTTAACACCCCTTTGTAGTGTGGGCTTCACTTGCGCTCCTGCACAAATATTTATTTCACATATACGGGGTCATGTGCCCCGTCGCCCGGCACTGACCGTGCCTGATGGATGCGTCTGGGTGTTCAACACAGGGACCCAGAGGTGGTGCTATTGAGATTATATATATATATATATATATATATATATATATATATATATATATATATATATATACACTCATTTCAATTTTCTTTTTCACTGTATCCTTCAACACTAGATTTTCTTTGGAAAATGCATCCTTATGTTAGCACCATATGCATTTTTCTTTTTAAATAACTATTCTTCTTTAGTCTCTCTGTTTCACACTCCTTTCTGAGTGACCGATTCCTTTCTGAACTCACATAATTAACTTTGAAGATCTTTCTGATTTGTTCATGCTTTTGTTCCCCTTCGCTATTCATTACTTCAATATAATTAAGTTGTTTGCATAGTGTTTATTCTTGATTAATTGTATTTTGGAAAAAAAATTATATTTTCCATGTTCTTACTTCTTAGTTTACCTATATTTTTCCTCCTTTCTTTTTTAACTTCCATCTAATTACTCACTGATCACCAATTAAATTGTGTTTAGTTATTGCTAAAAAATCTTGTCCTGATGAAGCGACGTGTGTCGTGAAATATGTGTTGACCTTTGTTGAATCTTCAATAAGCCAGTTTTTTCTACAGGTAAAATAAAAAAACAGTTTTTTGAACCAACCCCACACACAATCTTGTGAATTGTTTCTTAAATTTTATGACCTCAAAATCCAGTCTTCTTTCTTGTGCATTTCCAGCGGGTTTAGAGGGATTGATTCCGCATTTTTTTGAAAGGTATTGGTGTCATACATTTTTTTAAGAGCCTCCCTATTCATCAATTGACTTTATTATCAGAATAGAGTCCAGTAGATGACAAAACATTGACCTAAGGCGAAGGAGAGCATGGTGCACAATCTTCCGAATTGGATACAATTCCTTAGCAGTAGTTAAGATGTGTTTGTTTTTATGATACAATGACTCAGGATTGCCGTGAGTGGGAGAAGGCGATAGGCACCAAAGCCTTGGATTCGTTAACTAGCGAGAGAATGAGTGAGCTACCAGTTTGGGTCTAATCTTTGGCACCTGTAGTGGCTTATTTGTACAAAGTGAAACCAGAAAATCAGGATAAAATGTGGCTCCCCCACTTCAACTGTGTAATCTTGGGCAAACATTTTATTTGGCCTAAACGCCTTTATCTTCATTAATCTGTATTAAAGCTCTTTCAAATATGTGAGTTCAGAATACCAGTTGACAAAAGCCAATTGTGTTTGCTTTAATGGACTCTAATGTTGCTCTATGAAAACTGGGTCATGTACAGTGTTTACATGACAGCTGTCTTGCCTCTTAGTTCACTCATGGTCTATGTTTAAAAACGGTCACTTTTAATTAGTGCTTCTCAGTGCCCTGATATAATGTGACGTTTTAATGTCAAAGCTTCCACGTGTTAAACAAATATACTTTTTGAATTTTGAAGAGACTTTATCATATTTTATGTGTTTGCTGTTTGATTTACAAACGTGCAGTGTGACAGGCACTGTGAGAAGAGGGTAAAACATCCAAAGGCTGTGTTGGTCTCAGGGGCCCCGGCAGAGGCATCTCTGAGGAGGCTGCCTTGAGGTCTGACAGTCCCAGCCCAGCCACCCCACGGCAGCTGCGGAAGAGGGCTAACCCCGTTTCAGTCCAGTGGGGTTGCGCGCCTGGTCTGCACTGTGCTGCCCTGTCAGTGTATATTTGTTCTGCCTGTATCACCCCTGCTCTTGTCTCAGTGCATGTGTGCGCGCCCCCTTCAGTGTTTACATCACCCCTGTTCTACGTGTGCATGTGTGCGCGCGCCCCTGTCGGTGTTTGTGTGTGTTTTGCATGCGCCAGCCCTGCTGTGCTGTCTCTGTGCTGCTCCAGTGCAGGCTTTGTCTCCTCCTCTCGATAGCGGGAGCTCTCGCGTGCGAAAGCAGAGGCACTCCTTTCATCTGTGGGCTCGGCGGGGAGGCAGTCTGTCCTGACGCTGCTTGTCTCTTGTCGTCTCCTGCCCCCGCCCGGCGTTCGCCGGACCCCCGGCCTGCAAGAGTTTTAATGCACAGCCACTGCCGTAGCTCGTTGTGCGCCTTGTAGCTCGCAGCAAACCCCCCCTCCATTGTTTGTCTGAGGCCCCACTTACCGGCTTAGATCTAAACCTCCGCCCACTGCAGGTTGGCCTTTGATCTAATTTTACTTACATTCTCCTCTGTCCACTAAAAGATACACCCGGCGACATCTGTCGGACGACAAAGAATCGCCAGGGAGCAGAAGAAAATAGAAGGCTTAAGAGGAGGCAACGTTCACGTGTGTGTGCACCCCCCCCGCCCCCCCAATCACGGGAACTGGGCTGGCCCTCCCCAACCCTTGCTCACAAATGATGATGTCATGGTAATCGGTGTCGGTGGCTGGGTACCAATTATATGCTCCGGCTCTCTCCCTCCCACCCCCAACCAATGTCTGCATCCTCCAGAGCTGCTCTTCTCCCTGCCTCCTCCCGGACCGTTCTCCACCCTGCACCTTCCTGGCCTCTCTCCATCCTGCATCCCATAGGCTAATATCCATCCAGCATCACTGGCCTCCCTGCATCCGACAGACCGCACTCGATATTGCATCTTCCGAGGCGGCTCCCGGCCTCTTCAGCATCCCTTTGAACCATCTTGTGCTGGAACCTGCTGCATCGCGCCTCACACTGGGACCTGCTAGGAGGCTGGGGAGGGCAGCCGGCACCCCGTCCTTGCCGATTATGTCATGCTGTTCTCTGGAGGTAGCTGGGTACCACTCGTCTCTGGCCACTCGCCTTTCTTAGCCCATCACCCCTCTGTACCACTCTCCCACATTGGCAAGGTCGACTCGCCGCCCGTGCATCATCCCCGTGAGCAACTCTCCTTCCAGACACCTGGACTGCTCTCCTCCCGCAACCCCCGGGCACACTCCCCTCCGCACCCCCCTGGACCGCTCTCCGCCCCCCGCTGGGGCTGGCAGCTCTTGAGGCTAGGGCGGTCTCCCGGCCGCCCCTCTCCGCCGATGATGTCACGGTGATTGCTGCCGGCGGCGGGCACCGCTCCCCTGCTGCTCCGGGAAGCCGGCAGCCGTTCCCTGCCCAGGATCTGCTCTCCATCTTCGGATGTCCCCGCTCTGCTCTCTGTCCTGGATCTGGCAGCACCGCCCCTTCACAGCGGCCGCAGCCCCGGCAGCAGGACACGGTTAACACCCACCGCCCTGCGCCTACGCAGTGCAGCAGCAGCGCCACGCCGCCCGGAGGAGCCGCACCGGGGGCACGGGGCAGGGCGCCCGCAGCGAGCCGGGACCCCTGCGCAGGCCGAGCATGGGAGGGGCGCAGTCATCGCTGCAGCAGGGACAGGGCTGCGTCCGCAGCAGGGACCCTCCGGACACAATGTAAGTGGTGAACCCGGGGGTCAAACATGGGCATGGAGGTGTTATGATGCAGGTTCTGGCATGGGCTGGGGCACGTCACTGTTCATGGCAGAGGGCGAGAGGCGCGCGGGGTGTGTGGTACCAATGTCCTGCATCCTGAGGTATCCTGTGGGAGGACCCCAGGTGGGCAGGTGTGTCCGAAGTGAGGCTATCACCAGTGTCACACCCCCAGAGGACGAGGTATCACCCCTGTGACGCATAGGGCGTGTGCACCAGTGACCCACAGGAGTCCAGGAGTGTTACCCAAGGAGGTGTTTTGGGGTATGTTTGGCATCACACACCATGAAGGGGCGCCCGGAGTATTTACCATCAGGGCTAAACACCTTAGAATGGATCCGTATCTCTGTCACACGCCCCAGAAAGAGTACACAGCCTTTTGACTAGAGTCCCACACCTGGAGGAGTTTTCGGGGTTCTTCTCACCAGCAGTAAACCCCACAGGAGGGATGCACTGGGGTACAACTCATGTCACACTCCCTGGCGTTGTGCTTGGGGTATCGCCTGCATCACACGCTCCAGGAGGTGTATATGGAGGTACCACAGAGTTGCACACGATTGGAGGTATGCGTGTGAGGTTATTGATGCCTCACACAAGTGGAGCTGCAGGGGGCTGTCCGCTTTGTTCCTCCTCCGAGGAGGGGTGCACTGCGCCCTGACTGGTGTCATACACTGCAGAGGCGTGCACGGCGGCCTTAGCAGGGTCTCCGCAGGCCTCAGGGGTGTGCATGGACGCGTCACCAGTGGGCAGTGATGTATCACCCCGCTCACCCCTGCAGGTGTTCATGAGGCTCTCACAAGTAAAATCCACAGAATGTGTGCAGGGGGTCACCAGTGTCACACAAACCAGAGGGAGCACGTGGGATAAAACAAAGCAGTGAGTGTTGCACATCCTATGATCTAAGCGTGTGAGTATTCTCAGAGTAACACTCTACAGATGGGATTCATGCAGCCATTACTGATGGAGAGACAATCACACAATGTACACAAAGGAAAGGGAAATACATCCTTTAAGGACAAGAGGGTGACATGCTCATCATTGGGTTCCCAATGAGGGGCAGAGTGTAAATGATAGTGGTGATTGGTAAAACTATCTCCAGGGATCCACGTGAACTGTATTCGGCTGCACTCTGCCCCTCACTTACCTTTTCCCATCGCTCTTCTTTGAGAAAACACCTCAGCTCCTCCCCTTAGGGGAGTTGTATCCCACACCATGGACCTTGCAGGACCTTGCAGTCCAGGTGTGAGGAGGGAACCCAACGATGAAGCATATTACCCTCGAGTGAGTGAGTGTTTTTGTCCTTAAAGGATTTCTTTCCCTTTCCTTTTTTGGTGGTCTTACTACGAGCAGCTAATTGCGAGTCCTGTCTGTTTGACTTAAGTAGCCAGTGAAAAAAGGCAATTATCCTTTGGACCCAATTCAACTTGAAAGCGTAACATTCATCCACAGCTCACATTCACTCACTCTTGCTGCCCATTAGTGAAAGCTTAAAAAAAGTTGAGATCAGGCTTACCATCCTAGAGGCAACTCTAACTACCTTGAATATCGCGGTGAGCAAGCAGACCAGAAATTTGGGGCCCACTCCACCTCTTGGTAATCCTCCCAGCAAACAAAATCCTCCCTCCAATATAGGGGATTCACAGGGCCCCATTGCAGGAGCATTGAAGGGCACTGTGACTGCCCTTCCCTTGCAGCCACTTATGGCCATCCCTGTTAGGCCCCCACGGAGCACCCCAAATACCACAAATCCACAAACAATAGACCCTGTCCCTCATAATCTAAAGTCAGGCATAAATTTGGGGTTCCCTTCTACTCCTAGAAATTCTTCTCCCTCCCCACGTTACCCCACCCAAAGAACACGGAGACCAGATCTGCCGCCAGAGGCTAATAGCCTTATGGTGGTTTTAGCGGGTGCACCCATTCTGGAAAGGGGCGAAAACGAAGATTTCCAATCTCTTAAAAAAAAAGTCATTAAATGGCTGAATTGGAACAGACCCCTGCCGTCACATTTTAATAATGAGATTATAATGGTCAGAAGGGTGCCATGGGTGGGGAATACCAGGAAAACAATAATAGGGGACTGCATAATGGTGACCTTCAGGGACCCTGGAACTGTCTTACATATTTGTGCAGGGTCAAATAGATCACTGGACTCTACCATACAGACCCTACCAGTGTCTTTCTTCTTTCCACCCATCCGCATGCATCACGACCCGCCGCAAGGCAATTGGACAAGGGTGGATCACAGGCCAAGACACAAAGAATATGTTCGAGGCACAAACTACCTGTTACCTGAAACACCTTATTGCCATTTTAATCGTTTTAACTGCTTGAGTGGGCTTGATGGGGTGGATTGACTGCTCTCTACCAATCCTATGATTGTGGACAATGGCACTTGTGACACTCCTGAGATACCTGGATTCTCCATTGAAATTGCCCCCGAAGTAACAACTGGTGCAATTTCCCCGTCTTGCATTTCCATCCCGGCAACTCCCGTTATAGAACATCTGAGATTAATCTCGTGGAATGTAGCCGGATTAGCAAATAAAGCTGGCTGACCAAGACTGGGGAACTTACATTGAGACTGGGGACGTCTGTATGTTCCAGGAAACTTGGGCAAGGGAAGAATATGTGCAGCAAGGCTATCATTCATTTCACATCCCGGCCAGATGGGAGGGCAAAGGACGCCCCTCTGGTGGGCTCGTAACCTGGGTGGCGTCCCATCTAGGCTGTGAGGCAACAAGGCTACCAACCCCCTCTGATGATATCCTTGTGGTCCTATTGACATGGCCAAATCAAGCGAAACTCGCACTAATAAACATCTATGCTAGGCCAGTTGGAATTGCTAGGGAATCACCCACTATAGGCGAACTTTCAGAGTATTTGTCCAAAATGCCGGGAGATCTACCTTATGTAGTGGGAGGGGATCTAAACTCCCACTTCGAGCCGCTCTCAGGCCTTTTAGAGGGTTTTCCGACAGAAGAAGAGGCCAGGTGGTCAGTGCCCCCGGTAGATGCTCCCCCTCCGAAGGCATGGACTCCTGTAGCACTCCAGATCACTGCTCTTGCCCTAAAGTTTGGAATTAGAGCCTGCAACGGGCGTGTTAGATCTGACATACCAAGCAGAACCACATATAACAGAGTGGGAAGAGAATCTCGGCTGGATTATGTCCTGGTACAGATAGCGAACTGGCCAGCTATTCGGGACTTCAGGGTAATGGAAAGACTCGATAGTGATCACAATGCCCTTGAACTAGATCTCACCCATCCCGGCCGCCAAACATGTATAACGTCTGGGGAGGGGAGTAAACCTGAACTTCTGCTGGAAAACAACAGCAGAAGAATCAGGTGGGAACAACTGGTAGCAAGTGATGGGAAACTCCCCAGGCTCTATGCAGGACTCATTCCTTCTTTAGAAATCGTGGGGGATTTAGCCACCGGGGTGGCCAACAAAGATTCACAGGCCAAATTATTTCAGGCCCACGAGGGCCTTATAAAGGCCGCTGCCCCCATCCTCTTTAATGATGTAAAGAATCCAAGGAGGAGGCAGCCACAAAAATCCTCATGGTATAATATGGCCTGTAGAAGGTCAAAGGGGGAACTCCTTAGATCCATTAAGGAGGGTCTAGGTGGAGAGCAGATGAAAGAAAGGAGATGGGCATATAAAAAACTAATAGCCACGCTAAAAAAGAATGGGAGGAGAACCAATGGGAGGAGCTTAATAAGTCCTAAGCCTCAAAGGACCATCGGATGTTTTGGAGACTCGTAAATGGGGGGGTCGGGGAATCTCCATTCTGCAATCCAGCCAAACATAGCACCAGCGGCCTGGCAGGCACATTTTCAATCCCTTTATAGTTCCGAGACGGGAGAATCTACCAACGACCTCAGAGTTGGCTGGCCTGACTATGAGGGGGATCTAATAAGAGTGGACGAGGTTAAGTCTGCAATTGCAGGACTTACTTCGGGAAAGGCGCCAGGATTGGACGGCCTACCCGGGGATTTGTTCAAGCAGGAGCCCAACATCTGGGCCCCCTACTTGGTTACTCTTTTTAATGGAGTTCTCAGTGGGATGGACATCCCCAGTACTTGGTTGGGGGCGGAGGTGGTCCCTATATTCAAAAAGGGCTCGCCTCTCCTTCCAGCCAACTACAGACCAATTAGTCTGATCGACGTGTCGCAGAAGTTGTTTGGGAGGGTACTGCTGAATCGCCTTCAAGACTGGGCAGAAGAGATGGGGGTTCTTAGTCCGTACCAGGCGGGCTTTAGAAAGGGAGTCTCCACAGTGGACCAGGTCTTTAGATTAAACATTATCTACTGGAGGGCGGCGATATTCGAGGGCGGCAGCCTATACACTATTTTTGTGGATCTGCGTGCCGCCTTCGACCTAGTGCCCAGAGGGAAACTTTGGAGTGTTTTGGGTGAGATGGGCGTCCCACCGGACATCCTGATAATCCTCCAGAGACTACACCATAATAACTATGCTCGAGTGAGGTGTGGGAGGTCCGGGGCACTAACGGACAGATTCCCCGTTGACCGAGGGGTTAGGCAGGGTTGCGTGCTGGCACCGACCCTGTTTTGCCTCTTTGTCAACGGGGTAATCGCCCATTTAAATGCCATTGAATACACTGACGCCCCCAAACTGAACGGCAGCAGGGTGCCTGCAATCATGTTTGCGGATGACACCCGGCTGCTGTCCAAAACTCCTATGGGGATACAGAGGGTCCTAGACTCATTCGTGTCCTTCTGCACTAACAGGGGTTTAGAAATCAACGCAACCAAAACTAAGTTTATGGTCCTGAACCCAAGGCAAAAATTGCGGCCGAATCCGTTACTGGGAGCCTCACGGCTTGAGAGAGTTTCCACCTTTGAATATCTTGGTGTAACTCTCAATGAATCTATGACTTGGGGACCACACCAGAATAGGGCCAATCTTAAATTGGTACAGACCACAGGGGGCATCACCAGGATGATAAATGGCCCCACATACCGTCCGTTGGGGCCGCTCATCCAGATTTATAAGGTACAGGCGAGGGGTGCTACTATGTATGGTGCGGAATTGTGGGGACACATACCCTGCCGCAGCTTGGCAACAACCGAGAATAATTTTATTAGGCAGATAGTCGCACTCCCGCCTAGCACCCCCCTCCTCCCCCTGAGGCTGGATCTGGGTCTACGACCAATAGCGGACGAGCTAGGGTTGAGACCCATAGCCTTCTGGCGAAGGCTATGGAGTAGTGAAGAACTTCTCACCTACAGGGCAGAATTGATGGAGCTTTTATCCCACCCGAAAGCACTATCGATCCCCTGGATAAAATATATCCATAAATCCTGTATGACCCTAGGGTTCCCTGACCTCTGGTCCAATCCCGCCGATGCTTCATTAAAAATCTCTAAGAGAGCTCTGGCCGCTGCTTACCATGAACAAAAATTAGTCATGGCCCTGGATAGCCAGGGTGAAGGGTCACTTACCTCGGCATTTGTGCAAAGTAAAGACTCGTACAGGTTGGAGAGGGTCCTTGATGATATTTCACCCGTGCTGGCCAGGAAGCTGTTTCTCCAATGGAGATATGGTACACTGCCCTTACGATCTTTTACCAGCTCCTGGTCAGCACCCCCTTCCACAAAACAGTGCCCAGCCTGTGCAGGTGCGGATGAAACCGATTTACATGTGGTTATGTTTTGCCCAGTATATAAGGCAGCGAGGAAGTATTGGCTCCTACCATTGATCAGAAATCTGGGTTGTAGGGAGTACTCTCCAATGTACAGAATTTTAAAAACGGACGTTTCATTTTTTTTTTCTTTTTTAAATCTTTTTATTGCCAGAATTTTTTCCCACATTTTTTACAGACATACAAGGCACGACAGTATATTTAACATTACAAATAGCTAGGCAGATTAACAAAATACAATGTTTTTGGAATTTCCATATAAATCAAACAATATTAATACATTGTATCCGAATCACTCCAGACCATCAATTATTTAAATCCAACCTTTCATTCCACTCTCTGTTCCTTCCAGCGAGTAATAGGGCCCCATATCTGTCTACCAATTCTCCTACCCTTTTTTCCCTTTCTTGCATAGATCTCTATCTCCAAGTTATATATTGATAGCAATTTAGCCAACCATTGGTGGTATGTCGGGATTTTAGGATCTAACCATGACGATGCAATACAGAGTCTTAGTACTGCCATAGCCAAAAATAAAAAATATTCCCAGCTCTCATCTGCCCTGGTGTTGCAACATTGCTGTCCATCTCCCCCTTCTTTTACCCCTAGAAGAATAATTGAGGGAGTAAGAGTCACATCTATTGCTAATCCTTGGTTTAAAAAACCCTCAATATCTTTTATCAACGACTGCAGATGAGGGCATACTGCAAATATATGTATTAAGTCTGCTTCTAAATCCCCGCATCTAAAGCAATTGATTCCAGTTGTACCCCCCCACTGAGCTATTTTAGCAGGCGTATGATATAGGTGATATAATGTTTTGTAATGTTGTGCCTGTAGAGGCGCTGAGCATAGCAATGTATATCCCATTTCCAAGGATATATCGAAACTTTCCTCATTAATCTCCAGACTATGTTTCCACTTGGCAGCCCATTTCTCTATATCATCCTCTTTTGAAGTCAGCAACTCTGCGTAGAATCTCTTGATGGTACAATCCTCGCCTGCTTGTATCACTTCCATAATCGGATTTTTATTGAACCCTGCTGAGCCACCTTTCTTATTATGTAAAAAACTCCTAATTTGTAAATACTTAAAAAATTGTCTTCTATCTAATGCAAACTTAATTTGTAACTCAGAGAACTGGTAGGCCCCCTGTTCCCCCCGGATGTCTCCTACCTTTCTAAGCCCCTTTCTTTCCCATTCTGCCAATATAGTCCCTGATGTGATTTCCTCGGATAAATTCGGATTCCCTTTCAATCGCGTATATGCGTTATAGCGCCCCAACCCACATTTTTTTGTGAAGGCTTTCCATACCGTATATGCAGCGATAAGTGTCTTAAACCGTGTCCTTTTGTAATAGCTGGGTTCAGTATACTTCAAAAAAACATTCTCAGCCTCTGGCCCTAGTAGCAAGCCATATATTGCCAATGAGCCTGACTCATTCCCTCCTTCATCTTCTCCCCCGCCCGCCAGACCCACGATATTTTGTAGAGCTGCCGCCCAGTAGTAAAACCTTAGATCTGGTAGTGCCCACCCTCCCCTCTCCCTTGGCAGTGTCATGTACCTAAGTGCTCTCCTAGTTTTTCCCTTTGCCCATATAAACCTATTAATCATATTTTCTATCTTCTTAAATAAGTTGTTCTCAAATAATAAAGGGATTGCTCTGAAAAAATAAAGAAACTTCGGTAACACTAGCATTTTTACCACATTGGTCCGCCCCAAAATTTAGAGGTGCAAGTTATCTATTCTGTCTAAATCCTTCCGTACTTTGTTTATTAAAGGGGTTATGTTTATTTCCACTAATTTATCTAACTCGGCTGATATCCTTACCCCCAAATATATGCCAGTTTTGGTTACTCGGCTATCTGTACAGGGGGTGTGCCAATTTTTAATGATCTGGGTCTTGGCAGTATTAAGTTTGTAACCCGAGATTGTTCCAAACTTCAGTGCTTCTGCTTCTACTTGGGGAATAGCCTCTGTTGGATCTGGTGTAATTACTACAACATCATCGGCATATGCCAGTATTTTACAATACCCGATCCGTGTAGGTAATGGTTTTATTAAAACACTCGTTTCTATTCTCCGGATTAGTGGGTCCATATACATTGCAAATAGCAATGGAGAGCAGGGGCAACCCTGTCTTGTACCTCTCCTTATCCCAAATTGGGTGGTGACCCCCGCATTCACCCTCACCGAGGCCACGGGATTTGCATATAGCGCCTGAACTGCTTTAATGAACCCCTTTTTGACTCCCGCTCTTTCCAATGTATACCACAGATAGTCCCAGGAGACCCGATCGAATGCCTTTTCTGCATCTAAAAACATATTTGCCATCGGATCACCTGAAACTGCTGCGGCGTCAAACAGTGTGATCACTTTACGCGTGTGATGGGTGGTGCCCCTTCCAGGTATGAAACCATGCTGATTTCTACTCACCACTCTGTCTATTATCTTAGCGTATCTTGTCGCCAGTGCTTTGGAAAAGATTTTAGTATCCGTATTCATCAGCGTAATAGGCCTATATGATCCAGGTTCTTCTGCTGGTTTCCCTTTTTTTAATATTATAACTATTTCGGCACCTCCCCATGTCTTAGGTATTGAATTACCATCTTGCGCCTTCTGCATTGTCCTGAGCATATCTATTTTTAAAGCATCCCAGAATATCTTAGAAAATTCTATTGGGATCGTATCCGGGCCTGCTGCTTTTCCAGATGGGAGATTTAATATAGCGTTTTTTATTTCTTCCTCCAAGAGAGTCTCCTCTAAGCTATCTGCGTCTTCTGCCGAAACTCTAGACACCGGAATATCCTGTAAATAATCTCTAATTTTCCCGGGATCTCTCCTAATCGGTTCCTCGTATAGCTCTTCATAAAAAGATCTGAAAACTTCCCTTATTTTCTCGGTCTCTGTATGTATCCTACCAGAGGAATCCTTAATCTCCCTTACAGTGCCTAGCGCCTCTTGTTGTCTTGTTCGTACCGCTAAAGTTCTTCCCACTGCTTCACT
Organism: Lissotriton helveticus; assembly: GCF_964261635.1. Taxonomy (NCBI): domain Eukaryota; kingdom Metazoa; phylum Chordata; class Amphibia; order Caudata; family Salamandridae; genus Lissotriton; species Lissotriton helveticus. Next base: position 1,224,357,936 of record NC_136065.1, read on the forward strand.
AAACTCGTGGCATTTTTCTCTTTTACTAATATAAAGTTTTGCAGCCCTTCTCGCAATATCTCCCTCAGCTTCACCCTTTACTTTTAATAATTTCAAGTACACATTTTCTACCAGGGTTCCATTCCGAATGCATTCCTCTAATTCCTCCTCAGCTTTAAGTACTGCCTCAGCTATTTCCACATTTTTCCTTTGTTCTTGTTTTCTCTTATAGGAACTAAAACTCAGAGTCTCTCCCCGTACCCCCGACTTGAATGCATCCCAAACCACCCCCACAGAAGTGCTATCCCTATTGTTCTCAAAGAATTCTTTAATCCACAAGTTCATGTGCTCTACGTATTTTTCTTCCAATAATAATGACCTTTCAAAAGTCCACTGCTTTTGCTGTTTAATATTCTTTGATTTTCTCACTGTAAGGATTAGGGGATTGTGATCACTTAGAATTCGCGGGAGTCTATCTATCCTGGATTCTGTTAATATTTCAATTGAGACAAAGAAATAATCCAGTCTCACGCATATTTTATGTGGGGCAGAATAGTATGTGTAGCCCTTATTCCCTGGCATTCTTTTCCCCCAGACATCAGATAAGACATTATTAGCAGCCAATTCTTGTAGAGCACGGCACATTCGTTTTTTTCTGCCACAATATTTACCAAATGATCCTAAGCCTAATCCATCAGCACCATTAATATTCAAGTCTCCTGCCATTATAATTCTCGGAGCCCAAGTGGCTAATTCCACATCTAGAAATTGGAAAATCTCCGGGTCATCCTCGGTTGACCCATATACGCTTATCAGCGTCGTCCACTCCCCATCAATCATGCATTCAACCATTGCCCATCTTCCCCATTGATCGTGCGCCTTTTTTCTCAAACGTATGTTTTTATCTCTAGATAATATAGCAACTCCTCTTTTTTTAACATTTTGCTGCGACGCAACCAATACCTGAAAGCCCATTTGTTTTAAAAAAAATTCTTGTGTACTCATAACATGCGTTTCTTGAATAAAAATAAAATCTACATTCATTTGCCTAAGTAACAATGATACCGTAAGTCTTTTTTGAGCCTCATTTAGCCCACAAACATTCCACGTCACGTACCTCGTTCCCATAAATGTTTCTTTGTATATCTATTATGTGCCCAACTATATTTGTACTCATACTCATATTCATGCTTTACCGCTCTATATCTTCTTTTCAACCTCATATCTCTTATCTTATATCCCATTTTATCTCCTTCTCCTTTTCCTCCCACTCCCGTCCTTGCTTCCATCAACAGTTCTGCCTTTTTCTGTCTTGTCGTGCCCTGTCCCTCCTTCCCCTCCCCCTCCCCTAGGCCCCATCCCTCCCACTCCCACCCCCCTCCCTACTGGCAAAGAGGTCAATGTTGACCTCTGTCTGACGGCCGATCCTCCCCCAGAGGGCCTCTCCGTTCCCACCCTCCCGAAGTGTTAGTGTCATTTTATACAATCTGTATCGCTAATACTATTTACATTTACCTGTACTGCTCCACCCCTAATGCTTTATTCTCTTTCTATTTCATTTCTATTTCATTTCATTTTTTCTTTTTTTGTGTCTTATTCTCGGTTTGTCTTATGGCTAATGCTCTCTCATTTTGTGTCTTCCCATCTCTTTGTGTTTTCGCCTCTTTTAAATAATTCAGATACTCCTGCGCTACTACTTCTGAGAAGAAAACCCTAAATTGGCCATTGTGACCAACTTTAAGTCGGCAGGGAAACATTAAGTATACTTCACATCCCAAATTCTGGAAGGGCGTTATTAGTTGCCTCATCCGCCACCTTCTTTCCACAGTTGTGTGGCAAAAATCTGGGCGGGTGAAAAATGTTATATGCTTATATGAGCGCTTAGACATAGGTTTTGCCTTTTTAATTATTTCCTCTCTGAGCAAAAAAATTCCAATATATACTAAAATAGCCCTTGCTTTCGGATTTGTATTTTTCTTTTGTGCTAGGGGAAACCTATGCGCGCGCTGCACCTCTTTGTCCCAATCCCATTTATCAAGCTCTGGGAAGGCCCCCTTCAACAATTCAACAACAAAAACATGTATGTCCGTCCCTTCCTTCTCCTCTTCAACGCCCAAAATTCTTATATTATTGCGTCTCTGTCTATTTTCAAAGTCTTCGAGTTTCCACAAGACGTCAGATGATGTTTTTTCTTGCTCTTCCCTGTACTTCTCCAACTTTACCATTTCGTCCTCGACTTTGCCAGTCCTCTCCTCAACTTCGGCCAAGCGATCAGCCATTTCTGTGTACAATTCATTAACCTTACGGAGGGACCCTTGTATTTTTTTGTTCGCCTGCTTAGCTCTTTGACTCTCCTGGCGGGCCTCTCCCTGAATTTGTTTTAAAGTTGAGAACAAGAGTTCAAAATTTGCTGCATTACTATTTTCCTGTGTTTGTGAGGACGCCCGTGCCTGACTTTGTGATTTACTTGGCCGGTCAAGGCCTCCAACTGCGCCATCTTGATACATCTGTGGAGCGGCTACATAGTCCCAATCCAGTTTTTTCGCCACCACAGACTGAATTACACTCCCTCTTTTCTTTGTTCTTCTACAAGTCCTGCCCTTAGCTCCTTTTGCTCCCTTTTTTCTACTTAACTTAAATACCAAATTTCGTTTAAGTATAGTGTTATATTCTGGGTTTGACTCAGTCTCTGATTCTGAAGTATCTGTTTGCGAAGTCTCGGAGTCACTTCCCGTTGTTGTTGGTGTATCTTCTATATCGGTAGATAAATTGCGATTGGAAACCGTCTCCTCCGGTTCCTCAGAGTCAATTTCTTCCTTATCATCGTCATTACCAGTGAAGAAACAATCATCGCTCGGTGAACCAGTGGGCACCGGGAGGGAGTCCGCTGGGAGGGGGCAAGTGGGTGCATGTTGTTTATCTATCCCCCCATTATCTCTTTGGGAGCCATCTAATATATCCTCTAAAGTATTACTGGTGACATTACAACCTTCATCATTTTTCTGCGTTGGGATGTCTGAGGGGTTTTCTCTTGCTGAGTCTAAACAAATCATTGGCGCAGCACCCTCGTTACTGTCACACTGTACCAGGACTTCAAGAAGTTCAACAGCTCTCCCAGTAAAACAGGGACCCCCCACTTGCTCCTTACCCGATTCAGCCAGTCGGAGAGATACGGAATCTACAACCTCTCCAGTAGTTATTTCATCTTTTTCGCCCGCTCCTCCGCTGGCACTAATTTGGTGCTCCATAGCCGCGCCTGGCTGCACAGCCTCGTCTTCCAAACCAGAGTGATCTCTCCCCGAATGCCCCTCCACAAGCACTACTACCAGCCCGCTCTCCTCAGGACTTTCCTTTGCGCTGCTTGCGCTGTTTTCGTTTATGCCTCGTTGCTCAGGGTGTATACTCTCCGGCGCGTCATCCCGCTCTTCCGCCTGACTCCGGGCGGCTCCTTCAGGGAGCTCCGTACTCCCCGTTAACTTCATCCCGAGTTCTGAATGGTCAGCCTCTTCTATAAGCCTCCCAGCTGGGAGCAACTCTGTAACCCCGTCCAGTTCATCACAGGCACTCAGACCGATAACACCGGATACGTCCAAAGCGCCCTCGGCTCTCAGCCCCGGAAAAGATTGAAACAGTGTCTGCTGTCGGAGAGAGGCTTCCTTTGATGTCTCGGAGCCTGCATCAATACTCCTGGTAAAACCCTTTTTTGCCGTCTTTCTTTTTCTTTTTTTCCGTATCTCTCTCCTGTTTTCTCCTCTCTGCAGCCGATACTTTCAATTCCTCGCGTACCTTGGCAGCCTCCCTTCTTAGCTGGGCTCTGTGTCTTGTCTTCGCTCTTAGGTTTACCGATGCATTCTCCGTGTCGCTAGTCAGCGGGTCCTCTTCCTCTGACCTGCCCATATCCTTGGCCGCTCTCACTGTCTTAGAAGCCATATACCGCCTCCTTACTTGCCACGCGCCCTTGACTCATTGGAGCACTTCTTCTATCGATGCCCCTAACAACTGCCAGAGAGCCCGAGGTTCCTTCTCCAAATTTGCAAGTGCTTGTAGTGCGGACCACTTTGCAGAATTAGCCCAGCTCGTAAGGGTCATAATCATACTGTTGCACCTTGCTATGCCGTACGCTGGATCTCAGTTTTTTTATCCCTTTGCACTACTGTTCAGTCCTTTCTTCCGCTACTCTCCGCAAAAAAAGCTGGGTGTCGCAGTTATTCCCCAAACTCACTCCATTCTTCGAGACTTTCTGAATTCACTCGGGAGAGTGGATAGGAGCTGCTGCCTCCTACGGTCCGTCGGCGGCCATCTTGCCTCTCGGTCAACAAACCTAAAAACGGACGTTTCAACCCTAACTGTGTTTGCAATAACAAAATTTCTCATCAATGTGTGGCACACTCGCACCCGTATTCTGAAGACCCAGGCTCCCTCTTAATGTAAAGGCCCATAGTTATAAATGGAAATTTTATTAGTATTCAATTTTAAGGTTTTACATGGAATAAGTATGTACTGACTGATTATGTATGAAGATTTTATTGTGATTTGTGTATGTTTTATTGTATATCTTTGATGGCCAGTGGCCGAAATAAAGATTTGACACACAGATATGGATTTATTCACAGACCACATCCGTGTTAACGAGAACTCTGCCATATATCTACCCCAAAGAATCATTAGACATTTAATTAGCAAAAATATAAACCGATTTATTTAGTTAAAAAAATTACATGTTACAATAATAAAACAAATAAAAGCCCTGTATCTAATAGTCATAAGGTATCCCGTTGTTACATCAACAAAATTCACAACTACCAGAGAAAGCAATCACAAATTAATTTTCATTTCATTAAAATCACAATACAATGACAAGAGTATATTACAGACAAAGCTCAATGTGTCCTTTCCATGTTACACATCTGTTTGGCAGTAATGGTTTAGGCGTGGATCATGATGTCAAATACTCTGTGACCTCCGCCTCTTTCACAGATTGTGTGCTATAGTGGGCGTAGCCAAACATACATTGTGTGATTTTCTTTGTATATTAGGGATCAGTAAGTTCTTGGCACTTCTGATCCCATTTACTTCCTCTGTGTGGAGATAATTATAGCCATTACTGATGTCAAACACCCCAGGAGATGTCTATGGGTTATACCAGTGTCACCCACCTAGGAGGTGTGCACAGGGCTCTCACCGGACCCACACATCTCGGGAGGCGTACATGGCTTTATCAACGGTATCTCGCTGCCTGCAGATTACACCCATTTTATACACACCCAGAGATGCATACTGGGGTCTTATTTATGTTACACCCCAAGGATGTGGGAATGAGGCTCTCCCCTCTGTCCCACACACCAAGGGTGTGCATAAGAGATTACCAGTGCCCCTGGCCCAGGAGCTGTGCATGGGGTATTACTGCTTTCACCCGCAGTGGTCATGATCCTTGAAGGGGTTTCACTTGTCAGTCTACTGAATCCTGTGCCTCGGCCACTGTTACCGCCACAATTTCTTCTCCTACGCATGGCCTTCTTGCTAATGGTTGTATTTTGATACAACTATACCTGTGTTTCTTGCACATACCATCACACATCATGCCACATGTTATGGTGTTCTGTATTACCTTGCCCTACTGCAAGTCCAGTGTGTCTGGCAATATCGGTACTCTCACCTCCCACCACTGGTATTACTAACCTGTCAGCCGGCCATGTCTCTCAGTCACTGGCAGATTTCCCTGTCTTGTATCTGGTGCCCCTGATAATGTTTGTCTATGGATTGATAACTTGCCCCATGCCTGTAGCAATATCGGTCTATAGATCTGAGACGGGTAAGCCACTGAAGGCCGAAGCGTGGCTCAAGTAAATGCTTAGCGTGGTTCGCCTCAAGATCACCTTGGACTCTTGAGCCAAAAATGAGCTAATCTACAATCTGGCCTCTGCCCAGCGCTCACTTTATTCATGCAGAGTAGTGTTGATAGCACTAAAATCTCAAATTCAGTGATTTTCTCTGAAATAATTAACCGATTTAATCAAAAATATAACGTCTAATGTTGCCTCTTGCATAAGATGAATTGCTGTTTGTTCACTTAAGACATTCTACATCTTGACATGATAGCAATGATGGACATACAACAGATACATGGTTGATCATAATAATAAGTTCTTCTTGATCATGAAATCTCAACAAATACAGCTGATGTGTTTTACAGCCTCTCTGCGTTTTCGAGGATAAAGTAACACCACATCGGACGTATTGTTGTGTTTAAAGGGGAGTCTCTTAAGCAGCAACATCTAAGTTATTATAGGTGTCATTTTGAAATCATTTTGGTTGATGTCAAGAAGGCAGAAACAAAATTTAGCATTTAATGTGCTATGCTACCTCGTGATGGTGCGACAAAGATGAAAGTTGAAGGCTATGTAAATGTGAAGCACTATATAAAACACGGAATAAATAAATACGTTAATTTATAAATTATAGAATCGCACCATTTCTTTGTCGTAGGGCTATACTTGCTATCATCTCACGATGTGCAATATTTTATGAGTACAAACTGCAACTGATTTTTTTCTAAGGCATAATCTAGGACTTGATATATTTGATATATTCTGTTAATAAACTACAAATATTTTCAGCGAAATATGATGGAACCAAGATTTTTGATGCTAGCAATAGCAACAGCGTGTATGAGAAACACTTACTTTTTCTCTGTGCCAAAACTCTAAATCTTGAGGTTACGTTTCAGTAGTCCAGCTATTCTGCCAGTAACACAGATCTCCCTCGTAATTTCCAATTTCTAACGGCCTACGGACTGTATCACTCCAAATACTGTGGAATTCCGGATGCCACCAGTATTAGTACTTTCTGACACGCGAAAAACTTCTGGTATTCCCCACCCTTCTTTAAACGGGGTGGCTTTACATTTTTGTAATATAGAAGAGAGCAACAGTAAAATATGCTATTGTGTGCCTGGTTCACTTTGTTCTCTGTCAACACAAAACATTTTTTGCTGCAAAAAGCACCATGTTTCCCAGAAAGGGTCTTCTAACCTAACCCCTTCAAGTGAATGAAAGGCATATGTTCGAAAGATGGACGCTGTCTGGAACACAGAGCCTTTAATAACCAGCTCAATTACACAGCTGGAAAAAAATCCCTACATTTATTAGTTCTTTCAGTAGCAAAGTCATAAATAAGGTCTCAAATTAAAATCAGTTTTGCAAAAAACTAAGCTTTGGCAATCCACATCCTCAGTCAGACCAGTAAAGACATATATTATGAAATTGTAGTGGATAAGTAGATATGGCTACACTATTTCCTATTTCTCCGCATTGACTGGGATACGAGCGCACTAGATACAAAACCGTCAGGCTTATGCGATCACATACATGAAGCCAGCAGGTCTTAGGGCAGGCACAAAACACCCAGAAAAGAGACAGGCCAGAATAAACACTCTACAAGGACTACACTCGCATGCACCCACTTAGTTCATATAAAAGGCTCCCAATCCTCTTGCCCCCCTAAAGAGGCCATCTTGGATTGTATGGAAAGCCATTGACCCAAATCACCACAAGAGCAACTTCATGACAGATATCCTATACAGATGGGTTAAATTGGTAGGTCGCAAGACTCCTTGACCCGCAAACCACCACTGTCCGTGATAATCCTCACCATCAAAACCACATCTCTGACATTGGTGCGGGGAAAAACAAACAACCTCTTCATGGAAACCCTCAATTGAGGAAAACCTACAACTGCAGACCCAGGTCTGGCACATAAAGCTCTAAGCAGCTTCATAACTGGCAAATGCTGCATTAAATAAAACCTCAAAACATAACGTGTAGTAGTGCTGTGAGGTCATCGGAAGCAGAATGGTTTGCAATAGATGAACCCAAACTCTACAGGCAGCCAAAATCACTCAACCTACCACGTCACACTCACATCACACCCGATGGGATACACTATCTCCCCATCTGCAAACAAACCCAGTTCAAACTCCTCATCCCCACTTTCAAGGAACTACACAACTCTGGCCATCATACTGTAACAGTTGCATCTGCTTTCACAAACCGTCCAGACACCTCCCCACATTAGGACAACTAATTGTGCCCATACCGTAAGTATGGGAAACCATATTTCTCAGTCAAGCTTTCTCCTACGTCACTCCTAATGCATGAAATTGCCGTCTACTACACTTAAGAACCTCCTCTTGACTTCTTCAATTACACAAGAAGCTGAAGACCTGACTTTTTGAGTAGTGCCACGAGGCCCTAGGTTTGCATAGACTTGCACCTGCTCATCATACGGATACCCTTCCGGATGGTTGTGTGCTCTTCAAACCTACATGAAATATCATATCCTGGGCTCCAAATCCAATTAGAGTGACATTATCACTCAGCTGAGATGTTTCGGACATGAACCTTGCCATGTACTCAATCAGTTTCAGCCATCCACTGCAAAACTTCTGTTATTACAAACTTGTAATTACTGAACTGTTGATCGCCTCCAACTAGAATGCTTGAAGTAGCGAATGAAAAACAGTTCACAGGTCAAAGTTCTCCTTGCTGACCATCAAGTCCTTTCATGAAGAACTGTAAAGCAGGCCCTGCAGTGCAATCAAATGGCGTTCACTTCCTTCAGTTCGTTTTCTGGAAGCGATCCTTGCGAAACTAGCCCAACCAAGGAAATTACCTATAAATGGACACATCATAAATGTACAGATTTCTGGTATCTCCCTACCCTGCTCCAAGTGGCGACAAGACACTGACCTCTAATCTGACTTATGTTGGCCCTTGTTCAAACACCTTGGAAACATTTTCCAAAGAAAGACAAGTCTGCTGGTTTTAATATGGCCAAAGAAATGTAATAGTCCGGGTCCGACTGTCTCGTTGAGCAGAAAGCCGCAAAGGATAATGATCAATTGCAAAATAGTGCATAAAGTATTTAAGAAGCTGTCTAACTGCACCCTGCCTCCTTAGCCACCTCCCCTTATCTGCCAACACCCCTCATCTGGGCTCGAAAACCTAGAGCTTTACCTTCAGTCACACTGACTTGCCCCTGAACGGGGATTGACTTGTAAGCAGTTCTTCGCAGTAAACCGCCCTCTACAAAATCTCTACTTATTCCAGTAATGGAACTCTTGCACGAACCACCCTGTGCAGCCTTCTTCAAGGGCCACATACTGATGGTCAAGTAATCATGGAATGCAGTCTTTAAACATTGAATACGCCTGTTGTTCTTACCAACTACTATTGAAACAGTATTGAACTTTTCCATTTTCATCATATAAAGTTAATTTGTTAGAGTAATGATTAGTTACTGCGTAATCGATCACCTCTGCGCGGAGGGTCCAGTTTTCTCTCGTAAATGTCAAAGAAGGCCTGATTTTGAATTGAACTGCAAACATTTTGTTCAACAATGCAGTGTCCCTGTCCCCATCAATTATGAGCACAAGGGAAAACGGACAGGAAATATCCATTGGTTCTAGCTGTATAAAATTACTGCTCGGCAACCGGAACTTCAAGGGGGAATTCTCCCATCTACAGCTAAGCAGCATCTTAATGATCTATTGTAGCATGTGTTCCGTGTGCTGGTTGCGTAGAATTGTGCACACTAACAACAAGCGGAATAATGTGCACCAGGGACTTGATTTTTCAGGAATTGGGAATGCTAAAGAATTTGTGAATTGCTGGTTAAACATGGCCATCTTTGTGCTGCATCACTGAGACATCAGAAAGCAAGACACACATTGCAAACCCAATTCCCTATTCCAAGTGAAGAGGATGGCTGGCAGCTGTTTAGGTCTTCTGTGAGCGTTAAGGAAAACTCTGAAATGTGTATCGATGCAGTCATGGAGAATTGTGATCCAAGGACTGATTCTTTCGCGCCTTGATTACAGCATCTCACCATACTTAGGCAGCCCTCAGTCAGTTATTAACAAACTTGGCAATATCCAAAACGATGCTGCTCGAATTCTGTTAGGTATCCCTAAAACAGTGTCAGCCCACACAGCACTCAAAAATCTACACTGGCTCCCTATAAGATGCAGAGTGCGATTTAAGGCACTATGCATCACACATAGGGCAAAAGTCAAATTGGGTCCTTGTATTCTCCACCAGCTGATCACCTCCCACTGGACCAATAGGGCTCTCAGGTCTAGCCATCTTGAGCTTCTTGCTGTTCCCAGATTCCTGAGAGCTAGAAGTAGAGGTCGCTCCTTTGCTTTTCTGGAACCCAAACTCTAGAACTCTCTGCCGATCAACCTGAGAACGGAAGATCATTTTATGAGTTTTAGAAAGAAACTAAAAACGTACCCTTTTCCTTATTAATTACCCTCACTCCAGTAGTTGTTGAAAGCACGGGGAGGCCCATTGCTGGGTAGCCAGGGGCTATATAAATCAGCTGAATTGAATTGAATTCAAGTTCAGGAGAGGCTTGTCGATATTTGTTGCTAGACAGCATTTCATGAAATCCAGTTCCAGCCATCCTCCAATTTTTTATTGGTAAAAAAACCTCCATTTTGTACGTATCTATGTACTCTGCAGATCAGGCACATATCAGGGCTGTATTAAAGTAGGTCCTATAGTCCTCATAGGCTTTTTTTGGACAAATGTATGTAGTGACCATGGGGAACGGGAGAGATTTTTAAATGTAAATGCTTTGGAAGTAGAAGTTGGATCCTGCATGGAAGCCATATGTTTTCTTTGAAGATGAGCAACATGTGAATAGTTCATTAGAGGAATGCAAGGAAGTGTTATCAAAAGAAGAAACCAAATTTAAAAAAACCATAAATAAGGTGTGCTAGTGCAAAACTTGCATACGACAGGCCAAATTTACAAGAAAGTGACTCAGCGCGGCACTCCAAGCCATTTGGCTGCACCCCACTGAGTCACTTTCAAATCACAGGGATGCATGATATCTACAATGATATGATGGATCCCTGTACTCCCCCCCTGTGCTGGCGCTCCATTGGCTGCCATGCGCCGATGAGTGCAAGGGTGCCTGTGTTGTGGGTAGATTGTTTTTGTGCAGGAAGGGACACCTTCCTACACAAAAACAATCATGAGAGGTGTTTTCCTCTCAATGGGTGCTGCATAATGCAGCACACATAGAAACAGAAAAAACGAGAAGAAATAAAAACATTATTCCTCATTGCGCCTCCATACGCCTCCCCTGGTGAGGTGTAGCATTCTGAGGCATTCCCAGGTTTACGATTTCTCATAAATCTTGGAATGTATCTGGTTCCATGGATGTTGTGTGGGAACACCCAGAGCAACACCCATGGAACGCCCCTTTCACGCAAAGTGCTGCATGAAAAGGGGCCGTATTTACAAGGACACGAACAACCACGCCGGGTAGTTTTACGTGTCCTCGTGAATATGGGGCAGCACACTTCTGTAAATGTCAGGTATTTCTGTTCCTTAAATGTAGCTTTTATATATACATCCATATAGGCTTACAGAACGATTCTGGCCCCTGACAAATTTATCTCTGGTGATGAAGTTATTAAATGTTGCTATTTGATAGGAGTTCTGCTGCGGCAGTTTCCAAAAGTAAATCCAATCTTAATTCAGAGTTAAAACGAGAGTACAGGCTTTCCAAGATCTTATTTATACAGAATCCATGTCAAATGTCTGAATGAATATGACGCTGATAACGCTTGAACCCGGAAGAGTAATACAAGTTAGTTTTTATATATAGACCTCCTCGTATTTGCAATTAAAGAGCAACCCTGTCCCTAGAAGAAAGAACAGATTATATACTTTTTGGTAGAATCGCTGAGGACGCTGATTATGAAGGATATTGGGCTTATGAGAGATGTATGAAAAGTGTAACATATTTCTAATGAAAGTGACTGAGCATTACTCCGAGAAAACGCGTTGTTTACAGTCACTCAATCAAGTTTATCCGCTGTGAGTGTTGGTGAAAGTGGTGTATTGCTAAGGGGTTCTAGTCTGGCAGCTGAACGGAATGAGTATCTATTTAGAGCAGAATATGGGCCAGGGAGAGGAACCTGTTCTGCTGATTGTATCTTGTGACCACCTGTGTGATGCTGTGGAATATGAGAGTGATCTGATGGTGTTGTGGTTGGTATATGCTTGGAAAGCAGACCTGCCAACCGTGAACAAAATCTCACCGTGTGAAGGCGACGGTAGGAGGGGCAAAGCCTGGGGAGTGGGCAGGACTAGAACCTATAGCCCCCACAGCAATGAAAGTGCTAGGAGGGGCTATGGCCAGTGGGAGGAGTCACTGTCAGCCACTCACTGTAAGCCCCCCACTCTAAAAAAAAAAAAAAAAAAAAGAAGGAGGCTATAAAGGCTGCCACTGATGTCCTGGGGTGATTGCAAACCCCCCATGAACATCAGCTGTGCTGCTTCTCAAGACATTGTGACTCGAAGTATATCTACAGGGGTTTCCACCTCACTTTGTCCGCTACCGTGTGATATCGGCTCCTCGCCGAGTGACTGTGAAAGGAACTGGTATTGCTTGACACACGGTGGTGCTGTGTAATTCGGCAGGTCTGGCAAACTAAAAGGGCCATAAAAAGAATAGAGATTTTTGACGTGTATTATTAAAAAGTCATGGAGTGCACTCTCAGTGATTTCTCAGGGAAAGTATTTTAGGCGGCACATTATAGACTGTTTTACAGCAATGGATATGAGTTGTCAGTTGAAGGTGGCATGGTGATGAGAACAAGTTAGTTAACTCAGAGATATGTTTTTGAGGCTACAAGTAGACCAGGAGATGGATGTGAATGCACATACATGCATCTCTGGTTGCATGAAGAATAGGCATTTAAGACTGGCACTGTTCCTATGACAACAGCAGCGTTTATGAAAAGCCCATCTCAATGTTTAGGCATAGATTTTTATTGGTCCTTTGAGTGTCATGGCCAAAAACATGCAGTGTGCTGTGGTACTGATAGGTTATTGCATTAAGTGGACAGAATGACAGTTTTATACTATCCCCTACCGCATAAATGGGTGATTGAATTTTTGCAACAGGGATTTTATATACAAGGGTTTCACAGTCCGTGGTATTCCGTTTTTTTCCTTAATGTGTAAAAGTCGGATGCTTATGCGGGAGCACAGTTGTACCATATGCCGTCTGCAACTTAGAGCAGGATCCATGAGAGAAAAAAATGGAAGACCATGCTATGGCTTGTGTGACTGGGTTGGAGAAGGAACAACCAGCTGATCTCCTATGCTCTATGATGACCAATTAGAATATCCCTACCCCCGTACTGCAGTGCGTTGACCCTGGGTGGAGTTGCCACTCTCTCGGGTAAATTCTCCTGAACGGTGATGATGGTATAAGGTTGAAGAATTCTGAGAACAAGGAGAAAGACCGCTGCAATTAAACATTCAAGAAAGGCCCTTCTCATGAACGAACCTTCCGTGACTCTATGCTTCTCTCCAGGATACCATAATCGAACTCACAAAGGGGCTTTTCTTCTTAAGAATTCTTAATAGGCTGTTCACATTCACAGCCTACTTGAGTAGCTCCTTGTTTTACAGGCATTGTAATCAAATCGGTCCCTCTGTGATTTCAGTCACCTCAGACTTGGGAGTGGGACTTACTGTCTTGGTATTCATACTCATTAGATAACAAGTCTTTCAAGTTTATTTTAAGCCTTTCACCAACATTTTTTAAAAAGCTGCTGATGTCTTTCTGCTACATACTTGAGCCCCAAAATTGGCTTTCAATAACGTCATCCACAGGGTTTACAGAATTGCAGATTAAAATATCAAATGAAGTCAAAGCCGTTCTAACATGACTCTAACTCTAGGTTCCTTGCTTGCCAGGAGATCCAGAACTGGCCCAGAGGGGAGTCTACAACTTTCTGTTTGCCTCGGAGATAATCGTTGCATTGTTCTTTTGGGAAGGATCACGCCTGCTCTTTATTGCTGCTTCCTCACTGGAAACTGAGCTAATTAGTGGTTTTAACTGTGTGTGTGTGTCTGCAATTTATAGTGGGGTCACACCCAGCCAATATCGCTCTACGACAATTCAAGATGGCTGCTGAGATGGCTACAGAGGAACTGGTGGCCACAACTGAACCTTTCATTTCAAGCCTGGTCCCACATGATTCAGGGCGACTGCGACAGTTTTTGAAACCTGCAATGGCTGCCTTCATCCCCAATAACATGACATACCAGACACTTTATCTTGCCCCATAGGAGCTTCTAGCATAACTTATGGAAGATTTTCTGAAAATCATTATATAATGTGCATAAGGTCTACCTTGTACCATACCTAAGGTAAAGGACCGGTCAAATATGCCAATGAAATAGTGAAGAAAATCCTGTAGATTTAAAACATGAGACTAGTGCTGGTTTATGAGACTGGCCAAAATTGTTTCCATATCCATGCCACCACAGGGATAAGACCATTGAAATTTCTAGAGTTCAATTGGTGGCCTTCAAATATTGTCTGAGTGGGATGTGTTGATGGGACAAATGGGAACAAAAATGGAGACATAAAGATTGAGAGGAGGGCAAAAAATCAGCGCAAAAATATATACATCCAGACCTAAAGCTCTTTCAAAAGGGAAAGGAGATCCTGCAGGCAGGGTGTATGGTGAGGATTTTGAACAGAATTATAATAGTAACACATTCAGGGCCAAGACATGTAGAGGAATGATTTGGAAATTCAGTCAAGTTGAGCAAAGTGAAATGGAGAAATATGGCTTAGAGTCCAAGTAAGTGATGTCAAGCATTCACTTTTAGGTGTACATCCTCCTGTATCTCACACAGGAGGATGTACACCTAAAAGTGAATGCTTGAAGAAGGATGAGGTTGTGGTGAAGGTGTTGAGACTATCAGTATGGATCCTGAAGCGGGAGAAAGTGATAGCCATCATTTGGATAGAGTTGATTTATGAGTAGCTCCGAGACCCATCTATATGGACATTAGAAGCTTAGATGGAAAAACGCCTAGGAATGTTGAGTGCCCAAATATCAGAATTTTGTAATTAATTTAGTCTGTTATTTCCTTCTTCCGGGTCTTGATGAAAATGTTAAGGGTCTCCGGCACTTGTGATATGCTGTGCATCTCAGTATAAGTGTGTGTGTGTGTGTTAGAGTATTACTGGTATATACAGGGATGGTTTGCAGCTCCATATAGCTCATGGTGTGGGCCGCATACTGGTCTGAGTGCGTGCGGGAATCATTTCCAGCCATTATTGCAGGGTTGTCATTTGAAGAGTGGTGGATTGATCAGTGGAAATTTGGAAGACGTGCATATTTTAGTCCTAATTAATCTTTTTAATCACCATCTTGTTTTTGTGTAAGCCCTACCGGGTGTTGTTTACTTTTAGGAATTGTCTGTTGCAGTAGCAGTTATTGGCCCTGCAAAAAAGTGAGGAATCCTGCTGCTCGCATCATTATGCGATGGAGTAGATTCAATGAAGATACTGAGTGTCTGTGCAGGAAGAAGGAAAATAGCTCTTTACTGTGAGGACCGGTCCCTGTTTCCTTCACTCCGGGACAGGGACAGGGAAAGGGTATTTACATATTTCGAAATGTCTCTGTGCCGCCGATCAATCATTTAGGAAGGAGTCTTTGTGACAGGAAGTAGTGTTGCCATGTCTAAAATCCAAAAGAAGCTCACTGCCTCATGAAACAAACCCTTAAACGAGCCCAAACTACAAATACACTGAAAAATGCTTAAAAATAGATATAAAGGACATCGGACGAATTGTGTACTTGCATAAAAGCTATTAAACCACACAATATACACCGTTTGCAGGTGTAGCTCGACAGAGTGACAACGAGACACAAAAAGGCGCAGGCTGAAACAAATGTGGAGGCCATGGCATGAAATTCCTGAAGCAGCTGCTTCAATCTTGTAATTCTTTTATTTCCTTCTCTTGAGTTGACACAGTTTTTTTATTTAATTATTTAAATTGCATTTTAGTGTTTCTTTATGTGTGGTAACTTCATTTAGTACATACTTTTAATATTAAGTAGGTGACCCAAAAGAATATATACTAATGTATCACTCTATTCTACAGGGGTCTTTTGTAAAAGGAAACCTTTTTCTTCTAAAATAGGTAACACCTTACAATAGCCCAGAGTCACTTTTTATGGTATGGCTAGAGGCAACTTTAGCTAAACAGCATTGTACCCAATACTCTAACTTATACTCAGAGTGGGCTTTGGGTATGCACCTTGCTCATTATTGGATAGCTGTTTTGTCTATTTCCGATTCTTATTTGTTAGCTGACCGCCATATTATTGTTTGCTGTACCTCTCACTTGCTTTCTCCCTCATCTGTCTCGCTAACTCACCTCTCCAGTCACCCTTATATCCTCCCCCACTCATTCTGCTGCCCCCCACTGCCTCTGTTTCACTTCCCTCCCTTCGTCACTGATACTGAGCACTATTACGACTTAATGTTGCTCTCGCCTGCCTATTTCTTTCTCCCGTCCCGTCACCCACATGCCTCAGACCATTGCTGCTGCTTGTAAAATTGCACCCGCGTTGACAAAGCCAATGGCGCTGAGCTTCTATCTTTAAATAATACTTTCTAGATTTCAAATACGGCATCCTGCAGCTTTTGGCTTGGAGAGCTTTTGAGATGCCATTTTGTTATTCTCAATACTTTCAAGATAACGGGTACATCACGTCTACATGCAACGTGGCAGCCATTTGGAAGTACACAAAATCACAATTGCTGGCAGCAGACCAGCACTGGCAAAGCCATTCGAGTTTTTAGGTTGTCATGACTGCATGAGGGAAGCCCTCAATTGTAACTCAATGGTAATCTAGAGGGTGGTACTTGTACTCACCTATGCTTTCCAGTGGTAGGCCAGGATCCTTCAAATCCCGTCTCTTGTAAACTGACTGGGTGATTAGTTTCCACAGCAGCTGCTGGCACTCAAAGCAAATACAGTGTCCTTTTTAGAGAAGGGCATTAAAGCAGCTTCTCAGGCCAAACAATGCAATGTGACAAAAAGTAAAGGGGAAAAAAAACAAGCGTCCCTTATAATAAGCACGCTTTGTAAATCTGATGGGAAAATGGATGGGCTGTGAAATACACTCACACATATAACCCCCTACCTCCAGTCTCCCTAGGAACTCTGACTCAGCAGAAGCCTCTGTTCCATAAGCTCTAATGACTCCCAGGGTAATCTTAAGCGGAACTAAAGGTTTCCCTTTGTAAAGTCACCCTGGGGTCCATTGACTCTAGTCCATGTAGTAAAGGGTCCTCACCCTCTTGAAAGAATGTGTAAAATAATTGTAAGGGGGACAGCAGGTATCAGGGGCCGATAGGCGGTTAGGTGCACGAGAGAGACAGATAAGATAATTGCTGTTTTTAAAACCTCTTAGTATAGACAGGTACTGGTATAACTAGTGGAAGCAAGCGTTTTCAAATCAGCAAAAAGTTAATTAAAAAAAACTGATTTAGGCACCTATTCTGTAAATTCACCTCAGAAGAGATCCCTTTACAAATTATACTGCATGTTTTTGTTTCGAAGCCTGTTATTTGTTAGGACTGAAACCTTGCTTAAATATTTAGCTATTTCCCTATTCATTACAGTGAATGAATTTTTCTCCAACCTTGTCAAATGACCTTAGTATTTATTTATTTATAAAGTTGTATATGTCTGTTTTTGTGGTTTACTCCTGTTGTGTTACATAAGAAAAGGCAGAATGGTGCTTTTCCCAACCCTCCTAGAGGTGCATTCAAGAGTTGTACAACATGTCCAGACATCCATAAACAGCCACACATCACAGATGTGGTGTAATAGAGCAATTATAACATGTCGAAGGTCTGGGTAGAGCAATCATTACATTAAATGTGGGCAGGTAAATGCTGCAGATTGTCTGTGGCTGCCTGTGTACTCTATTAAATATACCAACTCTCACCTACATTGCACTTAATCTGCTTTGTGTGTATAACTTGTGATGTTGTTACGGTATTGTTCCGCTGCTATAGGATTGCTCTTTCTTCGGCTGATGTCTTGGTCAATCAGAAGTCAATTGAACTCCATCCCCCACGACTTATTACCAGAGCACTGCATTGCTATTTTTATAATTAGAGTTTTTAATTATAGGAGTTTCTAATTTTATATTGTCGCTGTTTACATTATTATTACTTGAATTATATTTATAATTATTAGTATTAATACATTTCTTATTATGTTTGCTTAGGAGTTCAGACTCTGAAGAAGCTTTCGAAACCCCAGAATCCACCACCCCGGTGAAAGCCCTCCCACCGCCTCCACCATCACCGCCCTTACCCCAGGTGGAGCCAGAAGAGGAGACAGTTACAATCACCCCCAGGATCCAACTGCTCTCGGAGGACACAGGTACAGGTGGGAGATGGGGTTGGGGCCGACCGAGAGGGAAGGAGGGGTGTGCGTGCTATGTGAGTGTGGAAGGAAGGGAGGAAGGGAGGGAAACAGTTTATTGCATGTATTTGGAGGACCGACTTTCTGTATGGACAGGAAGTAGCGTCCTCCGTGTGTGTGAGAGGTGAGGAGTCTCGAATGTGCACAAGGTGAAAACAACAACGTGTGTGTTAAGAGGAGCAGCCACAACTGGAAGTGCTGTTTAGTACAACCCTTGACATGTACAAGGCTATGGAAACTGGTTGGTGCAGGTGCAGACAGATGTCTGCAGATGTGGCTCTGCATGAAGGGGCAAGAGTTAAGACCTTTCACCGAGAGTCTTGTGTGTTAAAGGAGTCTTGGGTGTCATTCAGTCTCGGTGTGCCTTTCAGTGCCTGTCAGTTCCAGGGCGCATGGAAGTGTCTCCCTAGTCCCAGTCAGCAAGTCAGTGTTCCTCTTTCCCAGTGCTCTTGTTGGTGTCTCTCTGGGTCCCTGTCTGAGTCCGTGTCTTCCTGTCCTAAGTGGATGTCTAGATGTTTCACATGTAGTTTCTGTCAGTCTTCCTAGCCCCGGTTTCTGTCTGTTTCTGTCCTGTTGTCTATCTCTCTCTGAGACACTGCGCTCATCTAAGTTTCTAGATCTTGTTGTCTGCATCTCTTCCTCCTAGAGTCTGTGTCCATGTTTCCCCATCCGGATGTTCTTGTTTCCAACCCAGATTATCATATTTTCTTGACAGTTTTAAGTCTCTTAGCCTCAGTGTCTGTCCTTCTTTGCCTCAGTGTTAGTGTATTCTCTTTCCTGATTCAGGAGCGTTACCTCGCTCGCTCAATATAAATGTCTTCCTTCCCCAGTCCAATGTATCCTTTTCCTAGTATGATTTGCTTCCGCGGTGGGCCCTTGTTCCAGTCAAGTTATACTTCTGCTTCTATCCCCGATTAGAACATTGGAATGCTGGGAGCTCCATTGAAAACAGTGGAGTGCTCCGGGCTTATAATGGCTGGTTTAAGCCTGGAGCTCCAACATTCCAATTTTTCTTTGTTCACAGCTCTGGCTGTGAACAAAGGCTTCAAGGACCCTGAGGGGATTCCAATCCCCTCACGCTCCCATAAGGCTTTGTTCTTTTTTGTTAGAACATTCTGCCCTCTAGTGGCAGAATGTTCTAATAGCCTTATAGCCCTTCGTAGTTGGGCTATACCGGCTATTAAAGTCCCTCTCCCTTGTTAAAGGCCCTCGCCTTCAGCTCGGGGCCTTTAACGCTGGAGAAGGCCTTTAATAGCCGGTATAGCCCTCTACGGCGGGCTATAAGGCTATAGTATCCCCCCGCCTGTGTTGATGCTGTCCCTGTTCAGCATCACTATATGTGTGGGCCTTGTTAGTGCTATGTGTTCTGAAACGCGTCATCCCCGAGTGCAAACCTCCTTGTCCCAGTGTATTGTCAATGGCTTCCTGTCAACTGATGTCTCTCTGCCTTATGTTGACGTCTTTCCAGTCGAGACATCTCTCCATTCCAGTGTTGCATGTTATCTGTTTCTGTGTGCGCTTCATTTGTCACCTTGTCGAAATGTAGGTGTGTCTCTGATCCAGTGACCACATCTCCAAGCCCAGGGTTGCTGTGAAGTGTCTTTGTTTCAAATAGCAATGGCCAGCGGAGTTCAGGAATTCTGTAAGGAGTGACGTTGCAGGACATGATCTGGTTGTTGCTGGAAACTCACCTTTATTAATATGAATGCTCATCAGTTTCCTTGCTTTAGTCACTTTCTACCTGGTTACATCCAAACTGTCCTGTGTTCCCTGGTGATTGGATAATAAGATAGAATGGCCCAATGCCCTTCATTTGTTAAGTGGCCGGGGTCTATCTAGGAGCATGTGGGTGTTTTTTTTATCCACTCACTGTGCGGTCAGAGTAAATTACAATGAGTGTTGTCCACAGTTCTCAAAGACATGAGCATTTGAAAATGAAGTTGTGTCTTTAGAGTAGTTGGAAGAGATGGTCTGTCAATCAGGTAAGCTGGTGAGGGTGGGGTATATGAAGAGGGCCACTGCTGGAAGGTGGCGGTAAAGTGATAAGGCCTGGTATATGGATAAGGGGGAAGCTAGCTATATGCCTGAATCTGCAAATTTTAACAAAAAAATATTTTCTAGTCCAAACCGATCAAAAGTTACTAAAACATGTTGATGTGTCTTCGCTTTTGTTGGAAGACCGTCAACCTCGATTAACTGGTCCTCTTTCAGTTGCTCATTTATATTTGGTTGTTAAATTGGTATTAATGATGTGAAGTCTTTGCCCAGACAGTATTATCATTTTAAAAAATTACAAAATATTGAAGTAATACTATCAAAAATGTGCTGCATTATGCTGTACAATTTGGCATTTCTTGCAGCATAATTTGGTGCTCCCCTGCCGCATAGTTATAGTGCCCCTGCATACATTAGATCACAATACAAGTGTGTGTGTGTATATGTGTGTGTGTGTGTGTGTTCAATGAACAAAAAAAGGTGAAACCTTATTTATAGTTAGGAAAACTTTATTTATTCTTTCTAAACAAACCAAACTGAAAATAAACAAACATAAACAATTGTTACATTACTTATGCCTTCAATTTATAATGTACGCACTGAATTTAAATTAATATATATTTATTTATTCTTTATCTACAAACAAAACTTCAACTACACAAAAATGTAAATTTCTAAAATTATACTTCTACCTTTAAATTATAATTTGAACAACACCTTCAAATTATATCAACTACACAAAAATGTAAATTAAAAAAATTATACTTCTACCTTTAAATTGTAATTTGAACAACACCTTCAAATTATTATAACTTGCGCACCTTCATGCCCAGTGTATTCAACTCAGTAGCCACACTAGTTTAACTATAACTCGCTACCATGCACTGTATTTTTACAAAAGATGTCATTTGCAATGTCATAACTATTATTGTAAGTATTATTATTTTAAATGGTATAAGTGATATAATAGAAAAGGGTATTAGCAGTGCACGGAGAAGGAGTGAGTTATAGTTAATGTACAGTGGAATTGCATGGAGTGGAGTAGCATACAGTGGAGAGTGTACTGTAGACTAGCATACATTGGAAGAGCATACAGTGGATTTGCATACACTGAAGTGGCATAGATTGGAATTGCATACAGTGGATTGGCGTACAGCCGAGTGGCATAGGGTGGAGTGACATAAAGTTGAATAGCATAGAGTAGCGTAGAGTAGAGGGTCAAAGAGTGTAATAACGTACAGTGGAGGGGCGTACAGTGGAGGGGTGTACAGTGGAGTGGCATAGACTGTAGTGGCGGACAGCAGAATAGCATAGAGAGAAGCGACATATAGTGTAGTAGCGTACAGTGGAGTGGTGGTCGATGGACAAATGTTGAGTTTAGTGGCATACAGTGTAGTGACAGAGGAGAGTGGCATGTAGTGGAGTAGAGTAAAGTGTAGTCTCGTACAGTAGAGTAGTGCAGAGTGGAGTGACGTAGACTGGAGGGGTGTAGAATGCAGTGTTCTACAGTGTAATAGCATTCACTGCATTGTTGTGGAGTGGTGTATAGTACTGCGGCGTACAGTGCAGTGGTGTGCAGTGGAGTAGACTGAAGTGGTTTGCAGTGGCTTGGTATAGAGTAGAATAGTGGAGAGTGTAGTGATGTAGACTGGAGTTGCCTAAAGTAGATTAGCATAGAGTGGAGGGGCGTACAGTGCTGTGTCATAAACTTGAGTGTCATAGAATGGAGTGGTGTAGAGTATAACTGTGTGGAGTAAAGGGGAGGGGAGGGGAGTGGAGTGCTGTAGAGTGTAGTGGCATAGAGTGGAGTGTGTTAATTAAAATAGACCTAGCGTGAAAGTGTGTGAATGGATGTAGATGTAATATTGCAGAAATATACAGCAATGCCGTTTTTATCACAGTTTTGCTGCGTTATGCGGTCTGTGTTGCGCTGCATTTTGGGCCAGGGTCTTAGATCTACGTAAGAAGTAGGTTTTATTGTTGTTCACTACCTATTACCACTTATTTAAAGTGGTAATTGGTAGAGAAATGTATTTATAATTTTCTATATATTTTTATAGCAGTCTAGGAAGAAATGCCCATTTATTTTAAGTATCACAGTAATTTGTAGGTATTACCCCACTGCTCCATAGAATTTTTTTGTTGATATTTAAATATGTTGAAAATAGAAAAGACACTTTAGTTTACTATATTAGTGCACTTTATTTGTAAAATATAGTGTACTTTTAATTTTTCAGCATATTTATTTTTGTTTATTTATTTTTGGGACCCCGGCACTCTTTACATATTTTTAAAAAAAATAGAGAAACATATAAATATTTTTCCCTACTAATTACCACTTTCCTAAAGTGGTAATAGGAAGAGGAAAATACCAAACCTGACACGTACGTAAATCTGAAGGCGTTACGCAGAACACAATCAAACTGTACCTAAAAGCAACATAGCTGCTTTTTAACTTTTGTAAAGGTAGTCATTACTAAATCACCTAATGACTTGTCATCACTAAGAACCGCAAAAATTCACAAAAGTACCGCAAATTTCACAACAGTACAGTGATAACAGATAAAGTGGAGTGGCGCACAGTGGAGTAGCGTGGAGTGACATACAGTGGAGTGACATACAGTGGAGTGGCATACAGTGGAATAGCTTGGACTGGTGTAGAGTGCAATAACGTTGACTGTTACTGGCGCACAGTTTAGTGACGTACAGTGGAATAGCGTACAGTACAGTGGCGTAGAATGGAGTATCGTACAGTGGAATAGGGTAGAGTATAGCAGGGTAGAATGGAGTGGGGTACAGTGGAGTTGCGCAGAGTGGGGTAGAGTGGAGTGGTGGCATAGAGTCATAGTGTAGAGTTGAGTGGCATGGAGTATAGTTGCGTACAGTGGAATAGTGTATTGCGGAGCGGCATACAGTGAAGTGGAAGAGCGTACAGTTGTTGGGTGTTGCTTCTGACGGTGACAGTGGTGTGGAGTGATCATTTTGTGGGATTATATCGCTGCCTGGGTAGTCCTACAGCAAACTTATAGGTCTTATTATTAAGTAGTTCTGATGTGGGGCGGTAGTGCAATGAGGTGACCGTGTTGTGGTGGCGATGCTGTGCGATGAAGAATCTGTGAGCTGGTCGTTATGGGCTATATCGTGCTGGACAATGGTGTTGCGTTGGGTGGTGCTTTATTGTGTGAGGTTTTTTGTGCACGTCGATAGTGCTGATGGCTGGTATTGCTGTGATGTGGGTCTGCAGCCACGATATACAATGCTTAAGTCCTTCAGTGTCTGGTAGGAAAGCTTCTGGTACATTTCTAGTGCAGTAGCGCCCTCAAGTGAATAAGATTGGGAATTTCAACCATTGACTCCTAGTTCTGCCGGGGCCTGGACGAATGTGTAATAATATCTCTTCCTGTTTCCTCCTCTCATTTGTGGCAAGGGAAGCAAGCAAATGAATATTGTAGCAGAAGGTCTTTACCGGTCATTATTGGCCCTCTGCCACTCTAATGTAAACAGAGCTCCAACATTAAAATGTCTGAACCGTTCTGAACCTTTTCCTTGTGTGTACTCTATTATAGATGCTCAGAAGTGCGGCCTTTTCAACTTTCTTACACCCATGAGTGAAAACCTCATACTAGGCCCTCTTCTAGTCAACAGCCTTTCCTAGACATTGCACCTCGGGACATACTGTGTGTCCAACTGATGTCCTGGAGGGATGGGGGTCTGCTGTGCTGTTTGTCTGTGTAATCTTGATGTTACTCACTCTAATTTGTTTCTCTGCTTATCTCCATGCAGGTTTGGGCTCCACCTCCGATACTGTCTCACACACAGATGTGTCCCAGGCCGACTCCGTGGATGAGAGCCCCTTCCGCCCCCCTTCTCGCTCCTTCTCCTCCACTTTCGACGAGGACAAGCCCATAGCCAGCAGCGGCACCTACAACCTGGACTTTGCCAGCATCGAAGTGGTCGATCCGTTTCCGAGCTTCCCCTCTGAAGCGGGGTCTGCCCCACGACAACCCAAGGTCCGGGCCCGCCGGAAGTCCACCGACTCTGTTCCGCCTCCGAGATCCACCCTTGCGCGCTCCCTCAGCCTGCAGGCAAGTGACTTTGACGGATCCTCCTCCCTGGGCTTCGGCGAGCTTGGAGACATTTTGGGTACCGCCAGTGCCTCCAGCACCCTAAAGCGCGTCAAGAAACCACGGCCCGCTTCATTGAAGAAAAAGTCAGGAGCTAAAAAATCCACTGAAACCGTGGTGGATAAAGAGCCTCAAGAGGGCGGGCCAGAGGCTGGGGAGCAGAAATCTGCCTCCCCCTTCAACCAGGGAGCAGAAGAGCTGGTTCACTCCAGCCAGGAAACTGAGGTGCCCCCTGTGAGCGCTCTAGCACCAGAGACAGACCACCCCCCCACACCTCCTCTTATTCCTGAGACTGACAAGGAGCCCAAGGTGCGGTCTCTCAACTCTTCCCCCCTTGACCCAAGTCTCTTTGCAGCTGCAGAGCCCACAAGTACCAACGTGGGCAAGGTGCAGAACTCCCCCCCAGCTGCCAGGAAGACCTGGTCTCCTGTCCCAGAGCCCGAGGCCCTGGAAGTGACCCCTCCAGACCCTGGAGGGGAGGAGGTCCCTGCGGTCCGCGCTCAATCCATCAGGCTGGAGTTCGATTATTCTGAGGATCTGGAGGGTGGCGAAGGGCAGCCCGCCCGGCCCCCTCCCAAAAAACTGGGGAAGAAACCTGGCGCCAGAATGCCCCTGAGAAAACCAAAAGCAAAAAAAGTGTTAGACAAGCCAGACAGCTCACCAGTGAAGGCTCTCCAAGACCCAGACGATGTACCCATTGCCAAGGGGTCGTACACTTTTGACTTTGACAAGTGGGATGACCCTAATTTTAACCCTTTCTCCTCCAGTGGGAAAATGCAGGACCCTTCCAAGACTGTGGCGCCGGCTGCCTATGAGATGAGGGCGGACAGCCCGGAGGACATGGGGAGTCCCATAAAGGCATCCGCAAAGCTTTCTAGCTCACCGGCTAGAGCGCCAGCTGCCTTTGAGATCCCAGCCAGTACAAACAGCGGCTCCGGGGGTGATGGAGAAGCCCTGAGTAAACCAGCCAAGAAGAAGAAGACACCCCTGAAGACGTAAGTAACGGTACAAGGAATGTACCATGGGAGAAGAGCAAAGGGGGAATGATACTAACTAATTATCAGTTTCAGGTCTGACTGTTAGTTTAACCAGTGACACCAGGGGGGTTACTAGGAGCTCTGTGGCCATTGTTAATTGACTAATGTTTCCTTATTGTTCTGGTTTTACTACTACTTTTGAGATTGATAATGAAGCATTTTTAAGGTGAATTTCTAGAAAATTCCAGAGTTTTTCGAAGCTCACAAAAATGGAGAAAAGTCTGTGGAAAGACTGAACCAATTTAAAAGCGAGCGAGAGAGAATGAGGTCTTCAAAGAAGTAACAGTCACTGAATTAGCTCTGATGACATCTTTTAGGTATTAGGTGCTAATGTGGCGCCAGAGTGCCTTCAAACCTGTTGTGACTGGATTGTCCCCGGGTATACGAGTGTGTTCCCCTGCCCTGAGTAGCCAGTTTTTTATTTTGTGGATTTGGTGTCCTCCCTTTTATTTTGTCCCTCGTCTCACACTAATTTAGCATGCGCGCAGAGACCTAGGCCTCTCCCAGGCATACTTCTCCCTGTTATGTGACTTGGAATGAGACCCTTATTGTGAACAGCAAACTACTGTCCCTGTTCTACTTCTCGCATGAAGTGATGGCAACATAACCTGTTTTGTGATTAATAGTTTGACCCAGCCTTTTTCCTCTGTTGGTGAAAGTGTGGCCAACTGACTCCTCCCAAATAAAATTCTGCTGTTATGTGAGACCCAACACCGTGCACTGAAATTCCATGTATCTGGCGAGTATGTAGAGAGGGCCTGTGATATGTGTGCTAGTAGAACTCTCTATATGTATGAGTTTGACCAAGGGCCTACCTGCACTTGAGGATTGGGAGAGAGACTGGGACGGGTACAGTTAAGACCGCCACACTCGCTTGCGATTGTGTGGTAAAAAAAGCCATTCTAAGATTTTGAATTGAGTTGTCAGTTGGAAATTCATGGAAACTTTGAGCAAAATGCACCTGAGCCAAGGTCCTAGCACAAGTGGCAGTAATAGCGGGACTCACAACCTCAGTGCGAGGGAAGAGGATTACCAGGGAGAGGAGAGGAGTGTAGTACTTCACGATTATTGCAAATTCCAACAGCCCTCTCTATTGGATCGATTGATTTGAGAAGTATTGTGTTTTGCTGTAAGATTTAAAGTACTTTCTTTTTCTAAAGCATGAGCATTGGGCTGGACACTACATTATTGTATCTGTTGTTTGACTGTTCAGCTCTGAGTACTTGATTCCCACACTACCTCCTAGAGAAGCCTGTGACTGCTCTCCCTGTCTACGCTTAGAGTCAAGTGTGGAAAGGGTTGTACTTGGGTCAGCTTGCAGAGCAATAGTAAGAAGGACCACAAGACACCAGCAGCAAACTATCTCAATCACCAGGGTTGGGCTCCAGTAGCCCCTGTTTGCTCCGTGCCCCCGCCCACGAACTAGGGCTGACCGACACTGTACAGGTCTATATCCGAGCAAATATAAAACCTTGTACTAAACTGTGAAAGTGTTCCTCCTGCTAATACCACATCTATGTTTATTAATGGCTTGGTGTGTTGGAAACATTTATTGTGTGGTGGGCACAATCACATCTTTCCTTCAGTCACACACTGTACACTTTACAGTCATACGGACCAACACATTATTAGTGCCACCTCATACAAGGCCCATAGATAAAAATTCGATAGTGAATCCGCACTAGCTCAGTGTTGTGTTTTAGTGTATTGGGGCTCTCTCTTTGACATTCTCTGGGGCTTCATTGTAGTGTTACCTCTGTATCCACCTCCTTCACAGTGTACATAGCGGACATGCCCATTGGGATGTTATCTCAGTTTGCAATGTCAATCTTGTCTTAGAGTCACATGCAGTGCATAGCTCTCCCATCAAGTACCTCGACTCGAACCATAAATTGTATTTCTCTGATTTATGGGCATAAAACATTGGCATTTTTTTAATAACTCCTTATATCAATATGAAGTCCACAAATCGGCACGTTTTGCCACAATTTTCTTTTTTTTCATTTGATGTTAGGTTCAAAAGCACACATAGTGTGGGGAGAAAGCAACATTACAAAAAACAGAAGGACTAGTTTGCAGATTTTAAGGAGAACTACTTTATCGCTAAACGACCTGGGATTAAAAGGAATACATACCAAAGTGTTTCACTTTCGAGGCTTTTTTCTCTGTAGTTTGTTTTGGGCCAGAATTCTATTTGTTTTGCCCTTAATGTAGTAAGATGGTCCCGAGGGTAGACTTAAATAACATGCTTAATATATGTTTTTCACGTGGGGACGATGATGCTGCAAAGTTTTTCAATTGGCATCATCTCCAGCCCAAAAGTCAGAAAGTGCACAGAGTAAAAGTTGGGCTGTGCATAGAGTGAAGCTGGGGCAAATGACTGCTGGAGCCCTGTTCACGAGATAGCCTGCATGGACATTTTTCTCACTTCGAAGCGGAGATCTCTGACAAGAGTCCTTTTCTGGCGCACTTCAATTTGGAAGATTAACATTTTATGTTTTAGGCACGTTTGTAGACTTACACAAACCTATCCGTTTAGTTGTGCCATGCCGGCAGTATGATCCTTTTTGTCTCATCGGGGCTCAGCAGTCAAATGCCACCACGCACTGCACTGATGCTGCTGACACAGTAGGTTCTGGTCCAACCCAGCCACCAGTGAGTTCTGGAAATGTAATGGTTGTGAGTGGGCCTAGGGTCCAGGCCATTACTAAGGTGGATGTGGTCAGAAGTCTGAGAAGCACACATCCTGGGTATGGGGTGGGTTTGCTGGACAAGTGCAGCAGTCCATTTATTAAGCCTGTGACACCAGAACTGGCTTCAAGGGTTCATGCATGTAGTGACTACGGATACTCTGCATCCTCTATGAACGGGCTGCTTCACCTCCGATTTCTGCATGTAACCATACCCAACGCCATGCCTCTGTGTCAAAGTTCAGGTTATGTCTTGTACTGTACCTTAGTGAGGCCTTGGACGGAGCTCTTGAGCTTAAATACAAAACTGGGGATTGGAGGGTCCGTGGGAAAATGTAAAGACCTGCACAGATACTTTCCCTGTGAAACTGCAAAACAGACTAACTTGTCTGTGGGTCTAGCCAGTCACTATGCGCTCTAGGGCGTCCCAAACATAAGTAAAGTATATTGATCCTCGCGCAGGGAAGCCCTATTTAAAGGACGCAACCGCATCACTCACCAGAGGTGACATGCTTAATCATCTAGGATCTCCTCCAGGCTGTAAATCCTAGTACACCTGAGTGCTAAAACCCCCTCACTATGAGTGAGGAGCTCAGGGATGTTTTCAATATTCAGGGATGTACTAAAATACAACAGATGAAGAGCTAAAGTTCATTACTAGGTGATGGGTGCAGTGCTCAGAGAAAAAGAGAGAAAAAGAGAAAAAGAGAGGAGTTGGCCTAACGGCTCAGGCGCTCGACCTCGGACCTGGGGATCTGGGTTCAAGTCTCGGTAACGACGCCAAAACCTCCTGTGATTCTGGGCAAATCGCTTAATCTCCCCGTGCCTAAAAATGAATGAGTGTCCTCATGTAAAAACGTAACTTGTACTATGTAAAGCGCTCTGATACCTGATCCGGTTCAGGTCTAGTTCGCGCTATATAAAGGTCTAGTTTGCGCTATATAAAACTCTACAAAAAAAAAAAAAGCATGAAAAAGTGTACTAAAATCAACTACCAGGAGAAGAAAAAAGTTTAATGTATATCTTGTGGTGTCAGGGTTAAAGCAGTGCTAAAGCAGTTAAAAAAAATAACTGCAACTATCAAGTTAGAGGGTCGGTCTACATGTTTCTGCTGTCATGACCTACAGAGTGTCTAGCATTCCTCAGGACCTAGAAGTGTAAGCTACTGCATATCGTGTGAAAAAATAATAATAATAAACATCCAAAAACACAGGTGTAACTGCTAAAAGGAACATATACAACATACACACCAAACCTCTGTATTCTACTTGCGTGTAGTTGTCAAACCCAAAATGTCAGTAAAAGACCTCACCTCACCTGGCAACTGAAAATGACGTGAGGCATCAGGCACAGTGAGGGGGTTGTAGCCCTCGGCTGTACTAGGATTAACAGCCTGGAGGAGATCCTAGATGATGAAGCATGTCACCTCTGGTGAGTGATGGAATTCCGTCCTTTAAATAGGGCTTCCCTGCGCGAGGTTCAATATACTTCACTTGTGTTTAGGACGCCCTAGAGAGCCTAGTGACTGGCTAGACCCACAGATAATTTAGTCTGGTTTGTAGAGCTTTTGAGCTGTCTGGTTCACTCTTGATGGCAGGGCAGATAAGTAGTATTGCAGAGTTTGCCAGCTAAAAGGCCAGGGTATGGTGGGGTTACGGTGCATGTGTTGTCAAATCCAGGAAGTCGCATCTGAATAAATATTCCTACAGACCTCCTGAATGACGTGGAGTTCTTGTGGATTGCTGAGACTAAACTGCAAAGTAATAGAGCCACCACCGTTTTAGAAAATTCTAAACTAACAGAGAAATGACATAACTTTGCAAAATGCAATGGCAGCTGAAAGTGTTGAGAAAGGACTGAAAGACTGATGCTAGAGAAGCAGCCAGGTGTAGTCAGTTGCCTTGGAGAAAACTCTTTGAATCCCGCTTATCTTTCTTGAAGGATGGATTCTGAGAGAAGTTTCACAACTGACCCAGAAATGCCTTTTAAGGGGTGGGATGAGGCAGGTAGTGAGAGTGCACTAGATCTAAAGCTAGACTGAATCAAATCACTGTGCCGTTGGTAAGTGGCACATTGGATCCAATCCTGTTCGTGTATAAACATGTCTTGGAGCAGTTAGGTGAGCCCAGCTCCCTGTCCCAATGTGAAGACTTAGGTTCCTTCCTCTCTCACCATAATCCTATCATCTCAAATATTAGACATGTTGTTTAATATGCTCCTGGTGTCACCTGCATCCATAAGAGTTCGGATGTTGGTTTCATCAGTAGAGACCACTCTTCATCACTAGAAAGCAAAGATCCTATGCTTTTTCGTGCCCTCATTTGTCAGCTCCTTGGGACTGCCAAATAATAGAAGGACTGAACCTCGCAGCAGAAGCCACAATTGCACAAGGATTCTAAATAGGGCAGATCATTAGCAGCAGATTTATAGTCAACAGTGGATGAAGGACTCCCTAAAGCCACAGCTGGCAGGGCAGCTCACAAAATGGTAGAGAGAGCAGCCAGACAATGCAGACTTAAGTGGGCTATTCCACGATGCATAACATCACAACAGGAAACTGCCTTGTGCTGAACCGCTAATCACACAGTAGTCCGATTACGAGTAGAAACACATTCACACTGATGCATAGACACTGTCATACACAAACGGCTCACTGAAGGTCATCAGTAAACTAAGCCCTGCAACCCTCTCATTGTGAACATCAGGGTACCCCACAGACTGCTTCCTTAGAGTCACACAGAACACACATTACTCACCTGCATTCCTGGTAATGTCTCACCTTGCTACTCTTGTGCACTGTTCTTATACTGATTATACCTTATGGACCACTTGGGTGTTACCGCCACATCACCTATTTCCTCCCTAGTAATACCTTTCTTGTCCATTCAGAGCATGTGCCAGTTCTTGGTCTGTCTTTCTCTTCTTTGTCTCCTTTGTCTTAGGATGGTAGAAGATGTGATGTCTGTCTGTTCTCTTTTGTAAGTACACTTAATCTACTGATCTTCATAGTGTTACATTTGACATACCATCACTTTCCGCTACCCATCTCAAGCTTCATTGTAATCCTCCCACATATCTCATCTTGTTCTCCATTCACCTTTAACTTACATCTATTCGAGGCAGCTGACCGGGGAGGACGGCGGGGGTGGGGGGGGGGGGGGGGGGGGGAGCGAGGTACAAAATTGGTACAGGAGATGCAGCTCAGTACATGGGTAAACAAGGTATAGTAGACTCCATGTTGGACTGAAATAGAAAGAGTAGGAGTTGAGAAGAAGCTAAAACCAAGCTGTTTATGTGTGGACTGAGTAGAATGAGGAAGCACTCATTGACAGATTAGTAGAATTAATGATTAACTTGTACTAGAATTACCCAGGTCCTTCAGAAAAAAACAATTGTGTTGAGCAAAGCTATTGTTTGTTACAACTGTGTACTATGGGAAAGGGGCCACTATGGTGACTGCTTGACTGCTATGCATCTGTGCTGTAAATGGACTTGGATAAACAAAAACTGAGATTAAGACCCCAAAAGAATGGATGCAAATCACAAGGTACAATGACCTCTGGACCCAAACCTGGGTAAATCCCTAACATATAGAGCGATTCAACCACCAACTCAGAATACTTCACTCACTAATTTGATGTTACAGTGAGTGAATGTGAGAGTATGCTTAGAAATGTGTCCCAGAAGGGAAGCTGCACCTGACCGATAAGGACGAAACATGTCTGTGGCTACATCTGTTCCTAGGCAAAATAGATTTTCTTGGTTGCTTCTCTGGGGTGGTGCTAAGGCTGATTTTCAGAGGGCTGTTCTGCTACTGCAATGGCACAGAAAAGCTAAAATTCGCACAATGGAATGACACACCAAGGAATTCCCAATGTGCAATCATTAGCTCAACCATTTTAATTCAATGCTTTCTTTTCCTCAGTCGGTCTGAACTGGCCATTCTGGAAATCCCTGTTAGGTCAAAGAGTAATGAGCTTTTTCAGGGCTGGCTGTTCCTCATCCCATCAAGCTCATCAGTTTACTTATAGGCATAAATATTATTTTCAAGTGCTGAGAGATGATTTTCCTGGATGCTGTACCACATCATGAAGTACCGCAACAAATTCGATTCAGAACTGCCTGTGAAATAGGGCTGCAAAATTTGTCATTTAGTCACATACACTTAGAAACGTTAGTACAAAGCCTCGCTGCAAGCTCTCTTTCAGAAGGCCAGCTTGCTGGTTCAGTGCAATATAGAGTTGGTATTAAAACACTTTCCTGAGCTACTTGTAGCTCCTGCTATGCTTGTCTCAAACAGTGAAATTTATATGGACGATTCCCAACTGGTCTGACACAATATAGATCTTATGTAAAAAGAATTATATCTCAGTGTATTGAAGACCCTGAGAACTTACTGGACACAGGTAACCCGTTAGCTAAATGGATCTCAAAAACTCAAACTGAGTAGAAATTGTGGACTGGATAGAATATGAAATCATGAGTAGGAAATCAAATCAATACAAGAAGTACAGAATTAACTAAAGAAGAAATGGGGAATTTACTAGAGTTCACACTTATAAGAACACAGTGAGGTTTATAGGTAGAAACACTGACTGTGCAAGGGATGGTCCAGTTTCAAAGATTGCGGAGAAGCACTGCCAGACAGGTAACACAAAAGCTTTAGTTCCTGCTAAAGTTCATGGAGAATTCTGATTTCTGAGAGAACCTGAATGCATGATGCCTAGTATCAGAGGAACAGTTTGACAATATTGTGGATGCCCACTGCCTTCAATACTCATTGTACAACCCATACAACCTCAATCTTCATCACAGCTTGTCACTATCTCATCCTCAGTGCACTTTCGGACAAGGTAGCATCTTTCATACCCTGCACCCCAAGCCTGAACCATACCCTTCAGCTGACCTCAGCCTCATAGCACAACACTAAATTCTCTCAATGTACCAACCAACCTCCATCCATTACCAGGGCTCTCTCTGATCAACCTACATACCCCTCAACCCAACGCCATTCAATCCCTCCCACCAACATCCTCTTCACACCCATTGATCGATTTTTACCCCATCACAACTGTTGACAGACCTCAATCATCAATGCTCCCACTAGTCAACTTAGATCACCCAGTGCGATTCAATCGCAATTGCATGCTCCAATATCAAGAATCCCTGTCACACCTATAATCAAATTCAGTCTTTATCGTACCCTCCAACCAGCCTTAATACTCAATCTTCTCTTCAACCCAACCATATCTTTAAATGTCACTCCAACTGACCATGGCTGCATTTAACCCGCCAAACAATTTGTCGGCAATCGGCATCACGTTCTCCTGTGGATCTCTATCAGTGCATTCAACCAATCTTAATATCTGTATCAAGAGCAACCTCCATTCCTACCACACTCTGATCACAGTCCCTCCCCATCACACAGTCAACTCCACCTCAGTTGCCAACAGACTCTCAACCTAACTTTAGTCCTAGTTACAACCCATCACATCCTTAAAACAAATTCATTAAACCACAATCCGCCTCTAGCTCTATATTGTATATCAAGGTCTTATTACACATACACAACTATATATTGAAACCTCTTCCTGCCTTGTCCACAATCCCCAAAACCCCCAACATCAGACCAAAACATATCCACTAATTTCTTCTTCTTTATATAATTCTCTATCTTTCACCAAATCCACCTTGATGTCTCTTACTGTTGTTTTTGTGGTCCCTGTGTCTGTGTGTGTTTCACATGGGTCTTAACTGTGGGAGAACTGCTAAAACATCTTTGGCATTTGGGGTAGGATGTGAAAAGTTAACCTGTCACATGCATGGCTGAAATGCATACTTCTCTCTACACAAGGGAACATTACAAAATTATGGAAATAGGTCTCATTCTGGATCATCTTTTTTGGGTATTTTTGAGATACCTGGGATCTGAGTATCCATGTGGAAAGAGTTATGTAGTTCCTTATAATTAGATCACATTGGCCAGAATATGTGACGTATATAGAATTGGGCATGGCTTTTATTCTAATCACCTCCATTTTGAAGAAGGAGCCAACATGTAGGAAGTTCCATACGAACAAGGATACACAGCAGGCATGTGTGGGCTATGAATAAAGGTTCATTCTAAGAGCGCCACTGGCCCAAGTGTGGTTAGAACTAAGCTGATGATTTCTGCTTGTGGAATGTGAATCAAACTTGATGAGGCAAGGGAGTGCTAAAGTGTGATGAGAGTACCAAAGTACCACAAGCACACAAAAACTCGGTCACTTTCAGGGACACGGGAGGCACCTTTATTACAGGGTGATTAAGATATTTCACGTATCTACAGCAAGCGCCTCAGGAATCCACCCATTAGGTGCCCTGACTCTTATTGCATGCACGACACGTAGTGTCATGTAGGTGAGGTATTGACTGGCTCGCAGACAATTCGGTAATTTTGTTACTTATTGTTTTCAGTGATACATTTAGGGTGAAGAAGTCTCCAAAGAGGACAACACTCTCGGATCCACCATCACAGGTAAATCTAATATCAGTGTGAATATGCAGCTGACTACAGAAGCCACTTGAATGCTGGTACAGATCAGTTAAAATCAGTCGCACACAAGGTGGTCTCACTTGTCTGTCTGGTCAGTGTCAATTCCTTGTGGCGAGATTGGCTTCATGTCACAGTACGTGGGCTTGTGGGCCCTTGGGGCTGGGTTAGGCATATGCAGCTTCCAGTTGGGATAATGTGGAGTTCTAGAGTTGTGTGCTTACGGACTGGTGTTGACTCCTAGTAGTCTGATGTGGTCTGCTGTCTGTCTTGTGAAGCTACTTGTCGAGCTGTGGCTTCTACATGGGTTGATGCAAGCTCTGGGTGCTTTGAGCCAACTCCTGAAGGGTGAAATTAGCTCCTAGAAAGCTGGTGTAAGATACTTATTGGCTGGGGTGGAATCTGGAGGAGGCAGAAACATGTGGATGTCAGACTGTGTGAGATCCTCATGAACTGGTCTACCCAAGCCTGGTGGGTTAGAGTAGACTTTAAGGGTTGTGCACGTTTGTGTCAAACTGGTGGGGGATCTTAAAGAGCTAAGCTTGCTCCTGGTGGGCTGGAGTGTTATGTTAACTGAACTTGTAGAGTGCGTATACACCAATCGGTTTCATGGCACTGGGGTGGAAACAGTATGTGAAAGTTATGTTAGCAAGGATTTAGTTGTATGCTTGACTGAATAGCCAGGTTTTCAGCAGTTTCCTGGATTTTTTGTAACTTGCGGATGATCTGATCTCTGGGGGGGAAAGAGTTCCAGATGTTGGATGCAATGACTGAATATCTGCTGCCGCCCATCCTCTTCTTCTTGAATGTAGGTACCAACAGATTGTTCATATGTATGGACCGCAGAGTGGGTTTGGGGGTGCACTTCTGAATTTGGGAGGTAATAAATGCCAGGCTGCTATTTTTGAGGTTTCTTTTTTTAAAGATGATGCAGCCAGTTTTAAATATTGTTCTTTGTTCCACTGGCAGCCAATAGAGTTCTTTCATCATGGGGGTGATGTAGCAGCGTTCTTCTTCAAGGGGTGATGTGGCACTGTTTAGGTTGTCGATATATTAATGAGTCTTGGGATTATTACTCCGATTTGTAGCTTCTTGGATAGTTCAGCATCAATTATCACCCCATGACACTTTACAGATTTATTTGGGGGAGGGGCTCCCATTATGTGGGGCCAGAATGATGCTGTCCAGTAATCAATCTTACTTTTAGTAATGACTATTTTGCTTTTATCTGAGTTCAGTTTCAGGTGGTTGCTGTTCATCCAATCACGGATGAACAGCATTGTGGTTTGGATTCATGGGAGTAGTCAATCCTGAAAAGTAGTTGCATGTCATCCGCATAGTTCTAGATCGTACATTTCATATTCGAGAGTGAACTAGTGGGTGGATGTAAAAGTTGACGAGAATTGGTGAGAAAGATGAGCCTTGTGGAACTCCAGAGTCTAGGCGGACTATACATTACTTGTAAGGGGTTAGACTGACCAACTGGGAGCAGTTTTTTAGAAAGGAGATGATCCAGTGAAGCGCTTTGTCCGAAGCCCCACAGCCTCAACTCAGTCCACTAGCAGATTGTGATCCGCTATGTCAAAAGCTGCAGACAGGTCCAGAAAGACCAGCACCTGGGTGGCTCCTTTATCACATTCCTTATGCAAGTCATCTATCACAGAGAGGATGACTGCTTCTGTGGAGTGGGCTTGTCATAAACCTGCCAGGCATGGTCCAAGACCTTGGTCTCTTCTAAGAGGGCGGAGAGGTTTTGTGCCACATGCACTTCTGATACTTTATCCAAAAGTGGCAATATGGATATGGGGTACCTTACCCAAAAATGGCAGTAGGAATATGGCAATAGCTTTTCATTGTTAGTGGTCTTTTCCTATTTTCATCTGGAGCGGTACCAGAATATGATGTTAGGTACTGTCCCTAGGCTGATGGAGTGCTCAAGCGTGCTTGGGGGATGCTTTCTTTAATGATCTTTGTTTTGTCAATGAAAAAATGATTAAGTGTTTCGGAGAGGGACTGGGATGCAGTGATGGGCAATGTGACTCTGTCTGGGTTTAATAGTTCGGAGACAATTCCAAACATCTCCTTAGATTTATTTATGGACGAGAGGATTTTGTTTGCAAAGAAGGCGGATTTGTGTTGTAGGATATGCATTTTGTATTCTTTAAGCTGTTTTGCATAGTTTTCCTTTGCCTCCAAGGACTAGTGTTTCCTCCATTTATGTTCATAATACCATTGTTTAAGCTTGGCTGATTTTAGGTTGTCTGTAAACCATTTGGAGGCATCGTGGCATCTAGCCTGTTTTGACGTGTGAAGGAGCATGAATATCGGTGGCTGTTATTAGTCAGTTAGACATTGCTTATCCATGTAGGTCGATTTTGCTATTAGGCTCAAGCATGATTGTGGACAGAGAGACACAAAAGAGACTCGGATCAACCCATGACCAGCTCCTAGCGTACACGAGCATCTAGAAGTACATCGGTGATAAGTGGGAATGGTCGTCTGATGGAGTGCTAAAAGTTCCTGTCAGTCTAATTTAATCTTGGTGCTAGAATGGACTCTTGAAGAGAATTCCTGCAACAGTACCTCTTACAGAAGAGTAGCGGAAAGTACCTACAGTCGAGAGCCTTTTACACTGCAAGTATTTCCTTCCTAGGGCTCAAAAGAATTATAGGACTGATAAGCATGGGTAACGAGAAGGGCAAAGCCAATGTAAAAAAGGTAGGGCATCTAGCCCTTTTACTATCCATGTTGAAGACCAAGGGTCTGTCCAGTTGACTCCTATAGCACTGCCTGCTCCTTTCTCTGTTGCAGGAGTCAACCCCTCTTCCCACTCCAGAGACACCACCCATCATTCCATCGGAAGACCATGCCACGGATGAGGAGAAGCTGGCGTCCTCCGTCACCAATCATAAGTGGACTTGCTTGACTGTGGATCTGGATTCTGATAAAGATGGCTACCCTGAACCCTCTGACTTGAGCGCTTTTGTCAATGAGAATAAGTTCATCTCCCCTGTGGACGGTGAGTTTTGGGAAAGTGGATGGGACTTGAGATGGAGAGTGACACTGTGACACTTCTTGCATATATATATATATATCGATATTGCCTTTGTTATGGTTTTGGTCATAGTTTCTACTCAAAAGACAGTTTTTGATTTCTGTAATAACTTTGCCACTGTTATATTACTTTTCATGACACTTAACCTATAGTTAACTAGATTTGCAGACCCGAGACCCGAAGCTCTCTGACTGGCCGGTCGCAACAGAGTAAAATTTGTTGCAGAAGCCAATACAGGATTTGGGGTTTTGGTCCCAAAAAAAATAAAAATTGAAGAGAGTCAAAAGAAGGCAGAAGTAGCATCTCATGGCTTCCTGGCTCAGGTGGGAGCCATGAAAGAGAAACCCCAAATAACATTTTTTAAAATAAAGGTATATTTTGTTGCTGGGTGCACAGATCTTACATCAGGATTCACAAGTCCCAGCACAGCCCCTCAGGTTAGCAAAACCTAGCCACCGGTCCACAAACAGATCTGCAAGTTTGTGGCAAGATGCCCTGGACCCTTGATGGACCGCCTGTGGGGTTCAAAGACCCTCAAAGAGGTATGCTAATCCAGCCTCCTGCAGGATGCCCACAAGGGACCAGGAGCCTTCTTTGCAAACTCTTGGCTGGATCCACGAACCATAAAAATGGTAAATGTTAAAAAAATAAATAAATAAACAAGTGACCAGTGGCCATGGATAATGACAAATGGCCACTAGCAGACGGTTCGCTACAGGCCTTGTCCTTCGCATTGGCCCTGTGGCCAACTGCTGTGCACAGCTGGTTTGGCCGCCAGCTCATGGTTAACCTATGGGCCTGATCAAAGGCCAAGTCTTGGGGACAACCCCTAATGGGACCTGGCTGAAAATCGGACGTTAAGTGCAATGAACCTTTGGATGAGCTATGAGATAAAAAAAGAAATAGGTATTCACTGAAACAAACAAAGGTTTAAGGAAAGTTGTGCTTGATGACGGTGAAATTCACCTGTTTGCTTAGATAAACTAGCCATAGCTTGTGTCTCAGTCATGCACTACTATACATCCCTTATGTCATGTAAAATTACATCAATGATGACACCACTGATGACATTAGTTGGGATTTTTCGATTGATGTGAATGATGAATTCGTATATCTATGTTAAACGTGCAAAATCTATTTTTGTTGTTTAGAGTTGCTTTGGTTCTGATGTTTTAGTGACCGTATTTTTCAAAGCACAAAAAGGATTTATTCATTATGCATATTATTTTTCAACATAATGGTAGATCTATTGCTCTGTTAGAATAGTTGGGTGTATATTAATTATGCTACAAAATGAATGCTAATTATGAGGCACATTTTCTGACAGTATTAGTTCCATCCATGTGATCTACAAACAACATTTTTGGTGAAATCTACACATTTTGAGAACTATGTGGGGAACATAGTAAATCCATAATTAGGTGGTTAAGCTACAGCCACAGAATTGCATAAATCTACACACCATCACCACTGCCTATTGTTTTATCAACAATTTATTCAAGAAAGGTAAACAAAACCTAAACCCTCGGGTATCAATCATCGCTGATGGTTAGCTGCATTTTGAAAAACAGATTTTTTAAGAAAACTGTTGTAAATATCATTTTACTTTGTCTAGTTTACCTAGTCTGTTTTCCTTGTCTTTGGTAGTTTACATCATCAGAATACTGTGAGTATTCTTTCTTGCTGGTGACCTCGCTAGTATTCCAGTTGTGCCAGTTGGAGCCTGGCCAGATGGTGGGAGGCACGTTTATTCCTGTGATGTTATTAAACCTTTAATCTACTACAGAAGTCTCTGCTTCCTTCATGTCTAAGGATTTACTACAAAAACGTTCCCAAAATAAACATATAAAATAAAAAATACAAAACAGCCAACATCTGCAACATGATCCTATATTACCATCTCGGGATTCGCATCATCCTGTTTGAGGTCACCAGAACCCCTCAGTGGCTATAGACAATATTACAGTTACCCGTTACACATTCTTTGTGTCTAACCACAGGCAATGGGGTAGCATTCCAGTCTATCGTTCTTTTGCCCACTCTATCCCCTCAGATTATCCCCAGCCATATCGAAATCTGTCTTGGTCCAGCTCCAATAGGAACAGTTCAGCCCGAACTGCCAAGCCCGGCCCTCTCTGATGGGAACACAAGCAGCTCAAGACCAGTTTCACTCAGATTGTAGTTCTTCAGTTGGGATGTATCTTTTTCCAGTAGCACAGTGAGCACGGGACCCACCTCTAGGTATACCCTTGCCACTTAGGGCATTAAATCAAACACTCAAAAGTTGATGGTAGAAATGGTTGCCGATGGTTAGACTTATTGCAATTGCTCTGGGTAGCATTCCAGTCCATTGTTCTTTTGCCCACCATGCCACCTCAGATTAAACCTAGCCTCCCTTTAACTTTTGTGTGGTTGATACATACACACATCATGGAGCTTTCAGTCAGCCTTCTTCATTCTTCCATTGGTCTGTTCAACTGTGATTTACATATTGCTTCCATTAACAACAACATGGTGTGATGGGTGAGCCCACCTTCAACCACTGGCTCTCTCGCATTGTGAGTGATACCATTTTGCTTGTGCACATTTGCCTACAAAGTAGTACATTTCAGTGCCATGGCTGGGACAGCGTTCTCCACTTTTTTTCTGCTTTCATTCCATGTTTTTATAATTTATTTTTGTAATGGGTCCTTATTTACTTATTTTGTTTATGTAAACATATGCATATCTCATTTAAACAACAAAGCTTTGTTTGCATTACTTTCACGCCTTTACATGCCTTTTGTGTATGTTTTGAAAAATGCAGGTTTGGAAAGGCCAGGCATTATTATGCCTTTGCCAATGCATGTTTTGAATAGAAGTTAGGGAACATTTTATTCAGGGATCCTGTCGGAAAAGGCCTGAGCTGTAGAACCGCTGTTACAGCCAGGAACATCCTGTGTTAAAAGTAATGAATTTATTTTCATTATCCAAAGGGTGCTATTACAATGAGCCTCCTGACTTGTTTTTTGTTTGGTGGGGGGAGGTTGGTGATGTGCTAGCATCATGAATAAAGTAAACATTTGCATCCTCACTCCTTTGCTGCGGACTACTAGTTATCTAGAGGTTGTTGCGTGAGTATATGCTGCAGTTTTGGAACATCCAAGATGTTGAATCCTATTCAGGTACACCTGAGTTCATCTTGAAAGGTGCAGCACTGCAGAATAATACAAACATATGGACCTAGAGAAATCCGGGCATTTCTCAGAAGGCAGATGCGTCGTAAAGAGCCTCCGAGCTGATATGAATTAGGCCAGTGTCATATCATACCTATAAATATTTAGGCTAATGCGCTGTTCCAAGTGCACCATAATTCACGCTTGCATTAGGAACTGCACATTTACTGTAATTGGGCGCACTGATTAATTCTGCGCCTGCAGCACCCATTAACGTTCTGCAACAGCGCAGACAGGGGCAGTGTGCCCTATCTATATATATATATAAAAACAAATGTATGTCTGTCTGTCTGTTTGTCTGTCTGTTTGTCCTTTATGCATTACTACACCATTCATCCGATCGCCATGAAACTTTGGGAAGTTGTTGAGTACACTCCCGCAAAGGTTTCTGGCATAAATGTTTTTTAAATATCGGCCCACCAGGGCCCTCATAATCTTTTGAATACTGATGTACGCACAAGACGGAATAACAAAAAATCGTGTATCCACAAGCACTCGAATAAATAAATAGAATTAAAACACCATTCATCCGATCGCCATGAAACTTTGGGAAGTTGTTGAGTACACTCTCGCGAAGGTTTCGGCCATAACATTTTTTAAAATATCGGCCCCCCAGGGCTCTCATAATCTTTCGAATACTGATGTACGCACAAGACGGAATAACAAAAAATTGTGTATCCACAAGCACTCGAATAAATAAATCGAATTAAAACACCATTCATCCGATCGCCAGGAAACTTTGGGAAGTTGTTGAGTACACTCCCGAGAAGGTTTCTGGCATAAAAATTTGATGT
The DNA here is from genome assembly GCF_964261635.1 of Lissotriton helveticus. NCBI lineage: Eukaryota > Metazoa > Chordata > Amphibia > Caudata > Salamandridae > Lissotriton > Lissotriton helveticus. The sequence goes on from NC_136065.1 coordinate 1,224,399,693, forward strand.
ACGAGCAAGACGGAAAAACAAAAAATTGTTTATCCACAAGCACTCCAATAAATAAATAGAATTAAAACACCATTCACCCGATCACCAGAAAACTTTGGGAAGTTGTTGAGTACACTCCCGCAAAGGTTTCTGGCATACATTGTTTTTAAATATCGGCCCCCGAGGGCCCTCATAATCTTTCGAATACTGATGTACGCACCAGACAGAAAAACCAAAAATCGTGTATCCACAAGCACTAGAATAAATAAATAGAATTAAAACAACTCTTTGAAATGTTTTCCATATTAAAATGAATAAGTTTCAATAAAAATGACACAATGTAAATTGAATGTTATCATGAAGAGTTTCCTTGAATTTCCTTTCTTCGGAGATCGCAGCAACGCGCGAAGGGTAAGGTAGTATGTAATACAGGCCTTTGTATCTTAATTCACAAATCAACTTCTCAAGTTTTTTTGGGTTGTCCGCAATCATTTTGAATAGAATTGTTTGTATTTAACACCATGTTAAATTATTTAGCATTCAAAGGAAAATCGAGGTACCAGTAACACAGAGACTGGCTAGCCATGTGTAGTAATTTCTTGGGGCTGATAATCGGCTTTACTTGTTGCACACGTCATTAGTGTTCTATTTTTTTAACCTTGAAGGATCAAAGACAGAGTGTACATGCTGAAATTTGAGCATGTGCCATATAGTTAAACACAGGTGTCGATCCATAAGCCCACGGAGCCACCGCACCAACTATACACTTGAAGTCCTACTGTCCTTCAGAAAGACAAACTAAGAATGGTTGTCATTCAATATTGCAGCCAAGGACGTCCGTCATCAGTCAATGGTAGAGTTCCACAGATGTAGACAGAGTAGTTACCCTTAAAGGGGGTTTCTTTAGACTATGTGATAGTCTATTATATAGTGGTTGAGACAGATAGGTAGGGACGGATTTACTCACAATACCAGTAGGCCATACATCAGTCCTGTGAGATCTGAGATCTGGCAGTGCTTCTGGTGCAACCTGAACCATCCATCAACATCTGTACTATTATATTAAGCACCATTATTTTTCTTTCATCTATTTTTTTTTTGTTCCTTCTCTACTCTCCCACCTTCACTCCTCTCTCCTCCACACTTCCTCTGTATCTCTTCCATCCATTTTCTCAGTCCTGCAGGCTCTCTACTATGATGTACTTACTGTCAGCAGGTAGGAATGGGCCTACCACTAAGCATTTTTCAACATACGCACAATCAAGTTTCTAGTTTGTGATTTTAACTCCTGTCCCGGATCTACCCCATCCTACTCAGGTTGTACTTCTGCATCAAGAGAGAAGAGCAGTGTAAGCTCATTCTTGACTTCGACAATAATAAACTTCCTGTGAAAAGCACATTCGAGACCTGGATAAAGGCATACAGAAACAGAGCTTCAGTTACTTCTGAAAATGATCTCTCTGGAAGTCTTGAACACTATTCAAATGTCTTTCTGGGAGAGTAGGGCGAGTTAAGCTCTGTGGGGGTTACTACCAGGTCATAACAGTAGGTGCTGAGGACCATGAATCTCCCTCTGGATAAGACAACGGCATTGGTATTGCCAACATGCAATCACCATTTTGTTAGCACAGAACAGGTTTTGCTACTCCTATAGATCACCTGTACTCTTCTTGCACATTTCCCCTCGTCTATGATTGGCTTTTGAATTTTGAATCTTGTTACTAAAGGAAATGGTAGCAGCCTCCAACAGGTGTCTCAATGGCAGTAGTTTAAAGAAGGCTGAATTTGGCAAACTTGTTTTGTTGTTCAAAGCATTTCAGTTTCATATTTGGAGCGGTGTTTACAGGGATAGTCTCATTGAGTTCAATCTTCGTGAATCTGCCCCACTAACCAAAATAATGTCTTTCTGTTCCTCCTAGATCTCGATTATGGCAGTTCCTATGAAATCGAATATATGGAGAAGACTGGACCCTGCTCTCAGGTGCGTGTCATCGGCCTCTGCTTCCAGTCGTGTCATGGGCCAGTGCACAGGCCTTTAGTCTGTGAAGAGTATGGGCCATTACCTCAAAATACAGGTTCTACTAAGACAGAGAATGCCCTCATTATCTGGGATCAGACATGCTACACCAGGTCTGACAATGTACAGGTGAAAATGTTGCAGAATGGATCTATTATAGATTAATGTACTATCGGTGTCAGCTGTGAGAGTGCCAGTAATAAGGCCTCATTATAACATTATCAGGGCTCTATAACACTGCATGTGTTGGCTCCTTCTTTAGATGTTCTTCGCCCACCCTCAGGTTTGAAAGAAAGTGGGAACACAATGGGGGAGAAAAAACAAAGTGATTACCTCAACAGTCCAGTGTGTTTTTTGATTTGATAGATTGAATATTGTGAATCAGGATGCTTAAAAGTACTATATTGTGTGAAAATATTTTGGAATGTCAGTGTTGTTGGAATCAAGAGTTCTGAGGCCATGGAAATATCTGTTTAAGTTCCAACACATGATATCCATGAATGAATAAGCATAACGTTTAATTTGTGCCTTGCAAAGGATAACAGTGAGGAGCAGTAAGATCGTACGTAATAAAACAGAGGTGTGCTTTATGCACCATGTTGGAAGTTAGACGGTTGACTTCATAAGGTATGAGTGAAGAAGGAGACGTTGAATACTCTTGTCAACAAGGCACAGGGTTTTGTTGAGGAGTTGCTCCAAAATAGAGTGCCGTACTTCTTCAAAAAAAAGTGAAGGGAAACAATTAAGCCCTTAAAACTGTTCCCCCAGTAAAGATCACTAACACCAGATTGTTACATGGTAGGAAATCACAGAGAAGCTCCCATCTACTGATCAGACAAATAAAAACGTTTGCCAAACAGCAAAAAGCATGGCACTTGATAAAATGCAGGACAATCCCTAGATGTCCAGAGACTTTGGGTTTAGTTTTTAGCAATTGGTGCTGGTCCTGTCCTCGAAATAATTCATTTTTTGTGTTACTGACCCCAAAAATATAGCAACAAACTTTTGCATCAGGCTAGGAATATGCTATTGAAGAATTGATTGTGAGCTCAGATAACTTTGGAGCCATCACTTTTTTTATGATGCCTAGAAAATCCAGCAACACCAAAAGAGAAAAGAAGACTTTTGAGCTACTTTGCAAATCAACAAGATTTTGGACCCCAACATTATGAAAGCTCTAAAGAGGCAACGTACTGTTTCAACAGTGATCACATCTCTGATTATTCCATCACCAGGGTTTTACACACGCAGGACAACTACAGTAATACTTGGACCAGGAACATATTTAAGAGTCTGAACAGAAAGATGAGTAATTACAGGAGGATGTCAAGTGCCCATAGGAACATTATACATCTCATACCTATTACGAAGAGGATATGATCCTGGTGTCTGCATCACAGCATGCAAGGGGCTTCTGCAGATTCCATCTCTAAATGGAAATTGAAAAAGAGGACACAGACTTTATCATAGAAAACTCAGAGCAACCTTAAAGTAGGAATCAGTTTCTCCCTGGTGCCATTAGTTTTAACACAAATGCACGCTATATTTAGAGGCATGATACTTGGCCAGTTAGTGCTCAGATAGCGAAAAAAGTCACAAAGCCACCAGCACTCTATTAACATAATAGGGTGCCCCAGAAGCGAACTCTGTTATACTTTTATTACGGATTGAAATAGGCCACGACTCAAGGGTAATGTCTAGGACTCAACATCAAAGAGCATATTGCATCCAATAAAGTCAACAAAATGGCAGAGGCTCAGCAGCCAGGGGCTGGGTTAAGAGGAAGGTCCATTATAGCAACCTCCAGCACCAAACAGAAACAGCCTACATTTCTTCCATCTACACCTCCTCGTTTGGAGGGAAACTTAGGTTCTTCATTGGACAATGACATTGATGACCTCGAAAAAACATCTGAACGAGATATTTAACATGCTGATTCTACTGGAGGTCAAGGAGTCTGCTTCCTCATACCAATGAAAGACAAGTGGCTAAAAACTGAACTGGAATCTCCAGTCATGTAGAAGGTAAATATAAAACAAGAAATGCAGAAGGATAATGCTACAATTTTGTCTGGTTAATGTTGAAAGGAGAAGTTATGCCTACCATCAGTTAAAAAAAAAAAAGAACGTTTCCACATTCCATAGCGCTGAAAACACAAGAATTACTTAGGTTAGGAGTAGCTCAAAACACAGTCTATTCAAAGTTCTACCCTTCTACATAAAATCAGAATTGGGACTATTGACAAAATTTCTGCCTCTTAATGTTGTCTACTTAAGAAGGAATAGCATTTATCTATAGTTTTAACTACACACACTTTCAGTCAAAGCATACTTATGTAACTAAATGTATCTGACTTTGCACAAGGAGCAATGGACCGGGAAATATTATGTTCCACCCAGTCATAAGAAGAAATGTTTGGGTTCAGTAATGGACAAGCATTGTTGAAAAGTACAGAAGCATATGTGCTCAAAGTCGAAGAAAAAAATATTTTTGAGGAATTAGTCTCTTGCATTTATGAAGGCGATTAACTACGTTTTAGGAAATGAAAATCCTAGAGCTGTAATCCCAGATGATCACTATGCCAAAGATCCCTAAGAAGGTGGGAAGCCTATATTCGGTTACTGACAGTCCATAAAAAACGGGTTCGAATTCAAGATGGTGGTGTTGACCTTATAATCTTTCCAAAATATTACTGTAAAGAGGGTGTTAGGATCACAATAACATAAACCAAGAAGGGAGGTAGAGCTATTCGTTGGATTTGCGCTCCACTATGATACTTAAATAAACAAAAGAAATCCAACATCAAGAGGGGAAAGAGGAAGAGTGATCAATGGATATTGAAGCACTCAGTGTTTGATAAAATACCCCTCACACACCAAAAGGCCCCTTGGTGTCATGCTTCATCATTGGGGTCTTCGCACCCCTCTATCGGGATGCGGCGTGCTGCGACCTACGGATACGCGGGAGCACTTTCAAGGTGGCTATGTGTGGTGTACAGTGTGTGGGGTATGTGATTAAAGTGAGTAGGGAACGTGGTGAAGGAAAATAAAAAAGTACCTGGCGCTGGAGTGAAAAAAGTTTTATTCCGAACTCTGGCTGGTACTATTAAAAACAGGTGCAGGGCGAGATCAATCTGTTATGTTAATGAACAGGATCTCTGGTGTGCTATGTTGTCGACATGTTTCGGAGACAAGCTCCTTCTTCAGGACAGGGGCACAAACTCCCTTCCCTACTCACGTCTTCTTCTACAAAAAAATGTGTAATTTTTACAAAAAAGTGAAATTCTTGTAGGAATAGGCTAAGTGTGCCTACAGCGGTCTGCTACAAGTGCAATGACCTGTAGAAAGACAAAAACCAAAAAACTAATGGTTACCCATGTAGCGGGTAGTTCCAAGAGGCGCAGTCGCCTGGAACCACACCATTTGCTTGTTAATAAGCTTGTGAAAAAAGGGACTCACACCACATACAACATAAAACACATATAAACTAGGATTTTACTGTCAGTTGTACTCATACTTGTGAAGCCTGGTTGGTGGGCTTCATGAACAGCGCGTTGGGGTGCTGCTCCAATGGCTATCTGTAGTAGAGAATGATGTAGCTGTAAATTGCAATTCATTCTCACTTACTTTTGTAGATAAAAGTGGATTTCTCGTAGGATGGTCTTTTTTAGATGATATACTCACAAGGTCTGGACACTCTGATCGCCGCCTTACCCCTCACGCTGCTCCGCTGGTATGGAGTCATGCGAAGGACATGGGTATTTATACTCTGTTTCGTTAATTGGGCGGAAACGGGAGTGTCTCCATGTATGGGTATTCCGCATGTCAGCCATACAGGGCGATCGTATGTTACTGCTGCGTTAGCATAGGATCAGCGTCTGACTGGTTGAGTTAGTGCACCGGGACGCCGCTACTTCCTTACGCATGCGCAGTTCGGTGGCTGTTTGTTCAATCCTTAGCGCATGCGCGATGGTCCCAGGCGCACTGAGTTTTTCCAAAGGAGCGCGATTGCGGTCCATGCGTCTACGAAGCGCCACGCTTGTCTGTAGAATGGAGCTGCGTGTGGACAGCGGCCTTATTCAGCGGTTTTGTAGAAAAAGCAGAAGCAGTATAATTCCGCTTGCCACGGTGTTATATGATAGGTGGCAATCGATCGTGACAAAGAATCTCTTTGGAATCCTGTTATTAAGAATAAAGGAATTTTGTTTTTTGCTGTGTGAACTGCAGCACAGGTGTTGCTGTGGTTATTATGCTGATAGTTGGCTCCAAGGCACATCATCATTGAGCCCATTGATATGGGTGCCCAGACGGAACACCCATCTTTGTTCCTTTTGGAAAAGGCCAGCATCAGTGGGCAATTGTTCGATTACTGTCCATTTTAAATCGTTGACGCAGTGTTGCATTGTGAGAAAATGTGTGGCCATTTTTGTCGTGCTTTTCTTACATCGCACGTTACTTTTGTGTTCATTTAGTCGTGTTTTGATGGCTCGTGTTGTCATTCCCACATATTCAAGGTTGCATGGGCACTTTATGAGGTAGATTACGTTTTTTGAGTTACAGTTCGTGAATCTCCGTTGCTCCCATGTCGAACCATTGCGGAAGGTGAGTTTTTTGCTTTTTTCAGTTAAATGACAGCTGCTGCAATTGCCGCACGGGAAGTGACCTTGAATCCCTATTGATGGTTGAGAGGATACAGTGGTTGGTTTTGGTCTGGTGTGTACCAAAATGTCTCTGAGGTTACGTCCTCTACGGTGGGCGAACATTGGTTTGTCTAGATCCAGATCGCCACTTGTTAGTATTCTCCAATGTTTGTTCACAATCTTGGATACTTCATTAGACATTGTGTTGAATGTTGTCACACAGATTGGTCTTCTATTTACAGTAGGTTCTTTTATTCGTTCCTCCAGTAGTGACTCTCTGTTATTGTTTCTTGCCCTTTTCAGTGCTTTATTGATGATCCTGTTTGGGTATTCTCGTTGTCTGAGTTTTTCTTTGAGGTCAATTGCCTGCTCCTTGAATTCAGACACATCCGTGCAGTTTCGCCTAAGGCGTAAGAACTGCCCATAAGGCAGGTTTTCCCGTAGATGTCGAGGGTGAAAGCTATCGTACCTCAGTAGGCAATTCCTGGAAGTAGGTTTAAAATGGGTGGTTGTTTTTAGTATGCCTGCATCTGCATAGATGTTGAGATCTAGGAAGACCAATGTTTGGTCTGAGATTGTACTCGTGAACTTCAGGAATGCGTTTTGGGTGTTCAGCCATTCCAAAAAGAGCTCCGCTGACTGACGGTCGCCTTGCCATATGACCAGGATGTCATCAATATATCTTCTCCAACATTTTATATTTGACCTGTACGGGTTCTGTTCGTGGAGTATCTTACTGGTCTCGAGGTGGTGCACATAGAGACCCGCCAGGCTAGGAGCAAAGGTGCTCCCCATGCTGGTCCCATGGCATTGTTGGTAAATTGTGGTTTTGTACTGGAAAAAGTTTTTCTGCAAAGCCAGTGAAATGCATTCCAGAACTAAGCCTCGTGGTGTTTGATATTTCCATTGAGTGGAAAAGAGCACTTCTTCAATGATCATCAATGTTTCATCGTGGGGTAGGCTGGTGTACAGACTTTCCACGTCGAGGGACATTAGTAGTTGGGTTTTAGGGTCAAAGGTCATTTCCTGAAGAAGTTGTAACACTGCCTTGGTATCCTTTAGGTACGTGTTTGTAGACTGCACCAGGGGTCTCAGGAAGGCGTCTGCAAACATAAGGATACAAAAAAAAACCAGGTAGACCAATAGTCTCAGGCATTGGTTCAATCTTAGAACCACTGTCAAAGTTTGCAGACGCCTTCCTGAGACCCCTGGTGCAGTCTACAAACACGTACCTAAAGGATACCAAGGCAGTGCTACTGAGGTACGATAGCTTTCACCCTCGACATCTACGGGAAAACCTGCCTTATGGGCAGTTCTTACGCCTTAGGCGAAACTGCACGGATGTGTCTGAATTCAAGGAGCAGGCAATTGACCTCAAAGAAAAACTCAGACAACGAGAATACCCAAACAGGATCATCAATAAAGCACTGAAAAGGGCAAGAAACAATAACAGAGAGTCACTACTGGAGGAACGAATAAAAGAACCTACTGTAAATAGAAGACCAATCTGTGTGACAACATTCAACACAATGTCTAATGAAGTATCCAAGATTGTGAACAAACATTGGAGAATACTAACAAGTGGCGATCTGGATCTAGACAAACCAATGTTCGCCCACCGTAGAGGACGTAACCTCAGAGACATTTTGGTACACACCAGACCAAAACCAACCACTGTATCCTCTCAACCATCAATAGGGATTCAAGGTCACTTCCCGTGCGGCAATTGCAGCAGCTGTCATTTAACTGAAAAAAGCAAAAAACTCACCTTCCGCAATGGTTCGACATGGGAGCAACGGAGATTCACGAACTGTAACTCAAAAAACGTAATCTACCTCATAAAGTGCCCATGCAACCTTGAATATGTGGGAATGACAACACGAGCCATCAAAACACGACTAAATGAACACAAAAGTAACGTGCGATGTAAGAAAAGCACGACAAAAATGGCCACACATTTTCTCACAATGCAACACTGCGTCAACGATTTAAAATGGACAGTAATCGAACAATTGCCCACTGATGCTGGCCTTTTCCAAAAGGAACAAAGATGGGTGTTCCGTCTGGGCACCCATATCAATGGGCTCAATGATGATGTGCCTTGGAGCCAACTATCAGCATAATAACCACAGCAACACCTGTGCTGCAGTTCACACAGCAAAAAACAAAATTCCTTTATTCTTAATAACAGGATTCCAAAGAGATTCTTTGTCACGATCGATTGCCACCTATCATATAACACCGTGGCAAGCGGAATTATACTGCTTCTGCTTTTTCTACAAAACCGCTGAATAAGGCCGCTGTCCACACGCAGCTCCATTCTACAGACAAGCGTGGCGCTTCGTAGACGCATGGACCGCAATCGCGCTCCTTTGGAAAAACTCAGTGCGCCTGGGACCATCGCGCATGCGCTAAGGATTGAACAAACAGCCACCGAACTGCGCATGCGTAAGGAAGTAGCGGCGTCCCGGTGCACTAACTCAACCAGTCAGACGCTGATCCTATGCTAACGCAGCAGTAACATACGATCGCCCTGTATGGCTGACATGCGGAATACCCATACATGGAGACACTCCCGTTTCCGCCCAATTAACGAAACAGAGTATAAATACCCATGTCCTTCGCATGACTCCATACCAGCGGAGCAGCGTGAGGGGTAAGGCGGCGATCAGAGTGTCCAGACCTTGTGAGTATATCATCTAAAAAAGACCATCCTACGAGAAATCCACTTTTATCTACAAAAGTAAGTGAGAATGAATTGCAATTTACAGCTACATCATTCTCTACTACAGATAGCCATTGGAGCAGCACCCCAACGCGCTGTTCATGAAGCCCACCAACCAGGCTTCACAAGTATGAGTACAACTGACAGTAAAATCCTAGTTTATATGTGTTTTATGTTGTATGTGGTGTGAGTCCCTTTTTTCACAAGCTTATTAACAAGCAAATGGTGTGGTTCCAGGCGACTGCGCCTCTTGGAACTACCCGCTACATGGGTAACCATTAGTTTTTTGGTTTTTGTCTTTCTACAGGTCATTGCACTTGTAGCAGACCGCTGTAGGCACACTTAGCCTATTCCTACAAGAATTTCACTTTTTTGTAAAAATTACAAATTTTTTTGTAGAAGAAGACGTGAGTAGGGAAGGGAGTTTGTGCCCCTGTCCTGAAGAAGGAGCTTGTCTCCGAAACATGTCGACAACATAGCACACCAGAGATCCTGTTCATTAACATAACAGATTGATCTCGCCCTGCACCTGTTTTTAATAGTACCAGCCAGAGTTCGGAATAAAACTTTTTTCACTCCAGCGCCAGGTACTTTTTAATTTTCCTTCACCACGTTCCCTACTCACTTTAATCACATACCCCACACACTGTACACCACACATAGCCACCTTGAAAGTGCTCCCGCATATCCGTAGGTCGCAGCACGCCGCATCCCGATAGAGGGGTGCGAAGACCCCAATGATGAAGCATGACACCAAGGGGCCTTTTGGTGTGTGAGGGGTATTTTATCAAACACTGAGTGCTTCAATATCCATTGATCACTCTTCCTCTTTCCCCTCTTGATGTTGGATTTCCTTTGTTTATTTAGGTGTTAGGATCACAACAGACAATGCAACAACAGTCTGTTAGATCTTGGATACAGGTTCCACAGTTATCACAAGATATAGCACTGTGCTATAAAAATAATCAATCTTGCAAGTCAATGTGTCTCTATTGAGTGTAAAGTATGCAGATCCCTAAAATGGTTCTTTGATGTTGGTATAATAAAAAAAATCAAGAAAAGTCAGCCGTCCGATACAATTTGTCTGCGACAACCAGCAACAAAAATTGACAAGACTATGCATCCTGATAACAACAAAATGAGTACAACGGAAATGCCTTAGTCATTAGTCAGAGTCCATGAAGACCTGACATCACTTCTGATAGAACTCTCTGTACAATTGCAAAGGAAAGTCCCAACCCATCATGGAATACTTCTAATGGAACAAGTGAAGATCACACTAGTCAACCCAGCTCCATTAACTAAGAAGTCTGTATCCCGACATTATTGTCTGGATACATAAAACTCCCATAAGTATTCATACAGTTGCTAAAGGAGGAGAAAGGGCCTACCAGTAGAATATTATTACTATTGTAATTGGAAGACATTTATAATATGGTTTATAACCAATCATGTGGCTTCTACAAATAGTACTCTTCGAAACATTCTGTCGTACTAGCTTTATTTAACCGATAAACAACTTTCTTCGGCCACTGTCAGAGCGTACCTTACAGCTTTGACCATTTACAAGAGGACTCAAAAATTGGTGACTTCAGAGTACCAATGTTGATTGAAGACAATGATTTCACCTAATTGAACACCAGTCCCAAAATTGCTTATGGACTTAGTACTGACAACAAAAATGTATCTTCTCTTTGACTCCTATTTTGTGCATTTCTTCAAAGACAGAAGTAAAGTGGTGTTTGTTAGACAGAACTACTTTACAGTGAGTAGATTGCAAGCCCTAACCATTTAGAAACCATTTATATAATACATAGATAAGGTGGTATCAGCCAAAGGTCATACAATAATGTTGTATCATGTTAATTGAGCAGTTGAATGCCTAGGTTTGTCAGAATCTAGACTGTAATGCCTCAAAATTCTTACATATGCTAGATAAGTGCTGACATATTGCCAAGGCAAGGCAACATAATGCAGAAATACCTAGTTACCTTTTTAGCGGTAAAACAAATGATGCCCCTTCTCAAAGTAAAGATTTACCAGACGGATTGTACCATGTCCCAGTCAAATATTTGTACATAAGACCCAAGCTATCTCCGTCAAAGCACAACGTTTGCCTCTTGTGTAAATAGAACACTATATGATAGTTATAGAAAAATGACATGGAGTTTGACACACAATTTCACTTTAACCTACTTCAAAAGTATTCATGCAAGACCAGATTTACAGATGGGACAAATTGTTTTGGGGAATTTAGTCATAACTGTTTCAGCCTAAGACAAATCTCCAATGTAGGAGACTGCTTGCTACTCTCTGAAGAGCATGCATATCTGAGGGTTAAACAGTTATAGATTCACATGACATTTGCTCAACTTAAAAGAAAATGAATCGAAAGATGATACCAATGCCTGCGGCATTGTGGAGTACTCATCAGCGATATACAGTTGTCTCATTCTCAACACTTCCATATGGCAGAACGTTTTAAAAACAAATGCACTTTTCCAACCCAACCATTAGATGCCATTTTAAGCATAGCATATCCATTTATTATAGGGTTTTATGCTGATGGAAGAATGGTACTCTGTTTTGAAATGATTTGTTACTGTATCTGTGAATCAATGTGACAATAAGGTTATGTTTATATTTTGATTAAAAATTGGAAGAACTTTCTTTTTTAAACTAAGAAAATCCAGAACCCCTTTTCCTCTCTTCCTCTAGTCTCTAACAGTCTGGTAACACAACTAAACACAAAGACACTGAGTGACATTACACCTTCTCTTCCTCCTTAGCACCAAGAGGAGATGTCCAAGAAGAGTCTCTACCTGATGTTTGATGGTTCCAGTGGGAGCCCAGTGAAATCTCCACCAGTCAGATTCTCTGATTCCACAACGCCTGGATCAGGGTATGAACAGTGACTACATGTGTGAGATTGAAGTGGTTGTGTAGAAGGCTGTTTTAAAGTTTGGGCTACCATCTTAAACTTGCAGAAAGTTGGAGATGAGCATGGGGTTGGTATCTCTGCAACTTGGCTGTGGTCGGTGTCTGATCTCACATAGATAGTACCAAGAACCGTCTGATGAAATGCCGGTTATGCAGTCTCCATACTGCTACTGTGGGTGGTGGATCTTTGGATGGTGGCACTTTCAGGTTGGGTTTACTGCTAAAACTATATTTTAGTCTACTGAGCTCACATTTGCCATTGTGTGGTATCAGATTTGTGTTTCTCCAGTTTAAAAACGAACTAGTAGAATGATAGTAATTTATTAATTAAAGGAGCAAATTCAGGTCAACACAATAGAAAATGTCAGCTCCAAATTCGTATTTAGCTCAAAAGGTGACAACAAAAGCTTATTGGAGAATGACAGAATCCATATTCGATTCAAATGAATTTCAAGAAAAGGTGTAGGGATCTTGCATGACTGATAGACGTGTTTAAAAGGATGCCATTCTAATAAGTTAGCTGTTTGTTATTATAGACATCTTTATCTAAATTTACTAGAACAGACTAGATATTCTACCATTGGTCACCATGAGAGATTACGGAACCCACTGGCCGAAGACGATTAACTTTTCCTTTTAAAGGCTAAACCAATTCAGGTTAGAGCCAAAATGGCAATAGACCTTGCCTTAAAAGGATCCTATTGTAAAGGATCTTCTGCTTGAAAAAAGTATCTGTATTATACAATGTGTACCTTTTCATCTATTGTTTTTAAAAGGAAAACTGAAATATTTTCATTTATCAAGACAACCATTTAATGGAAAAAATGCAAGCTTTGATTTTTTTTATTTAAAATGTTTATAAACGTTTGTATACCACCTTTGAATGTATACATTCTCTTCAAGACGTATTTGTTCAATCTGGTAGTATGATGTTAATCAAAGCAAAGGGCGTCGAATGTGGCACATTAAAATGAGAAACCAGCATTATATGAGATGCACAGTATGACAGAGGGGTGATTCAGTATCTATTACATACAGAAGCATTTAGTATATTAAATCAAGGGTGAAAAGCTTTGTATATATACGTGGCAGTGTCCCGAACTGGATGTGTTCTTGATATTTCAGGCCACCAAGCGGTTCCTGGACTTTACAGAGGCATAGAACCGCAGGCCTAGTGGCATTATAAGGTCACAGAACTTGATGATGACTTGCAATATCTTCATATTAAAGTACTTTATTTCTTATCATAAACAGCGCATGTGTAGAGTCATGACCTATCTGTCACTCAAACGTTTGGATCTCATGACATCAAAATGATGAACCTTGAACCAAAATAAGTTGGACTGGATATTTTGGAGCATTTACGTACGAATACTATCCTATGCAGTCGAACATTTATTTGGAATTAGACTTTGGCTCTTGCCCATAATTGCTCTATTTCTAGTGGGGGAGGGGCTCCTGCACCCACAGCACACTTGGACTGAAAGGTTAAATAACTATTTCCCACAAAAGAGCTTGATGCCAATGTAAAACAGTCACTGCTTCTGCACTATCTAGGAGAAGAGGCACACCACATTTGCATGACACACGGAAAACCCCCACGAGTATGATGTTGTGAAAAGGGTACCGATTGCCTTCTTTAAATCTAAGTGATTTCAGATTTTCTGTGCTTTAATCTTCAGTTACCAGGCATCAAGGGGGCGAGTCAATGGATGCACTTCACACCTGGCTGTGTCCTCTGGCCATTACTCACAGCCTCCCTAGATGTGGGCAGTATGGTGACATAATTAATAATTCAAGACTGCTGCTTACTGACATTGAGCAGGCAGATCATTAGGAAACTTGGCATCTCTCTGACCAAGATCATGCCTCTGATATGAGTGAATGAATATGCTTCATCCCAGGTAACCTTGAAGGAAGCAGCTGCATGCCTGTGTGTGATCTGAGCAATGACAATTTATCATTTGTGAATGGAGGCAGGAGATACCCACGGGGTACAGTGTTACCATGGTGTAGAGAGCTTGTCCTCCCTTGGGAGCTGAAGAACCTTTCATGTATGTTTGACCGTCATAGTTCCCCCACCTCTTTCTGTGGCACTTCCTCTTGGCTTTACTATAAAATTACACAGGAGCTCCTGTTTCAATGTGGCAGAACCCAACCACAACCAGACGGGCCTCTCTACTGCTCCTTAGCCACTCCTCTCTTTAGATTAGATCTTCTTACACCTGAGGGGGTCCAAGCGGGTTCTTACCTCCACTGTGTCTGGCGCCTTGCTGTCTAGGAGGGTTCTAGGAATGAATAGGAGAAGGCTGGCATCCCTAAGTCTCAAGAGGTAGTGCTAAGCTTGTTCTTTGTTCTACATGCTTCTCCTATTCACTTCTGGATCATCCCTACTAATCCCTGTGATTTAATATCACCCTGTCTTTCCTGGGAAGAGAGGGGGCAAGTAATAGTCTCCTGAGCCAAGGATTTGTATTCCGCACTGGAGGTGTTATGAGCGGCAGAATTGGTTTTAAGCCAGTTCTGGCTCAAGTATCCTAAAGTACTTTTCTAAAGTTACTTTGGCACTGAAACGATCAAACATCAGGTTTCATCATTTAATCCGATTTTGAGAATGCATATGTATATAATATATGTACAAGATTAGGCACCCAGCAATGTAAGCATGCAAAGCTAACTTTTGGAGTGATATATTGATATATAAAAATAGGTTTTCCGCATAATGAAGGCACTTTTCATCTACATGCGTTACTGTAATACCACTACTCTGCAAGAGAGCCAGAGTAGTGGTGATCCTGGAGGACATATACTTTTGTCATATATGTACTTGGTTTAAATACATTTTGCAGCCCACATATGCCATCTAACTTCTATACTGGTGGTGCATTTTATTGTGCCATCTACTATGGCCTCAAAGGGAAGTTAAATAGATCAATTGTGTGAAGCTGATTTTACCAATCTAATTTTAGGGTAATAAACATGAGCATAGCATTATAGAACAGAATAGAAGTTTAACAGTACACAGTTTCCCAATGCCAACAGAATTAGGGCCTGAAAAATGGTGTAAAATCTGTGGTGAACATGGAGAAAAGGCATATTTGATACATACATTTATTATATGTTGAAATAAAAAAACGAGCGGCTTTGTGTAGAATTATATGAATATACCTATAGCATATTAAAGTGGGAGAAGACAGACACAACTAGTTAAAAGTGAGAAAGAGGTTTTGCATAATATGGTATTAAAGAGAGTGGAGGCCTCCACAGGGGCACCTGCCTGCCAATCATAGTATGTTCTTAGTTGAGGCACAGTGAGAGACATCTGTCTCCATCTAAACTACTGTGGGTCATTCTATTGTCTGTGTGCTCCAAAGAAGGACTATTGTTAGCTTTAGTCTTTCATAAGACATTGAGTTTAATTGGGAGGAAAACAAGTGAATACAAGCTAAAGAGACATGAAAGCCGAAGAGTTAGTGTAGTGGGATGAGCACCTCCTTTAGGGATCTTTGTAACTTTCAAGTTACAAGATTGTATCTTGGCATGACAATATAGTCTTTCATCCAAAATGAGAATGAAGCATACTACATACTATTAGTTCTGAACACAGCTTTATAAATGACCTTATCTGAAATGTGAATTTTGTGGCATAATAGGTAGGTTAATCCATGGGCCAGTAAAGAGACAGACCGACTTGGTATAAATGTAACCAAATGAGTAAGGAATCAGTTGCTGAACCAGCAATAAAGGAGCAATGGAGTCAGAAATCTGGTAGAAGGAAAAAGAATTCGAATAATGGATGGAGAACAAGTGACGAGAGGGAGCACGAGGAATGAAGCAACTGAGGCAAAACGGTAGACAAGAAACAAATTGAATAAAAAAATAAGCAAGAACAACAGAGGAAACTGGTATGATACTGAGGTAAGATACAACAGTAGTAAAGGGAGGAAGCAAATCGGGAACCAGAATGGAATAAGTCTTCACAGTTGTGACGCAGAGGAGGAGATTTATGAAACAGAAGGGAGAACCAGGGATAAAGAAATAGGGGGGGAGAAAGCAGCCAAGGAGTGGAGGAGAATTTGCAATGTGACCTGTAGAACAATTAATGTAGCCAAGAGGCAGAAAGTAGATAGAATAAATTCACGAAATAAAACACAGATCTGGAGTAAAAGAAAATGATTAGACTTTGGAAATGGATAGGATAACTAGGAATCAGAACAAGAGAGAGGCAAAGACCAAGGAAACAGACCAGAGACATCTGAGGAAATCAAGCAGAAGAATTATGAAACCTCATAGACCTTTCACTTCTCAAATGCTTGCTGTCGCATTGATAATTCTGATCTATTCTCACTGTTCCCATAGGTCGAGCTTCGAAGGGACAGAGTCTCAGCAGTCCTTCGGGTTGAAACTCTCACATCCTGGACCCTGCCTACTTGCCGGTAGCCAGGACCCCAGTGCACATTTATCAGATATGATCAAGCAGAAGGAACTGGACTGCCAGACACCAAGAATCATGTCTAGCATCAGGGAGATGGTAAGAGAAGATTGGATGAGGGAAGGGGGTTAGGGCTCAGTGCAAGGTTGCTCCGCCCTGAGAGCAGAATGAGGTTCAGACTAGAGGCTCTGCAATGGAATAGTAATAACTCTTTCTTTGTTTATGATCTCATACCAGAGTTTTTTTGTTAATCAGTCTAATGAAAAGTTGTTATTGGATAGTCAAAGTGTGACATAAGATGCCTCCGCCCCATCTATGGGAATTCAGAACATCTTTATGCCCTGGGGCTAGACATAAATGCTAAAGATTCTCAAATCTCCTCTATTGTGTGAATTTTCTCCCACCATTCCTGGCCTCCGGAAGGATCCTCAGATCTCCTAGTTGTGTGTCTTTATAGTTGTATATAGGTAACATGGGCTATCTCAGTACTCATTTTGACAGCGGACTCTTACCAACTATTCAGTGACAAATTCTTATTGCGCAATCTCCAGATTATCATATGTGATGAGATCTGCCCCTATAACGATCTCCTCTCCCTCCATTGCAGATTTCTCCAGAGGAGCCCTTCTCTTCTACAGATGCTCTGCTTTCCAGGATTTCCCATCAGACCATGACTTGTGATTCGCTGGATTACTTAGAGCCCGATTTGGCAGAGAAGAACCCTCCAGTGTTTGCCCAAAAACTTCAGGTGAGCTTCAGGAGGTGAAAAACCATAGAACATACAGTCATGCTGGGCAGCCTGTTTGCACCTAGCATGGAGTTGATACAAATGAGTAAATCGATCGGAACAACTGAATATTACTCTGAACACATTCCATTTAATTATTTAATCTTTCAGCACACCTCTGCCTTCACTTAGAGGACCAACCTTATGAAAATTGGTCTTTTGCTTTGTTGCACAGATTACATACTAGCCCAAATAGCTAGTCTAACCACACTCTAATTAGGAACACAAGCAACTCCAGACCAATTTCTGCCTTATTGGGCCTCACCTTTGTGTTGCTACTTGAGTCCCTGTGGTACAACCAACTCTGGACATATTGGGTCCATATGGCCAGAATTCATCTGGGATTGTTTGCGGTTCCACTGAAGGGAGTGTAGCTTGATAGTTATGACTGGACTATCGTTTTCGGGGGAGGGCCAAGACCGATTTGTATGTGTTTCATCCATTTTGTCTGTAAATCCGTTAAGAAGTTATGAAAGTGTTGTGTTCGGTGTAATTAAAAGGGGTTACGATTAATTTTGAGCAGTCCATACATTGCAATTTGTATTTCTCAGACATTTGTTTTCCACACCCAATGACATTTCTCCAGCCCCTTCCTCATTCTCACATTTCTTTCTGCGGGTATAAGAGTTTATGCGCCAGCCCTGTGTAATCTGGGTAAGCCCTCTTAAACCTAGCACCTCACATATTTATGATGTTGTTTTAACGGATGTATGACGTTACAACGCATACTTTTACAACGCATACCGTTACAACGCATTTTTTACAACGCAAAAACTTTTACAACGCATACCATTACAACGCATGATTTTACAACGCAAGTACTTTTACAACGCATGTCATTACAACGTAAGTATTGGTAAGTATATAATATTTTTTTTTTAATTAATTGTAATTAATAAAATTTAATTTAATTGAATTTATTTTTTTTTTTTTTTTACCTTGTACCCCTGTACCCCAAAAACCCAAATTAACCCAGAAACCTAAAAATACCCTGTACCCCAAAACCCCAAAACTGTCCCTAAACCCTAAAAATACCCCTGTACCCCATAAACCCAAAACTGTCCCTGAACCCAAAAAATACCCCTGTACCCAAAAACTGAAAACTGACCCTGAACCCTAAAAATATCCCTTTACCCAAAAATTGAAAATTTTCCCTGAACCCTAAAAATACCCCTGTACCCAAAAACTGAAAACTGACCCTGAACCCTAAAAATACCCCTTTACCCATAAACTGAAAACTGACCCTGAACCCTAAAAATACCCCTTTACCCAAAAACTGAAAACTGACCCTGAACCCTAAAAATACCCCTGTACCCAAAAACTGAAAACTGACCCTGAACCCTATAAATACCCCTTTACCCAAAAACTGAAAACTGACCCTAAACCCTAAAAATACCCCTTTACCCAAAAACTGAAAACTGACCCTGAACCCTAAAAATACCCTTTTACCCAAAAACTGAAAACTGACCCTAAACCCTAAAAATACCCCTTTATCCAAAAACTGAAAACTGACCCTAAACCCTAAAAATACCCCTTTACCCAAAAACTGAAAACTGACCCTGAACCCTAAAAATACCCCTTTACCCATAAACTGAAAACTGACCCTAAACCCTTAAAATACCCCTTTACCAAAAAACTGAAAACGTAAAAAAAAAAAAACATATAAAATATTAAATATAATTATATCCTAGACACCTTGAGAGACGGAGCTGACAAGGGTACCTCCCAGGCCCTGGTATTATTAGATCTGTCGGCCGCTTTCGACACGGTGGACCATAACATCCTTCTCCACCGTGTCGAACAGGCCGGCATCCAGGGCCTGGCGCTGGCCTGGGTGAAATCTTTCCTTATGGGGAGATCCCAGTCCCTCAGCCTAGGTACATTTAGGGCCCCTAGGGAACATCTGCCTTGTGGGGTCCCTCAGGGCTCCTCTCTATCCCCTCTTCTTTTCAATCTCTATCTTCGCCCTCTTCTTTCTTCTTTGAGGCAGTGGGACGTCCGCGTCTTCAATTACGCGGACGACCTACAACTCATTTTCTCTCTAAACTCTCCTTCTTCTATCCCCACTTTCCAGGCAGTCATGTCCCATATCTTCCAGTGGATGTGTCAGAACCAGTTGAAATTGAACCCCGGTAAGACGGAGCTCCTCCTGCCGGGTAAGAGCGCCGTCCACTGGGGTCCACATTTCTGGCCGACAGAGCTTGGCTCTCCTCCCTCTCCGGTAACCTTGGTGAAAAGCCTCGGGGTCACTATTGACGCTGGGCTCTCTCTGGGGCCGCAGGTGGGGACAGTGGTTTCCTCCTGCATGTTCCAACTGCGCAGGATTAGGAAGGTGGCCTACCTTCTTACTCCCGATGCCTTGCTTCAAGTCATCATGGCCCTTGTTCTCTCCCGCCTGGATTTCTCAAATTCCATCTACTACGGCTTGCCCAAATGTTCCATCAATAGGTTGCAAGTCATTCAAAACCAGGCGGCGAGACTGGCCCTCGGGATTCCGAAGTGGCAGTCCGCCAAACCCCTCCTTATCAAGCTACACTGGCTCCCGGTCAGCCTAAGGGCTGCCTTTAAGGTTGGCTGTCTTATTTTCAAATCTCTCTCTGGTTCTTGTCCCGCCTTTCTGAAATCCCTTATCTGCCCCTACTGTCCCTCACGTAACCTTAGATCACTTCACTTACATCTTCTGGTGGTCCCTCCCTTCAAACTCTGTAGATCTGGGGGTCGAAGATTTGCCTTTCTCGGCCCCAAACTTTGGAACTCTCTCCCCCTCTCAGTTAGGACTTCTGGTACTCTCATTCAATTTCGCAAATCATTAAAAACCTGGCTTTTTCCACAATCCCGCTAAATTCCCTCTGTTTCCTCAGCACCCTTTCAGCGCCATGATACCTCCGGTGACAGTGCGCTATACAAAATCCCCTTAACATAACATTATATACTTACCAATACTTACGTTGTAATGGCATGCGTTGTAAAAGTACTAGCGTTGTAAAAACATGCGTTGTAATGGTATGCGTTGTAAAAGTTTTTGCGTTGTAAAAAATGCGTTGTAATGGTAGTGCGTTGTAAAAATTGCGTTGTAAGTGATGTTTACCTGTTTTAACACACTAAGCCCGCCACCCACCTTTTCCTTGTCTACTATAGGACAGTAACTTCATACCTGCCACTCGGAGTAGGAACTTAGGAGCAATACATTTCCATGCAAAACCTTTTTTTGGATGGTGCTCCCCTATAGCTTTCATTGACTGTGATAGGGCTGTGTGCCCTCAATAACCATGGCAAAGAGGGGCGATGGGTATTTGCAGGGGTGCATATCCTGTAATCCACAGAGCCACAGCACAAGTAGAAAATTAACTACACTACTAAATGAACTGCACCTGGAGGAAAGGTGCATGTTTCCAAACCATTTGCCGCTTCAGGGAGGAGTTACCCTGAGAACCCCTTGAATAATAAGACTAGAGGGGGTGCAGTATTGCAGAATGCCCTATAAATCACTCAATTGGTGAAACTCAAAGAAAGGGTCAGTTTCCTCAATTCCCCTGGGAAATCTCTTTAGTAGTGAATCGCTAGCAAGGGAAAGAGTGTTTTCCCTAGTGGGACCTGGGAGGTAGAGGCTTCCTTGACAACACCACTGTGGTTCCCTGTAGCAGTAAGACACAGAAGGGGACTTTTTTGGCTAGAAGAAGAATTGAGTTCTGTGGTCACTGGATCATATGATGTCAAGACAAGTTATTTGTGTTGAATGCTATACTTTACAAATTACATCCTTTATACTTTGAGGGAGTGTGTATGTTGACCATCTTTCTGTACCTATTTGTTGGTCATCTTGTTCCACATTTACTGAGGTCTGAGAATCAATGTTTGACTCTTGGCTTTGTTCAATTTCATGGTTTACAATTAGCAGGGTCTTTGATTTCATGCCTGGGTCTGTGATTAAAAAAAAAATATATATTTCTTTTGCTTGTCTTGTCTTTTAAGGAAGGCCTTTAATTGTGTGCACTTATCTTAGATGCCTCTGATAGAAATATTTTGATACAAAGTGACTTCTTAGAATCAAAACTCTTTGACCACAAGATATTTTCTGTAGGTTGATTGGTGTTAGGAAGTACAAATGTCACGTATTCTGTTGCAGTTGATTGTTTGCAAACAGTGTGCATGAAATGATGAATGTATTTTTTGTGACAGAGTACAAGCATTGGAAATTGACTATTAAAAACATATTTTCTTTAGTTTCTTCTTATGTATGCATGCAGACTTGTGTGGCTTTCCTTGCCTAGCTTACATTGCCAACCTAGCTTCCTATGCCTACACCCATTAGTTACTTTCTTCCTATACACGTATTCCATAGTATCTCACTCACCCATTCTTATACTGTAATTGTTCTCTTGCCCGTATTCTATGACATCCCTTCCCCACTTAATACTCTTTTCCACATATTTTGTGTATTGTTTTCATGTCTCACATGTCAATGTTTTTTCATTCTGTTAAATACTTTTCTTATTGGGGGGGGTTGGGGGGGGTGATGGAACAAAAGGGAGTTTACAAGCCTGGAGATGTCAAGCTTGCATCCACCATTTTGTTTTTGTCTTCGACATGACAGTAACAACAAGAGTCTGGTACTGACTCTGCTCCAGCTCTAACAGCTTTTAGAGACACTGACTTGCCGAGAAAACCTCCCGTTTACATCTATTAAACATTTCCAGAGGACAGCATGGCCCTTAACCCAGTCAGCCAAAGAGGGTCACTAAAATGGTACCAGCTGTCTCTTCCTATGTGGGGGAATTACAGCATAATGATCTCATTTACTGTCCTTGTGATTGTCTTGTTCTTCTTTTCCAGGGAAGGTCTTCCATCTTTAAACCTTTACTTTTCTTACCTCTTTCTTCCATGAACCCTAACAGGAGGAATTAGAGTTTGCTGCAATGAGGATAGAGGCTTTGAAGTTAGCTAGGCACATCTCTCTGTCTGTTCATACCTCCTCTGATGTGCAGGTATAGTGCCTGGGCCTGCGAGTGATGCTATGTTTGTTTGTCTCTGCCTTTGCACTGGTTTATGTGCTGTGTTTCCCTATTTACTTTCCATTGAAAGGCACAGCTGCCATTGGAGCTTCCACATACTTTACAAACTGCAACCGCGTCGGCATTCCTAGGTGTGAAAATGTTGTGTACAATGTACAGCGCTGTGTGTATTGCCCTAACTGTAGACAGTATTTATAGATCATGTCTCCTTCGCCTTTCTATAGGTCTCCTGTAGGTCTGTAAAAGTACATCTGGCCTAACATTTTATCAACCTTGAAGGATCCTTCAAGGTTTCTAGTTAAGAAAAATGTAAGTACAACTTTAATGTGCCATGCTGATGAAATCACAGGCATTGTTCTCTCCCAGGTAGCAGCATGATGTTGATATGATAGATGCTGCTTCTACTGAGATGCGCTGGTTAGGATGACCTGTAAGACACTCCTGGAGGCATGTTGATAACAGCAAAACTATTAATGTTCGATGGGGTGTCATATCAAAGATATTATAAACTAAAAACTGTTCCCTCTATGACAAACAGTACTGATTACATCACAGACATCAGTTCCTAGAAAGGATTCTGTGTCAATAAATTCACAGCATTGATCCCGCTAAAGGGCGCATTGCTGACGCATTGCAAAAAAAGGCCTATGTCACAATTTTTGTAGAACTGCTTCTGTTTGCCTCAGTTCCGTTTTGCTTTAATGCAGTCAGGCAATACTTAACATACCCAGAGCTCAACTTGGACATACCTTGTGTAAGTCAAATACTATTGTGCTAGCTCAAATGTTTTTCCTTAAGGTTTTTTATTTTTTTACAAGTATGAATCAAAAACGTAATGAAAAAGAATAAAATTAAAGGAGAGGATCGCTCCGACATGCAGGTGAACATGAAGCTTCAACCTAGATTTCTTACAAATGTGTCCTGGTATGGTCTTCGGGCTTCAGGTGGTTCCATTCTTGCCAGAAGGCAAATAGGGTTCGGGGATCGGAAGGCAAAAAATTCGGGGAAGGCGGATTTCATCAACATTATTTTTTAGGAGTAAAGCTTTTCGGTGAACAGATTGATTCCATGGTCACTAAAACCTTTTAAAGACCGAAAACATGCTTTTTTGAACAAGGAAAGTCCAATTCTTCTTCTTCCCAGATGTTCATAGGCTGTCAAAGAGAAGAATGCAGTTGCACCCTAAGCAGGATTACTATAAGGTGATCTCCAACAAGCATACTTCTAATCCGGAAAGTCAGCGCTTATGACTATCAAGAAACTTTAAACCCAGCAACCCGGGTGTGAGGCTGCATCCAAGAGTATTTAAACTTCTAGGTTCAGGATGTAACATATGTTTGGGTGCATCAAACACGGTTAAAGTACACTCTTTTGTTCAAATCCTCCAGAGCAGGTTTTCATCCCTTTGCCGGTACTAGTGAGCATGTTTAAAAGCACCTGCCCTTTGGGAGGGAGTACAAGAACAACTTAGAAAAAGCCTCTTCTTCCAGTTCCAAAACCAGATTTGGGGCTGGGAATCTACTCAATCCTTTTTCTGGGGAGAATTCCTCAGAGGGGAAACTTGCAAGTACTAGGCCTCAAATTAGTCAACAAATGAATGTCCAAAATTAATTTCAAAATGGACTGCCTTTAGCGGATTATTCTTTAGGTTCTCCAAGAGAAATTTATGGTGAAGTTGTATTTGTAGGATGCATTTCTCCACATTCCGATTAATCAAGAGCAGCAAAAGTTCCTGCAGTTTCCAATTCGCAATTATTATTTTTCGATTCGATATTGTATTTGGTCTGAAGTCAGCGCAGATGGTGTTCACAAAGGTGTTGGCATCATTACTGACTCTGCTACACAACCAGGGAATAACAATGCATACTTATTTGGATGGTTGGATTATTTATTCTTTCTGGAGTCAGCAGAAAGCAATCATCTTCAGAAGGTGATCACTGTATTGCAAGATCATGGGTTTCTTATAAACTGGAAAAAATAAAACTGGTTGCATCTCAGGAAAGGGAATTCATCAGAGCACGGCTTGACAGATGTGGGAATGGTTCTCTTTCTAGAAGCAAGGAAACTGAAGATTCAGGCTCAGACCTCATCGTTGCAGAGCCAAAAAAAGGCTGCAGGTTCAGGGAGAATCAGCAGCAACACTGTTCATCATCCCCTGGGCAGGATTTCAACTGGAATTATTTGTACACCACCTATTGAACAAGGAACTTGGGCACTCTTCTCCCAATGTCGCAGAGAGTAGTTAATGAACTGAACTGAAGGCTTGACCATTTGCCTCTAGGAGCCGGGACAGCTTTGAGTATTCTCCAACCCAAAGTAATCACAATGAATGCAAGTGAGTATTGATGGGAAGAAACTTTTGACAACCAGGAGATTCATGGTTAATGGTCCACTTAGATGATAAAGCCTTCCTTCCAGTGTGGATCTGAAGAGACAAATTAACAACAAGATCCTATCCGAACTGATGTGGGTGTAGGGGTCATGCTGAAGACTTGACAAACAGTTGAGCTAATCTTCAGTTGGGGGTGAAAAACGTTGTATCTCTTACTGCAGTTTATAGCAAAGGCAAGAAGAATGTGATGGTGGACTGACTCAGCAGAGTGTTTCCTTCATCTTAGAATCTTGGTCTGGTTCAGGAGAATATCCACGAGTTGGTGTTGTCCGGTAGCAGATCAATTTGTGACGAGTGAGAATTGATTATGCCAGAGTTTCATCTCCCGGCATAGGGGGAAAGAGGCCTGTGCAATAGATTCTCTTTCTTGCCCATCTCCCCAGGCTTTTCTCCATTTTGGCCTGCTTGTCTTGGTTCTATCTTCTTCGTCAGATGGAAAGGGATCAAGAGTGATTCTTCTGATTTCTCCTCTTCCTAGTCTAAATCACTTTCTAAATATGATATCCCTGACCAAACTGAGATTGTTGGCCTTTAATTTGATAGGTTATATTTACAGAAAAGAGGTGTATCAAGAAGCCAAGGTTCTAGAAAGGGGTCTACTTTTTATTCCTATGTGTATAATTGGGAATCTTCTAGGGAGTGGTGTATCCCCAATAATCTTGAACCTGTATTTTGTGATGGAGTGAATGTACTTTCTTTTGTTCAGGATGGTTTTGACTTGCCCAATCTTCTTCCGCTAAGAACCTTCAATGGGCAGCCATTATGACATTCCGAAAAATGCCGGAGGAATAGAATCCTTAGACTCTGTCTTCAGGCTCCAGAAGAGTATTGCCATTTTAGACCTCTAGTTAGAGAAGTGGCTTCAGACAGGAATTTGCAACTAGACCTGGAGTTGTTATAAGGACTTCCCTTTGAATTTCGGAAGTTGGTTAAACTTCGGTATTTGACAAGGACGTTTGTTTTTTTGGTTGCCATCACCTCTGTCCATAGGGTTGGAGAGTTAAGATCTCTTATGGATCCCTTATTAGACTATTTTTCCTGATAGGTTAGTACTTAATATTGGTCCTAACTTTAGGTCTAAAGTGAATTCTCCCTTTCATGAAGGTCAAGAGGTGATCTTGCTGCAGCTGGTTGCAGACTTTTATCTGATCAGACTTCTGTCCATCCCTTGAACCTCAGAAGAGCAGCTCCCTGAGTTGATGGGTTCTGTCTTCTATTGCTTTGAATTATGGTGAGAAAGGATGTCCCTGTCCTTGAAGAATACAGGTTAAGTCTACCCGGGCGGGGCATCTTCTTGAGCAGAGGTTCAGGGAGCATTGCTTTTTGGAAATTGGTAGGGCATCAACTTGGGCCTTGCCATGAACTTTGGTTCTACTTTACAGAATCTATTGTTGGGGGTTTGGATTATGGTGATTTTTGTTCCAAAGTTCTTTCAGTAGCACTGAACTAGAAGTTCGGGGGTGGGAGGACACTGCATTAAACTTTTCACAGTTGCATTTGTGAAGTTTCTGATATGATTTGTTATGGTGTGGAGGCTGGTAGGTGTCGCAGATGACCCTCATAGTTTTAGCATTTCTCATGTGTTTAGGAATGTAACAAGGAAGATGATTATGAGGTAATTTACTTTCCCGTAATTCCGTTACTCCGGGTTAATTCTTCCTCATTACAATAATTGGTTCCTGCCAAGTCTCCCATTCGGAAGGATATTTTGCGGGCCAGGTCTTTTTTGGGATATCTTGTTATAAACAAGAAGAAGAATTGGTGGCAGCTCCTTTATAAGGGAGTGGGGAGTTCTGATTTTTAAATCGAAACTAATGAGAGACTAGTAGATAGGGGTCTTTGGGAGAAAGTGACCTCATACGCTTAACACGGTAAAGAAGAATAAACTCAGAGCAATGAAACTACTGGTAATTAATTATAGCATTGCATGTTCTTTGGAGATACGGCTATATGGTACAGACATTGTTGATTACAGGTTTTGTGGAATGGCTGCACATTCAACGTTAATCCTAGTGCAGATTTTGCCTGATAAATTGGAGCTAAATCTGCGTTAAGGAAAAGAGCTTCACCAACTCCAATTGTACAAGTTATCCTTCCTCACTACATTATTTTGGAATGGGGTGGTGAAAAACTTCAAGGTGTGGTGTTATCAGGATTTAAACTGAGGCAGAATTACTAGCTGGTATATCAAGCGATCAACCTAAACCATGGCACTCCCTCTGGCCTACATTCCATTGTTTTTAACTCCCTTGTATCGTTACTGAAAGGGACCCACCTTAAGTAAATTAATCTTGGCCAAGCCCCAAAGGGAATAGTGCAGCTCAAACTGCTAGGCATCTAAGGGACTGTGACCTAGCAGTTGGGGCTGGACTTTCTTTGTTGAGTATAATCAAGACTGATTTACATTTTGCTATTCCTTTTGTGAAGTAGCTCAGAAAAGACAAAAAATGATAGAACAGAATGCATCCATTGACCGGTCTCACCATCACAGTATAACTGAGCCCCAACAGCAGGATGAATAAGTCTGCTGCACAGACGAGTTCTTGCAAAGGAAAAGATAACATTTTACAGTGTAGGTGAAACAGCTATATGTAGAGTGCGCATCCTATAAGCTTACTCCAGACTCAGCCATGATCATACGAAACAGGGGTGATCGCTGGCGGGAGGGGACTGCTCCCTGAGGTAACCAAAACATGCTCTTCGAGCACAGTTTAATTCACACCCTAACCTGGACCCAAACATGTAGCAAAGATGTGGTTCTGGACAGACCAATACAGCTAATAGGGTGACTGAGTGAATATGCAGTGGTCTCAGCAGGATATGGCGGTACGCTGTAAAAAAAGAAAAAAAAAAGTTCATGTAGCCAAGGTAGGATTTTCAGTACAGAGTAAAGTATGTCCTAGTCTAGCACACCCAGATCAGGCTCCTGATTGCTATACAAGCAAAATCCACCAATCACGAGCGAGTTAGCTGTAATTCATTCCTGTGCCATCATAGACCAAGTCTGCAGCTATCTGCAGTCCTAATGTAGTTTACATTAGTTTCCCTGGCACACGAGGCGTCATTGTCTGCCATAACAATACAGATTTCATACTGGAGGCTAAAGTAACTCTATGGTCTCAGTTACAAGAACAGTCCACACTAAATCGGCTTTACTCTCGCACTCAGACAGAATTTTACTTTGACATGTCGAAATTACTTACCTCAACTGCCTAAGGAAAAACAGTATCAAAATGTGCACAAAATAAATTGTTGCCACTATTCCTTAACTAAATAAAATATCTTGTTTTGAATCACATTTTCTCTTACATGTTGTGCCCCATCAAATACACTAACATGAAGTATTGTAAATCATCCTTAAGTACTTGTCTTACAAATGAGTGCAACCTACATAAGACAGGTGACTTGCATTTTTGTCTCCTGAATTGTTCTCCCATCCTCCTCATAAAAGATGTGAGCTTACTTTGCAAGTGAAATGCACTTTGCACTGCGTAGCATGCTGTACTAACAGGTATCACTCTTAGTCTGTATCATTTTCCCTTTTATCTGGTGCAGATACACATTATTACCAGGTCAGTGGGCACTGGAAATGACATGCCTGACTACTGATTAATATTCAGAAGTATCACATGGCATTCCTACAGTCTGGGTGGTGAGAATTCCTCATTTACAATCACTGTCTTTTGGCATCAGACAGATCCTGTTCTCCAAAAAGAAAATACTTCACTTGCTATGCCTGACCGAGTATGTGAAATGCTTAATTGCAACGTAACAGTTATACTATATGGTGTAAAGTGTAGAATGTCTCAAGACAAGGAGATAGGCTGACAGCAAGTTAAGAGCAGAGCACTGCATATTCTTCCATGAAGCCGCAGTATCTGAGGAGAACGGTCAATGCCTCAACTTCACCTGACGTAGCGGTGTTCAGGTAAAAGGTGAGATACATTAGCCCCATCTGAATTGCTGCACAATGGTGAGTTGTGACTTTCTAATCATTTCAGAGACTCACTGTGTCTATGGTATGATGTAACATTTGAAGTCGCGAGGCCCATAACAGTGTGTGGAATCTTGTACCTTTATCTGAGATGAAATTGTTTGGTTAGAGGTGGGGAATGTCTTAACCCCTTCTGATAATTCCTGGTCTGTGGTGCTTTAAACATTCGATACTCATCTGAGGTTGCTGTGTCCAAGATTTGTGTGGAATGCCCTAGCTATATCTGAAGCTACTCTGCAGCTGTGGATCATGGAATGAGCTGATCTCATTGTTCTGTGGTGTTGCTGTACTTCCACATTAGGTTACTGTGTATATGATGAAGAGTGGAATGTTGGTGCCATTCCGAACATAGATATCTTTGGTTAGGAGCATGAAATGTCTTGACCCCACCTGAGGACTCTGGGTTCAGTGTAGAGTAAGGAATGTTAAAAAGCCTCATTTTTGCAAATCTATCAAAAAGCGTGGAATGCTTAAACCACACCTGGGGTACCAATTTGGGGTAAGGGAGAATGCACTAGTCTCTCCAAATGCCCCATTCCCAGGGCTGAGAGTGGAGAGCTCTTACCCTACTCCGAGATCTTTGCCCTGGGTGAAGTAGCAAATGCTCTAACTTCACCAGAGGAAGCGCCGTCTGCTGTGGCTAGTGAAATGCTTTAGTGAAACCCAGTGTTGCTGTTCCCATGTGGAATGCCTTACCCGTTCCAGGGTTGTTGTGTCCTTGTACAAGAATAGAATGCTCAAACTGACCTGAACTTACTGCTGGATTGGACTGTGTATTGCTCTAAATGCTCCTAAGACCGCCGTGTCCACAGTGCAAGGTGAAAACCCTGAAACCTACCTAGATGGGGGTAATGCCTGCAATGCAGTGTTCAATTCTTTAACGTAGAGCGTGCTGTGCTGTGTCCTAACTGCCTAGCTCGCCTTGAGGTGACACTTCCGAGCAGCATTAATATTCTCCTGTCTTTTTTTTTTCTGCCAGCAGCAGGATTCTGTAGCACCTGAAGGAGGACCTCTGTCCAGGAGCAGCCCCTACTCCAGATCCACCCCCCTGGAAGCTGAGGACATGAAGCACCATCCCTACCCTCCAAAAGGGCTGGATTCAGCACTGCTGGAAGCCAGAAAAGAGGTAATCTCGCATGCCAGGAATTGCTGCCACACCGGTAAATGCAAGCATCCCACGGATCGCGATTACACCAGGCAATGCAACCACATCAGACATATTTCTGAAGCCACAATTCAAGTTGAAAAAAGTTGCTTTACCGCAAAATTCATGCCCCGATTGGTAATAATTTGGCTTTGTTAACTGCCTTTGGTCACTTAACTTTTTTTTAAATTCTTCTTGCTATGCCACAGTTCACTTTTCCCACTGAAGCCGTCCACTTCCTCCGCTGGACGCTGACCACTTGCACCACAGCTTTGAGTAATCTACATTCCTCAGGAGTTGTGCACAGTGTTCGCCCAGAGCATATATTGAAAAAGTGGAGTAAAATAGAACAATAGCCTATGCTTGGCAGTAAAGGACATACCCAATTACGACACAGCAGGCCACTCATACCACTTGGTACCGTGCTACTGCGCCTTCTGGACACCTCGTTTTGTCTTAGGGAAAGTTGCACTGCTTTTGCAAACTATGTACCTTTGCTGTGTCTAAGAACATTTTACACTGTTGTCTGCACCGAATTCATCAACATTATAGAAGCTATGGCTTGACTGCTTCATTTTTACACCTTGAAAATCGTGATAGTAAGCAGGCGTGCTGCTGCTGCTGACAGCTTACCCACAATACTGTGATCTTCTCCATTCGGCTTCATTTATTTCAGCCTTTTCTTTTAGTTTCTGACAAGAACTTGCTAAAATGAGTAGAGAAGGGTAGTAAGGATTTCTGGAGTCTGTTAGCGACTATCAGCAGCAGCAGCAGCGCCTCTTCCAGCTCTCATCTTCATTCAGTGGCCTTGACTACACCCTGATCACGCCGCCATCAGAGGATAAGCTCTTGAGATCAGTGTGCTGGACTAAAAGCACAGCAGCTCTTAACAAGCTACAGGCCCGGGAAAGGCTGAGTGACTAAATCCCTCTCTGAGCCACACTAACCCAGAGGCGATCTGGATGTACAGATACTGCCCATGCACGCTCCATGCCCTTGTTTCAACTGTAAGGATTAGAAATGCTTGATATGGGTTTAAAGTTACTCCATTATGTACAAAGGGTGTATTGTTTTTATTAATGGTACTTCTGCTTACAAAGATCTTAGAAAAAAACGCCCAAATAGGAAACACACATGTAAACAGATCCTATAGTACAAACCTGAGATAGGGGACTTATTTGGCAGTGCAAGCTAGAAACAAGTATGTGTTAGCCTAGACATTATACGTTTAAATTACCTTACTTGAAGAGTTCATGAAGGCTTGTCGGCTTCCTCTGATGAGTTTTGCAAAGGCTGAAGAAACTAGTTTGTTTCCTAAAAGCATGCAGAATGTGCCATGGTCTCCCCTCTGCTTGCCACTCGCATGATCATGGGAGTTAAAGTGTGAACAATATCGTTCATACAATTACAGGAAGGAGACTAAACAGTAGCAGAGAATAGCAATTATTTGCAGAGTGATATTTAGAAATGTCAGGTCGATGAAGAGGGTGACCACGAACGAATGGTCAACCATGCAAATACTGAGATGACCTGCTCCATCCATGCAGCCCTCCACTCATACGGGCAATATTCCAAGGATTCATTGTTATGACCATAGGAAAAATGAAAATAACATGTAGTAAGGAGGTATTCCCATCATTAATACCACTACTAACCCATAGCAGCTATTTCAGATGGACTTCTTGGTAAAGAGCAAACTATAAATGCTTAAGGAATCTTGAGAAGGCATGGCCAGTGAAAGTGTCATGCACTGCTCGAAAGGGAAATATGTATAAGGGTAGAGCAGGCTTCTCCAACGAGTAACTCATGAGCTACTTATAGCTCTCTCCACCTACATGTAAGTAGCTCTCCTGTGTGCAGTCCACCCTACTAAATTTGTTTGGTTGAATTAATATATGTTGACTAAAATTCAATAGTGTGAAGTTGAGACAAAAATGTGTTAATTTTCAGACCTCATTAATTCCAATATATATTTAAAGCTGATATTTCAGTGATAAATCAAGTGACACTGGGTGGTCTTATTATTAATATTATGAACTTGGTACCAGAGGCATGGCCACTCTGGCTGTTATGTATTCGCCATATAGAGGCATTCTAAAATGACAAAGCCTTTTTTTACACTACAGCTGGCAACCCTGCCTGATGCACTGTGGAGATCACTGCTAGTAATTTTGCCTATAGTGACCAGTAATGTAATCTTGTCTGATATGGTCTCCATTACAACACTAATAATATTAGTAGCAAGGTATAGTTTGTATTGCTCTTATTGCTTAAAAAGGTTGGAGACCCCTAGGGTAGAGAGTATGATTTTCCAACATAAGGAAAAAATTGAGGCAAATAGGGTAATCATACAGGAGTGATGTATAAATGTGCCAGCCAGCAGTGAAGGTGATGAAGAAGGAAATGGGATAGTTAATATGTTACCCACATTTGAGGCAAGTGACACAGGTGCGGGATGGTCAGAGGGCATGCCAGCTGGACCAGTCGGAGCTTAAGGCCTCCATCCTTACCATTTACATCCTCCACTTGTTCCTTCAGATCGAACAAAAAGAGCAGGAAGTGTGCGAGTGGAAGGAGAAGTACGAGAAGAGCCGACGGGAAGTGGTAGAAATGAGGTGAGTGCAGCACTTTAGTAGGGGATCTGCAAGAGTGGATAAGAGCATAGGTTTCTGGCTTATCAGTGTGTAAGATGTGGGGGGGCCATGAAGGAGCTTTATATTATTGATATGATGGGGGCTCCTGGAGTTTGAATTGGGTGTAAAGGGGCTGCAGTACCTGGTGTGAATTAAAAGCTCATATCCTGTGATCTGCAGCTTACGATTTTGAACAATCCTACCATCCATTCTACAGAGGCTGGTAGACTGAGTATCAGTAAACTGATAATCGTAACAAATGTTATCCACAGCACTTAAAAATGCCTCAGGTGCAAAGTGAAAAACAGGTTACTAAGAGAATGCTGCATATAAGAGCGTCAACTGGATCCAAGAATGCCAAAGCTGCGATAGTTTAAATTTTGGACATTATCAAATTCAAGGGTGAGTGCGGGTGGAGTGGCTTTAAGAGTATGAACTGTAGGCACGGCTGTGTTGCGTCCATGGAGGCTGCCGATGTGGATGCCAAGTGTAGTAGTTAATGCAAGTGTTTGTTATGTGTATGTGAGACTGCAGGAGCCTATGCTGTGTGGTGGAGGAGTCTCTGGTTTGGATATCTTGACCTCTCCTTTAGATCTCCTGTGCTCCAGGATAGATTTCTGGGCCCCGACTCATGGAGAGGTTGTTGTGTGATCTCTTGTGCATCTACAAAGGAAACATCCTTGATAATCAAGTGGGGTTCCTATGTAATTCCCTAGCCTCTCTTTGTTAACCCCATTGCTCTCTGTGTGAGCTCCTGAATCCCTCCTGATGTCATGAGTGTTGTAATATGTGGACCACTATATGTTTCCTTGGGCCCGGTACAATCCCCTCAGCTGCTTGTGTGTAGTGATCTGGGTTCTCTGTGTGATCTCACAATGTATGTTTGCTAGGCTCTTGTTGAATCTCCAGTGATTTCGTTGGCTGCATGTGTGACCATTGGCAGTCTTTTGACCTGCAAAGTGCTTAGTTCTTTCTTTGGTCCTGTATGAAGAAAGTATTTATTAACTGTGGTTCTCCTTCGCATACTTTATTCTGGCAATTTACAGTTTATTTTTGCACTTCTTTTCTAGGAAAATAGTTGCGGAATATGAGAAAACGATTGCACAGATGATAGGTGAGTGTCCTTCGTAGGATTTTCTCTCTGCATACATCCCCAGTCAATAGAGCTTCATGAGGTCATGATAACCATATAGAGAGACATGTCACTCTGCTTCCAACTTGGAGACTGGCCATATTGAGTAATTCCCCATTTGTTACACCAGACTATTTATTATAATTGATCATACGTTTCAAATTTCCCCAAGTTTGCCAATGCAGTTTCAATTCTGTTCAACATAATTTGGAGAACAGTGCCGTCGATGTGATTTATAATTTTGATTTATGTGTCTCTATTTGCTACAACTCATTTAAAAGACATTAAAACTGCTTTTAATCTGCTGAATCACATGAGCAGCTCGGCACTAGTTTGTCATCCACCAATACAGTAAGATACAATTTAGACACCACTTACACATCTGTCTTTATATTTTATACTGTGACAGATTAGGTGCAAGATTTTCTACTCATCCAAGTTCATCTCGATACCATTAGCTCGCGCAGGCTTTTCAGTCCTTCTGAATCTTTTTTGTACTATTTTTTGCTTTTATTCGATCTGTATACAGCCGCCAATTGAGTAGCTTAAACAATTTCATACTAATCACACAAAAGGTAATAAGAGGAATGTTTGCTAAAAATTAAAGAACCTGTTTCAACTGGAGTTGCCATCTTGCAATGGATGACTATTTACTTCATAGTATGTTCATGTAATACTTTATAAAGCAGATTTAAAATTGAATTAATTAAAAAATGATAAATTGTGGGATTCACTGCCAGATAGTAGGGAAGAGAGTAAGAGTGGTAAAAACGAGAAAATGCATATGGGAGAAGATTTTATTTTTGTGTGCAGCTGTGGTGAGCACGTTTTTGGTTAGACTTAGCAGCGTACTAACTAAATTTACCTGCATGAGCTTGAGGCTGACAATTAACTTTTTTCTTGCAGTAATCTTGGACTCATACATTTTTGGCCGTGTCTGCTAGGCCTCTGAACTTCTATGAGTTATCTTGACTGGTGTGAAGATTATAGTAATCCCCTCATATGGTCCTTATAGTTGTGTTAGAGCTCCTGTTCTTTTGTTTCTTACCTACTCTTCTTTCCTACACTTAAATTATGGAAGTCGTCCGAGTTAGTTTCCAGGCTCTGATATGCATAGTATAAGTATCCATACAAATTGATACAAGTTCCCAAAAACATTCTAATATCAGCATGATACTATTGAGAGGCGCATTAAGGGATGAATCTGTGGTCCAAATGTGTCACTATATTCTATTGTGTGGCTTTTTCACTTTGTGTTACATATACAGTGTCCTGCCTTCTCCCACACAACTGTCTACCCCATCCTTCGATGGTCTATGTTCATTCACTTCTCTCATGTTACTCTGATTTCCCTTCAACCCATGTTCGATATTACAGTGGTCTACATCACAGAACTTGACGTTTTGTTAATTGCTGAGCATTTTGCATCTCAAGGCTGCATAAACCTCCACTGTCTTCTGTTATCATCTTCGTTAACTGCTGCTACTTTTTCTCGCTAACTGCTACTGTCTGTCTTTCCCTTTCGCTGCTGAACGGAAAGGAAACCCTGGTAAGTCAAAATGAGCTGCTGCAGTTGTTGGCAACATTGCCTATTCATGTGGAGGGGCTGTGCCAAGCAGGCCTTTTAGTGATGTGGCAGTCAAGCAAGGCTGACCAGTGGCCTTGTAACTTAATGAGAGGCAGAGGCAAGAGTTCTGAAAATATTGAGAATGTCACCACTCTTCATCCCCACACCTCTCTTTCTGCAACATCCAACTCTCTCTCCTTATTTTCTTTCCTTTCTTTTCTAAAAGTTTCATCCTTTCCCTCTTTTCATGTTCACTACATCCTACTCACTTTTATTATTGAATTAATTTGCATAAAGATGACATAACAGGAGATGGAGAGCACTCCTACCTCACACCCAACAGTCAGTCTGTCAATGGATCTGCTCTCGCATGCTGCACTGTTGTTGTGGTGGCTGAATAATGTTGCAGAGGAGAGATCTTTCCCACAGAAGGACTCCAGTCTGTGGCGTGAAGTGCCTTTTGGAGATCTCTGAAGGCCAAAATCAGCGAACACGCTTTGCACAATGCATTTACAGATCACTAGATGCAGCAAGGAGGCTTGCTCAAGGGTTCTGCACTGCTCTCTAAGTGCACCCCATGTACCGTAGAAAACATTAATAGGAGCTCTTTTTCAACATTGAAAACGTTATGGATTGCAACGAGGTCCTCGAAACAAAACCGATGCTAACATTGTCATTGAAACATGGCTTTTGATGGGAGGCAACCAGTGCTCAATTTGAGCCGGTGGTTTCCGGTGCTCAGCACCGGCACTTAACCATCAACACTTTTAGCGCAAACTAGATCCAATTGGGGCACTTTTCATAAGAACCAGTTAAGGACCCACTCATTTTTGTAGGCACAGGAGATTAAGTGATTTGCCCAGAATGATAATCTGATGCCGAGACTCGTTCCCGGTTCCCCAGGTCCAAAGTCTGCAGCTCTGGCCATTACACCACATCCTCTCCCCATTCATGGTTAGTAGTTGGTTCTGTTTTAGGTGGAGCTAAAGAGAAACGGGCTGGTGCATGCGGTCTCCTGACGATAGCTCCGGCCCTTAGTTGTTTTACAAATTAACCAATGGAGTAAACACTGGCTTAAGTGTTTGGACAGGCCTGGTGATATACTGAAGCTCCATACTCACTAGGCCCAGATGGACTCTGGATGAAACACCTTAAAAATTGTCGGTTTTCCATTTTTCTGTGGGAGCAAGGAGTATGTTATATTATCAGTGTCTCTGCAACATGTTTCTACCATGTGTATGGTCCTGTAAACCACTCAGTGACAGGGTGGCCATTACGGTTCTGAGTTTCTGCTTTGTCAGAGTTAAGGTGGCGTGCTTGTGTTCAGCAAGGAGTCCTAAAGGCCAGCTGTGGTGGTACTGAATAATGTATACTTTTTTAATGTATTACATTGGGTAATGACGGCTAAATCCTGCCATGAATCTCTTTAGTGAATAATCCATATGAATGTCTGTGTCAAAGACGGTGGCATTTGTTTTATTTCCATTTGTTTCCCCTAATGTAGATGTATATGTTTTATTTGTTGAAGGACAACTAGATCCTATAAGGGTGGCAGTGCACTGTACAGACAACGGTAGAGATATCAAGTATTAATATTCTACAGTAAAGAATAATTTATACATATATATATATATATATATATATATATATTACCTTATCGGCCCAAACACCTAAACTCACCCTCCCTAAACCCTAAAAACAACCTTACCTCCCAAATACCCTTACCCACCCTAAACCTTAAAAACACCCTGCTACCTGCCTTGTATTTTCGTTTTTACACTCCTTTTTAATCTGCAGTCTATGGTGTCCTGGCTGCTGGTGTGCCGTCAATCACCATAGATGGTTCCCAGCACAACCGCAGCCCGTTCCTTGACACAAGTAGTAGCAATCAAAAAAGCTTGAATTGAGGTGCATACTTTTTAGATCTCGCCTAGGCAGCGCTTGCGCTGTCTCTTCCAGACTTGTTGTAATCAGGTATGGACTTAAAGCTTCGCCCGTTTTCCACCCATCTTTTCAATTGACTCCCCTTCCTGTGCTTTCTAAAGGGTTGCTTTTGATTCGTGAATATGCTTAGTAGTCCCTCCTTAGTACCTACCTCTCTTCAGTTGTTACCTCCTATAAGGACAGCCCCTCTAAAATGTGTCCTTACATCTTAGCTTTCATTAGCAGGTAGGAAGCACTATTTACTTTATTCATGTCTTGCTGAAGCAAGCACAACAGAGCGCATAGCAACGGTGCCCTTCTTGTTTGTATTTGCAGTGCGCCAGGCAAGCTTTCACTGTAATAATGGCTGCTGCTTATTTTAGATGCGGCTCGTGGTGCACAGGTTTCGGCAATAGCGGACGCTTATTTTTATTTGCAATGCACCATGCTCGCTTTCACTTTAACAATAGCTGCCGCCCCACATAGCACTCGCGTCCCATGAGTGCTGTGTGAAGTGGCAGCTATTCTTAAAGTGAAAGTGCGCATGGCACACTGCAAATGCAAACAAGCAGCCGCAAAAATAAGAGGAGTGCAAAACAATGGGAAACTGGCTTCGACAATGGCGTCCACTTGTTTGTATTTGCAATGTGCCATACGCGCTTTCACTTTAAGAATAGATGCCAACCCACACAGCACTCACGTCTTAAAGTGAGAGCGTGCATGGCATGCTGCAAATACAAACAGGTAGCCGCCATTGCCAGCTTAACAGACTGTGAGCACAAAAAAAAACCAGAACACCGGCTTCGGCAATGGCTGCCACCCCACATAGCACTACTGGGACGCCGGCTTAATCTTCCTTTGCCTAATTGTTATACAATTTATCAGTTGTTGACCAAAGGCCACATTTTGAATAACCTCCTTAAGGTTTTTTTGTATGTATACATGAACTTTGGTAATTACCTCAATAAACTAAGTTTCGTTCGGCATGCCAATCTCTTCTACCCATCTCCCTGAGGTTTGTCTTCCTCACCTAGCCTCTCTATGGTCCTCATGTCTTCATTGCCCCCCTATTCTACCCTCCTGACCCTTCTTCTCGTCTCTGTTTCTCCATCACCTTTTCTCACATCTCTCTTAACCTCCCTGCCTCCTCATCTTCCCTCCCTCTCAGATGTTGTCTCCACTTCCCATATCTCTTTCTGTTGCCCCATGTCTGTCTGATCCCTTCCCTTTGTCCTCCTCATCCTTCCTGTCTCAAACACCCTGCATTTCATTACTCCCCCCTCTCTCCTTTATGCCCACCTCTCATCCCCATTACCACCCGGCACACATTGCCCTCCCTCTGTTTCCCTCGCCTTCAATTCCTTCATCATGCCTTACTCACTGTCTCTCCCTGTTACTAACCCTCCTTCGCACTGTTTCTCTGCTGTCTTTTTCTCTGTGACAGACTCAGCAGCAGTAGGGCACAGCGTCTCTCTCCTTCTCCCTGGCAAGGGGTTAAAGGGCCCATGTAACTACCTGTGCAGGGTTAGAGTATGGGCCAAAAGTAAAGGGTACCAAGTAACGGCATCAGTTTACAAACAAAGCAAAAAAAACAAGAAACTTCCAAAACAAGCGTTTACGATGCAATAGGTCTTGCATTTACGAGAGGTTGAGCTATTGGCATTGTAAATAACAGTGCCTTTTATTTATGTGTTTGCAAAACCAGCAAGCGGTGCATAAACAAACACTTTGTACTTTGCAGGTTTTCAGAACACATAATTAAAAGGCATTGTCAGTTACAATGGCAATAGCTCAAACTCTTGCAAATTTGAGGTCTATTGCACTGCGAATGCTTGTTTGACAAAAGGTCTGGCCGGGCGGGAAAAAGTTTTGTAAGGCTTTGCCCAAGCTCTTTTTTTTCTCCAAGATGGTAAGTTGCATGAAAATAAAGGGCTGCTGTAACATAGGATGATGTTATAAAGAAGGGGGTGGTCGATTACAAAACAGTTAAACATCTCATTATTTAAAAAAGAAAGGTACATCAACTGAGTAAATCTCATTTAGATTGCATTTAATCCAGTTCCTTGCATTGATTTGCTGCAGTTATACATATATTATATTTCAACTTCATACAATATATGGTAGATTCCACTTAATTCATTAATTTAGTGCTCGGTGATTGTCAGATAAAGAAAGGGATTAGGAGAAGGGTAGGGTGTGTTTGGAAAAGAATGAAGGGACAAAGAAAAGGAATTGTGTCCTTTAAACAATTCAGTCTTATTCTACAATACATTTCTAGTCATGTTACAGATCACAGTGTGTTCCCACATTGTACACTATACACATTAATAGAATTTGGCTAATTTCCGGTAGGATGTGTATGTGTAGGTCATGATGTCGACGTTTCGACCCCCAAGTTAAGGGCAGATGGGTCCTCAGTTTGGGGTCTTCCTCAGGACAGTTAAAAACAGTGACAGTGAGCACCTAGGAAAACAAAAATGTGTGTCACTAGATGTAGTCAATTGAATTCTAAAAAACAGGGCCAAAAATGGAGAAGTACCTACATGTACAGGCGACCGAGGAGTGGCCCGTCTGAATTGGGACTCGCGCCTGTGTCGTGGTTCTCTAAAGAAAATAAATTTCGCTTAGGAAGGATAATGGGGGCAGGTCCTTATAATCTGGGCAACGCAGATTGGGATCAACTTACTCTGTTCGCCCGTGCAGTGGATGGCGATACTAGGACCGGTCTAGCTGTGGGTGAGGCAAGCGTCCTTCAACCAGCGGGCGGTCCCGTCGAGCGTGTAGATAAGTTACACAATCTGAAAAAGATATATATAGAAACTGTATTCCTAGGTATGACCACTCTATGTGGTAGACTAGATTCAAGCAAGGGGGTGAGGGTCACGGGTGTGTCCATGAAATGCGCGCCCGTAGACCCATCGGTCGTACGCTTCTCACTACCCGGACAAGGGGGATGTGAGGCAACAATGCGAGACAGCTAGCATAATGGTCGGTCTCATACAGATAAGGGAAGATTAATCTCTCCCAGGCGTGAGGGCCCATGTTGGTGAGAGAAAAAATAATTAAATAAATAAATGATGTTATGTTGCCAGAACAAATCGCGCTATTATAAGTGTAAACTCTTCGGGGTTGAAATCAAACGCATTCAAATGGATTGGGTAAGTTACTCAATACCAATGGGTATGAGAGACCTCGCGGTATATTGTTAGGAAAAATCGCGCTATCTGGGTAAGCCAGGACAGTGAGCGTGACTCCTCGGCATGTAAACAATTTGGGCTCGTGCATCCAGAAGATTTAAACTACTGCATAATTGTCGGAGTTGTGTCGAACGGGGTGGTTAAGGCAGAAAGATCTTAGTCTAATTTGGAGAATCCGCAAAGACAGAGCGGAGCGAGCTTACCTGCGAGAACCGCTGCCGGATCGTCCACAGTGACAGCTCGCTGGCGCGCGTCTGCCTGTAGAAGTAACAGACGTAACCAGGGCGCGTCTCCAAGGGGCGTGTCAAAGCACCTCGCGGTGCCGCCGCTGGCTGCTGCGCGGCTCGTGGAGGGCGAGCGCATGCGCCGGCCATGAGACACTGGAGAAATCTCCAAGAGGTCTCTAAGATTGATTGCAGCATCGCGCAGGTCAAGGAGGAAAAGTTAGATAAAACGTGATCCTCTACTGTCAATTCGCTCAATTGAGCCTAGATACTGGGGAGCTTTAATAGGTATGAGCTAGTAGAAAATCAGTGCTCGTAATAAGCGGCTGACCTCTACACAGGCGATGTGTTGATGTAAGTGGTATCTGTAAGTGTGGATCCCTCATATATGTACGCATCCCATAATGATTCTACATCACCCTAAGTGTGTGGAAGTACAGGTCCCCCGGGGATCCCCGCCCTGGAAATCACATATTCAAAACATGGACCGTACTACACAAGGTCTCTAAAGATGGATCACATATGTGTATACATCCCTCACGGCATCATCGTTAGCATTTTTATGCAGAAGTACAGTTCAACTAAGTGCCCCTGCTCTGGATATAAAACATCTAGATGTACCTATCCCGCGTTATTTCATATTGCAATATTGATACAAATGTCCAATCCAACAACGTGTACCTGTACTGGATATACCACCATTTTGTTATGGCATCTTACTGGTCGGGTACCAGTCCAGCCAATTGGGAGTAAGTGGCATCAAGTTCGTTTAGGCCATTGTCCACAGTGTCCAAAGTGTACATCCATTTACACTCCCTGACATTTAACAGTGAATTCAGGTTGCCCCCCCTGGGACCCACAGTGATTTTCTCGATCACCAGCCATTTGAAGGATTCAGGGGTGTGTGATTTAGACATGAAGTGTTCAACAAGAGGGGAGCCCGGTGTCTGACACCTAATTCTGCTACAGTGTTGTAAAATACGTTTTTTCACATGTTGTTTGGTTTGTCCGATGTATACCAGATCGCAAGGACATATGATGGCGTAGATAACGTCACTTGTGTTGCAGTTCGTCATTGTTTTCAAGGTAACTGTGTTGTTACGATAGTTCCAAACCTTGGTTTCCAAGGCCTGTGGGCACGCTTTGCACTTCGTGCATTTGAAATGGCCTACCACTTGGGGAAGGTTCCATATGCTTTGCAGAGTGGGAGGCGTCGGAGTTCCTAGATAAGATGAGACCACTTTGTCCCTGATGTTTTTGGCTTTCTTGAACGCATGCATCGGCAGTTGTTCATGGTCGATCACATCTGATACCATAGGCCAGTGTCTGTTTACCGTCTTCTTGATCTGGTTACTCTTCGTGCAAAAAGTAGTCACGCAGATGATCCTTTCGGAGTCCACGGGACGTTCTCTAGGCTTCAAAAGTTCCTCCCTTGGGCTGTACCAGGCTCTCTTTCTTGCTCTAGTCACCAGTCGTCTTGGGTAGCCTCTTTCCATAAGTCTCCTAATCAGAAGATCCGATTCAAGGAAGTAGTCTTCTTTGAGTGAGCAGTTCCTCCTTATCCGGAGAAACTGCCCAAACGGTAGGTTATCCCGTAGGCTTCTAGTATGGTGACTTGTGTACCGTAGTAGGCTGTTCCGTTCAGTGGGTTTACGGAAGAGGGTTGTATGGAGGCGACCATTCTGGACCTTGATACTGATGTCTAGGAAATCCACTGAGGTCCTACTCATGTTTATGGTGAACTGGATGTCTGTAGACTGGTTATTCAGCCAACTGAAGAATCCATTGAGATCATCTACACTCCCATTCCATAGCATCAGCACATCATCAATGTACCTCCGCCACATCCAAATATTGGATTCAAATGGATTAGTCCCTGTGAGGATGTGATCTCCTTCAAATTCCGCCATATACAATATTGCTAAGTCCGGGGCAAATGCAGCCCCCATCGCCACTCCCTTACTCTGGAAGAAGAATTCATCCTGAAAGACGAAGAAATTCTTCTTCATCGCCACCTCCAGGAGTTGAATGATGAAATCCGTTGGTACCTGGGTTGGTCTGGTTCTCCTGTCCAGAGCCCTTCTCATGGTTTCTAGAGCCGGGTCCTGGGGGATGCTCGTATATAATGAGACAATGTCTAGTGTGACCATTATTTGTTTGTCCTGATCAAAGGCAATTTCATCCACTTGATTAATGATCTGCATGGTGTCTCTGACATAGGTGGCAGTCCCAGTTGCTAGGGGTTTCAGAAACGTATCTATGTATTTACATAGAGGTTCAAGAAGAGAACCGCAGCCCGATACAATGGGGCGTCCCGGTGGTTTGGTCATGTCCTTATGTATCTTAGGGAGCGTGTAGATCGTCGGTGTTCTAGGTTGTGCGACGTTCAGATACTCGTATTCTTTCTGACACAGGAATCCCTCTTCACGGCCTTTATCCGTGATCTCTCGGATCAGTTTCCTAATCTCCCTGGTAGGATCAGCGTTGGTCGCAGTATAACTTACTCCATCCCGGAGCTGTGTGTAGATCTCTTCTTTATAATTTTGGACGTCTTGGAGGACTATCGCCCCTCCTTTGTCCGCCGGTTTGATTACCAGTAGTTTGTTGTTACTTAAATTGTCCAGTGCTCGTCTCTCACCCTGAGTGATGTTATGTTTGACATAGGTACGTGTTGTGCAAATGCCCATCACTTCTTGCATCACCATGTTCTCATATGCAAGGATCCGATGTGGTGTCTGGTGAGTTCTGGGAGTGAAGGTTGATGGCGGTCGTAGTCCGGTTACTGAATTGGTAGTTGTAGTGGGAGAGTGAAGGAAAAAGTGCTTAAGCCTGATTTTCCGAAAGAAGCGGGTCAGTTCCGATCTTATGTTGAAGTGATTCGGATGAGATGTTGGTACAAAAGATAGTCCTTTATTCAACACACTAGTCTCTTCCGCAGTGAGAACATGCTGGGAGAGGTTGACAATGGGGCTTGATTGAGCTACCACTTGTAAGTCTTGCGTCTCGTGCTGATCTCTCCATGGGGCTCTGGTTGGAAGCGGACTTGTTTCTGTGGGTTCTCTGGACGCTGGGGGTTGCCTCCTCTGGCTCGGGTTGGCCAAGATCGACCTCTGCCTCTGTTCTGGTAATTTCCTCTTCCCCGAGGTGGTCGCCATTGGTTCCCCCCTAAAAAAGGGTGCCATTCTGGTTGGGGTTGGTACCATTGATCCTGATAGCTGTCGAAAGTTGGGGGGCCGGAGGTTCCTGAGTCACTGCCTGAGCTGTAGGACGAGTCTGAGAAGTTGGTAAATTTCCGTATACCCCTGTAGCCACCTCTCCCCCTGTTGGTAAATCTGCCTTGAGTATCCTGGTTATAATAGTCCTCCGCTAGATAAGGGTAGGTCTTCTTCTTATCGTAGTTCGCGATGTCTTTATTGAGTTTATCCAATTTTTTGGATTGGGTTTCAATGTCAAATGTGTCCAGGGTTTTCTCCAGTTTCTCTAGAGTTTCTCTCGCGTTGATAAAGGCACTGTGACTCTTGATCTCAGCCTTGAGCGTATCAATTTCTTTCATGAGTATTTCAACCTGTGTCTTGGCTGTCTCAATGCCCAGCACCATCCAGTGGCGCGAGCATGTGTTGGCTACGAAACTGAATCCCTCCTT
Organism: Lissotriton helveticus; assembly: GCF_964261635.1. Taxonomy (NCBI): domain Eukaryota; kingdom Metazoa; phylum Chordata; class Amphibia; order Caudata; family Salamandridae; genus Lissotriton; species Lissotriton helveticus. Next base: position 1,224,444,073 of record NC_136065.1, read on the forward strand.
GAACTTGGGATCGTCCACAAATATTGCCGGTTCGTTTTTAACCTGGAGTCCAGTAGGTATAATATTGGCTTGGAGATATTGAGTCAGTGCAAACCCATGTAGCCTGGTACGGACCAATTTCTTCTCCAGTCTTTCCAGTTTAACAATCTTTTCGTTAAGTGATTGATCTAGCAGTATGGTCTTATTCGATAGAAATGCCTGCCCTGTCTCTCCTTCCAGGAGGTTTTGAATATACTCTTCAGTATACGTTAGGGTTTCACGGTCACTCATGATATGCCCTGATTGATTAATTTACAGATTGGAACCCTCGCAGACAGATATCTGCTCTAAAGAGTGGTAGGTAATAATGGGGTAAACCTGAGGGTTTACCCCATTATTACGTAACATAGGATGATGACATGAAATGCATCCTGTTTTGAACTCGAAACATGCTTCAAACTGTAGCAAATGCATGATTTTCATCATGCTTGTAATATACTCTTATTTCCTAGCATCTCTAATAACGTGTTTTGCAAATTAAAAGAGTTTTAGGAACTGTTACCAGCTTGGCTCTATGGCCATTAACATGTGATGAAAAGAACCGGAGGGAAGGAAAATACATTTAGAATATTGTTATTTTTGAAAATATGAAATATTGAGGATTTGAACCTGGGATTTGTGATTACCGCTTTGTCCCTACAACGAACATTCAGCTCATTGCCTCCAGCAATAGAATGTGCATGGTAACAAGGGACATACAAAGGGCAGTTTATTTGAGAAGAGAGGGCTCAAAAGCAGACCAATGACACAGATTCCTTCAGCGTGATGGGGGCATGTTCATTGTTTGTGATATCCCACCCATGTTAGCCAAGTTCTGCAGGCATTACTGAAGGTCTTCAATAGTGGACACATGCAGTATGAGCTCAAAAGCACATCCTAAAACTGAACCAAGCAAGCAGATGCACACATTTAAAGGCAAATACAACTGACCACAAAAGCCAAATACACCACATGTACAGGACGGGCATTTTTTGATTGGCTCTCAACATAATTGCAACAAACAGGTTGTAGACAGCACAGTCCTACCCACCTGCAGCAGTAATTCTGATATGCGGGTCCTCACTACAGTCTTTCTGCGTATTGTATATTTTGTATATGTGTTCGCTTGGCAAAAAAGTTGTCCTAATAATTTTGTGTAGCCTATACATACCGGATATTATCTCTGCTTGGAGCTGTTGTTCTAATCTGGTTACCAGGTACAGCTGTGGTATCTTCTTTCTGAAAGGTTGGGAAAAGAGCAGGGTTACTTAAGAAACAAGTGTGTCCTTATTGAGGGCCGTCATTTCATGAATTTTCCAACAGTGGAAGACTGTGGATGCATTTCCTTTTTAATGTAGTCAATTATATTTTTGTGAGTTACTTATTTTGAGGATTGTAATCATGAACTTTCTTTTGCTGGTTGTGCTTAAGTGGGTTCAGCAAGCAGTGTTCATGCTGGACTCTAAGGTGTATTTCCTTCTGTTTGTGGCAGAGGATGAGCATCGTGAGAAGTCTGTCTCCAACCACACAGTGCAGCAGCTCGTCTTGGAGAAAGAACAGGCCCTGTCTGACCTAAACTCTGTGGAGAAGTCACTTGCAGAACTCTTTCGGAGATATGAGAAGATGAAGGAGGTTCTGGAGGGCTTTCGCAAGGTGGGTTTGCATTGCCATTACAAACCAAAGCACGAGAAGGAACCTAGAAATAGGATATTTGTAGCATGTCTGGCTGTAGATATATATGCTCTGTATACTCCTGGCATCTACTTTAGGGCTCGGGCTTTTGTAGATTTTTTTTTCAAAGAAGTCTTTCGCGTCATGAGATGCAGTGTCATTCCTCTCTTACTGGACAATGAGCATGGTCACCAATTACATGTTAATTTTTTTTTTCCTGCCAGCCAGTTTGGAGGTATACTGACGGGGCTCCAAGATTTAACATGCATCACGTGTGCTTTTTGGGCCCATACAATACAAATTTGAAAACCAGCCTCAGATGAAACAGTCTGCATTCAACCTTTTTAAGCCTCGTGTTCATTGCGCTTAGTCAATATTCTCTGAAGACCAGCACCCAGGGCTGTGCGCCTCATTCTTCAAAGTTTAGCACTAGACAATGTGGATCCTAAAAGAGTGATGGAACCAATGCACTACCAGACCTGCCCTCAGTGTCATTTGAAGGAACTGTGGTCTTGTCACTATGAGGTTTGTAATCTGTGACTCTCCCCAAACCATGACGTTGCCTCTTGCGGATTGCCTTCAGCTCAGAGACGACCTTACACTACTTAAAGTCGAGGCGCTGGGCACACCGCAAGATGTACTGTCGTGCGCCGATATCCCCAACCTCTTCAGTGAACAGGATTCCTTCAGAGCAGAGGACGGATCAGATGCTGGCCCCAACTGCATTCCGTTGTACCAAGCCACACCCAACCTGGAAGCCATGTCCGAACCCGAGGAAGAAGAGGAAGCCCTGTTGGTCCCAAAGACCAACGGTCCTAGAATGAGGACTTCAGCTAGGGTCATAAGTATACTCTGCTCAGACACTCACTCTAAGCCTCACTGCATGCAAAAGCAGAGCTCCTCTCCCAAGAGAGTTGGGCATTGAGCCCCATGCACAAAAGACTGCCACCTCCAGGGCCTGCCGCTACCTTTCATGCCGGTCTGCACAGGGAAAAGGTTTCAGATCCAAAGAAGGGCCTGTCCAAGGGCGTCGACCTCCCAACCCCCCTGTTGAGCTCCATTTGTCCAAACCCACTGACAAGCGCAGACACCACTTGAAGCAGACACGAAAGACTCCATTGACACCAGCATCTAGGCCTCCACCGACTCTAAAAACTGAGTAGATGCCAGAGGCACTTCCAACTCCAAGAATTCAGAGCAGCTGATCCTGCAAAGGCACTAAGAGGAGCTCGATGCAAGGTAGAAGTGCCTTTTCATTTATCAAGTCATTAAAAACGTTTCGGCCAAACCTCCTCCTCCAAAGTCAGCAGAGACTTTGCTTCGCATGGGGAGGCTTACCTTCAAGTAGAAACTGCATCGGAGGTACCGCCTGGATCCAATGCCCAAGAGGCATAGAGACCAGTGCTCTAGCCCCCTTCCTCCCCATTATGTTCCACCGCCACCTCCTTTGCTGTGCTATCGCAAACCACTTCCACTGCCTTACCAAACTCACCTGATGGGCCCCCACACTTCTTTTCCATCCCAGGAAGCCCCTTTGGTCCTCCTGATCCCAGTGACAGGCTCTTTGAACCAGAGCCTACAGATGACCCATGGGACTACTACATTGTCGATCCCCCCTGGTGATCCAGACCTCGATCACTATCCCATCATGGCATCCCCACTCCCCAAGCACAGTTTTCACCCCCTTGGATGATACTACATCATACTACAAGATTATCCAACAAGCATCCACCTTTCACCAGGTGGGTATGCACATCCTCCACAAGGGAAGTGGACTTCCTCATAGAGACTCTCTCTAAATCAGAGTGGATGTTGCACTTCCTGCCCGTGTTAAAGGGCTTGCTTAAATCCCCCTCTAAGGTATTAAAAGAGTTGGTGAAGGCAAGGGTAGTAATACCCAGGGTGTAGAAGTAGACACCCTCCCTTAATTACCCTGTTTACATTAGCAGCTAGTTTCTCCTCACTCCCTTGTTGTCCATACCATCTGAAAACGCGCCTCTATTCAGATGACACGTAAAAACCCCCGGCCTTATCAAAACAGCAACATGCTGCATGCAGTGGATAAGAGGGTGTCCATAGGGTAGTTACCCATTGGCATATAGCCCACTCTGTTGGGCTCCACTCTAGCCATGAGAGGGTCCAGTGGGAGGAAATGCAGGATCTGGTTAAACATCTCCCTGAGGAGTTCAGCAAGAGGGGCGAGGAGTTTGTGTCAGAGAGCAAAACCTTCTTAGAGGCCAATATCTGTTTTGTCCTCGATACTGTGGACACAGTCTCTTAGGCGTTCATAACAGCGTCCTCCTCAGAGGCCATGCCTGGCTCCCCATCTTCAGGTTCACACTGAAGGTCCAATAGCTTCTCCTCAAATTTCCATGTGATGGAGAACACCCATTTTGGCCATAGGTTTGAAGAGATGCTGTAAAATAATCAAGGAGGACGCCAACGTTGCAAAATCTAAGGTAGCCTTCAAACTCCACATGGTAGGGGGCAACAGCCTGGAGGTGCTAAGGCCACTTCGCCCCAAAAAGAGATACTCCTATCAGAAGCAACAGCTGTCCTTCCACCAGAATACGAAGAGGGGTTATAATCGTGCCACCTACAGGGACAATAACACCAAAGGTAGGGGTAGATGCTGGTCCGGTAAAGGGGCTTCCTCCTTGATCAAGTTATTACCTGTCAGGCGGGAGACTACCCTATTTCCTCTCCCACTGAGAGTAAATCATCTCAGAGCAATGAGTTCTGGCAGTCGTTTGCAACGGTTACTACTTAGACCATCACACAACCCCCAACATCTCACCCCACACACACAAACACACACACACTCAATATAGAACATATTTTCCTTCTCCAGGAAGTGGTGTAAAGCCTTCCTTCAAAAGGAGGAAATAGAGAAAGTGCAACCTCACCACGGACCAGGGTGTAAACTCTTTTTGTTCCCTTATTCCTAAGAAGGGCAGATCCCTCAGGCAAATCCTGGTTCTCAAGCCCCTCTACAAATACATCCTGTAAGAACATTTTCACATGACAGCTCTACATGACATTATCCCTCTGTTATAACAAGGCAACTACATGAGGGTGGTATACTACATGAATGCCGACATTTACAAGCCCACCCACCGGTGCTACCTTCGCTTTGTCGTAAGTGGACAACCCTATCAGTTCAAATCATTGCCATTCGGGGTTACCACTACCCCAGGGGTGTTCACGAAGTGCAAAGTGGTAATGCCCACTCATCTAATAAGGAGTAGCACTCATTTGTTCCCCTACCTGAATGACTGGCTGATCAAGAGCACAGACAGCAATTCCTAGCGTACGCTCAAGCTTCAATCTCCCAGCTCCATAGCCTCAGATTTACTGGAAATGCCACCATGTCCTACCTTCAACCTATAGGTCCAGCCCTTCCTGGGGTCTCTTCTAATGTCCATTAATATAAAAGCCTATGCCAACCAACAGAGGGTGTTGGAACCTTAGCAGCTGCTACCCCTTTTTCAGCCCAATAGTCCGCTTATTGTCAGTACTGTAATGTGTCTCCTTGGGATGTAGGCCTCATTCGCCATAGTGCCCCATGGCAGGCTCCATATGAGTCTGTCACAGGAGACAGCGTAATTTATACAACTGGAGACGTAATGGAGTAAGGACGTCGATCAGATCATCTCCAGTCGTATAAATTACGCTGTGCCCCGGATTGCCTGATTCGTTCAGCAAACTCTTGCCACACATACGGGCCTGACTATTACGTTCCATGGATGGTCTGTGCACCACCGTCATGGTTTCTACTGAATAACGGGATTTGTCCTTAGTTGGCCCTTGCCACTTTACGGCCATTGGTGTAACCAGGTTTTGGACTCCCATTGAGCATTGAAAGATTGATGAGGGTCACTTCACCTGTCCCCTTGTCCTGAGGAAGATCCGCATGGCTGAGGTATTAAAGTCCATCGGTTGCTGACAAGCCAGACCGAAACGTCGACACTACCCCCTACCACACCTGGACCAATTCCCCTTCCCCATTACCCCTGTTTACGGCCTTAAAGAAACTCTCCTTACAACTTTAGAAAAAATAATTCAAAGGAATAATTTGCATGTGGGCAGGTTGCATCTAACTGTTTATTGGATATCAGTTTTGTACAGTCTTGCAAATATATGCCCTTTACTTTTCTACACACTTTGAGCTCTCTTGACTCCTATGTATACACTTGAGCACTCTTTCTTACACGTCCCCTAGAACATTCTCCTACCTTCTTGACTCTCTAATGATTGTTCCTTTAAATGACTTAATAAATATATTGTAATACTACTTAGTGGTTTTTCTGCACATCTGTTTGTTTTAATTATTTTTACGATTTACAGACGTTTGTGAGCTGATTAATGTAAGCTCAAATAAGTTGATGATTCTGTTAATCGAACTCTTCCTTGAATAATTGGTCCAGGACCATTGTTTCTTTATAATAACCAATACCCAGGCCCAGGGACCTTTGGGAATACCCCATTGTTTATAATGGCTATGTGCAATACAAGCAAAGTTGTGTTATTTTGCAACATTTAGATCTTAGTTACACTCTATTCATATTTTACTTTTGAATATGGCAGTCCAGTCAATTCTTATATTTTTATATTTGTGTTGACTGCATGGGGTATAATTACTCATTGTAAAATCACTTTTACAGAACTTGCGCTGAGCCTGTTACCAATAGAGCAATTGTCCTTTTTTATGCTCATTTAGACAATCATGCAAAACAAGGCCCTTCAACTTCAGCAGGTAAAAATGTGCTGGGATTTACCATCACGTTTTGACATCAACAGGAAAACTGTAGACCTGTACAAGTAAAATAAAATTACCACATTCTTTGCATTTAAACCGGCTGAATTGCAACCAGCCTTTACTGGTGATTATGGCAATCCTTTCATGCAGTTGTACAGTGTCTGTGATGTGCTAAAACCCTACCAAGCAAGACCTCTGACAACAAAAATAAAATGTATGTATGCATAAAAATGTACGGGCATCTGGCGTCTACATATTTTTACCACTTGCAGGGTGTACTAAAAGGGCATCTTTGTGCCGGATTCAGTTTGCTGAGTTTGGCAACACATTTAGTCTATGAGGGCTAACTAGGAACCATACAATACGGTTTAATCTGGAATAAAAGTGAACATAGAGTTCCGAAATTTTTTCCATATATTAAGAACATTTATAAAATCCGGTGCTTCTCCATCAATCATGGGAAGTACACTTCAAAACAGTTAATTTATCTGGAGACTTAGGTGTTTAAATTTGTGCTAAACACCTTTTTTGACAATGACTAGTGGCCAACCTTGCTATCCTTGAACCTCATGCTTTTAGGAACGAGGCTGGGGCAATTACCTCATTTGACATGGGCAATCTTTAAACCTTTTTTTTCTCTCCTAGAATGAGGAAGTGCTGAAGAAGTGTGCACAGGAGTACCTAACGCGGGTGAAGAAAGAGGAGCAGCGCTACAATGCCCTCAAGATACATGCAGAGGAGAAACTGGACAGGTAAGGATTGGGAGGTGTGCACCACTGGACAGAAAGCTGTTATAGGGTGTGCAGGTGTATCACGACACAACAGGCTGATGTCACACGGAGCAGGCAAATAGATCATGAGACAGACTCATGTGTCAGAGTACAGGCAAGTTCTTCACAGGGTACACCGCTGTGTAAGATGCTAGAAAAGGCATTCACATCAAATGACAGACAGGCAGAGGACCAAACAGGGACAGGTGTGTCACTGGAAAGGCAGATAGGTCTTTCATAGTAAAGGTAATAGGGTCACAGGTCAGATCTAGACCTTAATGGCAGGCAGGGCACACTACAGGCATGTATGTCAAAGAGGAGGCAAGAGTTTCAGAAGACACCGAGTAACAGAGGTGCTCCAAATGTGCTGCTCCTTTTATCCATGAAAGTAACATTGTTCTGTGTGATTTCCTGGTGGGCTGCCCCTTACTTGGGCGTACAACGTGTTGGTCTACGGGTAAGAGACCTACCGCCCCATCCATCATTAAAATCTGTATGAATCTGATCACCTGGATTGATTTCTCTTTAGATGCCATTTGATTGTTGCATTAATACACCCTTCTAATGAGAATTTTACTGTCATCACTAACACAATCTAATCAATTCAAATCTTTCTAAAAAAATAAATCATACTACCGCAACCAGCATAAGAGTCATCAATGTGATACGTCCTTAATGGATCCAATACTATAAAATAGTTTTGAAAATACTGGGCACCACAATTCTACTTTGTCATATGCTTCTTGGAAATTAATATGGGCAGAGGGTAAACCAGTAGGAATATATGGCTGCTTCATTATTGGTATTATTTGGTTGCTATTACCAAGATCCCTTTGCCATAGATTCAGTATAGTTGTATGTACCTGCGTTCCATGTACTTAATTTCAAATAGGAATTGGGACAATTGCATTTTGCTACTCTGAAAGACTGATTGAAACTTTTAAAACAAAATCCCTCCCCCTCCGATCATGAGCCTTGCATTGCAGTTGTAAATGTAAAAAAACAATTCTTTCTTCCACCTCCACATGGTGCGGTCAATAATTACCTACAATTTGCAGTCGGTCTCTCTCTTTCTCCCTCTGTTCACGTCCCAGTTCTCCAGGCCAAACCAAGGTCCTGCTGTTGGAGAAGCCAGAGACAGCCGCTCTGGTCTGCTGCTGGCCTCCCTTTCACCAGGCATTCTCTGCTACTCCAGCTGCAGCCAAGATCTCCATTCCCTCATTGCTTTGGCAGCTCCAACAGCAACTGGAATTGTTGCAAACTGCCCCTCAGTGTCCGTGGGCTACTTTTATCTCTCATTTGCTATGTTGAAACAGGGACTTCATCCACCAGACGGGAACCCCTCGCTTCACATACCAATCTGCATAACAGGCCTGCATTCATTTAGACTAGCATACTTGCAACATTTAAGAGTCTGCTGTCTAGCATCTTCTGACTCCTTGGTCCCACTTGATGTAGGTAGTCTGTCTGGGAATATATATATATATAGTGTTCTTGAAGTGAAAGAAAACCATCTAATCACTTTTCTCCTGTGCCTCAACTGGAGTCCCTCCACTACTCAATTTTAAACTGCTGTTCATTTCTCCTTAACGAGATTCAAAATATTTCATAAATTGATAGAAATGGTTAATCTAATGGGCAACAAAATCAAACGCACTCTTGTATCCCAATATTTCACAGTCTCTTGAAGAAATGTGTTTAACCCCTTAGCTTCTGAGGTTTTCCACCCCCAGGCTAAGTCCTGTTTTAATGTTAGGAGCCTTCAAAACTTTTTCCCAAAAAAGGTACCCATGCCAGATTTGTGTCCTTTTACTCCAAGATGGGCCATAATACAGCTTTTTTTAATAATGGAAATAAAGTGCTCTGCAAAAAAGTATGTACCCCCAACCTACTAAAAATGGCATAAAATATGGTTTAGAGTGCTCGGCAGTGGCGGCTGGCACCATTAAAATATGGTAAGGTGCACTGATCAAAAAACTCACCATATATTTGCTGGCCTTCCGTCCTGTCCAGTGTGTGTCTCCTTGGCAGGATGCTGGTGACAACAGCAGGAAAGGGAAGGGCTTCCTTCCTTCCTAGTGCAATGCAAATCTAACCATTCCTGGAGCTGCTCTCAAGCTGTTTGCAACACGAGAGCAGCTCCAGGATTGGTTGGAGCAGGCTAACCCAGCGCTCATTTTGAGGCTGTGGGTCTATGCCACTATCCCCTGCCTGTTTCACAGCTCTGGGTTTGCTGGGTCTGAAGTGTGCATGTCAAACAGCCCATCGCAAGACAGCCGGCCAATCCGACATGTGCATGCACTAGCTGGGGAAGCAGTAATAGTGCAGGAATCGGCCCTGCCCTCGCACTCATGCTGTAACAGCGCAAGCCGGTGTCAAATTATCATAAAAAGGTATTACCATTTTTAGGTCGAGCCTAAAGCTCATGCGCGGTCTTGCAAGACCTTTTGTGGTCAACAAAACTACTTTAATCCCCCTCCTACTTACCATTGGGTGACTGCTGTGTAGATCTTCTATGCTGCCTCCTAAATAGTTTACACAGAGGCTACATCATTTCCGGTCAAAGCGAAGGAGCACCAGTCAAGCACAAGTCAAGCACAATCTCCTTACACTTACTTTCTTCATATGTTGTTAAAGAGAACTCTTTTTTAAAAAGGTTGCTTTCCACCATTGCTGTTACCAACGTTGCCCTAATACACCCTCCAACACCAATGCTGTGTTCTGACGCTCTGAGCTCAGCACGCGCCACAGTGAGCCGCTTTGTAAATAATCCAGCTGTGAACCTCGCCTTAGTTTCTGTCCACTTTTTTTGTTCCGTTTTCTGCTTCTTGCCGGTGCCTTTCAGCACCGAAACTGTACCATGGCGTCCTCATACTGTCATCTGTTCCAAGCTGCCTGTGAGCAGCCGGATTCCTTCTGTTACGGAAGTCCTGCTATGTCCAGAGCATGAGCCAGGTAAACTGTTCGTTGCTTGTCTTCTTTAGACCTGCATGACTGCAGTTAGGACTTTTCTAAGCTTCCCAAAGCTGGCAGATAAGGGAAACTGGTAGCTTGCCGAGGATTACATGATGTAGCAACTGTGGGAGTCATCCGAGATCAATTTAGCTATTTGACCTCCTCACTTAATTAGAGGTGCACTGTTCTAATTGAAGCAGAATATTTCCCAGCTTGTTGGTGCCTTTTGTGTTTAGAAGGACTGGGCCAGAGACAGTCACGCATGTTTGCTCTGAATGTTCATCAGCCCTTCGGCCTTTCTACCTAGAAGTCAGCGGAAGTTTAAATTAGAGAGATTCCTGGAAACACTGCTCAGCTTGCAACGAGTGTTCGTTCATGTTTCTCGTAAGGTATGTAGGAGTTATGTAGCACTGTTTCAGATGAACATGGGCTAGTCCATGACGTAGCCCTGAAAGGTAGAAAGTCTTTTTTTTCCATCTTTTTGTGTTTGGTACATATTACAAGTTTGGGGCTCTACGGGGCCAACTCAGCCTTTCATCTTTCTGAAGTGCATTAATAAGTGGCATGCTGCATGACGAAACTGCAAAACTGCTGTAGCAATTGCTGTATAAAGTTCAATCCTCCCTCTCGCCTCCGTGATGCACATGGAGGTGAAGATGAGTCGCCGGCCCCAACCCCACTTTGCTGTTCCTCAGAGCTGAAAACCTATTGAGTGCTTCTGCCCGTGAGTCCTGCCTCACCGGCTCTACTTTGTGCTGAGTAGACCTCGGGTTTCTATTTCCATCCCTGGGTCAAATCTAGCCACGAATTGAGGTCTCGTCTATGTGCCCCAGTGAAATTTTGGTGTGTTCAAACTCCCTACTCCCTGCTTTTGAATCCAACATGACTAGGGTGACCAACTGGCATTGGTGCAAATTCAGGACGGTGAGTGTAAAAATTCAGGACAAAGGGTCAAAATTCAGGACACAAATTCAGGACAGGAGGTCAAAATTCAGGACAAAACTGCAGGACAATTGGATACGTTTTACAGACACATCAGAGATCGCGCAATAGTATATAAGTAAGCCCAGCCATATCCAAACATATTCAACCATTTGTAAACCTATCCATCATGTATCCTTCCATCTATCATTTCACTCATCCATCCAATATCCATCCATCCACCCTTTCACCCTATCCATCTGTACACTCATCCATCCACTCTTCTTCCCATCCATCCATTCACTCATCCATCCACCCAGTCACTCATCCTTCCATCCTTCCACCCATCCACCCTTTCAGTCATCCATCCATCCTCCCTTTCTCTCTTCATCGACCCTATCACTTAGCAGTCCTTCCTTCCATCCATCCATCCACCCACCCATCCATCTACTCATCCACTCATGAATCCATCCTTTCTCTCTTCCATTTATCCTTTTACTCCTTCACTCATCTATTCATCCTTTTGTCCATCTCCCCTCCCTTTCACTCTCATCCATCCTAACATCCACCCTTTCACTCATCCGTCCATCCATTCACCTTTGCACTTATCAATTCATCAATCCATTCATCATTTCACTCATCCATCCACCCACGCACTCACTCTTCATCCACCTTTTCACTCATCCACCCTTTCACTTATCCATCCACCCTTTCACTTATCCATCCACCCTTTTACCCATCCAACTACCCTTCCAGCCATACATCCAGCTATTTACCTTTTCTCTCTTCCTTCCTTCCACTCACTCATCAATCCATTCATCCTCTCTCATTATCCATCTATTCAATCTTTCATTCATCCTTTCACCCTTTCACTAATTCATCCAGCCAGCCATCCACCCAACCCTTCACTTACTCACTCGCCCACCTTTTCATATTAATTTTGAGCTGAGCCTTTTTGAGAAGAGGCCCATCAAGAACTTCACCCTCGCTGCAGGAGCCATTTTAGGACTGGGACAGAAGCCACCCAGGGCAGAGACAGTATCCACCACAGGAGGGACAGGAGACATCACAGGTGGGAACAGGATCCATCAGGGTGGGCACAGGGGTGGGCATGCAGTTTTCTAGTATCATCTTGGTCTCTTCCAGGGTGGGGAAGGGCTCCTTACCCCCTCCTGGACTAGACAACGAGAAGCCAGGCTCTTTCCAAAATGTTAGTTTTGCCATCCCCAGCTGTGATGTACAGTACTTACAGGAGATACTCCAAGAGAACTGATTTAACTGATTATCCTCCATACTTTGTTAATCAGTGTGGGTGCGATTGTGTCATTTCTTTATTTTATTACATTATAGAGTGTATGTTTGAAGAACTGAGGTTTGTTTACAATTTAGTGACAGTAATTAAGCTCTGTGAAGAGAACCACTGCTGCCTCAGTGTAATCAGGGCCAGTTCTAGGATGTTTGGGGCCCTGGGCAGACAGGGAATGTGTGAGGCCCCTCTAAATTGCAGAGACAGGATGCATTCAGGGCTGTTTGCATCTGAATAGATGCCCCTGCTCCGAAGCTGCAGCCCCTCCCTCTGTCACCTTCAAGCACCTCTTAACAGCTCATCAAGGGCTGAAGGAGTGAGGGTTGCCATCCCGCTGTGCCTCTCCAATGCTGCGGGGTATCTGAGCTTTGGTACAGCATCGGAGTCAAGAAGAGAGGTGGGTGGAAGCAGTGCCCGGTTAAAATTACGGACAAATGGCGTCCGTTAAAGAATCTTTCACGGACAACGGACAGACGGCCGAAATTACGGACTGTCCGTGAAATTTACGGACAGTTGGTCACCCTAAACATGACCTCAATTCCTAGAGTGGACAATGCGCCACCTGCAGGCCGTGCCTACACCTTGACGGGGCATGACAGGCGGTGGTCAAAACACCTCAGGAGTGGGAAGGGAATGCTTTCTGTTTTAAACGTTAAACTCTCTGATGCCCCTGGAATATAGTGGCGCTAATAAAACAAAACAAAAAACAAATATATAAATATTTACATGCTCTCAATCCAGGAAGGTAATCCGGGAACCTGCAAATCTCGAAAATACAATGCAATAGGTCTCGCATTTGCAAGGATTTCAGCTATTGGCATTGTAAATGGCAATGCCTTTCATTTATGTGTTGGTTTTTAAAACAAATAAATTAAAGGCATTGACATTTACGATGCAAATAGCTTAAACTCTTGCAAATGCGAGACCTATTGCATTGCAAATGCTTGTATTAATGTCTGTTTACTCGCTGCGCTGTCAGCAGGAGGGGTGATGCTCCTCCACTCCTTAGAAGGAACCGCCCCGATATACAGGCACAGCAGAAATACTACATTCTCCTAAAGTATTTCTATTGTCTGCAGTGGATAATAATAAATATCTGTTCTGCTCTACTAGCTAACGTATATGTGAATTACAGAGGAAAACATTGGCGAATGGCTAGGGAAATGCTAGGATTGTGGAACATTTCTTATAATCATTAATGCTTGTTTAAGCAACTAGGGTAAAAGGAATGAACTGGTATTAGGACACTCTTAGTCTTAGCGGCCACAAAGTGAACAGGGGAGTAATAATACAAATAGCCCGTTAATAATAGATATTCAGAACATACTTTCATGATTGACAGAACTTTGAATAAAAAGTTACTATCACTCAAATCAATTTACAGCATTATCTACCTCATAAGAATAAACAAGCATTAGAAATGCAATCGGGCTCGGATTTATTTGAGTTTTAGCTAATGGCATTGTAAATGCCAATGTATTGTTGCTATGTGTTATGGAGTGTGTTCATGTGGTGTGTACTGCCAGTGATCTCCTTGTGAGTGTGAGAATATTGCACCGTTACTGCCTGTGATGTCCTTCTTGTGAGTGTGAGAAGCTTGCACCTCAGCTGCCTGTGGTCTCCTTGTGAGTGTAAGAAGCTTGCACAGCTGCTGCCTGTGATGTCCTACTCACTACTCTACTCACTACTCTGCACTCACTACTCACTACTCTACTCACTACTCTACTCACTACTCTACTCACTACTCTGCACTCACTACTCTGCACTCACTACTCTGCACTCACTACTCACTACTCTACTCACTACTCTACTCTACTCACTACTCTAATACTCTACTCACTACTCTACTCACTACTCTGCACTCACTACTCACTACTCTGCACTCACTACTCACTACTCTACTTTCTACTCACTACTCACTACTCTACTTTCTACTCACTACTCTACTCACTACTCTACTCACTACTCGCTACTCTACTCACTACTCACTACTCTACTCACTACTCTACTCACTACTCACTACTCTGCACTCACTACTCACTACTCTACTCACTACTCTACTCACTACTCTACTCACTACTCTACTCTACTCATTACTCACTACTCTACTCACTACTCACTACTCTACTCACTACTCTACTCACTACTCACTAATCTACTCACTACTCACTACTCTGCACTCACTACTCACTACTCTGCTCACTACTCACTACTCTACTCACTACTCTCCACTCACTACTCTACTTTCTACTCACTACTCTACTCACTACTCTACTCACTACTCTGCACTCACTACTTTACTCACTACTCTACTCTACTCACCTCACTACTCTACTCACTACTCTACTCACTTCTGACTACTCTACTCACTACTCTGCACTCACTACTCACCTCACTACTCTACTCTACTCTACTCACTACTCACTACTCTGCACTCACTACTCACTACTCTACTCACTACTCTACTCACTACTCTACTCACTACTCTACTCACTACTCTACTCACTACTCTACTCACTACTCTACTCACTACTCACTACTCACTACTCACTACTCTACTCACGACTCTACTCACTACTCTACTCACTACTCTGCACTCAATACTCACTACTCTACTCACTACTCTACTCACTACTCACTACTCTACTCACTACTCTACTCACTACTCACTACTCTACTCACTACTCTACTCTACTCACTACTCTACTCACTACTCACTACTCTACTCACTACTCACTACTCTACTCACTACTCTACTCACTACTCACTACTCTGCACTCACTACTCTGCACACTACTCACTACTCTACTCACTACTCTCCACTCACTACTCTACTCACTACTCTGCTCACTACTCTCCACTCACTACTCTACTCACTACTCACTACTCTACTCACTACTTTCTACTCACTACTCTACTCACTACTCTGCACTCACTACTTTACTCACTACTCTACTCACCTCACTACTCTACTCACTACTCTACTCACTACTCTACTCACTACTCTGCACTCACTACTTTACTCACTACTCTACTCTACTCACCTCACTACTCTACTCACTACTGACTACTCTACTCACTACTCTGCACTCACTACTCACCTCACTACTCTACTCACTACTCACTACTCTGCACTCACTACTCTGCACTCACTACTCACTACTCTACTCACTACTCTACTCACTACTCTACTCACTACTCACTACTCTACTCACTACTCACTACTCTACTCACTACTCACTACTCTACCCACTACTCTGCACTCAATACTCACTACTCTACTCACTACTCACTACTCTGCACTCACTACTCACTACTCTACTCACTACTCTACTCACTACTCTACTCACTACTCTAATACTCTACTCACTACTCTACTCACTACTCTGCACTCACTACTCACTACTCTGCACTCACTACTCACTACTCTACTTTCTACTCACTACTCACTACTCTACTTTCTACTCACTACTCTACTCACTACTCTACTCACTACTCGCTACTCTACTCACTACTCACTACTCTACTCACTACTCTACTCACTACTCACTACTCTGCACTCACTACTCACTACTCTACTCACTACTCACTACTCTACTCACTACTCTACTCACTACTCTACTCACTACTCTACTCTACTCATTACTCACTACTCTACTCACTACTCACTACTCTACTCACTACTCTACTCACTACTCACTAATCTACTCACTACTCACTACTCTGCACTCACTACTCACTACTCTGCTCACTACTCACTACTCTACTCACTACTCTCCACTCACTACTCTACTTTCTACTCACTACTCTACTCACTACTCTACTCACTACTCTGCACTCACTACTCACTACTCTACTCACTACTCACTACTCTACTCACTACTCTACTCACTACTCTACTCACTACTCACTACTCTACTCACTACTCACTACTCTACTCACTACTCTACTCACTACTCACTACTCTGCACTCACTACTCACTACTCTGCTCACTACTCACTACTCTACTCACTACTCTACTCACTACTCTCCACTCACTACTCACTACTCACTACTCTACTCACTACTTTCTACTCACTACTCTACTCACTACTCACTACTCTGCACTCACTACTTTACTCACTACTCTACTCACCTCACTACTCTACTCACTACTCACTACTCTACTCACTACTCACTACTCTACTCACTACTCTACTCACTACTCTACTCACTACTCTACTCACTACTCACTACTCTACTCACTACTCTACTCACTACTCTACTCACTACTCCACTCACTACTCCACTCACTACTCTAATCACTACTCTAATCACTACTCTACTCACTACTCTCTACTCTACTCACTACTCTACTCACTACTCTACTCACTACTCTACTCACTACTCTACTCACTACTCACTACTCTACTCACTACTCTACTCACTACTCACTACTCACTACTCTACTCACTACTCACTACTCTGCACTCACTACTCAACTCACTACTCTACTCACTACTCACTACTCTACTCACTACTCTACTCACTACTTTCTACTCACTACTCTACTCACTACTCTACTCACTACTCTACTCACTACTCTACTCACTACTCTACTCACTACTCACTACTCTACTCACTACTCACTACTCTGCACTCACTACTATGCACTCACTACTCTGCACTCCCTACTCTGCACTCCCTACTCTGCACTCCCTACTCTGCACTCCCTACTCTGCACTCCCTACTCTGCCCTCACTACTCTGCCCTCAATACTCTGCCCTCAATACTCTGCCCTCACTACTCTGCCCTCACTACTCTGCACTCTGCCCTCACTACTCTGCCCTCACTACTCTGCCTTCCCTACTCTGCCCTCCCTACTCTGCCCTCCCTACTCTGCCCTCACTACTCTGCCCTCACTACTCTGCACTCTGCCCTCACTACTCTGCCCTCACTACTCTGCCCTCCCTACTCTGCCCTCCCTACTCTGCCCTCCTTACTCTGCCCTCACTACTCTGCCCTCACTACTGTGTGTGTGTGAAATACGTACGTAAAAATCAACTCAAAGTGATGGCAAATAAAACACGCCGCAATATACATAAATGTTTTTGTTTATTGCTAAAATCTCTGTTAAACTCTAACATATTGAAGGGAGGAGAAAACAGCTACGGAAATGACTCCTCGCAGAGAAGAGGCAAATGTTCGTGCAACAACAGAAATATCTTTTCAGAAATATTGAAAGACTGCGCAGTTTTATTTTAGAAGACACGCGGATTGGCGAGGCAAGGGTGCTTGTATGCGAGGTATCTTAAAAAATACTGTGACTGCCCTTGAAGCTACAGGAAACTTCTTTCCATTATCTCCGCGTGAACGTGGCACTCTGACAGCTCCTAATTAAAATGAATGGACTGCCGTGCGCGAAAGGTAAATGTTAAACGCGCGCATGATACATGCAATGCAATGGTGAACGCGCTCGCACCATCTGGATTGCATTACACGGGCACTCTGACAGCTCCTAATTAAGATTAATAAGTCTGCCGTGCGCGAAACCGCACACAATATGCCAAATCGGGCGCGCGTAAATTACATATAGCCTATCACGTCAAGGCTACTAAATAGACAGCACAGCGAAGACGAATCACTAGGCAGATGCCAGAAAAAACGCCACGCGCACTAAAGAATGTGCCAGCAGGACCCCTTTCTGAATTCTTCTTTTTTATTTTTAACACATAAGAGCTCGGAAGCTCCGCCCCCCACTTCGTGGAGGCGTAGGCCCGAGCCCTAAAAAGGGAATTGGCCCACCAAGAGTCAAAGCTGTAACTTTGGGTTATCTCATCTCTGCATAGGGTACGTTACCTTCAGGGGAAGCTCGCAGTCAAAATGTCCTTCCCCCAAACCTTTAATTTATGTTTGTGGTCCCTGGGGGAGATATGGATGGGGCCGTACATCAGCAGTACACAGAGGGTCTATGCTACCATGTTAACAAACTCATCACTTCTCATTCTTGGCGACGTAGGGCCAGATAAAGGAACCGTCTAGATACACTCGCACAAGGAAACTGCATTGTTCAATCCCCATATTTTATGGTAGGCCGACCTGGTCCACACTAACTCCTTTCTCCTGTAGCAACATCCCAAAGTCTGTACAATTATCAGACAAGTTACACATTTTCAAAAAAGTCACGCTTCTAAACAAAAAGTATAGCTACTTAAAATTAGCTGCCCATGCTTGTTGGATCGGTACGAGTGGCGCAGCACTGGGGACACAGCGCAGTGATGGAGATGCACACTTGGACCGTGGTTCAGCCCCTCGCTTCCTGAGCAGGCAAGGGACATTTATTTAAGCTTTTGTCTGTCACGCTTGGTCTATGCCAGGTGTGTGATTGGGTCAGGTGTTCCTCAGTATAGGACACTACACCCCCAACATCGAGATATAAATGTTGAGCAAAACTAACAATTGTGTGGCTAGACTTAGAAACAACAGTTCTGTTTGATTTCCATCTTATACTTAAGTCTTTGTATCATTGGGACGGTTGAGGGTTCTGTCTCAGAGTACTGATAGCAGTTTGGCTACTGGCAGCGGTACTGTGTGTTTCACTTGCAGGTGACACAAAAAGTAGCTACTTAGTGGATACAATATATTCATAAACACTACTTCAGCAGTACTACTTCTGGTAAAGACTTAAAGCAGGATATAAGTGTTGCTGCTTTTTAACGCACCCTTGAACCTGGATACTCGCTTTCGCGTTTTGCAGAGCCGCACTTCATACTCCATCAATTAATCACCCATCAATTACATACATTTATAAAGTCCAATATTTTACAAGCTCATATACTACTTAAATGAACAAAGCTTTGAGGGCATTTCAAAGTGTAGAGCCAGGAAGATAAATGAGGGAGATGCCTTGAGGCTAAGAGAGCTGTTCTAGAACCGTCTATACCATACCATACCAACTTGTTAGGAACGTAGATACAGCAGAGGCATGACTTTGTTCTACAAAATCTTAATTTAAAAAAAGTTAGCCAACACAGATGTGTGTGCAAAAACCTTGCAAATGCATTCAAAGATGGCTATTATGGATGCACGTGTATCTTTGGCAGTCATATTTGAATGCCCTGTTCCTGCTGAGCATGCATGCTTGCGAGTGGTCATCTTGAAATGGGTAAAGCCCAATTTCAAGACAGACGCCCACTGATAGTGTATAGATGCAAAAAATAAAAAGAAGTGGGAGAGGGGCAAAGGGGTGGGAGCAACAAGCAAAGGGGCAAAGAAGATGTGGGGGGAATTACAGGCTGGCTGGGAGAAGGGATGCAAAGCAATAGCAGAAGGGGTGAAGCCAATGTCAAAGGGGGAACTACACACATGATACAGTAAGAAAACTCATGTAGTTTCTAAGAGTGCATAGACACAAGGAAACCATAGTTCTCCACTTAAATGCAACATGGGCATCAACTGTATTTTGATAGAACACGTGTAAGCATTAAGGCACATATACGAATGAATTCTCTTTTCCATGTTATTCGCCAACAACGAGTTTTTCTAGGAGGATAGACCTGGGCTCCAACATAAATTAACAACATGATATAATAATGAACTGCAATGTAAACAACTGTTGCAATTTTTCTTTTCCAGAGCAAATTCAGAAATTGCCCAAGTGCGTACCAAATCAGTTCAAGAGCATGCTGCTTACCAGGCCAGCCTTCGCAAGGAGCAGCTGAAGGTGGACGCCTTAGAGAGGACGTTGGAGCAAAAGGTGAGTCGTCTTATGGTAAATTAAAGAGGGACCAGGTAAACTAGCCCATGCTTTGCCTAGTTCAGTGTCCCTTTTAGAGTTGGCGACCTGTTATCTAGATTTTTGGTGTAATTTCTAGCGAACAGCCTCAAAGACACCACTAGTGGTTATCTTTCAAACCTTTCAGTGCAGACAGAAGGTGACACCTGGCCTCTATCTACATACATTTATGTATTTTTAGTTCTCTTTATGTGTACTTCTAGGAGGTCTTGCCTCCAGATAATGTATAGTCAGTTATGTATACAACAGGCTGGAAATAAGACAGATTGTATGATCTGCAGTCCCTCTAGTGCTGCCAGTGTTTTTCTTTGGTGTCCTGTCCACAAGTGCATCAAAACACATGATTAGGATAGCTTCTTCATTTCTCTACACATATCTAATTATTTTACTTACAAACATAAAACAGGCAACCGCTGTTTCCTACACATACCTGATATCTTCTTACCACTCATACTGGCAAGGTCTAACAAACTGCCTATAGGAGACCTCCTCTGTGCTCCTATACCCATCAGCATTCCGGTGCTAAGCTGGATTATATATATAATGGTCTTCTCAGGTCTCCTATACACTTTTATAGGAATTGTCCAGACAGGACATTGAATGATAACCTGAATGACTAGTTAGCTGGTTAACATACATCCGGAGCCACCGGCAGTGACATGCAAATGAATAACTAAGGCTATCAAGTCAACATAGAATGGGTCTCTCTCTGCGTCTTTCTCTCGCCCTCCCAAACTGCTTCCTCTATAAGGCTACCTTTTCTATCACTACTGTTTCTGTGTATTTCTTTTCACACTGCCTCTCATCCCAACTGCTGCTTCCCTTTGAGGTCATCCTTCCCTGCTTATTGAATTATTTTCCCCTTCCTTTTTCTTTTTTCCCAGGTATGTCTCCCCCTCTATCACTGCCCCTCCCATCTCTGGTTTTCCATCTTCTCTGACATGTCTGTCTCAGATTTCTGCCTCTCTCTTTGCCAGAAGCTCCTTTAACTCGGCATGTCTGTCTCTAGCCTAGCTTGTGTCAAGCTGTCTGTCTTCTCTAAACTGAAACCTGACTTGGTCGACCAAGGTTTTGCCTTAATGCTATTTAAAAGCGCAAAAGTGTACTTTAGAATCTACAAAGAGCTTCCCTCACTCTCTCCCTAATTTAGGTTTCTCGGGCCTCCACTCTTCTACAAATCACAGTGGCTCTGTCTGACCCTTGTTTTGTTCTTCTTTCTCATGCAGAATAAAGAGATTGAGGAGCTGACCAAGATCTGCGATGAGCTGATTTCCAAGATGGGGAAGAGTTAACCCTCTCTGGACTCCAGTATTTCTTGTGCAATACGAGCTCAGACCCTTGAGGGTCTGTGGAACAGAGGGCCCTGGGTGTACGGGGTCGGGAGGCGTGGCTCTAGGTGCACTGTTAACTCGCCTCCCTTTCCTTGCACTTCCTGTTGGGCCTGGTGCTTCCTGTTCCCAGCTGTAGCTCTTCGTCAGCAGGGGGCGCCGTCCCATGCTAAACCAGTGCAAGCCCGCTCCCTCTGATGTGCTTTTCGTTGTTTTAGTCTGGTTCATAATATTCCTGTATCAGGGAGATTGCCAAGCTATGGAATTGAGACCTGGAAAGCAACGGTTTGTGGGTCCCTCCTGCTCAGATGTCCTATGGGGTTCCGATAAGCTGGTTACATATTGGCTGTGTGGGCTTGCAGAGGGAAGGGACATTTGCCTTATGGAGCAAAACAAATAAAGTATATATACGTTTGATGCTTTATTAAGAAAAAGAGTAAAAGGAAGAAAGGTGAGCACATGCACATCGCACGCAACAGAAATCCTTCTTCACTGTAAATAAAGATTTCATTGAGACACATTGGTTTGTTGGGCATTGAATGTTTTTTTCAAGTCGGCCTCGTGGATCTTACAAATTACCCTCACCCCAATTTACCTCCCTAAACCCCACCTACAGGAGGTATCAGGATCGAGTCAGTATCCGCGTGTCAGTGGTGAGCATGACTCCATGGGCTGCCCCACCACAGTTCTGCTAATATGTCTGTATCCTCCTTGCAACACCAGAGGTACTGCTGTACTATGTGACTGATCCTGGTTTATGAGGATTGAACTTCTTCTCAAAAAGGGCCTTTGTATCCAGGACTAACTTATTAACACACTATTTAGCGGTGCCACAATATAACTCTTTTTTTCAAATCGATCCTGTAAAAATGAACATCACTTAAAGAAATAGGTTTCGTACAAAGTTATGTTTATTTACTTTTCAGTATTAAATTCCACACATAAAACTAGACCAATGCGTACACAGGACCTAAAACTCCGCAATACCTTAATCATGCGTAAAGTCCCTCTTTATGTCTCTGTTGCAAATTTTCATATTGGCACTGTAGCAAGACTAACAAAACATATTTGTACTTTTTTTTAGGTATATTTATACAAAATTGACCTTAACCCCAGGCCTAAGAGCTTTACATTACATGTCACCACATGCAGGTTATATGAGCTTGCTGGACATCAACGGAAATTACAGCACAGTTACTGCTATACATAACTTTCAAGCTATCGCATATTACAGCAATTATTTCATTTATCTATTTTCTAACATTGAAAGTTCCATGAGGAGAAAATAGTGAGAACAGAATAGTCTTGATTTCTTTTCTGGGAGTTCAGAGTAATTGTGCTATTCTAGGTGGGAAGGACGTTCCAGAGAGAAGGGAGCGAGGTAGGAAAAGGTTTGTTTGCATCTTTTCACCTCCTTGACTTTGGGGACTTCTAGGGTCAGTGGTTGGAGCCGAGGGTGGTATGGTGGGCACAGCCTGCCTATGAGAGATTTTCTAGAAGATATTCGATGTTTGGGTGTCTATAACCTTGTAGGTTCTGCACGAGGATTTGAATGTCATCTGTGCTGGTGCAGTTTCTGCGACAGATCTCAGATAAACCTTGTGTTGTCTAGGTCTTTGGATTTGGTGGGCGTTGCTGGTTGGAAATGTCACTTCTAGGACATAGGACTTGGTATAGAGCAGAAAGTTAGGAGTCTTATTTTGTGCTTTGATAGGTGGTTCGGCGCTTGCTCGTGGTGTCTGCTGCAAAATGAAGGAAGATAATTTTACTGAGAAGGATGCTGATGCTGGTTTTAAGTGTTTTTACCTATCCACTAGATCGCATTAGATACCTGTTTGTTGATGAGCTGAGTAAGACAGCTGAGGATGTTTTCACTATCTGAAGTATGAGCACATTTTGAATTTTGGTTTATCCTGGTTATTACTGACAGGATGATTTGTCTCCTCTTGGCAAGTATTATCACAAGGATTGATAGGAGATGTCCATGAATCAATGTTATGGATTAGGATTTTGTTGGTGGAGGATGCCTTGGATGTGTCTGGAGACGATGTGGAGGGACTTTTGATATGTACTGCCGTCAGGATCTAAAGGAGTTGAACACTGTTGTGAATATATACAAGTTTATCTCAGAAGATGCATTCAAATTCTGCTGTTTCCATAAAGTGTGATGTGAACTTTGCAAAAATGTCTAGCTTGAACCTTGGTGATTTTGTAGATCAAGTACAACTGATTTCGTAGTTGGCCTCTGTTTGGACAGAAAAGTCCTCTGCATGGTGAGAGACGTGCACCCCTGCCAGGAGTGCCCAGCTACATTGTGGTCTTGATCCCTAATGCTGGTTTTTGGTCATAGGCAAACATGGGTAATGCCTGTGCACCATGACATAGACATGTCTCACGGACTGCGCTCTTGTTGGACCGGGAAGAGTGCCCAAAGTGCTATCCTCATAGTGGTGGAAGACTACCGCCTTCACCAGCAGTTAAACAGCACAAGCGCACTGGTGGCAGTATACTGTGTAGTGATGAGGTGTAGTGAACAGGTCCTTTTTAAGTCTCGCCTAGCGACGCAGCGCATGCGCTGCTCGCCTTGACGAGGTCTATTGTCAGTTTCTTGGGCGAAGGGGTACAGGAAATGTGCACGCGTATGGACAGGAGATGTGCACGCGTACACATCTCCTGTCCCTTCCTGTCTCCTGTTCGCTGTGCCTGCACGGACAGGAGATGTGCACGCGCACAGCCGTCTATTTTGCTCTTGCGTTTTTTATTTGCATCCACGTCCACTCTTTCCAGGGCTGTCCTGCCTGCTTGCGCGCGTGCGATCAGGATCCGATGTGTTTGTGCATGCATAGCTTGCGTTTGGGAACGGTACCAACACATGAGAACAGAACAGACTGAAATGGCTCAGGAGCGCCTCAGAGTTAATCAGCAGGATGCAAAGCAGGCTAGGGCCAGCACTGGCCCAACGGTGCTCGCTCTTTGCCCACTTGCTCAGCAGTGACACAGTGTGGTACACGCTCGCTGGCAAGGACCCCACCTCCCAGCATGTCTAATCCCGGGGTGTGAGCATGCACTGGCTGGGGTCAGGCTTCTCTCTCCCGCACACGCCCCTCCCAACCCTGCCTCAGAGTGTAGAAGCCTACCTGCTCAGAACCATAGCAGAGCTGAGAGATGTTGCACACTTCTCTGTGGGGCACCGATAAGTTCACTTCATTTATGCTCTGGTTCTGAATCTGCCTCTGCTAGCCCCCCCCCCCATCTGCGCTGCCCTTGCCTGCTGCTGCTCCTGACAGCACCACCTCACACCTCAGTTTCGCTGTCTGGATCCCAGTTTTGGCTGTCACGTGCTCCTATATTATGTGCACTAGTATGTACTCTGATTTTCTGTACTATTGGTGTGGACGGACCCAGTGGATATGTGTACATGCTTCATGGGTTTGTCAGTCACTCAGTGGAATGGTATGTCGCTGGTAGCTGGGGACCCCGCAGCGTGTGGGTCAGCACTGAGTAGGGTGCATGAGGAAGCTTTCACCTGAGTTCTCTTTTATGCAACAACCCTCACGTTTCGTGTCTTCAAATCTACAGCGCTTCTGGTTTTGTATGCTTATGAGAAGGGATCTAGTAACTAAACTGCACTCTTCGGAGCCAGGAATTCGGGTTTGCAAATTGATTGCTTCTGCTCTGCGTTGTGTGATCCTGCACAAATTACGTGAGTGTCTTCCTCTGACCCACGTTTTTTTGTCTGGCAAAAATAAACAGGAGTGCCTTGGTGCATTATGTAAAGTTTGCATTGTATGTTATACATGAAAAACGTAATTATAGTTAAAAAAAAAACATAATGCTGGTAAGTGATGAGCATTACATGTGGTAGGTTGCATATTAGGCGCACTAGTTTACAAGTTTGATTCCGAACCAACCCGACACATCAGTGTTTGTTGGCCATTTACTTAACCCTGAGATGTTTTTAATGCTTTTCAATTGTACAAATAACTCGGCAAAGGCTTATATCAGCTGTGCTCTTCTGCTCCAGTTTCAGTTATTTATTTGACGCTGGGAAAAATTCTTGCATGGTGCTTCAATTAGACGGTGTGTTTGTGTGTCTGCGTGAGTATTTATGTGTGTTTGTGTGGTAACAGGTGTATGTGCCTGATAAGTTCTTGAAGATAGAGCGACATTATTCTTTATTAGTTCAAACACAACAAGTTTTCATACAGCTGGTGTTGTAAACCCAGGTAAATAAGATGGTGCTTTCATTTGTGAGATTGAAGAGAAGCATTTGCAATGCAATGGGTCTTGCAATCACGCTAGTTTAAGCTATTGGCATTGTAAATGACACTGCCTTTTTATTTATGTTTTAAAAAACAACACAAAAATAAAAAGCAGTCATTTACAATGACAATAGCTCTAACTCGCGCAAATGCGAGACCTATTGCATTGCAAATGCTTGTTACCATGTGTCACTGGAGTGAGGCCTACAGGCTCGCTCATCTTTTTTTCAAAAAGTACCACTGCTCTGTGTTTAGCTCATCTCTGGCCTACATCAGGTTGATGTGGAAGTGCGAGCAAGATAAAAACATGCAGAGTGCATGTGTGCTAGCAAGGAATACACTACACCTAGGGTGAAGCGTGCACACATGGTAAATGTGTGTGTGTTGGCAGGGTGTGCTTTTAAAATAACACACTAATGTAGTACAGAGAGATTGAAGTCCTGACCAGTGTGCGCTGACTGAGTGTGTGTGCCGCATATGGGAACGCTGGTGGTAGCATAATACCCAAGGACAGCTGTACTAGGCAGTGAGTGTGCGCTGAATGTACCCTGAGTGCTGAAATCCCTGCACTAGTACATAACATAGAGGATCTTGGGTTCCAGTTTGGGAAGCCTATCCTGCCTGGTGAAAACATGAGGAGTAGAGGAATCCCCCCTCCCCACACAGAGTTGTGTATTGCTGCATTCCTGTAAGCTGAGTGGGACAAGCACATGTATTACTTTGCCCTCCCAAATAATAGAAAATACAGCTCTCTCACACGAAGGCACACACACAGCAAAACAATAAAAACACCAAGAAAGGGATATCACTCAAAAAATGAGGCATATCAAAAGACAGTTTTCAGAATAAAGCATGGTGTTTTGTTTGTACAGCGCTCTCTAACAGAAAGGCTTTCCCAGATGTCAAATGAAACAATAAATAGAATAATAATGGACGTCCACTGCAAGAAATAAACACTGTCAAATGCAAATAATTAGACACAAGGAATCAAAAGGAAAGCATGAAAAGATATAAATATATATCCTCTAAAATCATCAGATGATTATAACCACTGGAGACTTGAATGTGTACACAGATACACTCACACATCACAGTGGCAATAATCAAAAAAATTACATCACTGGCTGCAAACACTGCATCTTAGTCCACTCCTGACTGGGGGATTTACAGCCAGTGTCAAGAGACTCAGCAAGCCGGGAACTGCTACACTGAATTAGATGCATCCATCATTCATTCAGGTCAAAACAAAATCCCATTTTCCAAGTTAACAAACCCCAGTTTTATCATCTCAATGCACAAGAATTTTCTGAGAGGACCTCCTCTGCGCCAAGCAAACTTACTGGAGTTGGCCACTCTCCATGCAAGCATTCCAAATGCAAAGGAGTTCTCACGTATTCCTCTCCGCTCCCACATCTTAGTGCAGCCCCTTATCTTAGTGAAACTTACGAAAGTCCCCAAAAGTACAGAAAACAATCTCTAAAAGTAAAGAAAACAATCTTGAATGTGGATAGCCTAAACAACTTGAGTGATCTGGAGACCTGCTTGTGTGCATAAAGCTCAAACTAGACAGAGTCAGAATTCAAGATGGCATGAGGGCATGTCAAAGCCAATAGTAAAAACTTCATAAAACTTCCCAATTTACAACACAATGCACATTTGTGTACCACTACACTCCGAGACCGAGAAGTGCATTCCACACAGTTCTCTCTCTTGCTTTCAAACGCACATCCCACACGTTCTGGTCCTGGCAAGACTACTCTGTGAAAACGCTCCCTCTCTTCAGCTTTAAGGAGACATGAAATGCAAGTGCAAAGTGAATTAACACATAAATTTAATTGAAACAATGGTTGTCAAATGTCATCACGTGTTCCCAATACATGGGAGTGCCTCTGGCACTACAGCACTAGTTAAGGAGAGAGCCAGGCTCCCCTTCTGCATTTCAAAGATCTCTTTGATTCAGTGACAGAACACAAGGAATGGGGCCTGGATACATCTCAGGAATAGGGCGATGGGGCTGATAAGAGAATCAAAGTGTAGGTCTGATGGCTCAGCAATAAACTTAGATGCACATATCACTGTGGCTGAAATGCCGGTGTGAACTCTGATCACTGCCATGAATCTTGTGGGTTAATCAATCAACTCTGATTTATACAGTGCAGCTACTCACCTGCACGGGTACTTGCTGAGATCAGTTGAACAGCCAGGTCTTGAGTCCCTGTAGGAATTTCGGTAGAGAGGATGATGTTCGGAGGTGAAGGGGAAGGACTTTTAAGGACTTGGCGGCTAGGTAGGAAGAAGAAAGTACTCCACTGTAGCTCCGGTGGATGCGAGGAGTGTGTGTGAGAGGGTGAGGGAGGCAGAGTGCAGGTGTCTGGAGAGTTGGTAGAAGTTGAGGCGGTGGTTGATGCATGCTGGACCTTGGTCATGGAGGGCCTTGTAGGCATGTGTCAGCATCTTGAATTGGCATCTTTTCTGGATGGGGAGCCAGTGGAGGTTCCTGAGGTGGGGGTAATTTGCATCCATCTGGGTAGGTGAAGGAGGAGTCTGACAGCTGAGTTCTGAATTGTCTGGAGTCTCTACAGGAGTTGGATGGTGATTCCTGCATAGAGCGCGTTACCGTAGTCCAGCCAGCTGGTGACCAGAGCTTGAGCGATGCTCTTCCTGGTGCTTATGTAGAGCCATCTGAAGATCTTTCGGAGCATGCAAGGGAAAGCAAGCGGAGGAGGCTGCGTTGATCTGGCATTTCACGGTAAGTTTGCTATCCAGGTTGATGCCAAGTTTGCGGGTTTGGTCTGTCAGTGTGGGTGAAGGTCGACGGGCCACCAGGTGTCATTCCACTTCCTTCTTGTCCATGTTAAGCTTCAGGCAGTTAGTCTTCATCCAGATGGAGACACCAGTTAGTCAGGCCGTTGTGAAAGTTGGTTCTAGTTGTGGAGGGGTCTTCTGAGAGCAAGAGAATGAGTTTGGTATTGTCTGCGTAGTATATGATGTTGAGGCCATGGGTTCAGATGATGTCAGCCAGAGGCGTCCTGTAAATGTTGAACAGGGTGGGGCTGAGGGATGAACATTGAGGGATGCCGGAGATGGTGTTCTTGGATTCCGATGTAAAGGGTGGTAGTCGGATTCTCGGGGTTTGTCCTATGAGGTAGGATGTGATCCACTTAAGCGCGTCTCCCTGGATCCTGATGTGGTGGAGTCTCTTGATGAGTGTGGGGTGGGATACGGTGTCTAACGCTGCCAAAAATTCAAGGAGGATCAGCGTTGCTGTTTTCTCCCGGTCAACGAGAGTTCTGATGTTGTCGGTGGCAGTGATCAATCTCAGTGCTGTGGTTGGCGCAGAAACCGGATTGGAAGGTGTCCAGTAGATTGATTCTCTCCAGGTGTTTGGTGAGTTGTTGATTGATTGCCTTTTCAGGGACTTTTGATGGGGAAGGGGAGCTGTGGTCAGCAGATGGTTTCTCGAGGAGGGGTCTAACCTTCACGTGTTTCCATCCTTCGGAGAATGTGGCCATGGTTATGGATGCGTTGAGAATGGAGGTGAGTTTGCCACTGACTTCCTTGCTCTTGAGGTTTAAGAAGTGGTGAGGGCAGGGGTCCATGGGTTCACCTGAGTGGACGGAGTTCATGTTGTCTGTGCTGCTCTGATTGGTGAGCTGCCTCCCATGGGGTGAGCAGGTGATTATGGGTGGTGTCAGTCAGTGTGATAAGGTTGTAAAGGTCGGTGGGTTGGGGACAGAAGTTACTGGAGATGGTGGATATCTTGTTGTGGAAGTAGTACTCCAGGTTGTTGCAGAGTTCCTGGGAAGGGGAGATCATGTTCTCAGTGGCTGATCAGCTGGAGAACTCGCGGATTATGCTGAAGGGTGCCTTGCTGTGGTTGGAGCTAGTTACGCAACGGTCCGCCATGGTGCCTCTTTTCGTTTCTTTTAGGCATCAGTGGTAATTGTTGAGGGCTGACTTGAAGGTTGCACGGTCTGTGGGATCTCTGCTAGTGCGTCATCTTCTTTTAAGCTATTTGCAGTGGCGTTTCATAGTTC
This sequence comes from Lissotriton helveticus, assembly GCF_964261635.1. Taxonomy (NCBI): domain Eukaryota; kingdom Metazoa; phylum Chordata; class Amphibia; order Caudata; family Salamandridae; genus Lissotriton; species Lissotriton helveticus. The sequence continues at coordinate 1,224,473,875 of NC_136065.1, forward strand.
TGAGTTCTGGTATAAACCAACTAGCTTGTTTGGTGATCTGCTCATCTTGGCTGACTTGATGGGGGCAACTATAGGCACAATTGGTGACTGAGGCAGAGTAATTCCGGTTTGTCTATTCAATTTTGGTTGTTGGGTAGAGCCGGGTCGTGTTGAGGGCATCCGTCCAGTGGGTCTCCGTCACTTTGTTCCAGCTGCGGTGAGAGGAGCTGGGGGGGCCTGGTGGTGGTGCATGGTGATCCTGCGACAGTGAAGTGGACGATGGACTAGTCGGTCGAAGTGAGTTCGGTGACATGACTGTACTAGACTATGTCGCAGGCCATGAAGATTGGGTCAAGCGTGTGTCCTGCACTGTGTGTGGGGTTGATGACCAGTTGCGTGAGGCCGGTGACCAGTTGTGTGAGGCCGATGTTGTTCATGGTTTCCAGGAGGTTGGCAGAGTTTGCGTGTTTTGGGTCATCGAGGTGGAAATTGAGGTCACTGAGGAAGATGTAGTTCTTGGATTCAATGGCAAGTGGAGCGTTGAATTCGGGTACGGCGTCGCAGAAGCCGGGTGTGATCCTGGGGGTCTGTAGACAAGGGTGCCTCTGATGGTGGTTGTGTTGTCGGTCTGGAGTTGGAAGTTGAGGAGTTTCATGGTGGGTGTGGTGTATTCTTCGGTGGTGGTGCAATGGATGGTTTCTTTGTGGATGATGGCGATGCCTCCTCGTGTTGTTGGTGCAGTCCCGGTGTAACATCTTGTAGCCATTGACCAACGTGGTGGAGATGTCAGGGGTGGAGGAGGGGTTGAGCCAGGTCTCTGTGATGGTTTCCCAGATGTTGGTGACCCAAAAACTGATAAATCGAGCGCACAGTGTGCAAGACAAAACCAAAAACACCTGGTAACACTGAAGGCAAGGCAATAGAGGCAGTAAGAGGAGCAGTACACACGGAGTCCTGACTGCTGTGATACATGACAGACATTCTTCAGGAGGAAGAAGAAAGGGGAGAGATGTCCATTTCAAACAAGCAGAACCTCAACATAAAACTTCAAACGTCCAAACCCTACATCACATTTTGTGTCTGGAAAAAGACTATAAATAGACCCCAAATGTTGTCATCTGCTGAACAGCCAGCCGGGCTGTGTGAGGAGGGGGAAGTTCTGCAAGACTTCTGCCTGTTACCAGGACTAGGGACCTACCTGCTAGTATCTCAGCTGGATGAGGAAACATCACCTAGGAGAGCCAAAATCACCTTCCCTGGAGCACCAAAGTCTGCCTGCTCACCAAGACCGGTGAGCCCATGTGGAAGAGGAGAGCGTTGGAGAGAGCGAGGTTCAGAGGAGAGCCCTGGTGTGAGGACTTTCTGTGTGAGGAATCCAGCCCTGCACCTATCGAGCTGTAGCCCATGTGCCTGACTTCATTAGTGACATCGTATGTCAGGAACAGCCGTCGTGAACTGAATTAGAGGCGCACCGAGGGAGAAACATGCTCCCCACACTGATTGGGTCATTGCCATTGTGCTGAATTAGCTGGGCAAACCCGTATGCCAGGAGGGGCCGCCATTGCGTGGATTAAAACCTGTAGCGGGAGGAACCTGCACCGATCTGGCGTTGCCTGTGTGCTGAAGTGGCTTGGCGAACCCATATGCCAGGAGGAGTCCCCATGACTATCGACATTAGGATAGTGTGACCAGATTATGAAGACCGGAGTGGCAACCCTGTATGCCAGGAGGGGCCACCACGACTATCTACATGAGACCCTGTATGCCAGGCGGGGCAGCTGGAGACGCTGAAGCAAAAAGGTCCGGGTCGTAGGCCAGGACCAGGAAACTGTTGTGACCAAGGTGGAACTCAACCGAATATTGTGAATGGCCCCCAGGGAACCCCATTGGAGCAGGGAGACCAAATCCTACCCTCCACTGAGGGAGAAAGGACTTACTACATGAGCACTGGAGCCGGAGCACCTCGCCCATCTGACCACCATAGAAAGCGTGGCTTGGGAAAGAGATCTAGCGCTTGCCAGGTATTACACGTGTGACTGCGGGCAGCCCGACTCAATCCAGAACAGGACAGCGCTACACCGCTGCAGGGTACTTTGCAGCTGGAGCTGGTAAGCCGAGAACTGGGCCTTTGGGACCCAGGGGACATACCACCATTGGTGGTGCCAAAACCCTACACTCTAAAAACTGAACTTACTTGCAGAGTCCGCGGGAAGAACTCTTGAGTACGGCCTATCAGTTTACATTCCCTGAGTGCGGCCATCAGTGAATGGGGAAAAACACTGAACCTGTTACAATAGAGGTGGGAGGACAGGGAGTGGCGTGACAACTTCTAGAGCCCCCACCTCAAGGGGATTGTGTTATTGCTTTTTAAATGTTGTTTACCTTTGCATGTGTAGAGTTAGAACAAAAATACTTCTTGTTATATGAAAACAAGTATTTGACTGGACATTGATTTCTTGCTGTGCTGCTCTCATATTGAGTTACTAGTTGTGTTCACTGAACTGTATCTGAGCATCCTTGAGGGAGCCTTGACTGCTTGAGCTATGCTACCCAGCTGAGAGGCAGGTGCAGAAGGGGACATTTGGCCCACTTGAGCAGGATCCATAGTAGGGTAGGCCCCGAGACATCACGGGTTAAAGACCTCAACCACCTCAGTTGAGCCCAGTAACTCCTACTGCCCTGTGGCTCCTGGAACGGGATTCTGACAGCCATGCATCCACATCATTCATAAAGTACAGGTCAGTTGTTAAGGCTCCTTATTTTATATAATGGTATTTGTCCCTGTGATATCTGTGAGCAATAAGTGTTTCAGAGTGTACTGCATCCCTCTCAAGGAAATGGACAAAAGTCATTACTGTGGTTTAACCAAGGACGTAGCCTTTTAATCACATAGACACAACATTGTGCAATGATAAGTGACCACTTTCGTCATAGTAAAGCATACATCGTTATGAGAACACCGTTCATAAGATCCACCAGATCACACATAATTGTTTGAAAAGCAGGATATAGGGCAGATAAACAGTTCATCGATTGTGTAGGCAACACGTCAGTATCTCGACCTTCCTCTACCGAGGAACATTTCCAAAAGGTTAATGGCAAGTGCCAGCAGGCCCCTTACCTTATCCATCGCCCTCACCATCAATCAAGGGTATACATTTATTAATAACTTCCAGGGCACCGCAGCGCGGTCCATCCCTGGCAGAGTTACCTACCACTAGGTAACTCCCCCAAAAGGTTAAATTTTTCAGGCATCCCGGGGTAGAGCCGAAGGGTCTAGGACCACCAGCAGGTCAGTCCCCCCCCCTCCTGCCTGCCTGGTGCTCGCATAATGAAAACCCCCTTCCAAGGGGAAAATTCCAGTAAATCAGTCCACATTTGGGGTAGCCCCCATTTCTGCTGCAAGAAATTACGCCACAGGGCGAGTTGGCCACTGACGAACTCGCCCTCGCCCCGCTACCCCTGATGTGCCTCTTTAATATCACTGCGATTGTCTGTTGCCCGCGAAAGGGGCTGATGGTCCTCATACTGCCAAGGGTGCCTCCTCCCTAAGGGGCCTCGCTCCACCTCCCGCACCCTCCTTTATGGGTGCTTAAACATATGCCTCTGTCCCAGATTCCTCCATGGGTACCCATATACAACTCGGTTATGACTGCACCTATTCTACTGAGAGCCATAGCAACGTTGTTGTCTGGCACGCTCGGCTTTCTAAAAACTAGGGCTAATAAGACTCTACACCTGTTGTGCCCCTGGTAGATATACTCTTCTTCATCCTCTTGCCATCCTCATCACTTGCCTATTATTTAGAAACCTACGGATGTGTCTTTAGAAACCTACGGATGTGTCCCCGCCGATGGTTGATGAGTTCGGCTTACCCGGCCCTAGAGCCCTTCCCCTGTCCGCCGGGAACCTAGCTGCCTACCTAGTTGGGCCTATGAGTTGTGAGAAGGGTGCTGCCTGCGGAATCACGAATACTTATTGAATGACCTCGCCCTCAGGTCCGGAATCCCATGGAAAAACAATTCAGGTGCTACCACTGACTCCTCAATGGTTGATTCGCAGCAGTTCTTTAGTGCCTCAGCAGCACCCTTCCTTTCCCCTAGAGGGAATTGCCACCCCCCAATTCCCTAGATATTCACCCTCCGGGCGTAACAATGACCTTGGACCCCAGTGAAGCTCTGCGGGAAGGGAGCCGGATTCTACAGCCACCCTAGTGTCGCTCAGCTAGTGCCGACTTTCCTATATATGAGGGTTGTGGCCCGCCTACTAGTGCTCCGTGAGGGATCCCCCTCCTACTTAGAATAAGTCAAGGCACCTTTAACGTACTATTTCCTTGCACCCCATTCATGAACTTTGGGGGCCCCTGCCACGCCACAACTTGGCGTGCTGTAGAGAGCCGCCGGGCTGTTCCCCACTGCCATTATGCTTGTCGAGGGAACATAATTTCTATTCCGCCTCCCTTCCCTATTGATGCTTACCCATCTTACCTCACTCCTGGCCTGCTGGAGGCCGCTACTTGCATTTGCTTGGTCCTATCCCTTTTTAACTTGTTGGATTGTTAATTAGCGCTAATATGCGGACCTCTGCCCGGCGTGCCCGCCGTACTGCGAGGCTGTAGCCCCCCTTTAGGCCTATTTAAATCTCCCGCACTGAGTATACTTGTGCGTTTGTCGTGTTCTGGCAGTGCTTATGGCCTAGTATATTTGCCGCTGCCCTGGGGCCAGAGCGACATCCGTCTGCAGTAACACCACCCTGGCGGCTATAATATTTACAATTATACTTGTGCCTCTATCTGGCACTGGCACCGCTTATGGCCTAGTATATTGCCGCTGCCCTGGCGCATCAAGCGACAACCGTCTGCGGTAGCACCACCCTGATGGCTATAGATTTACTGGGTCGGACTTAGTGATGCTGTAGCCCTGTCCACGTACCTTGATCTCCCGCTGTGGCGATACGTGTGTCCCCTAACGCACTGTGTACCTGATAATTGATTCAGGCCCGAAACGCCCCGGCGTGAGCCCCCACTTAACCAAACCTATTGAATGGCTCATATCCTACTGCACTCCGAGCTACGACTGCATCCTAGAAGCAAGAACATGGATGTTGTCTAGTGTAGACCTTGAGCGGTGGTGCCGTAGCACTACATCACCCCCCTCCTCATTCTTAAGCACTGTGGCCAACCAGCCACCCTTACTTTGCCCCCATGTCCCTTATTGTTCAGGGGGGGGTACCATCTCGCTCCCGATGACAACCTGCCTTGGGCCCGGTTAAACCTTGCGTCGTTAAGATACTCTCTGGTCCACTTGCCGCAATGTACATACCTGGTGGCCCAATACTTGAAGCCCGCTGCACCGGCGGCATCTTGGATACCCACCGCATCTCTGTGCCTGGCCGCCGGCTTATTGATGTCAGACTTAAGCCCCCTCTTCTTGGGTGCCGCCAGTGTAGCTGATGGTTACATCGCCGGAACCGGGCCTTCATGTCTGGCCTCCTCATCGCTCGATGCAACCCCGAGACACATGCGATAACAACAAGACAACAACTGGTTAGCGTTTAAGGTCTTGGAAACAAGGAAAGCAATGCGGTCCTTCAGCACTGACATTCGATATCTTTAGCTCATTTAGGGAAATGGAAATTCCACTTGGAAGCATGTTTTGGTTATTTGAATGTTCACGTCACGTTTGTACTAGAAGAAACTCCCTTCAAATAGCTCAGCTATTCGATTTTGCCTGTTTTTTCCTGTATGCATGAAGTCGTTTGTATGTTCCCCTCGAAGGTGTGCCTAGCGCTCGGGTGTTTTGGGACTGTTAAGATTGTCGGTAACGCTGAAGTATTTCGTGACTGAGAGGTCTGCTTAAACAGCTCGTGTTACACGTTGACTTTTGCACGTGGCTGAACAACAGTGTTTGTAGTTACAACTAGTCCAGGAAACCAAAAGAGCTAGACTGCCAGCCTGAGAGATTACAAGAAAGGAAAGGCATAAAGCATAGGCGTGTACATGCTTTCAGGAGATCTGTAATTCTAGTGTAAACTGGACGCACTGTTATGCATGGTTCTCTTTAAGACTTTAGCAGCGTGGAAAAGAAAATATATATGTGAAAATACAATCACTTCAAACATTTTTAGAAATATACTGTCACTGTCGTGGCCACTCTCCCGCTTTATATTATAGCCCCTAGGCCCCCTGGAAAAGCATTTGGCATGTACTTGATTGTTCGACATTTTTAAAACTGTGACTGCACGAGTGGCGTGCTCTCGTACTGTGGTCTATGGGGACCCAACGAGCATAAGGGCCCCATGCTGACTAGAATTATACACAAATTTTCCGTTAAACATTTTTATTCTTTTGAGTGGTTGTGTGGGCAGGGCCCATAGCACTCCTTTGCCCTGGAGCCTATAATGCTATTAAGAATGCCCTGACCTGTGACTGTCCCTGCCCCACATTATGCATAGAAGCCGATGCCATGCGTTTTGCTTGGTGTACAAGGGGCTATCCCATATTAATAAAAACGTCTAGTCGCTAGGGCTACACATGCAGGCTGCCAGATTGTGCTGTGAAGCCGAATTTGCACTGAAATGGGTACACACTCAGGCACTTATTTGGAGCATAATACAGAAATGCGGGTGTATGCCAGGTAGCAGGATTACCATAACTACTTCGAGTTAACTCCAGCGGTGTCTGGACAACTTTAGAATTAATGCACAATCACACCTTTTTAAACTTCTTTTGCTCATTTTTCTTACCACAGTAACCAGCAGCTTTATGGTTTGCAATGCAGCCTGATGTTTAGAAGCCCTGATACTCTTCCAATATGTCATCAGACACAGTTTCACTGTTCGAGTCCACCAAAAGGAGGTAGTAATACCGGCCCTCATATGTTACCTATGCCAGGTGGATTAATTCTCCATTACCAAGTGACTAATAGTTTAGGTTCGTAACTAGTGAGACTATTACAGCACTTAGGACAACCAAGCCATTTAAAGCCAAATGTATATATATTTTTTTTTTTTAACAATGTCTGGTCCTTTTCTGTTCACGTATTCCACCCGGTAGGTCTAATATCCAAAAGGAAAACAGGTGAATTTACACCTCATAGCGGTCTAGACCTCGCAACCTGATGTTAGGTAAACCGTCACTCCCACGTGGAGCTAACGCCTGCTCTTCTACTTGTCCGTTGTTGTCATATTGCCTGCCGTGGAATTTACACCATAGCATAGTGTTTAGTTAATCACTATTGGTATATAGAGCTTGTGAGTTTTTTGAGCTATTGCTTGTGTTTATTAAGCTCTTACCTCCTATATTAAGGAGCATGAAATCTCAATTTTGTTTAGACAAGCCGTCGCCGTCGACTAAACCTTGCTATTTTGAAGACTATATTCCATTAATTTTCAGAAATATGCAAGCTACGTAAAATGAATTACTATTGATGTGATTACCATATCAGAATATGGGAAGAACTAAGATCTCACAATAAACCGTCCAGACATAAAAGAAATCCGACACTTGCATCTTACGCTACCATCTCATTGTGCTTACCACTTCAATAGGCAATTTTACAGTATATTCTAAAAACATTCTGTGGGCCCTCTTACCCCACTTCGATGCAGCGAACCGGCTTATTATCCCGGGTCCTTGATGATCCCCTCGCGCCCTGCCGCCTCTCGGGATGACACCATGGTATCCTACGAGTCGAGCTAACTGGCTGCTGGTCAGGCAAACCAAGGGATAGACCAGCGAGGGATTCGGCTGCCATGCGCTCTTCAACTCGATTGACTCACGCTTCTTACTGGCCAACCTCCTCCAGATACGTCGGTCGACTTCTTGGCCTGGTGCTATCGCCATCTCTCGCGGTGGTCCCAACATGCAAAAAATAAAGTAGGAATTATCCTCGGCATAACGAAACAACACCATTATAAATACCAAAGCTAATACATTGTCTGTGGCTTCGCTATTGGTCGTCCCCCCCCCTACCAAGCCCCACCATCTACCTGGCTAAACTTCTGTGCCCGTGCGCACACTACGAACCTTGTGCGAAACTGGAGTAATGGATCCTGGAGCTCGGTGGAGGGAAAAAAGAGGCCGATCCCTCGCTTGCGGGGCCTTATATGCTGCTGCCCCCCTTTGGCGCCCTCCGATGATGTCATGGGGGCGACCCCTCCATTGCGGCGACACAGAGGACGGACGACTCTCCACCTTTGGCTGCTCCTGCCCGTGTTGCGACTAAGGGCGCCCCTCTGCTATGCGCCGGATGCGCCTTCAGTTGTTAAGGCTCCTTATTTTATATAATGGTATTTGTCCCTGTGATATCTGTGAGCAATACGTGTTTCAGAGTGTTTGGTTAAGGCATTAAGCTTAAGGAATTTGATGAATATTTGAGAGTCATATCGGATACATTTATTTTAGAGCTGTTGTTTCTAGAGCCAATAAACTTGATGAGGTTTTTAGATCTGACTCCAGGTTTAGAGTCGATGTGGTAGCCAACTTGGAACATTACTGTAAATACTGTTCACAAAACGGCCACCGTTTTTAGGTCCTGTAAGACGCAAGCAGCCATGTTTTTCACTGTGATATATATTCGTACTGCTTTTACCATGGCATGCTCCGCGCAATAACTATTTTCTCATCCGTGACAAAACCTATTTCCCAAAGGTAAAGCATGCTTTAGTTTCTGACAAAGCGGAAGTGCAGATACAAACGCCGGAAAAAAGGGCAATTGTGGAAAAGTCTGTATTTTGGTGTAGTAGTTGGGATGCAGAGTAAAACCATGCCACGGGAAAGAGGGTGATCAGCAGCTGTGCAACCACTATTGGACTAACAAGGCATTCGCCTCCTATCTGCTGCATTTGCTTGTGCAATGCTAGGAGTCCGCCTCAAAGTATTCCACTGGCCTCCAGCGGATATTTACTGCTTAATGAGGCTGTTTGTTTTGTGCCGCTGCCGCCCTGCTCTCTCTAGCTAAGTGTTCAGCTTACAAGGGAATAATAGCAACATGGCATCGTAGACTGTCCAGGGTTGGAGGCAGCAGGCATCAATCAGCTGCCATTACCACATACTAATGCACAACACGGTGCACTGTGAGACACAAGGATTTGCCTTTCAAAGAAAAAGTTTTAAAAAAAAGTATGAAGAGTTTGCACTAGTTTTCATTTGCATTTATATATAGAAGAGCAAAACAAAATCGATGACACAAAGTTGTACATTAGTCTTACTACTCAAAGTAGTAATGGCAATCTGAAGGTGCTGATCTTCCACCTGCACAGTTAGTTCAAAGGAGAAAGCACTAGAGCGCACTGGTCAGAGACGCACAGATCCCAAATCTGTTGTCCAATGTGACCATACCATAGCAAGTGCGCTTCAGGATCCTGAGGTGCGTACCTGTGTGCCTGTATCATATTGTACTACACTGCTATGCGACTTTCAGTACACTGAGTATGTTACTTTGATGATAATGGGCAACAACCACGGTTATATTCCCTATGTGGTAAGTAAATAAGTAATACTTTATTGTACAGTTAATAAAAACCATTACAAAAAGACCAACAGCGATAAAAGTTGATAATAAAGTTTGTAACCGCCTAGGCGATTGTTCTTGTGAAAAATTAAAAAGTGATAAAAAATGTTGGGGGGGAAAGTGAATGTTTATCCGCCACTAGGTCACTTCTGCGATTCCTCCAGGGTAGTTTCTAGTGGATTAACCTTGCCCCTTTCCCTTTCCAGATGCGTTGCAGACCACATTCCTTATAGGAGGCATCTTTATGGGAGGCAAGCCATTCCTTTTCCCCGGATGTCCGTGCATTTTGCTCCTCTGTCCATTTTTATACCGATAGGTCAACTGTGCCTCTGTGTGGACCAAGTGTTGTTTTAGCTGTAAGAGTGTGGAAAGTACGCTTTCATTGTCCATTTATTCTTTCTTTGTCGTGATTCTGGCTGCCACGGCTTTAATGTATTTTGCCAATCGACAAGCCATTTGGGCTTCGTCACCTGAGAGGCAAGCCAGGACTGCTTGACTACAGTGGCTGATCCCCTTTTTTTGTTGAGTGGTGGTCTCATCTGGTTCCTGCCTTATGTGCGTACCAGATGTTTGTTGACTCTAGGGGTGTGGAGTGTAAGCTTTCTTTATCCGTTTATTCTTTCTTTAAGGTGATTCAATCAATCAATCAAAATACTTTATTCGGTTAGAAGTATAACCATAAAAGCATGACACATAGAATTACATTCACAGTAAAATAAACAGAAATTCGATAAAACTGTAATTCCATAGTCACAGACTGTGGTAAAAAGAAAATGTTAAAAAACAATTATTACTACAGAGATAGAATTTAATTCGTTGCTTTTTTGAAATAATGTCTCTGTCCATACATTTTAATCCTTCAGAGTTAGACACAGGAGTGGGTCAAGTTGATTAAAAGTGGGGGTGAAGTGGCCACTCGCAACAAAACCACTTCTGCCCGTCAGATAATTGCTCCGTACTTTTTGACACGAGGGCGAGACATATAATGTTCTAGGGTAGAAATCACTTATGGACCAGATGGATATAGAACCATCTCCTATTTGTGGCTGCCATGATTGAAAGTATGGGACAACATATTTGCTCCTGAATTTTACAAGAACCAAATCACCTGCAATGTTTTTTCGTAGGGGTCCTAACCAGCCCACCGTTCTAACACTTAGTATGGTACCATCGATGTTGGATGGCAGAGGTCTGTTCTTAGTTAACCAAAAAATGACCTTATTTCTTAGGTCCTGTTGTCTTTCGTTGTTCCCCTTAGTGAGTTCTGGTACTCCCGCGAGGACGCACACAAAGGGAGCGGCCTCCGGGGGCAGGTGTAGGAGATTGGTTTTAAACAGGATGTTCTCACTGGTTGCCGCTAACCTTTTATGTGTTATCGATGTTTTGATCGGCCCTGCTCTAGGGTACGAGCTCCGTGCTGTTGGGCCTGCTTTTGGGGAGTTCAGAGTTGACTTTTGTGGGGTTACTAATTGTTTGTGGGTAGTCTTACTTTGTATGGTGGATTTAGGCGTTTCAGTGGAGGCTAGGCACTGTAGCTGAGAGGGTCCTGTCAGGGTTTTTATGAGTAGCGAGTTGGCCTTGATCGCTTCCTCGACACCCGTGAGCCTATCCCCTAGGCTGTTTATTTTTTCAATCAGGGGAGATATTAATGTTTTCAGCATATATTCAATCGAAACCAGTAAAGAGGCCTGAATAGGTGCGATACTGGCGGAGCTAACAGTACTAGGAGTGTTGGGCAGTGGGGGGTTTGAGTTTAGTTTTTTTTTTGTTTTGCCTGGCTCCCCATTTGTTTAACCCAAACTCTCTTCCTTTTGGTAGAGGGGGCCTGTGGTGACTCTATTGATTTGGGATTTATCTTTGGGCATACAAGAAGGGGAGTACCCTGGGGGCTTTCTGTTAGATGAAGTTGACTACAGGGCTGGGGACTAATGGTTGCCACGTTGCAAATAGGGGCACTAATTTGTACATATCCTGATTCCAGAGGGGCGTAAGAGGATTTGCATAATTTATTGAGTTCCTCCAGTAGTGATAAATCTGATGCTGCTTCAGGGGTCTGTACAAGGGAGCAAATACTGGAAGGGCAATCCATGACGGGGGATCGTTCTATTCTCTCTGGTACAGTTGTATTGGGGAGAGTTACCTTCTTAGTGAAGAAGTCCATTGTCCCCTTATGCGAGTAACTCTGGGAGGGAGTCTTTCTGGTATCCTCCTCGCGTGTAATGATGAAATGGCTTATATAAGTTAACAGTTTGGTGCAAAATCAACCGCAGAGATAATTTTCAGCTATGTTAACGCTCAGGAGAGACTTGTAATTAACTTGGCAACGTCAAAGAGTATCTGTACCTTATGTCTTTAATTTACTTCCTTCCGATGATCAGGATTGAAAGGGGGGTGCCCCGTCCCGGCCTCTGATGGCCACAGAGTGCTTAGCCCGCCGCCGACCCGCGCGCGATCACGCAGGAAATCCGTGTGGCGGCGTGTTCCGCCGCTAGGGCTTCTGGGTAGTGTAGTTTTCGGGCCGATTTTGCCCCCCTCGCACTGCGGCCGCTGGTCTGGGATTGCGGCGGCGGAGGGGAGCGTTGGAGCTGCGCTGGTCTGGTCCACCGAGGTATGCCTCCCAAAAGATTTCGATTCCCCCCGCTCCACCGATGCTGGAGTCCTTTTGAAGTGCCTCCCGGCGCAGGAAATCCGTGTGGCGGCGTGTTCCGCTGCTAGGGCTTCTGGGTAGTGTAGTTTTCGGGCTGATTTCGCCCCCCTCGCACTGCGGCCGCTGGTCTGGGATTGCGGCGGCGGAGGGGAGCATTGGAGCTGCGCTGGTCTGGTCCACTGAGGTATGCCCCCCAAAAGATTTCGATTTCGAAAAGGTGATTCTAGCTTCTAAGGCTTTGATGTATTTTACCAGTCGACAAGCCATTTAGACTTAGTCATCTGAAAAGCAAGCCAGGACTGCTTGCCTACAGGACCTGATCCCCTTTTTGTTGAATACTGGTCTCAGCAGAATCCTGCGTTCAAGCTGCAGCTCCTTGCATGTAGTGATGAGGTGTAGGATGTTTTCCTAGTCATTTCCACACAGGCGGCATTTTGCTGATTTTGAAGGACGCAGCCAGGGTGCCATGTGGTCTGCAGAGGGCAGTACTCCTAGCCAGTATTTTAGGAATAGCTCTTTTGTTTTTTTGGTGAAACTGGTACAAAAGATACGTTTGAAGTGCAAGTTTTTTGTAGGTGTTTACAGTTAGCCATCCGTGAGCTCGCTCCGTCAGTGAAGCTTTGTCCTGTAAAAGATATTCTTTCCTGACAATGTTATTTACTGCTTTTTTGAAGCCTGCCAGGTTTCCTTGAAGATCCCACAGTTGTTGCGCCCCAGCTGCTTTATTGCATCCTCCAGAAAAAGCCGTGCTGGGCTGTTGTTTTTGGTTTGAAGTTCTTTCCAGAGTAATGCATTAAGGGTATTTGCCTCTCCCCTACTGATTTTGTACCAACTTTTGAGGTAGACTCCCTTGCGTGCCAGCTCTTCTTTTACTAACCAAAATTCAAGTCGAATTTGCGCCAGTGAAGTGTACCGAGGAAGGCCAAAGATCATGCGCATCTGTTATTACTCCATTTGCTGTTTCGGCGTCCCTGCCTCTCATTGCTTCACTTCCATAGGTGATGGAAGGGATCAGCTTAGCTTGGATCAGCTTTATTAGTGGGGAGAGGTTTGGCCCAGCAATTTTGTTTCTCAGATTTCTTAATGTTACAGCTGTGGTAAGATGCAGATACTTTACATTAGCCCATCTCCCATCCTAACCTAGTCTATAATGGCACATTTTTCTATTGCTGACACTTGGTAATTTTGCTGGGATCATTATTTGTTGAGGAACGGCGCCGAGGGATGGTAATGTGAGACTCATTACCCAGGTCACTGGAGGGAACCTTTCTTTAGTTCTTTTTTTAGTGCTCACCTATATAAGCGCATGCGCGCTCAGTTGGGAGAGATATTAGGGCCTCGAGCCCACCCATTGCTTACGTTGGCTTCATTGTCACTCTTCTTTGCTGCCTCCTAATTGGCCAGCACTTGTCAGCTTCACTTCCTCTTCTTCGATGTGGTGCATGGATCAACTACTGATGGATTTAGCTTGATTTGTATCCTTCTGCTGTCCAACACTGCTTGTGCTGTGATGCAGGTACTATTTTTTTTGCTTTTCCTCCTATTTCCCACACCATATCCTTGTTGCTTCTTCCCTTCCCACTCCTGTGCTCCCATTTCTCGTGATCAGCTATTAGCGGCCTTGCTCCTTTTCTAGCCCAGCCCCAGATACCTTTAGTGCCATTTCCTTAACTTGGGTGGATTCCTTCTCTATACTGGCTGTGGTCAGCGACTTCTTCTTGTGAGCATTAGCTTCAGCATTGGTGATCCGCTTGTGTGTTGCTATTGCTGAATTCCCGACAGCCTAACTTGTATCCCGGACTCACCACGCCAGCATGAGTCTCATAGTGAGAGCAGGTGGCACAGGCTGAGGCAGTGCAGCACGGCTCGCTCTATGACTCTCCGAAGAGACAGGCTAGCAATCGACAGACTATCAAGAGACCCAGGTAAGTCCGATATTATTTAATAATCCGCTGCTGACATTTAAAATATTTATCACGAGAATGAGGAAGGGACTCCAGCATGGCATAGCGCCATGCAAATGGGTACACTAAAGTTGTCTGTGATGTAAATGCAGGGACATCTCTTAGTTTTGTCTATCTAAACTAGCAGTTTTGCTGATTTTTTAGTGCAAAGGGTTTAATATACTTGCTTAACAGTGGCAATTCGAAGCAGCAGGCTTCATTTGCCCAGCAATGTGAGACTTGTAAAGTCAGATATAAGTCAGGTGAATAATGTTCCCACTGGAGAGAGGTCAGACTTTTGTCTACTGGCAGTTTTCACTCTCACCATTAACCCGTTGACCGCGGCGCGAATTCCGCCGCGGTGCGGGTGATTTATGACTGGGCGTGGTCAGAACGGCCCCCGGCCATCCTCCGCACTCGCCCACCGTGACGTCGGACGGCCAGGGGCCATCTGACGCACGCAAAGGGTTAAGTAATGCAGAGGGTTATATGCCTACTGCAAAGAAAGTCTACCAGCATATTACAGAACTGTATTGTATGTGAATAGCTCAGTGGTTTGCTGCTTTTGTCCCAGAAATTCCTTTGTTACTTGTGGTTCAGTTGCACCGGGAGCTGAGGTTTGGGTGGAGGGTGCTGATTATTTAGAATTTAAATACTTTCTTTAAAAGCACCTGCTGCAGAGTTCGAGTTTCTTGTTGCTCAAATGTGTGTGATTTCTGATATTTGTCTGTTTCCATGGACTTCACTGCCTGATTTTGGTTGCAAGAAAGTGTAACTCTAAGTGTCACAGTCGTTGAAGGTCTCTCATAAATCCACTGAATCTATGAAACTGTCACTCATAAGCAATCTGAAACATTAGCAGCTATGCTCAAATGGGTGTAATTTTTGATATTTATATCAGTGGTTCACAAACTGGGGTCCGTGGACCCCCAGGGGTCTGTGACACATTCCCAGGGGATCCGCAGACAGCAGTTTTAAAAGCACTGCATAGTTCCTTGTATAATCAGCAGATTTTGGCCAGCAATAAAAGTGTCAAGATAACTACGGTGATTAATGTACCTGTTGGAGAGAGATGGGGGCTTTGTCCAGTGGCAGATTTGACTTGTCTAAGGAAGTGCAGATGGTTAATATGCCTGCTGTGTAGAATGTTTACCATGTATTTCTTAAAAAGCAGTATTTTGTTTTGTGCATAGCTCAGTGGGTTCCTGCTTTTGCCATAGAGATTCTTTTGTTATTGTGCAGTTCACAAGTTCCAATCGTAAGCTAGCAGAGTGAGCTATGAACTGCCTTCAAAGAGCTGCATGCAAACTGCATGGTACAAGTTAGTGAGTTATGCTTTTTCCCAGTCTTTAATTATTTCGATGCTGCTAAAATGGTTTGTTTGGGTGAAAATAAATCATAATTATGAAAGTCAACGCTAATCCCTGTGTTATGTTTTAAATCCTGAGTTTGTGCTTCGCT
This sequence comes from Lissotriton helveticus, assembly GCF_964261635.1. Classification (NCBI taxonomy): domain Eukaryota; kingdom Metazoa; phylum Chordata; class Amphibia; order Caudata; family Salamandridae; genus Lissotriton; species Lissotriton helveticus. The sequence goes on from NC_136065.1 coordinate 1,224,489,417, forward strand.
AGACCAAGCACTCTTAAAAAATGCCTACCTGTATGGATGACCAGTGAATCCTACATCTTGTAGTCCCCTTTGCCTTAGGTACCATTTTCTATTCAATGATTTACACACGTATGATTCATTGTCTCTGAATGTGTATGATCTAAAGGGCTTTGGCACCCTACAGGGGTATGAGAGGTGCTATAAAATAAATTAAATACATGCGACAGTGGGGCTATGGAGAGATGAGAGGCACTGTTGGAGGTCAGTAGTGATGGAATCATTGAAAATTGTCAATCATTGAAGATTGACAAAAGATTGTTGTATCCTGGTGCATAGTAAGGTCATTATTTACTATGCTTTAAAAGCAAATACAATTCAATATATATTGACAAATGTGTTGTAAAATATACCATTTCTCCCCTTATGTTCTTGGGGAGAGCCCCCCCCCGAAAACCCCCTTTGTAGTGGTCAGGCTCACTTGGTGTGCACTGTACGGGGACTGGTGTGACAACATTTGCCAGAGCAGCTTTAGGTTTCCAGTCCAGCCTTGACAGGAGCAGAAGCCTTAGGCAGCAAAATAAAACCAAACAATGAAAAGTTAGTTGCGAGATGCAGCACCAACTGTCCCATCAGTTTGCAAATATTTTTAATATAGAAATACTAAAAGCTTTTGTAATTCAAGTCTAGTCTTTGTTTGATGTGCACACGTGTGTTTATTTTTTCCGAATTACAGTTTTAATGTTTGACATTTACATTTCACAAATTGCTTGGGGGTCCCCGGCTTCCAGTAGTGACTCAATGGGGGTCCTCAAGTGTGGAAAGTTTAGGAACCACTGATTTATATGATTCCCTCATCTTCATTACTTGATTTTGCTTGCGAGAAAGTGTCACTCATAGTTGTTGAAATGTCACTCATAATTACACTGAAATTATGAAAATGTCACACATAGCAGTCTGAAACCTTGGCAGCTATGCACATTTATGGTGTACCGTTGGAGTTCTACAAAACGTGACTGTTTCCTCTCTGTGGAAATAGAACTTGGTGTGTGTTGCTGGCTTTAGACTTCTTCTTGCAGCAACAACACCACCTACTGGATGACCTCTAGTTAGTCTTGCAATTATTATTTGTGGGAGCTTTGCCTCGTTCACTTTGGATAGATAGTGTGTGTCAACATGAAGAATATTATGCCATACATCGCCCACATTGACTCCTGTTTACTTCAGTATTATTATTTTATTCGGGTTTGTTATTTTAATTTCTTTAGCTGTTTTTGCTCTTTTCTTAATCACAATAGTGGCTGCAAGAATGGCAGAACTACACTCCTTTTTTGGTCTCCCTTGCCAACAGCAGAATGGGGTATTGATTCCTATAATGAGCTTGGAACTCACCTATTTCTGCTGCTAAATCCCTCTCACCCGCAATCCCCGTTCTCTTGTTGCCTCCCCCACCATAACAAAACAAGCGTTACCAATGCAATAGGTCTCGCATTTACGCAAGTTTGAGCTATTGGCATTATAAATAACAATGCCTTTTATTTATGTTTTAAAGAACGAAACCAAAAAAAAAGGCATTGTCATTTACAATGTCAATAGCTCAAACTAGCGGAAATGCGAGACCTATTGCATTGCAAATGCTTGTTATCCATACTACTGGAACTACTACATTTGAACACAATGGAATTTGTTTCTATGCTGGGTGAAATATGAGATTCTAGAGGTATCCTGACATGACTCTTACTTTTGGTTTCCCACATTCTGAAACAGCAGATAATTCAGTTGCACTTTTGACCTTAAGTTGTCTTTATGCAGAGGACGATGTAATACACCTCTTTGCCTCAGTGTCATTAACCTCTTTTTGCTATTTGCACAAATCCCTGTTTTTGATCTTGTACTTGTTCGGTACTTTGTGTTTCTGGGAATACAGTATATGTTACAGTGCACGTTTTAAGTAAAGTATTCAATGTATAGAGAAGTGTTAATGTTATGCTAGGCTGTTTATCTAGATCAGCTGTAAGCATAATAAGCTTATTACACTCAATAGTTGAACACCCTAGATTTTGTAACTAGTGTCTGGACCCAGAATTATCTACCATAGCTGGCAAAAGTCTTAATGTATCTAATATCAATTATTAAATATTTCTTAAGATAGTCCGGTGTTACAGTGAGATTTAGCATCTGTTCAACAGGTTTGCCCATGGATACTTCATGACTTGCTGTTTTATGATTCAACAAAGCAACTTTCCAATTTAAGCGTTTATACAAGCACTGTTGAAGACATTCAATGTAAAGTCTTAGTTATTGCTCCTGCTACATTAATGCTAAGTCATTCCATCCTTTTTCTTCCGTTGTGTTGCTTAGGACACATTAACGTATTAGGGTCATATGAGCCTTCTCTCATTGATAATCTCTCTACTTTAGTGGTGGGGAGCTGATTCTGACGTCTGTAGTGAATGCATGCAATGGGGAACAGTGACCAGGCAATTCCTCTTTCACTCTTTTACTCTTGATTACCTAGTGTAGGAGGTCTCTCACTATCACAGTTGTTGGCCTTATACCACATTCTATATATTACAGCAATGTCCACATGGACCCTTGTTTTTTAAATCACGTGGGTAGAGATAGCATTAAAGGCGTTTACATTTATCCTTATTTTTCTCATGTTGCCAGCTCTGCCATTGGTACCTTTATTTTACACCACCACACAAGGCATCCATCACCCTCTATACACTTTTATGATCTTCAACGAGTTTAAGCTACAACTTCCTGTAGAAGGGTTCCTTCGGGTCAAGACAGTGGAAGCTTGACTTATTGGAAACTTTCACACTTGATGATCTGGGTATCCATCACGTACTACACCGGTAACCTGTAATGGTAGTGTCTGCTGAGTGCCCCTCCATTGTTGACAAACTGCTGCCCCTCTTCTAGTTTCTGTTCCACAGAAAGACATTTTCCAGTCAGGCCCACCATTTTCCCCTCAATGCCTCTTGCTGGTACAAGTGTCTTGTACAAGCAAAAGTATCAACTCCGGGGTCCTGTGTTTGACCCCCTTGTTCACAGATACAAATTGTGCTTCACTCTTCCAAGGTCAAGGAAACTATACAGTCTTGTAACAATTAAGCATCAGCTGAGCAATTGAACAAAGAGACCTAGTCAGGGGTGGAGGTGGATGTGAGAAGTGTGTGTGTTACGTTCGTATCGCAAAAAAAGGCCCAGAAGTGATGACAAGCTTTCTCCACAAGCAACTGCTATAAGAGGTTCTAAATTCCTCTGCATAGGATGAGCAAACAAATCAAAAGGACAAGAGCCGCATTGCTATATAGGTGTTCAATTCACTGTGTGGAACCACAAATCCAGAACCCCATCAGAGAGCCATGCATCTCTAAACTGACTGCTGGCGGGAGGCACCACTGACCCTGAGCACCCAGATCACCTGAGCAGCTGTGGGCTGCCTACTGGCAGCAGGCATGTGGGCCATCTAGCAACCCGCATCGCACCATTGGGTTGATACTGAGGACATTTTGGATGAAAAACATACTTGCAGTTCACTTGATAGATACGCTCTACCAAGAAAATGTGAAGAAATAAGTTGTAAATAACCAACAATTGCGAGGATCCTGTGTCTTGGCTCTTTGTGTAGAAGGAATGCAAGGTGGCAGGACAATAGTTTTAGGATGCCACGTGGTTTGGTACAAGATTGGAGGAAGGCTGACAGCAGCAAGATGAGAAGAAAGAGTGCTGACAGCAAAAGGTCAGGGAAGAAGGGAGTGTGGGGGTGCTGTAGTGGAGGATGGAGGTAAATGTTCAAGAAAGTAGGATGAGAAGCTTAAGTATAAATGGATGAGGCCAGAGTAAGGGCTGATGGAGAAAAAAGGTTGTGTGCAGTGTGTAAAATGTTATAAGAAAAAAAGTGCAGGGGTAAAAGTTGCAGGGGCGGCTCCTCCACGTGAGCAGAGGAGCGTTGCCCCACTGCTTTCTCGCAGTGTGAGAAGCAGAAACATAAAAAGGTATTTTAAAAGCAGAAGCTAGGGCTTGGTTGGGGGCGGTTCCTGCTCCGGGCAGGGGAGGAGTGGCTTGCCCACTGTTGTGGATGCTGACTGTATGGTCAGCCCCAGGGCCGACCAAACCAGTCATGCACACTCTGCGTTTTCTCAGCCTACATAGAGAAAATGGTCTCCCCATAGACGCCTGTGGTGTTGTCGTCCTAGCAAATCACAATGCTGCTGTTGCAGCGTTGTGATTAGCTCAGGGGAAGGGAGGGGAGGGAGGCTGCCTGGTTCCTGTAAGACGCAGAGATAGGAGACGCGACGCAGGACAGAAGGCGAAGCTAAGTTTAAATTTATTTTTCTTTTTTTAATTAAAGCCCCCAGGTGCAAACCTCCCACCCATGGGTCATGCCGACCGTGACTGCCAAAGTGTTTCATAGGAGCCCACCATGGTTTTGCCAAATGTAGGGGTTGACAAATATCACGGCTGCCTAGTCTTAATTCCAGCTCTTCTGTCAGGACTAGCAATAGGAGACACTGCTTACCTTGCATTGGCAATTCTAAAATTCACACACTATAATAGTCTAGCAGTGAAAGAAAAATTGAACAGAGCATGCCAAATTGGAAAACAACTCTCATTGTTGGAAGAGGTTACGCCCTGCTCAGAAGAGACTTGAAGGAATACTTAGGGCAACAGGCCCAATCTGCAAAGGAATAACAGGATACTTTTTCAGATATTAGGTATAATTGCTATGCCATAGTCTGATCAAACAAAGAATATCACAGCCAGTACCTAAATACAGTAAAGTCTAACCAGTGTTTCCTTAATGCAGTTATGAGGTGTAGTGTGGGCAGTGTAATAAAATTGATGAGCCTGGTTAATTCGAGATTCACTGTTAAGGGTAGGAATTATTAAACTTAATAGCAAGAAGTTCACCAATTAACTTCAAGGGGCTCAAACCATCCTAAATTCTTATAGGAAAAAATGGGCATGCACCAATATTTTTTCTAAAAACAGGAAATGTGCTGACCACAGAAACTAGTGACTGAGAACTTGACCACCAAGCCTATCAACAACAATCTAATGTTGCTGGGTGTTCAAGCTCTCACTCAGTCACCTCCTAAAGTGGCCCAAAAGTGCCGAGCCCGAAGCTGGCACCACTGCAGAAGAGCCACTTGCAGGCTGTTTGGCATCAGTAAGTTTCCAACCTCCACTTGCTGTCTCTTCCCCACTGTCATGGATAAGTATAACTAAGGGATTCCTCATTTTGAACCACTCAAGAGTCGGAAGATGCTTATTATGTGAGGTTGATGTAATAATTCATACTACTATAAGTAATATGCAAAAAACAGACAGAAAATACACCACACACGATTCTGATTAAATTCAAAAAGGAAGAAATGTAATTTCCATGAGTGACACATTCATTAAATGCAATTGTGACTCAAAACATTAATGCTTCTGCATGTATCAGCTAGAATGCATTCGTAGTGCATGTAGTATTTACAGTACTCACAGTGTGATAGAAAGAAAAAGGAGGGTATTTGGGAAATGGGGGTGAATTGGTGAGTGAGGGACAGGGTAAAGGAATAGTGACATAGGCACAATAACTATTATATACAATAAAACCTATCCAGCCTAATATAGGTCGACAGTTCCCATATGTACATAACTCATAGGCATATATTCATTAGCTTGTTCTGATTCTATGAGTTTGTTGATATGCGGTAGGTGGTCTACGTTTCGACCCCTGGTAGAAGGAGGGTGATTTGTTCCTCACTGTGGGGTCTTCATCAGGACAGGGTTGTGTAGGGAGCACCTAGAGGTAATGAAAATGGTTCAGTGTGTGAAGTAGCTGTGGTGAAAGCCCAAATAGGTGATCTGAATAGCACCTACATGTGATAAGAAAGACGGTCAATGCACAATCCTTTTAGGGCACTCAATGGCTCCTTGGAATCTGAAGCGGAATAGATGGTCTAAGTATTAACATGATGAATCAAGATTCCTCATGGAAATTAAAGGCGGTATAAAGACTCACTTTGATGAAAAAGCTTGCACACGGGGTAGTGAATCTCCCGATGCAGGGTTGAATCAAACATGGACAGGATCTGTGAAAGAGAAAGGGGGGGGGGGATGATTCAGGGCCTTGTCACCCTCATCATAGTAAGTAATCAAAAATGATAGCCTCTCATCGGTGCACATGCGAGTTGTGCAGTAAAACGCCTGCACCCCGGACTGACTAGGGGCGTGTCGCGTGGGAGCATCGAAATAGGTGATAACATTTGAAAAGATCCTGGTATGACTAAGAAAATAAGATAGAAGGGGCTATCTGAGTCAATGACCCCAGAGTCCATCTCCTTAGAGCGTGCGGTATCAGTTACGCAAAAATGCTCCAACAACTAATTAGCATCGTGGCAAAATATGGCTGACAAGGCTCATCACGGGCATGGAAGCGCAACTAGGCAAGTGACATTACGAGTTGAGAGAGCGTGCTAACTGAGTATGTAACCCCAGAGCGTTTCTCTGCTCTGTGCGCGGCATCGGTGAAGAAGGGATGAGCTAAACATCGGCATACATACGCATCAAAACCCGATGTTGGCAATTAGAGCGAAATTTACATTTGCTTGTAGTGTTGTACCCTACAATGGTAGAATCAGGATATTTAATTAATATAAAGGAATTTAAGTTGTTTAAACTACTCTTAAACATTAGAAGCAGGTATTATATCAATGTTTTTCCAATTTAGAACAAGTTGCACTGGAGTTTGTATTTGCTTAACACTTGTTATTTGCTGTAGGCCAAAATAGAATCAAATCTGCTGCAAAGTAATATGTTCCCCGTTCAATCAAACACAGCCCTGAACACACACACAGTGGCCAACCTCAGATAAAAATGCTCAAAAACTCCCTGCGTGGACAGACTTTACATTACTTGTACAGGACTGCAGACTTGTCTAAAATTATTTCTCTTAATAAAAGCACCTACAGTGTACGCTTAGGACCATGCTCTTGTTATAAGAGCAACAGGAAAATCCAAAACTGCTATTTTTACAGGTATTCTAGAGGGTACATTTTCTCCAGCAGAACATGCTGTGACAAACTCCTATAAAACAATATTTTCTTCAAGAATGTTTGCTAAGGAACACATGGGCGTTTTTCCTGCATTCTACTTTTCACAATTCAAACTATGAAACATCAGCTCTAATTAGCACGGTCAGCTTATTTACACACTACAATAATGGTGTTATCACCTGAGAATTGTAGAACAAAACTACCCACATCCAGTTCCCCTTGAAGGTCAAATAAGGGAACAGCAATGTAGACTACTCATCCTTTCATTAAAGCATCAGACAGGATGGGCAGTAACATAGCATATATATGTATTCATTTTATTAATGCTAACAATGTTTAAAACAGTATTACTGAATAGCCAATTAAATGTCTCATAGACAGTTTAGACAGGCTCAAAAGAGATTGAGAAAAAGAGAGAGAAAACATATTTTTTCCTACTCTTAATTTGTAGAGGAGATAGCCTCCTTTCCCCATTTTGACAGAAGGAAACCTGAAACAGGTTTCACTTTTGTCAACACTATCAACCCCTATTTGTAGAAACTGGGCATAAACAAACTCTGAGGAGATAAATAGTACGTTGAGAGCTAAAAACATGAATACCCAACCTCAAATCCCTTTAGTAAGTATACTAGTTGTAATATGAGGGCACATGAAGTCACACTAAATCCCATTGCCTCAGCCCTTGTAAAATAAGCGCCAAACTAAAAGCATTAGTGCTGTATATATGGCTAAGCTCACATATACAATGTTATTGCTGTATATTCATATGAGTGCATAAGAACTTACTTTTGCCAAAAAATAAGCACAACTCCTCCTTCTTTCCCTGCGCTGCCATCTTGTCTTTCAAAAAGTTTCAGAGGTCAAAATGTCAAAGGCAAACCTTGCTCTGAGCCCTGTTAGGCTTCTAAATGTGGAACTCGACCTTTTAACCCATTAGCAGCTGTCCCATTTTGTGTGCCAGGCTTTCCATGCGGCTTTCCCCAATTCAAAGTTATCCTGGAAACTGATAGCTGAACAAGCAGAACCATTCCCCTCCTGTGTGCCAGCAAGTTAGGAGTAAGCAAATAACTTCTGCTGTTTTTTTTAATATATTTATTTTTATTTGTGTGCAGTGTGCTTTCTAGCACCTAAAGAACTGGCATAATGCGCCCAGAACTATTGTGCATTAAGGCGTGCAATGTAATCCAGGTCTCTAGAGCTACTCTTTGCATTACTTTTGAAAGCCTTTGTATTTGACACTGCAGCCATTAGGCCATACTACATTTTAAGTTTGTCACTAAGAGACAGTAATATTGGTTTTGTTAGATAAACTAATATTCACACTTTTTATGTGGTGCAACAACATAGTTTAACCAGTTGGGGATAAATCCTAATGTGCACATTGAAATCTGGATATATACTTTACACAGAATATTTTTCAACAGTGCTAAATATTCCAAACCAGTCTAAATCTATTGTTAGCAGTTTTTATTTTACGTCAGCTCATCCTCTGAGCAGCCACCAATTACTCATATAATGTGATTGCCTTTTAATATTTAATATCATGTATCTAAGGATAGTCAAATCTACTCCACATCAATGTCTATTTTTAATATTTGTTATGTCCTGGTTTTGTAGAAACACACATCCGTTTTTCTCCGTGAGGCCTACTTTTTCTATTTATTGCCTTTTTCTAGAAAAAGTCAGTTTTAATATTTATCATGTAACAATTAGTATTAAAGATCCACTGAGCTAACCATGTCTGTGACCAAACTGCTTGCTCTGTGCTCCTAAAATCTATTTCAGTCTGACCTTTTCTGCCTTTTTTGACACGTCCTGGGTTAACTGCTGCCAAAAAGCCTCAGATTCTTAAATATTGTAAGCGCTGACTGCACCACTGAAATTTGTACACACGTTTTAAAGTTTAGTAATATGAGGCTATGTATAATGATCCCAGAATGCTCTCTTATTATATGCAAATATTTGCAGATGCTTTAAAGCAAGTGTGATTATTCTTTGCTTTCAAAATAAAACTTTCACAGAAAATTCGGGCAGGAAAAACATTTTGCTAAACTACTGTAATATTTTAGGTACTATATCTTTGCTGCATTATTTAGTAACATGATGATGTATGCTAGTATTTCCCAACATATTCATATTGGAAAATCAGTTTAACCAGTTTAAATACATTTATAGAAAACAAAAATAAACGAGCATTGCCAAAAGCCAGTAGGTCTGAAATTGGAGGTCAGTCTTTTGATTTTTTTTCAATGCATGCCTTTTTTTAGGCATGCTTTTTCTAAACCCATATCAGTGTTGGAGCTGCTGGGCCCTCACCATTCTAACAAGCATTCGAAAAAGCAAAAATCTTTTTTGGTCTCAAAAAGTACACGTTGCCACAGGAGTTCTGGGCACTGTACACAACTTCTTTGTGTATCAACATGCTCCTTGTGAAAGAGCAGAATACTTTCACTCACAGTGATGCCAGCTGTTAGAGAGAGATAGAGAGACAGGCATTATTTTAATATACACAAAAGGTCATGGCTAACGCATGGCCTAATTAGAGGCCCACTTATTAAAGAAAGTCTCAAAAGTGCATGCATGGTATATATCCTTGCATATAAACTGTTTCCTTGAGTTCACAAGAATTTACAGTAGCAGGCCAAGAAGTTGTACTCCTAGAAAATATTTGTGAACTGCATTCTTCCAGGAGCAAATTTGCATGTGTAGATTTGCTCATGTGAAAATCTGAATGTTTCCAAGTTCAATTTTCCTCCAACCACTTTTTTCCCAACCCTGGAAGAAGTTTTACGTCTGCCACTGTCAAGAGTAAATTTCCAACCTTTCTCATTATGAGAATATTTCAGAAGAATTGGTGAAAACCTTTAAACATGCAAGTCTCTAGGTTTGCACAGACTCAAAAGGGCATTCCAACCCTGGAACTATTGCTTACCATTAACTTCAGCCCCAGGATGTAGACCTGCAGAAACGTGGCAAAATAAGGTAATTGCTAGTATTCAAACCCTACTATGGTATGAACCCTGGCATAATCAGAGATGCTATAACAAAACTTTTATATAATGAGATTGCTGCCATAATTTGTTGCAGCATCGCATGGCATGGCACAAAAGGGACAAGTGGAATACAGGACAATGTATGCAAAACCAGTCTCCTTTTATATGCTATACTTTGTAACTGTTTATGTACTATTCACTGGCAGTAATGCTACTGGGGAGCACCTCATTTGACAATACAATCAGATTAGGCCATATATTTAAGGATTAGAAAAGTATAAATCATCACCAAAATTACATTTGGGGTTGGTGCCTCTCGGGAAAAAAAACACCCTACTACCTATGTGCACACATACAGAGGGATATCAGAGATAGTCCCTAAGTAAGTCAAACTATATAATCCAATTTACCGGCACTCAGTTGTAAAGGGTAACTGCCATTGTTGTTACGTATCGCTCTATTATGCTCTTGTATCCTGTCTTTTAAGGAGCGGATGGTACTGCCTACATAGATTAGGCCACAGCAACAAATAATGCAATATACAACATAGTTGGTGTTGCAATTAATAAACTGTTTGATGTTGTGTTTTATTTCCGTGTTGTACTGGAATTCTTTCAGTTTGTCTGCTGCGAATTGGCACACACAGCAAGTTGTGCACTTATAGAACCTTTTCTTGAGGGAATACTCATTATCATGAAAATTTCTTCTGCATCACAGAATTTTTTGCGCTACCTTGGACTCGTGCCTTTGAGATTAACAATACGTAGAATAAGGGCCTGACGTAGGAACTACAGTAAATAGGAGCATCACAAATATTTGGATAAAGTGAGTGCTATTATTTCGTAATATCATAGTAAAATACAATAATGGGAGAACTAGTTAGTAAAATCATGTGTTTCTCGCATATCCCAAAAATAGGTCATTCATTAAAAGAACTTTGAAACCTTGAAGTTCATCGAGAAGAACAAAGACATATACACCCAACCACGTCCAATAAATATTCAGAAGGTTAGCCCCTTTCACAAATATAATCTGGGTGATGGTGACTTGCACTTTTTTCAATGCATAAGTAAATAGGTACTCCTAACTTTCTTGTCACACATAGAGTGTAATAATTTCTGAATACTTTTTTGAGAGCTCTTTCTCTTCCTTTCCGTGCTCATCTGTTAACTTCCTGCAGCCAAGGACAGAAGTGTCCAATTTTGAAATAGAATTTTATATGATGTGTTTTTATAAGGATTTTTAATTAAAATAAATCATTATCTTTGCAGCCTTGAGGAAGTCACATGACGTGACGAAACACATGTCGGCTGTTGTCTTTTGTGGATCAGGAAAAGGAGGACACACAAAATACCAATTGTCCCGTACACTTTGCTTACCATCCTTTCCTGATCAGTTTTGTATTATCCTTTGTCTGATGTTTATATCATTTTGATTATGCTCACCAATGTGTGTTAATAAAATCTTGTTATCGATAAGAACCAAAATTGTTACTTGTGGATGTAATACTTGGAATTTATGCAGAGAACAAGTCTTAATCTTTAACAATTAAGGAATCAAACTGTTACAACTGAGTGCCGGGATATTGGATTATATACTTTGTAACTGCTTCACTGTCCTTAGTAGTGTACATCCACTTAACATATTTTCTATACTTCATATTCTTACCTTTATTTGAATTTTTCTCTCCTGGCGGTTTTTTAAACAGCTTTCTAGTGAGCTTACCATGATTTTCATCTGAGATCCTGTCTTGTGATATGTGTGTAGTACTCACAATGTGTGCTTACACCCTGAAAGATAAATTCAAAAAGTCTCCTACAAGGGAAAAGTTGTTAGGCCAATTTCCTTCTCTCATGCACTAATGCGCTTCATTTTTTATATAAATCAAGGAAACATAGAGGTTCAGTACTGAAGATCAATACGCTATTACTTTACTTTACTTTACTTTGTGGATTTATTAAGCGCAAGCGAATAATCCCCAAAGGGATCACTCGGCGCAATGGAGGAAAGGTGCAGGGGACACAGCCAGCTAAAACAGCCATGTTTTCAACAATTTTTTAAACCTGGGTAGTTCATTACAAGCCCTAATGTTTGCTGGTAATTTGTTCCAATGTCTAGGGGCTAGATGACAAAAGGCTCTACCGCCCAGCCTTGCCCTCTGTATCCTCTGTGAACACAGAAGATTAGCATTACTAGATCTCAGTTGTCGGGGCGGTAGATATCGCCTACGTTTATTGCTCAGATAAACCGGTCCTTTCCCCTGTAATGATTTAAAGACGACAACAAGCGTCTTGAAAATGGCTTGTTTCTTCACCGGGAGCCAGTGGAGCTGCTTCAGTAAGGGAGCAGACGGCGTCCGTGCTGGCTTATTTAAGGCCAGGCGGGCTGCGGTGTGCTGCACCACCTGTAGGCGCATTAGTAGGTCCTCCCTGGCCCCCACCAGCAGCGCGTTGCCGTAGTCCAGTCGACTCACCACGAGTGACTGGACAAGAGTTTTCCTTACCGACAGAGGAATCCAGGGGAAGATTTTTCTTAGCATCCTCATAGTGCTGAAACACAGACCGGATACTGTCTTAACCTGTTCCACCATGGATAGTTGATCATCTATCCTAACACCTAGATTCTTGGCCCAACTCCTGGGTGGAGGGGCCTCCCCTAACTCGGGTGGCCACCACTCGGGGGACCAGATTGTCTCCGCTTTCTCAAAAAGCAGGATTTCAGTTTTTGAGGAGTTCAGTTGCAAATATTTCCTCCTCATCCCGACAGCGATACTAGACATGCAGCTTCTAAATTTCCCTTGGGTTGCCATGATATCCTCCTCAATGGGAACGATTAGCTGCCTGTCATCCGCGTATGAGATGGTTTTAAACCCATAACTTCTGATGATATCTGCCAAAGGTGTCACATAGGCATTAAACAGGGTCGGGCTCAACACTGAGCCCTGCGGAACACCCCTGTCTACCACTGCTGTCTGGGATACAAATGACCCCATCTGGATACTCTGTGTCCGTCCCGATAGAAAACTCTGGATCCAGTCAAGAGCTTTGCCCCTCACCCCGATCCCCCTCAGTCTGTCCAGCAATATCTGATGGGAGATGGTATCAAAAGCAGCTAACAGATCGAGGAGGACAAGGATCACTGGAGTCCCTCCATCAAGTGTCATTCTGATGGAGTCTGTCACTTCCAGGAGCGCAGCTTCCGTGCTGTGAGATGCACGGTAGCCGGATTGAGAGGGGTCTAAAAGATGGTTATGTTCCAGATACTGGGACAGCTGTTGGTTTACCAGAGTTTCCAGAACCTTCACACAACAGGAAAGGAGTGAGAGGGGTCTATAATTCTGTAGTTCAGACGGGTCCGCCGTCGCCTTCTTTAGGAGAGGCTTGAACCGTGCTTTTTTCCACACATCTGGGAATGTGGCTGTCTCCCGCATTGTTATAAATGTTGGAGAATGCATCTGCTAGGATGGGGCTAAGTGTTGACATCACTGTCGGTGGTACAGGATCAAAAGGCGAGCCCGACTTTACCTAACTTTATTGGATTCTTACTTGTTCTCCGATTATGGGAACAAAACGATCCAACCCACAATAAGAGTCCTCTACCAGCGGGGTTCTTTAAGAACATCTCCCTCTCCTTGTTCCTCCCAGGTAGTATCAAAGGACTGATAGATCAGATCGATTTTATCGGTAATGTGCCTAGCTAGGTCATCGCACAATTCCTGTGTCGGGGGAGGTGCCGTATTATTCGCCTTCGGATTAGTGAATTCCTTCAATATCTTATACAATTCTCTAGAGGAATTCTTGGCCTCCGTGATGCGTGTACTCAGTTGGAGCCTCCTTGCTGAGTTACAGCTATTTAAGTAATCTCTATGTGCTTTCCGGTATAGCTGTTCATCCTGTTTCCCCTTTGATTTCCTCCATTTCCTCTCGAGAATTCTACATCTGGACTTCTCCTTCCTAAGTGTATCCGAATACCAGGGAGCCGGGGCTACCCTCTTCTGGATAAAGGCTCTTTTTAATGGATCTATCATGTCTATGGCTGACTGAATTGCACCCTCCAATCCTTTCAAGGCTGAATTAGGGTCAGCCTCTACACTAGGCAGGGGGTCTCTATAGGTTTGACTAAAAGCGGCAGTGGTTACTCTCGACCAAGGTCTTCGAAAACTCTGCTGAGCTTGTCCCTGCTGCACCAAGTGGGCAGCCGGTATCGAGAAGCTTAGTGCCATATGATCTGTCCAATCAAGTACCTGAGGAGGTTCAGTACTCAGGTCCGGTATATTGGAAAAAATGGCGTCCAGGGTATGGCCTGCACTATGGGTGGGGCCAATAGTTCTGAGCGATAGCCCCAGAGAATCCATCATGGCAACTAGATTAGCAGAGTCTAAATTGGAAGACATCTCTAAATGATGGTTAAAGTCCCCTACGAGTAGAAATGTATTTGCAGTCAGGACATGGGGAGCCAATCTGTCCAGAAGTGCTATAATAAACTCCTTCTTGTTGCCCCCAGGCGAATTGTATACTAATGCCCCTGTCCATTCGACCGCTAAATTACATTCTACTCTAAAAATAAGGAGCTCCAAAGTGGCCACCGAGATTCTATCCAATGTAGTAATATGATAAGGGGCCCGCCCGGCAATGGCTAATCCGCCACCGCGCCTCTCGGGCCTATCCAATCTGATGGCAGCATAGCCATCCGGAAAGGCCACTGCTAGGACGGGAGTGGCATCATTCTTAAGCCATGTTTCTGTAAAAAGACAGATATCAGGCCTACAATCGTCTAATAGATCCCAAATCTCCATAGGGTGTTGAGGAATGGATCTGACATTCAGGTATAGTCCCCGTATACAAGGGCTCTGTCTGTCTAGTCCAGGCAGGTTATTTTCCCCCTGGTACTTACAGTGTCTCTCCTGTCTCCCAGACTGAAAGCTAAGAGACGGAGATAGCTGCTTAACTGGGGCCCACCCACAGTCAATGCACCTCCCAGTCGTTCGCCTCTTCCCCTCATCTGTCCACGGCCTAAGTTCCCTAGCACTTGAGAGTGGGAGGTTATAACCCAGGAGAGTCTCCCGCGTGTGCGTTAGTCTACCTTCCATAAGATCTTCCAGGCAGACTGGCAGTAATTCCAAGTGGCAGGCGGCGGTCTAGCGCGGACGGGCGCAGACGGGCTTGCCTTAGGCGTGCTTTAGGCGCGCCACCAGCGCGTCTGCTGTGCACGTCCGCTGCCCGCCCGTGAGCCAAGATTTATGCGAGTAGCGTGACGGCGGGTTAACAACTAGACCGCCAACCGCCTACTCGCTTTTGCCCAAAAAAGTAAGGAAAGACTACTCTCTCCACTCAAACAATCACCTAACGTGATTGCGGTGGACAGGAGAGTGTCAGCAATGCCCCCACAGAGTCAGAACCAACAGTAGTGCACAAAACAGAAACGTTGTTTTTTTTTTTTAAATTGCAAAGGTCACAAATATTATTAAAAACAGTAGTCTAAGGTCTGCCCCCAGTACCTTCCTCCAAGTAGCGCGCCCGCCCGTGAGCCGAGATTTATGCGAGTAGCGTGATGGCGGGTTAAGCTATGCATCCATGATATAACTACGCATATTTCAATATTATTCCCTGTGTTCCGGTGCAACCAGCAAATCAGAAGTTCCACTCACTATATTCTGGGAGGGTTTCTTTTTTTTGTGTGGGTAAAATCAATGCCCCGTACTAGCATAGAGTCTCCTGAAAATGGATTTTATAAAACCCCAAAGGGTCTAGCCATTTGTCAGTATTTATTGAAATAAAGTAACTTAGTTACTTATCAGTCACCTGCTTCACTACTTCTTATATGTGTAGGTACACACACATTATTCTCCAACCCAGGCTCTCCTGCAGTGTATGCCACATATCAATTAGTGTATTGATACAGAGAATATTTTTAAAAACATTCTCTACAGTCCCCTGTCTATTTTAAATGCCAGTCAATGCCCCTTTTGTTAATAGCATGTGTTAAATACATATTTGAAAGACTGAAAGGTCACTTGCAGCAAGGCAAGTTAGTTTTGTTTAGCTTAGATCTCACTTACCAACTGGTGACATCACAGTCCTCCAATATATCCCACTTCTGACACCATTTCGATGGGGAAATACTGGCACCCTCCCAGGAGCAAATGAATGAAACTCACCAGACATATCAGGTTTGCTCAGAAACAGAGTGAAATGTATTTATTGGTACCAAAAAAATGCATCATTGCTAATTAGCAAGGGAGAAGTCAGATCTGCCACCTTTGGGGCTCTCAGACCGCTTCTTCCCAGAGTGACAGATTTCTAGGTGCTATATACCTAAAGTAATGCCATGTCAGCGGAACTAGAATAAGGCACCAAGCAAAATATGGCTGACATGGATGTGCAATGTCTGCACCATGCAAAACAGCCAGATATGGCCAGACCAGAAAGGCAGGCTCTGCACTGTGTAACACTTGCACAACCAGAATAAGAAATATCAAGTAGTCAAGACAAGCAAGGTGACCTGTAAAAGGTTACAGAATAGCTTGTTGAAGCTTGTCCAGTCAAGGTCAGATTGGAAGCCCTTTTGAGCTCCAGGCCTCATGTTAATGTGATATTATATAAGCACGATATCTTTTGAAGTGCATGCACATGAATTTATATGGATATTCATATATATTTTGTAACACAAGCCGGGGATAACAAAGTCCCTATGCTCTGACCCCATCTTATGTAGGCCCGACTCCATGTCAGGAGAGGTTCTTTGCCTAGATTATGGCCTGACATTCAGCCAGAGATAATCTTACCTACTGCCAGCACATTTCACAGATGCTTTATCGCACCTGAAGCTGATAAAGCGGAGTCTTGAGGAAAGATTCACTGACTACCACTGCAGCAGGTGTCTGCCCTTTGCGGGGAACACTGACTTAGTGCTGCCGTTGCTAAAGACAGTCTTTGCTATCAACAAGGTATGCAGTGTGTTCCTTATCTGCCTTCAATGCTCTATCTGACCATAGAAGTAGACGTCAGTGTGTTAAGTTCTAGATGAAATTTTAAAACAATGCAAGAAATATTCATTTTATTCTTGTTATTTATAATGTACATTCAAGCTGTTTTTGTAATATTCTGTGTAGCTATTTTAGATGAACTGACAAACAGATTGTTCATGTAGTAATAAATACTCTTTAACTCAAAAGTGTTCATTCTTCGTAATACAGTGTGTGTGATACGGTGAATAACGAAATTCGGTTTGTTACTGTTTCTATGGTGCTACTGATCCCTTTATAAGATTCTTAGTACCCAAAACCAATGCTTCTATGTCAATTACACATTGAATAGTGTTTTGCAGGGCTACAATAATCTGACTTTCATATTCATTGCTGCTGCATTGAACCAAATTCACCTTTGTAACCCGTGAGTGGGAAAGCACACCTTGTAGAGTTACGACAAAGTCGTAACTAAAGCTACATAGTGATGCAGGCCCACTAGTTGTATTCAATTTACAGGCCCTGGGCACCTGCAGTACAACTTTACTAGGACTTGCAGGTAAATTAAATGTGCTAATTGGGTGTAACCTAATTTTACTAATTTTAAAGGAGACAACACAAGAACTTTAGAGCTAGTTAGCTGTGGTAAAGTGGACAGAGTCCTATAGCCAGCAAAAACGAAGTCGGCATAACAGAAGAGTTAAAGGCAAAACATTAGGGGGGAAACACACCAAGGATGCCAGGTGGCTCCTGGAAAGGCGAAGTGTAGTGTTTCACAAATAGTAAGATATATAATTGGAGCTGTGATACCTTCTGTAGGTGTAGTTTTAAATGATTTAAAGATCAGAAAGTTGTTTACTTTGGTAGATAGTTTGCCTACTAACATGGTTGGTGCTTCAACTGCAATTAATAGAGAGCTAATGGCCATAAGAGCTATGGTATTGCAGGATAGACTTGCTTTAGACATCTTATTAGCAAAAGAGGGAGGTGGAGACTCTAGCATTCTTTGCATTCAGCAGTGTTGCATGTACATGTCTGCTACACATAACCAGATTAATAAGTTCATAAATAACATGACAGATATCTCTTATGAGGTGAAGGACTTGGAGGAGACAGGTACCTGGGAAGAAAAAGGAAAAAAGGTTTCTAAAGATTGGTATGTGATATAGTGGGTTTTGCAAAGGACTACTAAAGACTACACTAATCCTATTGATCTATGTAATATTTTATAAACAGGGTAAAAATGATACTGAAAAGGGGTGGGTCAAACTGCAATGGAGAAAAGTGTAAACATGCAGAATACAAAATAGACTGCATTCTAGATAAAGTGTATTGTGAGCTTAAAGTGTTGGAGTCCAGACCAAGCTCAAAAATCGAGAAAGTCTGTGTAATGGGACGCTAAAATGTGATTTTTTGTGCTTTTCTGAATCACCAGAGGGAGGAATTGGAAGAGTTTTTTATGTATTAAAATGTTTGCATTAATATAACATTGACACATAAACTCGCTAATGCTATTTGTAGAAGAGAAAGCAGGTTTACTTATGTTTAGATTGACTATAGTTAATTTAGCTCTGAATTTTGAGAAGGTTAACGTTGGTTGCCATCTTGGCTTTGCAATATATGAATATTTCATTTCTAGGTGAGCCGAGTCCTAATTAACAAACATAATGTTCTCTTTTTATTCTTTAATGTATTTTGAAGTTAGGGTCACTAACTTCTAGACTGGGCTCTCCAAATTCACACGAAAACACTGTTTTCTCATTACAATATATACTTTTAATTGTAGTTCATATTGTTTTCCATTTTGATTCTTAGATTAAATGTTTACTATTGATGAATATTTCCAACATAATAACATCTTATGCTGTCTGCACAATAGTCGAATTCATCCAAAGTTTTCAACGTTTCACAATACCCAATGCATTTCGGGT
The DNA here is from genome assembly GCF_964261635.1 of Lissotriton helveticus. Lineage (NCBI taxonomy): Eukaryota > Metazoa > Chordata > Amphibia > Caudata > Salamandridae > Lissotriton > Lissotriton helveticus. The sequence continues at coordinate 1,224,508,339 of NC_136065.1, forward strand.
CAAACCATAGCCAAGACCCTTCGTCGGGGGTCTGAATAAGGGAAAACAAACAGGACCAAATTAGTCACCCTGCCAGATCAACAGAAATGTAAACGCCTCGCTGAGACTGACACAAACAAAGAAAACGGAAAAAGAGGGTGCTTTGGAAACCAGTACAGCCCAAGCTTCAACTCTAAATAGGTTAACGCGATACAAAACAAACGAGCCCAAGGAGGCTCCACCATACGAAAAGTGAGAAGATCTTACGCATTACTGTTAGGCTGGAATATACACGCGCTCACATAACAGTTCACAGTGCAAAACTTACAAGTTTGAACGCGCGTGGACGCTTCTATGGGAGTCTGCTGAATAACCATAGTCTAACAAGCTGCGTGCTAATAGGGAAACTTCATATCACCTGATCGCGGTGGTAACCAATAGCGTTGCAGCTGAATGGTCACGTGTACTGAGTGCGAAGGCTTCAAAACAACATTAGAAGCTGGCGCGATGCCAGGACTGAAGTAAAGGCATAACAAATTCGAATTCAAAACATAAACATAACGTACATTATCAAACCCGAGTGGGCTGATAAAATAACCAAAATCAAAGAAAAAAATCAAAGAAGAAATATTAATTTACGAAATTTCAAGGCAATTGAACAAGTTCAAAGGGGATACCAGGATTTGGAGAACAAGTCGGTGCATTATAGGACCCACGCATATTCTATGCGATCATTTAACCCAATTGGCTGGGCTGAGTTCAGTTTTTTCATCCAAAAGTACTCTGCTTTAAGTCTTTGTTTAACGGGATCCATGTCGGGGCGCTGATGGATGACTTCAAGAACCGTAAATTTCAACTGTGATATCTGGTGATGACATTCATTCCAATGACATGCTATAGCTGACTTTAGGTTGCTAAGCCTAATGTTGCTCTTATGTTCTGTGATTCTGATTTTAACTTTCCGCTCAGTTTGACCAACATAAACCTTGCCGCATGGGCATTTGATTAAGTATATGCAGTTCGAGGTGTCACAATTTCCGGAATGCTCAAGTTTGATAGGAAAACCTTTGGTGGGGTGCATTAAAGTGTTGCCACAGATGACATTGTTGCAGTGGATGCAGTTAAAACATTTAGTCATTCCTTTCCAGTTCTTTTTCTCTTTGTTGGGAGTGTTTAACAATTCCTTCAGGTTTTTTGATTCTTTTTATTCTTTCCCATGTGAAGAATGTTTTCTTTTCAGTGTAATAATCATGGAATGTTTTAATGAATGGTGTATTCAAGAGACACCTGCAGGGTAGAGGCAGGCCCCGTATCTCATCCTGTTGCAGACAGTGTAAGTTTAACAAACGCTGAGAGAAGCTTGAGCATGTAAATATATCATCCAGCTTAAAGCTGATTGGATAGTCCTATAAAACCTGCTTGTAGGTGTGAAAATGTTAGATTTTTGCTTTTTAAGTTAGTGCAGAGCAGATTACAGTTAAAGAGTGACTCTGATGCATCATGGAGCAGAGTAGGATATTTTAGAGCGCGCTCCCAGGGAGAGATAACTGACTTTACTCTGTTTTCCACTTTAAAGGAGGCCCCATGCTAGTTCGTCCTCTGATTTTAAGATTTCGATTCACTTAGAATTACATTAATGGAAGCATGCACATTTTGATTAATTGATTCTAACTTGTTTTTGCTTTCTGTAAAACTTTTATAAACCTTCATGGTTTGAAACTTAACATTCTCGGTCTTTCTTGTGGAGACTATGTGCTTCACATTTATTGAACATATTTACTTGTTGACCAGGCTCAGTTGTGAAATTCAATCCATCCAATAGCACTTTATGGTCCCAAAATATGCGCAAATAAAAAACACTAACAATATCACTTACTTGCTGTGCATCAGCACCATTCAAGTCTATAAAATGTGTACACCCTCCCCTTCCTCTTCAACATTAACCAAAGCCTGCAACTCGACCAGTCTCAACTGTTAAAATTATGTATATGAATCACAAAATCATTTTAAGCTTGAAAACCCATCAGACAGTAGCTCATGCTTAATTGGCAATGTCTCCAAGTTGTTAAACAATTAATGATATCAACGCCTGAGGTTCTGTGGTTTTCGACTTAGCTTCGTATTTAGCCGCCATTTTGTGTCCAGCCGCCATTTTGTGTTGCCTTCACTCAGGCAGCACGGCGAACGTAGTGTTTTCTGTTTTTCCAGCTGCTATGCGTCCCTTCTGTTAAAAAGTAACCCTTTGTCCTTGTTTATGAAACCGATGTCAGGGTCTGGCCGAGTTTGTTAATCTATGTCTAGACTGATTGATCCTTGTCTTAATCGACTGTTTGGGTCCCACCATTCTTTCTTACTTTATCTTATTTGACTGGCCTTTGCTATTCTCTCCTTGTATTCTCCTATTACACAACTATCCTTTGAGGTACACAAATACGTCCTGCCACCTACAAATTGGATTACGGGCACTAGCATTGATTATTGTGAGGGGAGGAGAGCACACGGAGTCTGAAAGGAGGGCGTATTCAAGATACTTGATAGCTTGTTTTCAAACTTTTCCTATTTGACAGCTTTGTATGTTTAGGGAATAGACGTTGTAAATATGTGTATTATAAAAGATTGTGCGCCACGGAATGAAGTGGCAGTCTCCTAAGAATCTACATCTGTACTTCTTGGATAACTGTGCTTAGCTGCAGCTAATAAACACGATTTTCTACGCCTAACAGAGTGTCCTGTGTCTCTGTCTGACAAGGCAGGTGAACCCAGAGATATTAGGCGTACCCTGCGCCACTCGGCCCATAAGGCCCGGTTCTCCAACTGGCGCCCAACGTGTGGGCGGCTTCAGTGGTAGCGGTTCAGCCCGAGGGTCGTGAGGAGCCTCGCAAGAAAATTCTGGAGGATTCGCGACCACGTCAAGCGACCCCTGTATGTCGAAGTGGACCGAAGGTCTTTTGCAGCGCTGCTACTCCTTTCCGACGGCTGCTGACGACTGCTGCTCTGACTGCCGCCCTGCCTTGGCCCTAAGGTGATGATTGGTATCGCGAGACGTTAGACGGACCTCTGTTGGCGTGAGAAAACACTTAGTTAAGTATTCGTGGGTAGCACCCACTCTTTTGTTTTGTTTTTGTTATTCGACTTCAGTCCAGTTTGTTACAAAATGCCTGGGCTTAGTAAGTTTAGGAAGTTTTGCTGTTTTACCTGTAATAGGGATTCCCAGCTAGAGGACTCTTGTCCAATTCCTCCGGTTGGAACTCCCACTTATGAGCTCTATTCGAAACATGGTCTTGGCCTTATTATTTTTAACGAAACATGGATCCGATATACGAAGAAAGATGGTGTTCTGCAGTGGCCACAAAATGGTAGCTTTGAGCCTGACATATTAGATAATTTAGAAGCAATTTTGTTTAGGAGAAAAGCCCGGCAGGCAATGTTTGACTCTTTCCGCCTATGGCGTAAGGTAGCCAAACAGAAAGAAATTAAACAGGCAAAAAGAGATAAGAGAAATCAAGATATGACGATTTTACAGGCTGCCCAACAGTTTAAAAATAATGAGACTGATCAGATGATTGAAGTCTCAGAAAGACAGCATCGTATGGCAATAGATAGATGTTATCCTGTGTTGTCTACTCCCCCACAGACTAAAGATCTTGATGACTATCCCTTAATGTCTCATTTGTTGAGATTACCTCCGCCTTATGTACTAGTTGCTAATGCACCCCCATTACAACCTATGGTTCAGCAACCTGTTGCTCAGCCAGTTGTTCCGGTTCTTCCACAATTGCCTCTTCCAGTATTTCCACCTCCACCTCCTTTACCACTGACTTCTGTACCTCAGTCTCCTTTACCATCAGTTTCTCTTGCAACTAGCTCTTCTCCTACTGTGCTTAATACATTGTCTCCCATTTTATTGTCGGATTCTCCTACGGCTCATCAATGATTAGTCGATACTGTTTCTGGTCTTTTATCACCTTTCTTTGGGTCTCTTAATTCGACTCCTGTTTCGTCCCGAAGGCAATCCCGTAGTCAAATTCCAGATTCTGACTAGCAGATTAAGTTAGACTCTCTCGCTCATAATTGGCTCATGAGTGGTCCACAGTATAGCGTGCGCGATATCCTGGATACTTTTCTTCAGTGGAATGCGCCTACACAGAGATATGTTTTTAATGTTATGTGTAATACCCTTGTTAAAGGATGGGGAGATATGGATTTGGATTTACCTCCTCAGGGATTGTTTGACATGCAGGCTAAATTTGATAAAGGACTTATTGTGGGTCCCGACGTCGAGGATGCCGTCCAGACACATGTCACCTTTAGGTCTTCCTTTTTCTCTCAAGCTTCTCTCGAACCTGATCCTGCGGTTCGGCGTAAAATGAAACACTATCCTATGCGAGAAGTTCCCCCAATCTGGAGGGATGCGGTTCCACAGGCAGGTGCTGTTCCGGCTGTCCCAGCTCATTTTCAGCGTATATGGGTACATGTCCCGTGGAAAAGATCGGAAGTCGTGGCGCTTAAACAGTCCTTACGGGACCTTCGTAAGAATCCTGCTGGGTATTATAAGGAGCTGTCCCAGACTGTTGATGCATGTATTATGAATCTAGCAGATATTGATTTGTTGATGGGAAATGTAGTCCCTCACGCATTGTGGGCTCGGATTCGTAGGGAAGATCACGACCAAGCTTTAGGTGGTAATTGGGCTGCTATAACTGCAGCGGATACGGCACAAGTAGGTGGTGCTAAACCCGATGATTTGATCACAGAATTGCCTGGTAGAATAATAGCTCTAATGAAAACGATGATGCCTGCCCTACGTCTTAATTGGGATAAGTTAGCCGCGTGTAAACAGAAGAAAGACGAGAGTGTCTCCGATTTCTTTACAAGTTTTGAGGAGACGTTCATCGACCATAGTGGTCAAGATATGAGTACCGAGGGTGGACAGCAATTGTTTGTGGATACATTTTTATTAATTTACTTCCAGAATTATCACATAAATTGAAAGATTCTGAGAGTTTGTGGGCTGTTTCATCATCTGCCCAGATATTAGCTACTGCTCAGTATTACGAGAATAGGGACAAGGAAGAAAAGGATAAAGTGGAGAAAAAGACTAAAGAATTAAAAACGAAGGTTCTTTTGCAACAAGCTTATCCCCCTCGTTCTGCTCAGCGTCAATTGCAACAGCCTCCACAGTTTCAAAGATTGTTACAGAAACCTGCACCCTTTGTTCCGCGACCTTTGCTGGGTCCTAATCAATGTGCCTATTGTAAAGAGGAAGGTCATTTTAAGAGTAGTTGTCCGGTTTTATTGCAGCATAATGGTGGATTGCCAGGGCCGCGAGGCTGTGGTGGTTTTCAGTCAGCACCCAGAGGTAGAGGGCGAGGTGCGTTGTCTCAGGGACATCCTTCTTTTCCCCCTCAGAATTCTATGAATTATTTTGATCAGCAGAATTCTCAGTCTGCACAATATTACAATGACGATTATTGTACTGAGAGTGACAATCCTGATTTTCATACTAGCTAGGACAGCCATGGACAAAGCAAGGGAGTGGTATCAGTTCCAGTGGATAAGAATGGGCCTTATGTTGACGTTGTTGCATTGGGTGTTTTGGAGCCATTTCTTTTGGATACTGGTGCAATGAGAAGTTCTATCATTCACTCCAAACTCCCTGGGGCACCTTTGTCTGGCTTAACGAATGTTTCTGTAGGGTTCTCTGGGGCCCCAGTTCGCAACCCAGTTTCTTGTCCTTTGCCTATCTCCATTGGTCCTTATGATTTGGAAGCCCCGCTCATTTTAATGACTGGTTGCGGTGAGAATTTGTTGGGTTTGGATTTATTGAAACGTCTACATGCAACATTGTATTGTTCCCCCTCTGGTGTACATCTTACTTTGGGTGATAAAATGGTTTCTCCTATGTATTTGTCTAAGGATCAGCTGCCACTTGAATTGCGTTCGCTTCCTGCTACGCTTTGGGCCACGGGTCCGAATGATGTTGGTTTGCTCAAAATTTCACTTTACGTGATTACTGTCAAACCTGATGTTAAATTACCATGCATTCCTCAGTATAAGATTTCTAACGATGATGAACGAGCTCTGTTGGCTATCGTTTATGATTTAGTTCAGAAGGGTGTGGTTGAAGAAACGAGAGGAAATGTTTGCAATAGTCCTGTTCTGCCTGTTCTTAAACGTACTGATCCTTCTAAGCCTCCTGTATACCATTTTGTGATTGATCTTCTGGAGGTCAACAAAATTGTTGTTCCCCAGTTTCCTGTTGTCCCTGATATTACTGCTTTTCTCACCATGATACCTGCCTTGGCTGTTTGGTTCTCAGTTATTGATCTCAAAAAGGCTTTCTTTAGCATTCCTATTGCTGAGGAGAGTAGGGATCTCTTTGGCTTCTCTCTTGGAGGCCGAAGTTTTCGATTTAAACGTGCACCTCAAGGTTATTGTGAGGGTCCCTCCATTTATAGTCAGGCTTTGAAATCCCAGCTTGACGCTCTTTCTTTGCCTCCAGGTGCTACTCTCATTCAGTATGTAGATGATTGGTTAGTGGCTGCTGATTCAGAGGATGTTTGTAAAAATGCGACTGTTTCACTTTTGCGTCATTTGTCTGATTTACATCATAAGATGTCACCTTCTAAGTTACAATATTGCCGCCAAGAGGTTACCTATTTAGGTCATCTCTTGTTGAAGGAGGGAAGGCGATTGACCCCAGAACGTATCCATGCAATAGCGCGAATGTCTGTAACATCCACACAAAGGTAGGTGCGTGCCTTTCTGGGCATTACCTCTTATTGTAGACAGTGGATTCCGAATTTTTCTTTGTTGGCTAAACCTTTGTTGGCACTTACTCTGAAAGATACGCCCCAACCTCTTCCTTGGACTGATGAATGTCAGCAGAGTTTTTCTGATTTACGTACTGCTTTGTGTTCTGCTCCTGTGGTGGGTACTCCAGATTATAGTAAGCCTTTCACACTCTATGTCCATGAAAGGGAAGGTTGTGCGTTGTCAGTCTTGACACAACAATTTGGAGACAAACAAACGCCATGTGCCTTTTTTTCGGCTACATTGGATCCAGTAGCCAAGGCATTGCCTAGTTGTCTCAGAGCAACAGCAGCAGCGGCGATCTCCATTCATCAATCTGCTGGATTGGTATTGGATCACACTCTTGTTGTTATGGTCCCACATGCAGTGGATACCCTCTTGAATAGAACGAAAACGTAACATCTTACGAGTGCTCGTTTGTCTGGGTACGAGTTGACGCTTTTGGCTAGTCACATACATATCAAGCGATGTAATGTTTTAAATCCAGCAACATTGTTACCTATTCCAGAAGAGAAAGATACACAAGAACAGCATGATTGTTTTCTTCTAACAGAGGAGGAAACTAAAGGCAGAATAGATTTAAAAGACACACCACTCGTGGACCCGGATGGGATCCTATGGGTGGATGGGTCTTGTTTCAAGCTCCCTAATGGCGAGACGACTGCAGCCTATGCTGTTACTACTTTGTATACAGTAGTAGAGACTGCATGTATTACACAAAATTCAGCACAAGCAGCTGAGTTGATTGCACTGACGAGAGCGTGTGTGTTGGCAAAGGGAAAGAGAGTGACTGTTTACACCGATAGCCAATACGCCTTTGGCGTGGCTCATAGCTTCGGTTGTTTGTGGAAGGAAAGAGGATTCTTTACTTCCCATGGGACTAAAATACAGCATGGTCAGTTGGTAACTGGCCTTCTCGAATCACTTGCCTTGCCTACTCAGATAGCGATTGTGAAGTGCAGTGCATACAAAAGGATCACTGATGATGTGGGTCGCGGGAATGCTTTTGCAGATGAGGTAGCGAAAGAAACAGCAAGAGATGTTAAAAGTCACATGTGTGTTGCAGGCCCTGCAAGATGGGTCAGAGAACGAGGTATGTGTGAGGACACAGTAGAGAGTGTGAAAATGATACAAGAAGAAGCAACTGAGAAGGAATTGAGTAAGTGGAGAGAGAGTACGGGAATGTTGGACGCGATGGGATGTTGGACGGAGTTGTCAGAACACCAACGTTGGTTGTTACCAGATGCCTATGTACTGCCTGTAGTTACTATGGCACATGGTCCAGCTCATATCAGTGCGAAAGGAATATGTAAGCTTCTGCCTCCAGTATGGCAGAATGAAGGAATTCCTAAATGTGCGGAAAATGCGGTAAAGCATTGCATTGTTTGTTTGATACATAATCCAGGAAAGGGAACACCAACTCCGGCAGGTCATTTTGCTCCCCCTACGTATCCTTTTGAGGTATTGCAAATTGATTACATTCACATGGAACGTTCCAATAACCTCAAGTATGTTCTGGTGGTGGTTTGTGCCTTTTCCAGATGGATAGAGGCCTACCCCCTAAAGGACAATTCTGCTTTGTCTACTGCCAAAATCCTCTTGAAGGAATTCTTCCCGAGGTTTGGTTTGCCGCGCATTGTCTGAAGTGACAATGGAAGTGAATTTGTAGGCCAAATTATGCAGAAGGTGTGTGCGGGTCTTGGTATTGGACAGAAATTCCATGCGGCAAACCACCCTCAGTCAGCGGGTTTGGTAGAGTACTATAATGGTACTCTCAAGCTCAAATTAGTGAAGATTCAGGCCAGCACGGGCCTTGCTTGGCCCGACGCCTTACCTTTGGCACTTCTCTCTACGAGAACAACTGTACATTCTCGTTTAGGACTTAGTCCTTATGAGGTCGTTTTTGGGCGCCCAGCCAATATCTGGGGAGTCCCTCGACCTAAAAGGTATTCCGATATTCCATACCCATTGTTGGTTGATTACTTGCATGACCTCACCACTAAATTACGTGTTATTCATCAACAGGTCCAAAACGCTTTGCCGGAGACTTCCTCAGATCCAGGTCATTCCATCCAACCTGGAGACTTCGTTTGTCTGAAGAATTTCCAGAGAAAAAAGAACCTGGAACCTCGCTGGGGGCCGCCGCGACAGGTGCTTCTGACGACACGTACAGCAGTGAAGGTCGTCGGAAAGAAAAATTGGGTCCACGGCGTGCACTGTAAGCGAGTACCCTTGCCTTTACCTTATGACCAGTGGGTCTGAGAAGGCGTAGGTGATAGTGAAAGTGAGAAAGTACCCAGATTTGTACCTTTCAGTAGTGCACGCCTGGACTGGACAAGTTCTGAGAAAGAAGATGACGACATGTTGCAAGAAGCTGTACCATCACATTTGCGATTGAACACAACAAATCCAGAGACTTTGTTTCGAGATCAAACGATACCTGGCAAGACACGGTACAACCTAAGGCCCAGGTTGACAAAAGACAATTGAACTTTCTTTTTCTTCTTTTTGGTTACTCTTTTCGAAAGACATTTCTTTTTCACTATCTATCAAGTTACAGGGTCACGGTATGAGTCTTAGGCTGTGACCTGAGTAGTGACCTAGGTCAGCAGGACTTGCAGTGTCATAGGACGGCTAATAACCACAACTAAGTGATCCAGGAAGATTACCGTGAGCAACGCCTTTAGAGAATGGATAATAAAGTGGAAGGGAGTGATAAGAAAGTTGCAATGACAAGTATGTATAAAAAATTATTGTTTAGTCGATGTGGCACAGCATCGTGTATTTTAGTATGTTTATGTATTTTATTAACTTGTGCGGGTTGGGTTGCCCACACTATGCAGCAAGCACCTGCTCCAACTTTTGTTTCTTTGCCTTTTCCTACTACTACCTCCCCGCATAAGTTCTATACACTCCCAGATCATGAACAAATTAGGAGAACAGAATATTTCAACAATTCATTCATCCAGTTGTTACATCAGCATCAACTGGTAGTCAACACTACTGACTGTTGGGTTTGTGGGCTCATGCCACATAACACAGAGAAAGGGATGCCATACTTAGTCTTTCCGTTTTCTTATGAAGGTTCCGCTTGGGCTTATTTGGCTATGTTTTCTAATGCATACCAGAATCAACTTCGATATTCTCCTGGTGGTCCACATAATGGTGGAGCAGATTTTAGTCATAGTTCTTTGATAAAGGGAATAGTGACTATGGCTAAAATTGCCGAAATTGGTAAGATTCCCGTTGATGAGAAACGAGCATATGATGGTTGGAATGTGACTCGTTACGTTACTAGCCTCACTGATAAGGCTAGACAAAGAAGATCTTTACCAATTTGGACCATACCTCATAGAGGTAATATATGTCTGCAGATAAATGGTCAGAACACTAAGAATAAACAGGAAAAGAGTGTTTGTTCCCATACATACATTTATTCACCCTTGATTTCCTCACCGTTAGTACCACCTCAAGGTACATATTTTGTTTGTCATGATAGAGCCTATACATGGCTTCCCACTTATTTTTCAGGAACGTGTTATGTGGCTTTTCTTCTTCCCCCAACATATACTGCTCCTTCAGGTCATCACTGAAAAAGATATGGCAGAGGGGTTATTGATTCTAAAGACACAGCTGGACAAGAAGGAGGAGACTTTCGAAAAGGGTTTCTTCCTTTTTGGGGCCCAATGGCCAATAGCAGAAACATTAGACAGTTAGTTCGTGTTGTCGAGGCTACCATAAATAAATGTGACTTCTGGAGCCTTGAGTAATCTGACAGCCGAAATTCAGGCGGATCGTCTTATGACTTTGCAAAACCAGATGGTTTTAGACATTGTCCTTGCGGATAGAGGAGGAGTCTGTAAATTGATTGGGTCTAGTTGCTGCATTTACATTCCTGATAATGCCCCTACAGTACACCAAGCCATTTCTAAGTTACATGTAATTTCCGAGTTTATTCATCAGGACACAGGAGATTGGTCTATAATGGGATGGTTTTGGGGACTACTGTCCACATGGGGATGGAAAGTGTTAACTTTCCTTGGAATGATTTTGGCCATCATTTTTTCTTGCTGTCCTTGTTTGCAGTGTGGCTCCGCCATCTGTGGACTTTGTGCCACCTTGTGTGTCCCAAAGCCTGTGTCACAGAAAACAGAGAACAGCAAAATGATGTTGCAACAACAGCTCAATGACCTCATGACCATTGACATTGACTCAGACTAACTTGAGTCCTTTGTGTTTTGCCTGAGTAATGGCAAATGGAGGGTCTGAGGTTCTGTGGTTTTCGACTTAGCTTCGTATTTAGCCGCCATTTTGTGTCCAGCCGCCATTTTGTGTTGCCTTCCCTCAGGCAGCACGGCGAAGGTAGTGTTTTCTGTTTTTCCAGCTGCTATGCGTCCCTTCTGTTAAAAAGTAACCCTTTGTCCTTGTTTATGAAACCGATGTCAGGGTCTGGCCGAGTTTGTTAATCTATGTCTAGACTGATTGATCCTTGTATTAATCGACTGTTTGGGTCCCACCATTCTTTCTTACTTTATCTTATTTGACTGGCCTTCGCTATTCTCTCCTTGTATTCTCCTATTACACAACTATCCTTTGAGGGAAGCAAATACGTCCTGCCACCTGCAAATTGGATTACGGGCACTAGCATTGATTAACGTGAGGGGAGGAGAGCACAAGGGGTCTGAAAGGAGGGCGTATTCAAGATACTTGATAGCTTGTTTTCAAACTTTTCCTATTTGACAGCTTTGTATGTTTAGGGAGTAGACGTTGTAAATATGTGTATTATAAAAGATTGTGCGCCACGGAATGAAGTGGCAGTCTCCTAAGAATCTACATCTGTACTTCTTGGATAACTGTGCTTAGCTGCAGCTAATAAACACGATTTTCTACGCCTAACAGAGTGTCCTGTGTCTCTGTCTGACAAGGCAGGTGAACCCGGAGATATTAGGCGTGCCCTGCGCCGCTCGGCCCATAAGGCCCGGGTCTCCACACCTTACAATACACAAATCAGAAACTTAATTGTTCACATGCGATAAATGGAGTATGTGACCTCAGCAACCAGGAAACATCTTATCTTGCTCGTAGGGGACATTAACCATGTTTCTTAATAAAGCTTCCACATTGTTACATTATTTTTCTATATACACAGGTATCCACCAAAAAGTCTACAACTTTTAAGGCAATCTGCACTGATGGTGCAGACTCCTCAGTACCTATTCTGTCTATTAGTGAAAATTGCTCTGCTGCTGCCAATACTGTACCTGTTAAGTGTATTAGGGAAACTTGCACTACTGCTGGCCATATTTTGTGTTTTAGTGACACATGGAATAATCTTTGTGCTACCCAAAAGCCAACCCCTGCATTATTCCAATGGCCCAGGTGCCTCGAAGCACTGATAAGCCATTCAGTTTGCAGCATGCACTAGCCTAAGGAAACAATGGTGCCCTGAGGGATACATCTTATGATCAGCAGATCCCGCGACCTGTGATGTTGATTCAAATGTCTTTTTTAGGTGCTATGGGACACAAAGGGTAACAAATACAACTAGTGGTGCCATCTATAATAGGGAACAGTGAAGAATGTGTGTATGTACGCTTGTATTTATATGTATCTATCAGCGGTGACTCCTCTGCAATGGTGGGGGAGCGTTGCCCCTCCCGCCGCCAGTAGCAGCAGCTGCATAACTTTAAAAATAAAACGATAAAAATCCATATATAAAGTTTTTTTTTTCTCCTACTGTGGAGTCTTGAGGGAGGGGCAGGGGATGACAACCACTGAGGTGGGCACTGTTATCAGTGCGCATGACGGTTTAGTCGTCTCAGACCGGCCAAACTGTCATGCGCACTGATGCTCTCTTCAACCCGAGCTGCATTGCCGGGTGGGAAAGAGCAGGCACAAGCTCCCAGTCTAACTGGGAGCGCAAAACCTTGGTGCTCAGGCCAATCCTGATGCGGTTTTCAGCACAATGAAAGCAGCTTCCGGATTGGCTGCAGTTCACTCTGGGAGCCAGTACCTGCAGAAGAGAGTGGTGCGATGCAGGAATATGTTTTTTTTTCTTACATTTTTTTGTCTTATTTGAAGACATACACATGTAGATTGTAAAATAATTATTCTTTACCCCTGCCGGTAATAAATGTGCAACATATTATGTTACTTCTGGTATTTATTTTGTAAAGATAACAACAACAAGCAATGGCAAAGCCAATAGGTTGCCAAACTTTTGGCTTTGTTAATGAGATTGCTTTTGCCATGATTTTGTAAAACGTTATTGTTGTGCGGTGGCAGTGTGCTCAACAATGAAAAAATATGTATAAATAATATCTGATTAAATATATATTTTTTGTTTAAAAAAAATATAAATTGCCATGGTAAGTCCCGGCACTTAAGGGAACTTCTTTGTGTGGCGTGCTCTTGTGAAAAAGCAGAATGCTGCCACTCACAGTGAAGTCAGCCATTGAAGAGACACACACACACACACACACGCACGCACGCACGCAAACACACACACACACACACACAGACACACACACTCACTCACTCTAAAGGTCTTGGCCTACACCAGACCAAAAGACTGCTTCTCAGTTCCTCAAATCGCGTTAATGCCGCAAAGATTTGAATACAGCAGACAAACCGTTAATGGCCACAACCACCTGCTTCTACAAGATAATTTGAAAGCAGCCAACACTGAAGTAAGATGCAAGGATTTTATTAATTTATTCTGCCCCAGCCCAATTAGCATTTCGGAGGCACTTACGACGGACTTTGCCAAATCCTCAACAGAAATTCAGGGATAGGCATATCTTCAGGTTTCATATATAGACAGGTGAATCAGAAATGATACAACAGGCATAAAAATGCATATCCGGTTGCACCATCTCTGCAGCTTGTAATATGGAAATGGTCAAACAGATCTTGCTCCAGACCATATCATGGAAAGAGGTTTGCAAAAGAATTATGAAAGCATGTCTAAGATATGGACAGCTTATAAACTAAAGTGGGTAGCCAATTGATTTAAAAGACCGTGCGCAACTCTTTTTAGGTCTCGGACCGGAAATGCTGGCTTGCCAGCTTCTGGGAGGAGATCTTATGTTTCTTAGTAGGGTCGTTTATCCCGCCTCTCTCCTCCATTGGCTGGCTTCCTAAACGGAGGCCAGCCATTGGAGGAGAGAGGCGTCACTCCAAACAAGCCCCGTCTCTTTCGGATTCGGGCGTGTTTTTGGCGTTTTTTCACCCTGTGACGCCACCCGTCACTCAGAAGCCAAAACACGCCCCCAAATCCGAAAAATTTCGGAACCTTGCGGCTGCCATTGTTGGCCAGAACAGCCTCGCTGCCACAGGTAACTTTTCTTCTACCCCCGATTGTGCCGTTTTTCTTGTTCATACTTCGGCTGGGTACGTCCCGCACTTGGGGACCGTATTGCCGCTTGTTTCATACATCTGGTGAAAGGGTGTCTCTTGCTGTTGTTTTCGCGGCACACTAGCGCCTGGATGCAGTTGCAGTTTTGCTTCTCGCCACGGGTTTCAGATCTGACTGTGCCCCGGCGGCTGTAAATTCTGGAGGTTCCTTTGTGGTCTGCGTCGAAGGCCGCCTCGTGACGAGAAAAGAAGTGTCCGCGGTACAAGATCGGGGTTCGACAGGATCTGGACACCAATGACCCACTCACCGGTAAGGAGGACCGCACCAGCGCCCAGGCTCACGCGCACCTCTGACATACTGCGGCAACGCTCCTCCTTTCATCATTTACAATTTTATCATTTCAAACGTGCCCAGCCCCATCGTTGCAGTTACAATAGACAACTCTTTAAAGGAAAGTTGTAAGACGCGTGAAATCTCCTCATGAAACAACAGTTTATTTCTTGCCGGGTTATGATATTTTGAATTATCCAATTATTGAAGCGAATGAATATGTATTTAATGGGAAAAAAATCTTTTGTTCAGAATCTTTGGGTATATATCGGGGAGCCCCTCTTTCGCTCTCGAGCTTTTTTCTCTCTCTCTTTGCGCCTTATTTCTCTGCCCCCCACACGCTCTCTCCCCCCCTAGTTTCCTCTCCCCCCTAGTTTCCTCTCTCCCGCATTTCTCTCCTTCCCTCCCTCTTTCTCCCCCGCTCCGCTCCTCTTTCTCTCGCACGCTCTCTCTTAATTTCCCTCTCTCTGCCACCTCTTCCTTCCTCTCTCCTTTCTATGTCCCCTTCGCTCCCCTCCCCTGTTTCCATCTGTGTCAGAGGCTGGGGAGCAGGTCCTTTGGAGAGCTCTCTAGAGGGGTGTTTCTGACGGGAGTAGGTGAGAGGTTTCTCTAGTGAAGCGGCCAAGTTCCAACAGAGAGGTGGCGCTGGGCAGCGGCATCCCCCAGCCACAGTGTGTGTTTGTGTGTGGGAGGGGGCGTCCTTTGTGCTCGGTCCCGCGTCATCCCGAGGGACCTGCCAGGATCAAGGGACAAAAAACGTCTTGAGAGAATAGCCCGCCCCCTCAGCCATGGGTATGTCTATGGAATGGTCACCAGGCCTGGTTCTTCTTAACACCTCCCCGCCTTACTACCATTATGTATGTGAGACACGCGCGTGGCCATGTGAGTGTGACCGTGTGTTTCAGTCAGTATATGTTTGTGTCGGGTGTTGCAATGGGTATGTGTGTGCCACTAAGGAGGCATGTGTGTGAATGAGTGTGTATGTGACTGGGGTATGTGTGTGCCAATGTATCGGGATGTGTTTGTATGACTGTAAATGTGGGTACGTGTGTTGGTGTAGGTGTATATGTGTAGGTATTGATGCAGGTGTGCATGCGTGAATAAGTATGAGTGTGTGTTTCTGTGACTATGCGTGAGTGTATGGCTTTCTGTGTGTTAGTATGTATTTGTATGTGTGGTCTGTGCTCGCTTTGGTGCGTGTTGATATGCGCGTCAGCAAGGATGTAGGTTTGCACGTTAGTGACTGAGTAGGTATATGTATGATTTATATATGTGCGTATGTAAGTATGCGTGTTACTATACTGTAGATTTGCACATTGTAATGTGTTAGCATAAATAAGGCGTGTAACTTATTGTGCCACAGATAAAACTGGTGTGGCCATCTACACAGGAGATATGCACACATACACGCATACATTTTAAATCTCACATTTTATGTGTGTGCATATTTACAATTGGAATACATTTATAAACAATCATGCAACCTCAAATGTAAACAATTAAAATAAACATCTCTGCTTTCAATT
Source organism: Lissotriton helveticus (assembly GCF_964261635.1). Classification (NCBI taxonomy): domain Eukaryota; kingdom Metazoa; phylum Chordata; class Amphibia; order Caudata; family Salamandridae; genus Lissotriton; species Lissotriton helveticus. Next base: position 1,224,524,344 of record NC_136065.1, read on the forward strand.
GAGTGTAGTAGGAGACATTAATGTGTGTTGCAAGATACAGTGTCTTCTTGTTTTTTTCTGTGGCCTCCTGGTAAAATTACCAACCATGGTGGGAGGGGGCACAGGGGAGGAAGGCAAGACAAATAGAGCTGGGCAACAGGCCCCATTGGGCCCCTCACTAGAGATGCCCGTGAGTAGATATGTTTGTGTGCGTTGTTGGCTGGCATTTATGTTAGTAAGCCTGTTAATGTGTATATATATATGCATGTGGATATTGGATTTATGAGTAGGGGTGTCAATGGGTTTGAATGTCGGTATGCATATTATTATGCTTGTATTGGGTATGTGTGTAGAGAGAATATGCATTTAAGCATGTAGGTGAAAACGAATAAAGTAGTGTTTGCTCCCAAGTTAGGCCATTGGTCCCCATGCTATATTTCAAATGGTGTTCTTCCTTCTCCCCCACTTAATACCTGGGCTACTCTTTCCAATTCATAATAATTCCAGAGCTGACCCCACCACTTATCTATGTTCGGTAGAATAGTGCTGATCCACTCCTGGGCAATACATAACCTAGCCATACAGATTGCTGTGAAAGAAAACAGTGCCACAGGATTATGCACCTGTTCCTAGGACAATATTCTGAGCCTAGATAACCAAATTGTACTCCTATCCAAACTGCTTTGGTTACCTCCGCCCAGAAACAAGTTAGTTTATTATAGTTCAGAAATGTGCGAATGTAATCCACTTGCTCAATTTAGCATTGGGGGACATTTGGAATAAACCTGAATGTCTCACAATGTAATCTCATTGGTGTATAATACTATCTATGAATTACTTTAAACGGCTGTAATCGCAGATTAGCTGCATCGAAAACAGCGTTACCAGCATCAATTGCAATCTGACTATTTTGTCTAAGAATTTCAATTACCAATTTCTCGTGGCTTGTGCGTGAGCTCTTGCGTAAGCTCCTCACCCTCCCCCTCGTGGCTTGTGCGTGAGCTCCTGACCCCCTCGTGGTTTGTGCGTGAGCTCCTGACCCCCTCCCCGTTTCTAACAAAATGAATGTGTCCTCTCTACTACTCTCTAATGCTCACCTATTGCCATTGTAAATGACAATACCATTTATTTATGTTTTAAAAAAAAAATGTCATGAGCAATGCCAATAGCTCTACCTTTAATAATGCCGGGACCATTGCATTGTAAATGCTTGTTTTATCATAGCAAACGTATTTTGCACTATTCTTTTACTATTTATGTAATTCGGTCAAATATGAAAGATGGAGAAAATGTATTATCTCCACTCTTTTATTTCCAGCAACTCTTCGTGGAAGAATATAACGCAGTGGGTGCGAGGGTTAAGTTGACTAATTTCACTATGGAAACACAGAGGTGAATTCTGAAGGTCAAAGAAATAAGTTGTGCCTCGCCTTGCAGGTGGACTTTCCGTGCGGAAATAGTGTGCATATATGCCAACATTTTAGCCGAGGAAAGAGGGAGATTTAAAAAAAAATAAGTGAGCGAATGTATTATGCCCATAGCCTTCTATTGAAGCAGAGGTATTGTCAGTCGGGAAACAGCCAAAATAAGGCCATTTTTCACTTTAAAAATCGGGAGATTCTCGTCTGATTCGGGTCTAATGGCGTTTAGGTGTCTGCTGGACTCACAAATTGCTATTTTGTGCGGCGTGTGTCGTATTAGCAAAACGCTTGAACATTGTGCCGGATAATATAGCCAGGGCCATCCTGTCCCCTCCCCCTGACCCTCGGAAGCTCACCGCGGTGCTTGGATTGCAGCTTTTCTTTAAGTCCATAAGTAGCCTTCTGTCAGCCCACCCTCATCCCCTAAGACTAGGAATTAAGATAAATGGTAAGCTTTTGGGATGTAAACGGCGCGGGAAGCCTCAAACCCTGCGCAGAGTTCACCATGATTCGAATCGGCTGCCTGCTCCTGTTCTGTGCACTGCTCGGAGGCCCAGGTGAGTCTGCCCTGCGTCCCCAGGCCTTAGCGAGCCTGCGCTGCTTCCTCATAGGCCTTAAGGAGTCTGCGCTGCTTCCTCATAGGCCTTAGGGAGTCTGCGCTGCTCCCTCATAGGCCTTAGGGAGTCTGCGCTGCTCCCTCATAGGCCTTAGGGAGTCTGCGCTGCTCCCTCATAGGCCTTAGGGAGTCTGCGCTGCTTCCTCATAGGCCTTAGGGAGTCTGCGCTGCTCCCTCATAGGCCTTAGGGAGTCTGCGCTGCTCCCTCATAGGCCTTAGGGAGCCTGCGCTGCTCCCACACAAGCCACCTCTGGACTGCTTTTATGGTCAGTCTGTGCTGCTTCCTCGTAGGCCCAGGTGAGTATGTGCTGCTTCCTCGTTATCTGAGCTTAGGCTGCGCTGCTTTCTCGTTGGCACTGGCGAGTCTCTTCTTCTGCACTCCTACAGTCACCGCTCACTCTGCTCCAGTAGCTGTAGTTGAGTATTTACTGACACTGCTACCAGGCAGTCAAATGCGGTGCTTGAAGAAGAATCCAAGGGGCGACGGCTTGGCATTGCCGAGGACGTGCTTGAAGGAGCCTTTATTGTGTGTGTGGGTGTGGGGGCGTATCTAGAGGAGAAGGTAGCGTAAAGGCCAGAACGCATCTGCCGACTTTGAAGTTAGGGAATGAGAGGTTCGAGTTTCGGCATCGACTCAGCATTCTGTGGTTCTGGGCAAATCACGTAAAAGTGTCCATGTATAATGTAACCAGGTTCCCTGTAAAGCGCTCCAATACTTTCGGGTCGAGGTCGCGCTATATTAAAATAAAAAATAAATTGCCCAAATAAGGGTGTTGACTTGTAGAGGTAGGCGAGCCAACAGATTTACAGGGAGTGCCGAGCCAAGGGTCTGGCTCGGATCTTAGAGCCTGTGCATGAGCCGAACCCTGAAAATGTTTCTATGTAAATCATACAACAAACATTAAGTAAAATATGATAAAGTCGCTTAGAATTTCCGAAAAGTGTATTTGTTTAACGTGTGAGGATTTGACATTCATCAGTTACAGCACGGCACTGCAATTCGAAGTACTTATAGTAATTATTAGAAATATAGTGCACTAATGGTTTATGTTTAAAAACTAGGGGGTAGATTCACAAACATTTTGACCTGGGTTAGCATCACAAAAGTGACGCTAACCAGCACAAAATGTATTTTAACTAATGTACTTTCCAGTGCAAAACTTGTTTTGCGCTAGAAAGTACCCTAAAAGTAACGCAAAGCACTGCTTTATGTTACTTAGCTCCAAGGGGGAGTTACATGGGTAGTACATAGGAGTTCCCATGCAACCTTTTGAGGCAAAAACCCATCTACAGACCATAGTAGACAAAGGGCCTTTTATCAAGAACGGCAATAACATTATCGCCGCTTTAGCGGCAGGAAACTGCCACTAAAGCAGCGATATGGGGCTTGATAATATGCCCTTGTGAAATCCCATAGAAGCCCAGGTTTGATGACCTGGCAGCCCCTTGTCGCCGCTTTAGCGCAGTTTCCTGCTGCTAAAGCGGCGATAATTGTAATGCCGTTCTTTATAAAATGGCCACAGGTTTAGTGCCAAAAGTTAACGCCATTTCAAAGGAAATTTAAAAGGAGAATGTTTTTATTTTTCCTTTCTTTTCATACTTGGGATGCATGCTGCACTGTGTAGCACACAAACAAAGTAGAAAACGTTTTAAAGTGTGCCAACGTGTAGTATTTTGCACTGGAAGGGCACCCTTCCAGTACAAAACCTATGGTAGACTCAGGCATGCACCCTAGCAATATAGCGCTTAGGTGTGTCTGGCGCAAGGCAGCTAAAATCTAAGCCAGAGCTAGGGAGAGGGGAGGAGTGAGACATATCTCTGTAGATATGGTACCCTCCTGCTCCCTCCCTGTCCTGCAACGCAGCACAGCATTTTTGGCTGCTGTGTTCCGTGATTTCTAGAGAATCTGGGCCTAAGAGGCGAGACAATTGTCATTTAAATCCTATACATGGCCCAGATCATTATAGAGCAACATTATAGCCTGTTAAATCACATGCAATAGGTTTTTGTACAACTGGTATTTTGAACTCACATTTTCATATGCAATAATGCAGAAAAAAAGTGTTTTGGTGAACTAAAATATTTGCCTAGAATCGCACAATTCAAGTGTGGAAGTCACAATTTATCCAGGTTTTCTAATTTCACTTTGTACAGATTGGTATCTATTTGTCTTTCTTTATGGCAAAGCTTTATTTTTACCTCTCTTTGCATATTTATATAGCGTGAACTCAACACGAAGGTACTGAAGCGCTTTACAAGAGCACCAATTAAATTACACAAGGTTGCATTCATTGTTATAGCCATGGTGAGATTAAGTGATTTGCCCAGAATCACATGATGTTGAGTTGATGCAGAGACTCAAACCCAGGGGCATATTTACAAGGCCACTGCTCCACCGGAGCATCACTTTTTGCGACAGTCCAGTGGCGCTGTGTCCTGCTCCATATTTACGAGGCAGCGCTAAGCCACTTTGCGTGGCTTAACACAGCCTTGTAAATATTGTTCCATTTGACGCAGTTTTCTGCATTAAAGGGCTTTTTGACACTGCCCCAGATTTACAAGGAATCGTAAATCTGATGCAGCACCAAAAACGTACGCCTCCCCAGGGGAGGCGTAAAGGTGGCGCAAAGAGGAGAAATACTTTTATTTCTCCTTGTTTTTTGCTCTTTCTATGTGTGCTGCATTCTGTGGCACAAAGAAAAGGAGCAACACACCATTAGTGATTGTTTTTGTGCAGGAAGGAATCCCTTCCTGTACAAAAACAATCACCCCTACAACGCAGGCACCCTTTCAACATGGCGTAAGGTTGTCTGCTTCGGCACATAGCAGCGCACTGTGCGCCAGCGCAGGGGAAAAGGGCAGAAATGCACCATATCATATAGATACTGTGCATTCCTGAACTTTTCTTGTGACACAGGGCAGTCCAGAAAGATGCCTTGCGGCACTTCCCTGAGCTAAAACCTCTTAAATGAGGCTGCTATTGACATACACGGCACCTATGTCCGTAACGCCATATAGAGGGTACAGGAAAGGAGGCGGACAGAAGCCACAGGAAAGATCAGCTCGTTATGGGCTCGAAATTCGAACAGGATATCGAACTGAGCCAGAGCCAGGCATCAGGCGCGAGCTTTCAGTGGCTCACTCACCTCTAGTGACTAGAATCCCATGCTTGATAAATTAATAAAAATGAATCCTCCTTGGCAGAAAGAACTACTGAAATCAACAGTCAGCAAGAGATATATTTAACGGTTTTCACACCATCCGTATATTTGGGTAAAATTAGTATTTTGGACAAACGTACTCCCTGGTACACTAAAATATAATTTTAAATTATTAGGCTGACTGAGTAATGAATGTAATTCGCTGTAGATCGTTGGATACATGGGCAACTAGCAAAAGACCCCCAGTGAATAGTCCGTTATTTGATTGCACAGTACAACAAAACTGGAAGTCACCTTCCAATGCTGTTGGCATATTCACTATTCTTTTCTGGTCTTTTCATGGTAGATGCATTGCTCTTAAAGGCATCTGTCCACAAGAACTCCATCAGGGTCTCGACCAGCACCGACGACACTCTCTGCACCGCCGAACACATGCACTTCTAGATCCACACGGACCCCAACACCACCCATAGAGGCACCTTCGTCTACAGACCCCCGGGCCCGACCCAAGTTCAACGACTCCATCGCCGACTTCATCAGCACGCACACCCTGATCTCCACCGACTACATCCTCCTCGGAGACCTGAACTTTCACCCGGAGAACAAGAACGACAGCAACTCCACCACCCTGATCGACAACCTCGCCAACATCGGACTGAGACAGCTCATCACAACGCCGACCCATTCCGCCGGCCACACGCTAAACCCCGTCTTCTCCTCAAGCTCCCACGTCTCCTTCAGCCACATCACTGAACTCCTCTGGACCGACCACCACAGCATCCACTTCACCTTCCAGAAACCCACTACACACCACCGCACCCAACTGATCCCATGCCACTGCTGGAATAAAGTCACCGAAGACCAACTAAAGGCAAACCTTGCTCTCAGCCCACCCACCGACCCCTCCAATGCCGACGACGCTGCCCACAATCTCAGAAGATGGATAGATGACTGCGCCAACACCCTCGCCCCGCTGAAAAAACCCACCTACAGAGGCACCAGCAAGAGAGCCAGCTGGTTCACTCCGGAACTCCTAGCATCCAAGCGTAACAGCCGGAAACTAGAGAATAAATGGCACAGTGAAAAGACACCGGACAGCCACGCAGCCCACAAAGACGCCATCCGCAACCACCATCACCTCATCAGGTCCGCCAAGAGGATCTCCTTCAAAGACCGCCTCGACAATAATGCACACAACAGCAAGGAGCTCTTTAACATCGTGAAGGAACTCTCCAACCCCAGCTCCAACACCAACGACATCCTGCAGTCGCAAGCCCTGTGCTATTCCCTCGCCACCTTCTTCCACCGCAAGATCACCGACATCCATGACAGCTTCAACACCTAGACAGCCCCAACAGACACCGACACACCAGACTCGACACACACCATCGACCACGACCCCTTTCCAGCGTGGACCAACGTGAACATCGATGACACCATCAAGAACATGAGCGCAATCCTCTCCAGCTCCCCGTTAGACCCTTTACCGCACCTCATCTACAACAAAGCCAGCAGCTCCATCGCACCCCACCTGTGCAACGTCATCAATCTCTCCTTCAAGACTGTGACCTTCCCAGAGAGCTGGAAACACGCAGAGATCAACGCCCTACTCAAAAAACCCAAGGCGGACCCGAGAGACCTCATGAACTTCCGGCCCATCTCCCTTCTTCCGTTCCCAGCCAGGGTCATCGAGAAGATCGTCAACAGACAGATAACCGGATACCTCGAAGAAAACAGCATCCTGGGCCCATCCCAGTCAGGGTTCCGCAGCAACCACAGCACCGAGACTGCCCCCATCGCCGCCACTGATGACATCAGGACCCTACTGGATAACGGTGAGACTGCAGCCCTCATCCTACTGGACCTCTCCGCCATCTCCGACACTGTCTGCCACCGCACTCTATGCGCACGCCTCCATGATGCAGGCATCCGAGACAAGGCCCTGGAATGGACCACCTCCTTCCTCTCTGGCAGAACCCAGAGAGTCCGCCTCCTCCATTCCGATCCGAAGCCTCCAAGATCATCTGCGTCGTTCCCTAGGGATCTTCCCTGTGCCCGACACTGTTCAACATCTACATGGCCCCGCTCACACGCATCGCCCTACAGCACGACCTCAACCTAATGTCCTACGCTGACGACACTCAACTGATCCTCTCCCTCACCAAGGACCCCGTCACCACCAAACCCAACCTCCACGAAGGAATGAAGGCCGTCGCCGACTGGATGAAGAGCAGCCGACTACAGCTCAACACGGACAAGATGGAGGTCTTCATCCTCAGCTCCAACCCTTCAGCCTGGGATGACTCCTGGTGGCCAACGAAACTGGGGGCAGCCCCGACACCCACCAACCACGCACGCAACTTTGGAGTCATCCTCGAATCAACGCTCTCCATGACCAAGCAAGTCAACGCAGTCTCCTCCTCCTGCTTCAACACCCTCCGCATGCTCTGCAGGATCTACAGGTGGATCCCGACAGATACAAGAAGAACAGTCACCCAGGCCCTTGTCAGCAGCAGACTCGACTATGGAAATGTCCTCTACGCGGGAGCTCCGGCCATGCTCATCAAACTACTGCAACGCATCCAAAACGCCACTGCACGCCTCATCCTCGACGTACCACGCCACAGCCACATCACCCCCCCACCTGAGAAACCTGCACTGGCTCCCTGTCAACAGGAGAATCTCCTTTGAACTCCTCATCCACGCACACAAGGCACTCCACAAGACCAGCCCAGCCTACCTCAACAGAGGACTCGTCTTCTACGTCCCCAACCGCCAGCTCCTCTCCGCCAACCCCTCCCTCGCCACCGTCCCGCGCATCTGAAGACCGACCACCGGTGGCAGATCCTTCTCCCACCTCACCGCCAAGACCTGGAACACCCTTCCACTCAGCCTACGACAGACCCAAGACCTGCTGACCTTCAGGACGCTACTCAAGACCTTGAGACCCTCGCGGGTAAGTAGTGCGCTCTACAAATTCTGTGATTGATCTTATTAAACATTTTATAGCAGCGGTACTTAAACTTTAGACTTCTGTGGTCACCCACAGAATCATTACTGGAATCCAGAGACCCATATCCTAAGCAACTTTTGTAATTTGAACTTCGAAACAATGCACACAAACAAGTATACACCAAACAAATGCTCACATTTCGAATTATTTAGTCTAATTTACAATCAAATATAGAAAAGAATATCAAATTTTCTATTTTGCTGCTTTATTTGTATATACTTTATTAATTTTTAATATTATTTAATTTTGAAAAGGTCGTGGACCCCCTGAGTAGGCCTCTCGAACCCCCCGGGGTCATTGGACCACAGGTTGAGAAACACTGCTTTATAGTTTAACAAACAGTGTAGCACAGATTTTGTATTGTCAAGAAGAGCCAATAAATATTACCCTGCAGTTGAGTCTCAGCGCCTCTTATATTTTCTGCATATAAATAGGATTACATATTCTTTCAATAGGCCACTTTCTGTGTGCTACCGTAGACTGACAATGAAATGATTCTTCCTTCTGTATGCTGGTGATGTGATACTCGTGATATTAACAAAGACTGTAAGGGGAAACTTACAGAAACATTTGACATGTTTTCAGAATAATCCTCATGGGAGGTAGAGGGAGTAAAATAGTGTGGTTCTCTCATTGATTATTTAATTGCACTCCCAAAATCAGAAACGTTAAGCAAAAATTAATGGGATGAAAGTTCTCTCCAGGGCTTGGAATTCTATACCCTTTTGCCTGGTCAGTTATTCTATGCCGGTGTTTTCTCTAGGTCAACTGGACAATCATGCGTGCCCTTTGGAAGTTCTCCCTTCTCTTGCTTGTCAGTTTGCCGGTGATCTACTGACTGAAGGACACCCAAATTGTACCAATTCTTTTTGAGATTGGTTACTGACCCTTCAATTCAAACTAAACAGTGATCGGCCCTAGCAGCAGTAGACTAATACACTGCATGGGCAAAAAACGTTTAACCTGTAATACTGTGGGGAAAAAGACAGACAGAGACATGTTATTCATTGATTTTATTACAAATATTTATGAAATAAGACACTGTGAATAAACAGAGATTTAAAATTACCTTCATTCTTGTATTCTATGAATCGATTATTTAACAGTTACACTTTTATACTCACTTTCCATGCAGGGGGTTTGGAGCCACCGTCTGGTTTATCAACCGGTTCGGGTGGTTTTCTTTTAAATGTCATTTTCTGACTGTAGCTCAGACACAACCTTTGTGCAAGTTGCTCTCGTAGCAACAATGGTGGCTACAAGCAGGAGTGTCTAAAAATAGGGCAGAATGAAGTGTGATATCTCTGAGCTTTCATGTCAACAACCTTTCCGATGCAATAATTAGGAACAGACAAAAGGGCAAGAAACTTTCTCAGCTTGAACAACAGAAACTGCTGACCCACCCATTACTCCTACCATTTACCAAATGGAAGGTCTCGGGAGGAACTAATCAGCAGCCCTTTACTAACCAGGACCTCTTTGATATCCAAAGGTAAACCTGTCTCCATCCTCTCTCACATCAGTGTCTCCCCCCACTTCCACAGGAATGCAGTCAACATACATCCATTGTCAGGGCAAGGTGTATCTCCATCTTGTGGCAAGCTAAACCGTGGGCCAACCAAACTCACTGGTCTTAGCACTAAGACTCTCACCACACACTGTATTGTACTCCTACATAAGTGCTACACATTCACCAAACATGCATTCAACACATACATGGATGTCATTGCAAGGGTCTGGGATTAGCAGTAAAGTGAAACTTTATATGAATGAGGTCAGCAGACTGCACTTTTCTTTGGCACAGAAAAAAGGTCTGGTCAATAATTTTTCCCAAAACACAGTGTTTAAAAAAAAAAGAATAGTTAACAAAACATGTACAATGCCACCCTTTGTTGGCTCTACATCCACTAATCCAAAGCCACTGGTTCTAGGAATCTCATTGCCAGTATACACTCTCCCTTGGTGTCTTCCAGACACACCTCTTTGCCAGTTCTAACAGCTCATCTAACACGTCCATCTTTCTCAATAATGGATTATAGAGGCCTCTTCTGAGTCTCTTCTGATTGATGGTTCATTCTACAAGCACTCAGTTCAGTTCTACCAGTCTCACCTCAAGAATCCATATGCTGCTGCTTAAGAAAGCGGATTATAGTCCTGTCAATATAAGAGCTCTTCCAGCACTCTCTGTCAGTGCCACAGTGTTTCAGCTGGTCCTCAAACTTTCAGGCACTTTCTTTATGTCAGCCCTCAGAACATTCACACCATGCTCATATTATTACATTTCAATGCCACCTCTTACCACCCTCTGAGCCCCTCATCTGACTCTCTGAACTTGTCCTTTTGTAGCATCCTTAGCTGAGCCTCATAGCCACTTAGCTATCCTTTGATCGCCTTTGTTGATTTTGGCATCCACCTTGTCCTCCTGGCCTTCATGTACTCACTTTTGGCTACTTTCACTCTTCACGCTCTCTTATGAACCGAGTTTTGCTGACCCTCAAGAGTCTGTTCAACTCTTTGCTAGCCCCCACAGACCACTGAACCGTTCTGCTGCCCCTTCTATGATCACAGAACCCCTATTATGGCTTTCATAGCCTCACTATTTTCTTGAGAATACCATGTTTGGCTTTCTGATTTTTCTACGAGTCCACCTGTCAACCCTTTGACCGCTTCTACATGGTCTGTACTGTCGTTCGAGCCCTCCCATCCCTTTTTACAGCCTTAAAACCTTGTCATCCATCTTCAAATTTCTAAGACAGCCTAGGGTTTTGCGGACTACTTTGCTAGTCTTGTCACTCCGAGCCTCTTTGCTGCTCTTCCAAACACTTCAACGGTATACGCAGCTCCACCACCCTCCAACTTACCCTTAGGGCTATGCAGAGCACTTCTCTGGTGCTGGAGCTACCACAGCTGGTCTCGGTTTTTAGTGCTAACACAGTTGGCAATCAGAGCCCTTTGGTACTTAGAGTTCCTCTGCAGGCCATGTGAGCTCATCTCTCTGTAGCTTCCCTGACTCCATCTTCTGCTCACCACTGCTTTCTTATGATCCCAAGTGCCCCTTTACTAACTGCCCCACCTCTATGACCCTCCTACCCCCGGTTAGCTATTGGCCGCTTTTTACTGCCTTCTTAACTCAGAAGTTCTCAAACCATTTCTGCCATCCTTCACAGATTATAATTCTGATCACCCAACCACCTTTAGCTCTCTACCAAATTCAATCCCTTTGTCTCCTGATCCAGCCTCAGTCCACTGTGCCAACATCAGACAGATTTTTCTACCATTCACAACTTAAAGTAGTATGCTGTGATTTTTCAGCCCAGATGGGCTGAAAAGGTGGGATTTCTAGCAGTTGACAGCATAAGAAGCATGACTAAGGGCCTTATTTAGAGTTCGGCTAACCGGTTACTCTGTCACAAACGTGACGGGTATCCCATTTGACATATTACACAGTATAGCTCCTTCCTGAGCTATGGACAGGTCATAGTTGACATTTTTGTATTTTTTATATTTACCATCACTGGTGAGAGGTCGAGTGTTTTAGTTCCATGACTGATGTGTAATCACACCTTTTAACCTTAGCATGTCACTATCATGGCTCATTGCAATGATAATCTTGGCCAATGAAATGGCTGTTGGTGTTTTTGATTTTACAATGGAATTGATATAGGCTTCAACCATCTTAGATAGATTACAGTGACCTTGTATAGGTGCTCTGGAAAAATAGTTAGCCAGGTTCTAATCCTTCCCTAGATAATGCACAATGAGATAACTGTGTCTTGTAGTTGTAGTTTCTATCGTTCCATGCGAGGAGGCATTTTGGCCCTTGGATTGCCAAATATAGTCAGTAAAGCTTGTCGATCAGGTACCAGCTTAAAAGGCTTTCCATACATGGAAATGTTCACAAGCCCATTCTACAGCTACTACTTTCTTTTTGAGGTTGTGAATAAGCATGTTCTGTTTAGGACAAATTCCTACTTGCACATGCCACATTACACCTTCGTGCATTTGAGTGTCCGTTGTGCTGTGAAAGGTAGCGCCTAACCTGACTGGGCTAGCTTCAACAATAACCTCTGTATGAGGTTTTGCATTTAGGTATGCCATTTCATTAACATTCTCAGTGGCTTGTTTGATTTTCTTAACTCATGTGACCAATGAAATGAAACATTTCTTTTGTCAAGTTTCTAGGTGGAGCACTTACAGTCGCAATAAATATCTGGACCAGTAACTGGCCATGCTGAGAAATTAAGTCACCATAGAAACATCTTGTCGGGGATCAGCATTTGACAGCTCTGATACTTTAGTAGGATCATACACTCATCAGAAAAGATCTGGCCCAAGAATTTTAGCATTGTCTTATGGAACTCACATTTGTCTACATTCATAGTCAAACCTGCATCAGCAAGTAAATGACATACTTGTGGGAGAGCTTTATCATGATCTTTTTTGTGTAGCTCCAAAAACCAATGTGTCATTGATATAAATGAACGCGTTCACGAAAGGCTGCATGACATGTCGAATGACATATTGAAAAGGTTCTGCAGCTGATGACACACCAAAACTTTAATCTTTTGTATTGAAACAGACTAACATGTGTAGAAAAGGTTGTAATGTACCTGCAATTTTCTTCGAGTTTCACCTAATGATAACTTTTTTTCAGATCAAGGCGAGAGAAGACCTATGCACCATATATTGAGTTATCATGTCAGCAATGTGTGGACCTGGATGTAATTCTCGTTCAATTGCCTTGTTTGCCTGACTCATGCCCACACACGTGCGTACAGCTCCTTCATGGTCCTTTTTGGCACTACCACTATGGGAGAAATCCAGAGCTTTGGACCAGTAGAACGCTCAATGATATCATGCTTCAGTAACAATTCAAGTTCTTTTTCAACAGCTTCCTGTAAATGAAATGTTTTTGAGCAAAAGGACGGACGTCCTCATTAATATGAAACTTTACTTTCATAGTCTTAAGCTCTACTAAACCATGAAATAACAAAAGGAATTGACTAACTATTTTTTGGTGATCATTAATGCTGTATTTTATGGAAATCAGTCCCATATTAGCAGCTGTGCTGAAACTGAATAGACAGGCAGTTGATGATATACCTTGAAGCACATGGATGGGTGTTTTCACTTTTTAAAGGCATTGATACAGCCCCTGTATACCCTTTGGTTTGCGATGGCGTGAGTTGTGGTAATGGAGACAATACATTATACGCCCCCTCAGGCATAATGTTTATCGAAGCACCACTGCTGCTAATGAAAGGTATCGAACAATCATTACTTTCAGTGTAATCTTCGGACAATTTTTGAATGACTTTAGTGCTTTGGCATGTAGACTTTTCTTTGACTAACATTTCACTTCCCATGTAGCCAGCCCGACACCTGCATGCTTTTCTGAGGTAAAATTTGGCAAGGCACAGCCATCTTCCTCACTTTCTCTTGATGCTGGTGAAAAGAACTGTTTAACGATGACTTAGATGACAATTAACTTTGTTCAGTGTTGATTTGTCTTAACTGATGTCACCACTTGGCCTTGTGGGTATGCATCAAAAGTTGCTTCTGGAAAGCTCTTGTGACCATTTTTGTCTTTGCAACATGATGCGCCTACTTTTTCCTTCGCTTTGTAAACCGTCACAAAATAGTTCTCCTTCCCAGGGCTTTTACATATCGGTCCAGTGGCTGGTTCATTTACCTTCATGTGGGAAGGAAAATTCACATTTAAAACACAATTTATTTTTGCTTGTAGACATCACTTTATGAGTTTCAGTCTTTTGGCTTACTTTTTACACTGATTAATTCTGGGCACCTTCGGCCTCCATGTCTGCAGCTTGTCTAACAGAGCGCTCTTAAACTCTGGCAGCCATTAACACTCGCTCCTGGCTAAGAGTTTCATTCTTTGTCTGAATGAATCTGACTAGCATCCATCAATAACCCTGACGCATAGCTTCTTTATCGTTAAATGTATTTAACTTACAGTGTTTGATAAGTGAATGGGCATTGGATTAAACTTGCGAATCAAACATTTTTTAATCTAAAGATATGTAACTTCATCAGTTCGCAGCATTTTCTTTAAGACTTCTATTAACCATCATCAACATGATTTTTGAGATACTTGATAGTCTTTTTATCAGTCTTTTTCAAGTGCATCAGTGAAACCATCAAATGTCTCTATCCAAACAATCCATCTATTGCCAATACTTAGCTTTTTGACAGTATCGAAAGGTGGGTGTGGTTTCAGGAACGCAGCAGCATTGTAGACGAGTGTTGAAATTACTGAGGTGAGAAGCAGTGTTTTCTCTGATGCGGTTTGATGATCGCTGCGGGCTTGTTTGTTTAAACTATGTCTGAGGCCTCGGTGACGTTTTTGATATTAAATGGAAACGTGGCTTCTTTCTTAGCGGCTATCTGAAAAATTACACTATTCTGAGAGTTGCTCTCGGCTCTCTCTTCTTCGAAGACCTATAAAGTTATTCTGAGCCCTTCTCAGCAGTTTTGGTGGTTAGCTACTTAGGGTATGGATGGCTCAGTAAGCTCAACCTTGGGCATGTCTTCTTGAGCAACTTCACCAAGTGTAGTGGTACAATGACTCTCTTCATTGGGTTTAGTAAGTCAATGAATTCTTCTTTTCTAAACATCAGTTTGCACTTTTTGACACCTGGCCGATGTACGCCTTGCAGCGTTTCTGTTCGCAGCGTTATTTTGCAGTTTTCGATCATCAATGGTTGCTCTTTGAAAACCTGGTTGTATCCGCCTGCAGCATTAGCACTCCGTTTATCTCGTGTGGCAGCATCGTACCTTTATGTACGGCCTGGTCAGCAGTTTCTCAGCCAATGATGTATAGATTTTCTGCAATGCTTTCATTATCTTCAACTGTTTCACAGCAGCTTGAGCTGCGCTTCAACTCCACATGCATTACACGTTGACAGGTACAGGCAAATGCTCCCTTCTGTCATGCACATTCACCAGCCCACTTCCCTTATCTCAATTTGTATTTCAATAACATGTAATCAAAATTAATGTTCCCTAATCTCAAGGATTTCAGATACTGCTCACTGTTCAGCTAGCATCGAGAGAATGATGGATTTATAAAGCGCCCTCCAAGGAGTGTCCCGGTGCTAGAGGGAGAGCCCAGGTGCACAGCACCATACCAGCAGAACTACTTCTCCCCAGAGAAAAAAACAAGTCTTATGTTTTTTTATGGAAGACGGGCTCAGAAACAATCCATCACAGCTCACAGGAGAACTCATTCAAGGCCTTGGTACCCAAAAAAGAAAATCCCTTACCGCCCCTCGAACCCGGGAAAGCAGGGGATAGCTAAAAGAGGAAAGGAGGAAGAGCGCAGTGTTCTATGGCGAGTATACTGAGTAAATCTATCGACCAAATATTGAGGGCTAGAAGAAAACACTGCTCTATGGACTATCTCTAATGCTTTGAATGATGCATTTCTTAACAGGCAGCCAATGCAAAGCCTTGTGAGCAGCTATGGTTGAGGAACAGCTAGGTAGGTGGAGAAGTAATCTAGCTGCCGTGTTTTGCACCACCTTCAGTCACTTCACCTGGGCTTCGGCTGCTCACAAGAACAGAACATTCACATAGTGGAGACGCCAGGTGATCATGGCATGGATCACTACTCTTTTTGCCTCCAAAGGCAGGAGGGGATGACATTTCATAATGGTATGGAGTAGTGCAAAACATTGACCTACTATTGTCAAAATCTGTTCCTTCATAGAGAGGGTATTTTCCAGTTTTATTCCCAGATTTTTTACCAATAGAGAAGTAGGTGGCGGGGCGGGAAATGCAGAGGGCCAAAGATCTTCTCAACAGTTCGACAAATGTAACATGAAAGAGATAATTTCAGTCTTCTCTGCATTACATTTCATTTGGCTGCTCTACATCCAATCAAAGATGGCAAACATGCAGTGCGAGAAAGGGGCTGCAATAGAGGCAGGCATTCTCTCTAAGGCAAAGACCAGCTGCGTAAGAAATGATTTTACAGCCAAAGGGCTTGACAACAGAGGTCAGGGGGGGCATAAAATGTTTAAAAAGGGTAGGACTAAGACAAGAGCCATGCGGGACCCCTATATTAACTGCCTTAACCTCTGAGGAAAAAGGAGCAAGCCAAACAGATTGGCCTGTGTTAGTCAATACTAACTTGCACCAGTCCCAAATATGGCTGTTTGAGCAGTAACGGACCCCCTCCCCCAAGCGCCTTGAGACCCTTCCGGGTGAGTAGTGCGCTATACAAGTGTTATGATTGATTGATTGATTGAACCCTCCACACCCAAGATGGAAAGCCTATGCAGGAGGATAGAGTGTGGGACGGAGTCAAAGGCAGCAGACCAGTTAAGAAGAATCAGGGCTGCATTTTTACCTGAATCAAACGCTCAATTTATATGGTCAGAGACTTCCAGCACTGCTGATTCTGTGCTATGGTGGGGGCAAAAACCAGATTGGCTAGGGTGTAGCAGGTTCCCATTCTAAAGATGTTCTGAAAGCTGGAGGCTGGCAAGCTTTTCCAGCATTTTTATCAAGGGCAGCAACAAAGAGATGGGCCTATAGTTAGAGAAAATCTGGGGTCAAATGCAGGCTTCTTAAGCAAAGGGACAACTTTGACAATTTTCCAAGCTTCAGGCACAACCCCGGAAGATAGAGAGAAATTGAAAACAGAGTTAATCACAGGGTTGATAATGTCCACAGCTTCTTCAAGCAATGTTGGAGGACACACATCTAGAGGAGATCCGACATGCATTTTAAAATTACAACCCTGGACGGTTCCAAGGATATAGGCCTGAACTGAGAGAACCTGTAATGAAGATGACCATAATGCTCATTAGGTGGGGCAAGAGCACCCACGACAGGCAGTAATTTCTGCATATCCAGGATATTTGTTTAAAAAATGTTGTCAGCTCATTGCAGAGCGCTTGAGATGGCACAGTCGCTTAATGACAAGACTGCAAAGAAGTAAAAGACTCCACAATCTGGAAAATCTGGAAAACCTCTCGCAGCCATCGCACGCCAGCACAACCTCAACATCATCTCTTACGCCGACGACACCCAGCTGATCCTCTCCCTCACCAAAGATCCCGACACCGCCAGAACCTGCCTACACGAAGGGATGAAAGACGTCGCCGAGTGGATGAAGGACAGCCGCCTGAAACTGAACTCGGACAAGACGGAAGTCCTCATCCTGGGATCTTCGCCCTCCGCCTGGGACGACTCCTGGTGGCCCCCAGCCCTGGGCACCGCACCCAAGCCAACCGACCACGCACGCAACCTGGGCTTCATCCTGGACCCCTCCCTTTCGATGACCAGACAAGTCAACGCCGTCTCCTCATCGTGCTTCAACACCCTGCGTATGCTTCGCAAGATCTTCCGCTGGATCCCGACCGAGACCAGGAAGACCGTCACCCAGGCACTCGTCACCAGCCGACTGGACTACGGAAACGCCCTCTATGCCGGAACCACAGCCAAGCTACAGAAAAGACTCCAGCGCATCCAGAACGCCTCCGCCCGACTCATCCTGGATGTATCCCTACGCAGCCACATCTCCAGCCACCTGAGGAACCTGCACTGGCTCCCCGTCGACAAGAGGATCACGTTCCGGCTCCTCACCCACGCACACAAGTCTCTCCACGACCTGGGCCCCAAGTACCTCAACGACCGCCTGACCTTCTACACGCCCACCCGCCAGCTACGGTCCACCAGCCTCGCCCTCGCAGCCGTACCACGCATCCGAAGAGCCACCGCCGGAGGAAGATCCTTCTCTTACCTGGCTGCCAAGACTTGGAACTCCCTCCCCATCCACCTTCGGCTGACCCAGGACCATCTCGCCTTCAGGAAACAACTCAAGACCTGGCTGTTCGAGCAGTAGCATACCCCTCCCCCCAAGCGCCTTGAGACCCTCCCGGGTGAGTAGTGCGCTATACAAATGGCATGATTGATTGATTGAAAATAGAACAGGAGCCATGCTGAGCAGAGAAGATTTTCTCTGTTAAGAACTGGTATCAAGCCTGTTTAATAGAAACATGATAAGCTCTAAGCACTACTTTGTATACAGCCTTGCTATCAGAAGAGTAGTTTTCCCCCCAAATGTGTTAGAGCTTTTTACATGCTTTACGTTTCTCAGCCAAGTGTGAGGAAAGCCATAAAGCTGAGGATCTACCCTTGCCCTTCTTCCGCTCCTGTAAAGGGGCTAGCACATCCGCTGCCCCCAAAAGCCATTCATTGATGGCCTCAACGTTGAGATTAACATCATTGGTAAGATGGGGACATGCATTTGGCAAGGTGATCTACCCACTCTAAAGGCCTCACCCTCTTCCATGCCTGCAATAAGTGTGGTTCAACAGCCTTTTCTGTTGTCCGAGGCCATTATAGGCCCACTTGAAAAAAATCAGATGATGATCAAACCACAAGGAGGGTTTTTGAGGACAAATAGGTAGCAAGCAATTTGAGAAAATCAGATCAATAGTATGACCTGCCAAAACGTGTAGGTCCCAAAACCAACAGGGGCAAATTCAATGCATGCATGCATGCATTTAGACAACAAATAGGATGACTGGGCCTGAGGGTCATCAGAATGCAAATTAAAATCCCCTAATACAATAAAATTGGTCCATTTAAGGATTCATGAGCACTGCGGCGCAAGTACAGGATTCAAAAAGCATTTTCTAAAATCTAGAGCATATTTGTTTGACAGTAATTGGATAGAACCCATTAAGGCTATGGGCCTGATTACGATGACGGAAGGCCCTCCACCGACAGCCTGTCGGTGGAGGGTCCGACGCCATCGAACTGCGGTTTTCTGCCCTCCAGATTACTATGGCGGGCGGAAACGTGGCAGTCGGAAAGACTGACTGCCGCGATTCCGACAGGCAGTCATTTTCCGTCCGCCCTTTGGAGCCGCCAAAGACTACAACATTATTGTGTTATGAGAATTTTAGTTCCATTAACTACTACAATAGACCCAATTAGACCTTGGCAAATTTGGCTAAAAAGTATGGTCTAATGTTTTGCACTGCCCCTTTGCAACCACAGGCAGCTCTTTTAGAGTAAATTCATTTTTGCATTCTGGGTGTCCTCAGTTAAGCTCGGGATGTCTTCCTAGAGCCTTTGGTGTACCCCTGCTCTCTCACCAAGTAGAAGGTGCTCCACCCCGTAGTGTCCTAATAAGCATTTGTGTGTAGTGTGCAGTTTAACATGACAGTGCTAAGGTGCACATCCAGGTGTTCTTAGCTTTGGATACCTTTCTGCGAACAGGGTACCTGCTCGGAACCTCTGCCATCTTGAAGAGGCAGGAAAGAAGGGAAAGCCCTGATACAGATCCTGTAAATCCTGGTTCAGATCACACATGGCTGTTTC
Organism: Lissotriton helveticus; assembly: GCF_964261635.1. Taxonomy (NCBI): domain Eukaryota; kingdom Metazoa; phylum Chordata; class Amphibia; order Caudata; family Salamandridae; genus Lissotriton; species Lissotriton helveticus. The sequence continues at coordinate 1,224,543,892 of NC_136065.1, forward strand.
TTTCTATAAAAATAAAATACTAACATCTGATGGCAGGTTGCTCTTCAAATCCCTAGAACCAGGCAAAATACAGAGTAGCCCCTCAAGAACTGCCAGTCTCCATTTGTAATGGAACTTCACGAAAACATGGTATTTTCAAACTTTGGACAGAAATGAACACACATTGAGCAAAATCAGTTTTTACAAATGGGACTTGAAAAAATAAACATGAAACTTGGTACAGTAGTTGCCACAGATGCTTGATACCTGGTTGGGTGCTGGTCCAGGTTGCAGAGCTGCTCTTGATTCACTAGAATGATCACGTTCCCGAGGTTATATGGTGCCCTCATGTCTAGGCAGGAAAGAGTTTAATGCCCATGACAACAGCATGCACCTTGCAACCCAATCATAAAACGGAGCAAGAGTACAATTTCCAAATTGTAAAAAGCCGCGCCTAGAGGCACTTTCATGACAACTAAAAAAAAAACACGTATTTTCTGGGCCCAGTTTACAATGCCTGTAACACAGAAAGATCAGTCAGACTAGCGCTGGCAGTGCGAGCAAAGCACCTCGATCAATGCAAAGGAGTTGTAAAAATGCATAACAATTTTAGTGTGGCGATGAGGGGAGACATTAAAATGTGTTAGATTAACCTGCGATGCGTGACACTTGGCAGGGCTGCTATATGAATGTGCCACTCCGTTTGTGGCCGAGATACTACCAGTCTCTCTGCATTCTGTTTGCTGCAGCTTGTCAGCTGCTGCTGTGTTACCATTTCTGAAAAACTAAGCAAGCACAATCCACTTTTAAAAGAAAACCCAAACTACAGCACAAGGCCTTCCAGAGGAAGCCCAAATGACTCCTGCCCTCAAAAATCATCAAAGGATGATCATAAACATTAAATAACAATCCATTCTCCGGTATGAAGAAACACTTATGTAAAAACACTATTCTTGCAAATCTAACTTTAAAGAGTCGTATGCAGAAAATCAAATACTCTCAGTCTTCAGCACAATATATGTGTGCCATAACCTGAAGGTACCAAAGCAGAAGTTTCAACATTTGTAATGTTATTTGAATTTTATACCACACTTAGCTTAATTATGCACTTATTCATGTACATACTGTTCTGATTGTCTATATGCACTTACTTTCAAATGCTTCACACACTTTCCTGCGCGCCTACAACAAGATGGCCACGATGCTGCCATTGCTTTTGGTCCCTGTTTAGTTCATGTCCGGCTAAATAACCACCTCCTTTACGTTATTTACCCAGTTGCAAATCAAAGACATAAACCCCGTCTCAACCCATTGGGAGCTTGGCACGAGCAGTTAGGCTTATCTTAGAGGCAGTGTGTAAAGCATTTGCACATAACCAACAGTAATACAGTGTAAGCACTACAAAAGGACACCACACCAGTTTAGAAAAATATCCAATATTTTTATATACTTAAGACAAGACCAAAAACTATAAAAATCCACAATATAGTACTTCAAAAACTTCACTTATCAAAATATGCTTTAAAAAGAGTTCCTTGATGTTGATAACTCCGTCCAGGGCTATCACGGCGTCATGAGCAAACAAATCCAAACAGTTCTGACTGAAGCCGGTGTCGCGGGCCAGCTACGGTGTCAGGAAGACCCGCAAACAGTACCTATTAGAAATACAGGGCGTTGGCGACCTCTCGTTGAGCTTCCGAAGACACGGCGTCGGTTCCGGAGGCCGGTGTCGGAGTCGTTGGGCCTCTCAAATTCACACGCGCTGCACGTCGATCTCCTCTCTGTTGGAGTCAGGAGCGCTGGCGTCGGCAGGCATTGTATGTTGCGGTGCGAAGTGCATCATTGTGGCGTGCGGTGCCTTCAGGTCGCGGTGCGAGCCGCTGCTCAGTGGCAGCATCAGATGGCATCGTCAGTGAGACCTGGGTCGCGGTGCGAGAAGAAGGCGGTGCTTGTCACGGTGCTGGCAGGTCACGGTGCAAGCAGCGGCGGCGTCGTTGCTGAAGCGCTGTCGTCGGCTGACGAACTGGAGTCCATGGCGCCGGCGTTGGTAGGCTAAGGCTGCAGTGCGTTGTGTAACTTTACGAGTGGTGCCCTCGAACCACGGTGCAAGCAGCAGCGTCGATTTCGGCGTGGAGCCTCATCGTCGGGGAGGCCAAGGCAACGTTGTGGAGTGAGGCGGTGCGGAGTGCGGTGCCCACAGGTGGCGGTGCGAGTAGTGCTTTGGTGGCAGCATCAGCAGGCATCGTCGATGAGACCAGGGTCATGGTGCGGCATTGCGGTGGTGCCCTCTGCGGTGCCAAGGCGTCATCGTGAAGCGAGGCGGTGCGGAGGGCAGTGCCCACAGGTCGCGGTGCAAGCAGCAGCTTGGTGGCGCCATCAGCAGGCGACGTCGGTGAGACCAGGGTCACGGGGCAGCGTTGCTGTGGTTCCCTCTGTGGTGCCTTCAGGACACAGAGTCGGCAGCGGCGTCATAGATGTCATCAGGCTGCTTTTCTTTTGTTGCAGCACAAAACACACAGTCCCCAGTGCTGAGGACAGAAGTGCTTGAAGTCTTTGCTGTTCCTGAGACTTCTTGAACAGGGGGCCAGCTCTAACTCAAACCCTTGGAGAAACTCACAAAAGTAGATTGCAGAAAGTTCAGTCCAGTCCTTTCACTGTCCAAGACAAGCAGCCACTGCAGGCCAACACAGCAAAGCACACAGCAAAGTGGTAGTCCCTTCTCATAGCTTCTCCAGCTCTTCTTCTTGGCAGTTTTCTTGATCCAAGAGAGTTCTAAAGTTCAGGGGTCTGGGCCCCAATATACATTTCCCCAAATCCTTTGATCTTTTAGACAGAGAGTTTGTGTGCCCAGCCAGAACCAGTTCAGCCTTCTCTGGTGTGAATTCCTGGCAGGAGGTGGAGACATCCTTGTCGGAGGCAGACCAGGCCCTTTGAGGTGCAAGGAAACCTTCCCCCATTGCAGCCCAGTTCTAATCAGCCCTTTCCAGACCCTACCTTGACTATCTGGAGCCACTCCTGCTCCCAGCCTTCTGTCATCCAAAACCCAGACAGGCAATCCAAATTCCAGCAGAGGCACACAGGATGACTGAGAAAGAAAATACCTACTTTCTAAAAGTGGTATTTTCAAACACAGAATGTAAAAATCACCTTCAGTAAAAGATGCATCTTTAGATTCTGAGTTCAGGCATACTAAACTTTATTTTCTTACCTAGATCCCAGGGCCCGTTATGTTTATAAGATGTTATAAACAAACTTCCCATCCTCTCCTATGGGGAACAGGTAGTCTTGAAATAATGAAAAACAAATTGGGCATACACTGCACCCTGCCCACAGGGGTACCTTGGGTCTTCCTTAGGGGTGCCTTACATGTAAGAAAAGGGAAGGTTAGGGACTGACAAAGTGTGTGCACTTGCCAAGTCGACATGGCAGTCACAAACTGCGCACAGACTCTGCAATGGCAGATCTGAGTTACCTTTTTAGGGCTACTCACGTGGGTGGCACAATCAGTGCTGCAGGCCCACCAGTAGCATTTGATTTACAAGCTCTGGCAAATTCAGTGCACTTTACTAGGGACTAACAAGTAAATCAAATATCCAATCATGTAAACACCAATTCATAACACAATTTAGATAGGAAGCATATGCACTTTAGCACTGATTATCAGTGGTAACGTGCCCAGAGTCCTAAAACCAACACAAACAGGTCAGGAAAATTTATGAGGAAGAAGCAAAAAATTTGCGGATAACACTGCAAATAGGGTTATTTCCAACACTGCTTCATTAAAAAAAGACAACTACTCCATTTCTAAATACAGCCACCTCTTCCTTGATACAACTAGGGCAGCACACCATGCGTCACCAATCAAGGTACTAGAGTTTTCAAGTCACCAACATGTAACATCCAAATTGTACATAAAAGTATTTTCAGATCTAGTTAAGTGGTGTGCATCACAAATTGGGGCACTGGTGCCCGTTCCTCGTCAATCCTGTGAACTTAAATTGAGAATCAACTTAATTTATGTATTTATTTTAATAAAACCATGCAGGCGTGAATCTTAACAATTCACCAGTTTTAACAATTTTAACGCCCTTCTTGATAATACGCCCCTCAGTTCCCTCTTCATATATCCAGGTGATTTCTTACTCCTCCATTGTAGGATGAATTGAATCTGTAGGTGCCCTCTTAAACCCATGTGCACTGCAGTGCTCCCTTCTCCAAGACCAATGTTGGCTGCCGCTGGAGAAGTTTCAAAAAGTTCGGGCAAAAATAACCAGCCTCTACTCTAGCGAGTAAAGGCGTCGAACTGTTTATCACTATTTTCCTGGAAATTTACCATCTGATTAAGATCAAGCTGATTTCCAAATGGTTGGTTCCTGACTATAATAGCAGAGTGACAAAAAACATGGTAGGCTGGAATGCGTGCCAGAGAAAAGTTTCTGTTGGTGAGATTAAGTGAAGCATTCCATCCATCACCTTTATGTTTATGTGATTCCATATATATTCTAGGCTTTCAGTGTTTACAAATTGAGCCCTACTCCCACAGAAGGCTGGTGGAATGGTAGTGCCCCAGTAAACCTTTTGACATAAAATGAAGCCAAACGCCACAGGCCTCTGGGTTTCACATGCAATTCAAATTATATAAGTAAGGAGTAAAGAAAAAAAGGTTTCACATGTTACCTTGCAATATTTATCCCAGATAAGCAATCAGTTGGAAAAGAAATTACACAATCAAAACGTGAAATCGTGCACATGCTAGTGAGCAGAGTAGTACAAAAGGCTAAAACAATTGATCAAATTTACTGAAGGTAAGGCAAGGAATGGCACAGATTCACAAACTGAAAAGGGCGATGAATGGCTAATGTCAAGAAAGATAGTTGTCAAAAAGATCCCTTGTTTGAAAGGTAGGTAACAAACAAATAGTCACAATATTCGCTCCAGTTCCTCTTTACAATAATTTGATAATCACAATAACATTTTCACTAATGATTAGTGCCATTCCTTAAAACAAAAGTTTCTTTCCGATCTCAAACTGCCGAAGTTTATTAGCATTCTCAATTGGAAAAATCTCCCCCAGAGATCTTATTTCTTTATCACAAAGTAATAGCATCTAGAGTTAGTATAGAGTTAACACATGGTAATTAATACTAGATTAAAAAGACTAGAGAACTTAAGTTTAAAGCAAGATCAAGTTACATACCTTCGGCAACGCCTTATCTGGTAGAGACTATCTAGTCACAGATTCCTTACCTTAAAAATATCTCCAAGTGTCACACTGGATCTCTAATTCTTTTGTGAGCAATATCCCTGCGCGCTGTTAGATAGTAATGTTCGGCTCTATGTGACGGTGGCGGCATTCGCGCCTGAAGCGCCATGCGCTTTGCCTCCATAGGCACCACCCCAGCACGCCGACATCAGGTTCTTTTCACAACTTTTCAAACCAGAAGTGTGGAGACACCAAGAACACTGACCACTGTTGTGTGAAGCTAGGGCCCTGAAGGAGGAACAACCCTGAATCTAAAAATTAATTTGCAGAACGGGGAGGATGGCTGGGTTGGTGAGGAACATGCAGCTAGATGGAGTCTCTACCAGATAAGGCGTTACCAAAAGTAAGTAACTTGTTCCTCTGATAGAGACTTCTAGCCGCAGATTCCTTACCCCAGAATAAGCAATACCCCCGGAGGTGGGTCTGCGAAACAAATTTAGACTGGGAAGTCCTGTAGGGCCAAAGAGCCCATCCTTAGGAACCTGATTGTAAAGACAGTTGTACTTCATAAACATGTGCAGAGATGCTCTTGTTGCTTCCTGGTAGACATTCAGATTGGATCTCTGCATGCTAACACAGTGGTCGCAGCCTTGACTCTGGTGGAATGAGCACACAAGTCCTCAGGGAGTTTCTTCTTGGCTATTGTGTCACAGATTTTGATGCATAGCACGATCCATCGTGAGATATCCATTTCAGCACCACCTTCACTGTCTGGGCTTCGGCATACCCAATGTAGAGTTGATCGTTCACCAGGAATTTGTTTGTACAGTCAAGGTAGCATGACACGCTCTTTTTAAGTCCAGTCGGTGGAGCTACTCTTCTTCTTTAGCAGGATAAGGCGTAGCGTAAAAGGTAGGCAGGGTGATAGACTGGCCTACATGGAATGGGGTGACCACCTTTGGAAAGAAGATGCTAGAGTCCAAAGGACCAGCTTGTCTGGGTATAACGTAACATAAGGAGAGGGCGCCGAAAGCGCCGGTAAATCACTAACCTTCCTGGCAAATGCTATTGCCACAAGAAAGGGTGTCTTGATGGTAAGTAGTCTGACTGGACAGTTATGGAATGACTCGAAGGGAGTGGCCATCAGATAGGTAAGAACCAGGTTGAGGTCCCACTGAGGCATAATGAAGGGGATTGTAGGAAACGTATGTTGAAGACCCTTCAGAAACCTATTAACAATAGGGGACATGAAAAGTGACGTATGCACTGGCAACCGCAGATATACTGATATGACAGACAAATAACCCTTCAATGTGCCCAGTGCAGAGCGCTCCTGTGCCAAGGTGAGAATAAACTTTAAAAGAGGAGCAGATAGGGGGTCAACCTGTTCTTCTGTACACTATGCCCTAAACTTGCCCCAACTGAAGGTGCATACTGTCTGTGGAGGGACGCCTGGCTGTCAAAATGACATTACAGGCTTGGGCGAGGGTCAAAGGCTGTCCACTGTTGCCACTCAATCTCTATGCATGAAGGTGGAACGAGGACCAATTCAGGTGTAAGACCCTCCCTTGCAGCTAAGACAGAAGATCCTCCAGTAGGGACATCCTAATTGGAGGACTGATGGACATCCTCAACATCTCAGGACACCGAACTCTCTGTGCCCAATACGAATCTACAAGAAAGACTTGAGCCTGGTCATTCCTGGTCTTTCTGGAGGCAGGAGTGGCATTGGCGGAAAGGCATATAGGATACCTGAGCTCCATTCTAGATGAAAAGCGTTTCTGAGAGAGATGCTTTGGAACCTCCGGCGTAAACTGCTGATATTGTGCGTGCTCCATGGTGGTGAACAGTTTTAACCAAGGTTCTCCCCACTCATGGAAGAGACCTTGGTCCACCTCCAGATGGAGACACCACTCGTGATCCGCTAGGCATCAACGGCTGAGTTTGTCGACCCTGGCATTGAGAGAGCCCGCCAGGTGTTGACCTATCAGGGCTATGCTCTGACGTTCCAGATATGTCCAGATATGCAGGTTCTCCTGACAGGGGGCCCACGACCCCAAGCCACTGTTTGGAAGTATGCCTCCTGCAAGTCCATCGCTACCATCCAGCCTCTTGGGTCCATGGCAGACAGGACTGAGCGAGCATGAGGATTTTTAATTCCTCCTTCTTCAGGAAGAAATTGAGAGAACGGAAGTCTAGGATAGGACAAAAGCCTCTGTCCTTTTTGGGCAGCCGAAAGTAGTGGGAAGTACAACCATATCCTACTTCTGATGCCGGTACCCTGTCTAAGGCTCCCTTCGCCAGGAGAGCTGCCACTTCCTGATGAGTAAGGATTTAAGGGAGTGAGTAGCCCCTTTGGAAAATCTGTAGAACCCAGTGGTCGGATGTTATCGGCCGCCAGTGGTGCAGGTGATAGTGTATCCTGCCTCTTCCCACTGGATTCCCATGATTGTCAGAGGGCAAACTAAAGGGGCTTGAAGGTTGTGGCTACCGAGGGGGTTGGACTAGGCAGACCTCTGGCTACCTGGCACACAGAGTCTGAGCAGCTTGCTGGCCGTGTTGACTGGGCAGGTAGAGACGCGGCTTGAAGCTCCTTCCGTGAAAGGCAGATTGGGGGTGGCGAGGGTTCATGGGTAGGCCCAAGGTTCTGGGCATAGCCCTGCTGTCTTAGCACCCCAGTGCCAAGTCTGCCTTGTCTCCAAAGAGATGGGAGCCAATGAAGAACATGTCCATGAGCAAGGCCTGGACATCCCCCGAAAAGCCAGTGGTTCTTAACCATGAGTGGTGTCGAAGTTGTATCCAGCCCACATCGAATAGTGAACGTAGCTCCATCTCTCCTGTCAGCAGTGGCTTTATAGAGTATGGCTCAGGCCTCCTCTGACACCATAGGAAGCACCTGCGCAACTGAGTTCCCAGAGTGTATGAGAGTATCGGCTCAAAAGGCACCCTATTCCCAAAAGTATCCAGCCTCTTGGATTTCATATGCTGTGGAGTGCTAGGGAATGTGCCAGACTGTACTCTGGGAGTTGTGGCTTGGATCACCAAGCTATCCAGGGTGGGGTGCTGGGTGTGGACACTGGGGTTCCTTGCGATGATGCGATGGTGGTGGGCAATTGTCCTATGCACAAGAGCCCCTGTGCAGGGCTTGGACCAGGCTCAAAGTAGGATGTCTGTGATGGCGTTGTTAAAAGGGAGAAGCTGTTCAGATTGGGTGACTCCCAATTGAAGCATCTCAGTCAAGATGTTCCTTTTGACAGCCATGGAGGGCAGTTGAAGATCTCAGCTGCCCTCCTCACCACCATTGCAAATAAGCCACCCTCCTCTATAGCCACGGTAGGGGGATAACCCAGACAGTCGCTTGATGAGGTGTCCAGGCTGCTGGCATCTTCAAGATAGTCGTACTAGGTGTCCTCAGTGTAATCTAATGGCTGGCATTCATAAGGGTCCAGTGAACCTTCCCATTCATGCCCAATTCCAGGGCCACAGGAGTAAGGCAATGGCTCCGATCTGGGGTATCTACCCCAGTTGAAGTCAGGCGATTCCGCACTGGCTCCGTGTCAGTCAGGGAGCCAAGGACATTGGATCAGGCATCATGGAAAGTAAAGGTGGTATGACCGACGCTGCTCCAGATCCATCTGCAGATCCAAGGGGCCCAAATGCACCTAAGGGTGAACCCAGAGGAGAAAGACCAGTAGCCCCTCCTGAGCCAGAGGGTCCCGTAGGTGCTCCAAGGGGATGGTTCACCCAAATATAAGGTGCATGGTCTCATGGAATTCATATAGTTGAGTAGGGGTCACTCTGGCTCCTGGATATTCTGGGAGGCGCGGAGTTGGCACAGGCGCAGGCTCTACTGTGAGCAAGGCCTAGAATACTGATGTTCTCTCTTCTTGTCGGACGACTTCGACAAACGGGGCGAAGTCAAAGACCTCGTCAACTTCTTACTCTTGTGGGACTTACCCGATTTCCCCGACGAATTCCACTGTGACGACCACCACCTGGAGTGGCTCCGCGACCTATCTTGGGACCTTCCTCTTGACTGAGATCGTTGATAAGCTTGAGGGACTGCTCCTTCAAGGCCTTGGGATGCATGGCGCCGCAACCAGCACTGATCTTCATGTCATGATTGCGCTCCAGCCTCTAGAGACATACCAAATGTGGGTCCGTCCCACAAATCTGCCAGTGAAAGGTGCCACATGGCTTGAAACTAGCTCTCCTAGTTGACATACCTGGCACATCAGGAGACCAGCTTACACAAAAAAATAGACCAGTCAAAAAAAAAGACTGGTGTTAGCTCTTCTCTGGATCTGTTTTGAATGGCGTGGAAATAAAAGAACTGACGTCAGCCCGATAGGTTGGTGCCTATAAAGGTACCATACACTTCACATCTGTCACAAATTACGCTGATGCCATGAGGAGCAGAACACCGCCTACTGGCACACAGGGGTACTGCTCACAAAACAATACCGAATCCAGTCCATGCCTTGGCATAATTCTAAGGTAAGGAATCTGTACTAGAAGTCTCTATCAGATATGTTTGCATCACTAGTCTTCCGAAAAGGGGCATATATCTTCGCCACTTGAGAAAGCACTGTGCATGACTTGGCCAAATAGCTAAAGGGCCTGAGTATTATACAGAGTGGGATGGAAAAAGAAGATTATAATTATTTGCTCTGTATGTAACAATCCTATTTCTAAGGACTTGTTTGGCAATCAACGTTTTCAATGTGATTTTTCCTCCTTATATTGATCAGTGTTGTTTTTCTTTCCCTGTCATTTAATTGTTAAATATCTTTAGGCATTTGCATTGCCCTGCAATCCGTGTTTGCTAACTCCGAAATAAAATTTTACTTTTTGATTTGAATTCATTTTAAGAAGAACTCTATGCAAATCATATTGAAATATGAAGAATAACAAACTGTAACATATCAAACGTTTCTACCCACCACAGCAACAGTCTATCAACGTTTATTGGAGAATGATTCTAGAACAATTCTCTAGGGGAGATACTACTAGTCCTTCTATCATTAAGGTACCTGGGTATACCCTGTTGCGATGAAATTGAATGTAAACATTTCTCCTATAGGCAAAATATTTCCATTAATGTAACTGGTGAGGGTGGGACCAGAACACTCACAGACAAAGTTGAGTTTAATTCATGTGAGTCTACACTGCTTTCTTGTAGGCACACATGGATCTACGCTCATGCAAGTATGCTTTGCTTCCTAGTAAGCTCCTGCAACTCGCCACCCCTCCTTCCTCAAGGGCTAGTGCCTGCTCTGCTCCCTCATATGCACAAGCAAATCTGCCCTGCTGCCTCATAGACACAGCTGAGTCTGCCGTGCAGCCTTGTGCCCTAGATGGGTCTATATTGTTCCATTGTAGGACGACGTCAGCTTTTACTGCTATTCATGTATCAAAGCCAGTGTGTGATCCTCCTTCCTTTGTAGGCCAAAGGGGCAATGACCAGCGAACAGTCCAGTCTCCACGAATCCCAAGGGGCATTCTTCTCAGGAAATTAAAGTCATTAGCGTGGCATAACGACTGCACTCCTAAGTAAGGGATGTAAGCCTCAAGAACAACAAATATTTGTCTTTCAGAAGGGTGGGGGTTCACTTATTTCTAGCACAGTGTAGGAATACCCGCATCAGAGAAGATTAGTTAGCTTTTGTAAGGTCCTGACGTATTGCCATAGATCCTTAGAGACTGGGAGGGCATGAAACATGTTGACTAATTAGCGAGCAATAACCATCAAGTGAGAATACAAGGAACATCATCATCCTATATCCTATATATTCTCTGTTTTTTTTTATCTTTAACGTTGACCCACAAGAACAGATAAACTAGAGCTAAGGGTTCTATAGGTAACTATAATCTGCACAACTCACCAATCTTCCCCAGACAGACTTCACTGTCCACCACACATTTGAGGCTCTAACGTTCCACACCAGCAACCCTAAAGTCTACAAAAAAATATCCCCGACAAAGAGCTTCTCAGAGGAGCCCGTGGGACAATGCAGTTCCAGCCCAACGAGGAGCACAGCCTGATGATGAAGCATACCACCTTTCGGTGGGTGAGGGCTCGTGCTCCATATAGATAATGCTACCAGTGACCTACTGGGGTGTAGATACTTAATCTAGTATCAAGGACCTTTTTGCAGCGGAACAGTATACTTTGTTAATATTGATATCACTTGGGAGAGTGCACACTGGACCACAATGACTCTCAGTCCTCTTCGTTTGAAAATAGTATTGTGTCCTCCAAGTGCAAGCACGTCTACCTGTTCTCTTGTAACCCCAGTGCGAATCTGTACTGCTCTTACTGTCCAGGTATGTCAACACTGCATAACTCCCTACCATAGTCATAGGTGAGTCTGCACTGACCCATTATTGGCCAGGTAAATCAAGGTGAGTCGTTGCTGGTCGTGATAGTCTTCTAATCTCTGGACCACAGCAGTGTGTAGTGATCATACCAAACCATAGAAAGTGTCTGGCAGAGTATTCTTTAATCTCTTAAGGCACATAGTGGTCGTGTGACCAGAAAAAAGTGTCAGTGTGTTGTGGTCCTTATCCCTGAAACATTGCTTTACATGGAGGACCACAGAAATTTGGCATTGCTTGGTGGTTCCCTCACGAAATGGGGAAGGACCTGGTGATCTAGTCACCACTTAAGTGGGGTTGTGTGTGGTGGTTGTACTGTGACAATAATTGTGCTTGCCTGTGCCACTTTGAAAAATCGCCTTTGATCCCCAACAGGAGAAGCTCTGCAGTGCTTTACCTGTGCTGGCTCCAATGATGAGGACTGTAACCGGCAGGGACCCCAGCAGTGCCCCAGCTACTCCGATGCCTGCGTCACCCTGCGAGGGCAAGCCAGTGAGTATCTGAATGTCTAAACAATGGTTGGGCAACGTGCAATGTTTGCAATATGGTAGTATTGATTCTCTGTCAATGATTGAATACATAGTAATTTATAGTACACAAGCACTAAGTGATCAGAAAGGATGGGCTTTGAGGGTACCTATCTGACGGTCTCATATCTTGCCTCAGTGTGTTCCACAGATAATGGTCTGCTTCCATTTAACTGAAGCCTGATGGTGAACTTGGGTTCCGATGCATTTCTGGGTGAGGTCGAGGGTTTGAAGGTGATAGGGGTGTTGAAGGGAATACAGTGCGGTAATAGTTTGAGGCTTGGGCAATTGACCCCAGTGCTTCTTTCCTCTTAGTAGCTCACCTGCATTGCTCTTGCACATTTGAGGGAGGAGATTTGATTTTTTGACAGACCACAGTAAATGATGATTGCAGTAGGTCACAGTGGCCTACTGTAAGTGTAGAAATGTGTGCGGATGACTGGAAGGCTGGTAGTGCACTTTTTGCTGAGACACAGTAGTTCATGTGTGCTTTATTTGGGTTTTAGGAAGAGTCCGGTTATTAGAGCCTGCTAATGATTTTACTTGTTGATGATGCACCATGGATGGCTGAATGTCAGTAGTGTAGGTGTTTGTAAAGAAACAAGGGAACCTTGTAAGTCAGAAGGGACCTAGGGAATGCTTAGCATTATAAGGAACATTGTCCCTTCAGGAAGGGTATATAAACACAATAGGGCACAGATCTGCAATGAGCCCTGTGATGATGCTCTCCAATGGAGATACAGTACATTTATTGAATATAAAACAATTGAAGAACACACACAAAAAATAGAGAGAGAATTACGTGGGTCAAAGGTTGGAAGTAATTCGATTTCCAAACCTCAGGCATTAAAAGTACAATGTGATTTTGTGAAGGAATAGAAATATCAGACAGTCACAATTAAGCAAGCATCTTTTGCTCCATAAGAATTCAAGTAAGGCAGTTTGAAGTAAAGATGCAACAGTCTACGACATTTCGATCCCCACTAGAATGGGGGGATCATCATCAGGACATAAGATATAATGCCCGAGTGATAGCCTATACATAGAATGGGGTAGAAAAAGGAAAAGGGGGTAAGAAAGGGAGAAAGAAGAAGTGTATGAGGATTTCACAATGAGTACACATGGACAATTCCTAATGTGTATTGCTTGACTACCTATAATAGGGGTGAAGACACAAGGAGCTAAGTGCCACTATGTTGCGCAGGTTGGAAGACATGGCAGAGTTAGAAATTATAATTGTAATTATAGTAGTGCCCATACAATGAACAGCGTTGTGACATTGGCGACTGAGGTTCGCGACATGCATGTAAGTGAAAGTGAAGCCAGAGAAAGGACTGACCTGTGCGAAATTCATATTCATGTGGGTGAGAGAGGGTTCGAAGTAGCCATTGCTACCTTGGGTGGGCGCTGCAAGGCAAAGGACCAGAGAAATTGGGCAATTAATCGTTGCAAGCCAGTCTCGAAGGAAAAGGAAATTAAGTTAAACCCAGTGAGTCATGGGAAGATAATGTGGTGAGTCCGCCAGGTGCCCGCGGTTTTCAACTTACTGTAGAGTAGTGATGAGTGGGAGGATGAGTACAATCCACCCTGGTAAGTATATCCTGAATCGGAGCCCAAATCAGGATACGAGGATAATGGGTCTATGGAAGAAATTAGGAGTAATCAGACAGGACTGCCGCATGAAGGCGTGCCTACAAACAGCAAGGTTGAGGAGGTCAGCAGAGGGTCTTACCGTGACCGCACGATGGTGTGATGAAAGGACAATGGAGCGGTTAAGAGTTGGCAATGAGGAAGGGGACAAAGTCCACCTTGGTAGTATTCTCCTGATTCAGAGCCCCGATCAGGGTTGTGAACGAAAAGCCTATGGGGGAGAATAACTTTACAATAACAACAAAAGAAAGAGTAGAGATGACAAGACAGCACGAGGAATACCTCTTAATTAAAAGAACCCTCACTCACCAAGCTAGTTTGTGACATGCTTCATCATCGGGTTCCCACCAGAGAGGCTGAGTGCCTCCCTGGTGTGCTACGACGCATGAATTACAGCGGAGCGGGTATTGGTGAGATAGTGTCAGTGCAGCAGTGAAAAGAGTGCAGGTTAAAAGATGCCTGGTTTAATTCCAAAGCAATTTTAATGGTGGAAAACCAGATATCATTAAAACAAGTGAGATGGACGCTGGCTGTCTGGCTAGATTGACCAGGCGCATCCGAATTGGTCTAAGTGTAGTTGGTGGTCGACATGTTTCTGCTTATGATGTGCGATTTGCTAAGTATTCATCAGGACCAAGCCCCCACGGCGGTGTGCGCTCTCTAAGGCGCACCCTAACCTGTGGAGGAATACAAATGGTAAAACTCACGGTTTTACCACTGTGGCCTTCTGGAGATCCAAAAAGCCAAATGACCCTGTAAGAAAAAACACACTTGAAAACACACACAATTCAGTGAGTTCAGTGGTATTTCTTGCCAGGCAATCAAGAGGTCTAATGTGTTTAGTGACCTCGTGCTGTGAATTACCAATAAGTGCTTAAAGGTAATGACAAGTAAACCTTCAAATCAGGCACTCGTGTCAAACTAGGGTTTACGTGAAGTGACAACTGACTTCACGGCATGGGCCGGGTGGGGGTTTGAGCCGCTTCTGGAATCTAAGCGGGATGAAAGGGAAAAAAAAATTCAGGCTTAGGTTCCACAAGCGGCTCAAACCCCCACCCGGACCCATGACGTGAAGTCAATTGTCACTTCAAGTAAGCCCTAGTTTTTCCATGTTTTTAATCTGCCATTTTAAATCTGAAGCGTGTTTATATCACATCCGCACGTTTTAACGGGCTTGTCACTATCACCTAGAGTTTGTTGCATGACTCAAAATGCATAAGCCGCACTCAGTATGTAACACGCCTGAGGTTACTAGTTGTTACCCGTAACAACGACCCCTCCTGATGAAAAATGTACACGGAGTGGCAGTAGGTTTGACATGAGTGTCTGACTTGGAGGTATACATGTCATTACCTTTAAGCACTTATTGGTAATTCACAGCACAAGGTCACTAAACACATTAGACCTCTTGATTGCCTGGCAAGAAATACCACTGAACTCACTAAATTGTTGTGTGTGTTTTCATGAGTGTTTTTTCTTACAGGGTCCTTTGGCTTTTTGGAACTCCAGGTGGCCATCGTGGTAAAATCGTGAGTTTTACCATTTGTATTCCTCCATAAGTTAGGGTGCCCTTAGACAGCGCACACCACCATGGAGGCTTGGTTCTGATGAATGCTTAGCAAATCGCACATCATAAGCAGAAACATGTCGACGACCAACCAATTCGGATGTGCCTGGTCAATCTAGCCAGACAGCCAGCGTCCGTCTCACTTGTTTTTAATGATATCTGGTTTTCCACCATTAAAATTACTTTGGGATTAAACCAGGCATCTTTTGACCTGCACTATTTTCACTGCTGCACTGACACTATCTCACCAATACCCGCTCCGCTGTAATTCAGATGTCGTAGCACACCAGGGAGGCACTCAGCCTCTCTGGTGGGAACCCGATGATGAAGCATTTCACCAACTAGGTTGGTGAGTGAGGGTTCTTTTAATTAAGAGATATTCCTCGTGCTGTCTTGTCCTCTCTACTCACTCTTTTGTTGTTATTGAACTTATACATTAGGGGGAAAAAGTTTGATTATCCCTCCCTCTCCTGTTAGTATTATGGAGAATAAAATTAATCAAAATCAAGCAGGGCAGACAGCCCGACATTGCAGGTGAAGTGGTTAATGGTGGAGCTTATTGTTAATGCACAATGGCGTTAAGAAAAGAGTTCACGCATCCACCAGAGACCGGTTAGACGCCAGACAAGGTAAGTCAATGTGTGTGTCACTTGTCACTGTGTTCGGTAAATGTAGCAGTGAAGCAAGTTACCAGTGCGCATGACCGGGTTGACCCCCGAAACACTGGGATGAATACGTGGAAATTAATTGAGGAGTAAGGATGGGGGCCATGTTGAGGAGGTATCCGTCAGTTTGTGAATGGAACCGAAAGCGAACCAGTGTGGGTCGCGCATGTGTTTATAAAAGTGAGGGGCTAAAATCATGAATGGCAGTTACCAAGAGCTGAGAGATCGGGCAGATAGCAGATAGACAAATTAAGAGAATTGTGAGCAAAATGTGATTCACACAGAAGAAGTGACAACGTACATAAGACAGTTGATGCGGTAATTAATGTCACAAAAGAAAGGCATATAAGAGGTCCCATAAGAAGGGCATATAAGAGGTCCCCATTATAAGTATAATGTTATTGGTAAACATAATAATTCTGGCCACGTAATTGTAGGCCTACGGGCAATGCCTGTTATACAGTGTGAATCAACATTTATACAATTAAATAGCAAGAGCGCGAAGGGAAAATGTGAGTGTCAAGCATGTTTGTAAGATAATACATTAATAAGTAGAACAACCACAAAGGGAGAATTGCCAAGCTAGCAATGGAAACATCTGATACTAATACAACTGACAAGAAACATTAATAGCAGTAAGATTTTAAGCAAGGTAGTCATTGAAGCATTGCACATTTCATGATTTAGATCAGAGTAGTCCAGTCCTATGAATAGGCTATCACTCGGGCATTATATTTTATGTCCTGATGATGATCCCCCCGTTCTAGTGGGGATTGAAACGTTGTCGACTGTTGCAGCTTGACTCCAAACTGCCTTACTTGAATTCTTATGGAGCAAACGATGCTTGCTTAATTGTGACTGTATGATATTTGTATTCCTTCACAATGCCTGAAGTTTGGAAATCTAATGACTTCCAACCTTTGACCCACGTAATTCTGTATATAATTTTGTTTGTGTGTTCTTCAATTGTTTTATCTTCAATAAATCTACTGTATCTCCATTGAATAACATCATCACAGGGCTCATTGCAGAGTAGTGTAGGTGTGGCAAGTGCTGTTGGAGTGGCCAATAGTTCTCCAGAGGAGGAAGAGGAAAATGCTGAAGAGCACAGGTGATAGGGGTGATCCTTACAGGACTTAAGATCAAAAGAAAGCCAAATAGAAGAGCATGTTGTGACTCACTGAAGTTGGCTGGAGAATAAGAAGGTGAACCAGAGAGGGCGAAGACCAACACGTCTGCTGTGAAAGAGAAGGAGCTGATGGTTAACAGCTAATGTCATCATGCTGAGGATGTAAGCATTAGATGCACGTGTGAGCAGCCTCAGAGGTGCTGTCACACACTTTAAGGACTGATGTTTCAGATGCAGCTCAAGAGCGAGAGACTGGAATGCTGTGGATGTGGCATGTATGATGACATTGTAAACATGAGTTGGGAGTTTGGAAAGATCAGATGTACCATAGGAACACTTCTTTTCCTAGTGTTTACCGGTTTTATATAGAACACAAAATATCCTACAAATGAGAGTAGACAGCGCTGACAACAACTTATTTATTATGTTTCATCCTTCTAACCTTCTGAGCAAAGATCGTCCACCAGACTACAAGTTTCAATCTCCAAATGCAATATATGTAGGCTTTCCTGTTTTCAGTTTCTATTTTTGGTAGATTCTGGTGTTTTTTTTCTCACTGTTTTCAAGTGATTTCAATACCTTAAAAAACAGTGGTTATCCGTGGTTACACATTTTTGCGCCATTAAAAAAACAACAAAAATAGTGTTTTTCCGCTGTTCATGGAACTTTTTGCTTTTATTATTGCTTGCTTTCTGCACCGATAGTGCATGGTATATAGACAATGTACGTACAGTGTATATGAGGTCAAAATACATTTTTAGAAATCAAACTTATCGTAGTACACCATACAATACTTCTTCAGTGAGTCTTTGGTCATGCACGCTCGCTCTTTCCTTCCCATGTAAACTTTTATCTGTGAAAAGGCCCTCTCAAGATTGGCACTTGAGACAGTCAACGCCAAAATAGCCAGTACGCAATTTGCCAACTCTGGCCACTGACCTAGCTTTCTATGCCAATACTGGTGCACCTGAAAATAGTGATTCTCTGTGACAGGTTATGCAACACATGCGTTGAACTAGGTGCATATGCCCTCAGAGTTATTGAAGCAGTCAAAAATGAGGCAGCACTTTTGAAACTAGGAGAAAATTTCACTTTACGGAAGGGATCTATAACTTGTGCAGAGTACCACAGTGAGGCTTCATTGACTTCAAATGCCATGGTTGGTGAAGGGCTATTTCTCATACATTGTAAAATAAAAGTTCCTGAATTGCTCCTCAACATTTCTTTGCTTACCAAGTGGCAAGCACTCTAACATGGAACATGTTGCAGTGCCAAAGTCACTAAAAGTGTTGCCCTGCCTACTCTCAAGATGTTTCACATCTACACCAATTATGCTGAACACTTGGTAGACAAGGGTGTTTTCAGACTCTAGTTTTTTTAATATGTCCACTACAGCTATCATGCTTTCCTAAGAATGCAGCAGAGTGTACTTTTTTCAAATCATATCAATATGGGACCAAAGATCTTCGCCTTGGCATCATCACTCAGCATACGTTCTGTAAACGGTTGCCACATGAATAATATAGTATTCATGGCCTCTAGGCCTGAGAACCACCAACTAAGTGACACAGTTGGGATGACTCTTTCTTTGATGCCACACAAAGCACAAAATGAGAAATATTAGCGTTTTAGTTTCCGTGCATAACAAAACAGTGCACCAGAATGGACTAAAAAGTCAATAGTATTCTTCATTAACTCTGAAGATTGTAAAGATGCTTTCAGCATACCATCTAACAGGTGGCAAGAATCTCTTACAGGGAAGCACTTCAGCTCAGGTATCGATTTTGACAGATCATCACACAAATTATTTATATATGTAGCTGAATCACTGCAAATACAAACAATATCATTCCAATCTTTGTTGAACTTGGTAAGAACTTTTTGCAGCAGCAGTCCAAGTGACACGGCCATCCATGTTTTCCAAACATCTGGTAATATGTTTTCACCAGAATCCCAGATGCTTTGTGACTGCACTCTTTTCACATATGCCTGTCACTATACCTATAAATTCACCTACTATCAATACTGACTCACTAGAAAAGGAGGCTGATGTATCAAGGGTTTACCCATTCTCTGTGGGTAAATGTGATGGTCCATATTGGCAAAGATTCTTATGAACGCTAAATTTTTCCTAATAGTAAAAGACTCAAACGTAGCCAAAAAAATCAAATATGATTTTGATATTTTCCGATTCTCTACAGTTTATAAAATAAATAAACCACACCTAAAACATGCTTCTAACCCCTGTATCTTTAGACCAAGGACCACATAACTGAAAAAAAGGAAGAAGAAACAATATTTTAGTGACATCCCTAAACAACAAAACAACAAAACTCAAGCAGAATAATGTTAGCCCAGTCTTTCTTACTGCTACCTTATATAACAAAGTTACATTGTTTTGGCCCTTTCAGGAAGAAATAAAAATGACTCTTTAACTCTCCTTTTCCTTTCTTTTTTTTTTTTTTTTTTTTTTTAAAAACCTTTATTGAAACTTGCAAAGTATTACATGCGCAGGCCCACAACCACAGGGGCCGGCCGCAAGCGTATCAAATGAATCAGGATGTAGAAACAAGAACACGACCGAAAAAAGCAATATCATAGATACGTCGTGTGAGTGCACACTGCAAAGCATAAGGATACATGAGGTTTTCGTTTTTTTAAAGTTATGTAGAGTAGGAACGGCTGCAGGAGCAATGGCGTCACACCACATAATAAAATAAGAAGAGGTAAGGGGGGGACGTACCCCGCAGAGCAAACAGAATCAGTTGATGAACCACACAGTTGTCAAAACAATACAGTCGCCGAGGCGGACCTAGAGCAAAAACAATACGACAGCAAACAATAAAGCAGAGCACCATTCTGAAAACTCGCCCCCCAGTAACCTAAAGGCATAGTTGAGTGTAGAAGCCTTATAAGAAAGGAAAAAGGAAAAGAAAGACAGCCAACCCTACTAAAGAGGTAAAGAACCCTCCCAGAAACAGACGGAAAAAGAAGAAAGGGACCATAGAACAAAACAAACTAAAATAACAAACCCCCCCCACACCCGCCACCCTACACCACTGTAATGGCTACGGCCTACCCCACTAACAGCGTGCCTGTCGCCCAGGAACTGCCCCAAAGGAGAGGGAAAGAAAAGGGAAAGCGGAGGAGGAGAAAGCAGACACACTCCCGGACTCCCATGCCCACCGCCAACAGCAACCACCCGGAGACACAATAAAACCAATATTCAGCAATTATACAAACCAGTCACGGTAGGATAAATAACAGCCACCCAATTCCCATCACAATATAGGCACAACCCCGGCATTAAGAAAAGCTATTATATCGGAACCCAGCGATAAAGTTCAGCCCTGGCCAGTACGGTCCGTCCTAAGAGTCCTTGCCACTCGAGCCGCCATTTTGATGGTAAAGGCAGAGCGTCCATAAAAGTTCTTTGCAGCATAAGAGGATCGAAAACAGGATAAAAGTACATGGCTCGAACTAGGAAAGATGTCCAAGAACAGCGAGCATCCGAAACCATCAGCAAGTAACTCGTGGCCACATGGAAGTTTGTCAATAGAAGTGATGGGTGGCAGCAGGGTCAGGCAAAAGACACTAGTGAGAAGCACGGGCTGGCTAGCCGGCAATAGGGGACCGTCGAGAATCATAAAGTCCGGGCGATGCACAGGGACCCCGACCTCTGAGATGCCATGCATCGCTGGTACCATCTCCAGCTGGAGACCAAACGAGGTGTCGTCCTCAGGTGCCAGGATACCGTTCACTTTCACCATCAGTGTCCGGAACACAGCGACTGTGTGCGAATGGAGCGCCCCAATGGCGGCCACAACGGCCCGTAGTGATGGCGTGCCCTCCGTCCGCTCCATCTCCTCTCAGTAGGCGACAGAGCCGGGTTCGGACCCCGGAGGCCGGCTGCTCCGGAGTCACAGGCCACGTAAATCTGATCACAAATAATGGGCGCTCCTCGTCTTATAGAACACACCTTCGCCGTCAGGGAGGACCCAGCCCGTCGACCCCCACGGGACAGAAAGGGCTCCGGGCGCCGGGCCCCCACCACAGCAGCCGGCGTGGCACGCTGGCATGTCCCGGTGTGGATCGTTCAAAGGATCGTCAGAAAAATCAACAATTCAGGCACTCTTCGGGAGACCGGGCTCAGTCCAGGTCTCACGGCCGATGTTGTTCAACTCCGACTCGGGTAGTCTAGAAATCGCGGCCCCGGCTTCAACACGATGTTAGGCCGAGAATAGAAACACGGCGTATCTTCGTCAGCCGATAAGGTAGAAATCTCGGGATTGCACCTCTGGAAGCAGTAGACCTTCATAGACAAGAAAATCAGGTGTGCAGACAGGATGAAAGACAGGATAATCGAGCTGTTGGCGGAGGTCGACGGAGCCGGGAGCTTATGCGGCCATCTTGATTCGTAGCGTAGCTCCTCCCCTTTTCCTTTCTTTGAATGGTATTTAGTTTGTGGTTGTGCATTTTATTTCAGTGTTTACACTGGTGAGGGCTATTTCCCTTCCGGTGGGGTTTTATCAGTTATTATAGGTTTAAACCTAAAACTGGACAGCCTAAATATATGGTTCACGTGTTACTCAAGTAAGAGAGGGGATGATGAACAACAATAATCATTGTGGGTATCCTAGGTCAATTTCACCATCCAACATGGAGTTTGTCATCTCTCTATGGTCAAACAGATCTTCCTGCTAACCTCAGACATATGATTAAGCCATTGACAAGGAACTAAACTGTTATCCATGTGTTGTCCCAGGTGTTCAGATCCACTGTGAAAGCAACATGGCTTCACCTTTGCCCTGCCACACCACTCACCGTAATGTCTACTGGGACCGTGAGTACTGTGGATGGTGTAACAGAGGGAAGAATGTTGGGATTAGAGAAAAAGAGTGTAAGACACATTCTTCAATGGGCAGTGAGCCTGATCAATTGCCTTCAGGGAAAAGAATGCCCTGTTTTTGCTTCCTCCATTACTGCTATAAGACTGACACATAGGACCTGATCCCTACCAGATATCAGTAAGACAGAAGAATATCATACATTCACCAAAGTTAATAAAGTACCTTTCCATTTTTTCTGAAGGTCTTCACCTTCTGTTGTTGTGGGCCTCTCCTGTTTATAACACAGCTAGTCCTATGGATTCCTGTTGACTGCTCAGCAATCCTATAGTGTACGTATACGAAAGATTTCTGCTTGTTACATGGAGAACCGTCTGAGACTGGGATTGTAGAAAAGAATAATCCAAGTCGGATCAACAACCTTGCACTCAAAAGAATGATCTGCAAACTCATAGTTACCTCCAGTGTGGGTGTACTGGGGAGAAAGAGTTAGAAGCTGTTTCAAGTCAAGTGTCTATAGTTTTGCCAAGAGCTGCTTTATCAAAAGTTCAGCCATCATGTGGTGAGCTGGAATGTAAGCAGAAGCGTCGGACTCTAATGGTATTTCTTACACTGACCTGCAGTAAGTAGTGATGCAGAAGCTGCACACGTGTGGGATCCAAGCTTCTGGCAGCCTTTTCACAGGTTAGATTCTAGAAACCGGGTAAAGAGGAATGCACTGAGTACAGTTTATACCGAATCACACCCAAACATGACTGCCAAGTCTTACGAGTGCTAGAACGTACTGAACTATCTTGCAAGAGCTCTGCAAGAATCACAGATGAGAGAAAGAAGCCCAAGGATATAGAGTTGTTCTTGTGCGACATGCAGAGCCACATGCTAAGTCCTTTAGGAGAAGGCAGGCAACGGAATCAGTGTGGCATGATCCTGGGACTCAAACAAGTCAACAGTCTTCAGGGGAATCAAGGGTCAAACACATGAGGAGACATCCCAAGCCCAAAGCTACCTCCTCAGTGGTTCAGGCTACTATAATGGGGGGGGTGTAAAGTGACTGAGTGAGCATAGATAGGACGACATGTGTCCAGCATTTCATGGCAGCCATTCCCTTGCATGTCCTTACCACCATTCAATGAAAGGGCCAGCGATCAGCAGCCAACAGACCATTATACGGAATAAATTAAGTGTATTATATAAACAAAAACAAAAAAAAAAATGTCACCTGGACCTCTTAGTTGAATAATCGTCCTGCTTATTGGTAGGACGTAGGAACTGCACCTCACCTGGCTGCGGCTCAGGTAACTAGAGCACCGCTTTTTCCGTCGGTACTCCGGGCGTCCCTCTGGGCCGAGACGGGTGAGGCGCAGTTCTTACGTCCTACCAATAAGCAGGACGATTATTCAACTAAGACGTCCAGGTGACTTTTTTTTGTTATTTTTTGTTTGTTTATATAATACACTTAATTTATTCCTTTAACCACTATGCAGTAGCGATGTTACGGTCCTGAAGAAAGCAGCGGACACTATCTGAGGACCACTAACTGCAGAAACAT
The DNA here is from genome assembly GCF_964261635.1 of Lissotriton helveticus. NCBI lineage: Eukaryota > Metazoa > Chordata > Amphibia > Caudata > Salamandridae > Lissotriton > Lissotriton helveticus. The sequence continues at coordinate 1,224,567,386 of NC_136065.1, forward strand.
GTTGACCGTTTTGATCAATATAGCGGATATTTGTTTGAAACTGCTATGATCCCGCACTGGTTTTTTAGACTTGGAAATAAGAGAGACACCTAATAAAGTTATTTAGCTCTCTATTATTCAATTTTTATATTCCTTCACCCATTTTCACTTTTCCACTCACATTTTTCACGCACTGCTTTTCAGTCACCTCTAGTAGGTTACTCTATCCATACATATAGTTACATTGGGCCATCCTTGAGCATACTGTGCATTTACAACTGATGCAAGAGCTTTCTCGTTGGTGAAAGGAGTCCCAAATGATGACAAGGGCGGAACCAAGAGACGACTGATGGGTACTTTTTCACCTGAAAAAGTACTATGCACATTTTTTAGGTCAGTGATCAGACTCTCCTCAACACTTTTTGTTTAAACCTACAGTTACTCAGTGTTGTGTGTATAGGAGTATTAGGGAATGTAACTGTTTATGGTCTCTGAAGATTTTCCCTAGGACCCTCCTCTTATCGGTCTGTTTAAAGCTCAGTCATGCCCTTGGAGAACCTTTAAAAAGCAGGACGCAGAGAGTAAAGTCCAGTCCTATCACTCCCAGGCAAGAAGCAGCAGGCCAACACAGCAAAGCAAGCAGCAAAGTGGCAGACCCTCCTGGCACCAAAACAGATCTTCTTCTTCCTAACAATCTGTCCTCAGTTCAGAAGTTTTCTGAGTATTTGGTGTCAGAGGTCAGTACTTCTACCCATTTCAGACTTTGAAGCAGGGATACTTTAAAGAAAGGTATTTGTAGTGCACAAGACCCTGCCCTTCCTGGCCCTGGCTCCGGACACACTTTAGCGTGGTATGCAGCTCTTTGTGTGGGAACAGGCACATCCCTATTCAGGTGCAAGTGTCAACTCCTCCCACCACTCTAGCTCAGGACGACCCATCAGCTTGGTGATGGGCAAGCAGGATATGTAGGGTACAACTCTGCTCCCATTGTGTGAGACTGTCTAGAACGAATTCAGAAAGCCCAGCTGTCACCCTGACCCAGACATGTATTCAAGAGACAGGCAGAGGAACAGAATGATGAAAGTAATAAAATGTCAACTTTCTAAAAGTAGACTAAGAAACCTGGATGATATTCAATGACTCCAGATGCACTACACAAAAGTCACTTAATCCTAATTGTACATAAAGTTATGGGTTATTCAACCTTGAGAAATTGATTACATTGGTTCAATATTAGTTTAATTGAGTGCATCCTAGCTGGATTTCCTTTTGTTTGAGAACTTACTAAAAGTGGCATTTTCAGACCTGGAATTTAAAAACCATTGTCCCTAAAAGATGTGTTTTTAAATTGTGAGTCCAGAGATACCACATGTTCTATCTGCTCCGAATTGGAAAATACACTTGTAAAGTGTTACAAGGCTGCTATGGGAGAGATATGCCTTGCTGTAGTACAAATCAAATGTTGCAGTTTTTCACTACCAGCACATGTAAAACTCAAAAGTTCATGTCCTACCTTTTAAATACACTGCACCCTGACCATGGGGATATATACAGGGCCTACCTTAGGGGTGCCTTATATATAGTCAAAGGAAAGGTTGGGACATTGCAAGTAGGTGAACTTGCCAGGTCGACTTGGCAGTTTACAACTGCACACACAGGATCTGCAGTGGAAGGCCTGCGACAGGTTTGAAGGGATACTCATGTGAGTGGCACAAACAGTGCTGCAGGCTCACTAGTAGCATTTGATTTACAGACCCTTGGTACATGTAGTGCACTGCAATAAGGACATAGTAGTAAATTAAATATGCCAATCGTGGAGACCGCTCAGCAGCCGTGGCAAGCATACCTGAGTTTCAAAAAGTAATGAATGGCTACGATTGAGATTTTTAGCTTTATATTTTTGACAAAAAGAGAGTGGTTATTGTGAGACCCATTTGGAAAATGGTTGTAAGCAAGGGGTCTTATGGTGATAGAAACTGAATAATGACTGAAGTGCAGGTCCCTATGAAAGCAAACAAACCAACTAGGGGGCAGGAAAAAACCTAATAGTGTGGATACAGTGAAAGGCTCCGGCAGCTATAAGTGACTGGAAAGCTAAGCACCCTTGCAAAGTAAAAGCAACTTGAGCGCAGGAATATGATATTAGAAATGCAGTTCAGTTCATGCACCTAGAAAAATGGCTAGTGTAAGATTAGTATGGTAACCTATCCGACAACTACAGAAACACAGAATAAGGAACAATACTAACATGTGAATATAAATGCCATTCCAAGAGACTGAAGGAGCTGAATCAAGTGTTTTCTGCAATGCCACACTGGAAATCCCACCAACTCAAATGCTAGATCCTAGAAAAAACGCAGGGAGCCCGTTAGACACAAAACAAACATGCAAACACAGACAGCAACAGTTAGGAGAGTGGAATAACTACTGAGGATGAACTAAGTGCTGCAGGAAAGATTTCACAAGAAACAAGCATTGGCAAAGCCAATCTGTCTGGATTTTCATACAGCTATAGTACCTCAAGTAATTACTAGATAAGCTTATTGAGTCAAAAGCACCGGCCCAAAGTATTTAACAAGGCTGCAGCCCTTCAAAACTTTACTCGAAGTCCCTCGCAAGTCAGAAGAAACTGCTTAACCCCTTCCACACTCATGACGAGCTGGGCTCGTCATGCAGTAGCCTCCCAGCACGCTCATGACGAGCCCAGCTCGTCATGAATAATGGGTTTTTGCATATTCCAGCACAGGGCTGGAACTCATCGAGCATCGATGTGGTTAACAAATCTGTCACAAAGTTGCAATAGTTCAAGTGTTACTAAATGTCCTTCTCGTGTCAGATGCAACATCTTCAAATGTCCTTCACAAAGTTGAAGGGGTGTGGCTTCAACATGAAAATTAACATATACAGTTTTGTTACTGTAATAAATTGTGCTTGCTTTCCGTAGCATGAGTAAATATGCCAGTGCTGCTATATGTTGATGAAGCAATATTGCAACTTTCAATCATTGTCTAAGACTTGTGAAGACAATCTAGTAAGTATGGGTACTAGCAGTCGATGGTTAAGTCACGTGCCTTCAAAAGTATTGTTAGGAAACTGTTTTTTGACACTATGTTTGTGTCCCAGTAAAATGCCCACTGCCTTTTTCTATGAGCTGTGGTAGGACAAAGCAAAATGCAAACCAACAGATAAAGATATTTGGTGAAAGGTCCTTTTGTTCAGAGGTCCCTCTCAAGTCAGATGCAAAATCACCGAAATTCTTTCATGAACCAGCAGTTCCACAAGTCATTAATAGACCCTTCTCGGATCTGAAGCAAAAGCACTGACATTCTTTCATGAACCTGCAGTTCCAAAGATAAGTCAATACTAGAGTTCCTTTTCAAGTCAGATGCAAATGTTTCAAATGACCTTCGCCAAGCTTAGAGGTGTGGTTTTAACATATACATTTGCTTACACAATTTTCTTATTTAATTGATTTGTGGTTGGTAAATTTATTTGCCAAAGCTAGTTCGTAATAATGAGTCAAAATTACGGATGTCAATAAACTTCTATTTGATTTTTTAATAGAAATGTTGACACCCTATTTTATGTAGGAACTAGCATTCACTGTTAAATGCAAGTGTCTTTAAGTAACTAATTGTGGCTGTATATGTTTATGGGGGTGTGAAAAATGTTTGTACTTAAGTATTTTAAAGTGAGTGCATTAAATGGTAGAGTGTGAGGAGTAGGCATTATCTGAGCAACAATAGAACAATTTGACAGATACAGATGGTTGACTAAATGTTATTATATATTTGTATTATTGTTTTGTAAACATCAGGCTGTTAGCTTGTACTGAAAGTCATTAATAAATGTAAGTTCCTTCAAACTTATTCTTGGGAAACTGGCTTTCAGGCCAATCACATATATTTAAGGCTACTGCGTGTGCTGTCAATGTCAGTGGAGCACCACAATAGATAACGATAGTTGATGAAAGGTTCTTTTACATATATATATATATATACACATATATATGTTCACTGAAAAAAGCATAGGTTTTAGGGGTGTTATAGTTAGCCGGACATTTCACTCGTACAAACCCAATGAAATTCCTCTGTTATAGTTAGTTGCACTAACTATAACTCACTCGCCCGTAATCCACTGCTGATTATGTCACATATTACATCATTCATGACATGGTCAGTGACATTACTGGTGACAGTACCCTCAGTATTCAAGGGGAGTTAATCCCCCAATTTAAAACGCGCCACAGGGCGTGTTTGCACACATATCACCTTAGGCCCCGCCCCCTACCTTCACCACTGTGCAAACGCGCCCTGTGGCGCGTTTTAAGTTAAGGGATTAAGTTCCTTTGAATCCTGAGTGTCCCTGAGGTCCAACTAGCCCACCAGGTACCTCCAGTAAGCGCCACAAGGCTGAGTTGCAGAGAGGTGTAAAAAGGGGCATGGCCTATAGCACCTCTCTGCAACGCAGCCCTGTGGCGCTTACTGGAGGTACCTGGTGGGCTAGTTGGCTCCCAGGGACCCCCAGTATTAAAGGGGAATTAATTCCCCAATTTAAAACGTGCCACAGGGCGCGATTACAGAGTGTGTTTGTAAGGGGGCGGAGCCTAGGGACGATCACGTCTTCTTTTTTTTTTTAAAGGGGGGCTGTGTGGCTCCCCTTCCTTTTACTTTTTTGGGGCCCTGCGGACCTCATCCCCCAGGGCCTCACCCCCAAATTAAAATGAAAACTTTTTTACGGGAAGGGGGCCGCGTGGCCCCCCTCCTGTGGCCAATTCCGTGCCCCAGGGACCCCATTCCCCGGGGCATGGCCAGATTTTGAAATATTTTAATGGAGGGGGGCTGCGTAGCCCCCCTCCTCAGGTCACTTAAGGCCCCGGGGACCCGATCCCCTGGGGCCGGCCATTGATTTATTATTCTTTTTTTTCATCTTAATGGGGAGGGGGTGCGTGGCCCGGCTCCCGGGCCACTTATGGCCCTGGGGACCCCATCCCCTGGGGCCTGGCCTCTCGTTAGGGACCGTGGGGGGGTCCCCAATCCCCCCACGGTCCCAGCCGGCTCCCTGCCTCCTGCGGGAGCCGGCATTGCTTTTCCACATGGGGAGCATGCTGCTCCCCATATGGAAAAGCAATCTGCTTTGCTTCATTGGAGCGAGAGCAGGTTTCCCTGCTCTCGCTTCAATGAAGCAAAGCAGTTTGCAATGGCAGTGTGGGAGCCGCGAGGCTCCCGCCCAGCCATTGCAAACAGCAGTGTCCCGGGGGTGGGCACCCCAGGACACTACAGGAGCTGGCCCTGGGGGGTGGCGGTCCCCAGGGCCCCCCTCCCACATTGGTTAGAATGGGGTGGCGGTCACCAGGGCTGGGGGCCTCAGAGCCCCCCACACCCAATTTTTTGTAGCCCGGGGGGGTGGTGGTCCACAGGGATGGGGGGCCTGAGAGCCCCCCACCCAATTTTAATAAGCCCAGGGGGTGGCGGTCCCCGAGCTGGGGGGGCTTGAGAGCCCCCGTACACAATTTAATAAAGCCCTGGGGGATGGCGGTCCCCGGGTCTGGGGGGCCCCTTTGGGCCACCCTTTACATACAATCAATTACCCTGGGATTCGCCCCCCCCACCCCCGGGGGCTAAATACCAATTATTATTTTTTATCAGCAGGATGCGCGGATCCTGCGCGCAACCTCCCATTTTTTTTTTTTAAACAAAAGGTTTTTTTGGGGCCTTGGTGGCCTCTGTGGGACCCCCTGAGCAGGCCTAGGGGGTCAGGGTGTTTCTACTGAGCTACAAACATGGCGAGGACTGGAGCGAGGCCACAATTCCTCGCTTGTGCAGCACGACGGATCGCAAAAATAACCACTACCTCAGCGCCTACCCTCTACCCTCAACCTTGGGCTAATTAATCAAGATGACAAATAAAGCGCAATGTTGCACAACCTACTTAAGGGATATTCACATACTCACCATAAAGACTACAGCTACCAGCATGCCTGGCAGCACAACGAGGAGAGCCACACCCACTAAGGGCAGCCGGGATTTGAATAAATTGCATTTGAATCCGATTGGTGAGTTGCTGTGCACTTTGTCCATGTCCATGAAGAAGGGGCGTGTCTGCCCCGAAACGCGTCGGACTTCTGTTTAATGCTTTGAAGGAAGGCTGTGAGGTTGTTTGGGGCAGTGCAAGGCTGGAGAGTCTAGATGCGCCATGGGTAGCCCTCCCATAGCGCCTGGCGCTTTTGCTTTTGAACATATTCCGGTTTGCCACAACCGCGGGAGGGGCTCCACTTCGTCAGATGCCTTGAGCTACAAACATGGCGAGGACTTGAGCGAGGCCACAATTCCTCGCTTGTGCAGCACGACGGATCGCAAAAATAACCACTACCTCAGAGCCTACCCTCTACCCTCAACCTTGGGCTAATTAATCAAGATGACAAATAAAGCGCAATGTTGCACAACCTACTTAAGGGATATTCACATACTCACCATAAAGACTACAGCTACCAGCATGCCTGGCAGCACAGCGAGGAGAGCCACACCCACTAAGGGCGGCCGGGATTTGAATAAATTACATTTGAATCCGATTGGTGAGTTGCTGTGCACTTTGTCCATGTCCATGAAGAAGGGGCGTGTCTGCCCCGAAACGCGTCGGACTTCTGTTTAATGCTTTGAAGGAAGGCTGTGAGGTTGTTTGGGGCAGTGCCAGGCTGGAGGGTCTAGATGCGCCGTGGGTAGCCCTCCCATAGCGCCTGGCGCTTTTGCTTTTGAATATATATATGTATATATATACTCCTCCAAATTTCTTGATCAAGAAACGTCACGGACACCTTGGGTAGTTGCAGTGAATAATTTTAATGACTGCAATGCAACGCGTTTCGACTTTCGTCTTGTTCACGCCATGAAAGCAAACAGTGTACCACACATTTTAAACAGTTCTTCTAGACATAAAGAAAGGACCCAAAAATGCACCCTTAGTGAAAACTGGTGTATAGTAGCGGCCATTTTAACACATTGTTTGTTACGATTAATCTCTGTTACTGCCCAGGATATTGGATGATACATTACACACAGGAGCCCAAATAAAACTCAGTAACTGTAAATAATGTTGCTACTGGGTTGAAACCCATTATACATTATAAAATATGAAAACGGGCAGTGTATCACAATTACTCCAGTGCACAAATAAACTTATGAGTAAATCTTTATACAATCTTGTTGCATTTAGAAAAGGAAGCGCACCAGTTAATATGCTGTCCTAATCATCACTCCAAGCGCCAGGCGAGCATCATAAAACACTAACATAATGCCCTGGTGGGCTAGTATTATTCCTTAGTATACAAAGTAAACAATCATTATAACCATATCAGTGATCAAATACAATCAAGCCCAAGTGGGCGATTTCTTAACCGTGATATCTGTTGCCGCCAACACACACCAGTGCTGATACCTAAAAATAAAAAAGGTGTGATTTAAAAACTTATATTACAAAACATGTATTAGAAAACATGTATTAAAAACGGCGGATAAACATTTTAAACAAGGTTCAAAATACATTTTTCAGAATTTACGATTTCACTTAATGCAGGTGAACAGAAAGTTCTTCACTTGAATTCAGCCCTAGTGGAGTCATGGTTTCCAAGTCTATAATATACTTGGATTCCAGTTTCCGAAGTGAGAGTCGTCTGTTCCCACCACGTACATTTACAGGGACCTCATCAATGACAACCATTCGAAGAAGTTTTTCATCTTGAAAATGATGTTCAAAGAAATGTCGTGCAACTGGGTATTGCCTATTGTTGTGTCTGATAGCCCTAATGTGTTCCAACACGCGTTTTTTGGCACAATGAATTGTACTGCCAATGTAGACTTTATCACATGGACACAATAATGCGTATACACAGTACGAGGTGTTACATGTTAATGCTTTCTTAATCACAAGCTCCCTTTTGCTGCCTGCATTTGAAAGTGTTGTACAATCAAAGCTATGGCTACAAGCCTTGCACTTCCTACAACGTTTGAAACCGGCTTTGCTCACCCAATTCGTTTTAGCACGTTCAGTAACCAAGTTAGGGCTAAGATCGTCTCTCAGAGATCTGCATTTCTGGAAAGAAATCTGGGGACAACTCTTAAGGTGTTTCTCCAGATTGCTGTCAGTTAGTAAAACATGCCAGTGTCTCCTCAGAATTCTACGTACATCAGTTGCCTGGCCCGAAAATTTAGTAATGAAACGAAGGGTGCTGTTGTCATCCTCCCTACGTGCTGGATGTAGTAAGTTGGTACGTGTTACTGCATCTACCTTTTTACAAGCGTTGGATATGGTTTGGGCACTGTATCCTCGGTCTCGAAAACGTTGTACCATAGTATTCTTTTCTAAAAGATAGCTGTCATCAGAGCTACAATTACGTTTAGCACGTAAAAGTTCCCCAAATGGAATACTCTGCACCAAGTTACGGGGATGTGAACTGGCTGCATTCAGGATGCTGTTACCTGATGTTTCTTTGCGAAATAATCTAGTGTGTACTGTTTGGTCAATAATCTCCACTAGAATATCCAAAAACTCAATTTTGGTTTCACTCAAGTGTTCGGTGCCAATTTGGTCATGGGGTGGTGTGAGGAGCGGGTGGCCTCTCAGTTGGATGGTTACGAACGCTGTGTCCTGTGGTTACGCTACATAGACGACATCTTTTTAATTTGGAATGGGGACCAAGAGTCAGCCAAATCATTCATTAATGATTTGAACACAAATGATTACAACTTGAAATGTGGAAAAGTAAATTTTGCCATGTTATATGTGCCTACGTGTTCCCCATCTTATGCTATATGTGCATGATCGATATGCATGTATTCCCTTCTGATCGATTAAAGATGCAATTACAGTTGTGTCCATCTCTAGTATGCCAGTTTCCAGTCTTCGTGAAAGCAACGAATATTAGGCCTATGTAAACCTACGTTGCCACATTTTACAGTGTGCACGTTAATTCATTGAATTGTCCCCGTTTCTAGGCCTCAAAAGGGCCCGGACTCAGATTCAGCTCCTGTTTCCTGAACCCTCTCCGAGGAGCGATACAGCCCCCACCTGTATCCCTGACCCTTAGCCTACTTCTTGCCACGCAGTGCCCGGCTAGGCCTGGCTCTGCCTCCCAGTCTGCCAAGAGTATGTTATGTTTCTAGTTATCAGTCCAGCCCGCCTTCTCTGCATTCCTAAGCTACTGAATCACATCAATAGTTTCCGTCATGGTCTAGCCTTTATGTCTCCATGTAAGAGAAATACTGTATTCATATTCATAGAATATTCCTCACACACGCACTACATATAGAATAATGCATGCACCAGTCTTAAAGTCTATTAGCCTTTGCCCTGATAACTTTTGGATTCTATCAACATGTACTATAAACACCAGATACCAGATATGCCTAAGTACATGTCACTCTGACACTCCAGACTTTAGTCTCCTCTTCTAGCGCAGAAGTCATAGCCCCCACTTTTCCCTAGTAACACGTCATTGTCAGTTTGCGCGCACCACTAGGTTAAAGGTCCCAGCTGCTCAGGTAGCCCCCTCCATGTTTCCGCCCCTTTTATGACATATTCTGTTACGTTTACATCACATGTCTATGTATACGCCCTGTACACACCTCTTGTTACACCCACTTTATGCCTTATCTTTCGCGACTGCTACAAACTCCGCCTACTGCTACGCCTACTGTATTGAATGCAATGTAATTGTTTTAGTATATATATTAATGCACTGTTATTAAAAGTCAGCCAATTCCCAGATCCTGCCCCCGGCAGCTGCCATCCTATTCCCATGCAGGCTGTCCTGTTCCTGTCCTTTTATGCCTGATTAAAGCCTGTCAACTCCAGCTACCTCGAATCTTGACTCTTATTTATTGAGCTATCTGTTATTAGAGTATCCTGAAAAATAGAACCGGTAATTAATTATTTATTTACCACATAATGGCGCCCGAATAGGGACTTGCCCTTTCCCCACGCGCCGGAGAAGCCACGCAGGCCCCCTGATCCTCTGCAGCCGTGACGGAACCATACCGGCCACGTGCAGATATTTCTGCTTCAAGTATCCCTCAGGCCCACGGAGGAGACGGAGGTTGCGGTCCAGCATCCAGACGAGGCGGTGGAGGAACGCGGCGAGTCCCGACCAGAGCCCAAGCCGAGAGTCCAAGGTCCGAGGTATCCGGAGGCCCACCTGTAATGTAACTGAAGTCCGAAGTTCGTCCGTCCGTCGTCGTGGCAGTCCAGTCCAGTCCGAGGCCTTCCGTTCTTGCTGCCCGGTGAGTACCGTTGCTGGGGTAGTATCTAGACAGGGTCAATTAATTTGTCTCTGGTCCGTGGGTTTGGGTACACAGATCCAACACGAAGTGTCCACCTAGGTGGATGCGGGTCCTGACGTGTCTCTTTATGGGACCGGTAAGTTTCGTACTGTTTTAGCAGTGCATCTAGTCATTCTAGTAAGTTTCTGTTCTAGTAAGTTCTGTTCTCGAGAAATTCATGTATTCTGTTTTCAGTATTCCAGGTAATATTCTGTCCGAACTGTTGTTTTAAATGTTATTTCATGTGTTTTCAATGTCGTGGTATGAGTGATTTGTTTTCTTAAATTATTATTGTGTTTATCGTGTATTGTATTGTGTCCAGATTCCAGTCTAAGTTATGCCTCTGTTCACGAAGTTACGTCAGTTAAAAACCAGAAAAGGTCTGCTCGAAGAAGCAGTTCCTGTCCCGCCTAGGGACAGTCCAGGTCATTTTATGTATCATAAGCATGGCATAAGTGCCATATTATATCTAGACTTATGGGTCGAGTATACTAAAGATCTAGAAGAGAAATATAGATGGCCTGTATCAGGTACATGGGATGCCGAGTGCATCATGCGAGTAGAAGAAGCATTATGGAAAAAGAAATCCAGACAGTCCCAGAAAGATGCCATCGAGTTATGGCGTAAAGAATCTCATAAAAGAACTGAAAAAGAAATCAGAAAGACAGAATTAAGTAGAGAATCCTTAGAAAGAGCCCAAGAAAGGGAATTAATCGAAATAGGTGAACGAGTTAAAGCCGAACAGTCAGACAGACAGAGAAATGCCCTCATTAAGGGTATGTATCCTCTTCTTGCCGAGGGCTTGCCAAAAGCAACCCCGGAAGCACCATGTAATTTTCCGCCACCATTAGTTCCGATTAAGCTACGTCACAAACCGACCGCAGCTGATATTTTTCTCTCGTCCTATTTGGACGACACAGTCCCAGAATATGCAAATCCTGTTCCGCCAGTTCCTGTAAATAATGTAATTCCTGTTCTTCCAGCCACCGGGGCACCTGTTACAGCACCTGTTACGGTACCCCCGGTCCAGCCCATAGTACAAGTTCCCGCTACATCGGTCACTCTGCAAGCACGAAGAGTATCAGTCGACGATTCCAGTTTAGGGGCCGCGGGGGGAGGTCCTCCTGGTACCCCGCCGCCACACAGACGTGTAACGTTAGTCGAGTTACATTAACGTGCGTTACAGCGTACGCCCAAATATCAGTCCGTTGCAGATATCAAGCGAGCTCTTACCGAATGCCGTTATGATCCAGTCCCAGGCGATGATAATATGGTTATATATTCATTGCGCGTAAGACGGGTGACCGAGTATTTGGACACCCTACCGAATATGAAAGAAGATCTAGACAGAATATATCGTTTCATCCGTACAGGAGACGATCCAGAAAGTATTGGCGAAATCATGTCTCTAAGGAAAGCTGAGACTCAGCTCATGCTATTAAAATTTTTAATTAATTGTTTAATAAGGGAACAAGATTGTCCGACTAAAGATCCGACCGAAATGAAAGTTCTGACAAGGTGGAGTGATAATATAGCCGAGGGTAGACACAAGACACTCAGTAGTATAGAAAGTATGTACAAGAAAATTCGTAAGGAAATAATAAGGTTACACGACAATCGTAAAGCAGCACAAGTAAGCGAGAAAGAAGACAACACTGATACTGAAGAAGTAGAAGACGAGAATCCCACCAGAATAGCGTATGTAGGTAGATCTAGTCTTCCCTACCGACATTCACGCCTAGAACACAAGAAAGTCTTTCATCTTCCAGCACCAGAACAAGATTCTCTAGAACAAGTATTTCAAGCTACCGATCACATTCTGAGATCACGAATCGGTTATAGTGAACTTAGCACCATGTATGAACAAGAACTAGCCCGATCAGCAGTCCGATGGGCTACTGATTCTACCACTTTTCCAGACGAAATAGTGGCACAAATGTTTCTGAAACTGCCCCCAGCCGAGCAGCGACTGGTGGGTATGTATATGATCCAGCACCTCATTACACTGTATGAGGGTCAACATTCTGATCCAGGTCCGTTACATGATGTTCTGAACGAGTTCCTCCAATATAGATGGAGAGGTTTAGGTACCGATTTAATTAGTATCATTCTAGAACAGCGCCACAAATATAGAACGTTTCTGAATCCGCATTTTGTTCATGTCTCACCTCCAGAAAGTAAATCATTTTACATAGATAGACAGCATCCGTTACGAGAAGTACACCCAGTTAAGACAGCGGGTGGTGAAATGCAACGAGTATTTGTTTACACCCCTATCACCAAGATGGAACTCTTAGAAATGAAGAAATTAATTCCCTGTCACGACAAAGATCCAGCAGGGTTCCATCGAGAATTAAAAGACATGCTCCGTATGGGAGAATACACGTATCCAGATATCATTAAAATGTTAAAGGTCCTGTTGCCCGCAGGGGTATATGAAAAACTCAAGGAAAAAGAATGGGAGGTGGGAGAGAAAAAGATTGATTGGACAGCTTTAGAAGCTGAAGATAAAATACGAGTACCAGGTACCGGTCTTGGGGACAAATGTAAAGAATTGCCCGAGTTATTGATTCAAGTTTTGCCAAGGTTACTAGCCACGAAAAAGGAAGATTGGGATGCAATCTCAGCATGTAAACAGAAACAGGATGAAGACACTAGTGATTTCTATTCTAGATTTGAGAAATGTTTTATTATCAACAGTGGTTTGAAGACAAGTAGCGAGTCATACCCTCATCTTTTCGTTACTAAACTAGTCGAGAATTCAAGTCCACAAGTTAAAAATCGAGTTTTGAAAGTCGAAAGTACCTGGCAAGCTAGTACCCCGTCACAAATGCTTCAAATGCTCCAGTATCACCAGAATAGAATCAGGGAAGAGCAAGAACACGAAAGGAGACGTATGAAAGACACGAAAATGAAAGTACTAGTTGCACAATCTGTTCCACAAGACAGTCAGAAGAGGGGTCCGAATCAAGCCAGTCATCCTGCAGCTCCCGTTAAAGGGACATGCAATTACTGTAAACAGCCAGGTCATTTTATAAACGAGTGTGCAGTTCTGAAACACAACATAGCAACTGGTAAAACTAAAGAAAGACCACGTCCGCCTAGACAAGAACAAGTTTCACAGACTTCTCAGTCACCCCAGAATGCACAACAGACAGTTCCAGCACCGCAGCCTATCGCTGCAACACAGCATGTTACACAGCAAATGTATCAGTATGCTCAGTCAGAGTATCCAGAGTATCAACAGTACTCATGAAACAGCCTAGAGAGGGAGGTAGGCTTGCCTCTCATCGAGATACCTGTAGATCAAGAGGGTCCCTATGTACACAGTCAAGTATTAGGGAAAGACAGAAAGTTTCTGATTGATACAGGGGCAAGTAGGACTACTATCAGTCATGACGAGGTTCCAGGGGCTCCGCTCTCAGGCTCTAGAAATGTTTCCCTTGGATTTTCAGGAAAGCCTATTGTAAACGAGATATCAAAGCCAGTTACTCTAGAAGTTGGTCCATTGTCCCGAACTACTGATTTATTACTTACGAAATCATGTCCAGAAAATTTGTTAGGCATTAAAACATTGAAAGAATTAGGTGCAGTAATTTGCTGTTCCCCAGAAGGAATCCGATTGTTTTTAAGGGACTTTAAAGGTCACTATGTATTACGTGATTTTGATCCAAGATTGTCAAATGTACCGCAGCATTTATGGGCGCAAGGTCCAACTGATGTAGGTTTTATGCAAATCACACCCCATCGTGTGACTCTCAAGCAAGGCATAGTCTTGCCACGAATCAGACAGTACAGATTGCCACCTGAGGCTGTAGCAGCCTTATCCAAAATTATTGATGAGCTCATTGCTCAAGGAGTGGTTGTAGAAACTGACTCCAATGTATGTAATTCTCCTATCATTCCAGTCATGAAACGTACTGATCCAAATGCACCTCCAGTATATCGATTAGTGATTGACCTTCGAGAACTTAATAAATGTATCATACCCCAGTATCCAGTAGTCCCAGATATTTCATCCTTATTGACAGCTATTGATTCTGAAGCTACATTTTTTACTGTAATAGACCTCAAGAATGCATTTTTCAGTGTTCCCATTCATCCAGACAGCCAGTACCTTTTCGGTTTTTGTTTAAATGGAAGGAGCTATAAATTCACACAAGCTCCTCAAGGTTTCACAGAAAGTCCTAGTATTTACAGTCAAGCACTTAAAAGACAACTAGACAATATTCACATGCCAGCTGACACTGCCCTGCTCCAGTATGTCGATGATCTACTGATCACAGCCCGTTCTGAACGTGACTGCGAGCGAGCGTCACTTACAGTTCTGTATTTCCTAGCCGAGATGGGGCACAAGGTGTCCCCTTTGAAGCTTCAGTTCTGTGTCCAGCAAGTGATCTACTTAGGCCACTTACTGTCCAAGTGGGGTAGGCAGTTGACACCAGACCGTATCCAGTTAATAGCGGGTCTTCCACAGCCCAAGACACAAAAGGAGGTACGTGCTTTTATCGGCCTTACTTCTTACTGCAGACAATGGATTCCTCAGTATGCATTTCTAGCCAAGCCACTGATACAGTTAACGACACAGGAGGCAGCCGTATCGACTGTCCTCCCTTGGACATCTGAACATACACTTAGTTTTAATGAATTAAAGAAAGCTTTATGCCAAGCACCTGTTCTACCTACACCGAACTACAGTAAGCCTTTTACACTTTTTGTCACAGAACGTAATGGTACTGCATTATCTGTTCTCACACAAGATCAAGCCGGACAGTACAAGCCCTGTGCTTATTTTTCGAGCACACTAGATCCAGTAGCCCAGGCTCTGCCTGCGTGCCTCAAGTCAGTTGCAGCTACAGCTCTAGCTATCAGACAAAGTGATTCCATAGTATTAGGACACTCCCTGACAGTACAAGTTCCACATTCCGTGGAAGTTCTTTTAAACCGAACACAGACTCAGCACTTGACCATTGCACGTTTAACAGGTTATGAACTGACACTGTTCCAGCCACACATAGAAATCAGACGCTGCAACGTTTTAAATCCTGCTACACTGTTACCGTCAGTTACTTCAAATCCTGCCACACATGACTGTGTGGAAGTTGTTAACACTATGACAAAGCCAAGACAAGACCTGACAGACATTGCATTACCTAATCCCGACCTGACACTTTATGTGGACGGTTCATGTATGAGAACTAGTACAGGAGAACTAGTAACCGCGTATGCAGTGACTACTGATACAGAAGTTATTGAAACACACCGTATTGACACCCTGTCTGCTCAAGCAGCAGAGCTAGTTGCTCTGACCCAAGCCTGCATACGTGCCAAGAACCTGAAAGTGAACATATATACAGATTCACG
The DNA here is from genome assembly GCF_964261635.1 of Lissotriton helveticus. Classification (NCBI taxonomy): domain Eukaryota; kingdom Metazoa; phylum Chordata; class Amphibia; order Caudata; family Salamandridae; genus Lissotriton; species Lissotriton helveticus. The sequence continues at coordinate 1,224,583,042 of NC_136065.1, forward strand.
TTACGCATTCGGAGTTGTACACGACTTCGGAGTACTCTGGCAGGAGAGAGGTTTCATGACTTCTCTTGGAACCAAGATTCAGCATGGTCTCCTCATTCAAGCTCTGTTAGATGCAATACATTTACCGACATCTATCGCTATCATGAAGTGCAAAGCACATACGAAAGTTACTGATATCATTTCCCAAGGTAACGATCTAGCAGATCGAACAGCCAAGCTTACAGCTCAGACCCCAGACATTCCAGTTAACAAGACCCAGACATTTACTCCAGATCAGACTACTTGTATGACAGTTAAGGACCCTACACAAGATGTCATAGACATACAGTTACATGCTACTCCCGAAGAAATAAAGAAATGGTCCGAACAAGGAGGGGTCCAGACAGATCAAGGATGGGTGACGAAGGGAAAAGCCACATGGTTTCTCCCCGACTCTATGGTTCAAGTCATTATCAATACCGCACATAGTCCAGCACATCTAGGAGAAAAAGCTATGTTAGACAGTATACAGAACCTTTGGTTCAACAAGCACTTACGAGCTGCAGCCAAGCAGAAAGTCCGTACTTGTATGATATGTTGTCAATTCAATCCAGGTAAAAGTGTCCCGGTGGAACAAGGGGGATTCCAACCTCCTGACCACCCTTTTGAAGTCCTCCAGATGGATTACATTCAGATGGAGCGATGTCGAGGTTTCAAGTATGTCCTTGTAGTTGTATGCGCTTTGTCCAGATGGACAGAAGCATATCCAGTTCCAGATTATACAGCCGCGAGCACTGCCAAGCAGTTGGTTCGTGAATTCTTTCCCCGTTATGGACTCCCTAGGGTCGTGTATTCTGATAACGGCCAGCCATTCTCATCTGAACTCATGAAACATGTTTCCCTTTTGTTAGGATACCAGTGGAAGTTCCATTGTGTGCGCCATCCTGAAGCAGCCGGTCTCGTAGAGAGACATAATCAGACCCTGAAAATCCGTATTGCCAAGACATGTAAAGAGAAAGGTGTAGACTGGCTAGTTGCCCTGCCAGTTGCTTTATTCTTCATGAGGATGGTTGCACATTCCAGATCAGGTCTGTCCCCTTATGAGGTCGTATTCGGCCGCCCCCCAAACATGTGGGGTACACCTAGACCCCGCAGTATTACAGATGTTTCCAGTAATATGTTGACAGATTACCTAGCTTCCTTGATGTCTGCCCTACACTCTTGTCGTTCACAGGTTGCCGCCGCATTTCCGGACAATACTGAAGTGAAACCGCATGAGGTCATTCCAGGCGACCTCGTGTTGGTCAGGAACTTTGATCGTTCAAGTCCGCTGGAGCCTCGTTGGAAAGAGCCGCGACTTGTCCTCCTGACCACCCGCACGGCCGTGAAGTTGGAAGGCCGCAAGGGGTGGGTCCACCTGTCCCACATCAAGAAATTCCATGGATTGCGTATAAAAACATTTGCCAAGAACATTTCTAAGGACTGCCTAAAAATTGACTCTGAATCCAAGCCTCCCCTGTTAGAGAAAACTCCGCAACAGGAGTATAAGTTAAAGCTCCGGTCTAGTAAAATAAGTCAGCCAGTTTAATTGTCTAAGTCCCTCTCGGGTGAAACGGTTAGACAGGTTTCTGACATGTATGAGATAGACCCCCATAGTGAGAGAGTTAGTCAAAACTCTATAAGATGTATCGTTTTTCTAAGTTTCTTATTGTTTTTAAGTTTAATGGTTACCTGCACAAGTTATGCATTACATTTATGTTTTCCAATTCCTCATGTAAATAAGTTTTCTAATGCTACAGTAGAGCACACATTCAGTGATCTGCCTCCTCACGAGTTATCCTATCGTCTTGCTATGAGAAATAATACATTTATAAGAATGTTACACTATTCACACCAGACCAGCAATGCTACTAATTGTTGGGTGTGTGGTCGACTCCCCCCTTTCCAGACACCGAAGGGAGTTCTGCCACTCTTTCCTTATCCGTTTTCACATAATGGTTCGTGTGGAGCATGGTCCATGTTAACGTCATCCTCCAATGATATGTCCCTTCTGAATAGAACATGTTTTCCAGACAAGCAAGGTCTCCCCCATAGAACAGGGTTAGATCTAGAAAATGAAGTATATGATTTGGGTAATTATTCTTCGAATTTTATGGTCCTGAATGTTCAGTCTGATACTACTCCAGACTTGCCTGCTATTTCAGTATTACCAGTCAAAGGCGAATTATGTGTCAGAAAGAATGGTTCCGCACATGTAGGACATAGTGATTGTACTACTACTGTCAAGTATAGTGATAGTGGGAAATCTATTTTCAAAGCATCACATCATTCTTATTTTGTTTGTGGTCAGACCGCTTATGTTCGTCTGCCCCTCGATTGGGATGGAACATGTTACATTGCCTTCCTACTGCCACCAGTTTTTCTAGCCCCATCTGATTATCACAGAAACACACATCTAGTACACGTCAGACATAAAAGGGAGATCGAGTCCCCAATTGTCGATCAAACTGAAACTACTCTAGAACAGTATCAAGACTTTAATAAAGGTTTCTTCTTCTTTATAGGACCTGTCCAGAATAGTAAGTTAATACGTAGATTAACCAGAACCCTTGAAGCAGTAGTGAATGAGACTACTTCTGCTCTAGGTAACTTAACCGAAGAGCAATCTGCTATGAGATTTGTCGTGCTCCAAAATCGTCTCGTTCTTGACGTCATACTGGCCGATAGAGGAGGAGCATGTAGAGTCATCGGATCTAGTTGCTGCATTTTCATTCCTAATAACGCGCCGTCTGTTTATTCAGCTATAACCAGACTTCATAAAATTGCCCATCAGTTACACCAGAATCCAGGCACCTGGACATGGTCCGGTTGGCTCTGGAGTATTATATCTGCCTGGGGATGGAAAGTATTGTCATTCCTAGGTATTGCAGTAATGATCATATTCAGTTGCTGCCTCTGTATACAATGTGGCCCTGCGATTTGCGGCATGTGCGCTACCTCTTGTATACCTAGCTCTAAATCCCGTTCCAAGACAATTCGAGACGAGCAAATGATGCTATATGAAATAATAGATGGTATCATGAATATAGATGTTTCCTGATGGAAACGTAGGGCACAAGGAGTAAATGTGGAAAAGTAAATTTTGCCATGTTATATGTGCCTACGTGTTCCCCATCTTATGCTATATGTGCATGATCGATATGCATGTATTCCCTTCTGATCGATTAAAGATGCAATTACAGTTGTGTCCATCTCTAGTATGCCAGTTTCCAGTCTTTGTGAAAGCAACGAATATTAGGCCTATGTAAACCTACGTTGCCACATTTTACAGTGTGCACGTTAATTCATTGAATTGTCCCCGTTTCTAGGCCTCAAAAGGGCCCGGACTCAGATTCAGCTCCTGTTTCCTGAACCCTCTCCGAGGAGCGATACAGCCCCCACCTGTATCCCTGACCCTTAGCTTACTTCTTGCCACGCAGTGCCCGGCTAGGCCTGGCTCTGCCTCCCAGTCTGCCAAGAGTATGTTATGTTTCTAGTTATCAGTCCAGCCCTCCTTCTCTGCATTCCTAAGCTACTGAATCACATCAATAGTTTCCGTCATGGTCTAGCCTTTATGTCTCCATGTAAGAGAAATACTGTATTCATATTCATAGAATATTCCTCACACACGCACTACATATAGAATAATGCATGCACCAGTCTTAAAGTCTATTAGCCTTTGCCCTGATAACTTTTGGATTCTATCAACATGTACTATAAACACCAGATACCAGATATGCCTAAGTACATGTCACTCTGACACTCCAGACTTTAGTCTCCTCTTCTAGCGCAGAAGTCATAGCCCCCAGTTTTCCCTAGTAACACGTCATTGTCAGTTTGCGCGCACCACTAGGTTAAAGGTCCCAGCTGCTCAGGTAGCCCCCTCCATGTTTCCGCCCCTTTTATGACATATTCTGTTACGTTTACATCACATGTCTATGTATACGCCCTGTACACACCTCTTGTTACACCCACTTTATGCCTTATCTTTCGCGACTGCTACAAACTCCGCCTACTGCTACGCCTACTGTATTGAATGCAATGTAATTGTTTTAGTATATATATTAATGCACTGTTATTAAAAGTCAGCCAATTCCCAGATCCTGCCCCCGGCAGCTGCCATCCTATTCCCATGCAGGCTGTCCTGTTCCTGTCCTTTTATGCCTGATTAAAGCCTGTCAACTCCAGCTACCTCGAATCTTGACTCTTATTTATTGAGCTATCTGTTATTAGAGTATCCTGAAAAATAGAACCGGTAATTAATTATTTATTTACCACAGAAGTTCACCGAACACATGAGTGAAACCAAAATTTAGTTTTTGGATATTCTAGTGGAGATTATTGACCAAACAGTTGGCACAAAAGCAGAGTGGGTTAACTTAGAGTAACCCTGGGCGTAGCAGGTGGAGCTGCTCTACGTGGACCACCACGGAGTTGGCCAAAAACTCTGTGGAGCTTCGCTACACGCCTCCCAACCCTGCAATAAATATTTTCTAAATGCAATCTACAACTAATGTAAAATAAAACTGCAGATACCTTATCGCGTCGTCCCGGGCTGCCCTCCTCCTCCTTGCAGTAATCCATGGTAGGACTGCCCATGCACGCGCATGCACAGTCCTACCATGACGTATGTACAACGTAGGAGATAAAGGCAAGGAGGAGGAGGGCAGCCCGGGACACCACATTAAGATAAGTGCAGTTTTATTTTACATTCATTGTAGATTGCATTTAGAAAATATTCATTGCGGGGGGTGGGAGGCGGGAGGGTCCTGGGCTGAACTCCGCTCTGCTGCGAAGTCTGAAGTTTTGCAGAAACTTCGCGTTCTCTGGGGAACGTGGAGTATGCAAAATTCCGCAGACTCCACCAGCAGAGCGGAGTTCAGTGCCCAGGGTTAACTTAGAGGCACTGTGTTAAGTATTTATGCCGCAAACAAACAGTAATAAAGTGAAAACACAACAGAAGAGATAACCCACACCGATTTAGAAAAAGAGTCAAACTCAATAAATAAAACAAAAAACTATTCAGTAGATCCATAGAAATGCACTTTTAATGATTAAAGTAAAAATAGCACTGAGGAGCAGACAACGCTAACTGTGGGTATCTAGTCATCTTAAACCGAGACAAAGTCACAAATTCAGGCCGACCACAGTGGAGGTAAAGCCAGATACAGAGACCAGGTTAATCCCACTGAAAAAGTTACCTTCTCAATGTCCGGTGCAGAGAGTTCAAATCTTCAAAATTTCACAGGAGTTAAACTGATGCCTGCCATGAGTCCAGGACTTGGAGAGGCACCTCTTGGGGATCAGGAACTCACTCCAGCAGAGGCCAGCAGGGCTGAGGCATGTCCAGTTACATATCCAGTTGCAGCAGGTCAGCTAGACAGCCTCTACGCTTGTTGTGTCCCTGTAGCTCCGAACAGGAGGCCAGCAAACTGACCATTGGAGTCACTCTGGTAGTACTGAGTTCAAGTAGATGGTCCCCTCTTCTTCAAGCAGAAAGGGAAGCCTTAAGGAACAAGTAAGTCCCCTGAATGACAAAGCAGGCCTCAAACACCAGGGCATTTCTCTAGTAGCAACAGGGGCGTCCTCTGTACACCAAGGCAAGCCTCAAGCAGCAGGGCAGCCCTCTGGAGTATAAGGCAATCCTTCTGTAGTTTTCCAGAGGTCCAGGAGTGTACTGAAATGTGGATTTAAGAGCACACAATTTATACCTTGTGCCAGCTTTGAAGAAGAAGAAACTTCTGGAACACATTCAACCCCTCGTCCAGATGGTTCTGGAAATGTCTTACCTCACTGCCCACGTCCTGTGATGTCTAGGGTGATATAAGCCTGGTGTGAAGTTCTTTGTGAGTGTGCTAAGACAGCCCTCTCCCAGCAACACCCAGGTCCTACTGTTCACTGTCTAGGCCCAATATCAATTCCTGATGGGGAGCAATTAACTGGCCCAGGCAGATGGATACTTCTAGAAGGCATGAGAAAGTTTAGGGCAGGAACATGCCAACTTTCTAAAAGCAATAACACAAGACAATTGCCTGCACCCTACTTATTAAGTTAAATGTAGTTATTCAAATAATAGATCATACCATTACTTATTCTCGGTTGATCTGGTACCTTGATTCGTACCATCCACTTTTTATTTCAGAAGAATTTCATACGTATTTTTATGCAGAAAACAGATACACTAACACATCTAACTATATACACATACATATACATTACATACATGCACAACAAAGTGTTCACAATTTACACTGCATCACATCCTAACAACATACTAACAAAATTAAATACAATACAACTGTTATTTGTTTCTCAAATTAAATTCATAATTTGTCATCAGACCACGTCAAATGCCCAGGGACGTTGGAGGGTTGTTCTCAAAGTCCTAGTGTATATTTAATATACTGTGTATTCCCATTGGTATGCCGACGCGTTTCGAGTTGGGGCCATCAAGGTTCCCAAACTCTCATCAGGGCCTTATGTTTAATCTGTGTAGGAAGTGAAAAAAAATAAAAGAAAATCACTATTCGTTCGAACAAAGTCATTGGCCTCGTGCGGCTCTTATGCCATACCCTGAGGATTGCCTAGTTTTACCTGTAAGCTGATTCTCAACGGAAGCGGTGTATTGAAGGGTTTTTCTTTAAAATTCAAGGGGCGCAGTTTCTCAATGCTCTGTCTGTTTCACCATGTCATCGCGCTGCCATTTCTAAATGAAAGAACGCGTGCCACTGTCAATATATTGGACTGCCACATATGTATGTACACGAGGTGGAAAACAAAAGTGTCCTACCTCGTCTCGGAAGGTGAATATCAAAATCAGGTGCTTGCGCGGGTAGCTGCTTTTAATTATTCAGTGCCTATATGATAAAACATGTGTGTCATTATTTAGGCACAATTCAAAACAGGGTCCTTCAAAAATGCTAGCGCTTTAATCACGCATGGATTCATACCTGCGTTTGTACGCACAAGCCCTGTAGTTTTAATCCCTGTAGTCTTCGTTACTCGGAGGCTGGCCTTCAATTGAGCTCGCGTTGGTTCTGAAAAATACATACGGGGCCGGTAAAGACTCACGCAGCCTGCCGTGTTCCAAGTATAAATAAAGCGCGAGCGGGATCAAACTTACTTGATTAAAGGGTCATGGCGAGCACTACGGCGTCCGCTTCCGCATACAGTCAGGAACCATCAGACTGATTCACAATGCGGAACACGCCCCCTTAAGCTTGCATTAAGGATGAATCTTAACCCTCTAGAATTGTGGGAGATGTAGTTTTCGTTTCGGTCGAGAAATTAAAAGAAAGCAGCCATGTAAACGTAGCTGGCAGTGAAGGTGTGAAAATATTAGCAAACTCTAAAACAAAGGTGACAAGGTGCGAAGGTGGCCTTTTTAAAGATTTAAGCCTTTCATAAGCGAGGCGGAAAAGCATCTCCCTTGGTGACAAATGGAAAAGTCAAGTACTTAGCTTTAAATCTGACTAATTACCTTGTTTAAAAGCTGAACCTAGAACATGTATGATATACAAAGCCTTGCAGCTAACAAGCACACAGAAGACTGGTAGATCAACGTTAAAAAAGGGTCTGCTTGGTATGGTGGAGAACATAGATGTCAGACTGTACATTTATAATACTGCTTCCCATCGACAGGTAGGACTTGGAACTGTAGTGAAGGTGATGAAAACACTGAATGTGGTGTACACCTGCTTCACTGCAGAAAAACAGTTTATTAACAGTCTGTAATGTACGGTCCTCAGATTTCTGTAGTTAAGTGGTTGCCATGTTCACTTCAAGTACACACAGTCCCAGCTTTGAGCTCAAGTATCAACATATTTTTTATTAACAATAAAAGAGATTTTCGTAGCTATGGCAGTAAAAGAAAGACTTGATTTTATTAAAGGCATACAACGCAAATATTATGCAGTCCCCAGCCATGCTAGCTTATTCACAGCAGCCACTAACAACGAAAAGGGACTTCATCCTCTATAACTCTCATGAGTCTACACAGATTGAGTTATCCAATCAAAATGTTCTATAATCCATACAAACAGGAGCAGAACAACTTAATGTTCATTCATCCTTACTGACTCTCCAGTGTGCATCAGTAAACCATGCACCTGTAAGCCCATCACTTTGTCACGTGCAGACTGATTGGAAAGTGCTGTGCCAAAAAACTGTAAAAAACCGTAAACACAGACACTTGCTAATACAATCACTATAGTTTTGGAGGAAGAAATACAACAGACCCGGTGCTGACACATGATGGCAAGCCACTTGCTTCCCTATGTAAAATAAATCATAAAGTGAAGAGAAAAAATGGGCCTGGGCCTTACCGGATGGTGGTGAACTGCTCGAGTTCACATAACACTGTCTGCAGACTCTGCAGACCGTCACGATGTGCACAGCACACGTCCCTCTCCTAACAGCTAACTTTTGTGCCCATTGACTAGCTGCTGCAGCCTCCCAGCAGTAATTCATACTGCTGTCTGGACCAACTCGACCAAAAAACATGCAGTCAGTCATGCTGCGCAGAAGTATGTCAGAAATGACGTCCAGTCACGCGGGAAGCAGCCTCACTCACAAGAGGTCGTGTCTGCGCAGACTCGATCCTTGGGTCCCTGACTGCCACGCCCTTTCCCGAATCGTCACAGGAGTGTCCCACCCACACCCTGTAAAGAGTTGGGAAAGGGTGGGGTGACAAGGCTCCTCACTCCGTGATTAACGTGGAGGTTTTGTTATCCCGGGCTTGCACTTAAAACGCCCGGGGCAAACTTAACCTGCACGCCATTAGGGGGAGGAGACTGGGCTTTGAATCCAAGTCTTTGCCGAGCTGATGACATCACAGCCTTCAGGGATGTGAGGTTGTCAGTCCGGCAAATGCTTAGATTTCTTTCAGCCCGCCCGGGAGAAAACAGACAATCACGTGATGACTGTCAGTGCAGACAGTGTCTGCTCGACAGTGCTCCGTGTACATCATAAAATAAGTTAAATAACACAAAGAGGGAATCTTTTTAAATGGAAATAAATAAATGAGCATTCAGAATTATTATTGCTCTATCTAACGGGGGCGGAGCCCCAACGCCCATAAAGAGAAACCGCCACTGCTGTCTCTATTGTTCAATCAGCCACCGGCCCAGGGGGTGTCTGAGTGGCCTTTCTATAGGCAGATGGGCTCTCATTACCTCCGTTTAGCAAAAGGCAGAGAGGCCACTCCCTTTGTCTCGCTGGCCGGCCCATTAATGTGTGCACATACTGAGCGGGGGGAAGGGGGCCTGAGTAGAAGTGGCCTCACTTGTTTCACCATTGTCAACTAACGCGTGCATTTATTTACCCCCATTACGCCAAAGCAGTGATTTGACTGAGGAGTGATTATGCAAATGTGGGCCGATTTTTTTTTTTTGCGTGCCCGGGCCGATTTTCAATCCCAATCCAACCCTGAACATAACCCAAACAAACCATCCCCAAAAATAGTCCCTCCTCATCCCACCGAAAAGAGGCGGAGCTTACAGCCTTTCTGAACTTTGCAACTCTTCTTCCCTGTTAACCCATTACCATCATGTTCCTATAAGTGCTCTGATGTCCTCAGTGCTTGAAGACAATCAGGCTTGCTAGTTCAGTCAAAAAGATCTATGGCTCTCCATCTCCAAATCCATCCCTGCTGTAGTGCAACCAATGTGTTTGGAAGGCCCTCAGGCATTACTGTGTATACTGGCTTCCATTTGGCCTCAAAAGACAAGTGTGTTCAATTTATATTACTCGTTACCGTATACAAAACTGGCCAAAGGCCTGAAGGGTGGAGAGGTACTCCCTCATGTAGGAAGTACGGGGGACAGGGGATACGTCCTCCCAATTTATCACAAGTAAAAAGCAGTAGCCCGCCCAGAGGAAAATAATATACCAACTAAGATATTAGGGGTGGCACAATTATCACAACCAGAGGTCAGATCATATATCTCTACCACAATGGGGAGCAAAACCTCTTTATATTGTAACCCTCACGCACTCTAATATTGTCATGCTTCATCATCGGGTTCACTCTGGCTACTAAAGGCCAGGGTGGCTCAACCGTATTTCAGGGAGCTCTTAGGAGAAAAGGCCAGGGGGGTTAAAGATTAAAAATCCTCCATACACTCCAGGTATCCCTTTAATACAGAGTTATGAAGGATATTAAAAAACAAATAGTAGGGTGTCCCAAGGATGCAATGGTCCCATGACCTTATCCTCATTGCCAACATGTTTCAGCCTGTGAACGGCCTTATGGGTCCACGGCTTTCTTCAGGGCAAAAACCACAATGTTAAATCCCTCCCTGGAAATAACAACAGAGAATAAAAATAGAACTAAGTAGTTCAATCAAAACACTATATGTGGCGTCTAGTTCAAAAAGTTTGTCCAACCCAATTAAGATGGACTGTTGGAAATTGCCCTTTTTAGAGGGTTACCCCCAAACTTTTTGCTTCTTCCTCCCTTGTTTTTCCTGACCTGTGGTTGTTGGCTATAGGACACTTGGCACTTTACCACTGCTGATCAGTGCTAAAGTGCATATGCTCTCTCTGTATAAATTATTTTTGTGATTGGTTGTCCATGATTGGCATATTTGTTTTGCCAGTAGGTCCCTAGTAAAGTGCACTGAGTGTGCCAGGGCTGGTGATTCAAATGCTACTAGTGGGCCTGCAGCACTGATTGTGCCACCCACATGAGTAGCCCTAAAATGGTGTCTCAGGCCTGCCACCGCAGTGCTTGCGGGCAGTTGCTAACTGCCATGCTGACCTGACCAGTGTCCACACTGGCCTGGCCTGGCCTAACCCTTCCCTTTCTGTACACATTGGACACCCCTATGGAAGGCCCAAGATACCCCCCTTGGCAGGGTGCAGTGTACATGAAAGGTAGAGCATGTACTAGTGTGGGTGACATGCTCTGATAGTGAAATACTGCCAATTTCGTTTTTTACTATTGAAAGGCTATCTTGCCCATAAGCTAGAATGCGGAATGCTGTGTATAATGTTTACCTGCATATCTTCCCATAGGAGCAAGATGGAAAATTGATGTCTGGTATCCCTGAACTCAGAATTTAATAACCAATCTTTTAGAAAGGATGTTTTTTAAGAAATCGTGGTTCTTGAAAACAGCACTTTTAGAAAGTGGCTGTTTTCTTGTCTAACCTTTCTGTGTGCCTTTGCCTGTTTGTGAATTGACTGTCTGGTTTGTGAGTGACAGGGGCTGGGGGGGCTCCAGGAGCCTGGGTGAGTCAGCACTGGGCTGAATAGCTCCATCTGCAACTTAAGTTGTGGGAGGGGATAGAACTTGGGCCTGAATAGGGCTGTGCCTGCCTTCCACAATGCTGTCTCCACCTCCTGCTGGGCGGCTGACGACCCTGCCCCTCTCTCTCAAAGGAAAGGAGGGGTCATGTAAACAGAGAGCTCCAGGACTGACCAGAACTGGTTGGGACTAGGCAAAGGCCTCTCTGCCTTCAGAGAACAAAGAAAATATTGGTATAAAAAGGGATACCGAGACCCCTAAACTTTAGATCATCCTGGAATCAAGAAGGAACCTCTGCCAAGGAGAAAAGCTGGAAGCCTGAAGAGGAAGGACTGTCCTACCTTGTTTGTGGGTTCACCTGCAGTTGCTATTCTGCCAAAGAGAGGGGAAGGACTTTGCTTTTGCTGTGTCCCGTTGCTTGAAGAGATCTCCAAGGGCCCAAGGAGAGCTGGCCTCCTGTTAAGAAGTCCCAGGAACAAAAGGACTTCCCCCCCAGCTTCACCCCTGAACTCTGCTGTGTGAGTTCTCACCTGCATAGAGTGCTTGATCCATGTGTGGGGCCTCTGGAGGTTGTTTCCTGCTGTTTGGGGAGCTGGACAAGAAGAAAAGAAGAAAATCTACAATCTGCACGTATCGCTCGTTTGCGGAGCGCATCGTCGACAGTGCAAGAAGATTTCCGTCGCCGCGAAAATCATCCCAGCGCCTGTTGCCGCTGCAAGAACCAACACATCGTTCACTTGCGGAGCGCATCGCCCCGGTGCGGGAAGATTCTTGTTTCTGAGATTATCGTCGCAGAGCCTGTAGTCGCTGTGAGAACCGTCACACCGCTTGCTTGTGGACCGCATCGAGTCGCTGCGAACATCGTCGCAGAGTCCAGCGCCAACGCATCAAGGGGCCAAGGCAGAAGAGGATCAACGGTGCGCTGCGCATCGCCACTGCACTGAAGATCGTCGCCGCCCCGAAGATCACCGCATCGTGCCTGTGCGAGACGCATCCTAACGGAGAAGCTGCACCCCGGAATCCATACAAGGTATAGCATCGCTCCCCATACAGACTGGATTCATCGAGACACGCCGGCTGCGTGCAGCGGGGTTTTCGCATCGCCTCCCCAGCGTCTCAGGAGTGACGGATCGCTTGTTTTTCGACACTGCAGTTGCCGCTTGGAACTTTTGTCGCATCTAGAGGTACTTTGGGCTAAAACTGGCGCAACAGTGGATTATTTTGACGCAAACCCTAGAACTCTTTTAAAATCATATTCTTGAAATGTGTATGTTGGATTTTTGTCATTTTGGTCTTATGTAGTTTAGATAAAGATACTTTATTTTTCTAAACTGGTGTGGAGTCCATTTGTGGTGTTTTCACTGTGTTACTGTGAGTGTTGGTACAAATACTTTCCACATTGCCTTTGATAAGCCTGTCTGCTCGTGCCAAGCTACCAAGGGGGTGAGCAGGGGTTATCCAAAGAGTGTATCCCCCTTGCCCTGCCTAGAAGCAAGGGTCCCTATTTGGACATTGGTAACTACCTCTGCCAACTAGAGACCCCCAGATCTAACATGGACCAAACGCTTCTCAAGAGTGCAGAGAAGGGGCAGTCCTATAGTCAAACTTACATCATGGATCCTGGCCCCGCATCGACACCTACTCGGGTCTGCTACTCCCGGAGTGAGTTCGAATTACTCGTTAGCCTATTGAAGATGAGTGTATGTCCCTGCCTAATTGAGAACTGCCTATCTAAAATCTGTAGCCACTCACTGCTGTGTCTCCACTATGTCTAAGTTTCAAGTGTAGCTAATATCTGAAAGATTTGAAATACAGCTTCTGGTGCCTATGTGTTTAGGGAAAAGTGTCTCAAAAGGCATCTTTTCTCTAGTAGCTGCCTTCCGGAGTGTGAGTAGTCCAAAGTCTGATTTGTGCATATTGTATGTGCTCTTTTTCGCTGATATGAAATTCAGCTTTGCATTTCTCAAAAGTAGCGCAGTACATATTAGATATCATTCTGCATTCCCCACTTCTCTAACGCTCAAATGACCGTCCCTCAAGAGAAGGGGTAAATTCCCCACTAATGTGGACAGGTTGTATGAGGTGAAGGAAAGCATTATGAGGCCACTGATTTCCACAAATCTGTTTCAAATTTGTAAGATGGTATTAACTGGTGCACTTAGATAGGGATTGGGCGGCCTGCATTTCGTGTTGACCCATATCAAGTCCCATAAGGGCCTGCATACTATTACATGGTATATGTGACCAATCTTTTCAGGTTTTGCCTTGGAGCATTCCACAGCTATTCTCAGTTGGGATGTGGCATAATAATAGGATTATTAGGTAAAGCAAGCTTGCTGCTGTCTCTAGCCTGAATGAGAAGCTTCTAGGGGAGTCCGGGGTTCTTACCCCTCCACAAAATCCCAGGAGAGAAGTCTTTGGATAAGTTTCGATCAGGTCTATATTCCCAGCACGTGAGTGCCTGAAACAGATATAAAAGTCTCGGAATTACTTTAATTTGATAGTGCTTGTCCTTCCTATCCAGGAAATAATCATCTTTGATCAGGCTTCTTGGTCCTGTTTGAAGACCGCAATTAAAGACGAGTAGGTGGTTTCAAAGATTTTTCAGTGATTGCGTAATCTTGGCCACTACGTATTTAATGTATTTCTGGGCCCATCAGAATGGAACTGATTGTTTAATTGTTCAGCCTCATTTTCTGGAAAGGTTACATTTAGAGCGTCTGTTAATCTAGTAGCCTGGAACTAATTCAAAAGATTTAAGAAGATCAGTCACTGCAAGAAGGGATTAGCATGGGGATCCCAATGTAAGAAGTGTGTCATCAGAGTAATTCTGTGTTCTTGAGAGCCAAATTTAATGCCTGTTACGAATAAGGGGTCTTTAAAGATGACAAATAGAAGATGAGAGAGAGGGCTTTCCTGCAGTTTGAATACATCAGACTTGAGGCTGTTAAAGGTAAATCTCACTGTGGGACTGGAATAGTTGGAAAGAATCACGTTCAAGAAATGTGGACCAAATTCCTTTTGCTTAAGAAATAGACACAGAAAATTCCATTCCACTGGGTCAAATGCGTTCTCCAAGTCAAGACACAGAAGGATCATGGATGAGTCCTTAAAAGAAGCCTTTTCTATCAGTTGGATCAATGTCCTAAAATTATCATATGTCTGTCATCCCTGCACAAAGCCGCTCTGATACGGGTGTATCAGAGGAGGCAAAACCTAAGTAAGGTGGAAAGTCAAGATTTTAGTGTATGAAGAAGTGCTATGGGACAGTAAGAGGTACAACATGTACCATCTTTACTGAGTTGGGACTAACCATAAGAATGGCCTTGCTCACTGTAAGCGTTGCAGCCTCCCCCCTAGCACAATAATTGAAAAGGTCAACCGATTTTGGTGCTAATTTTTGTGCAAACATTGTGTAAAACACGGCTGTAATTCCCTCTGGGCTTGGAGCCTCATCACCTTTTAGAGGTTTATTAGCAGCCTCAACTTCCTCAACCTTTATCGGTTGGTCCAAAATTTCCAGTTGGGCGTGGGGGGGTTGTATACTTTTAGGTAGTCTACTGACTGAGAGCAGATTTCGCTACTACACAACCTAGAATAGAACTGCTGGGGTTAGCATTTCTTTTACATATTATTCCTTCTGTTTGCCCCTTAAAACTCTAGCCAATTGCATCCCTACCTCATGTCCGGTGACTTATCCCATATACTTTAAATGTAGCAGGACTAGTTCAGCTTTATTAGTGTAGTGGGTGCACAGCTGACCCGTAGCCACAATTAGTTCTGACTCTGTGAGGCAGCGCAAATGATCCAGATCAAGTACTTCCTCCTCCAGTTTAAGTATCTCTCGGCTGCTAAGGCATAAGCGATGAGCCACGATCGCTATATACCTACCACAGACCACTCCTTTCAAAGTGTTCCATTTTCCCCCAGTGGTACCTGCCCAACTTCATTCAAACAAAAGTAGTCATTTATCTGTTGAGTAATTTCAACCGGTGCAAATGAATCTCTCAGCAATGAGGGGTGAATCTGCCACCCCGCTCCTTGACATCAGAAGGCCAGTTCCAAAGTGACCACAGGGTGATTCGACACCAATATGCACAAATGTCTGCAAGAGTAACTAGCTACAAGGGCATACAAGAACAGTGATAACCAAAATATCGTCTATGCTGGAGTGTGCGCAGTGAACGTGTGAGCACTACATGTATTCGGTTTCCATTTTATGAAGTTCATGCTACACTTCCCTCAGTCTTAGCTTAGAGTGCTTTTTTCAGTTTCCTTGAGAATGCCCCAGTGTGCTAATGCCTCTCGACCTCTCTATCTCTTTCCAGGTCACAGACTTCAATAAAGTCTCCTGTAAGGACAAAGATTTTCCTTGCCACCCCACCAGTACTTCTTAAAATTGTAATAGAAATGTGTCCCGGTTTGTGTTCGCTGCGTATACTGTAGCAAAGCTAATCGGGTGGCGATGCAAAGTGCCTATGAAAATTAAGTAGCAACCATCCTTATCCGCTCTGATTTCTGAGACTCTCAGGGGAAAATTCTGTTTAAGAAAGATGGTCACCCCCCATTATTTGGTAGCGGCCACAGAGTGATACGTTCTGTGTCTCATCTGATCTGTCTTCAGTCACCAGCAGACACAGGACATCAAGCCAGCTGCTTCTGAGGCATTTCCATATTGCCCCTCTCCTAACTGGGCTATTTATGCCTTTGACATTCAAATTAGGGACAGTAATAATTTTTGTGCCACATGCTTCCTTCAATACAGCATCTTTCCTCTCGCTTTCTGTGGGTGCGGAAATCTTCTGGGAACTACCTAGTAACTCCTACCAAACCACATGTCCTGTGGTCGTTCTCCTAGTCCACTAGAAAAGCTTCCAAGTGGGAGTACTCAATGTCTTCTGCCAATTCTCGTATTCTCAGGTTTTCTCAGTGGGAACTCTCCTCAAGGACTTCTGTTTTGGTGAGCACATTCTGTAGTTGCTGGTTCATGGCACCCCTTCTGAGGGAGTCATTTGCCTATGTGTTTTCCAACGAGTCTATCTTGGAGTCCGCATCCAGCAGTCTCAGGTTCATTGAGTTAACCTCAGACCTAAGTTCTTAGATTTTGGTGCCAAGATCAGTCATTTCTCAGCAAGGCTTCTCTCTATGTTCTCCTTCAGTGCCTCTCTGAGCTCCTCTTTGAAAGAACAGAGGCTCTCCACAAAATCATGTTTTGTCAAAAACATGGCAGACAATTGCATATCTGGGAGATGCGCGACGATCTCATGCCTGACTGTTTCCATCAATTTCAGTTTCAGATAGTATCTCTTTATACCAGAACTATTTGAGAATATGTCCAAGGTGGTAGTTCCTCATATTACTGAGGCACTGAATGCCAGGCTTGAAGAAGGGATAATGTAAGAAGCTTCTAGAATGGTTTATATAAGTTTAATATACAAAAGAGGTAAACCTAGAAACAAGTCAGGGTCCTATTGTGAGATGTAGTTGCTTAATGTAGAAATCTAAATATCTGAGTAGGTTCAAGCTAACAGTCTGTAAAACCTTATACCAAATAGGGATACAAGAATGAATCTTAGAAGAATACATTCCTATCACTGGATTAGCAAAATGGGCAATGAAACCTATGAGGATATTGTCACTGAATACTGAAATACTGCTTCATTTGATTGAGTAGTTCTTCAAGTTTCCAGTCTTAGAAGAAATGAGAATAGTGTTGAGTTGGAGTGTTGGGTTGAAATAAATTACTCTATTATTCACCAAGGCCAGAGCTGGGCTAAAATGGGATGCTAAAGCAAATATTCAGTAACTTTTTTGCACAAGTGCGTCAACCGCTAGCGTGCTGGATATAATGTGATGCCATGAATCAGGGTGAGATGGAGTTCAAACTTGAAAGATACATTGCAGGCAACACTTTTGCAATATATAACACAACCAGATGACACTATTAGTTGATTACTAGAAGTTTTTGGGTTACTTGACAAACTCCGAGGTTCCCAAATCAACTGGGAGAAATCAATATTATACCTAGCTGGGGAATTGCGACCTACAGACCATGTGGCACCACCTTTAAAGATAGAGACAGCTTTTCAATATGTAGGAAAGTGGGTTATTATGCAGTGAGGCTGCTTAGGCTTCACTATGTAATAATCTCACAATACCCCAAATATGTTCTTTGGATTCACACTAATACGTCTCTAGCTCAGTCCTGATAGTGTGGCACAGAGCAGTCAGGCTTTACAAGAGGAACATGTGTTAATCATTTCAGAGTACCAACATGGACGATAAATAATTGACATGCCTCAAAAGAAATCTAACATCAATTTATAGAAATAAAGCAGATTTTAATGTAATTTTACACAACAAAACAAAGGCAATCGGATGAGTATAACCAGAGTTATGGTAGAAGGGGGTCAAATTCCTGTCTTGGTGACAGCAGCTGCAGGCTGTCAATCAGGGCACACAATAAGGCTGGTGGAACCAGGTGGGCAACCTCTAAGGTAGCCAACGGGGTGCATGCCACATCAAATCCAACACGGGAAATATGTTGGGTTTCATGAGTCGAGTTGTTTGATACCAAACATGAGACTTTTCAGTTGGACCATAATGCTGGCAACCTCGGAGTGCCCAGGTGCTTGCCCATGTTATCCTATGGCTCCCTGAACACTTATAGTAGGCCGTAATGGTAAGAGGCTAATAAGAGACATAAAATCTTGCACTTATATGTCCACACTTTTACTATAATGCACCCTGCCTCCTGGGCTCAGGAGGCCTACTTATGGGGTGAATTTCATACATTAAAATTAGTGCTCTGACCGTGCCACTCATGGTGAGGGTAAAGTCAAGTTTGAGCAGTTTGCACTGCTCCTGCAGTATGCAATGGCAGGCCTGATGTCATCTCTTTACTTGGGCCACCACAATCAGTGCTGCGGGAACTGATGACACCTTTAACTCCAATGCCCTGGGTACCACACACCAGAGACTTATAAGGGGTTAAAGTCCTTGCCAACTTTGGTTGCCAATTCACATGCATCATATTTTAGGGCGAGAGCACTGACACTGGGGTCTGGTTAGCATGGCTCTAGTGCACTTTCAGAGTCAATACCGTCAGCATTGGAGAGAAAAATGTGTGGGGGTGACAACCCAAAAAGAGCACTTTCCTACACTAAGGCTGTTTATAAAAAGAGAGAAAATAATATGTTATCAAACGAATTTGGGGTAATTGCTAAACTGTTTCAGAGGCAGAGCACTGGCAAACTATTCCTTTGTCTCAGTTTGGCACTTACTCCGGTAAACAACTGCTGATGATGTGCACCATGTTTTCCTGATTATTTCTGGCTTATGAGGAAGGACGGATTTCCATTTTGCATTGGATTTCTGAACCCTGATTAAGAACGTTTATGGACATGTACACTACTGGGTTAATTATCATCTAAGCATAGTCCTGAGGATGGCCTCATTTATGAAAATGGAGACTAAATTGTCAACGTGTTTTCACTACCTGCCACTTAAAAGTATGGATTGCTTTCATCTACGGAATCCTTTCTCAGAGGATCAAAGGACTTTGATTGGGCAGGAGGGAAACCGCATACACCAGACTCGTATTCAGAGAACCTTGTCTTTATGAGGGTAATCAGAGTTTTGTGTGCTAGACAACGCAACCCCTTTGTCATCTATTGTTTTGGCATTTTTTCTAGTCAATGTCATTTGTTGTTTTCTTGTCTTAACCCCTTTAGAGCTTGTAAATAAACCTCCCCAGTGCTGCGCTGTCCATTGGAACTAGTGCTGAATGGACGTCCAACGGTCGTGCGCAGCACTGGGGAGGTAGTGGCCGTGACGACCGTTGGCCGACGGCAGCAATTAAGGGGTTAATAAGTAAACCAGTTTACTTTACATGTATGCTCTGGATATGTTTTCCCTTAATCAATTGAGTTATTATGTGATGATAGCAATGCAATGAATGAGTTATGATTGTTTAAATCTGACTTAATGGATGATTATAGGTTGTTTCAATGAACCCCTTGTTAGCATTTTCTTGTTTCTGTATACTCAAACCCTAGCTCGCAATTGTGTATTGGGATGTCCTTTATTTCTTTTAGTGGGGAAAGTGGAAATATTTAAAATAGGTCAACTCCTTTGCTCCTTATATGTGCTGCAAAATATCCTCTTCTAGGTTCCTCCTATGAGGGATATTGTTGGTTGGGTGGGACCAGGGTGGATCACTCAAATTTCACAAACGGATCTTCCTGGGGCATGATGAAATATTGCTGATAATGTGGAGATTTAGGGTGAGTGAGAAAATCTTTGCACATTTCTTATACTATGGTTACTCAAATAGTCCCTTTCCTTCTACTGGGGCAGTGTTGAAGGCATCGAAAAAAGCAATAAATGAGATTAGTTTGAAATGGATAATAACAAAAGAAAATCCATTATGGGTGGGCGTCAGAACGGTTAAGGTTGCAAGTTCATCAAGTTTAGAAAAATTGGATCTTATTGGAATACGGAAGTTGGTTAGTACTTGAAAACCAAGTGCCATATCATCCTTCCCAAGAAGTGTTAGGAATATGAAATGCCCAAAATTCTATTTTTTAAAACATCTCCAGTTGCATCACTCAGTAAGTAGCTATTTTGGGACCGGAGAGAGTATCTTGTACTAGAAAGTGATTTGAAAATCACTTTCTTATCAAAGAAATTAAGTTAAAGGCAGTTGTATAGAGATATAAGACTGTTAGACCAGGGAACTTTTGGTGTGGTTCCCCTGACTTTTTGCCTTCTGACCTCCTGTTTTTGACTGTGTGCTGAGCTTCGTTTTTGCTGGCTTTAGTACTCTGTGCACTTTTTCACTGTTGACCAGTGTGGAAGTTCATGTGCTCTGTGTCTAAATGCAATAACATTTGGTTTCTCCATGATTGGCATATTTGATTTACTTATAATCCCTAGTGCAGTGCACTACATGTGCCCAGGGCCAGTACATCAAATGCAACTAGTGGGCTTGCAACACTGATTCTGCTACCCACATGAGTAGCACTTTAAACATGTCACAGGCCTGCCACTGAAGAGCCTGGAAGTGTAGTTTGAACCTGATATGTTAACCCCTCCACCGCGAGGCTAATTCCCCCGCAGCGCGGGGGTAGGGGGCGCGCGCAACGCCGTGGTGCTTGTGATGAGCTCGGCTCGTCATGCAGCACAGTGGTGCTGTGCTCATGACGAGCTGAGCTCGTCATGACTCCGCCCACTCAATGGAACGCCCCGCACAGGAGGGGAATTATCCCAGCGTGGGCATTCCGCGCCAGTCATGACAAGCTCAGCTTGTCATGAGCACAGTGCCACTGTGCCTCATGAGCTCGTCATGAGCACCCAAAGTGTTAACCTACTTATAGAACATGAAACATGGCTGGGTTAGCCACAACTTTAGAAATCCATCAGACGACGACGGGAGTACTCTCCCAGAAATTTCTATACAATTTTCTTTGAACCATTATGGACTTTTGAACTACATGGAGATATTGAACGTAATTATGACGGATGCAGACCTGATCACTTGAAGAGAATACGACTTTGGCTAGTCTTATAAAGTATTGGACCATAGACAGGTCATACCTGGAATGTGGTACCTGACTTCGTGAAGAGTCTCTTACGCCCTGAAGAAGTCATTGGTTGATTTTTTCTCGTGAGGAAACACGTGTCGGCTTTGCTTTTCTGGCTACATTTTGTACGAATCCAATGAATACTGTATGAAGACTGACAGTGTGATGGAAATCTCACATTTGTGAAGAGAAAATAAAAGAAAAGAAAAGGAACTGATTTAATGAACTTATGACATGGAAAGAATATGATTTGGTTTATCTTTTCTCTTAAGATTTAATATTTGCTGTGTTGTGCTCGGGGACAATAATTCTTTCTTCATGTTAACCTACTTGTCAGGCATAAACCTTTCTTTTTATGACACATAGATCACCCCTAGAGCTGAGTTGTACTACTCACATCTTGATGGCCGATCATCAGGCTGATGGGTCTTCCTGAGCTAGAGTGAGAGGGAGGAGCTGACAATTGCACCTGAATATGACTGTGCCTGACCCCACACAAAGGGTGGCATACCACCCTGTAGTGAGTCTTGAGCCTGGGAAGGATCATGTGCGCTACAAAGACCTTTCTTTGAATACTTGCCTACTTCAAAGGCTAAAATGGATATATGTACACCATATACTCAGAACACTTCGGGAACTGAGGACATTCTACCAGGAAGAAGAGCTGTGGTGCTGCCAGGAGGGACTGCCGCTTTGCTGCTTGCGTTGCTGTGCTGGCCTGCTTCCTGCTGCTTCTTGGTTGTGAGTGAGAGGACAGGACTTGACTCTATACAAGTGGCAGCTGGTATTTAACAGCTGTAGGGGGGTGGGTCGTGAGGAGGGAATAAAAATATGAAAAAAGTACCTGTGTGCTGCCCCATAGCGGTCCTCTTCTTCGCCCGCTTCCAGGACTCCGGGCAGGAAGCACCTGTCTCCCAGGCTCCCCATCGCCAATCACAATGCTGCAATGCAACATTGTGATTGGTATGAGCCCTGTGGTTCAGTGCTCAGCCAGGGAATGGGAGAATGGGCATGTTCTCCACTCAGGCTGTAAGCAGCCTGGGTGGAGAACATGCAAAGTGCACATGACTGTTTGGCCAGCCCAAACCACTCCTCCCATGCCCTGCTTTGTGAGAAGAGCAGCCCACCCCTACCCAGCTGAGCAACAACGGAAAAATAAAATGATATTAACAATGAGTTATTATCATTTAATTTTTTCCTTTCTGACCTCCTCAGTGTGGCGACGCTCCTTCGCCTTAGCGGAGGGTCTGCTCCTGCTCTCTACATCTTGCAATTCTAAAGTTTCTCGAAGGGCTTCTTTACTTCCCTCCTTTTTTCTGAAGCCTGAGGGATATCAAAGGCTTTCCCTGCATCCTGCTACCATCACCTGCGCTCGTTTGCTGTGAGCCTTACTTTACCAAGTGGTGCCAAAACCAGTCCTGGGCCCTTGGAAGTGAGTGTTTGGTGCTGCAACCCAAGAAACCAATGCATGAACGATCTAGCGCCGATCGGAACCGTGCATTTCCCTACAATGTCGATGCATTGCCGGTGCCTGCACCAAAGCCACGGTCACAGGTGGCCGACAGCGCAACGCATCATCCATGATCTTCAATGCAGCACCAACTTTCCCGATGTAGTACCTCTGCATTGCCCTGTGCTGCATGCATCACCTACAGCCAGTAAAGCGACGATGACGCATCAGCCCAATGCGCATCAATTCTTGACATCGCGGCATCCACAACATTACACAGCTTCGGCAATGACGCATCACCTTCTACAGAGATGCATACCCGCCTTTGCATACCCTCCTTTGCAAACGCATCATATCGTCTACGATCTTTGATGCATCGAAGATACTGTCAGAGGGTCTTCGTGACTACGGAACCCGGCCTGCCCTCCATCGCGGTCGGACTGAACTTTTGGATTTGTACTGGTGAAGCGTGACCTGTTGGAGCTAATGATTTCCAAGTACTGCATTTTTGGTTAAATCTTGCAATATTCATATCTTGACTTGTGTATATTGGAATGTTATTATTTTGGTCTTCTTTTCCTCAGATAATCAGATTTGTGGTGTTTTCACTGTGTATGTGTGTGTGTGTGCACAAATACTTTACACATTGCCTCTTCAGTTTAGCCTGACTGCTCTGTGTATAGCTACCAGAGGGTGAGCACAGGTAATCTTTTAGTGTGTACTACACTTATCCTCACTAGGATTGTGATTCCTGCTAGGACAGGGTGTATACCTCTGCCAACCAGATACCCAATTTCTAACACAGACCCTTCAAATAATGCCCCACTTACACTCAAAAAATGAAAGCTTAAAAGGTAAAAGGATGTGGGGAGTCTGAATAAAGAGGAATTGCAAAGGCACCATAATATATCCATGGGATGCTTCGATTAAGTATAATCATAGGCTTGTACAATTTAAAATTCTACACAGGGTTTATTTTTCTGGAACACAAATGGAATTGTTTGGATGCTCTGATTCAGAAATGTGCGATGGGGTGTGTGGGCAGTGGGGAATTTCTATCACACGCTTTTTCTTTGCGCCCCAGGATACAGGTTTTACTAAGAACAATTATAGGCATTGTACAAAAAACAGTGGGTACCCCACAGCAGGTATC
This sequence comes from Lissotriton helveticus, assembly GCF_964261635.1. NCBI lineage: Eukaryota > Metazoa > Chordata > Amphibia > Caudata > Salamandridae > Lissotriton > Lissotriton helveticus. The sequence continues at coordinate 1,224,606,495 of NC_136065.1, forward strand.
AACTAAGCTGGCATTGCTTGGTATGTGAAGAGATCTGGGTGTTGCAAGACATTACCCATGGCAATACCAAAGAACAATCAATAGTGAAGAAATGGCCATTGGTTTATGGAAACCAAGAAGGTAATATATCAGAGCAGGTGTGCCTGGGTAGATCTGATAATGTATGGATGCGTGGAGACTGCATGCTAGAATATTGTGAACATTCAGATGTTTGGGAGACATCAACGACGCAACATAAAATGTATGCAATCTTTGTATTTATTACACACGAAGATATTGTTTGGTTTGACTATTACTGTATAGCTGTTCGATGACTGTGATATTTTATTGATGTATTTCAAAAATCAAGAAAAAAAAACAATTTTTTTTAATTAGGAACATTACAGCTTTTGTGTCTGTGTGGGACTCTAAAGAGTTGATTACAACCCGAGTTGGGTTACATTTTTACATACGCTGGATTCCAGGATAAGCAACTTTCCTGAGTAAGCGAATACTCTAATAAGTTACATCTCAAGCACTTTTCCATAATTTTCTTTCATCCTTTAACTGCCTGGTTCCCTGGTCCCCAGTTGTAAGGTTCACATTTGTTGGGACTCTGGCGCACATGCAATCGCAAGTATATCATAGAGTAGGTCTTCACACCAAACATTTCCTCACATTCAGTGGATGGAAATAGTGAGTTTCTGCTTTCTGTATTACTATGCATGCAAACTCTAAAACCCTTAATAACCCAAAAAATGGACAATGTTTGACTTAAACAGTGCTATATTACAAGCTATCTGTACTTGCAAACCAATCTTGAACATCATGTTGCACCTTCAACAAGAGGTATTATCATTCTTTTGAACATTTCCACACCTCGATGGTCTGTAGCAATATCTTGTCATTGTTCAGAGTCTCATCTGTCTTCTTACTCCCCTTGTATTATCATGGTAATTGTTGTATCTTTTTATTTAAATGCCTTACTTCATTTTTTGTTCACTGTCTTACTGTTTGAGACTAAACGTCAGCGATACCAGTGCCCGGCTTTTTTTGTTTTTGTCTTGTGTCTGATGATTTTTCCTCAAGCACCAAACTCAAGACATCAAAATGTAATTCTGTAGGTACGTTTTCAGGGGTTGTAATTATTTGCTGTTTTGCTGATTGTTATTTTTTGGGCGGGCCTTTAGCTATGCAACCTAGCAAAATATGTGTAGATATTTATAAATCAATTGTTTTCAGCTTTTCCATCCTGATGTTCAAATCTGCACTCAAGCACATTGGTGTTATTTAGTGAGTGACCTACAACTAGGCAGTGTCAGCAGGATATCCGCATGCAAAAGGGCCAGTTCAGAAAGTCCTGCTTCCAAATCTAAAACAAAAAAACAACTGCCCAATATTTACTAAGGCAAATTCACAAGAGTAATTCAGATAAAACTAACCTTTTTAGGTCAAGCCTGCACTGCTTTGCGAGTTATGCTGTATTGAGGTATGAAATAGAAACTCCGCCCACTTTTTCAATTGGCTCCTGTTACTGTCCGTTCGAGATCGTTGCTTTTTATTCGTGAATAGGCCTGAATAGACAATCAAAAAATAAATGCCAAGGTAATGATCCCCCCAAATCGTGTCTCATTACTATTCCCAACTTAAAAATCCAGACCCAAAAAGCCAACCAGAAACGGCCAACCCTGGTGATTGCATGGGTAATTAAGAGGGGACAGGAGATAATCTCATCCTTACCCCCTTAGATCTCTCGTTTTTTTCAAACGACCAACAAAAACCTGATGCCTATGAAACTTAATCAACTATAGATCAAACTGATCTTTGGACCCAGCGTTACCGAAGGTAAGTAACTTGTTCTTCTGATGGATACATCTGCCAGTGGATTCCTCACCTTGTGAATAGAGTCCCACAGCAGTCCCCACTCCCGGAGGAGGGTGTCCACTCACCTATTCCAGAAAATCCTGGAGGACAGAACGCGCAAAGTGGCCGTCCCTCCTCACTTCGGATTCTAAGCAGTAATGCTTTGCGAAAGTGTGGTGGGAAGCCCAAGTCGCAGCTCTACAAATGTCCTACCCGTAGACAAAGCAGATGTAGCAGACCTTGCTCTAGTAGAATGAGCTCCTAAACCTTCAGGAGGTTCCTTACCCGCCAGAGAGTAGCATATCTTGATACACAAGACAATCCATCTTGACAAAGAGCTGGTCATCCACTCTGAACTCTCTGGTTCTGTCCAAGTAGAAGCTCACCGCCCTCTTAGGGTCCAAGCGGTGAAGTCTCTCCTCCTCCTTGGAAGGGTGAGGGGGAGGATGGAAGGTAGGAAGGGTAACGGACTGCCCTAGATGGAAGGGAGTTACCACCTTAGGCAGAAAAGCAGCCCTGGTCCTGAGAACCATTCGTTCAGCATGAATGGTCAAGAATGGGGGCTTTGAACTAAGAGCTTGAAGCTCACTTACCCTCCTTGCCGAGGTAATTGCAACCAGGAAGGACGTTTTAAAAGATAACAGTCTCAAGGGACACTTGTGCAAAGGTTCAAAAGGTGAACCCATCCAGACAGTGAGCAGAAGATTCAAGTCCCATTGAGGCACAATAGGAGATTTAAATAAGGACGGCTGATCCGGCAGACAGAGAAATGCCGACAAGGCCGAAAGATAACCTTTGACCGTAGCTACAGCAAACCCCTGCTGAGCCAAAGAAAGTGCAAACTGAAGTATGTCAGACAATCGACCCTTCAAAGGGTCAATGGACTTCTCCCCACACCAAGAGACAAATTTAGACCATTAATAAGAGTAGATAGACTTGGTGGAATCACGCCTGGCTGATAAAATGACATCCACCACATCATGTGGGAGAGAAAAAGAATTCAGGTTGCCCCATTCGATCTCCAGGCATGAAGGTGTAAGGTCTGGAGGTGGGGGTGTAGAACCTACCCCTCCATCTGAGAGAGGAGATCTGCCCTGAGAGGGAGACGGAGCGGCGGGCACGAGGAGAGGTGGAGAAGATCTGTATACAACACCCTTCTTGGCCAATCCGGGGCGATCAATATGACTTGGGCCCGGTCTTGGGGAACCTTCCCCAGAACCCGAGGAATCAAGGGTATGGGAGGAAATGCTTAAAGGAGTCTTGAGTCCCAACTCAACTGAAACGCGTCTCCCAAAGCTCCCTGCATCGGATACTGGTGACTGCAGAATGACAGGCAGTGAGCATTCTTGTGAGTGGCAAACAGGTCCACACGAGGAGTTCCCAACGTCCGAAAGACGTGACGAACCACTTCTGGATGAAGCCTCCACTCGTGATCGGCCGAGAACTGCCAACTGAGACTGTCTACACGCACGTTCAGAACTCCGGCCAGATGATTTGCCATTAGACAAATCTGATGGTCCTGAACCCAGGACCAAAGATGCAGAGACTCTCTGCAGAGACACTGTGATCCTACCCTTCCCTGCTTGTTGACATACCACATCGCAGTCGTGTTGTCCGTCAGGACCTGAACCGACTGACCGCGAAGGGAAGGGAGGAAGGCCTTGAGCGCCAAACTAATCGCCCGCAATTCCAGAAGGTTGATATGGAGCAACCTTTCCTCTGGAGACCAAAGACCCTTGATCTCCAGATGCCCCAGATGAGCACCCCACCCTAGGGTGGATGCATCCGTTATCACTGTGGCCACTGGCGGAGGCAGTTGAAAAGGCTTTCCTTGAGACAGATTGCCTTCCACGCCCCACCAAGACAGATCCGCTGCAGCTTCTCTTGAGATCCTCACTGACTCCCTGAGATCTCCGTTGTGTTGATACCACTGCCTGCGGAGGCACCACTGGAGTGCTCTCATGTGCCAGCGTGCATGGTTGACCAGCAAAATGCAGGAAGCCATCAGACCGAGCAGACGAAGGACCTTCAGGACTGGAACGACCGCTCTATTGTAAAATAAAGGAATAATTTCCTGTATGTCGCGAATCCTTTGAGGAGGAGGGAATGCCCGACACACAGTTGTATCCAGTACAGCACCTATGAACAGGTTGTGCTGGGAGGGCACCAGGTGAGATTTGGGCACATTTATCGAAAAGCCCAATCTGTACAACAACTGAGTTGTGACTTGCAGACGATGAAGCACTTTCTCTGAAGATTCTGCTTTGATCAGCCAATCGTACAGATAAGGGAATACGGGTATCCCTGACCTTCTGAGATGTGCTGCCACCACAGCCATCACCTTGGTGAAGACTCGAGGTGCAGTAGTAAGGCCAAACGGAAGGACCGCAAACTGATAATGTTGCGAAACCACCGTGAAACATAGATACTTCCGGCGCGACTTCAGGATGGGGATGTTGAAATATGCATCCTGCAAGTCGATCGACACCATCCAGTCTTCTTCCAGCAGCGCTTGAAGAACCTGCGCACGGGTGAGCATCTTGAACTTCTCCTGCTTCAGAAAGAGGTTCAAGATCCAGAGATCCAGGATTGGACGAAGTCTGCCATCCTTCTTGGGGATCAGGAAATACCAGGAGTAGCATCCCTGACCCCTTTCCTGCTCCGGAACCACCTCTATTGCACCTTTTCTTAGTAACGCCAGGACTTCCTCCTGCAGAAGTAGCAGGTGGTCCTCTGAGCAAAACCCTTGGCAAGGAGGGTAATTCGTAGGGAATTCCCGAAAGGGAAGAGCATACCCATTCTCCACGAGATTGAGAACCAAAAGGTCCGATGTGACCGATTCCCAATCTCGTAGAAAATAGGTAAGCCGACCCCCCACAGGACCCGCATGATCCGGAATGATCTTGGAGGGGGGTGGGAAGAGGAAGAGGAGGAAGAGGAAGCTTGACGACCTCGAGGACGAGCTCTTTGTCTGCCCTTGTATGATTTGTACAGCGGAATTTGCTGTTGCTGTTGTGGCTGCTTGTAGGCTCGAAAGGAGGACCTTCCAAATCCCCTATACCTTTTAGCCACAGTTCCTCTGGACTGTAGACCCAAAGACCTGGCTGTTGCCCAGCTATCTTTGAATCTCTCCAACGCAGCATCAGCCTTTTTCCCAAAAAGGCCCGATCCATCAAAAGGCAGATCCATTAAGGCAGCCTGAACATCAGCAGAGAATTCTGAAGACTTCAGTCAAGCTGCTCTTCTGGTGGCAATAGCAGACCCCATGACTCTCGCCACAGAGTCAGCTGTGTCCAACCCACTCTGGATGACTTGCCTAGCAGCTGCTTGAGTATCAACAAGCACCTCATTAAAATTCTGCCTGTCCTCCTCTGGAATTTTAGGAGCCAACTGTTTCACAGAATCCATCAGAGCATGGATGTAACGCCCCAAGAGGCATGTGGCGTTCGTTGACTTGAGAGCCATGGTCGCTGAAGAAAAAACTTTCTTTGCTGCTTGGTCTTGTTTTTTAGATTCTTTGTCTCCAGGCACCTGAGGGAAAGCACCTGCAGATTTATTAGTACAGGCTGCCTGTACCACCAAGCTCTCTGGTAAAGGATGAGAAGATAAAAAGTCTGGGTCACCAGGAGCAACCCTATATCTTCTTGCGACAGCTTTCGAAACTGCTGGAGCCGTAAGAGGCTTACTCCACAAGCTCAAAGATTGGATCTGTCAAAGCTTCATTAAAAGGTTAATATATTTGACTTGTACTCCGCAGTAGGCAGACTTAAATTCAACAGTTCTGCTGCCTTCTTGATGACCACATGATATGGTGCCACATCTTTAGAAGGCACATAAAGGGGTGGTGATGGACGGAGCATCTGAACCAATCAAACACTCACAGCCAGTCAACAGATCTGGGTTTAATCCTTCAACGTTCTTTATCCCACTCTGCCACCCCAGTTCAGACATGGCCATATGCAAATCAGTCTGACCCTGTGCCTCATGGGAACAGTCCAGCCCGAACTGCCAAGCCATGCCTTCCCTGGACCGGAAACAAGCTTCCCAGGACCGGTTTCTGGCATTTCAGCCGTCTTCAGCCAGGCTTGCTTAAATCCAGTGGCAAAGTGAGCAAGGGACTCACGTCTGAGCATACCCTGCCAACTTATGGCAAACAAAGTGGTGCATAAAGGGGTGGTGATGGACGGAGCATCTGAACCAATCAAACACTCACACCTAGTCAACAGATCTGGGTTTAATCCATCACCGTTCTTTAGCCAACTCTGCCACCCCAGTTCAGACATGGCCATATGCAAATCAGTCTGACCCTGTGCCTCATGGGAACAGTCCAGCCTGAACTGCCAAGCCATGCCGGAGCCGGCGTCGAGCTCGGAGCCGCAGGAACAGGCCGCAGTACTTGAGGTCGAACTGGAACCGGCGCCAGTGACCTAGGAATTGGCGTCGAAGACCTCGGCGGCGCCGAGTGATGCCAAGGCGGTGTTGGAGCCGGCATAAATGGCATTAACGGCGCCGGAGCATACTCCCAGATTAAAGGCCATCAGACGCATGGGACCAACCGGTGCTCCAGAGGGGTACATGGCTCTCGTGAAGACACCATACATAGCATTTAAATACTGTGTAGGGTCTTGTCCCGGGCCTGGAAATGGAGGGTATGGACCCACAGGCTGCTCTCGAGGAGCCACCGGATTTGTGTCGACTTGTTCCTCGGGTTGGTGAACCGGAGTTGTCGAACCCTCAGGCAAGAGGGATTCGACACCGGAGCCAGTGAATGCTCCGGCGACTCAATGGGCGAAGCCTCACCTTCCGGATCCAGAACATCTGGAGAAGGAGATACATCATCCTTATGATGTCTTCTACCTGGTGACTTCGGTCTCAAATCCGAATCCTTCCCAGAATGGTGTCGAGATCCGTGCTTCCTCTTCTTATGTTTCTTTTTTGTCGACCTGGAAGCATGACCTCGAAGGGGACCTCGACCGCCTCGATTCCGACTTCGAGCCCTTCTTGTCCTTTTTACCTTTCATCTTGGCAACCAGGAGCTTCGCCTCTCTTTCACGAAGGGCCTTGGGGTTCATTTTCTTGCAGCATGGACACCCTTGGACGTCATGGTCTGAGGACAGGCCGCATACGTAATCTTCATGCGGGTCCGTGATTGCGATCATTTTCCCGCATTCTCCGCACGGCTTGAATCCGGTCTTCTTCGAGGACATCTCGACAGGAGACAAAGAAACAAGAAAACACTGAAAGCAACAAACAGTAACAGAGCTACTCAATAGCTACAGAGGATCCCTCGAAAACCGTTAGCGTCGAAGATGCAGAAAAAAGGGAACTGATGTCATCACGCCGACGGAGTCCTATTACGGAGTAGGTGACGTCAGCGGAGCCGCGCGTGCGATGTCGTGCTTCTGTGACGTCGTCCACGTCGGCGTGAAGAGCTACAAAAGAATTTCCGAATGTTGCTGACGCAGGGGGATATTCACAAGGTGAGGAAATCCACTGGCAAATGTATCCATCAGAATGGATATGCAGGTACACCACTTGAACAAGTTAGCGGTGTATATGGCCGGTATAGATCAGAAACTAGAGGCACTAAATCTGCTTATCACATAAGCTCAATCCCACCCCAAATTGGTCCAATCGGTATGCTGCTGCTCCCCCATCATCGATTCATTATCAACTGTCCCACAATTCCTTTCCTCTGTGATAACAGAAATCAAGAACTGGCACACCTCCAATATCTGCTCCTGCACCAGCTATTGCAATTGAGAACTGAAAACTCCTTGACACAGCCCTTAGACACCACCCCCAGTAGTCCATCATTAGTGGAGTGCAACCCTCACACCCTGCAACGCCTAATCAACGATCCCATCCATCAGAATCTTTTAAAAAGTTCAAGTAGCCCTCTGCAAGCGTCTACGAGCAGAAGATCTCTTGCTCAGCCACCAATCAATAACCAACGTGAGTCGTCCTTATTATCTGGTGCTATATGCACGACCACGCAGGTTTTCATCGAAAACTCAATGAAAATAAAGCCCCTAATGGACGACAAAGCTCTCAAGCAGCCAAATATCAACTCAGGCACCACACTACTGTTAACCCCAGAGTACGTCTCAAGAGGCCCCCATGACATTTTAAATTGTGAAAACATATTAAGACTTTTCAAATGAATCCCGGACTTGACCACCCTGCAGTCTAACAACATAATCGTCATCCAATTCATTCCATCACTAGGAACCAAAGCGGGCGAAACAACCCAATTAAGATTGTCAACTCCAGTAATTCGAGAATTGGTTCAGTCAAAAGCAGATCAATTTAAGAATTGGGGCATAATAATATCATCATTTAGTGCCCCTAGTTACCCATCAATTTTGGTATAATCAATCAGGCCCAGGTTCCCAGTGCAAGTCTGGCCCCCTTCTCAGTATTAAAAACCACAAGAAGCTGTTCTCCGATAGCAACCCTGAAGCACAAACCAAGTCAGCAAAACTTGGCAACAGTAGACTGGTCCTGGCTCTCAGGGGCCCTAGTTAGAAGCCAGAACGATTGAAATATTCCCAATCCAGGCATATCAATATGTTCTTGGAATATCAACGGTCTAGGACAAAAATTTCAATCAGCAGCTACTAGTGGCTTCCTAAAGGAGCACAATATTATTCTACTGCAGGAAACCTGGGCAGTAGACAATATACCCATAGAAGGCTATCTTGAATTTGCGTCTTTTGCAACAAGACAGTCCAAGTTTGGTAGACCAAGCGGCGGCCTAGTTACTTACGTGTCAACCAAACTATCTCTGCATACTAAGCAGCTGAAATTTAAGGAAGATTGGCTCAGTGGAATACTCTTTGGAAGCGGACAGACCGAAAGCCAGCTGCTTCTTCTTAACGTTTATATATCTCCGCGTACCACTGAGAAAAAGTCCAAACTGGATAGCCTAACTAACATCGTATGTAACATGCTCAGCGAGTACGGCAGTATACCAAGTGTAATCACAGGTGATTTCAACACCAATCTTTAATGCAATACTTTTGAGGATCCAAAGACTACTCCGCAAATTGTTCCATCGCACCTAGCTACACAGTCAATTCCTACAGATCACAGACCAACTAAATTGGGGGAATATGCAGTCACCCAGCTCACAGCATTGGTGATACCGTACTGAATGGTCATTTGCATACGGATACAACCCCAGCCTGAACACGATCTGACGACCGAATTTTCTATTTTTTTCGATTTTTTCCTAGGGAGCACAGAAATCCTCCCATTGATTGAGAATTATTACATTGCATCTCAAGGCAAGAACGATCATTGGCCTCAAATAATGACAATTCTCATGAAAATCCTGCGCCATCAGGAGCTAGCCTACACCCACGCAGGCACCCACACAGAGAATTTAAAACAATTGAAATGGTTTGTTGATATGGCCCCCTACCTGATGGAAAAAGTTAGAGCATTTTTAAATCAACTACCAGACATCGACTCCTCAGCTATTAGTAGCTGGGCAAATGTTATCAACCAATTACTATACGCAGTGCCACCAAAGAGGAAAACTGGGCAGCAGGTATTTCAATCATACACTTCATCTGCAACAAAAAAACTAAAGCTTCACAGAAATTGAGCCCTTCAGCAATCAAGGAAGAGCCCAGACAACAAAATTAAATTTCTCAACTATAAGCAAGCTCAAGCAGCCTTCAAGTCTGCTGTACGCAGGGAAAAACGAGAGGCCTCTGATCAATTTTGGCTGAAGCTCTTCCATGAAAGTAAGAAATCAAATTCAAAGCAATTCTGGTCCCTGGTAAACAGGGGCCAGCGAGGCGGAAATGGCCATGGCAGTGCAAACATCAGTGCTGATGAATGGATCCACTTCTTATCCTCCCATTTTAAGATCGCCCATCACAAAGATAACCGTCCTACTCCACCAAGCATAAATAACGCAACAATACCCTTACAGGAGGCCACGAATCCAAGACGTTCACGCCACAGCCCTTTATCCATTAGCACATTTGAAGAGCCTGTACACACAAGTAGGAACAACATTGACTCACTTACTGATAAGACAATAGCTACACCTGAAGGAATAAAACACAGGATCCTACGCGCCATAAACAAAGCTAGGATTGACTGCGCACCTGGGCCAAATGGTCTCCTCCAGGCAATGTTTAAATCAGAAGCCGAATTTTGGTCAGACCACTTGACCCCCCTGTTTTCCCAATGTCGATTAAACAACAAAGTTCCAGAGGTGCCATCATCCATCCCATTTATAAAAGTGGGAAGAGAAACAACCCCAGCAACTATCGAATGATAGCCCTCCTCGACGTAGAGTCCAAATACTATGCCAGCACTCTATTGGAAGACCTCGTGACCTGGGCCAACGAAACAAGGCGCCTCCCATTCAATCAAACAGGTTTCATGGCCAAATCTTGTACAACAACCAATCTACTAACATTATCCGTTTTAATAGAGAAATCAACTGTCCAACAAACTCAATTGCACTGTTGCTTTGTGGATTTCAAAGCGGCCTTCGACCGTATGCTCCGGGACCTATTGTGGCAAAAACTAAAGGGCTGGGGAGTTCCTCAATCCTTGCTACTAGCAATAGTTCGACTCCACTCCAAAACATGGATAAGAATCAAGCTGGGTGAAGGCTCCCATGTTTCCAGGATGATCGAGACCAGCAGTGGAGTAAAACAAGGTTGCGTGCTGGCCCCACTCCTTTTTAACTTGTTTATATCGGACCTTTCGCCAATCCTTGATAGCGTCAATTGTCATCCCCCCCAATTAGACGGAGTACAAATCAGCAACCTCCTATACGCCGACGATCTGGTGTTGCTCAGTCACACAAAGGTGGGCTTACAGAGGCTACTTGATTAACTGCTTCCCTATACTAAAAACAACCTCTTAGAGCTGAACCTATCAAAAATTAAAAAAATCCCCTTTGGGAAACCTAAGAAGATGCGTGGAGGGTGGCATTTTATTAACGTAAAAATTGACTCAATATATATTTGGGAATATTTTTAGACTCCAGAAGCTCATTTGCCAAGCAAATAGAAGCACTGAGGACCAAAGCACTGGCTTTAGAGGCTACAGCAACAAAACTGTCAAAAAAACGACTTGGTCCCAGTTTAATCTCATTGTTAAAAGAGATGAAGGCAAAACTATCTAACTCACTGACGTATGGCCAAGAGATTATGAAGGGAACCACAAACATTCTTCTAAACAAATTGACAACCAAAATCTTTAAACGTGCATTCCATCTGCCAAATTCAGCATCACCGGCTCAAGTCCACCTCGAATTTGGCTTACTTGACCACCACGGTGTAGAGGCTGGGGCATATTTAAAGTTATGTAACAGACTGCATCAAGCCCGGGAAGATTCACTGGAGGCCAGACTTTGGCAAGAAATTCAGAAAAGTCATGCCAGTCACAAATATCAGCTCCACCTGGATCATAGTTTACAATTACTTGGTATTAAAGAATTTTGGGGAACAATTCCTCCCCAGTCGGCATTAAAACTAGTTATCAAGAAGAGTGCCAGGTTGTGATCCTTTCACTCAGCCAGGGCAATACTGTCAAAAAGGAAACATGCCTGGGCAGCAATCACTAACTTTAATCCAGGAATCGAATCTCTACATTTATCGAGCACCTCTGCACTTTATTTGAAACAAAAGTTCCTGGTGCTGAGGTTGGGTGAATGACCTTTTTGAAAAATCTTCCAGAATGGCGCCGGAAAGACAGTCATACCCAATGCAGGTTGTGCGGCTACCACACCGAAGGAATGGAACATATAGTTTGCCTATGCCCAGCAATGCTCACTTTTAGACGTTCATTACTGCGAGAAAATGGATAAGACTTGGAATCGGATCTTGACGCCAAACCATATAGCAGCCTTCAACCCAGACAACACAAAGCTGAATATCGGGTTAACAAAACTTGTTATGAAGGCATTAAACCAGTTGGAATTTATCGGAGCCACCAACCCTGTACCATTATAGCTGCACGATATCCCATCATTGGACATCTCAACAGCTTATCGATCATCAACAAACTGCTGATTCAAACCTGGTCCTCGAGTCTTATAACACCAGTTATGAAGCTAAGTAGAGTTTTAACCAAAAAGTTAATCATCATTCCAACATTTTTAATTAATGTATCTTATTTAGAAAATGATGCTAGTGCTTTTATATTGTTAGGGTTTTTAACTTACCAACAATAAAGTTCTTATTATTACATCCCTCACAGTCTGGGTTCTGTGCAGGGCATACCGTATGAAGTCATGGTTTTTGGTGTGAGAATTCAACTATAATGCGTTAGTTCAAAAGCACCTTAAGTGATTTGCAGCCGCCATATTGCACCACAGGGAATAGGCTCAAAGTGTCCCATACTACAAAGCAAAGCTGCAAATATGGCCCTTTTGAGGAGTTAGTGTGTAGTGGCCAAGTCCTAGTGCAACTTGTACTAAAGTGTGTACTGCTATGTAAGGTATACATCAATTAAAACATGTACTCAGATTCTTTTACGTTTTCTAATCAAATGAATTTTTTTACTTAATATTTAATTTAACATGTCAATCAAAATACTTCGTACATTATACATCACAAACGAAAATTCAAATTTCAGAAATTATACATTCATTTTGAGCTTCAAGAAACTTCAATACAACAGCGCCCAATGCATTTTGGGACTGACTGTCCCTTAGTCAGGGGCAAAACCTGTTAACAGAAAAACAACCATCAGAATGATGTGCTAAAGTGGGTCAGTCCAAAGCATGTCAATAAAGCGTATGGTACTTTTCATGCGCTCAGCCAGTGACCCCAACAATCCAAGATCATTGATGCACCTCCATGTTGCATAGACCTAAACCCCAGATTACTGATCTCATGTCAAGAAAGCACTCTATCTGGGCTTTGTACTAGTGACAGTATGATTCCAACTACCCATATTAGCACCTGAGAGAGCGCAAACTGATATAAATATATGAGTACATCACACTTACCTATAGAGAGCATAATTCATGAAGAGAAATGCCATGAGTGCTAATAGTATTTGAAATTATATTCTAAATGTATAGCTAATATAGAGATTTAAGTAGAAGTGGAATTAATACAGAAATGTGTGACATTATATGATTTTATTAGACGTGATTATTTTGAATCTATGTCGTGTAGCTGTTAACATATAAGATGGTCTGTGGTAAAACGCAGAACGTGGTAGGCCTCAGGGCCAGAGCTGGAGCTAAAAGGGAAGGTGTTTCTTTTCACGACACAGATTGTTTAACGTTTTTGGTCATTGCATTAATGGGCCATGATTTAGAGTAATGTTTTCCAAATAATAGAATAAGAGTTTTAGCATGCTTTAATTAAATGAAGAAATAGAATGCTATAATCATAATGTGAAATATTGTAGGCCTGGAATGTTTTAGCATTGATTTACACGTACATGTCTGGGCTGAGAAATGTTGCAAGCCTTTTTAGAAGTCTATGAGAGTTGGGTTCTTGGCGGCAGATATCTGTCTGCAACAGGAAAGGGGGGATCCAATTATAAGTGAATGAATAGAGGTCTGTTCAGTAGACGGCCCAGACATGGAGGAGGGTTCTGGAATGTTTAAGGGGTATCAGCGGGCCGGAGAAGAGACTGAGAAGCAAGGTCAACTCTAACGTCTGAGGCCCAATACAAAGCATCATGGAAAAAGCCTGAAGTTGCACCACGTGAGAGGCGTTTCGCAAGGGGCGTCTCAAATGTTGTTGACTATTTTGTATTAGGGACAGCACCCCTGGGTGGAGTTAGAGCAGAGACCTGAGGACCCTTTAGAGAGCGGATGGGTAGGCAGTGAGGGGTCATGACTGGAGAACTTTAGGTTTTCACCAAGAGACTTAGAGTGGGTGACTTCCCTTGGGGGTCATTCATTGCTGACACCTTTGTTAGGTTGGGATTTGGTTAAGTAGGGATACCATCTAGAACAGGGTAGGGACGCCTAACCTGTGTTTGTTTTCCTCCAACCTAAATGAAGGAGAGATATGCGTCTATGCTGATAGCTTTGCTATTTTTAGAACTTGTGTTAGTGATTTCTGTTGCTCGTCTGAGGGCTTTTCGAGAGCACATGTATGTAATTGGACCTGTGTATCTCGTGAATCTCATTCTGAGATGCTTGTATTTGCAGCTCATTATATCTTTACAATAAACTTTTGAAACCTAGAAGTTGTCCGTGATCTTTGAGAGTAGAGTCCTTTCTTGGGTGAACTAATTTGCAGATAGGTGTACTGTTTCCTTCTAAGACAGGCAATAAAGGTTCAGTCGACCAGATCGAGGTTTGGATCAATAGATATAAGGTATCGATCAAAATCTCGCCCTTTCAGTTGGTAGCTATAGAGGATGGTTGCCTCCTTGAGGACGGTGACCTAGGCCAGGTTAGCTTACCCCAAGGCCCCTAGAAATCGATGATCGGAAGAACAGCCCGCAGATGAAGATCCGGATGACGTGAGACAGAGAAAGCAGCAGTATCGGAGGAGAGTGAGTATAAAGGGTTATGCGTGTTAGATTGCGGTGTTTTTGTATTGTATCTATGTTGTAATGTCTGGCGGAGTTGAATGTTTGTAGAGTGACTGTGGAACAGGTTGTGAGCGCGCGCAACCGGTGGAAATCTTAAGTTCAAGGAGAGCTTAAGTGGTTCGGGTGTATCGGACACCCAGAGTAATTGTCAACTAGTGTGAAGGGGGTCATGAGGTACCATTGATCGCCCGAGAGACCGAGATAGGGGGAACGTAAGAGTGAGTGCGTGAGTAACGGACGCTGGTCGGAAGTTACTGTGTGTGTAAGTAACCTATCAGAGAGACGATAGACATCTCGTCAGTTGTGTTGACAATTACAGATAGACTGTGGACGTACAGTCGAGAGAAGTGACCGCTTGGTCGGAAGTAGTCATTTTTCGGTGTATGAATGGGACGCATGCATAACCGGGAGACGAGTTGAGAAAGGAGGGGTGCTGCTGCGAAGCGGAGAAAAGAGACGTCAGGTGGTGTCGCGCAGTGATTGGCTGACCGGAGAAAGACCGCGCTGTGATAGGCCAGCTAGCGAACACGTCACACAGGGTCGCGACGTGATTGGCCGACAGGAGAAAAACCGCGCTGTGATAGGCCAAGCTAAAAAAAGCCGCGACAGGATTGGTGGATTGTCATCAGGAAGTAAACAGAGTAGCGAGGCTGGATTTTGTGCGCATAATTATGAAGTGTTTTAAATGGTTGAAAGCGCTGTTTAAGAAAGAGAAGCGAGGATCGTATGAAGGGGAAGAAGCCCCGCCGGAGGGTACGCCAGCTCGTTATATGGCAGTAAATGTTGGGTTGCATACGATCCTTTGGATATCAGAGTGGAGTAAGATTACTGAAGGAAATGAGGAACTGACGTTCCCGAAGTACGGGACGTTCAGATTAGAGGTGTTACATCGATTGAAATCAGTCATGACCTCAAAGAGACCCTTGCCTAGACCAACCCAGTTTGAAGCTCTTGATGCATGGCTTAGGGCAGCGCATGAAAGGAATATGAACAGAAGACAAGAAAGGGTGAAACGATCGGTAAGGGCAGTACAGGATGCCAGGTGGGATGCGGATGCTAAAAGATGGAGAGTGCATAATTTGGAAATAAATAAACTGTACCCAGTGTTAGAGGCGCCAGTAAATAAAAGCCCCCTAGAAGAGGATGATGAGAGCGAAACAGAGGACAGCCTGATAAACAGATTACTGACAGACAGGCCACCCCCGTATAATAGAGCAGGGGGAGAGGTCGAGAATACTGAAGGAGAAAAGGGGGGCATTGCAGGAGAGCATAGACCGCTTCCCAGTTCAGAGTGGGATCCTGAGCCAAAGAAAGAGTTGCTCCAGCCTAGTCAGGTGCAACAGGTAGTCGGTAGGTTTGTGGTACAAAGAGCGCCGGAAACGGAAAGCGCCACATCCTACCCATTACCAGATGCACTACAGGTACCTGTTACCATAGGTCCTATAATATCGATATATGACCAAGAGAGAGCAAAAGGGGAAGAACGGAAACGGAAAGACAGAGAAAGAGCAGAGCAGGCAAGGAGGAACGATACCACTAATTCCCCAAGTCAGATGCCGATACCCAGAGAGTGGAGCACCCCGATGTACACAGCAGGGGACCCAGGAGGAGATCCTGGGGGCCCTAGATGGCCAATGGATCTGAGGGGATCTGGACGAAGATCCTTTCAAGAGCTAAATGAGTACATGAAGCAGTGGGATGAGGCAGTGAAGGCTCAAAAGTGCATCAATGCTGCGGAAGCAGAAAGAGAAAGTCAGGACAGCAGAGCACGAACTCACTGCGGGGCTGGGGAGAGTAGCCCGGAGTGGGACTGTAGAGGGAGTAGGGGAGTCACCCATTGGGCCCGGAATGGAGGTAGAACAGACCTGGAAAACGGGGGCCCCGGGAGTGGAGGGGTGGCGTGCCCGATACTCAGTGAAGAGGAGAGGAGAGCGCAAGAGTACAGAAACAGCTTTAAGTGTCCACACTGTGTACCTGGCACCAGAGAAAAGAATGGGAGTTGTGAGAGGTCGCACCATAGTCCCTGTGATGACAGAAATGAGCGCAGCCCAGGGAATATGGGGAACCAGGAAGGATCGTATCGGATACTGAGCGATACGAGGCAAAGGGAGTGTAGCGACCAGAGGGAAAATAACAGAGAGATGTGCGGTGAGAGGAGAGAAGAAGAGAGTGGGCAGAGAGAGAGTAGGGATAAGAGGCCCGTGTTCCATCACCTTCCAAGATCGGATGGCCGAGCATGGGACCTGGAGAGATGGGAGCAAGGGAGGCCACCCATTAATTCTCCTGAGCCCAAACGCAGAGCTCGAAGTTGGGATGGTAGGGAGACCAGTGAGCCTCCTTCAAAAGACATATTGCGAGCTGAGATAAAAGCCAAGAGACTTGATGTCTCCAGTCTAAGGTCAGACCTGGATGACATGGTAGATGGTACCCTGCCTTTAGAAAGAATGGAAATGTATGAACAGGATGAAATACTGTATATGGCAAAGGACATCACACGAAAGGCGAGAGCAGTCCATGAGAAGTTAGTCGAACTAGCAGGCAAATATATGGTGGACTTGTCAAGAACCAAAGCATTACAGGGTAACCACAGGCTACATTACTCAGATCGAGATCTAGATGAGAGGAGAACGATTGGGCTGAAAACACACATAAGGGAACTGATTACTGGAATAAGGACATGGAGGGCACTAGATAAATGGGAAGAGAGGTGGTCCAAGAAAGGGACCGGCAGAAGAAGCATGATTGGTATAACACCAGGACAGCAGGGAATAGAAGCTTACCCTTTGCGTGAAGTTGCCAATGGGAGCTATGTACATGTCCCTTGGAGTAGGGGAGATTTAGCTGCTTTTACCACATCTTTCCCCAAGTTACGAGAGAGCCCCGTGGAGTGGTACAAGCAAGTCGAGAGGTTTGTAAAGATCTCAAAAGTCCTATGGATAGATCTGAACACGCTGTTTGACATTGTAGTACCAGGAGATCTGTGGACAGCATGCAAGGTTAGCGCTGAGTGGCCCACAACGGAGCCAGAGAGAGATGCTAGGACTAATGGGCCGTCCGAGATCGTGATGGCAAAATTCGAGAGAGTGATGACTTGGCTGAAAGAAAAAGTGCCTATGCAAGACATAGATTGGGTCAGAATAGACAGAACGAGACAGGAACCCAAAGAGACAGTCCATGAATATTACGAGAGATTGCTGAAGGCGTTTAAACAGTATAGCGGCTTGGATGTAATGGATCCAAAGGACATAGGGCAATTCGTGTCCAAGTTCGTCCTGGGACTGAGACCGGATATTAGTTTAATGATTCAGCAACACTCGATTTGTTGGCAAAGTAGACCCCTAGATGAAATACTGAGATATGCTAGGTACTGCTGTGATGAGGTAGACTCCAAGGCTAAGAAACTAAAAGAGAAGCTGATGGTGGTACAATTGCAGGCGGCAGGAAAGGGGGGACCGCAACAACAGCAGCAAGGGACAGGTACAGGAGGTAAGAAGCAGTACAGTCAGAACAAGGGTAATGAGGAGAGTACTACCTTTAGACCCAGAGTAGACATAGCTACCTTGAAGAAAACGACTAGGTGCCACCAGTGCAACGAGTTGGGGCATTGGAAACGCGAGTGCCCTTACAATGTGGAGATCGGAGAGCAAGAGATAGAGGAGGAAGAGGTCCAGAGCGCACCTATGAGAGGGGCGACGCCATACCAAGGAAAGGTGCTCAAAGGGGGGGGGGCTCCTCCCCGAGCCCAGTTCCCGCAACCTCCTCGAGTAGGGAGTATGGGTAAGACCTATAGACAAATGCCCCTGTTTGTGGAAGGTGAAGAATGCTATTATGTGGACCCATTAACCGGACAGAGAGTGGAAAGAGAAGACTGCACCCTCGGGGCAGCCTTAGAGGTAGATCAGAGGGGACCCTATGTGGAAGCAGAAGTAGCAGGGTGCCCTACGACATTTCTGGTGGACACAGGAGCCACTAGATCCACGATCAGATCAGCTGCAGTTCCAGACCTGCCCATGTCTGGAGAGACCATACAGGTGGTAGGGGTCGCAAACAGGAGAATAACCAGCCAATTGACAGAACCGGTACAGGTGAAAATAGGGAAGTACAGCGATGAGCACCAATTTGTGGTTTGCGATTCAAGCCCTGTGTGTCTGCTAGGAAGAGACCTGTTGTGCAAATTGAATTGTACTATATATTGTACACCCCAGGGAGTGGAGGTATTGACTAATGATGATGATGCAGATTTCAAAGTTGCAAACTCAAGAATATGTGTGGAGCTGTACCCTACTTTGACAGTAGACGAGCTTCCCTGGGATTTGAGAGAGACAGTGGCATCAGAGGTATGGGATTTCACTGGGGAAGAGATTGGATTGGTCAAAGGGGTGGACCCAGTGAAAATTGTAGTGAAACCGCATGCTGAGTTCCCAAGAACACCCCAGTATAAATTGACTCCAGAAACGATTGCAGGCATAAAACCCGTGATCGAGTCCATGATTAAACAGGGAATACTGAAAGAAATCGTGGGTAGTCCATGTAACTCCCCGATTATGGGTCTGCAGAAACCAAATGGGAAATTCCGGATAGTGCAGGACCTTCGAAAGATTAATAACATAGTCGTTTCATGTTGTCCAGTGGTACCGAATCCATCAGTGATACTGTTTCAGATTCCATTCCAAGCTGAGTGGTTCACTGTGATAGATCTTTGTCAGGCTTTCTTTTCGATCCCTTTGGACGAAGATAGCCATTTTCTTTTCGCATTTAAGCTGGAAAATCGCGTCCTAACATGGTGTCGTATCCCTCAGGGGTATACAGAGAGTCCATCGATCTTTAACCAGCTTCTGAAGAAAAATCTTGAAAGTCTAGTGCTGCCCCAGAAGTCAGTTCTGGTCCAGTACATAGACGACCTCCTTGTGGCGTCAGAAACAGAAGAAGCTTGCAGGGAAGACTCCATTGCTTTGTTAAATCACCTAGCTGCCAATGGGCACAAGGTGTCCCCGGGAAAATTGCAGTACTGCCTGACAGAAGTACAGTACTTGGGACACAGAATTGAGAAAGGCAAACGAAAGGTGTCACCAGACAGGATAGAGGCGATCATGAAAATGAACGCGCCTCAGACACAGAGAGAGGTCAGGATGTTCCTAGGGATGGTGGGTTATTGCCGACAGTGGATCGTGAACTTTTCACTGAAAGCAAAACCTTTGCAAAAACTGACGCACAAAGAGGTGAGTGATCCGGTACCATGGGACAAAGACTGTTTGATGGCATTCTTACAGCTGAGAGAGGACCTGTGTCGTGCTCCGGCATTGGGAATGCCTGATTACAATAAACAATTCTTTCTTTACTGTTGTGAGAGAGAAGGTTGTGCGTTGTCTGTGTTGGTCCAAATCCATGGGAATGCCCGTAGACCAGTTGCTTATTTCTCGGCTACTTTAGACCCAGTAGCCGCAGCGTTGCCCGGATGTCTCAAATCCGTTGCTGCAACGGGTGTCAGCATTGAGAGATGTGAAAATATTGTTATGGGGCACCCGTTAGAGGTGTGCGTGCCACATTCTGTTGAACTGTTGATGACCAGGACCAAAACACAGCATCTGACCAATAGCAGGCTCACGCGCTATGAGCAAGTTATTCTTGCTGCAGAGAACGTGACCCTCAAGAGATGCTCTGTTTTGAACCCTGCTACCTTAATGCCACTTCCAAATGATATTGATGATGATGATGAATATACAGACCATGACTGTCTCGATGTGACTGAACTATGCACCAAACCCAGACCCGACATCATAGATGAGCCACTGACCGACCCAGACGAAGTTTTCTTTGTCGATGGCTCATGTGTAAGAGACGAAGTTGGGCAGTTGAGAGCAGCTTATGCTGTTTGTACAATTGAAGGAGTTGTGGAAGCTGGGTGCCTGGAAGGAGTACACTCCGCTCAGGTAGCCGAGATTATTGCCCTAACACGTGCTTGCTTAGCAGGCAATCAAATTCGAGTCACCATCTACACCGACAGCCAATACGGGTTTGGGGTAGTTCATGATTACGGGCAGTTATGGTCTCAAAGAGGGTTCATGACTTCTTCAGGCTCTCCCATTCGCAATGGAGAGTTTGTGCGCTTGTTGTTAGAAGCATTGCAATGTCCAGCAAGTATCGCAGTTGTAAAGTGCATCGCACATACCAAAAATGAGGACTTTGTTTCGAAAGGCAATAGATATGCTGATGAAGTTGCGCGGTATTGCGCAGAACAAGGTTACTCTTTCACAGAGGTGGATGTGGGTGGAATAAATGTAAGAACTGAATTAGCCATGATACTGGAAACTGTTGATACTTGGGATGAATTGTCAACCATGCAAGAAAATGCTCCTGATTCTGAGAAAGAAACATGGGAAAAGGCAGGATGTGTAATGGGTGAGACTCATTTTTGGGTCTCAGCAGACGGCAGAGCAGTGTTGCCCAATGAGATGGTGAGTCCAATGGCTAGACTCATACATGGTCCAGTACACTTAGGGAGAGATGCTATGCTGAGAGTGTTTAGACAGACTTGGTACAATCCTAAGTTTAGAATAGCAGCAGAAGCAGTGTGCCAGCGTTGTGTGACCTGCCAGCAGCTGAATGTAGGGAAAAGAACACCAGTTGCACTAAGTCACATAGGAAGGTCTGGAGGTCCATTCAACAGAATGCAGATAGATTTCATTGAAATGCCAAGATGCAACCGCCTCCGCTATGTTCTGGTGGTTGTTTGTGTGTTCTCCAGATGGGTTGAGGCATACCCTACACGTAGGTGCGACACCCTCACAGTGGCTAAGTTACTGCTTAGAGAACTTATCCCTCGGTTCGGGGTGCCGGCCTTTTTGGAATCAGATAGGGGAACACATTTTAACAGCGAGCTTGTGAAGATGATTTGTGTTGCACTGAATATAGACCAAAAGCTCCATTGCAGTTACCGACCAGAAGCCTCAGGAATTGTGGAACAAATTAATGGCACGATCAAGTCCAGAATAGCGAAAGTTTGCTCCTCAACGACCCTGAATTGGCCTGACGCCCTGCCATTAGTACTCATGAGCCTTCGTAGTACCCCAGACAGAAGAACAGGGTTGTCACCACATGAGGTGTTAATGGGGAGAGCAATGAGACTGCCATCTATTCCAGCTACTGCACTGTTAAATATCACAGATGATATGATCCTGGACTATTGTAAGGGGCTGTCTGACGCCATGCGTTCTGTGTCCCTTCAGGTGCAGGCTGCAGAGGTTCCAGCGTGCCAGGGCCCTTGCCATGACCTGTATCCTGGGGACTGGGTCCTGGTGAAGAAACATGTGAGAAGAAGCTGCTTGGATATTCGTTGGCGTGGGCCCTACCAGGTCATCCTGATCACAAGTACAGCTGTAAAGGTGGGAGGCCTGCCCAACTGGATACACGCGTCGCATACGAAAAGGGTTCCAGCACCTCTGGAAACAGCTCCTCTCTCGGATGGACGTCCAGCTGAGGACCAAGAAGCCATAGAGGGGGCTAGCCAAGCTGTAGAGGTGCCAGTGGAAGCAGGGAACGAGTCTGACCAAGCTGAGGACGGTCAGTACAACAGCGAAACAGAAGACGCTACAGAAGGAGAAGACAGCTGGGAGTACGAGTCTGACCCTGACAGGTCTGAAAGAGAGCGAGAACAGACCAGAAGGAGAAGGAGTAGAAGGGCACGTGGAGAAGCAAATTGGCCGCAAAGAAGAAGTTCTAGCCTGAGGTCAACTCCAGAAGCAACCCTTCCTCCGATATCAGAAGACTCAGACCCAGAAGAAGGTGCTCAGGGCGCTGAAGCACCAGACCGAAGAAGGTCAAGAAGAGTGCGTGTGCCTAACAGAAGATACTCCACACCTGAGTGGACATATCTGGCGACAAATGTCTGTGAAACCGGAGACAGGGAGGATCCGAGCGGTGGTGGTGTCCAGTTCTGAGCCCATTATCACCGTGGAAATACAACTGTTGGTACCCGGTGTCGAACAAGAAGGGTCACTAACATTCGTGCTCCCCAGACCTCCCCGCCTCAGCAAGTTAAAACACATGTTTCTTACAGAATTGAAATTCCCCGACTTTGGTGCCACGATAACAGCACATGAAGAGCATACTCTTCGCATGGAAATATTGAACTATGCTATTGAAGCTGCAACCACAAATCTAATAGTCGATTGTTAAAGGACTTTGTAAATAAAGCAAGCAGAAGAAAAGAAGATTACCTAGCGCCCAGGAAGCAGAGAATTTTAGGGAACCCCTTGAGTGGATGGAGAAGGGCTAGGGTTGTCTTTTGAACTGTGAAAGGACTTTTTGCGAAAAAGGCTGTCAGCCTCCAGCTGTGTGGATTCTAAAGATAAAAAAGGATTGAAAGAGACTGTAAAGGAACGAGAGGAAAAGAACTTTTTTTGCAAAGAGAAAGGGAAAAGCTAGATTGTCTGACGAAATGGAGGCCGGCACCCCGAACCGCAGAGCTAAATGTATAATAGGTACACTAATAGTAGGAGTGATAATATTAATAGCTTTAGTGGTAACAATTTCTTATGTAAAGGGACATGAGGAAGAGGTAAAGGTAACTGATGCGAATTCTGTAGTAACACTTACACCCACTGTTGCAGGTGAGAAAAGGGAAAACACTCAAGAGAAAGCGTTATTGGCTGCAGAAGCCCGCAGGTTACATGTAGACGAGTCCCAAGGAGACTTTAGGTCAAATGCTTATGCTAAACTTTTGTATGAATACGTGGATGCCATGGAGGTTAAGGATTGCTACGTCTGCATGCAGTTGCCTGCGTCTGTAGATGAAGGAATTCGATATCATCACCTCCCTCTGACATATGGCATTACATGTAGCTTATTGCTTAGTATATTTTATGAGAGAGATAGTTTTGAATACTATTTCTCCAATTATGATTCTGTGTTGCCAGAAGTCCCGAATTATAAGCAGATGAATAAATGGGATTACTGGAAGAGTGAAGACAGATTGGCCAAGTTCTTCATTCCTTGGATTACCTTAGATACTTCACATGCCCGTAGAAATAACCTGACATGTAAGGTGTCCGAAGTCGAGAAAAAGTTCATAGGGCAGGTGGATGATCGTTACAGGAGACAAAAGATTTTGAAAAAATCAGGACAAGGGAAATTAGATTGGACCGAGGAAGAGAAGTCACACAAGAGAAAGGGTAGTAGTGGTCCAATAGCGTTAGATAAAGCACAGAAAGGAAAGTTATGTCTTCACCGAGCCAAAACGTATTATGAAAATGTATACGTGGGTGAAGTTGACTGTGAACATGCTTTTAATTTAGAGTACTACACTAAGGATTTCCTGAAGGGAATGCAAGTGATTCCAAATGTGTATTTTGTATGTGGAAGAAATGCGTACGTGAGACTACCTGACAACTGGTATGGATCATGTTACTTGGCAATTGTCTTCCCCAAAATATATCATGCACAAGACTTATTGATCATTGAGGGCCAGACATCATCGAGGGGAAGGAGAGATTTAGGCGATGCAGAAATGGTTGGAGATGTCTTTGGAGCTATGTTCCCTCTTTTGGGAATAATCCTTAATGATGTTAAAATTAGACGACTGGCAACAGTTGTCGACAGGTTGTCTGCCAGCACTGCTCAGTCCTTAATGCTGGTAGAAGGAGAGATGCAATCGATAAGGGCTATGGTTCTTCAAAATCGGCTTGCATTAGATGTCTTATTAGCAAAAGAGGGCGGAGTCTGTAAGGCTTTGAAGGTTCAGGAATGTTGCACTTACATTCCAGACCTTTCAAAACCCCTTGAGAAAGTTATTAAGAACATAACTAATATACACAAAGAGATCGAAGACTTGAGTAGAGAAAATGTCTGGGAAAAGGTGGGCCACGGAATGAGTACAGTTGGAGGGTGGTTTTCCACCTTAGGCACAAGCTTTATTTGGTATATCCTAAAGCCTATCATCATAATATTGATCTGTGGGATAATATTGTGGGGATTGGTGAGGGTATTCAAATGGTACAGAGCAAGAAGGTCAGAAAGGGCCCAAAGAGAACAGTTGCAGAGATTGGCTGCCATACAAGATAATCAGTACAGGAGCCTGAGAGCTCTGGAAGCGCAGAGAATGCCAGCAATAACTGCAGTTTAAATGTTAGTGATGACCCCGAGAGGTCATCAAAGGGGGGAACTGAGAGAGCGCAAACTGATATAAATATATGAGTACATCACACTTACCTATAGAGAGCATAATTCATGAAGAGAAATGCCATGAGTGCTAATAGTATTTGAAATTATATTCTAAATGTATAGCTAATATAGAGATTTAAGTAGAAGTGGAATTAATACAGAAATGTGTGACATTATATGATTTTATTAGACGTGATTATTTTGAATCTATGTCGTGTAGCTGTTAACATATAAGATGGTCTGTGGTAAAACGCAGAACGTGGTAGGCCTCAGGGCCAGAGCTGGAGCTAAAAGGGAAGGTGTTTCTTTTCACGACACAGATTGTTTAACGTTTTTGGTCATTGCATTAATGGGCCATGATTTAGAGTAATGTTTTCCAAATAATAGAATAAGAGTTTTAGCATGCTTTAATTAAATGAAGAAATAGAATGCTATAATCATAATGTGAAATATTGTAGGCCTGGAATGTTTTAGCATTGATTTACACGTACATGTCTGGGCTGAGAAATGTTGCAAGCCTTTTTAGAAGTCTATGAGAGTTGGGTTCTTGGCGGCAGATATCTGTCTGCAACAGGAAAGGGGGGATCCAATTATAAGTGAATGAATAGAGGTCTGTTCAGTAGACGGCCCAGACATGGAGGAGGGTTCTGGAATGTTTAAGGGGTATCAGCGGGCCGGAGAAGAGACTGAGAAGCAAGGTCAACTCTAACGTCTGAGGCCCAATACAAAGCATCATGGAAAAAGCCTGAAGTTGCACCACGTGAGAGGCGTTTCGCAAGGGGCGTCTCAAATGTTGTTGACTATTTTGTATTAGGGACAGCACCCCTGGGTGGAGTTAGAGCAGAGACCTGAGGACCCTTTAGAGAGCGGATGGGTAGGCAGTGAGGGGTCATGACTGGAGAACTTTAGGTTTTCACCAAGAGACTTAGAGTGGGTGACTTCCCTTGGGGGTCATTCATTGCTGACACCTTTGTTAGGTTGGGATTTGGTTAAGTAGGGATACCATCTAGAACAGGGTAGGGACGCCTAACCTGTGTTTGTTTTCCTCCAACCTAAATGAAGGAGAGATATGCGTCTATGCTGATAGCTTTGCTATTTTTAGAACTTGTGTTAGTGATTTCTGTTGCTCGTCTGAGGGCTTTTCGAGAGCACATGTATGTAATTGGACCTGTGTATCTCGTGAATCTCATTCTGAGATGCTTGTATTTGCAGCTCATTATATCTTTACAATAAACTTTTGAAACCTAGAAGTTGTCCGTGATCTTTGAGAGTAGAGTCCTTTCTTGGGTGAACTAATTTGCAGATAGGTGTACTGTTTCCTTCTAAGACAGGCAATAAAGGTTCAGTCGACCAGATCGAGGTTTGGATCAATAGATATAAGGTATCGATCAAAATCTCGCCCTTTCACACGTTTCCTTTAACCATTTATTTACATATGATCATGATATGTGTGGGAAACTATGTGCACTGAAGAGGTACTTTGCAGCTTTGATTCAGGGCTACAGTCTCCCAGACAACAGCCCTTCTGCAACACTGTGGATGCAGTATACAACAAGAATCCTTTTGGAATCCTTTCAAGTAGAAGAACACTCTCTGTTGCTGAAGGGGGTAGTTGGGCTACATCGTGCAGAGAAGAGCCGGTTCAGAGAGAGCTGAACAGCCTCACTGCATGGCTTCAAATACACAGGGCTGCAAATGAGGCACTTGCAGTGTAAAATCCACACTAATTTACTCATATTTCTGATAAGGTGGGTTGCAAAGGAGCCCAATGATTACCCTCAGTGAAGACTTACTAAAGCATGCTATCCTAGTATGTGGATAGGCCTTGACAACTTGTCTCCATGCATTTCCAAAACTTCCAGCAAATTAACAACTGCAGAGAATGATCTTTTGTCCAGGATGCCATACCACAGGGGTCTCATGGTAAGATTTCCAGCACAGTTTTAAGTGTTAAGAAATGCACTCTGAACATAACAGATTTCCGTTTTCTAAAGTTCATATGTGGATGAAAAGCAATGACAATCATGCTAGAAAAACTAAAGTGAGAATGGCGATGCTCTGGCCAATGCATACACCTGTAGTAAGCAGGGTGCATGTGTACTCTTTGGCCCTTGAGGTATTGAAGATGCAGCATCAGCTGCATTCATTTTAGATCACGAGAATGCATTACATTTAAACATCTGAGATGTAAACAATACAGCTGCAATATTACTGATTGATTCTTGAGAAGACAAAGTAGTACTATGTCAACCGAAATATATAGGATCTCTTGAAGAATTTCCTTACTAAACCAAGCCAATGTGGAACTGAAACCCAACTGTGCCAGATCAATACGGGATTGTTCATAGATGTCCAAATGAGTTCCCAAGCATGTCTTCTACGTGAACTTTTACATATGTGATGGACCTCCAACTTGAGTCTTCAAACACTAAATCGCCACCTTACACACCCCACCTCACATTTTTAAGTAACTTACTCAATATGACTTTGTTTGTTTGACATGCACCATGGAGAAGTCCTGAATACTATTGTGTGTTCTGGTATGCCATACTAGTCTCTAGGCTTCTTATTGGTTAAAGTCCATATAGAGCCATGAATTATGAACAATTTTATTTTACAACATCATTACAGCATGATACGGTTTGAAATGTTAGCATTCTAATCAAAATCTATTTACACTGAGGTTTGCCAGTTATAGTGATCTATAATACCATAGCTTTCTCAATCTCACAGCATATTCTCTTTAAGGCATGATCTGTAGCTGATAGCCATGCCTGTGGTAATTGATGGGCATGGCTTTGCGGAATTCAACAATCCAGGCTTATGCTGTAAGCAACTCCTGAGGCGGAAAGCCGGGAGACAGGCTAATAATTGTTTTAAAACTGTGTTATATTTTACTGTGTCACTTGAGCAATCTTCCGATTTTAAAGTTGGACTCACCTGGCCCCACGTACGCCCAAAACTAACGAAGCGCCATTGCCGGCGTGATGATTGGCCACGCCCCCTTGGAGGCCACGCCCCCTCCCTCTCTACAGGTATTTAAGCGCTGACTGCAAGCGCCGCCTGTTAGAACCCTCGCAACTCCTGAGGCGGAAAGCCGGGAGACAGGCTAATAATTGTTTTAAAACTGTGTTATATTTTACTGTGTCACTTGAGCAATCTTCTGATTTTAAAGTTGGACTCACCTGGCCCCACGTACGCCCAAAACAAACGAAGCGCCATTGCCGGCGTGATGATTGGCCACGCCCCCTTGGAGGCCACGCCCCCTCCCTCTCTACAGGTATTTAAGCGCTGACTGCAAGCGCCGCCTGTTAGAACCCTCGCAACTCCTGAGGCGGAAAGCCGGGAGACAGGCTAATAATTGTTTTAAAACTGTGTTATATTTTACTGTGTCACTTGAGCAATCTTCTGATTTTAAAGTTGGACTCACCTGGCCCCACGTACGCCCAAAACAAACGAAGCGCCATTGCCGGCGTGACGATTGGCCACGCCCCCTTGGAGGCCACGCCCCCTCCCTCTCTACAGGTATTTAAGCGCTGACTGCAAGCGCCGCCTGTTAGAACCCTCGCAACTCCTGAGGCGGAAAGCCGGGAGACAGGCTAATAATTGTTTTAAAACTGTGTTATATTTTACTGTGTCACTTGAGCAATCTTCTGATTTTAAAGTTGGACTCACCTGGCCCCACGTACGCCCAAAACAAACGAAGCGCCATTGCCGGCTTGACGATTGGCCACGCCCCCTTGGAGGCCACGCCCCCTCCCTCTCTACAGGTATTTAAGCACTGACTGCAAGCGCCGCCTGTTAGAACCCTCGCAACTCCTGAGGCGGAAAGCCGGGAGACAGGCTAATAATTGTTTTAAAACTGTGTTATATTTTACTGTGTCACTTGAGCAATCTTCTGATTTTAAAGTTGGACTCACCTGGCCCCACGTACGCCGAAAACAAACGAAGCGCCATTGCCGGCGTGACGATTGGCCACGCCCCCTTGGAGGCCACGCCCCCTCCCTCGGTGTCTTCCCTATAACAGTATGTGTCTACACCGTACGCGCAGCGGACGGGCGCAGCGGGCGCGCCGTCTGCGCGCCGAAGGCGCGCCAAAGGCAAGCCCATCTGGGCCCGTCCAGGCCCAGCCGGACCCAGGCCCAGGCCCAGTTACTCTGCCCATTTCTGTGACGAAATGCCCGACCTACACCCGGGATAGGCTTATGGCCCTAAACACACAAAAACACCCCCTCTGCAATTACACCCATACGGGCGATAGTCCTTTTACCGGCTGCAGTCTCTGCAATCCTCCTGGCACAGACCCGGCACCTGGTGGACTTCAACTCGGCCTCCTTAACTGCAGGTCGCTCGTTAAACATGCGCATGAAATTAACCTCCTGATCCTAAACCACGCTATGGATATTCTGTTTCTTACCGAAACATGGCTCACTAACAACAACGGCCCTGACATAGTCTTAGCACTCCCCCCTGGCTATCAAATTTGCTCTTTGAATAGACCAGCTGGTAGAGGAGGCGGCCTAGCCGTAATATCCAAGGACGTTTTTACCTGCAGAATCTCTGATGGCAACATTAAAGGTTGTGAAAGCTGCCACTTCTCCATCCAAATCTCCCCAGTAACATCTTTGTCGGGACTACTGGTATATCGCCCCCCTGGCCAACTCGCCGACTTTCCCAGCAATCTCACTGACCACATCACCATTAAATGCACGACTTCCTCCAATTATCTTTTACTGGGGGACCTCAATATTCACTTCCTGGACCCGGCTGACAAGCAGGCTGTAGAACTCCTACAAGACATCACCTCTACGGGCCTCGGCCTAAAAAACCCACAGGCTACCCACGATAGAGGACACCTACTTGATCCCATATTTACAAACATCTAAGATCTGAACACTCGCCCTCACGTCCCCCTCCCTTGGACCGACCATTTCCTGGTCCCCTTCGAATGGCACATCAACGTCCCTCCACCTCAACCTCCAAAATTCAGAACCCTTATCAGACGCTGGCATAAATTGGTCCCTGAGGAATGGGCAGCTAAACTAAGTGAAGATACCCCTTCCCCCTCTCAAGACACTATTACGGCTGACACGAGATTTAATACATGGATCTCCCAATCTCTAGATGACATCCTCCCGAAATCCAGCACCCTCAAACGTACCAAGAGAGTCAACCCTTCCCCTTGGTACACTCCCGAACTAAATATATTACGTAAGGAATGCAAGAGGAACGAACGCCTATGGAGGAAAGACAAAACGGCAGACAAGAAAGACATATTCCGGGCCTCTCTAAAATCCTATAAAACGGAACTCCTCAATACCAAAAGCGCTTTCTACGAAGATAGAATTAAAAATGCCTCCTGCTCGGCACATGAAACCTTTGCCGTTCTTAAAGAACTGCTCCAGGCCCCAGACCCCCCAGCAAAACCTTTGGATCCCAAAGCAGCGGAAAGCAAATGTATTAAACTCGCCACCTTCTTCGACGAGAAAATTCAAAAAATTCTCGCGGACCTTCCCCCACACGCGGCTGACAACCTGTGCGGGGAGCCTCCTAAATCTCCCCTTCACTGCTCTCACTCCCCTGATGGCACTCCACCCTGTCTTGACACCTTCGGCCCTGTGTCTATGGAAGAGGTAGCCGCGACGTTGGCCACAATTAAAAGTGGCTCTCCTCGCGACCCTGCACCTCTCCGTTTCCTGAAAAAGGTGTCCAGCACCATCATCCCCCCCTCACGTCCCTCATTAATTCCTCCCTTTCGCAGGGCCTAGTCCCTCCTAGCTGGAAAGCAGCAGTGGTCAAAGGCCTTTTAAAGAAACCCTCTCTAGACCCCCTGGACCTAGCCAACTACAGACCTATCTCCCTCCTCCCAGGAAATAGTAAGATCACGGAGAAGCTAGTGAATACAAAACTATCACTATTCCTTGAGAGCAACAACTTACTTGGGACCTCTCAGACAGGGTTTCGTCCAGGTCAGGGCACTGACACCGCCCTCCTGGCAGCAGTGGAGAAGGCCAGAAGCATTCTGGACACGGGAGGATCAGTGGCAGTGATCCTCCTGGACCTCAGTGCGGCCTTCGACACTGTGAGCCACCACACCCTAATCCAACGACTGGGAGACATCGGAGTCAGGGGCACGGCCTTGAAGTGGCTAAAATCCTTCCTAGAGGGACGCTCCTCTCAAGTTTGGGAGAACGACAGTCACTCCCCCGCAATCCCCCTCCGTTGTGGAGTACCGCAGGGCTCATCACTTAGCCCAACGTTATTCAACGTGTATATGTCCCCGCTGGAGAATCTGGTCAACCCGTTCGGCGTCTCGATTATCAACTACGCCGACGATACCCAGCTGGTGGTAACCCTCTCACATCCGCACCAATCTCCCTCTTACCTTCGCAGCTGTCTCTCGGAAATCCACAACTGGATGAACTCCTCAGCATTGAAACTGAATGGGTCTAAGACCGAGATTCTGCTGCTCGGACATAAAGGGCCCTCCCTGCCACCCGACATCTGGCCCGTCTGTCTAGGTGACCCCCCTACACCGAAGGAGGAGGTCAAGAGCCTGGGCATATGGCTCGAAAAGGACCTGAGCTTCAGGTCACAGGCCAAAAAAACGGCAGGAATCTGCTTCGGACTCCTTAGGGCCTGCAGAAAGGTCTTCCCTCTGCTTCCCGCCACATCCAAAAAACTGCTGATTCAGGGCTTAATTTTGGCGAGGCTTGACTACTGCAACGCAATCTACCTGGGTGCCCCCGAAGCCACACTCAACACCCTGCAGAAAATTCAAAACGCCGCAGCCCGCCTACTTACCGATACCCCCGCCAGATCCTCGGCAAAGCCAGCCCTGAAGCTCCTGCACTGGCTCCCAGTCAGAGAAAGGGTTGTTTTCAAGGCCCTTTGTCTGGCCCATAAGACTCTTCATGACAAAGGCCCACCCCTCCTCAAGGATCTCATCATCCCCTACAATGCGAGTAGGGCCCTCCGTTCAAGCGGAGAGAATTTCATTACTGTCCCCAGAGTCAAAAAAGCCCGGACCGGAGGACGTCTTTTCTCAGTCCACACGGCCAAACACTGGAACAACCTTCCCCGGAGACTGAGAACTGAACCTAATCTCCTCCAGTTCAGGAAGGCGCTGAAGACCTTTCTCTTCCCTTAAACCCCTAACCCCTTCCGACGCTGTCCACTCCTGAGTTATGGTTCTAGCGCTGGGATGCTCTAGGGTTACTACGCGCTCTACAAAACCTTAAATAATAATAATAATAATAAATTACAAGACCAGATGTCCTGGATTTGCAGCTTTCTGTACTTGATAACATTTGGTAATATTCAGTCTGCACTACCTTCTAAATACACCCTATCTGTTGCAGGCATGCTGCATATCACAGAGGTCATGCCGATTTTGAGAGCGCATGAAAGCCTATGAATAGTCAAAGGAATGGTAGAAATTAACAGAGAAGATATAGATAGAAAGAGAAAAGAAAAAGATATGGGCATAACCTGATAAGGAGGTGAAAGATAGAAAAATGAGAATAATAAAAAGAAAAGCGTTCAACATAGAATGAGTAAGAAAAATATTCTCAGTACGAGTGGCCACTACTGTGTATATTATAAGGGAGCCTGGTCCATCCTTCTGAACTTCTGTATAGAAAACCACCTATGCTCTCTCGCTTTAGTGAGAGACGATTGGGAAGGTTTACCCACTCATAAGGGAGTGGACTATTTGCTAGGCCTCAGGAGAACAATGGCCAAATGTATGCACTGTGCAATGGATCTACCTTAGGTGAGCAAGAATCTCAAGAACAAGTGTTTTGGCCAAAAAGCAACCCTTACTGGCTAGGAGGAGTGACCGGAAGACCTTCTCCTTAAGCTGATTTGCACTTGAGTCTTGAAAGACAAGTGGTGCCTCCCTGTCTTAAAGTTCAGTGATCTAAACTATTTACATTACACTGGAGCCACAATAGAGCCACACTGGGTCTACCAGCCATACCCCTGAACTAAGGTAGAACACATCTCTTTTGGTACATACAGGGTAGACTGAGATGTTGCACATCCGCACATGAT
The DNA here is from genome assembly GCF_964261635.1 of Lissotriton helveticus. Classification (NCBI taxonomy): domain Eukaryota; kingdom Metazoa; phylum Chordata; class Amphibia; order Caudata; family Salamandridae; genus Lissotriton; species Lissotriton helveticus. The sequence goes on from NC_136065.1 coordinate 1,224,639,090, forward strand.
GTTCTACAGGAACAGAAACAGATAGGTTACTAAGACGAATGAATCCTGTCTATGACCTGCCGCCTGAATAAGACGCACTGTGCAGCAGAGTGTTGGCCACCTTGCCAGTTTTCTCTCACTCTTGGGTTGACATCAGAATGTGTATATGATAGCTACATCAGACTGCATTGTTCTAGAGAGACATACATGATGTCCGACAAGGTGCAGGACCATGTACAAAATGACCTAGAAGGTGGACCTAAGCTTCATTAAATGCTTTTGTGGTTCATGTGGCAGGCAACTGGTGGGATAGTGCCTATGCTAGTGCCGATGGGCCTACGATTCTATTAGGGCCTCTAGTAATATGGTTATCAAACTGGAGTACTTTAGTATTGGTAGCCAAAGGACACCAGTGGAAAATGACAGACCCCTGTTAAGTTGTGGCCCACAAACCAGGAAGTGGTAAAGCACCCTAATTAAAAACCACACAATATCTGTCACAATGGTTCATTGGGTTAATGCAGCTGCTTCATGTTTGTGATTGGACTGAATGCCAGTGTATCCTCCTGAGGCCGGTGATACAAGTATCAATAAATAAGGTAATAATTACATGACTGATGACAGATATCATGTCATAAATAACCTATATACACAATTTTCCAGTTTTACACACATGATGAACCTGAGAAACAGTGAGATACAGTGATTCAAACAGAATGACAACTTTCTTCCAGTGAGGCGCTCAGTGCTAGAAGTTGGGTGTATATAGAAAGAGTGTACATGTATCTGAAAACATAATCTTGCTAGGGGGCATTGGGACATTCCAGTTACAAATACAAAATCTAGTCAATAAGTCAGGTCCTATACCAGACCCCATAACAGAACCAAATAGAAATGAGGCTAAAGTTGGCCTCTTATTTGCCCAGTATCTTATTCACTGGTGGAAGTTAGCATCTTGTCTGGCCAGCATTTTTTTTTACAGGTAACCTTCAATTGCAAAGCCTCTAGGCCTAAACATACTTGGCTTGAAGACAGGACAATCTCATCTGGAAGCCATCTTCTAAGTCACTGAGAAAAAACACAAAACTGGAAGGTGCCCTCTAAGGAAAGCATCAGGAGGAACAAAAATGTCAGTGGCAGAAAACACCTCCAGAAACTTGTCCACAGCAATAGCACAGGAACTTAACAAGGGCAAACAACAGGGAAAATAGAGTCATGAACCAGAGCAGAGTCCAGTAGCATTGTGACGTACAGCACTGTGATCACCACAAGCTTAAACAGTGAAATATGACCTGTAAATGAAACCAGGACCAAATGAAGTACTTCTTTCATGTTGGTTAGGGAAGATTTCATTACAGTCAATGGGATGCAGCCATAATGCATTAGGTTGATGACTAGTAAGTCCAGCCTCATCATGGCACCATCATTTTTGCTTGATGAATACTTCCTGGTGCCCAGCACACTATGCAGTGTCCCCGAGGCATGCCACCATCCTGGAAGGATGCTGCTGGTAAGTTGTCATGCAAGCACGTCCGGCGGGCACCCCCACTTTTACCACAAGAAGGTAGGCTTCTCATCAACAGACGAATCCTATAGGAGAGCCTACTAAATTTACAAGGATGAGTCCCAGAGGTGCATCCAACAGTATACACCCCTTCCTGGGCATCCAAAGTTATGAGGATGCAATAGAAAGAATCTTTCTACCAGCCGAGGTGCATGATCATAGGAAACTGATTCCCTAGATTGCTTGCTAATAGGGTATTCTTTCCAACATACCAAAAACTACAGTTTCCCATGACAAATGTGAGAATCACAGATTTCAGCAACTCGGGAATTCCCTGAACCAAAACTAAAGGCCGTGGAGGTTTGACACGGGAAAAAACAGGAATTCAGGGTTTAACTTAGGAGACATGTAACATAGGATGCACTCGCGAACAGGTAGGAAGCAGAATACATACAGCAATAGGGTTCACTTTTTTAACTATGGGAAAGGGACCCAGAAATGTGGAGCTTAGTACAGATGTCTTCCATGAAGTGGTAAAAAGCAAGAGGACAGCCAGACTTCATCTTCTACAGATAAATGCTTATCAGCCTGTTCTTTCATCCACTCTTTGGCCGTTGTCAAATTAGCTTTCACCAGGTCTATTTCTGATACCAAATGTTTTGAAAATTAAGAAGCTGTAGGTACCAAGCAATCAGAAGGAACCACCCTTGGGCCCATCCTAGGGAGATGGTCTGGACTAGAAAAGAAGGTGAATACTGCAGTAGGGCTGTGTGTGCTACTGCTGTAAAGCAAATTCTGCATCAGGTCACAAAAAGACCCGGTCACTACAAGTGGTGTTGCAAAGTTGCAAAAAAAATGGTAAGTATTGTTCCAAGGTCTAGTTGGTACGTTCAATGAGGCCTTTAGTCTGGGGATGGAACCCTGATGACAAAGCTCAGGAGATCCCAAGCGATGACCAAACAGTGTTCTAAAACGTAGAGATAAATTGCGTTCATCTATCGTAAACATTCTCAGATGGAAGACCATGCAGACGTAAGAGGTCTTCAATAAAGGAATTTCCTTAAATGTGGAAAAGTGCACTATTTTAGAGAATGCATCTACTGTCACTATGATCGTAGTGAATCCTTTTAGAGGCAAGGCCACAAAAGAATCTGTTGAGATTGTGTGCCACAGTTCAGGGTCTACAAGTAGAGGAAGAAGAAGTCTAGGTTTTCAAGTGAGAAGATTTAAATTGGCACATGTCGTACAAGAAGACACATATTGTTCCACATCCCTCATTGCTGTGGGCCACCATAAAGACTGTAGATTTAAATCTAAAGTATTCTTCTTACCGCAATGGCCTGCGCTCAAAGAATCATCCCCTTTTGTATCGCAAAGAATCATGGCATGAATTCCAAATTGTCCTTTGTAGCACTGACACAGGAATAAATAAGGCCTTCTTTAAGTTATATAATTCATTTTGCTTTAGGAGTTTAAAATTTCTTTGTAATCATGTCAACTCTTCTTGATCCAGAGAATGATAGATTCATTAAACGTCTTTCAAAAAAGGAAATACCTCAAAATGGGATTAATCTCCAAGAGACAGCGAATTTGCAAGGAAAGTATAAGATCCAGGAGTATGTGTGATCACAAAATCAAAATGAGAGAAAATATACACTCAGCGGCATGAATGACAAAAACCTTGAAAATGTCTCCCCTCTATACAAAACTCTTTCATTGCCAACAACTCCGTCTCAATTACTGAATAACTATTGGGAGGGTGACCTGTTTCCCTAAACATAAAAAAATGGGATGCTCCAAACCATGATCCGCTTGCTGTTGTAGTAGTCTGTAAGAGGCATCTGTGTCCACTATAAATTTCATCAACGGTTCCTTCTCCCTTAATAGTTGAAAGATAAATCAGGAGTAATCTGAAAAATTATGGATGGACTGCCTATACAAATTGGCCAACCCCAGAAAGCTTTAGGTTTATTTGACTGAAGAAGTAGATTGCAATCCAATACAGCTTGCATCTTGCTATGATCCATTGAGAGCTCTCTGAGAGATATTATAAACCCAAGATACACTATACTTGTCTGCTCTAACAAGCATTTTTCTGCTTTGCATTTCAAGTAGTCATTCCTTAATCATTGAAGGACTTTGCAGGCATGTTGGTGATGCTCTTTCAGAGACCTAAAGAAAATCAAAATGTTGTTCAGGTAGACTATTGCATTTAGGTTTGGGAGGTCAGAGAAGATATTGTCCATAAAAAGCTGTAAAATTAAGGGAGCAATACGCAAACCAAAGAACATCATCTGGTACTTAAAGTGTCCAAACTAAGTTCGGAATACTGCTTTCCATATGTCACCTGCTCGTATCCGGAACAAATAGTAGGCTCCCCTAAGACTGAGTTTCGAGTAGACCTTGTATCCATGTAGTGACTCCAGGATATCTTTAATTAATGGCAAGGTGTAACAATCCTCTATCATGATGTCTATAATCAAGACACTGGTTTGATTTCTGAGGTACAAAGAAAAAGGAAGACTCTTCACAAATGTTGATGGAACAACAAAGCAGTGCAAGGTTTTTGTTGAGATACTGCTGCAGCACCTTCTTTTCTGAGAGTAAATTAGGTCCTACCATAAGGAATTTAAGATCCAGCCCCAATATTTATAGCACATGCAGAACTTTGATGCTGAGGCAGCTTCTTATTCTTGGATTTTTCTAACAAGTCACTGAAGTTAGGGTATTGTTCAAGGATAATGCCAAACAAGAATATAAACTCTTTTTGGTAACTAAAAAAGAAATAGTTATTCAATCCTTCATCTCAATTATACCACAACCCATTCATCTCAATCATATGAAGAACCAGTAGGTCTATATTTACAATGCTGCAAGGCCACCACTAATTGTTGATGACATGTCACCTATATTTTATTAAAAAACGTTAAAATCATTAAGCAGTTCCAATGAAGATTGGCAGCAAGAATAGATGGGCATTTACAGGCTCACTTAAGGTTTCAGAAAACAAAACCTGAGGAAGTGCTGCATTACCCAAACCTTCTTTTCTCTCAAAGAATAGTTTTTTTCAGCTTCCAAGGCCTTTGCTAGTCTAATGAGACACTGACAAAACAAATGAACATTTTCTCTATCATATAGGCAGAGCCCTTTCAATCTATACCTTCATCTCCCCCACTGAAGAACTAGAGACTGGGGGGCTCAGCCCCTGCGTCACTTTTGCACCACCGGTGCGTCACTTAAAACATGCACCATGTTGCGCCATATTTACGAAGTGACGCATCTGATAGATGTGTCACTTTGTAAACCCCTGCACTACCTTATGCCTGCACCAGTTATAATGTATGCAGGGTGGGCGTACCCCCGCAAGAAAGGGTCATAAGAGTGGCACAGCAAAATCTATGACACCAATGCGTAGAAACCTTACGCCTGCCTCATGGCAGGCATAAGGATGACACAGACCCTTTGACATGGGGCTTGCTCCATATGAAAGGAACATTGCTGGAGTTACGTCAGGCTTCTGACACAACTCCAGCAATGCGCCACTTTTTGCACTGACAGATACGTCAGTTATACTGACGTATCTGCCCTTCCTTGCGACATGATGCGTCATATTGTAAATATGACGCATTATTGGTGTCGCAAGGGGGGGCGTGGCTACGGCTACAATGGAGGCAGATGTGTCCGGGTAGAGCTCTGTCAGAGGCTCCCCTGGACAGGCACTGTTCTCTGAATGTGGCCGCCCACTGAGACTCTTACCTGATGCAACCCCGCTGGGACAATGCTCTGGGGTGCCGCTGGAAGTCCTGGCCTGCCCGTGTCCCGATTAGTGGATCCCGTTTGCGTGGCCGGCTTGACGCAGGACCCTCGGGTGGCTGCCTGCACAAATCAAGCCCAAGGCTTAACTCCGCCCACAGGGCCGGAAGACATGGCGTCGCGGGTGCGGGCTGCCGGCGGTGGGACGCGGCCGCTCATCTGGCCGATACCTTGCTGGAACATTGGCTGAGGAGAGGGATTGTGACCCCTGCTGGGCCGCCTGCCTGAAGGTGCCGTGTGCTGCTTCTACGCAGGCGGCCGACTGCCGCAATTGAAGGCGACAGACCACGGGGAGAGGCGCTACCCTGCCTGCCTACACTGCCGCTATCTTTGCGGCGTATCTGCATTGAGCGGCCCCCACCCACGGAGAACCGTGCATACAAAGTTCCCCCACCATCCTACTGCATATGGCTGAGACCGCCTTGGTGCTGCTAGCGATATACCCCCGGGGACCAGCCTCTGACTTCTGCAACGTGTGGGGAAGGTCTGCGGGAGTGATCACTGCCTGGGCTGTTCGCGCTGCCACTGCTCTTGCGATCCAGATGCGGTGAGTGGGGGCCCCCCTGGTATATGAAGCAAGTGACTGCTTGCCCTGCTGCTGCCCCCATAGACACTTGCTGGCTGCAGTTGGGGTGCCCCTTGGGCCACTCTAGACTGGCCTGCGACCTGCCGCCACCTGCGACTCACCGGCCCACTTACTGGCTGCTGTTGCGGAGGAAGGCGGGTGCTGATGCTACTGGGTTTGCTGTTGTGTTTGCCGGCGCCACCATTTTGCACATGGCGCGACTGAGCAGAGGGCACCACTGAAGCGGAGCTGCCTGCAGTGACACAATGCCCTGTTTTTTAACTGATGGGCTCTTTTGATGCGGCCTGAAATGATGATGAGAACGGTGGGGGTGTGCTGAGCCACAACTGCAGTGTGGAGCGCACTGCTGGCCCCCCACCGGAAGCTTTCTGGGAATCCGTGGAGGAGCTTGGTGTTTGCCCAGCCTGCTGCTCGCAACCTGTAGTGCTGGGATCTCTCAGGGCTGCTACAGTATGGACATTCAGACGCAGCCTGGATGAGCAACCCACCACAGCTGCTGACGGTACTATGACCTACATCTCCCAAACCTTGGTGGTGCCACATCACCATCTCCAACGCTTCTCTGCTCTGGTGTGCCACAACTGGGGTGTCCTGAACGGACCATCTGAGGGAGGACCGGAGGTGGAATTTACTGATACCCTCAGATACTTACATTACCGACATCTGGAAACCGTGACCTCCCCTTGCGGTGAAGACACACACCACCCCTGGCGTGGCCTGAGTACACACGCTAAGAGAGCGGGGTCCTGAACACAGCCGGGAAGCCCTACAGCTGGAGCCAAGAGATGTTGAGTAGTCGCGATCTGTGACCGGCTGGTGTTGGCACGAGACCCGCTGTGGAGCTCTCGCCTGGACAACGTTGCATTGTGACATTGCCACATATTGGTCAACAAAGGGCTACAACCACTTCAACTCATGTTGGGCGTTACCCAGGCGCGGACTGGCACAGGAGGAGCTCAGACCCTACCGTCTCTGCCTAAGCACAAATCTGATAAGATGGTGGAGCAGGGGCACACAGACCAAACTGCAAATAAGCTAGATGCGGTGCTGGCTGCGATGGTGCAACTCGAAAAAACCATCAATCAGACCCGCACCTCCGTGGAATCCAAATTTGACAAAGTGGCTATCGACCTCACCCACCTGCATGCGGATCACCGGAAACTAACTGACCGCACCACAGTATTGGAGACCACTCTTGCTGACATTAAGCCCCAAGTGACTCAGACGGATAAGCATGTTCAAGATTTACTGAACTGTGTGGAGTTCCTGGAAGACATGGCCGAGGTCGCTGAGGGCCGAGCACGACGCAACAATGTACGCGTAGTGGGCATGCCGGAAAAATGGAAGGGAAGAGAACCTACATTACATGTGGAGACCTGGCTTAGAGATTTACTGCAGGAGGGGACCCTCTCATCGCACTTTGTCATAGAGCGTGCACACAGAGTCCCGGCAAGACCCCCTCCCACAGGCTCGAATCCGCAGCCCTTGCTCCTCCGACTCCTCAATTACTGGGACCGGGACGCCAGCCTACAGGAAACCAGGAAGCTACAAGACATTCATATAGATAATCACAAAATAATTTTCTACTCGGACTACACTATCCAAGTGCAGAGGCAGAGGCTCTCATTCATGGCGGTGAAGAAGCACCTTCGGCAAAACAACCTGAAGTATTCTCTGCTCTTCCCGGCACGTCTGAGCGTGGTTGCCAGCGATAAGACTCACTTCTTTGCCACGCCAGAAGAGGCAGAAGACTGGCTGGACACCTTCACAACTGCGGGACCTCGAGACACAGCTGCAACAGTGACCCTACCGAAGCTTAGAGGTCCCTTCCGCCGCTGCCGGAGGGAGCGGAGATCGACTCGGGCGCGAACGCCTCCTTCGCCGCTGGTGGATCTGCACTCAGATCTGCTCATTAGCGGACAACGAGACGCCTTACAGGCAATAGCGGAGATCAGTGGCTCTTTGATAACTGAGGATGCATCCAACTCCAGCCAGCGGGACCTATCCAGTGACGATGAGTGGATATATGGCCTGCAGAACTCACAGGACTCGACCGAACAACCGGATGTTACCCCGCAGACGGCTGACACAATAATGTGAACATTACGGAACCTTATCCCTAGTTGAAATACGATTTGAGGTATTGTGATATTTATACTGAGGTATGCAGTCACGGATAACATTGTGGGTCGCGATAGGTGCTACAGTGCTGCTGTGTGATCACGTGAGGTAAGAGGTGATGTCATGTAATAGAAGGGAGGGGCGAGATCTCGGCACTTGCTTGGCGGTGTTCATGTGTGCACCGGTCCGCCCTGTGTACCTATCGGTATGCATAGAGTACCCCTTTGTTCTTCCCTTTTTTTTTTTTTCTATTTTTTTATTGTCCACTGTATTGTGCCTGAAGACGGGGAGCCTCCAAGACACTGGTCACACGAGTTGTAAGGTTATATAAGCCTAGTACGTAGCATAACCTCCCCAGATAGTTTTTGACTGTTGTCTCTATTGAGAGTTTGGACGATTGCTGGTTGCATTTTCACCCTTTTGGAATTGTTAATCATTATGTTTCTGTTTTGGATTTATTGTGTGACATCATCTGTTGCAGGCAGATTTACACACTGACATGCCACAAGTCAGTATACTAGGAAAGATGTGCATTGCTGTGTTGTATGTACTATACAGGTTTGCTGGGCCGCTGCAAACGTATGACCATATCACACCTTATAAGGCCTATGTATACACTTAGAATTGCTACATGGAATGTGAGGGGCATGCATTCACCATCACGCAGGTATCAGATATACTCATACCGCAAACACCACCACATACAAATAGCTCTTTAACAGGAGACTCACCTGGTCACCACTGAAGTTCAATGCTTACACCGTCGATGGCGTGGCCAATTACATGCCACAGGGTATTCGGCTTTTGCGCGAGGCGCACTAATCTGGGTGTGACCAGGGGTCCCGTTTAAACTCTCGCAATCGTTGGTGGACACAGAGGGAAATATGTTGTGATTAAGGGTACCCTGGATGGTCTACAGATTGTAATTGCATCACTAGACGCTCCCAACACAGAGCAAGCTATTTTTTTCGATAGTATATCACGCGTTTTGGCGCCATGGCATGACATCCCTATGTTTCTGGGAGGTGACAACAATAGTGTACTCGACGTATCGCTGGACCGTTCCTTCCCACCCCTTCTGGGCACAAACACGCACAATGCCATGAAGGCGCTGACTATCTGGGTGGCACAATGGCGCCTGGAGATGCCTGGAGACATCGCCACCCCCTTGATAGGATATACTCTTTCTACTCAGGTGCACATGACCTACATGTGCGGTTGGACCGCTACATGCTTACGGAGAAGCTGCTCCCGCACATAACTGCAGTCTATTACTTAGGCAGGACACACTCAGACCATAACCCACATATCTTAGAGATGTCGTGGGAATATCCCCGGCCGCCAATTCCAACCTGGCGGCTGCAACCAAATGTGCTGCTAGATGCCCCGTTTTGTAGTTTGCTGGTCGCTAATATCGCCCTATACTTTGAAGAAAACACAGGCACAGCTACGATGCCCCAGGCAGAATGGGACGCGTTTAAAGTGGTCATTAAGGGTGATTGCCTAGGTGCGCAGGCGGGTATGCGAAGACAGTTGGAAGCCGAACTCACACACCTTGAATGTGGGCTGCTTCGAGGCGAGGAGGAGGTGCTGGAAGGTAATACTAGATCCTTAGAGCAAGACAAAGAGAAACACTGCAGGCTGCTTGAGCGACTTCGCAACCTGAACTATGCAGCACACTCAGTACGCACCCATCATATGGGAGACAAACCGGGTATGTTTCTGGCATGGTTGATATGGCAAGATGCAGTCTCCGCACCTGTGACATCCATACAGAATACACAAGGTGACAAGGTACACACACAGAATGATATACATCACGCTTTTGTGGAATATTATTCCACGCTGTATAGATCCTGTCTCCTGGCCACGAATGAGGTAATACGGGAATTCCTCTTTACCTTAACGCTACCGCACTTGACAGAACACCAACAGGAAGAATTGGGTGCTGCTCTACTACCGTAGGAAATCAGAGATAGCCTTTACTCCCTCTCAAACGGTAAATCTTCGGGTCCGGACGGATTACCGGCTGAATTTTACAAATCGTACACCGATATATTAATACCGGAAATGCTGCAGGTATACGCGGCGGCTCTAGATGACTTTGAACTTACAACTATGCAAAACGAGGCGACGTTGATCTCCCTCTTAAAGCCAGGAAGAGACCCAGAGTTGCTGGGCTCCTACCGTCCGCTGGCTCTGTTTAACACAGACTACAAAATACTGGCCTCCGCTCTGGCTAGACGGCTAGCCCCGTTAGAGCCGACCTTGGTGCACAGCGATCAGAACGGATTTGTCCCAACTAGAAATACCTCTCTCAATATTCGTAGGCTGTTTAGAGTCCAAAAGTATGCAACAAAGAATTGGCCGCGGTCTGGCTGCCTGGTGCTAGACCTGGAGAAGGCCTTTGATTCATTGGAGTGGCCCTATTTATCAGCAGCGGTTCTGCGCAAATATGAGCTAGGAGACGGATCTTTACAACTACTGTACTGGTGCCCCACGGTGCGGGTCCGCACGGGTAAGCTAATTTCTGACACGATCAGAGTCAGACGAGGAACCAGACAGGGATGCCACTTGTCCCCATTGCTCTTTTCCCTAGCTTTGGAGCCTTTAGCAGCTCTCCTCCGAGAAAGTGGTGCAGACTGGGGCATCCGCTTACAGGATGGTCTCCACACGGTGTCTCTATACGCAGAGACCTGGATGCTGTGCCACCAACCATATCTGCGCTGTTCCATGACTTTGAGACGGTGTCGGGCCTCAAGGTAAATTGGACTAAATTAGGAGCTTACTCTTTCCGTGAGGATGTAGCCATGGCGGATATAAGGTTCAACGGAACGGCGCTCACTTGGTATCCGACCACGTTCAGGTACCTGGGCGTATTTGTCTACCGATCCCCTGCGGACATTTTGGAGGGTAACCTGGTATGCGCCATCTCCTCCATAAGAGCGCAGATGCAATTCTGGAAGACCCTACAACTTAATTTGATGAGTCACATCACATTAACCAAAATTACAGTACTGCCGCGACTATTGTATTATTTCGCAAACCTTCCGGTATATGTCCTGGGCGTTTTTTTCGGGAACTAGAGGGATTAACTCGAGGCCTGATCTGGAAAACAGGGCGACCCAGGATAGCATTGCAGAAATTATACTCGCCGCCGGAGTGTGGAGGCTTGGCAGTTCCTCATCTGGAGTTATACTACTTAACCGCACAGCTGCAATGGGTTGCGAAGTGGCTAAGCGGGAAAAATCTGACGGACACGGCAACCGAGACATTGATGTGGACGCAGACACAAGTTTACAGTTTATTTCACCCACTGGCGAAACTCCCCCGCCTGACACAGTTACACATTGAGTTAGCCAACAAATGTTACAAGAGGAGCCTACAACTTACAAAAGATACGATCCCATATGCCCCAATATTGCCGCTTGTTGGAACGCCCAGAGGCAGAGATTCCATAACCGACGTAGCGCTAATGCCCTGGACAGACTCGGGAGTGTAGACGCTGGGGGACTTATACGCGAAGGGCACCCTCCTACCTTTCGCGACCCTGTCGGCCAATAATGATTTACCGGTGGGCCAACTCCTTCTGCATGCAGCTATCATACGGACACTGGCGCACACATGGGGAGACCTGACAAATAAGCCGCCGACGCATCAGCTATTGCAGTATTTACATGTAATGGGGGAGGGGTCACATGTAGTTCGTGGGTTAGTACAGGCTCTGCTTACACATGTACTGAAACCATTACAAAGACTCCGTACAAGGTGGACTGAGGACAGAGGCCGCCCCTGGACCGATAAGGAATGGGAGCGTGTTCTAGCCAGCGCCACACACATACCACGCAATTCACGATTTAAACTCATACAAACGTATATTTTACATAGAGCGTAACTCTCACCAGATAGGATCAATAAATATTTCAACATCAATACCTCTGAATGCCCAAGATGCCGTCTCCTAGGTGCTGACCTACTACATATACTATGGTCCTGCCCACTGCTTCTACCCTACTGGCGCACGATAACAGTAACACTTACACACTGCACCAGCACTGAGGTGCCTGCCACATGGGAAGTCTGTATTCTGGGACTTTACAGGTGGACCAAGGTCAACAAAGTAAGTTATAGATTTCGAGACCTAGGCCTCATAACTGCAAAACGGCTGATCACTAAGAGATGGAAACACAAAGACCCCCCGGAGACACTTCACTGGTGAAAATCTTTAGAGGTCTGGGCGCAGGCGGAGAGAGCACTATCCTTCATAGGGAAGAAACAGCAGGGTTGCGGAAGTATCCTAGCGCACAGCCCTGGGATGATGTTCTCAAAGCCCTTACACAAACTGATGTCACACTGTGTGCACCCTCCACACAACAAACAGGAGACGATGCCTGACATGACACTTAGGTGTAGCGGACACGCTACAGTCAGGGGAACTCTTGGACACGGTGGTTGGGGTGGGCACTGACCTCACAGTCCTTAATGACTACTTATAAGCATGACTGCTGCTACAAGATACTCTACTTCCCATGCAACTGAGCATGGGGTATGTGAGACGGCCCGCACTCAACTTTGATTAGGCGAGCCTAGTTACGACTATATACTCGAACAGCGCTATATGTATCCCTCATATATCTCTTTGCACATTTGATGTCTCCTTTCTTTTGCTTTTATTTTGTTTTCATTGGTTGTGGTTTCAATATTGGAAAAAGAAGATATCTGACAACGAATACCGGCATATGTATATCCTTTGCATTTTATTACTCATGAAACATTGCGTGTCATGCTCTCGAAGCCGAGTTAAGTATGGGTCACGTACCCTTGTATATGCTGTTGTGTTTGTATAAAGATGATCACTGTTGGAATGAGATGCAAATGGCAACCTTGTCTCGCTCCACGATCAGAGATAGCAGTATATGTGGGCTCTTGGCACCTATGTTATTTTTTTATTTCATTTTTTTTTTACAAATGCTCGTCAAATCTTGAGACGTAGATATGAGAAGTGCTATGACTGTATACAGGAACAATGTTGAATGTTATACGTAGTACTTTGGCACTGGCAATGTAACCACAAGTGCAATATATGCTGATGATTAGATCCAATGTAACAGTAAAATACAAAATGCAATAAAGATATTTAAAAAATATATATATATTGGTGTCGCAAGGAGGGTGCACTGAGTAGTGGCGCATCGCTGCTTTCATGCAGCGATGCTCCACTTCTCGTAAATGAGGCCCATAATTCGCAATACTACGAGGCACAAACACCTTACGAGTTAAGGTTGAGGGCTGCGACCGAAACCTTCCTTCTCTCACTCAAACGTGGTTTGATGTACAAGGCTTATTGTGTAGCCCAAGCCAGAGTGGCGCTGGATAGGCAACTAATAAGGTATTCTAGATTAATCCCCATCCCGGGAGAATTGAGTAGGACGGAAAGTAAAATAGATCATCGAAGAGTCCAAAAACTCCTAGAGTCGATTGAGGTCCCCATTAAAATGTTGAGCTCCAGCAGGAACTGGTGGTATCTCAGCGGGCACTCTGGCTGGCAAGGCTTGACGCAAGATCCCATTTTCATTAGAAAGGGAATTCAATTCAGCAAACTGCTGTTGTATAGTATCCTGTATGGCCTGAGTTTGGATCAATTTCAGAAGGTGACATTGGTGTCACAATCTTTGCTAGAAGGAAAAAAAAACAGTGGCAGAAAGCAACCTCGCCACTAAAACATGGGACCACTTTGCCACCCTCAAAATTCATATACATCTTAGGAAATAGAGCACAAACTTAACAAAACGCTTAAGTATATTATTCTAGCTGATTATAATTTGTCACAATAGGTAGCACCATATGGGCTGCCCCTCACTTAAATACATCCCTAAACAGTTACGCCCAAATAAGTAGTCAAACTTGTGCTATACAAACATCACATTATCTCACAAATATTTATGCTGATTTTTAAAAATACCACCTTCATCAACAAGGTCCATGAGGATGGTTTTTTTTTTATTTCAGAAATTTTTATTAGAGGTTTTAGAGCAAAACAGGCAGATGGCAAAAGTACATGAATTAGATATATTATAATAAAAGAGCAAGGGATCCCCTCTAGAGAGCAATGAGGTGTGGGAGTGAGAGGGGGAGACAACAACCAAAAAGAACCAGAAAACACTCCCCTTAGACCTGTATTTCTTTGACCAATGTTTCAATCTAGCATGGGTAAGCAATATGAACAATCATCAATATTTGTAACATAACATAAGGGTCAATTTTTATAAAAACTTTATTTAGAGAGACTGAGTAGAACACTTTTTCAAAATCTTCAGACAGGGAGGGAAGGTGGGCGGCTCTCCCACAAGTGATGTAGGTCAGAGAATATTGCAAACAGACTTCCCATTAGATCTAGCCTTCACCCTAGAGGAGGTACAATGTGCATTAAAAGCTAGTAAGGGGTGAAAGGCCCGGGGCAGACGGTGTACCTGTCGACAACTTCAAACACAATATTGAATTATGGGGCCCAATAATAACGTGGGTGCAAGCAGCTTGCTGCGCAATTGGACTCATTGATTCCTGGTCAGACTCCATCATAGTACCTATCTTTAAAAAAGGTGACAGACTGAACCAGGCATGTTACTGCCTTATCTCATTGCTGTATTCCCTGGACAAAGTGGCAGGTCGTATAGTGCTGAACCGACTCCAACAATGGGCTGAGGACAATAATGTCCTATCAGACATTCAATTTGGTTTTAGTCAGGGGCTGGGCACAATAGAACACGGCCTTAACCTAACCATCCTCATGGGAAAATATAAAAAGGCAAGAAAGGGAAAATTGTATCTGGCCTTCGTAGACCTTACAGCCGCATTTGATTGCATAGACCACGGAAAATGATGGAGCATTTTAGTAGCAATAGGGGTGAAGGCCCCTCTAATTCACTTTTTAACGGACCTCTGTACAAACGCAAGAGCTCGAGTGCGGTTTGGGCCCAACAGAGAGTGCACAACGTTGTTCCAAGTGGAGAGGGGGGTCAGGCAGGATTTTGTTCTGGCACCTTTCCTATTCAAGCTATATACCAATGGCTTGGAGAAATTCATGTTGGAAACGTGCCGGGACCTACCCCAGCTGTCAAAACATCAAATACCTGCCCTACTCTGTGCAGACGACGCTGTAATTATGGCCCGTACACCAATGGAACTTCAACGGGCTCTTGATAGCTATAATTTGTTCATGAGAAACCCAGACCTGAGAATAAATATTTCTAAAACTTTTATAATGAGCTGTGGGGCAAGTGGTAAGAAGCAGAGGTACACCTACATAGAGAACAAAAAGGTGGAAACCACTATAACGTACCCCTATTTAGGAATTTTAATTGACCATAAGGGCCAATGGCGTCAGGCTGTCAAGGCTAGGAAACTCCTTTTTATGAGAACAACGACAGCCCTAGTGAATTTCTCAAAAAGGCTAGGAAAGAGACCCCCAGTAGAGCTGACCCATATCTACCAAGTTAAATGCGTCAGCACAGTCATCTATGGTGCAGGGTTATGGGGATACTGCGAAGTAAATGAAATTCAGAGGGTGGAGAATGCTTTTTTAAGGTACCTGTTGGCGGTTCCACGAGGCACATCAACTTACATCTGTCATACCAAGCTGGGGCTTCAATACATTTCGGATATAATAAAAATACAACCAGTGCTGATATGGCACCAGATCTGGACTTCGACTAAAACTACATTTAACTGCAATTTTTTAAGCGATAGTCTGAAACTAGAACACACATTACAGATCAGGTGGCTGAAGTACATTGAAGTTTTAATGTCTGATTTAGGCAAGCCAGAATACTACCATAATCCCTTTCTGATGGGCTCTATCTCGAGAAAGGCGTTAAAAAAACAATGCATGACCCATATGGAGGCAAATAGATTTGCCACAGAGACATCGCGGCCGTCGCTTCAAACTAACCAACTGATGCTGTCAACCTTCGGCCTGCAACCATATTTAGCCTACACACTAAGCGGTTACGATAGATTTGTCCTTACACATCTCAGACTTGTCGTATTTCACCGTTTGGTAAGTTTTCCAACCATAAACGATTGGTCCAAAAGCCTACCAAACTGTCCCTGTGACAGAGTTTCCCCGCAAACATCAATCCACGTAGTCCTGTTCTGTAAATTCTATATAGGAGAAGGTGGATCAAACCCATTTTAAAACTATGGGGTATGAGGCAATGCCGTCGGCCTATCTTGCTCTGCATATTCTAGATAATGACTGCTTTGCGAGATATATTGCTCTATTTTTAAAGTGTACAATCAAACAAAGGAAGCATATATGAATGTTGCTCTACTTAAATGTTTGTTGTTAGGCCTCAAAGTTTTTTTACGATTTTTAGACTTCTAAAATGCTGCTATCTTTTGAATCAAGTTTTTATGAATTGTGAAATGTAATTGTATAATTGTGCTTTTATGGTTTTTCTGTGCTCTAATATGAAAACCGAATATAGCTAATTGTGTATCTGATTTTGATTTGATATATTACAATCATTGCGGCAGTAAGTAGGTTATAGAAAGCCATCCAGTTACAGTGTGAAATTACTGTCGACTGAGCACAACAGCTTGATGGGGACAAAAAAACAAAGAAAAGAGGTGGATAAGAGTAGGAGAGATAGTCATTGGAGGGGGATAGGCTATCTACAGAGGATGATTGTGGTCCAATAGATTGAGCGTTATGGTCCTGACAGGTCAAGAGAGAGTAGGCTGATGCAACTGCTTTAGACAATCTATTAAGACTGTGTGTTAGGAACTGGTGGCATAAGTGTTAGAGAGGAGGGTATGTGTGGTGAGGTTTTTAGGGTACAATTTAAAGGATAGTTGACTAGTTCTAGGTACTGGTCTAAATTATTCCACAAAGCCTTGTTAGCCGAAATCCGAGGGTATTGAGTAGAGAGGAAATAGCGAGCACTTGGGCAGTTCGTCACCTTACTGCTCAGACACTCTGCCAAAGAGATTTAAAGCCTAAATTGTAGCGATCTGAAACTTTTAAAATTGTATTTTGTGAATTTGACCTGCGCATTTTAAAAACGGAATTTGCTTTTAAAATACCTGTTTGCCACTTGCACTCACTGTTGCACACACGCGCTCGGTACCTGCCGATTTAGGGCAAGGCACCGAGCTTCAGGGACTCTGTAGCGGCCATCTTGGGGCGGGATAGAGCGGTGAGAGCGCTCTAGTGCCTGGGATAAAAGGAGCCCTCGAACAGAGTATTCCGAAATAGCGAGCACTTGGGCAGTTCGTCACCTTACTGCTCAGACACTCTGCCAAAGAGATTTAAAGCCTAAATTGTAGCGATCTGAAACTTTTAAAATTGTATTTTGTGAATTTGACCTGCGCATTTTAAAAACGGAATTTGCTTTTAAAATACCTGTTTGCCACTTGCACTCACTGTTGCACACATGCGCTCGGTACCTGCCGATTTAGGGCAAGGCACCGAGCTTCAGGGACTCTGTAGCGGCCATCTTGGGGCGGGATAGAGCGGTGAGAGCGCTCTAGTGCCTGGGATAAAAGGAAACAGCCCTTCTCCGCGATAGCGGACGCGTTTTGCGGACGCGCCTCGTCTTCGCCGGAGTCCAGCCAGAGTCAGCCCGTCTGTGCCCGTCCGGGCCAGGTCGGGTCACGGGGCAGGAAACGCTGCCACAGGTATGATCTCTGCGGATCAGCTTAGGGCATTGCGCCCTAGTAGCAACAGTAAATGTTCCGTCCTAAAGCCTTCCTTAACGGGTACACAAGCATGTCCTCACTGTGCTCTTGCCCTAACCAATGTTCAGCCTTACCCAGAGGTATCACACAAGCTTAAGTCACTTACTCAAATCTCTGATCTAAATCCCTGTATTTTCACTTTTTATACTGTTAATTGCAGATCTCTGCCCCAACATAAAGCAGACATTTATCACCTCTTGGCTGAAGAAAAACCATGTGCAATATTCCTAACGGAGACCTGGCTGCATGATGGTGCAGGTCCCGATATAGCCGCCGCCTTGCCCTCTAACTATGCCATTGTTAGAGTAGACAGAGAAAGACAGGTAGGAGGGGGTATTGCTGTGATCTTTAACAGGGATTTTAATTGTGACTTTGAAACTGTCAACATTCCCGGATGCGAAGCAGCATTTTTTAAAATTTCATTGAACCCAAATTTTATGTTTTCTGGTTTTTTAATTTACCGCCCGCCGGGAAACAGCAGTGTTTGGGCTGCGAATTTGGTTAATTTCATTTCGCCTTACTTTTTGAATGCCCAAAACCTGACTATACTGGGGGATTTAAATCTCCATTTGGAAGATAAATCTAACAGCATAGCTGTCAACCTTTTGGAGGATTTTAATACTTTGAATATGTTTCTGCGAAATGAGGGTCCCACTCATAAAGCTGGGCATTTGTTAGACCCCATTATTTCCAACATACAGGAGCTAAAATGGTTAAAAACTGACCCTATTTGTTGGTCGGACCATTTTTTAACGCTCTTTAGTATTACTCTTAGGCAAATCAGGTCGTCAGGCTCTGCTCGGCCCCCAATTTTCATGAGAAATTGGAAAAAGTTAGATTTGTCCGAGTTGCAGAACGCATTACAGGTATCCCCCCCGGTCCTGGGTGCTGACATGGAAATAAATGCGCTGGAAGCCCACACTTGGTTGGAGAGAGCAGTCGATATCTGCCTGCCCGCTACCAGGTGTAGAGGGAATGTCCATCGTCCCCCGGCCCCCTGGTATACGGAAGAACTGAAATTAGAAAAAACCAAGTGTAAGGGACTTGAGAGAAAATGGCGCAAACATTATGATCCTCTAAAAAAGGAAACATATCGTAAGGCCAGAAATCTCTATCATACGGCCTGTACTAGAGCCAAAGCATCTTATGTAACAGAGACCATCAACACTGCTGCAAATAAAGCACGGACCCTTTTTAACACAGTTAAAGAATTAGCCGGAGCAAACTCCATGGCAGCTGCACGTCCCCTTACCCCTCAAAAATGTCAAGATCTTGCCACGTATTTTGTGGAAAAGATCGAGACTATTCTTGCCAATATTAATCCCCCGGTGAGGGATGACAGGGAAGTTTCTCCTCTAGAAAGCTCATCAGGAAATCGGCTTGACTCCTGGCCATCCATCTCCTTGGACACTTTGAAATCCTTAGCGACTTCCATTAAATCGGGCTCTCCATGCGATCCCCTCCCAATTAACATTCTGAGCCAATTGGACGACGTTGCTTTGGGGATTATTGCCGAGACACTTAATGCCTCCATTCATCTGGCAACTGTCCCAGCGTCCTGGAAGCACGCCATGGTCAGCCCTCTGTTGAAGAAGCCGTCTGCTGATCCAGAGGTGCCGGCCAATTATCGCCCGATATCCCTGCTGCCCGCCTTCTCAAAAATCTTGGAGAAGCACATCCATGGTGTACTCTCAATACACACGGAGAATAACAACTTACTCCATTTTTCCCAGTCGGGCTTTAGGGCAGGCCACTCCACCGAATCTGCCCTCCTGGGAGTTACGGAGAAGATCAGGGGACTTTTGGACCACGGGCAAACGGTTGCTCTTGTTCTGCTTGATCTGAGCGCAGCTTTCGACACCATCTCACACGACAGACTGCTTGTCAGGCTGAGTGAGGATGGTGTCGGAGGGGCTGCGCTGGATTGGATTAGATCTTACTTGAGCAACCGGACGTTTCAGATCTCGTCCTCACATGCCCAGTCGGACATTTTTCTGTCACCCCACGGCGTGCCTCAGGGCTCAATTTTGAGTCCACTATTTTTTAACCTGTATCTCCGCCCCCTCGCCGATCTAGCAGAGCGAGTAGGTCTAGAACTCATGACCTATGCGGATGATTCGCAGATTATCTTTTCTCTTACCAAATCAGAGTCTTCATCCCCCTCCGTGCTGAAACTAGGCCTTCAGGAAGTCTTCAGCTGGATGTCAACGAACCAGCTGAAGCTCAACGGGGAGAAGACAGAGGTTCTTCTCCTGGGGAAAAATAGAGATCTGTGGCAGGACATCCACTGGCCACCATCCTTGGGTGCTTTCCCCATCCCGGTTGCCCAGGTTAGAAATCTAGGGGTGTGTATCGATGATTCACTATCGATGAAACAGCAGGCTAATAAAGTGGCTGGTACCTGCTTCACGATCCTTAAATGGCTGCGGAAGATTATCTGGATGCTGCCTGTGAATACCCAGAAGACCGTAGTCAATGCACTAATTACATCTAGGCTTGACTACGGTAACATCTTATACCTGGGTTCCAATCTAGCCGTAACCAGGCGGCTGCAGCTGGTCCAGAACTCCGCAGCCAGGTTGCTGTGTAAGATCCCTAGGACAGCAAGGATCTCGAAGCACCTTAGGGACCTGCACTGGCTGAGGGTCGAGAACCGGGTTCGGTTCAAAGCCCTGACATACATGTTTAAGATCAGGGCAGGGACCGCCCCAAAGTACCTGCAAAAATTGGTTAGGCCCCACGTTCCTGTGCGGAATCTCCGTTCTCTAAACGGAGCAAACTTTGTGGTTCCCAGATTTAAACTGGCCCGAGTGGGGGGAAAATCTTTCTCCCATCTGGGACCAGTCCTCTGGAACTCCCTCCCTTTAGCCCTACGCAAGGAGGATAACCTCGCCTGCTTTAAGAAAAATGTTAAAACTTGGCTTTTTAATAAATAATTGTGGTACTTGACAGTTGCTGCTCTCTGTGTTCCGATCCTTCAGCCCTGGCGCCGGGAAACTCTTTGTGGGTATCTGTGCGCATTACAAGTGTAAAAAATAAATAAATAATAATAAATAATAAGAGGATATTATGTGCCCCCTAATGCATCTCAATCATTCCCATCATGTATTGCTTGAGGCATTTCCCAGAGATTTCCATGAGGAGAGAATGGTTTTATGGGTTAGAGTGAACATGACATCAATTAGGTGAAGGTGGTTACACTGTAGGCCAGCCATGAATTGGGGGTTAAAGATGCAGCAGACTGAAAAGGAAAAGTTTCTAGGAAAGTTGGTATGGAAGATATCATCAATGGTGTTGTGGATCCTGGACCAGAAATTGTGTAGCAGAGGGCAGTGGTACAACATTTGGTAAAGATCTGCATTTTCAGAGTTACAGCTCCAGCAGGTGTCTTTATCAATGAGCCCTTGTAAGGTCAGGGGGTGTGGGGTCCAGAAGGGTCTGGGTAAAATATGTAGTTTAGTCTGTGCAAGGTTTGGAGTTATACTCTTCATGAATGGGGAGGGCCACAATTTTGGCCAGTCAATATCTGTCATTTTGGATAAACCATCTTGGGACCAATTATTACACCATCTCTTTTGGGCAGTACTACATAGTGAGGTAGATAGTAGTCTTAGTTTGGCATATATCTTGTACGCCATATGTCTGTATTTTTTAATGCTGATAGTATAAATGGTAGTGAGTCTTCTTTAAAAGGAATGCTTTGTGTTTGGATATGACTACTCTGAGTTTGAGGAAATACTAGAAGTCAATAGGATCTATATCATATTTATTTTAAGATCTGAGAACAATAGGGGTTCTCATCTTGAGCTGAGATCCCCTCCACAAGAAATACCCTTCGATCTCCACAAACTTCCAATGGATATGTTAGTGTCATGTTTGATTTTTTTATTAACCACATAGAAGCTTGTAGATCCATATATAATATGACATTTCTAGTTTGTTTCAGAATCAAATTGTTAAATATGCGATGGTCTGTGGAGATGGTTAGCAGAGAGATTAGGGGTAGATTGTCATTTAGGAGTTGTTCCAGAGAGAGCCGAGGTGGTACAAAATCGGGTAATTTATCTAGGCAGTTTGCACCTTGGGCTGTAGAGAATGCTACTTGGTATTTTCTGAAGTCAGAAAGATTGGCCCTGCCTAGATGCTTGGGCAGACAGAGGTTTTTTCAGGGATATCCGGGTTTTTTTGGAGATGAATTTGTTAAGGAGGCAGTCTATAGTATGAAAAAATGTCTGAGCAGGTAATGGGGAACATGCTCAGAAGATAGTTAACAATCAGATTGATTACCATCTTTATGGACTCAAGTTTGCCCCATCACATCAAAAGCTTTGGTGACCATCCGTCTAAATAAGTGTGGATTTTCTGAATTACTAAGGATTCATTGTGTTGAATAGATTCAGTGAGGCTGTCATTGAATTCAAGTCCTAGGTCTTTCAGAAAGTTAGGTTGCCATGTTAAGCTGGAGGAACCTTAGAGCTCCTTGGTGCAGAGGAGATTCAGGAGACCTACCTCTGATTAATATTTGTTAAGGGTGTAGCCCGAGACTTGAAGTAGACAGTGATCTAGGTTATCATTTCAGCAATAGCAATGTCTGCATGTGTTCTGTAATTATAAGAATGTCATTGACGCATGCCACAATTTTAAAGAAAGAGCCCATAATATTAATGCCAGGGAGTTATTGCTTTTGTTAATTGAGATTAGGAGTGGCTCAATGGCTAATAGGAAGAGTGAGGGGTATAGGGCGCACCCCTGTCTTGTGCCTTGTTTAAGTGGGAATGAATCAGATAGGATACCATTACGGCTGATTTTGGTCTATGGGTTTGCATATAGGCCTATCACCATCATAATAAATGCCTTATCTAGGTTAATTGCAAAAACACAGTTGATGGACAGAATGTAGAACAATGTCATACATTCATCCCAGTACAAGGATCTGGGCCTAAATCCATCGTTTTTTTGCACTCCACACCACCCTGGGTTAGACACTGGCTATATGCAAATCAGCTCTGACCCTGTGCCTCATGGGAACAGTCCAGTCCGAACTACCAAGCCATGTCTTTCCCAGACCGGAATCAAGCATCCAAGGACCGGTTTCTGGCTATCAGCCTTCATCAGCCTGGATAGCTTGACTCCAGTGGTATGGAGAGCCTGGGACTCACGTCTGAGCACCCTTGAAGCAATTTCAAGGGTGCCAGGGTGTCCACCCTGTAGCACCCCATAAAAGGTAAGGTACACTGGTGTTGCGCACACACATGTCCAAAGGACATGTGTGTGTGTAACATACAACTTAGAAAATGTTTTCGCTATTTACCACGTAGTCAGACTTCGCGGTAAATAGCGGCCCCAGATTGAAAATTCGCAAATTTAAAATGGTTCATGAATTGCATTTAAGGAATCTCAAATTGAGATTCCTAGAGGCCCATAGGAATGAATGTAAAGGCATTCTCATTTTGCGATTCGCAAATAAGGAATCGCAAAATGAGAATGCAATTTCAAGGGTGCAGGGGGGGGTCCAATGGACCCCCCCTGCACCCCTGAAATGTACCTTAAAGTGCTTTTATCACACACACATGCCCAAAAGGCATGTGTGTGTTTAAAATGTAACTTTCAAAAATGCACTTTTGTGCATTTTGGAAAGTTTTCGAAAATTACCATGAAGGTTAACTTCATGGTAATTTACCACTTCCAATTTGCGAATTCGCAATTTTTAAAAAGTCATGCATTGCATTTAAGAAATCGCAAAATTGCGATTTCTGAAATACAATCGAAATTTAAGAAATCGCAAATAAATTGCGATTTCTTAAATTGCGAAAAAGCCAAAAAGGTTAATGCATCCCAAAACAATGAATTGCATCCGCAAACGGCCGATTTTTGCGATTCCCACCGTTTGCGAATGCAATTCAGTTTGATGCATGGCATAAATGTGTATTATTCTTTGGAATTCCCGGTGATTAAAGAGGGGCGGAGGTGGTTCCTATATTCAAAAAGGGCTCGCCTCTCCTTCCAGCCAACTACAGACCAATTAGTTTGATTGACGTGCCACAGAAGTTGTTTGGGAGGGTCCTGCTGAACCGCCTCCAGGATTGGGCAGAAGAGATGGGGGTTCTTAGTCCGTACCAGGCGGGCTTTAGAAAGGGAGTCTCCACAGTGGACCAGGTTTTTAGACTAAACATTATTTACTGGAGGGCGGCGATATTCGAGGGCGGCAGCCTATACACTATTTTTGTGGATCTCCGTGCCGCCTTCGACCTAGTGCCGAGAGGGAAACTATGGAGTGTTTTGGGTGAGATGGGCGTCCCGCCGGACATCCTGATAATCCTACAGAGACTACACCAAAACAACTATGCTCGAGTTAGGTGTGGGAGGTCCGGGGCATTAACGGACAGATTCCCCGTTGACCGAGGGGTGAGGCAGGGTTGTGTGTTGGCACCGACCCTGTTTTGCCTCTTTGTCAACGGGGTAATCGCCCATCTAAATGCCATTGAATACACTGACGCCCCTAAATTGAACGGCAGCAGGGTGCCTGCAATCATGTTTGCGGACGACACCCTGCTGCTGTCCAAAACTCCTATGGGGATACAGAGGGTCTTAGACTCATTTGTGTCCTTCTGTACCGACAGGGGTCTAGAAATCAACGCAACCAAAACAAAGTTTATGGTGTTGAACCCTAGGCAAAAACTGCGGCCGAATCCGTCATTGGGAGCCTCACGGCTTGAGAGAGTTTTCACCTTTGAATATCTTGGTGTAACTCTCAATGAATCTATGACTTGGGGACCACACCAGAATAGGGCTAATCTTAAATTGGTACAGACCACAGGGGGTATTACCAGGATGATGAACGGCTCCACATACCGTCCGCTGGGGCCACTCATCCAGATTTACAAGGCACAGGCGAGGGGTGCTACTATGTATGGTGCGGAATTGTGGGGACACATACCCTGCCGCAGCTTGGCAACAACTGAGAACAATTTTATCAGGCAGATAGTCGCACTTCCGCCTAGCACCCCCCTCCTCCCCCTGAGGCTGGATCTGGGTCTACGACCAATAGCGGACGAATTAGGGTTGAGACCCATAGCCTTTTGGCGAAGGCTATGGAGCAGTGAAGAACTTCACACCTACAGGGCAGAATTGATGGAGCTTTTATCCCACCCGAAAGCACTATTGATCCCCTGGATAAAATATATCCACAAATCCTGTATGACCCTAGGGTTCCCTGACCTCTGGTCTAATCCCGCCGATGCGTCACTAAACATCTCTAAGAGAGCTCTTGCCGCTGCTTATTATGAACAAAAATTAGTCATGGCCTTGGACAGTCAGGGTGAAGGGTCACTTACCTCGGCATTTGTGCAAAGTAAAGACTCATACAGGCTGGAGAGGGTCCTTGATGATATTTCCCCCGTGCTGGCCAGGAAGCTGTTCCTCCAATGGAGATATGGCACACTGCCCCTACGATCTTTTACCAGCTCCTGGTCAGCACCCCCTTCGACAAAACAGTGCCCGGCCTGTGCAGGTGCGGACGAAACCGATTTACACTTGGTCATGTTTTGCCCAGTATATAAGACAGCGAGGAAGTATTGGCTCCTACCTTTGATCAGAAATTTGGGTTGCAGGGAGTACCTCCCAATGTACAGAATTTTAAAAACGGACATTTCAACCCTAACTGTGTTTGCTATAACAAAATTTCTCATCAATGTGTGGCACACTCGCACCCGCATTCTGAAGACCCAAGCTCCCTCCTAATGTAAAGGTCCATAGTTTTATGAATGTAATTTTATTAGTACTCAATTTTAAGTTTTTTTTATTGAATAAGTATGTATTGACTGATTGTGCATGATGATTTTACAGTGATTAGTGTATGTTTTATTGTATATCTTTGATGGCCAGTGGCCGAAATAAAGATTTGATATATAAAATAAAATAAAGAGATTTTCCACTTCACGTTGTGAGTTCCAGGGTTTGCGTTCTGTAGAGGAAAAGCGGGGACTAGTCAGCATGGGTACCAGTCTTGATCCGGAAACCAGACCAGGTTGGTGTGAGCGAGGTCCGTGTTTGGAAATAAATATCCCTGTACCGTGAAAGGCTCCGTGTGCACCAGCTCTAAGGGGCCTCGGCTGGCCACGGGGAGTCGTTGAGGTGCTTCAAGGACTGGAGTCCAGTGACCTTCGTTTCGGGGATATTGTAGAAGCCCAAGGACAGCTACGGAATCACCGAAATATCCGTAATCATTACCAGCAATTACACTAAGGGGCACATGCATCAATGGAAATTGCATTCGCAAATGGTGAGAATCTCAAAATTCCACCGTTTGCGAATGCAATTCCAATTTATGGGATGCATTAACATTTTTGTAATTTTCGCAATTTAAGAAATCGCAAAATGGCGATTTCTTAAATTGTGATTGCATTTAAGGAATCTCAAATTGAGATTCCTTAAATGCAATGCATCAAACTTAAAAAATTTGCGAATTCGCAAATAAGGGGAGCAAATTACCATGAAGTTGACCTTCATGGTAATTTGTGAAAACTTTGAAAAATGCACTAAAGTGCATGTTTCAAAGTTCCATTTTACACACACACATGCCCCTGGGGCATGTGTGTGTGCAAAATGTACTTCTAGGCAGATTTCAGGGGTGCAACAGGGTGTCCTTTGGACACCCCTGCACCCTTGAAATTGCATTCTTAATTTGCGAATTTCTAATGGTGAATTGAAAATTAAGAATGTCTTTCCATTCATTCCTATGGGCCTCTAGGCCGATAGGAATGGATGGGGAGGTATTCCTTAATTGCGATTCTCAATTAGAGAATCGCAATTAAGGAATTTTAAGAAATCGCTATTTTTTTAGCGATTTCTTGATGCATTCCAGTTTGCAATTCCTTAATTGTGATTCCTTATTTTTCGCAATTAAGGAATCACAAAATGCAATATTGATGCATGTGCCCCTAAGAGTGGGAGGTGTCCAGACTTTTTTCACAGCATTCTTGCTGCTTCTAGAACCATCGGTCCGCCTGCTCCAGAGATGTACATCTTAACTGCAGGACTGACAGCCTGTTTGTTGGCCTTATGCTCGCTAAAAGGGATTAACTGAATGGGATAATAGTCAAATCTAGTATTGAAGCGTCAAAAAACAATGCAGTTTGTGGTGTAGACAGTTTACTTCTTTGGCTATCACTTTATGAAGCGCAGACCTAGGTATTATTCTTCGGCGGTACATAACTAACTGGCCGATAAAAACATTTGTGCTAGTTTACACGCGCCACTATCGCGTTTTCCGAACAAAGTAAAGGAGTTATATAATTTTTGTGTCTTGGATGCAGAATGGGGTCAAGCCAGATTATAGCTAATGCCATCTCTTTGTTCTGTGCGATTAGTTGCCCAGATGAAGCAGCCAGATGGCAGACGGCAACTGAGCCGAGCTTGAAGAGGTGACAAACCGGAACTGGATTTATGGAAGAAATGCCACGACGGCACAATGTGGATTACATCGACTCAAAGGAAAAACTACCAATTAAATGCCGGTGACTCTTAAATGCAAAAACAGCAAGTGGATGGATGGAATGCTTGAATTCATCTGTCCATGGCAGTCGCTCTGGGCCACATCCTAATCCCTCGTTTTCTGCCCACCATGCCACCTCAGTCTGAACCCAGCCATATGCAAATCAGTCTTGACCCAGCTCCTCATGGTAACAGTCCAGCCCGAACTGCCAGGAAAAGTAATCCCTGGACAGGAACAAAAGCTAACTAGGAGCTGTTTCAGGGTAACACCCCATGTCAGATAGATTAGCTTGATCCAGTGGCAAAGTGAGCAAGGAATCCATGGCTGGGCATAAGCAAACTTGGAGCGGTCTCGCCCAATATAGGGCTCATCAGCCAGGTTTAGCTTAGTTACATAGCACAGTGAGCTCGGAACAGCAACTTGAGGCCTCCATACCACAAATGCATTGTGGGTCTGCTTTGGCCCTAATGGGGAATATAGTGACTTCTTTCAAAAACCATCAGGAATAAGGCAAGGCTGCAAATTGGCCCCTCTTTTATGTAGCCTATTTATGAACAACATCACTGTACAGCTAGAGATCCAGATTTGATGCCCCTAAAATGCTTGGTACCGAAGTCCCTATTTTACCATATGCAGATGATGAAGTTTTTTTTATTCCCAACAGAAAAGTCTATGCATGATATACTAAATAAATTCTACAAATATTGCAGGAATAAAAATCTGTCCATTAACAAAACTAAGATACTACTGATGAAAACTGAGCTAACTCTGAAAACATCATTTAAAATGAACGGTGAAATAACAATCCTGTATGCGCTCTCAACTTAACTGGTGCACGCCCGTGGGTAAAAATATAGCCAAACTGAAAGCATCCTGTAATGCAGTGCAAAGATTTGCTACTAGAGTAGGCACCCAACCAATTTCCACCATTTAAAAAGTTTTGTAGGTGGAAAGTGGTTGCAGCAGCACTGCATGGAGGCGAGACTTGGAAATACTCCAAAATCAGGGTACTCTACGTAATAGAAAACAACTTCTTATGCATTTTGTGAAAATTGTGTCCAGTCACCCAGTTACTCCGATGTATCTAAAGTTGGACATGAAACCAATTCATCAAGTAATTGCCCTATATCCAGTTTTGTTCTGAATTTAACTGAATAAGAGCCCTCTTGCCAAAATGTACTTAAAATCCGCACTGAAAGTGTCCTCTCTAAGAAACACAAAAGGTAGGAGCTGCAGCAGGCACGTAAGTAGATGGCTCAACGACCAGAATTGTAATTATCCATGGGCTGACCTGGGCCAAATCAATGCTGAAAGCATTACATCTGTTAAGGAAGCCCGCTGGCTAACAGAGTTCATCACTGGCACCCCAATATTCTACGTTCTATAAGCCTCGCCCTCGTACCACGCATCCGAAGAGCCACCGCCGGAGGCAGATCCTTCTCCTACCTGGCGGCCAAGACATGGAACTCTCTCCCCATCCACCTTCGGCTGACCCAGGACCATCTCGCTTCAGGAGACAACTCAAGACCTGGCTGTTCGAGCAATAGCAGACCCCTTCCCCCAAGCGCCTTGAGACCCTTCCGGGTGAGTAGTGCGCTATACAAATGTTATGATTGATTGATTGATTGAATATTAGGCTCCCTGACCGTTAACTACTTGTTGCAGTACAGACATGGGTGCAAGTCTTATTTAGACCAGTTGCCCTTGGAAACGAATATGGTTATTTCCAACTAGAGGTTACTGCTAGAGATGGGATGCACAATTGTCAGAGCAGTGCAACTGCGAGCTAGGGGTGAGGAACAATACTGCACTTTATGTTCTTTTGTTCTAAACCAGATAGTCCAAGACAGAACTGGCTTCTCACTCTAATTAAGGACAATGACGTGAGACACTGTCCTGATGCTTTAGCACTATGCTACAGGACTGACCATGCTTTAATTGCTTCCGACATTTGGTCTGCATGGTTTACGCTAAGAAAAAAGTCGTTAAGTGTGTTTGTCTTTTGACATAGGATGCTGGTTTCTCTTAATTTTTTTCACAATTTTTAACTATTATGCAGCTTGCTAGAACTCTATTCTTGTATTAGTGTGTATTAATTATGTAATTGTTATACATTGTTATTTGTTATGTTATGGCTAAAGCTGAAAACAAGATAAATTACACCAATGCTCTCGCTCTGTGAGCTTTGCCAACTCTTCATCCCCTCTGTTAGGCCCTCCACTAGAAATTCTAGTGGAGAGCCTAGCACAGGGGGTGATGCCTACCCCGCCACTGCATTGAGGCCGGCCACATGCAGCTTTTCTGTCCTCCACAGAGTCACCTCGCGCCAAGTACCATTTTCTCCTTACCAGCAATGTTTCTTTAGAGCTATGTTCTGTTTTTGAGTCGGTCCACTGATCATCGTAGTCTGATTGAGCCTGAAGCCCTCCTCCACTGCAACCGTTTTCGTTTTTTGGCCTCCCAGAAGCCATATTGTTTATTCTCAGAAGAGAGTCTTCCTCTTTCCAAACTCCTAAGGATTTTCTACTTTCCCATATTTATTCGCGCAACTTCTGTTCCATTTCCTTTACGGCTTGTGATGCAGTTGCATTCATGTGGCTGTGCACAATGTTGTTGGATACTCCTGGATTCCCAAGAGCATTTTACCAAAGTGTCTCGATGGCCATCTTATCAGGCCAACATGGCATCTTGTTTATTTCCTTGGTTCTCCCCATTAGGATGCAAAGTTGGGACAGTGACTGGATATTAAAAAAAAAACAAGGACTGTGAAAATGTGCTGGATCTTAGAAAATCAATGATTTGCCTATGATCACTATTTGAAAATGATGGGAGCCAGGTTAAAACTCACCAGCTCAGCAGACAATCATGTGGCATTTGCGCCTAGGCACTTGTCCTTTTGCTGGTTGCTTTGTTGTTGATTTTTCCAATTTCAGACCTCTGACCTACCAGAGCATAATATGCCAGTGCAAACACAAGGAGTTGATGGATGGAACGCTGAAACTTTTCAGACACTCATCCCGAGTCACAGATCTGGGTTGAATCCATCATCGTTCTTTAGGTCACTTTGGCACCCCAGTTCAGACCCAGCCATATGTAAATCAGTCTTGACAGTGTACCTCATTGGAACAGTCCAGCCCAAACTGCCAAGCCAGGCCTTCCCTGGACCGGAGACCGGAAACCATTTTTTTCTTTATTGTACAGTTAATTAAAACTCACAATTTAAAACTAACGATTTAAGATATTCAAACATTAAAATACATAAATCAGCGTTGTCCCTCTTTATACATTAGTAGGCTGTCTGGTTTTAGGTTTAAACCTATAAGAACTCATAAAACGCCACTAAAAGCAAAATAGCCCTCACCAGTGAAAACATATAAACACTGAAAAAACACCTGCACAACCACAAACTAAATGCCATTCAGAGAAAGGAAAAAGAGAGTGAAAGTCATGTTTTTGCTTCTTGAATGGGGCAATACAATGTAACTTTGTTATACAAGCTAGTAGTAAGAAAGTCTGGGCTGACATTATTCTGCTTGAGTTTTGTTGTTTAGGGATTTCACTAAAATATTGTTTCTGCTTCCAATAGTTTTTTTCAGTTTTGTGGTCTTAGGTCTAAAGATGCAGGCTTTAGAAGCTTGTTTTACGTCTTGTTTAATTATTTTAACAGTAGAGAATCAGGAAATATCAAAATCATATTTGATATTTTGGCTGCGTTTGATTTGTTCACTGATACTTAAAATGTCTCATTTCATAAGAATCTTTCCTAATACATGTCATCACATTTACCCACATAGAAGGAGTAAAAACCCTTAATACATCAGCCTCAGTTTCTAGTAATTCAGTATTGATTGTAGGTGAATTTCCAACAACTCAGGCTTTAAACATTCAATGCAAGGTATAGTGACAAGTTTATGTGAAAAGAGCGCTATCACCAAGCATCTGGGATAGTGGTGAAAACATGACACCAAACGTTTGGAAAAAATGGAACGCAGTGTCACTTGGAATGCTCTGTAAAAAAGGTTCTTTCCAAGTTCAACAAAGATTAGAGTGATATTTTTTGTATTAGCAGTGATTCAGCTACGTATATGAAAAAGTTGTGTGATGACCTGTCAAAATTGATACCTGAGCTGAAGTGCTTCCCTGTAAGAGATTGTTGCCACTTATTAGATGGTATGCTGAAAGCATCTTTACAATCTTCAGAGTTAATAAGGAATGCTATTAACATTTTAGTCTATTCTTGTGCACTGTTTTCTTATGCACAGAAACTAAAACGCAAATATTTATAATTGTGTGCTTTGTGTGTCATCAAAGAAAAAGTCCTCACAACTGAGACCCTTAGCTGATGGTTCTCAGTCCAAGGGGCTATGAATGCTATATTAACCATGTAGCAACCATTTGCAAGAATTAATTCTTTGCTGAGTGATGATACCAAAAGCAAGAAATGTGAGGATCTTTGGTCACATATTGCTAGCGATGTGAAAAAAAGACACTCTACGGCATTCTTAGATTTTTTACAGGAAAACATAACTGATGTATGTAGTAGACATAATAAAAAAAACTGGAGTCTGAAAACACCCTAGTCTGCCAAGTGTTCAGCATAATTGGTGTAGATGTGAAACATCTCCTTGAGAGTAGGCTGGGTGACACCTTTAGTAAATTTGGCACTGCAACATGTTCCATGTTAGGGTGCTTGCCACTTGGTAAGCAAAGCAATTGTAAAGAGCAATTCAGGAGATTTTATTTTCCAATGTTTGAGAAATTACTTGCAATAATCCATAGAAATGTCCCTTCCCCACCAATCGCATTTGAAGTTAATGAAACCTGACTGTGGTACTCTGTTCTAGATCCCTTCCGTAAAGGGGAATTTCCTCCGTAGTTTCAAAAGTGCTGCTTCATTTCTGACCGCTTCAATAACTGAGGGCATCAGAGTCCAGCTCAGCACAAATGTTGCAGAATCTGCCCTGAGAATCGCATCTTCAAGTGAACCAGTATTGGCACAGAAAGCTATGTCAGTGGCCAGAGTTAACAGATTGTGTACTGGCTGTTTTGGTGTTGCCCATCTCAAGTGCCAATGTTGAGAGGGCCTTTTCACAGAAGTTTACATGGGAAGGAAAGAGCGAGTGCACATGACCAAAGACTCACTGAAGAAGTATTGTATGGTGTACTACAATAAGTTTAATTTTCAAAAATCTATTTGGACCTCATATACAATATACTTTTACTGTCTATAGACCATGCAGTGCAGAAAGCAAACAATAATGAAAGCAAAACGTTCCATAAACACCGGAAAAACATTGTTTCTGTTGTTTTTAATGGCATGAAGATGTGAAACCACTGATAACCACTGTTTTTTAAAGGTATTGAAATCACTTGAAAACACTGAAAAAAACCACTAGAATTTACCAAAAATAGAAACTGAAAACAGGAAAGCCTATACATTAGTGATTAAGATTCACACTTCCAGGTTAGCTTATTGATGTTGCACTGTGAACCTGAGTCCCAGCTCCGTTATCTATACTGTCCTTCCAAATATTTAACTCATGGACGAGGCGCATTGAGCTTCAGGTTGCCTATTCAGGCCATTTTAAAAGTGAATAGGAGGTAAGACATAATAAAGTGCTTGTGCTTCAAGGTGAAAAAACGTAGGCAAAACAATCCCGCTTTGGTTTGGCTGTTGATGTGCTCTATAAGCTTTGCTAGCTGCCTGCTATTCTGCTGGTGCTTTAGTCTTCCAGCCACTGAATCAAAGTACTTTGCAAGACAGCAGTTTAGCTGGGTCTCTTCTGGGTTAAAACACAGTTTTACAGCCTGCCTGCAGGTCCTGAAGCCCTTCTGGTTCCATTTTGCTCGAAATAAAACGCGCCTTATGTCCATCAAGCTTGGGCAAATACAGATAATGTATGTTATATCCTCGTTTCATGTTCTACAGAGACGACAGGATTGTTCTTCTTGTCTCCTTTTCCAAGGTGCCAGGTGAGGGAGAATTGGTAAAATACCAAAATGCAACTTTAAAAACTTCTTTTTTATCTTCTGTTTAATTCCCCTTTTCAAATAAGCTTGTGGCATAACGCTTTATAGTCATTCAACACTATCCATCCGTGAGCCCTCTTGGCCAAAATTTCCTTATCTTCTGTTAAGGATATAATTTTCGTTACTTTAGTTACAACCTTTTTGAAGTTCTTAAGATCTGTTGATGATTACCAAAGATTGGTCAGTTTGAGGCTTTCTAATGATTTTAACAGATTTTCCCTGGCAGGTGATTGCTCTCGTTGTGACAACTCGGCCCAGAGGTGGGCATTTAGGGATCCTTGCTCTGCACCTCTAATCTTGTGCCAACGTTTTATATAGGCACCCCTTCTTTCCACAATTTTGCTTCTGAAGGATATATTAGAGGCATATTTGAGCAGGTGATACATAGTTGGGTAGCCGAAAAATTGCTCTGTTTGTACTGCTAATCACTTTACAAGCATTCTGGGACCGCTTTCAGGGTAACAGCCATCATCAGACAGATTAGCAGGAATGCAGTGGCAAAGTGAGCAAGGGACGCACCTCTGGGCATACCCTGCCAACGAAGGCCGAACAAAGCGAACACAAGGAAATGATGGATGGAGCGCTGAAACTTTTCAGACACTCACCCCAGTCATAGATCTGGGTTAAATCCATCATCATTCTTTACCTCATTTCATCACTCCAGTTCAGACCCAGCCATATGCAAAACAGTCTTGACCCTGTTTCTCATGGGAACAGTCCAGCCTGAATTGCCAAGCCAGGTCTTCACTGGACCGGAAACAAGCATCCAGAGTCCGGATTCAGGGTAGCACCCCATATCAGCCAAGCTAGCTTGAATCCAGTGGCAAAGTGAGCAAGGGACCCACGTCTGGGCATATCCTGCCAACTTAGGGCAAACAAAGCAATCACAAGGAGATGATGGAAGAAGCGCTGAAACTTTTCAGACACTCACCCCCAGTCACAGATTTGGTTTGAATCCATCATCATACTTTAGCTCACATTGCCACTCCAGTTCAGACGCAGCCATATAGAAATATGTCCTAACCCTGTTCCGCATGAGAACAGTCCAGCCTGAACTGCCAAGCCATGTCTTTCCAGGACCGGAAACAAGCATCCTGGGACCTGTTTCAGGGTAACACCCCTCATCAGTCAAACTAGCTTGAATCCACTGGCAAAGCGAGCAAGGGACCCACGTCTGGGCATACCCTGCCAACTTAGGGCGAACAAAGCAAACACAAGGAGATGATGGACAGAGCCTGTGCTTGGCCAGAGGGTCTATGGTCTCCATAACTGAGCTATAGTTTGAATAAAGCTGCAAAACATATATCAGTAGAGTGACAAGCCATGAGAATGCTTCACTTTTTGTAGCTTATTTTACTGACAAACTACATGACAATGTATACTCAATACTTATTGATGAGTTTTACAAAAATGTTCCAGTGCTCCCTGGTTGAGATGGTGTTTTATCTCATTGTATGGTTTCTACTACTTTTTCTAATCTTATTTCAATGAAAAAATATTTTATAAATAAAAACATGGGCTGAATCATGATGAATTGTGAAATAGTAATGAGAAATAACATTGACTCATTCCGGTGACTTTGTGGTGAGGTAGTACTAGGAGCTGTAAACTCTAATGAGTTTAAAATAGGTCACAATGGTGAGCTCTAGAGGTAAGACTATGTCCTACAACGGAACTTCTTACATTTAATTATTGATACTTGTAAACATGAAGGATTCAGGTCATTAATTGCCACCCTGGTGGGAAAGTGGGACATCCCTGCACTGTGTACCAATACCAGTCAAATAACTAGGCTTAGCACATAGATGGGGACTCGGGTCACCTGGACACATCCAAATGAATGATGACCTGGGTTCCGTAGCAGCCATACAAATGGACTGTAACAGTTCTGAATTTAAAGAAAGTTAGAATTTAGGACGTGACTTGAAGATTGCTGTCAATTTAAGCAGCTTATTATCTACATCTAGAAGCTCTGGAAATCAGTCAGGCAATGACATGTTTTATTTTTTTGGGATCGATGAACAATTTTATTTTTCATGCATTACTCTTTTTTTTACTTATTTGCTGGATTTAAGTAAAATAGTGTAGCTAAAAATCAAAGCTTGTGTGCTGACAAACTAGGGAGAGTGGTGAATCAGTTTAGTGTATCAGAAACAAACAGGAAAGAAAAACTGTACATCCAAAAATGTTATATTACTTCCAGTGCACCAAATGTGACTTTGAGTAGTCACATTTGGTCAGTGTATTTCTGTATGCACTCCTGCAGTCTTCTCAGTATTCAGATAGGCGAGTGTGTTTTTACCTCAATTAACCAAGACTCTTAACAGCATCCATCCAATATGCAAATATAGGCATTGGATATTTATCTGTTAAGAATTAGAAGTATACCTAAAATTAGTTTTTTGAGGGCTGTGCAAGTGCAAATAAAGGCCTATTTTCGGCTGGGGCTTTGTCCGGTTCAGGCTACAAAAGGGATTCAAAATGTGACAACACAGGCCGAAGTTGCGAGATTTTACAAAAGAAAATATGTTTCTGAAAGTCACTTTTTTAAAATGTATCTAAAAACTTGAGTGGGGTCAGAATAATGCTTCCCAGTGGCAAAAACTGAAGCTTTTTTAACAAGTCTATGTCCAGCAAACTGATCAAGCACCATGGCTAATACAACAATGGGTGCTGCATTGTTTGCAGTCCCTAAACCCAAACACAACACGGTGGGCACATTGGAGGCAGACTAACCCCCAGATGCATCAAGCACCCATTTTGCTATTCCTTATTAGCGAAGAATAAGTATTCGCTAATAAGGAATAGCAAAATGCTATGCATGAAGAAATCACTAAAAAATTAGAGGTTTCTTAAAATTCCTTAATTGCGACTCGCAATTAAGGAATACCTCCCCATTTATTACTATGGGCCTAGGCCCAGATGCATCAAGGTAAAATGTGCTCGCAAAGGGGCAGATTCTCAGAATCTGCCCCTTTGCGACCGGTATTTTTGCATTTGGGATGCATGATCCCAAATGCAAAAATCGCAAATTAAGAATTCGCTAAATTGCGATTACTTGCATTTAAAGAATCCCAAATTGAGATTCTTTAAATGCAATGCATCAAAGTTAAAAAAAATAGCGATTTCGCTAATAGGAGTAGCAAATTACCATGAAGTTCAACTTCATGATAATTTGCAAAAACTTTGAAAAATGCACTTTTGTGCATTTTTCAAAGTTTCATGTTGCGCACACACATGCCCTAAGGGCATGTGTGTGCGCAACATACGTGCACAGATCAATTTCAGGGGTGCAACAGGGTGTCCTTTGGACACCCCTGCACCCTTGAAATTGCATTCTCAATTTGCGATTCGCTAATTGCGATTCGCAAATTGAGAATGTCTTCCCATTCATTCCTATGGGCCTCTAGGCCCATAGGAATGAATGGGGAGGTATTCCTTAATTGCGACTCGCAATTTGCAAGTCGCCCTTAAGGAATTTTAAGAAATCGCTATTTTTTGAGCGAGTTCTTCTTGCATAGCATTTTGCTATTCCTTATTAGCGATTCCTTATTTTTTGCTAATAAGGAATCGCAAAATGGATGCATGATGCATCTGGGGGCTAGAAGCCCATAGGAATGAATGGGAAGACAATCTCAATTTGCGATTCTCAATTAGAGAATCGCAAATTGAGATTGCAATTTCAAGCGTGCCAGGGTGTCAAAAGGACACCCTGTTGCACCTCTGAAATCTGCATATGGGTAAATTTTGCACACACACATCCCTAAGGGCCTGTCTGTGTGTAAAATGGAACTTTGAAAAATGCACTTTAGTGCATTTTTCAAAGTTTTTGCAAATTACCATGAAGTTCAACTTCATGGTAATTTGCGCCCCCTATTAGCGAAATCGCAATTTTTTTTAACTTTAATGCATTGCATTTAAGGAATCTCAATTTGAAATTCCTTAAATGCAATAGCAATTTAAGTAATCGCAATTTTGCGATTTTTTTAAATTGCAATTTTTGCATTTGGGATGATGCAGCCCAAATGCAAAAATACCGGTCGCGAGGGGCAGATTCTAAGAATCCGCCCCTTTGCGAGCGGTTTTTAGCTTCATGCATCTGGGGCCTAGTCTACTTGATAGATTCACACATCGTGCAATATGAAATCTGACCAATCAGAAAGGCAAGATACCAGGGACAAATAAACAAGCATTTGCAATGCAATAGATCTCGCATTATGAAAGTTTGAGCTATTGGTCTTGTAAATGACAATTTTTTTATTTATGTGTTGATTTTGAAAATAGCTAAATTAATAGCTTTGTCATTTTCAATGCCAATAGTTATAACTTTCGCACATGTGACGACTATAGCATTTGTAATGCAACATGTTTTGTATTTACGTGACTTAGATGTATTGATATTACAAATAGCAACGGCTTTAAAAAAATTTAAATAATTAATACTTAAATAAAAGTATTGTAATTTATATTGGCAATAGCTTAAACTTTTGTAAATAACGTTTGTGAAGATTATGTTCAGTGTATTTTATTGTGATGAAAATCCAAGAACAGAAGTGAAATAACATCTTTTTGTGACATTTGTAATAAAGCTTGAAACATTGAGAGAACATAATTGAACCAGTTGTTGTTGAATGGTTGCACAGATTGATGCTGTGATGTCGCGGAGTGATGCTGTGGTGGTGCTGAGTGATGCTGTGGTGGTGCTGAGTGATGCTGGGATTGCGCTGAGTGGTGCTGTGGTGGTGCTGAGTGATGCTGTGGTGGTGCTGAGTGATGCTGTGGTGGTGCTGAGTGATGCTGTGGTAGTGCTGAGTGATGCTGTGGTGGTGCTGAGTGATGCTGTGGTGGTGCTGAGTGATGCTGTGGTGGTGCTGAGTGACGCTGTGGTGGTGCTGAGTGACGCTGTGGTGGTGCTGAGTGACGCTGTGGTGCTGCTGAGTGATGCTGTGGTGCTGCTGAGTGATGCTGTGGTGGTGCTGAGTGATGCTGTGGTGGTGCTGAGTGATGCTGTGGTGGTGCTGCTGAGTTCTCTCTGCAACTGCACTCTGCAACTGCACTCTGAATCTGCACTCTGCATCTGCACTCTGCACTCTGAATCTGCACTCTGCACTCTGAATCTGCACTCTGAATCTGCACTCTGAATCTGCACTCTGAATCTGCACTCTGCACTCTGCACTCTGAATCTGCACTCTGAATCTGCACTCTGAACTCTGAATCTGCACTCTGAATCTGCACTCTGAATCTGCACTCTGAATCTGCACTCTAAATCTGCACTCTAAATCTGCACTCACAATCTGCACTCTGCACTCTAAATCTGCACTCTGCACTCTGAATCTGCACTCTAAATCTGCACTCTGAATCTGCACTCTGAATCTGCACTCTGAATCTGCACTCTGAATCTGCACTCTGCACTCTGAATCTGCACTCTGCACTCTAAATCTGCACTCTGCACTCTAAATCTGCACTCTGCACTCTAAATCTGCACTCTAAATCTGCACTCTAAATCTGCACTCTGCACTCTGAATCTGCACTCTAAATCTGCACTCTGAATCTGCACTCTGAATCTGCACTCTGAATCTGCACTCTGAATCTGCACTCTGCACTCTGAATCTGCACTCTGCACTCTGAAACTGCACTCTGAATCTGCACTCTGAATCTGCACTCTGCACTCTAAATCTGCACTCTGCACTCTGCACTCTGCACTCTGAATCTGCACTCTGCACTCACAATCTGCACTCTAAATCTGCACTCTGCACTCACAATCTGCACTCACAATCTGCACTCACAATCTGCACTCTAAATCTGCACTCTGCACTCTGAATGTGCACTCTGAATCTGCACTCTGCACTCTAAATCTGCACTCTGCACTCTAAATATGCACTCTGCACTCTAAATCTGCACTCTGCACTCTGAATCTGCACTCTGAATCTGCACTCTGCACTCTGAATCTGCACTCTGAATCTGCACTCTGCAGTCTAAATCTGCACTCTGCACTCTAAATCTGCACTCTGCACTCTAAATCTGCACTCTGCACTCTAAATCTGCACTCTGCACTCTGAATCTGCACTCTGCACTCTGAATCTGCACTCTGAATCTTCACTCTGCACTCTGAATCTGCACTCTGAATCTGAATCTGCACTCTGAATCTGCACTCTGAACTCTGAATCTGCACTCTGAATCTGCACTCTGAATCTGCACTCTGCACTCTGAATCTGCACTCTGAATCTGCACTCTGAATCTGCACTCTGCACTCTGAATCTGCACTCTGCACTCTGAATCTGCACTCTGAATCTGCACTCTGCACTCTGAATCTGCACTCTGCACTCTGAATCTGCACTCTGCACTCTGAATCTGCACTCTGCACTCACAATCTGCACTCACAATCTGCACTCTAAATCTGCACTCTGCACTCTAAATCTGCACTCTGCACTCTAAATCTGCACTCTAAATCTGCACTCTAAAATTGCACTCTGCACTCTGAATCTGCACTCTAAATCTGCACTCTAAATCTGCACTCTAAATCTGCACTCTAAATCTGCACTCTAAATCTGCACTCTGCACTCTGAATCTGCACTCTGAATCTGCACTCTGAATCTGCACTCTGAATCTGCACTCTGAATCTGCACTCTGAATCTGCACTCCACTCTGAAACTGCACTCTGCACTCTGAATCTGCACTCTGCACTCTGAATCTGCACTCTGCACTCTAAATCTGCACTCTGCACTCTGAATCTGCACTCTGCACTCACAATCTGCACTCACAATCTGCACTCTAAATCTGCACTCTGCACTCACAATCTGCACTCTAAATCTGCACTCTGCACTCTAAATCTGCACTCTGAATCTGCACTCTGCACTCTAAATCTGCACTCTGCACTCTAAATCTGCACTCTAAATCTGCACTCTGCACTCTGAATCTGCACTCTGAATCTGCACTCTGCACTCTGAATCTGCACTCTGAATCTGCACTCTGCACTCTGAAACTGCACTCTGCACTCTAAATCTGCACTCTGCACTCTAACTCTGCACTCTGCACTCTGAATCTGCACTCTGCACTCTGAATCTGCACTCTGCACTCTGAATCTGCACTCTGAATCTGCACTCTGAATCTGAATCT
This sequence comes from Lissotriton helveticus, assembly GCF_964261635.1. NCBI lineage: Eukaryota > Metazoa > Chordata > Amphibia > Caudata > Salamandridae > Lissotriton > Lissotriton helveticus. The sequence goes on from NC_136065.1 coordinate 1,224,679,470, forward strand.
GCACTCTGAATCTGCACTCTGAATCTGCACTCTGAATCTGCACTCTGAATCTGCACTCTGAATCTGCACTCTGCAGTCTAAATCTGCACTCTGCACTCTAAATCTGCACTCTGCACTCTAAATCTGCACTCTGCACTCTAAATCTGCACTCTGCACTCTGAATCTGCACTCTGAATCTTCACTCTGCACTCTGAATCTGCACTCTGCACTCTGAATCTGCACTCTGCACTCTGAATCTGCACTCTGCACTCACAATCTGCACTCACAATCTGCACTCTAAATCTGCACTCTGCACTCTAAATCTGCACTCTGCACTCTAAATCTGCACTCTAAATCTGCACTCTAAAATTGCACTCTGCACTCTGAATCTGCACTCTAAATCTGCACTCTAAATCTGCACTCTAAATCTGCACTCTAAATCTGCACTCTGCACTCTGAATCTGCACTCTGAATCTGCACTCTGAATCTGCACTCTGAATCTGCACTCTGAATCTGCACTCTGAATCTGCACTCTGAATCTGCACTCCACTCTGAAACTGCACTCTGCACTCTGAATCTGCACTCTGCACTCTGAATCTGCACTCTGCACTCTAAATCTGCACTCTGCACTCTGAATCTGCACTCTGCACTCACAATCTGCACTCACAATCTGCACTCTAAATCTGCACTCTGCACTCACAATCTGCACTCACAATCTGCACTCTAAATCTGCACTCTGCACTCTAAATCTGCACTCTGAATCTGCACTCTGCACTCTAAATCTGCACTCTGCACTCTAAATCTGCACTCTAAATCTGCACTCTGCACTCTGAATCTGCACTCTGAATCTGCACTCTGCACTCTGAATCTGCACTCTGAATCTGCACTCTGCACTCTGAAACTGCACTCTGCACTCTAAATCTGCACTCTGCACTCTAACTCTGCACTCTGAATCTGCACTCTGCACTCTGAATCTGCACTCTGCACTCTGAATCTGCACTCTGAATCTGCACTCTGAATCTGAATCTGCACTCTGAATCTGCACTCTGAATCTGCACTCTGAATCTGCACTCTGAATCTGCACTCTGAATCTGCACTCTGCACTCTGAATCTGCACTCTGCACTCTGAATCTGCACTCTGCACTCTGAATCTGCACTCTGAACGCTGAATCTGCACTCTGAATCTGCACTCTGAATCTGCACTCTGCACTCGGAATCTGCACTCTGAATCTGCACTCTGAATCTGCACTATGAATCTGCACTCTGCACTCTGAATCTGCACTCTGCACTCTGAATCTGCACTCTGCACTCTGAATCTGCACTCTGAATCTGCACTCTGCACTCTGAATCTGCACTCTGCAATCTGAATCTGCACTCTGCACTCTAAATCTGCACTCTGCACTCACAATCTGCACTCTAAATCTGCACTCTGCACTCTAAATCTGCACTCTGCACTCTAAATCTGCACTCTGCACTCTGAATCTGCACTCTAAATCTGCACTCTGCACTCTGAATCTGCACTCTAAATCTGCACTCTGCACTCTGAATCTGCACTCTGAATCTGCACTCTGAATCTGCACTCTAAATCTGCACTCTGAATCTGCACTCTGAATCTGCACTCTGAATCTGCACTCTGCACTCTGAATCTGCACTCTAAATCTGCACTCTGCACTCTGAATCTGCACTCTGAATCTGCACTCTGCACTCTAAATCTGCACTCTGCACTCTAAATCTGCACTCTGCACTCTAAATCTGCACTCTGCACTCTGAATCTGCACTCTGAATATGCACTCTGCACTCTGAATCTGCACTCTGAATCTGCACTCTGCACTGTAAATCTGCACTCTGCACTCTAAATCTGCACTCTGCACTCTAAATCTGCACTCTGCACTCTGAATCTGCACTCTGCACTCTGAATCTGCACTCTGAATCTGCACTCTGAATCTGCACTCTGAATCTGCACTCTGAATCTGCACTCCACTCTGAAACTGCACTCTGCACTCTGAATCTGCACTCTGCACTCTGAATCTGCACTCTGCACTCTAAATCTGCACTCTGCACTCTGAATCTGCACTCTGCACTCACAATCTGCACTCACAATCTGCACTCTAAATCTGCACTCTGCACTCACAATCTGCACTCACAATCTGCACTCTAAATCTGCACTCTGCACTCTAAATCTGCACTCTGAATCTGCACTCTGCACTCTAAATCTGCACTCTGCACTCTAAATCTGCACTCTAAATCTGCACTCTGCACTCTGAATCTGCACTCTGAATCTGCACTCTGCACTCTGAATCTGCACTCTGAATCTGCACTCTGCACTCTGAAACTGCACTCTGCACTCTAAATCTGCACTCTGCACTCTAACTCTGCACTCTGCACTCTGAATCTGCACTCTGCACTCTGAATCTGCACTCTGCACTCTGAATCTGCACTCTGCACTCTAAATCTGCACTCTGCACTCTGAATCTGCACTCTGCACTCTGAATCTGCACTCTGAATCTTCACTCTGCACTCTGAATCTGCACTCTGCACTCTAACTCTGCACTCTGAATCTGCACTCTGCACTCTGAATCTGCACTCTGCACTCTGAATCTGCACTCTGAATCTGCACTCTGAATCTGAATCTGCACTCTGAATCTGCACTCTGAATCTGCACTCTGAATCTGCACTCTGAATCTGCACTCTGAATCTGCACTCTGCACTCTGAATCTGCACTCTGCACTCTGAATCTGCACTCTGCACTCTGAATCTGCACTCTGAACGCTGAATCTGCACTCTGAATCTGCACTCTGAATCTGCACTCTGCACTCGGAATCTGCACTCTGAATCTGCACTCTGAATCTGCACTATGAATCTGCACTCTGCACTCTGAATCTGCACTCTGCACTCTGAATCTGCACTCTGCACTCTGAATCTGCACTCTGAATCTGCACTCTGCACTCTGAATCTGCACTCTGCAATCTGAATCTGCACTCTGCACTCTAAATCTGCACTCTGCACTCACAATCTGCACTCTAAATCTGCACTCTGCACTCTAAATCTGCACTCTGCACTCTAAATCTGCACTCTGCACTCTGAATCTGCACTCTAAATCTGCACTCTGCACTCTGAATCTGCACTCTAAATCTGCACTCTGCACTCTGAATCTGCACTCTGAATCTGCACTCTGAATCTGCACTCTAAATCTGCACTCTGAATCTGCACTCTGAATCTGCACTCTGAATCTGCACTCTGCACTCTGAATCTGCACTCTAAATCTGCACTCTGCACTCTGAATCTGCACTCTGAATCTGCACTCTGCACTCTAAATCTGCACTCTGCACTCTAAATCTGCACTCTGCACTCTAAATCTGCACTCTGCACTCTGAATCTGCACTCTGAATATGCACTCTGCACTCTGAATCTGCACTCTGAATCTGCACTCTGCACTGTAAATCTGCACTCTGCACTCTAAATCTGCACTCTGCACTCTAAATCTGCACTCTGCACTCTGAATCTGCACTCTGCACTCTGAATCTGCACTCTGAATCTGCACTCTGAATCTGCACTCTGAATCTGCACTCTGAATCTGCACTCCACTCTGAAACTGCACTCTGCACTCTGAATCTGCACTCTGCACTCTGAATCTGCACTCTGCACTCTAAATCTGCACTCTGCACTCTGAATCTGCACTCTGCACTCACAATCTGCACTCACAATCTGCACTCTAAATCTGCACTCTGCACTCACAATCTGCACTCACAATCTGCACTCTAAATCTGCACTCTGCACTCTAAATCTGCACTCTGAATCTGCACTCTGCACTCTAAATCTGCACTCTGCACTCTAAATCTGCACTCTAAATCTGCACTCTGCACTCTGAATCTGCACTCTGAATCTGCACTCTGAATCTGAATCTGCACTCTGAATCTGCACTCTGAATCTGCACTCTGAATCTGCACTCTGAATCTGCACTCTGAATCTGCACTCTGCACTCTGAATCTGCACTCTGCACTCTGAATCTGCACTCTGCACTCTGAATCTGCACTCTGAACGCTGAATCTGCACTCTGAATCTGCACTCTGAATCTGCACTCTGCACTCGGAATCTGCACTCTGAATCTGCACTCTGAATCTGCACTATGAATCTGCACTCTGCACTCTGAATCTGCACTCTGCACTCTGAATCTGCACTCTGCACTCTGAATCTGCACTCTGAATCTGCACTCTGCACTCTGAATCTGCACTCTGCAATCTGAATCTGCACTCTGCACTCTAAATCTGCACTCTGCACTCACAATCTGCACTCTAAATCTGCACTCTGCACTCTAAATCTGCACTCTGCACTCTAAATCTGCACTCTGCACTCTGAATCTGCACTCTAAATCTGCACTCTGCACTCTGAATCTGCACTCTAAATCTGCACTCTGCACTCTGAATCTGCACTCTGAATCTGCACTCTGAATCTGCACTCTAAATCTGCACTCTGAATCTGCACTCTGAATCTGCACTCTGAATCTGCACTCTGCACTCTGAATCTGCACTCTAAATCTGCACTCTGCACTCTGAATCTGCACTCTGAATCTGCACTCTGCACTCTAAATCTGCACTCTGCACTCTAAATCTGCACTCTGCACTCTAAATCTGCACTCTGCACTCTGAATCTGCACTCTGAATATGCACTCTGCACTCTGAATCTGCACTCTGAATCTGCACTCTGCACTGTAAATCTGCACTCTGCACTCTAAATCTGCACTCTGCACTCTAAATCTGCACTCTGCACTCTGAATCTGCACTCTGCACTCTGAATCTGCACTCTGAATCTGCACTCTGAATCTGCACTCTGAATCTGCACTCTGAATCTGCACTCCACTCTGAAACTGCACTCTGCACTCTGAATCTGCACTCTGCACTCTGAATCTGCACTCTGCACTCTAAATCTGCACTCTGCACTCTGAATCTGCACTCTGCACTCACAATCTGCACTCACAATCTGCACTCTAAATCTGCACTCTGCACTCACAATCTGCACTCACAATCTGCACTCTAAATCTGCACTCTGCACTCTAAATCTGCACTCTGAATCTGCACTCTGCACTCTAAATCTGCACTCTGCACTCTAAATCTGCACTCTAAATCTGCACTCTGCACTCTGAATCTGCACTCTGAATCTGCACTCTGCACTCTGAATCTGCACTCTGAATCTGCACTCTGCACTCTGAAACTGCACTCTGCACTCTAAATCTGCACTCTGCACTCTAACTCTGCACTCTGCACTCTGAATCTGCACTCTGCACTCTGAATCTGCACTCTGCACTCTGAATCTGCACTCTGAATCTGAATCTGCACTCTGAATCTGCACTCTGAATCTGCACTCTGAATCTGCACTCTGAATCTGCACTCTGAATCTGCACTCTGAATCTGCACTCTGCAGTCTAAATCTGCACTCTGCACTCTAAATCTGCACTCTGCACTCTAAATCTGCACTCTGCACTCTAAATCTGCACTCTGCACTCTGAATCTGCACTCTGCACTCTGAATCTGCACTCTGAATCTTCACTCTGCACTCTGAATCTGCACTCTGCACTCTGAATCTGCACTCTGCACTCTGAATCTGCACTCTGCACTCACAATCTGCACTCACAATCTGCACTCTAAATCTGCACTCTGCACTCTAAATCTGCACTCTGCACTCTAAATCTGCACTCTAAATCTGCACTCTAAAATTGCACTCTGCACTCTGAATCTGCACTCTAAATCTGCACTCTAAATCTGCACTCTAAATCTGCACTCTAAATCTGCACTCTGCACTCTGAATCTGCACTCTGAATCTGCACTCTGAATCTGCACTCTGAATCTGCACTCTGAATCTGCACTCTGAATCTGCACTCTGAATCTGCACTCCACTCTGAAACTGCACTCTGCACTCTGAATCTGCACTCTGCACTCTGAATCTGCACTCTGCACTCTAAATCTGCACTCTGCACTCTGAATCTGCACTCTGCACTCACAATCTGCACTCACAATCTGCACTCTAAATCTGCACTCTGCACTCACAATCTGCACTCACAATCTGCACTCTAAATCTGCACTCTGCACTCTAAATCTGCACTCTGAATCTGCACTCTGCACTCTAAATCTGCACTCTGCACTCTAAATCTGCACTCTAAATCTGCACTCTGCACTCTGAATCTGCACTCTGAATCTGCACTCTGCACTCTGAATCTGCACTCTGAATCTGCACTCTGCACTCTGAAACTGCACTCTGCACTCTAAATCTGCACTCTGCACTCTAACTCTGCACTCTGCACTCTGAATCTGCACTCTGCACTCTGAATCTGCACTCTGCACTCTGAATCTGCACTCTGAATCTGCACTCTGAATCTGAATCTGCACTCTGAATCTGCACTCTGAATCTGCACTCTGAATCTGCACTCTGAATCTGCACTCTGAATCTGCACTCTGCACTCTGAATCTGCACTCTGCACTCTGAATCTGCACTCTGCACTCTGAATCTGCACTCTGAACGCTGAATCTGCACTCTGAATCTGCACTCTGAATCTGCACTCTGCACTCGGAATCTGCACTCTGAATCTGCACTCTGAATCTGCACTATGAATCTGCACTCTGCACTCTGAATCTGCACTCTGCACTCTGAATCTGCACTCTGCACTCTGAATCTGCACTCTGAATCTGCACTCTGCACTCTGAATCTGCACTCTGCAATCTGAATCTGCACTCTGCACTCTAAATCTGCACTCTGCACTCACAATCTGCACTCTAAATCTGCACTCTGCACTCTAAATCTGCACTCTGCACTCTAAATCTGCACTCTGCACTCTGAATCTGCACTCTAAATCTGCACTCTGCACTCTGAATCTGCACTCTAAATCTGCACTCTGCACTCTGAATCTGCACTCTGAATCTGCACTCTGAATCTGCACTCTAAATCTGCACTCTGAATCTGCACTCTGAATCTGCACTCTGAATCTGCACTCTGCACTCTGAATCTGCACTCTAAATCTGCACTCTGCACTCTGAATCTGCACTCTGAATCTGCACTCTGCACTCTAAATCTGCACTCTGCACTCTAAATCTGCACTCTGCACTCTGAATCTGCACTCTGAATATGCACTCTGCACTCTGAATCTGCACTCTGAATCTGCACTCTGCACTGTAAATCTGCACTCTGCACTCTAAATCTGCACTCTGCACTCTAAATCTGCACTCTGCACTCTGAATCTGCACTCTGCACTCTGAATCTGCACTCTGAATCTGCACTCTGAATCTGCACTCTGAATCTGCACTCCACTCTGAAACTGCACTCTGCACTCTGAATCTGCACTCTGCACTCTGAATCTGCACTCTGCACTCTAAATCTGCACTCTGCACTCTGAATCTGCACTCTGCACTCACAATCTGCACTCACAATCTGCACTCTAAATCTGCACTCTGCACTCACAATCTGCACTCACAATCTGCACTCTAAATCTGCACTCTGCACTCTAAATCTGCACTCTGAATCTGCACTCTGCACTCTAAATCTGCACTCTGCACTCTAAATCTGCACTCTAAATCTGCACTCTGCACTCTGAATCTGCACTCTGAATCTGCACTCTGCACTCTGAATCTGCACTCTGAATCTGCACTCTGCACTCTGAAACTGCACTCTGCACTCTAAATCTGCACTCTGCACTCTAACTCTGCACTCTGCACTCTGAATCTGCACTCTGCACTCTGAATCTGCACTCTGCACTCTGAATCTGCACTCTGAATCTGCACTCTGAATCTGAATCTGCACTCTGAATCTGCACTCTGAATCTGCACTCTGAATCTGCACTCTGAATCTGCACTCTGAATCTGCACTCTGCACTCTGAATCTGCACTCTGCACTCTGAATCTGCACTCTGCACTCTGAATCTGCACTCTGCACTCTGAATCTGCACTCTGAACGCTGAATCTGCACTCTGAATCTGCACTCTGAATCTGCACTCTGCACTCGGAATCTGCACTCTGAATCTGCACTCTGAATCTGCACTATGAATCTGCACTCTGCACTCTGAATCTGCACTCTGCACTCTGAATCTGCACTCTGCACTCTGAATCTGCACTCTGAATCTGCACTCTGCACTCTGAATCTGCACTCTGCAATCTGAATCTGCACTCTGCACTCTAAATCTGCACTCTGCACTCACAATCTGCACTCTAAATCTGCACTCTGCACTCTAAATCTGCACTCTGCACTCTAAATCTGCACTCTGCACTCTGAATCTGCACTCTAAATCTGCACTCTGCACTCTGAATCTGCACTCTAAATCTGCACTCTGCACTCTGAATCTGCACTCTGAATCTGCACTCTAAATCTGCACTCTGAATCTGCACTCTGAATCTGCACTCTGAATCTGCACTCTGCACTCTGAATCTGCACTCTAAATCTGCACTCTGCACTCTGAATCTGCACTCTGAATCTGCACTCTGCACTCTAAATCTGCACTCTGCACTCTAAATCTGCACTCTGCACTCTAAATCTGCACTCTGCACTCTGAATCTGCACTCTGAATATGCACTCTGCACTCTGAATCTGCACTCTGAATCTGCACTCTGCACTGTAAATCTGCACTCTGCACTCTAAATCTGCACTCTGCACTCTAAATCTGCACTCTGCACTCTGAATCTGCACTCTGCACTCTCAATCTGCACTCTGAATCTGCACTCTGAATCTTCACTCTGCACTCTGAATCTGCACTCTGAATCTGAATCTGCACTCTGAATCTGCACTCTGAACTCTGAATCTGCACTCTGAATCTGCACTCTGAATCTGCACTCTGCACTCTGAATCTGCACTCTGAATCTGCACTCTGAATCTGCACTCTGAATTTTCACTCTGCACTCTGAATCTGCACTCTGCACTCTGAATCTGCACTCTGAATCTGCACTCTGCACTCTGAATCTGCACTCTGCACTCTGAATCTGCACTCTGCACTCTGAATCTGCACTCTGCACTCACAATCTGCACTCACAATCTGCACTCTAAATCTGCACTCTGCACTCTAAATCTGCACTCTGCACTCTAAATCTGCACTCTAAAATTGCACTCTGCACTCTGAATCTGCACTCTAAATCTGCACTCTAAATCTGCACTCTAAATCTGCACTCTGCACTCTGAATCTGCACTCTGAATCTGCACTCTGAATCTGCACTCTGCACTCTGAATCTGCACTCTGAAACTGCACTCTGCACTCTGAATCTGCACTCTGCACTCTAAATCTGCACTCTGCACTCTGAATCTGCACTCTGCACTCACAATCTGCACTCACAATCTGCACTCTAAATCTGCACTCTGCACTCACAATCTGCACTCACAATCTGCACTCTAAATCTGCACTCTGCACTCTAAATCTGCACTCTGAATCTGCACTCTGCACTCTAAATCTGCACTCTGCACTCTAAATCTGCACTCTGCACTCTAAATCTGCACTCTGCACTCTAAATCTGCACTCTGCACTCTGAATCTGCACTCTGAATCTGCACTCTGAATCTGCACTCTGCACTCTAAATCTGCACTCTGCACTCTAAATCTGCACTCTGCACTCTAACTCTGCACTCTGCACTCTGAATCTGCACTCTGAATCTGCACTCTGCACTCTGAATCTGCACTCTGCACTCTGAATCTGCACTCTGAATCTGCACTCTGAATCTGAATCTGCACTCTGAATCTGCACTCTGAACTCTGAATCTGCACTCTGAATCTGCACTCTGAATCTGCACTCTGAATCTGCACTCTGCACTCTGAATCTGCACTCTGAATCTGCACTCTGCACTCTGAATCTGCACTCTGAATCTGCACTCTGAATCTGCACTCTGCACTCTAAATCTGCACTCTGCACTCTGAATCTGCACTCTGCACTCTGAATCTGCACTCTGCACTCTAAATCTGCACTCTGCACTCTGAATCTGCACTCTGAACGCTGAATCTGCACTCTGAATCTGCACTCTGAATCTGCCCTCTGAATCTGCACTCTGCACTCGGAATCTGCACTCTAAATCTGCACTCTGCACTCTAAATCTGCACTCTGCACTCTAAATCTGCACTCTAAATCTGCACTCTAAATCTGCACTCTGCACTCTGAATCTGCACTCTGAATCTGCACTCTGAATCTGAATCTGCACTCTGAATCTGCACTCTGAACTCTGAATCTACACTCTGAATCTGCACTCTGAATCTGCACTCTGAATCTGCACTCTGAATCTGCACTCTGCACTCTGAATCTGCACTCTGCACTCTGAATCTGCACTCTGAACGCTGAATCTGCACTCTGAATCTGCACTCTGAATCTGCACTCTGCACTCGGAATCTGCACTCTGAATCTGCACTCTGAATCTGCACTCTGCACTCTGAATCTGCACTCTGCACTCTGAATCTGCACTCTGCACTCTGAATCTGCACTCTGAATCTGCACTCTGCACTCTGAATCTGCACTCTGAATCTGCACTCTGCACTCTAAATCTGCACTCTGCACTCACAATCTGCACTCTAAATCTGCACTCTGCACTCTAAATCTGCACTCACAATCTGCACTCTAAATCTACACTCTGCACTCTAAATCTGCACTCTGCACTCTAAATCTGCACTCTGCACTCTGAATCTGCACTCTATCTGCACTCTGCACTCTGAATCTGCACTCTAAATCTGCACTCTGAATCTGCACTCTGAATCTGCACTCTGAATCTGCATTCTGAATCTGCACTCTGAATCTGCACTCTGCACTCTGAATCTGCACTCTAAATCTGCACTCTGCACTCTGAATCTGCACTCTGCACTCTAAATCTGCACTCTGCACTCTAAATCTGCACTCTGCACTCTGAATCTGCACTCTGAATCTGCACTCTGCACTCTGAATCTGCACTCTAAATCTGCACTCTGCACTCTGAATCTGCACTCTAAATCTGCACTCTGCACTCTGAATCTGCACTCTGAATCTGCACTCTGCACTCTAAATCTGCACTCTGCACTCTAAATCTGCACTCTGCACTCTGAATCTGCACTCCGAATCTGCACTCTGCACTCTGAATCTGCACTCTGAATCTGCACTCTGCACTCTAAATCTGCACTCTGCACTCTAAATCTGCACTCTGCACTCTGAATCTGCACTCTGCACTCTGAATCTGCACTCTGAATCTGCACTCTGAATCTTCACTCTGCACTCTGAATCTGAATCTGCACTCTGAATCTGCACTCTGAACTCTGAATCTGCACTCTGAATCTGCACTCTGAATCTGCACTCTGCACTCTGAATCTGCACTCTGAATCTGCACTCTGAATCTGCACTCTGCACTCTGAATCTGCACTCTGCACTCTGAATCTGCACTCTGCACTCTGAATCTGCACTCTGCACTCTGAATCTGCACTCTGCACTCACAATCTGCACTCACAATCTGCACTCTAAATCTGCACTCTGCACTCTAAAATTGCACTCTGCACTCTGAATCTGCACTCTAAATCTGCACTCTAAATCTGCACTCTAAATCTGCACTCTGCACTCTGAATCTGCACTCTGAATCTGCACTCTGCACTCTGAATCTGCACTCTGAAACTGCACTCTGCACTCTGAATCTGCACTCTGCACTCTGAATCTGCACTCTGCACTCTAAATCTGCACTCTGCACTCTGAATCTGCACTCTGCACTCACAATCTGCACTCACAATCTGCACTCTAAATCTGCACTCTGCACTTACAATCTGCACTCACAATCTGCACTCACAATCTGCACTCTAAATCTGCACTCTGCACTCTAAATCTGCACTCTGAATCTGCACTCTGCACTCTAAATCTGCACTCTGCACTCTAAATCTGCACTCTGCACTCTAAATCTGCACTCTGCACTCTGAATCTGCACTCTGAATCTGCACTCTGCACTCTGAATCTGCACTCTGAATCTGCACTCTGCACTCTAAATCTGCACTCTGCACTCTAAATCTGCACTCTGCACTCTAACTCTGCACTCTGAATCTGCACTCTGAATCTGCACTCTGCACTCTGAATCTGCACTCTGCATCTGCACTCTGAATCTGCACTCTGAATCTGAATCTGCACTCTGAATCTGCACTCTGAATCTGCACTCTGAATCTGCACTCTGAATCTGCACTCTGAATCTGCACTCTGAATCTGCACTCTGAATCTGCACTCTGAATCTGCACTCTGAATCTGCACTCTGCACTCTGAATCTGCACTCTGCACTCTGAATCTGCACTCTGCACTCTGAATCTGCACTCTGCACTCTGAATCTGCACTCTGCACTCTGAATCTGCACTCTGCACTCTGAATCTGCACTCTGCACTCTAAATCTGCACTCTGAATCTGCACTCTGCACTCTAAATCTGCACTCTGCACTCTAAATCTGCACTCTGCACTCTAAATCTGCACTCTGCACTCTGAATCTGCACTCTGAATCTGCACTCTGCACTCTGAATCTGCACTCTGCACTCTAAATCTGCACTCTGCACTCTAAATCTGCACTCTGCACTCTAACTCTGCACTCTGAATCTGCACTCTGAATCTGCACTCTGCACTCTGAATCTGCACTCTGCACTCTGAATCTGCACTCTGAATCTGCACTCTGAATCTGCACTCTGAACTCTGAATCTGCACTCTGAATCTGCACTCTGAATCTGCACTCTGAATCTGCACTCTGCACTCTGAATCTGCACTCTGAATCTGCACTCTGAATCTGCACTCTGCACTCTGAATCTGCACTCTGAATCTGCACTCTGCACTCTGAATCTGCACTCTGAATCTGCACTCTGCACTCTGAATCTGCACTCTGCACTCTGAATCTGCACTCTGAATGCTGAATCTGCACTCTGAATCTGCACTCTGAATCTGCACTCTGCACTCTGAATCTGCACTCTGAATCTGCACTCTGAATCTGCACTCTGAATCTGCACTCTGCACTCTGAATCTGCACTCTGAATCTGCACTCTGAATCTGCACTCTGCACTCTGAATCTGCACTCTGCACTCTGAATCTGCACTCTGCACTCTAAATCTGCACTCTGCACTCTAAATCTGCACTCTGCACTCACAATCTGCACTCTAAATCTGCACTCTGCACTCTAAATCTGCACTCTGCACTCTAAATCTGCACTCTGCACTCTAAATCTGCACTCTGCACTCTGAATCTGCACTCTAAATCTGCACTCTGCACTCTGAATCTGCACTCTAAATCTGCACTCTGAATCTGCACTCTGAATCTGCACTCTGAATCTGCACTCTGAATCTGCACTCTGAATCTGCACTCTGAATCTGCACTCTGCACTCTGAATCTGCACTCTGCACTCTGAATCTGCACTCTGAATCTGCACTCTGAATCTGCACTCTGCACTCTGAATCTGCACTCTGCACTCTGAATCTGCACTCTGCACTCACAATCTGCACTCACAATCTGCACTCTAAATCTGCACTCTGCACTCACAATCTGCACTCTGAATCTGCACTCTGCACTCTGAATCTGCACTCTGAATCTGCACTCTGAATCTGCACTCTAAATCTGCACTCTGCACTCTGAATCTGCACTCTGAATCTGCACTCTGAATCTGCACTCTAAATCTGCACTCTAAATCTGCACTCACAATCTGCACTCTAAATCTGCACTCTAAATCTGCACTCTAAATCTGCACTCTGAATCTGCACTCTGAATCTGCATTCTGAATCTGCACTCTGAATCTGCACTCACAATCTGCACTCACAATCTGCACTCACAATCTGCACTCACAATCTGCACTCTAAATCTGCACTCACAATCTGCACTCACAATCTGCACTCACAATCTGCACTCACAATCTGCACTCTGAATCTGCACTCTGCACTCTACATATGGTATGTTATGCTTACATACGTTCCATATATTATCCATGTATATGCCACATTTAGTTAAGAATATATGTTCTGTTTAGTTACATTACTTTGTTTGTATACCCTTTTATGCTGCTCTAAAGTTATTTCAATGGGTGAAATGCGGAGCCTGGGTAGCAGGAAGGAGAAGATAAGAGAGTGCATCGAGTGCGGACTTGTGAGCAAGCGCCTTCAGCCATCAGGATGCTACTTCAAGGCACGTAGACAGGGTCGTAATACCCAATGATACTCGTAAAGGTAGCTACAAAAAATGGCGTTAGGTTGTGCACACACCCTGCAAAGATGCGTGTAGCGCCTGAAGTCACAAGTTGAACCTGGTGTTGTTCGCTACAATAGACGATAGTTATCAGTGAGGTTTGTTCCACCATGAAACGAAAGTTGGCTGCCGAGAGTAACAAGGTAGTGCTGGGAGGGGGGCTGCGCACCAACTGAAGTGCTCTGGTTGCACGGCCTGCGGCAGTGTGAAGTGATAAGCCTTGAACGGCCTGCGGCCGTGTGAAGTGATAAGCCTTTGAAGTATGGGAATGTGGGAGGAGTGCTGCTACGGCCTGGGGGAAGCTGGCTGGGGAGGGGGAGGAGAAATGAATGTAAGGCTGTGGGGAACAGAGTTTATGGCCCAAAATTGCGTGCCTGTGGCCACGTGAACTTCAAGAAAACTGCAAGGAACGAAGCCCTTGGTTTGACGAGGATATCGAGCACTTGAATTCTCGATCCCTCAATGCGCTTGCGCGCATTGTAGGTCACGAGACCTAAAAACCTGATGTGCTTCATTAAGCAGCAAGCTACTTTTAGGTTCTTGTGTATGCCTTATCTCTGCAAGAACCTAAATAATTGTATACAATAATATTCTCACAATAATATACTCTTTTTCAGATGGTGTAATGAAGTCCTGCTCCTTCAAGTCATTCTGTGATCGGGCTGCAGAGGATGGTGCCAAGGTCCCTGGTGTCAGTGTTAATTGCTGCTTCTCCAACAACTGCAACGCCAAAAGCCTAAGTAGCAGCCAACGGATCAGTGTCTGCCTCGGCCTGCTCCTCGTCTCTGCGTTGCTGTTGGTCCATCTCCTACTCTGAACTAAATAGCTAAGGATAAAAAAAATCACTAACCGTAATTAAACAGTATGGCTTCTTCCTTTCAGCTGTTCAGATGCACAGAACAACTCCAGCCAAATTCTTCAGTTTAGACTGTATTCCTATTGCAAGGCATTTGGACACTTTCAATGCTGGCCTGCCAACTGTTAAAATTCCAGGGTGTGGCTGCTCTCTTGAATAGTCACAACGTGTGACCTTTGTCAGCAGTCCCCAAGAGGCAATAAATAACTTCACTGTATTTCAATGGGAGGGTATTCTGTGTCCTGTAGGTAACAAATACCTTATGTTTGATCACAAAAATAATAAGAATATGACATAGTGCATCAGCTTTTGAGATCACAAAGTTCACTTCAGTAAATGTAAAGGAAAGGTGGAAATTCTATGTAGTTTTCACTACATAGTCCCCTCAGTGGAGAGTTCAAATCCTGACACGTTTGTTCATGTACACAACACGTAACTACCAATACTGTGCTTTTTAAATCTTGTTAACTGGCACACTTTAATGTTTTATACTTTGAGCTGCTGATATCTGTGACAATGTATGAATTTATTTTTCAATTAGGTATGTCAAATAGTTAACCTATAATTACAGTTTTACTGCTAATATAGTGGAACACTTGTTTGAACCTGATTCGATGTAATACATATGTATAATACAAGGACTGTACAATAGCAGCAACATGTATCAACTGCATTGTGGACATTTATTAAAGCTGTAAGTGAATAAATGTATAAACTTTGCACATAACAGCTTGCCTTAATAATAATGATTTAAAATATGATCCCCACTTTTTATGTAAGTTTTTGTCGGGGGGGGGGGGGGGGGTTCTGAGGAAGGTAATGATATATATCACTAGGCTCACTTAGAGATAGAAAGCTCGGTGTCTCTAGCAATCACCGTTCAAGATATGTATTCTACAACAGACGGGGTGTCACTTAAGGGTTGACAACTCTCTGGGTACAGAGGCAGAGTTCTCCACAGTTCTCCTGGAGGGAGGTGTGAGGGTCAAGACGAAGTACAGGCAGCATAGTTACCACAATAAAAGTGTAGAAGTCAAGCCATAGTGATGTTCACAACACTCATAATAACATCTCATTCGTCTTAAATACATTTTTGTGCAAACCATAACAGAATCAATTTAAAACACAATTCATCACAGTAGCAAAATAATGGTTGTAAATGCACATAACCTGCATAGTACAGTACATGACTTGTAGTCCGAACACTCCCAATGTTTGCCAATGCTAAAGAGTTACTGTATCAATAATGGAGGATCACATTCTTCCAGCCTCAGTAAGGGTTACTCTGTATCAATGGTAATTGCAACGCTTCAACACCCTTTAAGTTTATCATTTAGAGCAGTGGTTCTTTAACTGTGATTTGGGGAGTTAGTGTCCTCCTATCGATTAGTGGGAGCGGCGCAAATACATCCAGCAGAATACAGTATGGTAGATGAGCGGCCTAAATTGAATTTAGAAACGCTCCAACTTCCCCATTAAAATGAAAATTCTGACTTTGTGTATTTGTTTGTAAATTCATGAAAATATATTATCAATTATGTAGTTGTTTTGATAAATGCTTGTTTTCGTATTTTGCGGTTCAAGTCAACGAAAATACTTTTTCCTGGGTCCCCAACTTCCAGTAATGTGGGGGTCTTTGGATTCAAATATTTATTCAGTGGGGGTGTCTAGGGTCCAGTAATAGGGCTCACAATCACGTTAGCACACTGGGTTCACAAGTGACAAGAAATATCACTGGACTTTGCAAGCTTGCTAACCAACACGGTGCTGGGTAGCTGCACACAGCAGGTGAAGAAATAGTTGAAATGAAATGGATAAAAATAAGAAATGCTGGTAGAAAGGTCAGCAAGTGGTTAATATGCAGAACTATTGTCTCATCTGCACTTTAGGGATCTATCGGTTGCCCACCTCCATCCCTGGTGAAGGGTTTGAGGAGTTCAGATGATGTTCACAAACATCAGGTGTTGGGGGTTTATTTTTCAACTGCCCGTCTCAGTCTCACAGCAAGGAATAAAATGGGCTTAAGCCCAATCTGAGGCTATGCAGGACGCCTTAAGCAGGTTGTCTTTTTCCAAAGTAAGGTCAGAACTGCATGACAGGATTAATACAAGATCTGAAGAAGCAGTCCAGGGGATTCAAACTCCAGAATGCACCTTCAGAAACATGGTCCACGCGGTTCTTAGTACCGAGGACATTCACTGATGCTCCCTATGCTGGGCACTTCCTCCCTGCCAATATGTGTTCACTGCAGACTTACAATTTCAAAGGTCCAACCAATGAAGTTGGGTTTGTCGTCTCCTCCTCAGAGCGAAGTCTGGGAGACTGTAGTGAGCCCTGTAGGGGGTTCGCTAGCAGCGCTTCTGGAGTATTCCCTTCGGACGACTTAGACTTTTCACCATCTGGAACTCATTGACACAAGCAGCCTGCTATTGATTTCCACAAAGGGTAGCATTTATTTTTCTTTTACACGGCGGGGAGTTCCTCTTGCTTAGCTTTTAATTGTTGCCCTTCTGTGAAATGGTTATGTTTTTTTGCAGATGGGAGACTTACAACACTGGCTGGTGTTTGGAGGTGGGCCTGACCCCAAAAAAGGAAACTGCACTGTGCTTGCAAGGCCTGCCTCCACTATTGAGGTTTAGTGTGTGGTTTCCCCATGCCCCTTTCTCATTTTTTTTTATCCTAAACCACAGAACAAGTTTGTTCTGGGCACCTAAGCAGTGAGGGTGGAGGA
The DNA here is from genome assembly GCF_964261635.1 of Lissotriton helveticus. NCBI lineage: Eukaryota > Metazoa > Chordata > Amphibia > Caudata > Salamandridae > Lissotriton > Lissotriton helveticus. Next base: position 1,224,697,188 of record NC_136065.1, read on the forward strand.
GCACTAAGGAAGACCGGCACTCACATCTTCAGAAATCCTAAAACCAGGGAGAAGCAAGAAGAAGTGAGGGATGGAGAAAAGACTTTAGTGAGTCCAGCAAAAAAGGCATACAGTGAGTCCATAAAAATGTACAAAGCAGAAATTAAAAAGGCAAACGGACAATATTTTGAAGAAAAGATTAATTCAGCAGCAAATGCCCCCAAATAAATCTTCTGTATCGACAAAACACTGCTGGAGCTCCCACCCCTGGAAACCTAAACAGGTCTAACTAACGATACATGTAATGAACTGGCGGGATTTTTCCAGGGAAAAATTTAGATAATATACAAGGCCTTTCCTGTTTCCCCAGGCCCTAGTGTTCGTCGCACCCCAACAACCAACGATATAGCGTGTGAACTTTCTGAAAGAAAGGGGTATGTTGACTCCACTAAGTACACTCTGGAGGACTTTCCACTCTTGGATATAGATACTATAACTGACATCTTCAGGCAAATTAAATCAAGTTGGCCTATAGACCCTGTACACCCCCACCCACATTCTTAGTAAGGTAAAAGATACGGTATTACCAGTCATCCGGGATGTGATAAATCTTTCCATTAATAATGGACTGGTGCCACTTGCGTGGAAACAAGCCATGGTAAAAGCCCTGCAGAGAAAGCCACATTTAGACCCAGAAGTACTAAGCAACTATCGGCCCATATCCATGCGGCCTAGGCCCATATCCATGCTGCCTATGCTTAGATCGTGGAGAGGCATATAAATGTCACGCTATCATCTTTTTTAGAGTCCCATGAGCTTCTACACCATTCGCAGACGGGTTTCCACCCCCAACATGGGAAACCGTGATTGCCGTGGTCGAAGAAGCCAAGGAGTCAATTGATCAGGGAGGTGCAGCAGCCATTATCCTACTTGATCTTAGTGCCGCATTCGACACAGTGAATCTGGACATCCTCATAAAGAGACTCAGGAGAGCTGGGGTGGTAGGAGGAGCCATTTCTTGGATCCAGTTCTTCCTCAATGGCAGAACATTTCAGGTTTATGCAGGGGAATGTACCTCTAGGACTCTACCTCTTAGTTATGGAGTCCCTCAGGGATCTTCCCTGAGTCAGATGCTTTTTAATGTATACATGAAGCCACTGGCGGAGGTCATTCAACCATATTGGGTCAAGGTTGTCACCTATGCAGATGACACCCAGCTGGTGGTATCTTTAAACCACCCACGCAACACCCTAGCTGATTTAGAGTCCTGCTTGGAGAAGGTAGCCAAATGGATGCAACAGACATGTCTCAAACTTAATGGGGACAAGACGGAAATAATGTATCTTGGGTATACAGCTAACAAAGAGCCCAAACTGCCATGGCCCATCTGTCTCGGACCCACCCCCCCAGTCCCAAAGCCCAAAATAAAGAGTTTGGGCGTATGGCTGGATAAGGCTCTCAATTTTGACCAGCACGCAGTAGCAGTCACCGGTCTCTGTCATGGCACCCTCAGAATGTTGCGGAAAGTCCTTCCTCTACTCCTCATAACAGCAAGGAGAACTATGGTCCAGGCCGTAGTACTCTCGCGCCTGGACTATGGAAACACATTGTATGTAGGAGCACCCAAATCCACCCTAAGGAAGCTTCAGGTGGCACAGAATTGTGCCGCCAGACTCCTGACAGGAGCCCACAGAACACAGTCAGCCTTGCCCAGCTTAAAGTCCCTACACTGGCTGCCCACAGAGAAGAGGAGCACATTTGGGGTCATGTGCACTGCCCATAGGATCCTAAGGGGGTCAGGCCCTCGCATCCACCACCTACTTATCAAGGTGTATCAGCCAAGGAGACCCCTCCGCTCGGCGAATCTAAATATAGCTATCATCCGTAACATCCAGAGGATGCGCAGCGGGGGTCGGTCCTTCTCATACAACGTAGCGAAGAAGTGGAACTCCCTTCCCCTACATTTGCGCTTAGAAACTGCCCACCTTCGTTTTAGGAAAGGGTTTAAAACCTGGCTCTCCCAGAAGATCAATTGGTAACTGCCTCGCTTTGTCTGTTTTGCTGTTAGCGCTGGGATGCCTTAGGGTAGCCATGCGCTCAAGAATGCTAATTAATAATAATATTAATAATAATAATATGCTTCCATGGGCAGACCTTATCTTCCACCTTGCAAATGCCACTGATGCAACAAAGCAAATGTTCATAATCATCCATGGGTAAACTTAAAAGCAGGAGTACCAGAAATTTTTGCAAACAGCTTCACTCATACAAACGTTCACAGATATCTAAGAACATGTGTACATTAGGTATATAAACATTACATTTATTCAATATCTAAACCACAATGGACCTTTCTCACCTGCTCTTGGACTTAAATTTACACAGGGATCGTCAGTGAGCAACACCTCTAGGATACTCCTGCACATGTAGTATCATTTTGCAGTGGCGGCTACTCCGCTAAGGCAGGAGGAGCATCGCCCCCCACTACCAGGAAGCAGGAAAACAAGGAAAAAATAAAAAGATATTAATGGAATGACGTTATCATTTTATTCTGTCCTTCTGCTGTGGCAGCTTTGCGTGAGTGGTGTGCTGGGCTGCAGAGCAGGGGAGGAGTGGTAGAACCCTCCTAAGTGCACAGTGACTGTTTAGTCGGCCCTCACGGACGGCCCAAAACAGTCATGCGCACTTTTCCCTGTTCTCCATGCCGTCGATGTATGATCCAATAAGCTGAAAATTCTGAGGTACGGTCTCAACTACTAGGGCCCAGAGCAAAATGCCTGCTCGAAAGCAATTACTTCCACCGGAACCATATTGTTATATGGTGTAAAAGAAGAGGGATTCCTCAAGCCTGAGTCTTCCTGTTCAGGAGGAGGCGTGTCTTGGAAAAAAGCCTTCAGTCTGATGGTACAGAACCAATTATGTATCTCACAGTGGGTTTGAAATTTATCCACCTTTGGAGTGGGGACAAAGCCTAGACCTTTCTAAAGTATAGCTCTCTCTGATTCAGAGAGGATACGGTGGGAGAGGCTGACCACTAGGTCTTCTTGCCTTGTGTCTTGTTCCTGGTGTCCATCCCGCTGGTTGGTTGGTCTTGCCAATGGACCTTTTTTTGCGTGCCCCTTCTGTTGCGCCCTCTTCCTCTGCCCCAACCTCTGTCTAAGAAAGGTGGGTTGCCATGATTGAAAAATTGGGGAGGCGGTGGGGCTTGTTGGTATTGAGGGAATTGCCAGAAGGGAGGGGGGACCATGGTACTGCATGGGTCCCTGGTATTGGGGTCCGTTGTAGAACTGGTTAGGTCGTGTGTTAGGCCGTTGGTTCTTCCTAGCATTGTTGTTACCCCAGCTATCAGCACTAGAATTACTGTCACTGGAATCTCTCCTCTCTGAGTTGTCATCCAAGGAGTAACTAGTTTGGGTGGATGTAAAGTCGTCTCTGAGACATGGGTATACTTTCTCCTTTGAGAACTTCTGAATATCCTTTTGAAGTTTATTAATTTTTTGCTTCATGAGATAGTCTTTGTTATCTGTAATCTATCTCAGTATTGATTTCCGCCAGTTTAACCTTATAGGCGGAGATTTGAATGGTGGTTTTGAGGGCTCCTTCTGCAATCTGAATTTTAAGCAGGAAAGCATCGGCTAATCTCTTCGCCATGTTGATGATCAAAACTAACCAGTCCCTAGTGCATTTCCACGCCACTAGGGAGCATTCTTTCTTAAAGACAGGATCGTCAAGGAACAGTCTGGGAAAGGTGCTGACTATTAAACCCGGTGGAGCGATATTCGCTCGAAGGTATTCAGTCATAAGTGCGCCATGAAGGGTGATCTTCACCCATTCTCTTTTTAAGGCGGTTAGTGAGTTCCAATCATCGGTGTTAGACCCAGAGGCTGAACTCCCATCAGCGCCCAGTAATGATGGTGTTCTGTCTAGGATGTCTGTGACTACATCATCTCCAAAACTCAAGCCATGGCGGTCGTCCATGTTCAATGAGTGTAAAAAGCATAGTGGGCCAAGAAAGATCTGTCAGCAATCCCTTGGTATCCTATAGTCGTACGGGAGTTGCCTGTGCTGGATATGTCAACAAAAGAAGGGACATGGGGCTAGTTTAATGAGGTCCAGTGTACATGCCCCAGAAGGACTGTGGTACAAAAAGGGGTACAAAGTTCCTCAGTGATAATGAGTTCGAAGAGAAAGAGCATGTAGGGGAGGTGTGGTCAAGAAAGGCATGGGGTGTGTGAAATAAGGAGAGGGAATTCTCCTTGTTGGAACTAGGGCTCTCGCACACCTAGCAAGCTAGGTGTCATGCTTCATCATTTGAGCCTGCCCCTCGCCAGGTCGGCGCTGCAATACCTGGCGGGCACCCAGAACCGGGGCTCTTTGTCGGGGATCTTTTGTTCCTGCCGGTGGGTGCAGTGGGGATGAGAGAAGAAAATGTAAGTGAATTAAAATAGGTCAGTTAGTCCTAATCAGGTATTTTATTCCAAAGGTAAACTGCCTAATTAAAAAGTGGAGAGGGGCTGCCAACTAGTAGTAAGGTGTCTAGTAGTGTGTGCACTACTCTCGGGAGATGAACATGTTTTGTGTCGCGAATGTCAAATTAATCAGGACACTTCATCAGGATCAGTGCTAAAACTATCTACACCAAGGTAAGTGAAATCTACCTACCCTTTATGTTCATGATGGACCTAAAAGATGGATATATAAGGACATAAGAACATGCATGAGTATAGCAGTAGTGGGTAATCTTAAGAACTAGCCAATGGACTAATCACTGTCCAATGGTACTTGCTGCGTACTTACAGTGTATAAAGAGCAGTATTCAAGTATTCAATGGGTCACACCAAGATAGACATAGAAAATAAAAACGGGTTGATTAAACAGAACACATCAGGTAAATAACTCACCAATACTGTTAGCTAAGTATGCTGGCAGCAGTCATCGGCGGTTATGTGGACACCAATTGGGTCCTAGTAAAGAAGGGGAGGAATGTTGGAGTCACAAGGAACTCCCGGTTAGCCTAGTAAATGAAGGCATGTGGTTCAGAAGGAAAACGTATTAGGAGGTAACCTTCAGATGCAGGCTGTAAGCTGGTATCTGTGTTAAATGCGCCTCCCCCGGCAGCCGGTTTAGGTGGGAGGGGAGCCAGCGTCGGAACGATACCCTAAGCGGGACGCCCCCAGCAAGCTGGCGTGTTAACCCTTGGTGTCACGAAACTGGCGCGGTCCTACAAGCACCTTCCCAACGCAGAGAGATGGCGCGTCTCCCGGCAGTTTGCCAGAAGCGACCCGCATCTAGGAACAATCTCCAAGTACAAAGGGATCAAGTGTACTCGCCAGATGTCTTGGACACTCAAAACCGTAGACCTACCCTGCCGCCGACACCGGGATGGTGAAGGTGTACCGGCGGCGGGTCCTGAAGTAATCGCCTGGTGGATCACATGGTGTCTGAGTGTCGAAATAGAGGTAGTACCACTAGCTGCTTGATGTAGTCTCACTACGGCGGCCATCTTATAACGGGTTTCTGGGACTATGAGTGCTATATCAATGAATACATACAGAGATGTGGGGAAATACTGGCACTCCAGTGTGTACCACGTTCTCAAGGTCGAACAAGGGCTGTGTAAATTAGTGTGCAGTATGCAAGAAATGTAATGGAACAGATCCGCATGTTATCGTGAGAATCATATTGGTGGCCATCTTGTAACGTGTTCTTTAGACATAGAGAGCAGTAATACCAAATCATCCTGGCTGGACTACGTGAGATGGAGGGGAGTTGGGCACTCCAATGTGTACCACGGTTTGAAAACAGGGCCTCCATGTAATATAGAAACAGCTCATACTGCCTTTAACTGCTACCAGGATGTGAATTTCCCCCAGGGATGTCCCACCACTTGAGGGTGCCTAGCTACGCTGCTGCCAAGACTGTGAGATGGAGCTGTGAGTGTGCATTCTCATTGACAGCTAGTCCTAGGTGATGACGGCTGCGAGGAGGCCTCCCACTCTCCTTCTGATGTGGCCTACACCACGTGAATTCCCCGGCTGGTTTGGGTTTCAGCTAAGAGGTGGCACTGAGTGACTGCTGGGGTCTCCTGCACCACCCCCGGATGGATTAAGAGGGCGGCTACAAGACCCCCCTTGAAAAGGTACTGCTGGGCTGCCTGTGGTTTAGGAGACATCCTTGCTCGAAGGAATAATATTGCGCCCCCCTCTTCCTCGTTGTCTCTTTTCCTATGGAGATCGGGGTAACACCAACTGCAGATTTGTTGGCAACTTTAAACCCCAGATGAGAAGATTATGTGATGCCGGAGACAACTCTTGGCGAGGACACTGGGATCAAGACAGAGGCCATCTGTTGGGGGCCCACCGGGGGGGCTGTTGCTGGAGGTTGCCCCAAAACACTGCAGAGGGAGCCACTCGCCTGTTGCAGCATAGAAAATATCCTGATGATAATCAACTGGCGTCCCCATTTATTGCCTCCCTGGCCCCAGCTTCTTGTGCTGCCTGTATCTGCCCTGGTCCTGCAGAGCAAGCAGGCTTAAACCCATCTTGCTGGCTACTGTGAGGACCTCTGCCTTGAAGCTTGAAGCTATGTTATGTTATATTGGTTTGTGCAGTGCACTAATTACCTGAGAGGGTATCCAAATGCTTGGGCAGGAGGGTAGGTTTGTGGTCCCAAGGTACTTATGCAAACAGCTAGTTCTTCAGCTTCTTGCAGAACTCAATAAGTCTGGAAGAGGCTCTGATGTGTTGAGGGAAGTTGTTCCAACTCTTGGCTGCGATGTAGGAGAATGAGTGACCTCCAGTTTTGCTTTTGCAGATGCAGGGAATGTGTGTGAGTGAGGCAGCATAATTGCCTCATAGGTTGGTGAAAGCGCATACGGCTGTTCTGGTATTCTGGTCCTGTGTTGTGTAGGGCTTTGTATGTGTGCTTGAGAAGTATGAATTGGTTGCACATGTGAATGCGGAGTCTGTGAAGCTTCCTAGGGTGTGGTGGGGTGTGGTGTGGGTGCGGCATGGGAGGTTATGTATAAGACGTGCAGCTGTGTTCTGGACCATCTGGAGTTTGCGCAGGAGCTGTTTGGAGATTTCGTTGTAGACAGTGTTGACGCAGTCCAACCTGCTGGTGATGAGTGCTTGTGTGATGGTCTGTCTGGTGTTCTGAGGCAACCCTTTAAAGATATTCCACAACATGCACAGGATGTGGAATCAGGAGGTGCACACTTCATTGAATTGAGCCATCATGTTGACCTTGTTGTCTAGGGTGTCCCTAGATTTTGTGCGTGGTGTGTGGGTGCTGGTCCTGGCTCTAATGGCCACAAAGTTGAGTCCCATGGGAAGGTCTAGTTGCCAAAGACCAGTACTTCCGTCTTATCAGAGTTGAACTGCAGACTGTTGGTTCACATTCAGTCTGATCATACAGTTGGTGGTAGTTTTGTTCATCAGGCAGAGGATGAGTTGGGTGTCATCGGCGTAGGAGATGACGGTGATGTCTTGTGATCAGATGATGTTGGAGAGCGGCGTCATGTATATGTTGGAAAGGATGGTGCTTAAGAACGATCCCTGTGGGACTCCACATAACAATTTCTTGGTCTCTGATGTGAAGGGGGCAGCCTGCCTCTTTAGGTTCCTCGCATGATGAATGAGCAGTGGATCCTTGTATGCCAATCTAGTAAAGTCGTCTGATGAGGGTGTTATGAGAGACAGTGTTAAAGGGCGCAGAGGTCGAGCAGGATGATGGTCGCTGTTTCTCCTTGGTCTAGGATGATTCGAATGTCATCAGTGGCAGCGACGAGTGCTATTTTAGTGCTGAGGTTCTTTATGAATCCTGATTGAGTGTTGTCTAGAAGATGGTGAAGTTTGAGGTGGGTTGTGAGTTGCTTGTTGATGGGCTTCTCAATCATTTTGACTGTATAGGGAAGCAGGGAGACAAATGATTTGCTGCTCTAGTGAACTAGCCTACAATTCACGGCCAGGGGGTGCTCACTGTGGGCATCTCTGCACAGGGTGTTCTGGAGACAGAGCTGAGGACCTTTTTGCCAGACAGGCACTATGACGCATGTCAAACCTACCTCCTAGGAGACAAAGATAGATACGTTCACAGCTCCAGCAATGGAGACACAGAGAGGTTCAGGTGGAGGTGGGGTCCTCGCTTCAGCGACCCCCAGATGCTGGTGACACCACTGCCATCCGCTGAGCTACTCAGGCATCTCAATCTGCCCTGAAAACCAACATTGGAGAGGTGGCCATAGACAAGGTGAACAGCAGAGGGGCGCATTACTGAGCTGGAAGACACTGTTCATGAACTCGACGGTGTCAGATGTTCTCTTTCCAATCCAAGCACATTATAATCTTCCCGTACTACACAAACCAGGATTAGCAGCTGTGTAATCCTTTGAGAATGTTAAGCAGAAGCTGTGGGCTCTAAAAATGCAGTACATACTCCTTTATCACACCAAACTCAAGGTTATCTACAATCTACAATCTATCTATCTATCAACAATCCCAAAGTTATGTTGTTTGATACCCAGAGGTAGCCTGGGACTGGGTAACAGAGCAAAGAACTCTGAAAAGCAATCCAGCTCCCCTATTGGGATCAGCCGGAACACAGGGCAGAAACTGAGGTGTGGAGCCCGACGACAGATCTCAATGGTGAAAATGGTCACAAAAGATGAGGATCAACCTGTGGCTTGCCAAACTCTTCAGAGACCGAAAGGGAGCGACCTGGCTCTGTGCCGCATTCTGATCAAAGCCCTGACTGGAGATAGCCATTGTCCCCTGTGTGTGCAGCGGTAGGGTCCACTGTGAAACCTACCTGAAGAGGAGCTCTTGTTAAGCCCTCAATTCCATTCAATTCAAGTAAAGCATATCCTTAACACAGTACCAGCACCGGGCCTGACAGGGTGGCTCTGAATGCTCCAAATCTAGCTTTATTGTTTATTAGTTGTGGGAGAGGCGACCAATGCTTCTAAGGTGAAGTGTGAGGAGGAGGGTTATAGGGGGAGTTTTTTGTTGTTTATTTGTCAGGTTTGTATACAACTCTTGTTTGTATGTTGTGCTTGGTTCATTTCATTGCCATGCCTTTTTGGAATTGACATGCGTCATCTATGCTCACTATACCCACCAATCGCTAGCTTTCCTAAACCAGAATTGACGTGGGGACTCTGTGCCTCTCACACACTTGTAAATTCAGATTTCCCACCACCAGGAATGTCAATGGCCTAAATGTATCAAGAGGTGATCCTTAGAGTTGCAAAACATCACGCTCCAACCATTTTGATGTCACAAAATACCCACCTACTCGGCACCAGGTGCTCTTTTCTTGCCAGTTTTGGACATGACAGGGTGTATTACACAGGGCACACTAGGGACTCTAGATGGGTTACAATCCTTCTACATAGGAACTTTGCCCTTGTTGTGTCTAGTTCCAGCCCATACCAACTTGGGAGATACGTTATAATTGAAGGCTCCCTTGAAGGTCACCACTACAATTTATTGAGTATCTATATTCCATCACTGACACAAAGGTGCTCACCTTGGTCTCCATGGGCTCTAGCGCGATTGGTCATGGGTGGAGGGTGGACTGGTGAACTGGGTAAATGGGCTAAGGCTTTGCAATGCCTGACGTACATGGAATCCCTAAGGTCATGACTAGAAATATGTCAGTGGCTCACAAAACACAGTCTCGCATCGACCTTCTGTTGCTATCTGCAGCAAATATCCTTCAAATGACAGTGATTCAAATATTAGTCCTTGGTATTTCCAACCAACCAATTATGATTCGGTTTGGGTGCCTCTCTGATGGTTGTCGATCCGTATAGTGACTCAATGCATGAAGCCTGGTAGATAAGCAATGTTCAAGGTTCTTGAGCCAGGAAATGAAGACTTATCTACACTTGACCAGAACCAAGGCTTAGTTGAGGACCAGGAAGCGCAAGACACAACAACAGATATGGGCGCTTGAGGATAATATTGACACCAGAGAGCGAAAAGATCATGGACAACCCAGTAAATCTGTGCAGCATAATCTTGAGACTGACAGGTCATCTCTGTCTTGAGGAAGAGCAACAATGTTGGCTGGCTTTCACAAGACGAGTCTATTAATGGGATATGAGTCTGGCAAGCTGCTGTACTGACTGGTTACCAAGGACTTTACCTCCGGGCTGGTCCCCTGTTTCATTGATAGTGATGGGAGGCAAATGTCTGCTTCCTCAGAAATTAAGTCTGCGTTTGTGGAGTACTTTCCCAACCTTTATGCAGCACACGACCATCCGGCCAAAAAACGCTCCTCCCCGTTCATTAAAGACCACCCTCTCCCAAAGCTAGCTAGGGAGGATTGGTTGGAGCTTGACCAGCCTTTCACACAGGCAGAGACAGAAAACACATGAAGGACATGAACCCTAGCAAAATGCTGGCCCTGATGGCTATTTCATTGAATACTATTGAATGTTCCAATTAACTCTCCTGCCTCCCCTTCTAGTCATGTATTTGGAGGCAGTTAATTAGGTGATTTCCCCTCTGGGCTGTATATCTCGACTAACGTGGTTATTCACAAGCACGGGCACCTGCTGGACCACCGTTCCTTTTATCGGCCAATCTCTTAGAAATCTGTGATCAAGCAATTATGCTAAGGTCCTTGCAAATAGCCTGCTCCGGGTCCTGTCGCTTTTGGTTTAGCTGGACAATTGAAATGTTATTCCTCATCACAGCATGTGGTACTGCATAAGTAGAGTGCACACAGTGCTGTCACGGTTGCATTATCTGAAGGGCCCCAGTGCCCTCATGCTTATAGACTTTGAGTAGACATTTGATTAACTAGACAGGGGTTTCCTGGAGAAGGTGCTATCGCAAATGGGCTTCGGGCCACAGTTTGTCTGATGTCCGGGTTCAAGTTTGAGTGAATGGCACTCTCGCTTTCCCATTCCAAATCTTCAGTGGCACCAGACAGGGATGCTCATTGTTCCCACTCCAGTTTGCTCTTGCAGGGGAACTATTTATGGTGTGGACTAGATGTGATGCCCAAGTGTGGGGGTTTGACTGGGGTGTTGGGATGGAGGACAGGGTCGCTCTATACACAGACGATGTCCTCTTGTACCTCTCTAGGCCATCTGTCACTGGACCTCGTCTATTTCAAATGCTGAATCTGTATGGAGAGGCCTCTGGTCTCCAAGTTACCTTATCCAAGACTGTCTTGCTCCCATAGAAAGGAGATAGTGGGGACATAAAATGGCAGCTACCCATGCCAATCTACAACTTAGCTTCCAATACCTGGGTAGCGAGAGGGCCCTGGAACCCAATCTCACTTGAAGTCTCAACCTCAAGCCACTAATGCTTCAACTGAAGACCGATCTTATTTGATGCTCTAAGATCCCACTTAATGTCTTGAGTAGTGTCCCTCTTCAAAATTATGGTTTTACCACGATTCTTGTATGTGATTCAGAACTTCCCACTCATAATCCCTCAGTCATGGTTAAGGGTACTCCTTGCCAGGGCCAGCTCCTTAATGTGAATCAACTGACCCCCTCGTCCCCAGCACCTCTTCCCCAATAGATTTTGTTAAGTGCATTCAGCAGACCTATGATGGCAGGATAGGTAAATCAGATTTGAATCTTTACTATTGGGTATCACAGTTCCTGGAGCTAAGCGCCTAGCTGTGCGTATGGGGTGTAACATGGGGTCCTACTTTCTGAGTAGAGGTGGCACAGATAGAACAAGACAGTATCTTGGTATGTTATATGGGTTCTCTGTCGCCCATGCCCTCCCTGAAACAACCAAAACAGTATTGCTGGCTTGGACAGGAGCCCTGAGATGGACCAGATCGAACTAGAGGATGCGATTGAATTCTCCCCTGCGGCAAGGTTGCTAACTTGAACATTGTGCCCAACTCCAAGGATTTGCTAAGTGGGACCTACTTGAGACCTCAAAAGTGGGTGATGTCTGGCAAGGAGCTCCTATGAAGTCCTCCCAGGACCTTCAAACTGATTATGAGTTACATAGATCCCAGTTCTAAAGGTACTTGCAGTTGTGTCATACCCTTGCAGAGCATCAAGGCTTTCTCTCCGATCTCCCTGAATGCAGCTCGTTGGAAGCAAAGATGGTTATGGGTCCCCTGGGGAAAAGGGCATATCCTAGTGGGATTTAGTACCATGTTTGCTGAATGGGACATTGCAAAATACTGGAAATCTGCAACTCCCCAGACACTTGTGGAATGGCAATCAGCCATGAATTGGTGGGCAAAACATGAGGATCCTATATAAGTTGCACGATGTGCCCCCGAAAGCACCTTCAAATATGGGGGAAATGAAAGGATTATTTTGTACTGGTAAAATTAATGTACCACGATGAGATATTTAAAGTGCCATAGCACTTTGTATTGTTTAACGAAAATTCAATAACATATGTTTATTAAAAAAAGGCACATGCAAGCACATACGATGCAAGCCATTGCAACTCGTCCCTCCCCACAGAGTACATTTCTATATAGTCTTCAGAGATGTGAGCCAGAACGGGAAGGTTTGCCAGGGGTGGGGAATGAAGCTGCTAGAAAATGGGATATTTTAGGACCTCAGTCCTGAAGCCCTCAACCACAAGCTCCATTATCTCCTTTTCTTACTTATCTGTATGCAACGTATCCCTCTCCAAACGGCGGGACTACAAAGCCTATTCACCAACAAAAGCCAGCATTTACAAAGGACAGTAAAATGAGCCAACTGAAAAGATGGGCAGGAAAATGGGCAGAGATTAAAGTCCATACCTGAATAAAGCATGTCTCGAAAAGACAGAGCAAGCGTTGCCTAGGCCAAACCCAAAAAATGGAACTAAGGCTCTCGTCTCAGCCTTACACCACGTCCCTTTCGGTTATAAAGCAGCTCTGAGTATGTCACACAAGAGACTTGTGATTGTCACAGTCATGCTACAAACAAATATCACATGTGTGCAATTAGAAGAGGTATGCAAGTGCGAACCTCAACTCACCAGAGTGCATCAGATTCATCCAAAACGCTGCTCCAAGTTTCCTGTCTTGTGTATGACCCTAAAGGCAAAAAGCGAGTTTACTTTTACTAGTTAAGGTAACAGTACTGTAAACAGTCTCGCCCTCCCGTCCAAGGACGTTCTCGCAGCACAGCTTCAGTCTGCACAAATTAAGCGGCGGGCACCTGGAAATTGGTCTGTATCACAATTACAACGAGGCCCCAGACGTGTCCAACCATACGTCTTTCTCAATTATCTGACAGCGCAAACCCCACCGCTTGAATACTGCCCGTGTTCACAGTGTGGGTGATGCTGGTCGTAGAGACTAGAGCTTACACGTGGCGCACACGACTAGACGTTGACGAAGGATTACCGTTTAGCCCGCCATCTTTTCTGAAAAGTCCCTACGTCATTGCCCGTCACAGAAGATCCGCGCGCGTAGGGTCATTGCTATTAGGTTTCCAAGGTGCCTGCGGAGCGGAGGGCCTGCGTCTTCTGCGAGCCTCCCGGACGAGATGCCAGAACCGAGACGTGCTGTGGAAGGCCCGTTCCCAGAGCCGGACTCACTGATGTGACAGAGTGTAAATTGGGAAACGGTAGGGTGCCCCGGGAGAGAGTGGGAACGTATTAGGGTATTGAAGTGTCGATAGGGGGTAGCATTCAGGGAAAGAGGATTCCTCAACCAAAAATAAAAATCCACGTTGGAGATAGCTTGATATGCTGTAAACCGTAGTGACAAAACAGCAGAAGAAAGTGAGGCCAAAGTAGCGAAAGCAGAAACGACAGGTCGTAAGTAGCGTGGGGGGCAGAGTGAAATGGTTAAGGAGTCACAACGAGAGACAAATTAAGATGCCACAGCAAGACAGAATGACATACTGTAGGCCAAACGGAAATAGGATGAGCGTTTACTGTAAAACGTCAAGGGACACCTAACAGGGAGAAGTCATCCTGAAATGGCCTTGGAAGAGGAGCGACGCTGTAAATAGGTCAGGTCCGCAAAAGAGAGAATGTATCTGAAAGAGCCCGGTTAGTAGTTGGAAGAACCTGGGGTACCACAGGGAAAGTGAACCACGGTCCCAGATAGAGGGCGATCAAAAATACAATGCCTCACTAATACAGCATGTAGGGTCAGATGTACAACCCACCAAGCGTTTTGTTTATTCAACCTGAGCGTCGGGGAGAGTGTCCGACGGGCTTGAAAGTCACGCGATACAAAATGACCACACTTCCGGTTCTGCCCTTGGTGCCCGCCCGTCAAACACTAGAATGTCACCAGATATCTCCCCCCTTTAACACCTTCACAATAAGTTCACCTATAACATGATAAGATTCACAGTCCTGGAATGGGAAAAAAAAACAGAACAGTCTTACTTGAATTCCATGCTGAACTCTTCGAATTTCTTGGGGGCTTTGATCTCTCTGCCTGACCTTGTTCTCACAGGCTCCTGGCTGGTGTTCTCGCTTTTGTCTCTGCCCGTGTCTCTGTCCATCTTATGTGTCGTTACTCTCATCCCTGGGTTGTGTCCCTCTCGTCCTCGGCTTTTAGGTGTTGGGGGGTCGGTTCTTCCATCTTCTCCACCTTCCTCCTGAAGTCGCTGGTCTGCATTGCCTTCCCAACACAGTGGATTTCCTGACTCGTCCGCTTCCGCAGCTACTTCCTTTCCCACTTCTTTGCAACTCGCCATGCCGAGCGGGTCCACTTCATCTGGAATTTCCCACTTTAGAATTTTGCTGCACTTTGCCATCCTGTCTTGCGACCATACTTTTCCATCACTGAGCAGAGCCGATCTGGCGTACGGTTCTATCACTTGCAATGGTCTTCTTCTTCAACACGGCCTGCTTTACTCTCACCCACTCGCCCTTTTCTTGGGCCACATCTTGGACGTTTCGTCATCTGTTGTATTGTTCTGTATACACGGCTTGAGCTCTTTCAATGTTCCTCCGCACCACAGCCGGGGACCACTTGCTCTGGACTATTAGGTGTTTCCACGCCAGATTGCCCTTTGTGAAAGGGTCTCGCCCTCGCAGTATACGGAAAGGGCTATACCCCGTGCTGGCAGGAGTGATACAGTACGCCCATAACATCTTCGGGAGCTCTTTCTCCCAATCTTGGCCTGCACTTATCGCCGCTTGTACTGACCCCATAATCACTCTGTTGAACCTCTCGGCTAATCCGTTCCCCGCTGGGTGGTAGATTGGGGTGTGTTTGACCTCGATTCCGTTGCGTGCCATGAAGGCATCCCACTTCGTGGACACGAACTGCGGTCCATTGTCACAGGTGATCACTTTCGGGATACCTTCCCTCACGAACGTGGAGGTTAGGATAGAAAGCACCGCCTCTGTGTCTACGGTGTCACGCACTTTCACCTCCGGCCACTTGGAGTACCGGTCCACCAGTACTATGGCATATTTCGGCACTCCGTGGGTATCCAGGATGAGTCCTAAAATGTCCACCGATATCATTTCCCACGGGCTGAGGGGACGGTGAATTTCCCCAGGGGTGGCCTCAGCAAGATCTGTGTCTTGTCTGCCCTGCTGCATGGTTCACACATCCGGACATGTCTTTCCACTTGGCTGTCCATGGCAGGCCACCAGTACGCCTGCTTCGCCCTGGTCTTGGTCTTCTGTATGCCAAGGTGTCCCTCGTGGAGGATAGTTAGGAGGTGTTCCACCAAGGTCCGCGGGGGGAATACTTTGTCCCCTCTTAGTAGGAAGACTGGATTGTCTCCTATCGACAGTTCTTCTCAAACTTCTCAGAACTTCTTCAGCTGGCCGTCTAGGTGTCTCTTGTCCAGCCACCCGTGTGTCACATAGCCTTTCACGGCCTCCAAGGCCTCGTCCTGGGTGTACGCTTCTTCCCATTCCTTCTCGCTGATTACCATTTCATGGTCTTGCGTCAGCGCCACCATGTAGCCTTCCCATCCTGAGGGTTCCTTGTCCGTCGCCCGTTCCATAGCTGCCGCTCTAATTAGAAATTCAGCCACTTTGTTCCTATTTCCTGGAATGTACTCCACCTCATATACGTAGTCCAGTAGTCTCAAGGTCATCTTCGCTATGCGGGGTGTCGCATGAGCGTGTCCGCTGGAGGTAAGGACTTTTACTAGTGGTTTGTGGTCTGTGCGGAGCAAAAAACTAGAACCCCATATGAACTGTCTGATGCTCTCCATGGCCCATACTGCTGCCAGCATCTCCTTTTCTATCACGCTGAACTTTTCTTCGTTGGGCGCTAGCGACGTTGAGGCAAAGCTGACTGTGGTGACTTCACCTTCTTGTAACTTCTGTATCAACACTGCACCCAACCGTTTGTCGCTGGCATCCATAGTCAGTATGGACACTGCAGCTTGGTCGAATCCCTTGAGGGGTACGGCATTGCAGATCTCTTGTTTCAAGGCATCAAACGCCATTTGCTCTTCGTTGGACCATTTGCATGCGTTCTTCTCCTTCAGGAGTTGCCGCAGGTGATGGGTTTTGGATGAGAAATGCGGGATGAATTTGCTGTAGAATTCAGCCATGCCTAAAAACAAGCGGATTTCTTCCTTCCTCGTTGGTGTGGGTGCATCTTTAATGGCTGCCACATTAGCTCTCTTCGGCTCTATTCCCTTCTCACTGATCTCGTGAGGGAAACATCCTTTACAATGCAACTTTTACAACGCACTACCATTACGACGCAACTTTTACAACACAAGTAATTACAACGCATTGCGCTGGGGGGCGCTCTAGGATAGGGAATAGTTTAATTACTATCCAACACCTTCCCTACTATCCACGGGGACTGGAGTTGGAATAGTAAATTAAACTATTCACTATCCAGCGCCCCCCAAGGCAAGTCGTTGTAACGACTTGCGTTGTAAAACCTGCGTCGTAATGGCATGCGTTGTAAAAGCATGCGTTGTAGTGACATACATCCTCTCGTGACCTAGGTATGTCACTGATTTTACGCCGAACTTGCATTTCGCCCATTCAGCTGTGAGCCCATTTTTCTCCAGTATGGCCAACACAGCGTGCAGTTTGGCATCGTGGTCTTCTTTCGACTTCCCCATTATGAGGATAGCATCTTGAAAGTATTGTACTCCCTCTACCTTCTGAAACAGTCTATGCATTAGTTTCTGAAATACCGCTGCCGTCGATGCTAGTCCGAACGGCATCCTCAGGAACTTGTAACACCCAAACGGTGTTATGAAGGACGTCAGGTGACTGCAGGAAGGGTGCAAAGCGATTTAATGGTATGCAGATGAGAGATCCACGATGGAGAACCACTTTATTCCTTTTGTCTTCGACAGCATCTCATTGACCCGGGGTAGTGGAAACTTGTCCACCCATATTTTCTTGTTCAGTTCAATTAGATCCACACACAGACGCACCTTCCCATTAGGTTTCTCGCGACGACGAGGGGCGCAAGCCATTCCGCGCTCTCGATGGCCTCAATAATTCCACACTTTTCCAGGCGCAGTAGTTCCTCCTGTACTGCTTCTCTACTTCGAAATGGAATGTTGCGGACCTTGTGGCTCACTGGGCGCGCTCCCTCCTTTAGGCATATTCTGTGTAAGAATTTGGTCATCCTACCTATGGTCCCCTTGAAGACCTCCGGGTTCTCTCCCTTCCACGCCGCTACCTTGTATTCTTGTTCGGTGTCTGTCATCAGGACTTGGTTGATTCCTCCTGGGTTAAGTTGAATTCCTAAGGCGCCTTGATCAATCCATCTCAGGACCGAGGGCCCCTTCTGGGCAACGTACAGTTTTCCGTCCGCCCGTTGAATTCGAACGCGAGATGACAATACCCTACCATGGGTATTGGTTCGCCTGTGTACGTGACAGGACGTATGTCCGGGGACGTTAGGCATGCCTTAGTCTTTTGTTGAAAGTCTCTTTACCACACGGTTCATTGGATTATCGTGTATGGGGACCCTGAGTCTGCTACTATGTCGATGTCTACTCCGCCGATCTTCATTTTCAATACCGACTTCTTGGATCCCGCGCAGTTTATTCCCAGGACTTGGTCGTCTATGCACAAGACTTCCTCTTCTTCTTCTTCTTCCTCCTCGCCGCCTTGGGCTACGTACTTCACTTCTGTCTTCCTGGGCCGGTGTCGGCATACCTTTTCGTAGTGGCCCATAATGCCACAGTACGAGCACTTGGCCCTGAAGGCTGGGCAGGCCTTATCGTTGCCTACGTGCGTTGGGCTTCCACACCGGTAGCAATTTTCCTTGTTGTTCCATTTGGGTCCTTGCATCCCCCCTGCTCTCTGGGGGTATCTCTTTTGGGATCGTGTGTTGGATGGTCCCACTTCTGGGGTCTTGGCTGGTCTGTTTCCTTCTGAAACTTTGCAAACTGTCGTTTTGCAGATTGTCTCCTTCCGCACTGCTTCCGCGCACCTCTTCGATAGTTCCGCCTTCTTCACGAGTGCTAATACTTCTTTGAGCGGAGCATTGCCGTTGACCCACAATTTCTCTTGGATGGCCGTGTTGGATGTATGCATTATGATCTGGTCCCTTATTAGTTCGTCATGTACCGTTCCAAATTTGCAGGTCAATGCTAGTTTCTGCAGGGCCGCCATGTATTCGTCGATCGATTCTCCTCCGCCCTGTTTCCTCTGGAAGAAATTGCACCTGTCTATGGCTACACATACCACGGGTCAGTAGTGCGAGTCTAAGTCTTCGATCGCATGTCGGAACTCATCCGTGTCCGGGGGAAGCCTGGTCTTCTTCACTAGTTTGTCGTATACCCTGATTCGTTCTGGGCCTATGTTGAGCAGGAGTATTTTCTTCCTCCGGGAGCTCGAGTACATCACTTCGCTCTCTTCTTCCAGGGCTGATAGGTAATTCAGGAAATACCTTTTCCAGTCCTCCTATGGCATCGCTGGTTCCCCTCTCTTGGGTAAGAATGGGACCAGGTTGGTGAGGGAGGATGATTGCGCACTCATTCTTCCTGCGTTGCATTGGCCTTGCTTCTGCTGCACGACGACGCTTGGCGGGCTTCCTGGTGCTTATCTCCCTTCCTGTCTGTCTTCTTGTGCGGGGACGGGGCTTCCTTCCTCACTATCGGACGTACCTGGGGAGTCCAGGGCTGCGGTCTGAAGTTTGTGGTGGGGTTATGCTAATACCCCTACACTGTCGACTGGTTAGTGGTGGGGCTTTCCGTGGATCCTCCCAATCCTATACTCTTGCTCAATGCCCCTTTGTTGGCTTCTCCTTTCTGGGTGCCGTGGACCGGTTGTCCTTTCCCTCAAGGTGCGCCTCCGCCCGTCTCTGCGGTGGTCTCTTCTCCCTATGTCGCTCTGGGGCCTTCTCGTGTGTGATGCCCCCCTACCCGGTGTTCAGCGCCGTGGTCCACCTTACCGGTTCGGGTTGGGCGCAATTTTCACTCCCTGGTGGCCAGGTGTCGCTCCATGTCGTGCTTTTGATGTGGGGGGGGCTTTGTTTTCTTGGGGCCCACACTTGTCCCTCTGCCGCGCTCAGACTGATGTGGGTGGTCGGTGGCACAGCGTGTCTCAGCGCTGCTAGACCAACCCATGCCTCGTCGCCATTGTAAAGATTGTGTTGCACCATAAAGCGATGGCAATTGCCTCAAATTAGAACGCTGAGGCTGTGTGCTTGCAAGCGTTTTGTTTATTCAACCTGAGCGCCGAGAAGAGCGTCGGACGGGCTCGAAAGTCGCGGCGATACAAAATGGCCACACTTCCGGTTCCGCCCTCGGCGCCCGCCCGGCAAACACTAGAACGTCACCACACAAATTGAGTAGCTTTTGTGACTCGCAATATGCAACTCACACATTGGGATTCACAACAGTGCCTGAGACAATGTTTGCAATTCCCAATGGGGTCGCAAATTGCATGCCTCATGCATATTAATGAGGCTGTCGCAATTTGTGACCCCATTGGGAATGGCTGGCACTCCCAGGGATGGTGGCCTGCTTGGGTCAACAGACCGCCATGTCTGGGACTGCTTTTAAATAAAGCAGTAAAAAAAAATGCAGCCCCTTTTCCTTAAAGGAAAAATGGGTTGCATTGAGAAAATAAAACTGAAGGCAGTGGTCCCTGCTAGGACCACTGCCTGCCCCTTAAAAAATATTTTTAGAGCCATTCACAAAGGGAAAGGGGTCAAATGGGGACTCCTTCCCATTTGTGAGTGGTTTACCACCCTTCTGTGAAGGGTGGTAAACAACAGTTTTTCGACCGCAAATGCAGTCGCAAAACAGTCATACATAGCTTCAGGAGTCGCTGTTAGAAAGGGATGCCCTTGAAACGCCCCTTCCTAATAACGAGTTGCTAATCCTATTTTGCGAAATAGGATTACTAAATGAGCCACATGTTTTTTGCGGTCGCAAACGGGTCTAAAACACATTCGCGCCTGCAGAAAATGTTAGAACAACTAGCCCATAGTGCAGTAGTCTGGGCCGGTTCTAGGATTTTTAGGGCTCCGGGCGAAAGGGAGTGTGCGAGGCCCCTCTAATTTACATAAGTGACACCTTCTGGGCTTGGGAAGCTTCTTTGAGAGACTCCTCCTGGGCGCAGCTCCTCTCAGCCACCTACAAGCACCTCTTTTACAGCCCATTTCGGGCTGAAGGTGTGAGAATTGCTTGGGGGCTGAGAGTTAAACCTGTGGGGTGCTAAAGTGCTGACAATGGGTGTCCCTCAGTGTCTCGAATGGGCAGCCAGAAAGGTGTCCTCCTTCACTAGGCCTTGCCACACAATCCCTTAGAGGGACCCCTCCCATGGTTCCAATTGTAAAGAGACACCTTTCTGTCAATTAGATCGGCAGGGTAAATGAGGACCAGTGGGGTATTGCCATTGTGCGGGCCCCATGCTGGAAGGCTGAGTGGGAGGCCCTGAGCAGCTGCCCACACTGCTCAAGCCTAGTGCCGACCCTGGCGGTAGTACTTGCTAGTAAATGCAGCAACTGCACAGAGTTATTCACTAACACTACCCCAAGCATATACAGTTCTGTTGATTGGGCTGAACTTCCAAAACATTAGCACACAGTCTGTGAGGCCACACTATTCGGGCCTAGGTCAGATGATAGGTGGATTATACAGGATTAACAACCGCTGTCCCACTCAACTCCCGCTTGAGTTCACCTGCCTGAGCACTTAGTGACTTCTGTAAACCCACAAGCACACTTGTTATCTAGGCAGGCAGAGGCTTCCTCTGATTAAGAACTTGTTTCAGATGGGCCAGGCCTATTTTGTAAATAGGGATATGATTAATCAGATATTTTTGCCATTGAGGCATATACTCCTGCTAAACAGAAACAACATACTAGCTTCACTTGGTAAAACAGTTCTTCTGTCCAACACAGTACATTTCTTTGGATAGACATAACAGCTGGCGCTTGTCTTATCATCATTGTACAGTGGCCTTTCTCCAAGTAAGCACCTCGTCCCCGACTGAGGGTAAATGAGCAGCAAAATGGCAACTGGGAATACCAGCATGAGGCTCTCTGGCCTGGAACCTGACCCCGAATTCTTTCCAACGCCTCCACCGAAAGCTCCGCGATCGGTCACTCTCAATGCACGGTAAGTGACAAGACCAAACAGTAAAAATAGATATCCATATGTTTTGGGGCAGGTCTACATTATTTGTAAAAACAAAACAAATCCCTTAATGCTGCAGTTCTACATCTATAGAGAACAACACCTCACACTAGAATTAATCATTATGATGGCCAGAAGATCTGATCGTATTTACTTTGTATATCAATTAAGTTAGTGCTCTAGTTTTACATTTTTGAGTTTCCTGAGTCTCAGAATTAAAACATGAGTTTAAATTAGATAGTTGATTCAACTTTCCCAGTGCTGAAATAACTATCTGGACCTCATATTCATGACGGTGAAAACTAAAAGGCCTAACCAGTAGTGAAAGTAAATACTGAAAAGGCAATGGAGGATATCACCTTAAAACAATGCACTTTTTCAGATTGAGTGTCAGTGTAGGTGTTAATGCAGCATTAAGGAGGGAAGTGTCCCCTTATTTTATTGGGTTTTAATCCCAGTGCAATCGTAAGACACTGTAGTGTATAAATCCACGATGTAAACCGCAAGTGTAATGTCTAGAGATACATGTTCTGGCAAATACAGCCCTCTGATCCTTCTAGCTCCTTAGTTAACCACCTTCTGCCCCAACACTAGAATGCATCCAGCCTCACTGGAGATTCTAGAATTGAATGGTAATGACAAACCCTTCAGCTAAGTACACAACACATCCCCTTTCTTATAAAACAAATATTTACACTAAAGCAATGAAGAACAAAACAGCAATAAAGCTTAAGATACATGTAATACATTTCCATAATATATGATGAGATACCTTCACAACATTTAGTCCTTCAACCACTTTGGAAGTTTCCTGTGTATTTTACGACCAATTGGTACATCTGTTGTATCTTCAGACTCCTCTACCACAGAATCCTTCACAGCCTCAGCAAATCTCTTACCAGATTTAGACTTGGAACTTTCTGACACAACACTTGATTTAACAGCAATTCCCCATGATTCAACAGCAGCTTTAATGTCATTGGTTCCTGGAACAGAACCACCAATTCTGAGGTAGCACACTCCGAAACAACATTTTTACCACCATCAATTCCCTCTGTGCCACACTATCAAGGTTCCATTCGATCATTTACTAACAAACCTATATCATCATCTTGTGAAGCTGAATTAGTATCCCTCCACGCTTCATTGTAACCCACAGCCACACATGTAAGGTTCCATGCTTTGTCATTTTTTAGACAAATCGCATTATGCAACACTTCAACCACCTCTTCCGGATAATAAAAGTTATTTTATGGTCACTTCAGTTTTATCAAAATACTTCCTGGAATCTTACATAAGAACTGCACACCATTATCAATCACAATTGTTGCAGAAATACTCTATGATTCAAAAATTAAACACAGAATCGGTATCAGCTTTGTCTACCACTTCCTCAAACAGGCACCTTCAAAAGAAATCCATAGGAACAATAATATACCTCCGTGGAGTGCTCACCACCCCGCAATGTCCACGGCAACACATTCCAAGGATATTTAGGAATAAAATCATTAGTCATAGGCAGGCTCAATGTGCGGATAGTCTTATCCACCCCACATGGCTTTCCACAAACAAATCTACACCAGGCAACCAAAATAACTTATTTACTACTGACTTTGTTTTGATGAGTCTAAACTGGCCTTCATGATATAACTTCAAAAAAAATTCTCGTAACCCACTATGGGAAATAACCCTGTTACCTTTCCTAATCATGCCATTCTCCTGTGCCAATTTTGATCTAACCTCCCATAAAGGTCTAACTGCTGCCATCAGCTCTTTCTTAGGCCATTTGGCACAGATGAGCATAGAGACATTTTGCAACACAATATCCTTCCCATATTCCATTTCCCACACTTCTTTCTTAGCAGCATTTGTTACTGAATCATGCACCAAAGCGATCTGACATTCATTCCAATCATCATCCTCACATTCCTTCAATTGTGAAGGCATCTTAGATAAGAAGTCAGCAAAATATTTTACTTTGCAGGTACATAAATCTTTTTGTACACAAAATCCTGCATTCTAATTTATAACCTGGCATTTCTTGCAGACGCATTAACCGGTTCTTCAGTAATTAACAACTTAACAAGTGGCTTGCCCCATGCAAAGGCTCTAAAATGAACAGGAGCCAAAGCACAATCTATGGTATCTTTCTCTATAATGGGGTACTTTTCCTCAGTAGTAGACAGGGTCCTGAATGCAGAGGCTAACACATTCTCTCTTTCCTTTCTATCTCTGTGTCAACACAGCTCCCAATTTTCTGTCACTCACGTCTGTGGTAATATTGTTGTCAGCAATTGGGTTAAAACTCTTCAAAGCAGCAGCATTACTTATTTCATGTTTGACCTGGCAAAAGTCCTTATCACACTGCAGGGACCACTCAAATATATTCTTATTTTTCAACAACTGTCTGATATTATACATTTTATATGCAAAATATGGAACATACTTTGCAGTACTCAGCAAGCCCCAAAAATGGCAGAGCATCGTCCTTACAGCTAGGTGCTGAAGCATCTCTAAAAGCACTTAACAAGGATGGTTTCGGTTTAACATCACCTTCCTGTGAAATGTCCTAGGTTTGTCACACTATTCTCAGCAAACTTGCACTTAGGGGATTAACAGTCAAGCCATACACTTCTAGAATTTTCAAGACTTTCTCCAATTTGAGATCATACTTGTTCCTTCCTTCACCAAAAATCAGTATATCGTCCTCAAAGAACACATTGCCATCGTCCTTGCCAAACAACTTGAATATCAGTCCTTGAAAGACAGTAACTGCAGAAGCTAAGTTAAACAGCATGTGTTTGAATTGGAAACACCCATCTGGTGTACTAAATGTTGGGATTCTTCTAGATTCAGGTACTAATGAGACTTGATGATAAGCGAGCGACAAATCTATGGCAGAAAACAGACTTTGCACCTTTCAAGCATGTTAACATCTAATTTTTTAAAGGAAATCTCTCAATAATAAAATGATTACTTAAATGTCGAATATCTACACACAGTCTTTTTTTCCCATTACTCCATCCACCACCACAACTGGAGAAATCCATTTGGAGGCTTCTGTAGGTTCAATAACATCAATGGCAACCAACATTTCCAATTCTCTAAACACCTCCTCTCTTATTAATATAGAGATGTTACTTACTATATGAACTTTTGGGCATGGTACATCTTTCAACAGAATTTTATACTCAAAACAAATCAAATTACCTAGGTTTTTGTCAAACACTTTCACAAACTATCTTAACATGGAATTCCCCAGTCACCCCTTCATCGACAATTAAACCTGCTCCTTGCTATTATGGTCAATAATAGTATGCAAATTCCTTTGATCAAACCAGCCGAGAACTGACAGACTTTATTTCGCTATATAACATTTGTCATGTATGTCTATCCTTAAATTTGATCAAAAGATTTCATAGCATCAAAAGCGGCGTCCAGTCCCACCCAGATACTTACTTGTTAGGGCACAATAGGAATATAATTTGTACACAACTTGACATTGCCGCATAGTTTTGTGTTTTCCTATGGTGTGCACCGTACGTTGAACTGATTTATGTGTATCTAGTGGTGGTTATAACAAGTAGGCTAGATTGTTCTCTTAACTGTCCACTTGTTTATTTGCATTTAGGATTGGTGCCTCTAAAAAGGAATTGTTTTGAGGCATTTCACAGTTGTCTTCATTTAACGTTTTCACAATTGTTATATGTGTATGTTTTGATTTAATGTATCATGTATGGTTTTTTCAATGTATTTGTGAACCTTTATAAATGTGAAGTGAATCGCTTTTGATGCTATGAAATCTTTTGATCATCTTTTTTTCATAAAATATATAAGTGACTAAACACAGATGGTTTGTCAGCCTAGTAATTGGTAATACTAGGTGCGTATTCGTTTCATTAACTAAAACTGCCCGGCAATTTTGTTTGTTTACTATATAAGAGTGGTCCGGCCGGTCAGAGACAGGACCCAGCCTTTCTCCCCTTTTCCCTTATCCTTAAATTTGAACAGCAGCCCTCTGAAACCCAGCATATAAATATATTTGTCACTATACCCTTCAGATTGTATGTCGGAAACTAATATTTCCACACATTTTCAATTACTGTGATGTAAGATGAACCCGAATCTTTAAACATTTTACAGAGAAACTCTTCCAATTGTCATCCAACATTCTAGCTTACCATTTCAAGAAATATTGTTTACATTCAAAACAAATTTATTGTGTAGGATCATATCACTGGTATTTCCTGGCGTTTTATCTTCAGACACCACCTCACCTGAATGTTTAGTTTAATCACAAATACACCTGACTCAAGTCTTTTTTCTTTTACACATCCTGGCATAGTGACAGGAATCCATGGCATTGCAACATAATTGAGTCCACAAGTAAGGTCAAGAAAGCCAAATACCTTCCGGTTTGCCATTATCCCTCGTGGAAGCGAAGATATCCAGGCAGTAAGTTCTTGATCAGCATCTTACTAAAATATATTCTAAGAATTCATCGCAAGAATTTTAAGATGGTCACCAAGATAATTGGAAAGAGTTCCAGATGGTCTAGTTTTTCAAACCAATTCAGGTCGAGGTGCGCACGTGTGCAGAACACGGCGCACTTCAACTGAATTCCTGAGAAGAGCGGTAGTGTCTTGTCAGCGCACTTGTACTGAGGAGTATTTTTATTTTTATTTTATATAATAATTTTATTAGTAACTGAACATTCGTCACTTGAATAGTCACATTGATACACATTTCTTCACAGAATTGAAAATAAACAATGCCGTATACAATATTGTAGTCAGACATTACGGTTCCATAGTTCTCTCTTTTGACATTTCCATTCCTACTGTTGGTGAGGTGCACAGTTCTCCCCGATATGTGTTCCAGGCGCCCCATTTTTTGTCCCACTTTTTAGGACAGCATCTGGATTTGTAAACCTCCTTTTCGGCTACCATGCATCTGTCCATCTCCACCACCCATCCTAATATCAGTGGGCGATCTGCTGCCCCCCATTTCATAGCAATGGCTCTTTTCACTAATGTGTATCCCAAGGTGGTGAATTGTTGCTCTATGCCGGTGAGATTGGTCACGCCCCATATGTTCAGAATCCCCAGTGATGGTATTAAAGCGATTTGTTTCCCTAGTGCATCCCGCATCTTTTCTGTGGCCCTTTCCCATAAGTGTCCAATCAGGGGGCAATCCCATAGTATATGATAAAATGTGGCCGATTGGTTACATCCACACAGGCAAAGTGCATCTTGCCTGGTCCCTATCTTAGCTAATGTCACACCTGTTAGGTATGTCTTATGTAATAATTTTAGTTGGAACAACTGAAAACGGTGTTTATGGCCGCCTTGCTTGGGGACATCAGGGCGGTTTGCCAGTCTTCATCCTCGATCTGTCCCATGTTTGCCTGCCATTTGTCCCTGAGAATGTGAAAGGGGTCTGATGTATCATTACATAACTTACGGTATTTATGGGAAATGGCCTTGGTCAGGAGAGGTTCTGATGAGTCGATCCTCCAAGAGGGACGCATCTGGTATGGTCATCATATCTGGGAGAGCTATGTTAATCGCATGACAATTTTGTAGGTACAGAAACATCTCCCCCGGCTCCAATTCATATTGAACTTGTAAGTCCTTAAAGGTAAGTATCTTGCCCTTCTTTAATAGATCGCCAATTGGAGAGATTCCTATGGTGTCCCATCTGTCAAACCCCACATTATAGCAAAGCAGCCCCCGTTGTTGAGAGGACCATAGGGGCGTCGCTTTTGTCAGTTTTCCCGTCCACCCCAGGTGTTTAGTAGCCTTATGCCAAATGGAGGTCGTGTGAGCCATTGGTCCCAGATATCTCCCTTTGTGGGGTTTGGTATATAGGGCTCTCTTAGGACTCCCAGATACCCTTCTCGTTTGGTTTGATACTGCTCTAACTTGTATGCCGGGTTCGTCTGAAGACTGTATAGCCAGTGATTAACAGCTAACAATTGTGATGCCCAATAATAAAGCTGTATGTCAGGGAGTGCGATGCCTCCATCATACCACCCCTTCGTTAGTTTCTCTAAGGCAATCTGCGGCGTCCCTCCGTCCCATAGTAATGTCCGGACCTCCGTCTCAACACTGTTAAAATATGTGTCAGGGACATAGTATAGAGTAGGTAGAGTAATCGTGGCAGTGCTAGCATTTTAAACAGGGCCGCTTGACCTAGCAGTGATAATGGTAGTGACCTCTAATGTTTGACATCATCCCTAAGCCTATGTAGGGGGACTACCAGCTTCTTGTTGTAAAAGGTTTTTGGGTCTGGAATGATAAATATCCCCAAGTATCGGAAACCTTTGCTGGTCACTTCAACATTGCATCCTCTGAAGGAACAAAAAGTACTGACTTTGCCCAATTAACGGCATAGCCTGAGTACTTGCAGAAGTTTGTGAAGATATTTAATAACCTAAGGATCGAAGTGTAAGGGGAAGCTAGGTAAATCAGGATATCGTTGGCATATAGTGATATTCTATCCTCAATTTTATCCGCCCATTTGACGCCTCTGAGAGCCACATCTCGTCTGACCCATGATGCCAAGGGTTCTCGGACAAAGGCGAAAAGTAGGGGGGACAGGGGGCAACCCTGTCTGGTCCCTTTGTGCAACGTGAACACCCGCGACGTTCGATTGTTCATCCTCACCTGACCACAGAGTACAGTGAAGAGCAGCCTAACCAATGCCATAAACCTTGGGCCAAACCCAAAGCGGGCAAGTACTTCGAAGAGATAGGGCCACTCTATGAAGTCAAATGCCATAGAGTCATCCAATGACATATTAATCGCATCCTCCTCTACACATTGCTGCAGCGCCAATACGTTATGCAGCCGACGAATGTTCAGTGCTGTATTCCGTCCCGGCACAAAACGGGATTGGTCTGCATGAACAAGGGAGGGTAGGACGGCATTGAGATGTGAGGCTAACAATTTCGCCAGGACCTTGGCCTCCGCGTTGATCAAGGAGATTGGTTACGAGTTACAACAATCCTCCGGTTTCCCAGGTTTACAAATTACCACTACAGAAGCCAATCTTTGGTCTGCTGGCAGTGTTCTGAGGAGAATTAGTGTCTCCTCAGCACTCCGATTCTGAGAAGAAGAAAAAGAGTTTGAGCAGGAGTCTGACTACTGTGCATGTCGCTTGAAAATAAATAGGAGAGCAGTGACTAAAGTACTCGTTTTTGAGCAGCAAGTTGTGAGTAATGTCTCTGACACATACAGAAAAGAAGCCAGAGAAATGTGTATTGTGGCAAGAGGATACGCCTAAGCATATTGAAACGTTTCCAAGACTAAGACAGAGGTATTGGGATCCTTCTGGGTATTAAGAATAATAAATTTGCGAGAATAAGGAGTGATAGGAATTTCAATAGGAAAGAGACTGTGTATTCAAATCATATAAGCAAAAAAAATTCAAGACTAGAACAAAGGAACAAGCTCAATTTAAATAAGAAATATATCACCCATGAGAAGAGCTAAGTATATCTATATATATATATATATATATATATATATATATATATATATATATATATATATATATATATATATATATATATATATATATATATATATACATATATATACTTTTTTTTCACTGAAAAAACCATAGGTTTCTGGGCCGTTATAGTTAGTTGAACATTTGACTCATAAAACCAGAGAAATTTGCCTGTTATAGTTAGTTGATCTAACTATAACTTGCGCGCCTGCAATGCACTGCTGATGACGTCACATATATTACATCAATCATGACATGGTCAGTGACATCACTCATGACATCACTGTTGACATCTCAAATTACATCACTGATGACATCATCCTGTGAATGTGTGTTTCTGTAAAGTTTAAATATTTTTCATATATATCTATGCCAAGGTCTATTCAAGAATAAGTCGATGTAAAAGTGCCTGAATACATTATTTAGTAGATGCATGACTGACTCTATAAGTCACTGATTGAATGTATGTTACTAAATGCATGGATTAGTGACTAGACTGTGTGAATGTATCTCTTATTCTCTCACTTGGTGTGTAAGCAGGTGCATGGGTTGGTGAGTAGCTACATCAGTGTGTATATGTGTTTTTCATTGATTGTATAAGTATCTGTATGGGGGTCTGAGTGTCTATGTGGGTGTGTGGGTGGTGTCTGACTCTGTGCATACATGTCTGAACGGCTGATTCACTGGTTCTATAGATTCAAAAGTGCATCTCGGAAGGGCTGTATAGATAGCTGAGTGTGTGTACAGGTGTGTTGTGAATTGATGTCTCAGTTGTACATATGTGAGTAGCCCTATGTATGTTTTTACACAGTATATGTGAGTGTTGGGGTGTATAATTGACTACGTGAGAGACAGTGATTGCAAGAGTGTCTACATACACGAATGTGAACTTGTATTAGTGATTGTATAAGAGAGTAAGTATGTGATAGTATGTATATAAATAAGGAAAGTGGTGTGTGTGTATAAATAAGGCAGGTGTTGTGTATATATCTGCATGTGTGAGTACATGGGTGTATGATTGATTTTTGTAATGACTAAATAGATGTGTGAGTAACTCTATGGATCAGTAGCACTGTGTAAATGTATGTATAGGTGTATGAGTGGATATTATACTGATGTAATGATGAGTGACAGCATGTTTGAGTGACTGTATCAGTGTATATCTGGCTCACAATATATAGATAGGAATCAGTGGATGGATATCTAGTATCTGGTATTGGTGTGTCTATGCTTTTCAAAACGGTAGTCTGTATTTTAGAGTGTGTGTATCAAAGGTTATGTTACAGTGTGAAGAGGTGTGTCAGACTATCACGTGGATGATGTCATCAATGATGTCATCAGTGATGTCATTTGAGATGTCATCAGTGATCACTGACCATGACATGACTGATGTAATATGTGACATCATCAGCAGTGCATTGCAGGCGCGCAAGTTATAGTTAGGTCAACTTACTATAACAGGTGAATTTCTCTGGTTTTATATGAGTCAAATGTCCAACTAACTATAACGTCCCTGAAACATATGATTTTTTTCAGGTTATTTCTAAGGTTTTTTAAATGCTAATTCCTAACTATAACATCTGTAAACCCTATGTTTTTTTCAGTGAATTTCGAAGGTTTTTTAAATGTTAATTTCATATTGTAATATTTATAAAACCTATATTTTTTCAAATTGTTTTTTAAATATTTTGCAAATCTATCATCCTTTTTTTAAACTTGACAAATTATGTAATCTTTTATATCTTCCCCACAAAATATAAATGAGGGGAATTGTGAGCAACAGCGGCGAACTAAACCAGGGGGGCATTTGAAAAAGGAAGTAAACCCCGAAACGCGTCATGCCCATGGTTTTAAAATAAAAGGCTGACACCACGAACCTCGAGTGCCGCCTAGTCTTCTTTTCTGGAGCAGACTTCTTGGAAAAACATAACGTGTTTGTGGTAAGCACGTAAGGAAGGCACCTCCCGCAAGTGTCAAGGGGGTCGCTACAAGGAAGACCCTCTAACTGCCCCGCATGAAGTCTGGATCGGATGTTGCTGCGGATGCGCAGTACATACGTGAATGGGACTACACTTCTACTTCATTGGTGTTTTCTGCTCCGCGAAGGAATTTTGTGCGAGGAGGGAGAGAGAGTCGTGACTGTAAACAGTGATGCCCAGAATAATTGCCACAATCCCCGCCTGACTTCACAGCACATCGGTTACCTACCTGGCAAAATTACACCGAGAACTGGAGCCGCCGCCAGCTTGTGAAAGACATTGCATGCTGGGAAATGTTGTCCAATGGTGAGAATAGAGACGGATCCAGGCCGTGTTTTGCAGGCTACCCACACTACTTGAGATGGTGGGAAGGACACATACTTTAAAATGAGGGGAATTGTGAGCAACAGCGGCGAACTAAACCAGGGGGGCATTTGAAAAAGGAAGTAAACCCCGAAACGCGTCATGCCCATGGTTTTAAAATAAAAGGCTGACACCACGAACCTCGAGTGCCGCCTAGTCTTCTTTTCTGGAGCAGACTTCTTGGAAAAACATAACGTGTTTGTGGTAAGCACGTAAGGAAGGCACCTCCCGCAAGTGTCAAGGGGGTCGCTACAAGGAAGACCCTCTAACTGCCCCGCATGAAGTCTGGATCGGATGTTGCTGCGGATGCGCAGTACATACGTGAATGGGACTACACTTCTACTTCATTGGTGTTTTCTGCTCCGCGAAGGAATTTTGTGCGAGGAGGGAGAGAGAGTCGTGACTGTAAACAGTGATGCCCAGAATAATTGCCACAATCCCCGCCTGACTTCACAGCACATCGGTTACCTACCTGGCAAAATTACACCGAGAACTAGGGCCGCCGCCAGCTTGTGAAAGACATTGCATGCTGGGAAATGTTGTCCAATGGTGAGAATAGAGGCGGATCCAGGCCGTGTTTTGCAGGCTACCCACACTACTTGAGATGGTGGGAAGGACACATACTTTAAAATGAGGGGAATTGTGAGCAACAGCGGCGAACTAAACCAGGGGGGCATTTGAAAAAGGAAGTAAACCCCGAAACGCGTCATGCCCATGGTTTTAAAATAAAAGGCTGACACCACGAACCTCGAGTGCCGCCTAGTCTTCTTTTTTGGAGCAGACTTCTTGGAAAAACATAACGTGTTTGTGGTAAGCACGTAAGGAAGGCACCTCCCGCAAGTGTCAAGGGGGTCGCTACAAGGAACACCCTCTAACTGCCCCGCATGAAGTCTGGATCGGATGTTGCTGCGGATGCGCAGTCCATACGTGAATGGGACTACACTTCTACTTCATTGGTGTTTTCTGCTCCGCGAAGGAATTTTGTGCGAGGAGGGAGAGAGAGTCGTGACTGTAAACAGTGATGCCCAGAATAATTGCCACAATCCCCGCCTGACTTCACAGCACATCGGTTACCTACCTGGCAAAATTACACCGAGAACTGGGGCCGCCGCCAGCTTGTGAAAGACATTGCATGCTGGGAAATGTTGTCCAATGGTGAGAATAGAGGCGGATCCAGGCCGTGTTTTGCAGGCTACCCACACTACTTGAGATGGTGGGAAGGACACATACTTTAAAATGAGGGGAATTGTGAGCAACAGCGGCGAACTAAACCAGGGGGGCATTTGAAAAAGGAAGTAAACCCCGAAACGCGTCATGCCCATGGTTTTAAAATAAAAGGCTGACACCACGAACCTCGAGTGCCGCCTAGTCTTCTTTTCTGGAGCAGACTTCTTGGAAAAATATATATATATATATTTTTTTTTTGGGGGGGAGAAAACTACAGTCCTGTACCGTAGTCTACCAAGCTCGATCAACAGAAGAATCCTATCCACCACATTTAAATGATGCGCATTTCGTATCAGACGGGTTTGTGACACCGCGTCCCGCTTAACAACATGTACATATGAGGTCGCGCCAGCTGCTACTGTGGTATTGGACCGGTACGCACTACCTAGCTGCGCATTACGTCATGTACGTATGGGGTGGCACCAGCTGCGCGTTCCAAATGCAATTAATGCACACTGCGACGCCCTGTGTTACGTCATAGATGTAAGATGTCGCGCCGCATATGCCATTTCCTCATTTTTTTTGTCTCAAAACTAAATCTAAATAACTTTAAAGTGTATATGAGAGCAAGCGATAATTCGAAATATTTTAAACAGTTATATATTTCTAACTGTAATAAACTTATATTATAGTAAATATATTTTCTCATTGCGCACTGGTTGCGCGATTGCGAAGTGACCATAAAAAAAAGCATTTTATTAGTTCACAAACTTTTTGCAATATACACATATCTTACACTACACACAACATGCAACCATCATTTTCCTCAATATTCATGCTCGGTAAAGTAGCCTTCTACCTATGATAGCCATACACCTAAAAGTTACATTACCAAAATGTTCTCCAATACCACAGGGAACATGGTTGCATACCCTGTCCACAACACAACGTAATATAGTACAGCCCAGAGACAGTATCATGCATAGATAATGAACACATGGAGACAGACAGATAGTGGAAGTGGATAGAGGCACGTACGCTTGACTCCTTTTTATTACCATGGTGACATATCCAGTGACGTCTGTGCTGGATGTGTGTGCTGGTAAGTGTAAACCAGCCTTCAGGGAATAGTTGCTACTAGCATCAACTACAACAGTAATCATTGGATCACACACAGAGATTCAATATTAAAAGAATCAATAATATGGGGGGCGTGGCCAAGATGGCGACCTAGGCGGTTGTGGGTCCTGCAGGCTCCCCGTCTCGAACCCTCCCCTCGGGCCAAATCACGCCTAATTCTCCCCCCACGTAGCTTTGCTGGGGGTGGGGAAGCCAGAGGACTGCATCTAGCCAATGCTGGGGGCCAACGGAGAGAAGGAGGACGCGTAACAAGCGATTCTGTGTTCCGCTGACGGCGGCCTCACAATGGCGACCAGACACCGGGTTCGGTGACCGCAGCAAGTGGAGGATTAGCGGAGGAGCCCCTGTGCTCACCGGGCCCTCCACGTTCACTGACATCATCAGCTGCCCCCGCGTCCAGTTTGGGGGCGATTGAGGGACTCCAGTGGCGAGGCTGGCGGCCAGCGCTAGCTCCGCGGCCCATGTAAGGCGAGAGGGCCGGGGCGCGAAAATCGAGGCCGGGGATCCGAGGCCCGGCAAACAGAGGACAGGCTGCGCACCCCCAGTCGCCCGGATGAAGCATCTGGCACTCTCCTCCACCAGATACAGCCTGGATTTCAGCACCCTGCGGTGGAGGTGAGGAGGCAGGGGGCAGCGCCGAGAGGGAACACGGCCCCAGAGACGACTTCAGCGCCATTTTGCAGGGAGACCCGGTGGGCGGTGAGGCAGCCATTTGGCGAGGTGGCACTTACTACCCGGCCCGCAAGTGGGTGGCACAGGGAGCGGGCGTTTCGCCGAGCACTGTAGAGGCATAGCGCGGGGTCCGTGAGTGCCCAGACAGCCAAAAAGCACCAGTGGCGAGGCACCGCAAGTACCCGGACTCCAGGAGCAGAGGCCGTTGAAATTAGTTGGGCAGCAGTGGTGCAGCGAGAGCAATAAGGTGGCCCACAGCCCCGCAGACCACAGGAGGCGTGTGGCTGCCTGGTGATCGGGGCCATGGTCTGTGGCCTTCCCGCAGGACATACAGACGGCAGAGTGCGCACCCCAAGAGCTCACGCATTGGGACTGAGAAGAGCCGGGTGCCACCTGGACAAGGCCAAAATTATTTACAACAAGGGGTGGTGAGGGACAGAGTCTCTGAATTAAGCAGAATACTCTCACCCAGTCAAGAGATCAGGGCTAGATCCAACACCGTTTTTTAGCTCACTGCACCATCCCAGTTTCAGAACCTGGCTGTATGCAAATTAGTCTGTTCCTGTCCCAGTGCATGATGGGAACAGGGCAAACCAAACTACAAAAGCCAATTCTTACACTGGGAAGGAAACAAGCTTCCGGGGACCGGTTTCTGGCATTTCAGCCGTCTTCGGCCCGGCTTGCTTGAATCCTGATGGTGCAATGAGCAAGGGACTCATGTCTGAGTATACCCTTCCACGCTTAGGGTGGACAAAATTATTTACAACAAGGGGTGGTGAGGGACAGAGTCTCTGAATTAAGCAGAATACTCTCACCCAGTCAAGAGATCAGGGCTAGATCCAACACCGTTTTTTAGCTCACTGCACCATCCCAGTTTCAGAACCTGGCTGTATGCAAATTAGTCTGTTCCTGTCCCAGTGCATGATGGGAACAGGGCAAACCAAACTACAAAAGCCAATTCTTACACTGGGAAGGAAACAAGCTTCCGGGGACCGGTTTCTGGCATTTCAGCCGTCTTCGGCCCGGCTTGCTTGAATCCTGATGGTGCAATGAGCAAGGGACTCATGTCTGAGTATACCCTTCCACGCTTAGGGTGGACAAAATTATTTACAACAAGGGGTGGTGAGGGACAGAGTCTCTGAATTAAGCAGAATACTCTCACCCAGTCAAGAGATCAGGGCTAGATCCAACACCGTTTTTTAGCTCACTGCACCATCCCAGTTTCAGAACCTGGCTGTATGCAAATTAGTCTGTTCCTGTCCCAGTGCATGATGGGAACAGGGCAAACCAAACTACAAAAGCCAATTCTTACACTGGGAAGGAAACAAGCTTCCGGGGACCGGTTTCTGGCATTTCAGCCGTCTTCGGCCCGGCTTGCTTGAATCCTGATGGTGCAATGAGCAAGGGACTCATGTCTGAGTATACCCTTCCACGCTAAGGGTGGACAAAATTATTTACAACAAGGGGTGGTGAGGGACAGAGTCTCTGAATTAAGCAGAATACTCTCACCCAGTCAAGAGATCAGGACTAGATCCAACACCGTTTTTTAGCTCACTGCACCATCCCAGTTTCAGAACCTGGCTGTATGCAAATTAGTCTGTTCCTGTCCCAGTGCATGATGGGAACAGGGCAAACCAAACTACAAAAGCCAATTCTTACACTGAAACTGGGATGGTGCAATGAGCTAAAAAACGGTGTTGGATCTAGCCCTGATCTCTTGACTGGGTGAGAGTACTCTGCTTAATTCAGAGACTCTGTCCATCACCACCCCTTGTTGTAAATAATTTTGTCCACCCTAAGCGTGGAAGGGTATACTCAGATGTGAGTCCCTTGCTCATTGCACCATCAGGATTCAAGCAAGCCGGGCCGAAGACGGCTGTAATGCCAAGAAAACGGTCCCCGGAAGCTTGTTTCCTTCCCAGTGTAAGAATTGGCTTTTGTAGTCTGGTCTGCCCTGTTCCCATGATGCACTGGGCCAGGGACAGACTAATTTGCATACAGCCAGGTTCTGAAACTGGGATGGTGCAATGAGCTAAAAAACGGTGTTGGATCTAGCCCTGATCTCTTGACTGGGTGAGAGTACTCTGCTTAATTCAGAGACTCTGTCCATCACCACCCCTTGTTGTAAATAATATTGTCCACCCTAAGCGTGGAAGGGTATACTCAGATGTGAGTCCCTTGCTCATTGCACCATCAGGATTCAAGCAAGCCGGGCAGAAGACGGCTGTAATGCCAGAAACCGGTCCCCGGAAGCTTGTTTCCTTCCCAGTGTAAGAATTGGCTTTTGTAGTCTGGTCTGCCCTGTTCCCATGATGCACTGGGCCAGGGGCAGACTAATTTGCATACAGCCAGGTTCTGAAACTGGGATGGTGCAATGAGCTAAAAAACGGTGTTGGATCTAGCCCTGATCTCTTGACTGGGTGAGAGTACTCTGCTTAATTCAGAGACTCTGTCCATCACCACCCCTTGTTGTAAATAATTTTGTCCACCCTAAGCGTGGAAGGGTATACTCAGATGTGAGTCCCTTGCTCATTGCACCATCAGGATTCAAGCAAGCCGGGCCGAAGACTGCTGTAATGCCAGAAACCGGTCCCCGGAAGCTTGTTTCCTTCCCAGTGTAAGAATTGGCTTTTGTAGTCTGGTCTGCCCTGTTCCCATGATGCACTGGGCCAGGGACAGACTAATTTGCATACAGCCAGGTTCTGAAACTGGGATGGTGCAATGAGCTAAAAAACGGTGTTGGATCTAGCCCTGATCTCTTGACTGGGTGAGAGTACTCTGCTTAATTCAGAGACTCTGTCCATCACCACCCCTTGTTGTAAATAATTTTGTCCACCCTAAGCGTGAAGGGTATACTCAGATGTGAGTCCCTTGCTCATTGCACCATCAGGATTCAAGCAAGCCGGGCCGAAGACGGCTGTAATGCCAGAAACCGGTCCCCGGAAGCTTGTTTCCTTCCCAGTGTAAGAATTGGCTTTTGTAGTCTGGTCTGCCCTGTTCCCATGATGCACTGGGCCAGGGACAGACTAATTTGCATACAGCCAGGTTCTGAAACTGGGATGGTGCAATGAGCTAAAAAACGGTGTTGGATCTAGCCCTGATCTCTTGACTGGGTGAGAGTACTCTGCTTAATTCAGAGACTCTGTCCATCACCACCCCTTGTTGTAAATAATTTTGTCCACCCTAAGCGTGGAAGGGTATACTCAGATGTGAGTCCCTTGCTCATTGCACCATCAGGATTCAAGCAAGCCGGGCCGAAGACGGCTGTAATGCCAGAAACCGGTCCCCGGAAGCTTGTTTCCTTCCCAGTGTAAGAATTGGCTTTTGTAGTCTGGTCTGCCCTGTTCCCATGATGCACTGGGCCAGGGACAGACTAATTTGCATACAGCCAGGTTCTGAAACTGGGATGGTGCAATGAGCTAAAAAACGGTGTTGGATATAGCCCTGATCTCTTGACTGGGTGAGAGTACTCTGCTTAATTCAGAGACTCTGTCCATCACCACCCCTTGTTGTAAATAATACTTGGACAAGGCCAGCAGAGGTGGGTGTCCGCACAGGGGGGGCCTGGGCTACTGCGAACCCTGAGACACGAGCAGAGTGGAGGGAGACGGCGGTCCAGCGGAGCGGGCACCCAGAGGGGAGTTGGGGGAGGCCCTGCCCACAGCACTTAGCAGCGATGAACCTTATGTACCTGTCCAGTTGGGCAAAGGAGACAACAAGGGTGCGTACCTGAGGCACGGAGTGTCCATTGAGGAGGCTTGTTCGGAGAGAGTGATACCACGAGGGCAGCAAGAGCACCGTCAAGATGCACAACATGGCCAGCTCAAGGAAGAAGGGGGAATGCATATTCACTGAGATGCTCAGTAAGGGCCCGCCGAAAGTAGAAAGAGGGCGGTCCTCCCCAGTGGCGGTGAAACACCATAATAACACCCGTGAAGGCGACGTACCCATCACAAAATCTTTTTGGGAGACTCTCTTCAACTCCCTCCGCGAAGACTTTCAGTCATTGAAACAAGAGGTCGCGGGGGAGGTCCGGGAGATCAGAAGGGAAGTGAATGGCCTAGGTGAGAGGGTAGCGGCCATGGAAGACGCAGACCAAACCAGAAGCGAAGCGGTAGAGCAACTCCAGCAAGAAGTTCTCCGTCTTAAAGAACAGCAAGTCGACTTACAGGCACATGCGGAAGACTTGGAAAACAGGTCCCGATGTAACAATATACGGGTCCGAGGTGTCCCACTCAAGGAAGAGGGGGAGAATATCACGGGATACCTGCAGGGTATGTTCCGAGACATTCTAGGGGAAGCTGCGGACTTTGACATCAGAATCGATAGGGCACACAGGGTGGCCTTTCTGCCAGACTTCCCGCTTAAAGAACGGATTCTTCGGGAGGCAAGAAGGAAGCAACCCATTCCATACCAGGGCCAGCCTGTGGCCTTGTACCACGACCTATCGACCTATCGACCATCACGCTCCAAAAACGAAAGGCTTTTAAAGTGGCCACGGACTTTTTACGCGACAAAGGGATCCCGTACTCTTGGGGAAACCCCTTTCGGCTGATATTCAAACGGAATGGCTCCCTGCAACAGCTGAGATCACTCCAAGGCACCTGTGCCCTGCTGGGCATTGAGCTGATGGAGGAGCACACGTCACCAAGGCCAGCCCAGCAGTCTGCCAATGGAGGTTGGCAAAGGGTCCATCGCAGACGCTCTCCATTCAAGGACATGAAGCCAGACTAACACACTATGACTCAAGAGCGGGCCAGTGCTATCCAAGAAGTTGCCAGAGACACTTCACCGACAGATTGATTTGTTTAAGTGCGGGGGACTCTATAGCACTTCTGCAATGCAGGTCGGGGGGACGGGCGGGACGCCGCAGAGGTCAACACGATTGCTCACACCACCAAGTAAATTCACCACATACCTACGATGTGGGGCTTCAGACCTGGGACTATGGTCATCTGTTGGGGTGTTGGAGTTGGGGTTAGGGAGGAGGGGGGTGGAGGTGCGAGAGTGTAGGCTTGGGGATGGACTTGGTCTGTTGGGAAAGGGGGTTTTGGAGGGGGAAGGGGGGGGTGTGGGTGGGGAGGGAGAGCCCCGGTGTGTCGCAATACAGAGGGGTGCGGGCAGGGCAGTGGGGGTTCCCGGCCCTCCTAAAGATCAGCGTCATCTGATACGGATCCAACCATGGTTGATGATGTCCTGAAAATTCTCACCTTTGAACGCGAAAGGGCTTTACAACCCCATAAAATGGAGGGCCGTCATATCTTTCCTAGAGAATTCGGGTTACTCGATTTGCCTGCTGCAAGAAACACACCTGCTCTCCAGGGACTGGCACCGAATGCGCTCCAGGGCTTTCCCCCAGCAATACTACTCTTTCACTGTGGAGAAAAAGGTGGGGGTAGCTCTTCTCTTTGCCAGACACTTCAAGGGCCAGGTGGGTGACAAGGTTGCTGAAATCAAGGGCAGGCTCCTGGCGTACAAT
The DNA here is from genome assembly GCF_964261635.1 of Lissotriton helveticus. Classification (NCBI taxonomy): domain Eukaryota; kingdom Metazoa; phylum Chordata; class Amphibia; order Caudata; family Salamandridae; genus Lissotriton; species Lissotriton helveticus. The sequence continues at coordinate 1,224,736,975 of NC_136065.1, forward strand.
GTTCAAGTGGGTGGCAGATCATTGGTTATTGGGTCGATATATGCTCCCAACACCAAGCAAGAACGTTTCCTTACTGGGGCCCTGGCTGATGTCCCTGCAGGTCAATCGAGATACACATTGGTGGGAGGCGATATTAATCTGGTGATGGACCAGGTCAGAGATAGATTGGGCCACCGCTTTGGAGCCACGGGGGCAATCTAACTAGAGGGTAAGCAGTGGTTGACTAGTAGAGGCTTTCTAGATATTTGACGGGAGGCGCATCCCAACTCCATGGGGTACATTTTTTATTCTCATGTGCACCACACCTATGCTAGGTTGGATCACTTCCTGGGGACCCCCGACTTAGCTGTCTCAGTAACAGACACGGACATTATCCCGGTCGCACTCTCTGACCACGACGCGGTCACACTTCACCTGGTGGTCCCTCTCACAAAATCACATAGAGGCAGGTGGCGCCTCCGGGAGGCCTTGTTACAGCACAAAGGAGTCACACAGCAATTACATAAGAGTATCTCGGATTACTTGAGCCTTAATGACAACGCAGATGTTTCAGTGTCGGCGGTTTGGGGGCGCTTAAGGCCATAGTGCGCGGAGACCTCATAGCAATTGCTGCAGCTGAAGCTCAAGAACGCAAGGATAGAAGACAGGCTCTATCCGCAGAACGGGTTCACAGTCGGATCGGTGCCCCTAGGATTTGGCGACAGCTCAAAGCAGCTAGGGCGCAGCTTGTGAGCTTCGATCTCAATCGTGCAGAACATGCAACCTTACGCTTAAGACATACATATTATGTGGGAGGGGATAAGACGGGTCACCTGTTAGCCAGTAAACCCAGGGCTCGGGTCCAGAGATCTAAAATCTCGAATATACAGGGCCAAAGGGGGCAAACGCTTAATGAAGACGAGCAGATAGCAGACACGTTCCGGGCATTTTATGCCTCGCTTTACGCCCCGGACCCAAATTCAGATCCTGAGGGAGGGGATGCTTACCTTAGCGAGGCAGCGGTTACGGCACTAAACAGAGCTTGTAGATAAAACAGGAGTACAGTACCCATCAACCGTGTTGGGATTGGGCGTAATGGTATGAAAACAACAATGTCCCAACTGGTATTAGTTAAAGACAATTAATAAAGATATGTAAAATACATTATCAAAAAGGAAAACAAGGAGTCTCTATGTAATTCTGACAGGTGCAAGAAGCATCATTTTATGTATAAAAAGTTTTTGGGAAAAAGGGGCAGAATTATACAAAACAGTTATAGCAGCACTGCAGAATATAAATCACAATGATTGAGGTAACAACCCAAATTGTACAAGGTGCTCCAGGCGTGACAGTGAAAACCAAGATAGCGACGCAAGTGACAATGTGCAACAGCGTGAATGGCGCAAGGTGACTGGTGAATATATATACAGTGTATTCTTTAGCATACGGCGGTTCCAGATGGATTAATGATTCATTTTTCAGATATTCAAATGTTCAACCGCTTTGTATTTCGCGCCAATATTTGCGCTGAAAGGTCGACGGCGTTTCGATCCAGATAACTATAGGATCTTCATCAGGACTGGGTCGTGGGTAGTGCAGGGTTAGAGTAATTTGGTCCCGTGGCAATCCCAGGAGCGGGATTAGCAGCAATGTAGCTTTATAAACACAGTCAATCCAGGGGAGCAAAAGTCTCTAGAATAGGGAACAAGTCTAGAGACTTTTGCTCCCCTGGATTGACCGCAAGGCCATCTTCGCTAGTGATTAATTCTCAACCAGCCGCCACGTCAGGGACCGGCGCCCTGGCAATTTACTTACGTCACGATCGGGAGACATTTCTAGTTCTCCAACCCTGGTCCTCACGACAAATAATTAATATATGTGTTTATAAAGCTACATTGCTGCTAATCCCGTTCCTGGGATTGCCACGGGACCAAATTACTCTAACCCTGCACTACCCACGACCCAGTTCTGATGAAGATCCTATAGTTATCTGGATCGAAACAACGTCGACCTAAGCCTTTATGCCGATGACATACTTGCAGCGGTTGACAAGCCCACGCGCTCCTTGCCTCCTTTTCTCTCTGAAATGGAGGCCTTTGGAAAGGTCTTGGGGTTCAACATGAATACAGGAAAATCCCTGATTATTCCTCTGGGCCGTAACGCCCACAGATCCTCTGGTGGCCAGCAACAGTTTGGGGGACTCTCCTCCCATATGTATTTGCCGTACCTGGGGATTACCTTGACACCCAGCACAGCACAAACGGTCGATCACAACAACGCAACACTATTTGCTCAAATTCAGGGGATCTAAAGAGATGGCGGCAGTTGACATTATCCTGGTTGGGGCGAGTGGCGGCGATTAAACTGTCCCTGTTACCTAAGGTCCTCTACGTGTTCCAAACCATTCCAGTGACTCCACCGATAGGGTTTCTTCAGAAAATGCAGGACGCCATACTGCAGTTCATTGGGGCGGCTTCGCAGGTACTTGGCTAGACGGGCTCCTGCAGAGGGCGGTTTGGGCATCCCTGACCTCTTTCCATACTTCTAAGCGACGCAGCTTTGCTACCTCCTGGAATGGAATCGTCCAGAGTCGGAAAAGAGGTGGCTTTTCCAGGACCGAGTGACGGCTCAAATGTTGCTCTGGAAGGTCCCCTTCCTGAACCGTTCAGACAGACCGTCTTATCTTAAAAAGTCGCCTATTACTCGTTCGCTACTCAAGGTGTGGGATGGGTAGCGGTCAACAGAGGCCTCACTACTTTCCCCTCACCTATTACGCCACTGTTTGACAACCCGGTGTTTCCCCCCGGGATGGAGCCTCGAGCGTTTGGCCCATGGCGAGCCTCAGAATGCAAGTCAGCTGGTCACCTGGTTGACTTGGACGGCTTTATCCAGCTTGATACCTTGAAGGAGATGTACACTCTGATAACGCCGCATCGGTTTCAATATTTCCAGATCCTTCATTGGCTAACACAACGAGACATGCTGCCTCAGGTGAGCCGACGCCTCAAAACGTATGAGAAATAGCTCATCACGAAAAAGACCGACAGGCAAGCAACCACAGACCTATATAAAATGTTAAGCACGCCCCTATCTATCTCACGTTCTGCTGACCAGAAGCGTTGGGAATCAGAGCTAGGAAGGACCCTTACAGTTAAAGAGTGGCGTGATATTTATCATAGAACCCACCACACCACCAGGAATTTGGCAATTAGGGAGTTTGCAGTTAAGATCGCATACTACTGGTACTTGACGCCGGCTAGGCTGCATCAAGGTAACCTGAATCGCCGATCCGCATGCTGGAGGGGATGCGGCAAAGTGGGGACGCTGACCCACTTGTTGTGGGAATGTGAGGAGGTGGCGGACTGTTGGAAGGAAGTACTAGACGACATTGACATACATTTTGAGACGGAGATCCCCCGCTTCCCTGCCTATACACTACTAGGCCTCCCAAACGCCTTGACATTTCCACTTAAATCGAATAGGGGGTGACAGATGGGATTGGCGATAGGGGCAGCGGCTCATCATATTCTCTCGCTATGGGGCACCACAAGGAGACCTACACGCACAGGCTGGCTTCACAGGATCTGGTATATACTGGGTAACTCAAGCCTCGGACTCCTTTATCACCATATGGCAACCCTTCCTTGCATTGCCAGCTGGGGAATTCAATTAACTCACGTGCCCGAAATACCTCAGGTTGCTGCGACTCACAGATGAGCCTGCCAGGAGGGACGTCCCCCAAGTTAGAACCCGCAAAAGCAAGATACCTGTTCACCATCAAGAGGAAGGAAGCGGCACACTGGGGGGGCAGGGTGGCTTGGGAGTTGGGGAGTTGGGAACTTGGGGGGAGTTTGTTTGTTTATGGGGCATCTGGACGCACTGCTGACCGAGGGCTTTCCGCTACTTGCTTACATGGACACACCGTATCACCCGGTAACGTGCACAGCTTTCTCATTGATGCAGGAGGGTGGTATAGCAATGGTTTACAGGGTTGCCCTCAGGGACCATGTTTTTTATACTGTACTGTGCTTGATGCGCTGAAAATCAATAAAACAAATTTAAACAAAAAAATGAATCAATAATTTATGCTGCAGTAAGGTAGGGACAGTAGATGTGAAATAATACAGACATCATTCTATTGTAAAAGAACAACAACTTGTGGTATACTGACACACAATCAATAGATCTGAAATAATACTCAAAAAGATTATATCATAAATGCTCCATCAGTTCTAGTGCACTCACATAACCACATCAAAAGCATTCAGCATGTGCACAGCCACCGATAATGCCTGCTGTAGACATGCCGTACTAGGAGCAATATCTGTTGCCATCAACACTGCATCATCTGCAATAGCAACTCGATCTCAATTATGAACACTGCTATCTGCAGTGTAGGCCAGAGAGAGCGGTCAGCAAGAGCCCACAGCCACGTGGCATTGACTTGAGCTCTACAGTTTGCAATACGCAAGGCAAAGAAAACGTGTGCAGAGCCTGCGATGATGAGTCTGAGTGGTTCAAACAGAGCACACTGGAACAATGTCTTTTCCTACAGGACTACCTCATCTATAATACCGACTCAATGTCAAATGTGGACACTGAAGTCTGCAGTATAGGCCAGAGAGAGTGTTCAGCAAGGGCCCACAGCCACGTGGCATTGACTTGAGCTCTACAGTTTGCAATACACGAAGCAAATAAAATGTGTGCAGAGCCTGCAATGATTCGTATGAGTGGTGCAGAAAGAGCACACTGGAGCAATGTCTTTTCCTACAGGACTACCTCATCTATAATAACAACTCAATGTCAAATGTGGACACTGAAGTCTGCAGTATAGGCCAGAGAGAGCGTTCACCAAGGGCCCATAGCCACGTTGCATTGACTTGAGCTCTACGGTTTGCAATACACGAAGCAAAAAAAACATGTGCAGAGCTCTCAATGATGCATATGAGTGGTGCAGACAGAGCACACTGGAGCAATGTCTTTTCCTACAGGACTGCATCCTCTACAATACCGACACAATGTCAAATGTGAACACTGAAGTCTGCAGTATAGGCCAGAGAGAGCGTTGAGCAAGGGCCCACAGTCACGTGGCATTAACTTGAGCTCTACAGTTTGCAATACGCAAAGCAAAGAAAATGTGTGTGGAGCCTGCAATGATGCGTATAAGTGGTGCAGACAGAGCACACTACAGCAATCTCTTCTCTTACAGGACTGCATCATCTACAATAGCAACTCGATCTGAATTGTGAACACTACTGTCTGCATTGTTAATTGAAAGCAGTACTCACACACACAACCATCAATACTTTTTCTCACTCCCTCTTTACAAAATAAAACAACATAAATTACAGAGAACTCTACAATGAATAAATCAAAACAATTCGAATTGGGATTTCATCTCTCCACAGTCTACACTATTCACTGTTCGTTTGGACTTGCAAGATGAATTTGGTAATTTTACTAAACCTATAACTCATATAAAAAAAACTGCACAATATACTAAAACAATATTGTATATGTTTCAATAGACGTTTTAACTACTTAACTACTGGATTCTGTAATTAAACAATCACCAATCAATCTAAATTGTAAACCCTGCGACCCGCAGTCTAGACCAAATCCAGTGGTCATTCACAACTCACAGCCACATACCGTTGGATTCGAAAGCACAGAGTTGCTTGCAACTGATCAGAGGGGTACACAGAAATCATCACAGACTTTAACTTATGACATCCTCAATCATAGAATCAAGACCACATTTCACTGTTCGCACCTGCTGTACCACAGTATACTCCACCGACTAGTGTCAACAAGGCCCAATAATCATGTGCAGCAGTTAGCTATGGAAGCACAGAATGTGATGCAACTCAACACACGAACTTCTGAGAAAAGCAAGCAGCAGGCAATATTGGACATCATCCATTATGGGTTCAAGACACCGTTCCACAGTTGAGACCTAGAGTTGGATGCACCTGATTGAAGAGAGTACCTTCATCTCCACTCTCAAATTCAGTTCTAACATCGTCCATTGTGGAGTCAACACACCGTTCAATTTTTGAACCTAGAGTTGGTTGCAGCTGGTAGTAGGGAATACCTCCATCTCCACTCTCAGATACAGTTCTAACATTATCCATTGTGTGATCAAGACACCATTCCACTGTTGGGACCTAGAGTTGCTTGCACCTCATCGGAGGGGGTACACAGAAATCATCACAAACTTTAACTTCTAACATCCTCAATCATATAATTAAGACCCCATTTCACTGTTTGAACCTGCTGAAACAAGCTTCCGAGGACCGGTTTCTGGCATTCCAGATCTTTTGACTGGGAGTGAGTGTTTGATTGATTCAGATGCTCCGTCCATCACCACCCCCTTTTGTGCCGCTCGAGACTTGGGGCGCAGCTTGTTTGTTTCTCTACCTGCACAGTGACTCGGGAGTGAGTGAAAAAGCCCTCGGATTTTGCCTCTGATCTGCCGCTGCCAAACGGACTCCACTGCTGGAAAAACCACCGGGCGAGACGCGGGACTGCGAGGACCAGGGGGCCAAGCAACACCTTGACAGGCCGCACCTGGTCCTCTTCCCGCCCCGCCCCACCGGCACCTAAAGCGCTTCGCGGACCCGTCTTCGCGGGTGCCGCTCGAGGCTTGGGGCGCAGCTTGTTTGTTTCTCTACCTGCACAGTGACTCGGGCGTGAGAGAAGAAGCCCTCGGATTTTGCCTCTGATCTGCCGCTGCCAAACGGACTCCACTGCTGGAAAAACCACCGGGCGAGTCGCGGGACTGCGAGGACCAGGGGGCCAAGCAACAGCTTGACAGGCCGCACCTGGTCCTCTTCCCGCCCCGCCCCACTGGCACCAAAAGCGTTTCGTGGACCCGTCTTCGCGAGTGCCGCACGAGGCTTGGGGCGCAGCTTGTTTGTTTCTCTACCTGCACAGTGACTCGGGCGTGAGTGAAGAAGCCCTCGGATTTTGCCTCTGATCTGCCGCTGCCAAATGGACTCCACAGCTGGAAAAACCACCGGGCGAGACGCGGGACTGCGAGGACCAGGGGGCCAAGCAACACCTTGACAGACCGCACCTGGTCCTCTTCCCGCCCAGCCCCACCGGCACCAGAAGCGCTTCGCGGACCCGTCTTCGCGGGTGCCGCTCGAGGCTTGGGGCGCAGCTTGTTTGTTTCTCTACCTGCACAGTGACTCGGGCGTGAGAGAAGAAGCCCTCGGATTTTGCCTCTGATCTGCCGCTGCCAAACGGACTCCACTGCTGGAAAAACCACCGGGCGAGTCGCGGGACTGCGAGGACCAGGGGGCCAAGCAACAGCTTGACAGGCCGCACCTGGTCCTCTTCCCGCCCCGCCCCATTGGCACCAAAAGCGTTTCGTGGACCCGTCTTCGCGAGTGCCGCACGAGGCTTGGGGCGCAGCTTGTTTGTTTCTCTACCTGCACAGTGACTCGGGCGTGAGTGAAGAAGCCCTCGGATTTTGCCTCTGATCTGCCGCTGCCAAATGGACTCCACAGCTGGAAAAATCACCGGGCGAGACGCGGGACTGCGAGGACCAGGGGGCCAAGCAACACCGTGACAGACCGCACCTGGTCCTCTTCCCACCCCGCCCCACCGGCACCAGAAGCGCTTCGCGGACCCGTCTTCGCGGGTGCCGCTCGAGGCTTGGGGCGCAGCTTGTTTGTTTCTCTACCTGCACAGTGACTCGGGCGTGAGAGAAGAAGCCCTTGGATTTTGCCTCTGATCTGCCGCTGCCAAACGGACTCCACTGCTGGAAAAACCACCGGGCGAGACGCGGGACTGCAAGGACCAGGGGGCCAAGCAACACCTTGACAGGCCGCACCTGGTCCTCTTCCCGCCCCGCCCCACCGGCCAACGCCCAATCCTCGGGTAGCATAAATCTAATCTGCGGCTCCCGCATCGCGGGACGAAGCGCGGGACGAAGCGCGGGGCTAAGCCCGGGCAAAGGGCGGGCCGTCTGTGGCCGTCCGTGGACGACTGTGGCCGGGCCGGGCCCCGTTCCTTTATTCTATATCCCCCATACTCTCCCCTTCCAAGGCTACTGACATTGGGCAATGCCACCGAAGCCCGGAAATGGCAGGAAACAACAACAAAAGGGGGGGAAGGTAAGTGGCACTCTGGATGACTTTCTTATCAAAGCTGTTTCGAATTTGGACCACGAAATATCCGTAGTGGAATCGCGCCTGTCCCTCGAACTTCAAAAAAACAAGCGGTCATCATTAATAGGCACAAATCGTTTGACTTCAACCCCCTCATACCCAGCCCAGTGAGCACAGGGATATTTCCTTCCATGGATACCAGCATTCCCCTTCTCTTTCAGGAAAATCCCCCAATTCTCACCTCTGTTCCACTGAGAAGTCCCAACATTGACCCAACTTTCTCGGATTCCTCATTAGACTTTTCCCCATCGGAGCCTTCCCTGTTGCACTTTCCAAATGCTACCCCTATCCCGGCAAATAACACCTCCATGCAAACACCTTGTAGTCAACCTACCTTTATGAAGAGGAAGAGACGGGGAAGTGATCGACGGGGTGGGCAACATAAAGTAGCCCATTTGGGCTCTAGCCCACAAACCACTAATTGTAACAGAACATCCCAATCTCGTCGGCCATTACTGAAGTTAAAATCAAACTTCCCACATTCTCAATTTAAATCTAAGGTAAAGAAGCAATCTCCTGAATCTAAGCTAGCTTTGAGTGACATAGAACATCTAGTCAGATCCCTACTTCTTCCTATATCAGAAAGGGTAAAAAGAATAGGTGACCAGTTGAACAAACTAACGGTAGAAACTATTTTAAACTCTCAAATTTTAAAGGGCTTGGTAGCTATCAATACGACCACTAAACCCAGTGAACAATCTCTTGTCAATAAAGATGCCATTAAACTTATTCCATCTGGCCCTGACATGACCACTGGGAAAGTCAGGCCCCTTAAAGATACGCGACATATTGTAAATATTGCCTGTGCGAACCCAGGGAAAACCGATAAGATTAACAAACCACCTATACACCCCATTCCTAAAGGACCCAGAGACACAGTTTTCTCTACACATAACACACCTATAATAACCACTACACACTCAGACCCCAAGGCTATAGACACAGCAACCCATCAATTGAGGGGTCAACCCACAACAACTCAAGGATGTCATATAGATCTTCCCCCAGAGGCGGTCCCATATGCTATAATCCTGACAGGTGTTCTAGAGCTCACAGCAGGAAAGAACGAAGATTATACTGAAATAAAGAATAAAGCCATCTACTGGCTTAAACAAAATAGGCCCCTGCCCCCCCACATAGATGGAGACATACTGTTTGTTAGAAGATTAGCGTGGGTAGGCTCTAGACCCAAGGACACTGCAGGAGACGTAATTATCATAAATTATAGAGATCGCAGGGTGGTCCCTTACATCGCTGAATGGTACTATCAACTGGGATCCAGCACCATAATTCACAGAACCTTAACATACTTTTATCCAGAGGCATTAATTGTCCCCCGTGGCCATCGTGGCGTGCCCATTTATCATAAACATAATAACCATCCCTTAGGTTCACCAAAGATGACATTACGGTCTACCAATTGCCCGGTTTTTGAGAACCTACACGGGAATCCTATGCGCCAGAACTCTCCAACCCATCGAGAGGACCACTTTTTATCCTGGTTAGTCCCCCTGTCAAAATGATATCATACCCTCATGGATCTAAACGACCAGGATTGACACCAGGGCACTACTGTGATACAATCTCCAGCAACAACGACCGACATCCCGCCAATTGATCTCCAACAAATAGGGCATTTAAATATTTACCCTGGGGTAGGGGAACTCACGCCCTCAATTACTCTTCAAGGGCCTTTACCAACAGAGAACGATCAACTCTGCAAAATTATTGTTGCAGCTGACTCACCTCCGCCCCAGGGTAATACCCCTGGTTCCCCTCCAATAAACATATTGAAATCTGAGGAGTTCATATATAGCTTCCTCGCCTGGAACGTGGCAGGTTTAGCGGACAAAATCGATCAAAAACACTGGCTGGAGGTGGTCACAGGGCACAATGTAATTTGTCTCCAGGAAACCTGGTCCCGGGACGCCCACCACATTAATGGTTATCAAACCTTTCACACCCCAGCCATTCAAAGTTCTCACGGACGTAATAAGGGGGTTCTCTGCACTTTTATATCTGTCACCGGGGGTATTGTAATCAAAAGGTTCATGGAGACCGAATTCTATCAGATATTGTGCCTTCAACGGGGCTCTCCACAAAATGTTATTATTTTAAACCTTTATAATAATATTCCTTCTGATAGGAGTGAGGCCACCCTGAGCAAACTTCTTTCAACTCTGATTTCCCTACATGACCATCTGGTAGGTGATAACATTATGCTTTGGGTTGGAGATTTTTTTTTTTTTTTTTTTTTTAAATTTTATTTTTTTTCTCCTTTTTCCTGTTAACTTGCACATTGAATTACAAAACAAAACATATTTTTATACATTTTACAGATTACCACTAGTTTGAAGCTTTTCATAACAATATAAACAATATAAACAATATATTTATAATAAAAAAAAAATCCTAACCTTTACTATTCATCAAATTACGGTATCTTGCACTGCCATCCTCTCCTTCCATTTGTTTATTGGTTCCCAAATTTTCAGCCCAAGTCTCCTTCCCCTTTTCCCCTTCCGAGCATATATAGCTCTCTCAAGATTATAGCTAGCTAACAGATTTGACAGCCATACTTGTAAATCAGGGGGTACCTTATCCAACCATACTCTTGCAATTGATAGTCTCAGTACTGCAGTTGCTACAAACATAAATTCTTTATAATCCAATCCAACTTGATTATCTACTCCAAACAAGATCATCCTAGATGTTAGTTTAACTCTTATATCCAGAGTATTATTAATAAAATCTTCTATACTTCGAATCAAAGTATATAACTGGGGGCAAGTAGCAAACATATGGATAATATCGGCAGCTGCTGCATTACACCGTGGGCAAGTAATACCAGTGGACCCTCCCCACTTAGCTATTCTGGCTGGGGTGTAATACAATGAAAATAACGTCTTGTAGTGTTGCGATTGCAGGGGTCCAGAGCACAGAATATTACATCCCAAATTTAAAGACTCTTGAAAACTTCCTGCATCCACTCCCAACTTTCCAACCCACTTAGTGCTAACTTTCTCCAAATCATCCACCTTCCCTTTGGTTAGTATTGCATAAAAGGATCTGATTGTGCAATCCCCTCCTGCTTTTATCTTTTCCAGAAGCTCATTTTTATTAAACCCCTCCCTACCACCTTGCTTATGCGATAAAAAACTCCTTACCTGCAAGTATTTAAAGAAATCCTTTCTCTCAACCCCATATTTAGCACTGAGATCTGAAAACTGGATTACCCTGTCCCCATCCATTATATCCCCAATCTGTTCTATCCCTTTCTGTGTCCATCCCAGCATTGTTGAATCAGCAAATATTTCTACCGGAAAGGAACTGTTTTTATAGAGCCTTACATACCTATTGTATCTGCCCATTCCCATTCTTTTAAGGAATGTATTCCATATTCTAGATGCTGCCATCAGGGTCTTAAACCTTGTTCTTTTATAGTATCCAAATTCTACTCTATTTAACAAATTATTTTCTGCCTCAGCCCCCAGTATAATAGCATACACTTCCGTGGACATGGTCACAATCCTTGCAATCCTTGCACCGCTTCCTCCACCCCCAATTATTCCCTGCATGTATTGTAATGCAGCAGCCATCTGATACAACCTAAAGTCAGGGGCTCCCCAGCCTCCTCTCTCTCTTGGTAGGGTCATGTACCTGTACGCTCTGCGAGTCTTTCCATGTGCCCAGATAAATCTGTTCAGTACCCTTTCTATCAAGTTAAACCATCTAGCTTCGAAAACTGAAGGAATAGTACGAAAAAAATATAAAAATTTAGGTAGGATTAGCATTTTGACAACGTTAGTACATCCCATAAGGGAAAGGTGTAGGTTATTCATTCTTTCAAGTTCTTTTTTAACTTTACCTATTAGAGGATCCAGATTCATCTCTACTACTCTCTCCAACCTTGCAGTTAGTACTACTCCTAGATATACTGCTGAGTCAACCACCCTATTATCCGCACACAGAGTATATCCATTCTTAATAATCTGGGTCTTTGTTCTATTTAAACTGTACCCTGATAATTTCCCAAACTTCTGAGCCTCTAACTCTACTTCCTTTATAGCTAGGATAGGGTTTGGAGTTAAAATTGCCACATCGTCTGCGTAGGCTAAGGACTTCACAACATTTTCATTTCTTTTCATTGGAGGTATCCTTTCATTCTCCTCCAACCTACGTAGTAAGGGCTCCAGGTATAATGCAAACAATAGGGGAGAGGAAGGGCATCCCTGTCTAGTCCCCCTGGCGATTTTTACTTCGTCTGAAAGCCCCCCATTCACTGGGTTGGAGATTTTAATTGTACAATCTGTCCCCACGGTCCATTGGGTTTGTGCGGCCTATCGGGCAATGGGGAAGATAGCCCTACTCACTTTATTCATTCGTCAGTTGGTACCTCCTTTAACAATATACTTTTTTATTTTAATTTAATATATATCAATGAGTCCTGTACCCCTAGCATACCATTTCAGCCAACCTTCAATGGAAGGGGCTGTAACACGACAATCGACTTCACCTTAATTTCTGCATCCCACGTAGGGACAGTGGCCACCTGGGAAATGGGTAAGGCTCCCCACTCCGACCATTACCCTATAGTGTTTAGCATTAGAGTTAAAAAACCAACACATAGGACAGTGGCCAACACCGTATATATCCCAGAAATTACGGATACACTATCAAATGGGGAAAAATAGACCCGTCTGGTTTTCTGGCCCAACTCGTAGCTTTTAATTACAAAGATATATTGACCTGCTTAACCCTAGAAGAGACTCCGAATAATGTAATGAAATCCTTCTCTAAAATTTTAACCACAGTCAAATCCCTACTGACAAGAAATTATCAGAAGGGGATTTTTAAGCCCCAAAGGTGGTTTGACAGTAAGTGCACAAAAGCACTAACTGTCCTTAAAAAGGCATTGCATTCAATTCCCAAAAATTCGGTTCTTATTCGTAGTGCCAGAAAAATTTACAAAAATACTATAAAGTCGAGAAAAGCCACCCTGAAGAATAAGGTATGGGCTGCCCTTAAAGAAGCCTCGAACAATAGAGACCATAGGGCTTTCTGGAGGGTGGTAAACGACCCGTTCCTACAGTCTAATGAAGTAAACTGTATCGATCAGGCAATTACAGCTGATCAATGGGTATCCCACTTTAAACAACTATATTGCAGACCGACCGGTAACGTAGGAGGAACTATTCCAAAAGATGAAGGTAACAACTTCCTGGCACGTAAACAGCTCACTTCTTTTCCTTTACCCGTAATTTTTGAGTATGACGAAGTTTTAAAAGCTATCAGGGACAGTTTGTCGGGCAAGGCACCGGGCCCGACTTGGTCAGACGCCATAGTTATTCCCATCTTTAAAAAGGGCAGGAGGAATGATCCGACCTGCTACCGGCCTATTTCTTTGCTGGACGCCCTAGCAAAGGTAGCAGGCCATATCATTCTAAATAGAATACAATCTTGGGGGGAGGAAAATCAAATCTTTTCTGAATTACAGTATGGCTTCAGACCAGGAAAAGGGACAATGGAACAATGTCTAAATGTGTCCCTTCTTATAGCTAAATACACAGAGGCTAAGAGCGGCAACCTTTTTATTTCTTTTATAGATTTAAGTTCTGCCTTTGACTGTGTAGATCATGAATTCCTATGGCTGACATTAACTGACATGGGGATCGACAGTCATATTTTATCTTACATTAGGGAACTTTACAGAGAGGCAGGTGCAAGGGTTAGATACGGCCCCAGGGGTGAATGCACTGACAAATTTCCCATAGATAGGGGTGTCAGACAGGGGTGCACCCCTGCTATTCACTCTATATATTAATTCAATTGGACACTATCTGAGGAAATTTCAATTTGACTACCCCACTATTAAAAGAACCCCTATCCGCCTTTTAGTATACGCCGAAGATGCGGCATTAATGTCACGGACCAGACTCTGGCTACAAAGAACTATAAATGAATTTAACAACTACATGAAGCTTCGTGGCCTGAGTATAAACATTACTAAAACTTTTATTATGGTCTGCGGGAAGGCTAGGAAAAAATCACACTGCCCCATATTTTTGGACAACAAGAGAATTGAAAATATAGAATCCTTCTCCTACTTAGGGGTACATTTTCATAGAGGGAGCTCCTGGCAAACAGCGATCAATGCCAGAAAACTGGCATTCTTGCGCTCGATTGGCGCCCTGAGAAATTTTTCAAACAAATTGGGGGGAGCCAATCAAGGAATTAATCTATATTTATAAAGCCAAGTGCATTTCAACTGCAACCTACGTTGCTGGTATCTGGGGAATTGGACAAGTAGCGGGGTTACAAACCTGTGAAAATCAGTTCCTAGCCTATCTGCTAGGGGTTTCTAAGACTACATCTTCATATATTTCGCACATAGAAGTGGGCCTTACCCATATAACGGACACCGTAAGGATTTCCCCGATCCTTCTTAGGCATAAAATCTGGGTTACCCCAGAAACCATACTAAATAGGCATTTAATAACTGATTGTTTACTGCTTGATGGGGTGTCCAAAATCAAATGGCTACGCTATGTGAGAAATATGTTTAGCGAGCTTGGTCACCCGGAATACTTCATAAAAACCAGCACGATGGAGAAGGTACCCAGAACTCAAATTAAAAAGATGGCTCTACTCCACCTTGTCACTCAGAGGTGGAACGCAGTAAAAGGAAATCAATCTATCCTTAGATACCAGCAAATCACCTCCTACGAAGGGCTATAAAAATTCCTAACTCGAGTGATTAGCCCTTATGCTCGTTCATTGCTTACCCGTTTTAGGTTAGGCTTCTTCCTCCGACTTGTTACTTTCCCCCAACGTAACACCTGGACCACGTCTAACCTGGTATGTCCCTGCGATGATTCTTCGTATCAATCAGATATTCACTGCGTTTTATTCTGCAAGTACTATCAGGCACCACGCAGGGCATACTTACTACCAATCCTAAGGACATGGGGGATTCAAACTTGTAAACGAGCTTTTATAAAATTGCAACAACTGGAGGAAGATAATGTCACTCGTGCACTGAACTGGTTTTTAAAACTTGTTGTAAAGTTCCGCACATCAATGAATTGATTATAAATACACTCCATGTACTTTTAATATAGGATAACTATTAACTGCTCTTGATTTGGATATGTGAATTTCTAGTAATGCCTATTTGTTGTAACTTTTTAAATATGTTTTCTTTTATGATTTGTTTTTCTAAATCGAATAAAGCATGATTGAATTGAATTGAATTGACTGATTTGCATATAGCCATGTCTGAACTGGGGTGGCAGAGTGGGCTAAAGAACGGTGATGGATTAAACCCAGATCTTTTGACTGGGTGTGAGTGTTTTATTGATTCAGATGCTCTGTCCATCACCACCCCCTTTTGTACCGCTTTTGCCGCCATGGGTGTGGCAGGGTATGCTCAGACGTGAGTCCCTTGCTCACTTTGCCACTGGATTCAAGCAAGCCGGGCTGAAGACGTCTGGAATGCCAGAGACCGGTCCTCGGAAGCTTGTTTCCGGTCCAGGGAAGGCATGGCTTGGCAGTTAGGGCTGGACTGTTCCCATGAGGCACAGGGTCAGACTGATTTGCATATAGCCATGTCTGAACTGGGGTGGCAGAGTGGGCTAAAGCACGGTGATGGATTAAACCCAGATCTTTTGACTGGGTGTGAGTGTTTGATTGATTCAGATGCTCCGTCCATCACCACCCCCTTTTGTACCGCTTTTGGCCGCCATGGGTGTGGCAGGGTATGCTCAGACGTGAGTCCCTTGCTCATTTTACCACTGGATTCAAGCAAGCCGGGCTGAAGACGGCTGGAATGCCAGAAACCGGTCCTCGGAAGCTTGTTTCCAGTCCAGGGAAGGCATGGCTTGGCAGTTCGGGCTGGACTGTTCCCATGAGGCACAGGGTCAGACTGATTTGCATATAGCCATGTCTGAACTGGGGTGGCAGAGTGGGCTAAAGAACGGTGATGGATTAAACCCAGTTCTTTTGACTGGGTGTGAGTGTTTGATTGATTCAGATGCTCCGTCCATCACCACCCCCTTTTGTACTGCAATAACCATGTGCAGCACTTAACTACAGAGGCACAGAATCTGAAGCACCTCAACAGAGGGAGTTCTGTGAAAAAACAGCAACAGGTAATATCAGACATCGTCCATTGTGTGATCAAGACACTGTTCCACTGTTGGGACCTAGAGTTTCTTACACCTACTCGAAGAGAGTACCTTCATCTCCACTCTCAGATCCACTTCTAACATCGTCCATTGAGGGATCAAGACCTAGTACCTAGAGTTGGTTGCGCCTCATCAGAAGATATACACAAAAATCATCATACAATTTAACTTCTCACATCCTCAATCATAGAATTAAGACCTCATTTCACTGTTCAAACCTGCTGTACCACTGTGTACTCCCGCAACTGCAGTAGACCATGCCTAATAATCATGTGCAGCAGCTACATACAGAAGCACAGAGTCTAATCCACCTCAACGGAAGGAGTTGTAAAAATTAAGCAGAATGTAATATCAGACATCTTCCATTGTGGAATCAAGACACCGTTCCACTGTTGGAACCTAGAGTTGGTTCCACCAGGTCAAAGAGAGTACTTTCATCTCCACTCTCAGATACAGTTCTAACATCATCCATTATGGAATAAAGACACCGTTCCACTGTTGGGATCCAGAGTTGGTTGCAGCTGGCCAAAGGGAGTACCTCCATCTCCACTCTCAGATGCAGGTCTAACATAGTCCACTGTTTATTTATGTTTTATTTATTTGTTTGAATTTATATGGCGCACAGCTACCCAGCAAAGGGTTTCCCGGCGCGACACTGTGGGATCAATACACCGTTCCACCGTTTGGACCTAGAGTTGGTTGCACCTGATCGGAGGGGGTACACCAAAATCATCTCAGACTTTAACTTCTGACATTCTCAATCATAGAATCAAGATCCCGTTTCATTGCTCGGACCTGCTGTACCACGCTATAGTCCAGCAACTACAGTCAACAAAGCCCAATAATCCTGTACAGCAGTTAGCTACGGAAGCACAGAGTGTGATGCACCTCAACGGAGGGAGTTCTGTGAGAAGCAAGCAGCAGGTAATATTGGACATCATCCATTGTGGGATCACGACACCATTCCACTGTTGGGACTCAGAGTTGGTTGCAGCTGGTCGAAGGGATTACCTTCATCTCCACTCTCAGAGACAGTTCTAGCATCACCTATGGTATCAAAAACACCGTTCAACTGTTGGTACCTGTCGGACTACTGTGATAGTAGTATACAGAGCACTCCACGGTGCTGAGCCTCAGGCTGGGTGCTGTGTGCCTGTGTTGCGGTAACCATCGTTAATCTCAGGATCCTTCCGAGCCTGCAGACCTTGGCCCAAATAATTCAACCGGCACGTGGTGGGCTCTCTTTAACATACAGCGGTGTTGAAAGGTGAACTGTGGGGCATATATGCGTCACAGCGGCCATGATGGTTTCTGAGTACCAGCAGTCTGAGAGCATCATTCATGCACCCACCTTCGCTCACAGCTTCAGCCTCTTGGCGGTGTAAGCTGTGCAGACCTAGCAAACACGTTCGCCAATCCGGAAGAGAACCACACCAAAGAAACGTGCCTTTTATTCATACTCCTACGCTAGCCTTGCGTATGCCAAGCCAGCCCACTTCCCTAAACATTTTTTGGGGGGGGAGGCACGTACGCGCTACCGTTCCGTAATCTTCCCTACTGACTGTACTATCATGGCTGCATCCACTGTCCACATCACTCAATAGGTCATCGGTTTATGTTGACATGTACATGTCTGTGCTCTGCATACTCAAGTCTGTCCGGCACATCCCCTCAAGACTTTGCATTGTATACTTTTATAATCGAGAATTACTTGCCACCTTCACACATACTTTGCTCCCATCTCTCCCCGCATTTTGCATTGTGAGGCAGAGGTGCCATGCCATGTTTAGTTTGTATACATGGCTAGCCACGGTTCCCACAGTATGTAGTGTCATTGTGTCTGCTTCGTGCACATGTTGTTTGTCATGTTGAAAGTCATTATATAAGGTAGCGCGTTTATTCACGAGCGGTGGTTTATCCCATTTACATATCTTTGTCTTAAAGAGCATACAGAAGTTTTTTCTCACAGGTGAATAGTGCGACCACAAAGGCAGCCATTCATTACTATCCAAGAATGTCCAACTACACGGCACTTCTAAGCTTACAGCCCCCGATCTTGTGTCCTTTCTTAAAAGGACGTCAACTCTCACAATCACACCAACATTCCCGCAGCTTTCTGACGACACATTCATCCTCAAAGTTCCAATGTATTCATCCTCAAAGTTCCAATGTGGGTAGAACTAGTACCAATTCTGACACGCACCACATTGAATCTACTGTACAACATATTGCTAACTATTCTACTGTTGATAATTTTCTGTCACAAAAAAGCACTGCCAAGGTACCTAAAAAGTTTGATGACTACTGTTAGACCTGTCTGGATTTTTTGCGTAGTCCCTCCTCATTATTATTTATTTTGTCCCCTTTTTGCCCCTCATACCCTTAATAATTTTTGTGTCTACTACTTTTTTAGGTGTTGGTCAAGGGGATAGGTGTTCTTTTTCCCCTCATAATCTTTTACCTCAGGCCCAGAGGCCTGTTCTGACAGGGAAAGTTGGAACCACAAAATGGTGGCTACCAACTGCCCTAACTGCCAAGTCCAGAACTTACCCATAGACCAGCATAGGGCATTCCAGAACCTTCTGGTCCATTCTGGACCACTGAAGGGCAGCCTATAAAAGGCGGAATGCGGGGCAGCCATTTTGTCTACCTGTGAGAGTCAGCTGGAGGACAGGCTGTAGCTAAGGGTGGGAAGAGGCTAGACATAGGGTTGACCTCCTGGACTGGGAAGCTGCCTTACTGATCCACCCCACAACTCCCCTTTTGGTTACTGTCCTGACCCCGCTGTGGAGGGTTACTGGAGACCCTGGGCGCCTAGCTTGCCCCTTGTCTAAATTATACAGGGGAAGTCTACAGGAGAAGGAGACTGCAGCATTGAAGAGTGTAGTCCTCTGCCCAGCATAAAAATCCCAGTGAGACTGTTGCTGTAAGAATCTCAAGCAGAGTGGGGCTAATCCTTGAGCCCCCCCCCCTGTTCTCAGTTCGTTAAAAACGTTCTGCCTGACTGCTGGTGTATCAACCCTACCGTGACCCCCTTCCTACCTGATGCATTGAGGGTTGAGAGAGCGGAGGCAGCAAGAAAACGCGCTGTCCTGGCTCTGGACCGGCGTGATAGTGCTGAGGAAGCGGAGGCTGGTGGGCAACGAGCCGTTCTACCCCGGATTGGTGTGAGGCGAGGCGGCGCCGATTTTGACCTGCAACTGCAAGCCTGAGGTGAGGAGCGGAGAAGAAGGGCAGCGCAGCGCGATCAGCGCGGTCTCTGACAGGGAGACACTCGCTCTCCGCGCATGCCCCGTTGAGCCGCCGGGCTCCGTGAGGCGGAGCCGGATCCGAGGAGGCGGAAGCTGGCAGGCGGGTCTGGAAGCTGAGGAGAGGGGCGGTAACAGGAGGATCGCTTCGCGCATGTCCAGGGGATTAGCGCGTCCCCTTCCAGTGCGAGGAAGAGCGGAGGAGGAGCGCCGGGAGTCCCACGGCGGCAGCGGCAAACAAGAGCTTCTCTCCCCTGCTCAAGCGCCACACAGTGAGGCTGGCGTGAGCGGGAGGGGAGGTCTGGGGAAGCCTAAAAGCGGCTAAGGAGATCTGGTGAAATCTGCCCCTTTGGTCGCTGGTGTCACGCAGAGGAGAGCTGGGGGGCCCCAGAGGCTGGTGTAACTCGCCAGCACGTGGCTCCCTTTTTGTCCTGCTCACTGTTTTTTCCCTCACCCTCTGGCGCAGCAAAAATACCACCGCCTGGTATAAAACAAGTAAGGAGGTGTTCTGCAGGGGGAGAGTGACGCTAGAGCTTAACAAGAGAATAACCCAGTCACTGGTCATTTCCACAGTTGTGCAGCATACAGTGGGGAGGAACTTGAGGAAACCCTCAGTGACTGTGTGCTAGAAAGAGGAGGTTACTGGTACTGTGGGAGACAAGTATAGTGCACTGCATAGTAACCACATTCAACTACTTCTGGGGCTTGATTAAATGCTGATTTAAGTGGTTCTAAACCAATTGCATTCAAATAGGTAGTAGAAGAACTGTAATGGTTTCCATGTAAATGAAAGTGTTGCTCTGATCTGATTTAGGAGCTGTTCTTGCCAAATTTTAAAGTAATGCTGTGTTTAGAGATGATATAAAATAAGCAGAGTACAGTAAATGCTTAACTGAGTAAAAGAAAGTGTAAGAGCTACCTGCCAGTTTTGGTTAAGTGAACTGTCTATATTATAAATGCTAGATGTTAATGTGATTTAGAACTTAAAAGTATTCTTGCTAAATTCCAAAGAAACTGAAATGTAAATTTAATAGTGAATTCTGAAGGTAAAAGTACAAAGACATTATTTTTATAAAACAGCTCATATTTTCCTAACAAGTTGGTGTAGTGTTGTTTTTGTGTGCTATTGCGTGAATTTACTCTTGGGTGGTCTGCAACCTTCACACTGTGCCTCTAGAAATTGCATGTCTTACCCCTAGGCCAGGCTACCCTAAGTGACCTGGCATCTCAGGTTCTAACATTTGGTGCCTAGCGGTGGGATACTGACTTGGTTGCAGCTACTCATTAGTAATTCAACGCAATACACTGACCTACACCAGGAGTTTTCTCCTTGCGGCCCTCCTAATTTGAATTTTGTTTTTTCTAAATTTATTTCTGGTGGTGGGTGGAGGTTAACCTCAGGTCACTTCTTGGTTTTCTCCTGTGAGTTGATTTTATTCCATAGTGAAAGATGGAATTGAATTTTAAAGAGCTAGAAGCCAATACTGTGGCCCAACTCAGAGATTGGTGTCAGCATCAAGGGGTATTTTTTAATAAAGGTGCCAAGAAAGGCGAGTTGCTGACAAGCATAAGGGCATGGGTGGACGCTCATTTAAGGGAGGAACCAGAAACTGAAGAGGGTGACGGGGACACTGTTCTTGAGGCTGCATTGTTGAACCAAGCTGGAAGGGGGAATCTGCTGACAGGTCCCAGGATACCTTCGAGGGCGGGCAGCAGCGTCTCAGACAGGGGTTTAACTGACGCCGAGCTAGAAGATAGGAGGGAGGAGAGGAGAACAAGGTTGGAATTAGCTAGGATGGATATGGAAAGGGAGGAAAGGAGGTTAGCTCATGAGCGAACCATCAAAGAGATGGACCTACAAGCCTTATTAAGAAGGTCTCCCAATCCTGATAATGGTGGCAGCGAAAATAAAGTGAACACCAGGGAATCCAGACCCTATTTACCCAAAGATGTCATCGCTAGTTACACCCCAGGTGATGACATTGCCAAATGGTTGGCCGCCTACGAAGTTTCTTTAAGGGCTCACGGGATCTTAGAAACTCACTGGGGAGGTGGGCTGTATAAATACATGCCACCTGCTGGCAGAGACACCTTGTTGGCTCTGGAGCAGGATGAGCAAACCCACTACCCTACAATGAAGGTGGCACTGGTGAAGAAGTTTGGACTTACCCCTGAAAGGTACAGACAGAAATTCAGGGGAAGTCACAAACTGAGTACCCAGAATTGGGTAGACTTTTTAGACTACGCCAAGAAAGCTTTGGAGGGTTGGGTCAAGGGCAGCGAGGTGGAAGATTATGAGGGGCTGTACAATCTATTTTTGAAAGAACACCTCCTCGAGAAATGTTTTCCCGAGTTGCGCCAACACCTGGTGGACAGCAAGCTGACCGATCCCCGGAAGCTTGCAGAGGAGGCGGACACTTGGGCAAGTACCCGGGTGTCCTCAAAGGGGACTGGAGGGGATTCTCAAAAAGCCGGACAGGGCGCCCCCCAGAAGAAGGAGGGAGGAGATAAAAAGAAGGAGTTCTCCAAAGGTCCCCAAAATAATTTCCAAGGTAAGGGAGCAGGTTTCACCCCTAGGGCAAACCCGCCCAGAAACCCTAATCCAGGCCAAAGCCAGCAGCCAAGGGTTCTCCATTGTTTTGAATGTGGTGGTGTTGGACATTATAAGGGAGATGTCAGATGCCCAAAGAGACCACCCCCTCCCACCGGAGGAAAGTCACCGGGAGTAGCTAGTGTAGCGCTCGGGGAGGAGTTGCCCTTAGATAAGGGGGGTGAGTGGGCGGGTGTCACCTTAGTGTCCCTGGGAGAGCGGGAGATGGTACCAAAGATCCAGGTGCCCCCAAATACTACAAAGTATGGGCAATGGGTTACCATCAATGGCCAAAGAGGGGAGGCTCTGAGAGATACAGGAGCCAGTATGACTATGGTGAGAAGTCAACTGGTGTCTCCAGAGCAGGTTGTTCCTAATGTACTCCACCCCGCCGCGATGGCTGACGGCAGAATGGGCCACTATCCAGTGGCTGAGGTTCCCTTTGAGGGGGAAGGGGTTGCAGGTTCACTTCGAGTTGCCGTAAGCCCTGCCGTGCCAGTTGATTGTCTGTTGGGGAATGACATGGAGCACAACACTTGGAGAGAGGTGGAATACCGGACGCATTCTGCGATGCTGGGTACACCTGACTGGGCCTGTGTAAGCACACGGTCTGCGACTGCCCGGAGAGGGAGTTCGCCTGGGTTGGAGCCTGGAACAATGGCCCAACCCGCTGCCAAAAAGGGACAGACTCGGAGACAGGGACAGCCTGCTTCGGCTTCCACGCCCCATGTGACAGATCGGCCACCTGCGGTGGTAGGCCAGGAGTCCATGGAGGGGGGAGTAGACTCTCTGGAGGATTTACCCATCCCTGCTGAATGGCATGTGGAGGGAGGTCCTACCAGAGAGGAATTCTGTAAGGGGCAGAGGGAGTGCCCTACCCTTGAGGGACTGAGGCGTCAGGCTGAAGCCCAGGCAGCAGGTGATGCTACGGGACACCACCATATTTACTGGGAGGATGGCCTCCTCTACAGTGAACCTAAGGTACCTCTACCTGGCTCATCAAGGGCCTTGGTGGTCCCGCAGCAATACCGAGCCTTTCTGCTGGAATTGGCTCATGCGATACCACTGGCAGGACACTTAGGCCAGGACAAGACCTTTGCACGGCTTGTCCTCCACTTCTACTGGCCTCAGATGAAAGTGGCGTCCAACACATACTGTAGGACATGTGTATCCTGCCAGGCTAGTGGGAAAACAGGGGTGAAGCTAAAGGCTCCCCTGGAACCACTTCCTGTCGTTAGCACCCCCTTTGAAAGGGTGGGCATCGACATTGTAGGGCCATTGGATCCACCAACAACAGCTGGTCACAGGTTTATCCTGGTTCTGGTGGATCATGCCACACGGTACCCAGAGGCCATCCCTCTGAGGACTGTTACTGCACCTGTGGTGGCTAGGGCCCTGATGGGAATCTTTACCCGTGTAGGATTTCCCAAGGAGGTTGTGTCCGACAGGGGGACCAACTTCCTGTCAGCTTACATGCGGACAATGTGGAAGGAGTGTGGAGTGACCTACCGGTTCACCACTCCTTATCACCCCCAGTCCAATGGACTGGTTGAGAGGTTTAATAAGACCCTGAAGGGCATGATAAGAAGTCTGCCGGAGAGCTTACGGAGGAATTGGGACGTTCTCCTACCTTGCTTGCTGTTCTCTTACAGAGAGGTGCCGCAGAAGGGAGTGGGCTTCAGCCCTTTTGAATTGTTGTATGGGCACCCTGTGCGTGGGCCTCTCAGCCTGGTGAAGGATGGATGGGAGAAGTCTCCCAGAAAACCTCCTCAGGATGTGGTGAGCTACATGTTGGCCTTCAGAAGCCAGATGGCCAAGTTGTGGAAGCAGGCTTCTGACAACTTGGAGGCCAGTCAGGCAGTCATGAAGGAATGGTACGACCAAAATGCTCACCCGGTGGAGTTGGAGCCTGGCCAGAAAGTATGGGTGATGGAACCTGGAGAGCTAAGTGCTCTTCAAGATCGTTGGACAGGCCCATTTGAGGTGTTGGAGAAGAAGGGTAAGTCCACTTACTTAGTGGATCTTAAGACCCAGCGGCAGCCCCTACAGGTGCGGCATGCCAATCGCCTCAAACCCCACCATGAGAGGCCAGAGGTCATCCTGATGTTGGTGACTGATGGTGCTGAGGAAGCAGAAAGCGAGCCTCTCCCAGATCTCTTTTCATGCCAAGAGAAGGATGGGTCGGTGGAGGGAGTGATTCTCTCCCCATCCCTAACTCCTGAGCAACGAGAGGATTGCCGCCAGGTATTGGGGCAGTACTCTTCGCTGTTCTCCCTTGTCCCGGGAAGAACCCACCTGTGTACCCATGATGTGGACACAGGCGACAGCCCCCCAGTGAAGTCCAAGACCTACAGGCTGTCGGACAAGGTGAAGGCTAGCATCCATGGCGAGGTTGCCAAGATGCTGGAGCTAGGAGTGATAGAACCTTCCAGCAGCCCTTGGTCCAGTCCGGTGGTGCTAGTCCCAAAAGCCGCCCCACCGGGCACCACACCAGAACTGAGGTTCTGTGTGGATTACCGAGGACTGAACTCAGTTACAAAGACTGATGCTCATCCAATCCCTAGGGCGGATGAGTTAATTGACCGGCTAGGAGCTGCCCAATACCTAAGTACCTTTGACCTCACTTCAGGGTACTGGCAGATCTCCTTGACAGATGGAGCAAAGGAAAGGTCAGCCTTCTCCACGCCTGAGGGACACTTCCAGTTCTGTGTGATGCCCTTTGGGCTCAAGAACGCCCCTGCCACATTTCAGCGACTGGTGAACCAGGTCCTCTCTGGAATGGAGAGTTTCTCTGCTGCTTACCTGGATGACATTGCTGTCTTCAGTAGCAGTTGGGAGGACCATTTGCAACATTTGCAAGCAGTTCTCCAGGCCCTGAAACAAGCTGGATTGACCATCAAAGCCAGCAAATGCCAGATTGGGCAGGGGTCGGTTGTGTACCTTGGACACTTGGTGGGTAGGGGGTCAGTGCAGCCCCTGCAGGCAAAGATTGAGGCAATCATGGCCTGGGAACCCCCCAAGACACAGACTGAGGTCCGAGCTTTCCTGGGCCTCACAGGTTACTACCGTCGCTTTGTGAAGGGGTATGGCACTATTGTAGCGCCCCTCACAGAGCTCACCTCCAGGAAACAACCTCGACGGGTAGTTTGGACGAAGGCTTGTCAGCAAGCCTTTGAAAAGTTGAAGCAGGCAATGTGTGAAGCACCGGTCCTGAAGGCTCCCGATTTCTCCAAGGAGTTCATTGTCCAAACAGATGCATCCGAACATGGCATTGGGGCAGTGTTATCGCAACTAAATGAAGAGGGCCTGGATCAGCCTGTAGTCTTCTTATCCAGGAGACTGCTTCCCCGGGAACAGAAGTGGAGTGCAATTGAGAGGGAAGCTTTTGCAGTGGTGTGGGCTCTGAAGAAGCTGCGGCCATACCTCTTTGGCTCGCACTTCCTGGTTCAGACTGACCACCGACCCCTTCGTTGGCTGATGCAAATGAAGGGGGAAAATCCCAAGCTGTTGAGGTGGTCCATCTCCCTACAGGGAATGGACTTCCGGGTGGAACATCGGCCTGGAGTGGACCACGCCAATGCAGACGGTCTCTCCAGGTATTTCCGCCTTAGTGATGAGGACTCCCAAGGGGTTGGGTAGTTCTCCCCACTTTCAGCTGGGGGGGACGCGTGTTAGACCTGTCTGGATTTTTTGCGTAGTCCCTCCTCATTATTATTTATTTTGTCCCCTTTTTGCCCCTCATACCCTTAATAATTTTTGTGTCTACTACTTTTTTAGGTGTTGGTCAAGGGGATAGGTGTTCTTTTTCCCCTCATAATCTTTTACCTCAGGCCCAGAGGCCTGTTCTGACAGGGAAAGTTGGAACCACAAAATGGTGGCTACCAACTGCCCTAACTGCCAAGTCCAGAACTTACCCATAGACCAGCATAGGGCATTCCAGAACCTTCTGGTCCATTCTGGACCACTGAAGGGCAGCCTATAAAAGGCGGAATGCGGGGCAGCCATTTTGTCTACCTGTGAGAGTCAGCTGGAGGACAGGCTGTAGCTAAGGGTGGGAAGAGGCTAGACATAGGGTTGACCTCCTGGACTGGGAAGCTGCCTTACTGATCCACCCCACAACTCCCCTTTTGGTTACTGTCCTGACCCCGCTGTGGAGGGTTACTGGAGACCCTGGGCGCCTAGCTTGCCCCTTGTCTAAATTATACAGGGGAAGTCTACAGGAGAAGGAGACTGCAGCATTGAAGAGTGTAGTCCTCTGCCCAGCATAAAAATCCCAGTGAGACTGTTGCTGTAAGAATCTCAAGCAGAGTGGGGCTAATCCTTGAGCCCCCCCCCTGTTCTCAGTTCGTTAAAAACGTTCTGCCTGACTGCTGGTGTATCAACCCTACCGTGACCCCCTTCCTACCTGATGCATTGAGGGTTGAGAGAGCGGAGGCAGCAAGAAAACGCTCTGTCCTGGCTCTGGACCGGCGTGATAGTGCTGAGAAAGCGGAGGCTAATGGGCAACGAGCCGTTCTACCCCGGATTGGTGTGAGGCGAGGCGGCGCCGATTTGGACCTGCAACTGCAAGCCTGAGGTGAGGAGCGGAGAAGAAGGGCAGCGCAGCGCGATCAGCGCGGTCTCTGACAGGGAGACACTCGCTCTCCGCGCATGCCCCGTTGAGCCGCCGGGCTCCGTGAGGCGGAGCCGGATCCGAGGAGGCGGAAGCTGGCAGGCGGGTCTGGAAGCTGAGGAGAGGGGCGGTAACAGGAGGATCGCTTTGCGCATGTCCAGGGGATTACCGCGTCCCCTTCCAGTGCGAGGAAGAGCGGAGGAGGAGCGCCGGGAGTCCCACGGCGGCAGCGGCAAACAAGAGCTTCTCTCCCCTGCTCAAGCGCCACACAGTGAGGCTGGCGTGAGCGGGAGGGGAGGTCTGGGGAAGCCTAAAAGCGGCTAAGGAGATCTGGTGAAATCTGCCCCTTTGGTCGCTGGTGTCACGCAGAGGAGAGCTGGGGGGCCCCAGAGGCTGGTGTAACTCGCCAGCGCGTGGCTCCCTTTTTGTCCTGCTCACTGTTTTTCCCTCACCCTCTGGCGCAGCAAGAATACCACCGCCTGGTATAAAACAAGTAAGGAGGTGTTCTGCAGGGGGAGAGTGACGCTAGAGCTTAACAAGAGAATAACCCAGTCACTGGTCATTTCCACAGTTGTGCAGCATACAGTGGGGAGGAACTTGAGGAAACCCTCAGTGACTGTGTGCTAGAAAGAGGAGGTTACTGGTACTGTGGGAGACAAGTATAGTGCACTGCATAGTAACCACATTCAACTACTTCTGGGGCTTGATTAAATGCTGATTTAAGTGGTTCTAAACCAATTGCATTCAAATAGGTAGTAGAAGAACTGTAATGGTTTCCATGTAAATGAAAGTGTTGCTCTGATCTGATTTAGGAGCTGTTCTTGCCAAATTTTAAAGTAATGCTGTGTTTAGAGATGATATAAAATAAGCAGAGTACAGTAAATGCTTAACTGAGTAAAAGAAAGTGTAAGAGCTACCTGCCAGTTTTGGTTAAGTGAACTGTCTATATTATAAATGCTAGATGTTAATGTGATTTAGAACTTAAAAGTATTCTTGCTAAATTCCAAAGAAACTGAAATGTAAATTTAATAGTGAATTCTGAAGGTAAAAGTACAAAGACATTATTTTTATAAAACAGCTCATATTTTCCTAACAAGTTGGTGTAGTGTTGTTTTTGTGTGCTATTGCGTGAATTTACTCTTGGGTGGTCTGCAACCTTCACACTGTGCCTCTAGAAATTGCATGTCTTACCCCTAGGCCAGGCTACCCTAAGTGACCTGGCATCTCAGGTTCTAACAACTACATTTTGCAGTTTCTTTTTTATTTATTTCTTTTCTTAAATGATACATGTGGTAATCGTATCCTACCTTTATTTTCCTTATTTTCCTTATAGAATGTAGCGTCGATGATGATAATCTTTATTTAGAAAATTACAAAATTCACATTGTATACAAACTGTTAAAATAAAAAGAGAACAAGGCAATCAATTAGACGATTGTAATAAAAATAGAGATCTTCCACATCCTGGACCTCATAATTCCATAACATTTTAAAAGAAAGAAGATTTTTTTTTTTTTTAAACGTAATGTACAAAACTATTCACCCCATTTTTGTTACACTGACAGTCAGTGGTATCGTACATGTAAAAGACAAACCAGTGTTCTTAGAGGTACCACTCGATGTGTTGGCCAGTCAAGTTAAAAAAAAATTGATGTTCTTTTCATTTCATCTTCCCCTTTTTTAGGTTTCGCCTGGCGTTTACTGCGCAAGCAGTATCGCGCAGGCGAAAACTTTTGTAAACAGTATGGAGCTTAATCCCGCCTCTGTCTTCCATTGGCTAGCTCCATTAATGGAGGCTAGCCATTGGAAGACAGATCTGCCCGTCATTGCCGGAGCAGATTCGTGGGGGTTCCCGTGATTTTTACTCATCCCACCCCTTTCCCTACGTCATGCGGCGGTGGGCGTGTGTGGGCGTGTTTTTGCGGCTGTGGGCGTGTTTTTTTGTTTTTTTCTCAGTCATGTTTTTCGCTTTTTCGGAGTGTATATCTATTACCTTTGTACGTCTATCTCGCCTCATGTTTCTCTCTGTCTGTGTCTGTTTAGGCATGTTTACGTTGTTTGTCAGGCCGTCTTCGAAGAAGAATAAACTCGCATCTGAGATTGACGCCACGTAAGATTCAAGAACTGTTTTACATTCACATTACATTATATTTAATGATGGCCGCCATCCCTGTGTGCTAGGAGAGCGGTCTGGATGGGCTCATATTGTTACCGTGAAGAGGAGGCTGCCTTGAATGATCTCACCGCGTCACGCAGCGCTCAGACGGCTGCTGCTCATCACAGATCTCTTCAGACAGCCTTCAAAATGTGACTGCCCAGAATATGTTATCATCCGTCTGTGCGAAAAGAGAGCACTGTAGCATAAAAAATATGTCTAATTTATGCAGCGTTACTGAAATGTTTTGCGACGTGTGGCTGGCTACCTTTCCTTATGCATTAATAATAGCGCTAGGGATTTAAACTCAAATTATGCGCAAGTTGCTTTCAGGGTGTACTAGGCAGGCATTATTATTTGTTATCATATCTTCAATCATTCTTGCTGGATGTAATAACTTTTTATATATAGTACTTGCATCTGGGCTTCTACTGTTTCTAAATACTGTAAGTACCAGGTGTTAATTTTACTGACATTACTGGTACTCAGCTGTCAACCTCAGAAGGATGGACGGCTGGAGTTGACTTTGCTAAGATTCTCCAAATCACCGCTTATGGCAGCAGTGAGAGTCAAGCTTACCGACTATCACACTGGATTAGTAGAAGTATGACCATTTTTATGAGCACTCGAAGTGGATCATGGGACGTGGTCAACCAATAAGAATGCTCCATGGCTATATTTAACATGAGTGTTTACCATGTCAAGCACACCAGTCCCACTGATTACTCTGCCTGGGACCTTGGTTCATGTCACACCACCAACAGAGCTCCTTAGTTCAAGTAGAGCCACCAAAATACAAGGGTAAGGTTTCAGCCAGGGTTAAGGTTTGAATGCATATCATATTTATCTCGGCCCCCAGAACTGTAATATTGAATTTAATGTTAATCTCAGCCCTCGAGCTGAGTTTCTTGTCTGTTTCTTTCCCTGCAAATGAAAATTGCCGAAACCTCCCTATATATCGGTGCATCTCGGTGGCCATCTTGGGTGGTCATATTTAAACCACGCCCAAGATCCAGCACCTGCTTTGCCTTGAGGTGCTCACTGAGGAAGGATCTTCACGTGGGCCCACTTACTTCAATCTTCTTCTTGGACGTCCCTGGAACTCCCTAGAACTCGGCTCCAAGGCTTCTTCTTTCCAGTCGTAGCGTGAAAGTCAAAATGGATGAACAATTTGAAGAATTGTAATATTTGCCAAACTTCACAGCGCAAGGTACAACATTTACATTGTTTTTAAGGCATAGTTATGCCAGATAAAGGTTGCAAGTTCTAAGGAATGTTAACACTTTGGGACATCATTTGAAAAAAAAATAGATGTATTACAAATCGTCTTCAAATGAAAAAGTTTAGTTCCGTGGTGTTGTCTCTGTTCCCCCCGTCTCATGTCCTTTTCGACCTGCCCCGTGCTGTTACTGTCCAGCGCCTAGCAGGGTAAGTCTTTGCGTGTATTGGTGCTGTTGTCTGTCTTTAACCGCATGCGTGCGGGCGGAATTCCGCCCGTACGCTGGGTTTTGCGAAAGCGCACTTTACGTGATGAGCTGGGCTCGTCATGAGCGTGCGAGGAGGCTACGCCATGACGAGCCCAGCTCGTCATGAGCGTCGAAGGGGTTAAAGCACCTCCGGAAGAGAGAGATTATTTCACTACCGTGCCGGGGCACATGCAGGAGCCCAGGTGATTGCTCGTGTCGTATTTCAGTCCCTTGATTTTTGTATTCCAGGTGGAAAGAGAGGGGTGTAGTGGGCGTCGGAGAGTTACCTCTTCCCCAGTAGCTCGGTGGAAAAACAAAGGCAAGCTGAATTCAGGTCTCCACTCGCTGAGCACACCTTTTACCTGTTCCTATAAGAGGGTAAACACACGCCCCTCCCGCGCACAGATTAATTAATTCCAAAGGCGAAACCATTGCATTGTAAATGCTTGTTTCTTTTGGGGATGTGGAGGAAATATATTAGATGATTTAAACAATAAAATAAGGGGTAAGCATTAGCAGGACCTCTTTTGCATAAAATTACGATATGCTTGCTGAATAAAACTTATTAATCCTATGTTTAAATCTGTATTTTCGGGGTTCAGAGCCACGATGATAGCTTGCCTACAGGTCTGAACACCCAGCCTGTTCCATTCAGCTTTGAGTTTGCACCTGCGTTGGGAATTAAGGGCTGGGCAAAGGCAGACCACGTGCAACAGAGTTTCAGCTGTCTTGCCGCTCGCTCTACAGGTTAGGTTTTTCACCGTACGTCGCCAGGGGGGCAGATCTTGCAAAAATCGCCAGTCACCCATTCTAATAGCCATAAGGCTGCATTTTAAATACAGTGAGTATGTGCAAGACTGGTAAGTGGTGGGGGCTAACCGTCTGTAAGAATTTACAAGAGCCCAAGCATGACTGCGTTTGGAAAAGAGGGCTTTGTCCGTAATGAGTGAACTCATTCTCACACATTTTTTAATACCGGTTTTGAATGCTGTCTGGCTGGGGTTAAGGGCCCATAAGTCACTCGCCGACATTTGATGAATAGAGTCCTTAAAAAGGCGACCAAACGCACCTCCTGGATTTTTCTGGGTGATTTCTAGCCATACTAAGGATTGTAGTGTGCCTAGGTCCGCTTGTCTCAGTTTATGACAGAGGTTTAAGTATGCGCCGATGTTAGAGGCCTCATAATTTAATAACCCCAGCTCTTATCTTATCTGTGCTGCAGATGCGGAATTTGGCAGATGGAGGACCTTTTTATAGATTTTATTTGTGTGTTGATTTAAGACCGTGTTCAGTTTTCCCCTAAATATCTCTATGCCGTATGATAGGGTAGGGCCAATTTTTGCTCTCAGGACTTCCAAAAGTGGCGAGAGAGTTGGGCCCCAAGGGTCATAGCTTTAACTGCGATCTTGTTGCGCTGTTTAATTAGATTACCCCTAGAGTCCTGGTGAACACCTAGATATTTGTACGAGTGACCTGCAACAAGGCTTGTGTTGTTATATGACCACCCACCACCGACATGCCGTTTCCTTCCAAAGGGGACAACTTGGGTTTTCTTTAAATTAACCTCTAGTTGGTTCGTGATCGTGTAACTAAGTAGTTTATCAAGGAGCCTTTGCAGCCCGACCCTAGTGAGGCTAAAAAGAACCAGGTCATCGGCATATAAAAGGTTACTTAGTGCAGTGCCTCCCACCTTTGGGGATGACTATTTGTTACATCCAGTGTCATCGACAAATCCGCTATAAACAGGTTAAAAAGGGGGGGGGCCAGCATGCATCCCTGCTTCACACCTCTAGTTGTCATGATTTTCCGCGAGAGATGCGTGCCGGACCCCAACTTTACCCGGACCCAGGTACAAGAGTGAAGTTGAATGATTGCCTCCAGTAGTTTATCAGGGATCCCCCATTTTCTTAGCTTTTCCCATAAAGCCACCCTTGCGACCCTGTCAAATGCGGCTTTGAAGTCGACAAAGCAGCAAAGCTCTGACCTAGATGTTGAGAGTGCTTTGTCGACAATAGTTGACAATGCTAATAGGTTGGTCCTAGTCCCGGAGTTGGCAATAAAACCTGTTTGGTTCATCGGTATCAGTTTGTGTTCCTTTGCCCATAGCCTCAACTCCTCCAAAAGGAGACCTGCATAATGCTTAGCCTCAATGTCCAAAAGAGCAATGAGTCTATAATTGTTGGGGGAGGCGCGGGATCCTGATTTATAGATTGGGTGGATTATTGCACCCCGCCATGAGTCCGGGATTGTTGCAGTTCTTAAAGCATAATTAAAAAGATTTGTTAGCGGCCCTGACCAGAGAGCTATGTCAGATTTAAACAGGCTCTGTGGCAAGCCATTTGGGCCCGGTGCTCCATCTGATCTTGCTTTTGACACAGCTGAGGCAACCCTTTCTTGCGGCATCTGAAGATCCTCGCTGACGGAGTGTAAACAGTCAGTGGATATGCTCCGCATGTTACTAAAATCAGTCTCAATCTCTCTTGGGGGGCTGCTTCCTGTAGCTCCTGAATATTCTGGTGACTTAAGTGGTCAGTGAGGAAAGTTGCCAGTCTGTTTCTTGGATGGTTGCCGATCCGAAGCTCGATGTGCTCGGGTTGGAGTGGTTAATTAGGGCCCAGAATTTTCTTGAATATCGGCTCTTGCTCTCCCACACTAATTTACACCAAAATTGATTTTCGTGCGTCTGTTTGTCTTTGGTAATCGCCAGCCTGAATGACTTTTGGGCTGCTTGATAAATTTTTAGGAGCTCACTATTTCCCGGAGATTTTGCAAGTAGCCGCAGGGCATTGTTTCTGGCTTTCGTAAGTGACTTTGACGGTTTTGAAAGTATGAACTGGCGAGGCGGGATTGTCCTTTGGGCCTGCTGTTTTGCTGGGAAAAGATTGATCAGGTGTGAGCAAAGCATCGTCCATGCCGCAATCAGAGAGGCGTCCTGATCGATTCCACCTGTTATAAGGTCCGTGCTTACATGTAGAATATTCGGACTAATGTCCTCACTCCATCTGAGGCGTTTAAGATTTTCAGTGTATGTTCCCCTGCAGGTTGGAGGTGCAGTTTTGTGGTTCACTGGGTTTGTGTTGAGGGATATGACCTGGGGCCGATGGTCGCTCTCGGTTCGTGGGTGGATACCAAAACTTACCAGACAGTGGAGCAGGGCTGAGTTACAGATGGTGTAATCCAAATAGGATTGTTTATTGCCATTTGTCCAGGACCAGTTTGGAGGGGTATCACCCACCGACCTTCCATTCATTACCAGATAGCCTGCACTGTAAAATTGCATCACACAGAGTTCACCCAGACCGCAGTAGGCTTGGTTGAGCGGTTTGGTTTGTATCGCTGCCTCAGTCAAAGAAAATAAGAAAGGCCCTTCAGTTTCTGCTGGTTTTCCTTGGAATAGGTTGGTATTGAAATCCCCCGTGACAATACAATCTGAATTGGGTTGTTCCGCGGCTAGGTCACTCATAATTTCCGTTAGACGTAACAGGTGATCTTTTTTTGTACGTGTGCTTGGGTTGATGTACACGTTTAGGAGAAAAAGTGAACGTTGTTTCCGCCATGAATTGATTTTGACCCCAAGTAGCCAGTCTTCATCAAGATTTAATCGTGTGATTGGGCCTTTTAAATTGTTTGATATGTATATTGACAGGCCACCTTTAGAGTGACCATAACGGCTGACCCTGAGTGCTGGTTTCCATAGTTCAATAAAGCCAATGACAGGGCAGCCTTGTGTGGCCCAAGTTTCCTGCAGGGCTATTACTGCATGCTCACATATAAACGAATATGTGTCTGGATTCCTAATTTTCTGTTGAAGGCCGCTGATGTTCCAAGAACACATTAAAAAGGTAGAATCTGCTTGTGGATTAAGCACAGTTGCTGATGAGGCTACTTGAGGGCTTATCTTTGCCAGTGATTTGCGGTTTTGGTCCGCAAACTCTACTCCATGTGGTCATTCTGGTCTTTTAGTTGACAGGATAGCTGGGAGCCAACCCCAGCCTTGATTTATGTCGGGATTAGAGACCACTATTGGAGAGATTATATTCTGTTCTTCAGATCCTGACACGTTTTTTAAAATTGAGTACGTTCTAGTGTGGGGCACAGGTCTGAAGGTTCTGGAGAATGTAGAGTCATTCAAGTGTAATAGCTATTGTTCATTTCACATGCAACTGTAACATATAATATACAATTCACCGATGCCAGAGCTTACGTTTGAATACAGCAGAAGTGGTTCAACTTTGCATCATCTGGATACCCTAGCTCTTGCACCTGTGGGTCCAATTATGGCACTTAAATAAAGACACTTTCTATATCACTTTCAAACTCCATACCTTTATTAGACACAACCACTTTCTTAGACACAACTCATTTTGCCATTATCCTTCTCTGGCATTGCAACATTCTGCATTACATTCTTCACGATTATTCCTTTATTTCTGCTTCCTAAAACACTACATTCAACTCTTCAGACCAATAGAGATGAGTAGTTTGTTTCCCACTCCCAGTATAGATTAAACGCACACTAACACTACTTACACAGGTATGCTACAGCGGCCAGTGTCTTACAGTTCCCACAGCACATCACTTCACATCAATAAACTCACGACTTATACTCACAGTTTCATCCCGAGTCTTCATACTGGTACCACTAAGTACTTTGCTTCCCACTCCTGCTATACTCTAAACGCATACTAACACCCCCGGCACAGATATGCTACAGTGCCCACTATGCTACAGCGCCCAGAGCACATCAGTTTACAGCACTCAGCTCACAGTTTAGACGCATGGTTTCATCCCCGAGTTTAGTGGTACCTCACCTCTGCACCATCTCACTCTAGACAAAACAGCACTTTCGCACCGGTAAGGGTAAATACTTCGGTTCTGCCAGTATTCCACAGAGCACTTAACTCACAGTTTAGGCACACACTTTCATCCCCGAGTGTACCGGCACCTCACCTCCGCACCATCTCACAGTGGGCAAAACAGCACTTACACACCGGTAGGGGTAAATACTTCACTTCGGCCAGTATGCTACACCGCCCAGAGCACATCAGTTTACAGCACTCAGCTGACAGTTTATGCGCGCGGTTTCATCCCAGAGTTTAGTGGTTTCATCCCCGAGTTTCACCTCTGCACCATCCCACTCTAGACAAAACAGCACTTTCACACAGCCAAGGGTAAATACTTTGGTTCTGCCAGTATGCTACAGACCACTCAGCTCACAGTTTAAGCGCACGGTTTCATCCCCGGGTGTACCGGCACCTCACCTCAGCACCATCTCACAGTGGGCAAAACAGCACTTTCACACCAGTAGGGGCAAATACTTCGCTTCACACTCCCTCTATAGCACACCCTAACCACCCTACAAACCTCACAGTGCTCCTACCCTCCTCTTTCCCACTTTTTTATCCTTTTTTGCCCTTACTCACTTCAACGGAATCATAAAATGACGGCCAACACTTCCTAGTTGCAACCGCTCGCACTGCTCGGAGCCAATCAGCAGCAAGCTCGTGCTCGTAACGCCTCAGCCAATCAGATGGCAAAATTCCCAAATATCGGTATCTGTGAATTTAGATATTTCTCAAATACTACTGAACGGATTTACACCAAATAAACAAAAGCGTGCTTTCTAGACCAAGACCCTTCTCCATGCCAAATTTGGGGTAATTTCGTTCTCCTGTTCGTCCTGTAGCCTTGTGTAAAATTTCCTTTGGAAATGAACATTGAAAAAGCACGTTTTGGGACCCCCCTTTTTTCTCGGCCCCCCTTGACGAATCACCCCCAAACTTTCAACATAGGAGCTCATCTCAACAAAGAATTAGTTTTGAAAATTTCGTTAAGATTCGTCAATTGGCACCAAAGTTATTAATAATAGAATGTTGCCATTTTCCTATGATAACTAGTTCCTAACTATAACTACCTATTGGCGACTGCCAGTAGGAAGCAAACTGCACTCTGGGAGCTGTAGTTTCACGTGGTGGATTACTGAGGCGGCTCCTCCCAAATGACAAGCAGGTGTGCAAACAGATCTACTTTAGATGCCAGAACACTTAAAACTTGGACCGCAGTGGCAGTGGCAATTTACAAGGAAGCGCATCTGATGAAAGCTTATTGCTGAAACGCGTCATTCCAAAACCTTGACCAATAAAGAATTTTGTTTTGAATCCAGCGTACCCCCTTGTCTATCTTGTGGAAGAGAGACGGCCTGTGGAAATATATATATATATATATTTCCTACTGGCGGTCGCCAGTAGGTAGTTATAGTTAGGACCTAGTTTCCATAGGAAAGCCACAACATTCTATTGGGAATACCTTTGGAGCTGGTTGATGAATCTTTGCGAATTTCGCAAAGAAGATGGCCCGCTCCGCTCCTTCCCTGAAAGTTTTGGGGGGATTCTTCAAGTGGGGGCTGAGAAAAAAGGGGGGTCCCAAAACGTGTTTTCCCCATGTTATTTTCCATAGGACGATTAGACATGGCTACAGCCCGAACTGCTGAACGGAATTACAAGAAATTTGGCAAGATCACGCTTTTGCTCAAATGGTGTAAATCCCTCCAGTAGTTCCTGAGAAAATCAAAAGAAAAAAAAAATATGTATATATAGGCGCGCGAACCGTACGCGTACAGTACGCGTACCTTCCCGAGCACGAGCTGCATGCTGATTGGCTGTCAACTGTCAACACTCCTAACCAGAAATTGTTGGCAGCCATCTTGTGCCTCGGTAGACTGAGGCACAAGAAAGCAGAAAAACAAACGTTTAGAACTCAAAAAGGGGGCAGGGTAGAAGCACCCTGACTCCCTGGGCCTGCTCAGGGGGTCCGACAAGGACCCCCAAGGCCCAAATTTTGTAAAAAAAAAAAAAGAAAAAGGCACAAGAAAGCAGAAAAAGAAACGTGTAGAACGCAACCGCCACCCCCGGTGCAAAGCAACGCAGCCCCCTGGCGCATACTGGAGGTTCCAAGGGGAATTGGTTCCTCCTCTGCAAACGCGCCAGGGGGCTGCGTTTCAGAGAGGTGTAAAAAGGATCATTGCCTCATTACACCTCTTTGCAAAGCAGTCCCCTGGCACATATTCGAGATTCCTGGTGGGCTAGTTGGCCCCCAGGGACCGCCAGTATGCAATGGGAATTAGTTCCCCCTCTGCAAACGCGCCCGGGGGCTGCGTTGCAGAGAGGTGTAAAAAGGGGCGTGGCCTCATTACACCTCTCTGCAACGTAGCCTCCTGACGTATACTGGAAGTTCCCGGTGGGCTAGTTGGCCCCCAGGGACCCCAAGTATGTAAGGGGACTTAATCCCCCAATTTAGAACACTTTACAGGGCGCGTTAGCACAGTGGTGAAGGTAGGAGGCGGGCTTGAGGTGATGTGAGTGCAAACATGCCCTGAGGCGCATTTTAAGTTGGGGAATTAATTCCTGTTCAATCCAGAGGTCCCCTAGGGGGCAACTAGTCCAACAGGTATTTCCAGTAAGCGCCACGGAGCTGTGTTGCAGAGTGTTGTAAAAAGGGGGCGTGCCCTTTGAACACCTCTCTACAACACAGCTGCCAGGCACATACTGGAGGTACCTGGTGGGCTAGTTGGCTCACAGGGAACCTCAGGATTGAAGAGGAATTAAGCCTCCAATCTAGCTCCCTACTATTCCTGAAAAGTAAATTTAACTGTACTTACCAGTAACTTGAATTTCCTTCCATAGAATATCATTGCCTGCTGTATAAAATATATATAAATTAAAAAAAATATTAAAGTAAAAAAAAATATATTACAATTTAAATATTTTTGTAATTTTTTTTCCAATTTATATTAAAAATATGTAGTCATTTAAAAAATAAAATATCGAAAAATAAATAGTTTAAAATAATGTAGTAAATCGGTATAAAAAAATATAACAATTAATACATTTAATAATTTACAAAACCTTTGAAATTCACTAAACCCCTTCGGTGCTCATGACGAGCTCAGCTCGTCATGAGGTATACCTCTAGGGTGCTCATGACGGGCTGAGCTCGTCATGACCACACCCATTTCTATTATGGCCCAGCACAGCAGAGGAACATCTCAAGCAGCCAAGGTGTTAAAAAACCATAGGTTTCACACACGTTATAGTTAGGAATTAGCATTTAAAAAACCTTGCAAATTCACTGAAAAAACCATAGGTTTCACACACGTTATAGTTAGGAATTAGCGTTTAAAAAACCTTGTAAATTCACTGAAAAAACCATAGGTTTCACACACGTTATAGTTAGGAATTGGCATTTAAAAAACCTTTGAAATTCACTGAAAAACCCATAGGTTTCACACCAGTTATAGTTAGCTGGACATTTTACTCATACAAAACCATTGAAATTCCCCCGTTATAGTTAGTTGTACTCACTATAACTCGCGCGCTCGCAATCCACTGCTGATGATGTCACATATTACATCATTCATGACATGGTCAGTGACATCACAATTCAACTTTTTAACACATAACCACATTGTGTGTTTCAACACTCTGCCTTACCCCCGTTTTCACTTCATCTCTTTAGCGGCTTTCTGTTTCCCTTAACAACAATTATGTCTCTGATTCTTCAACGCGGACAAGCCTCTACTTACGCTTTTACCGGCCGCCACAAACACGAGGCTTGAGTGATGAAGTTGCTGGAAAGTTACAGAATTGAAATGCGCTGATAGGCTTTAAAGAAAGCGCAACCTTTCTTCCATGTCCATAGCAACATACTAAAGGCAGTGCATAGCCTCCCACCCAGAATAATACCGAACTAGATATATTTAAAAGTGGTCAGAAACACAGGAGGTTTTACGAATTATGAGGGAAATACTTATTTAATTTGTAAAGAATTATTTGCGCATTTCTGCTATAATTTTCAATACATGATTGTTTGAAATGTATGCCTTTTTCACCCTCCATGTCTATGATTGTGTCACATGTCAGTTCTGTCATTTTTCACTGAACCAATGGGTTACTTTGTATCACTATAAATATGTCTTACACTCTTGCTCGACGAAACGCGTCTCGTCGTCTTTCTTGTTAATAAAGACCTTTGATTACGAATCCCACGGAGTCGGTGCCTGCTTTCTGAAAGACTTGAACACAGGATTGGGTATATATATATACATATATATATATATATATATATATATATATATATATATATATATATATATATATATAAGATATATATATATATATATATATATATTCACTGAAAAAACCATAGGTTTCAGGCCTTATATAGTTAGGAATTAGCATTTAAAAAACCTTTGAAATTCACTGAAGAAACCATAGGTTTCAGGAGTTATATAGTTAGGAATTAGCTTTTAAAAAACCTTTGAAATTCACTCAAAAAACTATAAGTTTTAGTGGTGTTATTGTAGTGTAGTTCCTATCATCCCAATAGGCTCTGCGCCTTGGAATAATACCTACAGCAGTAAAGGCCTAGACCAGACGTTAACTAGGTCTACTACTGTCGATACTAGACTTAAAGTTTTGGGTTTGCCAGCTTAGCTCAGAGTTCACTAGAAACTTTCTCGAATGTTCAAGGAGGACTTAACTTCCCTGATTAGACAAGAAGGGATTTAGTTTCCGACAACCATAGAACATGACAACTTTGCTCTCCCCTAATCAAGAGTATATCTCGAGAGTCGTGTGAACAAAAGGCAATTTATTTTACTCAGTCAGTACGTGCATTCTTAGTCTCATCTGATTGTAGAGAAAAGGAAGAGACGGGCGTGTTCAATAAAAAGGTGTTATTTATTGATCAGTCTCTTTTCTCATACAAGAGAAATGGATCGATATTATTGCAATACTTATAGTTAAGTAAAGTGCATACATTAAAAGCAATAGTATAAAATAATACTGTAAAAACATTGATATGGTTTCTAAGCCATAAGATGTTTAAAATGAATAAAATATATTACATACACATATACATTTGACTAAACGTACTCAACTGGTGTTTCTAAATACGCCTACCCCGTGTACCTGACCTAAGTCTAATACGTGGGCCGGAATAGAAAGTTACAGTTTAAGTTAAGTTTGTTTTTGCCAAGTGAATAACTAAAGAATTCTCTGTGAGGGGTTATTCAGTTCTGTACCTGGAATCTAGGATGAATGAGGGATGGTATCTCTCGTCTCTGGTCTCGATATTCCAGGCTGCCTGCGAGGGCTACCTAGAAACGCCGGTGCTGGATTTCTCGGCAGGAGAAAGCAGCTTCTCTCAGCGCGTCAGGAAGGCGGGGCTGCGCCAGCGGGGTCTGCTCTGCTCTTCGCTTCGGCAAGTATGGCTGCTCCGTCTCGTCACCACGCGTGTGTTTGCATAGGGCAATATCGGTAATATTTATACCTTTAAGGTGCCGAGATTGACGTAAGGATGGACATAGATACGTCAATAAGGATGTCATACGACTTGCTCATTAGCACATTCTTTTACTGAAGTTCTCGGTGAAATCAAAACAATGGCCGCAGGGTTTTGCCCAGGTTGTCATAGGTTTGATTTGTTATGAGAACTCCGTATGCCTTATCAGGGGCTGGAGGAATATCGCTTGTCTAATTAGATCGCAAGCGTTATGACCTAATCAGATAACACGTTCCTGTGCCGTAGTGTGACTGCGTCAGATAACGGTATCTGCATCATGGGGGTTTTCTGCCTCATGGGCTGACTGCTAGTTAACTTGTTGGTTTGTTTAACCAGAATAGGGTCAGGAATAGGGGGATCGATTCAGAACCTATAGGAATACATCACACCCACTCCACGCTAACTATGGTCATATTTACTAATCTATGCATAGTATAACATAGTACAACATACTATAGAGTATAGTGTATACCTTACCACCCCAAAATACATAAATGCATTTTGAAATTTTCAAATATACGGAAAAATTGCAGTCATATGTATTGTATGCACTCAAGCTGTAGAATAATGCCAAAGTAATCGCATTTGTATACATTATTGCTATTTTGTATATGAGAATTACACATGAAATGGCTCTTAATACAGAAAAAAAGTTCGAGACCATTCCATCACAGAATAAAATATTTAAAATATTTATGAACATACCAGCGGGCAGCTAATGTCTATAAGCTATGTCTATAAGCTATCTAAAATTTAGAAACCTTAGTTCTTTAAGAATAGTTCTTACTTTAAGCAGAAGATAGTGTCCCGAAAAATATGCAAAAATATTTTGGGGCTGCTGAAAAATTGCTGTCCGTGAACTGGAGGTAAAATTGTTCATGTGACTTTATTTTTAAAGTTGAAGGCCGAATTCAGGGAACGCCGTGTGCGAGCTTGTTCAAAAGTCTCTATTTCTGCTCTGGTGAGAACATCATATCATTTAGGCTGTCGAAAAAACTGTCAACAGCTTCCTGGGAAAGTTCCACTAACTCGGATATAGGTGTAATCATGCATTCGTGCGCATGATTGTCTCCATTGACATTCTGATTCGCATTGCTGACAGAAGGTCGTACCTGATCGATGCTGCTTTCATCTTGAACTTCACTACCCATCAATCGTAGTGGTGAAGCTTCCACGAATGCCGTCATCAGGATTGGTAGCCTTTGAGGGCAGCACAAAGCATGAACCTTGATCGGGCTCAACAATGTTTCTGCATCCATTGGCGCATCCGATTGTAGCGTCAGACAGGTGTCTAACACGCATTCTTCTCCGCATAGCAGACACCTTAATACAGGTAAAACACATCTTTGCCACATTGGTCGAAATGATAGAAACCAAGTCATGTTCAGGTCTCTAAGCCGGGAGAGTCCCAGGATTTTTGATATCCGGTCCCGGTATCCAATGGCTAGGATTGTTTCTTCCCTTGTCGCAAGAGTTTTGTCTGTGACATGGGTTGCCATAACGAAAAATAAGGACTAAGAATAGGATTCCTGCAATTAGTCCCAAGATCAGGGGAAGTCCGCCAAAAATCGAATGGACGAAATCTGGAAAAATACCCAGTATGGCTTTGAATGGTGTTAATGCCATCGAAAATACTGTCTTAAATACCTTTGAGACCCCATTGGTATCAGAAATATTTAAGATTTCGTTTAGAATTTCCGCGAAATGTATGGGGGAATTAGTTGATAACAATGAATGTATCTCTGCAGTCGTCCTTGCGACTTGTAGATCATACGTTTCTTTTGATGACGTGAGCCTTGTAGGCGTCTGAAGAAGCACTGTTTTCATTCTGCTTAAAGTATCTATTCGAATAGAAGTAATTTTCAAATTGGGCCATGCCCTTGCCTCCCTGTCTGGAAAGGAGCTGGGGAACAATGAGCGTCCACAGCACTTGACCTTCGCAGTCGTAGTTACTAGATAAGGAGTCCCGGGCATAAGACTACAACATCTGCGGTCTACAATTAGAATGTAACTCCCATTATAGAGTCTTTGAAAGAATGGTTCTATTTCTGTTGCAGGTGTGCCTTGCTGGTGACATGAAAGGTTGTATGAATTCCCTTCACAGGCTCCATGCAAACTAATTCCGTTACACAGAAGTGTGCCACTTAGTGACATCGCACAATTGTTGCCACTAAGAAACACTTTCTGTCCTTTATTACTGACACATGCATGTGAATAGGGCAGGTTCCATGTTGTTTTAAGGTACCCCTTTCCCAATTTCTCGTACATGCCAGCCTGTATATATTTTTGGCAGTATTGAAACCTGAAGGTTGAGATTGGAATATTTATTATCCCATGTATTATCCATTCACTGACAGGTCGTTCTGACATTGTCACTGGTAATCTTTCGAGTTTTTCAATGCTCAAGATTGTATAATCAGCACCCTTTTGTGCCATACTGATTTGTCTATCAGTAAGGTTAAAGATTTGGAATAGTGACGTTGTGTTGATTAAACGCCAAGGCACATAGCCTGAACGTAGATTTTGTAACGTCCAGCCAAGCTGTACAATAGAGCGCAATTGTGACTGACCGTGTTGTAATAACAGTAAGTCTTGCGACAATATGTCGATTGCTGAAGACACAATGCTGTCCAAAGAAAAAATTCTGGAGGACAGAGTCATTAACCCATTGTCCACTACAGAAAGTGATTTTTCCAAATTAATACGGTCAATTTCCCGTATTCTCTCTGCTGTTTCAATTTGAGTAACCTTCCAGGCCTCATTGTATGCTGCATATACAGAGGCTGCTATGAAACGTTTTTGACGCTGTTTGCGTGGTCCCATTATGAAATCACGCAAGTCAGCACCATCAGTAAGTAAAGTTAGGTGTTGCTTAATTTCTGCCAGTGTGGAAGTTTGTAGCCATTGAAGGCATAATTTGCCCACACTGTAGGTTGTTATTATCCCTGGGTGATGTCTTTGAGGATATCTAGGGTCTGGCCTGGTCATTTTGAACCCCTGTGTTTTATTCAGGAATCTGTCTTGACAGTTATTAGTATCTGTGGGCCAGATCAACCATTGTTTCCAATCAGGATGTGTTCTGTTTTGGTTTAATACATAATTTACGTCTATCTCTTCATCTGTAGAGCTATTGCTGAGCATTGTTGGCTTTGGAATAGACGGTTTATTTAAGTCTTTGATTTTGGCTAGGCCA
This sequence comes from Lissotriton helveticus, assembly GCF_964261635.1. NCBI lineage: Eukaryota > Metazoa > Chordata > Amphibia > Caudata > Salamandridae > Lissotriton > Lissotriton helveticus. Next base: position 1,224,780,922 of record NC_136065.1, read on the forward strand.
AGACAGGTAGTTTGTTGAACAGTGTCATTTAAAAATATCATTTGTTCTGGGATCATGCAGGCTCTAAACAAAGATTCTATACCCTGCACTTGCCATTCTTTTGTACCCCAAACACTTTTCAATTCAACATTTTTGTCCCAATAATCAAAACCAAAAGTATTCATTTGTTCAAAAAATGAGTCTGAATATATCAATTTTGTGTTGGTTATCATGGTCTTTGTCCCTGTCTTGTTTGACAATTTAATATAGAATGCTTCAGCATTACTTGTGTTAAAACCTGAAAAGTATGAACATTTGTCATAGAAGGTCCTTGAGCTTCCTTTTGGAGGGGTTGCACAATGTTCCCATTGATTATAATTTAAAACATTTCTAGGTTGTGCAGATCTATGTAAAAAATGGTTACCATAGTGGTTATAACAGTACATACTATCATAATTTGTAGAACCCTGCAAATAATCATGTTTGGTAAATTTAGCAGACATTACTAAGTCAGACATCATATTATTAATGCTTTCGAAGTCCCAATCATCAGCAAATGAGCTTGGTTTTACAAAGTCACTCAAGGAGATCTTAATTTGGTGTGGATATTTCAGGATTTCGACCGGACCATAAATTTCATAGTCAGTGTTGTCCCAGGCTACCCCACCCGGTATCGGATTGGCTGTGAAGTTGACTGAAGAAAGTTCTCTTTTCTCGATGTGTGAAGATGTGTGTGGTTTGAGGATCAAGTTGATTTTCTGACTTGCTGTGTCCATTTTTGCATATTTTCCCTCAATGAAGCGTCCCAAAGTTAGTATCATGATGAGCCAAAGTATGAGGATAAATGCACCAAAACCCACCCAAAATTCAATCCATGGGGAAATCAGATATGTTTCTTTCAGTTGTTTCAAAAGTTCTTTAGCTTTATCTTTAAAGGTTTTTGATGATGGCTGTGTCTTTGATTCACTGAAGCCTTCAGAGGAATCATCGAAGTTTATGAAGTAGCCGGATGCTGTTCTGTCAATTGTTCCAATTGCTTCAGGATTACTGTTTCTTGCATTTTCACTTGGTACTTCATTATAGATTGGTGTGTCTCTGCTAAATGTTTTTATTTGGGTTTTCAGAGGTCTGAGTTCTATTGCATTGTTGCATAGTCCTTGTTGTTCTTCTGTAGGCGTTTCGAATGAGATGAGCCTCTTCGTTAGGACCTCTGTACTGGTAGCAAACCTTGGTGTTCTGCTACTTATTGGGAGTCCACTTGGCCTACTGTTTGTTATCGGCCACATGTTGTGGTTTTACCAGGTCGATGGATACAACTCGGTTCTCCTTTTTTCCAGCAAGTGGCGGTAGTACAACTGATCTTGTCCCGTTGACAGACAAGACAGGAACTGCTTTTCTGTAAGAAGGCCCAAATTCCTTCTTTACCGCGATCTTTTCCCTGACTAGATCCCCGACTTTTGGAATCCAGACAGGTCTTGCTGGGACAGGTGGTGGTTTTTCAGTGGTTGTTGGCTGATGTTTCAACTTTATGTTGCTCAGGTCTTTTCTTGTTTTGTTTAAGTCCTGCAAAATAGCCAAACGGTCTTTGATATCAAAGCTTTTTTCTTCTACCACTGAAGTCTGACTATCAATGTCAGAGATCAACATCCTAGTTCCAAATAATAATTCGTACGCACTGAATCCCTTCAGAGAATTTCTTGGCAAGTTATTTAGACTACGTTGGACACTTATTAGATGTTTGACCCACCCAGCTCCCGAACCTAATACCTTTGCCGTTATAGATTGCTTTATGTCACGTTTTTTTCTTTCAACAATTCCATTCCCCTCAGGGTGAAATGGACAAGAGTACCGCAATGCCACGCCCATGCTGACCATGGCCTCCTTATAAGCTCTAGAGCTAAAAGCAGGACCGTGGTCCGAATGCAGCATGCCAATTGCGTATGTGCCGATAAAGACTCGCAAATCTTTTATAACAGTTCTGGCGTCAGCCGTTCGCTGGGGCCACATCCATATGAATCTCGTGCATGAATCCACTGCGACCAAGATATATTTATAGTTACCGTCCCTTTGTAAGGGACCGCAGTGATCTAGATAAACACAGGCTAATGGTTTATCCGAGATTAGAAGGGGCGTCTGCGCTGGACGTCTCACCGTTGATACTTTCATTTTTTGACATATTTCACATTCTAGAACATAGTTCCTTGTTTGTCTTCTCATTTGTGGCCACCAGTATCTCTGTTTTAATAATGATACTGTGGCTGAGACGCCAGCATGGATAGAAGCAAGCCCTTCGTGTGCCGCTATTATTAGTCCTAACCTATGTTCCATGTTTGGAATTGCCCTATCCCCCACTCCAGGGATTCGAGCAAAAGGAACATTGTTTGCATCAGTTATGTATGAGTATTTTACTGGAAAGCCTTTCGGGAGTGTTTCTATCGGATCCTTTTCTGAAGCGCTGACAGCTTGTAATATTTCGCTGTCTATTTTTGTTTTTGACCGGGTGATGGCAGCTACGGAAGCCGTTTGCACAGCTGCCTTCGCGGCCTCATCAGCCAATGAATTCCCTGCAACGTGAACGCCATCACGTTGATGACTCAGCGTATGTATCACGTGAGTCTTTGGTAGTTCTTTTTGTAAAAGAACTACTTGTTCCCAGAGCATTTTATGCTTGATTGTGCCACCTTTCGCATCCTTGAAACCATTCTGAAGCCAGATCTGCAAGTATTCATTGTAAGACTGAACGCAATAATACGAATCGCACACTATGAGTGTGGGGAATTCTCGATCGGTATTTTCAAGCGCCATCTTGAACGCCAGTAGTTCAGCTCGCTGAGCTGTACAATCTCCTAAAGATTGTGTTTTAGTGATTGCTGGTTTAAATTTTCCTTCGTGCCAGCGACCTTTAACGATCGCGCACGCAGCACTGTAAGCTTGCTTACCCCCCACTGCGGGTTGTGCTGATCCGTCTGTATATATTATACAGCCGTAGTGGTCTAGAGGCAGAATTTCGGTCGGCGGAGGACATTCAAATTCATATTGGAGAAATTCTTGTGTTTTTAAGTAAGGATCAAATTCGTACGCCACGTCTGTTGCAGCAAGAGAATTAGCCCATTGTATCCATCTCGGATGGAGTGCTTTAGCATTTGGAATGCTTGCCTTTGTTACCGCCTCTAGGGCTGGTATTGGTGTCACGATTATTATTCGTTTACCTTGTGCCAGGGCTCGTTCTTTTGCTATAGCTGTCTGTGTTGCGGTAAGAATTTTTTCCGTTGGGCTGAATTTCATTTCAGCCTTAGTGTACAAGTGTGATTTGAATGCAATTGGTACCTTTTCTCCCTCATTAGAGGTCAGGTATGTGAATCCGCATCTCCCTGGGATGACTCGAATCACAAGATTGCGTGTGTTATCACGTGTTTCTAATTTTGTTTTAATTAGCATGTCTGTTTGTAGGGATCTCAAAATTTCTGTGTGTATTTGAGTCCAATTGGATCTTTTAAAATCTGGTTTTATCAGATCATAAAGGGGTTTGACCCTTTCTGCGTAATTTGCAATGTATGTTCTTCCGAAATTTAGGAAGCCTAGAATCGACTGTAGGTTTTTTAGTGTTCTAGGTGCTTGGATTACGGCACATTTCTCTAGGAAATTGTCAGCCAGGCTTTTGCCTTCACTTGATAATTCATATCCTAAGAACAGGACTGTCAGATGGGCAATTCTGGATTTTTTAAAGTTGAATTTGTAACCCTCTGCAGCGAACCCAAGTATTATGGTGTTCACTCTTTTCAAGTGAGTCTCCAAGTCATCATCTGTTAAGTAAATGTCATCGACATAAGATAATGCTTCATCATCATATATTTGTAGTAATTCTGTTACTCTCGCTGAGAATACTCCCGGGCTGTACTTGTACCCCTGGGCTAACCGACAGAATTGTTTTTGAGTGCCATTTATTGAGAATGCAGTTAAATATCTGCTCTCTGGTGCTATGTTTTGACAAAAGAATCCATTAGAGATGCCTAATGTTGTTTTGTATTTTTTGCGCACTATGTTATTCATTAGTGCAGCACTATGTGAGTTTTGCACTGCAAAAGTTTTGCAACATGTGTTAAGGTGTCGGTAATCCAAAACTAGACGATATGAATTGTCTGGTTTGGAGACCGGAAACAAAGGGTTGTTCATTTGTGAGGTGCAAGTTTCAATCACCCCCTGGTATTCTAGCTGATCTAGTATTTCATTTACCTGTTTTTTAGCTTCTTGCTTAATTGGGTACTGCCTTTGTGCAGTAGGTTGTGATTTTAACTGGATTTTGTGAGGAGGAGAGTCCTCATCCCATCCCACGTGATTTTTATATAAAGCAGGAGCTAGAGCTACTGCCCACTTTCTGGCAAGTGTGTATATTTTATGAATTGGGATATGATTTGAGAAGGCAGGCATAATTACTTCTTCGCCATGAGGGCACTCCCTGACAAACTCTGGTGGCCAGTCTTTTTCAGCTAGAAGGATATCATAGCCCTTGGAGAGATTATCCCAAAATAGTCACCTTATTTTCCTAGTCTTATCTCCCTCTATACGCAATGTTATTTCGTATATTTTGTGAGGTTTGCTAACTCTGGTGTCCGCAGTTTCCACTTGAAGATATTCATTCGTGTCCACTGTCTCCAGATGATTCATAAGGACTTTGCGAGCTATGCTCACTTCTGCTGCGCTGTCTAGCATTGTCTGAGCCCATTCTCCGTTTTTCAGTTGTGTCCTCAGTATTCTCGGCATTGTTAACTACCTTGATACTGGCTACCTTCTTTTTTGGAAATTGTAATTTCTTTTTTGAGCAGGTTCCTTGTCTTTGGACTTGGTGTGGTCTTCTCTTTGTTCTGATCGTCCTCTTCTTTCCGATTTCTGCGAGGAAGTCTGAAAAGATTGAGAGGGACGTGTATCAATGTCTTGATATCTATCAGGCTTTTTAATATTATCCCTATTTCTAAGGTTATATCTTTTCCCAGAGGGGTCACTCTGAGGTGACCTGTGTCTTTGGTTCGGAGATTTTTCTCTTCGCCTAGGAGACCTTCCTCGGGACTGGAATTTCTTTTCTTTAGGATTGGATTGTTTGTTTCCATCCCAGTTCTTTTTTGGTGATGTAGAATTATTATTAAAAAATATTTTTTCAGGACTTTCAATTAGTTGCGGTTTTACTGGTATTCCACCTAAACTATCTCTACCTAGTTCCTCATAGGATTTTTCTATGATTCTGGCAATTTCAGCTGGTTGGTCTGCTATATCTGTCTCTTTTAACCTCTGGCGGATCGCCACGTTTGCTGCTTCTCCTTTTATGTTGGCTAATAGTATAGCCGAGACCTGCTTGAAGTCTTTTAGTAATTTCATACCAAGAGTTAAAGCGGGTTCAGGACCATATTCATCTTGAATTTGTTTTAGCACATCTGGTATTACTGAAATGGATGGAACACCGTGCGTTTTTGTGTAGATGGAAGCAAAGACTGTACCCCAAGTGTCACAGTCCTCAATGTGTGGTGCGATTCCCATTGGAAGACAGATAGTCAGAATCCTGTGCTTTTCTAGCGGGGTGGTGTCTGGAAACACCGCCTCTATTTGGGTGATTTTCTGCGCTAGCCAGAATGGTATTTGTTCCCGTTTAGCCGGTACTTTACCTAGGCAGGACTGGATGTTCTGTGGTGTAATTTTATTTGTGTTCCCCTGGTGAGGGGTCAGCTGTGGGAGTTTAATCGCTGGCTGAATTGTTGAAGTCCGCATCACGTATTGGACTAATTGTCTGTGTATTTTTATTAGTTGTTTTAGCTGTGTTAAAAGGTTTGGTGCAGACATCCCATCGATGTCTGGATGTGGTGTGTATCCGGCTAGGACCGGCCACGTTGCTCCTGGTCCACCTAAAGGACCGAGCCTGGTGATGTGATTATTGTGTTTTAGGGCGCCATCAAATAAGAGCAAATGCTCTTGAAATTTGAGTGGTACTTCCACCTCCTCGAAAGGAGTGTACGTTTCAGGAGGTTCCTCTATTTTGTAATAGTGGAAGTACTTTGTTACAGGATTTGCTGCTGGAAAATTTATCCATGAATAGTATACCTCTGTCTGCCGATATTCGTGTGCCTCAATTACGAATATGACTGTACCACCTCTAGGTGTCAGTCCATTTTCTATAAGTTTTATGGTTATAGATTTCCTTTTAATGACCGGGATGAGTATTATATCCTCGTCTGCTGCCTGCATGGTAGCATCAGCTGCTGCGAGTTCAGTTGCTAATCTAACTGCCTCTCTTTCATCCTCATTGTCTGACATTTTACTGTCCAAAAGGTTTTTTCTTTTGTTTGCAGATCAGGTTTCTTATGGAAACAAAGATTAGATGCACAATATTTTGGAACCGTGTATCCTTCAACGTTGACTTGTACCAAGAACCATACATAGGAGTTCCCTCCTGCGAGGTCTGGCGGATATAACCTTTCACCCACTCCAGACGTCTTTGGAGTATTTGGGAAAAGGGGTCTGAATGAGAAAGCACGACTGAGTTACTCTAAATGTCTTACGTTCGTTTTATCGCCCTTTCCAAACGCGTTGGGCGCCATGTAGTGTAGTTCCTATCATCCCAATAGGCTCTGCGCATTGGAATAATACCTACAGCAGTAAAGGCCTAGACCAGACGTTAACTAGGTCTACTACTGTCGATACTAGACTTAAAGTTTTGGGTTTGCCAGCTTAGCTCAGAGTTCACTAGAAACTTTCTCGAATGTTCAAGGAGGACTTAACTTCCCTGATTAGACAAGAAGGGATTTCGTTTCTGACAACCATAGAACATGACAACTTTGCTCTCCCCTAATCAAGAGTATATCTCGAGAGTCGTGTGAACAAAAGGCAATTTATTTTACTCAGTCAGTACGTGCATTCTTAGTCTCATCAGATTGTAGAGAAAAGGAAGAGACGGGCGTGTTCAATAAAAAGGTGTTATTTATTGATCAGTCTCTTTTCTCATACAAGAGAAATGGATCGATATTATTGCAATACTTATAGTTAAGTAAAGTGCATACATTAAAAGCAATAGTATAAAATAATACTGTAAAAACATTGATATGGTTTCTAAGCCATAAGATGTTTAAAATGAATAAAATATATTACATACACATATACATTTGACTAAACGTACTCAACTGGTGTTTCTAAATACGCCTACCCCTTGTACCTGACCTAAGTCTAATACGTGGGCGGGAATAGAAAGTTACAGTTTAAGTTAAGTTTGTTTTTGCCAAGTGAATAACTAAAGAATTCTCTGTGAGGGGTTATTCAGTTCTGTACCTGGAATCTAGGTTGAATGAGGGATGGTATCTCTCGTCTCTGGTCTCGATATTCCAGGCTGCCTGCGAGGGCTACCTAGAAACGCCGGTGCTGGATTTCTCGGCAGGAGAAAGCAGCTTCTCTCAACGCGTCAGGAAGGCGGGGCTGCGCCAGCGGGGTCTGCTCTGCTCTTCGCTTCGGCAAGTATGGCTGCTCCGTCTCGTCACCACGCGTGTGTTTGCATAGGGCAATATCGGTAATATTTATACCTTTAAGGTGCCGAGATTGACGTAAGGATGGACATAGATACGTCAATAAGGATGTCATACGACTTGCTCGTTAGCACATTCTTTTACTGAAGTTCTCGGTGAAATCAAAACAATGGCCGCAGGGTTTTGCCCAGGTTGTCATAGGTTTGATTTGTTATGAGAACTCCGTATGCCTTATCAGGGGCTGGAGGAATATCGCTTGTCTAATTAGATCGCAAGCGTTATGACCTAATCAGATAACACGTTCCTGTGCCGTAGTGTGACTGCGTCAGATAACGGTATCTGCATCATGGGGGTTTTCTGCCTCATGGGCTGACTGCTAGTTAACTTGTTGGTTTGTTTAACCAGAATAGGGTCAGGAATAGGGGGATCGATTCAGAACCTATAGGAATACATCACATTATAGTTAGCTGGACATTTTACTCATACAAAACCATTGAAATTGCTCCTATATAGTTAGTTGTACTAACTATATTTCGCGCACCCGCAATCCACTGCTGATGATGTCACATATTAGATCATTCATGACATGGTCAGTGACATCACTGATGACATCTCAAATGACATCACTGATGACATCACTGATGACATCATCCAGTGAATGTGGTTTGCTTCGTTATTTTAATATGCATTATATATATAGCAATTTGCATTGAAGAATAAGTGGATATATATAAATAAATATTTGGATGGAGGATTTAGTAGCAGTGTAATTGACTGTTTACTTGACCAATTTATAATGTCTCACTAAATATAGTGGATAGTGACTAAACTGTGTGAATATCTGTATCACTTTGTCAGTTGTTGTGTAAACTGATTCTACAGTTGGTTACTAGCTATGTGAAAGTCTATATTAGTTATTGATTAGTTAACTGAGTATTTGTATGGGAGTGTGAAAGTGTGTGTGGTTCGGTGGGGGGGGTGTGACTGTCCAAAGATGTGTGAATAGTTGATTCAGTAGATATATGAAGTTAAAACTACATGTTCTAACAGTTGTTTGGGTGAGTGAATATCTTTATGGGTGTGGTGATGAGCAAATATATTTCTCAATGGTACAGGTCCAACAAACTAGAAAAATAAAAGGCAGTGTATGTGTCAGTTGTTGTATATAAATAAGTATACATAAGACACAATGATTGTGTGAGTGACTCTATGGATAACTGTATACTTGTAATAATGATTTTATAATTCACTAAGTATGACTTACTATCTAAATGAATAGAAGAAGTGGTGTTTGTATAAGTGTTTTGCTAAGTAAATATGTAAGTATGATCCATTGTTTGCATAAGTGAGTAGGATGACTTCATATGTGAATAGGATGCGTGCTGTTGTTTAATGTCGATATAGATGTATTTTTGATAGTGTTCTATTGTTCATTGACAGCATGTATGAGTGAATCCATAGGTAAGTGATTAGATGTGTGTATACATCTATGAATCACTGAGTGGATTTTAGATACTTGTATTGCTGTGACAATGGATTTAAATATGATACTCTGTATTTTACAAAGAGTGATGAAAAATTGTAATAGTGTATGAAAAGGTGTATGTGATTGTCACGTGGATGATGTCATCAGTGATGTCATCAGTGATGTCATTTGAGATGTCATCAGTGATGTCACTGACCATGTCATGAATTATCTAATATGTGACATCATCAGCAGTGGATTGCGGGTGCGCGAAATATAGTTAGTACAACTAACTATATAGGAGCAATTTCAATGGTTTTGTATGAGTAAAATGTCCAGCTAACTATTACACCACTAAAACTTATAGTTTTTTGAGTGGATTTCAAAGGTTTTTTAAAAGCTAATTCCTAACTATATAACTCCTGAAACCTATGGTTTTTTCAGTGAATTTCAAAGGTTTTTTAAATGCAAATTCCTAACTATATAAGGCCTGAAACCTATGGTTTTTTCAGTGAATTTGCAAGGTTTTTTAAATGCTAATTCCTAACTATATAAGGCCTGAAACCTATGGTTTTTTCAGTGAATTTCAAAGGTTTTTTAAATGCTAATTCCTAACTATATAAGGCCTGAAACCTATGGTTTTTTCAGTGAATTTGCAAGGTTTTTTTAAATGCTAATTCCTAACTATATAAGGCCTGAAACCTATGGTTTTTTCAGTGAATTTCAAATGTTTTTGAAATGCTAATTCCTAACTATATAAGGCCTGAAACCTATGGTTTTTTCCGTGAATTCGCAAGGTTTTTTAAATGCTAATTCCTAACTATATAAGGCCTGAAACCTATGGTTTTTTCATTGAATTCGCAAGGTTTTTTAAATGCTAATTCTATTAGCGGCTAACGTTTTTATATATTAAAACGTTTTTTAAATCTCAAATGCCTGCTTTGCTAACAGAGTTTTTAAGCACAGGCTCTTTTGTCTCTGGTGGCCATCTTGGGAGACTGCATATCAGAATTTTTTTAATGAAATATAAGAGGATTTGAGAAGTCACTCAAAATGTGCCCTAATTTTTCTTTCTTCAGCACTAATCATAATTTCTATGGCAAAATGAACCCCCTCATTTTGTTCCTTTGCAAATTAAATGTTTTAAGTGTTAACACTTTATTCCAATCAAGATGACTTCAGGTGTGCCATACTTTTGTCATAAGTAAGACTGTTAGCGCTCTAGTTGTTCTTTAGAACACTCTGGGACATTCTGTCATTGGGCTATAGTTGGGCTACATCTGGCTGATATTTGGGATACATTTGGTTTTTTTTTGTCTCTGGTGGCCATCTTTGGGCTACATTGGGCTACATTTGGGCTCTAACATATATATAGCCCAATGTAGCCCAATATATATTTTTTCAAAGTTAATTTTCGTAAAAACCACTGGAGCACATATCTTGAGACATAGCAAAGGCACATCGGGCTACCAGTCCCTACAATTTTGCCAAGTTTGGTGGAAAACCATTCAGCCGTTCGGGCTAAAAGTGAGTCCAACCGCCCTATGGAAATTAACATGGGGAAAACACGTTTTGGAAACCCCTTTTATCTCGGCCCCCGCTTGACGAATCCCCCCCAAACTTTCAGGGAAGGACCGGAGTGCCGCGAGGCAAAGTTAAGGAAAATTTCAGGAAGATTCCTCAACCGGCGCCAAAGTTATTCCCAATAGAATGTTGCGATTTCCCTATGGAAAACAATCCTAACTATTTTTTAAATCTCAAATGCCTGCTTTGCTAACAGAGTTTTTAAGCACAGGTTCTTTTGTCTCTGGTGGCCATCTTGGGAGACTGCATATCAGAATTTTTTTAATGAAATATAAGAGGATTTGAGAAGTCACTCAAAATGTGCCCTAATTTTTCTTTCTTCAGCACTAATCATAATTTCTATGGCAAAATGAACCCCCTCATTTTGTTCCTTTGCAAATTAAATGTTTTAAGTGTTAACACTTTATTCCAATCAAGATGACTTCAGGTGTGCCATACTTTTGTCATAAGTAAGACTGTTAGCGCTCTAGTTGTTCTTTAGAACACTCTGGGACATTCTGTCATTGGGCTATAGTTGGGCTACATCTGGCTGATATTTGGGCTACATTTGTTTTTTTGTCTCTGGTGGCCATCTTTGGGCTACATTGGGCTACATTTGGGCTCTAACATATATATAGCCCAATGTAGCCCAATATATATTTTTTCAAAGTTAATTTTCGTAAAAACCACTGGAGCACATATCTTGAGACATAGCAAAGGCACATCGGGCTACCAGTCCCTACAATTTTGCCAAGTTTGGTGGAAAACCATTCAGCCGTTCGGGTTAAAAGTGAGTCCAACCGCCCTATGGAAATTAACATGGGGAAAACACGTTTTGGGACCCCCCTTTTATCTCGGCCCCCGCTTGACGAATCCCCCCCAAACTTTCAGGGAAGGACCGGAGCGCCGCGAGGCAAAGTTAAGGAAAATTTCAGGAAGATTCCTCAATCGGCGCCAAAGTTATTCCCAATAGAATGTTGCGATTTCCCTATGGAAAACAATCCTAACTATATATACCTACTGGCTATCGCCAGTAGGTAATATATATATATATATATATATACAAAGAATGAGCCGTACACCATCCAATTCTTGTGGAAAGGACGAAAACGGACCGACAACTCAGTGCACAGGATTTTATTTACATGCCCTGCACCTCCACCACAACGCGTTTCGACCTTCCAAAGGTCTTGTTCACATAACGCACATGAAAAGTGCCTTCTCCAATATAAAGTGCTCGTGCATAAACTCGTGACTTGTCACATGATAAATAGACATAAAAGAATTGTTCCAAGATCGTAAGAATAACCATAGCACCCATATATCAATCATTTGAATAAATACAATGGTATTGGCATAAATAGTTAAATAATCAAAACATTTAAATGTGTTAAAAAGGGACACCAAACCTGTATATAAAAAAACCACATTATGAAGCGCATTTATAGGATAGGCAAACAATCCGTCTGATAGCGAAAAATAAATAGCTAATAACATGTAAATACATTATATCCACTATAAACATTCCTAGACTTAATCTAAAATCAAGGATTAATACAAATGCTGTAAGATTATGCCTTTTTGAAATTGTATTACTTTGTATATATTGAGTGCTAATGCAAATTAATACAGCCCAAAGTGGTCAAAGACTCAATTCTTCTTTTGTTTTGTAAAAGTGGAAGTGTAAAAAGTGTTGCCCAACAGGACCACCCACAATTCCTAAAGTGATAAGTGGTAGTATATAGAAGACAAAAAAAAGGTAAGGAAGCATAGGAACAGATATAAAATTATTCACAGCTAATCTTATAAATGTGCAAATAGAGCAAAGGACAGATCTAAGATATATGACAGGAAGGTGTAAAAATCCTCGCTGGAATTTAGAGCAGCTGGTGTCTTTGTGTCTAATCCTAGAATATACCTAGTTTCCAATTGACCTAGACGAGCCTCACGGTTGCCTCCCCTTCTTAATGGCAGAATAGTGTCTACCACATAGTATTTGAGATACTCTGGATTTTTATTGTGTATGTCCTTGAAGTGCCTCGCAACTGGGTACGAAGGGTCACAATTGATGATTGCCCTGATGTGCTGGAGTACCCTCTCGGGGACCTGCAACTTTTTACTACCAACATATCGCAGGCCACTGGGACACTCCAGCACATATATTGCGTACTCCGTTTTGCATGTTAACAGTTTTGTTATAGGTACTGTTTCTGTTTACAAAGGGGTAACATATGATGTTGTACTGCTAGCAAATCTACATGCCTTGCACGAGGAGCATTTCACAAATTCTTTACAAACCAAGTTTTACCTGTCATGATCTTTGGACTGCTTTTAACCAACATGTTGCTACTAGATCGTGCTTTTCTAAATGTTAAATCAGGGTTTTTGGGTATCCGGTTCCCCAATATCGGATCATTTCGCACCAGCATCCAGTTCTTATTCATTATTCTGCTGGTGCGTTGGTGCTGTCTGTTGTATGTTAGAATCATTTGCATCACTTGATTAGTGGGACTTGCACTGGTAGCCTGTACAGTGGACTTAATAGACAGAGTGTCCACCCTATCAATATTGTTGGCAATATCATTATCTATAGTCTTGATAGAGTAGCCCCTAGCAAGGAACCTTTCCCTACTTTCTTTTTGGGCCAAGTCACAATCATGCGGGGTGCTGCAGATGCGTTTAATTTGCAGCATCTCTCCATAGGGGATACTTTGGATAAGGTGTCTTGGGTGATGGCTGGTTGCGTGTAATATTGTATTACCATCCTTTTGCTTTCTGTACACTCTAGATTCCACTTTACCATCACAAATAAAAACCTCAACATCGAGGAAGCAGACTCTTTCTCTACTCATGTGAGCAGTGAAATATAGGTTAAGGTTGTTTCAATTAATCTGTTATGAAATTATGAAATGGAGTGCAAAGATCTTCAGGGCCCCTCCAAATCAAAGATTATATATATATATATATATATATATATATATATATATATATATAATATATATATATATATATATATATATATATATATATATATATTCCCGCTCCGTGTACACCTGCCGACCGCACTCGTGGGCTGGTGCTTGCTTTGTCGGGGGTGTGCCCGACATTTAATATTTGCTCAAACGATTCTCAAACCGCTGTCCCGCGGAAAAAGAGATAGCAGCACTCCAAGGGTATATGCACAAGGTTTATTTCAAGAACGCGCTTTCGGCACTCGGCCTTCTTCAGTATTAAATCAGTTGCCACAAACAACTACCATTTAAAATAAAAATCACATGACATATGGACAGAAAAAACGGACTTGAATACAAACAATTGAAAGCAAATGGTCACCATTTTGGAATGGGAAAGTACATGAAGCTAAATGCATCCCGTTATATCGTTTCATATACATTCATATCATGTTATTGATTCAAACCCTGAATGGGTCTCACATTTACCACTAGCAGCAGAATATTACATCCTATATGCATTGTATATGCACGTCGATTAATCCACTTGTATAGTGCAAGCAAATAAAGGCCAATCATCGCCATTTTCGAATTGGAAAATACATAAAGCAGAATGCATCACGTGATATCATATCATCTTATATACAATCATATCGAGTTATTGATCAACACCCTGGATGGGTCCCCCATTTGCAACTAGCACCAGAATTTTGCATTGTATATGCATGTCAATTACTCCCCTTATACTTTTACAATCCTAGAGGACTTAGGATATACACGATACCGGCATATGAGAACCCTGATCCCGCATTACTCGATGCATGGGCTGAACACACTGCCCAATCGTGCAAAGGGAGCCTTATAATTCTGGTACGCTTTGCCTGGAGCGATCGAGAAAAGGCTTTAGCCGAAATTAAAGATATTGAACATGACCTAGCAAAAGAAGAGGATCAATCTAAATTGGATGAAAAACGAGAAGCCATGAAAAAACGGCTAAAAAAATACGAAGAAAAAATCAAACAAAGAAAAGAAGAAAAATTTGAGAGGGACGAAAAAGACTATAGCAGGGGAAGGGTTCTTACCTTCGCCAGGAAATATGATAATCCCAGGAAAGAAGTAAGAAAGAAGAAACAACCAGAAGTAATCGTCCCGATTCCGGAAACCTCAGACTCATCTATCACTGGGGGTGAAAGCTCTAGTGAGGAAGGTCAGGAAGGTCTGCAAGAAACTTCGGCTTTTCGCGAGGAATACCGAGTAATGCGAAAACAGCAATTGCAGGGGGGCAGGGGCAAACCCCCGGACCAAAGAGAAACAAGAGGAAAACGAGGAGGGGGGGCTGGAGCCGCAAACACCACAGGATCGCCACCCATGACAAGGAGCAAGAGGAACTTCTACAAGAAGTAAGCATAGCGGCACATGATAACCTAACTATAATAAATCTAACACCGAAAGTCTTGACCGAAGAAGAACAAAGTATTCTTAAATTGGGACTTACCTTCTGTCCTCAAAAGAATCTAGAATTTACACAGACTCGTATAGACCTCTTCAAGTTTATTCGGAAATTGAAATTATTCAAATATTTCAAATTGAAACCTCAACCAGGTAAACCATCGGCAGCAAGTATTACAGGAGAAGGCACCCTGACTTGTAGGGATTTAGCTGGCATAAGATCATTGGAAGAATTGAGACTTGAAATAATGGAAGACGATGATGCGAGTCTGAGAAATACTCAATTAGTCAAGGAAATGGATATACAGCAAAAAGGCGGTGCTACAGCTTTCAAACCCACTTCAACCTTTATGCCAACTATGGGATCTGATGCTATTGATACTTTTTCGGAGGCAGTGATTCAAGATCTGAGGAAAATGAGGGGGACATTGAAATACAAACAAGTGAACCAAAACAATTTTTCAAATAAACAACATATGGCATTGAAAAAATTATGTGAGGACTCTTCCTTGGTCTGCAAACCCTCTGATAAGGGGGGGAATATTGTTTTGCTTACCAAGACTCAATACGAGAAAGAGGCGTTACGACAACTAAACGATCCCAACACATATATAAGGGTCACTGAATCCACGTATAATAACAGCATTCAGATGTACCATAAAATGATCCTCAAATGGTATAACAGAGATATGCTAAGTTGTGATGAACACCTTTTTCTTAGATGCCTGAATCCTGTGACTCCCACATTTTATTACCTACCTAAGGTACATAAAGACTTGGTGAACCCTCCCGGGAGACCTATTGTTGCCTCCATAGGCAGCTTAACAGAACATTTATCCATTTATATAGATTCTTTTCTTTCTCCTTTGGTGACAAGTTTGAAGTCCTACCTAAAAGATACGAAACATTTTTTAAATTGTATGGATCAATTTGAATGGCATGATGGATACACTATGTTGGTCATAGACATTGCAGGATTATATACATGTATTGGACATGAACCTGGATTATTGGCTATTGCATGGTTTCTTGAAACTAGACCTATTAGGTACTTTGAGCACAACAAAATGCTGCTTGAATTCACACAATTTTGTCTAGATAATAACATCTTTCTTTTTGGTAAAGAACTGTTCAGACAGCTGACAGGCGTGGCGATGGGTACCTGCTCCGCCCCCAGTTTTGCGAATCTTTTCGTGGGATGGTGGGAGGAGCAGGTAGCTTGGTCACCCGAAAACAAAAAATGGAACGATATTGTGAAAGGATGGTATCGTTACATTGACGACCTCTTTATTATTATAGAGGGGTCGGTTGCATTGGCTGAAGAGTACATTGAAGTATTAAATCACAATGTATGTAACTTGAAATTCACAGGTGAAGTCAGTCAAACGGAGGTAAATTACCTGGATTTGACTATATTCATTAAGAATGGTCGCCTACAAACTAAGCTGTTTCGAAAAATCACTGCTGGGAATTCCACTTTATATGCTTCCAGCAGTCACCCGATTAGCTTGGTAAATAGTATACCATATGGCGAGTTACTTCGTATCAAAAGGAACAATACCGATAATGAAGAATTCTTAAAAGCAGCAGGCAGTTGTGTACAAAGGTTTAAGGCCAGGGGATACAAAGATGGGATCCTGAGACAAGCACTAAACAAGGTTAAGAAACTAGATAGAAAGACACTTCTAACCAAAAAACAGGAGAAAACTAAGGGTGGTGAATTTAGACTCATTACCACCTATTCCAGTAATGCCTCAGATTTAAAACGTATCATGAGAAAGCATTGGAACATATTGATGACCAACAATATTATAAAGAAAGATCTACCACCACATCCACTGGTAACTTTTAGGAAAGCGAGAGCTTTAAAGGACTATTTAGTACAGAGTCATCATAAAGATCAGAAACCCACTTCAAAGTCAGAACCCCTGAAAGGCTTCTTTCCTTGTGGGCGCTGCAAAGCGTGCAAGGGAAGTAAGCGAACTGTACAATACAGTGTTCCTGGTATGCAAAAACCCAGAAAGATATTGAAGTTCCTAACCTGTACCACACCATATGTGGTGTACTGTCTGACATGTCCTTGTGGCAGAAGGTATGTCGGAAGTACTACGAATCCGGTCAAATTACGGATTTTGGAGCACCAGAGGGCGATTCAGAATGCAGACCCCAGCTATCCAGTGGCCAGGCATTTTGATTTAGAACATGCTCGTAACAGGGATCTGTTATCATACTTTTGTCTGGATGCTGTCCCGTTAAATGAAAGAGGGGGAGACAGGTTACAGAAACTTAGGCGACTCGAGTCGCGATACATAATCGATCTTCAAACGAAGATACCGATGGGTTTAAACATACATGAAGACTTGGGAGTTCATCTAATATGAATGTAGGTTTATTATAATTCCGTGATTTTATGAACTATGATAATCTGTAGTGAATTGAAAATATGACTATAAAATGAGATGCGAGATGTACATGAATGTTGACATGGACAGAGGGCTTGGATAAGAGTGGCCCATCTAGGGCAAGATTGTAAAAGTATAAGGGGAGTAATTGACATGCATATACAATGCAAAATTCTGGTGCTAATTGCAAATGGGGGACCCATCCAGGGTGTTGATCAATAACTCGATATGATTGTATATAAGATGATATGATATCACATGATGCATTCTGCTTTATGTATTTTCCCATTCGAAAATGGCGATGATTGGCCTTTATTTGCTTGCACTATACAAGTGGATTAATCGACGTGCATATACAATGCATATAGGATGTAATATTCTGCTGCTAGTGGTAAATGTGAGACCCATTCAGGGTTTGAATCAATAACATGATATGAATGTATATGAAACGATATAACGGGATGCATTTAGCTTCATGTACTTTCCCATTCCAAAATGGCGACCATTTGCTTTCAATTGTTTGTATTCAAGTCCGTTTTTTCTGTCCATATGTCATGTGATTTTTATTTTAAATGGTAGTTGTTTGTGGCAACTGATTTAATACTGAAGAAGGCCGAGTGCCGAAAGCGCGTTCTTGAAATAAACCTTGTGCATATACCCTTGGAGTGCTGTTATCTCTTTTTCCGCGGGACAGCGGTTTGAGAATCGTTTGAGCAAATATATATATATATATATATATATATATATATATATATATATATATGACACAAGCATTCTATGTTCGCAGCGCGACCTGGAAACGAACTTAACGCTTTTGTGTATATCGACTGAGGAATTGCACTGAGAGCGCGACCCTGAATATTTTAAATAGCTGTGTGTGAATTGTGTTTTTAATTTGCACGGATGCACTTTAACTTTTAACAATTGTACTGCACTCTACTCACAAACATCTTGTGGCGATCCTTGCCGCCCCTGCTACCCCGGTCCACCGCAAGCGCTAGGCTTGATTGTAGTGGAGGGTGCAGGGCGCTACCTTCTTCCGGGTTTCCCTCCCGGTGCTGGGCATTGATTGGCTGAGAGTGGGGGGAGGCGGTGCTGAACGCTAGCACGGCCTCTACAAAGCCCCAGAGATTGTGGCATTCTCCCTAATGACACGAGCATTCTATGTTCGCAGCGCGACCTGGAAACAAACTTAACGCTTTTGTGTATATCGACTGAGGAATTGCACTGAGAGCGTGACCCTGAATATTTTAAATAGCTGTGTGTCAATTGTGTTTTTAATTTGCACGGATGCACTTTAACTTTTAACAATTGTACTGCACTCTACTCACAAACATCTTGTGGCGATCCTTGCCGCTCCTGCTACCCCGGTCCACCGCAAGCGCTAGGCTTGATTGTAGTGGAGGGTGCAGGGCGCTACCTTCTTCCGGGTTTCCCTCCCGGTGCCGGGCATTGATTGGCTGAGAGTGGGGGGAGGCGGTGCTGAACGCTAGCACGGCCTCTACAAAACTCTGATGCCCCCTAACACGTGCAGCGGTGGCGCGCAGCGATTGCGCCGTCCCCGCGCCGAAGACACGCCAAAGACTAGCCCGTCTGTACCCGTCCAGGACGGGGCACGGGGCAGAGGGCTATGTCTCCCCAGCAAGGACCAGGCAGGTAATGTCGTCTGAACAGCTTGAAGCACTGCGCTCTGTTACGCATAGCGACTGCACTTTGCTTGAAGTACACCATACAGGAAACGCGACCTGCCCCAAATGTAGTTTTACACTATCTAATTTCCAACCTTATCCTGATCGCAGAATTAGACATAGAAAGCGCCAGAAACAAGCCTGTCCCATTGACAAAGACTTTTTATTCTACAGCATTAATTGTCGTTCCTTACCTAAATATAAGCTGGACATTTTTAATCTGTTACTAGATGACCAACCTAGTGCGCTATTTCTGACTGAAACCTGGCTACATGAAGGCGCCGGTCCTGATGTGCCACTGCTCTCCCGTCCAACTATGCGATTGTTAGGAAGGACAGAGCTCTTAAAATTGGTGGCGGAATCGCTATTATTTATAACAAAGTACTCAAATGTACCTTTGAGCCGGTAGATATCTCTGACTGTGAAGCCGCATTTTTTAAAGTTACCATGAACCCAAACTTCACGCTATCCGGCATCTTGATGTACCGGCCACCCGGGAACAGCATTCAATGGGCTTCCAAGTTAGCTAATTATATCACTCCCTTTCACTTGGCCTCAAAAAAATGTTCTCTTATTGGAGACCTAAATCTACACTTGGAGGACCAATCGAACACGACTTGCACTAACTTGCTTGAAGATCTGACAGCGCTAAACA
The DNA here is from genome assembly GCF_964261635.1 of Lissotriton helveticus. Taxonomy (NCBI): domain Eukaryota; kingdom Metazoa; phylum Chordata; class Amphibia; order Caudata; family Salamandridae; genus Lissotriton; species Lissotriton helveticus. The sequence goes on from NC_136065.1 coordinate 1,224,800,573, forward strand.
TCAGACTTCTAAACTCGGGATCTACCCACAATGCAGGACATCTGCTCGACCCATTATTTACTAATCTCCCGGAACTTTCTTGGCAGGACACCACTCCTGTATGCTGGTCTGACCACTATCTAATTAAGTTTAATCTTAAACTACCTGCCGTTTCCTCTACTCAGACTGTGTTTCCTGCCTCATCAAGAAAAAGCTGGAAAACTCTCGACATTTCAAGACTCAACACAGTACTCGGCAAAAACCCACCCAATAAAGGTCAAGGCATGGAAAGTATTGCAATAGCTACCCAACAGTGGCTCAGTAATGCGGCTGAGACTTGCCTACCAACCCCTCACACTAAGGGCAGTAGACATCGTCCCCCAGTCCCGTGGTTTAATGACTCACTTAAAGAGGAGAAAACCAAGTGCAAGGTTCTAGAAAGACAGTGGCCGAAAGACTTCGCCCCAGAAAAAAAAGGACGTATCAAAACTCTAGAAACCTATACCACACTGCTTGCAAGAAAGCCCGCGCCTTGTACGTCTCTAATACCATCATGGAAGCCGTAAACAGAGCAAAAACACTATTCAATACGGTTAAAGATTTAGCAGGGGCTCAAACTACAGCTACTACCCGCCCACTAAACGAGAGACAATGTCAGGATCTCGCTCACTTCTTTTCCGACAAAATTGACAATTTAATAGTAGAAATCAACAGTAACAAAACTAACACTGCCTCTAAGGCCGACCTGGAGTATATTCCCAGTGTAAATCAGACCTTAGAACACTGGCCGCCTATTACGATCGATACTCTAAAGTCCATCCTTAAGACCATCAAATCTGGTTCTCCGTGCGAACCTATTCCCATTAATATAATGAAACTACTGGACACTCCCTCCCTTGAAATCATTGTGGACACACTAAACTCTTCCTTGGATCTCTCTACAGTACCCACTCTTTGGAAGCACGCTATGGTGACCCCACTACTAAAGAAACCAACAGCAGACCCTGAAACACTGTCAAACTAGAGGCCCATTTCACTTCTCCCTGCTCTTTCCAAATGTTTGGAAAGACACGTGCACTCTGCTTTAACTCTTTTTTCCGAAGAAAATTCTCTCCTTCATTCGACTCAGTCTGGTTTCCGAACTGGCTTCTCCGCGGAAACCGCTCTGCTGGGAGTCACCGAAACCATTCGGAAACTCCTTGACGACGGTCAAACGGTTGCTCTTGTTCTTCTTGACCTGAGCGCAGCCTTTGACACTGTGTCGCGTGAAAGGTTACTAACCACGCTAAGAAAAAACGGGATCTGTGGCGATGCTTTGAAATGGATTAGGTCCTTTTTGGAGCAACGGACGTTCCAAATTACCTCATCCATAGCATGCTCTGGACCTTTCAACTTCCCCCACGGAGTACCGCAGGGTTCTAGCCTCAGCCCATTGTTTTTCAACCTTTATCTTAGACCTCTGGCAGATGTAGTGGAGAGACCTGGACTTACCCTTATGACATACGCAGACGATTCACAGATTGTCTTCTCTCTGTCTGAATCTAGTCCACTATCCCCGTCTCTCCTTAAACAAGGTCTCCAGAACATCTTCAGCTGGATGACTAACAACCAGCTGAAATTAAATGGAGACAAGACTGAGATTCTCCTTCTGGGCAAACAGCGAGATCTCTGGAACGCCTCACATTGGCCTTCCCAGATGGGAAATCTCCCAACACCAGTCACTCATGCAAGGAACCTGGGGGTAATTATGGACAGCTCTCTGTCCATGAAACAACAGGCCAGCAAGGTTGTAGGCCTGTGTTTCACCATCCTGAAGTGGCTCAGAAAGATCCTGTGGATGCTGCCCATCTCCACTCATAAAACCGTAGTCAATGCCCTTGTTACATCCCGGCTTGACTACAGGAACATCCTGTATTTAGGTGAAAACAAAGCAGTCATAAAGAGGTTACAGCTTGTCCAAAACTCAGCTGACCGACTTTTATGTAAAATCCCAAAAACCACCTGTGTTTCCTCTCACTTGCGGGAACTGCACTGGCTTAGGGTGGAAAACCGTATCAGATTCAAAACGTTGAACTATATGTTCAAGATTAAAGCAGGCACCGCACCTAAATACCTACAGGCATTAGTTCATCCCTACATTCCCAAAAGAAACCTACGGTCACAATCAGCAGCAAACTTCTGTGTGCCTAGGTTCAAACTCTCTAGAATGGGAGGGAGATCTTTTGCCCACCAGGGTCCGTCCATTTGGAATTCACTTCCGCCCCATATACGCAAGGAGAAGAGTTACTCTAGGTTCAGGAAAGAAATAAAAACCTGGTTGTTTGATCAATAATCTTGAAACAACCCCAGTGAACCCGTTCCACCTTATTGTGCTGTGTCTTGGCGCCGGGAAACCCTTTTTGGGTAGCTGTTTGCGCCTTACAAGTTTAAAAAATAAATATATATATATATATATATATATATATATATATATATATATATATATATATATATATATATATATATATATATATACATATATATATATATATACATATATACATATATTCCTTCAACCTCTGTAGGAACATGCCCATGATGCACGCCATTATACCAGGGCAAACAAAAGAACGGCACACCAAAAATCCCTTATGACGAGGTGCTTTATTTAAAGTTCAGTCAGCAACCACACGTCATTGAGCCATACCAAGCAAAGTGCAAAAACTGATGACGCGTTTTGGCCGGAGCCTTCTACTGGGTCATAAAGTGATACATAGAGTGTCAATTTAAAGGGAAATCACTCCCCTTTGACCATCACCAATTGAAATCAAACATTTGTTTTAAAGGGGACACAATCAAAGTAATTCTAACTTATGTATTCTTATTGTAAAAACTAAATATCTTGTTGCAACGCTGCAGATGAACAGGTAATATTGAAACAATCCTTTTATATATATAGAGCAACAAATAGACAACAAGAACTCAATCCAACACAGTGGATGTTTATACATTAAGACTTTAAATCTTTTCAATTAATCGAAAGATTTATTCACCACTCAAATTGAAAGAGAGAAGCAATTCCTCATCAGCAAGCAGGTCATTGAGTTGTAGGCATAATAAAAAAGAAACAGTAGAATAAATTGCATAACATTAAAAACTGTAAGTTACTCTGTCCCTAGTAATAGTTTTCACCTGTCTTTTAGGCAAAGCTACAAAGGGCTGCAGAACTAGTAGAAATTCAACCAAGAGGTAGACGAAGCATTTGAGGAGTCCCATTCCCCTTTCACTCTGGCTGGTACTGGAGATAGATTTATAGACTATCTGTCTCTGCTAGTAGTGGTAGGGCATAGAGGACATCACTGCGGCTTCTGTGTTATTAATCAGCAGGTTTTGACACATAGTGACTAACAATGCCACAATTTTTGCACTTCTGCTGACAATTCTTGCTGAAAGCCAAATGCTGCTTACGATCACATCAGTAGCATTGGCCCTTTTAGTTGGCCTTCAACTTCTCATTAGTCAGTCAGTCAAAACACTTTATTCGATCATTTAACCCGTTTGCAGCTTCGAACGTTCAGCGCCAGTGCTGAACGTTCGAAGAAACGGGTGCGGCCGCGTCAGCCGTTGGACGTGCGCAGCACCAGGGAGGTAGCTCGCGCGACGTCCAACGGCCGACGGCAGCAGCGAACGGGTTAAAATCATAAAAGACATGAATACAAACATTTCATATATATACAATGATAAACACAATCAATCTACAATATACAAAGAATATCCATGTCCATAAAAACATATTTAAGAATCAGTCAGGATTAATATGGAAGGCCTCTCTTTTAGATTTATTCCGCACAGCAGCCACCAAAAAACTAGCAACACAGAAAATGTCGCAAGTACTACTTAGCATCTTTAAGTATGTGAGAGCAGGCCTAACTTGTAAGAAACCTGCCTCTCTTAGAATTGGTAATAAAAACTTTCTCCGGATGTCAGAGTGGAACTCGCAAAACATGATAAAGTGCATGGTATCCTGTGTAGAGAAATTATCACACTGACATGGTTTAGAATTCTCAGGTTTACCCCACTTTGGGTAATCACCTAGGGTTAAGTGGATTAAATTAACTTCTCATTAGATTGAGCAGAGTTATTTTATCAATCAATGGTGCTGGCAATAGAAATTGTATTCACAGATTCTCCTTGTCTCTCTCCACTCTTTAATGCAACACCTTCCAGAAATTTCAGCCATACAAAGAATTGCTAACACCTCATCTAAGGCTGAATCACTATTCACCCACAACCGTTCCTGTATGGCAGGGTTACAAGCATGCAAGACCACCTGATCCCTTATTAGAGTATCGTGTAACGTGCCAAACGTGCAATCAATGGCCAATTTCTTTAAATCGGCTATATACTCATCCACTGTTCCCCCCTTTTTTTGTTTACGTTTAAAGAACTTATATCTTCCATTGCCAATACACACTTTAGGGGTGAAACAGACATTAACACCCAGAACTGCAGCATCAAACACATTCATGTCACCCACAACCGGAGCCTTAGTCATGTGAATTTACACTTTTAACCCTTGAGAACCCAATGAGTGCAGTAAAATCCGATTCCCCTTATCTGCAGATATCTTGCCAGCAGTGTTCACAGCAGTAATATAATCTAAAAAATATGCTTTCCACTCCACTCATTTTAACAAAGGTTGTCCCGTGTCCACTGTTCGCCTAAAGGACTTCTTCACTGTCCGCACGTCTCCATTCAACCCTACACAGAATTGATAATGAAGGGTAGAGAGCTGCCAAGCAGCTCAGCAGAACGTACTCAGAATATTTTCACTTATAATCCACTGTGACCCACCAATATGAAATGAGTAAAACTTTAAAATGCCAATAGTTCCTGGACATACTACTCTTTTGCAACCGCTGAATCAGAAAGCAAATATGCCAACACTCCGATGAGCGCACCCCAATGAACAAAGAAACCGTGCTCAGATTAAGTCTACATTTTCATTGCAGAATGAACCAATAAATCTCCCCAGCTCCTATGAATGCTACTCGCTAACTGGACAACAGCAATCCAATCTGTGTCTAAGATGGCACGCGCATACGGTCACGTTGTGTTATCTCATAGTGTATGTAAGCCGCATTGTGAAGGGAGAGCTGACCGCACAGCTTCTCAGAAGGAGGAGGGTCACACAGAGCACATGCAGCACCTGGCACTGTGTTAAGAATTTTCAAAAGACGGGAAGTGGAGCTGGAGCTGGAGCTGTCGCTGCAATAGTCCGAGCAACAGCAGTAGCAACATTTGAAGGCTCAGTTAGTCACACATATCATATGATCAACAATCCCTGCAGTGGTAAGCAGGCACTTACTGCAAACGTAGCCAGCAGGTAATAAAGCAATTAGAACATTTCTCCTGTGAAGATAAATTCCACCATTCAACTGCAAAGTGAAGTAAAGGAGTCACACATAAGATCGGGCTCCAGACAGCTCATCGTGAATTTGTAGTGTAATAATTCCCGATGTACACGGCAATGTAAAGGGCTTTATTGTCTGAGATGCAGGTTATAGCAGATACATCCCTCTGATACTTCTGCCTCCTTAGCCAACCGCCTTCTGCCCCAACACTAGTGATGCAGCGGTAATTTCACGGTAATTTCTCAATGCAAAACCTCATTTACATCTATTTTACCGCTGTAAAGGTACTGGATCCTTGCCACTGTATATTACCTTCAGGAGACTTCACATAAACATGAAAAAACAAAAATGATTTTAATATTCAAGCCAATAAAGAGAGTTGGTGAGTATTTTAAAGGGTTTTATTTTCTTAGTTAAAAGTGACGTTTTTCTAACCCTTTATTCATTAGTCAAATATCAATCAGGTTACAGAATTTGGAAATTAGGAAAAAAAATGAATACAGAACATATTACACCCTGCCTATAAGCATCACATTGAGAAAAGAAAATGTGTCGCAAAATGTCAGTCAAAACTCTTAAAGAGTTTCTAAGAAAAGAGAGACTCTTGCAAGGCTAATTAATAATTAATAAATGGCAAATATCTCCCATTAAGGGCAATAAATGCATAAGACAAATAATTCTTTACAAAACTAATTCATTAGGCAACACATGAACTTAAACGTTTCAGCATCTAAATCTAAACCCTTTCTATCTGTTGCTCTCTCGCTCTTGTCTGTTCATTTCTGTCTGTGCTCAACCAGGAGCAAAAACAGCCTTCCCTTCACAAGACCTCAGAGGAATGTGATCTGCCTTGCCGAAAATATGACGTGCAAGGACTTCTCTGAAAAAATATGAGCGAGAAACCCCCACCTCTCTCTGTCTCTCCTTGGGCGCAATCTCCTCCCAGGCTGCACCGCGATGTTTCTCGTACCTAACCCATATGATGTCTGGTCTAATCTGCTCCCTCTCAACAGCTCACACGCCCCCCTAAAACCTAACAAGCCTCCAAAGAGGTCATTATTTATACTCTAATTCTTGGCAGACTACAATAATAATGTTTCAAATTCAGAAAAAACTCATACTATGATTGGTTACCATAGATAACATGAGGGTCTCACCATTCTGTTCTCATTGGAAATTCCAAACCATCCCGTTTTTAACAAAAGAAGCGACAATGATTAATACAATTATATGTTTTAGCAACATTTACTTGGAAAAATGTTTCAGTCTATTTCCTCCTTCCTGTCACATCGCAAGCAGGACGGGCACATCCCACAAACACTGATACATTTGCAGGATACCAAGAATGTACAGTTCACAGTGGCCTTGACTCCTTTGTGTCTTTCCTTGAGGCACTTGGCAGTATGGCAGTATGTAGCTGGTTCTGCGCATGCACATGTTAATTCAGCACAAGTATTTTAGACTGACTAGGCCTCATTTCATATTTCATGTGCCAGGTGTTTTTACTTGCACCAAAATGTGAGTGTCAATTTAAATGCAGTCTGTCTGAAGCACAAAATAAAGCGATGATTAATCTTGATGAAATCTAGCTCTATCACTAAAACACAGTCAACCTCACTGGAGATTCTAGAATAGAATGGTAATGACAAATCCTTAGCTACGTACTCAACAGACACTACAAATTAAAAGCAATATATGACTTTTAAAAAAAACAAAATTGCTCATCCTTATTGGGGAATAGCAATTGGGGCCATTGGAATTATCCATCGATAAGAGTACTAGAGTGAGTTAAACCTAGCTGATATGGTGTAGTTAACAGCATGACAACAACTATAACATTTAGGACACTGTTAGTGATGGCCAGCAGTGCTTCTGTGTGATTGTAAGCGTCCAGTGTTTGGAGTATCAGATGAAGCATGGGGCCTGAAAGTAAACCAAAGACCTACATTCTTGTTCACATCCTGTCAATCTTTGAAGTCTGTTCTCTTGTAATATAGAACTGCAATTGCATTTGTGTAGTCTTTAGAGGGGTAGAGCTCCTGTGGAAAGGCACGCTGCAGGAAAAGTTTCTGTGTACTGATTCAAGCTTTATCATAGTGCAGAGATATGCAACTAGTCCATACTGTATGCTGATTCATACCAAATTATTGCCCAGAGGTCTTAAGAAATTGTGTAATATTGTGCCTGTACAAGGTTTACCGAGTCAAGAGCTGTGAGAAATGTCTAAACTACTTTTAGTATTAGAGGACATTTGCATTGTAGCCCAACTGAAATAATCAATAAAGAACCCTATACCACATAACTCCATCACTAGTTTCAACAATTTTTAATTGAAAATAGATCACATATTAGAACAATGAGAAAATGTGCTGCAAATATGAATAAGTGACAGTAAAGTGCTCTACTGATAATCGTGCAATATCGTGAAGAGAAACAACACGTGCAAAAGATATTTAAGTGGCTACTGTGATTTTAAAATAACTAATAGGGTATTAATCATTGTCTGTTCTACTAGAACCCCCTAATTCAGGGTGACATATTCATGCAGACCAAGACTGAATTATTCGTAGACATTTCAATGCCAGTAGATGTAGTCACTGTGTGTGTCATCATCTAAACAACAACATTTAAGGAAGTAGCAACCCTCCGAAAACAAAATAAGGGATACTATGAGAATATTAAACACCCACTGTCCTTGTCAGGGTGAAGTCACAAGCAAACCCCAAATTCGCCAATGCTCAACCCTCAGGTAGCTTGGCACAGAGCAGTCAGGCTTAACTTAGAGGCAGTGTGTAAAGTATTTATGCAGCACGTCAAACAGTAATAATGTAAAAACACAACACAAGAAAAGTCCCACACCAATTTAGTAAAATTGACTAAATTTTAATAAATAATTAATAACCAAAGCAACATTGTTAGAAATCGGGATTTCCGGTTGGCTAAGGCTTGCGCGAAAGCCAGGCAGAAACCACCACTCTAGTCGGGGCAAGGGAGTTACAAGCCAAAGATAACCCCTGCTCACCCTCTAGGTAACGTGACACGAGCAGTAAGGCTGATTCCGGAGGCAATGTAGGTTAAGTATTTGCGCACGCACCCACGAGCAACAACATCCCAGCCCCCCCACAAAAGGAACCCCACACAAGGTTATATATAAAAATAGCCTTTGTATTATACCAAACACATTAGATAATAAACACACAATTTACACTGTGCCACTGGCACGGGCGGAATTTACAGGGGATTATATACATGGGACAGGGCCACATGGACCACTGTCAGGAATAGCACTTGGTAGAACTAGTACTTAGAACAATTGTAGCACCAAATAGCAAATGTAGCACACAACCAGTAACCACTGGTAAAAGAAAAATACACCCTACGCAATCCTAAACACCTTAGGCATATGTCACGCAGGGAACCATGAACTCACTAGCATAACTATACTAGGTAAAACAACCTCCTAGGCATAAACCATATCTAGAGGCATCAAGACAGGGTGCGCAAAACATCCTACACACAGTACTTTCCTAACACCCAAAAGCATCAGCACGTAAATCAGCATAGCACATAAATCACATTAGGGTCCAGGTTGCGCCACAGCGCCAAAACCTAAACGTAGCAGCTGCCCACTTCTTGCTGGGCAGCTGAGGACAAGAACAGGGCCTAAACGCTGCAGCTGGCACTAAGTGCTGCGCAGCTGGGGAAGGCCAAAATAGGGGCGAAGGAGTGCGCCTCACTCCTGAGTCCAGAGAACACATGTCCCTAGGAAGGAAAAACATAAACGGTGCAGCTGCCCACTACTTGCTGGGCAGCTGTAGATCAAAACTCAGGAGCAAAACTGCGCAAAACTGAGCCATCTGGCTCTAGAGATACATGTAGCGCACAGGGGAGCCCTCTAGGCTCTCAAAACAACTGTGCCCGTTGGAGCCTCGTGGGCTCTAATCAAGACAATGCCCCCTGAAGCCTCTCAGGCTCTAACACAAATGCTCCCCACGTTGGAGCCACGGGGCTCTAAATAGCCAAAAATGCTACCACCCCTGGGGGAGCGGCCCGCCACCAACCGGGGCCGCTCTACCCTCTGGAATACCCCCAAAATAACGTTGGAGCCACCCGGGCTCGGGATGGCCAGGAAATGCCGCCAGACGTTGGAGCCCCCTCTGGGGACTTGGAAAACAAAGGCCCCCAAATCACGCTGGAGCCTCGGGGCTCTAAACCAAATGCCCCCGTACAGGTGGACCCTCGTGGGCTCTAAACAACAATTGTGCTCCAACACGAAGACAGCACTACTGAGGGGGGGGGGGGGCGGGCACTGGCAATGTGCCCCGACGCCCCCCTCTCCTCAAAGGAACACCAAGGGCCCCACTCACCGGATGGCTGGTTCCTGGCGAGGGCTCCTCCTCTTTGGGCGGCGGTAGCGCTTGGCGGGGCTCTCTCTCCTCATGGGAGTCCCACCTTCTCAATTCGCCCGCTTCGCCCGGTCTTCGCCCGGTCCCCCATCTCGGGACCAGGACTTTGTGTGTGTATCCTTCGTGGCTCCGGGGCAGCAAGTCTCTTCTCCCGGCCGGGCGCTGGCCAATCCCAGCGCGGCGGCGGGTGGGACTTCCTTCGCAAACCGGAAGTCCCGCCCATCGTCAGGCACTACGGTGCCTGACTTCCTGTTTGCGGGGCGAGGGCCGCGGCGGTGACTTCTTGGGGACAATATGAGGGGTGGGCACCCTCGAGGCAAGAAATAAAAGTAGAAACGGGGTGGGCACCCGTCATGGTGCACATCAAAAGGGGTGGAACCCTTAATAATTCTCCTGTGGTAAATAAATAATTTATTACCGGATCTATTTTTCAGAATAATCAATAAACAGGTAGCTCAATAAATAAGAGTCAAGATTCGAGGTAGCTGGAGTTTACAGGCTTTAATAGGCATAAAGGACAGGAACAGGACAGCCTGTACGGGAATAGGATGGCAGCTGCCGGGGGCAGGATCTGGGAAAAAATGCGCTAGGCTTGGACAACTTTTAGTAACAGTTCACAGTATATATATCAAAACAATTGCATTACATTCAATACAGTAGGCGTAGCAGTAGGCGTGACTCGTAACAGTCGCGAAAGATAAGGACAAAATGAAGTAACAAGAAGGCGTGTACAGGGCGTATACATAGACATGTGATGTAAACGTAACAGAATATGTCATAAACGGGGCGGAAACATGGAGGGGGCTACCTGAGCAGCTGGGACCTCTAACCTAGTGGTGCGCGCAAATGGGCAATGACGTGTTACCAGGGAGAACTGGGGGCTATGACTTCTGCGCTAGAAGAGGAGACTAAAGTCTGGAGTGTCAGAGCGACACGTACCCAAGGCATATCTAGTATCTGGTGTTTAGAGTACATGTTGATAGAATCCAAAAGTTATCAGGGCAAAGGCTAATGGACACTAAGACTGGTGCGTGCATAATTTTATATGTATTGTGTGTGCGAGGAATATTCTATGAATATTAATACAGTATTTCTCTTGCATGGAGACGTAAAGGCTAGACTATGACGGAAACTATTGATGCGATTCAGTAGCTTAGGAATGCAGAGAAGGAGGGCTGAACTGATAACTAGAAACATAACATATTCTTGGCAGACTGGGAGGCAGAGCCAGGCCGGGCCGGGCACTGCGTGGCAAGAAGTAAGCTAAGGGTCAGGGATACAGGTGGGGGCTGTATCGCTCCTCGGAGAGGGTTCAGGAGACAGGAGCTGAATCTGAGTCCGGGCCCTTTTGAGGCCTAGAAACGGGGACAATTTCAATGAATTAACGTGCACACTGTAAAATGTGGCAACGCAGGTTTACATAGGCCTGATATTCGTTGTTTTCACGAAGACTGGAAACTGGCATACTAGAAATGGACACAACTGTAATTGCGTCTTTAATCGATCAGAGGGGAATACATGCATATCGATCATGCACATATAGCATAAGATGGGGAACACGTAGGCACATATAACATGGCAAAATTTACTTTTCCACATTCCCTCCTTGTGCCCTACGTTTCCATCAGGAAACATCTATATTCATGATACCATCTATCATTTCATATAGCATCATTTGCTCGTCTCGAATTGTCTTGGAACGGGATCTAGGACTAGGAATACAAGAGGTAGCACACATGCCGCAAATCGCAGGGCCACATTGTATACAGAGGCAGCAACTGAATATGATCATTACTGCAATACCTAGGAATGACAATACTCTCCATCCCCAGGCAGATATAATACTCCAGAACCAACCGGACCATGTCCAGGTGCCTGGATTCTGGTGTAACTGATGGGCAATTTTATGAAGTCTGGTTATAGCTGAATAAACAGACGGCTCGTTATTAGGAATGAAAATGCAGCAACTAGATCCGATGACTCTACATGCTCCTCCTCTATCGGCCAGTATGACGTCAAGAACGAGACGATTTTGGAGCACGACAAATCTCATAACAGATTGTTCTTCGGTTAAGTTACCTAGAGCAGAAGTAGTCTCATTCACTACTGCTTCGAGGGTTCTGGTTAGTCTACGTATTAACTTACTATTCTGGACAGGGCCTATAAAGAAGAAGAAACCTTTATTAAAGTCTTGATACTGTTCTAGAGTAGTTTCAGTTTGATCGACAATTGGGGACTCAATCTCCCTTCTATGTCTGACGTGTACTAGATGTGTGTTTCTGTGATAATCGGATGGGGCTAGAAAAACTGGTGGCAGTAGGAAGGCAATGTAACATGTTCCATCCCAATCGAGGGGCAGACGAACATATGCGGTCTGACCACAAACAAAATAAGAATGACGTGAGGTTTTGAAAATAGATTTCCCACTGTCACTATACTCGACAATAGTAGTACAATCACTATGTCCTACATGTGCGGAACCATTCTTTCTGACACATAATTCGCCTTTGACTGGTAGTACTGAAATAGCAGGTAAATCTGGAGTAGTCTCAGACTGAACATTCAGGACCATAAAATTCGAAGAATAATTACCTAAATCATATACTTCATTTTCTAGATCTAACCCTGTTCTATGGGGGAAACCTTGCTTGTCTGGAAAACATGTTTTATTCAGAAGGGACATATCATTGGAGGATGACGTTAAAGTGGACCATGCTCCACACGAACCATTATGTGAAAACGGATAAGGAAAGAGTGGCAGAACTCCCTTCGGTGTCTGGAAAGGGGGGAGTCGACCACACACCCAACAATTAGTAGCATTGCTGGTCTGGTGTGAATAGTGTAACATTCTGATAAATGTATTATTTCGCATAGCAAGACGATAGGATAGCTCGTGAGGAGGCAGATCACTAAATGTGTGCTCTACTGTAGCATTAGAAAACTTATTTACATGTGAACTTGGAAAACATAAATGTAAAGCATAACTTGTGCAGGTAACCATAAGACTCAAAAATAGCAAAAAACTTAGAATGATAATACATCGTATAGAGTTTTGACTAACTCTCTCACTATGGGGGTCTATCTCATACATGTCAGAGACCTGTCTAACCGTTTCACCCGAGAGGGACTTAGACAATTAAACTGGCTGATTTATTTTACTAGACCGGAGTTTCTCTTTATACTCCTGCTGCGGAGTTTTCTCTAACAGAGGAACTTTATGTTCAGAATCAAGTTCGGAGTCTGGTTTTAGGCAGTCTTTAGTAATAGGACAGTCCTTAGCAAAAGATTTTTCACGAAGTCCATGGAATTTTTTGACGTGGGACAGGTGGACCCATCCTTTCCTGTCCTCCAACTTCACTGCTGTCCTTGTAGTTAATAAGACCATCCGAGGCTCCTTCCAGCGGGGCTCCAGCGGACTTGAACGATCAAAATTCCGCACCAACACGAGGTTGCCTGGAATGACTTCATGCGGTTTCACCTCGGTGTTGTCTGGAAATGCGGCGGCAACCTGTGAACGACAAGAGTGTAGGGCAGACATCAAGGAAGCTAGGTAATCTGTCAGCATATTACTGGAAACATCTGTAATACTGCGGGGTCTAGGTGTACCCCACATGTTTGGGGGGCGGCCGAATACGACCTCATACGGGGACAGACCTGATCTGGAATGTGCAACCATCCTCATGTAGAATAGAGCAACTGGCAGGGCAACTAGCCAGTCTACACCTTTCTCTTTACATATTTTGGCAATGCGAATTTTCAGGGTCTGATTATGTCTCTCTACGAGACCGGCTGCTTCAGGATGGCGCACACAATGGAACTTCCACTGGTACCCTAACAGAAGGGAAACATGTTTCATAAGCTCAGATGAGAATGGCTGGCCGTTATCAGAATACACGACCCTAGGGAGTCCATAGCGGGGAAAGAATTCACGGACCAACTGCCTGGCAGTGGTCGCTGCTGTGTAATCTGGAACTGGATATGCTTCTGTCCACCTGGACAAAGCGCATACAACTACGAGGACATACTTGAAACCTCGACATCGCTCCATCTGAATATAATCCATCTGGAGGACTTCAAAAGGGTGGTCAGGAGGTTGGAATCCACCTTGTTCCACCGGGACACTTTTACCTGGATTGAACTGACAACATATCATACAGGTACGGACTTTCTGCTTGGCTGCAGCTCGTAAGTGCTTGTTGAACCAAAGGTTCTGAATACTGTCTAACATAGCTTTTTCTCCTAGATGTGCTGGACTATGTGCGGTATTAATAATGACTTGAACCATAGTGTCGGGGAGAAACCATGTGGCTTTTCCCTTCGTCAACCATCCTTGATCTGTCTGGACCCCTCCTTGTTCGGACCATTTCTTGATTTCCTCGGGAGTAGCATGTAACTGTATGTCTATGACATCTTGTGTAGGGTCCTTAACTGTCATACAAGTAGTCTGATCTGGATTGAATGTCTGTGTTGTGTTAACTGGAATGTCTAGAGTCTGAGCTGTAAGCTTAGCTGTTCGATCTGCTAGATCGTTACCTTGGGAAATAATGTCAGTAACTTTCGTATGTGCTTTGCACTTCATGATAGCGATAGCTGTCGGTAAATGTATTGCATCTAACAGAGCTTGAATGAGGAGACCATGCTGAATCTTGGTTCCATGAGAAGTCATGAAACCTCTCTCCTGCCAGAGCACTCCAAAGTCATGTACGACTCCGAATGCGTAACGTGAATCTGTATATATGTTTACTTTCAGGTTCTTAGCACGTATGCAGGCTTGGGTCAGAGCGACTAGCTCTGCTGCTTGAGCAGACAGGATGTCAATACGGTGTGTTTCTATAACTTCAGTTTCAGTAGTCACTGCATACGCGGCTACTAGTTCTCCTGTACTTGTTCTCATACATGAACCATCCACATAAAGTGTCAAGTCGGGATTAGGTAATGCAATGTCTGTCAGGTCTTGTCTTGGCTTGGTCATTGTGTTAACAACTTCCACACAGTCATGTGTGGCAGGATTTGAAGTAACTGACGGTAACAGTGTAGCAGGATTTAGAACGTTGCAGCGTCTGATTTCTATGTGTGGCTGGAACAGTGTCAGTTCATAACCTGTTAAACGTGCAATTGTCAAGTGCTGAGTCTGTGTTCGGTTTAAAAGAACTTCCACGGAGTGTGGAACTTGTACTGTCAGGGAGTGTCCTAACACTATGGAATCACTTTGTCTGATTGCTAGAGCTGTGGCTGCAACTGACTTGAGGCACGCAGGCAGAGCCTGGGCTACTGGATCTAATGTGCTCGAAAAATAAGCACAGGGCTTGTACTGTCCTGCTTGATCTTGTGTGAGAACAGATAATGCAGTACCATCACGTTCTGTGACAAAAAGTGTAAAAGGCTTACTGTAGTTCGGTGTGGCTAGAACGGGTGCTTGGCATAAGGCTTTCTTTAATTCATTAAAAACAAGTGTATGTTCCTGGGTCCAAGGGAGGACAGTCATACGGCTGCCTCCTGTGTCGTTAACTGCATCAGTGGCTTGGCTAGAAATGCATACTGAGGAATCCATTGTCTGCAATAAGAAGTGAGGCCAATAAAAGCTCGTACCTCCTTCTGTGTGTTGGGCTGTGGAAGACTCGCTATTAACTGGATACGGTCTGGTGTCAACTGCCTCCCCCACTTGGACAGCAAGTGGCCTAAGTAGATCACTTGCTGGACACAGAATTGTAATTTGGAAGGGGACACCTTGTGCCCCTGCTCAGCCAGGAAATACAGAACTGTAAGCGACGCACGCTCGCAGTCACGTTCAGAACGGGCTGTGATCAGTAGATCATCGACATACTGGAGCAGGGCAGTGTCAGTTGGCATGTGAATATTGTCTAGTTGTCTCTTAAGTGCTTGACTGTAAATACTAGGACTTTCTGTGAAACCTTGAGGAGCTCGTGTGAATTTATAGCTCCTTCCATTTAAACAAAAACCGAAAAGGTACTGGCTGTCTGGATGAATCGGGACACTGAAAAATGCATTCTCGAGATCGATAACTGTGAAAAATGTAGCTTCAGAATCAATGGCTGTCAATAGAGAAGAAATATCTGGGACTACTGGATACTGGGGTATGATACATTTATTAAGCTCTCGAAGGTCAATCACTAATTGATATACTGGAGGTGCATTTGGATCAGTACGTTTCATGACTGGAATGATAGGAGAATTACATACATTGGAGTCAGTTTCTACAACCACTCCTTGAACAATAAGCTCGTCAATAATTTTGGATAAGGCTGCTACAGCCTCAGGTGGCAATCTGTACTGTCTGATTCGTGGCAAGACTATTCCTTGTTTGAGAGTCACACGATGGGGTGTGATGTGCATACATCCTACATCAGTTGGACCTTGCGCCCATAAATGCTGTGGAACATTCAGTAATCTTGGATCAAAATCACGTAATACATAGTGACCTTTAAAGTCACGTAAGAACAATCGAACTCCTTCTGGGGAGCAACAAATTACTGCACCTAATTCTTTTAACGTTTTAATGCCTAACACATTTTCTGGACATGACTTCGTAAGTAACAAATCAGTAGTTCGGGACAATGGACCAACTTCTAGGGAAACTGGTTTCGAAATTTCATTGACAATAGGCTTTCCTGAAAATCCAAGGGAAATATTTTTAGAGCCTGAGAGCGGAGGCCCTGGAACCTCGTCATGACTGATAGTAGTCCTACTTGCCCCTGTATCAATCAGAAACTTTCTGTCTTTCCCTAATACTTGACTGTGTACATAGGGACCCTCTTGATCTACAGGTATCTCGATGAGAGGCAAGCCTACCTCCCTCTCTAGGCTGTTTCATGAATACTGTTGATACTCTGGATACTCTGACTGAGCATACTGGTACATTTGCTGTGTAACATGCTGTGTTGCAGCGATTGGCTGCGGTGCTGGAACTGGCTGTTGTGCATTCTGTGGTGACTGAGAAGTCTGTGAAACTTGTTCTTGTCTAGGCGGACGTGGTCTTTCTTTAGTCTTACCAGTAGCTATGTTGTGTTTCAGAACTGCACACTCGTTTATAAAATGACCTGGCTGTTTACAGTAATTGCAAGTCCCTTTAACGGGAGCTGCAGGATGACTGGCTTGACTCGGACCCCTCTTCTGACTGTCTTGTGGAACAGATTGTGCAACTAATACTTTCATTTTCGTATCTTTCATACGTCTCCTTTCATGTTCTTGCTCTTCCCTGATTCTGTTCTGGTGATACTGGAGCATCTGGAGCATTTGTGACGGGGTATTAGCTTGCCAGGTACTTTCGACTTTCAAAACTCGATTTTTAACTTGTGGACTTGAATTCTCGACTAATTTAGTAACAAAAAGATGAGGGTACGACTCGCTACTTGTCTTCAAACCACTGTTAATAATAAAACATTTTTCAAATCTAGAATAAAAATCACTAGTGTCTTCATCCTGTTTCTGTTTACATGCTGAGATTGCATCCCAATCTTCCTTTTTCGTGGCTAGTAACCTTGGCAAAACTTGTATCAATAACTCGGGCAATTCTTTACATTTGTCCCCAAGACCAGTACCTGGTACTCGTATTTTATCTTCAGCTTCTAGAGCTGTCCAATCAATCTTTTTCTCTCCCACCTCCCATTCTTTTTCCTTGAGTTTTTCATATACCCCTGCGGGCAACAGGACCTTTAACATTTTAATGATATCTGGATACGTGTATTCTCCCATACGGAGCATGTCTTTTAATTCTCGATGGAACCCTGCTGGATCTTTGTCGTGACAGGGAATTCGTTTCTTCATCTCTAGGAGTTCCATCTTGGTGATAGGGGTGTAAACAAATACTCGTTGCATTTCACCACCCGCTGTCCTAACTGGGTGTACTTCTCGTAACGGATGCTGTCTATCTATGTAAAATGGTTTACTTTCTGGAGGTGAGACGTGAACAAAATGCGGATTCAAAAACGTTCTATATTTGTGGCGCTGTTCTAAAATGACACTAATTAAATCGGTACCTAAACCTCTCCATCTATATTGGAGTAGCTCGTTCAGAACATCATGTAACGGACCTGGATCAGAATGCTGTCCCTCATACAGTGTAATGAGGTGCTGGATCATATACATACCCACCAGTCGCTGCTCGGCTGGGGGCAGTTTCAGAAACATTTGTGCCACTATTTCGTCTGGAAAAGTGGTAGAATCAGTAATCCATCGGACTGCTGATCGGGCTAGTTCTTGTTCATGCATGGTACTAAGTTCACTGTAACCGATTCGTGATTTCAGAATGTGATCGGTAACTTGAAATACTTGCTCAAGAGAACCTTGTTCTGGTGCTGGAAGAGGAAAAACTTTCTTGTGATCTAGGCGTGAATGTCGGTCGGGAAGTCTAGTACTACCTACATACGCTATTCTGGTGGGATTCTCGTCGTCTACCTCTTCAGTAGAAGAGTTGTCTTCTTTCTCACTTACTTGTGCTGCTTTTCGTTTCTCGTGTAACTTTATTATTTCCCTACGGATCTTCCTATACATACTGTCTATACAGTTCTGTGTCTTGTGTCTTCCCTCGGCTATATGATCACTCCATCTTGTCAGGACTTTCATTTCGGTCGAATCTTTAGTTGGATAATCTTGTTCCCTTATTAAACAATTAATTAGAAACTTTAATAGCATGAGCTGGATCTCGACTTTTCTTTGAGACATGGCTTCGCCAATACTTTCTGGATCTACTCCTGTACGGATGAAACGATATATTCTGTCTAGATATTCTTTCATATTCGGTAGGGTGTCCAAATATTCGGTCACCCGTCTTACACGCAATGAATACAGGACCATATCATCATCGCCTGGGACTGGATCATAACGGCATTCGGTAAGAGCTCGCTTGATATCTGCAACTGACTGATGTTTGGGCGAACGCTGTAACGCTCGGGCATGTAGCTCGAGTAATGTCACACGTTTGTGTTGAGGCGGGGTTCCAGGAGGACTTCCCCCCGAGGCCCCTAGACTAGAATCATCGGTGGGTACTGTACGTGCTGGTAGAGTGACTGATGCAGCGGGTACTTGTACTGTGGGCTGGACCGGGGGTACCGTAACAGGTGCTGCAACGGGTGCCCCGGTGGCTGGAGGAACAGGAATTACATTATTTACGGGAGCTGGCGGAACAGGATTTGCATATTCTGGGACTGTGTCGTCCAAATAGGACGAGAGAAAAATATCAGCTGCGGTCGGTTTGTGACGTAGCTTAATCGGAACTAATGGCGGCGGGAAATTACATGGTGCTTCCGGGGTTGCTTTCGGCAAGCCCTCGGCAAGAAGAGGATACATACCCTTAATGAGGGCATTTCTCTGTCTGTCTGACTGTTCGGCTTTAACTCGTTCACCTACTTCGATTAATTCCCTTTCTTGGGCTCTTTCTGAGGATTCCCTACTTAATTCTGTCTTTCTGATTTCTTTTTCGGTTCTTCTGTGAGATTCTTTGCGCCATAACTCGATGGCATCTTTCTGGGACTGTCTAGATTTCTTTTTCCATAATACTTCTTCTACTCGCATGATGCACTCGGCATCCCATGTACCTGACACGGGCCATCTATATTTCTCTTCTAATTCCTTGGTGTACTCCACCCATAAGTCTAGATATAATATGGCACTTATGCCATGCTTATGATACATAAAATGACCTGGACTGTCCCTAGGCGGGACAGGAACTGCTTCCTCAAGCAGACCTTTTCTAGTTTTTAGCTGACGTAATTTCGAGAACAGAGGCATAACTTAGGCTGGAGTCTGGACACAATATAATACACGATAAACACAATAATAACTGAAAAACGAATCACTCATACCACGACATTGAAAACACATGAAATAACATTTAAAATAACAGTTCGGACAGAATACATGAATTTTCTCGAGAACAGAACTTACTGGAACAGAAACTTAATAGAATGACTAGATGCACTGCTAAAACAGTACAAAACTTACCGGTCCCATAAAGAGACACGTCAGGACCCGCATCCACCTAGGTGAACACTTCGTGTTGGATCTGTGTACCCAAACCCACGGACCAGAGACAATTAATTGACCCTGTCTAGATACTACCCCAGCAACGGTACTCACCGGGCAGCAAGAACGGAAGGCCTCGGACTGGACTGGACTGCTACGACGATGGACGGACGAACTTCGGACTTCAGTTACAGGTGGGCCTCTGGATACCTCGGACCTTGGACTCTCGGCTTGGGCTCTGGTCGGGACTCGCCGCGTTCCTCACCGCCTCGTCTGGACGCTGGACCGCAACCTCCGTCTCCTCCGTGGGCCTGAGGGATACTTGAAGCAGAAATATCTGCACGTGCACGGTATGGTTCCGTCACGGCTGCAGAGGATCAGGGGGCCTGCGTGGCTTCTCCGGCGCGTGGGGAAAGGGCAAGTCCCTATTCGGGCGCCATTATGTGGTAAATAAATAATTTATTACCGGATCTATTTTTCAGAATAATCAATAAACAGGTAGCTCAATAAATAAGAGTCAAGATTCGAGGTAGCTGGAGTTTACAGGCTTTAATAGGCATAAAGGACAGGAACAGGACAGCCTGTACGGGAATAGGATGGCAGCTGCCGGGGGCAGGATCTGGGAAAAAATGCGCTAGGCTTGGACAACTTTTAGTAACAGTTCACAGTATATATATCAAAACAATTGCATTACATTCAATACAGTAGGCGTAGCAGTAGGCGTGACTCGTAACAGTCGCGAAAGATAAGGACAAAATGAAGTAACAAGAAGGCGTGTACAGGGCGTATACATAGACATGTGATGTAAACGTAACAGAATATGTCATAAACGGGGCGGAAACATGGAGGGGGCTACCTGAGCAGCTGGGACCTCTAACCTAGTGGTGCGCGCAAATGGGCAATGACGTGTTACCAGGGAGAACTGGGGGCTATGACTTCTGCGCTAGAAGAGGAGACTAAAGTCTGGAGTGTCAGAGCGACACGTACCCAAGGCATATCTAGTATCTGGTGTTTAGAGTACATGTTGATAGAATCCAAAAGTTATCAGGGCAAAGGCTAATGGACACTAAGACTGGTGCGTGCATAATTTTATATGTATTGTGTGTGCGAGGAATATTCTATGAATATTAATACAGTATTTCTCTTGCATGGAGACGTAAAGGCTAGACTATGACGGAAACTATTGATGCGATTCAGTAGCTTAGGAATGCAGAGAAGGAGGGCTGAACTGATAACTAGAAACATAACATATTCTTGGCAGACTGGGAGGCAGAGCCAGGCCGGGCCGGGCACTGCGTGGCAAGAAGTAAGCTAAGGGTCAGGGATACAGGTGGGGGCTGTATCGCTCCTCGGAGAGGGTTCAGGAGACAGGAGCTGAATCTGAGTCCGGGCCCTTTTGAGGCCTAGAAACGGGGACAATTTCAATGAATTAACGTGCACACTGTAAAATGTGGCAACGCAGGTTTACATAGGCCTGATATTCGTTGTTTTCACGAAGACTGGAAACTGGCATACTAGAGATGGACACAACTGTAATTGCGTCTTTAATCGATCAGAGGGGAATACATGCATATCGATCATGCACATATAGCATAAGATGGGGAACACGTAGGCACATATAACATGGCAAAATTTACTTTTCCACACTCCACATGAAAACGAAGACGCAGAGTGGGCACCTGCGCACTCGGGGGCATCCAAACAAGCGGGGTGGCCCCCGCGCTGCCCGTAAGAATTGCCGCCATGAGGGGTAGGCTCCCTAAATGACAGGGCACCTTAAAACAAAGCACCTCCCAGGCGCAAGGGGAGAAAGAGCTCCAGCTCAACAGAGCAACTGGGGAAACACAAGGGAAAGTCCTGGGCACAAAGACATGGAGCAACCAGCTCCTCTGCACAGGGAAGTCCTCCAGTCCCCCAGGCAAGGCAGAGGGGTCCCAGAACAAAGTCCATCTGCAATCTAGCGGCTGGGCAGGGCCCAGGGAGGCAAGCCTTCCCCTGGGCCCCAGCAGCAGCACGCCCCTGGTAGATTCAAGTAGGAACACAAGAACATTTAACATGAGGTCACAGCCTCTTTTTATACACCAAATCCCTCTGTCTCTAGGGTGCAGTGTGGGGGGACACCAGACGCAGATGGTTCTGGAGCACTTTGTTTTGCCAGCTACTCTCCCTATTCACAGGACAGGCTAGGGTCATCAGTCGCACGGAGGGGGCGGAGCCAGCATTGTGGAGGGAAAGCCCAGCCCTATTCAGGTCCCAGGTGCAGCCCCTCCCTGCCATCAACATGCAGATCTTCCCATTCACCACCGGGGCAGAACCATCCTGACTCCTGGAGCCAGGCACACCAACCAGCTCCAGCCAATCACAAGCCAGACAGTCAAATCACATTTACTGCACAGGCAGGCCAACTTCTAGAAGTGGCACTTCCACACTAGACACATTAAAGACGCACACATCATCGTGCATTGTATTGTATTGTATTGTAAGGGGAATTTATAAAGCGTGCTGACACCATGGGTTTTCTGGCGCTGGCAGACAACTGGGGGACTGGGAGGGTTTAGCCAGATTGAGGGAAGAGCCAAGTTTTTAGGGATTTACGGAAGAGGGTAAGGGAATTGGAGGTTTTAAGAGAGAGGGGGAAGGAATTCCAGAGTTTGGGGGCCAGAAATGCAAATCTCCGGCCTCCGGATCTGCAGAGTTTGACAGGGGGAGTGAGTAAGAGGTGCAGATGAGAGGATCTCAGGTTCCGAGAGGGGCTGTAGGTCCTGATGAGAGATTTCAAAAAAACAGGACAGGAACCAGATAAGGATTTAAAGGTGAGGCAGCCGATCTTAAAGGCTGCCCTCGAGATGACGGGGAGCCAGTGCAGTTTTAGAAGGAGGGGTTTGGCGGATTGCCATTTCGGAATCCCAAAGGCCAATCTCGCCGCTTGATTCTGAACGAATTGTAGTCTGCAGAGAGATGTTTTGGGCAGACCATGATAGATAGCATTCGAAAAACCTAAGCGGGAGAGGACAAGGGCCATGATTACTTGCAGGAGAGCTTCAGGAGTGAGGAGATAAGCCACCTTCCTGATCCTGCGCAGCTGGAACATGCAGGAGGAGACAACTGTCCCCACCTGGGGCCCGAGGGAGAGACCGGAGTCAATAGTGATCCCTAGGCTTTTTACCGAGGCCACAGGGGTGGGGGAAGGCCAAGTTCTGCCGGCCAAAAATGCGGACCCCAGTGGGTAGAGCTCTTGCCAGGGAGAAGAAGCTCCGTCTTTCCAGGATTCAGCTTAAGCTGATTTTGGCACATCCACGATAGGATGTGGGACATAACTGCCTGAAAGTTGGGAATAGCAGAGGGGGAATCAAGAGGGAAGGAAGGATTTGACCCATGCCAACGCCAGGCCCTGGATGCCAGCTTGCTCGACACGGTGGAGAAGGATGTTGTGGTCCACCGTGTCGAAGGCAGCCGACAGATCTAATAAAACCAGGGCCTGGGGGGTACCCTTGTCAGCACCGTCTCTCAGGGCATCCAGCACAGCCAAGATGACAGTCTCCGTAGAGTGGCCGGGTCTGAAGCCGGCCTGGTTAGTCTCAAGAAAGGTGGAGTTCTCAATAAACTGTGAGAGGCAGGTGGTGACATGGGCTTCCAAAATTTTGGAGAAAAAAGGCAGGAGAGAGATGGGGCGGTAATTCGCCGGGACGGCGGGATCAGCCCCAGGCTTCTTCAGTAGAGGCACCAACACGGCCTCCTTGAAGGAGCGGGGTACCGTACCGGACGACAGAGAAGAATTCAGCAGGGGAAGGATACAATCAGGTAAAGAGTGGCAGATATTTCGTAATATGGTGGGGGGACAACAGTCGTCTGGGGATCCAGATTTAACGCGGGTGGCCAGTGTGGCCAAAGCGGTAGGGTCTAAGGGAGGGAAAAGTGTAAAAGAAAGAGCATTATGGGGGGGAGAAGCGGGGCCGGCGCCAGGGGGGGTAGTCGGAATGGTATCTTTGATCGAGGCAATTTTTTGGACAAAGAAAGTGCTCACCGCGTTACATGATTCTTGTGTGGGGGCCTGAGTCGGAAGTGTCCTAGGATCGGAGGTAAATTCGTTGAGGATTTTAAAAATCTACTTAGCCTTGCAGGGGGCAGATAAAATTTTGTCTGAGGCATAAGCTTTTTTGGCGGCGGAAATGGCTGTTTTATACTCGTTCCGCGCAGCCACATATGCACTTCTGCTAGGTAAGCAGTATTCTCTCCTCCACCTGCGCTCGAGTCGGCGGAGTTCTAACTGCAAAGTCTTAAGGTGAGGGGTAAACCATTTATGGGAATGACAGTGTCGGGATCGGGGAAACTTGGTTAAAGGTGCGAAAGTGTCGCTGGCTATAGTGAGCCAGTCAGAAACTTGCCCCTGAAGCTCGTCAGTGCTTGAGTCTGTGGGGAACAAGGGACGGGTGAGAGAGAGATGAGATAAGAGTTTGGAGGAGTCGGCGGCTCTCCACTTGCGCGCGGTACCGCCCTCCTGCAGTGGGGTCCTGATCTGGCCAACGGCCGAAAGGGTGGTGTCAATTAAGAAGTGATCGGACCACACACAAGGTGTTATGAATGGGCAGGAGGACTTGACCCCATGAGCCCAGATGTGGTCAAGGATATGGCCACCGCTATGAGTGGCAGACCTGACTAGTTGTGTAAAATCCAAGCTCGAGAGGGCCTCGAACAGTTCGGTGGCATGGGGGCAGGCATCCTCATTCTGGAACCAGTAATTGAAATCCCCGACAATGATAGTACGGGGGGAAGAGGTGGCAAGATTGGTTAACTGTTCAATAAAGGAGGAGGGGAAGGAAGGCATGGGGTGGGGGGGACGGTAAAGTACCATAAGGGTGACAGCGCCTACCTCGGTCCCAAGACGGAGGACCAGGTTATCCACATCGGGGAGGGTCATATTGGCAGAGGCAATGATCTTAAGATTCTTCCGTATTACCGCTGCCACCCCTCCACCGGAGCGGCCTCCAGGTCGGTTGGTATTCAGCAAAAAGTAGTCAGGAGGTAGTGCAGCAAGGATGTCGGGGAGGGAGTCGTCAGTGAGCCAGGTCTCAGATAGTAAAAGGACATCTGGCTTCTCTGTCATAAGAAGATGGAAAATATCGGCTTGATGCCTGACCATGGAGCGAGTGTTGAGGTATAATACCCGGAGCTGTGACTCGGCAGGGACAGGAAGGGTGGAAGATGACGACGGCCCCAGCAAAGGGGAAGAGTGACCTGGGATCCCCAATAAGGAGATCCTGGTCCAGGTCTCGGGAGGTAGAGGGCAAGCAATGGTTTGTAGACTTATTAGAGTGGAGCGGGAATAAGAGATGGCAGAGGCAGCGTCCCTGGCCCCTGGGCCCGTCCGGCCGCGGAGGGCGCAGACGGGCTTAACTCTGGCGCAACTCCGTCGCGCCTCCGTCGCGCCCGCTGCGCTCGTCCGCTGCGCTGACGCATGGG
The DNA here is from genome assembly GCF_964261635.1 of Lissotriton helveticus. Taxonomy (NCBI): domain Eukaryota; kingdom Metazoa; phylum Chordata; class Amphibia; order Caudata; family Salamandridae; genus Lissotriton; species Lissotriton helveticus. The sequence continues at coordinate 1,224,825,792 of NC_136065.1, forward strand.
GGACGTTTAAATAGACTGATGACGAGGGTGGGCGGAGCCAGCAGGGCGGGTTGGGAAGGGTTTTTTAAAAAGAGATAGGCGTCCACCGCTCGTAGTCAGCGGGACTGAGAAGGAGCAGGGCTGCTTGCAGTCAGCAGAGGAAGCAGGTAAGTTTTAAAATAAATGTCAAGTGCCCCCCACGAGCAAGCCCTCTGCCACAGGGCTGCTCGAGTACACTCGGCAAAAAAAAGTGGCGGAGCCTAAATAGGCTGATGACGAGGGTGGGCGGAGCCAGCAGGGCGGGTTGGGAAGGGTTTTTTAAAAAGAGATAGGCGTCCACCGCTCGTAGTCAGCGGGACTGAGAAGGAGCAGGGCTGCTTGCAGTCAGCAGAGGAAGCAGGTAACTTTTAAAATAAATGTCAAGTGCCCCCCACGAGCAAGCCCTCTGCCACAGGGCTGCTCGAGTACACTCGGCAAAAAAAAGTGGCGGAGCCTAAATAGGCTGATGACGAGGGTGGGCGGAGCCAGCAGGGCGGGTTGGGAAGGGTTTTTTCAAAAAGAGATAGGCGTCCACCGCTCGTAGTCAGCGGGACTGAGAAGGAGCAGGGCTGCTTGCAGTCAGCAGAGGAAGCAGGTAAGTTTTAAAATAAATGTCAAGTGCCCCCCACGAGCAAGCCCTCTGCCACAGGGCTGCTCGAGTACACTCGGCAAAAAAAAGTGGCGGAGCCTAAATAGGCTGATGACGAGGGTGGGCGGAGCCAGCAGGGCGGGTTGTGAAGGGTTTTTTAAAAAGAGATAGGCGTCCACCGCTCGTAGTCAGCGGGACTGAGAAGGAGCAGGGCTGCTTGCAGTCAGCAGAGGAAGCAGGTAAGTTTTAAAATAAATGTCAAGTGCCCCCCACGAGCAAGCCCTCTGCCACAGGGCTGCTCGAGTACACTCGGCAAAAAAAAGTGGCGGAGCCTAAATAGGCTGATGACGAGGGTGGGCGGAGCCAGCAGGGCGGGTTGGGAAGGGTTTTTTAAAAAGAGATAGGCGTCCACCGCTCGTAGTCAGCGGGACTGAGAAGGAGCAGGGCTGCTTGCAGTCAGCAGAGGAAGCAGGTAAGTTTTAAAATAAATGTCAAGTGCCCCCCACGAGCAAGCCCTCTGCACAGGGCTGCTCGAGTACACTCGGCAAAAAAGGGGCGGAGCCTAAATAGGCTGATGACGAGGGTGGGCGGAGCCAGCAGGGCGGGTTGGGAAGGGTTTTTTAAAAAGAGATAGGCGTCCACCGCTCGTAGTCAGCGGGACTGAGAAGGAGCAGGGCTGCTTGCAGTCAGCAGAGGAAGCAGGTAAGTTTTAAAATAAATGTCAAGTGCCCCCCACGAGCAAGCCCTCTGCCACAGGGCTGCTCGAGTACACTCGGCAAAAAAGGGGCGGAGCCTAAATAGGCTGGTGACGAGGGTGGGCGGAGCCAGCAGGGCGGGTTGGGAAGGGTTTTTTAAAAAGAGATAGGCGTCCACCGCTCGTAGTCAGCGGGACTGAGAAGGAGCAGGGCTGCTTGCAGTCAGCAGAGGAAGCAGGTAAGTTTTAAAATAAATGTCAAGTGCCCCCCACGAGCAAGCCCTCTGCCACAGGGCTGCTCGAGTACACTCGGCAAAAAAGGGGCGGAGCCTAAATAGGCTGATGACGAGGGTGGGCGGAGCCAGCAGGGCGGGTTGGGAAGGGTTTTTTAAAAAGAGATAGGCGTGCAGCATTTAATCACTCGAGTCCGCACATACCAAACTCAACCTTGCACTCCCCATGCATCAGGAATTACCATGGACACACATATCCCCTATGCATTCCTATGGGAGGGCAGGCCAATCTCACACATACACTCAGAGAGCGCACGCACTTTACACTGCGCCACAGTGCTAAAGTGCGCAAAGACCAGAAATCATTATACTGATGTAACATTAAAAGGCAAAAAGATCAGGGGTGAACCTGCCAGAAGGGCAAAGTCCAACAAACATTAATTCAATCAGTAGAACTGGAGATATGCAACTTTAAAGATTTGAGGGAAATTGACGCCAAAATGCTCAAAGCACCATCTGTGGAGATCTTGTCGTGCTGAACTAGGACAAAGTCACAAGGTCAGGCTGACAGCGATGGTGCGACAGCCAGCTTCAGGTACCCAGTTAGGGCTCACTGAACAAGAGTACCTTGAATCCTGTTTGCAACGGGTTGCGAAGTTCTGCGATGAGGAGGTGTCTCACTGCTGAATGTGAAGTCTGAGTCGTAGATGTATCTCGCAGTATCAGTTCCGAGGCACTGTGAAGTTGCAATGCGAGGTCCCTGTATCGTTGTCCAGGAGGTCTGCGACAATGGGGATTGCAATGCGAAGTCCGGATGGTTTTGAAGGAGCTACGGGGCTTGAGATACAAAGTCCTGCGTCATCGTCTAGGCTGTTGTCGACGAGAGGCTTGCGGTGCAAGGGGCTGCGTTGGGGATGCAGAGCGTAGCAACGGTTCATATTAGACTGCAGGCTGCAAGGTCAAGGCGAAGTCCACACTGCTGAGCCGATCCTTTGAATCTGCTCGGGGATCCGCTGCTCAGCAAAGGAGATGTGTCAGTTATGCTTGGTCATCAGATGAGCTGGCAGAGCACCTTCAGGTCCACTTCCAAGAGTCCGTGACTGGTTTGGCAGGGTAGGACTCACAGATGAAAAAGTCCAGGCATTGGGTTCAAGGTTGTTAGAAGACTGTTATGTACCTTAGGCGTCTAATTAGGAGGCCAGCCAACTAGCCCTTGGAGTCACTCTGGGGTCCTGGTCTCAGAGTTGCCGGTCCAGTCCTTCTCACCCAGAAAAAAGGGCAGCTGGGCAGCCCAGCAGGCAGCAGTCATTCAGAGCAGCAGTCAAGCAGATTGTCAATCCTTCCACAGGTCCAGAAGTGTACTGAAGAGTTGGTTTCTGAGGTCCAATATTTACAACCTGTTGCCCACTTTGAAGTGGAAGAAGCTTCAAGAGGATTCCACCCCAGAAAGCTGATTGGAATTTCCTGCCTCCCTGCCTTGGCCCCAGCTTGTTTGGCGTCATATTAGACTAGTGTCACACCCACTTGTGAGAGTGCTCAGGCAGGGCCTTTGTGAAGTGCAAGTGTGGTAGGTGACAGCCCTTCGTTCTCGTTAACTCAGTGTGGCCCACCTTGTCAACATCTAGTTTCTATTTGTCTCGCTGTCTAGGAAAAAAGAATGCACAAAGACCAACGCCAACTACAGCTACTCATGTGACCCGCGATATAGGCACCCGACACCAAATGGTTGGGACTAAAAAATGAAAAAGAGTATCTTTCTAAAAATTGCCTTTTTTTGGAATTGTGAATACAAATCCAACTTTACCATTAAAGAGGGCATTTAATTACAGTTACCTGGCTACATGCTCCCAATTAGAAGGTACAGCTTATTTAATATAATAAGATAGCTTCAGTGTTATCCTATGTGAGAAGTAGGCCTTAAAGTAGTGAAAAATGAATTTAGGAGTTTTTCACTGTTAGGATATGTAAAGCATAAAAGTTCATGTCCAACCTTTTAAATGTTCATGTCCAACATTTTAAATGCACTGCATCCTGCCCTCTGGGCTGTGTAGTGCCTATCCTAGGGGCTACTTATGTGTGTTAAAAAGGAAGGTAGAGGCCTGGAAAAATGTTTGTTTTACCAGGTCGCAATGGCATTTTAAAAACTGCACACACAGGCTGCAATTGCAGGCCTGAGATATGTTTAGTAGGGCTACTTAAGTGGGCAGCACAAACAGTGCTGCAAGCCCTTTAGTAGCATTTAATGTAGAGGCCCGGGGTACATGTGATACTTCTCTACTAGGTACTCACAAGTAAATTAAATGTGGCAAATGGGTATAAGCCGACTCCGTGTGTCTACAAATTAGATCTTTTCAGTTCTCCAGTATTAGGGGTGTCTTTCATAGATTCACATGCCTGAATCATTCCCCGTCGTCGGAGTGGGAGTCCCACGGTACATAAAAAAGCAATAATATGCCGTAAATATGTAGTAATACCAATAGAAATGAACCAGGAAGTAAAGCAGCCAATGGTACAGTAGGCAAAAAACTTCCACATCTATGACTCTCATAGTCATTATGTATAGTCCAAACTACAGCCAATCAGGCGCCAGCACCCACCAGAATGTTCTCCCCAGAGGCTCAGGCTCTCAGATTTTCTACCGCACGTCGTGTGTAAGGGAGTCTCCCTGAGCTCTGCTCAGTTTCTTACTTCTAACTTCATTTGTTTCTACTTTTAAGGATGTCTTCTAAGAAATCTCTCTTTAGAGCCTGTGACTGCTGTGGTAAGCTTCGGCTTTTTGAAAAAGATCCACATAAAAAGTGTATCTATTGTCTCTACCCAGATCACCAGGCCTCTGACTGTAAGATCTGCAGAACCATGCCTCAAAAGACTCTCAGGGATAGAGAGGGTCGTTTACTTCTGTGGTTGAAAAGGCTAAAGGATTCTTCTAATCCTGTTTCTGAGGTAGGAAGTGTCACCTCTGTTTCTACTTCAGCCTCCAGGAAGAGGCCTGCGCCTGAGGGAATGTCATCTCCCAAGGCTAAACTGCCTAGAAAACAACCACCTGCTAAGGGACTGGATCAGCCTTCTACTTCTCAGGCTGTCCCCACAACCAAGGGCATGGAAGGAGCTTCTGCTTCCAAAAAGGGGAAAAACCTCAAGTTTCCCCTATCTTCTGAGAGGATTTTACCACAGACTTCGTCTCCAACTCCTGCGATGTCCTCTTCAGCTTCCTCGTCGACGAGAACGACGACTTCAGTGACATCGACGGTAACATTTTCCTCTCCTAAACCTGGTATGGTTATGTCATCGTCTACGGCGTCTCCAACTATGGTATTTGTATCTGTGAGGCCTGTTTCGTCGACGTCCGTCGTCAACGCCTCGTCGTCGACACCTCTAAAGGCTTTACCGCCGACGAAAAAGGCTCCGTCGACGAGCTCGTCGTCAGGCTCTACGCCGTCGACGAAAATAACACCGTCGACGAAGAGTGACTCGTCGACGAAGACTGTCCCGTCGACGAAGAGTGTCCCGTCGACGAAGGGTGTTCCGTCGACGAAGAGTGTCCCGTCGACGAAGAGTGTCCCGTCGACGAAGAGTGTCCCGTCGACGAAGAGTGTCTCGTCGACGAAGAGTGTCCCGTCGACGAAGAGTGTCCCGTCGACGAAGGGTGTCCCGTCGACGACAAGTGTTCCGTCGACGACGAGTGTTCCGTCGACGAGAGGTGTTCCGTCGACGACAAAACCATCGGGAGGTAATCCTCCGACGACGCCGCAGTTGTCATCATGCACAGCACTACAAGTGTGGTCTCCGTCGACGGTGTTTTTAACACCACGGCAAGCATCAGAGCAACTGCGCAACACTGCAAAGAGGCTTTCACCCCTTTGTATTTCACCTCAAAAGGTGTCCTCTGAAGTGCCAGACCAACTTCTGGACTTTGACAGTGAGAATGAGATGGTCCAGAATACTTTTGGGCAAGCTACTAGTCCATCGGAGTTACATATTAAACTTCAAGATGAAGAATATGATGATACTCACTCTCCTGTTGATGTGTCGATGCCTGTGAGTACCCCTGTTGCTCAAGTTCCTTTGGATTTAATATCCAACTTACAATTTATGCTGGACGATTACTATCGGAGGTTCCCACCATCTGAATCAGCAGGTTCTGGACCGGCAACTCCAACTTCGGAAACGCCTCCACCCGTGCTCCCAACGGTGTGTCCGCCTTCACATCCACAACCTGCTCACGAGGAAGACCCGCAATCTTCGGATGATGACGACCAACGGGAAGAAGGAGAAGTGGATGATTTGTCGGAGTGGGATGACTATCAGGTACAATCTCCTTCAACATCTCCTCAGACTGCATCGGCCTCCCCTCCGGTGGATGTAGCGAATTTTCACTTGTTGATGGAGCGTGCGACCGAACGCTTTCATATGAAGATGGAGCATACGCAACAAGAATGTTTCCTTTACGATTTTAAGGATCAGCCCAGACGACAAATTAGAACAATACCCATCGTGGATTTCATCTGGAAGGAAGGTGTTAAGGTGATGTCAACGCCGGCTTCCATTCCTCCGGTCTTGCCACGAATTGATAAGAAATATAAAGCTCCCGAAAAAACGCCTGCATGTCTTCTTGGACAGGCAAAACTTGACTCAGTAATTGTCCAGGCGGCTCAGAAAAGAGCCAGAAATCCGTCCTCTGAAGTTACGGCGCCGCCGGATAGAGATGGCAGACGCCTAGACTCAATCGGAAAACGAGTTTCCACCATGGCTGCAACAACTGTCCGTGCTGCCAATGCATTGGCCATCTTAGGTCGGTACGACCGCCAAATGTGGTCTGACATCTCACCATTTATAGATCTCCTCCCTGAGCCATCCAAGGCTGAAGCACTCCGAATTCTTCAAGAAGGTCAAAGGACCTCTGAAGAGATGATCGATTCAGCTGTTGATGTTGCATCCACAGGATTTCGTCAATTGGCAGGAGCTGCTGTTCTGCGTAGACAGGGATGGTTACGTTCCACTGCTTTCAGACAAGAGGTCCAAAACCGAGTTCTAGACATGCCATTTGATGGCGAATATTTATTCGGCCCCAAGGTAGAGGAGGCTTTACAGACTATAAAAAAGGATACTGAAACAGCCAGATCCTTAGGCACTCTACAATTCCACAAGCCGCCCTTTCGAGGAGCGAGAGGACGAGGAACGTCCTTCAATAGAGGTGGATACCAGCAACAATAACAACAATCCTCATACCGACAAGGTAATCAGCGCTACCAGGCACAGCGCTACCAGTCTTATGGGCAGAAGAGATCTCAATACACCACAAACCGGGGTAAGGCTAACTACCGCGGCAAGGACAAGCGACAATGAAACTTTTCACCTGCCACCACCATCTTTCCACCCTCACAAAAGACTTGGCGGAAGAATATCCAAATTTTACTCCAATTGGCAGTCTATAACAACAGACAAATGGGTCCTAGATATTGTGGCCAGAGGCCATGCCCTAGAATTCGAAAAATTCCCTCCAAATGTACCGCCGAAAGGACCGCCTCCAGCTCACCTGAAGGAGCTGCTTACCCAAATCAAAATGATGATACAAAAAGGAGCGATCGAGAGCGTTCCTCAGAGGATGAGAGGAATAGGATTTTACTCCAGGTTCTTCCTGATAAGGAAAAAGAACGGGGAGTGGCGCCCGATCCTCGATCTTCGCGCCTTAAACAAATATCTAAAGAAATTGACATTCCGGATGCTATCTCTTCAGGAAATTTTGCATCTTCTAGCAACAGGAGATTGCATGGTCACCTTAGATCTCCAGGATGCATATTTCCACATCCCCATCCTACCTCGCCACAGGAAATTCCTTCGCTTCAGGGTGGCTGGCAGGGACTACCAGTTCAAGGTCCTTCCTTTCGGACTACGGTCCGCTCCAAGAGTTTTTAAAAAGGTGTTAGCTCCAGTAGCTGCACACCTCCGGCTGGAGGGAATATAAATTTTCCCATATCTGGACGACTGCCTTATAAAGGCCAATTCTCACGGAACCGTTCAATGTCACCTTCAACAGTGTCTGCACCTGTTTCAATCTCTAGGCCTGACAATAAATTTCAGCAAATCCCAACTGCAATCGTCTCAAAGAATAGCATTCTTAGGAGCGATTTTGGACACTCAAAAATGCAAAGCTTTCGTCTCCAAGGAGAGACAACTGAAAATAAGTCGGCTGGCACAAGATCTCATGCAAAGAAAGTCAGTTTCTGTCCGACTATACAAATCCTTTCTAGGGATGGCATCGGCTTGTATTCCATTACTTCCAAATTGCCGACTTCAAATGAGGCCGCTTCAGGAGGAACTAACCTTGCAGTGGCAGCAGGTTTCAGGCACTTTCGAGGACCTCATTCAAATCACGCCACTCATGAAGAAGTCTCTTCTTTGGTGGACACAGAGGTGTCATCTGAGTCAGGGTCATGCGTTCCTTCAAGAAACACCAAGTCTGACCATCACTACAGATGCATCCCTCGAGGGCTGGGGGGCTCATCTACAAGGCTTCACGATCAGCGGCAAATGGACTGCGCAACAGAAACTGTGGCACATCAATCGTTTGGAACTGAGAGCCATCTTTCTTGCACTCAAGGCGTTTTGTGCCATCATTCAGGACACCAATGTGTTGATAAGAACAGACAACACAACAAGTATGCACTACGTCAACAAGCAGGGGGGACCTCGATCTCTTCTCCTGTCTCAAGAGGCGCAGGATTTATGGACATGGGCTCTTCACCACAATGTACAGTTGCAAGCAGTGCATATTCCGGGAACGGAAAACGTCCTTGCGGACGCACTCAGCAGGACAACGATCACCACCCACGAATGGGAGCTTCACCAGGAAACAGTGGACCACATCTTTCATCAGTGGGGTTGGCCAGACCTGGATCTATTTGCGACAAGTACCAACAGCAAATGCCTGAGCTTCGCGAGCTGGCACCCCCACAAGAATTCTCTGGGGAATGCGTTCTCCATCGATTGGTCTCTGACGTTTGCATACGCTTTCCCACCGATTCCACTAGTCCCAAGGGTTCTGCGGAAGATGAAGAAGGAACCTTGCCGACTGATCCTGATTGCGCCCATATGGCCGCGCCAGTATTGGTTTACAGAGCTCCTCCTACTGTCAGAGAGCAAGCCAATTCAGTTACATCCAATCCCGAACTTGCTCAGTATTCAGGAAGGTCAGGTCTTCCATCCGGACCCAGCATCGCTGAGATTAGCGGCCTGGCTCCTGAACACCATGAGTTTGCACACCTGAACATCCCGGCAGACTGTAAAGAGGTGTTGGCCAAAGCTAGAGCGCCCACTACCATCAAGACATACAGTCTGAAATGGAAACGCTTCTGTATCTGGTGCCGTTCAGCAGGGGTTCACCCTTTTTTAGCAAAACCTGAGGAAATTCTTCCTTTCTTCTTGCAGTTGGCACGAACAGGTCTGTCCCATGCTACTTTAAAGGTGTTTCTGGCTGCAATACCCAGATATCGACAGGATGGGTCCAATTCTCTATACTCAGCAAGAATTATCCAACAGTTCTTTAAAGGCCTCTTTAGAATGTTCCCTCCTGTACGCCGTCCGCCTCCTTTGTGGCATCTGAATGTGGTCCTGGGTCAACTCATGCGTCACCCATTCGAGCCCATCCATAAAGCTGACTTGAAGTATCTTTCGTGGAAAGTATCACTGCTCTTAGCCTTAACATCCGCCAAGAGGGTTAGTGATATCCAAGCTTTCACTGTACATCATCCTTTTCTGCAATTCACAAGCGATTCTGTCATACTTCGCACAAATCCCAAATACATTCCGAAAGTACCTTCGGATTTCCATCTGAACGAACCTGTTGTTCTTAAATCGTTTTTTCCAGACCCGCAAACTCCTGCGGAAAGAGCTTTACACTCGCTTGACATTAGAAGATGTCTTAAATTCTATCTACAAAGAACGTCTACTGTACGCACTTCTGACCAGTTGTTCATTACCTACGGTGCGATTCGTAAGGGGCAGGCAGTATCAAAACAGACTATTGCAAGATGGATATCTGCTGCCATTGCCTTTTGCCATACACAGGCTGGGAGACCTTTACCATCTGCACCCAGAGCGCACTCTACAAGGGCAGTCTCCTCATCTACGGCCTTATTTGCTGGAGTCCCTCTTCAGCAGATCTGCAAAGCGGCTACTTGGGCGAGTCGCCATACCTTTACCAGACATTACTGTCTAGAGTCAATCAGCGAGGCTGATACTTCTGTGGGTCGGGCTGTTCTACGGAATCTGTTTCATTAAGGTGAGCCTCTGTTTTCCCACCTCCTTGTTTTCTGCTGTCAGACGCTTCTTATGTTATGTATTCACATATTTCCATGATTGCATCAGATTATGCTTTATACGATATATGTATTTTCAATCTGCATTGTTATTTGCATTTCTGACTGACAAGCTGGGTGTTATGAGCGTCTGTTCAGCAAAGATATGTACTGCTAGCTACTCTGATTCAGGCATGTGAATCTATGAAAGACACCCCTAATACTGGAGAAGAACAATAGTTACTTACCTGTAATCTGTGGTTCTCCAGTATTGGTGTCTTTCATAGATTCACATGCAACCCGCCCACCTCCCCTCAGAGGCTTTTTAGGCTATTATGGTTTACCTTCACTCCTTGCGAGAAAATCTGAGAGCCTGAGCCTCTGGGGAGAACATTCTGGTGGGTGCTGGCGCCTGATTGGCTGTAGTTTGGACTATACATAATGACTATGAGAGTCATAGATGTGGAAGTTTTTTGCCTACTGTACCATTGGCTGCTTTACTTCCTGGTTAATTTCTATTGGTATTACTACATATTTATGGCATATTATTGCTTTTTTATGTACCGTGGGACTCCCACTCCGACGACGGGGAATGATTCAGGCATGTGAATCTATGAAAGACACCAATACTGCAGAACCACAGATTACAGGTAAGTAACTATTGTTCATCCAGAGGGCAGAGAGGTCCTTTCACATTTGAATGGGCTTAGGGAGATACGTCCTCCCTAGTATATTGTGCATCAAACTAATATATCGGGTGTGATGAATTCTAGATGGGTAAAGAGAGAAAACAAAAAAGGGGGGTGCAACTGTGGCTATTCAGTGCCGGGAAGGAAACAATTATTTTTTTAAATAACCCTCACACACTCTAGTATTGTCATGATTCGTTCAATATGACTCCTAAAGGTCAGGGTGGTCTCAACCATCTTCCAAGGAGCTCCTTCGGAAAAAAGTGACCAGGGGGCTTAACTACAGATTAAATATCCCTCATCTTCTTCAAGTTATCCCTTTATTGTCGGTGAATGTTAAAAATAGAATTGTCCTTTGGCCTTACATTATACCAACATGTTTCAGCCCTACTCTAAGGCCTAATCAGGTCCAGGGATTTCATCAGGATAATGTGATGATACCTCCCTGAATTGTGCTGTGGATAATGTTATTCTGTATATAAACAAAATATGCACACATATTACAGTATTTCACATACTAAGGGTTTATTGCTGTATTATCGAAAGTCATGTTTTTGACTGAGTTTCTATAAAAAACATCTCTAAAACCTATTTTCTATTTTCGCGGTAATGCTGGGAGTCGCGATGAGGCTGATACCTGCAACGATTGTGGTTGCGTTGTGAAAACACAAAGTAACAGCACAGCAACAGCAGGAATTCAATAGCCACCACCACATCCAAAAATTATATCTATATAATTAATTCTAGCCATCACACTAGATAAATCGCTATCTATATAACTCTATATAAACATTTATCAGTCTCTCCAAATCTCTGTAACTGTGTATTATTAATTCACTGGGTTATGTGAGGGGGTACACAAGTCTCCAAGTGGGTATGTGAGTGGTTATGGGAGTAGATACATGAGTCTTTGAGTGGGTGCAAGAGTATTTGGGTGGATATGTGAGTGGGGGTATGAATGTCTGAGTGGGTATGTAAATGGGTGTATAAGTGTCTGAGCTGGTATGTCAGTGAGTAAATGAGTGTGTAACTGGATCTATTCCAGGATGCTTAAGTGTCTAAGTGGATCTTTGAGTGGGTGTATGAGTCTTTGATTTGGGATGTCAGTTGGTGCATAAGTCTGTGAGTGGGTGTGTAAATGGGTGAGTGAGTGTTTAGCGGGGTCTTTGAGTGGCTGTAATAGTCTCTGAGTGTGTCTGTAACTGGGTGCATTAGTCACTGAGTGAGTATTTGAGTGGGTGCATCACTGTCTGAGTGGGTATACAAGTGAGTGGATAAGTCTGTATGGATATACAAATGGGTGTTTGAGTCTCTTGAATGGGTATGTAATGGGCACATGAGTTTCTGAGTGAGTCTTACTGGGTGTATAAGCCTTTGAGCCATAATAGCTTATTAAATTAACAAGTTTCTTCAGGATTGAGGGTTGAACCCAGATCCAACATGCCCTTGAATCCCTTTGTACCTGGCGCATTTCACACCGAAGCTCCTTTGAAATAAGTACTGCCACCCCTCTAACTGCAGCATTCGCCAAAGCGAAATATGCATGAGAGATAAAGCTTGGAATATTGAGCTTGGTCCCCAAGGATTTGAGATGCCTCTCCTGAAGTAGGATAACATTTGCATTGTATGCTCTTAGCCAGGCCAGTATAGACCTAAGCTTGATCTTATTATTGATTTAGTTGGCCACTTTTTTAAGCTTAGTTACCGTATTCAATTCTTACTCTTTTAGGTTTTTTTTTTTGCTTCTCCCTTGTACCTTTACCTGGTCGTAAACCTTGTAAGCTTACAGAAAACAACATTTAACCCTAAAACAAAGCTATCCCAAAGTGATATGGGGAATCCCGATTGCAAATTTCTAATCAACATTTTGGAAAATAATTTCAATATGCTCTTTCTACCTTTTTAATGCTTTTTGCTTGAGTGCAACCCTTAGCCCTGACCTCTCCTGTGCACCCTCCCCCCCAAACTTCTCCTGGCCTCGGGATCCCAACACTCCCTCTCCTAAAAAAAGCCTCCCATTGCGTGCCCCCTTATCCCCTCCCCCCAAATTGGTGCTTATGTGGAGCACCCAGGACTGCTTCTGTAGGCAATAATGATGTCTGGGCAGGGGCTTCTAATATTGTGGCTCTCTGACTTCTACTTCTTGCCCTGTGGGAGATAACCATGCCTTGATCAAACAGTTACATTGCACCCCAAGCTACCATATGTCAGATAGCCTTAAAAAATTCCAATGCCTATATACTTATGTTCATATAGGACATAATAGCAAGTTATGAAACTATGCATAAATATAACTTTCACAAGAGAGACACCAAGGTTTCACAATCCATAATGCATGGTAATGCGGTGACTGATGTGGTAAGTGGTAAATGCCACTTCAGTTCTTAGGGCGATTAAGGCTTTCCAAAAAATTCCACAACAGACGGAACTGAAGAAAAAATGTGAAATTGTCCATTATAAATAGCTTTACGTTTAGTCTGTTGAACCACTCTAACTTTCTTGAATGACTCAGTCGTGGACTTGAATTCCTTACGCCGACAAGCAGTGGATCGAGACATATCAGCAAAAGATCCGAAATGAATAGTTATCTGTAGTTTGAAAGAATGCAATGCTTTGGTGAATATTTTTCCTTTGATACGAAAGTGCACAAATTTTGCAGGCATTAATCTGGGAAACCTTGACTTGGACGGCAGGTGGCCAGGAACTCTATGGGCACATATGATTGTAAAATCATGATTGGTGGCTGAATGTTCAGGATTTACATATGTCTTCACCAAATGTGCTATTAACTTGCCAATACCCTGATCCTTCTCCTGGCCTTCTGGTATGCCCATGAATTGCAGGTTTGACCTGCTAGCTATATCTTCTATTTCTTCAAGCTTGGCCTTTAAATTGTCATTCTCATCCTTGGATCATGTTCTAAGACTACCAAAGTAGTTGAAGTTGTCTTCAAGATCAGAAATCTTCGGTTTTGTTTCTCTACACAAGCACTGCATTGGATCAAATTCTCATTTATAGCGCTCAGTTGCTCATTTGGGGCCAGATGTAGGTAATTTTTATTTACCGACCTCTTAAATACCGAGTCATACCGACTCGGTATTTAAGAGGTCGGAAAATAAAAATACCGAGATGTAGGTAATTGCAGATGTGCAATTACCGAATCGGAAACAGTCGGTAATTTCCGATGTGGTAAATACCGACCAGTTAATGCCCATGCATTCCTATGGGCTTTGAAGCCCATAGGATTGATTGGGCATATACCGGTCGGTATTTACCACATCGGAAAATACCGACTGTCACAAGGGTGCAGGGGGTGTCACTTTGACACCCTCTGGCACCCCCAAAAGAGGCTCGGGTGCCATGTGGCAGGCATACCTGCCCTAAGGGCAGGTCTGCCTGTCATATGGCATAGGTGTGCATGCACACATGCATGCACACAAGAAACGGTATTTTACCATCAAGTAGTATTTGATGGTAAAATACCGATGTGGTACTGCTTGTGGGACTCAGAAGAGTCCCACCTACATACCAATTGTCCGGAATCAGTAATGATACCGACTCGGTATTTTACATACTCGGTAAATTTACCGAGTCTGTAAATTACAGGGACCTACATGTCAAATTGCTTTTACCGGGTGGTAACGGCCGAATTCGGCCGTTACCACCCGGTAAAAGCCTACCTACATCTGGCCCTTGGTACCTTATTAGCCTGGTATGGGCAGCTCTTATTTCGCAAACTTTTGTAAAGACTTGCTGCATTTGCAATGCTATTGACGACAAGGCAAGTGCTGGCACAGAGACAGGTGCAGGGGTAACTGGTGTCAAATGTGATTCTTTCTGTCCATCTTGTTGTGTGCTTGTGAGATCGATTTACCCGATTTTAGCCCTTGCTGAAGTGTCTGCTGCCACACAGAGACTGCTTTGGTTGCGGATTACAACGTCGACTCTTCTGATATTGCCAGACCAACGGAACCATATCCCGTGGCGAAATCTACACTCAGCAAATTGCTGTCCCCAGTTGTTTCAGACGATTGCAGCACTGGAGCCTGCACCAATGTCTGTGCGTTATTGCTGAGCTGAATTAAGGCCCAGCTGTTTTTGCCTCGAAAACATACTTGTTGATTCTGGTTTCAAAATAGTTCTGTCTGATCTTAGAATCACAGGATGATGCTTTTGACAGTTATTAGATTTTGTGTGCAGTCGACTTGGGGCTGATGCATCATGAAAGGAATAACACTTAATTGGGGCTGATTACCTGCTGTCACTTTTCAGTTGCCCTTATGTTATCAGTTACTCAGTTCGATTCTCATGCAGGGCACCACAATATTAACCCAACAGTGCGTGGGAGCACACTGGAAACCCTGAGATACTGAAAGCGGCACCCACCACTAGAAGGCTGCTTCTGCAGCCCCCAGGGAACAACTGCTCTAAGAAATGTTTAATACACCACTTGAAGGGGCTCTACCTCCTGCTGGGTGTGCCAATTTTGCTAGTATACAGTCGTATTTCAGCAATGCCAAATATTAGTATTGTAGTATTAAGCCATTAGGAGAGGAAACAATAATTGATAGACACTTTTGAATGCTTAAAATTGTAATTCCATGTCCCACAATCTGCACCAATTATTATCTGGCAGCAGCGTACTCTTGTTATTTGGTTTGCAGAGCTCATACTTTCTACTTCAGCTTCTTGTCTTTTCCCTCCACCCAGATCACGGCTGGATGTCGCCTCACTAATGAAGAAAATTCAAAGGGGGCAGCTGTGAGAGATAGTTGCGTATTTCCCATCTCATTTCTGTAGTTGCTTGCCTCACGGTCATCGGCACCACTATCGTCGCAGGTGACACCGAATTAGCCAGCTGCTTCTCCCATTCAGGGCAATGCTGTACGGCTCACACTCACGCCGCTGGCCAAAACAGCCACCGCCGAGCATAACAGGAGCTTCCAACTCTGGTTGCATCATAGTTATATTACAGTAAAGCTTGACATATTTAATTTGCATTTAAGTACCTTGTATATGGTATAAAAAATTTACCAGGGGCTGGAAGTTAAATGCCGCCTGTGCACTGCAGTGCCCAATGTGCCCTCCACAGAGTAGGCAGAAAACATGACTTCTAGCCTACCATGCGTGGCCTAAATGCAGCAGCCTAAGATCCTGCTGTCAAACGTGACAAAAGAATATGTATTTTTTTAACACTTTTTATTATGTCAAAAGTTATACACTGTGCAGTGCTCCTTAGGCCAGGAAACAACTGCCATATCAAGCATTGCAAGTCATATGCCCACATGCATCAAGCCGTTTTGCATTCGCAAACGGTGCGAATCGCAAAATTCGGCCGTTTGCGAATGCAAAAGGCTTTTTTGGGATGCATCATTTTTTTTTATTGTTTCGCAATTTAAGAAATCGCAATTTTTTGCGATTTCTCAAATTGCGATAGCATTTAAGAAATCGCAAATTTTGCGATTTCTTAAATGCTATGCATGAATGTTTTTTAATTTGCGAATTCGCAATTTAAGGAAAAATGACCATGAAGTATACCTTCGTGGTAATTTGCGAAAAGTTTCAAAAATGCACAAAAGTGCATTTTTGAAACTTATATTTTACACACACACATGCCCTTGGGACATGTGTGTGAGTAAAATGTACTTATGTTACATTTCAGGGGTGCAGGGTGAGGTCCTTTGGACCCCCCCCTGCACCCTTGAAATTGCATTCTCATTTTGCGATTCCTTAATTGCGAATTCGCAAAATGAGAATGCCTTCCCATTGATTCCTTGATTGCGATTCGCAATTAAGGAATCGCAAATACAGAAAAATAAGAAATCGCAAAAAAGTTTGCATTTTCTTGATGCATAGGAATTTGCGATTTCTAAATTGCGATTCCTTAATTTTCGCAATTTAGGAATCGCAAATTCCTACAATGATGCATGTGGGTGTTAGTCTTTGACAATTAAATTACATATTTTTAACAGAAATATCAAAGAAAACAATATAACGTGATCGATGTAAAACCCCTCCCCCCAATTGCACCGACACACAGGTAGATTTCGGTTATCGCCACATATCCCTTCTTCAGCAGCATCGCCCCTTCATCACATATTCAGTCCCCTGTCCCAATGAATTCAGATCAAGGCAGATATAGATGCCTCCACCGGGGGTATTGGGTCTAGTTCCCTGCCCTGTAGTCTGCCCGTCATTTCCAGATTTTGGGGTGTTTGTGCAGGCAGCTCCTGGCCTTAAATATCGGGATCCCCAACCCCATGCTAAAGTCCAAACCATTCTTCCATGCCGAAGGAGAGGGTGGGGTAGTTGCCTTCCACAGCCTTGCTATATCTCTCTTGGCTAGTGTCAATCCCAGTAGCAGTAAATGCCTCTTGTAAATATTGTCGCCTATGTCCTCCATAATGTGTAAGATCGTCAGTTTCGGTGAGGAAGGGAGTTCCCGCCCCAGTACCTCCACCAAGTAGGCCAACACCCCTCTCCAAAATTTTGCAAGTGCTGTACAGTGCCAAATGGTGTGCATGAGGGACCCCTCTTCATGTCCACATCTCAGGCACAGCGGGGATGCTACCAGACCAGCCCTCCACAATCTAAGCCTTGTGTAATAAACCTTATAAAGGTATTTGAATTGAATGAGAAGTAGCCTCATAGATATCGCTGCTGCTCTAGGAGAGGCTAGTGCATCCATCCAGTCATCCACATCTCCCTCCCAGGTCTCTCTGAGTTTATCTAGCGTAGTGGAACTATGAGTCACCAGGGACTGATAAATCTTTGAATTATTATGATCCTGTAGGTCTCCCATAAAGACTTTGGCCTCAATCGAACTGAACTCAGGAAGCGTTTCTAATCCTGAAATACTCAGTGAGATAGCATGCCAAAACTGGAGGTACTTATAGAATTTAGTATTTGGAATGTGGTATCTTGTTGAAGCTCTTGGAAATATTTGAGGACAGCGCCATGCATTACATCCCCTAGTGTGGCGATCCCAATGTTGTCCCAACCTTTGAATCCAGCGAGCGCCGCCAGCTGCAGTAGCCGACCATTATTCCACAGCGGGGTCTCCCTAGTCAGTTTATTCCACCATCCCATCTTACGAAGGGATTGTTTCCAAACATGAAAAACCACCTGGGGGGCAGACGGTAGGGAATTACACAACGACGCAGAATACAGAATAGTACGCACAGTGGACTCACCCATAAGCCTCCGTTCCACCGCATAGGCGGGGTCTTCCCGACCACCATACCACCACTCATTTAATACTAGTAGCTGTGAGGCCATATAATACGATTGAATATCTGAAGTGGCCAGCCATCTGCAATATGTGGACTGAAAGCAGATCCGCAGGGCCACCCTGGACTCCCCCCGCTTAAAGAAACTGTCCCAGCGCCGCATTGACCTGACGGAACCACAAGGGGAGCACCGTATATGGATGGTTCTGCAGTTGATATAGCAAATGAGGCAAGGACGTCATTTTAAAAATTGCCGACCTGCCATATATGGAGAGGGGCATATGCGCACACATTTTCATCTCCTCCCTTGTTCGCCCGAATTGGAGCTATATTCCTATCCCACGCAACCTTCGGCGAGTCTGATAGAAAGACTCCCAAGCCTCCCCCAGCGCTCACACGTGGATTTGCTCGGGTTCATATATAGTCCGGATGTTTCACCGAAGACTTGCATAATGCGGGGGAGCCTTGGCCCTGTCCTGTTTACGTCTGTTAAAAAGTAGAAGACATCATCCGCATATAAAGCAATATGATCGGAAAGTCCATGATCCCTGTGCATCCAGTCACATCCACCCCGCTAGTGGCTCCATTGCCAGCATGAAGAGATACAGCGACAGAGGACACCCCTGACGAGTGCCCCTGCCTACCTCATCAGCCAGGCTAGCTTGAATCCAGTGGCAAAGTGAGCAAGGGACCCAAGTCTGGGCATACCCTACCAACTTAGGGCGAACAAAGCAAACACAAGGAGATGATGGACGGAGCACTGAAACTTTTCAGACACTCACCCCCAGTCACAGATCTGGGTTGAAGCTATCATTCGTTAGCTCACTTCGCCACCCCAGTTCAGAAACAGCTATCTGCAATTAAGTCTTGACCCTGTGCCTCATGGGAACAGTCCAGACCGAACTGCCAAGCCATGTCTTCCCTGGACCAGATACAAGCATCCTGGCTGCAGGGTCAAGACTGATTTGCATATGGCTGGGTCCAAACTGGAATGGCATGGTGAGCAAAAAAACAATGGATTTAGGCCCAGATCTCTGTACACCAATTGTTCTTTTTGCATTTGTCACCCAGAGTGGGACGGGTATGCCTAGACGTGGGTCCTGTGCTCTCCATGCCACTGAGAGGAGGAAGCAACCCACTGCTGCACAAAACCTTCTCCCCAAGGTGTAGAACACAATTGAGTGTAGGAGCGCACTTCCAATGCAGTGCATGGACACCTCACCATTCATGGAGTGCAGTAGAGGCTCTTTTTAGACAAACTATGATGCGTCTTCATGAGATAAAGAGAATATACTGCCTTAAGCTGATCTAAGATTTATCTCAATGTATATTATTTATCAAAATATAAGCTTTGACTGACAGCTGAAGCTGTCTGTAGCCTATACCAAAACCTCTTCTTTAAAACCATTCTCAGAAACCCCTCTTGTCAGCTGCACTGCAACACAGCCATGCAAAGGCAGGAACATAGATGACATGCTGACACCTCGTTTTGCCTCGTAGTAGAACGAGAAGCAACACGCTACATACTGCTCATTTATTAATTTATACCTGCTTGTGCAAGAAAAATCATCTGACTTAAGATGTCAAAATCTGTGCTTTTGGTGTCTAATAATGTCTTATAAAACATATTGCTATCTTTTTAAGTCGTACGTTATACTTTCCAGAGCAGATTAACGTAGCTTTGTTTTTTTGCTTGATATTTTCTGAAGTAAAAGTACAGCACAAGAATGTCTGAAATGTCTCTATACATTCACTAAAGCAGCATGAATGATTCATTCTTACCCATATCGTCTTGAGGGGGTGGGCTGGTTGTGTCATCTTGCTGCATAGAGATGAGGTCTTTGCTGGTTTTCTTTTAAATATAATGGAGGGTGCTCGATAAGCTAACAATTGTGTTACTGTTCTCCCACAACCTTCAAAGAATGTAGTTGCAATTTTTAAAATGTGTTTCTCCTAGGGATGTGCTGAGAACTCCATACGTAGCGCTAACAGGAGGTCTTTCGCCAGAGGAGGAAGCAGCAACACGGCTTCACAGTCATAAGGTAAGCTAGAAGTGCTTCACCCTCTATAACTGACTGTCTTCTATTTTTTGTAAAGAGCAATCCTCAGAGAGCAGTAGTGACACTATTGAAGTAGGACTTATAGCAGGACTTGTAGCTGATACAGAAATATGTATGGTGCAGGTAGGGTCTAATTGGGTTGTCTGTTGATGAACTGCCACCTTATCACGCGTTAAAGATTCTGATTACATTACCCACACACACTCCACATAGAAAAATATGTTTTTCTGTGTAATCTGTGGAAGATGATTTTGCTAACATCACTGTAGCAAAACATGTTCTATATTATTAAACATAATCATAGGAATGTGCATCTTTTTGAGTGTCCCAACAATTTCCTTGACAATACCTACCCTTTGAGTTTAATTAGTGGGAGACTGCTATTCAGACTCCCAGTGCATATGCTGTGGCCCCTAAACATGGTGAAAGACTGGATACACCCAATTGAAGGAGTTACATTTTAACTGATGCTATAGTAATATGGTACCAGGAGTGCACCAGTGGCATCAAGTTAAATGCCACGTGGGGGCATCAGTGTTAATTTGTATCATACTCTTAAGTAACTTAAAAAATATGACTTCAGGCCTTGCAGTGCAACTCTGAACTGTTGTGGTGG
Organism: Lissotriton helveticus; assembly: GCF_964261635.1. NCBI lineage: Eukaryota > Metazoa > Chordata > Amphibia > Caudata > Salamandridae > Lissotriton > Lissotriton helveticus. Next base: position 1,224,846,217 of record NC_136065.1, read on the forward strand.
GAATAGCTGCAGCAGACAAATGTAAAAGAACATTATTTTGATATGGACCAAAGCAACTTGGAACATTAGCTATGGTACCTGTGCTTTGAAGGCCTGAGTGCATAATGTTTGAAGAGGACAGGTCTAATATTTGGATTAGTATGCCATTGCACTGCATAAGTGTTAGAAGACGTTTGCTATGGTAATGGTATTTTTGTCACAGCTCCAATCATTCACACACCATAGTAATATTTGTTATAATTCGAATTTATCAAGAGTGTAAGTCAGTGATGAATATAGGATTTTTGTTAAATACACTGCAAAGAAAATTTTATAAAATAGGTTAATCCCTGACTAGACCGTAATTAATTCAGCTCTGCTAGGTTCTGTCCCCCTTAGAGGTAGTTATTAGTTCCTTGAAGTGGTATGAAATACTTGGGAAAACAGATTACTTGGTCCTGCTAGCAGAATGGAGTCGATGAGTAATTACTTTCTACTTAAGGTAGATAGGAACAGTGCATAGTCATTGCAAAGAACTGACTGTCAATAGTTGCAGATATATGGTACTCCATGTTGGAGTATCTGTTGTGCCTTTGAAGCTGCTCTCCTCCCAGCCAGGATGTGTCCACTTACCAGAGATGGGAACCCCAGCTTTGAACCAATCAGGGTTTGTTTTGCGGGGGAGCTCTCATCAGAAAAGATGTCAACTCGGGGAGATTCAGACCTAACCATAGTGGCCCGGAGTGTTTGCCATTTTGAATTATCCTGAACAGGTTGTGCAATTAAGAGTCTACTTCAGAAAAGGGATTGCTGGATGGTGCAAATTCTCGAAGGGATTTGGTTAGGGCTTATCTCCAAGAACTGGTTAGTGGCCAGTTTAAGAAATCCTTCCACCAGCAGCTGCTCAGAACACAACTGTTTTTAGGGAAGGGCTGACACCCTCTTGTAATCAAGCACTGAAATGGTTCTAATGGGCTAGTTGAGCTAGACCCCTGTAGCCCCAGGATGTAAAGGACAAGAAAAGTGTTCCACTGTGAAAGGTTCAGCTGACCACTTAGGAGTGGACTGAGCTGGACTTGGCTCAAGCCCTTGCCGGAGTGACTGTTTGAATATGTTTTCCATTGCCATATGTGACATTGTTTCCTGGGAGCCTTGACTGGCAGTCAGATACCTTTAGGGGATAACCAATAAAAAATATATAAAACCTTTGAAAATTTGCACGTTCCCCATTATCTTGCTCCATGATTCTACCCCTCATTTTCCAGTATCTGGGGAATCCATACCTCTGAAGGAAAAAAGTAACCAGGGATTACTGGACTCCTACCCAGCGCAGTATCCAAGGGCCCCGCCAATCGATGCTCATGGAGGGGTCCTGGGGTAGAAAGCAAGGGAGTCTCCTCAGCCTCACACAGCACAGCATCCATCGGCCCCTCCAATCAACACTCATGGAGGGATCCGGGGGTAAAGACCGAAAAGGACTCCTCACTGGGATTAGCATTAAGTGCTCCAAAGTGGGCTTCCCAGACCGCAGGTGCTATGTTCGATACGGGTGCTAATCCACCCTCACACACGCCAAAACTAACAATGGCCCAAAATGACTTGGAATCCTTTCGTAAGAGTGCTAATCTTAGTTCTTCCCATCTATTCATCTCAGTCTTTCTTTTCCCTGTTGATAACCTGGTTATACTTAGTCCGACATTGTTTAATGCCGGTTTTATCCTTTTCTTTTATTGCGGTTAGCTGATCTTTTTTTGCTTTCCGACAGGATGCATTATACCAGGGATGGGTTAGAACTGGGCTTAGCTTCTTGCTACCATGTGCAAAACACATCAGACAGCTTAGCGACCAACTGCTTATGCGTTTCTAAAATCTTGATCTGAGAATCCCGCTGGGGATCCTTTGCTCCCAACTCTCCCATTTCTATCAACTGCGGTAATGCCAGCTGGTATATTCCAGCAAGTTTGGCTGGAGACCCCTGCAAATTGCACCATTTAACTCTCCTCCTGTTATTAGTTAGAAGGAGGGACTGTTGAGCAACATTAGACTCAGGGGCCGGGTTAGACAGCCCAAAACTCCCAGGTTTCATTGTCAGGACCAGGGCATTATGGTCACTGTCTTTCCTCATATGTACCCAAAAATCCAGGATCTTATCCCAATGTCTGAGCTCAACCATTATGTAATCAATAATAGAGTTTTGCCCTACTCTATTAAAAGTTGATGAGCCCGGTCTATCTAGTTCTACCCTCCCATTACACGCCCGCAAGGACGCTGTAAGGGAGAAAGATTCGATTTGAAGAGCAAGAGGAGTCCATGCTCTGGCAGGTGGTATCTGCGGATCTGGGATGCACCAATACAGGTCCTCATCAGCTAATCCTCCCATATCTAAGCTACTAAGAGGTTCAAATTGACAGTTGAAGTCACCGCCAAATTAGGGCTACTGTTGGATCAAGAGTCAGGATAAACTGTCTTAGCGTATCAATAGTGCCAGATTCCTGCCCACACTTCATAGGCCTGGAATAGATGTTAAGTAGGGCAATCCGGGTGGAATCTAAAAGCGTTAAAAGAACACATTGGACGTCAGGTGAATGAGTTGGAATATGGGCTGCTTTGGCACCCAGGTGCGTACCCACCAATGTGGTTAGGCCTCCCGAGGGTCTGCCCCTTCCCCGAGTTGTAGCCAAGATATTAAAAGTGGCAAATCCGGCCATTACGGTCTCTTCCAACGCCCACGTCTCCTGCATCAAGCAGATGTTGTGTTTTTCTATAAAAAGACCCCACTCGGGAACGGATAGTTTATTTCTGATCCCTGCCAGATTCCAAGACAGGATTTTGAAACTACCCTCTATTGCCCTGGTACCTGTTAGACCTAGTTCTCTCACTGGGCTATAATTCCCAACATGCAAAGCTTCACCAGTTTCTGCCCCACTAAGACCCATTGGCCTCACGGTTTCTTGCGTATTTTCTTTGTCCCCTACAGTTAGCAACTCAGCTATAGTGTCACCTACCTCCGCCTGTGTCTCAGGAGATTGGAAACCATTATCTACAGCCGGGTTATCCTTCTCCTTAATCTGCCCCACATTATCCCTGGTTGCCACCCTACCCCGACCCCCACTTGTTGAATAATAATTGGGGTGTAGAGAGTATTAACATCAACATCACTCCCCACTCTCACTACTTGGGGGCCTGGATCGCTGGTTATTGAGGGTACGGTCCGCTGACTCTCAAGGCGTCAATCCACTTGATCTAAAGTACTAAACCTATTACTTTGGGGAAACAATGAAAGTAACGGGGTAAATGGGTATGAGCCCTGCCAATTTGGTGCCCCCTTGTGATCTCTGTCAGGCTGCCTGTTCTGAGCCCCCCCAAGGCTGCCCGCCTCTATTTCGTTTAGGGCCCAACAAGGGAGCAGGATTAAAATAGGATAAATGTAAAGGTTGAATTTGTGATCCAGACCGAACTGAGGCCCCATTACAAATGTAATCCACAGCACAAATATTCCTAAAGTTAAGTATTACACAGTCTCCCACAATGTTTTTTTGTCTTGTCCCTAGCCAATCGACTCGTCTTACAAAGAGTATTTCAGCAGAGACCTGTAAGGGGAGAGGCCTGTTAAGATTGAGCCAATGCATTCATTTGTTTTTAAGTTCGGCGTATTCCTCAGTTTTCCCCTGACTTAAGACTGGCACCCCTGCAAGCACCACCACATATGGTAGTGACTCTGGGGGAAGATCAATGCGGGGTAGGGCTTTTACGAGCCTATCCCCAGTAATATTTCCGCTAGGTAGAAATTTTTGGCCCAACCCCTTGACACCCCCCCTGACACACCCCTTCCAGATAGAGCATTGTTATTGTCTACATTACTTTCCCCATAGTATTAATGGAATAGCATTGAAGGGGGGTTATGGTTTACCACCACGGGAGATGCAGCAGGTAAGTTATTGTTAATGAGCAGGTTATTAGAGCTAGAATTACCTTCTCCATCTACGTTTTGCTGCAACCCATCAGAAGTACCATCACCCCCTATAACATGTGAATCTACCCGTCCCTAAACGGAATCAAACCGTGACTCTAAATGCAGGAGTCTGTCTTCAATCAAATTGAGTCTGTCATAGATGGGAAGACAAGTTTTAGTAAAAATAAGTTCCAGTTTCGCCCAAAATGCAGTTCCTAACTCTGCAGGGTCTACATCCCTAAAGTTCGTTACAGCAGCAACCAGTTTAGTATTCTGAGGGCTTGTGACTGGCGTGTTCAGGAGTCTGGTACTTGGTCCATCGCCCTCATTGATCCTTTTTGGAATCTTCACTTTCTTGTTTTTTAAGGGTGCGCCCCCACGCTACCTTTTGGCACCCGCCTCTGCTACCTCCTTTGCGGCCTCAGGTTTAAAGTTCTGTTTCGATCTCGTCTTTGACCTTGAGTCTGACGGGCCAGAATCTTCATGATTGGGATGAGCTGTGCTTATGCTAGGTGGTGCACCGTTCGTGCTATCTGATAAAAAGCACAGATCTTCACTGCCTTGCGTTTGATTTCCCACCTCACTGCTAGCTCTTATTAAACCAGTGGCAGTCCCCGATTGGTGGTTTGGGGACACTACATACAACAATGGGCCCAGAGATGACCTTTTATCGAAAGCGGGATCCAGTGACAACCTTTTTTCAGTTAGTTCTATTTCACGAGACAGCACGGATGATGCTCTAGTAATAAAATTATCCAAGGTACCCATAAGTGAGCCATTAATGTTAGATTTCCTCCCCTTCGGGTTCCTTAATAGTGGCCATAACGGAGACTTGAGGAAGAAAACTTCCTAGATAAGTACTAATATAGTTGCCACTCCATTTAGGTGCACTAACCTTGATTTACAGATGAAAGAGGGTGGCCCCGTCCAGTCCTCATCCGGTTTCAAACGGGCTTAAACGGGCCCGTCCTTGGCCCGGGCTTCGCCCGCTCGCGTTCCGCGAAGCGGTAGGCGTGAACTATTAAGTATAGGCAGGTAGAGGGGCGGGAAGAGGCACACAGCTGCAGGCTATCACGGGGCTGCTGGTCCTTGCAGTCCAGTGACGGAGAAAACACCCAGAGCACCAAAGTCCAGGGAAACTGCTGCGAGCGGCTCCCGCGGAGCAGGGGCCGCGAGCAGTTTATCTGCTGGCAGGTAGAGGGGCGGGAAGAGGCACACAGCTGCAGGCTATCACAGGGCTGCTGGTCCTTGCAGTCCCGTCACGGAGAAAACACCCAGAGCAGCAAAGTCCAGGGAAACTGCTGCGAGCGGCGCGCGTGGAGCGGGGGCCGCAAGCAGTTTATCTGCTGGCAGGTAGAGGGGCGGGAAGAGGCACACAGCTGCAGGCTATCACGGGGCTGCTGGTCCTCGCAGTCCCATCACGGAGAAAACACCCAGAGCACCAAAGTCCAGGGAAACTGCTGCGAGTGGCTCCTGCGGAGCAGGGGCCGCGAGCAGTTTATCTGCTGGCAGGTAGAGGGGCGGGAAGAGGCACACAGCTGCAGGTTATCACGGGGCTGCTGTTCCTCGCAGTCTCGTCACGGAGAAAACACCCAGAGCACCAAAGTCCAGGGAAACTGCTGAGAGCGGCGCCCGCGGAGCGGGGGCCGCGAGCAGTTTATCTGCTGGCAGGTAGAGGGGCGGGAAGAGGCACACAGCTGCAGGCTATCACGGGGCTGCTGGTCCTCGCAGTCCCATCACGGAGAAAACACCCAGAGCACCAAAGTCCAGGGAAACTGCTGCGAGTGGCTCCTGCGGAGCAGGGGCCGCGAGCAGTTTATCTGCTGGCAGGTAGAGGGGCGGGAAGAGGCACACAGCTGCAGGTTATCACGGGGCTTGTGTTCCTCGCAGTCTCGTCACGGAGAAAACACCCAGAGCACCAAAGTCCAGGGAAACTGCTGAGAGCGGCGCCCGCGGAGCGGGGGCCGCGAACAGTTTATCTGCTGGCAGGTAGAGGGGCGGGAAGAGGCACACAGCTGCAGGCTATCACGGGGTGCTGGTCCTCGCAGTCCAGTCACGGAGAAAACACCCAGAGCACCAAAGTCCAGGGAAACTGCTGCGAGCGGCTCCCGCGGAGCGGGGGCCGCGAGCAGTTTATCTGCTGGCAGGTAGAGGGGCGGGAAGAGGCACACAGCTGCAGGTTATCACAGGGCTTCTGGTCCTTGCAGTCCCGTCACGGAGAAAACACCCAGAGCAGCAAAGTCCAGGGAAACTGCTGCGAGCGGCGCGTGTGGAGCGGGGGCCGCGAGCAGTTTATCTGCTGGCAGGTAGAGGGGCGGGAAGAGGCACACAGCTGCAGGCTATCACGGGGCTGCTGGTCCTCGCAGTCCCATCACGGAGAAAACACCCAGAGCACCAAAGTCCAGGGAAACTGCTGCGAGTGGCTCCTGCGGAGCAGGGGCCGCGAGCAGTTTATCTGCTGGCAGGTAGAGGGGCGGGAAGAGGCACACCGCTGCAGGTTATCACGGGGCTGCTGTTCTTCGCAGTCTCGTCACGGAGAAAACACCCAGAGCACCAAAGTCCAGGGAAACTGCTGAGAGCGGCGCCGCCGGAGCGGGGGCCGCGAGCAGTTTATCTGCTGGCAGGTAGAGGGGCGGGAAGAGGCACACAGCTGCAGGCTATCACGGGGCTGCTGGTCCTCGCAGTCCCGTCACGGAGAAAACAACCAGAGCACCAAAGTCCAGGGAAACTGCTGCGAGCGGCGCACGCGGAGTGGGGGCTGCGAGCAGTTTATCTGCTGGCAGGTAGAGGGGCGGGAAGAGGCACACAGCTGCAGGCTATCACGGGGCTGCTGGTCCTCGCAGTCCCGTCACGGAGAAAGCACCCAGAGCACCACCGTCCAGGGAAACTGCTGCGAGCGGAGCCCACTGAGAGGGGGCCGCGAGCAGTTTATCTGCTGGCAGGTAGAGGGGCGGGAAGAGGCACACAGCTGCAGACTATCACGGGGCTGCTGGTCCTCGCAGTCCCGTCACGGAGAAAACACCCAGAGCAACAAAGTCCAGGGAAACCGCTGCGAGCGGCAAATCACTTAATTTCCTGTGCGTATCAAAAATGTATGTGTCCTCATGTAATGCAACTGATGCTATGTAAAGTGCTCTGATACCCGGTTCGTGTCAAGTTTGTTCTATATAAAACTCTGTAAAATAAAAAATAAATAAAGTGATCCAAGCAAGGAGAGGACCTCAGCTGCCGTGTTTCTTCCCAGAGCTTTTGGTCTCACATCTCATGGCTGCAGCAGGACCCCAGAACTCGAATATGTGATTTTGTGAATACCTTCTCAATCTTTCCTTTCTCTCCTGGCAAATTCGGGTCTCCGTAGCAAAAGCTAAGTTAGAGGTAAAACTTATAACACTTGTCCCGTTTGAACTGTTAGCCTTGCACAACCTCGGCTACATTGCAGGCCGCCTGCAAATGCACATAGACCGGCCTGCACCAGAACTTGGTTTAATATTGTCATTGGGTGTACATTAGTGAGTGGGGCCTGAACTGAGTCTCAGACAGACACAGGAGCCAATATGACCACTTTGATGGGCAAACTGTGGTCTCTAACGTGGATCATCATTTATGAGCTCTACTTTGTAGTCAGAGCAGACAATGTGGTGAAGTACCATCCTATAGCTATGGGGACTTTGGAGTGGGCGGTCACTGGTCTTAAGAAAATAATTGTAAACCCTGCCATTCCTGTAGAATGACTATTGAATAACTGCCTGAAAGAACTGCATGGATAGATGTCGAAAGACTGATTCATGTTGGACTGACTATGGTGGAGCTCAAAAGACCCTTTAGAAATTCTCATCTTCAGGAAGGAGGTTGTCTCTGGGGAGGAGTATTTGGAACCTGAGGGGGATTGTGGGTCTGCCATGAAATTATAAGCTGCAGGAGGGCCAGCTCAGCCTGAGCTAGAGTGAGACATTCCCTCTGCTCCGTGCAGAGAAGGCCTTAAGAGGAAAGCTAGATAAACACAATTAGAGGGAACAGCAGACTGTTAAAAACATACATGGAGTATGGTGTCCTTCACAGTGATCTAGAAACCCCTAAGCATGGAGTTGCAGGGACATGGTGTGCCTGTACTACAGTACTTTCTTTGTATTCATTATATCCCTTTGCCTGGACAGTCTGGTGTGATCAAGACTCGCAACATATTTGTGTGCTGTTTTTGTTTGTGTTTACTGGAACTAAATGGGATCCAGAATTAGGGTTCTGTTGCTTTTGCATGAGCTGTTAGGCAAGTGAGGAGGGCAGTACAAGGAGCTGTAGGTTGCACTTCAAGTGGTAGGCACACCGTTAAAGAGGATGGGAGCTGATTGTGTGGTGCCGAAGACCCTTAGACATCTCTGGGAACATTTTAACCCCTCCCACGCTGGTGACGGAACCGCTCTGTCACGCCCCTCGGGTGGGCTGTGCTGGTGACGGAGCGGTTCCGTCACGGCCCGGCCGCCACGCCTGCGCGGCGCTGATTACGCCCCTGTGCGGCGAGTTCTATTGAGCGGGCAGAGCCGTGACGGAACCGCTTCGTCACAAGCACAGCCCACCCGAGAGGCGTGACGGAGCGGTTCTGTCACCAGCGTCGAAGCGCCGCGCGGCCCCCCCACCCCCTTAGCGCTGCAGCGGAATCGCCGCCGCAGCGAAAGGGTTAATTCTGGTGCTGGTGCATCACAAAACTGAATAGCCCGAGGAAGGTGACTGCATCATAGTAACTAGATTTAGCTTGATACCTTTAGAAAAGTAGGGTTCTCCAAGAAGATTGTTTCAGACGGGGATAAATGTAATGTTGGGATACCTATAAATTAATTAGTGCGTGTTAATTAAACATTTTTCACACCCAACACCCAGACCAGTGGGTTAAGAGATTCAACAGGACCCTGAAAGTCCAGATTATGTGGTTGTAAGAACCCTACAGGATGAGGTGGCACATCCTGTTACCATGCCTGTTGCTTTCCTAAGGGGACATTAGGCACGAAGTAGTGAGCTTCAGTCATTGTGAGCTTCTTTGTGGGCACCTTGTTGGAGGCCCATTGAATCTTAAGATAGAAGGGTGGGAGAAATCACTCAGGCAACACACACAAGCCATGGCTAAAAACCAAGATGGTGCATTAACCGAAATAGGCCAACAACAATCTGGACGTGAGCCAAGGGCTCATCATACCTGTGATATGAGCAGAATGTGACTGGTCAATACCAGCCGAACTAGAAGGTGTGGCGCCTCAGGCATTCCAAGAAAAGTAGACTCGGCATGTACTATGGTTCAGATGATGAGTGAGGTGACTTCACGTTGTGGGTCTTGCCACCCCAAGAAATCATCGCAGAGTGGTGCATGTCAACTGTCTGAAACCACCACTAAAAAAAGGTTGACATGATCAAATCAAATCAAATAAACGTTATTCGGTTACACAAGGTCAACCATAAAAGTTGCAAAACTACATATACATAAAATCAGACAGATTAAAACACACCATAAAAAACAAACCCACTCCAGGACAATTCTCAGTGTTAAAAGAGAGGGACCAAAAAGATCAAGATGTGCATAACTACAAATTCATAAGAAGCAGACGTCCCATAAAACATCATAATAAAATTGGCCTGCTTTCATTTTGCATTGTTTGGAAAACTAGGCCAACACACTGTTACCTACCCAGTGAAACAACAACCCCCACATTATACATCCATACATGCCCTTGATTTCTTTATAGATTTTAAATAACCCACGACAAAAAATATGCAATCCTCATTCAGTAGTTGGAGATACAAGAGGGCTGGTTGAGCTTGTCTAAAATTCAACTTCTTTAAAATAGGGACCAGGAAATGTTTCAGTGGAACTGAGTAGAATTTGTAGAAGAACATGAAGTGCAACAAATCCTGTGGAGACTGACCGTCGCAGCCACAGGATGCTAACACTTGTCTTCTGTGGCAGCCCTTGGGTCTAACCAACAAAAGATGGAAAAGGTTCGTCCGGAACCTAGTTAGTAGGAACTTCTCATGTGTGGATAGGTACCCCAGGAGATAGGGCTCCGTGAGTGGGTTGTTTTGAACATTAAGAACCTACGAACAATTGCTCTCTTGAGGTCCTGCTCGTCCCTATCCAGTTCCTTTAGTGATAAGATGGCTACCCTGACTAGTTCCACATCCTTCTTGGTAATAGTATCAGGCTTATAAAATAACTCTTTGCGACCTACCCTTTCCAGGCTTCTTTTGATATAATTAAGCCATGGAATTGGGAGTACTTTATCAAGTGTCACGCACTCTCTCAATATCGTATGGGTGAGGTTTAACTCCTGGTTCAGCCATCATTTTAACCAGAATACAAGAGGGCGAGAGGCCAGAATGTCAATCAATTACGGGACCCCCAATTCTTCATGAGCTGCCAAGTTAGAAAGGCTCTGAGGGGCACACAACAGGCGCTTCAGGAATTTATTCTCTGCCCCCTGTAAAGGATTCACTTTGGTATGGCCCCAAATTTCACTCCCATAACTGGCTATAGCCAGGCTTTTAGCCTGTTACACCTTTAGCATGGCACCAACTGGTTTCCTCCCTATTTTTGTGGGAAAATAAAAAATTGCCGCATTTGCCCTGGCCAAAGCCCCCCTATTCTTAATAATTTGGGGCCCCCATTGTAACTGATCATCCAGGAGAACTCCTATATATGAAAAAACATTAGTGCGGGGGATAGTGGAAGAGCCAACCCTGAATTGGAAACTTTTTTTTGGTCACGATCCCACTTGCATAACATAAGATTTCATGTTGCTAATGGCCAGATCCCGATATGACATAAAGTTACAAAATGCCTCAAGTAGGGATTGAAGGCCTAATGCCGTCCTCGCTAAGAGGACGGCATCATCCGCGTAAAGTAGGAAAGGAAGTCCACGCCGCCCTACGAATGGGAAATCTACTTCCATGTTTCTTAATGCTCTGTCCAGATTATCTATATAAAAATAAATGGAGCCATTATACACCCCTGTCGTACTGCCCTTTTTATTTCCAGGTCCCTGGTAACCCTAAGGTCCTGCGAGAACCTCACGCTAGCCTTGGATGACCTATGCAAATCTTCCAAAAAGTCATCTAACCTGTTCTCTACCCCCATTGCCATCATGGCCTGCCACAGCTTGACCCTGTTTACACAGTCAAATGCTGAGGACGGGTCCATGAAGGCAAGGTATACAGTACCTGGTCGTGCAACTGTATATTTACTCAATATCAGGGAGAGATTAAGGCATTGAGCCACAGTAGAATGCCCGGAGCAAAATTCAAACTGGACATCTGATAAAATCTTTTGCTCCTTCGCCCAGCTAGACAATCTGTCCAAAAGTACACGGCCCACGACCTTGACCACTTAATCAAGAAGGGAGATTGGCCTAAGCAATGGGTTCTATTCCTATCCCCCTTCTTGAAAACAGGGACGATAGTAGAGTTCGCCCAGGACTCCGGGCACCCATTTTGTGCGGCTGCGTTATACACTACCTCAAGTATTGGCGCCCAGAATGAAGGGTCAGGCTTGAATAGGTCCGGGGGATACCGCCCGGGCCCGGGGCTTTATTGCTTGTTAAACCTAAAATGCCTTCTACCACCTCACCCAATTCAAATTCACTTTGGGGGTGTTCATATCACGGCCGACCTGTGGGAGGAGCTCCGTTGGGCTCTCGAACATTAATTTAAAATGGAGCACCCATTCCTTCTCCGTCATATGGGCCCTCACGCTATCCTGAACAAAAAGGGGCCCATTCACGATGTTCCAAAACCTGGAGCTACTCCGTAGGGTACTAGAATTTATCAACTCCCTCCAGGCCTCATCCTTCCTATCTCCTTTCCTTTTTGCCAAGCATTCCTTGTATTTCTTCCGGCAAACTCGTACCTGTGCAGAATTTCTTGGGTTTGCTGACAAGGATTCCCTTAGTTTGTTAGCGGCCTTGGAGCAAGCAGAATCAAACCATCTTGGTCCAGGGTGCACAGTTCTGCCACCTGGGATGCTTAAAATCTTTCTAACTTTTCAATGGATTCGTATGCATTAATAACCTCGCCTGGTGAAGAGCACGAAAGAATTGCTCAGAAGAACAAGACTTCCTTTTACAACTGGATCAAATGTATAAGAGAATCCTGATCAGAGGATACCCCGCTACAGTTTTGGAAAATGCCAAATCAAGAACCCTGAAAAAGAGAAGAGAATCTCTGTTACATCCAAAAAGATCAACCATGGGACAGGATGACGAACCTGAGGTTAACAAAGTGAGATACATGACACAGTTTAACTCTTCAAGCACTACCACAAGGGATGCGCTCCAAGACCATAGGAAAATTATGGGAAGGGATGATGACCTAAAGGGAGTGACCTCTGATCATCTCAATATAACTTATAAGAAAGCACCTTCTTTGGGAGACATCCTCACACATAGCCACTATCAGGGATCAGAGAGTAGTGGCAGCAAAATGCAATGGTTGAGAGCAAAAGGATTCTACAAATGTCCAAAATGCAAAGCATGCAAATATGGCTTGAACCAACAGAAAACCAACTACATGCTGGGAGAACAGATGACCATAAGAGAAAGGATCACCTGTGAGACCACACATGTGGTCTATGCCCTAAGATGTGAATGCGGATAGGAGTAAATAGGGAGTACTGTGAACAAACTAAAGCTGCGCATCTTACAACATCTCAGGGCAATTAAGAACAAAGACTTTGCATATGCTATCGCCAAGCATAATTGGAAAGAACATGAAGGAAACAGCGACAACCTCAGGTTCTATGGAGTAGAACATATCCCTCTCAACATCAGAGGAGAAAATCGAGATTACTGCTAAGGAAGGCAGAGTCAAAAAGGATCATCCTGAAAGGCACATAGATACCATGGAGACTCAATACAGATGCAGAACTGTACCACTTTCTATAAATGTACACCATGTTATCTATCTCTTGTCAATATGGCAGACAGTACGAATGGGGATAGCACAATTTAAGTATGACTTTGTTGTATAAATCTTTTAATTTGAAAATGAGTTCATCTTAGCCGAAATTTGCACATTGGGAATAGAACAGATGAGAATGTTAACAGTTTTAGATTTGAGTATAATTACAGATTAATACTTTGGTTACTGTTAGACCTGGCATCATTGGCATGAGTCTCTCCTCCATTTTTTCTGTTTGCCTCCTCTGTTTACGATGTTTTTGCTGGTAAATGCTTTGGGCACTGTGCCACTGCTGATCAGTGCCACAGTGCAAGTGCTCCCTATGTGAAATTGCTGTATTGATTGAATTCCATGTTTGGCCTATTTGGTTTACTGTCAGTCCCTAGTAGAGTGCACCAGGAGTGCCAGGGCTTGTAAATACAAATGCTGCTAGTGGGCCTGCAGCACGTGTTGTGCCACCCACAAGAGCGGCCTAGTAAAAGTATGTCTGAAGGTCTACCATTGCTAGACCACGTGCAGTCTGGTACTGTCACGCAGACTGCGCAAGTACACCTACTTGCCAGTCCCTAAACCTTCCCTTAACTTCATGTTAGTCACCCCTATGGTAGGCCAACGGGCAGGGTGCATTGTAAGCATAAGGTAGGACAAGCCTGACAAAGTTGGCATGTCCTAATAGTGAATTACAGCCATATTCATTTTTCACTATTGTAAGGTAACCTGCTCTCCATCAGTTAGAATGGGCTGCCAGGATTATTAATGCTATAATCCTAGCGGGCTCGGGGAGCATGGTGCAATGTCGAGTTTGGTATCCCTGAACTCAGGGTTTAATAACGCATCCGTTTGTGTGGATGGTTTTTGGACTCTGTGTTTGAAAATAGCACTTTTAGAAAGTAGCTATTTTCTTGTCTAACTGTTTACCGGTCTCTGCTGGTTCTGGTGTGCGTGTGACAGGAGCTGGGTGGCTCCAGAGGTCTGAATGAGTCAGTGTGGGGTGAGTGGGGCATTTGCATTGAGAGTAGGGGAAGAGTAGCTCCTGATAGCCTGCCCTGCCTGATACAATGATGGCTCCGCCCCCCAGCCAGGCGACTGATGACTCTGTGCCTGCCTGGGACTTTCCTGGCCCACCTCCTGCCGGGCAACTGATGGCCCTGCCCCTGCCAGTGACAATGCTGGCTCCGCTCCTGCTGGGCGGCTGAAGACTCTGCCCTGCACAGTGAATAGGCCAGGTGCTTCGGCCTGGCAACACCCACAACAAACCCAAGATGGGGGGAAATTCCCCTGCATGGACAAAGGGATCAAAGCCAAAAAGGGGTATAAGAGAAGGACCCCTGAACCAAGAATTTAGATCACTTCTGACAAGGAAACCTGAACCAAGGACAAGAAGCCTGCTGATCTAAGGACTGCCTACCCCTTCTGCCAGAGTGCTGTTTGTTGGGGGAATCCTGCATTGCTTCTTTATTTTTGCCAAGGAACCAGGAGAGAGGAACTGTGTGTGTACTCTCAATCTTTGCTAAGAAAATCTCCAAGGGCTGGAAGAGTGCCAGTCTCCTGTTGAAGTCACAGGGCTAAAGGACTTCATCTGCTTAAAGTGCTGTTTGCTGGAACTTGGGACTCCAGCACCTCTGAAAGAATCCAGCAATCTCGACGCCGACGGACGCCGCCGAATCCAGCTCAACATCGTGAATAACGGCTCCAGTGTCCCGCTTCCTCGACGCCGGCCGCCGGGCCCGATCGACGCCAGCAACAACGCCAGTGAGTAGTGAGTTCGGCTCCAGCTCCAAGTGACCTCGTGTCGGCACCGCTGCTGATCGCATCGACTTCGAGCCCTCTCGACGCCGTGAGCGCTGCTCACTCTTGCAACATCGACATCGACGACGCCGTATCCTGCTTCATCTCGTGAGCGCTGCTCCTGCCTGACTTCGGTCGACGCCGCTGCAGATCGCCCCGACTCCGAGGCCCGATCGACGCCGAAGACGCGACGCCGGACATCTCGACGCCGCTGATCATCGAGTGCTTCACTTTTCCAAGGTACTGTGTTGTTGGGGTCTGTGCGACTCCGGGCTCGACGTAGCTTGTTTCCTTTCCAGTAAAGAATTGGCTTGGTAGTTTGGTCTGCCCTGTTCCCATGATGCACTGGGCCAGGGTCAGACTAATTTGCATGTAGCCAGGTTCTGAGCTGGGATGGTGCAGTGAGCTAAAAAACGGTGATGGATCAAGCCCTGATCTTTTGACTGGGTAGGAGTGTTCTGCTTAATTCAGATACTCTGTCCATCACCACCCCCTTTATGAATCGTTTTGGCCACCACAAGTGTGGAAGGGTATGCTCAGATGTGAGTCCCTTGCTCACTGCACCATCAGGATTCAAGCAAGCCGGGCCGAAGACGGCTGTAATGCCAGAAACCGGTCCCCGGAAGCTTGTTTCCTTTCCAGTAAAGAATTGGCTTGGTAGTTTGGTCTGCCCTGTTCCCATGATGCACTGGGCCAGGGTCAGACTAATTTGCATGTAGCCAGGTTCTGAGCTGGGATGGTGCAGTGAGCTAAAAAACGGTGATGGATCAAGCCCTGATCTTTTGACTGGGTAGGAGTGTTCTTCTTAATTCAGATACTCTTTCCATCACCACCCCCTTTATGAATCGTTTTGGCCACCACAAGTGTGGAAGGGTATGCTCAGATGTGAGTCCCTTGCTCACTGCACCATCAGGATTCAAGCAAGCCGGGCCGAAGACGGCTGTAATGCCAGAAACCGGTCCCCGGAAGCTTGTTTCCTTTCCAGTAAAGAATTGGCTTGGTAGTTTGGTCTGACCTGTTCCCATGGTGCACTGGGCCAGGGTCAGACTAATTTGCATGTAGCCAGGTTCTGAGCTGGGATGGTGCAGTGAGCTAAAAAACGGTGATGGATCAAGCCCTGATCTTTTGACTGGGTAGGAGTGTTCTTCTTAATTCAGATACTCTGTCCATCACCACCCCCTTTATGAATCGTTTTGGCCACCACAAGTGTGGAAGGGTATGCTCAGATGTGAGTCCCTTGCTCACTGCACCATCAGGATTCAAGCAAGCCGGGCCGAAGACGGCTGTAATGCCTGAAACCGGTCCCCGGAAGCTTGTTTCCTTTCCAGTAAAGAATTGGCTTGGTAGTTTGGTCTGCCCTGTTCCCATGATGCACTGGGCCAGGGTCAGACTAATTTGCATGTAGCCAGGTTCTGAGCTGGGATGGTGCAGTGAGCTAAAAAACGGTGATGGATCAAGCCCTGATCTTTTGACTGGGTAGGAGTGTTCTGCTTAATTCAGATACTCTGTCCATCACCACCCCCTTTATGAATCGTTTTGGCCACCACAAGTGTGGAAGGGTATGCTCAGATGTGAGTCCCTTGCTCACTGCACCATCAGGATTCAAGCAAGCCGGGCCGAAGACGGCTGTAATGCCAGAAACCGGTCCCTGGAAGCTTGTTTCCTTTCCAGTAAAGAATTGGCTTGGTAGTTTGGTCTGCCCTGTTCCCATGATGCACTGGGCCAGGGTCAGACTAATTTGCATGTAGCCAGGTTCTGAGCTGGGATGGTGCAGTGAGCTAAAAAACGGTGATGGATCAAGCCCTGATCTTTTGACTGGGTAGGAGTGTTCTGCCTAATTCAGATACTCTGTCCATCACCACCCGCTTTATGAATCGTTTTGGCCACCACAAGTGTGGAAGGGTATGCTCAGATGTGAGTCCCTTGCTCACTGCACCATCAGGATTCAAGCAAGCCGGGCCGAAGACGGCTGTAATGCCAGAAACCGGTCCCCCGAAGCTTGTTTCCTTTCCAGTAAAGAATTGGCTTGGTAGTTTGGTCTGCCCTGTTCCCATGATGCACTGGGCCAGGGTCAGACTAATTTGCATGTAGCCAGGTTCTGAGCTGGGATGGTGCAGTGAGCTAAAAAACGGTGATGGATCAAGCCCTGATCTTTTGACTGGGTAGGAGTGTTCTGCTTAATTCAGATACTCTGTCCATCACCACCCCATTTATGAATCGTTTTGGCCACCACAAGTGTGGAAGGGTATGCTCAGATGTGAGTCCCTTGCTCACTGCACCATCAGGATTCAAGCAAGCCGGGCCGAAGACGGCTGTAATGCCAGAAACCGGTACCCGGAAGCTTGTTTCCTTTCCAGTAAAGAATTGGCTTGGTAATTTGGTCTGCCCTGTTCCCATGATGCACCCGGCCAGGGTCAGACTAATTTGCATGTAGCCAGGTTCTGAGCTGGGATGGTGCAGTGAGCTAAAAAACGGTGATGGATCAAGCCCTGATCTTTTGACTGGGTAGGAGTGTTCTGCTTAATTCAGATACTCTGTCCATCACCACCCCCTTTATGAATACTTTTCATACATAAGCAGCCTACTGCGGAGTGAATGCCTGGCAATAATACCCTTGTTGAGACAAAGAAACTCCAATACAAATTATTTGATCCAGAAGTGATGCTTGTGACGATCAGTGACAGAACTAGAGAGTTCTTTGACCCACATGAGCTTTAAAGCTTTCCAGAACATCTGAATCAGTCTCCGATGGATCAGCCACCGATCAGGAAAAAAACATGTTACACAGTCATAACTGTTGAAAGATCCACAGCTGACTGAGGGTTGCCGGCTGCAGTTTTCTGTATGGCAAGATTCTCTGCTCCAGAACGCAAATAAGAGGAGACCCCATCAAGAGATAGGGATACATTTAGATCACCTCTCAGTATGCTGCTCAGAGTTAAACATATATTGTGCAAACGGTAGGTATTTCTGTGTGGACCCACAAGCTCCCCGCCACGAGAGCAGAAGGAAGCTGAGCCCATATAAAGTTCAAGTGATATGAGAACTAAAAGTAGTCTAATTGCATCTTGGGATTTTTTCTCATCAGAACCTATGAACAAGCCCTTTATATACTTCACATTACTTGCCACTCTTCAACCTGTGCACTTATTGACACGTTTCTTGAACGTCACAGAGGAAATGACCCCCCTGAGATGTTTTACCTACAATCATTGAAAAATATCCGCATTACATTTTGCATGGCAAACTTTTTAGTGGCGGCAGCTAGATCTAGATCATGTAGGAGTTTAGAAAATCACCCTGTATAACTTGCTTGTATAGATTTTTAATCTTTGTTATTATAATAACACTCTGTCATTTGTATTCGATTGCAATGAAATTGTTTAATTGTATTTTAATTGTATATAACACATTTTTATGCTCTTTGTATGATTTTTAACTAAATCGAATAAAGATAATTTGACTGACTGACCCCCCTGAGATGAGGTTTCATGTCATTGCATCAAAAGGAAAACATTTCTGAGCTACCTGGTCGACAAAAAAACGAACATTACTCTTAATCAAGACACTTGTATATTGCAACTAGAGTATGAAAAATGTAAGAGTGGGTGGTGAAAGTGATCTCTGCTTCCTGCTCCCAATCTCAGAATGCCACCTCGACCAATGGATCACACCCATACAGAAATAATGGGGTGACCATTCTACAAAACAATCTTGTAGTCAAGGTTCAGAAGTCATGTACGGACTCGACAGGGAGGTATGCGTTTCCAAACTGTATCTTTATGACGGCTTACTAATAGGGGGTTCTATCTGCACTCCTAATGGCAGGAAGTCACACTTTTTCTCAAGACTCAATAGGCTCTTCTCTGTATTTAGAAGGCAACCAGTACTCTTCGCTAGGAAGCTAGGACCATATAGTAGACTGCTTTTATCACCTATAAAGCCATTCACCCTTCCACCCCACCCTACCTAGCAAACAAACTCAAGATATCAGGTGGCACTATTCCTTCACAAAATGCTGAAAATCTGCTGCTCGAACCTCCAACTATTTTAAAAGTTAAAGACTTATGATGCAATCTTTCTCAGGTAATCAAGTGACTAGGTTATTGATTGAAAATACTGGTCATCTCTATAATTCTGGCAGGAGAGGATTTTTACTTATGAAATTGAGGATAAATTAAGTTGTTCCCTTTTCATCTGTATGCATTTGTTCTCAACCTGAGTGTTGAATGTACCCTACTAATTTTTGAGAAAAATATAAAGATAATACACTTTTCAAAAGATAACCCCGTGCTTGTTTTTTCTGATTTAATCGTTTGTGCATCTAGTGCCTAAAATTTGTGAGTAATACACATACAGCCTGATTCATCAAGCCGAATTGCGCTCGCAAAGGGCCAGATTCTGAGAATCTGGCCCATTGCGAGCGCAATTTTTGCATTTGGGATTCATCATCCCAAATGCAAAAATCGGTAATTGCTAATTCGCTAAATTGCGAGGAATTACATTTAAGGAATCTCTATTTGAGATTCCTTAAATGCAATTCATCAACCATTTTTAAATTGCTAATTCGCAATTTCGGGCCGCTATTTACCGAGAGGTCAGACCTCTCGGTAAATAGCAAAAACTTAGAAAAATGCTTTTAAAAGCATTTTTCTAAGTTGCATGTTGCACACACACATGTCCTTTGGACATGTGTGTGCGCAACACCAGTTTCAATTTGCATTTAAGGGGTGCTACAGGGTGTCCTTTGGACACCCCTGGCACCCTTTAAATCGCTATCTTATTTGCGAGTTGCATGTTGCACACACACATGTCCTTTGGACATGTGTGTGCGCAACACCAGTTTCAATTTGCATTTAAGGGGTGCTACAGGGTGTCCTTTGGACACCCCTGGCACCCTTTAAATCGCTATCTTATTTGCGATTAGCAATTTGCTACTCGCAAATAAGGAATGTGTAGGAATCGCTATTTATTTAGCAATTCCTACATGAATACCGTTTTGCGAGTCCTTAATAGCGATTCGCTATGAATCGCTATTAGGGGCTCGCAAAACGGTCCGTTGATGAATAAGGCTGATACTTCCAAAGAATTTATTGACATTGAATCTTTGAACTTTTTGAAAATAGGAACCTTTTCAAATAAAATCCATTGTAGGCAACTTTACTAGAAAATATTAGCTCTGGGTAATGTCTGTGCCATCTAAGAATGCATAGATTAATAAATAGATAAAGAAATCGTTCTCAGAGAATGAAACTTAGTGCCTGACCCCAAACTAGATCGTTCTGGACCTCCCGACTTGCATAGGCAACAACAGAGGTTTCAGGGGAGATCTAGTGGTAGAGCACTTTCTTGTTGAGTCCTCGAGACATCCCACGTATAGCGACTGCACATTTCTTTCCTCCCCTCATGGTACGGAAACAAGAATAGATTATTGCCTAGTGCATGCTGCTCTATTTCAGTCTGTTCAGAACTGCAACATTGAAGTGTGATCTGAGTTCCGACCATTCCCCGATCTCGTTATTTTATGACCTGCGGATTTAGAGGCCATTTGACTAGATTATGGCAGATGGACACTTTACAATATAAATTGGTGGAAGGAAAAAATCGGTTAAAAAATAACTGAATGGGAATTCTTTCCCTTCCCAGCACACTCTGGGCTCCTGGAAAAGCATATCTGAGAGATGTGAGCACACTCGTGTCTGCTATACTAAAACCAGAAAATAAAGCTGAGCTTGAAAAGACAGTGCAACAACTCGAAGACAACTATCGAAGAAAGTACGCCAACTACTTTCCAAAGGGTTCGAAATTAATTTTATCAACCCGACATAGCCCACTCTGCCACCCCAGTTCAGACTGGCCATATGCAAATCAGTCTGACGCTGTGCCTCATGGGAACAGTCCAGCCCGAACTACCAAGCCATGCCTTCCCTGGACCGGAAACAAGCTTCCTAGGACCGGTTTCTGGCATTGCAGCCATCTTCAGCCAGGCTTGCTTGAATTCAGTGGCAAAGTGAGCAAGTGATGGATTAAACCCAGATCTGTTGACTGGGTGTGTTTCATTGGTTCAGATGCTCCGTCCATCACCACCACCTTTTGTACCGCTTTGTTTGCCATAAGTTGGCAGGGTATGCTCAGACGTGAGTCCCTTGTTCACTTTGGACCCGTCTCTCTGCTGCCATATCCCAGGCATTAGCTGGTTTGAGACGGATGTACCCGCCCGTCTCTGAGTCCGCAGTGACTCACTATCGCTGATTCATTCAACCCAGACCCCAAACGCCGGGTCGGAAATATCACCGGCTATACGGACCGTTACCCCATTTGTGCTTACAGCCCTGAAGAGTCACGGGCTCCTTGCCCACTTGACGAAACACGTGTCGGCTGGTCATTTGCTTTCGAAGTTACCTTTCAACAAAGGAGTGTTAAATACAATCCTTTTAAGAACAAAAACTTTCTATCGTGTCCAGTTTGTTTCATTTACTACCTAATGTGTTCTTAGGATTAAGTATGATACATGTATACACCTCGCTTAACATGTGCACAGGATTCTTGTCATAATTTCTGATCTTCTGTCCGTTAAAATCCTCCCCCTTCCTACACGTAAACAACAACTGAGTGTCGTCCGCGTAGGATATATTTGTCGCCTCACCAGCTTCCGCTAGATTGGCCAGGGGGGACATGTACAGATTAAATAGTACTGGACTCAATGTAGAGCCCTGAGGGACCCCCACATTAAAAGGAGGGATACTAGCTGCGAATTGAGGGGACCAGACCTCTTGTTTTCTATCCTTTAAAAAGGAAGAAAACCATTTCAACACTGTGCAATCTCTGCAGTAGGCGATTGTGGGGCACGGTGTCGAAAGCTTCAGAGAGGTCCACAAGGATAAATATAGCTTTTCCTCCATTATCGAGGGTCTCTTTGATGGTTTCAGAGACCTCAAGCAGGGCCCTCTCTGTGCTAAAGTTAGATCGAAAACCTGACTGGCTTGAATGGAGGAGGCTGTTTACTTCAGCAAAGTTGGTAATCACAGAGTGTACATATTTTTCTATAGTTTTTGCAAAAAAACGGGAGAAGAAAAATAGGTCTATAGTTGGATAGTATTTTTTGATCAGCAGAAGGTTTTTTCAACAAAGGAATCACTTTTGCGCTCTTCCAATTCACGGGAAACTGGCCATTACAAAGAAGCAGGTTCAGGAGACTATTGACTGTAGGATTAAGTATCTCTGCCATTTATGCCAGAAATTTTGCGGGGCAAGGGTCCGAAGGGGAGCCCGACTTCAGGCCCTTCATTATTATTAATGACGTTTCTAAGGAAATAGGGGGAAAACAAGAGAGGGAGGCATTTCCTGTCTGAATTTGACAGTAGAGCGTCGGGAATCCTTTGTCTCTAGCCCGCCGGGTGCTCTAAAGGAGGATTCAATAGAAATTATTTTCGTATAGAACAAGTTTGCTAACTGTTTAATCTGATCCAAGGAGAAAAAAGGAAGGTAGGACACAGCATTAGTACTCTACTTTTATTCCCAGAGGATTCTGTTTTGCTTGCAAAGAATATTTTCTTTTCCTCCTGAATCCTCTTGTGGTAGGCTCTTATGGGCTGTTAATACTTTCCTTTGTTTTCCTCACTAAAATCTTTCTTCAATGCTCTTTCCAAACGTTTACAATCCTTTCTATTCTATTTCAAAGTAGCGTTGAACCAGGAAGCTGGGCATCTAATGGGTTTCGGCGGGCGCAAGATCAGAGGGGCAAGAGCCCACGTGCCTTGCTTAACCCAATTTTCGAGGGATTCTGCATCCCTCTCTGTTACCGCACAGCAAGATTGGATGCCTGGCCAGTTCATCTTTAAAGGCTTCTGACGTGATTCTATGCAAAGGCCTATGTGTAAAAGGTGCCTGCCTCATCTGGGTCTGCCGGGATTCAAATAAATTCTGTAACAAAAAAACAATTAAAAAATGGTCGGACCAAGGTAAAGGCAAGGGTGCATCAGTTTAAATAATATTAGCAAAGATTTGATTGAGGGTATGACCCTTGTTGTGCGTGTGGGCAAAGATATTCGGGAAAAGATTAAGGGCTTCCATGGATTCCAACAAAGAGATCGTATCGGCCATCTCCTGATTGTCCATGTGGATGTTAAAGTTCCCCAAAACAAAAAAAGTTTGAATCCGGGGGGCCAGCGATGCAATGGCATCACTGAAAGATTTCAAAAATGCCCCTGCATAGCCCGGGGTCTATAAATTAGAACTCCGGCTAAGCATTGATGGGGGAAGAGTGTGCACTGGAAGCTGAGGCACTCTGCTCCCTCAATATCCTCCATGAGAATGGAGGAAATGGGGAGGTCCGTCTTACTTATAATTGCAATTCCACCCCCTTTGACACCCACACGGTCTTTCCTCAGAATAGAGTAACCTTGGGGAATGGAGCTATTGTCGATATGGAATTTTCAGCGAGCCACGTTTCGGTCAGAAACACCAAATCTGGCTCTTTCTCAAGTAACAAGTCATGAACATGTAAATCATGTTTGCTCAAGGAACGACAATTTAGCAGGAGGGCACTAATATTATCTTGTCTATTTGTTGCCTCATCCGGACTATGAGGAAGACTAGTAGCTAATTCATTCTCTGAGCAACCATTAGTAGCACACCAGTTACAATATTTACAACTCGGAATAAAAACATCTTTAAGTGGAACAATAGAATACCTGCAGTTTATCGTGTTCCTAATTTCCATGAGGGCCTCTCTGCTGTAAGATAAAGTCTTCTCGAATGGACATGTATAGGCTCATGCCTATATAGAACAGTTCACACAGACATTGAATGAAATATACACAGTCACTCATGTTACAATTTGTGTGCTCACACATTTCCCATTTGTGGGGTAGACCTAAATCAGTTTCTTTTGTCACTTCTGTTGGCAAATATTACAGTTGCCTCAAGGGTAATGTCCCCATACCTTTGAAAGACCCTATAGTAGTGTTCACAGTTGGGGGAGGGTGTGCATTTCCGTATTTGTGTGTGTACCAATTGGTTTCTTAGATTTGTATATATCTTTTAAATATGAACAGAGGCTTTGGTAAGTTCGTTTTGCCTGCATATAGAATGTTCTATTTCTTATTAATGATCTTCTTGATAGCATTGGATTTTGGGGTTAAGGTGGTAACACATGTTATGTGGTTTGTACCTGGTTTGATATTTTGTGCCCTCTTTCTAGGGTTGAAAATCTTTGGATACCCCTCTTACAAAGTTTAGTTGATATTTCAGAAACTTTTTGTCATTTTCATCCAAAATACTGCAATGTCTTCATAGCCGTAGGAACTGACCGCATGGTAAATTCTGTTTTAGAGCTTTAGAGAGCAGATTTACCAAAAACCGGTGACATTTTGACTGTGATACTGTTATTGCTTATAAGAAGGGAAATTGCCTTCCATTGAAGGAAGAGACCGATGCAAACACTGAGTGGGCTGCTATTAAGTGTCGCCACATGCAGACTAAATGCTGAACTATTTTCCATCATGCAGCTGGCAGCGGCAAGACCAAAGGACATTTGGACACTGCTACAAACATATGTTGCACAATTGCGGGACTCTAGACTAACCCTGGGCGAAGCACTACGCTACGCTCACGTATTTTCTGAAGTTTGCGCAACTTCGCACTACGCGAGCTGCACGTAGCACAGTGCGAACACATGTAGCGCAGCGTAGCGTAGTGCAGCAGTCATTTTTTGCTTGTTCGCGTTCCTCAACGTTATGTTCGCTACCGCGAGCAAGCAAAATGACATCCTGGCGAGACTCTCAACGCGGAGAGGTCAGGCTTCTCATTGCAAGTGGTCGCGCATGCTCGTGACCACTCGCGATGAGAAACTACCAGTCCGGGTTGAGAAAGCTGCCGCTCGAGTAAAAATCTACTCGAGCGGCAGAAAACTACAGCTCGCACTGTGCAAGATGCCGTTTTCAATTATTGCACAGTGCCGAATGCTTGTCCGCACTGTGCATTCATTGATAACGCATCTTGCACAGTGCGAACGTGCTACTACGCAGCTCGCGTAGTGCTATGTGAAGTTCGCGTAGTGCGAAGTGCACTTCGTGTAACTTCGCGTAGCGCTACTTCACGAACTACGCCCAGGGTTACTCTAGACCGTTACTCCCCCCACCTCACTCATCCCTCCAACACCACCAAAAAAAGTCCACCCATCTGATGATACAAGGGCACCTCTATGCTGAATTGCTCAAACAGAAGATGGAGGGTTAGGGCGTTTGAAGCCTGTTGTATTGATGATATGGCGGGGCATTCATGACTGCATGGTACTCTATAGGGCCTCTGACGGTCGGGCCAAGACCTTTGATTTATTTTCCTTGCGAGTAATTTTGTGATGCTGATAGAGAACACTGGTGTCCCGTATGTTGACTGAACAATAAATAAAAAAAGAACAGTGCATCACTAATTCTGTGCGGCTAGAAAGCTGCCAGTAGAGTTTAGCTTCTTCAGAAAAATT
This sequence comes from Lissotriton helveticus, assembly GCF_964261635.1. Taxonomy (NCBI): domain Eukaryota; kingdom Metazoa; phylum Chordata; class Amphibia; order Caudata; family Salamandridae; genus Lissotriton; species Lissotriton helveticus. The sequence goes on from NC_136065.1 coordinate 1,224,871,353, forward strand.
GGCACAGTAAGGCATATAAATCTTCCTTTATAGTTAGTCTGTCATGCTAATGTGAAATATGCTTCATATTACTTGAACGTTTGTTGTGCACCTGCACTTAGTGCTAGGGGATGAGTTTCTTACTTTCACTTATTCTTGAGTTTCCTACATTCACTTATTCTAGCTTCCTTTTTTCTCATTTCCTTCTGTACTTCTATCCTTATTCTCTTATTTAACTTTTAGTTGTCACTTCTTTCCATCCTTTTTTACTTTCCCTCTCCTTCATTTCCTCATCTCTTTTTCTTCTTTGCTTTCCATCTCTCCGTTTTCTTCTCTCCAAACATTCTCTCCTTTTTTATTTCCTTCTCTATTGTTCTGCTTTCTTTGTCTCCTTCTTTTTCTGATGTCCTTCTCTCCTTTTTCTACTTTCTTTCTCTCACCTCCCTTCCTCCTCCCGTTCTTGCCCCTTCCATCTTTTTCCCCTTTCCTTCTATTCTTTTTGTCCTTTTCTTCATCACCCCTCTTCCCTTTTACTTCCATTGCTTTTCTTTTTCTCTTTATATTCTCTCTTTCTTCTTTCCTTTTTATTTTCTCTCCATCTCCCCTTTCATTTGTTTCTTTATTATTTTTGCATTTATTTTTATTCTTCTCCCCATTTCCTCTACCTTCCTTGCCTACTTTCCTTTTCTCCCTTTTCTTATCTTTTTGGCTCTTTCTCTTTTATTTCTCTTCTTTCTTTTTTTTCATTTGCTTCTCATAGTTTCCTCCTTCTGTCTTTTCCCTCATTTCCTTGTCTCATTGTTCTCCTTTCCCTCACCCCTTTTTCTTCTTTTTCCTTTTTCGCTCTTCTCTTTTTCTCTCTCATCTTTTTTGTTTTTTCATTGCCTTCTGTCCTATGCCTTTTCGCCTACCCTTTTCACTCCTTTTCTTTTTTTCATTGTCACTTTTCTTATTTCCTCTCTCCTTCCCTTTCTTCCTCTAATATTTCTGTTTTCTTTTCTTATTATCTGACATTTCTCCTTAGATTTTTCTCCTTATTTAATTTCGTTGTTCTTCCTTTGCTACTTTCTTTATTGTTCTGACATTCTTCTATATTTCATCACTCATTATGTTTTTTTAACCCCTTCCTATTTTCCTTCTGTCTTCCCCCATTTTGCTTCTCTTCTCTCCTCTCATTTCCTTCTTCTCATTCTTCCTGTTTTCTTCATTCTTTTCTTTTTCTCCATTCTTTATTCATTTAATTATTTTCTTGTTCTTCACTTCCTTTCTTGATAGTTTCCTTCCCTGTTCTTCATTCTATCTCCCAATACATTAATTAATGGCAATGCACATGTAGGTGTCTGCAGAAATATGTATATATCTATAATACTGCTGTGGTTCCCCATGCGTTGATGCTACCAACATTGGAGAAACCCATAGTCCTTTCTGACTCTGAAGCAAATACGCTGTGACCTCAGTCAATGTTGTGCCCAACTCTTTATAATTTAATGCTTCCCCTACAACATAGATTCTCAGATCTGAAGCAATATGATGAAGACAAAAGCAATTAAAAATTGTAAATATATGATGATGCATATCTTTTTCTGGACCTCCAGGAGACTAGTGACCTTGACACCTTCATAGATAATGGACTCAATTATCCATCTGACCCATCTACAGCGGAATCTGCCTCTTTCACCATCGTCATTAGAAATGCGGCAGAAGTTCTTGATCTCCAGTTTGTCTCCTTGCAGTTTTTACACAAATATATCGACTGAGGTGCAGCAGCCAGGGCGGACCACTTTGGAACCACTGCTTCCAGGGTGACGGCACCAGAGGTCAGGACTAGCTGCTACTCCTTGTTACCTTTTGGTGCAAAAGAAGATGGATGATTTCATCCTATGCTGGACCTGGACTCTGATCCTCTTTCTTATGACGGGCAAATGCAAGATATTCACTTTGGCCCCTAAGTACTGTCTGCTCTTGATCCAGGTGAATGGATGGTACCATTGATTTTGCAAGGTGAGTATTACTGTCCTTCAATCCCACAGATGCTACCTGAAGTTTCAGATAGGCCACACACACTTTCAGTTATCTGTGCTCCTCTTTTGTCTCAAAGATTTCCCTCCAATGTTCGCAAAAGTGGTGGTGGTGGTTGCTGCCCGTTGGAGGAGATTGGGAATCCCAGTCTTCTCATGCCTTGATGACTGGTTGCTGGAGGTGGGCTTACCTCAAACAGTTGTGAACCACCTCTAGATGACAGGCAACCTGTTGACATCTCTTGAATTTGCCATCCGTGTGCCGAAGTCACACCTGATTATTTCACAGAGGTTCCCTTTCATTTGAGCCATTCTGGACACAGGTTTGTTTCCTGCCTTCCCTCCACCTCAACACGTCCAGATATTATCATGGTGTTTTAGTCCTTGACCTGGATCTCGGTGAGAACTACTCTGAGGCTTCATGGTCTTTTGGCCTCCTGCATTCTGCTGGTGGACCACGCTATGTGGCACATGTGTTGTGCAGTGGGATCTGATATCTCTATGGCCTCAGCACTAGGGGACCTCTCAGATTCCATACAGGTGTTGGAGGAAACTGCAAAAGATGTGCAGTGGATGTTTGCTGGACTGCAGTTGAACTGGCGGATGACTCCTCTCCCTGCCGCACCCAGCGCTAATGATTGTAACAAAGCATCATTGCTGAGTTGAGGAGGTCATCTGGGAGAGGGGGAGATCAGAAGACTCTGGTTGCCGGCAGAAACCTGCCTCCACATAAATCTGTGCAGAAATGGACCATCTCCTTTGTATTAAGATTTAATGAGGATTGAGTAAGAAACAGCCTCCAGAAGGTCTACATGCTCATTCCACCATAGCTAAGCTGCTACCACCACACTGGCATGCACTGAGGTCCGGATAGCCTTGTGAGGGAAACTGACTATGGGTCTGGAAACAGCATAGCCATGATAATCTTTAGAGTACAAGCTCAGTTGATGTGCTGTCCCTCTTATCAAAAAACCGACAAGGGGTTCGGGCTCTAAAGCAGTAAGGTCAAGCCTCACTAAGAGTCTTAACAAAACAAACAACCAGTACTGCAGTATAAATTCACAAATGGTCCTATCAAAATAGTGAATTAAACACTAAATAGACCAGACTACTTATTCTGTCTGAAATTAATCTTTATATGTCATCTTTTTTTATATAACACTTTTTACATTTTTTTGTATACATATTAACACAAAAGACACAGATTGTAATAATGAATCAATATATAACAAATACAAATTAGCTCACTGTACAACTTTCTCTCTCATACCATTCAAATCACACTCGTACTCCTATTTACACAATATACATACAGTCATCGTTGAGATGCATCAGAATTCAAAACAAAATTTTTTGGAATTCAAAACAAAATTGTTTAGAGGAGCGACCTTGGTATAGGTTTTAATTCACTTTTTGTTTATCATTTCTTCAAAGAAACCTAAGGTCGCGTGAAAAGGGTCTACGCGTTTCAAACACCCAAACTCGGGGGTGTTTTCATCAGGACCGCATATCTGCAAGAATGAAAGGAATTGTGTTTTAAAATCACTAATAAACGCACCACCTTGTAAGCGCATAGGAAGCCTCAACTTGAGTCTTACCTTAGCCCAATAGTGGCAATAGATGAGAAGGGGCGAGTTTGTGGAACCTGAAATAATCAACAGTCAATATTCAGTGTGTGATGAGGGACCCAAACACTGACGCCATATTACTTGATCGATCACGCTACACAATCGTACTTACATGTGCACTTTGCATGTATTCTTGGGTGAACGGATTTTATTTATCTTGAATGAACGAGTTGTATTTTTTGGAATCTGTGGAGGAATTTTAAAAGAGCGCGCATTAGTTATTTGTCCGCCCGTTCTTGGTGCGGGAAGAGCATTTTTTGGATTCTCAACGTTCAGGACTTACTTGTGCGGCGGACTGTTGCTCAATGGCGTCCTGCCGTCTGTGTGGTGTTCGTACACTGTGGGGAAACAAGCGCGAGGTGTTTTAGTTCTATACCTTCGCCTGTCTGTAAGGCCTCCGTATTGGCATGTTTGGAATTTAGCGATTCTTACCTGGAAATTGTACACTTTTCTTTCCGCCGATTGAATCCGGATCGGTTGTCCTCTGTCAGTCAGGAATCATGAATCACGTGACTTTCCTGGTTTCCTGTGTAGTGTGTGTTATGAGTACACGTGACGCCCCGCTGGTTTCTGGGAGATGTAGTATTGTCTTCCATGCTGATGTAGTTTCTGGGGGATGTAGTTTTCCAAGCTAGTGTGTACATGGGGTATTATTGAGGCGCTCATCTGTGGAAATTGGTCCTGTGTGGGCTCGACAAAATATATTAATTTTCTGTGATTGCAGCATATAATTGCAATGAAAGGCGCTGGCAAAGTGGTTGTGGTGCGATCATTCAACGATGGCTGTGTAGTGTAGGGCAACACTCATTAGAAGGACTTCTTGATGGGAATTTACAGCTTATAAATTTCTGAGAGTTCGTTTAACCCGTCAATTGCTGTATTGAATTTTATAATGAGCATAGCTTCTCTCCTCGACAGTTTCTCCTCTATGTCTCCACCTCTGGGGTCCATCTCAATTTTTGATAATACAGTCCATTTTATATCAGACTCGCAATGGTTATGTGATTTCCAATGGTTGACTAGAGGTGCTGTTTCCACATTTTTTTTGATTCTGGACTTGTGTTGTGTAATTCTGCACCTGATCTCTTGACTGGTCTTACCAATGTAAAGCATGTCACACGGACAGCGTATTCCGTAAATGACATACCGCGATTTACAATTTGTAAATGTGTCATGTTTCCAATTGGTCTGTCTATGTTTGAACAACGATCCTTCTTCTGTTGTTGAACAACAGATACAGGTGCCGCATTTGTGGTGACCTTGCACTGGAGGTAGACTCAACATCGCTCGTAAGCATGGCTGTTTTTTTGTCGGTAAAGTGGCACGCACCAAATGGTTGGCAATATTCTGATCCTTTTTGAACGCAAACAAAGGTTTGTCTTTCAGTGATTCATCCAAGTTTTGAATTAGATGCCAATTTTGGTTTATTACTTTTTTGAAGTTGTTTGAGTTGGGGCAGAAGGTTGATACACAGACCAACCTTTCCATTGGCTTTCTTTCTTTTTTGGTTAATAGATCTTCTCTCGGTGTCCACCAGGCTCTCTTCATGGACCGTCTCAGCAATTTTTTTTGGGTATCCTCTGTCCATTAGATTTTTCGTGAGATGATTTGCATGAAGTTCATATTCATCTCTGAAGTGACAGTTTCTCCTGATCCGTAAATACTGTCCGAAGGGGAGATTTTCTTTTAGATTTCTTGGGTGGTGGCTGTCAAAGTGTAGGGCTTTGTTTCGATCGGTTGGTTTTTTATATAATGTTGTTACTAGTTTGTTCCCTACAGGATATACCTCCACATCTAAGAATGCCAGTTTTGTCTGTGAGTATTTGATGCTGAATTTGATTTCCTGGGTTCTGTTGTTGAGCCACTCGTGGAACTTGATCAGTTTTTCCTCACTACCTGTCCAGACAGCAAACACGTCGTCTATAAAACGACTCCAGTGTGAAATGTACTCAATAAAAGGGTTATCTTCGTAAATGAATTTGTCTTCAAATTTGGACATGAAAAGGATAGCCAATTCAGGAGCGAAGGGGCAACCCATCGCCACTCCCCCTGTTTGAAAAAAGAAATCCCCATTGAAATTAAAATAATTTTTCTTTAAGGCGAATGATGCTAATTCCAGGATGAAGTCAGTAGGAATTCTTACTGGTTTGTCCCTGGTCTCCAAAAAGGAACCTATAACTTCCAAGCCTTCCATTTGAGGTATCTGTGTGTATAATGATGTTACGTCTAGTGTCACTAAGTAGTCAGAGCCTTCGTTGAAGTTGATGGAGTCTAATTTGTTGATGAAATCAGAAGTGTCACGCAGGTATGATTTAACTTCAGGTACAAACGGTTTTAAAAAATGGTCCACAAATTTAGAGATGGGTTCCAATAGTGAATCACAAGCCGAGACTATCGGTCTTCCTGGGGGCGTTGTTTGGTCCTTGTGAATTTTAGGTAAAATATAAAATTGGGGGATCCTTGGAAATTTACATTGTAGGAATTCAAACTCCTTTTTACCTAAAAGGCCGTCCGCGTGTCCTTTTTCTAGGATTGCACGTAATTGGTTATTTAGTTCCATCGTAGGGTCTTTTGAGATTTTTCTGTAGCAGGTTTGGTCGTTTAGCTGTCGCATGACTTCAAAAATATATTTTTCTTTTTCCCAGATTACTATTGAGCCGCCCTTATCTGCCTGCTTAATTACTACAGACGTGTCGTTCTTAAGGCAGTCTAGAGCAATTTTTTCCAATTTCGTTATATTGTATTTGATCCATTGTTTTTTCTTTTCCATATTGTTGATTGCAGAGAGTATAGTTTTTTCAAAGGTCACCACTTCTTTTGGGACTTTATTGTGTGGGGGGCAAAACGTAGATTTTTTCTTTAGGCCAGTTGTTTCCTGGTTTTGATCCATCGGTGTATTTGCAAAGAAAGTTTTTAATTTGATCTTCCGACAAAATTCAATAGCTTCAGTCTTTAATTTCACAAAGTTGGTGTGTTTAGATGGGACAAAAGTCAAACCTTTCTCCAGAATACTTATTTCACTGTTTGTTAAAATCTTATTAGATAAGTTGTGAATGGTATGAGAGAGAAAGTTGTACAGTGAGCTAATTTGTATTTGTTATATATTGATTCATTATTACAATCTGTGTCTTTTGTGTTAATATGTATACAAAAAAATGTAAAAAGTGTTATATAAAAAAAGATGACATATAAAGATTAATTTCAGACAGAATAAGTAGTCTGGTCTATTTAGTGTTTAATTCACTATTTTGATAGGACCATTTGTGAATTTATACTGCAGTACTGGTTGTTTGTTTTGTTAAGACTCTTAGTGAGGCTTGACCTTACTGCTTTAGAGCCCGAACCCCTTGTCGGTTTTTTGCTTACTAGCAGATACCTATCTGCGAGGTTGTCCAGCGTCCGATTTATTGAGACTTTTCAAGTGGTTTAGTTGAATATGGTGTATGAATGAGACGTGGGAAGACCACGCTGTGTGGCTGAGGACACAGATTAAACACATCCCAACAGATACATATAATGTCAGAGGATCAAACATTCGCGTATAGTGAAGAGCATATCAAAAAATTACTGGAGGCACCCCCTGTTTTCGCATCAGCTTCCTTGAGTATTACGGCAAAAAACCAAAATGAAACAGACAAACTTCTGAGATTAAGGAAAAAACAAATTAGAACGGACCTTCATGGGCATTTTCTTTTACAACACCTACGAGCCGGGACAATCCCGGGAGGATTACAAGTGAAAAACGTCCCAGTGATCTTCACAGAGGATCCACTGTATAAAAAAGGATACAGCTATATTGAGACCAAGTGTAGCAGAGATCTAATGGTCTTAACAATCGAGACGGCACAGAGACTTTCAGCTGATCAATTAAAGGAAATTGAGACCCTTGAATCTGAAATCAAAGCCAATCAATTTATTACGGACGCAAAATCACTCCTGGAGAAAGTGGAAAAGGAAATACTTGAATTTAAAGACTCAACAATAAATCAAAAAACTAACCAATTTGAAAAGGACAAGCGCAACTTCTCATTGGATAAAGTATATCCGTTCCTTCAACAGGACTATTATTCAAGACCAGAGTCTAGGCGCAATTTAGGTGAATTCCAAGGCAGATCATCAAGAAACTTCATTACTTTTTCAGACACTTCATCGTCAAGTAGTGGGGATAGTAATAGCAACGACAAACGCAGAAACACAAACCAAAGAGGGAATTTTCACCAGCAACCACAACAGCAACCTTTTTTAGGGAGAGGCGAACCACAAACCAGAGGACGACCCAGGTACAACCAACAACCATGGGAAATGTCGACACGTCGACAGAATTACAAGAACTAACAAGGACAGAATTCCAAAATTCCCCAATTGAAAGTACCACATCACCTATTCACAACTTATCTAATAAGATTTTAACAAACAGTGAAATAAGTATTCTGGAGAAAGGTTTGACTTTTGTCCCATCTAAACACACCAACTTTGTGAAATTAAAGACTGAAGCTATTGAATTTTGTCGGAAGATCAAATTAAAAACTTTCTTTGCAAATACACCGATGGATCAAAACCAGGAAACAACTGGCCTAAAGAAAAAATCTACGTTTTGCCCCCCACACAATAAAGTCCCAAAAGAAGTGGTGACCTTTGAAAAAACTATACTCTCTGCAATCAACAATATGGAAAAGAAAAAACAATGGATCAAATACAATATAACGAAATTGGAAAAAATTGCTCTAGACTGCCTTAAGAACGACACGTCTGTAGTAATTAAGCAGGCAGATAAGGGCGGCTCAATAGTAATCTGGGAAAAAGAAAAATATATTTTTGAAGTCATGCGACAGCTAAACGACCAAACCTGCTACAGAAAAATCTCAAAAGACCCTACGATGGAACTAAATAACCAATTACGTGCAATCCTAGAAAAAGGACACGCGGACGGCCTTTTAGGTAAAAAGGAGTTTGAATTCCTACAATGTAAATTTCCAAGGATCCCCCAATTTTATATTTTACCTAAAATTCACAAGGACCAAACAACGCCCCCAGGAAGACCGATAGTCTCGGCTTGTGATTCACTATTGGAACCCATCTCTAAATTTGTGGACCATTTTTTAAAACCGTTTGTACCTGAAGTTAAATCATACCTGCGTGACACTTCTGATTTCATCAACAAATTAGACTCCATCAACTTCAACGAAGGCTCTGACTACTTAGTGACACTAGACGTAACATCATTATACACACAGATACCTCAAATGGAAGGCTTGGAAGTTATAGGTTCCTTTTTGGAGACCAGGGACAAACCAGTAAGAATTCCTACTGACTTCATCCTGGAATTAGCATCATTCGCCTTAAAGAAAAATTATTTTAATTTCAATGGGGATTTCTTTTTTCAAACAGGGGGAGTGGCGATGGGTTGCCCCTTCGCTCCTGAATTGGCTATCCTTTTCATGTCCAAATTTGAAGACAAATTCATTTACGAAGATAACCCTTTTATTAAGTACATTTCACACTGGAGTCGTTTTATAGACGACGTGTTTGCTGTCTGGACAGGTAGTGAGGAAAAACTGATCAAGTTCCACGAGTGGCTCAACAACAGAACCCAGGAAATCAAATTCAGCATCAAATACTCACAGACAAAACTGGCATTCTTAGATGTGGAGGTATATCCTGTAGGGAACAAACTAGTAACAACATTATATAAAAAACCAACCGATCGAAACAAAGCCCTACACTTTGACAGCCACCACCCAAGAAATCTAAAAGAAAATCTCCCCTTCGGACAGTATTTACGGATCAGGAGAAACTGTCACTTCAGAGATGAATATGAACTTCATGCAAATCATCTCACGAAAAATCTAATGGACAGAGGATACCCAAAAAAATTGCTGAGACGGTCCATGAAGAGAGCCTGGTGGACACCGAGAGAAGATCTATTAACCAAAAAAGAAAGAAAGCCAATGGAAAGGTTGGTCTGTGTATCAACCTTCTGCCCCAACTCAAACAACTTCAAAAAAGTAATAAACCAAAATTGGCATCTAATTCAAAACTTGGATGAATCACTGAAAGACAAACCTTTGTTTGCGTTCAAAAAGGATCAGAATATTGCCAACCATTTGGTGCGTGCCACTTTACCGACAAAAAAACAGCCATGCTTACGAGCGATGTTGAGTCTACCTCCAGTGCAAGGTCACCACAAATGCGGCACCTGTATCTGTTGTTCAACAACAGAAGAAGGATCGTTGTTCAAACATAGACAGACCAATTGGAAACATGACACATTTACAAATTGTAAATCGCGGTATGTCATTTACGGAATACGCTGTCCGTGTGACATGCTTTACATTGGTAAGACCAGTCAAGAGATCAGGTGCAGAATTACACAACACAAGTCCAGAATCAAAAAAAATGTGGAAACAGCACCTCTAGTCAACCATTGGAAATCACATAACCATTGCGAGTCTGATATAAAATGGACTGTATTATCAAAAATTGAGATGGACCCCAGAGGTGGAGACATAGAGGAGAAACTGTCGAGGAGAGAAGCTATGCTCATTATAAAATTCAATACAGCAATTGACGGGTTAAACGAACTCTCAGAAATTTATAAGCTGTAAATTCCCATCAAGAAGTCCTTCTAATGAGTGTTGCCCTACACTACACAGCCATCGTTGAATGATCGCACCACAACCACTTTGCCAGCGCCTTTCATTGCAATTATATGCTGCAATCACAGAAAATTAATATATTTTGTCGAGCCCACACAGGACCAATTTCCACAGATGAGCGCCTCAATAATACCCCATGTACACACTAGCTTGGAAAACTACATCCCCCAGAAACTACATCAGCATGGAAGACAATACTACATCTCCCAGAAACCAGCGGGGCGTCACGTGTACTCATAACACACACTACACAGGAAACCAGGAAAGTCACGTGATTCATGATTCCTGACTGACAGAGGACAACCGATCCGGATTCAATCGGCGGAAAGAAAAGTGTACAATTTCCAGGTAAGAATCGCTAAATTCCAAACATGCCAATACGGAGGCCTTACAGACAGGCGAAGGTATAGAACTAAAACACCTCGCGCTTGTTTCCCCACAGTGTACGAACACCACACAGACGGCAGGACGCCATTGAGCAACAGTCCGCCGCACAAGTAAGTCCTGAACGTTGAGAATCCAAAAAATGCTCTTCCCGCACCAAGAACGGGCGGACAAATAACTAATGCGCGCTCTTTTAAAATTCCTCCACAGATTCCAAAAAATACAACTCGTTCATTCAAGATAAATAAAATCCGTTCACCCAAGAATACATGCAAAGTGCACATGTAAGTACGATTGTGTAGCGTGATCGATCAAGTAATATGGCGTCAGTGTTTGGGTCCCTCATCACACACTGAATATTGACTGTTGATTATTTCAGGTTCCACAAACTCGCCCCTTCTCATCTATTGCCACTATTGGGCTAAGGTAAGACTCAAGTTGAGGCTTCCTATGCGCTTACAAGGTGGTGCGTTTATTAGTGATTTTAAAACACAATTCCTTTCATTCTTGCAGATATGCGGTCCTGATGAAAACACCCCCGAGTTTGGGTGTTTGAAACGCGTAGACCCTTTTCACGCGACCTTAGGTTTCTTTGAAGAAATGATAAACAAAAAGTGAATTAAAACCTATACCAAGGTCGCTCCTCTAAACAATTTTGTTTTGAATTCCAAAAAATTTTGTTTTGAATTCTGATGCATCTCAACGATGACTGTATGTATATTGTGTAAATAGGAGTACGAGTGTGATTTGAATGGTATGAGAGAGAAAGTTGTACAGTGAGCTAATTTGTATTTGTTATATATTGATTCATTATTACAATCTGTGTCTTTTGTGTTAATATGTATACAAAAAAATGTAAAAAGTGTTATATAAAAAAAGATGACATATAAAGATTAATTTCAGACAGAATAAGTAGTCTGGTCTATTTAGTGTTTAATTCACTATTTTGATAGGACCATTTGTGAATTTATACTGCAGTACTGGTTGTTTGTTTTGTTAAGTCCCTCTTATCAGACACTGTATTTGTAAAAAAAGACTACAAGGTTTTAAGTTGCTTTCCCAACTTTTGGTGTTTGAGTGGGGCACTTCAGCATAGAACGTTTCTAATTGTAACCAGATGCTGAAAGGGCCAACAGCATTTTCCAACGATTTCAATACAGGTCGGTTGTATTTGTCATACATTCTAGGTATGTATTGTCAGTGGTTGTCACAATTTAAGGCTGCCGTTGCTGCATTTTTGGAAAGAAGACTGTTTGATTCCCAGTAGCCTCTCATTGTTTTTCCTGGTAATGTATTTTCCAAATGACTTCTTTTGTCTGCTGTTTCAGGTCCCCTTCGGATCAAGGCAGCGCATCATTCGCTGTCAGGTTGGCCTAAGCAACCGCTGGCAGCTACCATGCAATTTGGACTTTGACCTTCTGGGAAGTGCGCAGGCGCGGAAGGCCATCAGAACCGGCTTCAATGAAACACTGAAGCGGATTATGACAGGTGGGTAGGAATGTGGAAGGCAGCTTTGCTACAGTTTTAAACCATGCAGACCTGTAGAATTAAACAAAAATTACCATAACTTTTCATGCATATGTCCTTCCTGCTATTGGGTTCTAGTGTCCACAGAACCCGAACCAAACACCTGCTGATCCATATTCTTTTTTATGTAGCCCTATGTATTTTGAGTGTACCATACTTTCTGTAGTTAACACAGAGGGAAAAAAACGTTAATGTGAGAAAAGGCAGTATATACTGGGTGGAGGAAAGTCCAGTATAAGAATGAAAAAGCTGGCCGAGGAATACAGACCAGATCATGGGAGTGGAGAAGCAGAGTGAAAGGATATGGGCATACCCTGTGTCGCTGTACTTGTTAGTCTCCGTAATAGATAACAGGCTTGTGGTAGTAGTGATTTGTCATGCTGTAATGAGATATTCTTATTGTCAATTTGTGCTGGATAGTTCTCACATCTAGACTGAGGTGGGTCTAATTGGATATTGTCTGCTTATTGTTAACAGTTTGTTGGATCATATATAGGCCTTAATGTGTGGCAGACCTTGTTTGAGGTAGTCTTACTGAATTTGATATAGCTGCATGTTTATGTCATAGCTATCATGTGGTGCCTGAGCGTCGGTTTCTAAGCTGTATTTCGACCCAGGTATTGTAATATTTTTAGGGCTAGTTAGCCTATAACAGTGAATTGCAGTAGTCAAATACGAGGATGATTATGGTTGTCAAGTGGGTTGAGGAAAGTGGGTGGAAGATATTGTAATGTCGTTTTAAGGAACCAGATCATGACCCCATCAGCATCTCTACTATCACATGGGAAATAGTGTTTACGTTGAGGACTCCTACTAACAGTTGGCTGATGGGACTATGGTGGTGTATGAGAATAATATGGAGTTATTGACGACTAACCTTGCATGTATGTATATTTGTTGTGTTTGTGTAGTGTGAACCTAGCCAACAGGCATTACAGCTCTTTACATTGTCAAAACCAAAGATACAGTCATTGAGTGATTTGAAAGGGAGCTGGGTTCTGGAAATGAAGGTTAACTTTTACTATGTTGTGGTGCATTATTCTTTAAAGAGCTATGTCTTCAACGCTTTCCTACGTTGTAGCAGTGTTGAGGCAGTTCTAATGGATACAGGTACCGTCCCTTTTCCTGGATGCACAAATAGAGATCTCCCCAGACCTTGTTTTTTTTTTTTGGCAATTCTCTGTCTTTAGTCTAATGGTGTCCTAGCTGTGAGATCTACGAACGCTCACCAGCGATGGTGGTGCTTGCTTTGTAGATGAGGATGCTGATGATTTTGGTGATACAGGCTGCCAAGGCGAGGCAGCGTAGTTCCATCAGTGGGCGGGGTGGGATATGTAGTAATATATTTTCAGGCCCATGAAGAGGCCTCCTGCGGCTTTTAGGCTATTTCTATTGAGGTAACGGGTTGGCAGTGCCTTAGCCACTGGATCCAGAGTTGCCGAAAAATACGCGCATGGGCGCTGTTTGTCCCCAAAGAGTTGCATTAAGACTGATAATCCACAACCTTCTTTTTCGTGGACATACAATGTAAAAGGCTTACTGTAGTTGGGGTTTCCCAACACAGGAGCCGAACACAATGCATCGCGCAACTCGCGGAAACTCGTCTGACAATCTTCAGACCAAGGCATAGGTTTAGGCGTGTCTTTGCGGAGTAGTGACAGTAAGGGTTTGGCTAGTAGTGAGAAATTCGGTATCCATTGTCTACAGTACGATGTAATGCCCAAAAAAGCTCGGACACCTCTCAGTGTCCTTGGGGCACTTAGTTCTGTGATTGCCTGTATTCTTTCTGGTGTCAGTCTCCTTCCCTCCTTCGACAAGATGTGACCTAGGTAGGTTACTTCTTGTCGACAAAATTGCAGTTTTGAAAGGGAGACTTTGTGCTTCATGTCACATAGGTGACGTAATAGCGACAACGTAGCTTCCTTGCAAATCTCTTCAGTGTCTGCAGCGATCAGTAGATCGTCTACGTACTGAATCAATGTTGACCCATCTGGCAGTACAATTGTGTCTAGTTGTGTTTTCAGAGCCTGACTGAATATTGATGGACTTTCGCAGTAGCCTTGAGGAGCGCATTTGAAGCGGAAGCTTCGTCCTCCTAAATTGAAGCCGAAAAGGTCTCTACTCTCTTCGGCGATCGGGATGCTGAAGAAAGCGTTCTTCAGGTCAATCACCGAGAACCAAGCTGCTGAAGCTGGAACCATTGTCAATAAAGCAGTAATGTCGGGGACGACTGGAAACTGCGGTATAACTACCTTGTTTACTTCTCGGAGGTCAATCACAAACCTATACACAGGGGGCTGTGAAGGATCAGTACGTTTCAAGACCGGTAAAACTGGACTGTTACAAATGTTTCCTGTTGTTTCCTCGATAACATCTTTATCGACCAAATCATAAACGATCGTTAACAATGCCTGTTCGCAGTCGTTAGAAATTTTGTATTGGGGAATACGTGGCAATCTGACGTTTGCTTTCAAAGTTATGACATACGGTGCTATCTCTAAACGACCTACATCGTTGGAACCATTAGCCCATAGTATATCTGGAAGTGATGACAATTCGGTTGGGATACCTTCTTTTGACAAGTATATTGGAGAAATGACTTTTCTCCCTAAAGTAAGCTGTACTCCCGAGGGAGAACAGTACAAGGTCACGTACAACCTCTTTAGCAAATCCAATCCTAACAAATTTTCACCGCAACCTGTTGTAAGAATGAGGGGTGCTTCTAATTCACAGGGGCCAACAGAAACGGAAACAGGACTAGAGATCGGGTTTCTAACAGGGGCGCCAGAGAAGCCTACTGAGACATTCATTTCGCCAGACAAAGGTGCGCCAGGAAGTTTTGAGTGCATAATAGAACTTTTTGTAGCACCAGTATCCAGCAGAAATGGCTCTGACACTCCTGAGGTAATTACCTCGACATAAGGTCCATCCTGATCTACTGGAACTGAAACAACTCCCTCTCTTTGTCCATGGCTGTCCTAGCGATCGTTACCCTCATTGTCGTGTTCGGTGTAATAGTCGTCAGCATAGTACTGAGCTGACTTGGACGATGAATTACCCTGTTGATCAAAGCTATTCATTGATTTCTGAGGTGGAAAAGAAGTTATATTCTGAGTGAAATTTCCACGGCCTCTACCTCTAGAGGCATGCTGAACACCTCTTTCCCTTACACCTTGTGCACCGTTTAAACGTCGTGCAAGAGCCGGACAATTATTCCTAAAATGGCCCTCTTCTTTGCAATACGCACATTGATTCGGGCCATACGTAGGACGCTGATGAGAAAGCTCGTTTCCTTGCGCGTCTCTAGAGTACTGCAGATTCTGTT
The DNA here is from genome assembly GCF_964261635.1 of Lissotriton helveticus. NCBI lineage: Eukaryota > Metazoa > Chordata > Amphibia > Caudata > Salamandridae > Lissotriton > Lissotriton helveticus. Next base: position 1,224,886,870 of record NC_136065.1, read on the forward strand.
GATAATTAGGCTGGCTCGCCATACGAGGCTGATAGGCCTGTTGGAGAAGAACTTTAGTTTTCAAATCTTTCGTCTTTTTGTCTGCCTTGTCTAACTCGTCTTTACGCCTATTTTCATAGTACTGGGCTATTGCTAGAATCTGCGCTGACGTAGAGACAGCCCAAGCACTTTCTGAGTCTTTTAGTTTAGCACACAATTCAGGAAGCAAATTGTGTACAAACTTGTCTACAAACAGTCTTTGGCCACCCTCGGTAGCCATATCCTGACCACTATGGTCAGTGAAGGTTTCCTCAAATCTCGTGAAGAAGTCAGACACATTCTCGTCTTTCTTCTGCTTGCACGCGGATAGCTTGTCCCAGTTTACACGTACTTCAGGCATAATTGTCTTCATGTATGCGATAATTCTACCAGGAAGTTCAGCTATTAACGGCTCAGGCTTGAAACCACCGATTTGTCTAGCATCTGTAGTCGCAATGTTTGCCCATGAGTCATCTAATTCTTGGTCATGATCCGTATGACGTATCTTACTCCATAAAGGGTGTGGAACAATGTTCCCAAACAACATGTCTATATCCGCTAAATTCATTATACATGAGCTTGCAGTTTGGGACAACTCCTTATAATACCCAGTCGGGTTTTTACGGGGATCGGGTAGTGTCTGCTTGAGTGCTAGAACTTCGGATCTTTTCCAGGGGACATGTACCCATACACGCTGGAAATGAGGCAGAACCGGTGGAACTGCGTTTGCATCACCTTCCCTCCACACCGGAGGAACCTCTCTCATAGGGTACTGTCTCGCTCTTTTCCTACTATACGTACCACTGTCAGAGGATGACCCAGAATTACCACCTGCACTTCGATGTGATAATAATATCTCTACTGCTCTTTCAACGTCGGGACCAACTATCATACCCTCCCCAAATTTAAATCGTAACCTACACAACTCCTGCAGGTTGCTCTTCTGACCATTATCTACCAAATCCTTACACAGGAAAACACTCATCTGCTCAAAGACGTATCTTTGCGTTGGTTCATCCCATTGACGGAAAACGTTCATGACAGACTCTACATCATATCTCGCTGTATCCATAGCCCAATTTCGTGCTAACTTATTCAATGTTTCCCTTTCCTGATAATCAGGCATTTGGCTTTGTAATTGTCTTCGTTCCGTGTTAGGGGTCGTTTTAGGCGACCGAAAAAGTGGTGAAGGAAAGTTAGTAACAATGCTGCCCATTTTATGCCAGACGAAAGGTGAAAGTGGAGGAATAGCTGGTAGTAGAACAGAGTCACGCAAAGCAGAAACAGAAATGTTCGTAGAACGAGTATCAGAGAGACTAGAAGGTGCGATAGGCGAAATTTTAGAAGGAACGGTAGGAGAAATAGATGTGATCGGTGAGCCTTGAGGCGGCTGTGCCAAAGAAACAGGAGCCAGCTGAAGAGTAGCTGGTGAGTGCGGTAAAGGAGCCTGTATTACAGCTACCAAAGGTGCAACGAAAGGTTGCGGAGGTGCTGTGGCATTTTGTGCATAGGGTGGCGGAGAATTTAATAGGTGGGACATCAATGGATCTTTCTCGGATCCTTCCTGTTGACCTTTTCCTCTATTTGGCAGCATTGGGTAACATTTATCTATCGCTAGTTTCTTGCTCCTAAGCATCTGTTCGCTCTCCTGCTCTTCCTCGTTATCTCTGTATGCAACGGCAGCTTGCACCATTGACATACCTCTTTTATTTTTTTTTGCTAGTCTTATTTCTTTCTGTTTGGCTTCCTTGCGCCATAAGCGGAAAGAGTCAAACATTGCCGGCCGGGCTTTCTTCTTGAACAATTTGACCTCTAAGTTATCCAATATTTCTTGGTCGAAACTACCATATTGGGGCCATTTTAAAACACCATCCTTGCGGGTGTATTTTATCCATACCTCGTTATATGTGATAGGACCTACGCCGTGCTTCACATAGAGTTCATACATTGGAGTTCCAATTGGAGGAACCGGACAAGAATCTTCCAACTGGGAGTCCTTACTACAACCAAGACAAAACAAGTTTCCAAGTTTGCTAAAACCAGGCATCTTCGCTCACTGGTCTAGCTTCAAACTTCAAAGGATTATCTGTTACGATATTTCTCGTGAATACACGAGTCCTTCGGCTTTGGGGCTTGCAAGTTCCAAATCAAGTCGTATCTCAAGGATACCAAAAACTAAGAACAAACTAAGGACTAGGAGACGCTCCACTTATACTTAACTGAAGTATTTGAAGATCGATGACGTCGCTAGAAGACTCGTCTATCGTTTCGCTCTACCAAGGATCACTGGGTCCAAAACAAGGCGATAGTCAGGGCAGCAGTCCTTCGTAGCCGTCGGGACGCGGGGAACCTCGCAGCAAAGACCTTCGGAACCACGTCGACATACAGGGGTCGCTGAAGTGGCTGGCCGTCCTCCGGAATTTTCACACGAAGCTCCTCACGAACATCTGGCTTGGACCGTCACCGCTTGATATCGCCCCGAGTTGGGCGCCAACTGAGGTAACGGGTTTTTAGGAACCCGCTGGTGTCAGGGGATAACACCCGAAGACCTCTGAGTTCCCTTGTTCCGGACCACAGAAACACGTAGTCTTCTAGTCGCAGTCAAAGATCAAGTTTTATTGGTAGCTACCAAGTAACACGTGTCCCAGAAGTACACCACACAGAGAGTAGGTTCTTGGGAGACTGTTCGTTTTTACAGAACCAGCCGTCTCCTTATATATCAAATATATGGCTTCAAGCAAGAATTCTTGAGTTTATGGTATGGCAACACACATATTTCTACAACAATACAAAGAGCGAAGTCATGTAAGCAAGCCCATATTTTAGATGTCCAGTTTGCTGATAGATTACCCAGTTGGATCGGGAACTCCCATCAGATATAGATGAACCACCAATAAAGGAAGGTACAACCCAGCCATAAAAGGGCCATAAACAAGATACGGGGACAGGTGCGTGTTTGAAGGAAACATGGGCTGTATGTAGTGAATGGTTCGTGGAATGTTATGCGTAGATGCTATCGTATTCGGCCACTGGGCGAGGAGCTGCCTAAACAGGTTTGGCCGAAGACAGTGGAGTCAGTTGGGACAGGTCAGGGGAAAGTCACGAAAGGTGGACGTGTCTATTTGGATCAAGCTCGACCTTTAATTGACTTATCATGAGGGCAAGATGCAAGATGGATGCCGTTCACAAAATGGAGTTTAAGGGATGGGACGGAAACTGTGATTTAGGGGTGTTGGCAACCCTCGATTGTAACGCAAATACATAGGAATGATGTCCTAATCATTATCGGTTCGTAGACACCAAAATCGTCTCGGTACGTTGAGGTTTCGTGACACGGGTATTGGACCTCGTTATCGGGAAAACCACAGGGTCCGGATTTTGGGAACCACACTATGAGGGGCATTTCTGAGTTTTGGGGCTGTGAAGCAGTGTGGCTGCCATCCAGGTGCAAGTGTAGGAGGGCTTGAAGTGTGGCTCTGAAGTCTGAAGTTTTGACTTCCTTCCATAAAAAGGTCTGGTACCAAGCGCTTTTAGTTTTCCTAGCAACGTGTTTCTTCTTGATGTAGTCAACTGGATGAAGAAGAATTCCAAGCTCCGATAAGATCCTTGGGGTTCTAAGATAAAGGCCTTTGAGACAAAGGATGTAAACAGAGCTTTAAAAGTCTGACAGGAATGTTTGGTGGATCTTGTGAGAAGGAGGTAACCTAATCTGCTGCACGTTCGACAAGACCGGATTGCACCTTGGCAGTTTTCCCTAAGATTTTGGTCCGTGAAGGCTTTGAGTGTGACAGAGTAGCCTGAGAAGGATGAGGGCTGCTATCCATTTTGTATTTTGGATGAGGAATTTATCTAGAATGATTAGAGAAGAGTGCAAAACTGTTTTTATATTGCAGTATACTAACAATCGAAAGTTGAGTGCAGTTCAGAATTATTGAGGAAAGAAAAACCAAAGGAGGATTGTAAATTACAGCCATTGCCCTTGCTTATTTTAGGGTGGCGGAAGAAACCTGGCTATTAACGTAGTGAGCAGTTTTGTGGGTCAGCATTATCTAGTTTTAAGGTTTTACTTTATAGGACTCTTGTGTGGATGTTGTATTTTTGATGAAGGCAAAATCACTACAATTATCTAGTAATTGTTGCTGAAAATGCCCAAGGTTGAATAAGTCATACATGATGAGAAGTTGATTAAAGGAGTGGCATGCTTGTACTTGTATTGGTTTGGCACACATGGTCAAAGAAGTATATTGTTTCTCTACAAGCTACTGTGGTGTGCCTGCTAATTCATCTGTTATGTTTCACGTTTTTCTTTTTTGTTTTTGTTCCTCTTTTAGTTAAGATGCCTTTAGGGTATAGCAAGAACACCGGTTTAACTTTCTTCGTTGTTGCCTCCCTTCTTGGAGATTGTTTTAAGAATCCCCCCAGCTTCCAAGGGATTTGATGAATCTAATTTCGAATGCTTGAAAGAGGACCTCTGTGTAATGGCTCTAATTGTGTGTAGTATTGTATGATGTGTCCGTTTATGGTGCTCGTAGCATTTGTTTATTGTGAAGTATATGCAGCGTTGCACATCTTCTTTTGGGTGCTTCAAAGCACTGACTGTTTAATTGACAGACTAGTCTACTTCTGGAAGGGATGAGGTGCGTTAAGGGTACGGTTGTGTAAGGTAGACATTATCCTAATTGTTTACAGTCGCAGCCCATATTTAGAGTGAGGTTCATTAGTCCTCATGCAGTTTGGTTTGACTTTCAGGGTTGAGTTTAAGGTAGTCCACAGTACTGGGCCATGGAACGCAGGTATCTGCCTACATGTTTCAATTGCTAAAGGTTCATTGGTCGATTAAATATGCAATCACCTAGTATAGAGGGATTCTGATTTTAGTTTCAGCTGATATTGTGGTCTTACCTTGTTAATTATGACTAGGATATTGCATGAGAACAGAACAGGTAAGGAAGATGTACAACCTGGTTAAGAGTGGGAGGTTGTCGGGAACTATATGATAAACAGTGATATAAATGTTCCATGTGTATGTTAAAGCCCTGAGCTGTTCATTGGTAGTTCAGAGCTATGAGCGACTTAGGTTGATGATTCTCTATGCATGATGTGCCTCCTGATAGATCTGTGCAATCAGGACTACAGTAGTTCAATTTTACCAACACAAATGCGTTATTAGTGCGCCCTAACAGATTGTGATTCCCATCTAGAAGACACCGGTGTTTCTCGAAGCGAGGATGCTAAATCTGATGCACTATCCCTGCCGCCAGCTGTGCCACCGCTTAGCGCTAGTCATACCACCAGAGCGGATTACAAAGACACCCGCCCTAGCCTATGTCTTTTCAAGAGGCAAGTCCTACTTTTCTATTTTTCAGTCAAAGTTTTGTAATGATTTAAATATAATGCTTTTACTCTTATCATTTGGACAAAAACAGACCCTAGGGAAAGTTAACAGAAGTTTAACACTTAATTAAAAAATAGCCTGCCAGCATCAAAAATAATCTTAGTGAGATCTGCCACGTCAGTGGGCTAGTGCTTTGTGCCTTGGTCAGTTGTAGCATGTAGTGCTAAATTGTCTACATTTTAGGCGACATTTATACTTTTTCTCAATACAAATGAATGGGGCGAGAACATGTTTTGCAAATGAAACAACATATAGAAACTAATGGACAGAAGCCTGGCTCTTCTTGTGGAAAGGGAATACATTAGCTAGAATATAAAGGTTGACTTAATTGGCTTTGTATGTATCTCTTCGTTGCGCTGACTTTGTAATCAACAGTTAAGTCAAATGTGCATTTTGCAACATGAGATAGAAAAATGGCAGTGCATTTAAAATAGGTGTAATTGTGCAGTAGTGCTAAAGCTTTAATACACGTTAAGAATGTATAAAGCAAATTTGCAATTGTTAATGCAATCGGAAGGGTACATCTTGAGGACGCCCCTTTTTCATTGTAAGGTGAAAACTGATAACAGTTCAGTAGCAAACAGCCTGATCACATCAGCTTTCAATTCTCGATTGTTACATTTTGCATCATCACCCTCCACAGTATCAAGCAGCCACGCACAGGCAATGCTTTTATTATTGCAACCACCTTGGGTGATGCACAAACTCAGTTTAAACAAACATAAAAGATTAATATGATCAGAATTTGACTTTGTCATCACAGAACTAGAAGACTTGGAGGGTTTGGAAATGTACTGCATTGCATAATTCTGGTCCCTGTAAGGCACAGGTAGATTACAGCAACCAGATATTACAAGTTTCACTAATATTTCCAGCCTGTTCTGAAAGCTTCACTTGGCTGATCAGACGGTTTGCTTTCGTCTTCAGCCTTTGCAGCCTGTATGCAGAGGCAGTGGTGGCTGGCGGGCTGGGGCGGGGGGGACAAAATAAAAAAATAAAAAATACTTACCTTCTCACAGCCGCCGGACACCGTCTCTCCTCCATTGTTGCTTCAAACCGGAAGGAGGAAGCACACAGGCTCCCCTAAGCCACTCACAACTATGCAATGCAGCGTTGTGATTGGCCTGAGCCCGTGATTCAGCGCTCAGACGGGGACTGGAAGCCCGTGCATGTTCCCAACAAGGCTATGAATTACAGCCTGGTGGGAAACATGCAAAGTGCGCATTACTGCTTGGCTGGCCCAAAATGGCCAGCTAAACCGTCATGCGCACTTAGAGTGTGCAAATCACTCCTCCCAGGCTCTGACACCATGCCTCGCCCCACCCTAACCCAGCCCCATAGCTACGGGAAAAAATGATAATAACTATGTTATCATAATTTAATTTTACCTTGTGCCTGCTCTGTGAGCAGTGGGGCGGCGCTCCTGGCCGCAGAGGAATTCTAAAACGTTTCCACTTCTTATAGCACTATTATATTTTGAAGTTTTTCAGGATGCAGTAGAACAGCGTGTCCTTTGCACACCCTTGCAGATACCACAGCACAATAAAAAAAATGCAGAGACCACAGCACAATAAAAAAACTGCATTAAAGCACAAGCAACTTCTCTGCCTCGTATAATTCTAATAATTTCAGAAACTGTTACTGTTTTCTTCTGTGCTTCTTTTGCTTGATGGAAAATATGCACCTTTTTGACCTTAAGCAGGAGTCATAAGTTCTCAGTGGACCCTTGCTCAGGTCTTGATGTTAGTTTAGTTGCAGTCTGTTACGATATTTGGTTTGAATATATAAGTATATTGAACGGGGTGCTGTAAGTGAGGTCATGGGAATTGCACATCAATCAATCAATCATGCCATTTGTATAGCGCACTACTCACCCGGGAGGGTCTCAAGGCGCTTGGGGAGAGGGGTATGCTACTGCTCGAACAGCCAGGTCTTGAGTTGTTTCCTGAAGGCGAGATGGTCCTGGGTCAGCCGAAGGTGGATGGGGAGGGAGTTCCAAGTCTTGGCAGCCAGGTAAGAGAAGGATCTTCCTCCGGCGGTGGCTCTTCGGATGCGTGGTACGGGTGCGAGGGCGAGGCTGGTGGACCGTAGCTGGCGGGTGGGCGTGTAGAAGGTCAGGCGGTCGTTGAGGTACTTGGGGCCCAGGTCGTGGAGAGACTTGTGTGCGTGGGTGAGGAGCCAGAACGTGATCCTCTTGTCGACGGGGAGCCAGTGCAGGTTTCTCAGGTGGCTGGAGATGTGGCTGCGTCGGGGGACATCCCGGATGAGTCGGGCGGAGGCGTTCTGGATGCGCTGGAGTCTTTTCTGTAGCTTGGCTGTGGTTCTGGCGTAAAGGGCGTTTCCGTAGTCCAGTCGGCTGGTGACGAGTGCCTGGGTGACAGTCTTCCTGGTCTCGGTCGGGATCCAGCGGAAGATCTTGCGAAGCATACGCAGGGTGTTGAAGCACGATGAGGAGACGGCGTTGACTTGTCTGGTCATCGAGAGGGAGGGGTCCAGGATGAAGCCCAGGTTGCGTGCGTGGAGGATCCTTCTCAAGCAACATGAAATATATACTATCATCGAATCTTGATTAATATGCAAAAGCACTGAACTACTCCAACCATGAACAAGATTGCAGGAAGACATAGGGGCATATTTACCAACACCTGTAGACCTTACCACAGACACAGCCTTTCATAATTCAGCTGGGCTTGTCACTAGCAGTGATTATAGACCTCATTCCACAACGGCCCATCACATCTGGGACATGCAAGCAAATTTCAGACACAGTACTATTCGATAGTCGTACAATTAACTGATGTCTAGAAATCTCCGTGTGGTCTATAACATTCATTCTTCATGCATTTGCACTGACATTCTTCACCGCTGAGCAGCCGACTGGCCGTTGCTAAGGCAGCGGTGTCTGTCTTCCTCATCTTAGTCCTTACTGGATGAGAGGCCTCATTCTGCACATGAAGGCGTAGTTTACCTATCAACATTAAACAAAACAGAACCTATAAATTTGGCCTCTATCCCATGCCTGTCCGAAACCTATAATGAGGAAGTAACTATGATCCAGTTCCTGTTTCTGTTTTCTGCATAACAATAGGTTACCTGTCACACGCAGGTAAGATTTATACATTTTTTTTTAAATATCACCGTTACGTCCCGGTGTGTGCAGTATTTGTAGGCTTGACTGTAACGAGTGCTGTTAAACCACTTAAACATCAATTTATAGACTTGCTTAGTAGCAGGCTGGATAAGTGTGACCGCACAGTCCATAAACAACCTGCTTTAATGGTCGGAGTCCCAGGTAAATACTAGCCAAGCAGCTACTTTATTAAAGGTGGTTATATTTTAGGGTCTCCTACAGATCCAGCACAAGCTGCTGTGGAGTCAGGCTTCACCAAGAAGGTCTTGCGAGGCCGCCACGCGGTGTCATATTTGTTTGTCTGGCAACGCTGTAGAGCAGAAAGTGTTGCCAGCAACCAAGGTTTTCTATGTGGGAGAATGGAGCACTCCAAATATTTGCAGAAGAGACACAATAGTGAGATGGCTGAGGATATTTTTGGCATCCAAGCATGTTTCAGAGGTTAGAATCATGCTGGATACTATCCAGCAAATGATTGTAACGGTTATGCTGCTTCCCTGCACATAACTACTCATTATAAAATAACTTTATTCGGTTATTTGTTTCAAACCATCAAAGTTTACAAGGAATAAACAATCATCAATTTACAATCTAAGACAATAAAAATAAATTTCCGATTCTTTAATTAAAAAATACAATAAACAAGTGGTCAAGATATAAGCGCACCTTAAAATGCATAAAAGACAAGCTTCAGTGTAACAACCTTCCAGATCGAACACATAAAAAAAAGAACTCAAATGCAATACACAATACAATAATTCCGTTGGCCAACATATCACAATCGGGAGCGTTTATTTTCGCATTACAGCATAAGGTAAAAGCTTCTGTCGAGTTATCCAGGAGGCAAATAAAAAGCGGCTAACGGCAAAGACTATTGGCCCAATACATCAGTTTTTAAGATTCTATATGGAATCTGGTATTGCCTGACTCCAAGGTTTAGGCAAATTGGTCTTATCCACCTCCTGCGTATCTGTTGGTATATAGGGCAAAAGAAAAGTACATGTTCTTCAGTCTGTTTAGCTTTAGTGCAGGCAGGACATGAATCTATTAATAACCAATAGCCTCATTTTCGGAGAACTTTAGGAGCAGGCTGCCATATCTAAATCTGACATATAAACTTTTAGCACGGGGTGCGAGATTTGATCCAAAAAGGGTTCAAATCGCATACATTAAAACACTTTGATGCTAGCTGGCCATTAGCTGGGTTAGTAGCATAATGCTCCCTCCCCCCCCAAGCCCAATACCTGGCTTTTAGTCTCAATAGATCACCTCTTGTTGCCTTATCTGGGCGTTCCCATAAATCCAACATTTTCATCAATTTGCACCAATCTGCGATATGTTTAAACCACTGTAGTTTTTTAGCACCACTGATAATCAGTCCTTCCCTCATAGAGTTATGATAATCAGTGAGCTGAGGGGTTGTCCTCAATCGCAGCCAATAGGTTAAGGGTTTCAAAGCAGCCATGTCACCTATTCTTTTGATCCCTAGGTCACAAAATTGGGGAATCAATGGGGTGGTGATGGGTGCCGAAATAAATGATCTGGCAAAGATGTCTTCACAAATCGTTAATTTGTTTACATTAGTATGGCCCATATCTCTGCTTCATACAGTGATCCGCTTTGGCCTGATAGACTTCCAGTGCTGGGGTTAGAAATTGAGTGTATGACTGTTTATGGAATCTATATATTGATTTAGACCTATGACATAAGACAAGGCAACTCTTGTCTAACTGTTGTTCCCAACTAAGTGATTCACTCAGTCTTATGCCAAGGTAATCAAAGTGCTTTACCCGTTCAAGAGCTTCGCATACAATCCTGATCTCACGTAGTCCCCACCACACTTTCCCCAAACACTATATATTTTGTTTTATCAGTGTTGAGTTCCAAACTCCTGTCCCTGCAGAAGACTAAAATTTGCAGGCCCATGGGTGTTGTGGATACGAGTAAGGAATCGTCTGCAAAGAGCAGGATTTGGACTTTCGCACTGTTCATGGTGGGGAAATCATTCCTGTAGTCCACAGCTTTCCAAACTTTTCATGTTGGTGACACACTTTTTGGAGATGCATCATTTTGGGACACAGTAAGGCAGTGTAGCAAGCGTGCGAGCTAGCCCGAACCACCTAATGGTGGTTCGGGGGGTTCTCACTCACTCTGTCTCTCTCTCTCTCTCTAACTGCTTCCCTCTCTCTGTCTCCCTCCCTCTCTCTCCCTCTGTCTCCCTCTGTCTGTCTCCATCCGGCTCCCTCTGTCTGTCTACCTCCCTCTGTCTCTCTCTCTCTGTCTGTCTCGCTCCCTCTGTCTCCCTCCCTCTGTCGCCCTCCTCCCTCTGTCTGTCTCCCTCCCTCTGTCTGTCTCCCTCCCTCTGTCTCCCGATCTATTTCTCCCTCTGTTTCCGTACCTCTGTCTCCCTCCCCCTCCCTCCCTCTGTCACCCTCTGTCTCCCTCTCCGTCTCCCTCTCCCTCTCTGTCTGCCTCTCTGTCTGTCTGTCTTTCTCAGTCTCTGCCTCTGTCTGTCCCTGTCTCTGCCTCTGTCTGTCAAGTCAAGTCAAGTCAGAGAATTTATATAGCGCACTACATACCCGGAGGGTTTCAAGGCGCTCAGGAAGGGGGAGGAGGATTACCTGTCAAATATCCACGTTTTAAGTTGCTTTCTGAATGCTAGGTGGTTCTGGGTAAGGCGAAGGTTAGCGGGGAGTGAGTTCCATGTTTTAGCAGCCAGGTATGAAAAGGATCTGCCTCCCATGGTGGTCTTGTTGATGCGAGGTACAGTGGCGAGGGCTTGGCTGGAAGAACGTAGTTGGCGGGAGGGGGTGTAGAAGGACAGTTGTGAGTTGAGGCATTCTGGACCGATGTCGTAGAGTGATTTGTGTGCGTGGGTAAGCAGTCGGAAAGTGATCCTCTTATTGACGGGTAGCCAGTGGAGGTCTTTAAGGTGACCAGAGATGTGTTCGTTGCGTGGGATGTCTAATATGAGTCTTGCTGAGGCGTTTTGGATTCGTTGGAGTTTCTTCTGGAGTTTTGCGGTAGTACCTGCGTAGAGGGTGTTTCCGTAGTCGAGTCGACTCGTGACCAGAGCGTGGGTGACTGTTTTCCTTGTTTCGGAGGGGATCCAGCGAAATGTTTTTCTGAGCATGCGAAGAATGTTGAAGCAGGAAGAGGATACGGCGCTGACTTGTCTGTTCATTGAGAGTGAAGAATCCAGGATGATGCCTAGGTTCCGTGCGTGGTCAGTCGGGATGGGTGCTTTTCCGAGGGCTTCCGGCCACCAGGAGTCGTCCCATGCAGAGGGGGATGTACCTAAGATGAGGACTTCTGTTTTGTCTGAGTTCAGTTTCAGACGGCTTAGTTTCATCCATTCGGCAACTTCTTTCATTCCTTCGTGTAGGTTAGTTTTGGCGGTGCTGGGGTCATTGGTGAGGGAAAGAATCAGTTGAGTGTCCCTGTCTGTCCCTGTCTCCCTCTCTCTGTCTCCCTCTCCGTCTCTGTCTGTCTGCCCCTGTCCCTGTCTATGCCTCTATTTGTCTCTGTCTGTGTCTGTCTCTGTCTCTATCTCTGTCTGTCTCTATCTCTGTCTCTCTCTCTGTCTCCCTCTCTGTCTCCCTCCCTCCCTCTCTCTATCTCTCTCCCAATCTCTCTCTCTCGCTGTCTTCCTTGGTCTCCCCCTGTCTCACTCACTCTGTCTGTCTCCCTCTATCTCTCTCCCTCTCTGTCTACCTCTCTCTGTCTTCCTTCCCCCCTCTCTCTCACCCTCTGTCTCCCTCCCTTTCTCTCCCTATGTCTCCCTCCCTCTGTCTGTCTCCCTCTTGTCTGTCTCCTTCCCTCTGTCTCCCCATCTGTCTCCCTCCATCTGTCTCCCTCCATCTGCCTCCCTCTATTTGTCTCCCTCCCTGTCTCCATCCCTCTGTCGCCCTCCTCCTGTCGCCCTCCTGCCTCTGTCTGTTTCCCTACCTCTATCTGTCTCCCTCACTCTGTCTGTCTCCCTCTGTCTGTCTCCCTCTGTCTGTCTCCCTCTGTCTGTTGCCCTCTATTTCCCTCTCTCTGTCTCCCTCTCCCTTCCTCTGTCTACCCCGGACTCCCTCCCCCTGTTTCCCTCTGTCTCCTTTTCTCTCTGTCTCCCACGAGTTCCCTTCTGTCTCCCTCTGTCTCCCTCTCTGTCTCCCTCTGTCTCCTTCCCTCTGTCTCCTTCCCTCTGTCTCCTTCCCTCTGTCTCCTTCCCTCTGTCTCAGTCCCTCTGTCTCAGTCCCTCTGTCTCCGTCCCTCTGTCTCCGTCCCTCTGACTCCGTCCCTCTGTCTCCCACCCTCTCTCCCTCTCTGTCTCCCTCTCTCTGTCTCCCTCTCTCTGTCTCCCTCTCTCTGTCTCCCTCTCTCTGTCTCCCTCTCTCTGTCTCCCTCTCTCTGTCTCCCTCTCTCTGCCTCCCTCTTACTCTGTCTTCCTCCCTCTGTCTCCCTCCCTCTGCCTGTCACCCTCTGTCTGTCACCCTCTGTCACCTCACCCCAGCTCCCGGGCACACACACACAGCCTCACCCGAGTACTTCGCAGGTCTTTAAAAGACCATTTACTTGTTAATGAGGCTTTGTTGTGAATCTCCCGGCCCCCATAGAGCAGAGTGTCTCAGAGTCCGCGCTGCTGTGGCGGACACTGAGACACTCTTTCAAAGGAATGCCTCTTAATTAGCAGCAGTTATGTTCTTACAGCCTGATTCATGTACGGGCCGTTTTGCGTGTCCCTAATAGCGATTAATAGCGACTCGCTATTGAGGAAACGCAAAACGGCATTCATGTACTTTTCGGGGAAAAAATAGCGACTCGCACGCGGGCGCTAAAGCCGTTAGCGACCTACAAAAAACGCAGAAAAATCGCTATTTCCGGCTACCTTCGCACGGGATTGCGACTCGCAATCCCGATCGCACGGGATTGCGACTCGCAATCCCGTGCGATCGGGAATGCGAGTCGCATTCTCGCGGGATCTGGAAAACGGGAAGACGCATTCCGAGCACCGTGATGACATCACAACCAGGAAGCAGCCCGTTCCCACCCCCAAACACCACAGTGACGCTATCGTTCGAGTGTGCACGAGGGAAAGCAGACGCTAAACCTCCGTTAGCGACTCCCGAACCGGCCGAAATAGCGACCGCCATGTCCGAGGAACCTGTCCCTGGCCCCAGCAGCAGTGCTGGCCGCAAGCGCAAGCTCAAGTTCTCCGAGCAGGAGCTGGAGAACCTGATTGAAGGGGTGGTGGCCAACCACGACCGGCTCTTTGGTGCCAACTCCAGGAGGGTCCCAGAGCAGGAGAAGCGGAGGATCTGGGTGGGGATAGCCTCCAGCGTCAACTCTGTGGGCGTGGCGGACAGGTCGTTGGAGGAGCTGAAGAAGCGCTGGTACGACCTCCGAGGGCGTGCCAAGGAGAGGGTGGCGGAGCGCCTTGGTGAGGCATCGGGCACTGGAGGTGGCGGACCGACTGTCCCACCCAACACACCCCTGGAGGACCAGGTTGAGGACACCTTGGAGAGGGAGGCGTGTGTTGGCGTGACCCCTCTGGACTCCTCCCGCCCCACCCAAGACACCCAAGGTAAGTGGCATGCGACTGCTACCCTGTCCCCTATGACCGTCCCTGACCAAATAGGCTCACTCATTGGCCCTTAGTCATGCCTATGTTGTGCATCAGGAAATGCCCTGAATCATTGTGGGAGACGTAGTATGTCCACAATGTAGTAGTACCACAATGCGGCCAGAAAGGTTCCAAAGTGCGCAAATCCACAGCCATCCAGGGAATGACACCCAGCATGCATGTAACATCTGCACGTCTGACAGTCACATGCATCTAATGAGTATCCACTTACCCTCACAGGTGCCGATGATAGCAGTGACAGCGAGAGGCTGCTGATTGATGAGGAGGCCCAGGAGGAGGAATCCCTACCCGATACCCAGCCACCAGCCCCTGCCGCTGCACCAACACCAGCAGCCAGGCCCCCCACCGTACCTGCTGCTACATCTGCCGGCCCACCGGCTGCCAAGGCCAGGCCCCCCACCTTACCTGCTGCTACATCTGCCGGCCCACCGGCTGCCAAGGCCAGGCCCCCCACCTTACCTGCTGCTACATCTGCCGGCCCACCGGCTGCCAGAGCCAGGCACCCCACCAATGTGCCTCCAGTGCCTGCCGCACCAGCAACACCAGCTGCTACACCACCTGCAGCTCGTCCAACCAGATCTGGGGCAGCCACATCCGCAACACAGCGGCCGAACAGCAGGAGGGGCAATGGGCATCTCCATGCCTGCATGAGCGTGGAGCGGCGCATGCTCCGAATACACCAGCGCCAGTCGCAGCAGCAAGGAGCCATCCAGCTCCAGCTGCATAAAATTGGCCGCAATGTGGCGGGAGTCGGCGAGCGGATGGACCGCATGACGGCGGCCATGGACCGCATGACGGCGGCAATGGAGGACAATACTGCAGCGCTCGTGAAGCACCGCAGTGTTGCAAGCAGGCGCCACCACCAGCTGTTGAGCCGGCTGTCGACCTACAGTAGGTCAAATTATGTGGCAGCAAATGCCACCACCCAGCTGTCGCGGCGCTCCCTGACCCAGCAGCACCAACTGGTCCAGTGCTGCGAGGACATAACCCGGGTGCTGGAGCACTTGACCACCGCCGTGACCGCACTGCATACACCTGTGCTACCGGCCATTGTAGGGGGAGACGATGCGAGTGAGGGTGCCTCCAGCGTGAGCAGCCACTCTGCCACGCAGGTCCCGCCACCTAGGCGCAGCACCAGGGCTACGCCTGGTACAGCTGCCCAGGATGAGGAAGAGCCTCACAGGCGCCTGGGCATTACGCGCCGGAGGCGCCAATGACATTGTGTGAGGGACACTGGCGCAGGCTGACGCTAAGCCTGCCATGAACCTTCACATGCAGTATGCAGGAATACTGTATTTTGTAAATAGTTGATACCATGACCCTTTTTTCTTGTGAATCAAACAAATACATTTATTTTGCTGCACACATTCGCCTTGTGTAATCATTACATTTTGCATGCAATTGTGATATGTGGGGTGGGGGAAGGGGGTGGGCTAGAAATTGTTAGCTGTGATGTGGTTGCGACGTCTGTGGCCTTCAGCTGGGTTCTCCCCGCGTGCATGGTGCGCATGTGCTGGTGGCCGGTCGTCCCCCTCAGATTCACTGCCTGAGATGTCAACTGGTATCCGACGCTTGGTTGCAATGTTATGAAGCATTGCACAGACAGCCACAATGCGGCAGCACGCTGCAGGACTGTAATACATGGCCCCACCTGTCTTGTGCAGTATACGGAACCTGCTCTTGAGCAGGCCAAATGTCCTTTCAATACAGTTCCTTGTCCGGATGTGCGCAACATTGTAGCGCCGTTGCTGAGGTGTGGCAGGGTTGAGGTAAGGGGTCAGGAGGTATTCCCGTAGGGCGTAGCCACTGTCACCTGAATGAGAGGAGCAGATGTTGATTGCCTGTGCAGCGCAGTTACTTCATAGCAATGTGACATTGTCGACAAAGTGTACTTACCAAGTAGGTGTCCTTCCCCAAACTCTCCCCTGATCAGTCGTGTGTGGAGTCCGCTGTGCCTGAAGATAAAGGAGTCATGGGTACTCCCTGGGTACTGGGCCACAATGTCAGTGATGATGGTCTTGGCATTGCAGACCATCTGTATGTTGAGGGAGTGGTAGGACTTCCTGTTGCGGTACATATACTCCGTGCCAGCTGGTGGGCAGATGGCGACGTGGGTACAGTCTATGCAGCCGAGGACATGGGGAAAATGGGCGACATTATAAAATTGTAGTTTTGTCAGGTCCAATTCCTGTTGGCTCGTGGGAAATGTGATGTGGCGGTGGAGCTGGCTGAGCATGGCGTCAACAAAAGTGTGGAGGCAGCGTGACATGGTGGGCTGGGATATCCCTCCAGCAGCGGCTACTATGCCCTGGAAACTGCCGGAGGCCAGGAGGTGCAGGCTGCACAATACCTGCACATGTGTGGGCACAGAATTGTTTCGCCTTGTTGGGTGCTGCATGATGGGGTCGAGTTCTTGTATCAGCCAGGTGATCATTTCCCCATTCAGCCTGTATTTTGCATAAATCTGTTCTCTGGTTTGGCCCAGCAAGGTGACCCGCTGCCGGTAAATCCTTGCCTGCCTCATGCGTCTCCTCCGTGCTGCTCGCTGTAGCCTTCGCCGCCTCACCACCATGTACATCCCAGGCATTGTGGAACGCCTAATGCTGCTGCTGAATGTCCTTATGTGTGATTGGTCAGGCCTGGACCTGTTGGTGATTGGCCAACAGTTTTTCAAATTTTACTTAATCATGGCTTTTATGGTTACCACCTGCTTTGAGTTGTCCTTAAATTGCGCCGCGCAAACGTGCAAATTAGCGCTTTTTCGCTAATGTATTTATTTCATGAATGCCGATTGAGACAATATTGCGTTTCGCTATTCATTTCGCAGATTCCGTGGTTGGTCGCTATTTCCGTATCGCTAATGCTCGACTTCCCGGAGTCTGCGACTATTATAGCGTAATCACTATTTCAATCGCTATTATTTTTTTGCGAATTCGCTATTTCGTACTTGAATGCCGATTCCGTGTTTTGCACCCGCAATTGAGTTTTCGCAGCCATTGCGGGCGCTATTTCGCTTCATGAATCAGGCTGTTAGTGCCCTTAATACTGGTGTCATCCGGTGACACACCCACCATTTGCAGGCGACACAGTACTGTGTCGGGACACACAGTTTGGAAAGCTCTGCTGTAGTCCATCAATCTGCTCACCACATCGTTAATCAACAGAGAAAATAATGTGTGGGCAAGGAGACACCCCTAGCGCACCCCTCGCTGTATCGGTATCCTCTCAGTTAATTCACAATTTTTCCCCCACCTGACCTGGGCATAATTATCCTTGTGTAATGTGGCTCTCAATGTTACTAGATCTATTGGAGCACCTAAGTCAAGCATTGTTTTCCATAGCAAATCACGCAGTACTAAATTAAAAGCTGCTCTCAGATCAACGAATGCTACATAATGTTTCTGTTTTCTTAGTAGCACATATTCCATATTAATTGGGTAAATCTGAAAGCCTGGTCGCATGTGCTTATTTTTTAGCACAAACCTGCCTGATAAGGGAGCAATATCACATTATCATCCATCCAGTCTTGAAGTTTGTCTAGAACTTGTCTGGCAAAAATCTTTAGCCACAATGTAAAGTACAAAGTTCCCCAGACTGGGTAGAGAGGAGGTAGAGTATGTCGATATGTAGTGTGTATAGAGAGAAAGAAAGAAAAGCCAAAGAGGGGGGAATCCCCTTGTTGGGACTAAAACCCTCACACACCTAGCAAGCTAGATGTCATGCTTCATCATATGGGTTTGCTCCTCGCTGAACTGGCGCTGCAATGTTCAGCGGGCACCCTCAAGGGGGCTCTTTAACGGAGATCTTTAATCCCTGCCATATGGTGCATGCGGGTGTGCGGGGAAGAAAAGGGGTGTAGTCGTAGGAGGTGAGGTGAAGATAAAAAAGGTGGGTCAGTCCACAATAGAATTTATTGGAGTGGCTGGCGCCCTTAGTAAAAAGGTGGGAGGGGAGATAGTTGCTACTGGTTATGTTAGGCAAGATATCTACAACCCCCTGGTGTGGTCAACATGTTTCATGCCTACGCGGCATTTCATCAGGACCCAAAGTGGGACGTACTACACAGTGAAAAATAATATAAATGCAAAGGTTAAAAAATCTGTAGTCATACAACCTTATGCCAACAGGTCATAAAGGGGCAGGCAAGGAAATCCTGCTCAGTATGAGTGACCCTAAGGGAGATCGTGAGATGCCCCGCAGTCTGCTCCAGTGGGACCTGCACGTAAAGGTCAGGAACCCGGATAGCGTGCGGTCGGAGCCGCTAACACCTACCCCCACCGTCTGGTCAGGAATCTTTTGCAAATTGTCAATCAGGCTGATGTGTCTATAGTTGGAGGGGATCGAGGCAACACCCTTTTTATAGGTAGTGATTATCTCGGCCCCCCTCCAAGTTGCCGGGATATCCCCACCAGCTGATATACAATTAGACAAAAGATTTATGTACGGGGCCCATATCATGGGTTCTGATTTATACAAATCACCTGGTATTGATGACGCAGGATTACCAACTCAGTTTACCATACTCACCTGGGCTCATAAACATTCACACCTTGAACCGGTAATCCTGCTTAACTTCCTGCCTATCAGAATTGTATTCACTTTTAGGACTTATACCTGTACACTATGACTTACCAAATCCTTGTCACCTGTACTCTAAGTCCTAAGGATCAAAAGGAGTTAGCATAATAGGTAGATATTACCATTTACCTTCATAAATAACCACAGACTGGAAAGTTTAAAAAAACGTTATCTATGCAATATTCTGAGTCAACAGCCACAACAGTGAAGTTAAAGACTTTTCAAGTAAGAAAATAATTATTAAAGCTATAATTCTGCAAGACTTCAGAGGTATATTTTTAGACATTGGTACCTGGGAAGGGTGAAAGAGGGAAACGGTACAAGGACATACCACACAGATTATATTTACCTAGTATGATGCAAGGACCAAACCTGGCCACGGGCTGGGCAAGGAAAAGGCTCCCAACTAATCAGGTGCCAACAGGACAGGACAGGTGCAGATCAGGACAGTTATCCTCAGCTAAGTGCAACGCCAGCATCACACCCCTCTCTGTGGCTACACTCGGACCCCGACTGGGTAATCAATTCTCCTCCCTCAGTGAAACCCCAATTCTTCTGACAGAGCCCTCGACCAGCCCTCTGCTCTCGATTCTCCTTCATCATCATCATCGTCAGTGACAGGTCTGTGACAAGTCGGACAATCTAACTAACTGAACCTACCTTAGTTATACAATTTCCAGGGCAATATACCACCCCCAGTGTTGCAAATTTGTGTATTCCCTTCATTTGATTGGTCAGAAAGGCGAGGAGAGGTCATCACACCATACCAGTATGAGATCATTTCCATTCAATAAAGTTGATCAATTTTCCCGCCCATAATTTACTTTCCCGTGATTTTATTCCACCCAGCAATATTTGTTACAACTTTATATACTAAGTATTGGTCAGTTCCCAGGAACATCACGGGTAAGACAGTCTTTGGCAGGATTTCAATGCCATCGATCGAGGTCGCTCAGTGTTCCCGGCACATGCGCAGAGGGAATTCAATATGGCGATTCAAGTCACCCTTCAGGCCCAAAAACTAGCTAATAATAAAGTCAATGAGAGACACTTTAGAATGCGAA
Source organism: Lissotriton helveticus (assembly GCF_964261635.1). NCBI lineage: Eukaryota > Metazoa > Chordata > Amphibia > Caudata > Salamandridae > Lissotriton > Lissotriton helveticus. The sequence continues at coordinate 1,224,906,684 of NC_136065.1, forward strand.
AATAAATGAATACATTGTATACCACTTATTTCTACTCTAACCCCATTACTTTAATTAAACTATAGCATTAATAGTTAAGCAGGACGAACAAAGTCTTGTTCAAGCAGTAGCATGCACATTAGTATGTGAGACATGTAGCGGCCATCTTTAATAGTAGGGCGCAGCTGCAAGAAATTCCCACCAAAGCATAGATATGTGACACCACGTAGATGGGGCAGACGCATGCGCAGAAGAGTTCCCGCATTTTTGGCGGCCATTTTTAGACACTCGGATTAATGTTGGTAAAAGCACATAGGAAAGCTTTCCCTAGATACTAGAAATGTTGTGTAGGGCTGTTTTAGTGTTCACAAAACATGTTGGTTAATAAATTACATGTTATTTCGAGAAGATTGAATCCGAGCAAGTTTCTTTACGTATGAAATCTTGCTCCATCAGTATCGGGTCAGGGCCAGGGGCTTTACCTGCCTTTAATCTATTAATTGCTGACAGAGTGTCATCTAAACTGAAAACCAATGCAGTGCCAGTCGTAGTCGCAACAGGGACAGTATTAACAATATTCTGATCAGCTCTAGGAGTGATTAAGCAACCGGAGTCCTCAACCCTGGTATATAGTTTTGAAAAATGTTCCACCCTTACTTCCGGCTGGATATGATAACTAAGAGCGGGAACATTCTCCGAGCTACCCTTTGTGATAACATGCCAAAACAAGCGGCTATCATTACATTTTGCGACTAGTACTTCTAGTACAAGTCTTGACAGTTTTTACCTGCGAAATGGCACTCAGCTTTGGTTAGTGCAGCTTTGTATCTATTACGGGCCAGAGCTACCTCGACTCTGCTATGCTCCTTCACTGCTAGTTGCAGTGCCCCCTTATCTAGCTTACATTTGCTGTTAAACCATTTACTTTCCCCTGGAACAACATGCCTTCTACCAGAGCTATTTTTGGTGAAAACAGTTTGGAGAGCTCAAAAAAATTCTCTGTGCGCTGATATTATGGGAATTAATTCGAAGGAATGTGCACAGTCCAAACTACTGCACAAGCCAGTCAAAAAATGTGTAAATAGCTCATAGACTCAAGTGTATAAGCCCTGGTCTGCTATGACTTTGGGCCTGGTAACTCTTCTTTGATTGTTGGTTACGGGGGCTCTTCTATTCTGGAAGTACAGCTTGGCGAGTTATTGTCCAAGGCAGTACCCATCATTTTTATCAACAGAGGGTTATGATCGCTGTCAGACCTCTGATCAATAGTCATATCCTCCACCAGAAACCAGATTCTTACATCGACTAAAACATAATCGATAACTCTGGTACTGGCACCCCGTTTGAAAGTGGCCTGCCTACTTCAGTCAGATGCAGTTCTCCCGTAGCATGCCCTCAAGCTCTTTCCTGTGGTTAAAGAAGCAATCTACAGGGAGACTGACGTTGTACGATGGCAATGTTCCCCAGCTACCAAATTAGGAATACCTCATGCCTCATTCTCTTCCTCAAGTAAGGTGCTTAATAAAAAAGAGGGTTCGAAGGAAGCGTTAAAGTCCCTGGCGACTATGATTTTCGAATTGGTTTGATGGGCTCCTACCAAGTCATCTGGCAACGAAAGTACAGGAGATTCGCTGCTATATAGTTCTGACCTAGCATAAACATTAAACAAAGTTACATTTAGGCCTGTCGGGAAGGCAAGCTGGATCCAGCAGGATATCTTGGGATTTTATTGATAGTTGTTTGTACTTACAGGCTAATGTGTTCTTTACAAGGATTATCTGCCCACCGCTGGTGCTGCCCATTGTTTTAGGTGGATTAGCTTCCACACTATATGTAGTATAGACATTTATGTGCACCCTATCCACAGCCCTGGTCTCTTGAAAAATACAAATGTCGTTTTTGCATATGTAAGAATACCATTCGAGGTCTTGGAGTTTAGAATGAATCCCCACCAGGTTCCAAGAGATTAAAGTTAATCTATTTTTTACCTAATTTTTAGGTATGGGTGGGCATCCAAACGTATCTACACTACATAGCGGAGCATTGTCACTAGCCGAATCGGACAATAGAGCAGTTGGATATAGTTGTAACGGGAGCATGGTCTTAGCTATACTAGTGTTGTTGTTAAATAGTGCATCCGTATTTACAGTCAGGTACTAGTGGACTGTTCAGCAGTATAAGTATCTCCCAGGGGTTTAGAAATTGGATCACTTTCATGAGCTAAATAGTCTGGAAAGGGGTGCAAATAACCTCCCTGCTTCCCTGTTTGGCCGTAAACTGGAACATTAAAAATAAACGCACCCCTTGAAGTACTACTAAAAGATTGTTTTCGGGTAATCTTATCTGACTTTGTATCGGTATACTGCTGTTATTTGGCCAGAACGCTACTGGAGTATGGCAGGAGGTGCTGGTAATGCTCCTGAGTCAATCTACCTCTTGAAGCTCGGAAGCGGACCCATGCCCAAGGACATCTTAAGGATTTTGGGGGCCATGGGCCAAACATATTTTGGGGGCCCCTAGTCGGAATAGCTTTGAATTTATGATCCAACTTGGGCCCCTGTTTCCCACGCCGTTTCCGCTTCCTCAGCTGCGTTAGCGATCCAGTTTGCATCATAGGCATTAGCCTATATAGCCCTGATGTAAACGGACGTGCTTAGCTGACAGCGGTAGGATTTAGTGTTTCCTGCCCTGCTACTAGGTTTTTAATACTTTTAAAATTGTATATGTGTGTCTGCATTACAATTTCTCCTACCTAAGCGCAATTGAATTTTACTTTATTCTGCTTGCCTACACCTCCTTAGCTGCTCCGATTCGCATCTCGCTTTACCTCCAGGCCTGGTCCGCCGCAGCTGATACACCGATTGTGCGGAGGGCTGGGGCTACTATCAGGCTCCTCCCTTCCGCCCATGCAGTTTCCGCTTCCTCAGCTGCGTACGCGATCCAGTTTGCATCATATGCATTGGCTTATTTATTCCCGATGCAAACGGACGCGCGCAGTAGGCGCGCCGCTGGCGTGCCAAAGGCAAGCCTGTTTGTGCCTGTCAGCGTCCCAGAGGCATCCGGCACCGGCCATGCTGCCCAGTTCCCCTCTGGTGAGTTTTTTCCACTATATTACAATAGGAAAAAACTGCTCAGCCTTAGGCGGTTACAATTATGTCAGTGTACAGCTGCTGATCCGAGCTTGGAGGTTGACTTTTGTTGCTATAAGTGCAACTGGTCTCTCCTCCAGCCCAGGAAATTGGCACCCAAGATCCTCCTGTGCAATAATTAGTGTAAAAACAGTAAGAAAACAGAGGACTTAAAGGCCACCCTTTTAAATTGTCACTCAGCGTGAATCACACACATTTATGACTTACTTTTAGACGAACAGCCTGATCTTTTATTTCTCACTGAGACCTGCTGTGTGAAGCCTCTAACCCTACTATCACCTCGGCCATCCCTATGGGCTATAAATTCTTAGGAGGGACCTCCGAGTGGGAAGAGTGCGGTGTCGCCATAATTTACATTAAAAAGCTAGACTGCTCTCCCATCGCGATGGAAAACATCGAGGACGCAGAGTCCTTAGGCTTCCACTGTACCTTATCCCCCCATCTTAGCATAGATGGTGCAATTGGGCATTTCTGATAGATACATCTGCCGTGTGGATTCCTCACCTTGTGAATATCCCTTTGCGTCAGCAACATTTGGAAATTCTTTTTTTTTCGTAGCCTCGCGCCGACGTGGACTACTGACGTCATAGAGACACGACCTCGCTCGCGACTCCGCTGACGTCACCGACACCTATAATAGGCCCACGCCGGCGTGATGACATCAGTTCCCTTTTTTCCGCGTCGTCGACGCTAACGGTTATCGGGAATCTCTGTAGCCAACGGATACTTTGTGTCTATATTGTTACCATTTTCTGCTTCTCTGTATCCTGTATCTTCGACTATGTCTTCGAAAAAGACCGGCTTCAAGCCATGCAGAGAATGTGGCAAAATGATGTCCATTACCGACCCACACAGCGACTGCATCTGGTGCTTGAGCTCAGACCATGATGTGGATGACTGCTCTTCGTGTAAGAAGATGAACCCGAAGGCCCTGAGGGAGGGAGAGGCGAAGCTCCTGGTAGCTAAGATGAAAGCTGGAAAGGAGAAATCGTCGAGGTCCCGTTCTCGAAGGGCGAGGTCGAAGTCAAGATCGAGGTCGAGGTCTAGATCTCGAGGGAGGTCGTCCTCGAAGTCGGCTTCGGATCATGTTTCAAAGAAGAGAAAACATAAGAAAAGGAGACATGAATCCCGACGTCGTTCTGGTAAGGAGTCGAGATCGAGGTCGGTGTCACCGAAGAAGGTACGTTCGAAGGTGGTGACTCTTGAAGTTTCGGATCCAGAACCTGAAGGTGAGGTTTCTCCATCTGAGTCTCGGGCGCCGTCTCCGGCTCCGATTGCGACTCCGGCTCCGAATCTGTCTCCGAATCCATCTCCGGCGCCGTCCCCGGCCCGAGATGAGGAAGAGCTTAGAGAGGATGGGGATTCCGCGCCTATAAATTAGCCGAATCCGAGCACTCCTCGAGACAGGCCTGAGGGTTTTCAACCACCCTTTCCTGCCCCAGGCCAAGACCCATCTGCGTTTCTCAATGCAATGTATGGAGTCTTTTCAAGGGCGTGGTACCCCTCTGGTGCACCTTCGGGTCCCATGGGTCCTCTAGCTTTTAACTTAGGAGTTCCTCACTCCTATCCTCCGGCTCCGTTTATGCCGACGCCGCCGTGGCATTTTCCACCTCCACCGAAGCCATCGACGCCGATCCCGGCTTCGCCTGCTCCGAATCGGCCTCGAACACATCCCTCCGTACCATCGGGTTCGATTCCGACGTCGTTTCAGAATCCGTCGGAGCCGGTGGTGGATCCGGTGGCAAAGCGTGTCAAGATGAGATCCAGAAGAGAGGCTCAACGACTTTTGGAGGAAAGGAGGTTCTTAGATTCACAATCTGACATTGAAGAAGGTGAATTGGATGAAGATGGTTTTGAGGAGTTGGCAGACGCAGGAAGTCTGGATTTCTCTCCAGAGTGGGAGTTACCCTCAGGCTCTGGTACACCCTCTAAGGATGTTCAACCCTACCATTTAATTATGAGAAAGGCTGCCGATCTCCTTAAATTAACTTTGCCTACTGCAGAATTCAAATCTAATATTTTGACTGAAGTATTACATTCTCCAAGTTCAGTGGTGGAACCTCTTCTTCCTTTTAATGATGCTCTGACAGAGCCCATTTTGGAAGTATGGAAAAAACCTTTGTCGGCTCCTGCTGTCTCTAAAGGTGTAGCCAGAAGATACAGGGTTGCCCCTGAGGACCCTGACTTTTTAACATCTCACCCTTCACCGGAGAGTTTGGTCATTCAGGCTGCATGTTCCAAAAAGAACGTTAGTGCTTTCCCTCAGGTTCCTTATGAGAAGGAGGCAAAGAACCAGGATCAGGTGGCAAAGAAGATCTTCTCCTCTTCCAGTATGGCATTAAAGTCGTCAAATGCCACTTGTTTGATGGGGAGGTATTTACACGCACTTATGGATTCTTTGCATGTTCTTGCTCCAAAAGTTCCTGATGACAGCAAGAAGGACTTTGAGGAGGTCATCTCTGACGCTCAGGCGGCGGCTCGTCAGGTTATTCAGAGCGGCCTGGATACTGTAGACTCTGTGGCGCGCATTATGGGCACTGCTGTCGTTACTAGGAGGTCCGCCTGGTTGAAATCCTCTGACTTTTCGGCGGATGTTCAGGCAACTTTGTTAGATCTTCCTTTTGATGGTTCTGGCCTCTTTGGGAAGAAGGCTGATGTGGCCCTTGAGAAGTTTAAGGATAGTAGAGCGACTGCCAAGTCTTTAGGTCTTCAAATGAGAGGTTCTTCGACTGGCAGAAGATTCAGGGGTTTTGGTCGTTCTTCCTTTCTGAATTTCCGGCAAGGCCAGCAGCATCAGCAACAACAAAAGCAGCAGCAGCAAAACTCCTTATATAGGACATATAGGGGAAAGCAGAGAGCACGTCCTCGTGGACGTCAGGCCTCTTCCTCCTCCACTTCCTCCAACCCTCCAGCCCCTGAGAAGCAGCCCTAGATCCGACATTCAGGATCATGTGGGTCCGGTTGGGGGCCGGCTTACCCATTTTCTACAGGATTGGGAATCGGTTACATCAGATCTTTGGGTTCTCAATCTTGTAGAAAATGGATATACCCTTCCCTTTCGGGAATTCCCTCCCAATTTCCCTCCTTGCCAAGGGTATTGCTCCGAGGAACATCTGTCACTTCTGCAGGAGGAAGTGTTGACTCTGATAAGAAAGGGTGCGATAGAGGTGGTCCCAGAGCAGGAGAAATGTCAGGGATGCTACTCCCGGTATTTCCTGATTCCGAAGAAGGATGGCAGACAACGTCCAATCCTGGATCTCAGGATCTTGAATCTCTATCTGAGGCAGGAGAAATTCAAGATGCTCACCCTTGCTCAGGTTCTTCAGGCGCTGCAAGAAGAAGACTGGATGGTGTCGCTCGACTTGCAGGATGCTTACTTTCATATCCCAATCCTGAAGTCGCACAGGAGGTATCTCCGTTTTACGGTGGGATCGCAGCACTACCAGTTTGCGGTCCTTCCGTTTGGACTTACTACTGCGCCTCGAGTCTTCACCAAGGTGATGGCGGTGGTGGCAGCACATCTCAGAAGGTCGGGGATACCTGTATTCCCGTATCTGGACGACTGGCTGATCAAAGCAGAGTCGTCAGAGAGAGTGCTCCAGCATCTGCAGGAGACAACCCAGTTGTTGTACAGGTTGGGTTTTTCAATAAATGTACCCAAGTCTCACCTGGTGCCCTCCCAGCGCAACCTGTTCATAGGTGCCGTACTGGACACAACCGTATGTCGTGCATTCCCTGCCCCTCAAAGGATTCGCGACATTCGGGATATGGTTCCTTTATTTTACAATGGAGCGGTCGTTCCAGTCCTGAAGGTCCTTCGCCTGCTCGGTCTGATGGCTTCATGCATTCTGTTGGTCAACCATGCACGCTGGCACATGAGGGCGCTCCAGTGGTGCCTCCGCAGGCAGTGGTATCAGCACAACGGAGATCTCAGGGAGTCAGGGAGGATCTCCAGAGAAGCTGCAGCGGATCTGTCTTGGTGGGGCGTGGAAGGCAACCTGTCTCAAGGAAAACCTTTCCAACTGCCTCCATCGGTGGCCACAGGGATAACGGATGCATCCACTCTCGGGTGGGGTGCTCATCTGGGGGATCTGGAGGTCAAGGGCCTTTGGTCTCCAGAGGAAAGGTTGCTTCACATCAACCTTCTAGAATTGCGGGCGATACGTTTAGCGCTCAAGGCCTTCCTCCCTTCCCTTCGCGGTCAGTCGGTTCAAATCCTGACGGACAACACGACCGCGATGTGGTATATCAACAAGCAGGGAGGAGTAGGGTCGCAGTGTCTCTGCAGAGAGGCCCTGCGTCTCTGGTCCTGGGTTCAGGACCATCAGATTTGTCTGATGGCGAATCATCTGGCCGGAGTGTTGAACGTTCGTGCAGACAGTCTCAGTCGGCAGTTCTCTGCCGACCACGAGTGGAGGCTTCACCCGGAGGTGGTTCACGACATCTTTCAGATGTGGGGAACTCCTCGGGTGGACCTGTTCGCCACTTACGAGAATGCGCACTGCCTGTCGTTCTGCAGTCTCCAGTATCCGATGCAAGGAGCCTTGGGGGACGCGTTTCAGTTGAGTTGGAGAGGTCAACTCTTTTACGCGTTTCCTCCCATACCCTTGATTCCTCGGGTTCTGAGGAAGATTCGCCAAGACCGGGCCCAAGTCATATTGGTTGCCCCGGACTGGCCAAGAAGGGTGTGGTATACAGATCTTCTCCACCTCTCCTTTCACCCGCCGCTCCGTCTCCCTCACAGGGCAGACCTCCTCTCTCAGATGGAGGGGCAGGTTCTACACCCCCACCTCCAGACATTGCACCTTCATGCCTGGAGATTGAACGGGGCAACCTGAATTCCTTTTCCCTCCCGCCTGACGTTGTGGATGTCATCTTGTCAGCCAGGCGTGACTCCACTAAGTCCATCTATTCTTATAGATGGTTGAAATTTGTCACGTGGTGTGGGGAAAGGTCTATTGACCCTTTGAAAGCCCATTTGTCTAATGTTCTCCAGTTTGCCCTTTCTCTGGCGCAGCAGGGGCTTGCGGTTGCCACGGTGAAGGGTTACCTTTCAGCGCTGTCGGCATTTCTCTGTTTGCCTGACCAGCCTTCTCTTTTTAAGTCTCCTGTGGTTTTAAGGTTCTTAAAGGGCCTCACAAATAAGTTCCCTCCTACTCCTTTTATTGTGCCTCAGTGGGACTTAAATCTTGTCTTGACCTTTTTGATGGGTGCTCCCTTTGAGCCTCTTCATAAATGTCCCATGAAGTTTCTTACCCTTAAGACAGTCTTCCTAGTTGCAATAACCTCGGCAAGGAGGGTTAGTGAGCTTCAAGCTCTTAGTTCTAAGCCCCCATTCCTGACCATTCATGCTGAGCGGATGGTTCTTAGGACCAGGGCTGCTTTTCTGCCTAAGGTGGTAACTCCTTTCCATCTGGGACAGTCCATTACCCTCCCTACCTTCTATCCTCCCCCTCACCCTTCTAAGGAGGAAGAGAGACTGCACCGTCTGGACCCTAAGAGGGCGGTGTCCTTTTACTTGGACAGATCCAAGGACTGGAAGACCAGCTCTTCGTTGGATTTGCTGGCTGCAAGAAAGGAAGAGCGGTCCATAAAAGAACTTTATCGAGATGGATCGTCCTCTGCATAAAGATCTGCTACTCTTTGGCCGGTAAGGAACCACCAGAGGGTATAAGGGCTCATTCTACAAGAGCTAAGTCTTCATCCTCTGCATTGGCTAGAGGTGTACCTGTGGAGGACATTTGTAGGGCGGCAACTTGGTCTTCCCTCCACACTTTCGCGAAGCATTACTGCTTGGATACCGAAGTGAGGAGGGACGGTCATTTTGCACGCTCTGTCCTTCAGGATTTCCTGGTCTAGAAGAGTGGACACCCTCCTCCGGGAGTGGGGACTGCTGTGGGACTCTATTCAAAAGGTGAGGAATCCACACGGCAGATGTATCTATCAGAAGAACAAGTTACTTACCTTCGGTAACGCTTTTTCTGGTAGATACTATATCTGCCTGTGGATTCCTCACTGACCCACCCGCCTCCCCGTTGTCCACTCTTCTAGGCCAGAGTTACTGTAATGTAATGTATATATATTTTGTTGTCAAGGAAATGTTCCAATTGCTTTCCTGCTTTTGCTTAACACTGTGTGTTTTGCCTTGAGTATTGTGTACTATGTATACTTGTATATTTCTACTGTCATTGGTCCGTCCGTGTGCCTCGATGGCACGGAAAAAAGGGCGGAACTGATGTCATCACGCCGGCGTGGGCCTATTATAGGCGTCGGTGACGTCAGCGGAGTCGCGAGCGAGGTCGTGTCTCTATGACGTCAGTAGTCCACGTCGGCGCGAGGCTACGAAAAAAAAAGAATTTCCGAATGTTGCTGACGCAAGGGGATATTCACAAAGTGAGAAATCCACAGGCAGATATAGTATCTACCAGAAAAAAAGCGTTACCGAAGGTAAGTAACTTGTTCTTTATTACTACCCTTAATACAGCCACCACCTCCCTGGCCTTAAAATACAACAACTCCCTTATTCTGGGAGATTTCAATATACATATGGACAATGGAAATGGCCCTTAAACAATTTGCCTGTTGGATACGCTGCAGGCCTGCAACATGTTTCCATCTATTTCTTCGGCCACCCATTAGAAGGGCCATTCCCTAGACCAATTTTTTCTCAACTTTGACATATCAGTAAGCCTACCTCTTCCCATTACCTGATCTGACCACCTCCTATTAAAATTCGTCATTCCCAACTCTGCCACAGCCCTTGGGCTAACCCGGGGCAAAGGATCCCTAATTACAGAACGTTCCATAAAATATCCATTCCGATGTGAGCAGACGCCCTCGGTCGTTCCTCACAGGAGCTGTCTGGCTGCCCCAACTTGGACACCCTTTCGATATATTCATGGCTCCAAACCAACATTGGTGCAGCGGTACCGGTTGTTTCTCGCTCCTCATAGAGGTCGGCCCCACCAGCTCTATGGGTTAACGATTCCCTCAGATCTAGCAAAAGAAATTGTAGAAATATTGAATGGAAATGGCGTAAATCATGTCTACCTGAGGACAGGAAGGTGTATAAAGACACCTTAAAAGCTCATTACATTCTCGTGAAGGCAGCCAAGAAAAATTTCTTTCAAGCCAAGATAGAAAATGCCCAAAATAAGAGTGAGGAAATCTTTAGCATAGTTATTATTAATAGCTAAAAGGGTGGTGGTAATACACTGGGCCCGCAGTCCCCCCATCACTAACTTAATGGGCCAAAGACATGTTATTTTGCAACACGCAAACAGAATCATACAGAGAGCTACTCCCTCCCAGAAGTCGCCCTAAATTTTGGGGAGTTTATATAATACTTAGCTGGAAAATCAAGCTGAGTAGAGCAACTTTAGCTTAGTCTAAATGCAATGCCTACATGGGGGAGCGGTTGGTATTATCTGCCCCAATTGACTAAGACATCTATGTTACTGTATCTAATTGGCTATGCGCTGTGTGTTCCTGACGGATATGACCTTGCTGTGTAATGGTGTTTCATTCGATAATACCCAAATGGTTTTTTTCTTACTGTGACATAATTGTACATTGATGCGATCCGCTATCTGTGCTCCTTATCTGGTCTGGTTTGATTCCCTTTTTCCTCATTAACCTTTTTCCCTTTTATATGATTTGTTCACCCCCCATCTGAATGTTTGTATTAAAAAAACTGAATAAAGGAAAAATAAATTAATAAATAAAAATCTTTAGTATAGTTAAACCTTTTCCGCCCGAAAGCTGGCCCAAAGGAAGGGCCATGCACGAAAGAATGGTCTTAGCAAATAGCTCAATTCTTCCACAAAAGATCTCTGTGATCCAACAAGCCTCCACCATCATCTCAGAGGAAAAACTGACCTTCTACCTTAGTTCTAATAGCAAATTTCACCTCTTGGAACTTCCATCATTTCTAGCTTTCACTGAGTTTCAGCTTGAAGAGTCACTGACCCTTCTCGAAGCATTATGTGTGGCTCTCCAACCGACCCATGTCCAGCAAATATCCTGAACCTATTAGCTCCCACCATAAACCCCATGGAAAACCAGTTCTTTAATGTTTCCCTCTGCTCAGGCAGCATGCCAAAATAATGGAAGAATGCTAAGATTCTTCCACTAATAAAAAAGGCTGACGCTAAACCGACTGACCCTGCCAACTACAGGCCAATCTTCCTTCTTCTGGCCCTCTCCAAAGTATTAGAGACGCATGTAAACAAGGCACTCCAAAAACACATTGAAGATGGGGAGCTCCTTCATGAGTCCCAATCAGGCTTTAGGGATAACTACAGAACGGACTCCGCTCTGATGAAAGTGATTACATTTCACAAGTGTAAGCTGGACCAGGGAGGCAAGGCTGTTCTGATACTGCTCAATCTGTCGGCGGCCTTCAATATGGTCCCACATGAGAGACTCCTGGAGAGACTTGCTAACATCGGCCTGGGGGGAACTGCTTTAACATGGATGTCATCCTTCTTGGCAAATAGATCTTCAGATATCTGGCTCCCTCCTTTCTCATCCCCGGTTCTGGCCATGAATGTACGTGTCCCTCAGGGCTCCATTCTCAGTCCTACCCTTTTTAATATGTATGTATCTATCCCCCCTTGCATTTTTGGTAGAGGAAGAGGGCGCCAAAATTGTTTCCTATGCTGATGACACTCAGCGGATTTTTAACATGTGAAAAAAGGACCCAACTTTAACGGGGCAACGATTAGGTCTTGCCTCACAAAGTTTTTTTGCTCGCTTAAGATAAATCAGCTGATGTGCAATCCTGACAAAACTGAATTTGTTTTCTTTGGTAATCCAGAAACACCTGACTGGAGCTCTTGGTGGCCAAAAGATCTGCCGCCCCAGCCCACGGAAACTGAGAAAGTAAAAAACTTGGGAATTGTCATAAACAAGACACTCTCCATGCGCTTTCAAATCCAAAATCTAACTGGTGCTTGCTTTGGCATAATCAGGATGCAAAAAGAATTCCTGCCACTGTTACCGCTTGAGAGTAGAAAGATCGCGGTACAGGCTCTGGTGATATCAAAGCTTGACTATGTCAACAGCTTGTACCTCAGTCTTCCCAAATCCCTTATACAGCGCCTACAAGTGGTACTGTTGCAAGGATTTCTGCTCATACACAGAACTGTGCACAGAGACCTAGGACATTAGTGAATTGTGGTGTACCAGAAACTCACCTCAGTACCTAGAAAACCCCAACCACCTAGCATCAGTGTCACATTAGCTCTTCGTCCTATAGCAAAGTAACCAATGATTAGACAACCTAGAACATGCGACTTAGGACCATCTCAGGAATTGTGGAAAGTGAGAACACTGTTTTGTTATAATCTCCTACCAGTTCACAGTAAGGATAAAATATTTATTTTAACGACGTGATCTCAGTATTTTAGTCAACATAAGCAGACATATGATTAAAAATAATACGGTCAGCATGGTTACAACTCCATAAAATACAAAAGGAGGAATCATATTACAATGATAGTGCAAACAGGTGATATAGTGCCTAGTTTAAACACCCTCCCTATATAGGAACTATGTATTATAAACTATAGAAGGTCTCTTGAGCTTGTTTTGGGGGACCCCATTACCTTTCCGCTCAGTAAGTGTAAATTACATCTGGATCAGCAAGTCGTTCTGCATCCCTGGAATCTTCCAAGTGTGTGAAATTATGGCAAGTGTGCTATGATAAAGTTGCCAGAATCTTGCTTGGCTCGCAGCTGCCAAAATGTTGTGTCTAGAATGTGTTACACGGACATGCCGATAAACAGGCTCACAAGTTATGATAACCTTGACGGCTCAGCACTCACTCTACAGACTGGGGGCACGATGTATGTCTAGAGATGTTGATAAACAAACCTTTTCTCATGTATAGACCTTCATGAAAGCTAACTTGCAAAACCAGCTAAGCAGTGTTGTGTGCAAAAAGCAGCAAAAGGTAAAATGGCGTTTAAACTTCTAATATGCCATGCTAACATAACAAAAACAACATGTGATGGACAGAATGGTGAACAACGTCATACATTCACCCTAGTACAGAGATCTGGGCCTAAATCCATCGTTTTTTTGCTCACCATGCCATTCCAGTTTGAACCCAGCCATATGCAAATCAGTCTTGACCCTGTGCCCCATGGGAACAGTCCAGCCCAAACTGCCAAGCCAGGTCCTCTCTGGACTGGAAACAAGCATCCAAGGACCGGTTTTGGGCTTTCAGCCCTCATCAGCCTGAATAGCTTGATTCCAGTGGCATGGAGAGCACGGGATTCACGTCTGAGAATACCCGTCCCACTCGGGGTGACAAATGCAAAAACAACAGGTGATGGAAAGAATGGAGAACAATGTCATACATTCACCCCAGTACAGAGATCTGGGGTTTTTGCATTTGTCACCCCGAGTGGGACGGGTATGCTCAGACGTGAGTCCCGTGCTCTCCACACCACTGGAGATAAGCTATCCTGGCTGATGACGGCTGGTAGCCAGAAACCGGTCCTAGGATGCTTGATTCCGGTCCAGGGAAGACATGGCTTGGCAGTTCGGGCTGGACTGTTCCCATGAGGTACAGGGTCAAGGCTGATTTGCATATTGCCATGTCTGAACTGGGGTGGTGTGGAGTGCAAAAAAACGATGGATTTAGGCCCAGATCTCTGTACTGGGGTGAATGTATGACATTGTACTGCATTCTGTCCATCAACAGTTGTTTTTGCATTCGTCACCCCGAGTGGGACGGGTATGCTCAGACGTGAGTCCCGTGCTCTCCAAACCACTGGAGTCAAGCTATCCTGCCTGATGACGGCGATAGCCAGAAACCGGTCCTAGGATGCTTGATTCCGGTCCAGGGAAGACATGGCTTGGCAGTTTGGGCTGGACTGTTCCCATGAGGCACAGGGTCAAGGCTGATTTGCATATGGCCATGTCTGAACTGGGGTGGTGTGGAGTGCAAAAAAACAATGGATTTAGGCCCAGATCTGTGTACTGGGGTAAATGTATGACATTGTTCTGCATTCCGTCCATCAACTGTTGTTTTTGTATTTGTCACCCAGAGTGATGACGGGTATGCTCAGACGTGAGTCTCGTGATCTCCACACCACTGGAGTCAAGCTATCCTGGCTGATGACGGCTGATATCCAGAAACGGGTCCTAGGATGCTTGATTCCGGTCCAGGGAAGACATGGCTTGGCAGTTCGGGCTGGACTGTTCCCATGAGGCACAGGGTCAAGGCTGATTTGCATATGGCCATGTCTGAACTGGGGTGGTGTGGAGTGCAAACAAACAATGGATTTAGGCCCAGATCTCTGTACTGGGGTGAATGTATGACATTGTTCTGCATTCTGTCCATCAACTGTTGTTTTTGCATTTGTCAACCTGAGTGGGACGGGTATGCTCAGACGTGTGTCCCGTGCTCTCCACACCACTGGAGTCAAGCTATCCTGGCTGATGACAGCTGATAGCCAGAAACCGGTCCTAGGATGCTTGATTCCAGTCCAGGGAAGACATGGCTTGGTAGTTCGGGCTGGACTGTTCCCATGAGGCACAGGGTCTAGGTTGATTTGCATATGGCCATGTCTGAACTGGGGTGATGTGGAGTGCAAAAAAACGATGGATTTAGCACCAGATCTCTGTACTGAGGTGAATGTATGACATTGTTCTGCATTCTGTCCATCATCTGTTCTTTTTGCATTTGTCATCCCGAGTGGGACAGGTATGCTCAGACGTGAGTCTCGTGCTCTCCACACCACTGGAGTCAAGCTATCCTGGCTGATGACGGCTGATAGCCAGAAACCGGTCCTAGGATGCTTGATTCCGGTCCAGGGAAGACATGGCTCGGCAGTTCGGGCTGGACTGTTCCCATGAAGCACAGGGTCAAGGCTGATTTGCATATGGCCATGTCTGAACTGGGGTGGTGTGGAGTGCAACAAAACGGTGGATTTAGGCCCAGATCTCTGTACTAGGGTGAATGTATGACATTGTTCTGCATTCCGTCCATCAACTGTTGTTTTTGCATTTGTCACCCCGAGTGGGACGGGAATGCTCAGACGTGAGTCCCATGCTCTCCACACCACTGAAGTCAAGCCATCCTGGCTGATGACGGCTGATAGCCAGAAACCGGTCCTAGGATGCTTGATTCCGGTCCAGGGAAGACATGGCTTGGCAGTTCGGGCTGGACTGTTCCCATGAGGCACAGGGTCAAGGCTGATTTGCATATGGCCATGTCTGAACTGGGGTGGTGTGGAGTGCTAAAAAACGATGGATTTAGGCCCAGATCTCTGTACTGGGGTGAATGTAAGACATTGTTCTGCATTCTGTTGATTTTGCATTTGTCACCCCGAGTTGGACGGGTATGCTCAGACGTGAGTCCCGTGCTCTCCACACCACTGGAGTCAAGCTATCCTGGCTGATGTTGGCTGATAGCCAGAAACTGGTCCTAGGATGCTTGATTCCGGTCCAGGCAAGACATGGCTTGGCAGTCCGGGCTAGACTGTTCCCATGAGGCACAGGGTCAGACTGATTTGCATATAGCCATGTCGGAACTGGGGTGGCAGAGTGGGCTAAAGAACGGTGATGGATTAAACCCAGATCTTTTGACTGGGTGTGAGTGTTTGATTGGTTCAGATGCTCCGTCCATTACCACCCCCTTTTGTACCGCTTTTGGCCGCCATAAGTGTGGCAGGGTATGCTCAGACGTGAGTCCCATGCTCACGTTGCCACTGGATTCAAGCAAGCCGGGCTGAAGACGGCTGTAATGCCAGAAACCGGTCCTCGGAAGCTTGTTTCCGGTCCAGGGAAGGCATGGCTTGGCAGTTCGGGCTGGACTGTTCCCATGAGGCACAGGGTCAGACTGATTTGCATATAGCCATGTCTGAACTGGGGTGGCAGAGTGGGCTAAAGAACGGTGATGGATTAAACCCAGATCTTTTGACTGGGTGTGAGTGTTTGATTGGTTCAGATGCTCCGTCCATTACCACCCCCTTTTGTACCGCTTTTGGCCGCCATAAGTGTGGCAGGGTATGCTCAGACGTGAGTCCCATGCTCACGTTGCCACTGGATTCAAGCAAGCCGGGCTGAAGACGGCTGTAATGCCAGAAACCGGTCCTCGGAAGCTTGTTTCCGGTCCAGGGAAGGCATGGCTTGGCAGTTCGGGCTGGACTGTTCCCATGAGGCACAGGGTCAGACTGATTTGCATATAGCCATGTCTGAACTAGGGTGGCAGAGTGGGCTAAAGAACGGTGATGGATTAAACCCAGATCTTTTGACTGGGTGTGAGTGTTTGACTGGTTCAGATGCTCCGTCCATTACCACCTCTTTTGTACCGCTTTTGGCCGCCATAAGTGTGGCAGGGTATGCTCAGACGTGAGTCCCTTGCTCACTTTGCCACTGGATTCAAGCAAGCCGGGCTGAAGACGGCTGTAATGCCAGAAACCGGTCCGCGGAAGCTTGTTTCCGGTCCAGGGAGGGCATGGCTTGGCAGTTCGGGCTGGACTGTTCCCATGAGGCACAGGGTCAGACTGATTTGCATATAGCCATGTCTGAACTGGGGTGGCAGAGTGGGCTAAAGAACGGTGATGGATTAAACCCAGATCTTTTGACTGGGTGTGAGTGTTTGATTGGTTCAGATGCTCCGTCCATTACCACCCCCTTTTGTACGGCTTTTGGCCACCATACGTGTGGCAGGGTATGCTCAGACGTGAGTCCCTTGCTCACTTTGCCACTGGATTCAAGCAAGCCGGGCTGAAGGCGGCCTGTAATGCCAGAAACCGGTCCTCGGAAGCTTGTTTCCGGTCCAGGGAAGGCAGAGCTTGGCAGTTCGGGCTGGACTGTTCCCATGAGGCACAGGGTCAGACTGATTTGCATATAGCCATGTCTGAACTGGGGTGGCAGAGTGGGCTAAAGAACGGTGATGGATTAAACCCAGATCTTTTGACTGGGTGTGAGTGTTTGATTGGTTCAGATGCTCCGTCCATTACCACCCCCTTTTGTACCGTTTTTGGCCGCCATAAGTGTGGCAGGGTATGCTCAGACGTGAGTCCCTTGCTCACTTTGCCACTGGATTCAAGCAAGCCGGGCTGAAGACGGCTGTAATGCCAGAAACCAGTCCTCGGAAGCTTGTTTCCGGTCCAGGGAAGGCATGGCTTGGCAGTTCGGGCTGGACTGTTCCCATGAGGCACAGGGTCAGACTGATTTGCATATAGCCATGTCTGAACTGGGGTGGCAGAGCGGGCTAAAGAACAGTGATGGGTTAAACCCAGATCTTTTGACTGGGTGTGAGTGTTTGATTGGTTCAGATGCTCCGTCCATTACCACCCCCTTTTGTACCACTTTTGGCCTCCATAAGTGTGGCAGGGTATTCTCAGACGTGAGTCCCTTGCTCACTTTGCCACTGGATTCAAGCAAGCCGGGCTGAAGACGGCTGTAATGCCAGAAACCGGTCCTCGGAAGCTTGTTTCCGGTCCAGGGAAGGCATGGCTTGGCAGTTCGGGCTGGACTGTTCCCATGAGGCACAGGGTCAGACTGATTTGCATATAGCCATGTCTGAACTGGGGTGGCAGAGTGGGCTAAAGAACGGTGATGGATTAAACCCAGATCTTTTGACTGGGTGTGAGTGTTTGATTGGTTCAAATGCTCTGTCCATTACCACCCCCTTTTGTATTGGACTTTTCCCATGAGGCACAGGGTCAAGGCTGATTTGCATATGGCCATGTCTGAGCTGGGGTGGTGTGGAGTGCAAAAAACCGATGGATTTAGGCCCAGATCTCTGTACTGGGGTGAATGTATGACATTGTTCTGCATTCTGTCCATCAACTGTTGTTTTTGCATTTGTCACCCCGAGTCGGACGGGTATGCTCAGACGGGAGTCCCGTGCTCTTCACACCACTGGAGTCAAGCTATCCTGGCTGATGATGGCTGATAGCCAGAAACCGGTCCTAGGATGCTTGATTCCGGTCCAGGGAAGACATGGCTTGGCAGTCCGGGCTGGAGTGTTCCCATGAGGCACAGGGTCAAGGCTGATTTGCATATAGCCATGTCTGAACTGGGGTGGTGTGGAGTGCAAAAAAACGATGGATTTAGGCCCAGATCTCTGTACTGGGGTTAATGTATGACATTGGTCTGCAGTCTGTCCATCAACTGTTGTTTTTGCATTTGTCAACCCGAGTGATCACGGGTATGCTCAGACGTGAGTCCCGTGGTCTCCACACCACTGGAGTCAAGCTATCCTGACTGATGACGGCTGATAGCCTGAAACCGGTCCTAGGATGCTTGATTCCGGTCCAGGGAAGACATGGCATGGCAGTTCGGGCTGGACTGTTCCCATGAAGCACAGGGTCAAGGCTGATTTGCATATGGCCATGACTGAACTGGGGTGGTGTGGAGTGCAAGGAAACAATGGATTTAGGCCCAGATCTCTGTACTAGGGTGAATGTATGACATTGTTCTGCATTCTGTCCATCAACTGTTGTTTTTGCATTTGTCACCCCGAGTGGGACGGGTATGCTCAGACATGAGTCCTGTGCTCTCCACACCACTGAAGTGAAGCCATCCTGGCTGTTGACGGCTGATAGCCAGAAACCGGTCCTAGGATGCTTGATTCCGGACCAGGGAAGACATGGCTTGGCAGTTTGGGCTGGACTGTTCCCAGGAGGCACAGGGTCAAGGCTGATTTGCATATGGCCATGTCTGAACTGGGGTGGTGTGGAGTGCAAAAAAACGATGGATTTAGGCCCAGATCTCTGTACTGGGGTGAATAATAATAATAATAATCCACATTTGTATAGCGCACAATCACCCTTTAGGGTCTCTAGGCGCTGGGGGCCGTCGGGAAGATTAAGCAAGCTATTGCCCAGAGTCGCATGGTGCTGGGCTAACCTGCCGCCGGAGCCGGGGATCGAACCGTGATCCCCAGATTCCAGCGTCAGTCGCCCTGGCCGCGGCGCCACACCTCCTTTATGACATTGTTCTGCATTCTGTCCATCAACTGTTGATTTTGCATTTGTCACCCCGAGTTGGACGGGTATGCTCAGACCTGAGTCCCGTGCTCTCCACACCACTTGAGTCAAGCTATCCTGGCTGATGACGGCTTATAGCCAGAAACCGGTCCTAGGATGCTTGATTCCGGTCCAGGGAAGACATGGCTTGGCAGTTCGGGCTAGACTGTTCCCATGAGGCACAGGGTCAAGGCTGATTTGCATATGGCCATGGCTGAACGGGGTGGTGTGGAGTGCAAAAAAACAATGGATTTAGGCCCAGATCTCTGTACTAGGGTGAATGTGTGACATTGTTCTGCATTCTGTCCATCAACTGTTGTTTTTGCATTTGTCACCCCGAGTGGGACGGGTATGCTCAGACGTGAGTCCCGTGCTCTCCACACCACTGGAGTCAAGCTATCCTGGCTGATGACGGCTTATAGCCAGAAACCGGTCCTAGGATGCTTGATTCTGGTCCAGGGAAGACATGGCTTGGCAGTTCGGGCTGGACTGTTCCCATGAGGCACAGGGTCAAGGCTGATTTGCATATAGCCATGTCTGAACTGGGGTGGTGTGGAGTGCAAAGAAACGATGGATTTAGGCCCAGATCTCTGTACTGGGGTTAATGTATGACATTGGTCTGCAGTCTGTCCATCAACTGTTGTTTTTGCATTTGTCACCCAGAGTGGGACGGGTATGCTCAGACATGAGTCCCGTGCTCTCCACACCACTGAAGTGAAGCCATCCTGGCTGATGACGGCTGATAGCCAGAAACCGGTCCTAGGATGCTTGATTCCGGACCAGGGAAGACATGGCTTGGCAGTTTGGGCTGGACTGTTCCCATGAGGCACAGGGTCAAGGCTGATTTGCATATGGCCATGTCTGAACTGGGGTGGTGTGGAGTGCTAAAAAACGATGGATTTAGGCCCAGATCTCTGTACTGGGGTGAATGTAAGACATTGTTCTGCATTCTGTTGATTTTGCATTTGTCACCCCGAGTTGGACGGGTATGCTCAGACGTGAGTCCCGTGCTCTCCACACCACTGGAGTCAAGCTATCCTGGCTGATGATGGCTGATAGCTAGAAACCGGTCCTAGGATGCTTGATTCCGGTCCAGGCAAGACATGGCTTGGCAGTCCGGGCTGGACTGTTCCCATGAGGCACCGGGTCAAGGCTGATTTGCATATAGCCATGTCTGAACTGGGGTGGTGTGGAGTGCAAAAAAACGATGGATTGAGGCCCAGATCTCTGTACTGGGGTTAATGTATGACATTGGTCTGCATTCTGTCCATCAACTGTCGTTTTTGCATTTGTCACCGTGAGTGATGACGGGTATGCTCAGACGTTGGTCCCGTGCTCTCCACACCACTGGAGTCAAGCTATCCTGGCTGATGACGGCTGATAGCCAGAAACCGGTCCTAGGATGCTTGATTCCGGTCCAGGGAAGACATGGCTTGGCAGTTCGGGCTAGACTGTTCCCATGAGGCACAGGGTCAAGGCTGATTTGCATATGGCCATGTCTGAACTGGGGTGGTGTGGAGTGCAAAAAAACAATGCATTTGGGCCCAGATCTCTGTACTAGGGTAAATGTATGACATTGTTCTGCATTCTGTCCATCAACTGTTGTTTTTGCATTTGTCACCCCGAGTGGGACGGGTATGCTCAGACGTGAGTCCCGTGCTCTCCACACCACTGGAGTCAAGCTATCCTGGCTGATGACAGCTGATAGTCAGAAACCGGTCCTAGGATGCTTGATTCCGGTCCAAGGAAGACATGGCTTGGCAGTTCGGGATGGACTGTTCCCATGAGGCACAGGGTCAAGGCTGATTTGCATATGGCCATGTCGGAACTGGGGTGGTGTGGAGTGCAAAAAAACGATGGATTTAGGCCCAGATCTCTGTACTGGGGTGAATGTATGACATTGTTCTGCATTCTGTCCATCAACTGTTGTTTTTGCAAATGCTAACGTAACATGCACGCAAAAAGAGGCCCTAAACCATACTACACCCTGCCTTGTTCGGGGAACGCACAATAACCGGGGCAAACTTCATAGAACGCAGAGTTCAAGTTCGAATGAGACCAAACCAAATCCATGAATTTTGCCAAACTTGAGAATTTGGGAATAAAAAATCTGAATCAAAAGAACCAAGTCAGTGAAACCAGTCACGGGCGGCCATGGTGTGAAAAAAGACCTCAAACATGTAAGGAAAAATCAAGACATTATGAAAAATATTCACGAGTTCAGTACGTGTTTATGAAGCAGAAAATAAATCTGTACTTCAATCCAACAACGTATAAGCACCATATGCTGCAACTGCCTCCAATAGGAAGTCGTTGTTATCATCCATGAACATTTCAGCCATCCAATTAAGTAAAGGGAAAGAACATACATATTCCTCGATTGCCGCAGCTGGTACTAGAGGCTCCGGCAATCGAGGAATATGTATGTTCTTTCCCTTAACATTTGAACTGCTGCCAATGACTTTCTGGCGGGCATTTATCTTGAAGTAAGCCCGAGTTGTCCTCTGATGGTAGAGGACAACTCGGGCTTACTTCAATTTAACTGCCTGCCAGAAATTCATTGGCAGCAGTCCAAATGTTCCAATTGCCTAGAACCCCATGAGCCGCTGCGCAGGCCATAATCCCGGCACTAGAACAATCTAGTTCATGAGCAACTAAGGGACTCAGTAGATTAAAATCCAGGTCAGGAGACACCGTGTTGCAGAGACACAAATCCTGGGCCCATTCAAATCCACAATCCAGGCAATGGAAAACAGGCTGCACGCAAGTGAAGAATGAGAACCGGAAAGATAAACCATACGCCACACTCAGAGTCGCCAGAGGCAGCAATCCATAGTATTCTAGCATCCGGTTACGAAGGTGGAGCAGCCGGGACAGATCGTCGTGGGACACAGACTGTGCATCCATTTTGTAACAAACAAATTAACAGCAGTATGCCCGCGCCTAAAGCTAGGAGCAAAGGGAAACCACCAAAGACACTCGAAATAATCGAAAGAAAAAATGCAGGGATTACACCGAATATAGTTTGAAATGAGGTCACAAGGCCTAAACATACTACTTTAAAAAAATGTGGCAGGCCAGTAGTCGACGAGGCATTTAAGATTGTGTGAATCAAAGCACTGAAATGCAGGGGCAGGTTTGTGTATAACAAGGCATTTACCTCAGTACGAGTATTTGCAACGTGAAAGATGAATGTCTCATGCGCAGATGTAAGTGAGACTTCCTTCTGGGACAAAAGAGCTCTTATTCAACTCATTTTGTTGAACTCTGCTTTCAAGGTCGGGATAGAAGGCCAGATGGAAACATCGGGCCTCCCATGTGGAGGAGGGAACAAGACATTCTTACAGCAAAGTACACGCTGGGAAACCGTAACGATATAAGGAATACCAGCATGCATACCACAACAATCTTCATTATTTAATAACAAATAACTACCGTTTGCAAGCAATGTGAACGTCGGTGTAATTGCCGGGACTGGAGTGCTCTTTAAAACGCATGCAATGTTCAGTGCAAGGATATTAAAACAACTGTGCAATTGAAGATTTCTGCACACTAATGAGTGATCTGGTGTGGTGGTGCAATCTTCGCCTTTCAAATAAACTTCTTTTCCATCCCTCAAACACCTGTATGTGAACGGGAGATTCCAGACTTCATGAAAATAAGCACCACCCAGGGTCACAAACCTACCTATCGCATAGTGTTTCATGCAGGACTCAAATTTGAAAAGGGGAAAAGGTAGAGTTATCAACCCATGGATGAGCCAAACTGCCGAATTGGATTCCGCTACTGAAAAAGGTAAAGGTTCTAACTTTTCAATATGCAACAATGAAAACGTGGCATCCTTCATTGACATAAATTGCTGTTTAACAGTCAAATTGAAAGGCAGAAATAATAAACTTGTGTTCATGTAATCCCAGGGAACTCGGCCATTTTTCAACGTTTGTAGGGTCCATGCAAACTGCATAACAGAACACAATTGAGTTTGCCCATGATACAGTACAGCAACCTCTTCTTGCACAATATCAACCACAGATGATACAATATTATCCAAAGTATAAATCCTGGAAGAAAGGGTGTTAATGCTATAATCTACAACGGCAAGCACTTTTTCTGAATTGGCCTGATCAATAGCTCTAAGCCTAGAAGCAGCTTCAATTTGGGACAGTTTCCGAACCTCATTGTAAGCAGCATATATCCATCTTTTCGATCTGCCTGCTGCAGGACCTTTAACTAAATCATTTAAGTCGACAGTGTCAGTGAGTTTGGATAAATGTAGCTTAACAGACGCTAAGGATGAATATCTGAGCCATCTCTGGCAAAATTTGCCTACAGAATAGGTGGTGACTGAATGTTGAGTCTGAAAGCGGGGATCAACTCTAACCTCAGTATAGCCAGGGGTCAGACCCAGAAAACGGTGCTGGCAGGAATCTGCACTTTTTTGCCATAGCAACCAGTCTTCGGGAATAATGCTGGAAACCTAAAAAGAAGAATTTCTTTATAGGGCTTGTAAATCACTCAGGGAAGTGCTGGTATAATTATTCCAATGGGGAAATGCACCCAAATCAGGAAATAAAGGAGCATTTAATTTTTTAGAAGTAGCCAATCCAAAGCAGGTGGTTTGTGAAATAGTGTCATTCAGAAACAACATATGGTTTGGGATGAGACATGCACGATGCAAAGCCTCAGTGCCTTGCACTTGCCAACTTTTAGAACCCCAAACAGATTTAAGATCATTAGTATCTTTCCACAGTTCATAGCCCCAACAGCCAACTGGTCAATAAAAGACTTTGAATACAGTAATTTAATGTGGGTAAGTCTAACCTTGAACGAGGACTTCTCAGTCAACTTAAAATAAAATGCATTTGGGTTTGATTGATCAAAATCAGTAAAATAGGAAAACCTTTTCAAAAATGTTTTCGAGCTGCCTTCCACCGGTGCGGGACAGTGCTCCCACTGTGTGTAGTTAACCACATTCCTAAATGAATTTGTCTTACGCAGAAAGTGATTGCCAAAATGCTGGTAACAGTACAAATCACCATAATTCGCGGATTCCAAATGTAAATTTTCAGCATCGAAAGCAGCATAGTATTTCAAATCAGAAAAATAAAGCTTCAACAGCTTTAACGTCCCAATCATCAGAGCGAATATCTTGTTTAACCACATCCTCCATAGAAACACGGACTGCATTGGGAACATTAATAACCTCTGTGGGACCATGGATCTGAAAGTTTACAGCATCCCATACAATCCCATCTAAAACGGGCCAAGCAGTTATATTCACAAAAGTCTGGTCCCTCTTCATAATGTGCGAAGAGGAGTGGGGAGCCAAAGTTCCATCAATCATTCTAATTGAAGTTCTTTCTTGAACGTAGGGTCCATTGATAAAACGGAAAAAATATTCCACAAATCCTATGGACCTGAACAAAAAAAATTGCAATAAGCACCAGCCAAATGTAAGTCCAAGGAGGAATCAAAAAATGTTTTTTAAACCAAGTAGCAAAAATCGAAACTTTTGAAGGGGACTTGGATGTGGAAGACCCAGTGTCAAATGAAAAACGGGCTTGATTACCCACACGGGTCCCCAAATCAGGCATAGACAAGTCAGTGGGGTAAGTATATTCAGTGTCATTAAGAAGATAACCAGCAGGTAGATTCAATAAAGGATTCGTAAGTGGACTCATTTCAACGACAACATCAGGCCCGATGGCAGGATCCAGGGCCAAAACAAAGTGTTGCACCATTGTTGGACACGAAACCGCAGGCGTCATACTATAGAGAATCGGCCACCCTGTGTGGTTTGACATTGTCCATGGAAATGTACCTGTTCCCCTTTCGTCCAGGAAGAGGAGGTAAAATGACTGTTCTTGTACCCTGCACACCAAGGACGGCAACTGGAGCTCGTTAGGAAGGACCAAATTCTTTCTTGTTGTCGATCTTCTCTTGTACCAGTTCTCCAACTTGGGGTAGCCAGCCGACTACCGGAATCTGCAACGCAGCTTCAGACGTGAAGGGCGAGTGTTCCTTTGCAAGACTGTCTCTAGTCTTTTGTAGGTTCTGCAAAACATTAAAATGTTCATCTACGGCAAAGGATGCGGCTGCGGCCGCCATGTCTTGACCATCAAGGTCCGGAACAAACATCTTGATGCCAAAGAGCATTTCGTATGGGGTCCGCCCAGCCAGAGACCTTCTAGCGAGATTATTTAGAGCACGTTGAACGCTATTGAGATGGGTTAGCCAGTCTTTGCCAGCACCTAAAGCTTTCCCTGTCAAGGTTGCTTTAAGTCACAGTTCATCTGCTCCACAACACTATTACCCTCAGGTATGGAGAGGAAAATTTGACCTGGACCCCCAATGAAGCCATGGCATCCTTGTACGCCTTAGAGGCGAATGCAGGACCCTGGTCCGAATGAAAGGCAACACACACAAAAATTCCCACAAAGACACGCAAATCCCTTACGACAGTTCTAGAATCAGTGCTCCTTTGAGGCCACACCCAGAAAAAGCGCGTGCAAGAGTCAACTGCTACTAAGATGTACTTATACACAGTATCAGAGGAGAAAGGACCACAGTGATCTAAATAAACACACGCAAGTGGTTTATTAGATATGTCCAACTGAGTTTGGGGCGGGCGTGCGGCAATTATGAGTTTGGGGCGGGCGTGCAGTAATTTTCTGACAAATGCCACATTGAAGGACAAAATCACGTGTCTGTTTGTACAAACCCCGCCACCATTATCGTTGCTGGAGAAGAGATACAATAGCCGACACGCCGCCATGCGCGAAGCCTGCTGTAATCAAAGTCTGCCTGCGGTCCGCGTTGGGAATCAACCTGTCAGCAACGTCTTTAATTCTCACATAAGGAACTTTATCAGGACTTAAATGATAAAGAGTATTTAGAAGGGAAACCTCTAGGGTAATTACCTCCCTTCTCTGTTGCGGCAATAGCTGCCAAGATGTCATCATCAATCTTACATTTGGAATGTGTAACCGCTGCCACTGCAAATGTTGCAACTGCTGTCTTCACAGCTTGTCCGCGAAACAGTTGCCAACAGCGTGAACTCCAACATGCTGATGACACACAGTATGAATCACAAAAAGGAGTGGGAGTCGTTCTTTGAGCTCAGCCACTCGAACCCAGATCATTTTATGTTTTACAAAAGGGGATGATGGACGGAGCGTTTGAGCAAATCAAACACTCACCCCCAGTCAAATGATCTGGGTTTAATCCATCACCATTCTTTAGCTCACTCGGCCACCCCAGTTCAGACATGGCTATATGCAAATCAGTCTGACCCTGTGCCTCATGGGAACAGTCCAGCCCGAACTGCCAAGCCATGTCTTCCCTGGACCGGAAACAAGCATCCTGGGACCGGTTTCGGATTCATAATCCTCATCAGCCAGGCTATCTTGAATCCAGTGGCCAAGTGAGCAAGGGACTCACGTCTGAGCATACCCTGCCACACTTAGGGTGAACAAAGCGATACAAAAGGGGATGATGGACGGAGCGTTTGAGCAAATCAAACACTCACCCCCAGTCAACTGATCTGGGTTTAATCCATCACCATTCTTTAGCTCACTCGGCCACCCCAGTTGAGACATGGCTATATGCAAATCAGTCTGACCCTGTGCCTCATGGGAACAGTCCAGCCCGAACTGCCAAGCCATGTCTTCCCTGGACCGGAAACAAGCTTCCTGGGACCGGTTTCGGATTCATAATCCTCATCAGCCAGGCTATCTTGAATCCAGAGGCCAAGTGAGCAAGGGACTCACGTCTGAGCATACCCTGCCACACTTAGGGCGAACAAAGCGATACAAAAGGGGATGATGGACGGAGCGTTTGAGCAAATCAAACACTCACCCCCAGTCAACTTATCTGGGTTTAATCCATCACCATTCTTTAGCTCACTCGGCCACCCCAGTTCAGACATGGCTATATGCAAATCAGTCTGACCCTGTGCCTCATGGGAACAGTCCAGCCCGAACTGCCAAGCCATGTCTTCCCTGGACCGGAAACAAGCATCCTGGGACCGGTTTCGGATTCATAATCCTCATCAGCCAGGCTATCTTGAATCCAGTGGCCAAGTGAGCAAGGGACTCACGTCTGAGCATACCCTGCCACACTTAGGGTGAACAAAGCGATACAAAAGGGGATGATGGACGGAGCAATTGAGCAAATCAAACACCCACCCCCAGTCAACTGATCTGGGTTTAATCCATCACCATTCTTTAGCTCACTCGGCCACCCCAGTTCAGACATGGCTATATGCAAATCAGTCTGACCCTGTGCCTCATGGGAACAGTCCAGCCCGAACTGCCAAGTCATGTCTTCCCTGGACCGGAAACAAGCATCCTGGGACCGGTTTCGGATTCATAATCCTCATCAGCCAGGCTATCTTGAATCCAGTGGCCAAGTGAGCAAGGGACTCACGTCTGAGCATACCCTGCCACACTTAGGGCGAACAAAGCGATACAAAAGGAGATGATGGACGGAGCGTTTGAGCAAATCAAACTCTCACCCCCAGTCAACTGATCTGGGTTCAATCCATCACCATTCTTTAGCTCACTCGGCCACCCCAGTTCAGACATGGTTATATGCAAATCAGTCTGACCCTGTGCCTCATGGGAACAGTCCAGCCCGAACTGCCAAGCCATGTCTTCCCTGGACCGGAAACAAGCATCCTGGCACCGGTTTCGGATTCATAATCCTCATCAGCCAGGCTATCTTGAATCCAGAGGCCAAGTGAGCGAGGGGCACACGTCTGAGCATACCCTGCCACACTTAGGGCGAACAAAGCGATACAAAAGGGGATGATGGACGGAGCGATTGAGCAAATCAAACACTCACCCCCAGTCAACTGATCTGGGTTTAATCCATCACCATTCTTTAGCTCACTCGGCCACCCCAGTTCAGACATGGCTATATGCAAATCAGTCTGACCCTGTGCCTCATGGGAACAGTCCAGCCCGAACTG
Source organism: Lissotriton helveticus (assembly GCF_964261635.1). Taxonomy (NCBI): domain Eukaryota; kingdom Metazoa; phylum Chordata; class Amphibia; order Caudata; family Salamandridae; genus Lissotriton; species Lissotriton helveticus. The sequence goes on from NC_136065.1 coordinate 1,224,934,778, forward strand.
CCAAGCCATGTCTTCCCTGGACCGGAAACAAGCATCCTGGGACCGGTTTCGGATTCATAATCCTCATCAGCCAGGCTATCTTGAATCCAGTGGCCAAGTGAGCAAGGGACTCACGTCTGAGCATACCCTGCCACACTTAGGGCGAATAAAGCGATACAAAAGGGGATGATGGAGGGAGCGTTTGAGCAAATCAAACACTCACCCCCAGTCAACTGATCTGGGTTTAATCCATCACCATTCTTTAGCTCACTCGGCCACCCTAGTTCAGACATGGCTATATGCAAAACAGTCTGACCCTGTGCCTCATGGGAACAGTCCAGCCCGAACTGCCAAGCCATGTCTTCCCTGGACCGGAAACAAGCATCCTGGGACCGGTTTCGGATTCATAATCCTCATCAGCCAGGCTATCTTGAATCCAGAGGCCAAGTGAGCAAGGGACTCACGTCGGAGCATACCCTGCCACACTTAGGGCGAACAAAGCGATACAAAAGGGGATGATGGAGGGAGCATTTGAGCAAATCAAACACTCACCCCCAGTCAACTGATCTGGGTTTAATCCATCACCATTCTTTAGCTCACTCGGCCACCCCAGTTCAGACATGGCTATATGCAAATCAGTCTGACCCTGTGCCTCATGGGAACAGTCCAGCCCGAACTGCCAAGCCATGTCTTCCCTGGACCGGAAACAAGCATCCTGGGACCGGTTTCGGATTCATAACCATCATCAGCCAGGCTATCTTGAATCCAATGGCCAAGTGAGCAAGGGACTCACGTCTGAGCATACCCTGCCACACTTAGGGCGAACAAAGCGATACAAAAGGGGATGATGGACAGAGCGTTTGAGCAAATCAAACACTCACCCCCAGTCAACTGATCTGGGTTTAATCCATCACCATTCTTTAGCTCACTCGGCCACCCCAGTTCAGACATGGCTATATGCAAATCAGTCTGACCCTGTGCCTCATGGGAACAGTCCAGCCCAAACTGCCAAGCCATGTCTTCCCTGGACCGGAAACAAGCATCCTGGGACCGGTTTCGGAATCATAATCCTCATCAGCCAGGCTATCTTGAATCCAGTGGCCAAGTGAGCAAGGGACTCACGTCTGAGCATACCCTGCCACACTTAGGGTGAACAAAGCGATACAAAAGGGGATGATGGACGGAGCGTTTGAGCAAATCAAACACTCACCCCCAGTCAACTGATCTGGGTTTAATCCATCACCATTCTTTAGCTCACTCGGCCACCCCAGTTGAGACATGGCTATATGCAAATCAGTCTGACCCTGTGCCTCATGGGAACAGTCCAGCCCGAACTGCCAAGCCATGTCTTCCCTGGACCGGAAACAAGCTTCCTGGGACCGGTTTCGGATTCATAATCCTCATCAGCCAGGCTATCTTGAATCCAGAGGCCAAGTGAGCAAGGGACTCACGTCTGAGCATACCCTGCCACACTTAGGGCGAACAAAGCGATACAAAAGGGGATGATGGACGGAGCGTTTGACCAAATCAAACACTCACCCCCAGTCAACTTATCTGGGTTTAATCCATCACCATTCTTTAGCTCACTCGGCCAATCCAGTTCAGACATGGCTATATGCAAATCAGTCTGACCCTGTGCCTCATGGGAACAGTCCAGCCCGAACTGCCAAGCCATGTCTTCCCTGGACCGGAAACAAGCATCCTGGGACCGGTTTCGGATTCATAATCCTCATCAGCCAGGCTATCTTGAATCCAGTGGCCAAGTGAGCAAGGGACTCACGTCTGAGCATACCCTGCCACACTTAGGGTGAACAAAGCGATACAAAAGGGGATGATGGACGGAGCAATTGAGCAAATCAAACACCCACCCCCAGTCAACTGATCTGGGTTTAATCCATCACCATTCTTTAGCTCACACGGCCACCCCAGTTCAGACATGGCTATATGCAAATCAGTCTGACCCTGTGCCTCATGGGAACAGTCCAGCCCGAACTGCCAAGTCATGTCTTCCCTGGACCGGAAACAAGCATCCTGGGACCGGTTTCGGATTCATAATCCTCATCAGCCAGGCTATCTTGAATCCAGTGGCCAAGTGAGCAAGGGACTCATGTCTGAGCATACCCTGCCACACTTAGGGCGAACAAAGCGATACAAAAGGAGATGATGGACAGAGCGTTTGAGCAAATCAAACACTCACCCCCAGTCAACTGATCTGGGTTTAATCCATCACCATTCTTTAGCTCACTCGGCCACCCCAGTTCAGACATGGCTATATGCAAATCAGTCTGACCCTGTGCCTCATGGGAACAGTCCAGCCCGAACTGCCAAGTCATGTCTTCCCTGGACCGGAAACAAGCTTCCTGGGACCGGTTTCGGATTCATAATCCTCATCAGCCAGGCTATCTTGAATCCAGAGGCCAAGTGAGCAAGGGACTCACGTCTGAGCATACCCTGCCACACTTAGGGCAAACAAAGCGATACAAAAGGGGATGATGGACGGAGCGTTTGAGCAAATCAAACACTCACCCCCAGTCAACTTATCTGGGTTTAATCCATCACCATTCTTTAGCTCACTCGGCCACCCCAGTTCAGACATGGCTATATGCAAATCAGTCTGACCCTGTGCCTCATGGGAACAGTCCAGCCCGAACTGCCAAGCCATGTCTTCCCTGGACCGGAAACAAGCATCCTGGGACCGGTTTCGGATTCATAATCCTCATCAGCCAGGCTATCATGAATCCAGTGGCCAAGTGAGCAAGGGACTCACGTCTGAGCATACCCTGCCACACTTAGGGTGAACAAAGCGATACAAAAGGGGATGATGGACGGAGCAATTGAGCAAATCAAACACCCACCCCCAGTCAACTGATCTGGGTTTAATCCATCACCATTCTTTAGCTCACTCGGCCACCCCAGTTCAGACATGGCTATATGCAAATCAGTCTGACCCTGTGCCTCATGGGAACAGTCCAGCCCGAACTGCCAAGTCATGTCTTCCCTGGACCGGAAACAAGCATCCTGGGACCGGTTTCGGATTCATAATCCTCATCAGCCAGGCTATCTTGAATCCAGTGGCCAAGTGAGCAAGGGACTCACGTCTGAGCATACCCTGCCACACTTAGGGCGAACAAAGCGATACAAAAGGGGATGATGGACGGAGCGTTTGAGCAAATCAAACACTCACCCCCAGTCAACTTATCTGGGTTTAATCCATCACCATTCTTTAGCTCACTCGGCCACCCCAGTTCAGACATGGCTATATGCAAATCAGTCTGACCCTGTGCCTCATGGGAACAGTCCAGCCCGAACTGCCAAGCCATGTCTTCCCTGGACCGGAAACAAGCATCCTGGGACCGGTTTCGGATTCATAATCCTCATCAGCCAGGCTATCTTGAATCCAGTGGCCAAGTGAGCAAGGGACTCACGTCTGAGCATACCCTGCCACACTTAGGGTGAACAAAGCGATACAAAAGGGGATGATGGACGGAGCAATTGAGCAAATCAAACACCCACCCCCAGTCAACTGATCTGGGTTTAATCCATCACCATTCTTTAGCTCACTCGGCCACCCCAGTTCAGACATGGCTATATGCAAATCAGTCTGACCCTGTGCCTCATGGGAACAGTCCAGCCCGAACTGCCAAGTCATGTCTTCCCTGGACCGGAAACAAGCATCCTGGGACCGGTTTCGGATTCATAATCCTCATCAGCCAGGCTATCTTGAATCCAGTGGCCAAGTGAGCAAGGGACTCACGTCTGAGCATACCCTGCCACACTTAGGGCGAACAAAGCGATACAAAAGGAGATGATGGACGGAGCGTTTGAGCAAATCAAACTCTCACCCCCAGTCAACTGATCTGGGTTCAATCCATCACCATTCTTTAGCTCACTCGGCCACCCCAGTTCAGACATGGTTATATGCAAATCAGTCTGACCCTGTGCCTCATGGGAACAGTCCAGCCCGAACTGCCAAGCCATGTCTTCCCTGGACCGGAAACAAGCATCCTGGCACCGGTTTCGGATTCATAATCCTCATCAGCCAGGCTATCTTGAATCCAGAGGCCAAGTGAGCGAGGGGCACACGTCTGAGCATACCCTGCCACACTTAGGGCGAACAAAGCGATACAAAAGGGGATGATGGACGGAGCGATTGAGCAAATCAAACACTCACCCCCAGTCAACTGATCTGGGTTTAATCCATCACCATTCTTTAGCTCACTCGGCCACCCCAGTTCAGACATGGCTATATGCAAATCAGTCTGACCCTGTGCCTCATGGGAACAGTCCAGCCCGAACTGCCAAGCCATGTCTTCCCTGGACCGGAAACAAGCATCCTGGGACCGGTTTCGGATTCATAATCCTCATCAGCCAGGCTATCTTGAATCCAGTGGCCAAGTGAGCAAGGGACTCACGTCTGAGCATACCCTGCCACACTTAGGGCGAATAAAGCGATACAAAAGGGGATGATGGAGGGAGCGTTTGAGCAAATCAAACACTCACCCCCAGTCAACTGATCTGGGTTTAATCCATCACCATTCTTTAGCTCACTCGGCCACCCTAGTTCAGACATGGCTATATGCAAAACAGTCTGACCCTGTGCCTCATGGGAACAGTCCAGCCCGAACTGCCAAGCCATGTCTTCCCTGGACCGGAAACAAGCATCCTGGGACCGGTTTCGGATTCATAATCCTCATCAGCCAGGCTATCTTGAATCCAGAGGCCAAGTGAGCAAGGGACTCACGTCGGAGCATACCCTGCCACACTTAGGGCGAACAAAGCGATACAAAAGGGGATGATGGAGGGAGCATTTGAGCAAATCAAACACTCACCCCCAGTCAACTGATCTGGGTTTAATCCATCACCATTCTTTAGCTCACTCGGCCACCCCAGTTCAGACATGGCTATATGCAAATCAGTCTGACCCTGTGCCTCATGGGAACAGTCCAGCCCGAACTGCCAAGCCATGTCTTCCCTGGACCGGAAACAAGCATCCTGGGACCGGTTTCGGATTCATAACCATCATCAGCCAGGCTATCTTGAATCCAATGGCCAAGTGAGCAAGGGACTCACGTCTGAGCATACCCTGCCACACTTAGGGCGAACAAAGCGATACAAAAGGGGATGATGGACAGAGCGTTTGAGCAAATCAAACACTCACCCCCAGTCAACTGATCTGGGTTTAATCCATCACCATTCTTTAGCTCACTCGGCCACCCCAGTTCAGACATGGCTATATGCAAATCAGTCTGACCCTGTGCCTCATGGGAACAGTCCAGCCCAAACTGCCAAGCCATGTCTTCCCTGGACCGGAAACAAGCATCCTGGGACCGGTTTCGGAATCATAATCCTCATCAGCCAGGCTATCTTGAATCCAGTGGCCAAGTGAGCAAGGGACTCACGTCTGAGCATACCCTGCCACACTTAGGGTGAACAAAGCGATACAAAAGGGGATGATGGACGGAGCGTTTGAGCAAATCAAACACTCACCCCCAGTCAACTGATCTGGGTTTAATCCATCACCATTCTTTAGCTCACTCGGCCACCCCAGTTGAGACATGGCTATATGCAAATCAGTCTGACCCTGTGCCTCATGGGAACAGTCCAGCCCGAACTGCCAAGCCATGTCTTCCCTGGACCGGAAACAAGCTTCCTGGGACCGGTTTCGGATTCATAATCCTCATCAGCCAGGCTATCTTGAATCCAGAGGCCAAGTGAGCAAGGGACTCACGTCTGAGCATACCCTGCCACACTTAGGGCGAACAAAGCGATACAAAAGGGGATGATGGACGGAGCGTTTGACCAAATCAAACACTCACCCCCAGTCAACTTATCTGGGTTTAATCCATCACCATTCTTTAGCTCACTCGGCCAATCCAGTTCAGACATGGCTATATGCAAATCAGTCTGACCCTGTGCCTCATGGGAACAGTCCAGCCCGAACTGCCAAGCCATGTCTTCCCTGGACCGGAAACAAGCATCCTGGGACCGGTTTCGGATTCATAATCCTCATCAGCCAGGCTATCTTGAATCCAGTGGCCAAGTGAGCAAGGGACTCACGTCTGAGCATACCCTGCCACACTTAGGGTGAACAAAGCGATACAAAAGGGGATGATGGACGGAGCAATTGAGCAAATCAAACACCCACCCCCAGTCAACTGATCTGGGTTTAATCCATCACCATTCTTTAGCTCACACGGCCACCCCAGTTCAGACATGGCTATATGCAAATCAGTCTGACCCTGTGCCTCATGGGAACAGTCCAGCCCGAACTGCCAAGTCATGTCTTCCCTGGACCGGAAACAAGCATCCTGGGACCGGTTTCGGATTCATAATCCTCATCAGCCAGGCTATCTTGAATCCAGTGGCCAAGTGAGCAAGGGACTCATGTCTGAGCATACCCTGCCACACTTAGGGCGAACAAAGCGATACAAAAGGAGATGATGGACAGAGCGTTTGAGCAAATCAAACACTCACCCCCAGTCAACTGATCTGGGTTTAATCCATCACCATTCTTTAGCTCACTCGGCCACCCCAGTTCAGACATGGCTATATGCAAATCAGTCTGACCCTGTGCCTCATGGGAACAGTCCAGCCCGAACTGCCAAGTCATGTCTTCCCTGGACCGGAAACAAGCTTCCTGGGACCGGTTTCGGATTCATAATCCTCATCAGCCAGGCTATCTTGAATCCAGAGGCCAAGTGAGCAAGGGACTCACGTCTGAGCATACCCTGCCACACTTAGGGCAAACAAAGCGATACAAAAGGGGATGATGGACGGAGCGTTTGAGCAAATCAAACACTCACCCCCAGTCAACTTATCTGGGTTTAATCCATCACCATTCTTTAGCTCACTCGGCCACCCCAGTTCAGACATGGCTATATGCAAATCAGTCTGACCCTGTGCCTCATGGGAACAGTCCAGCCCGAACTGCCAAGCCATGTCTTCCCTGGACCGGAAACAAGCATCCTGGGACCGGTTTCGGATTCATAATCCTCATCAGCCAGGCTATCATGAATCCAGTGGCCAAGTGAGCAAGGGACTCACGTCTGAGCATACCCTGCCACACTTAGGGTGAACAAAGCGATACAAAAGGGGATGATGGACGGAGCAATTGAGCAAATCAAACACCCACCCCCAGTCAACTGATCTGGGTTTAATCCATCACCATTCTTTAGCTCACTCGGCCACCCCAGTTCAGACATGGCTATATGCAAATCAGTCTGACCCTGTGCCTCATGGGAACAGTCCAGCCCGAACTGCCAAGTCATGTCTTCCCTGGACCGGAAACAAGCATCCTGGGACCGGTTTCGGATTCATAATCCTCATCAGCCAGGCTATCTTGAATCCAGTGGCCAAGTGAGCAAGGGACTCACGTCTGAGCATACCCTGCCACACTTAGGGCGAACAAAGCGATACAAAAGGAGATGATGGACGGAGCGTTTGAGCAAATCAAACTCTCACCCCCAGTCAACTGATCTGGGTTTAATCCATCACCATTCTTTAGCTCACTCGGCCACCCCAGTTCAGACATGGTTATATGCAAATCAGTCTGACCCTGTGCCTCATGGGAACAGTCCAGCCCGAACTGCCAAGCCATGTCTTCCCTGGACCGGAAACAAGCATCCTGGCACCGGTTTCGGATTCCTAATCCTCATCAGCCAGGCTATCTTGAATCCAGAGGCCAAGTGAGCGAGGGGCTCACGTCTGAGCATACCCTGCCACACTTAGGGCGAACAAAGCGATACAAAAGGGGATGATGGACGGAGCGATTGAGCAAATTAAACACTCACCCCCAGTCAACTGATCTGGGTTTAATCCATCACCATTCTTTAGCTCACTCGGCCACCCCAGTTCAGACATGGCTATATGCAAATCAGTCTGACCCTGTGCCTCATGGGAACAGTCCAGCCCGAACTGCCAAGCCATGTCTTCCCTGGACCGGAAACAAGCATCCTGGGACCGGTTTCGGATTCATAATCCTCATCAGCCAGGCTATCATGAATCCAGTGGCCAAGTGAGCAAGGGACTCACGTCTGAGCATACCCTGCCACACTTAGGGTGAACAAAGCGATACAAAAGGGGATGATGGACGGAGCAATTGAGCAAATCAAACACCCACCCCCAGTCAACTGATCTGGGTTTAATCCATCACCATTCTTTAGCTCACTCGGCCACCCCAGTTCAGACATGGCTATATGCAAATCAGTCTGACCCTGTGCCTCATGGGAACAGTCCAGCCCGAACTGCCAAGTCATGTCTTCCCTGGACCGGAAACAAGCATCCTGGGACCGGTTTCGGATTCATAATCCTCATCAGCCAGGCTATCTTGAATCCAGTGGCCAAGTGAGCAAGGGACTCACGTCTGAGCATACCCTGCCACACTTAGGGCGAACAAAGCGATACAAAAGGAGATGATGGACGGAGCGTTTGAGCAAATCAAACTCTCACCCCCAGTCAACTGATCTGGGTTTAATCCATCACCATTCTTTAGCTCACTCGGCCACCCCAGTTCAGACATGGTTATATGCAAATCAGTCTGACCCTGTGCCTCATGGGAACAGTCCAGCCCGAACTGCCAAGCCATGTCTTCCCTGGACCGGAAACAAGCATCCTGGCACCGGTTTCGGATTCCTAATCCTCATCAGCCAGGCTATCTTGAATCCAGAGGCCAAGTGAGCGAGGGACTCACGTCGGAGCATACCCTGCCACACTTAGGGCGAACAAAGCGATACAAAAGGGGATGATGGAGGGAGCGTTTGAGCAAATCAAACACTCACCCCCAGTCAACTGATCTGGGTTTAATCCATCACCATTCTTTAGCTTACTCGGCCACCCCAGTTCAGACATGGCTATATGCAAATCAGTCTGACCCTGTGCCTCATGGGAACAGTCCAGCCCGAACTGCCAAGCCATGTCTTCCCTGGACCGGAAACAAGCATCCTGGGACCGGTTTCGGATTCATAATCCTCATCAGCCAGGCTATCTTGAATCCAGTGGCCAAGTGAGCAAGGGACTCACGTCTGAGCATACCCTGCCACACTTAGGGCGAACAAAGCGATACAAAAGGGGATGATGGACAGAGCGTTTGAGCAAATCAAACACTCACCCCCAGTCAACTGATCTGGGTTTAATCCATCACCATTCTTTAGCTCACTCGGCCACCCCAGTTCAGACATGGCTATATGCAAATCAGTCTGACCCTGTGCCTCATGGGAACAGTCCAGCCCAAACTGCCAAGCCATGTCTTCCCTGGACCGGAAACAAGCATCCTGGGACCGGTTTCGGATTCATAATCCTCATCAGCCAGGCTATCTTGAATCCAGTGGCCAAGTGAGCAAGGGACTCACGTCTGAGCATACCCTGCCACACTTAGGGTGAACAAAGCGATACAAAAGGGGATGATGGACGGAGCGTTTGAGCAAACAAACACTCACCCCCAGTCAACTGATCTGGGTTTAATCCATCACCATTCTTTAGCTCACTCGGCCACCCCAGTTCAGACATGGCTATATGCAAATCAGTCTGACCCTGTGCCTCATGGGAACAGTCCAGCCCGAACTGCCAAGCCATGTCTTCCCTCGACCGGAAACAAGCATCCTGGGACCGGTTTCCGATTCATAATCCTCATCAGCCAGGCTATCTTGAATCCAGTGGCCAAGTGAGCAAGGGACTCACGTCTGAGCATACCCTGCCACACTTAGGGCGAACAAAGCGGTACTATTATTGTGCGACCCTTGGAGTCACGATAATCATTTTGAGTCCAAAAGGGCAAATTGTCAGTGTAAGACTGAACACAGTAGTAAGAGTCACTCACAATAAGAGTAGTCACACCGGGATTGGCGTACTCCAATGCAAGTATTAGAGCACGAAGTTCTGCCAACTGGGCGGTACAGTCCTCTAATGTATGTGTATGCACGACATCGGACTTGAATTCACCATCCACCATAGTATCAACAACAATTGCGCAGGCCGAAGAATACAAGTGTTTCGAATCTGTAGCCGCTTGCGCACTGCCATCAGTGTAAATGATACAGCGGAAATCCTCAAGTGGGCGCATAGTCAGAGGAGCAGGATGAACAAATTCATACTGCAAGTACTCTTGAGTCTGCAGGGAGGAATCAAAAATGAATGTGACATCCGGGGATGTCAAGGATGTAGCCCACTGTATCCACCGAGATTGCAAAGCTTTCGAATTCGGTACACTGGCTTTCGTCACTGCCTCAAAGGCGTGATACGGAGTAACAACCAAAAGGCGTTTTCCCTGCGACAGTGCACGTTCCTTAAGAATCGCCATTTGCATTGCTGTCAAAACTTTTTCCACAGTGGAAAACCGCAACTCAGCCGAAGTGTACAAGTGTGACTTGTAAGCGATAGGTACGTGAAACCCACCGCCCCTGGCACGATTCTTATCACCAGGTTGGTGTGGTTATCATGAGTCAACAAGAATTTAGATTCAAGAAGATCAGCCTGCAAAGTTTGCAAGATGGCTGAATGTTCTGGCAGCCTGCACGATTTGGAAAAAGTAGGTTGTATCAACGCATAAAGCTGCTTGATACACTGGGCATATTCCGGAATGTATGTACGACCAAAATTCAAAAAGCCCAGTAAAGATTGTAGCATTTTCAGTTTTATGGGAGCTTGCAAAAGTGCGCATTTCTCCAAGAAGTGAGGAGCTAAACCTCAACCTTCATTGTTGAGCTCGTAGCCCAGGAACAACACTGTGTACTCTTCAATGTGTGATTTTGCGAAGTTAAATTTATAGCCTATGTCCGCAAAACGGCAAATTATGCGGTCAACATGGCACAGATGCGGCCATACACGTCGTCTGTGAGATAAATGTCATCCACATATGAACTTCCATCTGCGTCGAGTCTCTCCAGGAGAGAGACAATGCGGGCGGCAAATACGCTAGGACTATTCTTGTAGCCCATAGCCAAGCAAGGGAATTGTTGCTGTTTGCCACCACTTGTAAAAGCTGTCCATTGACTACTAAGAGGGGACAGATTATGGACAAAAAAACCATTGGATATGTCAAGTGTGGTTTTGAACCTTTTACACACCAGACTATCTACAAGAGCAGAACTGTGAGTATTCTGCACCGAACACGTACGACAATGTGAGTTTAAGTGGCGGTAATCCAATACCAAACGGTACGAGCCACCTGGCTTGGTCACAGTGAAAAGTGGGTTATTCATCGGAGACACAGACGTTTCAATTACACCTTGATATTCCAATTGTTCAAGGATTTCTGCAACGGAAGCTTTCGCTTCAAGTCGCATGGAGTATTGGGGTTGAGGCTGTGGCATCGACTGCAAGAGAATCTCATGTCGAGGGAATAATTTGTCCCATCCACAGTGAGTACGGTACAATGCTGGCGCAAGCGCCTTAGCCCAATCTTCTGCAAACTGAGGAGCCTGCTCCTTTGGCACTGGGTGCGCGAAAGCGGGGAGGATCACCTCCTCCCCTTGCGGAGTAGCTAAGACAAAGGGTGGGAACCAGTCGAACCTCCGCCAACAAAATATCATAGGTAGTTACTAGAGTTTCCCCCAAAAAAAACTTTTATGGTACGTTCTATGTCACTATTACAAGGACTATTTCATAAAGCCTGTCAGGGGGAGCCACTCTAGTGTCAGCTGTCTCAACTACAAGGAAGGTGTCAGTCGCTGTCACCTTCAGTAGTGGACGCAGCGCCTCTCGAAAGATGGTAATCTCCTCCGCGCTGTCCAGTAGCGTCAGCGCCCATGTCAGATTCTGAAGCTGCGTTCTCACTATCTGTGGCATATCTCGCTGTTACCGCAGCAACTTTTTTCTTCTGAAACTGGGGCCTTGGACGCGGTGCCTCGTCCTGCTTGCCTTTTCCGTCAGCCTTGTGAGGCTGCTCACGGCTCTGTTGGGCACCTTGACCTCTGCCGCCGCCTCCTCCACCGGTGGTTATTACCGATGTTTCCTGCAAAGAGCAAGGAGAACTTTGTTCAGGAACCTGAAACCTATCAGGTGACTTAATAGAACTGCGGTTGCGCAACTCATATGTACCCTCAGCAGGGGCAGGTGTAGGTGAAGCAGGACGGGACCCCTGTTTCTGTTGCTGTTTCCCCTGTTTTTTGTTCTTACTCCAATTTTGTTTCTAAACTTTTGGGCGGTCATCTTTATCAGATGACGCTTGTTGAGTTTGCTGCTGTTTTTCTTTCTTAGCAAAAGGTTTAACTCCCAAACTATTACGGCTCACAGTCTTATAAGCCTCCGTAATAATTTTCGGTAACCGACGGGGTTTGTCTGCGTCTGGGACTTTGCGCAAAGCATTAGAGACCTGGAAACTTACCGCATCCCCCTTGACATTAGCAAGGACGAGATTACGCATCATGTCAAATGCTCCCACGAGTCGCATTCCCAATTCCACAGCTGCCTCTGGTTCGTGTACATCCTGAACATGCTTGATCACAGAGGGCAGGACAGTCATTGACGGGGTGCCAAAGCACCTAGTATAGACTGCCGCAAAAATCACACCCCAAGTTGTACATTCATTTACGTCTGGCACTAAGTCTTTCTACAAACTAACTATGAGGATCCTGTGTTTCTCCACAGGACTAGTATTCGGGAATACTGCTTCCAGTTGGTCGAATTTCTCGGCAAGCCAAAAAGGCATCTCCTCTTTATCCTGGGGACGCTTGCCCATGACCGCATTAACCATGACGGGACTAAGCTTCAGCCCGCCCCCGCCAACTGGATGCGCCACACCACCCGGGGCCCCACCCGGGAGGTTGCGGGAAATGTAATGAACCAGACCCCTAATAACTGACACTGCAGAATCATAAAGGGGTCCCAGTTGGGGAGCTGTTAACTGCCCCGCCCTCGGATGCGGGGTGTAAGCAGCTAAAACAGGCCAAGTAGCACCTGGGATTAACAACGGCCCTTGTCTGACCGCTGTAATAATGTGTGGGAGGGCACCATTAAATCAAACAGCATGCTGTCAAGCAGAAATCAGAATTTCCACTGTCCGATATGGAACGTACGCAGCAGGAGCATCAGCAGGGGTGTAAGAGTGAAATACACCAGTGCCAGCATCTACCGCGGGAAATGTAACCCATGAGTAATATAACTCAAACGGGTACGCTGTGTCAGCTGAGACTACAAAAACCCCTGCCTGTCCCAGTAATTAAACAAGATATTCCTGCAAGTGATTCCGCACAGCAACACAACTGTGTGCTGGGATATCAACCGCAGCCATATCGCTACAGTATTGAGAAGTACAATGCAATACAAAAAGGCACAACTGGGTAGTAATTCAAACAGAAAACCGTTTTAAAATATCAAGCTTGAAGAGACCTATGTAACTATAGGTAGGTTTTATCCGTCACTACTGTCAACCGGAAACAATAGTGAGGGGGTCGTAGACTGATATAAGCACTACTCAAGTGTCTCACAATAAGACCACACTCGTTGGCGGCGCCATGTTGCAAGGATTTCTGCTCATACACAGAACTGTGCACAGAGACCTAGGACATTAGTGAATTGTAGTGTACCAGAAACTCACCTCAGTACCTAGAAAACCCCAACGAGCTAGCATCAGTGTCACATTAGCTCTGCGTCCTGCAGCAAAGTAATCAATGATTAGACAACCTAGAACATGCGACTTAGGACCATCTTAGGAATGGTGGGAAGTGAGAACACTCTTTTGTTATACTCTCATACCAGTCCACAACAGGAAAAAAAAAGAGACACTGTAAGGTTAAAATATTTATTTTAACGACGTGATCTCATGCGCAGTATTTTAGTCAGCATAAGCAGACATATGATTAAAAATATTATGGTCAGCATAGTTACAACTCCATAAAATACAAAAGGAGGAATCCGTCTGGGCGTAGATGGGCTCGCCTCGGGCGAGCCTCCGGCGCGCCCACTGCGCGTGCTGCGCGCAAACGCTGCGCGCTAGCATGAGGCAGGTTTAAGTAGGCTTCGTAGGAGCCCGCCTACCTCCTCCTATGCTGCTCCAAGATGGCGACTGCCAACCAACCCAGCCAGCCCAATCCAAAATGGCGCCTCCTAAAGGTTCGAAGGGGATTCACGGGACCCGCCAAACAGCGGTGAGTTGATTATTTTTATGGTGCAAGTGAGGGGCAATTATCGACCAACAGTTTAAACAAACAAAATTCGGCGATTTTAAATTATTACGCTAAAATGCACAACGTGCCACAATCACCCGCAATTCAGCAGCGCGAGCATACGGGAGCTCATAGAGTCAAAGCCTTCTTCTCTCGAGTTTCAAGTTGCCTAGTAGCAAAGTGACGCATCTGCCTAGATAAGTCACTTTGTAAATAGGGGGCAACATTGCACATTTTTTATGCTGCCAGTGCGTCACAAAAAGTGATTCCTTTGCTACAGTAGGGTGAGTTAGACATCCTAGGGCTAACGGAGACCTAGTTAGAAGAGTCATCCACGCCAGATGTGGTGGCCTCTCTCCCCCCCCCCAACTACCTGGCTTTTTGCCAGAACCGGCCACAGGACAAGAGAGGTGGAGGGGTGGCGCTTTTGTTTAACAGTCGCTGGAAGGCTGAAAGAATCTGCGCCGAGTGTAATGGGGGCGCAGACATCCTAGGGGTTAAATTTGATCTAGGCACCGAGTGTTTGGTCATCCTGTTGGTCTATCGGCCTCCGCGGGCCACACCGGATTTTATGGATAGCTTTGTTGAGCTGATATATGACCTTAGATCCCGCTACAAGGATATGTTGGTGATGGGAGATTTTAACTTCCATTGGGAGACCACCCCCAAAGAAGGACAGGCTCTCGTTCTAGAGGAAGCCTTAACTGCGTTGGGGATGATACAACAGGTGGCTGGGCCAACGCATGTAAAGGGCCACACCCTGGACTTGGTATGGTCAACTGAGCCAGGCTCAAGGGTGGTAGCTGGGAGCCCCTGTGCATGGTCCGATCACTACCTTATTAGGGGGCCAGAGAGTGGTGTCTAAAGGTGGAGGGAAACCCATGGCTACCTGGAAAATGGTAAGGAAATGGAACTCAATAAATAAGGTGGAATTGGTTACTAATCTACGAAATGCAGTATCCCAACCAGTTCAAGATGCCGACATAGAAGCAGTCTGTCATAAGGTAGTTGATAAATTGAAAGCTGCCATTGAAATGGTGGCACCAGCTAGAAAGGTGAAATGGTGGGCAAAGGAGCAGGAGCGCCTTGGTTTAACAACTCACTGAGGGCTAGGAAACAAGTTCTTCGGAAAGCGGAGAGGGCCTGGCGAAGGGACTACAATGCGGCGGCACATTTATTGTATGTGCAGGAGCTTGCTATATATAAGAGAGCGATCCTTGTACGCTAAAGTGCTCTCTGAACTAAGGAAGAACAGGGAACAGAGGCCCGAGTTTTCTCTTGAGGACTGTCATAAATTCCTTGAATTTTTCACCAACAAAATTGAGGAGCTCTTACTTGAAATCTCGCGCTCCCCTGTGTTAGAATGCCCATTGCAAATTATCCCATGCAGGCCTAAAATTCAGGACCCCATGAATAGTATACCCCTAGTTAAGAAGGAGATGCTATTTAACTTAGTGGGGAAGGTGAAGTCAGGCTCCAAGGTAGACCCTTGTCCCCCTAGCGTGTTTAAGCAAGCCATGCCAGGGATGGAGGAGGATGTGCTAAACCTCTTAAACAAGTCACTGGAAATGGGACGGGTCCCGACCATGCTCAAAGAGGCGCGGTTGATTCCATTGCTTAAGAAGCCCGGAGCAGATGTTAAGATTTTAAAGAACTTCAGGCCCATCTCCCAGTTGCCGTTCTTGGCAAAGATACTAGAACAGCATGTATTGACACACCTCTCTAGGCACCTGGAGATCAATGATCTGTTAGAGCGAAATCAAGCTGGTTTTAGAGTACATCACAGTACGGAGCTGGTGATGGTTTCCATTTTGGACGAATTGAGATGTAGAGCTGATAAAAAGATCCCCGGGGCCCTGGTGCTGCTTGATCTCTCCGCGGCATTCGACACTGTGTGTCACAGTCAACTGCTGTCGCGTGTGAGAGATCTAGGCATCGGGGGAACCGCACTAGGTTGGCTTACTTCTTTCCTGCAGGATAGAGCGCAGAAAGTACAGCTTGCAGACCTAGTATCAGCAGCAGCGGCCATCACCTGTGGAGTGCCGCAAGGGTCGGCGCTCTCTCCGCTCCTTTTTATTATTTATCTCCAGCCTCTGATTTCAGCGCTCAATCAGATGGATTGTCAGATCTATAATTACGCTGACGACACACAGATCATCATTCAAATAGAGGACACTCCTAGAGCTCAAGCATGCTTGCATAACATCCTGAGATACACAGTAAACTGGATGAATGCCAACTCCCTGAAGATCAATCCTGACAAAACAGAGGTGCTGCCAATTACCACTACAGGAATTACCACCGCTGGCAGCCCCTGGCACGATGGATTTTGGCCCAGGGAGTTGGGCAGGACGCCGGTTCCAGCTACCGTGGTAAAAAGCCTGGGCATCCTCATTGATGGCAATTTGACCATGAGAAAGCAGGTGTCCACAGTGGTGGGTACATGCATAGGCCTCCTTAGGCAACTTCGCAAAATCTCCAATTTACTGTCCTTTTCTACTCTAAGGAGCGCAGTGACAGCCATGATTCTGGGGCGACTGGACTACGGGAATGCGTTGTATTTGGGTCTGCCCCAGCAACAACTGTCGAGGCTTCAAACAGTGATGAACGATGCAGCAAGACTAATCTATAGGAAGCCCAGGAAGGCGCATGCATCTCCTCTTCTGCGCCAGCTGCATTGGCTTCCTGTTAGACAGAGGGCATTGTTCAAAGGCCTGTGTATCTCGTGAGGCTATTTATGGCAATGCACCGAACTACATAAAAAAAAGACTATCGAGCTACATTCCAGGTAGGGCACTGAGGTCTTCAGAGGCCACGCTCCTGACTAACCCACGTTATCGTCTGTCGACCCAGGGCGGTCGAGATTTCTCCACTCTGCTCCCGGCAGCATGGAATAAACTTCCACCAGATCTCCGTAAGGAACCAAAGCTGCTGCCTTTCCGACGGATGCTAAAAACAATACTGTTCCGAGAAGCCTGGGGAGAGTTGTAGGGTGGCTGTCTGTTCTATGGAGTTGTCTGTTTGCCTGGTACAAGCGCTTAGAGACCCCCGGGTGATAATGCGCTAAATAAATTGAAATAAATAAATAAATAAATAAATAAAGCTCTGCACCACATTATACCTGCGCCAGGTATAATGTATGCAAGCTGGGTGTTCCCCCACAAAAAACCCTGTAGAAGTGGCGCATTGAAATCTATGAGAACTCAGTGCGCCACTTCTAGAACGCCATTGTGTCAATATCTTACACCTCCCTCACAGCAAGCCCTTTCATATGGGGCTTGCCCAATGTGAAAGGACACATTGCTGGAGTTGCGTCTATTTTCGGGCACAGCCCAGCAATGCATGACTTTTGCACCTACAGATATGTCAGAAATACTGACGTATCTAACTCCTCGCGACATGATGCGTCATACAGTAAATATGACGCATCCATCATGACGCAAGGAGGGCTCACTAATAAGTGACGTATCCCTGTTTTCACACAGCGATGCATCACTTCTCATAAATAAGGCACTAAGGGCCAGATGTAGGTAAATAATATTTACCGACCTCTTAAATACCGAGTCATACCGACTCGGTATTACCGAGTAGGAAAATGAGATGTAGGTAACAATGACGGTATCAAATACCGACTCGGAACCTGTCGGTACTCGGAAACGGTATTTACCGACTCGGAATATACCTACACGGTAAAATCCGAGACGGAAAAACCAAAACCGATCCACCGGTGCCATGGCCCATAGGAATGAATGGCAACTCCCGACCCGGAAAATACCGAGTCGGGAAACACCGACCCGGTATTTACAGTGTCGGAACTATCCGCCGAAGAATTTGAAACTGACAAACATGTGTGCCTGTGAACCAATCAGGTACTTCAACCACACCCAAATTCCAAGCCACAGGGGAACTAACCAATCAGATCCAAGCACCACACCCCAGTACCTGGGACAGGCCACGCCCATGCAGGTGCAGAAACAAACAGTCAGGAGAGCAGGAGGACAGAGTGTGGAGCAGCCTTTCCTGAGACAAACTACACAGCAAGATGGAGAGCCAGGAGGCACAGAGAGATGCTGCTGAGCGCAAAAGGAAGCAGAAGTTCAGCCAGGAGGAACTGCAGGTGCTGATTTCGGAGGTTGTCAGACATTATGGGAAAATATTTGGAAAGCAAACTCTGCATGTTGCAGAATCAATCAAGCGCAGCACCTGGTTGGACATACAAGGCAAGGTAAATGCCATTGGTGTCACCCACCGTGACCTAGAAGACCTAAAAAAACGGTGGTATGACATCCGCATAATCACCAAAAAAAAGCTTGCTGCCCACCGCAAGGAAAGTGCTGCTACAGGAGGCGGAAGAAACAGAGCCCCCAGACTCACCGACATTGAGGAGATGGTCGCAACAACCCTTGAGAAGGAATGTATACACGGAATAGGAGACGCAGACAGCTCAGCAAGAGGAGCAAAGAAACCAGGTAAGATGCAGGAACATTATCATTTACCCTTTTACCTATTCCCCTCACAGGACAAATCAGACTCCACAACAGGTTTAACTAATGTCCTGCAATGCACCCTGGGAAATGTAGTCCTGTGTAGATACCTCAGAGCAGTCAGCGTGCATTGCAGCAAGGGGAGCAACAGACAAGTAGCATAGGCAAATGAGAGACAGGCAAAAGTGCAATAGAAGTGTTTTTAATCTCATGACACAGGTGAACAACATTACTGACACAATGTCCATGTCTGTCCACAGGAGAGTCAAAGCGCAGCACAGCTGAGGTCAGAGAGAAGAGGAGGGAAGGAGCAGGACCTAGCACATCTCACGGAGGGCAGGACCAAGAGCAGGCTGCCCCGATACCTGAGGAGGCAACTGCAGAATATCCACAATTCCCTCTCCTATTTGGTAGTCAGGACACAGGAGCGGCAGAACTATCACCCACCCCCACATCACCATCCCCAGTGCTGGGAAGAGTCAGGAGCCATGATGTGCCCCCTCGCAGAATACTGCAAACATCATCGGAGGAGGAGGAGGTGGAGGGTGACACACAGGACAGAGGCAACACCGAGCAGCAGCCCAGTCCCAGAGTCACGCGGGCCAGTGTCCGAGGGCGACGGCCACGGGAGGTAGAGGATGTGCGGCAAGTCCAAGGTGTCTTCTGCGGACTGGAGGCCACCATGGTGAAGGTGCAGCGCCTGCAGGCAAAAGCAATGATGGGGGTTCAGAGGCACGCACGCACAACTAATAATAAACTGGAAGCAGTAGGCAAGGGCATAGGGGAAATGGCAGAAAGCATGCAATCCATGGCGTCAGGAATATCAGATATCACACAGTGCATGACTGTCCTGTGTGACAAATTGGACAGGGACCATTTGGAGAGACGCAAGGCCCGTGTGGATGTTCGCCAGCAAACCAAGGCCCTGAACAGGTTTGGAACTGCTACCACTGTGCTGTGCAGACGGTCAGTCACGATGCAGGATGCCATAGTGCAGTGCTGCAACAATTTAAGTGAAGGTATGGCCAGGATGACCTCTGCCATGGAGCTAGTGCTCGCGCATCAGACTGGCACTGGAGGCGACACTTGTGCTGCCGAAAGCGAGGGGTCCACCAGCAGGAGTGGTGCAAGCACTCCTGTGCATGACTTACGGAGGAGTGGCAGGCGTGGGGGAAGTGTGACAGGCCAGCGTGAGGACATTGTTTCACAGCCACAGCAGCCCCGCCCTGTGGCCCGTGGCCACAAACAATGACTTTGCACTCCACCCAAGGCTGTAGTCACGGTGGTGTTAACCGTGACAACACACTCATGGAGTGTCAGTATTAGTGAGCCCAATGTGACCTAACAATGCTGTGGCGTAGTGAATATTAAACTACTTACACAAAGTTACATTCATGCCTGTGTCTCTTTACTCACTCAGAAATATTGTTGTGTAACCTCTGCCCGTCTCAGTCTCCCATCTGTAGCTGCTGCTGCCACTGTGGCTTGGGGCTCTGCCACCTCTGGGTCGTCATCAATGTCCTCATGATATGTGAGCTCCACCTCAGTGCCTTGCTTGGTGGCGAGATTATGCAACATTGCACAGGTCGCTATTATTTTGCAGCAGATGATTGGGGTGTACTGCCGTGCACCTCCACTCTTGTGGAGGCAGCGAAACCTGCTCTTTAGGAGTCCAAATGTGCGCTCAACTACGTTTCGTGTGGATCTGTGAGCCACGTTGTATCGCCTTTCACTCCTGGTGGATGGGTTGAGGTAGGGAGTGAGCACGAAGGACCGCAGGGCATATGCACTGTCGCCTAGGGGGAGAAAGATAGACATTAATTGCAAGTACTTGAGACGTAGATCTAATGTGAGTGTCAGGGTGTGTCAATGTGATTTACCTAGCAGGTATCCATTTCCAAATTCTCCGGCAAGTAGGCGTGTGTATATTCCACTATTCTGGAATATGTATGAATCATGGGTACTTCCGGGGAACTTGGCTACGATGTCAGTGATGAGGTTACCTGCATTACATATGACCTGGACGTTGATGGAGTGCGTCGATTTGCGATTCCTGTATATGTGCTCTGTGGCTGCAGGTGGACAGAGTGGGACGTGGGTGCCATCGATGCAGCCGATCACGTGAGGGAAGTGTGCCAGTTGATAAAAGTCAGTCTTGGTTTTGGCTAATTCTGCCGGTGTAACAGGGAATTTAATATAATGCCCCATCCTCTGCATCATGGCGTCAAGAAACCTCCTGAAGAAGCGGGACAGGCAGCCCTGGGACACGCCACCCACTACAGCTATCACACTCTGGTAGCTCCCTGAGGCCAGCAGGTGTAAGCTACATAGCACCTGGACATGAGGTGGGATGGCATGGGCCCTGGGTGTTGGGTGGTCCAGGAGAGGGTGTAGGTCCCTGATCAATTGCTTGATGGTGTCTGGGTGTAGCCTGTACCTCTGCAGTATTTCAGGCTCTGTCAGTTGGAACAGTGTTATCCTCTGCCTGTACACTTGTTCCTCCCTTAGCCATTCTCTCTGTCCTGCTGCCTGTAGTCTCTGCCGTCTTGCTATGATGTAAAAAGCCGCCATCATGGGTCCTGAGGTGCATTTTGGGACTTTTTTTATAGCCCTCCCTTGGTTACCACCTGCTTTCATTGCATGGTAAATACCGACTTAAAAATACCGTTTTTCGGCAGAATCGGTATTTTTGTGCTTACCTACATCTCCAAGGCTGATTTTTACCGTTTCTGATTTACCGAGTCAGAAAATACGAACTCGGTATTTATGTATACGGTAGATTCCGACACGGTAATTTTACCGGGTCATTCTTACCGAGTCGGTATGTTTCCGACTCGGATTTTATGAAATCGGTAATTTACGGCCTCCTACATCTCATTTCCTCGGTAACGGCCGATTTTACCGGTTTTCGGCCGTTACCACCCGGTAAAAGCCTACCTACATCTGGCCCTTAATGTGTTTACATCTAATATTCAGGGATAGTTATGTGTATTTTCAATATTGTAACACAGCAGCAGCTCACCAATATTACTGCAAATAATCTCTGTGACGCCCTCCCATTTCTTATAAGTTAGACCTTGTTTTGATCTAAAAGAAACTTTTTTCATGTTTATTGGATGAAACATAGACACAACAGTTCTCTGAAAATGTTTGTACTAGACTCTCACACTTCAGGTACATAAAAAATAAATTAAATCAAAACAGTATTTAGAACAATCTGTTTAAGAAATATTCAAGGTCATTAGGGCAAAACTCTGGTAAACGGAGCTGACTCTGTCAGGGGCCCCCCTGAAAGGCTGGGGCCCTAGGCCTGAGCCCACTTTGCACATGCATTAAAACGTCTCTGTGCCTTGATTTAAGGCACTTTCGTGCTTCCGCTCCAGGCCTACAATACTTAAATCTAATGGATGAGTTGCTTCAATCAATCAATCAATCATTACATTTATAGAGCGCGCTACATACCTGTGAGGGTCTCAAGGCGCTGGGGGGGCGCTACTGGTCGAAGAGCCAGGTTTTGAGGAGTCTTCTGAAGGCCAGTAGGTCCTGAGTCTGTCGTAGATTGGTTGGGAGAGTGTTCCAGGTCTTGGCGGCGAGGTAGGAGAAGGATCTTCCGCCGGCTGTGGTTTTCCGGATCCGAGGGACAGTGGCGAGGGCAAGGTTGGCTGAGCGGAGGCTTCGGGTGGGGGTGTGGAAGTTGAGTCGGTTGTTGAGGTAGGTGGGTCCGGTGTTGTGTAGTGCTTTGCGTGTGTGGATGAAGAGTTTGAAGGTGATCCTCTTGTTGATGAGGAGCCAGTGCAGGCCTCTCAGGTGGGGTGTGATGTGGCTACGGCGGGGGACGTCGAGGATCATTCGAGCTGAGGCGTTCTGGATTCGATGTAGTCGTCTCAGCATCTTGTCTGTAGTTCCTGAGTAGAGGGCGTTCCCGTAGTCTAGTCTGCTGGTGATGAGGGCCTGGGTGACGGTTTTTCTAGTGTCGGTGGGGATCCATTTGAAGATTCTGCGGAGCATTCGGAGGGTGTTGAAGCAGGACGCGGAGACGGCGTTGACTTGCCTGGTCATGGAGAGGGTGGAGTCGAGGATGACCCCCAGGTTGCGTGCGTGGTCTGTGGGTTCGGGGGCTGCGCCTAGCGATGTGGGCCACCAGGAGTCGTCCCAGGCTGATGGGGTGGGTCAGAGGATGAGGACCTCCATCTTGTCTGAGTTCAGCTTCAGTCTGCTGTCCTTCATCCAGTCGGCTATGGCCTTCATTCCTCTGTGGAGGTTGGATTTGGCGGTGTGGAGGACTTCGGTGAGGGATATGATCAGCTGGGTGTCGTCGGCGTAGGAGATGATGTTGAGGTTATGTTGTCGTGCAACGTGGGCGAGTGGTGCCATGTAGATATTGAACAGCGTCGGGCTGAGGGAGGATCCCTGTGGAACGCCACAGATGATCGCGGTGGATTTCGAGCGGAAGGGTGGGAGGCGGACGCTCTGGGTTCTGCTGGAGAGGAAGGATGTGGTCCAGGCCAGGGCCTTCTCTTGAACTCCGGCGTCATGGAGGCGTGCTGAAAGGGTGCGGTGGCAGACTGTGTCAAAGGCTGCTGATAGGTCCAGGAGGATGAGGGCGCCTATTTCTCCTTTGTCCATCAGGATCCTGATGTCGTCAGTGGCGGCGATAAGGGCGGTCTTGGTGCTGTGGTTGCTGCGAAAACCGGATCGGGAGGGGTCCAGGATGTTGTTGTCTTCGAGGTAGCGGGTTAGCTGTTTGTTGACGATCTTCTCTGTCACTTTTGCCAGGAACGGGAGCAGGGAGATGGGCCAGAAGTTCTTGAGGTCCTTGGGGTCCGCCTTGGGCTTCTTCAAAAGGGCGTTGATCTTGGCGTGCTTCCAGCTTTCCGGGAAGGTTGCTGTCTTGAAGGAACTGTTGATTGTTTTTCGGAAGTGGGGCGCGATGGTTGTGCTGGCTTTGTTGAAGACGTGGTGAGGGCAGGGGTCAGATGGGGATCCGGAGTGGATGGAGTTCATGGTTTTGATGGTGTCTTCGTCGCTGACGTTGGACCTGGCGATCGGGCGGCTGGTGCGGGTGGTGGTCGCAGGGGTGGTGGACTCAGTGGTGGGTGCGGGGGTGTCGGAGTTGAAGCTGTCGTGGATGTCGGTGATCTTGCGATGAAAGAAGGCAGCCAGAGAGTCGCACAGGTCTTGTGATGGTGGGATGTCGTTGGTGTTGGAGCTGGGGCTGGAGAGTTCTTTCACGATGCTGAAGAGCTCTTTGGTGTTGTGCGTGTTGTTGTCTAGGCGATCCTTGAAGGCGGTCCTCTTGGCGGTCCTGATGAGTTGGTGGTGCCTGCGGGTGGCGCTTTTGAGGGATGTGTGGCTGTTTGGTGTTCGGTCGTGGAGCCATTTCTTCTCCAGCTTTCGACAGGTGTGCTTGGAGATCCGGAGGTCTTCGGTGAACCAGGTGGCTTTCTTGTTGGTGTGGCTGGTTGTGGCGGTCTTGAGAGGGGCGAGGGTGTTTGCGCAGTCGTTGATCCACTGTGTGAGATTGGTTGCGGCGGCTTCTGGGTAGGTGGGTGGTCTCCGGGCGAGGGTGGTCATTAGTTGGTCCTCGGTGACCTTGCCCCAGCAGCGCCGCGGCAGCTGTTGGGTGCGGTGGTGTGTGGTGGGTTTCCTGAAGGTGAAGTGGACGCATCTGCTGTCGGTCCAGTGGGGTTCGGAGGTGTAGTTGAAGGAGACGTGGGGACTTGCGGAGAAGATGGGGTCAAGTGTGTGCCCAGCGGCGTGGGTGGGTGTCGTCACGAGCTGTTTGAGTCCGAGGTTGGCTAGGTTGTCGATCAGGGTGGTGGAGTTGGCGTTGTTGTTGTTCTCGAGGTGGAAGTTCAGGTCCCCGAGGAGGATGTAGTCTGTGGAGGCGAGGGCGTGGGTGCTGATGAGGTCGGTGATGGTGTCGCTGAACTGTGGTCGTTGTCCGGGAGGTCTGTAGATGAGTGTTCCTCTCAGGGTCGTGTTGGGGTCGGTGTGGATCTGGAAGTGCACGTGCTCGGCGGTGGTGATGGTGTCGTAGGTGTTAGTTGAGATTCTGATGGAGTCTTTGTGGACGATGGCGATTCCACCTCCCATTCTGTTGGTGCGGTCTCTGTGGGAGATCTTGTAGCCCTGTGGGATGGCTATGGCGATGTCTGGTGCTGAGGTGGTGTTCAGCCAGGTCTCCGTCAGGAAGGCGACGTCGGGGTCTAGGAGGTCCCAGAGTTCGATGGCGTGTTTGCGAGCGGAGCGAGTGTTGAGGAGGATGCAGCGGAGGTGGTTGGGTTCTTTGGCTGGTGTTTTGGTGGGCTGGTGTAGCTGCAGTTACGGCAGGTGAAGGGACCTTGGGTGCGCTTTGGGGTGGCTCGGTAGCAGGGGTGGTCTCGTTCGGTGTTGAGTGCTGGAGTCGTAGCGCAGTCTGGTGTTTCAGGTGGGGCGGGGTCCAGGGGTTCTGGTGCTGGGCATGGTCCAGGCACGGACGGGCGCAGACGGGCTTGCCAGCGGCGCGTCCGCTGCGCTTCCATGCGGTGCCCTCCATAAGAGGCGAAGTGGGAGGGAGGAGCAGCTGGGAGGCGGGAGCGGGGCGGCCAATGGGCGAGGGCAGTGGGCACAGAAGGCAAAAGGGGGCAGGGCCGCAGGGGAGCAGCGGCGGGAAGCAGGGAGCGGGGGGGGCACAGGGGGCAAGGGCAAGGGCGAAAAACGAGCGGCAAACAGAGGGGAAGGAACACAAATTATACAGCCAGGAATGGGGGAGAACAAAGCAACAAACCAAAAAACAACAGAACAGGTGCCACGGGCTCACCAGCGGCGAACCCTTGGCAGCAGCAGCAGAGGGGCAGTCACGGGCCACCAGGAGAAGCCGTGCCGCGTGGGGATTTGTCTTGGTATCTAGGGCCACTAGGTCATCTACCATCCCAGCGTCTTTTTGTGTAAGATCTATCTCATTAAAGACTCTGCTCTTAAGAGAGATCCTTTGAGCACAGACAATGTTGTCCCAGATAACCCAGCGACAGCATTTGGTGTGCCTAATCCAATGGATAACTCTATTAATCAGGAATCTTCAGATTCATACTTGATGTAAGACTGTAGTTTTGGTACCTTGATTATAACAACTTGATTTTTTAGGTTATTGTGCCTGTTTCTAGGACAAGGGGCGGGGATATAATTCCGCTCTCTATTAATTGTATCATAATGGGGTTAAAATTCCGTGTTGAACTCGATCTCTGCAGCTGTCGAGAATTAAATAAACTAGGGTTGGTCGAAATATTGTTGTTCCATAGATGATGAGTGTTAGCTCTAATACTTCACTTGGGGTACTGAGGGTGCTGAAAGAGTGGTTGGAGGCATTGAGGTCCATTGTTCCTACTAACTGCCTCTGGTAGGCGGTAAAGGCTCCGTGAGTAATTAATCTGCTATACTTCTTATTTTTATTTATTTTAAAAGTTTTATATAGCGCGAACAAGATCTTTGCAGATATCAGAGCGCTTTACAAGGACACGGGGGTGATAGAGTAATACAAAGTAATATTTGAGGTAGTTAGGTACACGGTGCTTAGTTACATAGGTAGGTCAAAAACATGAGGTAGGTCACAGGTGAGGTAGTGTCGGTACACGGTGCATAGACAAACAGTTGCGTCAATAATATAAAGTACAAAAATAAGGAGCATATACTTGCTTAAGCGTGTTTAAAATTTTTGGAGATAGCATAAAGGTGGGCATAGTTGAGGTGGGTGAGTGCAGGATGTATAGTCCCACAGGTGCGTCAGTAGTAGAAAAGTAGGGATCGTTGAGGTGGTGTGGGTAAAGTGTGCAAAGTCAAACAGGTGTGTCAACAATATAACAATATACAAAGAGTGAACGTATACAATCAAGTAAGTCGATAATACAAGTAATACAATAGACCAGGGGGGTCAGGCAGGTCTTACAGAGCAGATTCATGAGAAATACGGAATAGTAGATCATGTGTATTTAGCCATGAGGATCGCTTTTACTTCTTTCTTAAAAAGTTTGTTGGAGGAGATGAGCCTGGTTTCAGGTGGGAGTGAGTTCCAGATCCTGGGTGCCATTCCTGAAAAGGAGCGTTTATATGTTTTTTCCTTCCGAAATCTTCGAGACTTCAGCAGAAGATTGTTTTTGCTTCTAGTAGTTCTAGAGCCACCCGAAATTTTCAGCTTTTGAGTGAGGTAGGCGGGTGAGTTCATGTGTACAGCCTTGTGTGTCATGCAGGCGATTTTCAGATGTATTCTGGCTTCAAAAGGTAGCCAGTTCAGGGATTTAAAGTCAGGGGAAATATGCGAGTGTTTTTTTGAGCCAGTGATGAGTCTCGCTGCGGCGTTAAGGGACGCTCTTAGGGGTGCCGTTGTAGTTAGGGGGAGCCCGCAGAGGGCGGTGCTACCGTATTCTATGTGCGGGATGACTATAGATTGTACTGCAGTTTGTAAGTCTTTGGCAGGAAGGAAGGGTTTAAGTTTTCTCAAGGTATTGATTTGGAAGTTCGCTCCTTTGGTTGCCTTGCTGATGTGCTGCTGCATGTTGAGATTGGCGTCAAGTGTTATGCCTAAAGATTTTGCTGAGTCTACGACGATAGGTTGTACATTTAGAGCCGTTAAGTGCTTAAGCCATGTTTGAGCTGTGGAGATTTTAGCGGGAGGTGAGATCAGGAGGAACTCAGTCTTCAGCGCATTGAGTTTGAGGTGATTCTCAGCAAGCCAGGATTGGGTGTTTCTGATCGTGGTGTTCAGAAACATGATGTCCTTGGGAGATTGTATTTTGAGATAAAGTTGGGTGTCGTCGGCATACATGTGAAAGTGAACATTAGATGTCTGTAGCAAAGTAGTGAGAGGTTCCATAACTAGGTTGAACAGTGTTGGGGAGAGGGAGGATCCTTGAGGGACGCCTAGCGATACAGGTACCGGAGAGGACAGCAGGTTGTTACTTTTGAATCTTTGTGACCGGTTGTGTAGAAAGGAGGTGAACCACTTGAGAAAAGTCCCAGATATGCCCATTCTTGTGTTTACCAGTTCGAGTAAGTTCTCATGTTTAACTGTATCGAATACTGAGGAGAGATCCAGAAGGATGAGGAGGCAGGTATCGTTTTGGTCTAGGATTTGGAGGGCGTCGTCCACTATGTGAGTCATGGCAGTTTCGGTACTGTGCCCTGCTCGGAAGCCTGACTGATGAGCGTTGAGGAGATCAAACTTATCTATGTGTTTAGTCAGTTGTAGCTGTACGCATTTTTCCAACAGTTTAGCGAGAGTGGGAATATTTGTAATAGGGTGGTAATTGTTTAGATCAGTGGGGTCTGCTGTTGGTTTTTTTAGTAGCGGTGTGACTTGCCCGACTTTGAGGGCGTTGGGGAGGGATCCTTGTTGAAGAGAGCTATTGATAATCTTAGTCCAGAGTGGGAGAAGCAAAGGGGAAAAGTCTTTTACAGCGTTAGCAGGAAGGGGGTCAGAAAGGTGATTGGATGGTTTCAAGGTGCTGAGCAATCTGCCAATTTCTTCTTCGAAGTAGGTGCCAAAGGATGACTAAGTAGCATTGTTCTTTGGTTCAGGCACTGCTGTGTGTTGGGGGTTGGAGTACAGGATAGCGTCATTGAGGAGATCGCTTCTTATTTTCTCAGTTTTTTGGATAAAGAAGGCAGAGAAGTCTTCGCAGGAAGGTGTAACACCCATGGTGCTGAGTGTCTGGGGTTGCTCTTTGGATTGTGTTCTGATTAACTCAAACAATTTTCTTGGGCGGTTTTTTGCTTGGGCGAGCTGGAGGCTGAAGAAATCTCTTTTTGAGCGTTTTATTTTCCTGAAGTAGGCGTTTCTCTGTTTCTTTAGACTTTTTAGGTTCACTGCAGAAGGGGCTGACCTCCAAGTGCGCTCTGCCATTCGCATGGCCCGTCTATCCTCATTGAGGCTCCCGTCATACCATGGGTTGGAAGTCTTCTTGGACGAAACTCTTTTCAGTTGCATGGGCGCCGCCTCATTGATTATTGTGGACATAGTATTGAGATAGTGGTCAGTCAAAAGTTGAACGTCCGTAGCGCCGGCAGGGGGAAGTAGGAGATTGCAGCTGTTAGGCGGTAAGGAGTTTGGGTTGAGTTTCTTCAAGTCTCTTTTCCACGCGTTGTGCTTAGAGGGTTGAACTGGGTTAAATTTAATTTTTTCATTGATGAGGAAGGAGACAATATGATGATCTGACCAGTCACAAGGTTGGATTGACTCAAGTTGAATAGCGTCCTCTTTGGAGATGATAAGGTCAAGGATAGAACCTCTCTCATGGGTCGGGCTATTGCATATTTGGTTGAGATCAAGTGCGTTGAGGAAGCTTTTGAGGCTGTTTACCACTGTGTCACTGCTGTCATTCCAGTGGAGATTGTAGTCGCCAAGGAAAATTTGGGTGTGCTGCCGTCCTGAGTTGGCTGATATTGTATCCATGAGTTGTTGGACGAAGGAGAGCTTGTCCCCAGGTGGGTGGTATATAATGTGTAGTGAGCATACCGGTTTGCTTTCGCTGATGACATCAAGGCAGAGGTATTCACAGGAAGTAAGTGAGGGGGCGGACACTTTAGAGACTGAGAGGTTGCTTCTGTAGATACAGGCAATTCCACCGCCTGTCTTTTTGGCCCTGTCAAGTCTAATGATACAGTAGTTGGGGGGGACTAGGATATCCAAGATAGGTGTAGAGGAGTCAGACAGCCATGTTTCAGTCAGAATGGCTAGATCCGGTTCCAGGGACATGATGAGGTCGGCGACCTCCGTGGAATGTCTTTGGGCCGATCTGCAGTTCAGAAGTATGCATTTAAGGCTAGGGGTGCAAAGGGTGGAGGACGATTCTATAGTGAGGGGTATATTAGTGAGGTTGTTGGGGACGGCGCCTCTGTTGTTATCCTTTTGGTGCCTGAGGGGGTTAGAGATAATCGTTGGGATGGACATGTGGTTGGTGGCTAGTGGATTTTGGGGAGCCGGGACGTAAGAGTGGAGAAGGGTGTGTATGTCATGGTCTGATATCGTATTGGTAGTGCGTCTGGGGCGATTGGTGGTATTGCAAGAGGGGGTAGAGGTCCAGTGTGGGGAGAGATGTGTGATGAGGCGAGTAGGTGGTGAGGAGGAAGTGTTGTTAGGTGTAGAGGGGGTATTATGCTTGGTTTTAATGTGATTGCAATTGTTATTGCGATTGTTGGTATTGCGTGGGGGGATAGAGGTCCGGTGTGTGGAGTGTTGTGTGGTAGGGCGAGTAGGAGGTGAGGGGGAAGTGTTATTAGGTGTAAGGGTGGTGGTGGGAGGGGGGTGTCTGGGGTATGTGATGAGCAACTCTTTGATGGAGTGTAGTTCTTCTTTCATTTGGAGGAGGGTGGACATAATAGTGTCCAACGTGGTGATGGGCGCGGGGTCGGGGGGGGGTACTGGCGGTGAACAGGCGAATAGGTTGCTGGAGACGGGGGGAATCGGGGTGGAGAGATGGAGCTGGTGAAGGGGTTGGGAGTGTTAGCGAGAGGATAGGTGTTATTGGGAAGGGCATCAGTGCTAGGGGGGGAAGGGTAAATGGGGGCGATGTGGTAGATTAGTCTGAATAAGTGAGAATACCGAAGGGCTTGTAGTCAGAGAAAGCAAAGGTGCACTGCCTAACAATCAACACACTTGATATTGGTTGACTTATATCGGGTGGTGCAAAGGGTGAGTGGAGAGCCCTTAGGACCACTAAAAAGTGAGTAGTCCAAACTACCAACTGCAGAAATAACAGTGTTACCCAATGCACTCACAAATAGTGAAACATTAGTTAAGTAACAAAGAACAATTAGTACAAAAATACAAAGCGACAGAAGGTTTCTAGGAATCTCCAAAGGGAGATTTGTCCGTTGGAGTCGTTTATTGAGTCAAACAGCCAGCCGACCCGTGTTTCATCGCTATTGCCAATCCTCAGGGCTAATAAGGCTGTGTTAAGACTAGTAGGTCGCTCAGCTGGTGATAATTCCGACCCAGCCGGGCCCGTGACCATCAATGAGGAAAATGAAAACAACTGGTCTCACACCCAATATAAGGTGCAGGTGAGGGCAAACTTCCTGTGTCCTTAATATTATTTCAAATCCAAGTGGTATCTAAGATGTGCTCTAAAACCATAATCGAGTGTAAAGTCACACACACGAAAGCCTGCAGTCGGGTACGACTTCAGTCTGTTAAGAGGATGCCAAGACTCTTTGAAACCGAGTGCGTATCCTCTCTCCGGGCCGTGTTCCTGTTTGGAAACAGGAACACGGCCCAGAGAGAGGACACGTTGGGAACCGCACTTGGTTTCAAAGTGTCCGTGCCCTCGTGTGTCCCGCTCTGCAGGATCCCTTCTGTGCTTTTCGGGTGCCTCCTGGCGCGTGCCAATGTCAGCTGCAGTGGCGGCAGGAAGCCGCAATGGAGGTCTTGTGGTCGCCAGAGATGCAAGTACTGCAGGTATGGGCGTCCTGCGCTGCATGAGCCCTTCTGTGCTTTTCAGGCACCTCCAGGCGCGTGCATATGTCGGCTACGGTGGCTGCAGGAAGCCACAATGGAGGCCGGGTCTTGTGATCCCCAGAGAGGCAAGTACTGCTCGAATGGGCGTCCCCAACTACTCTTAGCTTATATTATTTCAATCAACCATTTGGAGTTGCTTAAGTTCTTTTTTGAGTATGAGTTGTTAATTAGGAAGAGTGGCTTTGGTTTGGTAATACGCCTTTCAGTTAGAATACATAATGGTGGCCTCTGACCTTGCAATAAAATCTTGCTTTACATAATGCTTTCAGGAAAGTGCTGAAAACAAACTTTTCACAGGTTTAGTGAAACATTATCTACTGCATAATTTTGAAGACTAGTTTCTGTCAATAGAGAAGGTGGACTCACTTACAGCAGGGCTCGTATCTCAGGGAATGATTATCTCAGAAGAAGCCACCCCATCAGATGTGGCTGACAAAAATGTGAAAAAGCTGTAAAGAGAGTATTCAAAGCTTCCAATGTTTCAATTGCAACAGAACTTATTCTAATTAGATTACTATTCAAGGGCTGTCCAATATTGCCTGATCAGATGCAGCAGAGTGTGGGTTTTTCAGAGACGTGATCAATGATGGAACAGCAAGTAATTTTCTTGTCTGACATTCTTTTGGTGTGCTGGGAGCAGCAGCACCCTTGGGGCGAGGGGGCAAGGGGCTTAGCTGCTAGGACGCATCTATTGGTGAGGTCATAGAACCTAGTTGTATTCCAAAAAACAGTGTTAATGCATTTGCCATTCTCTGGATAGAAACTGTTTGGGCATCACCTGGAAGAGACGGTGAAAGGTCGTACTAAGGATTGAAAGCTTCTTGCTCCAGTCTGGTTGGCTCCTGGAGGAATAAGATTTGGAAGGAAGAGAGCTATCTGACTACAAGAGGGGGTCAACCCTTTTGAAGATAAGGTACCAGCCGAGAGCCCTTGGGGTAGATAAGTTCCTGTTCCAGCCAGCGCCACCAACCAATGCTCTGCAGCCATCCAAGTAGTGACTATCTTTGCAGCCAAGTGATGGTTCAGGTGGAAAGCTATCTCAATTTTTTTTCCTTTTTTTGACAATTGAACATTTTGGAATAGTGGCTAGTAGATGTAGTTCTGAAAAGGTTATTTGGTGGATTACAGCAGTCCTCCACAAGATTTTGTTGCTGAGCCACATTACTTCTGGATCCAGTGTGTCGAAGGTGTTAAAAAATCTGCTAACCAATCTAAGATCTATCATTTTCCTGGTTCAGAAGCTGTCTGGGATTTCCGACTTGTGTTAGATCTGAAGGAAGTGAACAAATACATTCCCTATCAAAGATTAAAAATGTTGACATTGCAGACCATCTTACCAATTCTAAAAGGTTGATGCGTTCTAACATCAATTGACCTCAGAGATGCCTATTTACATGTTCCTAATCACTAGAATTCTCTGACGTTTCTCAGGTATTGCATGCAAAAGGAGCACTACCAGTTCCAATTCCTCTTTTATGATCTTGCTTAAGCCCCATGATGCTTCACGAAATTTCTGGAATCAGTGGTGGGTGAAATTCACTCTGAATGAATTTGAGTTTTCTCATGTTTGCATGACTTAGTCGTTGTATCTTCTTTTTTAAAATGTCCAGAAGGATAACAGTCTTGCCAGTTGAAAAGGGTTTCATTCAGAACATCTCTAGGGAGGTATTTCTGCCAGCGCATAAGTAGATGAAACTACAAAATCATACAGAAGACCATTTGGCCAGATCCATAGGCCAGTTTAGCAATCGTACCCTATTTTTGGGTGCACTTGTATTCTTTGGGTCACCATCTTCTTCATAATTGGCTGCTGGCATCTTCAAAATTTCAATCATATTTCAATTTGATCTGAATTTGACTAGACTTCCATTTATGATTTCATCCAGAGTCATTGGACTAGGGTTCTCTCTCCCTTCTTTCAAATCCCAGGGAAATTATTATAGATTTTTACCAAACTACTGTTAGTTTTTTGACCACCCATTATTTAGGTTTAATCACTGTGTTTTTCATAACTTGGACACATTGTCTCCTTACGAACACACATAAAGAGGCTCTCTTTTGTTGGTAAAAATTATGATTAAGGGGTAGGAGAGTAGCCCTGTTTACCCTCTCTCTCTAGTTGTATTTACAAATTATTATAGATGCCAGAACTACGGGAAGGGGAGCAACATGCGAAGATTATGTAACCCACGGCAGATGAGATCCACAAGACCAAGTGATGAAATCTTATTGATATAAATTGAGACCATTCCAGTTGGTTCTCCTTCACCACGGTACACAGTTAAAAATCAGTTATTATTTGGGCTGACACTCAGTTTGTCAAAACATACCTGAATCATCAAGAGGAACCAGTTTATAGTCTTTTGTTGTCCTGATAGACAAGATTTGTCTTTAGGTGAAAAATAGCTCTTTAGCCTCGATGCAGGATATCTTCTGGGAATGGAGAATGAGTAAGCAGATCAGCTGATTGATTTCTTCCCATCTTCGACCTCCCTATCTCTCCACCCACCGGATGTAGGTCTCCTTGGTTGGACTTGTTTGCCACCAAGGAAAATGCTTTTCTCCCACAATGTTGCTATTTCAAATCCGGAAGCTTGGGCGGTGGATACATTGCAGAGGCCTAAGGAACTACTTTATGTGTTCTCACCATTTCCCTCATTATGAGAGTATTGTAAAAGGTTCAGGAGAGTAGGACTAAATATAGGTGCCACTAGTGGTACCCTGCTGGCCCCAATGTTCTTGGTCTCCTCTCCTTCATCAGGTGGTCAGTCTGCATTGGATTTGGCCTATCAATGTGTCTCCCCTCAAACATCCAGTCCTCCACATATCAACATTGAGTTGTTTACACTTAGGAGTATAGAGCTTGAGTGGACAAATTTGTTTTGATGTAGAAACCAGCTTATATTAAGCAGTCCAGGATTTGGACCATTTTGAAGGTGTACGCTAGACACTGGAGATCTTTTTCGTGTAAATCTCTTGTAATTCTGTGGTAATTCTAAACTTTTTGAAAGATGGATTTTTTATTGGAACTGGCTGTACCTTTGTGCAGTCAGTTGGCTGCAGTCCCAGCATTTAGGGGTGCAGGAGTCAATTCTTGGATATCTTACTGCGTTGAATGTAAAGACATTTCTTCCTTAATACACCTGTCTTTTATTTCCCACTCTGTTCTTGGGATCTACTACTCTTTTTAGATCTCTGCAATTTCCTCCATTAGAATCTTTATTTTATTATTTGTTAAAAATTTTTTATTTTATTGCTCCACAGTATCAAAAACAAAGAAAAAAGCACAACAACAACATTGTTTCATAGATTCATATGATCGCAAAATGCCCCCAGATACACATCCAAATCTTCCGTTTCCTTGCCCCTTTTGCCGAATACAAACTCAGTTCTAAACTAAATAAATTATACATTTTAGTACGCCATCGTTCAAACGTTGGGGCTCAGACTGAAGCCAATCAGCAGCAATGCATAATCGAGCAACAACCATTGCAATAAAAATCAAATTGCGATGTTTAAACATAGGGGTCCCCTTTTCTAAATCTTGCGCAATACCTGGTAACATTATTGCTTGAGTAATTTTAATGCGAATCCCAGTAATCATTGAGAAACATTTCTTAATAACCATCACATACCTAGACAATTTACAACAACTAAAAAAGATATGAAGACTATCCGCATTATCCCCCCACAACAAAAGCATTTGCCATCATACCTCCCTCCCCATTTAACCATACGTGCTGGAGTATAGTATAAATTAAAAGCAGTTTTGAAAAATTGAGCTTTCAAATTAGCAGATAGGAGAGTTTCACATTGCAATAGCTTGCCCGATAGATATATTATATTCGCCCAATAAATTAGACCATTGAACATTGTGTTTCTCCAAATCATCCATTCTAGAAGATAATAACATCTTATATAGCACCCCAATTTTCTCCTGCCGTCTTACACTTTCAACAAGTTGATTCGGTGCCAATACCAAATTTTTCCGAACCAGAAAATCCCGGATTCGCAAAGATGAAAAAAATTGTGTATTAGGCAAATTATATTGACTGGCTAAATTTGCATAAGTAGGAAAAAGCCCCCCAACCTCATAAAAAATCTCCTATCTGTAGAATGCCTTTATTCCTCCAGCTTAAAGCCACCCTGTCCCAAAAAATTGGAGGCAAAATCTTTAGGGCATTCGTAGGCGTATAATATGTTAGCCCTTCCAAAGAAAATAATTTCTGTATACTTTTCCACACCTCGAAGGCAGCTTCCATTACTTTAAACCGTGTCCTTTTAAAGTAACTGCCATCAATTTCCATAAACAGACAATTTCTTGCCTCAGAACCCAACATCAGCTGAAATATAGAGGGAGCCTCTGCTATATTACTAACATCTTCCCCGGTCAGTAATACTTGTATCTTCAACAAAAAACAATCATAATAATAAAATGTAAAATCTGGTAGCAACCAGCCCCCCCCTCTCTCTTGGTAGAGTCATAAGTCTTGTAGCACATCTAGGTTTACCTGGGACCCAGAGAAATTTAGCACACAAAGATTGCAACTGTTGGAATCGGTCCCTCGTCACTTCCAGGGGTATAGATCTAAATAAAAATAATACCCTCGGTAGAATATTCATTTTTATAATATTACCCCTTCCAACCAATATAAAATGTAATCGCCCCATCTTTCTAACGATTCCCTGATGTTACGTAATATGGCCGACCAATTAGCTTCAACCAGTTCAAGCATCGATGTTCTAATTTTAATGCCAAGATACGTAACTTCTTTAACCATTCTGACGTCATTAGAGATAATATTATCCGTACATAGCATTTGTGTTTTAGTTACATTGAGTTTATAGCCTGAAACCAGACCAAATTCTGTTGATAAGCGCTCAACTTCTTTAAGAGCAGTATATGGATCTGCAGTAGTAATAGCTATGTCATCCGCATAAGCAAAAATGGAATATGAAATCTCCTGTGCTACGAATGGTTTAATTAAAGAACTTTTCCCCCAATATATCTATAAACGGGTTTATGTATAAAGCAAACAACAATGGGGAACAAGGACACCCTTGCCGAGTTCCTCTAGTGATCCTCACTGGTTCTAAAAGCATACCCATTACAGCGATTTGGGCGACCGGAGCAGTATACAATACCTGCAAAGCAGTCATAAACCCCTCCCCAAATCCTGCCCGGTACATCAATTTCCACAAATAGTTCCACTCCACAAGATCGAATGCTTTTTCATCATCTAATAAAATTAACCCTAATTACCGCCTTTCAGCCTGAGCTATGTCAAAGAGCGTCACCACGATGCTCACATGAGTAACCGTCCCACGGGCAGGTATAAACCTGTGTTGATTCAGTGATACTAGTGGAGAAATAATCTTTGCCAAACGATTAGCCGAAATCTTCGAATACATTTTGCCCTCACAATAAATCAAAGATATCGGACGATACGATCCAGGCAAGTCAGATACTTTCCCCTTCTTCCTAAAGACCATGATAGTGGCCTCTTCCCATGATTTAGGAGCTTTCCCCTTCTGTGCTTCACTGATAGTAGCCAGCATTACATTCTTAATCTGATTAAACAATACCTTATAAATCTCTCCTGGGAGTTTATCAGGTCCAGCCGCTTTTCCCAACGCCAAACTATTAACTGCAATTTCTAGTTCCTCCATAGTAATCAGGCTATCTAACAGCTCCACCTCATCTGGGTCTAGTTGTGGTATATCCCCCACCATAAATATATTACTTCCCACATCCACCAATTCCTGACGTGTGTACAAATCCGTGAAGAACAGGTGAAAAATTGCCAGAATCCCATGAGGATCTTGACACAATACACCTAGGTTATCTTTTAAACCCAGAATTTGATGAGTGGTTTCTTTTGTACGCATCCGTAATGCAAGACACCGACCAACCGCTTCACCATACTCATGGCATTGTTTTTTATAGAGCAGATATTTTTTTGCATTTTCCCTATTCCATATACCATTAATATTGGCCCGAGATCTAGCAACTTCATCCTCAAATTCCGATATATTTCCTCGTTGTGCTAACCCCTGAGTCAATTTTTCCTCCGCCAGTCTTAAGTTAGAATATAACTCTTGTATCTCTAATTTACATTTTTTTCCATGATATAGACCAAAACTTAATACTTCACCTCTAAAATAAGCCTTAAAGGCATCCCATATGGTTTCCACGTGGGTCGATTGTCTATTATTTTCAAACAATTCCTTAATCCAGATAGACATATGCTCTTTGAAACCTTTATCTAAGCACAGCTTCCGATCAAAGGTAAAAGCTCTAGGTGTATAATTAAAAACAATTGCCGCTATTGCTAAGACACTAGGAGCATGATCTGATGTAATCCTGGGAAATGTTTGAATCGATGCCCCTGATAAATAGGCTGTAGATAAAACAATTAATCCAGCCGTACCAATTTCTTAGGTGGGTAAGAATAAAACGTGTGCCCCGGATCCATAGGATGTAGTTTACCCCATACATCAACTAAACCATGATCTTTCATAAAACTGTATAAGGCATTAAAAACCCGTGGTTTGCGCCCCTTATATCCTTGTGGTCCCTCCTGTAACTCCTCATTTGACAAATTAATATTCATATCCCCACATACGATTAAAGGAGTTGGCTGGGATGCAAGCTCCAAGTTTAAATCCTCCAAGACTGCGTATTCATCTAAATTGGACCCATAAATAGTACAGAGTGTACATTTACTACTACCAAACGCACACTCGACTATAGCCCATCGGCACAATTTGTCTGCAAGACAATGATCAGTTATCTGCACATTCGTTTTAGCTAATATTGTGACCCCCTGGGTCATTAAAGTTTGCTGGGAAGCCACTAAAAGTGAGAACCCTAGCTCCTTTAAGATCTTATGCTTGCTCCATGGTATGTGCGTCTCCTGGATACATATCAAATCAGGTTGAATAATACAGAATTCAGCACCAACCCTTTTTCTCTTGTTGAGGTTATTGAGACCAGAAACATTTAAAAAACAAATTTGAATCCCCCTGGAAGCCATAATAAGGCCAAAAGAAAAATAAATGCCACTATCCATTCCAAATACTACTATACTTACACTTGTCAAACATATTCCTTGAAACTATCATTATTTTATTTCCATTTTTGATACTGTGGATTTTTTCTATTTTACCACACCAAAGTGCCCCTCAACCAACACCCCCCACCCCGAGACATACCCCCAACATCCCCAAAACTGCCCTTAACCCCCACCTCCCCCCTTTAACGAGGCTTTAGGACACGGTCCTGTAGATGCCAAGCATCCGTGCATCTCCTGCCTTCGCTCGTAAACCCCTCCAGTCATGGGAGAGGAGAGTCCTCCCTCCCCCATGGTTGGACGGGAGAACACATAACCATAATTATCAACTACAAAGGATAGAAGGAATATCACCATATCCCTGAGAAAAACCAAGAAAAGGGAAGGAGGGGTAGACCAGTACTATAATAATGAAGTCCCTAGATAGAATTTAGGTACTCCTTAGCAGACCCTTCATTAGTGAAGAATCGAGCGTGCTCCTGATAAATCACTTTTAATTTCGCAGGATTCAACAGATACTCTTGAGCCCCTTTG
Organism: Lissotriton helveticus; assembly: GCF_964261635.1. NCBI lineage: Eukaryota > Metazoa > Chordata > Amphibia > Caudata > Salamandridae > Lissotriton > Lissotriton helveticus. Next base: position 1,224,973,437 of record NC_136065.1, read on the forward strand.
CCTTGAAACAATGTAATCAGCTGCCGTAGTTGCCAGCGATTCTCTACTGTATAGCGACAAAAATCTGGTCTTACGAAAAAATCGAAATCTTTCCCAGCTCTTTTCTTATCGGGACGTGCTAAGTAAAAAACCTCCTCCCGAGCCAGAAAGATTAAAAAAGCTCTGGGTTTATCATCTGTCTGACCAGCTCGAAGACGAATAATAAATGGAAACCTATGAGCTTGTTCAATCTCTCTGTCCCAATCCCATCTAGTAAGCTCGGGGAAGGCATTTGTGAACAAATCTACTATAAATTTGCGGGGGTCCTGCACCTTCCTTCCAGGGCACAAGTCCTAAAAAAAGAATTGGGGGGACTCTCCAAGGTAGGCGTGGTCACAGGAAGTGACATCACGACAGGAAGTGACATCACGACAGGAAGTGACATCACAACAGGAAGTGACATCACATATAAGGCAGATCTATCATTTGCATATATTGCAAGATTTAACAATTGAAGCTGCTTGGTACTTAAGCCTGTGACTTAAGGTCCCTGTATGGAGGAATTAGCAGCCCAAATGTGGATGAAGTTTGGCGTACAACTACATTAGTCAAGCCATTAAGTGCTGTAAGGGAGGCATACTAAAACATGGGACCATGAACAAAAGTAGAATTAGTGTGTTGAAAAAGGCCGAAGAAAAGCACATACTAGAAACTACAATAGTGAATATCAAAACTATAAAATGTATTACGCTACCTAGAACACAACATTACATTTATTAACAAGTATAATACACTGTGACCATGAGAGAAAAAAATGCAAGGTGCACACTTACAGTTAAAGCCTGATACTCTGTACATCTGTTATTTCAGACATTATGGGACATGTTATTTTGCCACAGGATGTCTGGCCATGGAAAATGTGAGACAGCTTATATCATTGTAAGCTATCAATTAAAAAAACGACCATGCGTCTGCATATCTTTTATTGTGCTGGGCTGTAGGATCGACCTTTCTAGATTGATTATCATCTGCATGACGATGAGCAATCAACCACCTGTTCACATATGGCACTGGATTCCAAAGAGGAAGAGGAGGACCCATGAGGTTTATGAACATTAATGATGAAAGGCGTCCGATACCAAGGCAGTTTCGTATGGGTGACATTACCAAGTTCATTGTGCTGAAACCCCTTTCGCAGTCACTTGAACTCACAGGAAGTGTGTTTATCGCCCTCAAAACAGGTTGCAGTTGCTCTGGAATGTCATTACCACCATTATCAATATAGTCTCTGAAGCCTTCAGATACGCCTTTGTAATTAAGACAGAATCTCCTGCACAGGTTTTGTAGTTTCTCCTCACCTTCAAACCATGGGCTCTCAATGTCATATGGCCACTTCTGTGGGTTGAGAACATCTATCTCTGATGTAAGACCTAAAAATTCATCTGTCCGAGATGATGTAGCCGACCTATTGCTTACAGACTGCGCATACAACCTAGAGCGCAAGTTATCTGCCAGATTTTGATAAAACTGGGGAAGGTTTATTTTGACCTACCCACGTGAGTCCTCACAGCTGATTGCCACTCCTCTAAATAAGCCACTCTCAATAGCTTTTTCAGCCTCCTTCCTGTGTGTCCCTGGAAACTCCTTAAGCTTTTCAATCGCCCTTACTGAACGATTGATGAGCTGGTAAGCTCGTGGCAGAGTTACTTCATCCCTTTGAAGTGCTTCCGACAGTGTTCCAATCTCATGAACCGCATCTGCAACACCAGCTAGATTGAGCACAAAATCGGAAGATGTCAGAATTCTATTCAGCCCGCTGAAAGTAGACCGGTGTTTGGCATCACGAGAAGTACTTAAGCTGGCCTGAACAAAATGCTGGTGAAGGGCTGGGTATGACTCCCACACTGCTCGTATTGCCCTTTTGCTAGAAGCAATCCACCGGATTGAAAATACTCGCCCAATTTTCAGAATTGCAATCTCTAGCTCTTATGCACATGCAGAAAGTTCCCGCTGATTTTTGGGAGACTGGTGGTACACAGCATACAGTTTTTCAAAAAATTATGCAAGGTGCTTAAGGCCTGGCACTGTATCAACCGTGTCCGCTACACTGAGCTCAAGCCGGTGGCATAGACAGTGCCATTTTACAAGTCGAGGGTATTTACAACATAGCCTCTCCCAAGCATTACACTGGCACCATCACTGCACATCCCTATCCAATTGTCAGCAAGGAACGTGTTGCAAAACCCATGTTTTTCCAGACATTTCAAAAGTGAGGACTCAATGCACTCTGCATCGCCCCTAGGCAACTCAAGCAAGTCAAGGAAAAAGGTATGGGGCTCTTTTCCATTGAATGCAGCACGAACATAAATAATTAAAACAGTCAATGAAGAATGGGTTGTTGACTCATCAATATAAACAGATATTTTTGGAGCCTGTTCAACAACGCCTATGCAAAGCTTTCTCCGCATTTCCTCAGCAATGCAATCAGTTATCTGTGCTGCAGTGAATTCGCTGTGTAGAATCGAGCACATATCTGACTGATTAGCAACCTGCAAAGCTACTAGACCTGGAAAATCTGAAAAGGGGCGATTATTTTTTGCACAAAAGTAAAGAGTGCGAAACACCTTAACCGTTGACGCATGAAAATGCCTCTGCTGCTCCAGGAACGTTGACGGCAGTACCTCCTTCTTGGATGCATCTTGGATAGCACATGCATTACAATGCGCTTCAGAAAGTTTATGCTTATGTATTTTTTTCCGCAGTGAGCCTAACTGGCTAGCTTTTGTTGGGCCAGATGCAACAATGCTCCCAGTGACCCATTCTCTTGACAAACCCACACCCTGTGATGCTCCAAGTAGCTTAACCTCACTGCATATGTTGCAGCCAAGGCGGCCATTTTCACAACTTAGCCATGTATACTTTTCTTTAAATTGAGCCCACTGATTGTGGTCCCAACACTCTGGCAAGCTGGTATCCCTTTCAAAAGTGGCGCCCACATCCCGGATCTTTGTTGAAGAGTCTTCGGGTGGAGAAGGTGGAATCGATCCTTGGCTTGACATCAATTTCTCCGAATCTTGTGCAGGTACATCTTTCAAGCACGCACCGGGCTGTACTAGGCTACTTTCCGAATCAAACCGCGATCTCTTATTCGCATTCGCAAAGAAATCTATGATGCTGGATTTGCGTTTGCTTATTTCTGTAGAAAGCAGAAAGCATTGGGTCAGTTTTATATTTTGCATTTGTCACTCATATTCACTGATGGTTGGCGAGGAGAAAAAATTGAAAAATTGCTTGGCAAAAATATTTTCCGTATTACTTTTGGCACCTAGCTAAATGTTTGTGGCCCAATGAGCCACCCATCCCGGTTTGTGGTGGTATTATAATATAAAAAAGAGAGAAAGTCACAAAATGCCCTTTTAAAAAAGAAAAATTCCCTCAATTCGCAGAAAGCATTGGGTCAGTTTTATTTTTTGCATTTGTCACTCATATTCACTGATGGTTGGCGAGGAGAAAAAATTGAAAAATTGCTTGGCAAAAATATTTTCCGTATTACTTTTGGCACCTAGCTAAATGTTTGTGGCCCAATGAGCCACCCATCCCGGTTTGTGGTGGTATTATAATTAAAAAAAAAGAGAGGTCACAAAATGCCCTTTTAAAAAAGAAAAATTCCCTCAATTCGCAATTGATGATCTTCGATTTTACCGGTGTGATATTGCTCATTTTGTTTCCCATGTCATGTATGAACATTACATTAAAAAGATTTGTGGTCATAAATGAACAAAACATTTTCTGCCAAGGAGTATTGGCGCTTTTTACCTCTCTTGGCTACCACTGTTGCAGCATCCGTGTTAGGGGTAGAAGGTAAAGTTTGCGGTCTGGCAGCAGCTGGCTGGGTGAATTCCTGGTGATCTGTGTTGTGTCCTGGGTGAGCATGGGACCCAACGTGGCCCTGTTGTGCTGCAGGATGAACCATTGCAGGTGTGAGCAGGACAAATGCAAGGCAGGGAGATCTTTTGAATAGGATGGCTCCCAAGATACTGTAAGCTGTAGTGTAAAAAAGATTCCACATTAGGCAACTGTCAACATTTTCATAGTTGAAGGAATGGTGAGTCACCGCCAGTCATTCCTTACAACGATTCTGAGGCATTCCATAGATGTCCATCAATCTTGAGCACCCACATTTTTATATTTGAAGAGGTTAAAGCGCTTTTGGATGTTGGCGACACAGCAGTTTGCCTTTAATGAATGCATGAAGACCTTTCAAAAGTGATCATTTTTAACCCTAAACTTAGAAACATCCATGCTTCCTTGCCCGAACGACAAGCACAAAATAAAAATGGAGAAATACAGATAAAATGGGCACAAGAAAATACAGCCATCGTTAATCTGAAAAATCATTGAGAAAGCAGTGTGCACCAACTTTTTACTTTCAAGCAGCCCGGGACAATTCCGGCCACTTCTTTGAAATGCAATAGGTCTCAGATTTGCAAGAGTTTAAGCTATTGGCATTGTAAATGATCGGATCACTCCCCTGCCTTCCGCGGGAGCTACAGACAAGTCTTGCTTTTAAAATTATACTTAACTCACATAGCGCTCGCTCGCGCTTTATTTTAACTTTGCCTACCTGCATCCAGGGACTCTCCCTTGCCTCAGCCATTGCCGCGCAGCCGAAGGTGAACGTTGCAGCGGCCATAGAAATTCCCGCTTGCCGCCTTCAGCGGCCGCTCCCCCGGCCACGCCCACTCTTATTGGCCACGCCCACCTGGGGCTTTAAAAAGAGCTGAATACGAGCTTTGCTCAATCGGATCACTCCCCTGCCTTCCGCGGGAGCTACAGACAAGTCTTGCTTTTAAAATTATACTTAACTCACATAGCGTTCGCTCGCGCTTTATTTTAACTTTGCCTACCTGCATCCAGGGACTCTCCCTTGCCTCAGCCATTGCCGCGCAGCCGAAGGTGAACGCTGCAGCGGCCATAGAAATTCCCGCTTGCCGCCTTCAGCGGCCGCTCCCCCGGCCACGCCCACTCTTATTGGCCACGCCCACCTGGGGCTTTAAAAAGAGCTGAATACGAGCTTTGCTCAATCGGATCACTCCCCTGCCTTCCGCGGGAGCTACAGACAAGTCTTGCTTTTAAAATTATACTTAACTCACATAGCGCTCGCTCGCGCTTTATTTTAACTTTGCCTACCTGCATCCAGGGACTCTCCCTTGCCTCAGCCATTGCCGCGCAGCCGAAGGTGAACGCTGCAGCGGCCATAGAAATTCCCGCTTGCCGCCTTCAGCGGCCGCTCCCCCGGCCACGCCCACTCTTATTGGCCACGCCCACCTGGGGCTTTAAAAAGAGCTGAATATGAGCTTTGCTCAATCGGATCACTCCCCTGCCTTCCGCGGGAGCTACAGACAAGTCTTGCTTTTAAAATTATACTTAACTCACATAGCGCTCGCTCGCGCTTTATTTTAACTTTGCCTACCTGCATCCAGGGACTCTCCCTTGCCTCAGCCATTGCCGCGCAGCCGAAGGTGAACGCTGCAGCGGCCATAGAAATTCCCGCTTGCCGCCTTCAGCGGCCGCTCCCCCGGCCACGCCCACTCTTATTGGCCACGCCCACCTGGGGCTTTAAAAAGAGCTGAATACGAGCTTTGCTCAATCGGATCACTCCCCTGCCTTCCGCGGGAGCTACAGACAAGTCTTGCTTTTAAAATTATACTTAACTCACATAGCGCTCGCTCGCGCTTTATTTTAACTTTGCCTACCTGCATCCAGGGACTCTCCCTTGCCTCAGCCATTGCCGCGCAGCCGAAGGTGAACGCTGCAGCGGCCATAGAAATTCCCGCTTGCCGCCTTCAGCGGCCGCTCCCCCGGCCATGCCCACTCTTATTGGCCACGCCCACCTGGGGCTTTAAAAAGAGCTGAATACGAGCTTTGCTCAATCGGATCACTCCCCTGCCTTCCGCGGGAGCTACAGACAAGTCTTGCTTTTAAAATTATACTTAACTCACATAGCGCTCGCTCGCGCTTTATTTTAACTTTGCCTACCTGCATCCAGGGACTCTCCCTTGCCTCAGCCATTGCCGCACAGCCGAAGGTGAACGCTGCAGCGGCCATAGAAATTCCCGCTTGCCGCCTTCAGCGGGCGCTCCCCCGGCCACGCCCACTCTTATTGGCCACGCCCCTAAGCAACCCTACAAAGCATGTGCTTTTACCGTACGCGCAGCGGACGGGCGCAGCGGGCGCGCCGTTTGCGCACCGAAGGCGCGCCTAAGGCAAGCCCGTCTGCGCCCGTCCGCGACCAGACGGGCCCAGGGCCCCGAGATGCTGCCCTTTTTATGTCATATTCACCTGCTTCACTTAGAACCCTCCAGCAGCCTTCCTGTGCTCTTCTGTCCACAACCTGGAACCGCCTAGTATCTCTCGGCATTGCGGCCGACTTGCCCTCTCCTAGACATACCCGTGCACCTGAGCTGTTCCCTGCCCCACCTGAAACTCGCATCCGCATATTATATCTTAATACTCGGTCTCTTCCCCAACACCACACCGATATTTTCCTCCTGTTAACCGCTGAAAACCCAGACATCTTGTTGCTCACTGAGACCTGGCTGTCTGATCTTTCCCTCCCCGACATTTTGGCTGCCTTACCCCCTAACTACTACCTGCTGAACGCCAACCGGCCTCACGGCCGTCGTGGCGGCGGGGTCGCAGCTTTCATCCGCAAAGACTTACCTCTTATTAAGTCTTCATCATTGTGCCTTCCTGACGTTGAAAATCTGGTAATCAGCCTGCCAACCGAAGCTGGAGCCTTGACCCTTATTGTTTTATACCGCCCCCCCACTCCTATGCCTCTGTTCCCTGCCACTCTTTGTGAGCAGCTCACTGCCTTAATGACCTCCTCAGCCCGTGTTGCCATATATGGTGACTTTAATTACTGGTTTAACCACGCTGATGCTGGTCCTCATGCTACCGAATTGTTTGAGGCACTTTCCAGCCTCAACCTGACGCAGCATGTTACCTCTCCCACTCACACTGGGGGCAACATCTTAGATCACATCTGGACACAGGGTGTATCGCTTCTCGGCCCGACTATTTCCCCCTGTGTCTGGTCAGACCATTCACTGATCAAGTCATCTATTCTTATAAAGGGCCTGGTCAGGCCCCCCCTCCAGCACGGAGGGTCCGCTCGGAATTGGAAGACCCTCGACTCACCTGCTTTTCTCTCCTTACTTGTTAAAACTCAGCCTCTACTCCCTGAGACTTTAGACGTCAATACTATGGATGCCAACATCTCACATTGGCTAACGACGGCTAGCGACATATGCGCACCTCTATCCCGCTTCTCTCGCACTCACCCCAATAAGTCCCACAAATGGTATAATTCCACCTTAAAACAACAACATTTGGAGCTGCGCCGACTGGAGCGTAGATGGCGGCGCAATTATCTTAGCTCCGACAGGGAAGCATACGTGTCCGCGCGCAAAGCCTATAAAATCGCAATCACCTCTACTAAAACCACCTTCATCTCTAACAGAATTTTAACAGCTCCTAACAGATCTAAGGAGATCTTCAAAGTCCTCGGCGAACTGACATCGGACGCCAGGACACTTCTGAATCCGCCTCCTTCCTTAGAATCTTGCACTGCTCTAAACTCCTTTTTCATTGATAAAATCACTACTATCAAGAATTCCATTCCCCACTCACCCCCCCCCGCTACAGCAGTTCCATCTCTTGCTAATACATCTACTCTTTCTCAGTTCCCCGCGCTCGACCCGGAATCCCTTACTAAACTGTCCATTCGTGTGAAATCTGGATCCCCTAAGGACTGTTGCCCTCCCTTCGTGCTTCGCAACATTTGTCACACCCTTCCTCACTGTATTCTCCCTTTACTTAACTCTTCCCTTAATTCGGGCATAGTCCCCAGTTCATTCAAAGAGGCCGTTCTGGTGCCCCTCTTAAAAAAGCCAGGTGCCGATCCAGCAGCCCTGGCCAACTACCGCCCCATCTCCCTCCTGCCCTTCCTATCTAAAATCCTTGAGGCTCATGTTACGACCTGCCTCTCGCATTTCATCGAGGAGTCCAACTTCCTGGCGCCCAACCAAGCCGGGTTTAGACCAGCCCATTCCACCGAGGCCGTGATCCTCGCTGTGCTGGACAACCTCAGACGCAATGATGACAGAGGACAACCCCAGGCATTAGTTCTACTCGATCTATCGGCGGCCTTCGACACGGTGGACCATAACATCTTAATCCACCGTGTCGAATCCGCCGGAGTTTGCGGGGTTGCCCTGGCTTGGATTAAATCCTTTCTAGAGGAGAGATCTCAGGCAGTCAGCATGGGTCCTTTTCGCGCCACCAGCGTCTCATCATCCTGTGGAGTTCCTCAAGGATCTTCTCTGTCTCCCCTTCTTTTTAATTTGTACCTTCAACCCCTCCTTCACTCCTTAGGTAAGTGGGACATCACCGTGTTTAATTACGCGGATGACTTACAAATTATTTTTCCCCTCACTTCTCCTGACGCTGTCACTAACTTCCAGACAGCCTTGACACACATCCAGCACTGGATGAATCAAAACCAACTCAAGCTCAATCCGGGCAAGACTGAGCTCCTTCTCCCAGGGAGAAGTGCCCCTTTCTGGGGCCCTCAGTACTGGCCTATTGAGCTCGGAACACCTCCCTCTCCTGCTGGATGTGTAAAGACGATTCAGAAAAGGGGGTGGTGATGAACAGAGTGTCTGAATTAAGCAGACCACTCTTACCCAGTCCAAAGATCAGGGCTTGATCCATCACCGTTATTTATCTCATGTGTAAAGAGCCTCGGAGTCTTGATTGATTCCGGGCTCACTCTCAAGGCACAAGTGAGCGCAGTAACATCTTCCTGCATGTTGCAGCTCTACAGGATACGGAAAGTCGCTCACCTTCTATCGCCTGAAGCCTTGCTGCAAGTCCTAATAGCCCTGGTGATGTCCCGGTTGGACTTTTCTAATTCTATCTACTACGGTCTCCCTAAATCTCAGCTGTCTAGGCTACAGATCGTTCAAAACCAGGCTGCTCGATTTGTCTTCAAAATCCCTAAATGGCAGTCGGCCCAACCCCTACTACGCCACCTTCACTGGCTACCAGTGAACGAAAGAATCACTTTCAAGGTTCACTGCCTGGTCTTCAAAGCCCTCACAGGTCCCGCCCCTGCTTTTCTTAAATCTCTAATCACCTCTTACTGTCCTTCTCGCACTCTGAGGTCCACCCACCTCCAGCTCCTCGTCGTCCCCCGCTTCAAACTCTCTAGATCGGGTGGCCGCAGCTTCTCTTGTCTAGCCCCCAAGCTGTGGAACTCCCTCCCTCTCTCACTCAAGTCATCTTGCTCCCTTCTTTCTTTCAGGAAATCCCTAAAAACACTACTCTTCCCCCACTAAATTTTTTACTTCTCTTTCCTCCTCTTTTCTTTATCCGATTAGCGCCAGGAAACCCATGGTGACAGTGCGCTCAAGAAATTTGTTATAACATAACATAACATAACAATGTTATTTCTCTGTTTTGATAATTAACACTCAAATAAAATTCATTGTCATTTAAAAAGGTCTGCCTACTTGGTGCGGATTTGCTGAGGCAGACCACTCTCAGCGTCTGCCATGCCTGGCAGGAAAAATTAACACTGCCCACCACTTGTAGGGGAAAATCTCCCGGTGGGTAGGAGACATTTTTATTTTTCAGAAACAAACCCTTACTATGGTAAGATGGCTAGTGTACAAGACTGAAAGCCTTAACAAAATGTGCTGTGGTCCCGGATGGCAGTGTAGCCTTAATTGAGCGAAGGTGACATGAACACATTTTCAAAACGCTACAGGAAAGTTTGACTGCAAGATTTTGTATACATTACAGGTTCCCAGAGAGGCTGCTTCCCACACTCGACAATGACTATTACACACAGTAGGGCTCCATATTCACGTTATTCTATCGATGAGTGTTATATGTATCTCCCCACCTATTGTAAACTAGCGACTCTGTATTAAATAGTTTTGTACCAGCTGCCTTTCTCTAGCTGTGGCTAGATTTATTTATAAAGTTTTATATAGCGCGAACTTGATCCCGAAGGATATCAGAGCGCTTTGTAGCAAAGGTAACAAATCAGAACATTAGTCTAACATTGGGAATCTTGGCTGAAGACAATGGAGCTGCCGGGGCATTAACTTGGGTCAATGCCTAAATTTTACATATATTAACTGCCCATTGTATTTATTTTAGCAGATTTATTTATTTCTATTTATTTTAGGAAATGTATTTAGTTTTGGTATATTTTAGTTTGACTTATTTGCCTTCATTTACTTCAGTACAACAAAAAATAAACATTGCTTTACTTTGTATTAATACTGTTTATTTTTGTGATAGTTCCTAAAAAAAGGGTCGATTATGACTCATGCGGGAACAAGACGTTAGTATTCTTTCAACCCGGAAGCACCAATAACACAGGTACTGGAACTTCCGGTGTTGGGGGGGGGGGGGAAATACTGGGCAATTTACAAATGAGAATCGGCAATGGTGAGCTGGAACCTGTGTTTCCTCAGGCCCTTAACACACAAGCACCTTCGTGTTCCCTTCCCACACACTCAAACCCAATACAAATACTGTGGTCCAGAGTTGAACATACTAGTGTCCTCTGCAAGTGAGTGCGCGTGCACCCAAACTCACGCGAGCACAAACCAAGCAGTTTAAGAGCCCCTTGTGAATGTGCGTTAAAGACCCAGGTAGAACCCCTCTGCACGCCGCACCCCTTGTCGGGGACTCGCCATACAAGGTATGCCAGCCAAGCCTCACTGCCAGGGCAGGCTACAGTAAAACATCACTTGAACGGAGCTCGACGCGCGGCTGCACTTTGCTGAAGTGGCACTTGTCGTTGCCAGGGCAGCTGTTTGTGCAGACAGAGCCCCGAGCCTGGGGACTGTCACCTGTCTAAAGGGAGGTCACTCGCCAGGGCCTCGTGCTTTTCTTTACTAGCAGCAAAGAATTACTTAAAATACCCCCTCCCACCCACATAGACCCCCATCCTTGTTTTATAGGTTTAAAGAAAAACAACAGGTGCAAGTCAATAAGTGTAAGGAACTGATACCACCGTTGAACAACAAAGACAGGGCATCGAGGCACATGGCCAATATAGCAGGCTAACGCATCCCCTGTTCAGCTCACCAGAAGATGCTTGAAGGGAGGAGGGGGGACACATCTCACCGGCATGTAACCAACACAGACAGGCTCATTAGGAGCAATGAAACCCAAGGCTACTGTTACCTCCCTCGCTGCTCTGTAAAAGATTCATGCAGGCTAAGCACGCGCTGTTAAAACCATCTCTGCTGAAAGGTGTCCGGGTGGAGAGGTCGAAACAGGAGAAGATATGAAAAGTGACTACGGTTTTGGTTGCGAGGCAAAGAGAAGGGACTTATAATCCCAAAATCACCACTTGAATAAACTGTGTGATCTTGGGCAAAGTACTTCACCTCTCTGTGAATAGGTGGTCTTAACGGCACGAAGTCGAATTATGGCAACAATTTCACAGGAAACCGTACGGAAAGCGTTGCAACAAATCCAAAGCACCAAGGCGGTAATGCAGTTTATTTCATCAGCCAATGAGAATAACAGAAAATGTAGTACTAAATAAGACTACCAGATTGGGTAATGAGGACACGCAGCTCTACACACACATACATGAAAACACTTTCAGCAACTAGCAGACATACACAGGCTGACAAATAGAGACACAGCAAAAATACACCATCAGAAAATCAGTGAAACGCAAACAAATGTGGAAACAGCAACACACGGAAGAACACACAAGGGCACACAATCATACTTACATTCAAATCCGTGTAAAAAGGTTTGAAAGAGGCCTGGAGAGGGCAGCAGGTGAGGCCGGGAGGGGGCAGCAGGTGAGGCCGGGAGGGGCAGCAGGCGAGGCCGGGAGGGGGCAGCAGGCGAGGCCGGGAGGGGGCAGCAGGCGAGGCCGGGAGGGGGCAGCAGGCGAGGCCGGGAGGGGGCAGCAGGCGAGGCCAGGAGAGGGCAGCAGGCGAGGCCGGGAGAGGGCAGCAGGCGAGGCCGGGAAGTCTGGTGCAGGAAGCGGAGGCAGGTCAGGCAGCAGGCAAGGAGGACAGTCGCAGCCGAGTCAAGGGCGTCACTCGCTCCGAAAAAGCAAAGAAGCTAATTGCAGGAAAGCCCGAAAAATAAACGGCATGTTGCAGGTGGGCGGGACTGCCGAGTTGCAGACCCATCCATTCATTGGTTGAGGTCGGATCTTGGCGTCTATTGGGTACCCTGGCAACGGTGCACCTGGTAGGTGCAGGGGCGTGGTGACCGGCGTGCTTGGTAACCTCCGGAATCAGCCAGCCACTCGCCCACCCGGAAATGCTTTGTTTACTTTGTGCGCGCCGCGCTCCCATTTTGTAATGGTGGTCGCGGTTTTTGATTTAGCAGGGTGGACGGCGTCCACCCTGAAAAACCCTCGGAAATAAGTGGGGGGATGCCGTCCACCCGCGTGGTACCCCGACTCGTGCCCTGCTTCCTTCCCTCCGGAATCTGAAGTACTCTTAAATTGTTCCTTCGTGCACGATTTTCAATGTCAGCCATTTCCCACTGTATGTCTTACGGGAAACGGCCACTACAACGCGGCCGTTTCCACGGAAACATTAACCACGCATGCATTACAACGCATGTGTGGTTACCACGAAAGCCTTTACCACGCATACCTTTACTACGAGGTACGTAGTAAAGGCATGTGTGGTAAAGGCTAACATTAAAAAAGGGGGTTTGGGGGGGTCTCCCCCCCCAAAGAAAAAGAAACTCACCTAAAGTCACTCGGCGTCGTTTAAGAGGAAACGGATAGAAACCCGCTTCCTCTTAACGACGTATGACGTCACCACGAACAATTAGAGGAAAAGGTTATTCGATGAAATAGCATTCCGTTGTAACGCATGCGTGGTAAAGGCATGCGTTGCAACGGAATTCGTTGTAATAACATACAACCATGTCTTACCTGATAGAACGGAGTGAGTCAGTCACTGCCTTCAGGGCAACCAGTTCATCTTCTAAATTAGAAATCCGTGTTTCTGCTTTGTGAAATCTAGAGGTAAAGTCAGCCCAAGATTTAGCGAGTCGTCGCACCAAATTTTGTAGTTTACGGCACAGATTTTGAACTCTCTGGCTTTCATCTCGTGTTTCCTTACGGTGAGACATGATTGATTGGTAGATTAATGACAGAGAAATATCTTTCACAGGCTGAGTATTTGGCAGCATAACAACAGGCTGTTGCCTTTTCTTAACCCGTTATTGCCCAAATTATGCTCAGGTCTCTTCCGAACAGTATGTGGACTACCATCTATAAAATCACTAGAGTCCTCCAAACAAATACTACTTCGGTCGCTGCCACCGACCACATTTATCTGTTTGGGATGCTGTACCGCCAAATCCTCACAGATGAGGTAGACTGCTCCGACAAAGAAAAAAAAGTCTTCTGATTCCGCATCTTGCACTTGGATTTGCTTCTCTCCTTCAGTATCTGCAGTCTGCAGACTGGTTGCCTTGCTGTCGTCGGTATCTAAGTCTGAACCATCCGTTATCAAATCTGTCACGAGACAGACCACTTTGTAGTGTCATTTCACACCCATTTAGCTTATTTAACTGCTCTCTATCAATTTCCGTTAAAGTTGTATCACCCCTTACCGGGATTAATACAGGTGTCACGCGTTCCGCATTCAACTCTCTTCTTTCCATGATTTCAGAGCCCTCCACCAGCATTTGAGCAAGCTTTTTGCCTTTCCTTTTATCTTTGGCTGGTGAAAAAGTTGCCGGGATAGTTTTATGCCTCCAGCGTCTGTTTTGGCCCTCGCACCATTCAAATCGCTTTTATCGCTTTTCGTCGAGTTACCTGGCGTTTTGTCGCTTACCCTGTGTCATCAGGTATTGCCATTGCTTGTGTGTCTTCTTGAGCCTGCGGTCTCCCTCGTGTTCCTTTCGGCGGCATTACAATTGAGCGGTCTATTCTCTGGCAGTGCTCACCTGGCTGCCCCAGGTGGAATCAATTAGCGTGCACCGAATCCCAAGTAAAGCAGTCACCCAGCGGCTCCGTCGGCACCTGCTCAGCCCCGCCGCGAGTGCTACCCAAATGTTTAACATCAACCTCCTTCGCCGAAAGTAGCAGTCCATAACTCAGCACAACACAGCCAAATCCGTAAGTTTAAACTTGAATATCACTTTTAGAGGGTCAACAAGCTAATAGCTTTTTCCAATCAGATCATTCCTTCTCATCCGTAAGTTTAGCTTGAATATCAATTAGCATGCACCGAGACCTGAGTGAAGCAGTCACCCAGCGGCTCGTACTGCACCTGCTCAGCCTCGCCGCGATTGCTACCCAAATGTTCAGCATCAACCTCCGACGAATCATCAATGATCAATACAGCGCAGCCAAATCCGTAAGTTTAAACTTGAATATCGCTTTTAGAAGGTCAACAAGCTAATAGCTTTTTCCAATCAGTTCATTCCTTCTCCCTTCTGACTACCATTTTCTGATAGATACATCTGCCGTGTGGATTCCTCACCTTGTGAATATCCCCTTGCGTCAGCAACATTCGGAAATTCTTTTTGTAGCTTCGCGCCGACGTGGATCCGGACGTCACAGAGGCACGGCATCGCACGCGACACCGCTGATGTCACCGACGCCTATAATAGGCCCACGCCGGCGTGATGACATCAGGTCCCTTTTTTCCGCGTCGTCGACGCTAACGGTTTTCTGGGATCGTACTGTAGCTTCATAGTAACTTTTTTACTATTATTCTATTATTACTGTATCTATCTCTGTTTTCTTCAAGATGTCGTAGAAGAAGACTGGTTTTAAGGCTTGCGGTGAATGTGGCAAGACAATGTCTATTACCGACCCACATGAATGCTGTGTCTGGTGCCTGAGTACCGACCATGACGTCGAGGATTGCCCTTGCTGTAAGAAAATGACCCCGAAGGCCCTACGAGAGAGGGAGACGAAACTCCTCGTGGCAAAACTAAAGAATAAAAAGGTTAAAAAGACTTCGAAGTCTCGATCTCGACGTTCGAGGTCGAGGTCTCGATCGAAGTCGCGATCGGAGTCGTCCTCAGCTCATGTATCAAGGTCTTCGAGGAAAAAACACAAGAAGAGGAGTTATGAGTCACGTCATCACTCAGAAAAGGACTCTGGTTCGAGGCCGAAGTCGCAGGTCAATCTTCTTAGTAAGGAAGTGGAGATTTCGGCGTCGGAAGATCATGACTCTGTTGGTGAGGCTTCACATCCGAATTCGCCCGAGTCACCGAAGCAGGTCCATTCTCCGGATCCGTCCAATCCTTCTGGTCAGGAGGATGAAGGTGAGGAGCAGGGGGCTGGTGAAGTCGAAGTTCCGGTGCCTGCGGGTTCGTCGACCCCGGTTCCCAGACTCGATGAAGAGGTCGACGTCGTATCGACTCCACCTCCTCGGGAGCAGCCCGGAGGACCGTATCCAGAATTTCCGGCTCCAGGTCAGGACCCTTCACAATTCCTGAACGCCATGTTTGGTGTTTATTCCAGGGCGATGTACCCGTCTGGTGCACCTGTTGGTCCCACGGGTCCTATGGCTTTCAACTTGGGTGTTCCCCAGGCTTATGCTCCTGCGCCCTTCATGCCTTTTATGCCGGCTCTACCACCGCATTGGCATTTTCCGATACCTCCGGTGTCGTCGATGCCGAAGCGTACGACGCCGACTCCGTCGACGCCGGTTCCATCGACGCCGATACCTACGACTCCGAAGCAGGATTCTGCTCGACCTTGTATAAAACAACCTCATCCGACTTCGGGTTCGACGCCGGCCCCGACCCCGTCGGAGTCGATTCCGAATCCATCGACTTCTATTGTGAAGGAAAGATCTCGGAGAGAAGCCCAGAGACTTCTGGAGGAAGATCAATATCGTTATACAGAAATGGAGGAAGGGGAGTTAGAGGAATCTGAAGATCCTTTTGAGGATCTAGGTGAAGCCAGTGGACTTGAACTGTCTCCTGAGTGGGATTTAACCTCAGTATCAAGTGTACCTTCAAAGGATGTGGTACCTTATCACACTGTCATCAGAAAGGCGGCAAGTTTATTGAACATTACTCTGCCAACTGCTGATTATAAGCCAAATCTTCTGACTGAGGTTCTTCATTCACCCTCCTCTATCATTGAACCAATGTTGCCCTTTAATGATGCGTTGTCTGAACCCATCTATGAGGTTTGGAAGAAGCCTTTGTCTGCTCCGGCAGTTTCTAGAACAGTGGCGAGGAGATACAGAGTTGCACCTGGTGACCCTGAATTTTTATCAACACATCCCCTACCTGAGAGTTTGGTTGTGCAGGCTGCCTGCTCGAAGAGATCTGCTGGTGCTTTTCCACAGGTTCCTGGGGATAAAGAATTCAGAAAGCAGGATCAAACTGCCAAGAAGGTTTTCTCCTCAGCCAGTATGTCGTTAAAGTCAACCAATGCAACGTGTCTGATGGGAAGGTATATCCATGCCTTGATGGATTCTGTCAAACAGTTGATTACGAAAATCCCTGAGGATGACAGAAAGGATTTTCAGGAGGTGATATCGGACACTCAGGCAGCTGCGAGACAGGTGATTCAGAGTGGACTGGACACTGCTGATTCGGTGGCAAGGGTCATGGGATCTTCAGTAGCCACTAGGAGGGCCGCATGGCTTAAAACGTCGGAGTTCTCTACAGATGTTCAGTCTGTTTTGATGGATTTACCTTTTGATGGTTCAGGATTGTTTGGGAAGAAAGCTGATGCTGCCTTGGAGCGTTTTAAGGATAGTAGGGCCACTGCGCAATCTTTAGGCCTTCAGTCCAGGGGTACTACTGGAAGGCGCTTCAGAGGGTTTGGCAGATCTTCCTTTCGATCCTACAGACCATCTCAGCAGCAGCCACATCAACAGCAAAATACGCTGTACAAGTCATACAGGGGCAGGCAAAGAGCCCGTCCTAGAGGCCGTCAGGCTTCCTCCTCCTCTTCCTCTTCCTCTCCCAACCCCCTGCCAACGCAGCAAAGCAGCCCTAGATCCGCCATTCCGGATCATGTGGGCCCAGTGGGGGGCCGGCTTACCCATTTTCTACAAGATTGGGAATAATTAATTCAGATCTTTGGGTTCTCAATCTTGTAGAGAATGGGTATGCTCTTCCCTTTCGGGAATTTCCCCCAAATTACCCTCCTTGCCAGGGTTATTGTTCGGAGGGACCATCTGCTTCTCTTGCAGGAAGAAGTCCTGGCACTGTTTCGAAAAGGTGCGATAGAGGTGGTTCCAGAGCTAGAAAGGGGTCAGGGGTGCTATTCCCAGTATTTCCTGATCCCCAAAAAGGATGGCAGGCTTCGGCCAATTCTGGATCTCAGGATCTTGAACCTTTACCTGAGACAGGAAAAGTTCAAGATGCTCACTCTTGCACAGGTTCTTCAAGCGCTGCTGGAAGAAGACTGGATGGTGTCAATCGACTTGCAAGATGCGTATTTTCATATTCCCATCTTGAAGTCACACAGAAAGTATCTCCGTTTTACGGTTGGGTCGCAACACTACCAGTTTGCGGTCCTTCCGTTTGGCCTTACTACTGCGCCTCAAGTCTTCACCAAGGTGATGGCAGTGGTGGCAGCTCATCTCAGGTGGTCGGGGATACCTGTATTCCCGTATCTGGACGACTGGCTGATCAAAGCTGTGTCGCCGGAGAAGGTGCTCCATCATCTGCAGGAGACAACTCAGTTGTTACACAGGTTGGGTTTTTCGATAAATGTACCCAAGTCTCACCTGGTGCCCTCCCAGCGCAACCTGTTCATAGGTGCTGTACTGGACACAACTATGTCGTGCATTCCTTCCACCTCAAAGGATTCGCGACATACAGGAAATGATTCCTTTATTTTTCAATGGAGCGGTCATTCCAGTCCTGAAGGTTCTTCGCCTGCTCGGTCTGATGGCTTCTTGCATTCTGTTGGTCAACCATGCACGCTGGCACATGAGGGCACTCCAGTGGTGCCTCCACAGGCAGTGGTATCAGCACAACAGAGATCTCAGGGAGTCAGTGAGGATCTCCAGAGAAGCTGCAGCGGATCTATCTTGGTGGGGCGTGGAAGGCAATCTGTCACAAGGAAAGCCTTTTCACCTTCCTCCATCGGTGGCCTCAGTGATAACGGATGCATCCACTCTCGGGTGGGGTGCTCATCTGGGAGAACTGGAGGTCAAGGGTCTTTGGTCTCCAGAGGAAAGGTTGTTTCACATCAACCTTCTAGAGTTGCGGGCGATACGTCTGGCACTCAAGGCCTTCCTCCCTTCCCTTCGCGGTGTGTCACTGTCAGTGCAGGTCCTGACGGACAACATGACCGCGATGTGGTACATCAACAAGCAGGGAGGAGTGGGGTCGCAGTGTCTCTACAGAGAGGCTCTGCGCCTCTGGTCCTGGGTTCAGGACCATCAGATTTGTCTGATGGCAAATCATCTGGCCGGGGTTCAGAACGTTCGTGCAGACAGTCTCAGTCGGCAGCTCTCTGCCGATCACGAGTGG
The DNA here is from genome assembly GCF_964261635.1 of Lissotriton helveticus. Lineage (NCBI taxonomy): Eukaryota > Metazoa > Chordata > Amphibia > Caudata > Salamandridae > Lissotriton > Lissotriton helveticus. The sequence continues at coordinate 1,224,991,959 of NC_136065.1, forward strand.
AGGCTTCACCCGGATGTGGTTCGCGACATCTTTCTGATGTGGGGGACTCCTCGAGTGGACCTGTTCGCCACTCGCAAGAATGCTCACTGCCTGTCATTCTGCAGTCTCCAGTATCCGATGCAAGGAGCCTTGGGGGACGCGTTTCAGTTGAGTTGGAACTCGCAACTCCTTTACGCGTTTCCTCCCATACCTTTGATTCCTCGGGTTCTGAGGAAAATTCGCCAAGACCGGGCCCAAGTTATTTTGATCGCCCCGGATTGGCCAAGAAGGGTGTGGTACTCAGACCTTCTCCACCTCTCCTCTCACCCGCCGCTCCGTCTCCCTCACAGGGCAGATCTCCTCTCCCAGATGGGGGGGCAGGTTCTACACCCCCACCTCCAGACCTTACACCTTCATGCCTGGAAATTGAACGGGGCAACCTGATCTCTTTTTCTCTCCCGCCTGATGTAGTGGATGTCATTTTGTCAGCCAGGCGTGACTCCACTAAATCCATCTATTCTTATAGGTGGTCAAAATTTGTTATTTGGTGCAGGGAGAGTTCTATAGACCCTTTGAGAGGCCATTTATCTGATGTTCTCCAGTTTGCCCTTTCTCTGGCGCAACAGGGGCTTGCTGTTGCCACAGTGAAGGGTTATCTTTCAGCGCTGTCGGCCTTTATCTGTTTGCCTGACCAGCCTTCATGTTTTAAATCTCCTGTGGTTTTAAGGTTTTTGAAGGGCCTTACAAATAAGTTCCCTCCTACCCCTTTTATTGTGCCTCAGTGGGACTTAAATCTTGTATTGACTTTTTTGATGGGTGCTCCCTTTGAGCCTCTTCACAAATGTCCTATGAGGCTTCTTACTCTCAAAACGGTATTCCTCGTTGCTATAACCTCGGCAAGGAGGGTAAGTGAGCTTCAAGCTCTTTGTCACAAGCCCCCTTTCTTGTCCATTCATGCTGATCGAATGGTTCTTAGGACCAGGGCTGCTTTTCTGCCAAAGGTGGTGACTCCTTTCCACCTTGGTCAATCCATTACCCTTCCTACCTTTTATCCTCCCCCACACCCTTCCAAGGAGGAGGAGAGATTGCACCGTCTGGACCCCAAGAGGGCGGTGTCTTTTTACCTGGACAGAACTAAAGACTGTCGAGTGGATGACCAGCTTTTCATTGGCTTTGCTGGCTGCAAGAAAGGAAGAGCGGTTCATAAGAGGACTTTGTCAAGATGGATCATCCTTTGTATTAAGATCTGCTACTCTTTGGCCGGTAAGGAACCTCCAGAGGGTATAAGGGCTCATTCTACTAGAGCTAAGTCTTCAACCTCTGCATTGGCTAGAGGTGTGCCTGTAGAGGATATTTGTAGAGCGGCAACTTGGTCTTCCCTCCACACTTTCGCGAAGCATTACTGCTTGGATTCCGAAGTGAGGAGGGACGGTCACTTTGCACGCTCTGTCCTCCAGGATTTCCTGGTCTAGAAGAGTGGACACCCTCCTCCGGGAGTGGGGACTGCTGTGGGACTCTATTCACAAGGTGAGGAATCCACACGGCAGATGTATCTATCAGAAGAACAAGTTACTTACCTTCGGTAACGCTTTTTCTGGTAGATACAATATCTGCCTGTGGATTCCTCACTGACCCTCCCGCCTCCCCGTTGTCCACTCTTCTATACCAGAGTTTCTATTATTTATTTGTTTATTTCAAAAGTTTTGTTGCATTTGCTTCACACTGTGTGTGTGTTTCTTTGATATTTGTACTGCGTATACTGTGTATATATCTACTGTCATTGGTCCGTCCGTGTGCCTCGAAGGCACGGAAAAAAGGGCGGAACTGATGTCATCATGCCGGCGGGGGCCTATTATAGGCCTCGGTGACGTCAGCGGTGTCGCGTGCGATGCCGTGCCTCTGTGACGTCCGGATCCACGTCAGCGCGAAGCTACAAAAAGAATTTCCGAATGTTGCTGACGCAAGGGGATATTCACAAGGTGAGGAATCCACAGGCAGATATTGTATCTACCAGAAAAAGTGTTACCGAAGGTAAGTAACTTGTTCTTTACGAGCTCTGGCAGGAGCGGTCAGTTCACACGTCCACTCGCGCGGACGCCATCTTGCCTCTACCAGCCCTCCATTAGAATCTTTAAAGCATGCAGATTGAACCTTTTTGTCTCTCAAGGTGTTATTCTAAAGCACTATTTGTTCAGGCAGAAGGATATGTGAACGAGACGCATAACTTTTTGCTTGACCTTTTTATTTGTTTCTTCATTTTGTTTTACAGGAAAGATAATAGTGACACTGAGACACTCCATTTTATACAAGGTATCTTCAACTATCCACATCACACAGGATCCTCTCCTTCCAGTGATTTCTTTCCTTGGCCCACTTTTCCAGAACTAGCCATCTTACACACTCTATATGTCTGAGAGATTTGTCAACTTTCTTGGAGAGGATGCCTCCTTTCAGGAAAGTGGGGTTATTTGTGACTTTTGGGTTAGTAGGACAGGATTTGTGTGCTCCTTCTTCAACTTTGAGCAAGTGGTGCAAACAAACTATTATTTTGCCGAAGTGAAGGAAGATATAAACCTTTGCCAGGATCTACATAAGGAGAATTTACCAGGCGCATGTCTACTTCCTGTGCACTGTTTAAAGGAGCTACTATGAGAGATATGTGGTAAGCTGCAAAATTGGCTATCCCAGATATATTTAGGACTCATTACCATTTCCATGTGGAGGGTCGGGTATTGGTATATTTTGGTGAACAGGTTCTTGATTCTGTATTACCTAACATAAAAAATGTATCATTAAATCACTGGGTGTCACAACCTATAAAATCACGTTTTCTCCTTGCTAGATAATACTTGTTGTGGTCTCATTAAGTAACAATGCGCACGAGGAAGACCGACAAGGAGGTAATAATCCAGTTAGTTACTGTAAGGCTCAGTCGTTCCTGTCTTCGAGATTGTGCTGAAGATATGTGGGTTCCACCTCCCGACGTCCCCGGTGTCTAGCTGAAAGCATACAGATCACCAAGGCAGTCGAGCGAGGGAGGGAAAGGAAGGGGACAGCGGGGAGGGAGAGCTGTAACAACAATACAAGTGCACTAAGTATACACACCATGGACCATACATATATCACAGAATTACCTTCCTTTACCTCTATACTACAGTATGTCTAATATCCTACCTGGAAGGGAAAAAGGTGGTGGCCTCAATACCAGAAGAGATAAGGGAAATACCAAAGACCAGACCTACCATAAGAAAACAAAGAACAAACTAAGAATACTGAAATGTTAACACAATAACATGAAAGAAGTTCTTCGCATCATACCAGCATTAACAGGTACAGTTCTTAGGTCCGAGGTTCCCCTGTATCCCCTGTGAATCTCTCTTCTGAGGTTGAGACAAAATCAAGAAAAAAGGTTTTGGAGAGAAAACGAAGATGAGGGCAGAGAGATCTATTAATACGACTTAATCAGATCGGTACCCTTTTTCTGTACAGATTCCTTGTACATATGCAATGTTTCTGTAGTTGAGCGAACTATCCTGAAACAGCGGAACCCTGCTATTGTCACTCCTTTAGACAGATAGCATAAAGACTGGTTCCCAAATACCGTCTTTCAGGCAGTTCAAAGGTTCGTATATAAAATAGGAAAACAAAATAATATTAGTTCACAACCTTCAATTGTTCAGAATTGCAAACCCAAAAGCGGAATCTCTTGCTCCACGAGATTCCTTACCGTAGTCTGTAACAAATGCAATGCCCAACAACGAGGAAGAGAACTCGCACCTCGCTGCTGTCCGGTGAAACTGTAGAAAGTACCCAACCCAACACGGGGTACAAAAGAATGCGCGCAGAAAGCAGATCAACACTTACTTCCTCCGAAGCTGACTGCTCACCGCACGCGCAGGGTCAACAGTGGAATAATCGGCAGCGTCCGTCTTCCTCGATGCATGTTTATTTCCTGGTTTGAGCGCGCAGACGCGCGTCACGCCCCTGACGTCCTGAGCATGTCGGGAAATGTAGTTTCGAGTCCCGCATTGACACGAGGAAAGCTAAAACATAAACAAAGTCAGCGGCACATACTCTGATCGTGACAGTACATCCCCCCTTCACGAGTGACGCTGACAGGCACTGGGTTTACCCGGGTACAAACGATGGAACCTCGCCACCAAACGGGGAGCATGCACCTCACGGGCCGGAACCCACGAGTTCTCCTCAGGGCCATACCCCTTCCAAGAAATGAGATACTGCACTCCACCCCGCACCAGCTTAGAATCAAGCACCCTCTGAACCTCATACTCATAGTCCTGCTGCACCCACACAGGCGAAGGGGCACGCCGCACTGGACAATGTGAGGGCTTCAAGAGAGACACGTGGAACACAGGATGTATCCTGAGTTGCGCCGGTAAGCGCAACTTCACAGCCACAGGGTTGATGTGTTTTAATACACGATACGGACCAATAAACCTAGGGTTAAAAACGCTATGTCTCTTGAATTGTATATGCTTGGTGGACAACCACACCCAATCCCCAGGACTGTATGCAGGGCCAGGCCTACGCCGCCTATCCGCCTGAACCTTGTACCTACTTTTGGCTCTGATAAGGTTCGCACGAGTGGCAAGGAGGATACGGCGAACCCTCAGTATCCTCTCCCTGACGTCAGGCAGTCTGGCATTGGTAGTAGGAAGCAGCATCGGAGTAAACCGGGGATGATGCCCATAAGAGCTGAAGAAAGGGGAGTGAAGTGTCGATGAATGTTGTGTGCTGTTGTACGCTGTTTCCGCCCCCACAACCAATCCACCCAGGCATCAGTGTTGTCCTGCACATAACAACGTAGGAATTGTTTGAGAGTCTGATTAAGAAGTTCGGTTTGCCCATCTGTTTGAGGGTGAAAACTAGTGGAAAGAGAAGAGGAAATCTGTAAGGCTGTGCACCAGGTCTTCCAAAAGCGAGCGGTGAATTGTGTACCCCTATCTGAAACTATGACCCTCGGAAGTCCATGTAAACGGACTACATGAACCAGAAGTATTTGTGCCAACTGACCTGCTGTGGGAACTTGGTTACAGGCTATAAAATGACCCATCATTGTCAAGTAATCAATTACCACCACTATGGCTGTTTTGCCCTGGTCTTTGGGTAGGCCCACTATGAAGTCAACAGAGCATTTTTCCCAAGGCAGTTCAGGAGTGGGCATAGGAAGCAACAATCCTTGGGGTTGTTGCCTGTCGGATTTCATCTGGGCACATTTGGAACACTCTTTCACCCATCTTTGTAGATCAGGTCGGATGGAGGGCCACCAGAATTGTCGTAACGCCTTCTCCAATGTTTTGACGTATCCGACATGTCCAGCACATGGGGAGTCGTGGCACCAGGAAAACACCGTCTTACGCAAAGCGATGGTAGGGATTAGCACTTGTGACCCTTTCATAGGAATACCATGTATCATTTTCCAATCCTTATGGTGTCGGAGCTACGTTCTCCACACACAAGTCTGTATCCCTTGTCTGACTTTCGTCAGGAAATCGTCGGTGTGTGTTGCGCACACCACCTTGGATGGTTCAATAATGGCTCTTTTCGGCGTGATAGCATGCAGTGTCGGATTCTCCTGACGAGTTAAGGCATCCGCCTTCTTGTTGTTCACCCCTGGTCTGTAGGTTAGCAGAAAATGATATTCCTCGAAAAACAGCATCCAGCGTAATTGCCGTGGAGTAAGATGACGAGTGGCTCGCATGAACTGCAGGTTTCAGTGATCGGTGTAGACGATAATTTGGTGACGTGCTCCCATAAGCCAATGCCTCCATTCCAAAAAGGCGTCTCTTATAGCCAGGAGTTCCTTCTCCGCTATCGTGTAAATCATCTCCGCTGAGTTGAGCTTCCTGGACATAAACGCTATGGGGTGAAGCTGTCCGGTATCCTCGGTTCGTTGGGATAACACCGCTCCCAATGCGACCTCTGATGCGTCTGCCTCCACCATAAAGGGCAAGTCCGGGTTGGCATGCACGAGGACAGGAGCCGAGGAAAACGCGCTCTTCAGCTGGGTGAACGCGTTTTCAGTGTCTTCGTTTCATGCAAACGGAACATTTTTCCTGGTAAGGCGGGTCAATGGAGTTACCATCTCGTAGAATCCTCGTATGAACCTGCGGTAAAAATTAGCGAAGCCCAGGAGGCTCTGAATGTCTTTCACTGTTTCTGGCTGAGGCCATTCTTTCACCGCTTGGACCTTTCAGTTGGCCATCACTTGACCGGATGGTGTAAGCATGACTCCCAAAAACTCCACCGTGGTGACATGGAATTCGCACTTTGTGATCTTACAATATAACTGGTTGTTTTGCAAAGCCTGTAAGGTGTTTTTTACATGTTCCACGTGTTCTTCAGTAGAATTAGAGTAGATAAGAATGTCGTCTATGTAGACAACTACGTATCGGTCAAGATGTTCTCGCAAAACCTCATTCCAAAAGAATTGAAATGCGGCGGGGGCGTTACAAAGCCCAAAGGGCATCACAAGATATTCGTAGAGCCCATACCGCGTCTTGAAAGCCGTTTTCCATTCGTCTCCCCGTCTAATACGAACAAGGTGGTAGGCTCCCCTTAGGTCAAGCTTGGTATATATATCTTCACCTGTCTTACTTGTTCTAGTAGAACAGGGATCAATGGCAACGGGTACTGATTCCATATAGTTATGGCATTAAGTGCTCTGTAATCAATGCAGCATCTCTTCTCTCCGTTCGCCTTCGGGATACAAAAGAGAGGGGAAGCGGCAGGGGATCTAGACGGCCGAATAAATCCCGCAGCTAGATACTTGTCCAGGTAACTTTGAAGATGCTCATTTTCAGGGAGAGTGAGAGCGTATATTCTACCGCTAGGAATCACGGCACCCGGGATAAAGTCGATTCGACAGTCGTATTCCCTGTGAGGCGGGAGGACCTCCGCCTGCGCCTCTCTGAAAACGTCAATGTAGTTGTGGTAGACAGTGGGTAAAACCACTTCCTTCTCAGCTGCTGTGGCTATATGTTGCAAGGAAGCAAGTTCTCTGGAGGGTTTGTTCTGAGGTAGGATACAGCTAGTGATACAGTATTCCGAATCGATCACCACCGTACGGGAGGTCCAGTGTATCGATGGTTAGTGCTTTTTCAGCCATGGAAGGCCCAAGATCACCCCGTATTGAGGGGCTCTGATGATGTTGAACGATAGGGTTTCTTGATGGTATCCATCGTAGATGAGTACATAATCAAGGGTATGTTGTTTTATGGGGCCGGCTTCCAACTCCTGGCTGTCCACAGCATATACCGTCTCTGGCACGTCTTTAGTCACAAGACTTGCTCCCAACCTTATGGCCACATCATAATCCATAAAACACCCCGTGGCTCCTGAATCCACCATAGCTCTTATGTTCTTCACCACGGTATCAATCACCAGAGACATGGCAAGAAACACATGGTGCTTCTCGTATGCAGTAATGGGAGTTAATGAAGGTATGATGTTCACGCTCGAGGGTTCCCCTTCTTCCACCCTCAAGCTTTGGAGTTTTCCGACTCGGATTCCCGAAATGCCAGCAACCGATTGCCCAGGTCTAAATCTCCCAGTTTTAGGTTTAACCGGGCAATCACGGAGATAATGCCCTTCCTTTCCGCAATAAAGGCATAACCCCTGTTTTCTTCTATGGTCCCGTTCACTCAGCGTCAAGGAGGCTCTCACCGCCCCTATCTCCATGGGTTCGGCAGACGTGATTGTTTTATCACCCTGGCTCACGCGATCAAAAGGTTGTAAAGACGGTCTTTTAGTTTATGATCCCCTTTTCGGTCTCTCAATCTATGGTCAAGTCGAAGAGTCAGCTCTATGAGCGCCTTGCACGTGCGTGGCTGAGGATCGATATGGGCCAAAGCGTCCTTAAGCTTAAGGTATGTCAACAAGTCAGACGTGCCTTGTTTCAATTGCAAAAGATCCCTGTGGGCAGAAAACGTTTCTGCTCTTCTATCGAATGTTTTTTCGAACTCACAACGGAATTAATCCCAGTCATATAAAAGCGGATATTCACGTTTCACTATGGGAACTGCCCACTGTGCTGCATCTCCCCCTAGATATGAGATAACGAATGCCACCCGGGCTTGGTTGGTGGCAAACATTTTGGGTTTGCACATGAAGTGCAGCAGGACTTGAGTCATAAAGACTTGTACCTTCTTGTTATCACCTAAGAAGCGCTCTGGGGGAGCCAAAGGGATTTGGGCAGGCATTTCTACTACCACTGATGTTTGAGGAGCCTGATTCCCACTAGCACTAAAGGGGTTTCCTTGTAGCCTGTAATTGGGCAGTTTCAGCCCTTGAATCAGCTACTTCCTGTCTAGATAAAGCGAGTTCCGATTGTACCAATGCCAGGGCTGCCATAACATCGTCAAGGGAAGCCATATCTATACCTCAGCACAATCAAGAAGACGATATAACTTGGGCCGATTATTCTGTAAGGCTCAGTCGTTCCTGCCTTCGGGATTGTGCTGAAGATATGTGGGTTCCACCTCCCGACGTCCCCGGTGTCTAGCTGAAAGCATACAGATCACCAAGGCAGTCGAGTGAGGGAGGGAAAGGAAGGGGACAGCGGGGAGGGAGAGCTGTAACAACAATACAAGTGCACTAAGTATACACACCATGGACCATACATATATCACAGAATTACCTTCCTTTACCTCTATACTACAGTATGTCTAATATCCTACCTGGAAGGGAAAAAGTTGGTGGCCTCAATACCAGAAGAGATAAGGGAAATACCAAAGACCAGACCTACCATAAGAAAACAAAGAACAAACTAAGAATACTGAAATGTTAACACAATAACATGAAAGAAGTTCTTCGCATCCTACCAGCATTAACAGGTACAGTTCTTAGGTCCGAGGTTCCCCTGTATCCCCTGTGAATCTCTCTTCTGAGGTTGAGACAAAATCAAGAAAAAAGGTTGTGGAGAGAAAACGAAGATGAGGGCAGAGAGATCTATTAATACGACTTAATCAGATCGGTACCCTTTTTCTGTACAGATTCCTTGTACATATGCAATGTTTCTGTAGTTGAGCGAACTATCCTGAAACAGCGGAACCCGCTATTGTCACTCCTTTAGACAGATAGCATAAAGACTGGTTCCCAAATACCGTCTTTCAGGCAGTTCAAAGGTTCGTATATAAAATAGGAAAACAAAATAATATTAGTTCACAACCTTCAATTGTTCAGAATTGCAAACCCAAAAGCGGAATCTCTTGCTCCACGAGATTCCTTACCGTAGTCTGTAACAAATGCAATGCCCAACAACGAGGAAGAGAACTCGCACCTCGCTGCTGTCCGGTGAAACTGTAGAAAGTACCCAACCCAACACGGGGTACAAAAGAATGCGCGCAGAAAGCAGATCAACACTTATTTCCTCCGAAGCTGACTGCTCACCACACGCGCCGGGTCAACAGTGGAATAATCGGCAGCGTCCGTCTTCCTCGATGCATGTTTATTTCCTGGTTTGAGCGCGCAGATGCGCGTCACGCCCCTGACGTCCTGAGCATGTCGGGAAATGTAGTTTCGAGTCCCGCATTGACACGAGGAAAGCTAAAACATAAACAAAGTCAGCGGCACATACTCTGATCGTGACAGTTACCAATAACCTTCATTACACCGAGTTCAGCCCTTCATCTTCCCAGTTCTAGATTGGCCTCCCGGGGTTTTGGAAACAACCAGAAAATACTGGTTGTGTTTGTATTTGCTTGATACTTACACGAAGCAGATCATAGTTTCTTCCTCAATGTAGATCTCAGACAGGATGGGAAAGGTCAGGAAGTCATATATGTGGTGGCTTTTGTATTGTACTTATATAGGTAAACTGTAACAGCATGTGGAGAACGGTGTTTCTCATTCGGTATGAGATGGGACGAGGAGGACCTGAATTCGGAGTAATGGAGATTAGCGGTAAGTAATCGGGTCATTACTCTCTTTGCTTTCAGTTCCTGCTACTGTTAAACACGGCTTGTCACTTGCCCTTGCACTGCCCCATGTCTTACCTGGAGGCAATGTTTTTGCGCAGTCACTGTGCATTCCTTGTGTGCTTGAGGCTCTGTGATCTATGTTTTATTGAATGTACAGAAAGTAGGTGCGGCTCAACCTACCTATTAACAATGAATTCAGAAGCAATCATAGAGCTTCTTATCGACATGACACCCACGCATTTAAATTCTTACATACCATAGACCCAGGCAGCCTTGAGACAAACAGTGTAATTTAATGCCTAAAAGAATAGTTGATTTGAATGTTTAGCATCATTGTTTTTCTGTCTTATCTGCAGTCTCTTTTAACACTTGCGAAGTGTTTAATGTAATCATTAAAATGCATTTATTGAAATATTCACAGTGACTTCGAATGTATTGAGTATATCTTTCTTGCTTGTATTATGACTGTGTTTCATGGTAGAGCAGTGACATTGACCAGGGTCTAGCAATAGATTAAGTGTAAGATTGGATCCAAAAATAGGCATATCCCCCCTCCCCAAACAAAAGGAGGCCCAAATTCGCAGTTTGTGGCCCTTAGCAAACCATTACCATTGATTGAATAGTACTAGCGGCTCTTCATCTCCTGTTTCACATTCACCATCCTCTTTATTTTCCCTTCTCCCCATCTTTTCCTGTCTGCCCTTTGTAACTCGTTTAATTTTCTTAACTTTTCTCCCTTTTCTCTCCTACAATCCTGTTCTCCCTTCCCTTTCTTGTCTAGCCTTTCTTCCTCTTTTCATCTCATCTGTTCTTTTACTCCGTTTTAACTAGTTTTCTTTTTTCACTTTTTCCTCTTCTTTTTTCCTCATCCTTCAGTTTTCCCAACTTCTTTTCCTTCCAGATTTTCTTTTCCTTTCCTTTGCTTGTAGAGACACAAGAGGTGGGCAGACCACACTCATCCCCTTAAATAACAGCTAATTGCATAGGTTTTAGCGCCGGAACTTAGAAAATTAGCATTTAGTTCCAGATTCACAAAAAGATGCTTGTCCCCAGCTCAATAGCATTTTCCCGGTGGAAGCATTCCATAAGCATTGTTGCAAGAACCACCTTAGCTTTGATCTAATGGTCAAGTTGAAAACTGCGGGACCCAGAGACTTAGGTTTAATTTTAGCCTTTGTATCACCTGATTGTGCAGTCTTGAGTGCATTCTTATGTTGTTTACTTCCAGGAATGGTGGGACTTAGAATCAAGGTAAACACTCACAGTAAGCATGCGGACCCAAATCTGGACTGCTACCTAACATCTACCAGATATGACTTCAGGGAAAACAGCACCCAGTCTCTCAACCTGCTCACTAAAATTTTGGACTGTGAGTCTAGTCCTACTTATGCTTTTGCCTTGTTATCTACTATTATGTGCGAACTTTGTGAGAGGTGCAATAAAGAAAATAAGTGGCAACGACAATTACTCAGGACAGCCCTCTGCATTATTTCACAAATAAGTAATGATATCCTAGTTTCATTTTTGAAGTGCGTTTGAGTAAAATGCAGCGAACATCTAGTCCACCACTGTGCCAGACAGTGATTAAAATCCATAGCACTCTTAAAAGTGATGACCCCCCGCACTGAGTGACCCTTTCTCTCTCTTTTTGTGGTTTGGCAGTGGACAGAAGGTGATGGCGCCCGATCCAGCATTCGTTTATCACGCCCAAAAAGTGGAAGAAGGTTTGGAACCAGGTTAGTGTGACCTTCTAAGGTTCAGTTTGACAACATAAGTGCTAAATAATTTAAAAGAGCTTGACGGGAGTGAGGCGGCAGATTCCGGCTCCGAACAAAGTGCCAGTACTTGTGTAAAATAGAGCATTTGTGTATTTTAAATATTCCTTTTGTCTGTTAGAAACATGCTCACGCTTGTGGTCCATGCCAGCGCATTTTTTCATATATCTGATTGTGCCCCCACATGTTTTAGAGAAACTGAACACCTCTCCTGACTCCCTCGCATAAACTGTTTAGGTGTAGGGAAGATGTTGGCATTTCATTAAAAATTTAATAACGAAGTAGCATGCAATGCATTTATGGGACGGACAAGTAATTCAGAACAGTTTAATAGTACAAAAGACATTAAAGTCATATTTACTGTTTAATTTCGAAGTGAAATTACCATTGTGGTACTTAATGATTACAGACGGCTTTGTTAATAGTGCAATAAAGTGACCTTTGACAAGCGGTTGCTTGGTTTGACATGATTCGTGCTCACGAATGTGTACTTTGTTCCAGTGACAATTTGCCTGATTGCTTTTGCAGGAGGCATGGAACGATTGGGATTTTAACTTTTTTGCCATGTTTGTATTTGGAAATCTCGGGGCCACATTTACGGAAACAGAGTTAACTATACGTATCTTAGATATTTTTTTGCCACTGATTTGTAGAATCTCAAAGCGTGGGCCCTGAAAATGTCCCCCCATTCGTGCTCTCCTACACTTAATCATGAAGGTTGTCTTCACTCACTGTATACCATCAACAGAAGTAAAAAGAACAACAAAGTGATCCCTACCCCTTGTCCTGTCATTAGCATCTCCGCAGCCTCCTGTTTGCTGTTGATGTGTTTTTTAGGTCTCGTCCTATTCCATTCCGCAAGGAATGAATAGGACGAAACTATTGGGGCTAAACTAAGAGCTAAACTAAGCTCTGAAAAAAATGCGGTTTTCTAGAAGTGCATGTGGTCTCGTGACCGCGCTTCTATCTGCCTGCCTTGCATCACCACATGAAAGCCACTCACACTTCAAAGGCTCTGCTCTCCGCCCCCCGCCTGCACTTCGCACTCTCAGACTTCCCCTCCCACCTCCCACGGCCGCTCTTCCCATTCTCGCGCTCGTTACCATTTGCTCCCGAGCCTCATTTCTCCTCCCCCACCCCTAATCACAGCAATGCCAAGAGCTTGTTTGTAAAAACTTACCTTATTTCAACCCTCCCTCATGTGATACTTTTCCCTTCTTGCTACCCCGACCCATTCCTTCGATGTCCACACCTGCATTATGTACAACATGAACAAAATGCATTGGCAGACCCAATGGGTCTCACAAGCGAAACCTATTTACTTTGCCAAGCATTTGTTTCACGTGGGTTTCTGGTTGACATTTAAAGCTCTTGCCGGGCGGCATTTACAAAGACGTGTTTGGTTATTGTATTCCTTCCCCTCGAAGCGATGAGAGGGGAGATGAAATGAAGCAAATGGAGCCTGGAAAGTTATGTTACCGTTCTCCTTACTATGACAATATATTCGGGATGTTGAATTGACTATGATTCTACCCGCGGTGCTTGCAAGCTCACCTTGTCTCACGGGAGAAAGAATTTGTCTCACGCGATCCTGACAACGTCGCAGTTCCAATTTGACAAATTAAAGGCAGTCAAATAGATGCATTCGTTTGATCCCCGTGACACCCTGTGAATCATCCAGTCTACTGTCTTGAAAGGTGTGCAGTGTCCTCACGGTTTGCTAGTTAGCCACCAGTCTTTGTTCTACCTCTGCTGGGCGCTCAGTTCGTTCAGAAGGGCATCTGCATTTTGAGCACCGCCATACAAAGGTAACAAAAGTCCAATTAAAGTTTCCGAGAAAGTGAGCCTCTTTTTTGTGTACGCAAATGCACATAGTAATTAGTCCATGAAAACTAACATACCGACCAATCATTCCTCCCCCCCCCCCCGTACTCCCACGGCCTTTATTTTCAGCATAATCCGGTTGTATAGGCACATTTGCTAAACAGAGGACTAGAAAGCCCAGAAGCATTAAATCTATAGCTAATTTCTGGCCAGCTTAGTTCTACACTCCACGCCACAATTTTAGGGCTCTTCGAATGGAATAGAATAGAGTGAGAGGGAACACAATTGTTTAAATAAAGAACTGGTTGGAGCCAGGTAACATAAGTGCCATTTAAAAGGCACAAACATGTAACCAAGGTCAACTCAGCCTTAGGAAAGCAAATCGGTTATACTGAAATACGTAAATCGACCAGAGGTTTCCAGAAGCGACGCAGGAAAGAACAGTGACATCCTTTGGGTATTCCAGTGGCATAACCTATGGATTATAAACCTGAGACACTACATTGAATAGTGTCTAAGTGTCTATCAATTGTAGGAGGCAATTGACTTTCAAGGGTTATATATATATATATATATATATATATATATATATATATATATCCGCATGTCGATATGATGCATTATGGGATGGATAGTTCTGTTGAGGTGCAAGCATGCACTGGGAAGCTGACTTATCAAGTAATGTTCACACACTATGGGCCTTATTTATGAAGGCCTTGGGCTGCCGGTGCGTCACTTTTTCCCATTTTAAAAGTGACGCACCGGCGGCGTAAGGACTTCATAAATAAGGCCCTATGTGTTTAGTTGCATTCCCGGAGAAGCGGCGGCCTCATTTACTAGCCAGATGGCTTTCATTTAAACCTGTTATTTTCGGAGATCTCAGAGACTGGGTTGACAGTGAACTTCTCTCTTAAAATGCAGGTCAGAGGCTAATTGCTGATGGAGGGGTTTCCAACGTTCACACATGGTTCACACCGGAGGTTTTACCAAGTGACTTTGGAGGGGATATTTATCGTCACGATTCTTTTTAATGTATTCATAATTTGCAGTTCGTTTTTAGGCATCATGAAATGAGGGTTTTGGCAGAACAAACGCATATACTATTAATTCACTACCAGGGCAGAGGGCTTGTTTTATTTATTTTGTGAAACAGATAGGCAATTCAAACAGTGATTAATATGCACTATGCTATGAATCTAGGTGTCACTCGGTTGACACTATGCACAGGAATTTGGCATATGTTTTACATGTTTTTTAGGTCGAGCTATTATATAGCTCTGACATATTGTAGGGGAAACAACACTCTTGAACAAACGCATTCCTCCCAATGCATGTGCGGTATTGAAGCGTGACGCTTCGCCAGCGCGCACTTGGCCTCACTCACACCCCATATGCTCGTTCCCTCCCACTCGCTCACTCCCCTGCTCCCCCCCACCGACTTGTTTTGCTCTTATCGTTACCTCTTGTTTCGCTTTTATGGTTACCTCTTGCCTGTATCACATCACCTCATTATATATTTTACCTTTCTTTCTCCTGCCCCTGTAACTTCTGCCCTTCATTTCTCCATCTTTGCCTTTCCATGTTTTCCATATTTCCCTTCCTACCAACACTTTCCCCTCTAACTTGGGACTCTCATCTGCCTTTCGCCATTTGTTTCTCGCGGTGTCTCTCCCTTTTGCTTCTCTTACCTGTGTTTTTGTTTGTTTCATTTTATTGCTAAATCACTCTTTTTTTCCTTCTCGTTCTTTTTCCGCTTTGTCTCCCCCGTTCTCTTCTCCCTGTTCCACGCGGTCCCCCTCTCTCTTGCCTTCCTCTCCCTTCACCCTCACCCCAGTGCTCTCTCCACATCTCTCCCAGCTCACCGCAGCCTCACTGCCAGTCCCACAAGAAGAACGAGGCGGCCCTGGTGATCCAGATCTGGTGGCGCCGCGCCCAGTTCCACCGGCGTGAATGGCGCCGCGTGTGGGTGCTCTCGCAGAACACCTGGTGCCCCGTACATTAACTCTACAACTGTTAGATGAATATTTCTAACTCTACAGCTTGTTTTCCTTTTGACTCAAATTGCGAGTTATATAATTTCACTGCTGGGGCTGGATTAAGAGTCTTGCGAACAGGGTATTTATTTAATGCGAATTTATATAGCGCAAACATTACCCGAAGGTGTCAGAGTGCTCCAGAGGTACTCCATTCCAATTGCGATGGCATACCCTCTGCCCGCCTCATTTACAGTTGGGCCGGCAGGTAGTTTTCCAGAGGCAGAGCCAGATGTTAGCTCTTGTTACACTCTCCCCCTGAACCTCTTTCCACAATGTATCGCCTACCTTCAGGCCGTCATGCCTCAAAGCACAGCGCTCTCCCTAGCGCTTCGCTGCCCCTCCCCACCTCCTCGTCAGCTTCCCTGCCCCCCCAACCTTTCCTATCCCTCCTCTCCGCCCCATTCCGTCACAATTTCTCACTCCAATTTTGTTCTGGCGCCACCCAAGATCCCCTCTCCGCACTGCTGCATCTGTAAATTCAACCCCGCCCCCTTCCCTGCCAGGTTCTTCTCCCCTTTCACTTCTGCCTGTTTTTAATTATTTATTTAGTTGTGCACGTTTTATATTCAGCATGGCGCCCGCTTTTAATTATTTATTTAGTTGCATGCATTGCTTGTTTAGTGGAGCCAGCTTTTTACAAAAATTTGTTTGTGTTTGAGCGGCATCCAAGAGCACCTCGCCGCACTGTTTAAACCACCCTTCCCTGCCTGGTTCTCCTCCCTTCCTGTGACTGCCCATAGCCCCCACAGCTGTTAGCACTCCTACTGTACGGCCACACAACAGCACAGCATCACTCAACGCCACAGCATCGCTCAACGCCACAGCATCACTCAACGCCACAGCATCACTCAACGCCACAGCATCACTCAACGCCACAGCATCACTCAACCCCACAGCATCACTCAACCCCACAGCATCACTCAACGCCACAGCATCACTCAGTACCACTCAATGCCACAGCACCCCTCAATGCCACAGCACCCCTTAACGCCACAGTACCCCTCAACGCCACAGCACCCCTCAGCGCAACAGCATCCCTCAGCGCCACAGCATCCCTCAGTGCCACAGCATCACTCAGCGCCACAGCATCACTCAGCGCCACAGCATCACTCAGCGCCACTGAATGCCACAGCACCCCTCAACGCCACAGCACCCCTCAACGCCACAGCACCCCTCAACGCCACAGCACCCCTCAACGCCACAGCACCCCTCAACGCCACAGAACCCCTCAACGCCACAGCACCACTCAATGCCACAGCATCCATCAAAGCCACAGCATCCCTCAAAGCCACAGCATCCCTCAACGCAACAGCATCCTTCAACGCCACAGCATCCTTCAACGCCACAGCATCCTTCAACGCCACAGCATCCTTCAACGCCACAGCATCCTTCAACGCCACAGCACCACTCAACGCCACAGCACCACTCAACGCCACAGCACCACTCAACGTCACAGCACCACTCAACGTCACAGCACCACTCAACGTCACAGCATCACTCAACGCCACAGCATCACTCAACGCCACAGCATCACTCAGTGCCACAGCATCACTCAGCGCCACAGCATCACTCAGCGCCACAGCATCACTCAGCGCCACAGAATCACTCAGCACCACTGAATGCCACAGCACCCCTCAACGCCACAGCACCCCTCAATGCCACAGCACCCCTCAACGCCACAGCACCCCTCAATGCCACAGCAGCCCTCAACGCCACAGCATCCCTCAACGCCACAGCATCCCTCAACGCCACAGCATACCTCAACGCCACAGCATCACTCAGCGCCACAGCATCACTCAGCGCCACAGCATCACTCAGCATCACTCAGCACCACTGAATACCACAGCATCACTCAGCACCACTGAAGGCCACAGCATCACTCAGCACCACTGAAGGCCACAGCATCACTCAGCACCACTGAAGGCCACAGCATCACTCTGTGCAACCATTCAACAACAACTGGTTCTAATATGTTCTCTCAATGTTTCAAGCTTTATTACAAATGTCACAAAAAGATGTTAATATTTCACTTCTGTTCTTGGATTTTCATCACAATAAAATACACTGAACATAATCTTCCCAAAAGTTATTTACAAAAGTTTAAGCTATTGCCATTATAAATTACAATAACTTTTATTTAAGTATTAATTATTAAAAAAAATAAAAGCCATTGTTATTTGTAATATCAATACATGTAAGTAATGTAAATACAACACATATTGCATTACAAATGCTATAGGTGTCACGTTTGCGAAAGTTAAAACTATTGGCATTGTAAATGACAAAGCTATTAATTTCGCTATTTTCAAAACCAACACATAAATAAATAATGTGTCATTTACAATACCAATAGCTCAAACTTTCCTAATGTGAGACCTATTGCATTGCAAATGCTTGTTTTGTGGGAGACGGTGTGGGGCAGAAAGGGGGGGGGGAGGGGGAAGGGGGGAGGGTGAGAGTCCCTCAGATATTTCAAATACACACTGACGGAGTGGCGGGATGGGTGAATCAAAATCAGAGACCCTGTTTAAACACTAGCCAGCCTAAGCAATCCTACAAATAGCGGCACTGCCTTCTTCGGTATATAATAACTTGTGGGATTGTTTAGTAATGAAGTAGCGAGAAGCGCAAGCCTGTATTAGTCATGCATGTGAGGGGACTGTTCCCCTTAGCTTGGAAGACAAAAGATCCCCCCCACCATCACACTGCTGAATTCCCTGCTACCTGCAGTCTCTGTGGCATATCAATCCTCATCAGCCAGGATAGCGGAATGGTGAGCACGGGATCCATGTCTGGGCATAAAAAGAAAAAATGATTGGCGTAATGCTGAACAATGTTAAACACTCACCACCAGTACAGAGATCTGTGCCTAAATCCATAGTTTTTTGGCTCCCCACGCCATTTGCAAATCAGTCTTGATCCTGCTCCCATGGAAACAGTCCTGCCTGAACTGCCAGGCCAGGTCCTCCCTGGACCGGAAACTAGCATCCTAGGACCTGTTTTGGGGTATCACCCCAAATCAGCTAGGATAACTTTACTTCTGTGGTATGGTGAGCAAAGGACCCACGCACGTCTGGGCATACTCGTATCCCACTGAGAGAGACAAATGCAAAAGAACAAACGATGGACAGAATGCTGAACAATGTTAAGCAATCATCCTAGTACAGAAATCTGTGCCAAAATCCACCGTCCCTCTTAAGGTGACAAATACAAAAATCACAATTGATTGACGTAATGCTGAACAATGTCAAGCCTCCCGTCCATCATCTTTTGGTGTTGCTTTAAACAGTACCCAACCCAGAACCTGAATCTGTTTTGTGAGTCATTTGTTCCATGTGCAAATATCAAGGGAAAAAAACAAACACCCTAGGTATCAGTGCCATTACCAAAGTCTACAACCTTCAGTAGCGATCAACTGGAATATTGTCTGCCTCATCTGCTTTATAGTTTGATCTGTTTCTGTAAACATTTCTGAGTTGGAGAAAAATTTAATACTTTAGACTTGTGCGTTCTTCCTGGGTGGCAGGGGGATGGAGGGAAGGTGGGGTTTAGAAACCCAGCACCTTAGTTTCCACCGTTGATTTTGGTTCACACATTTAAATCTGGGTTCTCCATGTATTTTTAATCATGCTCCTCCTCAAAACTTTGGATAGTGTACTTCTATTCTTTGACTAAAGTTCAAGTGTTCAGGAATGTGGTGTTAAATATTATGAAGAACTTGTAAAGCAAATTGTCACCAAATTGCTTCTTGGTATTGAAGTCTGCAAAACGTTATGGATGGAACTGAAAATTAATTTGATTGAATATTAGGTTTTTACCTGCTTTCTGAAGCTGGCCAAAGAAGGTTTAGATAGCAGGGGGAGGAAGGAAGGATGTTTGTTTCGAAGGACCTATATATTGTATCCACATCCTTAAAGCGAAGTCCTTATGAAACAAATTATTTTTTAATTCTGTCTTACTTCCATTGTCGTTCAAGTGTGGTGTTCTGAACTCTGTAGAATTCACCAACATTCTTTTTGCAACAACCAAAGTAAATGCTCTCCCTGTAATCAGAACAAACAGAGATGAATGTGTTCATCAGGAAACATGAACTTGTAACAAAACTAACTGATTAACTAGAGTAAGTTTGGAATTAACGAGGGTGTCTAGGTTTATTACAGATATGACTGAAGTTGTCACTGTTATCAGTCCAGATGTTGGTGTGTAACTACTTATTTTCAGAAACAATATTACAAATTCAATTTTAGAAAGGTCATAGTCCATCCGTGTTCGAATGTAAGAGGATCACTGGTCATCCAAGCAAGTTTGAAAAATGTTCAGAAAAATCACTAACCTGAGCAGACAACTTTTTCGAAAGAAAGTGTTGATTCCAAGTTTCAGACCTAGAGTTTGGCTTAAAGACTTCATTTGATAGAAGTCTACTGAGGAGATTTAGCCTTTAGGGCAGATGAAAAAGAATTTCAGATTGATGTCATGGAGATGATTCTAATGTTGATGCACTTTTCCATGTTCTTTAGTGCAAGCTCCTTCAGCTGGTTCTTAACCTGTCAAGATGGTGACTTTTATGCACTCCATGATCACTATTTATTTATTTATTTATAGAGTTTTATATAGCGCGAACGTGACCGACGAGGGTATCAGAGCGCTTTACAGTAGAAGAATATTAAAGGATAAAGTAGACTACAGTCAACAGAAACAAATTTCCCAGTTTGTAAAGAAATAGAGAACAGAAAAAAAAAGAATACATAGCAAACATAGAGGACCAGAATAGACACACGCATATACATACATGCATATACATAAATATATGTATACACATGTACATACACACAAAAACACACATGGATGATCAAGCGTATCAACATCCAGCTAGTATTGAACTGCATACAATTATAAGGCAACAAGGGTTGTGATGAAAATCTTAAACTCAAATACATCCTGTACTTAAACTTAGGACATGAATTTGATCATTAGTAGTCCTTTTACTTCCTTTCTGAAAATAATGAAGGAGGTGATTCCACGCACAAGTGGTGGTAGAGAGTTCCAAATCTTTGGTGCAATCCCTGAGAAAGCTCTACAGCCTGTTCTCTTCTTCTGGAAGGATTGGGGTTTCAGAAAGAAAGTGCTCGCACTTCATAGTTGTCTACAGCCTCCAGATTTTTCCAACTTTAGCACCAGATAACTAGGTGTACTGTTGTGAATTGCTTTATGCGTCATGCAAGCCACTTTAAGGTGTATTCTTGCCTCATAAGGCAACCAATCCAGTGCTTTCAATGTTGGTGAAATGTGACTGTTTCTTTTAGTTCCTGAAACCAGTCTAGCCGCAGCATTCAGGGCTGCTCTCAGCGGAGCAAGCCTGTATTTAGGGAGACCAGCGAGGGTGGAGCTTCCGTAGTCTAGTCTTGGTAGGACTAGAGCTTGTACTGCAATTTTTAGATCAGCCTGAGGGAGGAAGGGTTTGAGTTTCCTTAATATACTCATCTTGTGATTAGCTCCCTTGGTGGCAATAGAAATGTGCGACTGCATATTCAAATGTTTGTCAATGGAGACACCTAGGGATTTTGCTGAGTCTATGATGAGGGGGACACAGTCAAAGGAGGTTAGATGTTTTAGCCAGAGGTCTATCTTAGGAGCGTGATTTGAAGGTGAGATGAGAATGAATTCCGTTTTTTGGTGTTCAGCAGCAGGTGGTTGTTAGTGAGCCAGCTTTGCATGTTCATAAGCGTAGTGTTAAGAGCAATGATGTCATCAGGTGAGGTGATTTTCAGGTATAGCTGGGTGTCATCCGCGAACAGGTGATATAGAATGTTTGCTGATTTCAATGCATTCGCCAGAGGCTCCATTAGGAGATTGAAAAGAATGGGTGAGAGGGACGATCCCTGAGGCACACCAATAGTGACCATGGAAGGTTGCGAGAGTGAGTTTTTCATCTTAAATCTTTGAGATCTATTGTTCAGGAAGGAAGAGAACCATTGTAGCACAGTGCCTGAGAGGCCCATCCTTCCTTTCATGAGAGACAAGAGGTTGTCGTGCTTGATCGTATCGAGGGCGGAGGACAGGTCAAGAAGAATCAAAAGGCATGATTCGTTACGGACAAGCATAGTTAGTATATCATCCAGAATGTGAGTGAGTGCAGATTCTATGCTGTGCCCTCTTCGGAATCCAGATTGGTGACAATCTAAGAGGTTGAAGTTCTCAATGTGATTGCATAATTGAATTTGAACACATTTCTCCAATAATTTAGCCAAGGTGGGGATGTTGGTTATAGGACGGTAGTTGTTAGGATCAGATGGGGAGGTGTCAGCTTTCTCTAATATAGGAGTGACCTGACCTATTTTAAGACAGTCCGGGATGACACCTTGACTCAGGGAGGCGTTTACAATTTTTGGCCATAAAGGTACTATAGATGTTTTTAAGATCTTGAACAGGGCAGGAGGCAGGGGGTCCGAGAAATGATTGGAGGGGTTGATTGCTTGGAGAGTGTTGTCGATAGATTGTTGAGAAATTGGAGAGAAGGTGTGCCAGGAGGCATTATTTTTTGTGACTTCCCTTGGGTTATTAAAATGAGCTTCAAATAAAGCGCCCAATTTGGGATCTTGTGCCATGGGTTGAGAGGGGGCCAACTTTGACTGGATGTCTAGCTCAATAGCCCTAGTCTTTTCATGGAAGAAATTGGCAAGCACGTCACAAGTAGGAGTGGCCAGATCATTTAGCTCACTATGGTTTGTTGCTCAGTCTGCTTTTGCCTTAAGAATCTTTCTATTGTAAGAATTCCGTAACCTTCTAAGGAGCTCCAGGTTGTCAGTGTTAGGAGCCGATTTCCAAAGACGTTCAGTGGCTCTTAGCTGTCTACGATCCAAGTTCAGATCTTCATTGAACCAGGGCTTGGAAATCTTAGAGGAGACATTTTTTTCCTGCAATGGCGCTATGGAGTCCAGAGTTTCGAGCATCGTGTCATTGTAGAAGGTTGTAAGGTCATGTACATCAGTTATATCAGTCATGAGGGTCAAAGCGGAGTTGCATTGGTTTGCCAAGGAGATGTGACTGATGATTGACTGTTCTTCACCATCCTCCTTCACCCTGGCCTCCAAAGATTCCTTTGGACTGTGCCCCCACCAGTAGCTTCTTCCTCTGTGTCAGTCATCCTTGTCAGTATTTTTTAAGGTGCTTCGAGGTCAACAGCTGTTTTTTTGCCACCAACAGCCTTGCCATCTGTTTCAAAGTCAACACTTATACCGATGCCATCTATGATTCTGGCTCCATTTTTGAGGCAGGTGGTTACTTGTATTTAATCTCCCAGAAGTCTACCTCAGGCTTCTATCCATAACTTTCATGTTCAGAAGGTTGATAGTGAAGAATATTCACTCTGTTCCCATTTATACCCTTAAAATGTCACTCATTTGTGGGTTCCAAAAACCTTAGTGAATTCATTACTTCTATTAAGAATATTCCTGATTGCATCTCTAGAGACTCTTCAGAGTACTTAATGTCTTTTTAGGTGGGTTTGGGCAAGGGACTAAGGTTTAGAAATGAAGACCAACATTTTACCTGAAAAACTGCAGGCTGGTCCTGATTGCCTTTGAGTAAGATGACTCTGTCATGTCCATTTGGGGTAAAGCAGCTTCTGCGGAGGTCGCCGACTGTGAGGTTGCCTTCATCGTCAACCAGCCCCAGACAATCTAACATGTTTGTCCACTCTTCTGTTAGTCAAAAGTACAGGGCTCCAATTGCCTGATTGTTTTGGTCTTGACGCTGGACCCTCTTCCTCCTCCCCATCTGACAGAAAATATCTGTGCATGAAATTGATGGAAATTAAATTGCTTTTTCCTTTTGGGAGCCTGGTTCATCCCTCCTTTCATGTTAAGTGCCTGTTTGTGCATTATTTCCATGATATTTGGGAAATGGCAAGATTGGTGGTTCCTTTTGTTGCCAGACCAAGTGAGGGTCACATTACTGAAGTGATTCACAGTTGTTTTGGAGCTAAGAGACGCATTCTTAGTTTTGGTCCTATTGCCTTGTACAACCGTGGAAATAGCGCCTTGCAAATTACGAGTTGCGATTTGCTATTTGTGAGGCGCTATTTCCAATGTACAACCGTATTTTTCACACTGTTAGCAATTCCCAACGGGGTCGCAAATTGAGAGGCTCATGAATATTAATGGGCCTCTCGCAAATTACGACCCCATTGGGAATGGCAGGCCCTCTCATGTATGGTGGCTGGCTGGGCTCAGTAGACCACCTTTTCTGGGACTGCTTTTAAATAAAGACTTTTTTTTTAATGCAGCCCGTTTTCGTTAAAGGGAAACGGGATGCATTAATAAATCAAAAAAAGAAACATTTTTGTTTCATTTTATAAGGGCAGGTAGTGGTCCCTGGGACCACTGCCTGCCCTATAAAAATATTTTCCCCTGCATTTGCAAAGGAAAAGGGGTCCCATGGGGACCCCTTCCCTTTTGCGAGTGCATTACCACCCTCTTGAAAAGGGTGGTAATTTGTGAGTGTTTTGCTACCGCAATTGTGGTAGCAAAACATTTGTACATGGGGGTTTCGCTCACTATTCGGAAGGGAGCGCCCCTTCCTAATAGCAATAAGGGGGATGGGAAAACCCAATAAACCCTTGCGAGCTTGGGCAGTTATAGACAATGTAAGGTTAGGGGTGCTAGCAAGGGACTTCGTTTCAATCAAACAACTTTTAGTGTGTGATTCTGTATTATGATAATTACATACTCTTATCGATCAAATCAATAACTGCTACAAGTTTTCTTTGATTCAAGTAAAGCTGACAAAAACAATTAAATCAATTGGTCAGAGAATTTTCAGAGATGGAAAAGACAGACGAAAAAATGTTCTATGGTAAAATTTGTCTTTATATTGTTTCTTAATGTATAGGGTACATATCAACACAAGTTGTTGGTCATAATGTTTAACAAATGAACAAGGAATTTGTAAAATCAGCCTATACTTCATTTGAGAAAAAGTCCAATCCTAAATTAAATTGTTGGATGACATCTTTTCTGCCACAATATGATAGTCACCAATGTAAA
The DNA here is from genome assembly GCF_964261635.1 of Lissotriton helveticus. Lineage (NCBI taxonomy): Eukaryota > Metazoa > Chordata > Amphibia > Caudata > Salamandridae > Lissotriton > Lissotriton helveticus. Next base: position 1,225,016,558 of record NC_136065.1, read on the forward strand.
TTCATCATAAAGAAAGAAAAGGACTGTGTAGTTGACGTTTCGGTCTTGACTTGAATTAATCCTTTAGACCATCTTCAGGACAGAGAAATGTGCAAAAGGTAATGACCCTTTACAGTGTGGTCCTAAATGTGACCTTGTATATATCCACCAACAGTAGAACGACTCTCTTTGGTGATTGTATTGTCAATCTCCTTCCAGTTATCCACCGGACTAGGTATGAACGTAATTTTTATTCGGAGATCAACCGTACTCCAGTCTTGGCTACGTTGGTGCTTGAGATTTCATAAATTAAATTCAGCGCAGTCTGTCGGAGCCTCAGTACGTCACATCCGCAGACTACCTGCGGATGTGACGTACTGAGGCTCCGACAGACTGCGCTGGATTTAATTTATGAAAAAGGTTTTCAAGAAAAACCTCAATGCATTATTCAAAGCGTCAAGTCGATTTGCTGCCAGGTTTTACCTATTGCTTCAGAAAACAGGCGAATAAATCATCACTTCTCACCGCCGTGCTCAGAGATGCTGAAACGTGGCAGAGGACTCCCACTAGATATACAGGATAAGGCCTCCGCCGTAAGCGTGCATGCATGGCAGCCTCTCACCAAGATGGCAGTCCACAGGGAATATGACACTTTACTCTGCATGCGTTTACAACGCGTGCAATTACCCTGCATTTATTACTCCACAACAACTTTTACAAAGCAGGGCTTCACAAAACAACTTTTACAAAGCAGGGCTTCACACCGCAAGTCATTACAGCGCATTGTCCATTACAATACAATTTACTATTCTAACTCCACCGGGGCGTTGTAATGGGGAATGTGTTGTAATGGCTTGCCGGGTAAAGCCCTGCGTTTTAATAGTTGCTGCAGAGTAAAAAATGTGGGGTAATGACATGCGTTGTAACGCAGTCGGTGTAAAGGATATGTACCGTCCACAGTTAGTGGTCCAGACATCGCTCAGGGCTTGGATAATACATTGTATCTATTAGGTTTCAGAATGCCAGGCGCATTATCACAGGTGCAGTGTATCCAGCAGGCTTCGTTACGTGATTGGGTGATAAATTGGATCTTTTCGGTATTTAGAGTGCCAGGAGCATTATAGCGGGTCCAGTGTATTCCGCAGGCATTTCTCTGTATTTGGATGATACATTTGGGTATAGAAGCCGGTACAGATTATTCCTGAGGAATTGGCCATTGCAATGTATCATATGAGTTAGTTAGCTTTAGACTTAATTGATTAAAAGTACTATAAAAAAGGTCAAGTCTGGAATAAATCCCTCTGTGTATTATATAGCCCTTTTGTGCTCAAGGAGATTATAGGGGCATATTATCGAGAACAGCGGTAAAATAATCGCCGCTTTAGCGGCAGGAAACTGCAGCTAAAACGGCGATAATGGGCTTGATAACATGTCCTTGTGAATTTCCATAGCAGCCCAAGTTCTGGTGTTAACCTGGGCTTCTATGGGAATTCACAAGGGCATATTATCAAGCCTATTATCGCCTCTTTAGCGGCAGTTTCCGGCCGCTAAAGCGGCGATGATTTTATCGCCGTTCCTGATAATATGCCCCCTAGACTCTTCTTGTATTGACAAGTGAAATGCTTAGCATCAATTGCAATGCATTGAATTTCTAAGATAATTAACACACATGCTGGTGGTAAGGGTGATTTTGTGCACCGTAATCACTATTGAAAAGGATGTATGCAATACTCAGCATTTATATCACAATATAAAACCCTTATGAAACAATTTATGCACATACATTATAAAATTATCAACAAGTTGGTGCCTATGATGTAGTTAAAATACAATTATAGTATTGACATGCTGGCTACAGATCGTATCATGTTAAACAGGGTATACAAAGGCTCTTGGGAGCATTTCAACATTTATATACAGTTCAGCATAAACTGCAAATTATCCTAATGCAGGGGAATGAAAACATATATTCTGGCAATTAGTATTGGAAAGGCGATCTAAGCACATCCTAACATATCACAGCATGGTGGGCAAGTGACAGATTCATCCATTACTCAACAATGCCACTTGCCTGGAAATGTCCTAAAACTCATTCAATCCTTTATTGACAGTGTCAATTACATGTATCCATTTACATTCTCTGAGATTGAGAATATTTAGTACATCACCTTCTCTCGGGTTGAGAATCCTCTTTTCTAGAACTCACCATCTCAAATTCTCTACTTGGTGTTCAGCTGTGTTGAAGTGCTCAACCAATGGGGTTCCTTGTACTGCACAGCGTATCATGCTACGGTGTTGAAGAATTCTTGCCTTTACTTTTTGACATGTCTGCCCGACATAAAGCTTGTTGCATGGACATTTGAACACATATACCACATCCGTGCTGTGACAGTTGATATGGTGTTTCAGGGTGTAGTTGCGAATCATGTGTATGAATTCCTTGCTTTCAGCTGTTGATTCACAGGTCTTACAACTTCCACACTTGTAGTAACCCACAAATGGAGTAAAATTCAATTGTTGTCTCAGATCAGGGGCCTGTGGTGTCCTGAGTAGGGAACAAACAACAAAATCCCTTGCCTTTCTCCCTCTCTTAAAGGGAGGGTATCTGAGTGAGCTAGAATGAAAAAAAAATCTATTTTTTGTAACAAAAAGTTTAAATTCTGTTAAGGACACAGAGGCGAAGATTAGGCATTCCTTTCTTCTTTATATCTAACAGCAGCCATGTTAAACCAACAACAGAACATTCAACTTCGTTTTATTATGATGCTAAGGAAACAATGAAGTTCTAAACAAAACGAGTCTATCCAATTAAGAGCCTCCAGCATCTGTAACTGGTGGAGTCCCTCGCCGAACCTCCTCTTTCTTCCTGCGATAAAGCTCACTATGGAAGATTCTTAGTCCTGTTTAGAAAACTCCGACCCTGTAAGTCAGGGAATCATTGTGAGAAAAATGACATGACAAGTCAGCAGAGAGCAATCCAATCTCGCAGTATATTATTACAGAGACCAGGAAAAGTTGTTACTTATGCCAAGATGTAGAGCCAATAATGCAGGTGGGTAATGACTTTATTGGTGGTCGGGCTAATCCTCGCCCCCATGTCCTTAAAAGAATTTAAACTTTCCATTCCGAAAGCTAGGACGTTTTTCATTCTATGTCAGGACACGGAGGCGAGGATTAGGCTAGTTCAATGCTTATCCACCACCAGAGCTGGCTTAAAGTAGAACCTCTTGAAGGTTGAGGCTACTTACCAGTCTACTGCATTCAAGATATCTTGCAAGTGAGCACCAAGGCTTTTGAGGCCATTGTGCCTCGCACTGAATGTGCACCAAAAACCATGGTGTCACTGCCAGCCTCCTGCATAATTCAGCGAACCCATCTCGCCATGGTCAGGAAAGAGACCTCCTTAAAGGGTTTCCTCTGAGCAATCAGCAACTGCTTCTCTCCATGCCACCTTAGCTCCACCATCATGGCCTCGAAGACCTTAATGCACCTCACTACACATAGCTGGGAAAGCCGGGTAGCAAATTAGCCAAGACTACCCGTCACATGAAAGGCAACGCCATCCGGTGTGAAGGATCGTCCCGTAATATCCAGGATCCTGGCATCCAATACTCTTCTGCAAGAGATCAGGCCCAGAATGATGGCCAATTTGGCTAACATTTACTTTTACTTACAAGAGAGATATTTGTTTCTTGGCCATCCTGGCAATACATTACAGACCTTATTAGTCCCAAAGGATGGAATACCTAAGTTCCGACGGGAGGATAAGCTGAAAGGTGTTGACTGAATGATAAGCCATACCCTCTGAAGCTAGGAAGGCTAAGAAGTTGATGACGTGGAGAACATCTGTGTCCAAGGGATCCAATCTCTGTCGCAGACACCAATCCAACCAGTGAGACCAGGCCAAGCGATATTGCTTAACCGTACCGTCTGCCCAAGCTCGGAAGCGGATATTCGCTGCACATCTCGAAAGGCCCTGGTCTTGCCATCAAGTCCGGTAATCATCCACGCCATAAGCGGGAGGCTGTTGTTCATCACCAGTGGGTGAGAATTGCCGACTGGATTGCTCAGGAGATGAGGCAATGGGGGTAGTCAGATTGGAGAAGCCCAGGAAAGTTCAATCAGAACTGGAAACCACATTTGCGACTTCCATACTGGGGTGATTGCTACCAAATCGGCATTCTGCTGGAGCACATGCCACTGCTCCCGGTTCTGGCTTCCAGCTGAAGTACTGGGGAACCTGGTGATCGAGGTGCGACGCAAATAGGTGATTATGAAGGGGCCCCAAAGCAAGCTAAGAGACTGGAATGAAAGAAACAGCATCCACAGAGTGGAGTCCTGAAGATGATGGGACTGCCAATCTGCCACTTGGTTGGCCAACCCTGAGAGGTAGTCTGCCGTCACCAAGATTTGATGCTCCAGGCAGTACTCCAGAAGATCTTGCCAGATCCTCCAGGGCCTTGGACTGTGCACCCCACAAATGAATTATATATTGCGAACCGCCGTCACATTGTCCATTTTCTAGGAGAACGCACAATTTCACCCGTTCCTTGTGCCAACACCGGACTGCAAAGGACCCCGCCATCAATTCTAGGCAGTTGATATGGAGCAACTGTTCCGCGACGGACCATCCTCTGCCGGTAGTGAAGTCCACCCAGCGGGCTCCCCAGCCCGAACCACTGGCATCAAACTCGATTATGAGGTCTGGTTGAGAGACAAAAATGGCACGCCAGTTCCATGCCTCCATATGGGACTGCCACCATTTGAGCTCCTCTTTGTCCTCTTCGGATAGGGGTACCCATTGAACGTATGCCAAGCCACATCAGAGGTGAGAGGCCTTAAGCCTTTGCAGTGCTCGAAAGTGGAGAGGGCTCGGGAAAATGGTTTGCATCGAGGAGGATGGGAGGCACACCACCCTGGCATTTTGTGCAGGGAGGACTGTGACTTCAAAAGCATCCGTCGTACCTCGTGTTTGTTCTTCGCTACCTTCCTGGAAGGCAGACTCAGCATGGCATCCATGGAGTTGATCACAAAACCCAGGAAGGTAATCGAGTGGGCGGGCGTCTTGATTGCGCCTATCAGATAATCTCACACCTGGCACAGCAAAGACTTTAACACAAAACAAACAACACCTTTAGAAAACGTTTTTATTTTCCAAAATGGAAGGACTCTCAACTCTTTAGAATAAGGCTTGGGGTTGTATTTTACACAATGCTCTCTAACAGAAAAGTTTTCCAGATGTCACATGCACAAGATTCAAATACACAAAGAAATATATATATATATATGTTTATATGCAAGCAATAATAACACACTTGGCTGTTTTCCGAATAGCCATTTTGTTTTTTGGTAACCAGTTAGGCAAGGCTCAGCGCCAGGACACCTTTGGGTAGGAGTGTGCTTTAAAAGCTTATTATCATAACATAACATAACTTGATAAATATAATGCATGAATAATACTGATGAATAAACAAGCAGCAAATAATATGAGATAACACTGAAGCAAATATACTGGACATCCTGCAAAAGATCAGAAAGATATATACACTGAATCGATCAAATGAGAACTTTAGAGGTGCACCTTGACTTAGTCACACATCACAAAGAAAGCACATCAAATGATCACAGCCACTGACTCACATCACAATGGCAATAACCAAAACTCAATACATCACCTGGTGCAAACACTGCATCTTAGCCCACTCTGACCGGGGGATTCACAGCCGGGGTTCAGAGCTCAGCAACCAGGTTGGCCTGAAATAGACGTGTCCGTCCTCGTTCGGATTGTAAAATCCCAGTTTCTGAGTCAGCAACCCTCCGATTTAAACACACTAGAAGGTTCGAGAAAGACCTCCCGCCAGGCCAGAGGAATCTTACTAGAACTGGCCATGCTCCAAGCAAGCACTCCCATGGCAGGAAGGAGTTCTCACATCCCCTTCTCCAAATCTCACATGTTCCAGCCTCTTGACGAAGCTCACAAAGCCTTTTAGAGTACATAAACAATCCCTCACTAAAACAAAAAGACCTTGAACGTGAATAACCCAAGCAACTTGCAAGCGCTGCTGTGCACGCAGAAAAGCTGAAGCAAGGCAAAGTCCAAAAAACAAGATGACATGAGGCGATATCAAAGCCAATAGTAAGAACTTCATAATTCTCATCAATGTACAACACCAAGCACATGTGTGCGTCACTGCCCACAACACTGCACTTCAAAACCAAAGAGTACATTCCACAACTCTCTCTCCCTTTCACGCTTTCAAATGCACATTCCACAAGTTTTATTCTTGGCAAGGCTGTCTTATTCGTGACAGCTACCACTGAAAGACAGCAACATTACAAGAAAGAGAAGCAAGGCATATACAGGACCGTCGTACATCCAGGCTAGTATAAAATAACACACTAAAGTCAGTCTAAGGTCATTACTGGGTGTCAAACCACAAGAGTGCCTCTAGCACTACATCTGGCACTAGACTGGACTTTCGCTGGTTGTTCACAAACCCCAGGGATTGAAGAAGTTCCACCGCTGCAAGCAGCTGGTGAGAGAGGGTCCACAGGCACTAGTCAATTAATAATATGCCATCCAGGTACATGGTCATCCGTATGCCACTTGCCCACAAGTGATCCACTACGGGTCGCAGAAACGTGGTGAAACACCAAGGTGCCGATGACAGAACGAAAGGCAGCGAAGGGCACTCAAAAGTTTGGTGCTGCCATTGGAATTGGAGCAATCGATAGTGTGGGGGAAGATCAGGAACATGAGGTACGCATCCTTGAGGTCCAAGGATTACGGAGCAGGTGGATCCCTTCCATTTTGAAGTGGCTCTAAACCAACCACTCATTCTCCAAGGTTTATCACCGAGCATTGACCCCCATCCTGCTTTTGCACCAAGAACAGATTGCTTAGGAACCCTGATGGGTGTGGGGCAGAATGACAAATTGCCCCCTAGGCTTGCTCCTCCATTTCTCTGTGGATGACCGCGGCTTCCTGTCCTGAGAAAAGGAGAGGACAAGGCAGGGACCTCAGGACAGGAGACCCATAGAATTCTATGTGGAACCCCTGTACCATCTTCAGCACCCAGGCTTCGGTTGTAAGAGCCCTCCAATTGTTTAGGAACTATACCAGCTGACCCCCTGCATGATAACATGAGACAATGAAAGAACTCATCGTGGAAGGTTGCGGCTCCTCCGCCGCAGGGCGCCCTTGCACTGTCCTCTGTGACATGACTGGCCCCTGTCAGGGTAGAATCCTCCAAAGTGTGAAGAGTCCTGCCATTGCCCTCTCTGGGAAGGCTGGCCGCTGCCAGAGGCAGACTGAGAGGAACAGCCTCCAAGCGCCCCTTACCACGGCTGGCACAGGATAAAACAAGCATGTTAGAGATGCACTTCACGGTTGACTCGGCCTTCTCCAGGGAATTAAACATGTATTCAAATTTGCTAAGCTTCTTGACGAATGGATCGCCAAACAGCCCACCTGGTGCCACCTGACACGCTTCAGAAGTGGCTAACTCCCCTAACTTAGGGTTCAATTTAATGTGCAGAGACCTGCGCCTTTCAATTGAAATGACGCAGTTTGTGTAACCAAGGAAAATAATCGCCCTTTGCACCCAACTAGACAAGACATCAGTGGAATCAAGGACCCAGACGCTTTAGCTTTTGCACGAGCGCCAAGAGCGGTCGATTTCCTTCTTTGAGTCCTTGATCTACTTGGTAAGAAGATCACCATTTTGGTATCAATTTTGGGTGTCACTGTAATTTTGCCCTCTAATGAGAGGTGGGAGTATTCTGCCCTCAGCCGTGAACAGACTTCTTGGTCTAGAGGCTTATGTAGCATGCTTGCCACGTACCTGGCCACCATCTCACCTGGGACCCATGCAGAGGAACGGGCATGTAAGAGCTCCTCAGGCTCCAAAAGATCTGACTGAGAGGTCTGGGGGCAATCTCCTGCCGGGTGAGAATCTGAGGTTATAGTAGGTAAAGGGCGCCAGGGTCAGTCATGGTCTGACTCACTGTCAGACCCTGCAGGGCAGTCATCAGAGTGAGGTCGGGAAGCCTTGAAGTATTGACAAAGCGTTCCTGTGGCCATGAAAGCGAGGCTGAGGCCCCCCACAAGAACCTGCAGAAAAACAGATCACAAACCAATGCAATTTAGAGAGATCAAGGAGAAAAAAGGGGAAAAACGTCCCCTCACTTATCTTCACACTGCTGCAGCTGTGAAGAAAATGGAGGTTTGATGAGGGACTTCACCAGTTACAGAGGCTGGAGGCTCCTGATTCGATGGACTTGTTTTGTTTAGAACTTCATGGTTTCCCTAGCATCATGGGAAACGAAGTCCAATGTTATGTTGTTAGTTTAAATAATTAAAATAGAGGATACAAAACTTTACTGTATCCTATATAAGAACCCTTGTGAGTGCAATACACTGCTTAGGTACACAAGTCACCACCCAAGTAACCTGTGTGATAACCTTCCAAACTTACAGGTCCTCAGAATTCATAGGAATTGCACCCTTAGGGTTGACTACTTCAATGAGACTGGTCTACTGCTTGAAGGATTGAAGGAATTCGGCTACCCTAATGGGCTTTTGAAAATGGCATGGAAAAGAGCATTGTATTGCCCTCTTGACACCTTACTTAAGACACATGATAAAACAGACACTCAAGTGAATAGAGTAATTTGTGTTACCACATTATATACCTTAAGTAATACTATCAAAGCGATAATCAACAAATAATAGAACCTAGTTTCAGATGAATTAGACATGGAGGGTAAACCATTGTATGCCTTCTAGAAAGGGAGCAACGTGAGGGATTTTGTTAGTTCCCTGCCCAGGACACCACACACCCCTGATCTGAGATTGCAATTCAACTTACCCCCATTGGTTGGTTGTGGGAGATGTAAGACCTGCGAATTACCAGCTGAAAGCAAAGAATTCAAAACGCATGAATCACAACTATACCCTGAAACATCATTCCAACTGTAACAGCACATATGTGGTATATGTAATCTAATATCCATGCGATAAGCTTTATGTAGCCAAGACATGTCAAATAATCAAGGCAAGAATTCTGCAAAACTGTAGCAGGATATGTTGTGCAAGACGAGGAGTCCCATTGGTTGAGCACTTCAACACAGCTAAACACCAAGTAGAGAACCTGAGATGGTGATTTCTAGAAAAGATAATTCCCAACGAGAGAGGAGGTGATTTGTCAACTAGTATCAATCTGAGAGAATGTAAATGGATGCTTATAATTGACAATGTCAATCAGGGATTGAATGAGTTTGAGGAAATTTCCAGGCAAGCGGCATTGTTGAGTAAGTGATTAATCTGTCACCTGCTCACCATGCTGTGATATGTTAGGGTCCGCTTAGCTCTCCTTTCTACTACTGATTGCCAGTATATCTGGTTTTATTCCCCTGCATTACAATACTTTGTAGTTGATAGCTAACTGTATACAAATTTTGAAATGCTCCCAAGGGCCTTTGTATACTCTTTATAACATGATATGAACCATAGCCAGCAGGTTACTACTTATTTTGCGTGTAATTAAACGTATATAATATATTACAGCTCTGTAGGACCTTTTCTTTTTCTTGCTTTGCTGGAACTCATTTGTGTTATTATGTTGGATGTAAACGATAAATATTGCAATATGTAAGATTGGATAATATCTCAAAAACGATGTTGATTATTACGTATACATTTCTGTATGAATGCCAATAAAAAGATATTGAAAAAAAACATAGCCAGCAGGTCAGTACTATAATTGTATTTTAACTACATTTTAGGCACCAACCTGTTGATTATTATATATTGTATGTGCATCAATTGTTTTATAAGTGCTTTATATTGTATTAGAAATGCTGAGTATCCTATAAATCCTTTTGAATAGTGACTACGGTGCACAAATGTAATGCTAACATTTGTTTTCATTATCTTGGGAATGCACTACATTGCAACTGGTGATAAGCATTATACTTGTTAATACAAGAAGACTTCAAATACTCCTTGCCCACTTAAGGGCTTTATAATATACAAAGGGATTTATTCTAAACTTTGCCCTTTCTATAGTGCTTTTGATCAATTAAGTTCAAAGTGACACTTGACTAACTCTTATGATACATTGCAATGACCATTACCTGTGGAATAATCTAAACCGGCTTTTATACTCAAATGTATCATCAAAACACTGAGTGATGCCTGCAGATACACTATACCCGCTATAATGCTCCTGGCACTCTAAATACCTAAAAGATACAAATTTATAACCCAATCATGGAACAAAGTCTGCAGGATACACTGTACCCCTGATAATGCTCCTGGCACTCTGAAACCCAATAGATACAATGTATCATCCAAGCACTGAGCGATGTCTGGACTGCCACCTGCAGACTGCCATCTTGGAGAGAGGCCCTGTGCACTGCCATGTGTGCACACTTACGATGGAGGCCTCATCCTGTATATCTAGCGGGACTCCTCTGCCGCACGTCAGTATCTCTAAGTGCAGCGGGGAGCGGTGGTGATGTATTCTGAAGCAATAGGTAAAACCTAGCAGCCACTTGAGGCTTTGAATAATGCATTGAGGTTTTTATTGAAAACCTTTTGACTAATAAATCAATATATGCATTTTATAGAAATGTTCTATACCAAGGACAAGTATTCACTGTCCCCATGGAGACCTCCGGGCTCTACAAGCTGCCTTGCGGCTGATAGAGGTGACAATCTTATCACCTCTTTGCAGTAATAGGCAAGATTGGAAACTCACATGGACATTTGGTCAATTCCATTTAGGTTTTAGAATAACTTTTACTAATGACAAACATTTTGTAGCAAGGATCCTATAGCCAGGAAAAGTTTTTACTGTCCCTGTGGAAACCTTTTGAATCCACAAAGCTGCACCGCCCTCATATGACCCCATCCTGGCTAGAGGTGAGACAAGGCATGATTATTATGATTAAACTTGCTTTAACCCATCTTTTAATGCATTAACATTGACATGGGCATATATTTCTGTATTGAGGTATTTTCCTAAACTACCCAGCACATTGCTTGTGCTCCTGGATCCAGGATATATATGGGACCATTTTCAAGTATTTCCGATGAGTCCTGATTCAGTAATGCTACAACAACACATATGCTTCTACACTATACATCTCTTTGACTATACAGGCTGCACATGTTTTTAGTCCTGTGAAGACCCATTTCGATGTTTGTAAGAAACACAATTAGAAGGGTCAAATGTCGATGATGTATAATGTGCCCACATTAGCTCTGAAACCCGAAGAAAAGCATCAAAAACTAATATAATTAGCCGACATGTATAGATTTATTGAAAACAAACAGGCTCTATACTGATGTAATTGATTTATCAACAAATACGTTGCCTTCGTTGTTTTGTCTAAGTCACCTGATCACACTGCACGAGCACTTCACGTTTGTCACAGACTGAGGCAGCCTTTTTTGTAACTTTTTTCTGTAACCTCAATAAATGAATAAAAATACATGAAGGAGTTCTAACCCGTGTGTTGGAATCTTTTTTTGAAAAGTTTAAATTGTTGAAATAAATTATCCATTCCCAACAGAACAAATTGTCACTATATACTGTTACATGCCCAGGTTCTGTGGGGCACAAGGTCACACCATTGTAATTAATAGTCTAGAGACACCGAAGGCAGGACTCTGTACCAATAGATGGCCAAACAGACCACTTTGACCTGGACCCTGCCGGAGCTCTGTGTCTTAGGGTATTGTCCTGGGGATGCAGGAGTGACCAGGAGGGACTTTCACAGCAGTTTCAGAAAAGTGTGTCATGTTTTCCACCTTCAGAGGGTTGGGTCAGGGTGCTAAGGCTTGCCCAGAGGAAGGTACACCCAAAGAGGGCAAGAACACCAGGTTTGTTCTGCTTGGAGCTTTCTGCTGCACTGGAAACTGGTTCACTTAGACCTCATGGTAAAAACCTCCAGTCTTGTGAAGCCCTACCTGGGTACAGTGTACAGTCTTGCCTCGGGGGAGCTTTTGAGAGTCAAATAAAATGACTACGTCCAAGGGTAAAACCTTGGACCAGGCAATAAATCTATTCCAGTGGCAAATTGATTGAGGCAGCCAGCAATCCAGTGTTGTACCTCCTGTAGTTTGACAACAGAAGAACAACTTTAATGAAAATTTGGACTACGATAAAGAAGACTAAATTAGAAGGTAACAACTTTGACTGGAATAGCCTGTTTGGTGTATTCAACTTTAGATCTGTCATGGTCTGTCTGAAATCACAACTAGGTCTTCATTACTCACAAACTAATATCATTCCATTGGGCTTTAACTTTTATAGCCCCTTTTTGTCTTAAAACTTAAAAAATATATATATCTCTGGTTCTCTTTATCCCGTAATTGATTTTTATTGTTTTCATGTGTTTTGCCTATTAAACCAATATATAAGCAAAGAAAAATGTAAGAATGTTAGTATGTTGTTTTCTGTACTTCAAAATTGTTGGTACTCCTTAAACTTAACATACATTTCTCTGGGGGACAGTCTGCTGCTTGAGCCATAGTCACTAGGATCCAGAAGAGGTTCACTGAAACTTGTGTAGCAATCCGACCAGGGTATGGTTATTACCCTTTTGAGCCCTCCATTCCCAAATTAATTACCCACTTTCTGACACTCGTTTATTTGCAAGCTGAAGCATTGAAGACTCTGGACTATCTTATTTCAACTTAAGATGTATCTCCCTTCTATTGAGTGAGAATGACAGAGTATCTCTGTTTGTGTAGTCGTTTTTTGTTTCTTTGTCTATGGGGTATTGGTGCTAGGCACACCTGGCACTTTTAGGAAGCAATTTCAATACTGCAGGCTGCAGTACCGTGTGGGTAAACTGCCTGTTACTTGAAGGTCTGAAGGCCGATTTAGTTACAGAAGGGCTAAGTTCATCCTGTCATTTGATTTGTCCCTCTCGCCTTCAGATTCTTGTAAGGTTAACGGGAGAGAGGACATGACATCCTCACACAGCAGTTATTCCTGGCACACCACCTTACCAATTACATTCTCCTGAGTCGTCCCACACCCACAACTTAACATCTGCTCTTCCCTAAAGTATTTCCTGCTGTACGGGTGAGAGGGTAGCTATATGATTGATTATTTGGCTGGTTTTCTTATGGCTTAGGTAGAGGTTTCTTTGGTTGTTTTTCAGTACCATTTAGATCGGCTCCTTGGTGCTGACTCTATGCCGGGGGAGTATGTTTTAATGGATTGCACTTTTTGGGTATCAAGATGTGACCCCTCGTCCCTCAGTGCCTGATTACATTTTGCAATGTCCTTCGTGTTGCCCTTAGTGTCACATTTGCTAAGTCACCTTTTCACCAGTCAAGGTTTGTATTTCATCTTACTGTTATGGGCCTAAGGGAGGTCTGCTTTCCTCTCTTTTGGGTTGAATTTGCCGTTTGAACAGTTCTGATTGGCATTATGACTGTCCTGTTTTATACCAGCTCTTTCTAACCTAGGGATTGTTCGGTGTACTACGTCTCTGGCTTAAGCCTGGTTTCTTAGTTCAGTGATATTTGCATCCTTTTGTTTCTTCAGTGTGTTTGGTCTTAATATCTGATGGGGAGGGGATGGACGGTGGAAATGTTCTGCCCCACCTTATCCGATGTTGCATCTGGCGCTGTTCACCTTAGCGATACTTTGATTAGCAGTATTGCATATGTTAGTCCTTCTCAGGGGTTTTGACTTATCTGATGGCTGTTTGATTACTTCATTTTAAAAAGTGATTTGTATGATATGGTTTAATAGCATATGGATGGGAGTGGTCACATTAATTTCCTTTTGTTAAGTATTTTGAAGAACCCGATTGACTTGTTGGAGGGAGACAGGTTCTTTCACTCCATTCAAGTCCATCATGGATTCCATCATGGCCTTTCATGGATGATTGCCTTCATGAGTCCTTATGGCTCAGTTTTTTTTTTTACTAAGTTTCTTCTCAGACACTTCTCCTGGGGTTTATTGTTTGGTATTGGTTCATGAAGTGAGGAATCTGCAGGTAGAAGTATATCTATCAGAAAATTGTGTTATTTACCTTTTCTAACAATGTTTCTGGTGGATACTCTTGTCTGCTTGCATATTCCTCATCAACCAACCCCTCTTATTATTTTAAGGTATATTGTATATATATTAAGTTCTAAGTTCGTTTTTTTACCTGCATTTCTGTTTTATTCATAAATCACGTCCTTGCATTTAAGGCCATGGACAAGGACAGGAATTGCATCACATCCAGGAGGTACCGGTTGTGAGAAAATGCTATTTATTATATAGTGTGGCTGTGTGACCTCACCGTGAAATTAACTCACAAACCTGTATTGGATCCAGTTATGGCTCATTTGGAAAACCTTACCTCAACCGTGGGAGGCTGTGGCTTCTAGCAGTCAGGCTTTAACAAAGGAGCAAGTGCAAAGCATTTAGAATTACAAAAACAATTGAATTAGAAAAACATGAAACAAATGAAATCTGACACGTATTTTGTATACATTTTTAGACATCAAAATGAATGAAATCCACCAGAATTTCCGGAGCTATATATAATTAGGCAACCCTTAAATCACTGCTTTCCACGCAAAATGCAGACAAGCATTTCAATTCAATTCAATTCAATAGATTTATATAGCGCGCTACATACCCAGAGGGTCTCAAGGCGCTTGAAGAGGGGTGGGGAATTACTTGTCAAATATCCACGTCTTGAGTTGCTTTCTGAATGCTAGGTGGTTCTGAGTAAGGCGAAGGTGAGTGGGAAGTGAGTTCCAAGTTTTAGCTGCTAGGTAGGAGAAGGATCTACCTCCCATGGTGGTTTTGTTGATGCGAGGTACAGTGGCAAGGGCTTGGTTGGAGGATCGTAGCTGGCGGGGGGGGGGGGTGTAGAAGGATAGTCGTGTGTTGAGGCATTCAGGTCCGATTTCGTAGAGTGCTTTGTGTGCGTGGGTTAGGAGCCGGAAAGTAATTCTCTTATTGACGGGGAGCCAGTGGAGGTTTTTCAGGTGACCAGAGATGTGTTCTTTACGCGGGATGTCTAGTATGAGTCTGGCTGAAGCGTTCTGGATGCGTTGGAGTTTTTTCTGGAGTTTTGCGGTGGTCCCGGCGTAGAGGGTGTTTCCGTAGTCCAGTCGGCTCGTGACCAGAGCGTGGGTGACCGTTTTTCTAGTTTCGGTGGGGATCCAACGAAATGTTTTTTTGAGCATGCGAAGAATGTTGAAGCAAGATGAAGAAACGGCGTTGACTTGTCTGTTCATCGAGAGTGAAGAATCCAGGATGACGCCCAGGTTCCGTGCGTGGTCCGTCGGGATGGGTGCTTTTCCAAGGGCTTCTGGCCACCAAGAGTCATCCCAGGCGGAGGGGGAGGTGCCTAGGATGAGGACTTCTGTTTTGTCTGAGTTCAGTTTCAGACAGTTGTGCTTCATCCAATCGGCTACTTCTTTCATTCCTTCGTGCAGGTTTGTTTTGGCCGTGTTAGGGTCTCTGGTGAGTGATAGGACCAGTTGAGTGTCATCCGCGTAGGAGATGATGTTGAGATTGTGTTGGCGAGCGATGGCCGCCAGGGGGCTCATGTATACGTTGAAGAGGGTGGGGCTGAGTGAGGATCCTTGTGGTACGCCGCAGATGACTTCAGTGGCTTCTGACTTGAATGGTGGAAGGCGGACTCTCTGGGTTCTTCCGGAGAGGAACGAGGTGATCCATTCCAGTGCTTTTCCTTGGATTCCGATGTTTTTGAGGCGCTGTAGAAGGGTGCTATGGCAGACTGTGTCGAAGGCTGCGGAGAGGTCGAGGAGGATGAGGGCGACTGTGTCTTCATTGTCCAGTAGAGTTCGAATGTCGTCTGTTGCTGCGATGAGGGCGGTTTCAGTGCTGTGTTTGGCTCGGAAGCCGGATTGTGAGGAGTCGAGGGATTTGTTGGTTTCGAGGAAAGCGGCGAGCTGGTTGTTGATCGCTTTCTCGATGACTTTGGCCGGGAAGGGAAGGAGTGAGATAGGGCGGTAGTTTTTGAGTTCGGTGGGGTCAGCTGTGGGTTTCTTCAGGAGGGCGCTGAGTTCGGCATGTTTCCAGCTTTCCGGGAAGGTTGCGGAGTTGAGGGAGCAGTTGATGACGTCACGGAGGTGCGGTGCAATAATGGAGTCTGCTTTGTTAAAGATGTGGTGAGGGCAAGGGTCTGTGGGGGATCCTGAGTGGATAGAGTTCATCAGACGGATGGTGTCCTCAGTGGAGATTGGCTTCCAGTCATTGAGGATGTTCAGGGGGGGTGGGGGTCCAGCAGGGGATTGGGTGGGTTGGTCTCCGGGTTGGTTGTCGAAGCTGTTGTGGATGTCCGCAATTTTGTTGTGGAAGAATGAGGCTAGGGAGTCGCAGAGGGCTTGAGAGGGGGTGATGTCGTTGGAGTTGGCTGAGGGGTTGGTAAATTCCTTGACGATGTTGAATAATTCCTTGCTGTTGTGGGCGTTGTTATCTAGTCGGTCCTTGAAGGCGGCTTTCTTGGCAGTCCGGATCAGTTGGTGGTGTATGCGGGTGGCGTTTTTAAAGGCGTCCTTGGTGCTGGTGGTTGGGTCTTTTTTCCAGACCTTCTCGAGGGAGCGACAAAGTTTCTTGGATTTCTTAACATCATCGTTGAACCAGGAGGCCTTCTTGCTGACTAGTTTGATTTGTCGTTTTTTCAGTGGTGCTAGGATGTCGGCGCTGTTGGATAACCATTGGGTGAGGTTGGTGGCTGCTTGATCTGGGTTTGAGGAGTGGGCGGGGGGGTTTTGGAGAAGCGATGAGGAGATCTGGTCGATGGTGATTTTGTTCCAGTTTCTTTGCAGAGTGGGTTGGGGTGGTTGTTGGATGTGGGCTTGTTGTAGGTGAAGTGAACGCAGCTGTGGTCAATCCAAAGGAGAGCTGTGGTGTGGCTGAAGGAGATATGTTTGCTGGAGGTGAAGATAGGGTCGAGTGTGTGACCTGCGATGTGGGTGGAGGAGGTGACTAGTTGTTTAAGTCCGAGGTTTGCGAGGTTGTCCAAGAGGGTGGTGGTGTTGCGGTCGTTGTTCTTTTCAAGGTGAAAGTTGAGGTCTCCCAAAAGGATGTAGTCCTCGGAGGGGAGCGCGTGCATTGCATTGCAATTACTACATCTAGTGGTTACTTTGAAAACATTTTATAATGTGTTTGGGTATTCCCGCCTGCTTTGGGCATCCAACTCCATCAGAAAGCAAATCACAAGGGCCAGTAAGGATTAGCAAGACAGTTAACTTGCAGTCAGAGCAGTCTCCAGTTCGGTTCCAGGCTCTTTGATCAAACCGCCATAGGCATCAATAGAGTGGTCCTGAGGCAAGGCATACAGGATGCTGATCAGGTTGACGAGGGTCTTCCAGGGGCCTACCCATGGTATACAGACACAGAGGGATGACTTTGGTCACAGAAGTCAATGTTCCTGGAAGCCCAGGGGAAGTCAAGTCAAAAACCAGTTGCCACTGGTCTACCGTCTTCCTGTCACAGCAAAACCAGTGGTTCCCTTTAACTGAGGCTAGTGTATGTCCTGGGCGACCAAACCTCACTTCAGTGACTTTCTTGGGTCCAGCAGACTCTGGTGCAACTTGTGAGTGTCAGAGCTTGTTTTCCCGGACTGCATTTCGGCGGTAAGCAGCGACTAAGTGCTTGTGGCTACCAACTCCCCAAGGCAGAGTCTTCAGCTTTTGTGGCCTTGGCGTTGTCCCAGGAAGTCAGCCAATTAACTCTTGGATTCCTCCTTTTCTGCCTGCGGCTGGTGGGATGACTTTTCCTCGAGCAGTGCACCACAGGTACAGTCCTCTTGTTCCTAGCCCAGGAGTACCGGGTGCAGTCCAGCCTTTGGTGCACCACTCTTTGCCAGGTCCAGGGAACAGCAGGGCGGTCCTTTATTGGTCTTCTCTCCATTACAGATGTAATCTGTGGTCTGGGTCCCAATGGTGCCATTTTTACGGCCGTTGCTGGTTGTCTGGAATGTGGTGACTACAAGCCAATAGGCTACCAGGTCCCTTCCTGTCTGATGACCACTTCCTGCAATGTGTGCCATCTAGCTATCTCAGAGCGCAGTATTCTGCTCACTCCCAAGATGACAGAATCCTTCTCACGGTGTGTGGAGCTCGCTTGGTAGCACATCCTCTAGTTGTGCAACCTGAGGGCTGCATGCCCACGGGAATACTAGTTTGACTACTGTTTTCCCCTCTCTGTTACATACACCAGCCTGTTTACCAGAGCAAAAGAGCAGCCTTTCTTGTGTGTGTTCTCCATTTGCCCTTCAAAGGCAGCTACCCCTTTGAAGCTAAGCTTTTGGTCTCACACCCTGTTTGGCTTCCTGCTAGGGAGAGGTGAAACCTCTTTCAGCAGCAGCCCTCTATTGTGCCCTTTCCTGGGATTCATCCACACCTCTCTTCAGTAGGGCAGAAAGCTGTCTTGTGTTCAGCATCTGTAAATAGTGACTGAAAAACTTGGGCAACAGAGTGGAAACTTTCTAAACTTGCCTTTTATGCAAACGATATATATTAAATTCGACTAAGGCATCAAATTGGATTTAATCTAAAGATTCTTTTGATACCTTGAAGTACCAACTTTTGAAATCCCATTCAGATTTTAGTACAATGTGTAACCCTCTACTTGTCAATGAGGCTACTAGCCATTCTACAGTAAAAACTACAGTTTGGTGGTGTTACCCTTAGTACATACGAAATACTTGTCCTACTTCTTATTATACTGTACCTTACCTTAGGGCTCGACTGGCCTACCTTAGGGGTGACACATATATTAAAAAGGAAGTTCTGGACTGTGAAACTAGTTTAAATAGCCAAGTCAAATTAGCAGTTTAAAACTGCTCTACCAGACTGTTGTGGCTTGATGGAGAGACATGTTTTACTTTGTCACGCTCAGGTGACACAAGTGCGGCTGCCTATGAGGGACACTTTAATATACAAGCTATGTGCACTCCTGATATCATACACTAGGGACTTGTAAGTAACTTGACTTATGCTAATTTTGGAATAAGCCAATTAAACATACACTTTTTAAGGCCACAACCCTAACTCTGAGGTCTGATTATCAGGACTCTCTGCACTCGCAAAGTTGAAAACCAGCAGCACCAGTCCAAAAAGTACGGGTGGGTCCTGCAAAAAGAGGCATTTCCTTACACTGGTGTTGAATGGGAGCAGTGATGCCACCTAGCTATGCAGTGCTGTTTCATCTTCTTTAAATCCAGTATGGCCCCTGAGGAGATTCAAGAGGTGAGGACTCTGAAATTGTATCCACCAGAAATGTAGTTACTGAAGGTAAGTATCTAATTAGCTTGGGTATTTTGAGTGTCAACTATTTGATTAGACAGGGCACACAGCCTTTCAATGGCACATACAACTGCCTTATAGTGTGTCAGCATTTAGTACATTTTGGGCCCTGTATACAACTCTGACAACACAGTTTGTAACCTCCATGTTGAATGATTTTGCCTACACAGGGTTTTCTTCGTTTAATCCTAGCATTTGATGAAGCTGGAAGAGCACATTGTGTACCTTCTATACAGCAAATAATCATAATCAGATGCCTTATTGTACAGTAACAAGAATGTCATATGCTTCTAGATGTTGCACTGCAGTGTTTGGGCACCACGTGGGAGCTGCACCGACCTTACCTCATCAAATCAGGCACCCTCTCGCATCTCTTGAGACTGGCATTGGAGCAACAAAAGCAGGCGGAGGCAGCTTTGGATTTAACAGAGAAAAAGGTCACAGGTGAGCTCTCTGATCTCGGAGGATAGACCAAGAACCATGCATCTAACTAGTGATGTCAGCAAAATGTTCGGGGGTAATGAGAGTCGTAAATGCACCTTGTCCCTTTCTGTTCTCAAAGACCTCACGGGGAGTAACACCACGTAAGTAAACAACACTACAAAATGTTTAATATTAATAAAAGAACAAAGGTATTAAAACATCTAAATGGTTTTCTAGATTGGATCCCCATGTTAACTAGGGTTGAAACATTTGCCATCAGCCGTTATAAACCCAGGGCACAGCTATTCTAGTCCGGGTTGCAGCACTCCTTAATATGCCCAATTACTATCATCATCTGGTACGTGTAGCCCGGTTTACTCTGGATCAACCTGCTAATTCCAAGCATAGTCTCTCATTTCTCATTCACAGCCTTTTATGCCTGGCCCAAGACTTGTAATAGTGTAAAAAGTTCAACATAAAACACAATAAAATCCCCACTCCAACTTATAAAAAGAGAGAACATTTTAAAAAGCAAAATGACACCAAAACAACAAGA
This sequence comes from Lissotriton helveticus, assembly GCF_964261635.1. Lineage (NCBI taxonomy): Eukaryota > Metazoa > Chordata > Amphibia > Caudata > Salamandridae > Lissotriton > Lissotriton helveticus. The sequence goes on from NC_136065.1 coordinate 1,225,036,825, forward strand.
GGAGCTGTCAATATGAATTGTTAAATATTTCTGTCTTAAAAATGATAATGAAAATAAAGCACCAAATGTAAGTCAATTGTTGCGGTAGACCAGGACCAATGTGCAATTTCAGCACGCCTTTGATGGAGCCATGGTCGGATCCCCTAAGTGGATTAGTCACTGTGAAAGTCTGGAAGTCAAAACGTAGAAACAGTTTCTAAGTCCGACTTCAGAAAGGGACCTTGTCACTTTTTTTAACAAAAACATTGAAAGTTTATAGAAGTTCCTGCATGGGATGCCACTGAGATGGTAGACTCTGCAAGGGAACCGTAGGCTGGATAGTTGTAGCTTTTGAGATTCTCTGAGAGTGTTTGCACTAAGGTTATTGCATGTCTCTCTAACAGACCTATCAGGCAGTATTTGACCCTAGTGTGCCAACAGAAGGGAAGTAGTCCTTACCCTGAAAGTCCAGTGAAGCTCAGAGGAGTCTTAGCTGCCCGTTCAGGTCGACCTGGCAATTAAAATCATCTCTTATGTAGCTTCTGGGAGGAATTTCACACCTTATTAAGGTCAAGCTTTAGGGCAGGGAAACTGTAGCTTTCTAAAAGTTATTTTTCCTAAATATTGACTGAAAATATAACTTCATCATTAAATTGAGCTTCAAAACAGTTTGGACCTCATTTCAAAGTTATCATGGGATTTAGAATGAGGATGTAAATGGTATTCATGTTTGATACCATGGAAGAGTGAAAAGTCAGGTATACCAAGCAGTGTTTGAACCTGTAACCGCAAGGTCAAATGCAGAAATCTGCAGTGCATGCACTAGCCACAAATTCACTAGACTGCCTTGCAGTTTTGTTTCTCTGCCATGACAATAGACTACAGGGCCCAGAATGCAAATGACAAAGTGGGCCTGGGTGAGCTACTCCCACCAGATGCTGGATAACCTGGGCATAATAAAACCTTTTCTTTATAGTGATTTGCTATTATGGTTACATTTACATATAAGCTAACGCTATCTACACTGTCAATCATCAAATATCTAGCCTCTTGTATGTTTGTTTAATGTCTTTAGTGCATAGAAAGATGCATTGCTTACTTGTGGTTGTCATTGGTTTCATTACGAACAATTGTAAGCCATCACAGAATATGTGTATATCGATGCTGGTGCAGTGAGCTCTGTCAAATTGCCAGTAGTGGGAGTCAGACCTAATCCCTGGTGCAGAAAGATGATAGACTTTGCTTTAGAAAATGTGACATGCCCTTGTGCTTAAAAGATTGACACTGGAGGAATGTTCCGACTAGCCAAAGGGTCCATGTAGGTATTCAATGTTGTAATTGGGCTGAAATGTCTTTATTGCCCGAGGGCTCGTCGGCGAGAAGGCTTCAGATAAACTTGTTGACTCATCAACTCATGAAAATGTAGATTGGATAGCTGTGTGAAGAACGAAGGTTTCATCTGCGTCAGCCAGTAAAACAGATAGGGTTTTCCAGCTTATAGTTGTGTTCCTCAACCACGCCAAACTGTGTATTCACCTTTAATCGCTTCCCATTATGCTACGCTGTGTCCAGCAATTAATGGGGCGTGGGGGTGCTTCATGCAGTCAGAGGCCTGTGTTTTGAGATTCTAATGTTTTAGTTAACCATTTAAATATGAACAGTAAATCACACGGTGGCACAATTTGCCAGACAACAGGAACCTAGCTGTAGCATTCCAGAGAAAATACGCTGGGCCTGATTTAGATGTTAGCGCAGAGAAATACTCCATCACAAAGAAACCAGTTATATCCTATGGAGGCCGCAATGCGGCGGACGGGGTATCCTAATGTTTGTGACGCAGGGTTCCATCTGCTGAGATCTAAATACGACTCTCTATCACTGATATGGCATTGTGCAGCCTACGGGAGTGCTGGCACGGTAAGCTGGTTGCTGCTTCGCACTACAGGGACGCCATGTATACTCTGGTAAAATGTACAGCAAACACAGTGGCTGCTTCAAAGCTCTTTTTTTTCTCTTTAGCCAAGCTGCACAGCATGACTAAACAATTGCCAAAGCCAATAGGTTCCGAATGGAGAGACCAGTTGGCTTTGTCAATGCTTGTTGACCAGGGGATCATAAATGGGATTCAAGGTGACATCTCAGCCAACCTCGGCCTCAGTCAAATGGGCAGTGGTTCCCCCTGAAAATCCATCTGAGTCCATGCCTAATTTGGCCCTGCTTTTGGTCTTACTCTGGAATTGGCTTCGATTAACCGGTTTCATAAACCAGTGCAATCTTTGTGGAAACTGCGTGATTCTAGATTACAATGTTTTCTCCAAATCCCCAGATTTTCACTGTAGTTAAAGCCTATATCAGGTTACTGAATTGCATTCTTTCTCACACCACGTTTTTGCAATACATGCATTTGTTTCATCCAGGGTCATTGTACTAATGCCATCCTAAGGCTTTGTTCTGTTGGTTCCAGAGAGTCCACCTGTACCAGGTCATAAGTAAAAATTCGAAAATTTGAACGCATTTCTTCTGTGGTGAAATGTCTCTACCGGCTGCCTGTCAAGCAAACCAATGCTATTTTAGCCATTACGTCTAGTGTATTTGGGCATTCAATTACTTCATCCCAATATTACTCGGAAACAGTCTTTTTTTCCGTTCCGCCCAGTAAATATTCCATCATATCTTCTTTCCAGACTTGTCAGGGGTTCTTTCAAAGATCAAATTGAATTTGCTTCGAACAAGCCACCTCTTAAAATTTAGTTTCAGGAAAAAAACCGAGTTATAGGGCTGTTCTATGTGACTCAGGGCCAGATGTATCCAAAACGTGGACACAAATGACACAATGACTTTATACAACAGGGGCCTTATTTATGAAGGCCTTGCGCCGCCGGTGCGCCACTTTTAAAATGGGAAAAAGTGACGCACCGGCGGCGCAAGGCCTTCATAAATAAGGCCCCAGGTCTTTAATTTTGCCATAGATACTAATAGATTGCTTTGCAAAATGTCCAGTCGTAGGGAGTTGTTAAATAATCTGCCTAATAAATACTAATTAGGTAGGTCTCTATTTGTGACCCTCTGTGGTTGGCTACCAAAGCAGGGGTGGTGGCTTGCAAGCAACAGCATAACACAGTGGTCTTGACTTCTGGTCCAGGAACCCTGGTGGTCCGCAAAGCCTACTCAGGGGTCCGCGACTGCTTAGAATATTAAAATTTGAACAGATTAATCACATTGCACATAAATAAAGAAGCAAAATTGAAAATGTTAAACCTTCCTGTGAATGTTTAGGAATTTTAAACTGGAGGCAAAAAATTAAGCTGGTATCCTCAGATTGATTTATGGGAGCAGCGCAAGTGCATCAAACTGACTCTACTATGTTCGTTGAACGGCTTAAATTGAATTTGTAAAGAATCCAATCTTCCCTTAAAATTGTAGATGTTTTTTATACTTGTTTGTGAATTATTTAAACTATTTCATTATTTGTGCATTTGTTTGATGAGTGATTGTTTCTGGGGTTTGTTTTGTGTATTTTGTGGTTCAGATCATTGAAAATACTTAGGCTAGGGTCGCTTCTTTTCAGTAATGACTCTGTGGGGGTCCCCGTATTCCAGTAATGATTCTGTGGGGGTCCCCGAGTTCAGGTAATGATAAAGCGTGGTCCAAAAAAGTCAAAGTTTAGGAACCACTGGCAAAACACAATACCTGTAGTTGGAGTCCCAAACGGATAGCTTATTTTTTAAGCAGTTCAACTAACTTAAAGGGATTGGTGCTGTTCTAAAAAGAAGGACGCATGGGCAAATGCCAATAGGTTTTCGCATTTGCCAGATTTAGAGCTATTGGTGTTTCTAAATAGCATTGTCTTTTACCCATGTGTTTTAGCTTGGTGTGGACTGGATGCATGTGGTCTGGAATGGAATTATATGAGTTGATTGGAATTGCTATGGAATTGTATGAAGTGAAATTGTGTGAAATGGAGTGGATTTGTGTAGTGGAATCATGTGGCATGGGGGATAGATGGGTGAGAGCTGCACAGAATAGATAGACAGGAAGACAGATGGATAGGTAGTTTGAGCACAAAGTGCTGAATGAACTTCAGACAGAGGAGCAGAAAGAGTGTGTGAGAAAGAGATAAAGAAGAGGAGAGCAAGCAGCAGACGCATAAAGAGTTAGGGCCTGTGTAAGCGCACGACACCCCAAGAAGAGGAGGAGAACTTGGGATTGAGGGACAGATTACTTGAAAATGCATGGGAAAGAAACTGTGCTTGAAAACCTGTAGTCAACCACATGAAAGATGCGGGAAGAGTGCGTGAGAAAGTGAGAGAGATAGGGGTGAGAGAGAGTACGAGAGATAGGGACTGGTTGCTTTCCTTAAAGAAACCTTATTATCCTCAAAGTAAGGCAGGTGTTCAGAGAGACAATGACCACCCACCAGTTAACGGCTGGGCACTTAGTATGGGCACTAGACCGAGAGAGGAGTGTGGGCCGCCAGAGAGAGAGAGCAAGTAAAGAGACTGGCTTTGCACATCTTCCAGTTTCCGAGTACAAGTGAGATCAGCTTTGAGATGATGGGGATGGGCACATGGGGAGGGGTCAGAGGTGGATAAATGCTCAGCAAGAGAAGGTACAGGAAGGCAGTATGTTTGAGCAGGTAGTACAGAGAGGAGGCAGGAAGTGGGAGGGAGGGATGAAAGGGGGCAGTGAGATTGGAAATAGGGCCCAAACCCTTTAATAACACAAGAGCTTAACACTCACGATTTACACAAGGTAGTTCTGTGTACAGAGTGCCTGCTGTTCACAGTGTGCCATAAATGAAAGAAATGTCCCAAGCACAACACTGAGTCACACCACAAATGTTGTAGAGATATATATTAATTTAGAGGTTTGTGAGTTATAAGGTCTCATGGCATACACCACCACTGATTGAGATAGCTGATTGGTTGTACGTTTCTCTGTATGCAAGGCCATAGCCACCTGTAAAGAGGGCACAAAGTCTTTAATGAATGGAAAGCCTAATACCCACAATCTTAAAGGAAAGGTGTGCTTTAGAAAAAGATGAACATACATATACATTGTACGACCAGTGGGCGAGATAGCTCAGTGTGTAGAGCACCTGCTGCTGAGAGTGTGCCATGAATGAAAGAAATATCCCAAGCGCAACACTGACGAGCACCGTTAATGTTGTAAAATAATCAGTCATTCTAATATCCCTACCGTCTTGTTTAATGGTGGTAATGAATGGGAGAATCAAAATGGGTAGGATCAAGCAATCAATCAATCAATCAATACATTTATAAAGCGCGCTACTCACTCGTCAGGGTCTCAAGGCCCTGGAGGGAGGGGGGGGTGCTGCTTCTGCTTGAAGAGCCAGGTCTTGAGGTGTTTCCTGAAGGTGAGGTGATCCTGGGTCAGTCGTAGGTGGGTGTGTCGGGAGTTCCACGTCTTGGCAGCCAGGTAAGAGAAAGATCTTCCTCCAGAGGTGGTTCTGCGAATCCGTGGTACGCTGCCGAGGGCGAGACTGGAGGATCGGAGCTGGCGGATCGGAGTGTGGAACGTGAGGCGGTTGTTGAGGTATTCGGGGCCTGTGTTGTGGAGCGCTTTGTGTGCGTGGGTGAGGAGCCGTAAGGTGATCCTTTTGCTGACGTGCAGCCAGTGCAGGTCTTTCAGGTGGGTAGATATGTGGCTGTGGCGTGAGATGTCCAGGATGAGTCCTGCGGATGCATTCTGTATGCGCTGGAGCCTTTTCTGAAGTTTGGCTGTGGTTCCTGCATAGAGGGCGTTCCCGTAGTCCAGTCGGCTGGTGACGAGGGCCTGGGTGACCGTCTTTCTGGTTTCAGTAGGGATCCAACGGAAGATCTTTCGGAGCATGCGCAGGTTGTTGAAGCCTGAGGATGAGATGGCGTTGACTTGCTTGGTCATCGTGAGGGAGAAGTCCAGGATGAATCCCAGGTTGCGTGCGTGGTCCGTGGGTATCGGTGAGATGCCCAGTGCTGTGGGCCACCAGGAGTCGTCCCAGGCCAATGGGGATGGTCGGAGGATGAGGACCTCCGTCTTGTCTGAGTTCAGTTTGAGACGGCTGAGTTTCATCCAATCCGCGACGTTTTTCATTCCTTCCTGGAGGTTGGATTTGGCGGTGGATGGGTCTTTGGTGAGGGAGAGGATCAGCTGGGTGTCGTCGGCGTATGAGATGATCTTGAGGTTGTGTTTGCATGCGATTGCGGCGAGGATTCTCCACGTCTGTCATGTGTGCATCTCTCATCTCAAGAAACCACACACAAAGGCTTTGCTGAGCTCTTCGTGTCCTCTGGAAGAAAGGACCTAGAGACCCCTCCAGCACATGTCCTATTGAACACTCATTTTGAATCCAGTTCAGAGCAGATATTATCGGAGGAAAGAGCAAGACAAAGTAAGTCTTCCAATGAAGAGGACAGTTCAAAGGATAAAAAAAATACCTTGTCCTGGTCAGACAATGACAAGAAGCACCTGGGAATTTTCACAAAATCATTCATAATTCTCCTACAATCTCTACCCATCCAACAAATTAAATCAGGAGGAAGCTGTCATGCATGAGGACTATACGACACACCCAAAATTCATGCCAGAGGAGAAAAACAGTAGCACAGCTAGAATGAACAATGCAAGAAATATAATGGCCACAGCTGTGAATGTGACCAGTATAGAAAAGAACTTGAAATGTGGCAAAGGTCTACAAAATGCTAACAGGCAGACTGGAACCAATGAAATGAGTGATCACAGCATAGACTCACATGAGAGTGAGAAAAGTTTTCACTATGCTGCATGGATCGTGCGGACCGCTATCTAGGCAGCAGTTGTTCACATTGCTGAGCGCAGGAGGGACAGGATTAGAACTAGGAAGTCCAAGGGGCATATGTACAAGGAGTTAATGGCGCCTTAGCAGCACTTTTCCGATGGTTTTGCAGTGATATTTACATCGCAATATGTACAAGCTTTCGCTAACCTCTGTTTGCGGCAGTTTTCCGGTGAAAACGTCTATAGAAAAGATTGCCACTTCTGTTAGTGATAATGATATGCAAGGGAAGCGTTCCCGTGCGAAAATTGCCGCTAATCCCACTTTGCGGTATGTACGAGGGAATCGTTGATGTCAAGAGGACCCAAAAAATTGCCTCTAACTGTAGTTAGAGGCAGTTTTTTAAGACCAGAAAATAGCTGGTCTTAAAAATGGAGATAACAACTGGGGCCTCATTTAAGCAGGCTTTGGTGCTGGACAGCACTGCAAGCAATGTTGCTGCGCTGCCCTGCGACAAAACTACAGGGCAGGAATGTGCACCATCAATGAGATAGTGCGCATTCCTGGGCCTTAGTCATAAAAGTGTTGCAGCGCTGCAACAAGACAGCGTTGCAAAACTTTTCACTATGCTCGTCTTGCGACAACACAGACACGCTGTATTCACTGGACAGTGCTTTATTACGCATGTTATGAATGATACGACTAGACTCCTGATGTATCTGTCTGCCCCAAAGTCATGCATTGCTGCAGTCCTGTCACAAGCATGATGCAACTCCAGCAATACATGGGGCCAAGCTATCCCTGTGTCACATTTACGCCTGCCATCAGGCAGGGGTAAGGTACTGATGCAGTGCCGTCCTACAATTGTTGCAGTGAAATCTGAGGGATTTCCCTGTTCCACTCCTATGAGGCCTTGTTGCGTGGGAACGCACACCCTGCGTACATCATACCTGATGCAGGTATGATGTGGCACAGGGCTTTACAAGGTCATGGATATACCTACATGTGTCAGTTTGCAAATACGGTGCAACGTGGTGCTAGTTTTGCCTGGTCCATTCTTGAGGGGTGCCAAGGTGTCGGCGCAGTTGGAGATCCATCGGTGGCAGTTGCATGCTGAGGTGTCATCGTCTGTAAGCGTTAGCGGAGTGGTGGTGCTGAGGAAGTTGATGAGATGTTCTTCGGTGGCCTTGATCCAGCTGTGAGGGAGGCGATGATGGCAGTGGTGTACGGTGGGCATGGTGAAGACGTGATGTATACAATGATGGTCGATCCAGGAGAGTCCGGTGGTGTAGTTGAAGTTCCCGCTGGTGGAGGAGACATGCTCGACAATGTGTTCTGGTAAGTGGCTTGCTGCGGCGACTAGTTGCTTGAATCTAATGTTGGGGAGCTTCCCCAGGAGGGGGTGGTGTTCTTGTCACTGGGGTTGTCCAGGTGGAACTTGAGTTCACCGAGTAGGATGCCGTTGGTGGATGGGAGAGCCTGGGGTGCAATGAGGTCTACAATGGTAGCGGAGAATGGGGGTCCATGGCCGGACCGGAGCAGAGGTTGCCCCTGGTTGGCGATGTGGGGTCTAGGGTTGATGAAGAGGAGGGTGCTGGCGTCATACCAGTGGAGTGTCCAAGAGGAAGGGTGCTTGGTGCTGAGCCCGTTCCAGGGGTGATGCCAATGCCTGCTCCTGGACGGTCGGGGTGGTCCTTGCGGGTGATTTAGTAGCCGTCAGTTATGGCGATGTCCGGTCCGGAGCAGAGGTTGGTCCTGGCAGGCGATGTAGCGTCCAGGGTTGATGACGAAGATGGTGCTGGCGTCGTAGCGGTGGAGTGTCCAAGAGGAAGGGTGCTTGGTGCTGAGCACTTTCTAGGGGCAGCCAAATGCAGATGGGCTTGCCTATGGCTTCCCTTTGTCACGGGAGACGTCCATTACAAAGCAGGCATTATATCGTAATGCCTTTACAATGCAACTACAACAACGCAGGTGCCTTTACATCGCAATGTCATTACAACGCATTGTGAGGTTAGTAATGCGATATTATTAAGTTTTAGGGCGGGTGGATTTCAGGTGTAGGAGATGAAATTTGGGGTGTATTATGGGGTAAAATTTGAAAATTGGGGTGTGTTTTGGGCGCAATTATGAAAATTGGAGTGTGCATGCGGGTCAAATATGATTTTTAGGGTGTGTTTTGGGGGCTCTAAGATTAATTTTAGGGTTCAGGGTTAGCTTTGGGGGTGCAGGGTTAGTTTTAGGGTTGCACTCACTGCAGTGGGAATAGTAATATTTACATCTCCGCTGTCCAACACCTTCCCTACTGTTGCCATATGCCTAGTATTAGTATGCATTGTAATGGAATGCAATGTAATGGTATGCGTTGTAACTTCATATATACCTTTGGCACACCAGTGGTGCGCCTGCTGTCCATGGCCGCACAGCGGCCCCCATTGAGAAGTGCTGCAGGGGGGACTGGACATCTGGGAGGTAGGAAACGCCGGAAAGGACAGTGGTTGGTGCGTGGACGACGGTGTGAGCGGGTATTGTAAATATTTAAATGAGAGAAATCTTACCTCGAGGCCGGTTCCCGTGTTTTCGTTGCTCCTGCTCTCCTGAGTCTGCTTCCAGGAACATGAAGTAGGCAGTCAGTCTCCCTCCCCTTAGACAATCACAATGCTGCAATGCGACGTTGGGATTGATCATTGGTGCCGGGACAAGGCATTCAGCCAGGGGCTGGAGGGGTGGGCATGTTCTTCATGCAGGCTGTAATGCAGCCTGCATTGCGAACAGGACAGTGCGCATGACTGCTCTGGGTGGCCTGAGTGGGCCAACCAAACAGTCATTGCGACCTTGAGTGGGCATGCAACTCCGTCCCTGGCCTGCACCTTGAGTGAAGCAGCCCTACCCACCCTCCCGCCTGCAAAAGAAACATAGCACTATTACACTAGGAAGATATCATCATGTGATGATTTTTCCTCTTCTTGCACTGCTTTAAAGCAGTAGGGAGACGCTCTTCCGCCATAGCGGATGAGCCGCCACTAGGGTGTGTCATCTACATGTGCTAGGCCTGTGCGACTTGACCCCCGGGCCTCCCCTGCTACACGTCCCACCATATACTTACCTGGAGATTGACACTGTGGCGCAATCCGCTGCACTCTCTCCTAATCTTTGAATCAGCCAGCAGGAGCCTCAGCCAGGTGGAATATAACAAGCCTAGGTACAGCAGTTGCCAACAAGTCCGCTGGTGAACCTCCTGATGCAGTTGATGCAGCAGGGCTCCCTTAGGCGTGAAGTTGCAGCCCTCCCACCTCGGTTCGGCGCAGCTCAGGGGCCTCATCCTCCAGTCTGGCCAGCGCAACATCATCCGGCCTGTGATGCATAGAGGCGCCGCCCACCCTTGGTAATCCCCTCCGTGCACCCCGGTGTAGTGGTAGATCTTAGTATGCGATGCAGACCTCCCTACATTGGTGCGCCTCTACCATTCACAGCTCCAAGGGGCACAAGGCGGTCTTCTCACACAGGTCAACAGCATGTCCCCATGTGACCTGCTAGACTTCAGCACCAGGTATGGGCGATCGCCGCACCTCAGGGTCTACCGCCACGGCTCATCGACTCCACAGCTCCTCGGCATCCCACTCCAGGCTCCAGATGCAGGTCCAGTGCGGCCCCAGGCTCCAGACGCAGGTCCAATTAGGCATCCACGCTCCAGATGCAGGTCCAGTGAGGCATCCAGGCTCCAGGCGCGGGTCCAGCGAGGCATCCAGGCTCTCATTCTGGTCCTCCTGGATGTTGGGTGGCTTGAGGGTGTTGTTGATGTGTGCTGCGCGTGGCCCTGGCTGCTCTATGCTGCATTTCATTGTGTTTTTTTGTTATTTTCTATTGGAGGTCAACTGAAATAAACTCATGTTGGGCTGACTAACGTGCTTTTTTTGCCGATAATGGGCCTTTTGTTGGTTTTTGTCCGCTTACTCTGGAATTCCTATCGCCACCACGCAAATGTTAGCTGCAGTTTTCACCGCTGATCCCTGAAGCTATCGCCATGCAGCGACGTCTTGTACATACGTCACTAACAAGGCAATAGTTTAAAGCGATACACAGCGGTAAGAAAACTGCCGCTGACTAGCATTAGCATTAGTTATTGCCAGTCCTTGTAAATATCCCCCGAGTATCTTAGCCTCCAGCTGCAGAGCATTTTTCTTGTGTGCTAAGACCAGAGACCAATGTTCAAAGGGTGATTTCTTTCAAGGGACATAGGTATCTTAACTGAATGGCAACTCCCCCAGGCTCTTCCTTGTCATGCTCCTCTTCTCCCATCACTGGAGTGTGTATTAAATACATCTGTCTTTAACTGGGCCTAGGTACTAGCTGCATATGGAGAGCATTTAGCCTCTAGAGCACCATGTCTAGCAGGTTTTTGAACTAAAAAACACTGTGAAATTAAAGACAACTCTGACAATGTTATGAGTCAGTTCTGGTAGATTACTCAGCATTATCTTGCCAAAAGTGGGATCAGGCAGGCAGCATCTCTCTCAACAAGGGGCTGGCTATTCAGTTTCCTATTGGAAATAATTGAGCTTGAATCCCTGAAAAACTTAAGGTAGAGACAACTCTTAAAAGTGTGAATGGAATTAAATTGTGTTGAGATGCTTTTTGCTGCAGGTGCACAACATGGAATCTCTCCTATTATCAGTATTCCGCTGTGAACACTTGGAAGGCATAACTGTATAACAGCACTCCACATGTATGGGAGTAGTACCCTTCTAACAAGAGGAACAAGGCTAAAATCCAAACAAATAGCAAACGATCCCTCTTGTGATTCCCATTCGTATTATATCACCTTTCAAATCGTTTTTTCAGGTGGACTTCATATTCATTAGCATTCACTCTACTATCTAAGCACTGATCCCTGTTTAGTGTAAAAATGTCTATTTTATTCCATATCATAAATCCTCAATACTATATTCAATATTATCTTCATATAATGAAATGTTAAATAATTAATAGCAGTTTTTTTCAGTCATTATAAACTTTATTCAATTTGAGCAACAACTAATAAAAGCATATAAATAACAGGTCATTCATAAAATATTTCATAAGGATACATTTCATTAATACAGACTGTTTGGGGGTTACCACAAATATAAATCAATCACATAGACAAGACAATGCATGGGAATAAGAAGGAGACCCCAAAATGTAATCCCCCCTTGTTATTCTTAGCTTTAAAGCAGCTCTTAAAAAATTAGCCATACAGAAAAGAGTAAAAATGTCAGTTGATAATTTTAAAAACAGCAAGGCTACTCGAGCCTGTCTAAATCTAGCTCTCCTAAGTAGACCCTTTAAAAACTTTTTTCTGGGGTAGCCGTAATACGGGCAGAGAAGGACTAAGTGAAGAGTATCCTTTGGAGACCTATTGTCGCCCTCTCTCTTCTGCATTTATTATGAAATCTGCCGGTACGGCCAATAAGTGATGAATACAATTGAATCTAAAACGAGTAATTAAAAATCTATCATGTGCGCTCATCAATAATGTTAGATATGGCTCAATGCCCTGGGTTATTTATACTTGAATATGATCTCTCACTGTATGTTTAACGAGTTCAGAGGCCTCACGTTGCGCCAAGCCAAACTTTAAGTGCAAAGCTTTGATCTCACCCTTGTCCTTAGATCTTATTGATTCTGGGATGGCAAACAGGTCTGCACGCCCTAGTTTGGTAAAGGAATCCTTAACATATGTTATCCATGGGATTTTCACCGCATGATCTAGGGATAAACTAACCTGGATTACCAGCCTTGTCAGTCCCGCCTCTACATTTGTTCAGATCTTAAGCCAACATAAGAGGGGCCTAACTGCCACCAGATCCGAGATATATTTGACCCCCAGTTCTTCGTGGATTAATAGCAGTTATATAAAAGAATTATTCATGGTTTGTGTAATAATACATCACTATAATGTCTTACTAACACAATGATTTGTTGTTTAAAAAAACAGTTTCTGTTGATCTCAGCAATCACAAGGCTAAAAATACGCTAAAAGAACAAATCTCATCACAAATTATCACCATAAAATACTAAAAAACAGATGGCATTACAAGTTGTCGATGCGGAATTTCGGTGGTGTGTGGTTGGTTCACTCCACTTTCTTCAGGACAAAATATTATAAAACCAAAAAAATAGACAGAAAACCATTATCAGACATATGAACATCAGGGACAGAATTACTTAAACAGGCTCAGTGTATCCCTTCTACCGCCTAATCCTCCATGATTTCAATTTGTTATCACATCACGGGGTTCCCTTTCCTTTAGAGTCATTAATATCTCGTTATTTTTTCATATAATCATTTATCCAACCAAAGACCTGGGGTACTCGAATTATTCCTCCCAAGGTTCATTATTCTTAAGGCCCATTTATAGAACGACTATAATGGGTACTGAGAATTCAGAGTGCCAATCCATCGTGCTCTATACTCTCTACTCTCTTATAATTCCTATTATATGTGTTTATTTAATATTAATTAGTGTACCGTGGGTTTAAATGGGCTTTTTCTTCGATGTAACATGCAGTTTAAATTCTCACCAATTATGTCTCTACACCAGGGGAATCCTATATTAATTGCAAAAAAACTATATAACAGCACACGTTTATGATATCTTGACTACCTACTTTTATTTTTCTCACCATCTATAGCAAATAGTATCCATCCGCTTCTCCTGGGCCATGATATTCTTGTAAGTAAAAAAACTTCATAGTCTGTACATTACATTTCTTAGAGCATTGTTGATGAATACTCTAGTCTAGAGTGTCCACCAGCAAAACTGAATGAATTTCAGAAGGTCACAGCACCTACTTCATCACATCTGGCTTAGTTTTACCAGGAAGTGATCTTAAAATGAATGCTCTTGACACTGTGGCTCACATATAAAACAAATGATAAACTGTACAGAGAAACAGCTGTTCTATGCGGTTTTATATCTTCCCTGGTTAAAGAGAAACCCTTGCGGTTGTGCCAACAACACACTGTATTTGTCTAGAAAATGTTCAGTTACTGCGCAGATGGGGAGAAGTATTGGTGAGGCGCTACAAGAAAGGGCAACGGCTAAAAATATATTCAAGATCACACGAATGGATGAATGAATCGATATTCAAGGCTGCACATGGATGAAATTATGTAAAAAGTAAAACAATGCATAATACATTTCGGGCTGAGAAGGCACAATACAGTCACTAAAATAAAAGTTTCACTTATCAGTGAACATTAGTGCTGTTCTGCAGGGTGCATGGGAGAAAGGTAGGCCCCTTCATTAATAATTAACTTGGACAACACAGTGAATATTTATTAGGCTACACAGGCTGCACCATAGGCACAGTGTTTGACAGTCTCATTAGTATTTAAAACCAATTATAATTAATAATTAATATTCAGTGTTTTCTTTGGGGTGCGAAAAGGTACAGCGTGCCCCTTCATTAATGTTTCCAGATGGACTTCTGAAGGGTCATTTTAGAACCAAGCACCCGCATTAGTATTGGACTCATTTACATGACTATCAGCCAGATTAATGAACGAAAAATCGGCTCGCAAAGGGCCAGATTCTGCCAAGCTGGCCCTTTGCGAGCGCTTTTTTTGCATTTGGGATTCATCATCCCAAATGCAAAATTCGCAAATTCTGAAATCGCTAAATTGCGAAGAATTGCATATAAGGATTCTCTATTTGAGATTCCTTAAATGCAATTCATGAACCATTTTAGAATTGCGAAATCGCAATTTTTGGCCACTATTTACCGCGAAGTCTGACTTCGTGGTAAATAGCGAAAACTTAGAAAAATGCACTTTAGTGCATTTTTCTAAGTTGGGTGTCCTTTGGACATGTGTGCGCGCAACACCAGTGTAAATCACCATTTCAGGGCTGCTACAGGGTGTCCTTTGGACACCCTGGCACCCTTGAAATCGCGTCCTTATTTGCGATTCGCTAATTGCTAATCGCAAATAAGGATTGATTCCCCATTCATTCATATGGGCCTTTGGCCCATAGGAATGAATGGGGAGTCATTCCTTATTTGCGATTTGCAATTAGCGAATCGCAAATAAGGAAGATGTAGAAATCGCTATAAATTTTGCGATTTCTTCATGCATCCCGTTTTGCAAGTCTTTAATAGCGATTCCTTAATAATACCAATGATGGTCTTCAGACAGTTCATGTGGAACAGCGGGTCCCACGTTAAGATTAAAGCTGGCGCGATGCACATGAATGAATATTAATGCTGCTTTGCAGGCTGCATAATCTCAGCTTGCACATTCATGGGGCTGACTGGGGAAGCAGACTCTTCTCAGGCAGTCCCGCTCACCACCTCTGCTTCTTTTAATGGTGAATATGGAAACACGCCATACATGGGGAACATCAGTGGCGGCACGGCGATGCAGCGAGTGCAAGGTAAATTTTATTTATTTGATTACTTACCTTACTCCTGTCCCTCGTATGTTGGACTCCACTACCCCCATCCTGCCCCTCTCCTGCCCCACCGCCCCGCAGCACTACCACGGCAAGCGGCCACTGGGGGAACTCAACTCTCATTTGGTGAGATGCAAGCAGTACCGAGTGGTGAAAACCTGCGGTGAAGTGGGCAACACTGAACAAAAGTCGCAGCTTCTGAAGTGTTGCAGCAGATCAATTACCTGAGCTGTGAGAAGGCCGAGGGGCGAAGGGCTGTGCTCCACACAATTCTATCACAGGACCGGAGGCTTCGGATTATGCTTTCTCTTTCTTTACTGATAAAATTTCATCAGCCAATAAAAAACGTTTAACATTTACAAAAACGACATTTCCCATGATGCCAGGGTGTATATCCACCAATCTCAGTCTCTTTGTCCCTATACCGGGACCTTCTACGTAACAATAGCCTCTTTCTTTGCTGCTCGCAGCTGAGTAAAAGTGCTCTTCACCTTTGTTTCCATAGTGCCTTATATGATGGTTTACAATTGGTAATGAACTTGTTTTGCTTGTCCTCTCGCATTGCGAGTGTAATTTTGAATTTTCCTGTGTTTATTGCCAAGTGACTTCACACCGGTAGGGAGCGAACGCTGGCTGCGTTATGCAGTCGCAAACCAGCGTCCTCTCCTGCTGGTCGCATGGTTTTAATGCCTGCTGCTTTCCCCTGTGAGCGCATGGTCAGAAGTGCCTCAGTGGCACGAGCGCGCATTGCACCCTTGCCACGGAGCCTACCCTCATCGGGCCCGCAAGCGTAGCAAGTCTGTTTGTTTAGCCTGACGTGCGTAGCTCAATTGGGCTGGTTTTTACCTCCTTTTTGGTTATGCACAGTCGTTACACAATTTCCTCTGTGTTCCATATTCTTTTGATGCGGGACACCACACAGCCTAATAAATATCTCTGTGTGGTCCTACACCTGCCCGGGCTATAAGAATTGGAGCTGGCCCAAGCCGAGTGCAGGCTATTTATCGTTTTTGTTGGCTCTCCTGACTCCCTGTTTGGGCCGCAGATACCAGCAGCAGGCAAAAAAGGCACACATAAGTCAGCCTTCACTGTCTAACGTACCGATTTCTACCCCATTCGATTTCAATCCTCAAGGCATTATCTAGCCACGATCCTCCGACTGGGCTCCTGCCTCTGAGGTCGCAGAGTATCTCCATCAGAATTTGCGCAGAAGATCCGATAAAGAAGTTCGCAACAGACTGCGAGTGGAATGACCCGTCCAGATATTCCAGACACAGTAGCCAAAACTCTAGACATTGATCTGAATATGTTAGCGTTAGCAAAAAGTTCACTAAGGCCCCTAAGAAGGGTATCGACTGCGCCTGGCGTGGCTGTCAAGACAAACTTCTAGATATAACTGGTCCCCATGCAAAAATTCTAGAGATGGCTCTAGTGGCTAAAGACACAGTTTCGCCTGAAGATCCCGACATCATTGCGGGCTGGACTTCGAGCTATTTGTGTTCTGGGAAACGCCAACTGGGCCGTATCAGCTAAAAGGCACAAATCCCTTCTCATGAGAATGGACTCTAACCTCACAGAGCTGGCCTCTGCTGAAGTTGTTCCCCTGGCTTAGCGCCTCCTCTTTAGGGACAGATTTGTCAAGGACGTATCCAAGTGCGTAGGCCCCTTTACATCCCTTGACAAAGCCCAAACCAACATCAAGAGATTGTTTCAAGCTGGCCCTTTTGGCAGGGCCGGGCGTGGCATGGGCCACTCGCCAGGCCGCCTTTACTACCAGGGCCCCCCTATAGGCGGCTACGGTTGTGGCAGAGGAGACTGACAGGATACTAACAGAGGTCGCACCTTCAACACCACAAGGCAGAGATTTTCCCGCCATCAATTCAATTGAGACGGCCAAAGAGCAGGCTTCCAGCCCCAAATTACTTCACGTAAGATTTCTCGATACTTCTTCTATTCCTCTGAGGGGTTCTGTCCGTCATTTTCTATACAAATGGATGACCAGTACACAAGATGTGTGGGTTCTGCAAACCATTCACTATTTCCACATAGACTTTTACCAGATTCCATTCCAGGAGTTTCCTGCCAACCAGTTAACTTTTTAACACAGAAATAGGAGACCTGCTGCAGAAGAATGCAGTGGCATTTTGCCACAACGGCCTCCGGGGCTTCTGCAGCAACGTTTTCCTAGTACAGAAGAGAGGAGGTGGACACAGATTAGTCTTCATTCTGAAAGAATTCAATCAGTTTGTCAGCTGCAGGCACTTCAAGACGTAAGGTATCCATCTGTTGGCGGATTTGTTACAGGAAGGAGACTGGATGGTCTGTTCGGAATTCAAGTACTCATATTTAACCATTCCAATTCTTTCCTCCCCACCAGCATTTTCTACAATTCCGGTGGAAGGACAGATGGCTGGAATATTTTGTCCTTCCTTTCGGCCTTCCTTTGGTTCCCTGGTGCTTCACCAAGCTGATGAAACCAGTAGTGGTCCATCTCAGAGAGCAAGGTATACGGCTAATAATATATCTTGACGACATTCTCATTATGGCTACGTCGCTCTCCGTTGCATCTTTTCACTCTCACACAACACTCTCCCTGCTACAGGAGCTGGGGTTTGTCATCAACAATATCAAGTCAGTTCTCTGTCCAACCCAATCAATAGAATTTCTGGGATTTGAAATGAACTCACAGATGGTACAGTTACATCCCAAAATCATACTCGAAGGAACTGAAAGTAGCCTTAACCAATCAAGTCATGTCTTTGTGAGCGATTGTTTGCCTGGTCAGTCTCTTGGCTTCCTCGATACAGGCCATTCCACCCAGGTCCCCTTCATTATCAGACCTTACAGTGTCTCAAAATACGCCACCTTCAGAAGGGTTTATACTACTCAAAACACCCCTGACAGAGAACATCATGGAGGAGCTTCAGTGGTAGCTGGCTCACATGGATGCCTGGAACAGCAGGGCGATATTCGGTTCTCTCACAGAGATTGTGATAGAGTCCGAAGCCAGCCATTGGGGCTGAGGGGCTTGCTGTGGAGAAGTCTCCACAAGGGGCAGATGGTCTCTTCAGGAGTTGTCTCTTCACATCAACTGTCTGGAACTTTCGGCTGGATCATTTATGATTCAGACCCTCTCCCCCAAGTCAGTATCTTGTTGCATCGTTCTACTGATGGACAATATATCGGCGGTGCGATACATCAACAAGCTGGGGGGGCACGAGGTCCCCAATGTTGCTGAAGATTGCCAGGTATTTCTAGAATTATTGCCTCTCTCACCAGAATTCAGTGATAGCAGATTACTTACCCAGTCAATCCAACAAAGTAGAGGACTGGAACTCCCTTCACTTGAAGGATTACAGCGATTGGCAACTTCACCCCTCTTTATTTCAGATGATTCACTCAATATGGGGTCCATTTGCGATGGACCTGTTCGCCTCCAGCTCAATTGCTATCTAGAGATTTTTTCAGCTGGAGACCGGACCCTCTAGCGAAGGCCACGGATGCTTTCCCACAGGACTAGTCAGGACCTTGATCTATGCGTTCCCTCCTTTTGTCCTTATCCCCAGGGTGGCACACCAAACCTACCACCAAAGGTCGGAGATCCTCATGGTCACCCTCCTGTGGAAGGCTCAACCTTGGTTCCCCATGCTGTTGGAGTTGGCGTGCTACTGTCCTCTGCTTTTCCCGTGGTCCCCGACGATGCTCCAGGGCCCTCAGGGGGAGTTGAATCTACTAATAGTGTCAAGACAGTTATCCCTGATGGCCTGGTTGCTTTCAGGCAACAGTGGACGTTGCCTGGAATTTTGAAAGCAGCTTCAGATTTTATCTAGCAGTCCTGGGCCCCTTCCACCAGGAAGCAGTACTCGTCAGCATGGCAAGGCTGGATTTGTTGGTGCAATGAAAAGCATGTGGATCCCTTGGAGGCAGAATCATCTCAGGTGATAGATTTTCTTCCTCACAAAGCTTCAGAAGGTTTAACATACACGTCTGTGAACAATTTTTGATCTGCCATCTTGGCGGGACATTACCAAGTGGATGGCAGACCGGTAGAGATGCATCCATTAAAATGCAAACTGCTACAAGGAAGTCGGGTAGCAAATAACCCTAAGGCTGAGTATTCTTTTGTATGGGATGTTTCTAAAGTCTTGAACCTGTTTGAAATATGGCCAGACAATTTGCAGTTATCTAGAAAATAATTGTCTGCCAAATTGGCCAAGCTCCTATGCTTATCTGACAGGTAGGGTATTCTACCCAGAAGGGGTTTCTTTTACTATTTCTGTTTGAACTAAAACATGTCACGTTCCATCGAATATAACGCTCTTAAGTCTAATAATAAATTGTGAGTAGATGAATATCTAAAGGCATATGATGAATCCACTCAACCGGTATGTCTGGAGGGTTGTACAAGAGTATTAACTGGGTTGCAAAAGCCTTTTAAGTCTGTTACGTCTTCCACTATTGCAAGATGGCTGAGATCGTTCATGGCAGAGTCTGGTATTGACACACAAGTGTTTGGTTCTCATTCAGTGAGAGGCGCAATGGTGTCAAATTTGTATATGTTAAGTACAAATTTACAAGATCTAATGAAATCGGCTGATTGGTCTTCTGCTTCTACATTTAAACAGTTTTATTACAAACCTTGTTATGATATTTTATCTGTGATTCTTGATAAGCGTTAAACTAGCATAATCCGAAGCCTCCAGTCCTTTAATAGAATAAAAAATTTGCTAGCATTTGCACCAAGAATTCTCTATTCTACACGGAGGCGACGATTATCCTGCCCGCTATGTGATTATCATAACAGTTAGGATTTCTTACCTGCCCTTATGTATGGGTGTTATTATTGATTGCCTTTCTGTTTCAGGTGCAGAACAAAAAGGGGAGTGATCCTTCTCCAAGTTACTGGTCTAAGTTGACACTACGTGTCCTGGTTCACGGTTGAACGCTCACTGAAGTTGGATAGGACCACCTGCAGAGCTGTCGGCGTTGGATGGTTGCAGATATTAATGGCAGTACTCATTTTGAGGCAAAGAAAGAGGCTTTTGTTATGTGGAAGGTTCAGGTTATAGGGAAAGAGAGGCAGTGATTGGTGGATATACACCATGGCATAATGGGAAATATTGTTTTTTTGTAAATGTTGAACATTTTTCATTGGCTGATGAAATGTTATCAGTAAAGAAAGAGAAAGCATAATCCGAAGCCTCAGTGTCCTTAATAGAATTGAAAATTCTTGTTGCGTATGCTAGCACATTTTTTATTCTGATTGAATTAAAAAATCCAAATACAAGCGCCATTCATTTTGGGAAGGGGGGAAGCCCAAAACAAGTATATATATATATATATATATATATATATATATATATATATATATATATATATATATATATATCTTACCAAGAGAACACCAAAACACACTTAACCATGAATATCACCTTATATTTAGAAAATTATTAAAAATACTTATGTAAAGTCCTTGGCAGAAGAACCTGCGGGTGATTAGTTTTATTGAAAACAGGTGCAATGCTCGCTGTGCAGAATGAAACAAGCGATGTTCAGATATTAACAATGGACTTCAATTGGAGCACAACAACTAGTCTTTTCCGGCTTGGAAGGAGGTAGGAGAGATGAATGCAGAGCAGTTCAGATCGGAGTATAACAGCTGGTCTTTTCTGGCTTGGGAGGACGTGAGAAGAAGCAAAGCTGCAATAAAATACAAGCAGCTAAGGGCCTGAAGAAGAACACACATCCACAGTGTAACACCAGCAGGGAGGAAATAGAAAAAAAGTCCCCCTCCCAGCAAATGAACAACCAAGGCATAAACATACCGTGCTTGGTCTATACTCTAGTGGTAGGAGACACAGACAAAAGGAGGGACAAACGGGCGGGACTGACCACTAGCAAGCTGGGATTTTTAAAGGACAGTGAAACAAATAAATAAAAAGCAGAGGGGCAGCTTTAAGCCCACAAGAGAAGTATACTAAAGTGTACAAGAGGTCCCGAAGCTCGACCTTAAAAGAAAGAAATGTTCTCTTTGGTAACGCTTCGTAAGCCCATTTTGTGAATTGAAAATGCTTATCTGACTCAAATGGGTCAAGTACATTGGAAAAAAGCCATTTTGTGGTTACAAACTTTTATATTACAAATTTAAGGGCTTCTGACTGATAAATCTTTATATACATCTGACCCTTAGTCTGTTGGTCAGTCAAACTCTTTTTTTCTATATCTACAGCTACATTATGGCCTTTAGGTTAAACATTTGCACTCTGGAAAAACTTATTAAAACTAGGAGAGGGGGAGATAGGCCCAAGGACAGTGAGATATGGACACATGGGCAAGGTGTCAGAGGCACAGACTGAGATATGACTTTGGGGCATGTAGATGTGAGTTTGGGACACAGCGAGACATTAGCTCATGGGTAAGGAGAAACAGTCACTGGGACAGGGAGACACAAAGAACATCTATGTCACAGAAGACACAAAAAGGAACACTTCAACTTGGAGATGAGAACCTGGAAACAGGTAAGGCCTACACCCAGACAGGCACATATTCTGTAATTGAGAGGCAAACTCGGGCAGAAGGTGACAGGAACGCTGCAATGGAGAGGCTGTATAAACAGATACAGGAGTGGGGAGACTTAGTATCAGGAAGATAGGGGGCGTGGCCAAGAAGGCGGCGTGTTCAGACACGTAGTGTTGAGCTCCGTATGGGGCCTGCCCAAAAATCCTGTCTATATATCGCAAGTACTATTTTTGCAAGGCGCAAATAACTGATGATGCCTCCTGAGATCGTGCTGACCCCAACTGCTGGAGCTGATCTACACTAATGGTTGTGGTGGAGGCCCGGGGCTGTGACGACCTGCAACCACGGACCTCGAGTGCGTGTGTTCCGCCCGGCCGCATTTGAGAATGGAAGACGAGGGGAGGAGGGCCCAAAACGGAATCGCCAGAGAGAGAGAAGGCGGCGCTCTCGGAGATGAGTCTGCTGGAGGTGAGAATACATTGCACGCCTGATCCGGAGGGAGACGGGCCGCCAAGACCTGCAGCCGCTCAGGCACCAGAGTTACAGGGTTAGCGCCCGGACAGGGGCCGCAGCTGTGCCCTCCCTCCCTTGCTGCCTGGGGGGCCCTCGGCTCAGTGTAAATGGTGAATGCCGCTGATGCTGGATTCAGCCCCATGAGTACTGGGCGTATGAACGCCTGACAATGGATTGGCCACTGCTTGGGGGCAAATGAGGCCTGGTACCTGCTATTCTCCAGTATTAGGGGTGTCTTTCATAGATTCACATGCTTGAATATTCCCTGTCGTCGAAGTGGGAGTCCCACGGTACATAAAATAGCAGCAATATATGCATATATAGATGGAAAAATTACATAATCATACATATATACATATAGAGCAATTAGATATAAAGATATCATACAGTTAAGAAAGTACCATAGAACAGAATAGGCCCATATCAGCCCAAGGGAGAATTCACTTTAGTAACATATCAGTGTCATTTTATGGTCCATATTCCAGCCAATCAGGCTGGAGCACCCTCTAGAACCTTCTCCTCAGAAGCTCAAGCCCTCAGATTTTCTACCGCACCGTCGGGTGAAGGGGGTCTCCCTGAGCTGTGCTCAGTTTTTTCTACTTCATAGCTTTTTCTACTTAACAAATGTCTTCCTCAAAGAAATCTTTATTTAGACAATGTTCATCCTGTGGCAAACTGAGACTGTTTCATGAAGATCCATACAGTAAATGCATTTACTGTCTCTACCCGGACCATGAAGTCAAGAACTGTAAGTACTGCCGTACTTTTTCTGCTAAAACTTTAAGAGACAGAGAGGCTCGTCTCCTTCTGTGGCTACAGAAGTTGAAGTCATCTGAGTCAGTAGTCTCGGAGGATGAGAGTGTCTCTTCTTTTCATTCCAAGGCCTCTCAGAAGCGTGGGTTAGAGACGGAGATGCCCTCTCCATTCATCAAGAAAAGAAGACTGGTTGATGTCTCTAAGAATGTCTCCCCACAGGACTTGCCTCCAACGCCTACGGGACCTGGTTCTCTGGCGTCACAGTCCAAAGCCGTGCCATCATCTTCTAAAACGGGCACTGACTCGTCGACGCGCACGTCGACGCGTCCGTCGACGACATCAACGACGTCTAAATCAGTTGATGCTGTCTCTACGTCGACGACGACATGTTCAATGTCTTCAAGGACTACGTCGACGACGTCCACCTCGTCGATGACGACCCATGAGGTGAGACCCATTACGTCTCTTATTAAGATCTCGTCAACGACTGCCAAGACCTCATAGTCGATGAAAAAGCTTCCGTCGACGCGTCCATCTTCATCGACGCGTCCACCTTCGTCGACGAAAGCAACACCATCGTCGACGGGACCCGGCCCGTCGACGGGAACCTCTTGGTCGATGGTGACAATGCCGTCGACGGTTGCATCCTCGTCGACGGTCCCACCTTCGTCGACGAGTAAAATTCCAACGACGACATCCTCGTCGACGGTGACATCTGCGTCGGCGCTTCCCTCTTCGTCGATGCCGAAAAAAACATCGTCGACGAAGAATAAAGGGAAATCACATCCGTCAATGACTACGGATTCTTCATCAGCAGACCCAGCGCTGGCAATTCAGCCTCCTTCTGAATCTTCTGCCGCTTCGTTGACGAGCTCGTCAACTTCACACCATCCACTGGCCACAGCCACCACCTTCACAGTGGTCACTGCTTCAATGGTTAAAAAACGGGTACCTCTTCTGCATTTAAGTCCTGTAAAGAGTGGTTCTGCTCTTCCTGAACAATTGTTTCAGTCCACGGAGGAGGACTCTAATGATGGCTCATATGTCGATGATGTTTTTCGGCCTGCGTCTAGCCCCTCTGAACTTAATATCAAGTGCCAGGACTATGACGAGGAGGAGGAAGAGGAAACCGAAGATGGGGCACATCTTTTCCCCGTGGAGCACTCTGTAACACCCATAGCAGAACAGATTACACAAATACCACTGTCTTTAGTGTCTAATTTGCAGCACATGCTGGATGATTATAATCGAAGGTTTCTGCCGGCTAGGCCTGTTTCTCCAGCTCTGCAACCTCCTCCACAAACACAAGTTTCTCTACCTACAGGTAACACACAGCTCACCTGTACGCCTTCAGCAGGATACTGATAATGAGGACCCGGACCCTCAAAACACAGATCAAGATGACGACGACAACGTCTTCACTGATTGGGATAATTACAGGGCTCAAACACCCTCTACTCCGCCAACGTCGCCAATAGTTTCGCCGCCAGTGAACATTGGCAGCTTTCACAACTTGATGGTCCGTGCTGCCAAAAGGTTTCACCTGACTTTAGAGGTCCAGCAGGCAGACTGTTTTTTATATGATTTCAAGGATCTTCCTCAGAGACAAGCTCACACCATCCCTATCATCGATCACATTTGAGAGGAAGGTCTCAAATTAATGGAGCGGTCTAATTCGATCCCGGGCGTTTTACCTAGACTTGATAAAAAGTATAAAGCGCCTGCAAATTCTCCAGCATGCCTCATTTCTCAGCCGAAGGCGGATTCCGTCATCACACAGGCGGCTCAGAAAAGGTCTCGCAATCCTGCCACACCTCTCACATCTCCCCCTGATCAAGAAGGACGCAAATTGAATTCCATCGGGAAAAGGTTTACCACTATGGCGGCCACAACAGTTAGGGCAGCTAATTCCCTAGCAATTCTTGGACGGTATGACCGCCAGATGTGGTCCGAAATGGCAGCATTAATTCCACAATTTCCAGATGCCATCCGCGCGGAAGCGCAGGACATTGTACAGGAGGGAGAGAAGATCTCTTCAGAGATCATCGACTGTGCCATCAACATCTCATCTACGGGATTCAGGCAATTGGCTGGGGCCGCTGTGTTGCGACGCCAAGGATGGCTAAAGTCAACTGCATTTCGTCCAGAGGTTCAAGCACGAGTGCTTGATCTACCCTATGATGGCGATTCGCTCTTCGGCAAACATGTCGATGACGCTCTCGAATCCATTAAAAAGGATACGGATACGGCCCGGGCTTTAGCAACCCTCCAATATAAGAAACGACTGTTTCGAGGAGCACGTGGTAGGGGCGGCAGCTCTTCCACTTTTCGTGGCTCCACCCAAAATCGTTCCTATAACGACAATAGACAACAAAATAACTACCAGTCTCAAAATCGTCAGACCAATTCAAGACCATACCAAAGAAAAACCACGTACAGAGGTGGTTCCAATGCTAAGAAACAGTGACAACCCCAGCATAAAGTACACACCGTCTGTGAAAATTGGAGGTCAGATCTCCAAGTCCATCTTAAATTGGTCAAACATCACCTCCGATCATTGGGTCATGGATGTGATCTCAAAGGGGCATACTCTAGAATTTATAAAATTTCCTCCCAACCGCCCACCTACCGGTCCACCCCCACCTCATTACAGAGAACTATTGGCTCAAGTCAAGGTGATGATCAAAAAAGGGGCTGTCGAATTGGTACCGCAGGGGCAGCAGGGCAAGGGCTTTTACTCCTGCTTCTTTTTAATCAAGAAAAAGTCAGGAGAGTGGCGCCCTATTTTGGACTTGCGGGCCCTGAACAAATTCATCACAGCAAAAACATTTCAAATGTTAACACTACTTAAATTACCTCAATCCCGGAGAATTCCTCTCCAGTATCAACCTCCAGGACGCATATTTTCATGTGCCGATTCACCACAAACACAGAAGATATCTTTGTTTCACAGTCGGACACCTGCACTTCCAGTTCAAAGTCCTACCATTCGGCCTTCGCTCAGCACCGAGGGTCTTTACAAAGATCATGGCTCCGGTAGCTGCTTTTCTGCTCCTGCAAGGCATCCAATTTTACCCTTACCTAGACGACTGTATTATAAAGGCTCCGTCATACCAGGTAGCGAATCAGCACACTCAGGTCTGCATTTCGCTTTTTCGCACCTTGGGCCTTTCAGTCAATCGCCAAAAGTCACACTTTCGCTCATCACAGCAGCGAGATTTTCTAGGAACCTTGCTAGATTCTCAACTGGCAAAGGTGTTTGTCTCCCAGGAACGACAGGACCGCATACTCAAGATGGTACTTTCCCTGCAGTCAAAACAGTACGTTTCTGTCCGGATGTTAAAATCATTCCTCGGCATGGCTTCCTCTTGCATACATCTGATTCCACATTGCAGACTACATATGAGAGTCGTACAAGAGGAACTAGACAAGCAGTGGAAACAGATCTCGGGGTCGTTCAACGACAAGATTCACCTCACGCCCCGCATTCAATCTGCACTGGAGTGGTGGGCTCACCCTCCAAACATCTCCATGGGACGCCCTTTTCAAGAACCAACTCCGACACTGACGCTCACGACAGACGCGTCATTGGAGGGCTGGGGAGCACACCTCGAAGGATTGTCCGTCAAAGGAAAGTGGACTGCACTCCATCGCACGTGGCACATAAATCGCCTAGAACTTCTGGCAATTTTCCTTGCCCTAAAATCTTTCCAGAGGGTAGTGCAGGGCAATCGCCGCTAGTGCGGACAGACAACACCACCAGCATGCACTACCTCAACAAACAGGGTGGCACGAGGTCTCTTCTGCTCTCAAGACAAGCACAAGAAATATGGGACTGGGCAATTCATCATCAAGTCCATCTCTCAGCAATCCATGTGCCGGGTGTCTCCAATGTCCTAGAGGACTCACTCAGCAGGTCTCTCACAGACAACCACGAGTGGGAACTCAACCAACCAACTCTAGAGTTCATCTTCCGTCAGTGGGGTCAGCCACAGATGGATCTTTTTGCGACTGCCACCAACAGGAAATGCCAACACTTTGCAAGTCGTCATCCCCACAGAGAGTCGAGCGGGAATGCATTTTAGATCAGTTGGTCGAATGAATTCATCTACGCTTTCCCTCAGCTCCCTCTAGTTCCGCGCCTGTTACACAGGATGAGGCTTCAACCCTGTCATGTCATCCTAATAGCACCCAGGTGGCCATGGCGCCCATGGTTCACGGATCTCCTCCTGTTTTCTCAGAGCGATCCAATTCCGCTTCATCCTCTGCCTCACCTCCTGACAATGAAGCAGGGGCAAATCTGCCATCCAAATCCGGCGTATCTCCAGCTACATGCCTGGAACCTGAACACAATGAGTTTGCACGTCTGAACATCGACGCAGATTGCAGAGAAGTGCTGGCTCACGCTCGCGCTCCATCCACCATTGAAACCTATCAACTGAAGTGGAAGCGTTTCTGTGTCTGTTGCCACACTAAAGCCTTGGATCCAATGACCACCAAGCCTGAACAGATTCTGCCTTTTTTCCTGTCTCTTGCTAAATCAGGACTTTCTCATTCCACTCTTAAAGTCTTCCGTCATGATCGTTCCACGTCATTATAATCCTCTCGAATTATTCAACAGTTTTTCAAGGGCCTCTTTCGGATGTTTCCACCCATTCGTCACCCTCCGCCTGCTTGGCGCTTAAATTTGGTCCTGTCTCAGCTCCTCCTACCTCCTTTCGAGCCCAACCATTCAGCGGGCTTAAAATTCCTCACGTGGAAAGTTGCTCTTCTACTTGCATTAACATCCTCCAGGCGAGTAAGTGACATTCAAGCATTTACGATCCAACCTCCCTTTCTTCAGTTTTCTAAAAAAGCGGTTACAATACGCACCAATCCAAAATGTATTCCTAAGGTTCCAAGCGATTTCCACCTTATTGAACCTGTCATCCTTAAGACATTTTTCCCTAATCCTCAGTCTCCTGCAGAGCGTTCCCTGCATTCTTTGGACTTAAACCGTTGTTTGAAATTCTACATTCAACGCACTGCACCTTTTCGAAAATCAGACCAGCTCTTCGTGGCCTATGGCCCAATCTGCAAAGGACAGCCAGTTACCAAACAATCCATCACTAGGTGGATCTCCTCTGCCATTGCCTTTTGCCACCAACGGGCTGGAAAGCCCCTCTCTACTCCTGTACGAGCTCACTCCACAAGGGCGGTGTCAACTTCCACAGCCCTCTTTGAGGGAGTGCCTCTACACCACATCTGTAGAGCTGCCACGTGGTCGAGCAGACACACGTTTACAAAGCACTACTGTCTCGGATCAGCAGACGCCGCAGACGCGGCTGTGGGACAAGCGATGCTACGGAATCTTTTCCAATAAGGTGAGCCTCTGTTGCTTCCTGCCTCCAGTCATAAAGGTATTTTCTCTTGAATCATTGTATGCACAGTTTTACGTTGAATTGTGTTATGTACTTTGTTTTATGCTACCTTTATGACTCATGTTGTGCTCTACTGCTTCTTATTCAAGCATGTGAATCTATGAAAGACACCCCCAATACTGGAGAAGAACATAAGTTACTTACCTGTAAACTGTGGTTCTCCAGTATTGGTGTCTTTCATAGATTCACATGCGACCCACCCTTCCTCCCCTCAGAGGCTCTCTTCTCCTCATGCACTCTTGGTCACTTTGTGCTACGAAAATCTGAGGGCTTGAGCTTCTGAGGAGAAGGTTCTAGAGGGTGCTGCAGCCTGATTGGCTGGAATATGGACCATAAAATGACACTGATATGTTACTAAAGTGAATTCTCCCTTGGGCTGCTATGGGCCTATTCTGTTCTATGGTACTTTCTTAACTGTATGATATCTTTATATCTAATTGCTCTATATGTATATATGTATGATTATGTAATTTTTCCATCTATATATGCATATATGAAAGTCCAATTGGTCGCACACTGCTTGTCCTACCAGCGTGTTGCCCCAAAGCATTGTGGTCCATGAAGTAAGCATCAGCGGGTGCGCCTCTGCCAGAGTCTTGAGCAAAAATCACTGTCGCGTTGGCCATCCCTGGACACGTGTTTCGAGGTTGTTACCTCTCGTCAGCAGGTAATAGGCATATATGTAGGGGTGCTGCGTAGGCTGCCAATAAATATTCTCAGGTCCGGTACCGCTCGTGGCACGCAGGTGCGTAACCCGGGCTCGTCAGCCCCACCAGCTCAAGGGAGCTTGAATATAAAAGAAAGTCCAATTGGTCGCACACTGCTTGTCCTACCAGCGTGTTGCCCCAAAGCATTGTGGTCCATGAAGTAAGCATCAGCGGGTGCGCCTCTGCCAGAGTCTTGAGAAAAAATCACTGTCGCGTTGGCCATCCCTGGACACGTGTTTGTTACCTCTCGTCAGCAGGGAATAGGCATATATGTAGGGGTGCTGCGTAGGCTGCCAATAAATATTCTCAGGTCCGGTACCGCTCGTGGCACGCAGGTGCGTAACCCGGGCTCATCAGCCCCACCAGCTCAAGGGAGCTTGAATATAAAAGAAAGTCCAATTGGTCGCACACTGCTTGTCCTACCAGCGTGTTGCCCCAAAGCATTGTGGTCCATGAAGTAAGCATCAGCGGGTGCGCCTCTGCCAGAGTCTTGAGCAAAAATCACTGTCGCGTTGGCCATCCCTGGACACGTGTTTCGAGGTTGTTACCTCTCGTCAGCAGGGAATAGGCATATATGTAGGGGTGCTGCGTAGGCTGCCAATAAATATTCTCAGGTCCGGTACCGCTCGTGGCACGCAGGTGCGTAACCCGGGCTCGTCAGCCCCACCAGCTCAAGGGAGCTTGAATATAAAAGAAAGTCCAATTGGTCGCACACTGCTTGTCCTACCAGCGTGTTGCCCCAAAGCATTGTGGTCCATGAAGTAAGCATCAGCGGGTGCGCCTCTGCCAGAGTCTTGAGCAAAAATAACTGTCGCGTTGGCCATCCCTGGACACGTGTTTCGAGGTTGTTACCTCTCGTCAGCAGGGAATAGGCATATATGTAGGGGTGCTGCGTAGGCTGCCAATAAATATTCTCAGGTCCGGTACCGCTCGTGGCACGCAGGTGCGTAACCCGGGCTCGTCAGCCCCACCAGCTCAAGGGAGCTTGAATATAAAAGAAAGTCCAATTGGTCGCACACTGCTTGTCCTACCAGCGTGTTGCCCCAAAGCATTGTGGTCCATGAAGTAAGCATCAGCGGGTGCGCCTCTGCCAGAGTCTTGAGCAAAAATCACTGTCGCATTGGCCATCCCTGGACACGTGTTTCGAGGTTGTTACCTCTCGTCAGCAGGGAATAGGCATATATGTAGGGGTGCTGCGTAGGCTGCCAATAAATATTCTCAGGTCCGGTACCGCTCGTGGCACGCAGGTGCGTAACCCGGGCTCGTCAGCCCCACCAGCTCAAGGGAGCTTGAATATAAAAGAAAGTCCAATTGGTCGCACACTGCTTGTCCTACCAGCGTGTTGCCCCAAAGCATTGTGGTCCATGAAGTAAGCATCAGCGGGTGCGCCTCTGCCAGAGTCTTGAGCAAAAATAACTGTCGCGTTGGCCATCCCTGGACACGTGTTTCGAGGTTGTTACCTCTCGTCAGCAGGGAATAGGCATATATGTAGGGGTGCTGCGTAGGCTGCCAATAAATATTCTCAGGTCCGGTACTGCTCGTGGCACGCAGGTGCGTAACCCGGGCTCGTCAGCCCCACCAGCTCAAGGGAGCTTGAATATAAAAGAAAGTCCAATTGGTCGCACACTGCTTGTCCTACCAGCGTGTTGCCCCAAAGCATTGTGGTCCATGAAGTAAGCATCAGCGGGTGCGCCTCTGCCAGAGTCTTGAGCAAAAATAACTGTCGCGTTGGCCATTCCTGGACACGTGTTTCGAGGTTGTTACCTCTCGTCAGCAGGGAATAGGCATATATGTAGGGGTGCTGCGTAGGCTGCCAATAAATATTCTCAGGTCCGGTACTGCTCGTGGCACGCAGGTGCGTAACCCGGGCTCGTCAGCCCCACCAGCTCAAGGGAGCTTGAATATAAAAGAAAGTCCAATTGGTCGCACACTGCTTGTCCTACCAGCGTGTTGCCCCAAAGCATTGTGGTCCATGAAGTAAGCATCAGCGGGTGCGCCTCTGCCAGAGTCTTGAGCAAAAATCACTGTCGCATTGGCCATCCCTGGACACGTGTTTCGAGGTTGTTACCTCTCGTCAGCAGGGAATAGGCATATATGTAGGGGTGCTGCGTAGGCTGCCAATAAATATTCTCAGGTCCGGTACCGCTCGTGGCACGCAGGTGCGTAACCCGGGCTCGTCAGCCCCACCAGCTCAAGGGAGCTTGAATATAAAAGAAAGTCCAATTGGTCGCACACTGCTTGTCCTACCAGCGTGTTGCCCCAAAGCATTGTGGTCCATGAAGTAAGCATCAGCGGGTGCGCCTCTGCCAGAGTCTTGAGCAAAAATAACTGTCGCGTTGGCCATCCCTGGACACGTGTTTCGAGGTTGTTACCTCTCGTCAGCAGGGAATAGGCATATATGTAGGGGTGCTGCGTAGGCTGCCAATAAATATTCTCAGGTCCGGTACTGCTCGTGGCACGCAGGTGCGTAACCCGGGCTCGTCAGCCCCACCAGCTCAAGGGAGCTTGAATATAAAAGAAAGTCCAATTGGTCGCACACTGCTTGTCCTACCAGCGTGTTGCCCCAAAGCATTGTGGTCCATGAAGTAAGCATCAGCGGGTGCGCCTCTGCCAGAGTCTTGAGCAAAAATCACTGTCGCATTGGCCATCCCTGGACACGTGTTTCGAGGTTGTTACCTCTCGTCAGCAGGGAATAGGCATATATGTAGGGGTGCTGCGTAGGCTGCCAATAAATATTCTCAGGTCCGGTACAGCTTGTGGCACGCAGGTGCGTAACCCGGGCTCGTCAGCCCCACCAGCTCAAGGGAGCTTGAATATAAAAGAAAGTCCAATTGGTCGCACACTGTTTGTCCTACCAGCGTGTTGCCCCAAAGCATTGTGGTCCATGAAGTAAGCATCAGCGGGTGCGCCTCTGCCAGAGTCTTGAGCAAAAATCACTGTCGCGTTGGCCATCCCTGGACACGTGTTTCGAGGTTGTTACTGCTATTTTATGTACCGTGGGACTCCCACTTCGACGACGGGGAATATTCAAGCATGTGAATCTATGAAAGACATCAATACTGGAGACCACAGTTTACAGGTAAGTAACTTATGTTCTTATTACCACCTCTGCATCGGGCCAATGCAATCGTAAAACAGCACATATCTCCACGCGTGGGGCCACGTCCATTACCTATTGAAGGCTCCGCCACTCACCCTCTATCTCTAGGCTGTCTGTGCTGCAGGAATGCTCTACCGGCTCTGCCTGTGCTATTGAGGGACGCTGTTGAAAGACCTGGGCTAACGTCTCTCCCTCCTGCTGTGCGTGCACCATTGTGAGGGCGTGGAGCAGCTGAGGGCTCTGCAGTGAGTTTGGGGCACTAATACGATAATGCAGCATTCACCACCCTAACACTCCCCCCCCCCCTCGGGGTCTGTCTTGACTATGCTGCAGCACAGCTCCAGAGGGCAATGAGCTGGCTAGCGGGTGTCAATATTGCTGAGATGTCTTCCTGGGTGTTGCCATTAAGACAACCAGCCATAATGGAATGGCTATTGGGTTCCACAACTATGCTACAGTGGGAGCAGGGTAATTTGCTAATGATGGCGGCTAGGAGCAGCTGGTTAAGATATGTGTTACTTAAAGGCCAAACAGTACCATATGCACCCATGCTACCTTTGGAAATTCTTCCGGGGTCAATTACTTGTCACAGCCATCCGGGGCTAGAGTCCTGGGCTACCGCCGGACTGGATTCCTGGGTGAATTATTTGTAGGCTCACAATGACAGAACCTCAAAGGGTTAATAGAAGACTAACGGATACCACAGGGGACTTTCATGCTCCATGCATTATTTAAGCGGCAATTCCTCCAAACATGGGGGAACAACCATACAGAACCCGTCACGTCGCAGATACTGCAAACTTTACTTACACATGGAAGAGGCAGACATGCGGTGACAGCGATTTAAAGCCCCCTTAGACCAGACTATTTCCTTATTAGCATCACTTTGCATGTACTGGGGCTCAGGGTTATCAATTACTATAAGTGATAAACAATGGTCACAATGTATAGGCTATCCTAAAATCATATCCACGAACGCTAGGTTAAAATATACACAATTCAATTATTTACATCACACATTAACAACACACAGACTAGTTTGTATGTATCCCACCTCTACTGATATCTGCCCTCGCTGCTCAGATATAGAAGCAATTTTCCTTCAATTAATCAATCAATCAATCAATGCATTTCTAAAGCGTGCTACATACCCGTGAGGGTCTCAAGGCGCTGGGGGGGGGGCTGCTACTGATCGAAGAGCCAGGTCTTGAGAAGTCTTCTGAAGGCCAGCAGGTCCTGGGTCTGTCGTAGGTAGGTAGGGAGAGTGTTCCATGTCTTGGCGGCGAGGTAGGAGAAGGATCTGCCGCCGGTGGTGGTTTTCCGGATACGAGGAACTGTGACGAGTGCGAGGTTGGCAGAGAGGAGGCTGCGGGTGGGGGTGTAGAAGCTGAGTCTGTCGTTGTGAAGGGCTGTGTGTGCGTGGATGAGGATTTTGAAGGTGATCCTCTTGTTGAAGGGGAGCCAGTGCAGGCCTCTCAGGTGGGGTGTGATGGGGCTGCGTCGGGGGACGTTTAGGATCAGTCGTGCCGAGGCGTTCTGGATTCGTTGTAGTCGTCTCAGGAGCTTGGATGTTGTTCCTGAGTAGAGGGCGTTCTGGTAGTCGACTCTGCTGGTGATGAGGGCCTGGGTGACGGTTTTTTCCGTGTCAGAGGGGATCCATTTGAAGATCCTGCGGAGCATTCGGAGGGTGTTGAAGCAGGACTTGGAGACGGCGTTGACTTGCTTGGTCATGGAGAGGGCGGAGTCGAGGATGACCCCCAGGTTGCGTGCGTGGTCGGTTGGTTCCGGGGCTGTACCTAGCTGATGGAGTGGGTCTGAGGATGAGGACCTCCGTCTTGTCTGAATTCAGCTTCAGCCTGCTGTCCTTCATCCAGTTGGCGATGGCCTTCATTCATCTGTGGAGGTTGGTTTTGGCGGTGTGGGGGTCTTAGGTGAGGGATATGATCAGCTGGGTGTCGTCAGCGTGGAAGATGATGTTGAGGTTATCTTGTCGTGCGACGTGGGCGAGGGGTGCCATGTAGATATTGAACAGCATCGGGCTGATGGAGGATCCCTGTGGGACGCCGCAGATGATCTCGGTGGTTTTGGAGCGGAATGGTGGGAGGCGGACGCTCTGGGTTCTGCCGGAGAGGAAGGATGTGGTCCAGGCCAGGGCCTTCTCTTGTATTCCGGCGTCATGGAGGCGTGCTGATAGGGTGCGTTGGCAGACCGTGTCGAAGGCTGCTGATAGGTCCAGGTGGAGGAGGGTGACTGTTTCTCCTTTGACCATCAGGATCCTGATGTCATCGGTGGCGGCGATGAGGGCGGTCTCGGTGCTGTGGTTGCTGCGGAAAGCGGATTGGGAAGGGTCCAGGATGTTGTTGTCTTCGAGGTAGCGGGTTAGCTGTTTGTTGACAATCTTCTCCGTGACTTTCGCCGGGAACGGGAGCAGGGAGATGGGACGGAAGTTCTTGAGGTCCCTGGGGTCCGCCTTTGGTTTCTTCAGTAGGGCTTGATCTCGGTGTGCTTTCATCTTTCCGGGAAGGTTGCTGTCTCAAAGGAGATATTGATTGTTTTCCGGAGGTGGGGTGCGATGGCTGTGCTGGCTTTGTTGAAAACGTGGTGAGGGCAGGGGTCAGATGGGGATCCGGAGTGGATGGAGTTCATGGTTTTGATGGTGTCTTCGTCGCTGACGTTGGAGGGTGGAGGTCGCAGGGGTGGTGGTCTCGGCGGTGGGTGCGGGGTTGTCGGAGTTGAAGCTGTCGTGGATGTCTGTGATCTTCCGGTGAAAGAAGGTGGCCAGTGAGTCGCACAGGTCTTGTGATGGTGGAATGTCGTTGGTGGTAGAGCTGGGGTTGGAGGGTTCTTTCACGATGCTGAAGAGCTCTTTGGTGTTGTGTGCGTTGTTGTCTAGGCGGTCCTTGAATGCGGTCCATTTGGCGGTCCTGATGAGTTGGTGGTGTCTGCGGGTGGCGTTCTTGTGGGCTGTGTGCCTGTCTGGTGTTCGGTCGCGGGGCCATTTCTTCTCCAGCTTCCGACAGGTGTGCTTGGAGGTCCGGAGGTCTTCGGTGAACCAGGCGGCTTTCTTGTTGGTGTGGTTGGCTGTGGAGGTCTTGAGAGGGGCGAGGGTGTTGGCGCAGTCGTTAATCCACTGTTTGAGGTTGGCAGCGGCGGTGTCGGGGTCGATGGGGTCGGTGGGTGGTCTCAGGGTGAGGGTGGGGTCAGTTGGTCCTTGGTGACCTTGCCCCAGCAGCGGCGTGGCAGCTGTTGGGTGCGTTGATGTGTGGTGGGTTTCCTGAAGGTGAAGGTGAAGCGGACGCATCTGTGGTCGGTCCAGTGAGGTTCGGTGGTGTGGTTGAAGGAGACGTGGGGACTTGCGGAGAAGATGGGGTCCAGCATGTGTCCAGCGACGTGGGTGGGTGTCGTCATGAGCTGTTTGAGTCCGAGGTTGGCAAGGTTGGCGATCAGGGCGGTGGAGTTGTTGTTGTTCTCGCGGTGGAAGTTCAGGTCCCCGAGGAGGATGTAGTCCGTGGAGGCGAGGGCGTGGGTGCTGACTAGGTCGGCGATGGAGTCGCTGAATTGTGGTCGGGGTCCGGGTGGTCTGTAGATGAGTGTTCCTCTGAGTGTCGTGTTGGGGTCGGTGTGGATCTGGAAGTGCATGTGCTCGGCGGTGGTGAGGGTGTTGTCGATGTTGGTCGAGACTCTGAGGGTGTCCTTGTGGATGATGGTGATTCCCCCTCCCACTCCGTTGGTGCGGTCTCTGCGGGAGATCTTGTAGCCCTGTGGGATGGCTATGGCGATGTTTGGTGCTGAGGTGGTGTTCAGCCGGGTCTCCGTCAGGAAGGCGACGTCAGGGGCGGTAGAGTCTAGGCGGTCCCAGAGTTCGATGGGGTGTTTGCGAGCGGAGCGGGTGTTGAGGAGGATGCAACGGAGGTGGTTGGGTTCTCTGGGTGATGGTTTGGTGGGCTGGATGCTGGTGAAGCTGCAGTTCCGGCAGGTGAAGGGCCCTTGGGTGTGCTTCGGGATGGCCTGGTAGCAGGGGTGGTCTCGTCCGGTGTTGAGTGCGTTAAGGGTGCTAGAGTCGTATTGCAGTCTGGTGTTGTGGCGGCCTCGGGGTCCAGGGATTCTGGCGCTGGGCGAGGTCCAGACACGGATGGGCGCAGACGGGCTGGTCTTTGGTGCGCCGTCGGCGCGCCCGTGCACGTGTCCACTGCACTTCCGCGCAGCGTCCTCAATGAGAGGCGAAGTGGGAGGGAGGGGCAGCTGGGAGGCGGGAGCGGGGCAGCCAATGGGCGATGGGTACGGGACACAGAAGGCAAAGAGGCGGGGTCGCAGGGAAGCAGTGGCGGGGAGCGGGGGCACAGAGGGCAAGGGACGCTAAAGGGAAATACAATGCAGAATACAGATGCAAATAGGGAAATCAGAGCAGTACAGTACAGAAAAAAAGACAACCAGTCACCAGACCGCAGGAGCACACCAGCAGCGAACTCCCGGCAGCATCAGCAGTGGGGCAGAAGTCACGGGCGCACTGGAGGAGCCGGGTGCCGTGGGGAGTGACCTGACCTGAGAGCAGGGTCAAGGGTCACCTTCATGTTGTCTGGGTCTGCCCTCGCCTTAGCATTTATTGGAATGAGATAGCGGCGATACTAGCGTAAGCAACAGATACGTCATTGACTGCTCAAGGCCCACACTTTTTACTTGGTATTACTAAACGCATTGCTGCACATAAAAATCGTAATACATTTTTGGATTTAGCACTGGGTTTGGAAAAGCATAGAATAGCTATGTCATGGAAGTCAAGTACTGGTCCTAGCGTACGCCCTTGGGCCTCCACAAGGCACTAGTGGCGGAATATACAGCGCAAGCACTCACCACTCCTCGTAAACCCTCACTGATTAGTCCTTACAATGGCGATGGTGGGTTTTCTTATTACATGGGAACTGATATCATTCTCCTGCTGACCCGGAAAGCCTCCTGCCATTCACTAAATAAGACCCATATTCTCTTATGTACAGTGCAACCTCTTGAACTTCCTGCTTCCCCTCCCGTATCATATTGGGTCATACATTGATCACAGATTGGCCGAGCAGGATTCTAAGGATATCGTGCCAGCCATGGCTTCCTCCCTCAGATAGGAGAGTGAGCATGACTTCCACTCCCCTTGTGCCTCAATCTTGGTTTCGTTCCCTAGATGGGGAATGCCTGCTCAGGTAGTGGTGAAGAATACCCAATAGTCCTGTGATATGGAACAGTTACCAAGTGGAGGAGGCAGAGCAACACAACTTATTTTCTTCACAACATGATGTTTTGGGGGTTATGCATAGATGTCTAATTTCTCTGGTTCTGTAACCCTTTGCAACCGTGCTGCTAATGTCAACACTTACTATTAGAGACTAAAATGATGTGCCTTTAGTTAACTTCCTAGTAGGCATGCTCCTGAGTACCCTCACTGATGACTCCTTCAAAACGGCACACAAATATGTCTTAGAATTTCTCTAGGAATACAAAAAAAGCAAGGATAACATTAGATACACTTAGAATAAATAGACCCAAAGATCCTAGATTTTCAAAGACATCTGTTAGCCTCCTTAGTGGCTCCCACAAAACACACTGAACCCTCCTGACTGGCTACAAATAGAATCTTAGACAGCATACCCCCACCCCTGTGAACCACCTTAACAATAAGCCATTTATCCAATTTCAGAGTGGATTATTCACAACACATAATCCCAGGCACTATGAAGACACTAAAGCAAGTTGACACATGCTGTGTTCCAACCTAGCATCTGTCTTGCATAGCAAAAACTAAAACTTAAAACAACACAATTTTCTGAGAACAGTGGACAGTAAAAGGCATCTCATTTGGGACCTAAGCTCAGAAAAAGATCCTATATCCGTCTTGACTTTGAGATCTAACTATAAGCTACACAACATGGAATTCTAGAACTTCCTAAAACTGAAAAGTGCGCTTAGAAAACTTGGGCAAACCAACCCCCCTGACCTCCCCAAACTATTACATGAATTTAGGAATCTAAGTTACTCAGCATCTAGAATATATAAACCCATAAAACCACTGAAGATCTACCTCCCAAAATAAATAAAAAATAAATGGGTAACATAGAACACAACACCCAGCACACACTTATTCTCTGATGCGACCAGGCAAAAGATCTGGTTAACCCCATCTGTGGAAAAAAGTGCCCCAGAACTGGCCCAATCATGCTCTCTGGTCTATCCGTAGCGCTTTCTGAGTGCCAGATAAATTACACAAACTAGGCCTGCTTCGCCCAAACTTGTATTTAATATGCAACGAAAGCCAGGTTAACATAGAACATAGGTTCCACAATGTAATATGTTAGGAGCCTTTGGGACAAAATACAGAATCGTACACATGAAATATTCAACGCCACTTCACTGTGGACCCACCTACAATAGTCCTAGGCATCTTTGCCCACCCAAAGCCGCCAAACCTCTTGACACCTGACCTGATTGATTTGTTCACAACACCACGAGTCAAAGTAATACTATCTGAATAGAAAATGATCACATAGACATCTTTTAAGAATGTGTGCCTGGCTTTGCTCCACCAGAAGTGCAGACAACTTACTGTACTCCAAATCTGAAAGAAACATTTAGTGATAGATTCCTTACCTTAGAATTAGCCCTAGGTGTCAGATTGGATCCGGAAAGTTTTTGTTAGCAGTACCCCTGCAAGTCGGAAGGTGGGGTTGTGTGGCTTTGCGTCGGTCGTTGGCATCGTGGTCGCCGAGATGATGTCACTGCAGCTACTTAGACGCCGCCCTTGCGCGCTGACGTCAGTTCTTTCTTTTTCTGCGCCAGTAATCGCAGTTCCGGAGAGAGCAGTACCACCAGTAATTTTTTGACTGAGTTTTTTTTGCCCTTTTTGTCTCGGTTTCTCGAGTCGAAAGACTCCTGGTGCCGTAGGGATGCCTAGTTTAAAGTCCTGTGGGGACTGTCATTGCATGATGTCGGTGACGGACCCACACCGCGTGTGTCTCTAATGCCTGGGGCACGACCACGACTCCAAGTCATACCCCGACTACCGGGCCATGGCGCCGAAGACTTTGCGGGAGCGGTCCCGAAAGTTGCTTTTAGTCTGTCAGTCGGCTTTGCGCTGTTCAAGCTCCCAGTCCTGTGGGAGGTTGAGGGACTGGTTGCCGAGTCATCACCATCGTTCGTCGGGATCGAAGTCTTCGCACTCTGGTCAGGTAAGGTGAAGCATCACAAGAAGTCAAAGAAGCGCCAGCAATCTCCGGCTTCCCTTCGCCAGTCGTGGCTGAGGGTGCGGGTGGTGCTACCCCCACGGCTCCGGTGGAGCCTTCGCAGTCACCGCCGGCCTACCAGTCCTGCCAAGGTCCGTCGGCGACTCCGGCCCAGCTGCAGGAATTTCTGCCAGCCATGGCCTTCCTCTTTGAGCAGTCGGGCCCTACCAGCGCGCCTTCGGGCCTCGCGGGTCCCACTATGGGACCTCGCTCTTCATTGTTGGAGGCTCCGGCCCCGGCATCACTGTCGGCTCTGGCCCTGGCGCCGCAGGGCCCCCAAGGATCCAGGCCTGGATCCCGGTGGACACCGGTTGACCTCGTGACACCTCCACTGACCCCACTGGCACCACTTCCAACGTCGCCCCAGGTTTCAGGCCTGAAATGGACAAGGTGCCAGAATGGTGTCGCTCTACGCCAATTCCGTCCCCGATGGGGCCTTTATACCCCTATGTCCAGCCTCCTTATTTTCGGCTTGTTCAGCAGCCTTCGGAGGAAGGGGAGGACTGGGAGGGGGTCTGAGGACCATCTCACAGCACAGTGTGAGTTTCACCTGGACTGGGTAGAGGAATTGGGGAATGCCAGCAGTCTTGACACCTCTCCTGACCTTGGCATGCTAACTCCTCCTACCGTGGCTACCTAGGAGGGTGCGAGTTGTGCAGTGGTGTTGCGTAGGGCAGGGGAGGTTCTCCACCTCAAACTCCCTACAGTGGACATCAGGACTAACCTCCTGACAGAAGTGCTTCAGCCGGCGGCTACCTCTGCGGAGCCACTGCTGCCTTTTAATGATGCACTTTCAAATGTTCTTTTGGGCACCTGGTCCAGGCCCAACACAGGGGCTCCTGTGCATAGGAACATGGCCCAATGCCAGCACCCGGCCCCGGGTGACCCCATTTCCTTTCCTAACACCTCAGCCCTGAGAGTTTGGTTGTCCAAGCCTCTGCGTCCCCAATCACCCCAGGCAGCACCAGTCTCAGCGCGAATGTGGGACCCGCCGAGGTGGGCCAGAGGGCCAGCAGGCAGGTCAGTTCACCTCCACCCGGCCACCTCTGCCTACAAACCTTCCTAGACCGGTCTTCCAGGCCCAACAAATGCCAGTGGGTGGCAGGATCCGCCATCACCTCCCCCACTTTGGACAGATGGGTTTTACAAATAGTCCAAAGGGGCTACTCCCTCCCCTTCGAGAATACCCCTCCAGCCATGCCACCCCAGTACCACCGCATGTTGGGGATCACTTGGCACTTCTTCAACAGGAAGTTGCGACCTTCTTGGCCAAGGGGGCCATCGCGCGTGTTCCTGCACCAGAAGTAGGACGTGGTTGTTATTCCCACTACTTTCTGGTGCTCAAGAAAGACAAGGGCCTGCATCCTATCTTGGACCTCAGGGACGTCAATCGCTTCCTCTGGAAGGAGAAGTTCAAGATGCTAACTCTAGCCTAGGTCTTGTTTGCTCTCGATCCTGGAGACTGGATGGTAGCATTGGACCTGCAGGACGCTTATTTCCACATCCCCATCCTGCCGGCCCACAGGCGTTACCTGCAGTTCACGGTAACACAATTTTCAGTTTACTGTGCTCCCCTTTGGCCTTACCAGTGCCCCTTGGGTGTTCACGAAAGTGATGGCGGTGGTCGCAGCTCATCTGTGCAGATCAGGGGTTCCAGTCTTCCCCTATCTCGACGACTGGATGTTGAAGGCGGGCTCGCCCCAGACGGTTGTCTCACACCTCCAGACTACGGCCGACCTCCTGCATTTGCTGGGGTTCTCCATCAATATGCCGTAGTTGCACCTGATTCCCTCTCTGTAGCTCCTCTTCATCGGAACAGTTCTGGATGTGACGCAGTTTCGGGCCTATCCTCCCGAACGGCAAGTCCAGGATATTCAGGCTATGATTCCAATCTTTCGGCTTTTATCCTGGGTTTCGGTCAGGATGACCCTGAAGCCGCTGGGCCTCATGGCCTCCGGCATCCTGCTTGTCACTCATGCCAGATGGCATATGCAGGCTCTGCAGTGGGACTTGAAGTTCCAGTGGGTGCAGCATCAGAGGAACCTGTCCGATTACGCCCAGATCTCGGAGGGCACTGCAGAGCAGCTCCAGTGATGGCTCACGAACCGACATTGGGTCCAGGGCAGATCCCTCTCCCTTCCCCAACCGGAGCACACAGTAGTGAGGGACGCATCCCTCCTAGGATGGGGGGGCCACATGGGAGAGGTGGAGATCAGAGGCCTCCGTTCTCCAGCGGAGTCCAGGCTCCATATCAACCTTCTGGAGCTTCAGGTGATCCGACTTGCACTGAAGGCATTCCTTCCCTCTGTCAAAGGGAAAGTGGTGCAGGTGTTTACAGACAACACCACCGCCATGTGGTACTGCAACAAACAGGGAAGGCTGGGGTCGTGGACCCTATGTCAGGAGGTTCTGCATCTCTGGATATGGCTGGAACAGCAGGGCATTTCCCTGGTGGTTCAACTCCTGGCAGGTTCACTGAACGCCAGGGCGGACGAACTCAGCCGCAAGTGCATGATGGATCACGAATGGCGTCTTCATTCGGACGTGGCGCAAGGTCTCTTTCGACAGTGGGGAGAGCCTTGGTTAGATCTATTCGCCATCTAAGAGAACGCTCAATGTCAGCAATTCTGCGTGTTGGAATTTCCAAGGCGGATCTCGCTAGGCAACGCTTTTCATCGCGAGTGGTGTTGCGGTCTGTTGTATGCCTTTCAGCCTATGCCACTTCTGCCCAGAGTGCTGAAGAAGATCAGGCGAGACCGGGCACGTCATTCTGGTGGCCCCGGACTGGGCTCGAAGAGTTTGGTATCCCGAGCTACTCAGTATGACGATCGAACAACCGATCTTCAGGAGGATCTTCTGTCGCAGCAGCAGGGGATGGCCCTCCACCCAAACCTCTCCAGTCTCCACCTCTTTGCGTGGAGATTGAATGACTGCAGTTGATTCCTTTCGACTTGCCTCCTGAAGTCTGTGATGTCATTCTGGCACCAGACGTCCCTCTACTACGTTGGTATACGCCTGCAGGTGGAATACATTTGTGGCATGGTGCACAGTAAAGGCTGTGGATCCCCTTTCTGCCCCTCTTTCATAAGTTCTTCTGTTCCTTCTTTCTTTGGCCCAGCAGGGCTCTGCTCTGGGCACTATCAAGGACTACCTTTCTGCTGTGTCCGCCTTTCTCAGGCTCCCTGATTAGCCCTCTCTTTTCAAGTCCCCTGTTGTAAATAGATTCCTCAAAGGCATTACTCATCTTTTCCCTCCTATTCCTTTCGTAATGGCACAGTGGGACTTGAACCTAGTTCTTACATTTTTAATGTGCGCTCCCTTTGAGCCTCTTCACAACTGTCCTCTTCGTCTGCTGAGTTTGAACACTGCTTTCCTGGTTTCCATCATCTCTGCCAGGTGAGTGAGTAAGCTCCAGGCTCTTTCTTGTAAACCTCCTTTTCTATCTATCCATCCGGACAAGATTGTGCTCAGAACATGTCCATCCTTTCTGCCAAAGATTTTCACTGCCTTCCACATCGGGCAGACTATCACTTTGCCCACCTTCTTTCCGCCTCCGCATCCTTCTAGAGAGGAAGAGAGGCTCTACTGTCTGGACCCAAAACGTGCCCTCTCATTTTACCTGAACCGCACACAACAGTTCCGGGTGGATGACCAGTTCTTTGTTGGCTACGTTGGGGCCAAGAAAGGTTGGGCCGTACACAAGCGGACTATCTCCCAATGGGTCGTCTTGTGTATTAAAGCCTGTTATTCTCTGGCTTAAAAGGAGCCTCCGGAGGGGCTACGCGCCCATTCCATCAGTGCGACGGCTGCCAGTATGGCATTGGGACGTGGTGTCCCCTTACAAGATATCTGTCAGGCAACTAAGTGGGCCTCGTTGCACACTTTTACTAAGCACTATTGCCTGGACAGCCAAGTCCGGAGGGATGGCTTCTGTGGTCGTTCTGTTCTCCGGGACTTTCTGGTGTGATCTTGGTTCGCAGACCCACCACAAGGGTTGGTATTGCTGGGGTATCTATTCTAAGGTAAGGAATCTATCACTACGTGTTTCTTTCAGATGAACAAGTTACTTACCTTTGGTAACAATATATCTGCAAGAAACATTAGTTAGTGATAGATTCCTTATCGCCCTACCCATCCTCCCCGTTTCTGCACACTGATTTCAAGGGTTAAGGTCATCCCTTTCAGGGCCCTAGTTTCAATTCACCAGTGGTCAGTATCTTGCATGGCTCTGCGTTCCTGGTGCGGAAAGTCGTGTACAGAACTGACATCAGCGCGTGAGGGCAGCGTCTAAGTAGTTGTCGAGACGTCACCTCGGCGTCCACGACGCCAACGACGGACGCAGAGATGCACGACACCACCTTCCAACGCGCAGGGGTACTGCTGACTAAAACTTGCCAGATCCAGCCTGACGTCTGGAGGTAATTCTAAGGTAAGGAATCTATCCCTAGCTAATGTTTCTTACAGATATATCGTTACGGAAGGTAAGTAACTTGTTCATCAAATTCTCTTCACAAATCAAGAAAACTCTGGGACAGCTTTGATATTTTTGTAATGATAAGCAAACCCCCTTAAGACTGCTGCACTTATATCTCCACAAACCCCACACATAGATTACATAAAACATCACAGTATCAATGCTGAACATCCCCAGACTATGATCTACTAGACGCAAAACCCCAGGCTCGCATACCAACATCAGCATTCCTACTGATATGCCAAGATGTACTGATTCCACCTGATACTTAACAATACTATAATCTCACATACATTCGTCCGACCCCACTCCTTCCTGTCTTATGTTCTCATTTTTGTTGGCTAGTACAAGCAATCTCCGTATGGAAATACACTGGAAAACCACCTGGAGTCTTATTTACAAACTGATTATATGCTTCTTGATGTATGTTGTTAAGACATGCTTGCAACCTTATACTTGGTTTATTGCTTTGTACTGCTCCTATAAAATGCAATAACATCTTTTTGAAATGAGAAAATAAAAATCTTATTGCTTTACAATGTATTTCTGTACAGAAGATTCGGTCATTACCCCACTGAAATATACTGTATTTAATTAGTTACCGCAAGTTAATCCCTAGAAGACTACTGAACTGTGACAGGGAAGGGTTTTGCTTACACCCTAGAGTGAACCATCTTTTATTTGTATCCCTATTGCCAGGTTTTAATGCGAATAAAGTTGTGTGGTAAAGGTCAGTGACAGTTGATTGAGTGTCATAGCGTACAGGTCTTTTTTACTTGCACTGCAGGTAGGAGAGGCTGCCTACTGGCCCTTCTTTTGTCTAATCTGTTTTGACTGAGACCCTTCGCTTCCTCCCAGAGTGTGACATCTCTGTGGAGTTTGTTGTAGTACAAACGACGGTGTGGAGCACTCAATGTTGGGCTTACCCAAGTCTATTTAGCCCTAAGTAGGTTTTTTGCAA
This sequence comes from Lissotriton helveticus, assembly GCF_964261635.1. Taxonomy (NCBI): domain Eukaryota; kingdom Metazoa; phylum Chordata; class Amphibia; order Caudata; family Salamandridae; genus Lissotriton; species Lissotriton helveticus. The sequence continues at coordinate 1,225,081,702 of NC_136065.1, forward strand.
TTTTTGTTTTGTTCAAATGTATCATTAAGGTTTAACAGAAGAAAAGGATGGATACACCACACTCTCTATATGCAAACGATGATTATCCCTACAGGAAGATGACCCCCTTATTAACACATCATGTGTACACTGACACAAACCTCTGTTTAGCAATCCTTTTATCATCATCTTAGATGTCCATTCCTCCATGTCCTTAGTGAAGATGCCTCTCTGAACTTTTTAGTTTTTCCATCTTTAACTCACCCTTGTGTGCGACGCACTGCTCGGCCTGCAGTCTCCCTACCCATTCAGCGGCACATCGAGGTGCTGACGGGCACTCGAGGACCTGCTGGCGTGCAGTTCTGTGGCGGGCATCTTGGGGGTAGGCTGGCTCGCGAGGCGGCAGTCTAGTGGTGCTGATTCGCGCCGCCCGCGACGCCTTAAAACTAGGTGCCTTTCTCTCCGCGCGCAGCGGAGGCGCCTAAGGAGTGCCGAAGGAAAGCCCGTCAGCGTCCCGGAGGCGGTCGGGCGCGGGCCCGGCTGGGCAGGTGAGCCAAGATGATAAATTACACAAAGGATGATTTGATCTCCCTTAGGAACACTAACAACACCTGTCTTAGGGTCTTCCCCAAACCTCCCCGGGGCAACAATGGGTGCTCGGCCTGTGGTTGGCTACCAGGGCAGGGATCCATCTCTTCTTTTAATCCTCCTCTTAACAGGAGTAGGTGTTTACTGCTTAACACCAGGTCTCTGGGAAAGCATGCGCTTGATGTCCATAACCTACTGACGGACTCTAAAGCGGACTGTCTCTTCTTGACAGAAACATGGCTGGGTGAGGGTGCAGGACCAGATATTGCCACTGCCATCCCCCCGAGCCATGTGATTTTCAGAAAGGATAGAGCTAGCGGGAAGGTGGGTGGTGTCGCCCTGGTCGTCGACAGGCGCATCGCATGTTCCATTCTACCCTCTGACAACATTCATGGGTGTGAAGTCCTAGCCTTCTCCCTCTCCATTTCACCCCATCAATCATGTATAGGGCTCTTGGTCTATAGGCCCCCGGGCCCATTGGGTACCTTTCTTGAAGAGCTCCACTCGTCGATCTCCACGCTATGCCTCAGGTCCAAACACTGTCTGCTCCTAGGTGACTTTAACATACACATGGACAGTGTGGTTGACCCTGACAGCATGAAGCTAAAAGACATCACCTCATCCTTAGGGCTCATTCCGTACCTTCGGTCCCCCACTCACTGTAAGGGTCACACGTTGGACCACATTTTTTCCACTGTCCCTGTGGTCCTGGCCTCTCTTGCTCCTGTCCTGTGGTCCGACCACTTTTTAGCGGAATTTGAGATCCCCCTTAATGAGAAGGGCGCTTACAGTGGACAGTGGCGTGAAGCGCACTCCTCCAGAGCATTCCATCGGGTTTCCCCAGCTATGCTGATGCAGGCTTTAGACACCTACCCATGCCTGCTGACGGGTACTTTGGAAACGGACCTAGAGCTCTTGCAGCTCTGGTTGACCCAACAGCTAGCCAACTTAGCCCCTCCTCGACCCCCTTGGGCACCTTCAGTGAAAGCATCCGCCCCTTGGTTTTCGCTGGCGCTTGCCGAAAAGCGACGGCAATGTAAAAAAGCCGAAAGGAAGTGGCGCAAACACTATGATGTTAGCTCTAAGGAAACTTATAGGGCAGTGGTTAGAGATTATCACCACGACATCACAGCGGGCAAAAAGTCCTATCTGGCCAGGATTGAAGATGCTTCCAGCTCCTGTAAGGAAATTTTCAGGATAGTCAAGAACTTTATTTCCCCTCCTTGGTGCACTCCTAGATCCATGCATTCGGAGTCATGGATCTCCGAACTTGCTGACTTTTTTGCCAGCAAAATTCGGACTATCCAAGCCTCCTTTAGTACTGCAAGCACGTTTACTACTCTGAATTTGCGGTCCCCCTGCCCCTGCCCGATCTCCGCGGGCCCTGCCCTCTGGAACTTTCCATCTCTGACCGTACAGGCCTTGCGCAAATGGCCCCTATTCTCAACCATCTTATTAACCCGATACTTAATCTTTCTCTTAGTACGGGTGAGGTCCCCAAGCCGTGGAAACAGGCTCTAATTTTGCCACTTCTAAAGAAAACCAACCTGGACCCTAAATCCCATGCCAACTATAGACCCATCTCCCTCCTGCCTGCGCTTGCGAAAGTGGTTGAGAAACATGTCCATACCACCATGACCCACTTTCTTGAGACGAACAATATACTCAATCAGTCGCAGTCCGGTTTTCGCTCCAATTTGAGCACGGAAACAACTTTGCTCGTGGTCACCGAGGCTGTCAAGGAAATCTTGGACAGAGGAGGCAAAGCCATGTTGGTTATGCTTGATCTCTCTGCGGCTTTTGACACCGTCCCCCATGACCGTCTCCTTTCAAGACTCGGGGAGATTGGTCTGAGGGGGACGGTGTTCCGGTGGTTTAGGTAGTTTCTCTCAAATAGCCAGTAAACGGTCTGGGCCCCCCTTTCTCTGCCGCAATGCCGCTCTTTAACATCTATATGACCCCTCTGGCGGCACTGGCGGAGGATTTTGGGGCCCAGATCGTGTCGTACGCGGACGATACCCAACTTCTGTTCACGTGCGACAAGGGCTCCGATTTTGATGGGGCGTCCATCCGGGGTTGCCTTGGGGCAGTGTTTGACTGGTTTGGTCGTAACAGCCTCAAGTGCAACTCCGACAAGTCGAAGTGCTCTTCTTCGGCTGCCCTGCGGACCCCAGGTGGAAGGAATGGTGGCCCACTGCCATGTTCCCTCCTGCCAGCGATTCGGGGGCTGCTAAAAATCTGGGTATTCAGATTGAGAACAGCCTCTCCTTCAAAGCCCAGGTGGCTGGTCTGGCCGGCAAATGTTTTTCGATCTTGAAGATGCTAAGGAAGTTCCTGCCGCTCTTATCTTTAGAGCATAGAAAGGTCACGGTACAGGCCTTGATAGGCTCTCGCCTGGACTATTCCAACGTCCTGTACCTAGGCCTTCCGGACTTCCTTCTTGCGCGTCTCCAGGTTGTTCAAAACTCAGCGGCCCAGGCCATCTGTGGCCTCACTAGGAGAGCTAGGGCCAGCGACCTTCTCAGGACTCTTCATTGGCTGCCTATTAGGAAGCGTATCACTTTTAAGGCCTTGACCATTGCCTTCAAAGCCCTTCATGGTACAGGTGCCTTTTATCTCCGGAAACGGATTAGTTTCTGTAGTGTAGTTCCTATTATCCCAATAGGCTCTGCGCATTGGAATAATATCTTCAATAGTATAGACGTAGGACAGAGGTTAACTAGGTCTTCTACTGTCGATATTAGACTTAAAGTTTAATGTTTGCCAGCTAGCTCAGAGTTCACTAGAAACTTTCTCGAATAGACAAGGAGTAGTTTAACCTCCCTGGATAGACAAGAAGGGATTTAGTTTCTGACAACCATAGAACATGACAACTTTGCTCTCCCCTAATCAAGAGTGTATCTCTAGAGTCGTGTGAAAACAAAAGACAACTTATTTTACTCAGTCAGTTCAGTGCATTCTTAGTTTCACCAGATTGTAGAGAAAAGGAAGAGACGGGCGTGTTCAATAAAAAGATGTTATTTATTGATCAGTCTCTTTTCTCATACAAGAGAAATGAATCGCTATTATTGCAATACTTATTGTTAAGTAAAGTGCATACAGTAATAACAGAATTATAAAATAATACTGTAAAAGCATTGATATGGTTTCTTAGCCATATGATACTTAAAATGGATAAAATAGATACATACATATATACATTGACTAATCGTACTCAACTGGTGCTTCTAACTACGCCTACCCCAATGTACCTGACCTGAGCCTAATACGTGGGCGGGAGTAGATAAGTAGCAGTTTAAGTTAAGTTTGCTTTGCCAAGGGTCTGCTTCAAGAATTCTCTGCAAGGGGTTATTCAGTTCAGTACCTGGGAGTTAGAAGGCTGGAGGGCTGGTATCTCTATCTCAGGGCTTGATATCCCAGCTGCCTGCAAGGGCGGCTGGAAGCGCCGGAGCTGGATTTCTCGGCAGGAGAAAAGGCAGCGTCTCTCTCTCAGCGCGTCAGAAAGGAAGGGCAGCGTCTGTGGGCTTCGCTGTCAGCTGGGCTCCTCGGCAAGTCTCGCTGCTCCAATCTTGTCACCACCTCGTGTGTTTGCTTAAGGCAATGTCGGTATTATTTATACCTGAAAGGTGCCGAGATTGACGTAAGGATGGACATAAATACCTCAATAAGGATGTCATACGAACTGGTCGTTCGCACATTCTTTACTGAAGTTCTCGGCTAAATCAAAACAATGGCTGCGGGGATTTCCCAGGTCGTGGTAGGTTTGATTTGTTTTGAGAACACCGTATGCCTATTAGGGGGCTGGAGAAATAGTGCTTGCCTAATGAGATGGCATGCGCTATGACCTAATCAGATAACGGGCTTCTGTGCCGTTGTGTGGCTAATCAGATAACGGGTTTCTGTGCAGTTGAATGGCTGCTAGTTAATTATTAACCAGACAAGGGTCAGAAATAGGGGGATCGATACAGTACCCATAGTAAATACATCACACCCACTCCACGTAATCTATGTCCATGTTTACAAATCTAGGCATAGTAAACAAAACTAGTAGTGCATGTGTATACCGAACCACCCCAAAATACAATCAAATGCATTTTGAAATTGGAAATGTGAAATACACGAAAAGATGAGTATAGTTACTATATGCACTTCAAGCAGTATAATAATGCTAAATCTAAATGCATATTTTGAAATCAGCATGAACGAAATGCGGAAATTACACATGAAATGGCTCTTAATACAGAAGAAAAAGTTGAGACCATCTCATCACAAAAATCATAATACTTGTGAACATGCTAGAGGGTAGCTAATGTCTCTAGAGTAGCTAAAAATAGAAATTTTGTTCTCTAGGAATAGTTTTACTTTAAGCAGAAGATAAGTGTCCCAAAAAATCGTAAATATTATTGGAAATGGATGGGGGAAAAAAAAAAATGTCTCGCTCTCTGTAAAAACTGGTGAGAAAATTTCTTATTGCTTTATTTTCAAAGTTGAAGGCCAAATTCAGGGTGTAGGGAACGCCGTGTACTAGTTTGTTCAAAGTCATTCTTTCTGCTCTGGTGAAAACATCATATTGTTGAGACTTTCGAAAAAACTGTCAACTGCTTCTTGCGAAAGTTCCACTAACTCGGAAAAATTTTGTAACATACATTCATGAGCATGAGTGCCTTCATTGATGTTTCGATCAGCATAGCTGACAGAAGGTCGTACCTGATCGATGCTGCTTTCATCTTGTACTTCACTACTCTTCAATCGTAGTGGTGAAGTCTCCACGAATGCCGTCATCAGGATTGGTAGCCGCTGGGGACAGTACAATGCATGAGCCGTTACCGGACCCAACAAAGTCTCTGCGTCCATTGGCACATCCGATTGTAGTGTCAGACAGGTGTCCAACACGCATTCTTCACCTCATAGCAAGCACCTTAATACAGGCATAACACAACTTTGCCACATCGGTCTAAATGAAAGAAACCAAGTCATGTTCAGGTCTCTAAGCCGGGCTATTCCAAGGACTTTAGTTATGCGGTCCCTGTAGCGTATGGCTAGGATCGTTTCTTCCATTGTCGCTGGTGTCTTGTCTGTGACGTGGTTTGCCATAGCGAAGTAACAGGATCAAAAATAGGATGCCTGCCACTAGTCCCAAAAGGAGAGGAAGTCCGCCAAAGATGGAATGGACAAAATCAGGAAAAATACCCAGGATGGCTTTGAATGGGGTTAAAGCTCCCGAAAACACTGTCTTAAATACACTCGCGATTCCACTTGTATCAGAAATATTTAAGATTTCGCTCAGTATTTCTGCGAAATGTATGGGGAATTGGTTGATAACAGTGAATGAATCTCAGCAGTTGTCCTTGCAACTTGGAGATCATACGTTTCTTTTGATGACGTTAACCGGGTTGGCGTCTGTAGGAGCACAGTCTTCATTCTGCTTAAAGTATCAATTCGAATAGAAGAAATTTTCAAACTGGGCCATAACCTTGCCTCCCTGTCTCGAGCATCGTTTGGGAACAATACTCTTTCACAGCACATGACCTTCGTAGTCACGGTTATGAGATAAGGTTTTCCGGGCAGCAGACTGCAACATCTGCGATCTACAATTAGAATGTAACTCCCGTTCGAGAGTCTCCTAAAGAATGGTTCTATTTGTGTTGCAGGTGTGCCTAGCTGGTGACATGAAAGGTTATTTGTAGTCCCTTCACAGGCTCCATGCAAATTAATACCCTGACACAGAAGTGTACCGCTTAGTGATCTTGCACAATTATTGCCACTAAGGAACACATTCTGGCCTTTATTACTAACACATGTGTGTGTATAGGGCAGGTTCCATGTTGACTTAATGTACCCTTTACCCAAACTTTCATACTGGCCTGCCTGTATATATTTTTGGCAGTATTGAAACTGGAAAGTTGTTATCGGAATATTTATTATCCCATGTATTATCCATTCAATGACAGGTCGTTCTGACATTGTCAATGGTAATCTCTCAAGTTTTTCAATGCTCAGAATTGTATAGTCAGCACCCTTCTGTGCCAAACTGATTTGTTTATCAGTAAGGTTAAAGATATTAAATAGTGACGTTGTGTTGATTAAACGCCAAGGCACATAGCCTGAACGCAGATTTTGTAACGTCCAGCCAAGTTGTACAATAGAACGCAATTGGGACTGACCGTGTTGTAACATCAGTAAGTCTTGCGATATTATATCGATTGCTGAAGACACAATACTGTCCAGTGAATATATTCTGGAGGACAGAGTCATTAACCCATTGTCCACAACAGAAAGTGATTTTTCCAAATTGATACGGTCAATTTCCCGTATTTTTTCTGCTGTCTCAATTTGAGTTACTTTCCAAGCTTCATTGTAAGCTGCATATATAGAGGCCGCTATGAAACGTTTTTGACGCTGTTTGCGTGGTCCCATAATGAAATCACGCAAGTCAGCACCCTCTTGAAGTAAAGTTAGGTGTTGCTTAATTTCTGCCAGTGTGGATGTTTGTAGCCATTGAAGGCAGAGCTTGCCCACACTGTAAGTAGTTACTATCCCTGGATGTTGTCTTTGGGAATATCTAGGGTCTGGCCTGGTCAATTTGAACCCCTGTATTTTGTTCAGGAATCTGTCTTGACAGTTATTTGTGGCTGTGGGCCAGATCAACCATTGTTTCCAATCAGTATGTGTTCTGTTTTGGTTTAAAATATGGTTCACGTCTATCTCAACATCTATAGAGCTATTACTGTTCGTTGTTGGCTTTGGAATAGACGGTTTGTTTAAGTCTTTGATTTTGGCTAAGCCAAGACAGGTAGTTTGTTGAATAGTGTCATTCAAAAATATAATTTGTTCTGGGATCATGCAGGCTCTGAACAATGATTCTATACCTTGTACTTGCCAATCTTTTGTACCCCAAATAGTTTTTGCTTCAATGTTATTGTTCCAGAAATCAAAACCAAATGTATTCATTTGCTCAAAAAATTAATCTGAATATATCAATTTCGTGTTTGTAAGCATGGTCTTCATACCTGTCTTATTCGACAATTTGAAATAAAATGTTTCTGCATTACTTGTGTTAAACCCTGAAAAATATGAATATTTATCATAAAATGTTTTAGAACTACCCTTTGGAGGAGTAGCACAATGTTCCCATTGGTTATAATTTAAAACATTTCTAGGTTGTGCAGATTTATGGAGATAATGGTTACCATAGTGGTTGTAGCAGAACATTTGATCATAATTAGACGAACCCTGCAAATAATCATGTTCTGTAAATTTAGCAGACATTACTAGGTCAGACATCATATCATTAATACTTTCAAAGTCCCAATCATCAGCAAATGTGCTTGGTTTTACAAAGTCACTTAACGAGATCTTAAATTGATGTGGATACTTCAGGATTTCAACCGGGCCATAGATTTCATAATCAGTATTGTCCCATGCTACACCGCCTGGTATAGGATTGGCTGTGAAGTTTACTGAAGAAAGTTCTCTTTTCTTGACGTGTGAAGATGTGTGTGGTTTAAGGACCAAGTTGATTTTCTGGCTTGCTGTGTCCATTTTAGCATATTTTCCCTCAATGAAATGTCCCAAGCATAGTACCATGATGAGCCAAAGTATGAGGATAAATGCACCTAATGTCACCCAAATTTCAATCCATGGAGAAGTCAGATAGGTTCCCTTTGGTTGATGAAAAAGTTCCTTTGCTTTGTCTTTGAAAGTTTTTGTTGATGGCTGTACTTCTGGTTCACTTGGATCTTCTGAAAAATCATCGAAGTTGATGAAGTAGCCGGATGCCGTTCTGTCAATTGTTCCAATTGCTTCTGGATTACTTTTTGCTTTTGGATTTTGCTTTGTTTCATTAGCAAAGTCTGTAGTTACATCATCGTAGGTTGTTGTTTCTTGATGAAAAACTTTTATTTGGGTTTTAAGAGGTTCAAGTTCCATTGCTTTGTTGCATAGTCCTTGTTATTTCACTGTAGATTGTTCAAATGTGATCAGTCTTTCAGTTTGAACCTCTGTCGATGTAGCAAACTTTGGTGTTCTGCTACTTCTTGGGAGTCCACTTGGCCTACTATTTGTTATCGGCCACATGATTGTGGTTTAACCAGGTCGATGGATATGACTCGGTTCTCCTTTTTACCAGCAAGGGGCGGTAGTACTACTGATCTTGTCCCGTTGATAGACAAGACAGGAACTGCTTTTCTGTAAGAAGGTCCAAATTCCTTCTTTACCGCGATCTTCTCTCTGACCAGATCCCCGACTTTTGGAATCCAGACAGGCCTTGCTGGGACAGGTGGTTTTTCTTCAGTGGTTGTTGGCTGCTGTTTCAACTTTATGTTGCTCAGGTCTTTTCTTGTTTCATTTAAGTCCTGTAAAATAGCCAAGCGGTCTTTGATATCAAAGCATTTTTCTTTAACCACTGAAGTCTGACTATCTAAGTCCTGGATTAACATTCTAGTCCCAAACAATAGTTCGTACGGACTGAGTCCTTTCAGAGAATTTCTTGGCAGGTTATTTAGACTACGTTGGACACTTATTAAATGTTTGACCCACCCAGCTCCTGAACCTAATACCTTTGCTGTTATAGATTGCTTTATGTCACGGTTTTTTCTTTCTACGATTCCGTTTCCCTCAGGATGAAATGGACAAGAGTACCGCAATGCAATGCCCATGCTGGTCATGGCCTCCCTATAAGCTCGAGAGCTAAAAGCAGGACCCTGGTCAGAATGTAGCATGCCAATTGCGTATGTGCCGATAAAGACTCGCAAATCTTTTATAACAGTTCTGGCGTCAGCCGATCGCTGGGGCCACATCCATATGAATCTTGTGCATGAATCCACTGCGACCAAGATATATTTATAGTTACCATCCCTTTGTAAGGGACCACAGTGGTCCAGGTAAACACAGGCTAATGGTTTATCTGAGATTAGAAGGGGCGTCTGTGCTGGTCGTTTCACTGTTGATACTTTCATTCTTTGACATATTTCACATTCTAGAACATAGTTCCTTGTCTGTCGTCTCATTTGTGGCCACCAGTATCTCTGTTTTAATAATGATACTGTGGCTGAAACGCCAGCATGTACAGAAGCAAGCCCTTCGTGTGCCGCTATGATGAGTCTTAACCTATGTTCCATGTTTGGAATTGCCCTATCCCCCACTCCAGGGATTCGAGCAAACGGAACATTATTTGCATCAGTTATGTATGAGTACTTTACTGGAAAGCCTTTCGGGAGTGTTACTATCGCATCTTTTACTGTAGCGCTGACAGCCTGTAATATTTCGCTGTCTATTTTTGTTTTTGACCGAGTGATGGCAGCTACGGAAGCCGTTTGCACAGCTGCCTTCGCGGCCTCATCAGCCAAAGAATTCCCTGCAACGTGAACGCCATCACGTTGATGACTCAGTGTATGTATCACGTGAGTCTTTTGTAGTTCCTTTTGCAAAAGAACTACTTGTTCCCAAAGCATTTTATGCTTGATTGTGTTACCTTTTGCGTCTTTAAAACCATTCTGAACCCAGATCTGCAAGTATTCATTGTAAGATTGGACGCAGTAATATGAATCGCACACTATGAGTGTGGGGATTTCTCGATCGGTATTTTCAAGCGCCATCTTGAATGCCAGTAGTTCTGCTCTTTGAGCTGTACAGTCTCCTAGAGATTGCGTTTTAGTGACCACTGGTTTAAATTTTCCTTCGTGCCAGCGACCTTTAACAATCGCGCACGCAGCACTGTAAGCTTGCTTACCCCCCACTGCGGGTTGTGCTGATCCGTCTGTATATATTATACAGCCGTAATGTTCTAGAGGCAGTATTTCGGTCGGCGGAGGACATTCAAATTCATATTGGAGAAACTCTTGTGTTTTTAAGTTGGGATCAAATTCGTATGCCACGTCTGTTGCAGCAAGAGAATTAGCCCATTGTATCCATCTCGGATGGAGTGCTTTAGCATTCGGAATGCTTGCCTTTGTTACCGCCTCCAGGGCTGGTATCGGTGTCACGATGATTATTCGTTTACCTTGTGCTAGGGCTCGTTCTTTTGCTACAGCAGTCTGTACCGCGGTTAGAATTTTTTCCGTTGGGCTAAATTTCATTTCAGCTTTTGTGTACAAGTGTGATTTATATGCAATTGGTACCTTCTCTCCTTCATTAGAGGTCAGGTATGTGAATCCGCATCTTCCTGGGATGACTCGAATCACAAGGTTGCGTGTGTTGTCACGTGTTTGTAATTTTGTTTTAACTAACATATCTGTTTGTAAAGATCTCAAAATTTCTGTGTGTTTTTGAGTCCAATTGATTCTTTTAAAATCTGGTTTTATAAGATCATAGAGAGGTTTAACTCTCTCTGCATAATTTATAATGTAAGTTCTTCCGAAATTTAGGAAACCTAGAATTGATTGTAAGTTTTTTAGTGTTCTAGGTGCTTGGATTACAGCACATTTCTCTAGGAAATTGTCAGCCAGGCTTTTGCCTTCACTTGATAGTTCATATCCTAAAAACAGGACAGTTAGATGGGCAATTCTTGACTTTTTAAAGTTGAATTTGTAACCCTCTGCTGCGAACCCAACTATTATGGTGTTCACTCTCTTCAAGTGAGTATCCAAGTCATCATCTGTTAGATAGATGTCATCGACATAAGATAATGCCTCATCATCATATATTTGTAGTAACTCTGTTACTCTTGCTGAGAATAATCCTGGGCTGTTCTTGAACCCCTGGGGCAAACGACAGAATTTTTTTTGCGCGCCATTTATTGAGAACGCGGTCAAATATTTGCTCTCTGGTGCTATATTTTGACAGAAGAATCCATTAGAGATGTCTAATGTTGTTTTGTATTTTTTGCGCATAATGTTATTCATTAGTGCAGCACTATGCGAGTTTTGTACTGCAAAGGTTTTGCAACATGAGTTAAGGTGTCTGTAGTCCAAAACAAGACGATATGAATTGTCTGGTTTGGAGACAGGAAACAAAGGATTATTCATTTGTGAGGTGCAAGTTTCAATCACCCCCTGGTATTCCAGTTGATCTAGGATCTTTTTTACCCGTTTTCTAGCTTCTTGCTTAATTGGGTACTGCTTCTGAGCAGTAGGTTGTGATTTTAACTGGATTTTGTGAGGAGGAGAGTCCTCATCCCATCCCACATGGTTTTTATATAATGCAGGAGTTTGGGCTACTGCCCACTTTCTTGCAAGTGTATATTTTTTATGAATTGGAATATGATTTGAGAAGGCAGGCATAATTATTTCTTCGCCATGAGGGCACTCCCTGACAAACTCTGGTGGCCAGTCTCTTTGAGCTAGAAGGATATCATAGCCCTTGGAGAGATTATCCCAAAAGAGACCCCTTATTTTCCTAGTCTTATCCCCCTCTATACGCAATGTTATTTCATATATTTTATGAGGTTTGCTAACTCTGGTATCTGCAGTTTCCACCTGAATGTATTCATTCGTGTCCACTGTCTCCAGATGATTCATAAGGATCTTGCGAGCTATGCTCACTTCTGCTGCGCTGTCTAGCATTGTCTGAGCCCATTCTCCGTTTTTCAGCTGTGTCCTCAGTATTCTCGGCATGGTTGATTACTTTAATACTGGCTACCTTCTTTTTTGGAAACTGTAATTTTTTATTTTGATGAGCAGGTTCCTTGTCTTTGGACTTGATGTGCTCTTCCCTGTTTTTCTGATCGTCCTATTCTTTCCGATTTCTGCAAGGAAGTCTGAAAAGATTGAGAGGGACGTGTATCAATATCTTGATATCTATCAGGTTTCTTCAGATTATCCCTATTTCTAAGGTTGTATTTTTTCTCAGAGGGCTCCCTCTGGGGAGACTTGTGTCCTTGGTCCGGAGATCTTTCTCTCCGCCGAGGAGACCTTCCTCTGGACTGGAATCTTTTTTCTTTAGGAGTGGATTGTTTATTTCCATCCCAGCTCTTTTTTTGAGTGTTTAGATTATTTTTAATAAATACTTTTTCAGGTTTTTCTATTAGTTGGGGTTTCACCGGTTTTCCACCCAAACTATCTCTTCCTAGTTCTTCCTAGGATTTTTCTATGATTCTGGCAAGTTCAAATGGTTGGTCTGCTATATCTGTCTCTTTCAACCTCTGGCAGATCGCCACATTTGCTGCTTCTCCCTTTATATTGGCTAATAATATTGCCGAGACCTGCTTGAAGTCTTTTAGTAATTTCATACCAAGAGTTAAAGCAGGTTCTGGACCGTATTCATCTTGAATTTGTTTTAGCACATCTGGTATTACTGACATGGATGGAACACCATGTGTTTTTGTGTAAATGGAAGCAAAGACTGTACCCCAGTGTCACAGTCCTCCACATGTCGTGCGATTCCCATTGGAAGACAGATAGTCAGAATCCTGTGTTTCTCAACCGGGGTGGTATCTGGAAATACCGCCTCTATTTGAGTGATTTTTTGTGCTAACCAGAATGGAATTTGTTCCCGTTTTGCGGGTACTTTACCTAGACAGGACTGTATGTTCTGTGGTGTAATTTTATTTGTGTTCCCCTGGTGAGGGATCAGCTGTGGAATTTTAATAGCTGGTTGGACTGTTGAAGTCCGCATTACATATTGGACTAATTGTCTGTGTATTTTAATTAGTTGTTTTAGCTGTGCTAAAAGTTCTGGTGCAGACATTTCTTCAATGTCTGGATGTGGTGTGTATCCGGCTAGGACCGGCCACGTTGCTCCTGGTCTACCTAGTGGACCGAGCCTGGTGATGTGATTATTATGTTTTAGGGCGCCATTAAACCAGAGCAGCTGCTCTTGGTATTTGAGTGGTATTTCCACCTCCTCGAAAGGAGTGTACTCATTAGGATCCTCTATTTTGTAATAGTGGAAGTCCTTTGTTACAGCGTTTGCTGATGGAAAGTTTATCCATGAATAGAATACCTCTGTCTGCCGATATTCGTGTGCCTCAATTACGAATATGACTGTACCACCTCTCGGTGTCAGCCCATTTTCTATAAGTTTTAAAGTTATAGATTTCCTTATGTTGACCGGGATGAGTATTGCCTCCGGGTCTTGCTGTAGGAGACTATTGTCAGCCGCTAGGAGTTGAGCTGCTATTCTAGCTGTCTCCCTTTCTTCTTCAGCTTGTGACATTCTAATGTAAAGAAAGTTATTTTATTTATTTGCAGATCAGGTTTCTATGGAAACAAAGATTAGATGCACAATATTTTGGAACAGTGTATCCTTCAACGTTGAATAAACCAAGAACCATACATAGGAGTCTCCTCCTACTAAGTTTGGCGGATTTAACCTTTCACCCACTCCAGACGTCTTTGGAGTATTATGGGGAAAAGGGGTCTGTGTGAAAAAGCACGACTGAGTTACTCTAATGTCTTACGTTAGATTTATCGCATATCCAAACAGTTGGGCGCCATGTAGTGTAGTTCCTATTATCCCAATAGGCTCTGCGCATTGGAATAATATCTTCAATAGTATAGACGTAGGACAGAGGTTAACTAGGTCTTCTACTGTCGATATTAGACTTAAAGTTTAATGTTTGCCAGCTAGCTCAGAGTTCACTAGAAACTTTCTCGAATAGACAAGGAGGAGTTTAACCTCCCTGGATAGACAAGAAGGGATTTAGTTTCTGACAACCATAGAACATGACAACTTTGCTCTCCCCTAATCAAGAGTGTATCTCTAGAGTCGTGTGAAAACAAAAGACAACTTATTTTACTCAGTCAGTTCAGTGCATTCTTAGTTTCACCAGATTGTAGAGAAAAGGAAGAGACGGGCGTGTTCAATAAAAAGATGTTATTTATTGATCAGTCTCTTTTCTCATACAAGAGAAATGAATCGCTATTATTGCAATACTTATTGTTAAGTAAAGTGCATACAGTAATAACAGAATTATAAAATAATACTGTAAAAGCATTGATATGGTTTCTTAGCCATATGATACTTAAAATGGATAAAATAGATACATACATATATACATTGACTAATCGTACTCAACTGGTGCTTCTAACTACGCCTACCCCAATGTACCTGACCTGAGCCTAATACGTGGGCGGGAGTAGATATGTAGCAGTTTAAGTTAAGTTTGCTTTGCCAAGGGTCTGCTTCAAGAATTCTCTGCAAGGGGTTATTCAGTTCAGTACCTGGGAGTTAGAAGGCTGGAGGGCTGGTATCTCTATCTCAGGGCTTGATATCCCAGCTGCCTGCAAGGGCGGCTGAATGCGCCGGAGCTGGATTTCTCGGCAGGAGAAAAGGCAGCGTCTCTCTCTCAGCGCGTCAGAAAGGAGGGGCAGCGTCTGTGGGCTTCGCTGTCAGCTGGGCTCCTCGGCAAGTCTCGCTGCTCCAATCTTGTCACCACCTCGTGTGTTTGCTTACGGCAATGTCGGTATTATTTATACCTGAAAGGTGCCGAGATTGACGTAAGGATGGACATAAATACGTCAATAAGGATGTCATACGACCTGGTCGTTCGCACATTCTTTACTGAAGTTCTCGGCTAAATCAAAACAATGGCTGCGGGGATTTCCCAGGTCGTGGTAGGTTTGATTTGTTTTGAGAACACCGTATGCCTATTAGGGGGCTGGAGAAATAGTGCTTGCCTAATGAGATGGCATGCGCTATGACCTAATCAGATAACGGGCTTCTGTGCCGTTGTGTGGCTAATCAGATAACGGGTTTCTGTGCAGTTGAATGGCTGCTAGTTAATTATTAACCAGACAAGGGTCAGAAATAGGGGGATCGATACAGTACCCATAGTAAATACATCACATTTCTATCTGCCTTCTAGATCCTTGCGATCCTCTACCCAGGCCATGGCGGCCACTCCGGGGATCCGACGCGCATGCTGCGGGGGGCGTTCTTTTAAACATCTCACCCCGCGGCTGTGGAATGCTCTTCCTTTATCACTCAGATCCAACACCAATCTGCTGGCATTCAGGAAGGATCTGAAGACCCTGCTTTTCACCCAGTAATTCATCCCATCCTGCTTCAGCATTCTCTCCCATTTTTGCCTTCCACTCTGGGTCCGCGACGATCTTAAGCGCCGGGACACTCTTCGGAGTAGCTGTGCGCTATAAAAGTACCCCATTAACATAACATAACATAACATTGTCTTCCAACTTGGGGACTATACATGTATCTCAATACTTCCAAGAAGAAACCTCACAAAAGAGCCACGTTGACTTTCAAGTGCCACATGTTTTTCCCAGCAAGTTACTGATAAGCTTCCCCATGGTGCGCATGCCCCATAACTTCTGATAGCATTGAAGAAGTGAGGTAGGTAGTGACTCTTTCCTTTGAAAGGCTAAACCGTATGCTATTCACGTCTCGAACAAAGTGTAAAATTGTCTTTTATCAAGCCTAGCGCAGATGTCTTAAGGTGGAAAGGGAGCGGTGGATCTCTTTTAGATCACCAGCTGCATCCAGAAGATAAAAATCTTCACCAAACATGGAGCGTGACACTAGCCACACAGCAGTTCCTTCAACAATTATTTGAGGTTCATAGGAACATTGTCCCTATTTTCACTGGAATACGCTATTCATAGAGAAGCTCATGATGTATTTCTATTTTACATGTGTGTAAACCTCTTCTCAGTGTTTCCCATTTTCTCTGTTCAATTTGAATTTTGAGTTGATTCTACCATCTTCTCGTGTGTGACTTTACAGGAGTGCCATCCAATAACAATATATAGCTTAGCTATCACTCCTTTTGTGCCAATTGGCTTACTCATTGTCTGTTCGAGAGTAGGTTTCACTTTTCTTTAAGTGTGTTTATTGTTTGACTTATTTCGTCCTAGTTAATATGCAAGCCTCACTAGATTTCCATCTCTTTTATGTTTGTTAGTGAGGGGATTTTGTACAGGTATTCAGTTTAGGATTTTTTGCAGTAGGGATTTCTGGAGTACAGTCGTTCATAACATTCTTTTAAATCCTTTAGCTTAATCCTTATCCCCTTGGAATATTTTCCCACTGGGAGAATTGCTATTTCTTATAAACTCCCTCTCTCTTTTTCCTCTCGGTTGCCTCTCTAATGTCAAACGTTGTTTCTTTTCTATGACATGTGAGTGCATTTTAGGTGTAAGAGGGTCAACTCAGATTTGCTCTTGTATATGGTCATGAGTTGTCTCCTCAAGGCTGTCAGTTTCCTCATGTTAGTAATGGAAGGCCTTTCCCTGTATTAGTTCTTGTTGTCTTTTGTCTCATTCCAGTTTTTCGATTTCTTGGGCCCTAAGCTTGCATATGTGTCTGCCACCAGGGCGATACAACTGCCTTTAAAGCTCCCTAAAATCCTTAAGGGAGTAATCTCGTGTTTTCGTTAAAGTTTAAGTAGTCCTCAGTTGTGGGATATACCTGCCTGTATGATTCAGTCCCTAAGTGTTGATGGTGTGACCTCCACATGGGAGTCCGTCTAGCTATTATATCTATATTTACCTCAAGTAGGGATCAACTGCAGTTGGGCAAATGTCAGCTTTATCTATGGTGGGAATCAAAGAATTTCTTACAAGAATGAGAACTCATTGAGAGAAGTTATAGTGGATATGGAAGAAATATGACTAAATATCACTGCAGTGTAATTCCCTCCAAAAATCTCATAACCCAAATTCGCGTAATTCTGATTTGACTTTCATAGAGAAGGTACTGGGCCCACAGCCCCTACTTTGGCTTTATCTAGTCTTCCCTCCCACAAGAACATAGACTCCTGTCAGGAACAGATCACCTCTCACCCTACCTGCACGACTTGACAGGGAGGATAGAATAAATGTTTCTTGGAAGTTTTTGGGGTGCATATTGTGTCTCTTTTGTTATAGGATGCTGTTCTAGTAGGATTATTATTATCTAATATTTCCCTTCCTAACCTTTTTTGTTTTCTCCGAAATAACATGGTAACATCACTATATTTCTTTGTAGCACGTTCATGGTAATGTCTAGTGTCTGTGTTGTGTATTATTGGGTTTATCTGTGGTGCAGAAATACAAGACCTGTGAGGTCAGTCCACCCCCACTCAACCTCTCAATAGGTTTGCCTGTGCCTTTTTTCCTGAGCAATGAATAGGCATAAGCCTCATCCCTCCCCAACAGACCATCGGCCAGAGATCTTCAAACTGTGGGGCGTTGTTGTTTTCCAAGGGGGGCTCAAATGGACCTGCAATTACATGTAAATGAAGCTAGCCTGGAAGCGGGAAAGGCGCGTTTCTAGGCTGTCTTCATTTACATGAAGCAGTTACCGCGCATAAAAAAAGTGAGGACGGTGAGGTGTTCATACACTCGTTCATAGATGTCTGTTTTAATGGTGACGACTTATTGTTTTCTGTTTTAGGAAGGGGGCTATTTCCTGTAAAATAGAGGCAAAGATGGCGCATTGCAGTTTTCATCGTACTTGAGGAGTGCCTCATTATTTGGGACATGCTTAGTGTATGCCTGGAAAGCGTTAGTTGGTTTAGTGCAGCATTTTAAAATTGACTGCATGAGGCACTGT
This sequence comes from Lissotriton helveticus, assembly GCF_964261635.1. Classification (NCBI taxonomy): domain Eukaryota; kingdom Metazoa; phylum Chordata; class Amphibia; order Caudata; family Salamandridae; genus Lissotriton; species Lissotriton helveticus. The sequence continues at coordinate 1,225,099,699 of NC_136065.1, forward strand.
AAGGTAAACATCTAAAGCACTTGAATTACATGACGGAAGATTGCTTTCCTCACAGGTTCTAGGACCAGTATTTAAAAATCTGATTGTACCCATATGAGTGATTTCTCCTCCTTTGTGCCTGTCCATAGATACAATCTTGAAACTGCACAAAGGCTTTGTTAATTTGTCTTTTAAGGGTTAGTTTGCTCCCCTCTGTATTCCAGTGGAGGAAGTGTTTTTTTTCCCCTTCAAATTGTACTTGCACTTTACTGTTGAAAGTTATGTATTCTGGTTCTGTTTCATTGTGTGCAGGTGTTGGTGTGTATGAAAGAGAGCTATATATGTAGCAGGGTTATTTAAAATGTGTGCGTGTGTATGCCTGTCTCAAAAAGCTACTGATTGTGTTATTTCCTGTGTGTGAGAGGAGGTGCATGTGTGCATGCATGCATGTATGTGTAAGAGAGTGCTGTATATGTAGAAGGTTCATTAGAAATGTGTGTCTGGCTGTCAGAATTTTTATTTAATCCTATCAATGGCAAGGACAGTCAAGAACTATCAAAGCTGTGAGTACCAGTGGCGTATCCATGCCCGTTTCAGTGCGGGGGCCCGAACTGGGGGATCCTCATCCGGCACTTGGCAGGCCCCTGGACTGAGAGCTCCAGACTGGGTCTGGAGTGTGGGGACCCTCTGATATGTAGTTTGCAGAGGGGACCCCTTAAGTTTTGTTACGCCACTGGTGAGTACTGGTGTTTGCTGTGAGTACTCGTGTTAGCTGGGAGTACTGGTGTTGGCTTTCTGGGTGGATGTGGACAAGCAGCCAAGGTCTAGTTGAAAAGTGGCTTAGAGCTGAGGCCAGCTACAGTACAACAAAGTTATCATAGTTGCAATAACGATGTGAATGTTGAGTCAGAAATGTGAGTTTTGTGAATACATAGGACTTTAATGAAGTCTCCTAAGGTCTAACTATATTTACAGTAGAAATGAATATTAAATGCCTACAAATCACACAAAACATAATACATCATGAGAATGTTACTTCAAGACCATAGCGCAATATACAAATGCAACTCCTATAAATGGTATATATTGATTGTGTTCAATAACTGACCCCGAACACTTTGAAAACAAGAAAATGAAACATGATACTAATGAGTACTACTGAGTGGTATGGGGCAGGGTCAGTGAGTGTGAATTGAATGTCAAAGCATTTTATTGTTTTTTGTTCACTTTCAAGTAACTGCTTATAAAAACATGCACACACCTCAATTGAATAATAAATGCAAGTTAAACTAACCTTAGGGAAATTACAGTTTTGTCTTACGAAATCTCAGTTGGCTAATGTGATCACTGCGGATGTCTTCGTGTGTGACCAGAGAGTCACAGAATTAAATCCTGATTGGTGCAGTGAGGAATAGTGACTTGTTTACAGTGCTACAAGGTCCCAAATTGTGACAGAAAGTACTGTGAATGCCATTATTTAAAACGTGTATTACACTATATAAAACAAGTGCTTTAAAAATAAACCTTTTAGCAATAAGCATTCAGACTATATCTTGTGCAAGTATTTTTATATGTGTCCATTTAAAGATTGCACTCCTTTCAACGGACACATATATTACATCTTAAACAGAATACATATTTTTCACCACTAAGCTGAGTGACTGCATTAATTAAAACCTACACTGACTCCAAAGCAGCCTTTATATGTGGTGGTTAACTGTTGCACACATTTTTTTCACGTAGCAGGCACCTTGGTGAGAAGGCATGTTTCTTCTTTAGCTCTCTACTACATGTTTGACAGCGCGGGACCCTTCCACACCATCTGTGAGTGGGCAACGGACACCAGTTATGGCAGTCTTTCTATGAAAAAGAACATGGGTGCATTTTCCTTGTTAGCATTAGGGCCCAGGTCACCATGGTTGTGCACGCACAGAACAGAGCCTAAGAAACAGGGGGGGCAGAGGGAGCTTTTATGTTGTTGTTTTTTTTCACACAAGGAAGCAGAAAGCCTGCGTTGGGCATCTAGCCTAAAAGTAGTGGCCCTGTTTATTAGGCAGGGAAGACAGCCTGCTTCACAGAGCTGTGGATATCATTGGTGCTGCAGTTGCAGGGAATACTTGCTGGCCCAGTGTTTCTTTGAGCCTAGAGAGGGAGATGGATGATGAGAGATGGGAGGGAAAGGGATGGTGTGAGATGGGGGCCCATGTTGTTACAATCATCAGCGGCAACAGCAAGGCACTACTTATCATTAGTGGAACAGGCACAGTGACACTTTTCCACAGGGGCCCACAAAAAAGGGGGGCAGTGTGCAGTAGCTCATTTTCTTCCAGACAGAAACCAGCCTTGTTTCAAGATTGAAGTGATGGTCACACATGGTGGGGAATGAGTGTAAGAAGAGGAGATAGCCTGCTTCTCAGCACCATAGCCATCATTAGTGCAGCAGGTGAAGTGCATTGGACCCCACAGCACTGCAATTTTGAGCGGTAGTGTTTTTGGTCTATTTTGTTCTTGTTTGATGCTGTTGCTTTTTTTTATAAGCTCACATTTGGTGTGGATTACGAACCACAGATGAACACCCCAAAAATTATCTCATGATCGCCGCCCTCTGTGATAATCCCTCCTCCTCCTCCCTTCTACTATCCAAATCTTTGCAATATAGTTTTGGAGGGGGGGCCTCATTTCAAAACATTTTGCTTAAGGGGGGCTCAGAGCAAAAACGTTTGAAGACCTCTGATCTAACCAATACCTGCATTTAGTCCCAACTAAATTGACTTTTGTGTCATCTTTGAAGATTTGAAGATTGGGATGCCCCACCACGCAAAGGGTGTCTCCTGGCTGCACAATACCGGGTTGGTACCTTGAGGGAAGATCCCCCCCCTCCACCGCCCCCTTCCCCCCGAGCCCAGCAGGACCCAGTTGGATCAACTATCATAGCAATGCCAGTTAATTGGAGAGGCGAGAACACTGGCGTCCTCTACACGATCTGCCTTTTGTGTCATTGTTAGCAGTGATTACCCAAATATTACAATGCATGTCAGAACACAACTCTTAAGTCTTTCCTTGTCTTCAGTATAATCTTATCTCACTTTACTTAATTCATCGTTTCTCTCCAAGTGTCTGCCCTTTTCTGCCTCCTCATTGCTTCTGTATTTGCCATCTTGGGCAAAGATAATCTTGCGATTGTATGGGCTGTGATTGAGTTCCTGGAGTTGTCTCCCTTAAGCATATGATCTAGCCTTAAAGGTTATGTGGCATCCGACCTTTTTATCACGTGATGTATGATTCCAGCATAGTCAGAAACCAGCCCAAAAGGATGTGTCCATCAGTACCTTATTCGCTCTTACCTTCTTTTCTGTTCTTGGCTTAAATAACACTCTTTCCGCGCTGTAGTTTTGTGACAGGTCTTTAGAGAAATTGCAAGAGTGGCTATAGAATGAGAATTTTGGGTTTGATGATGTTTGAACCCCCTCCTTTTCATTGAAATAATGAAATTCCAAGAGTACATCTCTGGAGTAGTAATTTTATTTTGCCATCTTTGGTCTCACCCGATGTTTTCTATCTGGTTTGACCTCCAAGTGATCATCTTTTATCATGTCTGAAAACAGACTCTGTCATGAAACTCCTCCAGACTCTTAACTCGGATGTTCTTTTTCTAGACAGATTTTTGAGAGCTAACAGTTTTTGAAGGTTTAAGTCCAACTGCTCCTTCATTTTCTTCAGTCTGCTTTCGGCTTCACTTTGGAAAATTCCAAGAATTTCTGTGCAATCCTCTACCTCTAGAATTCTTCGATCTAAATCTGCCTCCATTTGAAGATCGTCAATTTTAGAACTAAGTGATTCATTTAAAACTTGGTTATTTCTCTGAATCTCGTTTTTTACTTCCCTTTTAATCTCTGATGGGAGCCTTTTAGGTATGCTTTCATGACTGCTCTGGTGTTTTTCGACTCACTATGGGGTTCTGTGAGTACTGCTGCTGTGTCTGCCCTCAAAGACGTTTGCTGTCTGTCTCAAGTATGGTAAAATGCCTTTTTAAGTGTGTCTTCTGGGAGGCATTCCATGTCCCCTCTGCCAGAATGCCCCTCCTGTGTTAAGCTTTGGGGCCAGATTCGTGCAGTGCTTATATTCGGTTTACTCTGCCCCCAGTGCTTTGCAATTTTAAACTATAGAAACCTCAAAGTGGCTGACCACGCTGTGTCCCTACATGTCCCCGTGCTGTTCATTCCTGTCCCTGCTCCTGCTGCGGTAGCCGGATCACTGGGTCTGGTTTGAATCAACTATGAGTGGTATAGGTAAGGACTTTCCGCTCCACTCACTAGATCAAGCCTGTGCAAATTTCTAGGAAGCGGCATTTTCAGACTGACTGCTGCCAAGGGCTTAACCACTGCCTCACCTCAACAAAAACATTTACTATGGTCAGCTTTGGAAAAAGATGTCTGAAGCCAAAAATTAGTCCCTAATTGGCTGTAGAACGGTCTCAGAAAAAAATCCCTTTTCTTTGTAGTATTGTAAGTATTGTGGGAGGTCAGGAATGGGATTCGGGTTACTGTTGAACTTTAGTGCAACTGAAGAAAAAGCATTGAACTAGATTGATTTCCCCCACAATTTCTGGTATTGCACCAGGTCTGTGTTGATTTTTGGTCTGATACCAACTTCCACTGAGTATGAATATGTTTTCCCTGGTTGGGCAAGCCAAGAGATAAGATTGGACCACGGGCAGAAAGATCTCATTGAGTCAGGGCCTAACTGCAGGATCAGGTCTGAAGGCTTCCTGTTCCTATGAACCTGGAGATGGATGAGGTAGAATGGCTTGCACGTCCTGAAACCCTATTCAGGTCCATCTACATTGATTGAAACCTGAAGACTTGTGCCTGCACAAGTACTTTTTCCCAAGACTGCAGTGTTTGGCCACTGTTAAGCCCAATGTGAAGATTCTCATTGAGATCACTGTTTCTTACTACCCTCTCTGGTCCCCTCAATTCCCCAAAAGATAGAGAGGATGTTTGTCCCCAGCATCCAGGACGTGTGGATTTGTGCTCTTCTTGCTGCTGTGTGATTAAAGATTGTACGCCCATGCAAATCTCACTCTCTCCAGAGGCTCTCTTTTGCCATCCTCAAAAACTGTAAAGGCAGTTTCGCCGCCCTGCATACCTTCCCCCTCCAGTGCTTCTGAAGTGCAGAGTGCCCACAAGATGGGCCTCTGACATGCAGAAACCTGTGTTTTCCTCTAGGAGATCTTCATTATAAGTCATACGCACTGTATAGTCCAGCTCATGCACAGGTTCTGGGAACGCTTTTTAAAAAAAATAACACATATTAATTAAAAATACATCATTTTTTGTTTTTTTGGTAAGACGTTTATCCAGTATTAAGGGTGTCTTTCATAGATTCCAATGCCTGAATCATTCCCCATTGTCCGAATGGGAGTCTCCGGTACATAAATAAAGTAATGTCCACAGACATATAGATAACTAGGCCTAAAGGCCTCACGTTAGTAACATATCCATGTCCTTTTGCAGAAAGGACCAAACTCTAAAAAAGAGCCAATTAGCTACCACCTCCCTCTAGAACCCTCCTGGAAGGAGCCTAAGTCCCTCAGATTTTCTACCGCACGTTGTGCTAAGGGAGTCTCCTCTGAGCTCTGCTCAGATTTTTTCTTCACAACTGGTTTCCAGTGTTCTGGGATATTTTATCCTGTTTCTTCTGTGATTGCTGATATTATCATGGCTGACACACCAAAAAAGGGTCTTTTTAGATCCTGTGGTTCATGTGGAAAGAAAAGGTTACATGTTGATGACCAGCATAAATACTGCCTGTATTACCTGTATCCGGACCATTCTTCAAAAGACTGCAAGGTATGTCGTACCTTTTCCACTAAAACCCTCAAAGACCTTTAGGGACGCCTTTTAATTTGGCTCCAGAGGCTGAAAGACAAGGACCACCTTGAATCTTCTGAGGAAAGTGAAGGTTCATCTGTCTCTTCAAAATCTTCTCTAAAGAGACCACGGGTGGCTTCTCCTAGCCCTACGGCTCCTCCTCAAAAGAAGACATCAAAGAAGTCTTCAGAGGTTCTATCTAAGGCAACTTCTGTGAAGGTTTCCTCTCAGGAAGTTAACACATTCAAAAAGCCTGTTCCGACACCGTCGACGACAGCATAGTCGACGACATCTTCATCGTCGAGAAAAGCTGTGTCTACCGCTTCATATGTGTCTACGTCGACGACGACTGTTTGTACATCAACGGCATTGTCGTCATTATCCTCATCGACGACTACGACCCCATCGTCGACGGCAGGTAGGACTTTGTCATCGACGATTGCCATCAAGGAAACACCGTCGACGTCTAAGACCCCGTCGACGCTGGCCTCGCCGACGACGGGATCGGCGACGACATCGACGACAAAGCCAATATCGTCAACGTCGGCACCATCGATGAAGGCGTCATCGACGAAGGGTTCGTTGACAAAAGCACCGTCGACGAAGACACCATCGACAAGACATCGTCGACGACAGGGATGTCTCCACCGTCGAACGCGGCCCCATCGACGATGACTCCACCAACTACGACGCCCGTCGATGCTCCACCGTTGGGCTTGTCGACAATGATGGATTCTAGCCTACAAACCACATGTGTACGCCTAAGGATCACGAAAAAGGCGCTGACGCCAGCTTTAACATCGCCAAGCAGAGTTCAACCACTGCCTCCAAAATGTCTTCTTCAAGAGGAGGATTCAGATGAAGGAGACATGTTTCAGACGGCTACAAGCCCGTCAGAGCTTCATGTTAAATGTCAAAGTTCGGATGAAGAAGAGGATCAGGAGGAGGAATATCATCCACCACCTAGTCCTATGGTTTGCCTTCCAGCCTCTTTAGTGACTGACTGAAGGTACCTCAATCAAGACTACAAACAGAGGTTTCCAGAATCTCCGGCTCCTCCACCTACCACAGTATCTTCTGCACCAAAACCACGGCCTCCACCTTTGTGTGTTCAGCCTGAGCGGTTTGATCTGCCGCATCCTCCGATTTCTGATGAGGAAGAGGAAGAACAGCAGGAAGAAGCAGAACTGCAAGATACTCAATCTATGCATGATGACTGGGATGACTATGTCATTCCCTCTCCCGCATCTCCAGTGGCTGCGCCCGCAGATTCACCACCAGGCGACATTGGAGGGTTCCATAACGTAGTTGAGAGGCACGCTCAATGTTTTAAAATATCAATGGTCTCTCAAGAAGAAGACTGCTTCTTGTATGATTTTAAAGAACCTCTCAAAAAATCAGTTAGATCAATACCCATTATTGATTATTTATGGACCAGGGTGTTAAAAGTCATGCAGAACCCTTCCTCCGTACCTCCAGTGGTGCCTCGCTTGGATAAAAAGTATAGAGCACCTGATACTGCACCGGCTTGTTTGATAGGACACCCCAAACCAGATTCATTGGTGACACAGGCGGCCCAGAAGAACTCCAGGAATCCTTCTGCCCCGTTATCGGCACCTCCGGATAAGGAAGGCAGGAGGTTAGACAACATTGGGAAGCGGTTCTCCTCAATTTCTGCAATGACGGTGAAGGCGGCCAATGCCTTAGCGCTTTTGGGATGCTACAATAGACAATTGTGGGCAGATATAGCCCCGTATCTATCAGAATTGCCTGATACATCCAAAGAGGAGGTAAAAAATGTTTTACTAGAGGGTGAAGCCTCGGCGTCAGAAATAATAGACTGTGCGATGGATATCACTACAACAGATTCTATTCAACTGGCTGGAGCAGCAGTCTTGCGACGGCAAGGGTGGCTGAGGGCAACTTCCTTTCGTCCCGAGGTGCAAACAAAAATATTGGATATGCCCTATGATGGTCAATTGCTCTTCGGCTCCAAAATTGATGAAGCGCTGCAGAATATAAAAAAGGACACGGACACTGCTAGGGCTTTGGGCACTCTCCAGTACAAGAACCAGTCCTTTTGTGGGTCTAGAGGAAGAGGACAGTCCTCTTATAGAGGAAACTACCAATACAGGTCTTCATACTCTTCAGGCCAGAGTCGACCCCAATATCAGCAACGCCAGCAACATGGACAACAATCTTCTTATGGCAAGTCGTCCTTTCGTGGTAAAGGATATAGGAAAAACAACGGACCTAGACAATGACATGTCTCTTCAGCCAGTCCCGGATTGATTTCCCTCATCAAAGATTGGAGGAAAGATTTCCCATTTCTTAACAAATTGGAAGAAGATTACCACGGACCGTTGGGTCCTTCAATTAATTCATTTCAGCCATTCTCTGGAATTCACGCATATTCCTCCCCAAACTCCGCCACGCCCTATGAATCACAAAAATCTACGACTGTTTCTCCGAGAAGTCTCTCTTATGCTCCAGAAAGGGGCAATAGAGAAGGTACCTCCGTCTCAATGGGGAAGGGGATTTTATTCTCGCTTCTTTTTAATTCAGAAAAAAGAGAAGAAGTGGAGACCGATTTTGGACCTCAGGGCCCTCAACAAATTCCTGAAGAAGCAGTCGTTTCGCATGGTAACGATCCAGGAGGTCTTACAACTCCTGGAAGTGGAAGATTACATGACGTCCCTGGACCTTCAGGACGCTTACTTCCATATGCCAATTCACAGAAATCACAAAAAATATTTAAGATTTGCAGTGGCAGGCAGACACTTTCAATTTCGCGTCCTGCACTTCGGGCTCAAGTCTGCACCTCGCATCTTCACGAAGTGTCTCTCCTCAGTAGCTGCATATCTCAGGCAGCACCATCATCCAGTCTTTCCATATCTGGACGGCTGGCTGATCAAGGCTCCATCCTTAAAAGACGGGTCCAGGTCTTCCAACGCTTGTCTGCAACTTTTCAATCATTTAGGACTCACGCTCAATCGGGAGAAATCATTCCTTCTACCTTCTCAGCGCATCAATTTCCTAGGTGCAACCCTCGACACACGACTAAGGAGAGCCTTCCCATCTCAAGAGAGAAAGAACAAGCTTTTGACGCTGGCTATGCGTGTAGCTTCAAAGAGGACCTTAACAGTCCGACTTTTCAAATCTCTACTGGGGATGATGTCATCATGTATCCTCTTGATACCTCACTGCTGGCTGCGGATGCGCTCCCTCCAGGAGGCACTCTCAAAACAATGGGTCCAATGCACAGGGTCTTTCTACGATCTCATCAAAGTAACTCCTCAGATGGTCAAGGCCCTACAAGGGTGGATATCTGCTCGAAACCTTTCTCAAGGCTTACCATTTCTGGTTCCGGCTACACCGCATGTCATCACAACAGACGCCTCCTTGGAAGGTTGGGGAGCTTTCCTTCAAGAGCTACAGATACGCGGGATGTGGTCCCCCTTAAAAAAGGGGCTCCATATCAATCTCCTGGAACTGCGGGCAGTCTTCCTCGCCCTGCAAGCATTTCTGCCAAGAATCAAAAATTCCCTAGTGCTCGTCCGTGCAGACAACACTACGACGATGCACTACCTGAACAAACAAGGAGGGACTCGCTCTATAACACTCTCTCACGAGTCGCAGAAAATCTGGAACTGGTTAATTGGACACAATATATCTCTTCGAGCGGAGTACGTCCCAGGCATGGAAAAGTACTCGCCGACTCATTAAGCAGACAGAGGTCAACATCTCACGAATGGGAACTGGATCGAGGAATCCTCAACCAAATCTTCTCCCAATGGGGCACTCCTCGGATCGACCTGTTCGCCACAAGATCCAACACCAAATGCCCACACTTTGCAAGCTGGCATCCCCAGAAAGGGTCCCTAGGGAATGCATTTTCAATCGCATGGTGCAACGTCTTTGCATACGCCTTTCCACCATTTCCAATGATTCCCAGGGTCCTCAGAAAGTTGAAGGCGGAGCCTTTTACACTCATTCAGATAGCCCCAACGTGGCCACGCCAACATTGGTTCACAGAACTTCACCGCCTATCTCTGGAGCCGCCGATCCGCTTGAAGTAGTTCCCATCTCTCCTCACAATGAGCAACCAGCAAGTCCAGCATACAAATCTAGCCTCTCTCAAATTAGCGGCTTGGCTCCTGAGTTCAGAGAACTTCAGAATTTGAATATTCTACCAGACTGTAGAGCCATCCTGGCTCGAACACGGGCGGATAGTACCAACAAAACATACTCTTTAAAATGGAAGAGATTTTGCATCTGGTGTAAGGCTCAAGGTATACATCCTTTCTCTTCCTCTCCAGAACAGATACTGCCTTATCTTCTCCATCTGGCAAACTCAGGCCTTGCTCATGCTTCAGTCAGAGTCCACTTGGCGGCAATATCCCGCTACAGAAGATCTCCTACTGGCCCTTCTCTTTGGTCCCACAGGTTGATCAAACAGTTTTTGAAAGGACTCTACAGAACCTTCCCTCCTGTGACCTAATACGGTCCTTAATCAGCTCATGAAACATCCTTTTGAGCCAGTACACAGGGCTGACCTAAAATACCTCTCTTGGAAGACAGCCCTCCTGCTTGCACTCACCTCGGCGAGGCAGGTGAGTGAGCTCCAAGCCCTCTCGATACAGGAACCCTTTCTGCAATTCAAGCAGGACAGAGTAATTTTGAGGACAAATCCTAAATGTATTCCAAAAGTCCCGTCGGACTTCCATCTCAACGAACCTTTGGTCTTGCACTCTTTCTTCCCGAATCCCAGTACTACAGCAAAAAGGTCGTTGCACTCTCTAGATCTTAAAAGATGCCTGAAATTTTATATTGAAAAGATAAAAACCTTCAGAAAGTCACATCAACTATTCGTGGCTTGGGGGGGCGCTAGAGGGCACACAGCGGAATGGCTGCCTTGTGAGACAGCTCCGCCGGCCAGGTTGAAAAAGCGGCATTATGCAGCGTTTGGCGAGTACCTAAACAGCACCAACGGGGTCTGGAGGCTGTCGGAACCATCAGAGACTTGGAAAATAGCAACCCACTGCCCGTGGGAGTTACATTGCTCCTAAAACTCGTCCGTTAAGGCGCTGACGCTCTCATCAAGATGGCGGCGCCCTGTGCATGCAACGACGGAGCACCGTCACAGATAGCGTGTTCACACAGTGAGTGAATGCGCGTCTCAGACGCCTCCCATGCCCAGAACGAACGCATCGACAGTGCCTGCTCTTGTACTGACAATCCTCGGAGCAGTATAGTCTAACCTAGAACGTGATGCTGGAATGGCGCGAAACGGTAGAAACAAGATGGCAGCGCCCATGAAATCTAACGAGTGCTAGTTACAGAAATTAAGAGACTGTCCCCTACAATTATAACTCTCGCTTCAATTATGCTCCATACATAACGAGAAATCAGACGTGGGGACTAGCATATGCACGCTGTGGAAGGCGTAAGGCACAGACATTGACGGGGGCTATAACCCATATCGCAGCTGTGTGTTTGGAGACGCCTCGCCGCTAAGCTCACTGTGCAAATGATGTGATACAGGGAGCCAGACCCCATATTAGCCCGCACGGATAGTAGCAGACTCAAGAGACGCCATCCCTTTCCCTACAACAAGTGAAGCAAGACGCAGGGCTGATACACGGTCCTGTAGGAACAAAAAACAGCAGATCCACTACTGCGCTACCACCCCTGGTGACAAGATCCTGCGCATTTGCATATCTCTCTATCTGGCACTACGAGACCAGGGAGCGCGTGTCTCTATACTTCTGGCGCTATAGAGGTATTGAGCAGGGAAAAGGTGTATTTACCCACGATCTGCGAGTGTGTCATCCTCCCGCCATCCTTTATAGAATTTCAGCCGATAGGCCATTAAGCCGACCTGGGTAAACCGGACAGGCTACAATCCACGCTGGCGTTTCCTGCGAAAAAACCCACGAAAGGAGCAACTTCCCAATCGGACACTGAGCTAGACGGCGAATCGGCGCAGCCCAACGGCATGGAACAGGTCCTCAAAGCCTTACAGAAAAGCCTGCAAGATGTGCATGGTAAACTAGATGTGATATCACAAAGAGTGGACAACATGGCGGCGAAGTTAGATAAACATGCCAAGCGCTTAGAAGAAGCCAAAACCCGCCTGTCTGCAGTAGAGGATGAGTCGCATACCACCACGCAGAAATGTTCCGAGATCGACAGGCTCCTGGAAGTCATTAAAAATAAGTCAGGAGATTTGGAAGCGAGGTCCAGACGTAACAACGTCCGAATAGCTGGCCTTCCGGAGTCGACGAACACGGGGAAGATGGAGACGTACGTTGAGGATTTGATGCGGACAATCTTCGGGGCTGAACACCTATCCTCCGTCTTTATAGTCGAGAGAGCGCACAGATCCCTCGCTCCAAGACAGAAACCAGGCGCACCCCCACGGCCGATAGTCGCCCGTCTTCTGAATTACAGGGACAGAGATGTCATACTCAGATTGGCGAGGGAAAAGGGAATGATCGAGCACCAAGGCAATAAGCTGGAATTCTTCCCAGACTTTACCATGAATGTCCAAATGGCCTGGAGAGAGTTTGCAAACGTGAAACAAAAGCTGCGGGAACTGGGCATTGAATATGCGATGCTGTACCCAGCCCGACTGCGGATCTCCAAAGATGGTAAACAAGTTATCTGCCAGACACCGAAGGAAGCGCAGGATTTCATAAAGAAAATTGGAAAGAAAAGACGAGATCAACATAGAAGCGAACAACAGCAGGACTCAGACTGAATACATAGAGACATATAAATCTTCGGCGACCTCCAAAACAAACCCCGCTCGTACTGTCTAAGCGACCATCACTTGCACGGCGATGTGGAGGTGCAACTCTCGACCCGTCTCCATGTGGGGCCATGCTACGCCTGCTCTGGGCGGTGTGTCTGGTCTCCGCACGGAGTTGGAGACATGGCCAGAAGGTACTCGGAGTTGACGTTCTCAGTGAGTGTGGAGCGGTTGGGGCACTGTCTGCTCACTGGGGGCGAGATGGGAGCACATGCGCCACTAACAACAGACACTGTCGACGGAGTGAGTATGTCAATCCCTACCTGTGGATCGAAGGACGCATACCTATCTGTCTCGATGTCAGGGGCCTTGAGCCAGTATCTGCGTCCACTTTGCTGTTTTGTCCATCTCTGGTACAATACATGATCGCTAATGTCTGCCTGTTGTTGATACGCTGTAAGCCAGGGATATCATTGCCTTGATGCACTGTGCTTCACATTTATGTAGCTAAGAGAGAGCAGAGGAAAACAATTTGGTACTTGCTTTATTATAGTGAGCCTGGCCACATCCACTATGTGGGATGAAGTCGTGTGACCTTGGTGGACCCCCCAGCAGGGTGTTCCCCTACAACAGTTTTGCTAAGTTAATTGTTCTTAACGGGGTATGTCTTTGGCATAATTGGGATGCCGAAGTGGGAGGGGGGCGGGTGGGGGGGTTTGTGGGTGTTTGTTTTGCTCCACTGCATTGGAGAAGCACTGCCGTACTTCAAGGGGTATGCGGAACCGTCAGTGTTAATATATGGAAGTTATCAGCGAGGCATTCAGATTGTGCATCACACCCACAAGCGTATAGGAACATGTACTGGCTGGGGAATGACTGAAAAACTATCTTCGGGGAAATTGCACCTCATAACGTGGAATGTGCGGGATCTTAAAAATCCGAAAAAAATACGACAAATTCTGGCATATTTCACGAGGCTTCAGGTTGACATTGCTTTCCTTCAGGAAACGCATATGGACCCGCACGCCTCCAACCGGATAGGGACAAAATGGGCAGAATCGGTACATGGTGCTGCATATTCTTCTTACTCAAGAGGGGTCCTTATCCTAATTCTCAAAGGGGTCAATTTTAAAGTCGAACAAGTTCACCCAGACAAAGAAGGGAGATATATTGTAGTGACGGGTATGCTTAGAGGGCGGAGGGTCTCCCTACTTAATGTTTACGCTCCAAATATAGATGATCTGTTTTTTTCCACACGCTATGGCAGAAACTAAATGAGCTCCCAGATGTCCCATTGGTATGGGGAGGAGACTTTAACGCTGCGCTAAATGACACCGTGGACAGATCACCACACTCGATAGAACCACACAAACGCGCATTGCAGAAATTGCGAGATGTAATGTTGGATAAGCAATTGACAGACCTTTGGAGAATGACACACCCTACACAACTCGAGGCCACTCACACTACAGCGACACACGGTAGCTGGTCCATAATAGACTACTGGCTAGGCTCCCCAGATGTCTCATTGTGGGTAGAGGATGTATCCCACCTATGCCGCACTTTATCCGACCACAACCCAGTGCTTCTGACCCTCAAGCTACCAAATTATATACCTCCACCATTGAGCTGGAGGTTTAATGGGAAAGCACTATTAGACCCTATCTATTCGGAAACGATTAGGAAAGCTATTGTAGACTACTTTGAATTGAATGCTAATTCCGTGGATGATCCCGGACTATTGTGGGAAGCGTTCAAAGCCACCATTAGGGTAATCTGCATTAGTACAAATGCGGGAATTCTAAAAGATTTACGTCAGCAACTAGTCCAGCGAGAGCAAAAAATAAGAGCTCTGGAATTGGAATATAGTCAAACAAATAATACCACCCTGTTGGGGGAAATACGAACACATCTGTCGGAATATCAAGTACAAGCGGAAGAAGAACTCCGATATGTATCTAAATACCATTTGGCTCAGAGCTTTGGTGAGGGGGGCAGCAGTTCTGGAGAACAAAATATGCACTCCAGGACCACCTCCTGTGATACAAGCAGTTAGAGACGCTGGGGGCACATTGACACATGACACACAGGGCATAATGAAGGCGTTTATGCACACATATGGCAAACTATACACAAAAGAAGCTACGGCTGGGGAAATTACGCAATATTGCGATGACATTGCACTTGCCTGGCTATCAGACGCTCAGAGAACTTTCCTCTCATTGCCCATAACGGTAGAGGAGATCACAGAAGTCATTCAAGCTCTGCCTAATGGAAAAGCACCTGGCCCTGATGGGTTTACTGGGGAATTCTACAAGGCCTATGCAGATTTACTGGCACCCCATATAGTTGAGATGCTTGGAGATGCGCATGAGAAACTGTTATTACCACAAACACTAAGTGAAGCTATGATTTTAACGCTACTTAAACCGGACAAAGACCCCGAATGTTGCGAATCATATCGCCCCTTATCACTTATGAACGTAGACACCAAAATATTATCTAAATTGTTAGCGAATAGACTGCAACACCTGATGACCAGGCTAGTATTTCCTGATCAGTCGGGGTTTATTCTGACACGCTCCACTTCCCATAACACCAGATCAGTTTTTGCACTGTCACACTACCTATCCCCTAATACCAAGGCAGCCACTATATTGTTAGCTGCTAAAGCTTTGACACGGTAGCATGGACTTACCTACACACGATATTACACAGAATGGGATTTCCTCCAGTGTTTCTACAATGGGTAAAATTACTGTACACGAAACCCACTGCTCGCATACGGATCAATAAATATGTATCAGAGGCAATAACCATAGAAAGAGGCACTAGGCAGGGTTGCCCATTATCCCCGCTCCTATTTGCCATAGCCCTAGAGCCACTGTCCTGCAAAATAAGACAAGGGCATCACTACTCGGCATTGCAATTTCCGCAGAAACCCCTACACATTTCCATGTACGCGGATGACATGTTATTATATGTACGTGACCCGTCAACTAACCTGAACCCATTGTTGCGGGAATATGTTACATTTGGTCGACACTCAGGCCTTAGAATCAACTGGGCAAAATCAATCATATTACCACTGACTGACACCACGCTACAATTCACCACAGATAATCCCTTAGAATGGCAAACGGAATCAGTGCGCTATTTGGGGGTTTGGTTTCACAGAGACCCGGAAGTGGTCATCCGTACAAACAATGGTAGAGTGATCTCAGCCCTGGAGGAGAAAATAGAGAGATGGATCCAACTGCCCCTATCACTAGCGGACAGATTGGCAGTAGTAAAAATGGTGCTACTGCCGAAAATGTTATATCTATTTAATAACATCCCCATCAAACCTCCCATGGAGGTGTTCCGGCGGATAACCTCGGTGACACTGAAATTGATCTGGGCAGGGAAAACGGCTCGAATTGACCTGCACTCACTGACGTTACCATTCGCCCGAGGCGGATTTAAGGTTCCCGACTTCTTCCTGTATTATCTATGCGCCCAAGCCCAATACGCACACTACTGGTATCATAAAGTCCCTTTTCTTACACATGTGGCAATTTAAGAAGGTGATGCCCTGCCAGTCCCGTTGGACGCTATCTTAACGCACAAACGCCCGCCACTACATAAGCAGGATATAAACACCATAGACACCACAAATGAGACTTGGAAAATCATAGCGCAAAAACGAATAAAGCTCCAATCTACGCCCCACAGCTTCCACGCCACTATCACCCACACATAACCGTAACGCAAGAACCCGTGGGAATGGAACTTCTTAAACAAGTTGGGTTAGATACCATGGGTGACTTATTTCATGAGGGGATGTTTAAGACGTTGGAGAACCAAACGATGCTGTTTAAATTCACATATTACCGTCTTCAAAGAGCAGTGAAAGCCCTGTATCCGACATACCCTGCAGAACCGCAAACACTCAAGACATTACAGCTACTACTCACATCCCCCACCCCCGCTCATCTAGACTCCAAACTCTATGTAGAGTTACAAACTGAAATAGGGGCAACGCCACACAAGGCAATACAAAAATGGAACGATTGCTTGGGCGATCCACTAACGGAAGACGAGTGGGCCACCACGGGTACCATTACAAACTTACTGACACCTAACGGTAATTTACGCATGATCCACATTAAATACTTACATCAGACCTATCACACCCCGGCGCGATTGTACAGATTTGGTCTCCGTGCTGACTCTAAATGTCAAAGATGTGGTGCTGAGTTAGCTGATTTTATACACCTTGCTTGGTGCTGTACAGGTGTGGCGGAATACTGGGTATTAGTGGTGAAAAAATTGGGAGAGATGGTTGGTGTAACAATAGAATGTACTATAAAAACGTGTTTATTGGGATTACTGCCGGGGATTCGGGCATTAAAACGTAAATTTTGCGCAATAGCCCTCCTTGTGGCGAAACGCAGAGTCTCACTCAACTGGGGCAGCAAGAATCTACCGCAAGTCAAACACTGGATCCAAGATCTGGTTTATTGCAAAGACACTCTACAGACATACGAGGAAGAGTTACCACTGCGGTCAAGACCCAGAGACTATTGGTGCTATCTGATTTCCTACCTTAATATACCCGATGTTCAACTGTGAATTGCACACTTTGTAATACAGGGGATTAACTGTAAGAAAATGCACATCTCGCTGATTGCCTTAGGATACTATACAAAAGCATGCACTATTGGAGGGGGAGTGTTGTAATGCAGTGTTTTTTATACGATGTTTTGTACTGTATATTTGATACAAGATGTCATTGTCGTATCTTTGAAATGCTAATAAAAAAATAAAATTAAAAAAAACTATTCGTGGCTTACAGCAAGGCCCAGGAAGGGCCTTCCACTCACCAAACAAAGTATTTCACGCTGGATTTCTGCAGCTATTTCATTTTGTCATGAACAGGCAGGGCAACCCCTGCAATCTAAAGTAAGAGCCCTCTCTACCAGGGCCATGTCCACGTCCATGGCACTTTTTGCAGGAGTGCCGGTCATAGACATTTGTAGAGCGGCAACCTGGAAGTCGCCACATACCTTCACTAGGCATTACTGCCTAGATACAGAACTCATGAAGGACGATGCAGTGGGCCAAGCAGTACTTCGTCATCTATTTCAGTAGAGGTGAGCCCTCTTTTCATCCCTCCATCCTTCTCAGGTATGCACATTTCTCTGTTGTATGATTTGATGGTATTTTTTACTAGCGAATGTGTATTTCTATTAGTCGTTTGATATGTTGTTATCTGATGACTTATATATATTTCATACCATTCGAAATGTGCTTTGTTCATTGCTTGCTACTCTGATTCAGGCATGTGAATCTATGAAAGACACCCTTAATACTGGATAAGAAATGCATTACTTACCTGTAACTGCAGTTATCCAGTATTGGTGTCTTTCATAGATTCACATGCAACCCTCCCGCCTCCCCTGGAAGGGCTCACCTACTTCTCTCAGTAATACGCCTACTTAGCACTGTGCGTACGAAAATCTGAGGGAATGAGGCTCCTTCCAGGAAGGTTCTAGAGGGAGGTGGCAGCTGATTGGCTCTTTTCTAGAGTTTGGTCCTTTCTGCCAAAGAACATGGATATGTTACTAATGTGAGGCCTTTAGGCCTAGTTATCTATATGTCTATGGGACATTACTTTATTTATGTACCGGGGACTCCCATTCCGACGACGGGGAATGATTCAGGCATGTGAATCTATGAAAGACACCAATACTGGATAACTGCAGTTACAGGTAAGTAACGCATTTCTTCCTTTTAAACAAATATGTTTTAAAACAACCTCTAACGAGCTGTGTCAGCCCATTTTCAAGCATTTGCATGTTTAAAAGAAAGCTAACTATTTTTCAAAATGTACAGTAGGCCACTAAAATATGTGGATCCTGAAAAACACTTTTACAAAACTTTTTTTGAAAGAAGAGTGTGAAAATTTTGAACAATCTAGCACTATAGGGTCAAGACTGCAAAGCTCAGAAAAATATTAGCAGTTATGAGAACCCACCCGATTTTTCATTCAAAAGTTGTCTCTGATTTTCATCAAACATCACCCTTCCAACTTTCTTTCAAAAACCTTCCACTCCAACTGAAAGGGTTTTGCATTCTCTTTGAATTTAAAATGATTCTAATGTTCTATCTTGATAAGATTAAAGGTATTAGGCAATCTGACCATCTAGGTGTTATTTACGATCTTACACGAGCACCGCAAGCTTTGACTACTTCTGAACAGTTCTTTCTCATTGGAGTCCATCCAGTGTTACAGTGGCCAAGTCTCATTCTGCAAGAGGTAGGACCGCTACCGCGGTTCCATTTGAACATTGCAGATATTTGTTCAGCAGCTACTTGGAGGCCTGTACATACTTTCATATGGCAAGCAAGCCAAGCTCTTTGGAAGTCTTCTTTACTTTTTGCAATTTGTGTCTCTGTTCCCTAGGAGGAACCACAGGAGCCAGCTATACAATTATGAGAGGGGCAGGGCCCAGGCAAGTTCTCTGCAAAGGTCTCTAAGGGAAAATGTCTGTGGGCATGCATGAGGCACTGATTGTGCTGGTTTTCCCTAGCTCTCGCTCTTTGATAATAAGCTTTAACTAGGGCAGCACTCAATTGGGCAAAAAGCCTACTCTCCCAAAGGCATTCTTCCATCACACAACAGAGGGTACTCTGAGGCAGCAGTAATCTGCTATTAGCTGTTTAAGATGTGTTGTTTAGGGATTGTGCACTCTTTTTGTAGCTAGGAGAGTGAGTAAAGTGTTATACAAACAATAGCGTTAGAGGGTAAAGTGTGTTAGGCCCCTACCTGCAGAACTTTAGAGCGTGGAGTGAGCTTGTCTGTCTACTAGGAGATTCTGAATTGAGGAGCAGCTTTCCAGCCCTCCTGGGCAGAAGCCTAAGCTTGCTGATTGACTCCCCAGCTCCCAGGCAACCCTGATCCCTCCTCTCACTCCTGGACAGGCCCCTTAATGGCTTGTTGAGTGGACTCCACAATATTCACCTCAATTTTGTGAGCTGTAGTTTCCCTGTGCCCCAGATTGCAGGAGGTGGTAAGGAAGCATACTAGTGCTGTCTCTTTCCTAAAGTTTCGAAAGCGATTTTCCCTACCCGTGATTGCACCATTTTGAACTGTTTTTGCTTGTGGTTATTACAGTTTAAAAATTGAAGTTTTAACCTGCTCATGATTGCATAATTTTTCACCTGTTTTGTTTAGAAACTTGTGGTTTTTACTTGCCCATGACTGTTTAATTTCACTTGTTGAATTGGGGGATTTGCAGTCCAAAATCTGTTGTTTTTTTCACATTGCCCAAGACTACCTATTTTTCCCTCCTAATGTATCCCTTTCTCTGTGCTTAGACCTGCATGTTATGCAATCCACCCCAGATCCTATTTTGTGTTAGAAAGTGAATGAAACCAGATTATCCCCCCCTTCCCCCTTAGCAACAGGGCTATTCTACATCAGAGAGTGAACAAAGGGTGCTCTGAGACCACAGTAATCTGCTGTTAGCTGTTTAAGCTGTGTTTTTAGGGATTGTGCACTCGTTTTTTGACTAGGAGAGGGAGTAAAATGTATGCAATCAGTATTGTTAGAGGGCAAAGTTTGTTAGGCCCTTACCTGCAGAACTCTTAAGGGTGGATTGAACCAGTCTGTCTCCTAGGAGATTCTGAATTGAGAAGCAGGTTCCAACTCCCTGGTTAGCAAACATTGCCTGTGACCACAGAGACCTTATATAGGCTGCTATTAGACACTACGTGTGTGCATTGATTGGTGGTTGCATCTGGTGTTTATATTGGATTAGGGTTAGTGTTTTAATTGGTTGGGTGTTTGAGGGTACTGATTGGTTCCTTGGTCAGTGATTCTTTTGATGTAGGGCTTAGGGTTAGTGATCTGACTGTTGGACAGTTTTAGGTTTCGGATTGTTTTCTGGGGCTGGGGTTTCTATTGGACGTGGGACTTAGGGTTTCCTGTGCGATTGGCTGTTGGGACTAGGGTGGGACTAGGGCTGGGGTTAGTTTTTCTACTGGACGTAGGGCTTAGGGTTGCCTGTGTGATTGGTTGCTGGGAATAGGATAGGGACTAGGGTTGAGGGTTATGCTTTCTATTGGACGTAGGGTTTTGGGTTTTGAGCCTGATTGGGTGATTGGACAATGGCTAAGATTGGTTGCAAGGTCTTGGTCTCCTGTTGGTTCTCGGGTTTAGGGCTAGTGTTGTGATTGGTTAGGGTTAGAGCTAGGGTTCTCATTGGCTGAATGGGCCACCTGATTACTTAGGCTATATAAGGCCAGGGCTTTAGACGTCTCAGCCTGGACGTCAAGGCTAAGTGTGGAGAGGACAAGGGCGAGTGCCTGTTTGAGCCTTTTTCAAGACTGGTCAGGGCTAGGGCCAGAAATGCTGCTAAATTTTATATGCACCAGCACCCACCCTACACTACCCACATCCACAACCAGAGTAACAAACTCACAGCACATGTACTCTACACATTTATTACAAACTAACCCTATACAAAATTCTATGTCTCAGCACCCACTAAAAACCCCCACAAACCACACCTATACACCTTCTACCCCACCTACCACACATGCACCATCACCTACAAACAGTACACAGCTCTATAATATTCCACTAACCAATACACTCATAACTAACACAACCCAATTCCACACCACACTGAACTATGGACCAGATGTACGACCATTCACTTTTGCAAGTCGCAAATTGCATCAAATTGCGACTTGCAAATGTGAATGTACGACAGTGTCTCAGACACCGTTTGGGATTCTCAGTTGGGTCGCAAATTGCATGCCTTGTTAATATTTATGAGGTAGGCGCAATTTAGGACCCCATTTGGAATGGCTAGCACTCCCAGGGATGGTGGCCTGCTGGGGTCAGCAGACCACCATGTCTGGGAGTGCTTTTTAACTAAAGCTTTTTTTTAATGCAGCCCGTTTTCCTTAAAGGAAAACAGGATGCATTTAAAAAGAAACATGAAACTTTTCAATTTTATTTTTTAAGGGCTGGCAGTGGTCCCTGGGGCTTGCTCTTAGAAAATATTTTTGCAAACGCTCCCTCCCTGTTTGCAAGTGGTTTACCACCTACTTGACGTAGGTGGTAAACTGCGAGTGTTTCACGGCCGCAAATGCAGTCGCAAAACAATAGTACATTGCATTGAGATTTGCTATTAGGAAGGGATGCCCCTTCCTAATAGCGAGAGTCACAGACGCTATTTTGTGAGTCAGTGACTCGCAAAATAGCGTTTGTACATGGCAGGGCCCTTTTTTGTGGTGGCAAACGGGCCAATTTCCCGTTTGCGGCTGCAAAAAATGGTTGCACATCTGGCCCAAAATCCCAACCAGACACACACTCACTCCTCTAATTAATTTGAGCCGGTGCATTCCGGTAATTGGTAATTGGTTTCTGGTGCTCGGCACCTAACTGTTAAGTATGGTGTTGACAGTCTACCAGATGGTGGCGCTGCTCATCTAATTTAGAGATGAGCAGAACAACAGTTGTTTAGGAATACAATATACATTAAAATAGTGCTAATACCTGCCTCCCTAGCCATTTCTTTAGCTTTGGGGACCTATAATCATCTGAACTGTCGCATTTACATGTGAGAGAGATGGTTAGTAGTTATTTTGGCAGAGATGACAAGGGCGATGTGTGGTGCAAACCTCAGTGGCCTCCTGGTCAGAGCCCTAGCACTTATTATTTTACAAATTAAGCACTGCTGAACAGACCTCTTTTTGTCAGTAACAACCCGATACTCAGCCTTCCATCATTTCTCCAACCAACACTCTCCTTTTCTTTCGACCACAATAAGACAACCACACATCACTTACACTCCACTGTACCACACATAATACCTCTTGCAGCAAACAAGTCTAGGTCAAACACTCACAACTCTACTTTATCCCTTCTTCACACCACATACACTCTACTCCCAAACACAGCACCACGCCCTTTACCTCACAAATTTCACTCACAAACAATACTATACTAAAAAATCCATCTCATAGAATAAATACATCAGCATCTCCTTTAACTACTTCTCAAAAACAAAACATATCTCTCACACCAGCAAAACAAAATATCTCCAGTGCAACACCTCATAATACCTACCATCACAAACTACAAATATACACCCACCTTTCAAATTACACAAATGAACAAACTCTAATACCAAGTTTTCTCTCTTCCACCACACCCAACACATATGCAGCATCATGCAACTCTCTTTTAACCGCCTCTCATCCATTGGACAATTCAGAACCTTACCACATGACCTACATGCTGCACCAAAAAAAGGAGGTAGCCTAGGTGTTGTGTTCAGACAAACAATACATATCACAAAAATTGGTGACATCGCCATAATAAATTGTGAAGCCCTTTTCACCATATGCAAGTCTACACCATCTTTCTCCTGCAACTTCCTGCTTCTTTACAGACCTCCACCTAGCAAGGCAGCATTCCCAGACTCACTTCTAGACACGGTTTGAAACCTGATAATACTACGCTCCAATCTATGCATTCTGGGTGACCTCAACATTTGGTTTGACAAACCCAATATGTCCCATCCAAAAACAATCATATCTGGCCTAGAAGCATTGAACCTGCATCGGATCGTCCACCCACCCACACACTTTGCTGTACACATCTTAGATGTCATTTTTACTAATTTTAACAGAACTGCTTACCTTTCAAACGATTACTCCAGTCACATGGTCGGACCACCATTTGCTTGCCTTCCAACATAAAACAACACTAAGCAACGCACCTAAAACCACTGTACGTGCATTCACCTATTGGCCGTAGAACAAACTCAATTTGGAACACTTAGACATACAACTAACATCCAGTAGTCATCTAGAAACAATACATCCTGTTAAAAAATTATATGTGTTGCTACAGGAAGCTTTTGATATCCTGATACCACTTAAAATCACACTACAGAACAAAAGTAAACAAGCACCTTGGAGAAATAAAGAGATATAAGAGATACAACAACAAATTAGAAAGCCGAACCGTGCCTAGCTCAAAACAAATGCCAACCAAAACAAACTTTGCTTACAGAAAATTAGCAGATTATACAAGTCAGCTATCAAAAGGGTGAAGAAAATTGAGAAATAATTCAAAATGCTAAATGTGCAAATAAAGAATTCTATCAAATTCTCAATGGATATCGTAAACCAAAGTGCCTAGAAATAGCTCATCCCGTTACTCAAGAGTTCACAGACAAACTGGCAAATCATTACACGGACAAAGCAGACACGTTGGACTAATATTTAAAACAGAGACAAAGTATCAGCACTGACCCTTTTACAAATCTACAATCCAAGACTACTCTAACCCAGCTTCTCAGTTCCTTCCAACACATTTCACACAATGATTTTATGGACCTGGTCAAAGCAAGCAAGCCTGCTGGCAGCCCTCCTGTCCCATGTCCACCACAAACCTTCAAGATGATTCTTCTAAGGACCTCTGCTGCCACTCCAGTAAGGAGAATCATCAACAACTTCTTAACTACTGTAATATTTCCAGAAGAACTCAAAAAGAGATACATATTACCATCACTGAAGAAAACAAACTTGGACCCGCTGAACCCTGACAACTACAGACTGATTTCAAAGGACCTTTCCTGGGCAAACTGATGGAAAGGGCAGCTTTCGGCTGGATGTCACAGTTCATTGAAGAGAATGCCATGCTTTCAGACTTCCAAATGGCATTCCGTCCAGGAAGAGGCTCAGAATCTGCCCTTCTTGCCATCTGGGATGACCTGAAGAACACAGTTGATTGCAACAGGGTTGCTGCGCTACTTCTCTTGGACCTCTTGGCAATCTTTGAAACAGTTGACCATGACACTCTGATACAAAGACTCTATGAAGCCGGTATAGAGGAGACTGCTCTAGACTGGATCACATCCTACCTACGCAACAGAACTAATGTCATCCAGACCCCACCTATCTCATCCAAACTGTACTTCACAAAAGCAGGGGTCCCTCAAGGCTCTATTATCTCGCCCATGCTTTTCAACATCTACATGAAGTCATTACCGGCACTGATCAATCAATTTTACCTCAAGGGCTATAACAATGCAGATGACATGCAAATACACCTTCAATTATAATGCCCCAAGAATGTTTAGTTGTCTCGGAGCCGTTGATGACATGAAGCCATGTCAAATTTAATGCTTCCAAAGTGGAAATACTCACTTTTGGTGATTGGAAACATTATAACCCGCTCGTCAGATGGCCTGGTGATCTGGGAACACCGCCTAAAATATCGATGGAAGTAGGAAAACCTCGGAATGACCTTGGACTCCAAGCTATCGATGAATTCCCAAGTAGGCAAATTAGCAAGATCAAACTTTGTTATTATAAAAACTCTGTAACAAATCTTCCCCCATTTGGGATTCCCACACAAGGTCCAGGCTACATCTTCCTTGTTTTGTCAAACTCAATTACACCAACAGCCTCTATCACGAATCTCCTTTAACAACCATTAAAAGACTACAACGGATTCAGAACTCGGTTGCCAGACTGCTCTTACATTCAAAACCGCAAGACCACATCTCTGCTGCCTTACAGGTTGCCAGAAGAGCCACGTTCAAGCTGCTGTGTATCATCCACAAAGCGATACATGGAACGGGAACGCTCCTCATCAGGAATAAAATCACCAAACACATTCAACAAAGGTACCTCCGCTCTAGATTGGTACCTCGCCTCAAAATCCCAAGGTACAAAAAAAACATGGGTGGCACATCATTCACTGTTCAAGCAGCCAAACTATGGAACTCTTTACCCCGCCAACATTAGATCCACAGATAACCACCTTATCTTCAGAAAACTACTCAAGAATTGGCTCTTCCCGACATAACCACCTTACGCAAACATATGCAGCATATCTCTCTGTATATGAGTATTTATTTGTACTATACATATGTACTATATATGTTTATTGCCTTGTATAAACAAGTAGATTATTTATGTTTTAATTTTTTTTATATATTCATTAGTTCTGCTTAACAAAAGTACAAATTACTGATAGTGCAAACACAAATAGATGATGGATGGAGCGCTGAAACTTTTCAGACAATCAACCCCCAGTCACAGATCTGGGTTGAATCCATCATTCTTTAGCTCACTTCGCCACCCCAGTTCAGACACAACTATATGCAAATCAGTCTTGACCCTTAGCCTCATGGGAACAGTCCAGCCCGAACTGCCAAGCCATGACTTTCCTAGACCAGAAACAAGCATCCTGGGACCAGTTTTGGGGTAACACCCCTCATCTGCCAGGCTGGGGGTGAGTGTCTGAAAAGTTTCAGCGCTCCGTCCATCATCTCCTTGTGTTTTCCATATTACATTATTACATGTTTTTAACATGTAGATAAGTTACTGTATAAATAAGAAAAAATCTTTATCATACCTATTTATCTACAATTGCTTCACTATTGATCTACAATATATATATATAAATATATATATATATATATATATATATATACATGCTTACAATTAATTTAAAGTACAACTCTTGAAAGACAGAGTTTATTTAATGCATCTTTAATCTATATATACTACCCTCCGATATGCATCTATATGCCTTCCATGTACTTATGGATCCATATATGTATTACTTTTGGATCTATATATTTATTAATTTTACTTATTTATTACCTTTCTTCTACTTCAGCATATCCAATGCACTCCCCTATTTTTCACCCTATACCGCTCTCAATATATCCTCTACCTCAAGTCTCTGACTCATCTCAAACCTCTTTCTACTACTATTTTTAATGCACACCCCTATTGCTCACCCTATACCTCTATCAATATATCCTCTATCTCCACTCTCTCATTCATCCCAAACCCCATTCCACTACTATGATCCCCAAAATAACCCTTTTGAGAATCTTCCCTACTCCACCCCTCTTTGCATCATCTCATACCTCTTTTTACTATTCCAATCCCCCAAAACAAGTCGTTCTAAACCCTCCCTCTTTTACTCATCCCCCTCCACTTCCCTTTTACTCATCCAAAGCCTCCTACAACTGCTATGAGCTCCAAAAAAAAAAGAAAATCTAAATCGTTCCCTCTTCTATCCCTCCACTATCATTTTCAATCCAAATAACAGACTAACATGTCACTCAAATTAATTTCATATTTCACTATGCTAATTCCCCACTAATCCTCTATGGGTTCCGGAGGAGCGTGCTACTTGCTGAAAAATACCTTCAACACCTCATCAGGGGTAGCAAGCGCTATATAAATTCAAACCTTTTTACCTCTTCAACCCTTTCGCTATCCTTCTCAATGCAAATAACTGACTAACATATCCACCACTCAAATTACATTCCTATTTCACTATACTAATTCACCACTAACACTGTATGGGTTCCAGAGTAGCGTGGTACTCGATAAAAAAGCACTTCAACAACCCATCAGGGGTAGCAAGTGCTATATAAATGCAAACCTTTTTCCCTTCTCTATTCCTCCACTATCCTTCTCAATCCAAATACCTGACTAACATATCCATCACTCAAATTACTTTCATATTTTCACTAGACTGATTCACCACAAATCCTTTAAGGGTTCCGAAGTAGAGTGCTACTTTCCGAAAAAGCAAAGCGCTTCAGCATCCCATCAAGGGTAGCAAGCGCTTTATAAATACAAACCTTTTTCTATCTTCTATTCCTCCACTATTCTTCTAAATCTAAATAACTGATTAACATATCCATCACTCAAATCACTTTCATATTTCACTATACTAATTCACCACTAATCCTTCATGGGTTCTGGAGTAGCGTGCTCATGCCGAAAAAGCACATCAGCACCCCATCATGGGTAGCAAGCACTATGTAAATAGAATTACAATACAATGCAAGTTATCTACCTCTAAGTACTTGCAAAACTCCAAATCATGATCTAAACGTTCACAGATTTTAGAGGAGATCATTTAACTCGTGGACTTCTTCTGACGGTATTTGTTAAAAAAAACGAAGTACAAATTGAGCCTAATGCAGTTTGTGATGATAAACGTGCTCTGTTTGTTTGTGATGATAAACGTGCTCAAAATTACGGGTAAATTGAGGTTTGTGCATTCCCTTGTGTAAATTGCACATAATTATCGTTTCAGGGAGGTGCAACTCGGAATTGGATGCAATTTACACATTGGCTAAATAACTACTGGCTAGTGGTGACTAGCAGGTGCAAAATGCTCAACTTGCAATTTTTAGCCCTTTTGTTTATTACGAGTTATTATTTTCCTTCTTTTTATTGTCGCTTGCTTCATTTTCAGTACTTTAAAATGTATAAATGACCTATCATTTTGCCAGCTAACCAGTAACCACCCCCATTAAACAGGTGGAAGGGATCTTTCAGAATTGTCATGCAACAATTTTATAGCGCACTTACTTGAAGTCAGCATTCTTTGCCGGGGCAAGGTGCCCAGGGTCCGTCAGCCCCCCCAAGGCACGTGTGATGGCAAAACCTAAAATAAACTGTCATAATGGATAATTGCAAAAATCACCATCATGGCTTCAAAAAGGACCACTCACTTCAAACTCTAAAAATGATCACCCCCCACACACAATGCTTCACACTGTAAAAATGTTCACTCCTACACAATGCACACATTTAAAACCTGAGCCTTCCAAATTCTTTCCATCCATTTCATTTTTAAAACCAGAATCAGAATGCCAGCTTCTTCACATAGAGATAGGTGATTTCCTTTACAGGTCCCAGTGTAATTCACGACAATTTCTCGATACAGGAGCCGTGTGCTCACAGCACATTGCTAAATATCCCTAAGAACTGCATTGAAAGTGCACCCTTAATAGAGCCTGCAGCTGGATGCAGTACTTTACGTAAGGCACACCAAAAATAAAAAGATACATGTTAAAATAGATAATGCACCAAATGCTTAGCAACAAATTTTTTAATGCTGAGCATCGCCAGAATTATCACAGAGATAACTTGCTATTAGCAAGGTTTATCTCATAAGTGATAAAAATCATCACGCTAACTGCCAAATGAGAGATTATCACTGGAAAACCAACGATAATCTCTCGAAGTTTGGCGTTAGCTTGATGATAGGGGCTCACAAACTTAGCCATGATATCCACCTTCCATAGGATATCATGGCTAAGTCAGGAAAATACCTGGTGTAAAAAAAGCAGTGCTAACCGCGGTTAGCGCTGCTTTTTTTATCACTAACAGGGTTAGCGAAATCCTTGATAATAGGAGATTTGTCTCTTAACAACATTTCTCCCATTATTTCTCTCTGGAACGCCCCCTTTGCATCTCATTAGAGATGCAAGGGGAAGCGTAGAGAAAAAGGGTGCTAACATGCAAATTTGCGTGTTAGCACCCTGTTGCTGATAGGGAGATCATTTTATCTCCGCTTTCTTGGCTTTTAAAGCCAAAAAAGCAGAGATAAATCCCTTGATAATATGCCCCTTGGTTCCTGCTGTTATTGCTGTTTATGTGAGTTCTAAATGGCAGGTTGTTCAGTTTGCCAACCCTAGAAGGACGAATGCCTGAGTTGGCCCACTCGAGATGTCAAACAAGTTAGGCTCACATTGGATTAGCGTGAGTTTAACTCGCTGAGCCATTGCTCCAGTTGCACCTACCTTTAATATGCATCAGGGATTAAAAGAAAGTAAGCGCTTTAAACCTGTCCCTTACTTACCTGAACTTACCATTAGCTGATTCCAACATCGCTCTAATTTACTTGCTGCTCATTTGCCAGCACATCCACTTCATGCTCTAGTTTTGGCGTCCATGTCGTCCTGTGGACTCGGGACAAAGTACACCCACCCTCACCAAGTGAAAGGTTACCAAAATTTAATTAATTTATTTATTTAGTGTTTTGTAGAGTGCGAATGTGACCCATTTGGGTATCAGAGCGCTTTAAAAGGCTAAGCAAGATGTTTACAAAAGTTCGGAACAGATGAAATCATGTGAACATTTTGCTGTGAAGAACAGGATATTGCAATGAGAGGGAATAGGCAACATGGGTACAATTTAAGGGAGAAAAACAAACATTAGCAGGAACAGAGACAGATTGAACAGCACCAAACTCTGATCCATAAAGTGACAGAGAAGTACGAAGGAAGCAAAAGGGAATAGCAACAACCATGATGAAAGACATTGCATAGGCTACATCAAGGAAGACCAGATTGGCATACACTGGTAGAGGTCAAGAAGAGAGCATATTGCTAGACAGCTGGGCTGTATATGCACTGAGAGAGTTAAGGAAGGAAAGAATTTGTCCATTAGGAAATGCTTTGCTTCCTTTATGAATCTAGATAAGCAAGGTATTCTTCTGACGTTGGGTGGCCTACGTCAGAAGAATGACGTTGCCCATTCTAGAACAAGCGAGTTCCAGATTCTGGAACAAGTGAGTTCCTGATTCTGTTTTTAAATTTTTTTTTTTGAGTCCTCATATATTGCCACCAGAAATATAACTCTAGAAAGGCTTTCCCGGGCCACCACTTCAGACTTAATTGTTCCCGCCCTGGAGTCTGCAAGCAACCAACAGAGATCACCCAGAGATAGGTCATTTCCCATCCCACTCCCATTTGCGGTGATTCTTGCCCTGCAGGAGGATAGGACCAAAAGAACCTCTGGCATAATCATCGGACTCGGTTCCGAATTAGCTCTCAGACCATGCCATCAGTGGAGACCATACCATTCTTGCCTTCTCTCCGCCGCATAGCAGATCCAATCCACTCACCGCCATGATGTTTCTAAGGCAGTCCGCAAATCTCGGAGGACTGGCGGACTTCCACTCCCTACATATTTCTCTTCTAGCAATGACTAGAACATAAAACATCAATTGTGTAATATTATCTCTAATATCATAGTCTTGAGGGAGGCCGAAAAGTATTAATCTGGTATTGCATTCAACGGGTAATAATGTTACCTGCTCTAAAAAACTAGCAACCTTCTCCCAGTATGTTTCCAATATAGGACACTCCGCAAACATATGCCTATCATCAGCTGCTACTGTCTTGCATCTGGGACATAAATACTCATCTGCAGATATCTTTGAGAGCTTAGATGGAGTCCAATAAGCCCTATATGCTGTATAAAGATGGTTCCTCCTTAGGTTAGAGGGCTTTATAACATTCTGTGAAAGGACAAAAGAATCTGTCCATAATTTTACCATTTCCCCAGGATCCTCAGTTATTAAATCTCCCCAGAGTTTAATTATTTCTGCTCCCAAATTATCTTTCTCGTGTGACATTATAGTGTACCAGTGTGATATCTCACCCTTCCAGCCCCCTCCCCTGTTAACATGCTCCAACATTACAATCTCTTTTCTATTTCCCCCGCATTGCTCTTTCCACCACGAGAACAGCTGGTAAAACTTAAACCTTGAAATAGCACCTCCTGTAAGGTTGAGAAGAGATTCCCAGCTTAATAGTTCTCCATGATTACACAGGTCACCCCACTGCGAAAAACCTGCAACTTTCAATGGAATAGCTAAACGATCCATTAAGCATTCTGGGGTACCTGGAGAATCCCAAATGGGGGCCAAATTATGATAGTAGGGAATATCAAAAATTCTTCGTATCGCCTGCCATATAGCAAGCGCGGTTTTCAGAACCTTAAGACGAACCTTTTTAAAAAATTTCTGGTCTCCAAATTTAAACAAAAAAACATCTAAGCCTTGTGGCAAGTCCGTGAGCATGGCTTGAAAATGTTTACCATGGGATGACAAGTCCAATTTATTTGCCAGGAGCCTAAAATTTTTAAGCTGAAAAGCATAACAGTAAAAAAGTAAATCTGGTAAAGCCAAGCCTCCTAGTTTCAAACCCCTCCTCAATTTTCTCCATGCTATTCTAGGGGATTTAGTAGCCCATATGAATGAGCCTATCCGACCTTAGAGATTAGCTATATCTTTTTTATCGAAGCCCAGAGGAATTGAATTAAATAAGAAAGTTAACTTTGGTAAAATAATCATCTTTACCAGATTCACTCTGCCATAGATATTAAAAGGCAGAGCGTTCCATCTAGTCAAGAGTTTCTTAACTTCCTTTCATACAGTGTTCCAACTGGCCTTCACTACTTCATCTAGGGTTTGAGTAATATAAATCCACAAATATCTTATTTTTGTTTTCGCCTCTAATATGGGGGACGGGCAATTCCAACACATGATGTCGGTTTTATCTTGGTTTATTCCGTACCCTGACACTGTACCAAAATCTTTGGCCAATTCTGTTATACGTGGAATAGCCTCATCAGGGTTTGATGTATAAAGTAAAAGATCGTCAGCGTAAAGTGCCGTCTTAAGTTCCAGATTTCCCAGCACAAATGGTAAAATATTGAAGTCAGATCTTATAGAACAAACAAAAGGCTCTATATAGATATCAAAGAGAAGAGGCAACAGGGGACAGCCCTGTCTTGTTCGTCTGGAAATATATAGCCAATCTGTTAAGCTTCCGTTAACTAAAACTTTAGCTCTAGGTCGTCTGTATAAAGTCTCAATCCCCCTGATAAATGTGTCCGGGAATCCAAATTTTTCCATAGTTTTCCACAGAAACCTCCAATTTACCTGATCAAAGGCTTTTGCAGCATCGATCGCAACGATAGCCAGTGGAAGCCCGTTCTTAGTTGCAAAGTCTATGGCCCCTATAACCTGATAAGTTAGTTCATTTAATTGGCGTCCAGGTATAAAACCTCTCTGATCTGAGTGTATGATGGATTTAATTACTTTTGCGAGTCTAGTCGAAAGGATGCCGGAATATATTTTGGAATCTGAATTAAGGAGGGAAATAGGCCTGTATGAAGCTATTCTTTTTGGATCCTTGTTAGGTTTAGCCAGTAATGTTATTGCTGCCTCAGCCCAAGTATCCGGAATACATTCCCCTTCTATAAGAATTCTATTAAATAATGAAACAAGTGGGCCTACTACCTCCTCTACATTGTCCTTGTAGACTTCAGTTGGCAGCCCATCCGGGCCTGCCGCTTTGTTTCTAGCCATTTTTTTCAGTTGGGTCCTCACCTCTCCCTCCGTTATAGCTGTAACTAGGTAAAGTTTATCCGATTCACTCAACTGTGGCAGTTCTTTCTCCAGCCACCAATTTTCCAATGCATTTTCGCTGGGCATATCTTGTTCTTTGTACAGTTCCTCCATAAACCCTCTTGCTTCATCCCTTATTTCGGAATCCTCTGTTAACTTTGACCCTGTTCCCTCCTGAATTAACAACATAATGTTATTTCTGCTTCTCTCTGATCTAGCCTTCCATGCGAGAAGCGAGCCACATTTTTCCCCATATTCGAAATTACGAAGCTTGCTCACCTCCCACCTATCCCTGTTAATTTTATCAGTACGAGCCTTAAAGCGTGCCTGTATCTTGCCCAGTTCCTTTTCTAATTCCTGGATCTTACCTCTATCATTTAATGCTGCCTGTTGGAGCTGCCGTACTTTATTTTATAATCTCTTCTAGATCGTGGATGTCTATTTCTTTTCTACTTTTTTTATTGAAGCCTTCTGTGACTTAAAGACCCCTCTTAAGAAGGTTTTAATGCGTCCCAAACAATTCGCTCTGAAGCTGTCCCAACGTTAAACCGAAAGAATTCAGAGAGACTTTCTTTAATATTCAATTTAGTTTTTTCATCTAAGAGCATTGTTCTATCCAGGGTCCACCGCCGCATTGTATAGTTAATTTTAAAATTAATTTCCAACTCCACTGCAGAGTGGTCTGACAAACCTATTGGCATATAAGATACAGACAGTATGTCTGAAAGGAAGGTTTGGTCTATCAAAAAAAAATCCATTCTGGAAAATTGTTTATATTTTTTGCTAAAAAAGGAGTACTCTCTAAGATTACCTTGCTTAAATCTCCAGACATCCACTAAGACAAATTCTTTAATAATACTATTTAATGCTGAAATAGATTTATTCGGAAAGTTATATTTCACCTTCGAGGTACGGTCTAAGTCTTGGTCAAACACTAAGTTAAAATCTCCACCTAGTATGACTGGCGCTGTATATTGTGTCAAGTACACTTGTAGCTTCTGAAGAAACACTGCGTTATCTTCGTTAGGACCATAGTATACAGCGCAAAGAAAAATAAAACCTCCAACAGACAATACTGCTGCCAGCCACCTTCCCGACTGGTCAGTACCCCAACTGATCACCCTTATCCCTTTATATGTCCGTACTATGATGGCTACACCTCTATTTGACCCTTTCTGATTAGAGCACAGAACTTCCTGAACCCAATTATATCTAGTAAAGATTTGCGCACACTCCTTCGACTCCAAATGTGTTTCCTGCAGAAGATACAAAGATGCTTCAGAATTCCTTAAAAACTCGCTTATTCTCTGTTGTTTTTTCCGGCTTCCCAATCCATTTACATTCCATGATAGGATTCTAGTGTTCGATGCCATATATACATTGATAGAATAGTGATATTTCAACCAATAATTGCATATACTTGTAGTAATATTCCAAACCTTTACAACATAGGATTCTGGCATATGAGGAAATCTTTTTGTTTTTACCCCCCCCCCTTGGACCTTCACCTCCCCCCACCCCCAGAGGAACCCTCCCTTCACCATTGGCGTATCCGACGCCCTAGGGAGCTCCCAGCCCAAAGCACATCTAATAGAAATTTCCCCCAACCATTTTGTTCTAATTTTCAATGCGTATACACCTTTGCCTTTAAAACACCTATAACTTGTGTCTTTTCCCCTATTTTTTCTTTTCCCCCTTTTTTTGGTGTTTTTTTTTATTATTTATTTATTCTTTTTTTTTTCCTAAGTTCCTCTGATTTTTTTTTTTTTAACCCATACTTCCCGTTGCCCATTCTGGAACAAGCGAGTTCCAGATTCTGGAACAAGTGAGTTCTTGATTCTGGGTGCGGCCCGAGAGAAAGCTCTGTTGTATGTTTTCTTCTTTTGGAAGAGGGGAGGTTTCAGAACAAAAGCCCTGGCAGACCAGTTCATCGCTTTGAAGTGTAGAGAGATGTGGTTGAATTGTTTTTGAACCTGTTAGGAGTCTTGCAGCTGGATTGAGACAAGCTTTTAGGGGAGCCTTTGAGATCTTTGGTAGTGCTGAGAGGGTAGAGTATTCATACTCGATCCTAGAAATAACTAGTGCCTGAACTGCCATTTTAAGGTCCCATGTGTCTAGGAATGGTTTCAGTTTTCTACGGTAGCTCAGGTGAAACCTTGCATTTTTACCTAAGGTGTTGATGTGGGCTCTCATATTCAAGTTCTTGTCCAATGTGATTCCTGGTGATTTGGCTGAGTCCACTATGGTGGGGTGCAGTTCAGCGTGGTGATCAAGTTAGTCCATCCCAGTATGTCAGTTGAACTTTTTGGGGGAGATTAGCAAGAATTCTGTTTTTTGCGCATTCAGCTGGAGCGGTTTGCTAGCAAGCCATTGCACAGTTAGTTTTAGAGCCTCTTTCATTGTTTTGATCTCTTCTAGAGATGAGAAGATTTTGCTGTAGATCTGTGTGTCACCTGCATACATGTGGAAAGAGATGTTGGCACTATGCAGAATTTCAGCTAAAGGTTCCATGTAGAGGGTAAAAAGCGTAGGGGAGAGAGTTGAACTTTTGGGGACTCTGATCATGATTGGAGTAGGAGTGGATAGCTTTAGATTAACTAAGAATCTTTGAGAGCGGTTACGAATGAAGGATTTAAACCATTCAAGGATGGTTCCCCCTAATCCCATCTTATTTTCAAGACTTTCCAGTAACTTCTCATGGGTGACTATGTTGAACGCCGATGATAGGTCCTGTAGAATTAAGAGACAGGTTTTGTCCTGGTCTAGGGCTAGAAAGGTGCCATCTACTATGTGGAGAATAGTAGTTTCAATGCTGTGATCTTGCCTGAAACCTGATTGCATATGTCTAGAAGTTTGAATTTGGTGATGTGTTGGCTAAGTTGTTGTTCCATGCATTTCTCAAGAACTTTAGCTAGAAGTGGAATATTAGATATATGTCTGAAATTGTCCGGTTCAGCAGGATTCAGAGTGTTTTTTTTAAAGATGGGGATGAATTGCCCAGCTTTTAGAGTCAGGTATAGACCCTTGAGTTATAGAAGCATTGCTTATTGTGATCCAAATGGGTATGATAAATTGGTTGGTTGCGGACAAGCAGTTAGAAGGGAGCTGGTCATTGAATTGGTTGTTCGGTTTAATGGATGTTAAGATTTTCGAGATGATAATAGGGCAGATGTATCAAACGATGTTTTTGTCGCAAACGCTGCGATTCGCAAAAAATCAGCGTTTGCGACAAAAAGATCGGAAAATGCAATGTATTATTTAAATCGCATTGCAAAATTAAGGAATTGCAAATTTTGTGATTCCTTAATTTTGCGTCAGCATTTAAGGAATCGCAAATATCGATTCCTTAAATGCTATGTATGAAGCACCCAAGTTGTGCCATTTCCAATTAAGAAATCGCAAACTACCACCAACTTGAAGTTGCTGGTAAATTGCGAATTCCTCCACAAATGCACTTTTTGCCATTTGTGGAGGTGCCATGTGGCGCACATACATGCCCTTAGGGCATGTATGTGCGCCATATGCGCACACATGTAAATTTCAGGGGTGCATCAGGGTGTCCTTATGACACCCTTGCACCCTTGAAATTATTCTCAATTCGCGATTCTCAAATTGGGAATCGCAAATTGAGAATAACTTCCCATTCATTCCTATGGGCCTTCTGGCCCATAGAAATGAATGGGAACTTATTCCTTAATTGGGAATTTGCAATTTGCTATTCGCAAATAAGGAATATTAAGAAATCGCGAACATTTTTTGATTTTTTAGATACATACCATTTAGTAATTCTCAAATAGCGATTCTCAAAAAATCGCTATTTAAGAATCGCAAATAGGTATTTTGATACATCTGCCCCATAGTCATCGTATAGGTCAAAGGTAGACCAGTGAGCTTGGTCTTTGGGTGCTACCTGGTGGAGGTGAGTGGAGACGTTGGTTAGTGTTGCTGGAAGAAGAGAATGGGTTTTATCAGCGGAATTCAGCTAGTTTCCCAAGGAACTGATTTTGGTTGCAAAGAAGGAGGCAAACTCATCTCAGTTTTTTAGGGATTTAGTTACTTCTTGAGCGATTTTGGCCAGTTTGTTCGATTGTTGTTTTACCATTTCAAAGAGCTTGCGAGGTCTATTCTTAGCCCTCTCCAGTTCCAGACTAAAGAATTTTTTTATGATTTGCGAATGCTCTTGTTGTATGCATTTCTGGTCTTTCTGAGAAGTTTAAGCTGGGGGGAGGAGGGCTGTTGTCTCTATTTCCTTTCTGTTAGCTGAAGAATTCACCTTTCCTTGTTTAGGGCCCCATTGAACCAGGGATTTTTGTCTTTAACCTGAATTCTTTTTAGTTTAGGTGGAGCAAGACGGCAATTATATCCGACATTGTTGAGTTGTAGTACTCAGTAAGATTCCAAACATAAAGGGGCCGATTCCGATTCGGGAAAAACCGCTCCGAATAGCCGTTCGGAGCGTTTTTCCCGTACGAATCGTACCCTGCAACGTCCCCCGTACGTACGACGAAGTATGATTCGTACCAGGAGCCGTACTCCGTACGAGTTGTACAGAGACCGTATGACTCTAATCTCCGTACGATTCTCCCTCAGAACCCGCTGTACGAGACATCTGTACGGTTCGTGGCTGGTTTTTACGACCCAGCAAGTACGATACGTGTCGGGGACGCATCGTACGGCCCTTTTTCTACGGGAGCTGAAAACAGCCGTAAAAGCAGAGTTCGCGCCGAAACAGGTACGGAACGGACCACCCAGGTACGGTGCGTACCCCCCATGATAGCAGGGGTACGGTGCGTACCCCTGCTATCATGGGGTGTACGCACCATACCCCATGTACGATGGGTACACCCATCGTACATGGGGTACGGTGCGTACACCCATCTTACATGGGGTACCGTGCGTACACCCATCGTAAATGGGGTACGGTGCGTACACCCATCGTACATGGGGTATGGTGCGTTCACCCATCGTACATGGGGTACAGTGCGTACACCCCATGATTGCAGGGGTACGCACCGTACCCCTGCGATCATGGGGGGTACGGACCGTACAGTGTGTATGTGTTTGTGTGCTTTTCCGTACGACTCGCCCTTACCTGACGTGGACCGTACGAATCGCGTCCTCATACCCCGGTCCGGATCGTACTCGTCGGGTCGTACGGCATGTGTACGAGTCGTACGGCATGTGTACGAGTCGTACTGTTCACGGTTTCAGCCTTGCAATACGTACGGATTGCGACGATTCGGACGGATTCACGGAATACGGATCGTACTACGCGACTCGGACGGACGGGTACGATTTGTACGGAGAGGGCTCCGGATACAAATCGTACGGACGTGTTTTTCCCCGAATCGGAATCGACCTCTAAATAGCTTGTTGTGAGAGGGGTATCCCTCAGCTGCCAGCTGCTCATGG
Organism: Lissotriton helveticus; assembly: GCF_964261635.1. Classification (NCBI taxonomy): domain Eukaryota; kingdom Metazoa; phylum Chordata; class Amphibia; order Caudata; family Salamandridae; genus Lissotriton; species Lissotriton helveticus. The sequence continues at coordinate 1,225,137,752 of NC_136065.1, forward strand.
TCATGGTTTTTTGAGTCCCTGAGCCACATTTTCAGTTTCATTGATTGCACTGATCTTTCCATATGTACACCCTGTATTAGGAAGGTAATAGCATTGTGGTCTGACAAGTGCCAAGGAGTAATTGAGGTTAGCCTGACCGTCATCTCCTTCGACATGATCCAGTCCAATTTGGAGCCTTTCATTTGAGTTGGTAGGGTGCAGGCTTGGGAGAGTGATTGGTCGGCTAAGAAGTCTTTGAGGATGTTGACCTGAATGTCAATTAGGTAATTCCAGTGAAGATTGAAGTCACCAAGGAATATATCAATGTAGTGGGTGGAGGCATTTTCTGTAATGATTTGCATGAGGTGGTCGATGTATAGGTCATTCTTACCCGGCAAGGGGGTCTGGTGTTGTAGAAGGAGTGCAATTTGAACAGCTGGTTAGAGTCATTGCTTATGGAGAGTGCGAGATATTCGCAAGAGTCAAGAAAGTCGGCATGGAGTTGGGTAACTGAGTGGTCAGAGCGTATGTAAGCGATATCTCCCCCTTTTTCTGTTGGTCTATCCAACCTTACGTTGTTGTAGTTAGGAGGAACCAATAGGTCCATGCAGGGTGAGGATGTATCGTCAAGCCAAGATTTGGTTAGGATTGCCACGTCAATATCATGACTCAGTATAAGATCGGCAATGTCGGATGCATATTTCAATGCCAATCGGCAATTGAGTAGGAGACCGGAGACCGGAGACCGGTGAGACTGAGTTCCCTGGGGGTGTGCTGAGAGTTGGGGTGGATAAGGGTATATGCTTTAAGTTTTTGCTGTTTACCCTTCTGTTTCTAAGTCTGGACGTTCTATTTGTGTTGAGAGTGACTGTATGAATTTGTTTATCGTCTTTCTTGTCAGGAGGAGAAGGAGTGGCCGGATTTGCTTCATAGGATAATAGAAGAGCTAGTGTTTCATCCTCCGATAGGTAGCTAAGTTGTCTACGAGGGCGATAGTGTCAATTGGCCAGAGCCATCGGATGAAGGAAGGACTTAGGGGCCCAATTACGATTGCGGTGAATCCACATTCTCCGGGACGGCGGAAGCCACGGCGGCCCGGAGGATGCGGGATTCAAAGCTGCGTTCAGAGAAATGACCCCCCCGCCGAATTAGGATGGCGGGGGGGCCATCTGCGGACGGCAAGACCGTACGCCGCTTTTCCACCGCGAGACCGCGGCGGAAAAGCTCCAATATGGTGGCGGTGTCTATCAGACACCTCCAGCCATATTAGGATTTGCAATTTGATATGCCTTTCCGCGGCGGCAATGCCGCCACGAAAAGGCATACGGTCTTTTCTTTGGGGGCCCGTTGCGGGCCCCCAGGGTGAAGGGGGGTGCACATGGGGGATACCTATGGTACCCCCCTGCATTTGTATGCACGAAGCGGCAGGCACAGCGCGGTGCCTGCCGCTTTGTGCATGCAAATGCACTGCTTGCATTTTTAACATTGCGGAGGGTGCTGCTTCAAGCAGCACCCGCCGCAATGTTAAACATACAGGATGTGACCACCAGGGTGGCGGTCACATCCTAATTTGCACGGAGGGACCGCCCCTGCCCTTGCGAACGGTCCCTCCACCTCTGGGGTGGCGGTCCGTCCGCCATCCTAATAGGGCCATTAGTTAGGGTATTGAGTACAGATTTTTGAGAGTGCTTGATTATAGAGAGAGTTCAGTGAGGTGAAGGATGCTCTTCAATTCGAGGCTATCATTATGGATGCTCTGAGCTATAGTGGCTGTTTGGAGGTTCAGAGCTTCCAGGTCCATTAGTGTAGACTAAACTAGAGGCGAAAGGACTTGTGGATCAGGGCTTGGTCTGCTAGTGGATTCGGAAATTCTGGCGGAGGAGTTTGAGTTTGATCTCCTAATGGCTGCATTTTTGTGACGAGAGGAGTGCGAAGGGCCTGTCTCGCTCAGCCGGGTGGCCGAAGGGCCTGTAGGGTGGGTAGGTGATGAGCTCTGGGGGAACTGTGTGCTTGCCATTATCTATTGGGATGAAGGGCAGGTGATGAGGTGGTAACAAGACAAAATATCGAATTCAAAATATAGAATTACCAAAATATCGAAGTCAAAATATAGAATGGACAAAATATCGAATGTACAGAATACAGTGGTGAAAAATATCGAATTGAAGGTAAGTAATATAATATCAATTTTTTTTTAAATATAGAAAGTCAAAATATCGAAGTATAAAATATATCGAATTTTTAATAATATCGAATTTTTTAAAGTGTTTTGTATGTTAGTATATAAGTGAAAAGTGTATATATTTTTGTAATTTATTTTAAGTAATGAATTTTATGTTATTTAATTTTTGTGTAATTTAATTCTGTAGCGAGTTGTGGGTTTATAGGGGAATAGGGTGGGAAGTAATTTAATTATATTAAATTAAATATACATTTTTAGAAATTACTAATTATTTTTAATTTAATTTTGCGTTTTAGTTCTGTAGCGGGTTGTGGGTTTATAGGGGAATAGGGTGGGAAGTAATTTAATTGTAATTAATTAAATATTTTTATTTATTGGGATTCATTTTGAATTAATTGTTAATTACTTTTTAATTGGTAATTAATTTTTGTTAATTGATTAATTGATAATTTTGTTAATTTTATTAATTTATTTTCTGTAGATGGTTGTGGGTTTATAGGGGAATAGGGTGGGAAGTAATTTAATTGTAATTAAGTAAATAGTTTTTATTTATTTATTGGTATTGATTTTTTAATCGTAATTAATTACATATTAAAAATACTTTTTGTGTATTGATAATTAATTTACGGTTAATTAATTATTAATTGGTATTAATTTGTGTTATTAATTAGTTTTTGTTATTGGAAATTAATTCGTTGGTAATCAATTAGGACTAGGTAATTAATTTTTATAACTAATATTTATTTGTATTTTTATTTGATTAATTATTACATAATATTAAATTGGCAATTCATTTTAATGAATGTTTTATTGTTATTGATATTAAAAAAAAATTATTAATATATTAAATCATTACTTTCCCCACTGTTAAATTCACTAGAGTGGGAATAGTAATTTTTACCCATATGCTATCCAACGCTTTCCCTACTGTTGCCCTCACTGGAGTGGGAATAGTAAATTTTACCCTGCCGCTATCCAACTCTTTCCCTACTGTTGCACTCACTGGAGTGGGAATAGTAATTTTTACCCTCCCGCTATCCAACGCTTTCCCTACTGTTGCACTCACTGGAGTGGGAATAGTAATTTTTACCCCTACGCTATCCAACGCTTTCCCTACTGTTGCACTCACTAGAGTGGTAATAGTAAATGTTACCCTCCTGTTATCCTACGGTAAAAATATTGTATATTTTTTATTAATATTATGTTTATATATATATATATATATATATATATATATATATTCTTGTAGATTCTGCAACCAGCGTGCTTACACCACAGAATGACGGACCACCACGCAGCAAGTAAGATATTCCAGGAAGTTTTTATTCTCTCCTCTCACATTTTTCTCTCAAGCATGACGCGTTTCGGTTAACAGGTAACCTTGATCACATAGCGTTAATGCAGTAACCTCCACATTAAATACTTGTTTTTTTACACCCATTTGTACCACGTGATAATAAAAAGTGAGGAAATACTAATATGGATGATACATTATTCTCTCTCTGGCATGCTTTACAATCTTTTATATTTTGTAAATTACAATGATGATGAATTGTTATTATGACAAGCCATATAATATGAAAAAATGTGCAAAATATATGCCATAAATATAAACTAAACAAGTATACTATTTCATAACCATTTAAAATACATCTAAAATTCATTTCATTTTAAAGCATTAAGTATAGCAGCATCGGATACTGTTGTGCAAAATTCGCAATTTGGTTTTAAAATTCTAAAAACATCAATGTTATTCAAGAATATCAGCATAAAATGCTTTAAACCAAAATAATGTGCAAAATTACGCAAATACAGTACCTCGAGGAACTTCCTCGTATAAGTGCAAATAGTTTTGTTGCCTGCCAATTATCATCATTGACATTATTAAATTGATATAGCATACACAATATCTTGTAAATTTATATGAATCTGAGTCCGAACCCGGGCCCAGAAATCATGTGAGATATATGTATTAATCCCAAAAGGTGCTCTGTGCTTGTACAAACAATAGTGCTTACAATGTAAATGTGTTTAAAATAACTTAGGACTGAGAGATCAGCTTCTGCGTTTGCATAGAAGGACTTTTCTTACCGTATTAATCATTTTATAGAAATGTATGTAGATCCTCCGTGTTGTTTAATCCATTTGGAGATTTACTATTTAGATTTAAAATATACCTCGTCTCCAACTGTCTCAAAAGTTTTTCCCTGTCCCCACCTCTCCTAGGTACCGGTACTGCATCGATTACAAAGTAGCTCAAGCAATTAATATTCTTGTCATGAGCTGCTTTAAAATGCCTCGCCACAGGGTAGGTGGGGTCGCTATTGATGATTGCACGTATATGCTGCAGTATTCTTACATGCACTGGTTTGATGGTGCTGCCCACATATCTGAGCCCACACGTGCAGGTTAGTATATATACAGCAAATTCTGTACGACAATCGTAATTGCCTTTGATCTTGTATTCTTTGTCACAAAAGGGGGTGTTATACTTAGTGGTGTTCTTACCAAAATTACAGGCCCGACAAGTTGTACATTTAAAAAATCCATGTTTAGGTGGCAACCACATAGATGCAGGAGCCCCTGCTATCTGCGGTTGTGATACATACGCGGCCATATTTTTACATTTTCTGAAAGTAACCTGTAACTTTTCTGAAAGGTTTTCTTTCAGGATGTTGTCAGTTAAGACTATTGGCCAGTTTTTGTTTAAGATAGCTCTTATCTTACGTTCTTGTCTGCTAAATGTGGTGATTACTCTTGGTGCCTCTTTACTAATCACACTCTTATCTTCTTCCTCAGTATCAGAAGGCAAAAGGTCTATTCGAGGTTTTGCATCAGCTTTACTGGTGGCTTTTTTGAACACATCCTCTGTGTACCCCCTAGCTCGCAGTCTTTCTAGACTTAAGGCTTTAAATTTTTCGTATTCCTCGGAAGTACTGCATATTCGTTTTAAACGCAATACTTCCCCATAGGGTATACTGGAGATTAAGTGCTTTGGGTGCGCGCTAGAAGCGTGGAGGGTCGCATTACCTGCAGTTGGTTTTCTATATGCAGTAGTGGTTAATGTGTTTTCAACCACCTGTACTTGAACATCTAGAAATTCAATTGTGTTCTTACTGCAGTGTGACGTAAAGTACAAATTATAATCATTCACATTTAGTTTTTTAACAAATTCTTTTTGCACTGTAATCATCACCCCTCCACACAATAAAAACATCGTCTATGAAACGTATCCAAAGACAAATGCTTGACTCCATTTCTAGTTGGTAATCTTGCCACAGGACCTGCCTTTCCCAGAACCCAACGTGCAAGCACGCGTAGCTCGGAGAAAAGCAGGCCCCCATTGCCGCCCCTCGTTTTTGTCTGAATACATCCTTGCCAAAGGTAAAGAAATTATTATTTAGGCACCAGGTAATCAATGATAAAAGCATCTTATTATGAAGAACGTATTCCGCAGGGCGTGTATCTAAAAAGTATTTTACACCCATTAGACCTTGTTTATGATCAATGCTGGTATACAGCGATTCAATGTCTAATGTTAGTAACATTAAATCATCAGTCCATAACATATTGTCAATCCGTTTTAGGAATTCGCCAGTATCTTTTATGTACGACGGCAGACTTTTGACCAGTTCCTGTAAATAAAAGTCTATATACTGTCCTATCTGCTCCGTCATACCATTGATAGCCGATATTATGGGGCGACCTGGTATAGGTGTTTGTCCTTTATGCAACTTTGGCAGCAGGTACAAAAAGGGCATTGCTGGATGAGCGTTGTACATGAACTTGAATTCTTCACTGGTTATTAGACCTTCACTTTTCCATTTTTGCAATTCCTTTTTGATGCTGTCTTTTGCTTTGTTGTACATTTTCATTGATGTTTTTTCATAGCAGTCTATATTGTCTAGCTGCCGCTTAGCCTCTGCCTCATAGTCTCTTTTGCACCACAGGACAATGTTACCTCCTTTGTCGGATTTTTTCACCACTACTTCTGGATTTCGATTTATTTTTTCCATTAATTTGGTGAATTCAATCTGTTGTTGATTAGGTCTACTTTTGTTGCGATTAATTTGGCAATTCAATTTTTTCATTTCTTCAATGACACGGTCATGGAACACATCGACTGCATCTTTTGGCATCAGCGGAATAAATGTCGATTTGGACTTAAAGGGGCTTTCTCCTGCTCCTTTCTGAAGTAAATTCATCTCACGTAATTTTGTTTGTGTAGATAATTGTGGATCGCTTTCTTCTTCATTGTCTAGTTCCTGTAATGCCCATAACGTGGGTACTTCAGAGGCCCGTAAATTTGAGCCTGTTGTGTTGGGTATTTCTGATTTTTTTCTCATCCCAAACACTTTTCATTGCAAAGAATTTTCTCAATTTTAGCTTTCTTATGAATTTGAAGATGTCAATCCGGGTCGTCGCATAGTTAAAGTTAGTGTTAGGACAGTAGTTGAGGCCTAATGCTAACAGTTGTTCCTCCGCTTTTGTAAGGACCATTGTAGTCAGATTTATCACTGTATGAGCGTCAACCCTCACTTCTTGCGCCAGAAGTTTTTCTTGTTTTTGGGTTTCCCGCTTGTGTTTTCTCCTGATTGTGCGTCTGATTGTGTCCCGCCTTTGCCGACCTGATTTTGTTTGTTTCGTGGCCTCAGGCTTCTCATCCTGGCAGACGCTAAAAAATCCACTTCTTCGTCCATGCTTAGTGCCACAAATTCAGTATTCCGACTACTGTTGCTACCTGCTCCATCACTTGAGCCACTTGTCAATGATTCTGCATCGGTGTTTGTGTCATCTTCAATTACATTAGAAGCACCAGTTTGCAAAGTGTTCGGTTTCATGGACTGCTTCTCTTTCAATTTTCGAAGATTATCATATTTTTTTGAAAAAGTGTAAATTTGCCCTTTTTGGTAATCTTCCAGATCTCTAGCAAATTTATGTATCTTCCTCGCAATTATTTTTTCTTCATATTTTTTCAAACGATCTTTGATTTCATTTCTTTTCAATGTAATCCAATCTTGTTTATCCGATTTGCTCAATTCCTTTTCAATGTCCTCAATTTCAGCCACTATTACCAGGCGATCAATCTCAGCATATTCAATCAATATGTGTATGAGATTCATGGATGCTTGTAAGTTGCTCTCCCCCCATTTACGAAGCATCGCTGGATTAGGTTTTTCAAAGCTAGGAGCCAGTAATATGCGTAGTCCACGTGGGACTCTTCCTGCATCTGCATACTTTGTGAGGGACTTATGCTCCCACCATTTCGTAATTTCAGTTTTCATTTTCTTTTCTAAATTTTTTAAAAGCGAATTGAGGTCTTTATTGGTATCCTCCTTGGGGTTATTAGTCGATGTATTCCTGATGTTTGACGTTTTCACGGCGTCAAAATATGCGTCCGCATTAGCCTCTCTCTCTCGTACTGCGTCGTTAAGCATGTTTATTGCTTTTCTGTGTTACGTGCTTTTTTTTTAATTATGCCAGCATGTATATCTGCAATATGGCTTTGCGGAGAGACAATTCCTTTGTTAATTACTGCTACTAGCCCTGTCCTGCTAATCGCTGTGTGCTTCACTCACCGAGTGTATGAGTCTGCTCCCGCGGGTCCTCCGACTCTAGCTTCGGCGTTCTCAATACTCGGCGTGTTCGTCTCAGCAAGCTCGCAGGGGGTTCAACCAGCCAAGATTCTCCTCTCGGATTTGCTGCAATTTCGGTTGAGGGCGGACACCAACTTCCAAGGCGGGGTCCGTAAACGAAAGCAACCAAACTTCCGTATTTGATATTCTTGTAGATTCTGCAACCAGCGTGCTTACACCACAGAATGACGGACCACCACGCAGCAAGTAAGATATTCCAGGAAGTTTTTATTCTCTCCTCCCACATTTTTCTCTCAAGCATGACGCGTTTCGGTTAACAGGTAACCTTGATCACATAGCGTTAATGCAGTAACCTCCACATTAAATACTTGTTTTTTTACACCCATTTGTACCACGTGATAATAAAAAGTGAGGAAATACTAATATGGATGATACATTATTCTCTCTCTGGCATGCTTTACAATCTTTTATATTTTGTAAATTACAATGATGATGAATTTTTATTATGACAAGCCATATAATATGAAAAAATGTGCAAAATATATGCCATAAATATAAACTAAACAAGTATACTATTTCATAACCATTTAAAATACATCTAAAATTCATTTCATTTTAAAGCATTAAGTATAGCAGCATCGGATACTGTTGTGCAAAATTCGCAATTTGGTTTTAAAATTCTAAAAACATCAATGTTATTCAAGAATATCAGCATATATATATATATGATCAAGGCCTCTTGGGAGGCCGAAACGCTTCATGGTGGTGCATGGTGTCTATGGAAAAGAAATACTTTCATGCACTTAACTCCTTGGGTCCGTGTTCGTTTTTGCCTCAAGATTTGATGCTTTGAAGACGGAGTTCTGTATATATATATATATATATATATATATATATATATATATATATATATATATATATATATATAGATAGATTCTTTTTTTCCCTTGGGAAGTTGTTTCTTCATGCACTCTCGGGTCTTCCGAAATCACACCACACGCTTTTTCGCAGATTAGTTGGATTTATTATATCATTATAACAGCGAGCCAGCAACACCTTACGCGTTTCGGTCTCGACGGAGACCTTGCTCACAGGTAAACTAAATCAGCATTTTTTTCCAATTTTAAATAAAGTGCTTTCACATAAATCTTACATCACTTTCTGTTAATTACATAGGGCTTCTGGGTCTTGTAGTTTCTTTGTGAATTAATATATATTTTGAACTGCTGCACGTTTATATATATCTTTACAAATTTTGTCTCCCAATGTATGATATTATCTGACGATGGCTACATACCAAACATTATTATTCCAAAATTACTGGTCATATTTTCTGACCTGACACATACTCGAAAAAATATATCGATTTCAACTGATATAATACATTGACCCCTCCAGTGGGCAAATAGAATTATTAAGATATCATATTCGAGAGGTGCCCCAATTTTTTAAAGAAAAATTTCCTTGCTGCCTTTCTGCCCTCCAGTGGGCTTGTTAGCAATAGATTGTACCGCCAATATCATAGACAATTTCCATCCATGTATGGTTACATGCAACCGCTTTCCTTATTACATATCACATTCAGATTACTCAGCTATGCGAAGCATTCAAAAACAACATAATTGTGAAGCGAAATAATGTAGTGCAAAGAAAGTTCATGGGTGATAGTGCATATTAAAATCGCTTAGAGGGAGGTAACTCTACTGCTCAGCAATTGTTCAGTTAATCAGTTCTTTGTTTGAGTGTTTACAGGTGACAATGTAATTCTTCATCCTGATTATGTCCATAGGGGCTCAAAGTTCGAAAACTCATAATGTGCTTTGATTCCTTTTGTCTCATTATTTTTTCACGATCACCCCCTCTTTGGTTTGGCCCCACAGTCTCAATTCCATACAATGTAAGTTCTTTCCAATTTCCATTGTGTTCCTTTTCCATGTGCTTGGCCATAGCGTTACTTCGATCTGTGTTGATCGTAGCTCGAACATGCTCGAGAATGCGCAATTCCAGTTCTTTTTTTGTGCTGCCGATATATTTCAAGGAGCATGGGCATTCTAAAGCAAAAATCACAAATTGAGTTTTACAGTTGATCAATTGTTCGATTTTCCATGTTTTTTTGTTAGCCATCTCAAGTTCCTTCGTTTTTTTGGCAATACAACAAACTTTACATTCTGAACATTTATAAAATCCTCTTGGTTTGTACCAGGCTTCTGTTTTTTTCTGTTCTTGAAAGTGACTGTAAATCAATTTGTCCTTTAGATTTTTCGCCCTTCGATATGTAACATTGGGGTGATCTCCCACAATTTTTGCTATTTTCGAATCCATATGCAAAATGTGCCAATTTTTTCTAAGGATTTTAATGATAGATTGATTGGCCGTTGAGTGGGTTGTGATGAATCGAATCTTTTGATCATCGTTGTTCGTTATCTGTTTTTCTTTTAGTAGATCAACTCTTTTGACACCAGCAGAGCGGTTTAGAGCCGTTTGGACAGTTACAGAGTTATATTTACGTGTTTCAAATCTTTTACATGCTTGTTCTTTATTGATGTCCCAATCTTCTTCTTTTGAGCAGATCCTTTTATTCTCAAAAATTCTCCATATGGAATATTTTGAATAAGACTCGATTGATGAAAGCTTTGGGCATGTAAAACCGCGTTGGTTGCGGTACTCTTTCGATGCAACGTTGTCTGTATTGCATTGTTTTCAATAAAGATTTCAGTGTCCAAAAAAATCACTCGTGACTCACTGATTGTGTATGTAAAATGCAGACTAAAATTCGAATTGTTAGGTATTTTAAAATAAGCCTCAAATTCTTCATTGGTTCCATCCCATATCCACAGTAAGTCATCTGTATATCTTAGCCAAGCTACGGTTTTTGATACTGCCTCATCATTTTCAAATTTCCATGCCCATGTCTTCTCCCATTGTCCCATTGTGAGACAAGCGTACGATGGACTAAAAGAAAAGCCCATTGCTGTACCTTTTGATTGGCGATAGATCTCTTTCCCAAACATAAATATATTTTGCTCCAAGCACATCGAAATCATTTCTAGAAGCATATCATTGTGATCTGCAAACTGAATATTTCTATCCATTAGGAAGGATTTACATGCCTCCACACCAATTTTGTTTTGAATATTCGAATACAGAGATATGACATCCATAGTGATTAACTTGTAGGAAGATTGCCATGGAGTATCTTGCAATCGTCTCAACAGGTCTCCAGTGTCTTTTATGTATGATGTTAATCCCTTGACGTACGGTAGCAAAAAAATGTCAAGATAATTTGCCATAGGTTCCAACAGGGCTCCTTTAGCCGAAATTATCGGTCTCCCTGGTGGTTTGGTGGGGTGCTTATGAATTTTGGGCAGGAAGTATATGGTGGCCATTTTTGGATGAGGTGTTTGAAGATATTTATATTCATCACTGTCGATTAGCTTTTGTTTGAACCATTTATCCAGTTTTTGGTCCAGTTCTTCTTTTATTTTTGGCAAAGGATTCGTTTTCAATTTCTCATAATATTCCTTGTTTCGAAGTTGAGAATATGCTTCTCGCATGTATGATTCTTTGTCCAGAACAATCACATTTCCACCTTTATCTGCCCTTTTGATTTCAATGGAGTCATCCTTTTTCAAGTTGTTCAGTGCTTGGCGTTCTTCTTTCGTTAGATTGTCTTTTTTGTATGGGACTTTGAGTTGGTAAAGATCCTTTACTACGCATTCGTGAAAGAAATCTATTTTATTTCCAGGAGGGAGTTGCGGATAAAATTTCGAATTTGGTTTCAAATTGGAGATTCCTGCTCCTAATTGTACACAGTAGGCTTGTACTCCCCTACCACTTTCCTGAGGATCCTGACTCAATTCCATTAGATTGACAAAATGTTGAGCAGCCTGCATTGGTATTGTCATTGTAGGCTGAGGTATATTTCTTCTATAGTTTGCCATGTCCGGTTTGTCCACAAATAACTTTGCCAGTTTTATCTTTCTGATGTACTTATATAAGTCTACACGTGTTTCTGTCAAGTTCATCCCACTCATCGAGCAGAAGTTCATTCCTCGTTTTAGTAAATTCAATTCCAAGTCATTTAGTTTTTTAGAGGATAAATTGATTACTTGCAATTCCTGATTTTCAATGTTTGCATCGTTATCTTCATTTAGTGGTTCAATTTCTTTCGCATGTTTCGTGTCATGGTTCCAGTAGTTTGTACCGTACTTGCGCTTGCCTCTTCTGGTTTGTTTGGGGGCGCATTTCACCGTCCTCTTCCCCTCCCTCTTTGATTCTGACTTTTTGGAGGTCCCATTGTTTTTTCCCAAGTCTTTTGGTGGAATGCTAATTTCATTTCGTCTAAAAAAGACACTCGTGCTCTTGCTTCTCTTTGTTCCTCTTCTCCACTTATACTGGGCTCTGTTGATGCAAGAGAGATAAGGAGGACATGCTACCCATGGTCATCAAATTTCCAGACTCATTTTGTCTAAATTTTTCATATTTTCTAGCGTATGTGAAGATACGACCATCTTCATAAGCCTCTTTGTCTCGTTGGAACTTCGATTGTTTCCTCAGGCGTACACTTTCTTCATGTTTATCTATGTATTGTTCAAGATCTTCCTTGAATTTTTTCATTTCCGGATTGAAGTCCAATGCTGCTAATTCTTTTTCCATTTCCTTTAGTTGTTTCGTGGTTTTTTCCAGTGCGATCTCTATGTGTTTCACTAAAATCTCCATAAGGCCCAAAGAAGAGTTGAGGATATAGTCTCCCCATTCGCTCAATAGTTCATTGCTTGTATCCTGATGACTCGGAATCAAACTGATGCGTAAGCCTCGAGGTACCCGCTTCACTTCCAAATATTTTTTTAGGGCTGCCACTTCCCACCATTTGTTAATTTCTTTTTTCGATAGTTTTTCCCACATGCAAAGTCTATTTTTTAAATCTGTTTTTCGAACGCCACCGCTTGCTCCAGTGGCTGTTATTTCTTCCTCAAAACATGTCTGAATATGAGCATTTCTTGATACCTCCCTTTTCTCCATGATGTGCTGGCACTTATCGTTTTTGAGCTGTATTCAAATTCAACAATTTAACTTTTATTTCCTTATGGGTGGCTGTGGTGACTTGTATTGGTGCCAGACTCTGCTTGTGTCAATGTGAACCCAGAAGAGGGTTAACTTTTCTAGTTCAATATTCAGGAATGGATTCCTCGAGTTTTCTTTAACTCGCAATTTCCAATTGAATGACACACGTTTAGAGACCAACCGACAATTTGGGCAATTGCACCTTCAAATTATTGCAACTGTTCATATGAAATGCAAGAGAAAACGAGGTCGCTCACCAGTTCCAGGGTACTCCGGTTAACCTGCTCCCTCCGGAAGCACTGTCTTCTGTTTCCAGCCTGTACCGTAGAGCTTCCTCGATTCCTTCCGCAGCACTCGTTAATTCAGTGTTTGTCGTCGGCGTTCACCCGAGCCCTTTCCAAATTTCTTCCCGTTTGATCCAGATTCCGGGCTTCCGGGCGCTCTCAGGCGGTGCACGCAAAGTGCGGCAGGACCAGCCGCATTGAAATTGATTCTTTTTTTCCCTTGGGAAGTTGTTTCTTCATGCACTCTCGGGTCTTCCGAAATCACACCACACGCTTTTTCGCAAATTAGTTGGATTTATTATATCATTATAACAGCGAGCCAGCAACACCTTACGCTTTTCGGTCTCGACGGAGACCTTGCTCACAGGTAAACTAAATCAGCATTTTTTTCCAATTTTAAATAAAGTGCTTTCACATAAATCTTACATCACTTCCTGTTAATTACACAGGGCTTCTGGGTCTTGTAGTTTCTTTGTGCATGAATATATATTTTGAACTGCTGCACGTTTCTATATATATTTACAAATTTTGTCTCCCAATGTATGATATTATCTGACGATGGCTACATACCAAACATTAATATTCCAAAATTACTGGTCATATTTTCTGACCTGACACATACTCGAAAAAATATATCGATTTCAACTGATATAATACATTGACCCTTCCAGTGGGCAAATAACCAATTATTAAGATATCATATTCGAGAGGTGCCCCAATTTTTTAAAGAAAAATGTCCTTGCTGCCTTTCTTTGGAAAGAGCTCGGGTGAACGCCGACGACAAACACTGAATTAACGAGTGCTGCGGAAGGAATCGAGGAAGCTCTACGGTACAGGCTGGAAACGGAAGATTTTGGTTCCGGAGGGAGCAGGTTAACCGGAGTACCCTGGAACTGGTGAGCGACCTCGTTTTCTCTTGCATTTCATATGAACAGTTGCAATAATTTGAAGGTGCAATTGCCCAAATTGTCGGTAGGTCTCTAAACGTGTGTCATTCAATTGGAAATTGCGAGTTAAAGAAAACTCAAGGAATCCATTCCTGAATATTGAACTAGAAAAGGGAACCCTCTTCTGGGTTCACATTGACACAAGCAGAGTCGGGCACCAATACAAGTCACCACAGCCACCCATAAGGAAATAAAAGTTAAATTGTTGAATTTGAATACAGCTCAAAAACGATAAGTGCCAGCACATCATGGAGAAAAGGGAGGTATCAAGAAATGCTCATATTCAGACATGTTTTGAGGAAGAAATAACAGCCACTGGAGCAAGCGGTGGTGTTCGAAAAACAGATTTAAAAAATAGACTTCGCATGTGGGAAAAACTATCGAAAAAAGAAATTAACAAATGGTGGGAAGTGGCAGCCCTAAAAAAATATTTGGAAGTGAAGCGGGTACCTCGAGGCTTACGCATCAGTTTGATGCCGAGTCATCAGGATACAAGCAATGAACTATTGAGCGAATGGGGAGAATATATCCTCAACTCTTCTTTGGGCCTTATGGAGATTTTAGTGAAACACATAGAGATTGCAATGGAAAAAACCACGAAACAACTAAAGGAAATGGAAAAAGTATTAGCAGCATTGGACTTCAATCCGGAAATGAAAAAATTCAAGGAAGATCTTGAACAATACATAGATAAACATGAAGAAAGTGTACGCCTGAGGAAACAATCGAAGTTCCAACGAGACAAAGAGGAATATTAAGATGGTCGTATCTTCACATACGCTAGAAAATATGAAAAATTTTGAAAAAATGAGTCTGGAAATTTGATGACCATTGGTAGCATGTCCTCCTTATCCTCTCTTGCATCAACAGAGCCCAGTATAAGTGGAGAAGAGGAACAAAGAGAAGCAAGAGCACGAGTGTCTTTTTTAGACGAAATGAAATTAGCATTCCACCAAAAGACTTGGGGAAAAAACAATGGGACCTCCAAAAAATCAGAATCAAAGAGGGAGGGGAAGAGGACGGGGAAATGCGCCCCCAAACAAACCAGAAGAGGCAAGCGCAAGTACAGTACAAACTACTGGCGCAAACCGCGTTGTGACCATGACACGAAACATGCGAAAGAAATGGAACCACTAAATGAAGATAACGATGCAAACATTGAAAATCAGGAATTGCAAGTAATCAATTTATCCTCTAAAAAACTAAATGACTTGGAATTGAATTTACTAAAACGAGGAATGAACTTCTGCCCGATGAGTGGGATGAACTTGGCAGAAACACGTGTAGACTTATATAGGTACATCAGAAAGATAAAACTGGCAAAGTTATTTGTGGACAAACCGGACATGGCAAACTATAGAAGAAATATACCTCAGCCTACAATGACAATACCAATGCAGGATGCTCAACATTTTGTCAATCTAATGGAATTGAGTCAGGATCCTCAAGAAAGTGGTAGGGGAGTACAAGCCTACTGTGTACAATTAGGAGCAGGAATCTCCAATTTGAAACTAAATTCGAAATTTTATCCGCAACTCCCTCCTGGAAATAAAATAGATTTCTTTCACGAATGCGTTTTAAAGGATCTTTACCAACTCAAAGTCCCATACAAAAAAGACAATCTAACGAAAGAAGAACGCCAAGCGCTGACCAACTTGAAAAAGGATGAGTCCATTGAAATCAAAATGGCAGATAAAGGTGGAAATGTGATTGTTCTGGACAAAGAATCATACATGCGAGAAGCATATTCTCAACTTCGAAACAAGGAATATTATGAGAAATTGAAAACAAATCCTTTGCCAAAATTAAAAGAAGAACTGGTCCAAAAACTGGATAAATGGTTCAAACTAAAGCTAATCGACAGTGATGAATATAAATATCTTCAAACACCTCATCCAAAAATGGCCACCATATACTTCCTGGCCAAAATTCATAAGCACCCCACGAAACCACCAGGGAGACCGATAATTTCGGCTAAAGGAGCCCTGTTGGAACCTATGGCAAATTATCTTGACATTTTTTTGCTACCGTACGTCAAGGGATTAACATCATACAGAAAAGACACTGGAGACCTGTTGAGGCGATTGCAAGATACTCCATGGCATTCTTCCTACAAGTTAATCACTATGGATGTAATATCTCTGTATTCGAATATTCAAAACAAAATTGGTTTGGAGGCATGTAAATCCTTCCTAATGGATAGAAATATTCAGTTTGCAGATCACAACGATATGCTTCTAGAAATGATTTCGATGTGCTTGGAGCAAAATATATTTATGTTTGGGAAAGAGATCTATCGCCAATCAAAAGGTACAGCAATGGGCTTTTCTTTTAGTCCATCGTACGCTTGTCTCACAATGGGACAATGGGAGAAGACATGGGCATGGAAATTTGAAAATGATGAGGCAGTATCAAAAACCATAGCTTGACTAAGATATATAGATGACTTACTGTTGATATGGGATGAAACCAATAAAGAATTTGAGGCTTATTTTAAAATACTTAACAATTCGAATTTTGGTCTGCATTTTACATACACAATCAGTGAGTCACAAGTGATTTTTTTGGACTCTGAAATCTTTATTGAAAACAATGCAATACAGACAACGTTGCATCGAAAGAGTACCACAACCAACGCGGTTTTACATGCCCAAAGCTTTCATCAATCGAGTCTTATTCAAAATATTCCATATGGAGAATTTTTGAGAATAAAGAGAATCTGCTCAAAAGAAGAAGATTGGGACATCAATAAAGAACAAGCATGTAAAAGATTTGAAACACGAAAATATAACTCTGTAACTGTCCAAACGGCTCTAAACCGCTCTGCTGGTGTCAAAAGAGTTGATCTACTAAAAGAAAAACAGATAACGAACAACGATGATCAAAAGATTCGATTCATCACAACCCACTCAACGGCCAATCAATCTGTAATTAAAATCCTTAGAAAAAATTGGCACATTTTGCATATGGATTCGAAAATAGCGAAAATTGTGGGAGATCGCCCCAATGTTACATATCGAAGGGCGAAAAATCTAAAGGACAAATTGATTTACAGTCACTTTCAAGAACAGAAAAAAACAGAAGCCTGGTACAAACCAAGAGGATTTTTATAAATGTTCAGAATGTAAAGTTTGTTGTATTGCCAAAAAAACGAAGGAACTTGAGATGGCTAACAAAAAAACATGGAAAATCGAACAATTGATCAACTGTAAAACTCAATTTGTGATTTATGCTTTAGAATGCCCATGCTCCTTGAAATATATCGGCAGCACCAAAAAAGAACTGAAATTGCGCATTCTCGAGCATGTTCGGGCTACGATCAACACAGATCGAAGTAACGCTATGGCCAAGCACATGGAAAAGGAACACAATGGAAATTGGAAAGAACTTACATTCTATGGAATTGAGGGTGTGGGGCCAAACCAAAGAGGGGGTGATTGTGAAAAAATAATGAGACAAAAGGAATCAAAGCACATTATGAGTTTTCGAACTTTGAGCCCCTATGTAGATAATCTGGATGAAGAATTACATTGTCACCTGTAAACACTCAAACAAAGAACTGATTAACTGAACAATTGCTGAGCAGTAAAGTTACCTCCCTCTAAGTGATTTTAATATGCACTATCACCCATGAACTTTCTTTGCACTACATTATTTCGCTTCACAATTATGTTGTTTTTGAATGCTTCGCATAGCTGAGTAATCTGAATGTGATATGTAATAAGGAAAGCGGTTGCATGTAACCATACATGGATGGAAATTGTCTATGATATTGGCGGTACAATCTATTGCTAACAAGCCCACTGGAGGGCAGAAAGACAGCAAGGAAATTTTTCTTTAAAAAATTGGGGCACCTCTTGAATATGATATCTTAATAATTGGTTATTTGCCCACTGGAGGGGTCAATGTATTATATCAGTTGAAATCGATATATTTTTTCGAGTATGTGTCAGGTCAGAAAATATGACCAGTAATTTTGGAATAATAATGTTTGGTATGTAGCCATCGTCAGATAATATCATACATTGGGAGACAAAATTTGTACATATATATATAAACGTGCAGCAGTTCAAAATATATATTCATGCACAAAGAAACTACAAGACCCAGAAGCCCTGTGTAATTAACAGGAAGTGATGTAAGATTTATGTGAAAGCACTTTATTTAAAATTGGAAAAAAATGCTGATTTAGTTTACCTGTGAGCAAGGTCTCCGTCGAGACCGAAACGCGTAAGGTGTTGCTGGCTCGCTGTTATAATGATATAATAAATCCAAGTAATCTGCGAAAAAGCGTGTGGTGTGATTTCGGAAGACCCGAGAGTGCATGAAGAAACAACTTCCCAAGGGAAAAAAAGAATCAATTTCAATGTGGCTGGTCCTGCCGCACTTCGCGTGCACCGCCTGAGAGCTTCCGGAAGCCCGGAATCTGGATCAAACGGGAAGAAATATATATATATATATATATATCTATATATATATATATATATATTCACTGAAAAAACCATAGGTTATAGACCATATATAGTTAGGAATTAGCATTTAAAAAACCTTATTTTACTCACACAAAACCATTGAAATTCCATATATAGTTAGTTGCACTAACTATATATCGCGCACCCGCAATCCACTGCTGATGATGTCACATATTACATCATTCATGACATGGTCAGTGACATCACTGATGACATCACTGATGACATCTCAAATGACATCACTGATGACATCACGGATGACATCTCAAATGACATCACTGATGACATCATGACACACCAATACCAGTTACTACATACGCACTCACTGATTCCTACGTCTACACACACATTCACTCATTCACCCATACAATCACTCATACATACAGTCACTCATTATTACAACACTATCATATGCACTCATACACCTATGCAGACAGTCACACACTGCCACTCATCCATGGAGTTACTCACACACCAAGTCAGTCCTGTAAAGAATCAATCACACTTCCATTTCTTCATCTATACAGTTAAACACAGAACACCATACTTCAGTGACATCACTGATGACATCACTAATGACATCTGAAATGACATCACTGATGACATCTCAAATGACATCACTGATGACATCATGACACACCAATACCAGTTACTACATACGCACTCACTGATTCGTACATCTACACACACATTCACTCATTCACCCATACAATTACTCACACATACAGTCAGTTATTATTAGAACACTATCATATGCACTCATACGCCTAGTCAGTCCTGTGAAGAATCAATCACACTTCGATTTCCTCATTTATAGTTAAACACAGAACACCATACTTTTCACACATATACTAACACATACTTACTCTCTTATACAATCACTGATACAAGTACACATTGATATGCACAGCGTCACACACCTCCCAGCCAGCCACACACACACTCAGTCTTCCATCCATCCAGTCATTCTTCAATATGTAAAACGTATTTAAACTTTACAAAAACACACAGACACTAGATGATGTCATCAGTGATGTCATCAGTGATGTCACTGACCATGTCATGAATGATGTAATATGTGACATCATCAGCAGTGGATTGCGGGTGCGCGATATATAGTTAGTGCAACTAACTATATATGGAATTTCAATGGTTTTGTGTGAGTAAAATAAGGTTTTTTAAATGCTAATTCCTAACTATATATGGTCTATAACCTATGGTTTTTTCAGTGAATTTTCAAGGTTTTGTAAATGCTAATTCCTAACTATATATGGTCTATAACCTATGGTTTTTTCAGTGAATTTCAATGGTTTTTTAATAGCAAATATCATAAGCTGTCGAATGTCAAGTACGTGGTAAGTGAAAACATTTTCGTGTTTATGCACACTGATCTGCTTTGAATGGTGCCCCCCCCCCTCATTTCTATTAGGAGTACTCTCTCTTTGCAGATAGTGAAAGGTAGTTAACGCAGGCCTTTGCCTCCGTTGTAATCCGTCGTGCCTGCTTCTCTCTCCATTTGATTGATTGTTATCCAAGTATTTACTGTTTTAGAATTAGTTCTCTTTGGTTCATTCTCTATTTACAAACAAACACAGAGTCGCAATACTCTGTTTAGTCTTTGCAGATAACGAAAAATCGTGTAAAAAAAAAGAAAAGGAATCGAGCAAAATCAGTAGGCCACTAATGGGATCTCTTTTTGACCTCGCTAAAATAGAAACATTAGGAACAACCCCTCATGACAAATACAAAACTAGTGAGATGAACTGAACTCCACACAATGATGGCTGCAAAACAGCTCCGCTCCGCCACCCACCCCGCCCAAAATAACGATAAAGAGCGGCTGCCATGATTGGTTGCGGAATGGCCACGACGGAGCTACGAAATGGTGCTGCTCTCATGCTAACCCCAGCTTCAGTCTGAAACATCCAGAAACACTGTAGACTACCAATTCGATCAGTTCCGGTAGCGCCCCAATGTAACCCGGTAGAGAAGAACTAGCCCTCCCCTCTTTGACTGATGGTTCTTGTTGCCTGTCCCTTCTGTTGTCATTTAACAGAACTATTTAGCCTGCTGAAAGGGGTTGTGTTCCGACCGCTGGTTGGTGGAGACATTTTGACTATATTCTGGACCTGCGTTGTCGCGTCATGCGTCATATGACGCGCCGCGTTAGCGCATCCGGAAGTCATCCGGGGCGCGCAGCGCGTAACGTAAGCATAACAAGTCATGTGACTTGTTAATAAAACTTTTCATTGGTTCATTTTACTTTTCTTATTGTAATGATGAAAGGCTTGGTCATATGACCTAAAAATTACGCTTTTCATTACTTCCGAACATTATTTTTTCTTAAATATATGTTATAATGTTCCAGGCTAATGTACTTTCCCGGAAATTTTACAACTGTCCTGCAAGTAAAATATATTCTTTTTTCGAGAAAAAGAGCGTTTCTTCGTCCCATGACGGAGCCGTTGAGCAAAAGAGGGTCGACCTGCTGTCTTAGTCGCCGATACGCCTGAATATGAGATTCTTATCGATCACTTTATGTTGCAGGAATAGAAAACACAACAGCCCTTGACCATTTATCTTTACTGCGTTCCTTCGTATTATACCTTTTACCCTTCATGTAATTGGTCTGCTTTATTTCACTTGCCTTTTATTGATTCTAAAACAGTGACTATTATTAAAAACTTTACCAATGTATATACTACTACCATGTTTTCTTTTAAAAACCTTTATTGTGAAAATTTCATTATACAAATACGAGCCTATAACCACGTGGGCCTGCCACGGAGCAAACTGTAATCGTATATGATGAATAGACATTTACACTGTAGAGGAACGTAACGGGCGGGCCATTAGGTTGCAAGAACTAAGGTGTCTAACAGTTACGGAATCGGTGGACGTACATTTTATAATTAAAATACGACAGGGCCAGTTACAATAAAATTATCTAGATATACATTTGCGGGCAAGTACCATGGGTGACGTTAATTCGAACTTTCAACAGTACAGTAATCAATAACACATCAGAACTTAATATCAATAGGGATGTCGAAATATTCAATCAATTCTCGTCCCCGCCCGCCATGTGCTTCAAAACTGCATACGTATCTCGTGATTTCAAGGTTCTGCAACCAGTACACAACAAGGAGTTACGAGTCCCATTTATTCCGGCGCCATTTTGGGCGAGGACGGGCAGGTCCAGGATATAGTCAAAATGTCTCTACCAACCATCGACTATGATGATGTTCATATGCTGTATTTATTAGAGTAACACTCATCTGTCCACATGAAATTAATTTGCCACAATCTAAACATGTCATTTTAATCTTTCCAAAGTTCTTCTAAATATTTGGGACCGTTTCCCTTGCCTCTGAAGCTCTCAGTGCCACTTCTTTGATGAATGTACTAGCAGGTCAGGGGTTCTCCTCCAAATCTCTCTTTTATGCAGCACTATAATTAATTGGTGCCACCTCTCCATATGACGATGCATGGTATAGTTACCACAACTATATTTTTTTTCGGTTCCTCTGGAGAGTTCATCGTGGCAGATGAAGCGTGTAACGTACCGGGCATTTACCTTTTTTTGCATGTACAGGAAAGGAAAAAAAAATCGAGCGTCCGAGTTCTAAGGTGTCCCAGGGCCATTTTAGTGGACCAGGCCCAAATCCAAAGAACAGGCCGCCATTTTGAGAGTCCTCTTGCAGCCGCCTGTCGCTGTAGCATCAAGAGCAGCCGAAACTCAGCTGAATGGCAACTGAAACGGTAAAGGGGCGCCCCACTACAGCAGACGAGCCTCCACCTAGGAAGGCCCATTCACGCCGGCTCCCCCCCCCCTTCGGGCACCCCACGCCGTTATTCGGAGCAGTATTGTAGGATGGCCACACCAGTGCGGCAACTTGCTAGACATCACCTCGGTGGTAACCGAATCTCAACGCCTTGTGGTGTCTTCTATTCAGAAAACATTGTTATGCTGCCTTCGACCTATTCGCCGCAAGTGCGCACACAACTCAACTGCATAGCTTGCTAGACACCACCTCGGTGCCATCCGGATCTTGGAATGTCAGCGCCTTTTGGTGTCTTCTCTTCAGAAAATATTGTTGCGCTGCCTTTGGCCCCATTCGCACATCAGTCCGCTACTGACGCCATCTCACAGGCTAATGGGGCGCCCCACGCTGACTTTCAGCATTGTAGGATGACCACACCAGTACAGCAACTTGCTAGACATCACCTCGGTGCCATCCGGATCTCGGCGCCCCACTGCAGATGAAGTGCCTCTCAACTATGAAACCACCACGGTGACATCCGGATCTTGGCGCGTTGTGCTGCCTTCGGCCTATTCGCCCATCGGTCCGCTACTGACGCCATCTCACAGGCTAATGGGGCGACCCACGCCGAGTTTCAGCATTGTAGGATGACCACACCAGTACAGCAACTTGCTAGACATCACCTCGGTGCCATCCGAATCTTGGCATCTCAACGCCTAGTGGTATCTTCCATACAGAAAATATTGTTACGCTGCCTTTGGCCCCATTCGCACATCAGTCCGCAACTTAGACATCACCTCGGTGCCATCCGGATCTTGGCATCTCAGCGCCTTGTGGTGTCAGTCAGAAAATATTGTTGCGCTGCCTTTGGCCCCATTCGCACATCAGTCCGCTACTGACACCATCTCACAGGCCAACAGGGCGCCCCACGCCGACTTTTACCATTGTACGATGGCCACACCAGTGCCACAACTTGCTAGACACCACCTCGGTGCCATCTGGATCTTGGCATCTCAGCGCCTTGTGGTGTCTTCAAATCAGAAAATATTGTTGCGCTGCCTTTGGCCCCATTCGCACATCGGTCCGCTACTGACGCCATCTCACAGGCCAACGGGGTGCCCCACGCCGACTTTCAACATTGTAGGATGGCCACAGAAGTGCGACAACTTACTAGACACCACCTCGGTGCCATCCGGATCTTGGCGCGTTGTGCTGCCTTCGGCCTATTCGCACATCGGTCCGCTACTGACGCAAACTCACAGGCCAACGGGGCGCCCCACGCCGACTTTCAGCATTGTAGGATGGCCACACCAGTGCACCTTACTAGACACCACCTCGGTGCCATCCAGATCTTGACGCGTAGTGAAGCTGCAGCAGCTGCAAATAAGCTTCAGACAGTGTTACAACCGCTGCTCAGAACTCTCAACTATGACACCACCTCGGTGCCATCCGGATCTTGGCATCTCAGCGCCTTGTGGTGTCAGTCAGAAACTATTGTTGCGCTGCCTTTGGCCCCATTCGCACATCGGTCCGCTACTGACGCAAACTCACAGGCCAACGGGGCGCCCCACGCCGACTTTCAGCATTGTAGGATGGCCACACCAGTGCGGCAACTTGCTACACACCACCTCGGTGCCATCCGGATCTTGGCATCTCAGCGCCTAGTGGTGTCTTCTATTCCAAAAATATTGTTGCACTGCCTTCGGCCCCATTCACACATCGGTCCGCTACTGACGCCATCTCACAGGCCAACGGGGCGCCCCACGCCGACTTTCAGCATTGTAGGATGGCCACACCAGTGCGGCAACTTACTAGACACCACCTCGGTGCCATCCGGATCTTGGCGCGTTGTGCTGCCTTCGGCCTATTCGCACATCGGTCCGCTACTGACGCAAACTCACAGGCCAACGGGGCGCCCCACGCCGACTTTCAGCATTGTTGGATGGCCACACCAGTGCGGCAACTTACTAGACACCACCTCGGTGCCATCCGGATCTTGGCGCGTTGTGCTGCCTTCGGCCTATTCGCACATCGGTCCACTACTGACGCAAACTCACAGGCCAACGGGGCGCCCCACGCCGACTTTCAGCATTGTAGGATGGCCACACCAGTGCTGCAACTTGCTGGACACCACCTCGGTGCCATCCGGATCTTGGCGCGTTGTATTGCCTTCGGCCTATTCGCACATCGGTCCGCTACTGACGCCGCCTCACGTGCCAACGTATTTTCTCCGCATTTTATACCCTATGCCGCATAACAGGTCATGTGACTTGTTTATAAAACTTTTCATTGGTTCATTTTACTTTTGGTTTCCTAATGATGGAAGGCTTGATCATATGACCTAAAAACAACACTTTTCATTGGATGAAAACTTTTTTTTTTTCCCAAACGATGAAAGCCCCACCTTGTTTCTGGATGTTTCAGACTGAAGCTGGCGTCAGCATGAGAGCACCACCATCTCGTAGCTCCGTCGTGGTCATTCCGCGAGCAATCATGGCAGCCGCTCCACACCAGAAGCCTGCAGGAGTCGGGGCTCCCAAAACTTTTGATGAATTCTCAAGGCGAGGGGACGCTTTCGAGAATGGGGTCCAAGACCTAGCAGACAAGCGTCCGATTTCCAAGGTGTCCCAGGGCCATTTCAGTGGACCAGGCCCAAAAAGGAAACAGCCTGCCGCCATTTTGAGAGTCCTGTGACAGCCGCCTATCGCTGCACCGCAAGAGTGGGCGCAACTCAGCTGAATTGCGGCTTTTGACACAGTGGACCAAAAACGGACGGAATGGCAACTGAAACGGTAAAGGGGCGCCCCACTACAACAGATGACACTCCACCTGGAGAGGCCCGTTCACGCCGCCTCCCCCGGGGCGCCCCACGCCGTTATTCGGAGCAGCATTGTAGGATACCAAAACCAGTGCGGCAACTTACTGGACATCACCTTGGTGCCATCGTTCTGCTGCCTTGGAACTATTCGCACAACAGTTTGCTACTGATGACCCACCCCCCGCGACGCCCCACGCCGTTATTTGCTGGGTGGCAACTTACTAGACATCACTTTCGTGTCATCTAGATTTCAACGCGTTCTGCTGCCTTGGAACTATTCGCACAACAGTGTGCTACTGATGACCCACCCCCCGCGACGCCCCACGCCGGAAATCTGGACGTTGTGCTGCGTTGGGACTATTCGCACAGCCGACCGCTACTTCGTTGTTTTTCCCTAAAAATGTTTATATGTTATTACTATTTTTGTTTTCTTGTATATATTTATAAATTATTAAAGTTTTATAATCTTACTACTTTGTCGGAGTGCTATATATTTTTAATGTGACACATAATTGTAAAAACTTTGATGTACAAAGAGTCATCCCTGGAATCTTCCGCTTCAGGCTCGGTCCCCTCCCCAATCACAATACAGGATGGTTTTCAGATAATAGCAACGCTTCTGCTGTGACGGATCTCATCGAGTGTGGGCCTTGATCTACTATAACTCCTTTGAAGAGGGGTGATTCTTTACAGCTGTGGCCATAAACTACATCTGCAGGGCTAGCTGATACCCTAGGACCAGCCTGGACAATCGGACACAGAGGAAAAGGAGTGTCAGAGGGTGCGGTAGTGAATAGGGCGAAAGGGAGGTGTCGGGCGGGCACAGGGTGTGATTCTCAGGGAAGAGCAGCGCAGATGGGGGGAGGTTTATTACCCATGCATAAGACAGAGAGCGGGGGTGACCACTGCCTGGGGGAGATGCTTGCGAGGGTGGGGAGCCATGCTAAGGATCGACAGCGTGCACAGAGTGGGTCTGGTCAAGGCATCTAAAATGGCTGCCGTGCACGACAAAAGTGTGGCATTTGAAAAAAGACAAGATGGCGCAGACAATGTTTTTCAACACTTCCTGATTTCCTTCGAATCGAACGTTAACAGACGTTGGGGCATATTACCAAAGTTAAGCGATATTTATCCCTAACGATGCTTAGCAACGATTTTTTTACCGTCAGAAATTATCGCAGATAAACCTTGCTATTATCAAGGTTTATCGCAAATACGATAAAAAACGACCGCAATGCATTAATATCGCTGAAAACTCAGCGATATTCATGCATTACCGAGCTAATGCTCTTAGCCATGTTATCCACCTCCCATTGGATAACATGGCTAAGAACTGCTCAGGGCAGGTGCTAGCTTTTGGAGATATTCGCGCTTATCTCGAATATTTCCAAAAGTTGATAATAGGAGATAGCGATGTTAGCGACTGTTTCCAGTCGCTAACATCTTGGCATGCCCACTTTGCATGTCATTAGTGATAAATATCACTCACATGCAAAGTGGGGCCCAAGATGGTCGCTATCTCCTACTAGCCGTCGCTAACTGGTGTTAGCAACAGCTAGGTAATACAGATATAATTTTATCTCCGCAAAGCGGAGCGCTGTTACAGATATATATCTTGTTTTTGAACGTTAATTTCTCAAAATGCACTGAAGCACATATATTGAGACCTAGCAAAGGCACATCGGGCTACCAGTCCCTAATATTTTACCAAGTTTCGTGCAAATCCATTCAGCCGTTCGATTATTATTATTATTTTTTTTTTTTTGCCCCGCGGGGCCCTTTTAAAACCTCCACATCAAACCTAGGGGGTCAGCGAGGATCTACTATGCCCCCTTATGGTCATTTGCCCCTTCGCTTCGGCCTCCTCTTGTCTCTCGATCCTACCGAGAGACAAGATGGCGGCCGCTACGGACTATTTGGAATGTTTACAGACACCGGAGAGCCAATCAGCTTCGCTTCGCAAAGCTCCGTAACGCGAAAAGTACGCAAAGCGGTGCGCTGTTACAGATATATATCTTTTTTTGAACGTTAATTTCTCAAAATCCACTGGAGCACATATATTGAGATCTAGCAAAGGCACATCGGGCTACCAGTCCCTACAATTTTGGCAAGTTTCGTGCAAATCCATTCAGCTGTTCGATTATTATTAATATTTTTTTTTTTTGCCCCGCGGGGCCCTTTTAAAACCTCCACATCAAACCTAAACGGTCAGGGAGGATCTACTATGCCCCCTTATGGTCATTTGCCCCTTCGGTTTGGCCTCCGCTTGTCTCTCGATCCTACCGAGAGACAAGATGGCGGCCGCTACGGACTGTTTGGAATGTTTACAGACGCCGGAGAACCAATCAGCTTCGCTTCACAAAGCTCCGTTGCGCGAAAAGTACGCGTACTGGAGCGCTGCCCGGTCCGCTGTTACAGATATATATCTTTTTTTAAACGTTAATTTCTCAAAATCCACTGGAGCACATATATTGAGACCTACAAAAGGCACATCGGGCTACCAGTCCCTACAATTTTGCCAAGTTTCGTGCAAATCCATTCAGCCGTTCGGGCTAAAAGTGAGGCCAACCGCCCTATGGAAAACTCAATGTTAAAAACACGTTTTGGGACCCCCCTTTTTTCTCGGCCCCCCCTTGACGAACCCCCCCCCAAATTTTCAAGGGCTGCTCAGAAACAAAATGTGCCATTTTCCTGAAAATTTCAGCCAATTCCGTCCACAAACGCCAAAGTTATTAGACATAGAATTTTCAAAAATCCCATAGAGAAAAAATCCTAACTATATATACCTACTGGCGACCGCCAGTAGGTAATATATATAGATATAGATAGATAGATAGATAGATAGATAGATAGATAGATAGATAGATAGATAGATAGATGTTAAAAATAAAATTATGTTATTTTAACTTAACTTAATTATTTAATAATGTTAAAGTTATTTAAGTATTTTTAAGTCTGTTCTAGTTGATTATATTTATTATTTCATTAATTTTAAATTAATTTTAAGACATTTAAAAAAAACTGATATTTTGACTAACTATATTTTTTAAAACTATATTTATGATTCTATATTTTTGTACTTACCTGTTTGTAGATAGGAATTCGATATTTTTGCATTCTATATTTTTTCTTCGATATTTTGGTAAATCTATATTTGTGTATTCGATATTATGTCAGTGATCCGATGGGGTAGCAGGTGTAGCCTTATTAGGGGAATGGGGGAGTGAGGTGGTTGGTACTCTAAAGGATTTAGGGGATATGCTGCCCTGACTACCATGCTGTAGGGACATCACTTTGGGGAGATTAGAGCCATTCAATTCTCTGGGAGAGGCTGCTAAGGGACTTAAGGAGGGGGCTTCTGTGCTGGTAGTGGGAAGCGTGAGGTCTTTACCCCGCACTGCTGGCTTTGCACTGTAGTGTACATTGCACCGATGTGAGCTAGATTGCGGCAGAGGGCGCTGTGGGTGCATAGAAGGATTAAAGCCCTGCACCTGCTCTCTAAGGGTGGTGAAGTGAACATAGAATTTCCTTCCTGAGATCCTTATTTGGTGCTTGGATCAGAACGGTGTCAGTTTTATAGATTGGAATGTTAAGGTCCGCTGTAGTGAAGGAGCGATCAAAATTTAGGTGCCGTACGGATTGTTTCTGGTTTCAATAACGTTTACTAGGTTCATTAAGGCTGCTCACCATATTGCTGTTCTCCTGGTGTCAAATATATTAGGTCATTTACAATGGTGCCCTTTTAAATGTTTTAGTAAGGGTCGGAGATCAGGGTCTCAGGGTGTCTTCTCAGAAGATTATGCCTGAAGGTTTTGTGACAGTCTTGGATGGGTTGGGTATAAAATAGTGTAGTAGTTACATCTTTCAGTTCTCAGGCAAGATCATGCCATGTTTTTGAGAGAGAGAGAAGAAGGGGGTGGGGAGAAAAGTTGAACATAATGATTCTTGATTCTATCAGCTATCGCAGTGAGTTTACTAGACTGATGAAAATTGCGCGAGAAAAAGTGAGTTAAGCAGAAATAGGAATAGCTATCAGCTTACACAATGACTTTTCTAGCAAAGATAAAGTGAGGTGCAATTAATCGGAGAGTAGAGATGCCAGGAAACTTAGAAACTGGTGAGTACCCTAAACAGAGTTGTAAGAATTATCCGAGATGTCAGGTGAACGCATCAAGGTACAAAGAAAATGCTACTGGGATCCGAAGAGAAGGGCCATAATCTCAACTTCAAAGCCCTCTTTTCTGTGCATGAGGATGTTTAAATCATGTTGAGTACCCCCAATAATGGTACTCACGTGGTCCTGCCTTTTTAAGGGGATAAGCACTAAGAGAAGAGAAGGAGGCAGTGTTCTGCTATGGTTATACATTGAGAACCATTATTTCCCATTTAATCCTTACCTTTGAGGCTCATAGGTCAGCCCTGTTGTCATTATTCAAGTCTGCAAAGAGCACATTTATGTTGACATAACGAGTTCAGTTTTCTCTGATTATTTTGTGTATAGTGTGTTAGAATTGTCAGAATCTTAGCCTCAAAGCCCTCTGTACTGTGAGTGAGGATGCTTAAAGATGGCCGCTTTGCTGTAAGGGGGGGACCAGGCCTCAAAGTCCTATTTTTGTTTCTAGGAACCGGAGGTAGCATAGGCCTTTTTCTCTTCTTATTGCTGGCAGACCAAGAGGAAGGGCAAGGGGGTAATTCAAGGACTGCCATTTTTAAAAAAAGGGAAAGCAATGAGAGAAAAAGTGTGGGCCTCTTTCCCTGCTTACTGCTACCAGTCAAGGTGGAAGGGCAAAGGGATCAGGTTCCTCCTGGGGCGGCCATTTTGAGTAGGGGAAGAGCAAGAGGAATAAAGGGCATCCTGGAAAGCTTCAAAAAGTAGTCCGTCGGGAAAAACTGGGGCTCGGCAGGCTGCGGTAGGAGCTCAGTCAGACATGCGCATCTCACCGGCTCCTTCCATGATGATGGCCGGCAGAGGCAGATGCTGATGCAGCAGGGCGGTCTCGCGGACCCATGCCTGTCAGGAAAGACCAGCACTCAGGAAGCTGCGGGAGGCACTCAGTCAGGCACACGTGCCTCACCTGCGGCAAGGCAAGGGTGCAGAGGCACAAGTCGATGCAGCACGGCGGGGTTCGAGGACCTCTGTGAGCCGGATCCTGAAAACACGGGCAGGTGGGCTACCTGACGCAAGAGGACCAAGTTGCGGTCACAGGTGGGTAAGCAGTCTGCCCCCTGGCTGGGTCTGGCAGGGATCGTGGCAGCAGGCGGTCAGCGGCCTCACACCAGAATCACAGCCAATGGCTGTACCCCGGCAGGATCAAGAACCGCCCCTCAGCAGAAGCTGCAGGTTGGGCGGCAGCAAGCACTCTGTTGTGAAGAAAGTACTCTGAGGCAGAGGTGAGTACAAACGTCTTTATCCTGTCATCCACTCTCCTTAACTGACAGGCTCTACAACATTCTACAGTGAACTCTAGAGAAACGTTCCAAGAGGAAGGAGGGAGGAGGGGGGAAGGAATGTTCCAAGGGGTAGGTAAGGAGGAAGATTACAACATATCTCCCTACGGAGGGGAAAGGGGTTACAAAAGTAGCCAGGCAATTTCTGAAGAAGCAAAGGGTGTAAGGACAAAAAAGGGGTCCTATGTAGGAAAGCTAGCATAAACAGTATCAGATGCTGGGTAAAAAAACCAGTGGCCGAGAGGCACAGGAAACACACTGCTGCCAAGGTGGAGGAAGGATACAACAGGGTTACATTTAAGATGAAGGCTAAGTGCGAGGTGAATCAGGAGATAATTGATTTGGTAATCAAATCTCTTCCCCTGATGGAAGCAAAAGGGGTTACTCCCGTTATCAAGTCGGAAGAGGTGTGATATGCCCAAATGCCTTCTCTTAACATTTTATCCACATCTATATTGTTGGCAGCAGCTTTTTGAGTGAGATTTTTAATCAAAAGTATAGATTTACGCATGCAATCATTGTCCCCTTGGCATTGCAAAGTGGTATCCTCATGCTCGATGCCCAGATCATTTAGGAATGCCTTCATTTTAATGGAAGAGAACTTGATGCCATTGTTGGTGACTATGCAAGCTGGCACACCTTCACATGTGAATGAGTCTCTTAAGAAGTCGATGAGGGTTTTTGTCGAGACACATGGAACAAACTTGTATTTGATCCAGTGAGAAGTGTAGTCCATGAGTACAATCAAAAATCTCTGCAGGATTCCTAATTGTCCCATGGGGCTGATAATTTGCAATGCCAACTTAGTCCATGGTATTTTAGGAACTGCTGTAGGATTTCCTGACTGAGCATGAATTTTCTCTACAGGCCAACTTTTAACACCATTAGTTCCAGATACAGAACTTTGCTTTGTAATGATGTTACTCCCTTGGGAGACACACTGCAGGCAGTACTATTTACATGGTGGACTATTCCGGAGAACAATTCAGAAGAGTTAGTTACATTACTGCTGGTTTCCTCCTCCCACTCAGCTAAGAGGACTTGATCTTTATTAATTGGATCGAGCACAATCCCCAACTCTCTTTGATGATGCCAACCCAACAGATTGGAACCTTTGCTTACCATGTACCCTTTGCCCCATATGGTTCTCCCTTTGAATTTAATACCCACCATCATCATCCCCACTAATGGGATGTTCTGTCAGCATACCCTACGGCTGAAATGTCAGGTTCCAGCATGTTGAGACTGGAGGTATCAAATATCTCATTTATGACCTCAATATTAAATAAGGTAACCGGGGCACATGAATCAACAAACACATCTATGGGATTATCATTCACAAGGATGGCGCATTTAGGATATTCAATGAACCTGTGGTCATTGGAGTGCCCGGGAGAAATTGGAGAAGTATGATCGTCTTTAGCTTTTACTTGCAACACGTACTTAGAGGACAAGTCACCTTCACTGTACACTACTTTAACTTGACTGTTCTTGCTGTTTTTGCAAACACTAGCCAGGTGCCCCTTCTTGTTGCATTTTACACATGTGACATTGCGGGCAGTACAACGCACATCATTGGCAAGATGATTGCTGCTGCCACATCTATAGCATTATAACCTCTCCGTTTCTCTGACAGAATTGGTACCCTTGACTTGACCGGGTCTAACTTTGAACACCTCATTATCACTGCAATTGTCCTGCACACCACTGCTATTACGGACGTTAGCTACGAGTTCATTGGGTGTCTTCATTTCTTTGATACACTTGGCAGTGTGTTCTACAGAGACAGCTATGCCAACTGTTACTTTCAAGGTGGGGTTTTTTGCCAGTAGTTTTTCTTGGATCCGGCTATTATATGTACACCTGACCAGTTGGTCCCTGATAAGCGAATCGGTGAGTTCACCAAAGTCGCATAATTGGGTCAGGCCTCTGAGTACCACTATGTAATTGATGACAGATTCCTGTTTACCTTGGATGCGGGTAAAGAACTTATGCCACTCCAAAACTATGTTTACCCTGTCACCAAAATGTGCCTCTGATTGTAACAGGGTAACTTTAAACTCGTCCATACCCGCCTCATCCTCTTCTAGATCTGGTTCAGGTAAGGCTTCATATATTTTCCTACCTTGTATGCCTAGGTTATGCATCAAGATGAGTTGTTTGCGCACTGCAGAATACCTTTCGCCACCTATGACAATGAGGTGTGAGGCAAATAGATTTATCCATTTCTTCCAGTGGATTTCCAGTTCCCCGGTTTCATTTAGGAATGTAGGAGGTTGGCTCATACTCATACCTTGTACAGCCATAGTGGTGATCGTAGTTATACTAGCCACAGGAGCTATTCTAAAGTCAGAATGGAGGGAACCAATACCGAGCTACAACTGGTCGGGCAGTATGCGGTAAGTGGACTTCTCATGGGATAAGAATACCGTGTCTTCTGAAGAACATTAATATATGGTAACCTCCTCTAGTAAGCTGCTACAATCTAAAGAGATTCACAACATTAGTGGTGGTAGTCCCACTTTTGGACGCTTTAATTACTTGAAACATGCAAAGTAACTTGGATCATTGATAAAGGTGAGCATGTCCTCTGGATAGGCCTGTGGCAGGGTAAGCAGTGAAAAATTACATATAAACAGAGTACAATTGAGTAAAACAAACTTCACCGACTTGTACCTAAATACCAGTGTCATTGAAGTACATAGCAAACTGCCCCCACAAGTAGTATCATAGCAATTACAGAAATTTCGTAAGCAATGTCTTCTGTAGGAATGAGTGCGTATCTCAGTACGCAACTCACAAAAAAAGTCTTCTGTAGGCTTAGTGTGCGTATCACCGAAGGAAAGACACCAAACCAGGTGTACAGCCACACACATTGCCCACTATTTTTTTTGTAATTATTATTATTATTTTTTTTTGAAGAGCAGACTTCAGTAACATATATTTTAAATGGAAGTTCTTACTAATTTGTTGATGGAACTGAGCTTGAGGAGAAAAGTAGCAGGGCCGGCGGGGCTGATGGGCGCAGGAAACAGCGGAGCTGTGAGCAGGGCCGGCGTGGGCTGATGGGCTTCGGAGGATCGCCTCACCACAAGTAAAAAAATTAGCGACGTCAGCTTCTGTCAAGAGCACCACTGGGCACACGAGGGCGCTAGATCTTCAATTTGAATGAAACAGCATGACTCTGGTGTATTCGTCAGATCCACAACATATAGCCCCAGAAAGTCACAGAACTAAATAATCTTACATGAAATGCAGAATAAAGGTACACCAGTCACGATTTCCTTGCCGAGTAGTGGAACAGTGACACATGAGCGCCAGAGACACTCAGCAAAATACCGTCTGTCACAATTTGCTCCCTGTGTTCTCGTACCCACCACTAGGGGGCCACATAGTGGGACTTTCCAGTCTTCTAAGCTTCCAGACCCTCCCCTGCATGAATATCCTGATTTCCAGCCATTTGGACAGTTATTGGGAACTGACATCCATTCCCAATCCATGCCGGGTTTTGTGAAAGCCAGCCTGCTTACACTTGAAGCCAGCCTACTCATGCCTGAAACTCCATTACCCAGAATTCCCTGCTCACTGCTTTGCCTCCACCCCTGCAGGCCAAGGATGGGTGGAGGAATTCAGCTCACCTGTGGGTGGCTGCTGCTAGCCTGCTCACACCTGCTGCATGTGATTACTGTGAGCTCTTATAAGCCCCAGCTCCCTTCAGGCCAGGGTTGGTCATTGTAGCCATTTACCGGTGAGACCGGTCCTTGTTTCCAGTGCTCCCTGAGCTTTTGCTATTCTTGTTTCCTGAGCTTTAGTTATGTCTTGTTCCTGACCTGTTGCTGTTTTCCTTGTTCCTGAATTAGCACCACCTGCAGTGCTACCTTGACCCCTGAGCCTTAGTATTCCTTGTTCCTGTACTCAAGCAATTTCCCTTCTCCTGAATTAGCACTGCTTGCAGTGCTACCTTGTTTCCTGAGTACCTGAGCTATAGCTATTCCTTGTACCTAAATTAGCACTGCCTGCAGTGCTCTTGTTTCCTGAGTTCCTGGGCTATAGTTATTCTTTGTTCCTGTACCTGGGCTTCAGCTATTTCTTGTTCCTGATGTGCACTATTTGCAGTGTTCTCTAGACTCCTGAGCTGTAGCTATGTCCTGTTTCTCGAACAAGCCTGCCTGTAGTGCTACCTTGACTCCTGAGCTAAAGTATTTTCCCTGTTTCCTGAACTAGCACTGCCTGCAGTGCTACCTTGACTCCTGAAGCTTCGGTAATTCCCTGTTCCTGAACTGGCACTGTGTAGTGCTGACTTGACTCCTGAGCCTTAGCTCACTTCTTGTTCCCTCCCCAGCACTGCCTTCTATACTTCTTTGTTTTCTTGATTCCTTAACCTGCACTATTCTTGTATACCCTTGTAGCCTCCCCTTCTGTGTATCCGTTTCCAATCCCTGCCTTTCTTCCCATTCCCTTGGTTCCAGTTTTAGTTTGCTGTCTTTCTATTCTGCTGTCTTACTACTGTTACCATATATGTTTGTTACCTGCTTTATGCCAAGTGTGCCCTGTGAGTTCCTTCCTTTTATGTTAAGCACTCCTCCTTGCTTGCTCCTTGCCTATTGGGCTTGTGTTTAGTCCTACACCCTTGCTGTTACTGCCTTGCGTGTTCCTGTTTGATCACCAGGATCCGTGGGCACAGCTGACTACCTAGGTGGTGTTTCTTGTTCACTGTGAGTATTGTCTTTGAGTTACATTTATAACGTCACCATAGGTATAAGCTCCACAGACTGCCTTTGCATGCATATCCTACATGTGGGTATTTGCAGTCAGTATCTGTAACAGTAATTGTGGGAAAGAAACTTACTGAGCTTCAGTCTTACCTTGTTGAGCTCCTGAGTGCTTTATTCCACACCCCTCTTTATTGTTAATGTTGTTTCATATATATGTCTTGCACATTTGTCCTGGGTGTAGCTATTCTGAATGCTAAATTGCCTTGTGAGTTCCCTTCCTTTCTGAGTCTTACCCATCTTGTTCACTTGTACAGGCTTCCCCTTTGGATTCCTTTTTCTCCTCTGACTCCTTGTATGATCCTGGGCAGCGCTGTACTCCTCTTCCTGTGTAAGTTTTCTACCCAGTTCCCAGTCCTTGCCAAAGTCCCTGACTGTGTTCCCCACATAGTCCCGGACAGTCCTTGACACCATCAAAAGGAGTCAGCCCCCTGCCGGTGGTGCGAAATGAATAGGTTAACACACAGTGGTGAGGAAGTCACCACGAGACAAATGATCTATATTGGCAATGGAAAGACCTTACTTGGCCAGAGGTAACCGGAGCAGTCTGCAAGGTCTCCTTTATGTGTATTTAATCCAGCAGGAAACAGGAAAACAAAGGACCGGCCCGCCCTCAGTGGTTGGAGCACCGGGGACGCTCGGGAGGAAGCCGGCAGTAAAGATTGGTCCCCTACCGGTTGGTGCACCGGAGGAATTGCCCGAGGTGAAAACCGTGCAGGAAGTTCACTCAGAGGCACAACGTAGTTGACTCCTGCGTGTGAAGGTGTGCTGGATTGAGAGGCCGCGGAACGTTGTTGCTGAAGTGATCCTCTGAGGCTCTAAAAGGCAGCATACATACAGACTAGACAGCTTGCTCCCCGCACGATGAGGAGATCGTAGAATACCTGGATGAGGAGGTCGTAGAACATTGCAGCTGAAGCGAGCCTCTGGGGCAGTATGAGGCAGCAGGCAATGGGAAAGCAGCATGGACCCAGCTCCGATGAACACCTCATAGAAAGTAAGGCACCCAAGGTGAAGGTAGTTGAGGGAGATTCACTCAGGGACCCGAAGTAGCTGACGCCTTGTCCTGTGGTTGACGGTGTGCCGGTTGAGGAGACCATGGTCAGACACGTGAGGCACTCCTCTGAGGCACTATGAGGCGTGCAGCACGGACCCAGCACTGATGAACACCTCTCTCCTCTTTGTCGATGAGAAAGGTGGTTACAAAAAAAAAAACAGCTGACCGAGACAGAGTGATACTTGAAGGGGAGATAACTCGCTGTCCTCAGTGCAGATCGACGCCAGTGCAGATTATGAAAAAAAAATGGAGGTTGGTGCAAGTAAGCTTCTCAGCGGAATGAGGACACCTGGAACCAGACGTCATTCACAGAGTCCAAAATATTCTTCTCAGGAACACGCCGTGCAGGTTAGTAGGATCAGCATGTGAATATACAGGATGGAGAGAGTACTGAAAGGGGAGATGACAGAGCTGGCCCCCTGCGCCAATTCGTCGCCAGTGTTGTGAAGAAAGTACTCTGAGGCAGAGGTGAGTACAAACGTCTTTATTCTGTCATCCACTCTCCTTAACTGACAGGCTCTACAACATTCTACAGTGAACTCTGGAGGAACGTTCAAAGAGGAAGGAGGGAGGAGGGGAGGAAGGAATGTTCCAAGGGAAAGGGAAGGAGGAAGATTACAACACACTGACCCGGCCCCGGTCATCCGTGTGGGTCCCGGTCATCCGTACACCACCGCGGCCAGGCGTCTACTCACCACTGCCAGTCCAGCGCCAGAGCAGAATATTCCTCTTGATGGGTGCTCCTATGGGATGCACAAACTTCACCCCTTCCAGGTCACACCAACAGGAATGGTAGCAGAGGAGACAATGTCCGACCGACCCGGGGACAATGATCCAGCAGGTGAGCGGATAGGAGAATGAGCTCCAGTAGAGTAGTGGGTAGAAGGGATGAGATGTAGGATGGAGGATGGTGGATGGTCGGATTAACACAGGGATAACTACGGATTTGGTAATCCCCAACCCGGGAGCTCCCTGGAAGAGCTCCTATTCGACGGCCATCTTGCCTTATTTTTATTTATATTAACTTATTATTAATCACATAGGCAAAAAGGTATTGCACACAATTCCGCAACTAATAATTCCAATTCAAACCACATAGTTCCACTACCAACAACATACATCAACTCCACTACAAATAATTAAACATAAATAGCAAACAAAATGATTTCCCACAGCAAAAACTCAAACTTTCACAAATGCGAGACCAATTGCATTGCAAGTGCTTGTTTTATTCTTGATATGGAAAAAAAAATCTATGTCCTGCTCTGACACAGTGCCTCTCAGCCTGATGGCACCTGAACATGTGTGAGCACATGGAGTTTCCACTTCAAAACATCCCTTATTAATGTAAAAAGATGTTGTCGCAAGCTGAAGTGCCTTTGACAGGAACTCCACACAGTGTCTTCACAACCACATGAGCTTCAGGCTTATGTCGAGTATTTAGCCAATTTCTTTGAAGTACACTTTTGCGACCACTAATCTTCTAGTAGTCTTTGTTTAGACATATATCATTTGCTGCATGTATTTTGTTGCAACACTTTATGAGGAATTCAAGAATGGTCTTTTCGGAACTCCGCATTGCGTTAACTTCTGACTGTCATGCAACTTTTCACTATACTATCAGAGCTTATTTGTGTCATCCGCAAAATTCTCAGTTTTGATCTTGGATAAAGGCTCTGATTCTAGCACTGGCATCCGTAAGAAGGTTCCGTGATATTTAGACCTTCACAATGACAAAGTTTGTTCTTTTTTTCAATTACAACAGTGCAGTAATACACAGAAACCCTAGATTATTCCTCAAGATCTCTTCATGCTTTCATCTGAACTTACATATTGCTCTGCACTCTTTTTTCTTGAATCCTTTTTCTTCAGGAACAAGATCCTCACATTCTTTGAATATAATACACAGCCTGCCATTTTTAAAGGTCTTACAAAAGTAAAACAAAACATATTCACATATGGTTGTCCTTGCAGGTGCATATGTGCAGACTCACATGGCCACCTTTATGGGGGATTTGTAAAA
The DNA here is from genome assembly GCF_964261635.1 of Lissotriton helveticus. NCBI lineage: Eukaryota > Metazoa > Chordata > Amphibia > Caudata > Salamandridae > Lissotriton > Lissotriton helveticus. The sequence goes on from NC_136065.1 coordinate 1,225,176,159, forward strand.
AATCCCCCATAAATATTCAAAGATGATCGCCCTTGCTTGTACCTGCATGTGCTCATATAAATGACCATATTTAAATTGTTTATGATAAAGTTTGACAAGAAAACATCAAAGCAAGCAAGCTTTGGCAGTATTGGAAGGTCTACAGCCAACACCCAAGTCTGTTGACTTTGCCAATGCTTATTGTATAAGAAAGAACATTCCACTTGATAGATGAAACTTGGAATTCCAATTTTGCTAAATGTAACCATTTGTATTCTATTTTATCATGGTTTGAACAACATGCCTATTATAAGTAGATTATTGTAAAGCTTTTTGCTATTTTCAGTAGTCTTTTCATGTTTTTTGTTTTTAACTTTGAGGATGTATTGAGTGATTGCTAAACAGTAGTTGGATAATGACAACTGAACTCTAACTATCCTATAACTGTATTATGAACATTATAACTGTGACAAACTGGTTCAAAGATTTACTTCAAAAGGATGGTATAAAGGACTGGTTTGAAAAGTTAGTTCATAGACTTGATTTTCATAACTGGCACAGAGATCCTGTTTTAATTTCTACTCTATTTTTCTGGTCATGAAAGATGGTTTTGAGAGCCGTTTTTGGATATCTGGCTCACACACTTCTGCTTGGTCAGAGACTAGAATTAGAAATCGGATAACCTGGTTGACTCAGATGGTTCTAGTTGTCTGGTACTGCTCGTAGATTCAGGGAGCAGGTTTGTAAAGCCAGCGCAGATATTGTAGCTCGTTCAGAGAGTTGGTTTGTAAAGCTGGCTCACACAGTGTCTTAGAGAGGTGGCACGGCAAGATTTCAAGTCTGACGCAAAATGCATTAATTTTCTCAACAGGAAGAACAAACATGTTGTATCCCTCTGCCTTCAAGCAAAGCCACTCAGAATCCAGCCTGAGAAAGATGGCAGGGGAGAAAGTGACTATCAGCCTGGATGTAAAGGATGAGCTAGTCACCAAAGTAGGTAATGTACAAATGTTAAAACACTTTACCTTGGGTGTTCCACAACTACATTCGGCCTTTATTAGCAAAAATAAGCCAGGGTGTGTCATGAAGCTAAGGGTAGGGCTTGCGTAGACATTCTTTGATTTACAATGAGGGGTACATTATTTATTCAGCAGCAACATATAGAATTATAGATGGGTAACAGTGGATTGCGGGGATGTTTTTCACCTTGGGGTTCTGAGTGACATCAAGTAGACAACGAGAGGGAAGCTCAACCCCAAGGTGAAAAACATCCCCATAATTCACTTGTTACTCATCTAAATTTGGCTAAGTATGGCCCCCAAAATAATCTCCACTTGCTTTCAATTGCTGTGCAGAGGAGTAATGGGGGAGCCATACATAACATAGCCTCAGTTATGTATTTGTGTCCCAAAGGTTAAGAGAAAAACTTAGCCACCGTCATTGGCCAAAGCTTCCCACCACCTTCCCTGCTCCTTTTCCCTTTGGTTTCAGTCAAAGCAGCCAAGCAGGACTGCACTGACAGGCTCTCTGGGAGGCCTGGCCTTACCTGGAAGGCTTTTATGATATCACAACCAGTTAGGTTATCAACTTTCTGATGTAATTGCAGTGGGTTATGAGATTCAGAAACTGAAATAAACTATAGAGTCTCTCTGTGAGACCCATACATAGCATATGTATGGATTAGAATGTATGTGGATTTGCAATACACGTTCATCCCCTTTGGCACTAGTCCGGGCAAAATTAGGGCAAGTGTGGAGAAAATTATAAATTTCCTCCCACTGTGAACAGAAAGTGGTAGAATTAGAAAATGAGGTAGGATATTCCTCTAGGGGATCCCGAGTTTACCTGCCCATGTGCAGAGTCATAGAGTTGTTAAAAAAATTAAATAGAACGTTTTTGGTAAAAAGCACAATTTAAAAAATAAAAAAACATTTTGCAACCTGAATAATGCTGCTTGCAAAGACCATGGATATCTTTCACAAACCTTTTTGACAGGAAAAGCATGACAGTGTTGATATAGATGCTGCAAAACTCTACACTGGAAAACTGACCCTGCGCCTTTAAGGAACAATAGTCTTGCAGTATTCTATTATCCCCTGCCGCTTGCTGTTAAATGAGCACCTGATGAAAGAATCCGAAAGCACCGGACATTCTTTCTCACTTTGATCTTTAAAAACAGAACAGAAAGCTTCGCGATGAAAGTTTTTTCCTCATAGGAGTGTTTTGTGAGAAATGTCTTACATCTTCCAGGAATTGTTTTTAGTGTTTCACAAAATGCTATCAGTTTTTGGCAACTTCCCTTCCTGTAGCTGAAAGAAAACTTCACTCGAATCATCAAGACCTCTGCATCCTCTGCCTACCTGAGGATCACTGTCTTGAAGCTTGATAGCAGCAGCAGACAATATCTAGGAAAACACTTTAGGAAAAACAGAAAATCCTACTCCAGGACCGGTGGATAGATCATTGTTAGCATCACATGTCCATTTCATGAAGGCTCTGAAGTTCGTGGAGGAGGAGCCCTTTCTATCATTACACCTCATGCTGTCTCAGAGGGGATGGACTAAGAAGAGTCAAGCACCTGAGAAAAGACACATCCATAACATGAGATGTTCTCTTAGTCTTGTATGGCCATGGTGGCGAGATGTGTAGCATTGATAGCAGTTATGCCACTCAGGCATCCCTCAGTGTCCCATCGTTCCACAGTGAACTACCATATAGTGTCAAAGCAGGGTTACAGAGAAGAACACTTCCTGAAGCTTTGGATTCATAATACGCAGGGATTTTGCTGACTCGTGAAGCATCACCTTCAATACTTCTTGCTGCAACTCTTACCCAATAGATCCAAGGTCTCCACATTTCTCTCAACTCCCTTCAGTCTCACTGCAGGTCTCCCTCGTGTTGGCAGTGGCTGCCCCAGAACGTTCGAGCCTTTAGTAGACTGCCAGGCATTACAGTGGTACTTGCTCTATAACAGTCTTGGTGTGGCTCACACGAGAATCACACTTTGGGATTGTAGAGACCCCTCCATGGCTCAGTTTGTTCCTGGCTCTGGAATGGTTGGCTTTTTCTTGGTGCTCCAAATTTCGGGACAATGCTGGGCTTCCCCTCCTAAACAGTCTCTCCTCTAGCAGGGAGAATTACAACCCTTCCCTCTCTTAATAGGCATGCAGACTTCTAGATACTTCAGGCAGACCCTCAGCAACTCCAGCAGAAGCTGGAGACTTCGGGCAATGTCCTCTTACCGATGGGATACTGATCCAGCACAGAACAGTCCTGGATGCACAGTAGATCCTCAAGTACTTTGGGTTTGAACAAAATGAGGTGGTTTGAATCCTACTTTTGCATATATTTTCCAGACAAGGGATGTCTCTCCATTGTCTAAGGTTTCAGAATTTGCTTGGGTCACTTCTCTTCAAAATATAATTTTCAGGCTGCACTTTGGCGCAGACTTTGAGGGAAGTGATGGCTATCACAGCTGGTAGCAATGGTGTTGGCTCCAAGCAGAAGCATCCAAAACATAAGTATAATGAAGGGTGAGATCTCTGCACCAGGATGTCAACCACATTCCTGAAGCAGTAATTGGGAACAGACAAAAGTACAAGCCCTGGGTATGAATATACTTATCTTGAACGACAGTAACTGCTGTCCTTCTCATCCCCTGTTCAATCTACCAAATCCCAGTGCTCCTGAAGAACTCAGCGGCTATTTGCTAACTATGCTCTCATCAAATTGCTAAAGAAAGCCCTTTGCCCATCCGTCCTAACTTTAAAGCCTGGGACAACAGGCAGTACAGCTCTAAAGCTTGAGGAAGCTGTCCTCATCCAGCATCTTGTGCTATGTTAAGCCAGATGCATTGAAAATGGAGCCCACTGGAACTTCCACTAACACAACGCACAGAGTCCAACCCTCACACATGTGAAGCACACTCACTGTATATGCATGCTCTGGGCATCCACACAGGTTGTCATCCCAAGGTTCTGGCTTTTACATAACGAGAAAACTTTATATGAGCGGGCCTGTAAATTCATCTGTCCATCACACAGAGAAAAATGGTCTGGTCTGGTGTACTTGCTCCACTTCTTTATATGATAATTCCAGAGCTTGTATAGTAATCCAATGCCTACTATGTGGGCACTCGCGCACAACTCTGTCACCGAAAGGGTTCGGGATTTTGCAGTACCATACAGGACTAGTCCTCTGTGTACAACTGTGCATGCTAGATTATTGTAATGCCAGGGTCACAATGTAAGTCTGTACACAAAGGCATTCAGGGAAGGCATACAAACTGTTGATCATGCAGTGGACATTTACTTCCCTAATGTTGGGACCAGTGAAGGAGTCAAGCCCGTTGATGCTCTTTATAGAAAAAGAGAAGTACTTTGATTGCACACCAAAACATAATACTACACGAAGTAAGTTCAATCAGGCACATGGTTATAATACAGGTGCCACTGGGTTTTAATCACGCAAAATTACGGGGTTATGACACGGGTGTGAGTTTGCTATGGCATGTGCAAAATCAGTTCAATGGAGTTCCACTCCTAAAAAGTTCTTTCAGGGCCTCATTGCATAAAGAAGAAAAACACCCATTTAGAAACAGGTAGGAAGGAGCACAGCTCATGATTGACTTTACCTGACATATCTGGCACTTGTGAATACTCAATCTCATACACTTAGAAGGGGGAGAGGCAATATTTCCCTACTCCGACCTCCCCTATTAAATGACTATAACACACACAATGTGTTACCGCCAGCCCGGCGGGGGCGATCTGCCCGCCATCCTAATGGGGCCCTTAGACTTTTGGCCTAAGTTTACTTTTGCGAATCAGGCACAAATAGTTCAACCTTCATAATATTACTATGTGATTATATGATTATATTCCTAACTAACACTACCTTTACTGTAGAGAGCATAGTGAGAGTATTCTCTGCCAGATCTGTTGGGATAGGCTACCCCCCATACCTGAGTGTGATGTAGCAGGAAGCCAGCCTGTGTAGAACAGGCTATTGTCCTTTGTGGGATAGAGGTCAGAGTCAGCATGACTACATCTCAGCCACAGTGCATCTCGTTCCAGGACAATCCCAGCAGAAATGCTTCTCTGCCAAATGTAATGCAGAGGCAGTTTAAATAGTAAATGCACTGTTCCAACTGCCTGTGTCTAAGTTGCAGAGCCACAGCAATGGTGTGTCTTGAGTCTTAGAGCTGTCTCCAACCGGACAACATAAATGCAAGGGCATTGCGTCCTACGTTCCTAGCCTTGTCAATTTCTAAGTAGAATATCAAGTAATTGTGAATCATGTTAAAAGTCACCATTAGAAAACAATGTCCAGCTAAAACATGAACACAAAATGGAGACTGAACATGGGGCCTGTTGTTCCACACAACTGTTGCGGCCAAGGTTTCAAAAGATCTTGTGCATGTGTCAGGTCAGGATATTTTGGAATGGTTTGTGAGCTTTGAGGTTGCTTGTAAAAGTCGCCTGTAAAGCGCAGGACTTAACTGAGGTGTGCATGCAATTGAAAGGTACAGGAAGATGCCTATGTAGACCGGATGGTCTAAGAGTGACTGAAGGAAGCTGTCATTAAGCGGTTTGAAATGGAGTGTTCTACCCCACTTAGGCAATACATATCTGATTTGCCAGAGACAAATTCAACAAAACTTGCAGATCAGTGGTTGGCTGATAGGGTTCACAAAGGGCTGGAACAGCATGGTTCTACGCCTAAGAGGAAGAAGAAGTCTCCACAGACTGGTTCCAAACTGGAGGCTAGGGGCGAGGGTAATTCTCATTGGACTCAAGGGTGGCCCAAGAAATATAGTAGTGGTAATAGTGTGTCTTGGAAGGAGCATAATGAGAAGGGAAGTTAAGGAAGCCTTTCTAAATTCAAGGTGCCAACTTGTTTTCAGTTCCAAAAGCTGGGACATTAAAGAGAGATTGTCAAGATAAGGAGCTTGGGGTTGCAAGCATGTTACTCCAGTATTGGAACTTTCATAGATTCCCATATCTTGTATCATTCCCCGTCATCGGAATGGGAGTCTCGGTAAACAAAATAACATAGCAGTAGATACAACAGAGAAAGAAAAAGGCCTAGGCCTCATTCCTTTTGTAGCATAACCACCTCTTTTTGCAAAAGAGACCAAAGTAAAGCAACAACCAATCAGATTAGCCTCACCCCATAGAACCCTCCTGAGAGAACCTCAGAGTCTCAGATTTTCTACCGCACGTTGTGCTAAGGGAGTCTCCTTTGAGCTCTGCTCACTTCAACTCTAGTTGACTTCTTTTTCAGCATTTTTTCTTAAGTATTGTTTGGTATTTCATGTGGAAATGTCTGACAAGGAGAAGAAAGCCCTTTTAAGGCTTGTTCCACCTGTGGCAAGAAGAGGCTGTATATGGAGGACAGGCATAAGGACTGCATTTATTGCCTGTCCCCTGATCATAAGGCAGGGGAATGTAAGATCTGCCGCACCTTCTCAACAAAGAGGGTCGCCTCCTCACTTGGCTCCAGAAGCTGAAGTCGAGGAAGGAAACTCTGTCAAGTGACAGTGAGGATTCATCATTATTCACCTCATCTAGAAGGTCAGTGAAAAGGGATAGGGCTTCCCCTTCACCATCCTCATGTCCTGTAAAGGCCTCAAAAAAGACCCCTGTGAGTCTGAGAGCCAGGGTCCTAGCAAAACTCCTCACCATGGTGCAAAGGAGAGGGAAGGACTATCTTCTTCTACAGCAGTGGTGGAGTCTGCTAAAGCTTTTAAAAAGCCCTCTTCTCGAACATCTGGGAAGTCAGAGAAGGATTCCAGATCATCGATGACGCTGCAGAAGACTCCGCCGACGAAGACATCCAAATCTCAGGTGAAAAAAGTTGCACCTTCGAGAACTCATCGACGGTACCTTCTACTCTCCACATATCGATGTTAATGTCGACCGGAGCGTCGACAACGGTTACAGCGAGGACGACGATAATGTCGACGTCGGTAGCGGCGATGAGAGCAACTATGACGACGGCAGGAGTGTCTACGGTTTCGTCGACGACAGTGTTGACGACGCCCATCTCTTCGTCGACGATTTAACCGCTGACGGTAGATCTTCTGTCAACGACGTTGTCTACGATGGTTTCTCTTGCAACCCCATTGTCGAAGGAGAGGATCAATATTTCCTTAAAGAGGATAACGCCGGATATGACGTCTCCAAGGAGGGTTACCCCCTTGCCTCCCGCACTGTTGCTAAAAGAAGAAGAGGAATCTGACGGATATGACCAGGATTCTTTTGGCTATGCCCATAGCCCCTCTCAATTGTTGGTTAAATGCCAGGACACGGATTCTGAGGGCGAATACCTTCATGAGTGCTCATACCAGCAATCCTTTCGTCGTCAGGAAGGCGCAGGCCAGGAGATGGTTTCAGTCCCTTCTTCCCTCCTGGCAGATCTTCAGGGCATGTTACAGGATTATAGGAAGAGATTTTCTTAAACTACTCCTCCTCCTTCTTCCTTTTCTGCAGTATATGCTGTGTCTGCACCATCAGCTTATGCAGTGGTTTTGCCGGGAGAACCATCCCAGATTGGTTCACAGCCGCAGGTATCCAGCCCAGATATACCTCCAGTGGTTCAATAAGTACAAGACGATTCCTCAGACAAGGATCAGGACGATGGCAACAGATCGAACCAATGTGTAGAGTGGGATGATTATGTGATCTTGGACCCAGCTTTACCTACTCTGGATCCAGTGGATTCTCCCCCGGCAGACATTGGGGGGTTTCACAAACTGATGGAAAGAGACTCCAGTAGATTTAAACTTCCTTTGGTTCAGACGGAATGCTTCCTTTATGATTTTTTAGGAGCCCTACAGGAAAGTGGTCCGTTCCATTTCCATTGTCAGCCATGTCTGGGACGAGGAGTTAAAGGCAATGAAAAACTCGGCTACTGTCATTCCAGTTTTGCCACGCCTGGAGAAAAAGTACAAGGCCCCTGAAGATAGTCCAGTATCCTTGATAGGTCAGCCGAAGTTGGATTCGGTAATATCGCAGGCGGGTGAAAAAAAGTCACGCAATCCTTCTGCACCCCTGACGACTCCTCCTGATAAAGAAGGCAGGCGCCTTGATAATGCAGGGAAAAGGTTTTCCTCTATGGCGAGTCTTTTGGTAAGGGCAGCGAATATTTTGGCGATCCTTGGCAGATATGATCGCCAAATGTGGTGCGATCCATCACCATATTTAGACCAGCTCCCACAGGAATGGTGGAGGCCAAGAAGAGTTTACAAGAGGGAGAGACTACATCAGCAGAAGTGATCGACTGCGCAATGGATATTGCCACAACAGCTTTCCGTTCGCTGGCAGGCACAGCTGTTCTTCGTCGCCAAGGCTGGCTCAGGGTGACATGGTTCCAGCCGGAGGTCCTGAACAAGATCCTGGACCTTCCGTTTGATGGTGAGGCATTATTTGGCAAACATATCGATGATGCCCTCCAGGACATAAAAAAGGATACGGAGACACCATGATCTCTAGGAACTCTTCAGTATCAGAAGGTTCCTTTCCGTGGTGCCAGAGGGAAGAGTACCACTTCCGACAGAGGTTGGTACCAACAACAACGGTACTCTTCTTATGGTTCTACACCTCAGTCTTATCATAGCAACAGAGACAAGGCCAGACCTCTTCTATCTCTAGGTCCAACGCAAGAAGAAAACAGAATCGTCAGGGACTTGACACCTCCAAACAGCAATAGCGGCATTCTGGCTTTGCCTGCTGTACCTGCTGTTAACATCTGAGGGAGGCAGGGTGTCTCAATACCTCCACAACTGGAAATGGATAACATCAGACCGTTGGGTGCTCAACATCATTCAAGATGGCCATACGCTGGAGTTTATTAATATGCCACCTACTAAGCCCCCTGCCGCCATGCCTTCAAGACATCTACGTCTTTTGCTGCTCGAAGTTCATCAGATGCTCCTCAAGGGAGCAGTGGAGCCAGTTCACCTTTCTCAAGAATGGGAAGGTTTCTATGCCAGGTTTTTCCTGGTCAAGAAGACGCTGGAGAAATGGCGCCCCATTTTAGATCTCTGGGAGCTAAACACCTATCTCATAAGTCAATCCTTTCGGATGGTCTCTCTACAGGATATCTTACGTCTCCTCAACCCTGGAGACTTCATGGCCAATCTCGATCTCGATGATGTGTATTTTTACATACCCATTAATCCAGCCCACAGGAGATTTCTTCGGTTCACAGTAGCCAAAAGCCACTTCCAATTCAAAGTTTTACCCTTTGGACTTCGCCCTGCCCCGAGAATCTTTACCAAAGTGCTGGCACCGGTGGAAGCTTTCCTAAGGAAACAACATTTTAAAGTCTTCCCCTACCTGGATGACAGGTTGCTGAAGGCCCCATCCAGGCAGGTAGCGGAGGAGACAGTCGATACATGTACTACTCTGTTCAGCAATCTGAGCCTGACTCTCAACAAGGAGAAGTCGTCTATCTACCCGTCCAAGAAAGCACGATTCCTAGGGGCTATCCTGGACACGTCTCTCAGCAAGGCTTCTCCATCCTTCGAAAGGCAAGAGAAACTGAGGTCCATGGCTCTTCTGTTGAGAAAAAGAAAGTGTCTTTCAGTATGCCGTTACAAATCCCTTCTAGGAGTGATTTTTTCATGCATTCCTCCGATACCCCACTGCAGGTTGCGGATGCGAACTCTTCAGGAGTAGCTAGACATGCAATGGCAGCAAGTGCATGGCTCCTTCGACGACAAAGTAGTGATTACTGCGGCAATGAAAAAAGCAGCCTTGTGGTGGACATAAGCAATCCCGCTCCTCAAGTGGTAACTGCAGATGCCTCGCTGGAATGCTGGGATGCGGTGCTTGAAGACTTGCATGTAACGGGCACTGGTTGCCTCAGCACCACCTCCTTCACATCAACCTACTGGTGCTCAGAGCGATTCATCCGGCACTGCAAGCATTTCTTCCACAATTGCAGGGTTCAACGGTTTTCGTCCGCACGGACAACACCACTACCATGCACTACATAAACAAGGAAGGGGGTACCAGATCTCTTCCTTTGTCGCAGGAGGCCCAGAAGATTTGGGAGTGGGCGATCCTACACGGAATATCGCTACAGGCATAACACCTTACAGGAGTGCTAAACGAAAAGGCGGACATACTCGTCAGTCAGCCACGAATGGGAACTAAACTAGACGGTCTTGGAGGAGGTTTTCCACCGATGGGGCAAATCCTCAATAGATCTCTTTACCACCCCGGTGAACAGAAAATGCCAGTTTTACACAAGCAGACTACACCATCGCGGATCGCTGGGGAATGCACTTTCGATAGCTTTGTCAAGAGCATATGTATATGCCTTCCCCCATTCCGTTAATAGCGAGGGTACTCAGGAAGATCAAAACGGAGCCGTGCAAGATGATCCTAATAGCTCCAGCTTGGCCGAGGCAGTTTTGGTTCACGGAGCTTCACCTCCTTTCTCTGGTCTCTCCACGTCCTCTACGAGTGATCCCGAATCTTATCACGATGTCCCAGGGCCCGATTTGGCATCCCGATCCTCATTCCTTACACCTGTCAGCATGGCTCCAGAGCAGCGAGAGTTCCTAGATCTTCATCTCTCGGAGGAAATAAGAGATGTTCTCTCTCACGCTAGAGCTCATTTTACTAACAAGCCTTACCATTTGAAATGGAAACAATTTTGTATCTGGTGCCAGAAGAATGGTATTGACCCCTTCTCGTCTCAACCTCACCAGGTTCTTCCTTATTTCCTGTCTGTTAGACTTGGGCCTTAGGGCAGGTTCACCCCTAATCTTTTTGCCTTTATTTGTGACCCTGTGTAGTGATTTTTGGGTCTTGGCGCACTTTTTCCCTGTGTCCCAGAGTGAAAGTGCGTGCGTGTAGTATGGCTGGCCTGCCCTCCCATAGGAATGCATGGGGAATGTGTGTGCCCTGGTAGTTCCTGATGTGTGTGGAGTGCAGGCTCGAGTTTAGTATGTATGAACTCGTGAGAATGAATGCTGCGCAATGGTATGTGCGGCTTGTATGTGTCTAGAAGGGAAGTGCTACTTCTGGACATTGATGTATGTGTGCAGTGAGGATAGTGGAGCGTGATTGGCTGGAGCTGGCTGGCATGCCAGGCTCCAGGAAGTCTGGATGGGTCTGCCCGGTGGTGAGTGTGAGATCAGCATGAGTGATGTGTGGGAGGAGTAGATCTGTGTCCTGGATGGGCTGGGTTTTTCCCCACACAATGCTGGCTCCGCCCCCCTGTGGTTTGTCTAATGACCCTAGCCTCCCCAGTGAATGAAAGGGGTGGTTGGGCCATCAAGGGTACTCCCAAGCCAGCTGCAACTGGTTTCCCCCCACCCTGCACCTCCTAACAAAGGATTTCGCTGTATAAAAATGGGGCTGCGTCCCCACAGAAATGGTTCTACTTGTGGATCCTTGCCAGAGGGGGCTGTTGCTGCTGCTGGGGCCAGGAGGACCGCCACTTGGCTTGTCTCCCTGCCTGGAGACCCAGTGTGCTGGCTCTGGCCCTGCCTTGCCCCCCTGTCTGCCTCCAGACCTTGCTGGAAGCTTTGCTGTGCTGGGGGAGCGCTCTCCCCTGTCCCCAGCGCTGGGAGCGCTTCGTTTTGCTTTTAGCGCTGATGAGCGCTTTATTTTCCCCCTAAGCGCTGGGTGCGCTTTATTTTGATTCTAGCGCTTTGGAGCGCTTTGCCAGGCCGAGCGAGTGCCTACCTCGCTTTCTATTTTATTTGAGGCCGGTGCCCACCCGGCATTGCCCCGTTTCATTGAATTTTAGCGGCTGCCCACGCCGCATTTGCCCGGGGAATCACCGCCGCAGCCCGGAGGAAGCAGCACCCGCCTTCAGGCCCAGGCCGCGCTGGGATTGGCCCAGCCGGCCGAGCCCCTTCCGCGTCATCGCGGGGGAGGCGGAGATCGCCGGAAAGCAGGAAGCGGCCATCGCCTGTCCCCGAGGCTCCCCGAGTGGAGAGAGGAGCCCCGGGAGAAAGAGAAGAGCAGCGCGAGAGGAGCCGGCAGTGTCTGCCCCCGCAGCACCAGCGAAGTACCGGTGAGTGCGGGGACAGGGTCCTTTGTTCTTCGAGCGGCCCCGATTGGCAGCGGGCCGCTCCAACGCTGCTGCATTTCTTGGTGAAGCCCTGAGAGGCTCCTGGGGGCAAGTGGTGTGCTGAGCCCAGCGAGGCTCCAACGACCGGCCTGATTGTCTTTGAGCCCTGAGAGGCTCCTTGGCCACATTTGTTCATTGAGAGCCCAGCGAGGCTCATTGGCACAGTGGTTCTTCGAGCCCAGCGAGGCTCATCGCCCTCATTGATTGCGAGCCAGAGAGGCTCTGGGGGCATTTTTATGATTTTAAGAGCGCTGAAGCTCTAAGGCGCCCTACTTGCTTAGCGAGCCCTGAGAGGCTCTAGGGGGACACAGGCAGTTAGTTGGTTGTAGCCCCGAGGCTCCCACGCTGTGTCTCCCCACCTGTGTTCTTGAGCCCACCTGGCTCCAACGTTTGCCTACCTGCTATTCACAACTGTCCAGCACTTAGTGGACAGTTGCTACGTTTAGGCTTTTGTGTCTGTGCTGCCTGCGCAGACCTCCCTGACACTGAGACTCAGGGCATTCCGCCCCTTTCGAGGCCAGTTGGCCTGAGGGACATTTTGAGTGTTGTGCTACATGCACCCTGCGCATTGTGATTTCTTTGCTATATGATTCTTGCGCAAAAGTTCTAACCTGCACCTCTGAATGTGTTTTAATGTTACATGTGCAATTCTTGTTTATTATTACCTTTGCTAAAAGTGACCTGCTTAGGTAATTCTTTATGTGTTTATCCCCTTTGCTAAAAGTGACCTGCTTAGAGGATTGTTGGTGTCATTACCTTTGCTAAAAGTGACCTGCTTAGGTAATGCCTTGTTCTTTTATTCCCCTTTGCTAAAAGTGACCTGCTGAGAGGAATGTTGATGTTTAATTGCCTTTGCTAAATGTTACTTGCCTAGGTGATTATTTTAGGTGTCCTTCCCCCTGCGTGATTTCCCTACAGAGACTAGGGTGGCGTAGGAGGTGATAGGTTTTCCTTCCATAGGTCCTAGCTCCCTGCGTGATTTCCCTACAGAGACTAGGGTGGCGTAGGAGGTATTTTCCCTTTACCAGTAGTTACTGGTTGTATGCTACATTTTCTATTTCTGTGTTACAGTCATTATATGTTTATGTGCTAAAGTGTTATACCTACAAGTATTATTTCTAACAAGTGCATACCCCTGACAGTGGTCCAGGTGGCCCTGTCCTGTACATAATCCCTTGTAAATCTTGCCCGTGCCTGTTGGCACATTGTAAAGTGTGTGTGTTATCTAATGTGTTTTTATTATTATAATACAAAGGCTATTTTTGATATAACCTTGTGTGGAGTTTCCTTTGTGGTGGGCCTTTGGTTGTTGTCGCTGGGGTGCGCGCGCAAACGCTTTACACATCGCCTCTGAGATTAGCCTTGCTGCTCGCGCCACGTTACCTAGAGGGTGAGCGGGGGTTATCTTGGTGTGTGACTCCCTAGCCCTGACCTTAGAAATGATGATCCCTGACTGACCTCGACGCGAGTCTTGGCCGGCCAGGGTCCCGTTTCTGACATTGGTGGCTAGCGGTGCGGATTGGACTTGCGTTTGCGCTGTACCACAGTGGCGACAGGCCACACTTCAAAACTCTGCAATTTTAGATAACCACATTTTTGGGATTATTGTTTTTAGGGAAGTTCAGTTTTGCTTCTCCTGAAAGGTGTCATTTGTATTTTGTCCAGTACCTTGTTCCCCGCCCTGCTCCCAGAGTTTGGTACCTGTGTCGCTAGTGGTCAGGTTGAGATAATCAGGGGTGGTAGAAACTGCCTTACCAGTCCGAGGGGAGGGTTGTGTGTGAATGAGTGTGTGTTACGCTGGACAGTGGAGTGCAAGTTCTGAGATAGGAATCTTGCTGAATTGTGTTAATTGTGTACTCCTGTTTAGCTCAGACCCCCAGGTTCCCTGTGTGATCTCGTCTCTAGAACGTCTGCCAAAATGGAGCCTGTTTTTGATCTCAGTGATCTAGTTTGGTACAGTATGCAGGAGTTGGAAAGGTTCTGTAGAGAGAGAGACATAGGGGTGGATGAGTCAGATACTGAGAACCAACTTAGGAACCACCTGATCCAATGGTATAAGGATCAAAGGGATCTTGAGCGCAGCGAGGAAAGGGACCAGGCCACATGCCATGAGGGTGGTGAGTCTGTGGGGAGCCCTGAAGATTCTGATGAAGAATGTGAGTTGGATGATGACAGTGGTTGGGCCCCAGCAGATAGTGAGGACCCCATAGGTAGGGAGTCCCTTGCTGGGCCCAGTGTCAGTACCAGCGCCCCATCCCTTGTCCTGTCCCCAGAAGAGTGGGAAGATAGGGAGAAAGAAAGGGAGCACCAGTTAGCGATGGAACAGCTCATGTTAGAGCATGCCCAGGCTATGGCGCAGCTAGAGATCGAAAGACTCTTAGCGCAGGAGAGGATAGAGGTGGAGAGAAGGGCCATCATCCGTGAGAGAGCAGCCCTAGAGGATAGACTCTCCCCTGCGCACAGTTGTAATTGTCTGGATTCCCCAGAGAGGGTGGAGTCCAGTGGTGGCAGCTTTTTAAATATAAGTGTAGACAGTCCCACTCTCAGTTCCCCGAGTATGGTGCCTGTTTTCCCAGAAGAGGAGTTAAGGTTGAGATTCAGGAATCTTAGAAAACTGCCTCACCAGTCTTGGGAAGATTTTGAGGACGAATGTTGTGGGACACTGTTTGATTGGGTAAAGGTTCACACGGAAGATGATTTTGACATCTTTTTTGATTTGATTGTCAAAGAGCACCTGCTCAGTTGTTGTTCACCAGGGTTGCGCACACACCTGTTGGGGTGTGGATTGTCTGGCGCATGTGAGCTGGCAGCGGAAGCAGAGCGATGGGACAGTGCGAGAGGTTCTTCTGAGTCACTAGTGAGTGATTCCAACAATAGTGGGTCAGGTGTCTTCCAGCCCAGTGTGGTGGAGGAGGGTGAGAGTAGCCCAGCTAGGTCCTTGGTTAGTGAGGAGGGTGTAGGGGCTGACTGCCTGTCTCAGTGGAGCGGGAGTGAGTGTGTGACCGAGAGTCCCCAAACGCCCGAAGCCTTGTCACAGAGTCTGGATGGTTCCTTTAGGGAACACCAGGAAGGGAACCTAGACTTGCCTGTTAGTTCACTTGAGGGAGATCTCCTAGTGGGTAGAGAACCTGGAGCATCTGTAAGCGGAGCTTCCATGGTTATAGAGTCTGGCAGTACTGCTCCAGTAGGGAGAGTACCGGAGTCCAGCGTGAGGAGTGATTGGGGGAGTTCCCCAGTGGAAGAACCAGTGGGTCAGGGACTACCCAGTGGGGCTAGGATCCCGTGTAGTGACCATGGTGACACCACTTCTGTGCTGGGGGATCTTTGCGCACTGTCAGGTGGACAGGAGGCGGGAGATCTGCGCCAGGCAGACAGTCACCCAACATATGTGTCATTTGCTAGCCTCAGGGGGATGGTGTGTGAGTCCCCAGAAGTCCTGGAGTGCCAGGCATTGGTTCCACCGAAGGTTTTAGACCAGAGGTTGGATGGCCAGGTTCAGGATCAGCCTGACCTGAAGGGTGGGACTACTGTAATCAGTGTCCTAACCAGTTCTTTCTCCAGAGGTACCGCCCCGGTTGGGAGGGAGCAGGACTCTGGAAGGGGGTGCAGAGGGTGGGAGAGCCCACCTCTGACCCCGGTACCACCTGAGGGGTTAAACCCTAGGTTGGGAGAATGTTGTTTAGAGGGAACCCCTCGCAGGAGGAGGAGGAACCCTAGGAGAAGAGGTAAGGGGAGGAGAGCCTTCCCTGAGACTCCTGGTCCGCCTGAGGTTGTAGACCCTAGGCTGGAGAACCAGTGGCAGTCTAGCCCTGTCTTGCAGACAGGAAGAGTGGAGCATGGCTATTATGTGCCAGGGGTTATTACCCCCCACTTTATGAGTAGGCAGGATCCAGTGTTACCTGGATGGCCTAGGGCCTGGTCCTGGCCGAGGGCAGCTGGAGAGTATCAGTGGGGTACCCCAGTTAGTCCCTACAGTAGTTTTAGAAGGAACCCTAGGGGTTCACCGTGGCGTAAAACAGGAGGGTGTCCCTGCAGTTGTGGGCCCGCGTCCTTGTTTTATCGCCCCAAGCAGGGAAGCCCATCACGGTGGTGATCGGTCTGCCCTGCGTTTTGGCTGGAAGGGGGTCGTGTTAGACTTGGGCCTTAGGGCAGGTTCACCCCTAATCTTTTTGCCTTTATTTGTGACCCTGTGTAGTGATTTTTGGGTCTTGGCGCACTTTTTCCCTGTGTCCCAGAGTGAAAGTGCGTGCGTGTAGTATGGCTGGCCTGCCCTCCCATAGGAATGCATGGGGAATGTGTGTGCCCTGGTAGTTCCTGATGTGTGGGGAGTGCAGGCTCGAGTTTAGTATGTATGAACTCGTGAGAATGAATGCTGCGCAATGGTATGTGCGGCTTGTATGTGTCTAGAAGGGAAGTGCTACTTCTGGACATTGATGTATGTGTGCAGTGAGGATAGTGGAGCGTGATTGGCTGGAGCTGGCTGGCATGCCAGGCTCCAGGAAGTCTGGATGGGTCTGCCCGGTGGTGAGTGTGAGATCAGCATGAGTGATGTGTGGGAGGAGTAGATCTGTGTCCTGGATGGGCTGGGTTTTTCCCCACACAATGCTGGCTCCGCCCCCCTGTGGTTTGTCTAATGACCCTAGCCTCCCCAGTGAATGAAAGGGGTGGTTGGGCCATCAAGGGTACTCCCAAGCCAGCTGCAACTGGTTTCCCCCCACCCTGCACCTCCTAACAAAGGATTTCGCTGTATAAAAATGGGGCTGCGTCCCCACAGAAATGGTTCTACTTGTGGATCCTTGCCAGAGGGGGCTGTTGCTGCTGCTGGGGCCAGGAGGACCGCCACTTGGCTTGTCTCCCTGCCTGGAGACCCAGTGTGCTGGCTCTGGCCCTGCCTTGCCCCCCTGTCTGCCTCCAGACCTTGCTGGAAGCTTTGCTGTGCTGGGGGAGCGCTCTCCCCTGTCCCCAGCGCTGGGAGCGCTTCGTTTTGCTTTTAGCGCTGATGAGCGCTTTATTTTCCCCCTAAGCGCTGGGTGCGCTTTATTTTGATTCTAGCGCTTTGGAGCGCTTTGCCAGGCCGAGCGAGTGCCTACCTCGCTTTCTATTTTATTTGAGGCCGGTGCCCACCCGGCATTGCCCCGTTTCATTGAATTTTAGCGGCTGCCCACGCCGCATTTGCCCGGGGAATCACCGCCGCAGCCCGGAGGAAGCAGCACCCGCCTTCAGGCCCAGGCCGCGCTGGGATTGGCCCAGCCGGCCGAGCCCCTTCCGCGTCATCGCGGGGGAGGCGGAGATCGCCGGAAAGCAGGAAGCGGCCATCGCCTGTCCCCGAGGCTCCCCGAGTGGAGAGAGGAGCCCCGGGAGAAAGAGAAGAGCAGCGCGAGAGGAGCCGGCAGTGTCTGCCCCCGCAGCACCAGCGAAGTACCGGTGAGTGCGGGGACAGGGTCCTTTGTTCTTCGAGCGGCCCCGATTGGCAGCGGGCCGCTCCAACGCTGCTGCATTTCTTGGTGAAGCCCTGAGAGGCTCCTGGGGGCAAGTGGTGTGCTGAGCCCAGCGAGGCTCCAACGACCGGCCTGATTGTCTTTGAGCCCTGAGAGGCTCCTTGGCCACATTTGTTCATTGAGAGCCCAGCGAGGCTCATTGGCACAGTGGTTCTTCGAGCCCAGCGAGGCTCATCGCCCTCATTGATTGCGAGCCAGAGAGGCTCTGGGGGCATTTTTATGATTTTAAGAGCGCTGAAGCTCTAAGGCGCCCTACTTGCTTAGCGAGCCCTGAGAGGCTCTAGGGGGACACAGGCAGTTAGTTGGTTGTAGCCCCGAGGCTCCCACGCTGTGTCTCCCCACCTGTGTTCTTGAGCCCACCTGGCTCCAACGTTTGCCTACCTGCTATTCACAACTGTCCAGCACTTAGTGGACAGTTGCTACGTTTAGGCTTTTGTGTCTGTGCTGCCTGCGCAGACCTCCCTGACACTGAGACTCAGGGCATTCCGCCCCTTTCGAGGCCAGTTGGCCTGAGGGACATTTTGAGTGTTGTGCTACATGCACCCTGCGCATTGTGATTTCTTTGCTATATGATTCTTGCGCAAAAGTTCTAACCTGCACCTCTGAATGTGTTTTAATGTTACATGTGCAATTCTTGTTTATTATTACCTTTGCTAAAAGTGACCTGCTTAGGTAATTCTTTATGTGTTTATCCCCTTTGCTAAAAGTGACCTGCTTAGAGGATTGTTGGTGTCATTACCTTTGCTAAAAGTGACCTGCTTAGGTAATGCCTTGTTCTTTTATTCCCCTTTGCTAAAAGTGACCTGCTGAGAGGAATGTTGATGTTTAATTGCCTTTGCTAAATGTTACTTGCCTAGGTGATTATTTTAGGTGTCCTTCCCCCTGCGTGATTTCCCTACAGAGACTAGGGTGGCGTAGGAGGTGATAGGTTTTCCTTCCATAGGTCCTAGCTCCCTGCGTGATTTCCCTACAGAGACTAGGGTGGCGTAGGAGGTATTTTCCCTTTACCAGTAGTTA
This sequence comes from Lissotriton helveticus, assembly GCF_964261635.1. Lineage (NCBI taxonomy): Eukaryota > Metazoa > Chordata > Amphibia > Caudata > Salamandridae > Lissotriton > Lissotriton helveticus. The sequence continues at coordinate 1,225,194,749 of NC_136065.1, forward strand.
CTGGTTGTATGCTACATTTTCTATTTCTGTGTTACAGTCATTATATGTTTATGTGCTAAAGTGTTATACCTACAAGTATTATTTCTAACAAGTGCATACCCCTGACAGTGGTCCAGGTGGCCCTGTCCTGTACATAATCCCTTGTAAATCTTGCCCGTGCCTGTTGGCACATTGTAAAGTGTGTGTGTTATCTAATGTGTTTTTATTATTATAATACAAAGGCTATTTTTGATATAACCTTGTGTGGAGTTTCCTTTGTGGTGGGCCTTTGGTTGTTGTCGCTGGGGTGCGCGCGCAAACGCTTTACACATCGCCTCTGAGATTAGCCTTGCTGCTCGCGCCACGTTACCTAGAGGGTGAGCGGGGGTTATCTTGGTGTGTGACTCCCTAGCCCTGACCTTAGAAATGATGATCCCTGACTGACCTCGACGCGAGTCTTGGCCGGCCAGGGTCCCGTTTCTGACACTGTCCTTGGCTCATTCATCCATAAAAGTTCACTTGTCGGCAGTTTCTGGCTACAGACGCACGGCATCTGGACCTTCTCTCTGGTCATCCAGAATTATCAAACAAGTTCTCAAAGGCCTATTTAGAGTCTTTCCTCCAGTGAGGCCTCTGCCTCCCATGTGGCATTTGAACTTGGTTCTCACCCAGCTGATAAAGCATCCCTTTGAACCGGTTCATTGAGCAGATATGAAATTCCTCTCGTGGAAATTGGCGCTCCTTCTTGCTCTCACTTCGGCAAGACGTATTGGTGAATTACAAGCTTTCACAATCCAGGAACCTTTCCTCCAATTCAAAAGAAATACAGTGATTCTAAGGACTAATCCAAAGTTCATACCAAAGGTGCCTTCGGACTTTCATTTAAACGAGCCAGTGATTCTCAAGGCTTTCTTTCCTCAGCCTTCTACACCGGCGGAAAGGACACTTCATTCGCTGGACGTGCAGCGGTGCTTGAAATTTTATCTGGACCGTACTAAAGAATTTCAGAAATCTTCTCAATTGTTCATCGCATTTAGTGCTCCCCGCAAGGGCTTACCCCTGTCCAAGCAGGGTATCGCTCGATGGATCTCCAGTGCTATACATTTCTGTCAATCTGCAGCGGGCAAGCCTCTAGAGGGCAGAGTTAGTTAACACTCGACAAGGTCTAAGGCTTCCTCTATGGCTCTCTTTGCGGGAGTACAGATTAAGGATATCTGCAGGGCTGCACTTGGAGCAGCACGCACACCTTCACAAGACATTACTGCCTGGAGACCTCGGCACAAGAAGACACGGCTGTAGGCCAGGCAGTCCTGAGAAACCTCTTCCATTGAGTGGTGAGCTTTCCTTTCTTCCCTCTTTCCTTTTTTATTGTTATTCGTACATTTTGCAATGTGTTCTTTATGTGATTGCACTGTTGATTAATGTTTTACTTATAAAAAGAAAAAAGGAATAGAGGTAGAGATGTCAATGAGGGAGCAAAATGTGCTTCTCGCGGCTAGCTACTCTGATACAAGCTATGGGAATCTATGAAAGTTCCAATACTGGAGTAAGAAAACAAGTTACTTACCTGTAACTTTGGTTCTCCAGTATTGGTAACTTTCATAGATTCCCATGCGCCCACCCTCCTCCCCTGCGAAAGCTCAGCCCTCAGCAGGTTTTTTGGTGATACAACAGCTACGAAAATTCTGAGGCTCTGAGGTTCTCTCAGGAGGGTTCTATGGGGTGAGGCTAATATGATTGGCTGTTGCTTTACTTTGGTCTCTTTTGCAAAAAGAGGTGGATATGCTACAAAAGGGAATGAGGTCTAGGCCTTTTTCTTTCTCTTTTGTATCTACTGCTATGTTATTTTGTTTACCAAGACTCCCATTCCGACGACGGGGAATGATACAAGCCATGGAAATCTATGAAAGTTACCAATACTGGAGAACCAAAGTTACAGGTAAGTAACTTGTTTTCTTACACAGGGTGACGATACCCAAGAGGGTCTGGTTGAGCTTAACCTAGTAGCTATGGACATTTGGGAGAGTGACCCCGATGCATTGAAGCACCTCCATCCTGACACAATGGGATTTGCGCAGGAAGTTAGTATCCGTGGGAGGAAAGTGCCTTCCCTGAGGGATAGTGGCACCTTCCACACAATGGATACAAGCCTGTGGAGATACTTTGAAGCACATCCTTCCAAACACAATGAGATTTGTGCAGGAAGTTAGTATCAGTGGGAGGAAGATGCCTATCCTCAGGGATACTGGTGCCTTCCACACTATGTTTAAGAGAAAGTACCTTAGACCTGAGGAGATACTCCCTGGAACCAAGGATACATGTTAGGTAGCCAGTGGAGAGGGCATGGAGTATCCGCTTACCAGGGTTGAGATTGAGCTCAATTGCAAGGTGGTCATGATTGATGTTGGGGTAAAGCAAAAGCAAGAAGCTGGATGTCTCTTGGGCAATTATTTGATTGCCTCTTGCTCGGTGCCGGAACCCTTTATTTCTTGCATAACGTGAGGTGTGTTGACTAGAGCACAGGCTGCACGTCAGTCTCAGAGTGAGGCTGGGATCATCTCTGATTTGCAGGGACCAGCCCAATGGCTGCTCCTCACCGATTTTACTACCCTGCTGCCCCCTTTCAGCTGACGTGCTCCTTTTCGATGGGGGGGGGGCCCCCTTACCAGGCTCTTGTTAGTTGTTCCTTGTGCTAGGCTCCTTCTTTATCCCGGCTTTACTTGATTAAGTTAGCTGTTTGCTATGCTGGTACCGTTTGGGGACACAGTGAGCAGTGTGGATGCAGTAGATAGGTGGAGGTGAGTTGCTGGCTCGCTGCACCCGGCTCCTCGCTAAACGCCGTGACGTGACTGGGGCCCTCCGCCATTCGTCTCTGGCTCCCCCGCTCGCCTCCGCCTCCTATCCTCTCCAGCCGCAGGCTGCGGTGCGGACGGCGTGTCTATTGCGCTCAGAGCGGCCGACCACTAGAGCCGCTCAGGGCAGTCCGGACAGTCAGTGCGGCACGGCTTGACGGTCCCAGCCGCACTCACTTGCGGTAGATGCACTCACTTGCGGTAGCGGATTGCTAATGCCGGGGGTGAGCTACCGGCCCCTGGCTCTGGCTCTCGCACCCGCTCCTACTCCGCTCCTCCACACTCAGCAGTCGGCTCTCAGCGCACCAGCTCACCAGCTGTGACAACTGCTTCCGACTCATCCGATCAGGTGCGCGAGGGGTGAGTGCCAGTGATTTGCAGGGAGTGGAACAAGATTGTTTGCAAGAAAGGGCAGACTCCAGGAAGGAAGTGGCCATGGAGGTCATCTCTTCTGCTCCAAAGGTAGAGGAGGATGAGGCTCCTGAAGCGGACTATTTGCTGGAGTCTGCATCGCTTCCAGGGCTGCAGGGGTTGTAAGCTACTAGAGGGCCTACACTGGAAGAATTCTGCAAGTCACCGGAGGAGTGCCCTATACTTATGGGACTCCCTCCCACTGAAATTCCATTCTGTCATTGAGCCCATGGGGCTGCATCGTGCACAAGAACCGTATCCAATAGTTCGCCTTAACACCGGATCACTGTGACGAGAACCAGGGAGTGTCACTGCACCAGGAGTCCGCGGCGGGGAGAGCTGCTTCCTTTGCCTGGCCGGAGGTTGCTGAGGGGGCAATAGAGGCACGCTAGCACGGGACTCCACTTCCCAGGAGTCTGTGCTCCTTCCACCTGTGCCTGAGGCCCGCCTATCCTGCCGGCTGACCAACTATTAAACAGCAACTTGTAAACCGCTGCGCGGTACGCGCGCGGCGACGTGCCCGGGAGAAGCCCGGGACAAGTGCGGGACAGTCTGTGACATTCCGGGACAGACAAGAGCAGGGCTGGGCCACCCCCCGTACATCCGGAACACCCGACGCCCTGTATTAGAGACCGAAAGCAACTAAGGTACTGTGGGATTGTTGTTTGGGTTCCGGGACTTTGTTGCTGCCCATCGTAGCTTTAGAGACCAGAGGGCTACATTGTAATTAAGCACAAAGGGTGTATAATAAGATTGGGCAAAAGAAAGACTACTGAAGGGGGCCCTGATACTGCAAACCAGAAAAAAGGGAAAAAGGCAAAAAAAATCTAAACTCCAACATGCTGCTTCGAATTGTGGCCTCTCAAGCATTGAAACAATTGTAGAAGAATGTGAGGAGATTCTGAAGGGGGCCCCGAGTATAGAGGAGTTAGGCAGACTAGACTCTGCAACTAAGGGCAGGACTCACAAGAAGAATAAAGTAACTCCAGCCATATTCTTAAAGAAATTGCAGCCTACTAGCCCTGTTGTTGAAATTCATCCTCCTCCATCAACCCCGATCATGCCCAAGGTTACTACCCAAACATCGCAGGGATGTGTTTTGCCTAGTAAAGGGGAAGTACCGTCTAGAATATTAGAGATTACTGACCCGATCGGGGATAAGATCTCAGGAGTTGAGGGGATTGATTGTTCCAATAGATACGCAGTGCTGGAAGGGGAATCCAGAGAGTTGTGCGAGGTATTGTTACAAGGCTCAGGAGCTAGGGAGTTAACCCCAGTTAGTATTGTAGAATGTTCTAGTTGCCAGAACTTTAAAGAGAACATCCTAAAGAAAATGGGTTCTCTAGGAACAGAATTAGAACAAATAAAAAAAATGCTGATAGATTTAATTAAGCAGCAGGGAAAGCATGGTGTAAGTGTTCCGCAGCCAGTAGTCACAGCTCCAATGGCAAAAGCCTCTAAATTAGGAGCATTACCATCAATTGTCCCGAAAACTACTGGATTGCTGGTGCGCTCAAAGTGCCCAACAGGCAGTAGAGATGCCCAAATGGACAAAACCCGTAACTAAGCAAGTAGTTCCATCAACTGGCCTTACTATATCAAGAGGCCTGGCTCTTAAAACTATAACACAATCTGGGGCTAAAAGGGTGGTACCGGGGCGTATTAGTAATTCTAACTCCTATACAGAGGCAGCTAAGCAGCAGGGCTTAATACGAGGATCAAAGGATTTTCTGGGGACCAAAAAATACCTGAGAGACCCGATAGAGGCAAACAATTTGGTAATGTGGGGGGACAATAGACCCTATACCCAGAGTATGACATCTTACAAACCCTCAAACACTACCATCTATATGACAGGGGTACCCAAGCTTAATACTAATGTATATGAGAGCAGCGACTCCATCTGCAACAAAGCTATCCACTGGCTGCGCCATGTGAGAGGATGCAGGTCAGTTATCAGGGAAGATTTGATTAAAGTCACAAGACTGTCCCTGTTTAGCTCCGCTACAGACTGCATTGAAATACAAAAAGGCAATATGAAAATGGCAGAAAACTTAGTGACCCTAGAGTACAGAACATCTCCCCTGGCGTATTCAAATATACAAATTAGACAATCACCACTATGGACAAAAGCAAGCTCCCGTGAGGACTCAGTCCTCAATGGCATAGATTGACTAGGGAAAGACACACAATTAAATAATGCAATATATACACATTTATCTCAAATACCTGAGCACCAGTCTAAGGTCAGTATAAGCGATATTGAGATAGGGAAGAAGATGCAACCCATCAAAGGATCCCTTGGGTTGACGGGGAAGAGTAGAGGATTAGAATTAAATCAGCAAAGCACAGTGGAAGAGGGTTTTGTCCCCCAAGCTTCTGTTAAAGGTATAGATGAGAACCAAAAAATTATTAATGTCGTCTCTTGGAACATAGCGGGCCTCCTAAAAAAACTGGATAGCCCGGAATGGAATAAATTCATCGAGCACTTTGAGATTTGCTTGTTCCAGGAAACATGGAGCATGATACCACTCCACAAAAATGGCTATGCGACCTATTTTATCCCGGCAACCACGGAAGGGAGAGGCCGCCCTTCTGGTGGGCTCCATATATGGATTAGTGTGGCCTTAAACTGGACGGTTACGGTCCATAAGCTACCAACAGAGGATATATTATATATTTCTCTTAAAGGTCCCCACGCTGTAACAACTATAGAACTGTTTAGTGTATATGCTAGAGGTATCCCGGGTGGCCAATCCTTGCCCACGATAGCAGCACTTGATGTAGCATTAGCAGGTGTCCCCCCTCTGGCAAATATTATTGTAGGTGGAGATATGAATTGCACATATGAACCCCTAGCTGAAGAAGATTTGGTGGGATCTAGCGCAGAGGATTTAAGGCAGTCCATCCCCTCCCTAAATCTGGTACCCATTAAGAAATGGTCACCAAGAGCGATTCAATTCAACGCTCTAACACTAGAGAATAATTTGCGCGCGCTAAATGGGAGGACTCCTTCTGATGTAAATGGGGCAATGACGTACAATAGACCCAGTTGCCCGTCGCGCATTGACTATATCTTACGGGACAGGAGATCATGGCGGAGTTTAGTGGACATGGAGGTTATACAATCACACGATAGCGATCATAACCCACTCTGCATGAAAATCAAAGGGGGAGTGAGGTGGGAGCAACTAGGGGCCAACTAATGATTGCTAAAGAAGTAATTCCATCGCATTGCAATCGCAAATTAAAATGGAGCAGAGTCATGTGCCAAGAGGATAAACTGACCAGTATCAAGGAGCTTGTACAAACAGGAATTAGAGATCTGGCGGCCCCAATGGCGACACAAGCGAATGCTCTAAGTTTTAAACTAGTTGATTCTTATAAAAACTTAATAGAGAAGATCGGTGCTTTCTTTATCATGGGGGAGACTAGAGGACCCACGATGAACAAATCCCATAAGAAGGGATTCCCTTGGTATACGGACGTCTGTAGGGCAAAGAGAAAGGCCATATCATCTTCTATTAGGAGTAAGGATGCAATAGCAGTGAGGGTAGCCCGAAAGGATTATCATAATAGTATTAAATTGGCTAAAAAAGAGTGGGAGGAAGAACATTGGCAGCAATTTAAAGAAGCGGCCGGCTTGAAAGATGCAACCATGTTCTGGAATCTGATTAATAAAATTGAGAGAAGGGGTGCAGAGCCCATAGCGAATCACATAACTGAGGACCAGTGGTATACCCATTACTCAAAAATGTATTGCGACATAGCAACTATGGGGCAAGCTTCAGCGCCACCAACTACACTTGTATTAGTAAATCATTGCCATGTGGAACTCTTTCTCGCCAGAGAAGTATATGACGCCATTACAAATATTTCTCCTGATAAGGCAGCAGGCCCAGATGGGCTACCTGCCGACCTATTACTGTATGCGCCAACATTATGGTCGGACTTCATCGCCCCCCTACTGAATTTGATCCTCCAGGGACACCCTGTCCCTGAGTCATGGAAGGGTGCTGAGGTTGTTACCATATTCAAGAAAAAGGACCGGGAGGAGGCTGCCAACTACAGACCAATAAGTCTAATTGATACAATCCAGAAAGTAGTGGGCAGGGTCATTGTCACCAGAATGGGGTCCTGGATAGAGGAAGGCAGCATACTTACCCATTTCCAGGCAGGTTTTAGGCGAAATGTGGGAACAATGGACCAGGTCTTCAGGTTTTGTGCTATTTATTGGAAATCTGTGTCTGTTGCAAAGGATAGTCCATATCTGGCTTTTATAGACTTAAAGACCGCATTTGATCTTGTCCCTCGAGATAAACTTTGGAAGGTACTGCTGGACATGGGGTTCCCGAGTTATCTTCTGGAGTTTATTGTAAGGCTCCATCAGGGAAACTATGCCAGAATTAGGTGGGGAGCCCAAGGGAAACTAACAGGGAGGGTGCCTGTACAGAGGGGGGTCCGCCAGGGATGTGTGATGGCTCCGAAATTGTTCTCCCTCTTCATTAATGGGGTGGTAGACCATTTGAGGGACACCGTGGACCTGGTAAGAGCGAAGAATAAGTTTATGAGGGATTTAGTCGCCCTTCCACTCTCGACCCCTTTAAAACCACTTTTTGCAGATTTGGGCAAACATTCAATTGCAGATATAGTGCGCCTCCGCCCTTGGCTGTTCTGGGTGCGCCTGAGAAGGACGCCAGAACTGGCAAATTACGCCTTGGTGCTGGATGAGCTAATCACCCTGAATAGTGCGAATAAGATCCACTGGCTAAACAAATTGAGGCAGCTGGTTTTGAATCTAGGTTTGGGAGAACTCTGGACCTCCCAGTCCCCTCCCCATAAGCAAATTGTTAAAAAAATCTATTGGAGTGGGTTCAGGCGGAGGAATTAAAAAACACAAAGTGGGGGGTATTAACTAGTAAATTCATGGAACACAAACCCACCAAGAAGTTCAAAGCCTTCCTAGATTTTGTCCAAATCCCAAGAGATAGGTCCCTCTTCCTGAAAATGAGATATGGGATACTCCCTCTTAATAAGTTTACTGAGGGATGGAAAGGAATGAGAGATCATCTGTATACCTGCCCGAGGTGTCCTTGTACGAGTGAATCGCTTCCACACTTCTTGTTCGCTTGCATTGCATATAAAAGACCTAGAACAAGATGGCTAAAACCTGTGTGTAGGGAGCTGGGAGTGAGAGATTTTAGGATAGCCATGCGCATTCTCTCATCAGATACTACATCTTTGTTCATCGTATGTGGGGTTGCCAAGTATTTAGCAAGCGCATGGTTCATACGTACAAGGCTGTTAAACACTATTAAAAGCTAGGCTATGGCAGCTAAGTAGGCATATAACCCCATCACTGTATATGCACTTTATGACCCGTTTTTAATATAACTCCTTGTTTTAAATTTAAATATTTTTTTCTCTTTTAATCCTCTTATTTTACTAACTGTAACGAATATATTTAAATATGTGTTTTTATGTGTGTATTGTTTGTACTTTTATGATATGTATATATCGAATAAAGTATTACAACAACATAGTTCTCCCTTTGTAAGAGTTTGTTTTTATTGTTGCCCCCTACAGTTTGGTTAATCACTTCTAAAACTAAGAATTTTAGTTGCGAAACATTGTGTCTTTTCTCCATATAGTGCATGGCAATAGTGGTTTTAGGGTTCCGCGTTCTGATGTTGCTTTTATGTTCCAAGATCCGGATGCGGATTTTTCACTCTGTGTGGCCCACATAACATAGGCCACATGGGCATTTTAGTAGATAAATTACGTTGGCCGTATTACATGTAGCATTTAATCTCAGTTTGATTTTCGTGCCTTTCATGGGATGATTAATGGTATTACCTGGTATGGAATTATGACAATTACTACAATTGTAACACAGTAGTAAGCCTTTGAAAGTGGTGCTTTCTGTGTTGCTTGTTGTTCGGGTGAGCAAGTCTTTTAAGTTAGGACCTCGAGTATAGGCAAAGATGGGCTTGTTTTCAAAAAGACCTTTAAAATCGGGTTCCGTACTCATAAATGGCCAGTGCTTTAGAATGATATTGCGATAATGGTTGCTTGTTGTAGAGTATTTAGATACAACTACCATGCGATTGATATCCTTCTTCTTTTGGACTGACAGTAAGTCTTGTCTGTTAAAAGAGTCGCATCTCGTTTTGGCTTTGCGTAAGATCTCTTCCGGGTAACCTCGTTCTCTAAATCTGACCAGCATGTTGTCAATTTGTTTGGAGCATTCTGAGGGTTCTGACACAATGCGTTTGACTCTCAGGAGCTGAGAGAACAGTAGATTGTTTTTTAATCCTGGTCTGTGAAAACTGTTGTAATGCAATACACCATTGCGATCTGTATCTTTGCGAAATAGACTTGTTGAAATTTTGCCTTGCTCAAGCTGTATGTGTACATCTAGAAAGTTGATTTGATGTTTGTTGATATCCCATGTAAACTGAATGCATTCGCTAATATCATTGAGTTGATTGAGGAAGTCTTCAAGGGTGTTCAATGTTCCTGCCCATAAGATGAAGATGTTATCTATAAAGCGAAGAAAAGTCTTGCTATGTTCAAGCCACATGGGTTTGTTGAGAATGTGTTGTTCTTCAAAGTGGTGCATAAACAAATTAGCATAGACTGGAGCTGCATAATTGCCCATGGAAGTGCAACTTAACTGCAAGTACCAGATGTCATTCCACTTGAAGTAGCTTTGGTAAAGGGTGAACATCAGTAACTCCATAATAAATACTTGAAGATTGAAATCTATAGTAGAGTCAAGTAACACTCGCTCTATTGCTTCAATGCCTAAATCATGGGGGATTGAGGTGTACAGTGATTTTACATCTACAGTACACAACCATAAATCCTCTGTTGTAGTTGTTTGTATTGAATTGATTTTGGTCATGAAATCAGTGGTGTCCCGGATGTAAGAATTGATGTTCATTACAAAAGGTTGCAGATGTTTATCTATAAACTTCCCTGTAGGTTCATGGATACTACCTCTGATGAACATCGTGACAGTTCTTCTATAATCAATAGAATTAAATCAAGTGAGCATTTATTGAGAATGGCATACCACTTCTCAATAAAGCGCGTGTTGTTCTTGCAAAGTAGGGGTTTTAAAGGTACTCTCAATCGTCTAGGGATACGTTGGGCGCGATGGTATCTAATGAGTGTACTGGCATGTAGTCTTTGGTTCGATTCTTTTTTCAATAGGTACAGAAGTTGCTTGATGTTACTTTCTTTGTTTCTGGTGCTTGACAATGGCGAGATGTCTTACTGTATGAGTCCATACATTTTTGTGGCATCGACGTCGGAAAAGGTGAAAGTGTCTGCTTTAAAGTCTGTAAGATTGGTGATATCATCATAAGCCATGGTGTTGTCAATAGAGTTTGAGTGGTGTGGCGTGTCTCAGGACAGAAGGTAAGTTAACAATATGAAAAGGACACGCACAACCGTACTTGAATGAATGTAGACCAAATAAAGCAAAGTGTTGCATGCACCTGGGGCCTTTAAAACCCCTACTTTGCAAGAACAACACGCGCTTTATTGAGAAATGGTATGCCATTCTCAATAAATGCTCACTTGATTTAATTCTATTGATTATAGAAGAACTGTCAAGAGCCCTGGAAGAACTCACAGCTGAAATCACCCTCATCAAAACAGAATTGATTAACACAATGGAAGCAGCTGATTTCACCAAAACTCTGGATGACATCAATTTGCAACTGAACAAATACACGCAAGAAATACAAGAGCGTAAAATCCGAAAATTCAAAAGGGGCACAATAGACTCGGGGAGAGCCTCCTGGCACAGGACTCCACTTCACCCTGCTTCTTGCAGTACTGCATGGTGGTGGTGGTTTTGTCGGTGAGAAGCTGTAGAGGTCTATTTTGATGGATAATGGGAAGACCTTCAGTGCCAGGCAAATGGCCCACAATTCCAACAAATTGATATGGAGGCGGTGTTCAACTGGAGTCCTCTGTTCTCCACCTCAACCAGATAACCTCCACAGTCCAGCAATGACACATCAGTCATCTGTCAGCTTGGGGTTAGTTGTTTCTATTCAGGTTTTTATCAAGCTGTCAAGCAGCCACCATCTTGTGTTGTCTCCTTTAAAACCCGGATGACATCCAACAGGTTTCCTTGATGTTGGGTCCACTGAGACTTCAGATCCCACTGCAGAGTCGGTATATACCACATAGCTTAGTAAACAATCAGAATGCATTCAGCCAACATGTCAAGAAGTCTCAGAGCTCCCCTCACCGAGATTCAGTACCGATTCTGAAACAGTGGAATCATAGCCCAAACGTTGTGGATTTGTTGTGACAGAGGAAAAGCCCTGAGCTGCTCTGTGTCCAGAACAGCACCTATGAAAGAAAGCCAGGTGTGACTTCAGATTGTTGATTGAGAACCCCAGTGATGTCGGGAGAGTTGGTGTTGCTTGCAGGTTGTTTACGACTGACTGTGGTGAGCTCGCCCTCAACCACTGATGTGGAGGTATGGGAAAACTGGTATTTCCATTGTCCAAAAATGGGTGGTGACTACTGGCAACACTTTCGTGAACACCCGTAGGGCGGAAAGGGAGCACTGCAAAATACTCTTGGCCACCCTTGAACTGCAGAAAACGACTGTGGACTACAGAACTGTCACATAAAGCTATGCGTCCTGCAGGTCCAAAGCTACCATCCAGAGGCATTTATTCTGAGCACAAAGAACGTTGGCCAGTGCGAGCATTTTTAATGTGTCCTTCCTTAGGAAGGCATTTAGATGGCAATGATCTAAAACAGTAAAAAGGGCTCAATCCTTCTTTGACACGAGGAATTAGCATGAGCAATAGTCCATCCATATTTCCAAGGCTGGCACCCTCTTGATGGCCTCTGGACATTAGGGGCTGCAACTCTTGCTGTAAGATAGATGGTGCTCCTCTGAAAGGCGCTCTGATGTGGGAGGAAGTTGTGGTGGGTTGAAAAGACACAGAAGGGCTTAGCCCCTCTGGACAATTGAAGGACCCATCTGTAGAATGTGATGGACTTCCACCCTGGAATGAAGTATCAGAGCTTGCCTCCCACAGGGTGGTTGTGCACAGCTAAGTGCAAACTAAAGATGATGCCACAGGGGAGATTGACTGGGAAGACAAGTGCCCCTGGTCACCTCAACATTACCTGCCTGATCCCTGTTCCCAACCACAAAAGGGTTGAGATTACTGCAGCAGTGGTGGGGGAGCCAGACAACCTTGGAAGGACCAAAACTGATAAGGAAACTGTCTGGCATGGGTTGCGGTCCAGCTTTCATTGAAGGACTCCAAGTCGGGCTCAGCTTTTTTGCTTAAAAGGGGAGATCAATCAAAAGGCAGATCTATAAGAGATGTGTGGACATCTCCAGAAAAGACTGTGGATTACATTCACATATGACAACAGAGTACCACAGTAGGTCCGACTGCTTGCCCTATACTGTAGTATCCAGGCCAGCCCGAATAAAGTATTTGGTTGGATTCTTAAATGGTTTGAGTCAAGGAGGTACTCATCTTTTCTGGGACCTCTGGCAAGATCTGGCTGGCTATGGCCCAAGTGCGTGCATATAACGGCCTACTAGGCAACTTGTGTTGATTGACCTCAAGGCAAGACTGGCCGAAGAAAACACATTTCCCAAACTCATTCATGTCAGGGGCGTTTGGTGAACATATTAGGATTCAGCTGTCTAGTAACTCAGGTGTAGAATATGGTGTGAAAAAAATAAAAAAGGGTCCCCAGGCACCGGTCTGTGGTGTCTGGTAATCTGCCTGTTCACTGATGGACAAGAACAAGATTTGGACCAATATCAGTTAGGGCTTCGTTGGATGGTAACCCTAAGGGCTCAGAGGAAGGTAGTTTGTAGATCCATGTACTCAGCAAGGTGAATGACTACAGTGAAAGAAGCCTTCTGTTCTATTGGCAGGAAAAATGGTGAAATCATCCCTAAATCAGAAGTAGTATCATTGTGGGGACAAAACATCCCCATCATCACCATTGTCATCTTCGAGTTGCAGCAAACTCTGATCAGAATCTGTACCGGATAGATGGTGAAGCAGCTGAGGACGGCTCCATAGTAGAGAGACGTTTTGTCTGAATCAGACTGTATGGGTAAGTGGTACGCTGGAGTGGTGTCTGAGCATGATAGAGAATGGCAGGATGGAGTTAAGTCCCACTTTGTCTTCTTGTGTTACCGGAATTACCAGATGACCTTCACCGTGGAGTGGACCTGTCATGTGATTGGCCTCGAGGGCAGGAATAGGCCCAGCCCTCTACTGAAAGCAGAAGCAAGACTTGCATGGTTTGATTTCATGGTCACGGGTCACCTTGGGGTTCATGAGGATGCTTTCACATGTCTTAGAGTGATGCTCCGATTCCAAAGACCAGAGGCACACCTTGTCTGGGGCCATAACTGACATATGTTTGCGACAGTCACTGGTTGGTTTGCACCCTGTAGATGTAGTTGGGGACATGATTGCCTTTCACACTGGAATTCACTTTGAAAAATGTGTCAAACCAACGGAAAAAGGAACAATGCTCTGAATTACTGTTTGAAGGCACGGTAAGAAAGGAACTGATGTCGGCACATAGGGGTGGCACTCAGGTATGGAACAAAGTCAACTCATAACCACATAATGTCACCTAACGGTGCACAGGTGCACTGCTATGAAAACCTCATTGTTGCAAAGTCATCCTGTGCCCTGGGCACCCCCCAACATTTAGCTGAGTGATACTGGTGGTATCTGACTCTGACTGACCCTGGGCTCTGCCTAACCAGGCCCAGGGGGGCTAGTGCTATGCTGAGAGAGACACTTTAGAATACAGTTAAAACACCTACATACACTAGGGTACACAATGGTATGATGGGGTACCCCTGTGATTGGCATGATCTCCCCTATAGGCCCCTAGTACATAATAGGGCAGGGAGATTGAAACTACCTAGAAGTCCCCAGTACCTTGGGGCATGGTGGTTTAGAGGCCAGCAGCCTTTTTCTCCACTTGAATGGGTGCACTGCTGAAGCCTGAGGTCAGTTTAAAAACAGCCCTGGGTGCCAGGACTGCTTTTAAAAGGTAAACTGTGCCCAAACTCGACTTTGGTGTTTGGGGCACTTAAAAATGGATATCCTACAATGTTTTGGCATATTAGGGACCCCCAGGGTCTCCCCTAGGTATCCCAGTGGTGGGGGTCAGATATGTATACGGTAGACCCTTATAGAATTAGTTTTATATGCCCTCGGTTAAGTGAAATTTCACATTTCACTCCCCACATTGTGGCAAAGTCCTTGTCAAATTCGACTTTGACGCTAGGAGCACTGTGGAGGGAGAATCTGCAACTTTTCTATAGATTCAGAACCCCTAAATTCTCCCCTAGTTGCACATGGGGTAGGGTTCCTGTAGATATTAGACAAGTACTTATAAAATAAGTTATAATACTTTCTTGTTTGTAAGTCCAAATGCAGCCTTCCAGTGGTCTACCCTGATTGGTTAGAGTTAAGTGGATTAGCCAGGCTGCCTTGAAGAGGTGATAAAGAGCCCCTGGTGTTAACCAGCTCTGCCGACAGAGCAGAGTGCTGTTCCATAGGAATGCCAGGCAAGGGGGAGGAGTCGTGAACTATGTTCTTCAAAGAGGAGAGCAGAGAACAGTGTCATTTACAACTCTGAACTTCCCACCTTAGGCAGATGGTAGGATTAACTCCTTAACCGCGGTGCACATTCCGCCACGGTGCGGGAGTTTTATTGACTGGGCGGGCTGCGTCGGCCAACAGATGTGCTCAGCACTACCGAGGTAGTGCTCGCAATGGCTGTTGGCCGACGAGCGCACGCAACGGGTGAAGGAAGGTATGAGCAGATGCAGGGGGGAGAGTCTAAGTAAATTAGCCATCCTAGGGGTGTGTTTAGCCAGCTCTTACCTCCTTGCTGGAAAATCAGCCATTATGGATTTGGAAGATTTGACGCACTCTAGAAAAAATAATGCCACACTCTACAGGATGTGGTCATATATTGGAGGAGTTACCCATCTCCCATTGGTCTGAAGTGATCGCCTGCTTGACCCAGAGAAATTGGAATAAGTATCTGAGAGGGGCAGAGCCCTCCATATCTGCTGCTTGAAACTTACTAAAGCAAGAAGTGCCCTGTTGAGAAGTGTTGCTGTGCAAAGAATTCAAAGGCCTGACCTCTGAAGACTGCACCATCTGTAACTACAACTCTGTGGATTATCTTGCTGGAAAAAAACTAATGAGTGGACTCCCTGAAAGCTACAGATTAAAAGAGCTCATCTGGTTCATCACCAACTATATCTACACCTTGGACAACCACCAGTGGATTTGTAACTGTTTTGTACCAGTGGATTGTGGGAACTGAAGTCCTCGACTTTCAAGGACCATCTTGGATCTTCCAGACCTTTGCAGTGAGTTTGAGACACTTTGGGACCCCTTGAGGAACTTCAGGAAGAAGTTCAAGAAGTTTGAAGAACTTTGGAGCAACTTTGATAAAAAAGCTTCATAGAGGAACCAGCTAAACCTGGCCAGCCAGGCCGCCTGCCTTCAGCCGCGAGCCGGCCAAGCCAACCAGGTTCGTCCTGCTAAAAGCTCCATTGATCCAACTTCCAGAGATTGACCGGGACTGGAAGAAAACTGAAGCTGGTGAACCCTCACCGGATCCGGCTACATGAGGAGCATTGAGAGACCCCGCGAGAAAAAGCTCCAGAAAAGGTGAACGGGAGCAACCGGGAGAGCCAAGCCGCCTGCCTTCCGTCGCGTGCCCACCTGGATTCCTGGGTTGCCTTACTGAAGCATTAAAGGAAAATTTTCTACGTCCGCTCCAGGGAAGTTGACCGGAAGCTCGTCAAAAGGCAAGCCGGCGAACCCTCACTGGATCCGGACTGGCTGGGTGCTTTGAGGGCCCTCTGGAAGAAAAGCTCCAGAAAAGTGTGAAGGTAGAAACTAGAGACTGGGACCTGCCACGAGCTGTAGCCAATCAGGGCCCCATCGCGCCCAGCCTAAAACTCTGACTTTGGCCCGGTCTATCGTGAGCAGGTATCACAATATGGTACTATATGTTTCTAAGTGTAATATTTTATAAAATCTTTGAAAATTCATATCTCTGATTCCCTATACTGGATCTTTGTCGTTTTGGTCATTTTAAAGATAAAAATATTTCCTATGTTTATAAATTGGTATTGGATTTTTATTATGTGTCAATTATTTACTGAATTGGTGTTTTTAAATTCTTTACATACCTGTCTTTGAAGTTAAGCTTGTCTGCTCGCAACCAAGCTACCAAGGGTTGAGCATAGGAATAATTTTCTAAGACCTATGCTGAGTCCTACCATGTGTTAGTGGCCTTATTGCCAGTGGCAGACCTACATTTGCCCCTACAAATATCCACTTTCCAACATTCCTGATCTAGTCTGGTGCCGGGAGAATATTCTAAACATGAGAAACCTGCAGTTAGAAGTATCTTCTTAGCGGAGTGGGCGGGCCGCGTCGGCATTATCCAGCTTGAAATATGTCTGAAATAATCGAAAATATGTTGTTTTGCAATGGACCATCATTTTCCTAACCCAAGGAAACTGTGGCTATTGTATGTATATTTTCTAAATGTCCCCTTAGATAGGCACGCTTTACATTTTACTTGTAATCTTTCATTCCACACACAGTTGATGCTATTCAGTGCCCATGAGTTCAGTGAAGGTTTCTGTGAGGGAAAGCCAGGGGGTTGTATGACAGTACAATGCTGGTAAATGCATTGCATCCCTTTGCCTCGAATTTTTTAGCATGCATGTTTTTACCTCTATTATGCATTTACATCGCATGACAATACCACCCATTGTTTTTATATTTAAAACCAATGTATTTGTGGGGGGAGAACCCCACCCCCCCAACCTATTGTAAAATGTGTGGTATTGGTATGCGATGTAGATGCATAATCACGGTAAGAAAATGCGTGCTAAAAAATGCGAGGCAAATACATACGCGGGCATAGAGCTAAAATTTATATTAGCCTGCAATTTAGACATGAGTTTTTTTAATAAGACCTATTTACACTGTCATGGAAAATATTGCATTTCTGCAGCCCGAAGGAGCACCTCTGCAGATCTTCCTGCTTGTGATCGCTACCTAGTTTTTTCCATTCTTGTGCCACGATGCTAGAATTAATAGTAATCAGTTGTATTCAGTGGCTTCATAGATGCAGACCAACAATACAACATCAAGGGGGACGCGGCTTGGAGCCGCCGGCAGTAGCTGCACAGTAGAGGAGCTCCGTGCTTGATAGTGCAATAGCCTGACATCCGCCCACAATCCGGACCGGCAGAGGTGGGAGAAATGCAGCAGAGACCACTGTACCCCCCAAGAACTATTGAGCCAGTCTGAAGCCTGTGGAAACAGGCTATGACCGCAGAAACCAAAGCCCAGCGTGTGAGGCAAACAAAGCGAGAGGCCTAGAAGCGGTGATAGCCGCGCTCAAACACCAGTGGGCTGCACCGGAAACATAAGACGGACAGTCACAGGGGCCCCCCCTCAGCAGAAGTATGTACAGCGGATGAGCGGACGGTGACCGCATCACTTCTGAGGAGACCCAGGAGGCCTAGAGTGGCAGAGATAGCTGTGCGTCTGCACCAGCAGCCTGAATTGGACAGACAACTCCAGAGGCTTCCCCAGTGACTACAAGAGGCTCCCCCCAGCAGAAATACATGAGGCAGGCTCGCGGCTCGTAGCCGCGGCACCTCTAGGGAACGGGGATGGAGAGGCCTAGAGGCAACGGCAACAAGAGACGCACAATAACTTGCCTTGGTACCTCAGAAACTCAACCGAGCTCCTCCCCTTCAGGAAGGGTCTAAAGACCTGGCTTTTTATATAAACAGCTCCTTTGTTATCTTTCCAGGCAGGCAGTGCTCAGCGCCAGGACGCCCTAGGGTAACAGAGCACTTTAGAAGTCTAATTAACATTAACATTGACATTGACATTAACATTAACAATAGCGAAAGCCCCCCTGCAGGAGTCAATACAGTGGGAGCGTGGCTTGTAGTCACGGCGCCTCGGGGGACACGCGAGTGAGGGGCAGAGCTGAGGCAGTTGGGGACCCTGAAGCAGTGGGCGGCTAAGACACAATGCAGCAGAACCAGGACATATTCAGCGTGGGGATGAACGCCGCCAGCGCAGTATCAACTGCTGCAGTACGCTACCGACATGCTGGCTGATCACGAAGATCGAGGCCTGACACTGGGTTGGTGGAGAGCCCGACCTCAATGATGAAGTGAAGGTGATAAGTGGCATTGTACATTCTACATTAGTGGAAGTGAATAATATTTTTAAATTACATGTTGTGAAAAGATGACTAGGAGGGTGCGACAAACAGTTATTTTCTATGGTCCGGAGCAGAGCCTGGGAGCGGGTGCAGACGGTGGCTACAGACCCCATTAGAAGTGAAGTGCCTCAATCGGGCGAAGGGGAACGATCAAAAAGGCAATATTGGTTACTCAGCCAGATAGGCAACAGCCAGACTCAAAGGGATTGAGGCTGCGCAGGAGGCGCTAAACTCAACCCGGGGATTGGGAGATCAGACACTCTGCATCAACTAAATAGGATATGGAGAACTAACTGATGAAAGTAAGAGGTAATTTGTCCATCGGAGAGTGGGGTAATCTGGGGGGCGATCGACAGACACAGCTCCGGAAGCACACTCAAACCGGGGGCCCTGGGCAGATCGTATACCAGTAGCTGTAAAAACGGCCCACCAAATGAACTGACTAAATGCCTGGGCCAGACGGGGAAGGGCAGAAGACCCAGGATTGGATTTTACAAGAATGTTGAGAGAGGCCTGGAGCTGTAGATAAAGGCTTTGAGGGGGGACACTACTGAACAATTGAGGAAGTGTCCCTTGAATGATATCAGCTACAGCCACACAAGGAAATGGTGAAGCCAAAGGCCCCATCAGTAATACAGACAAACAGAATGGATAAATACGCTGTCACAAAATACCCTGCAGTTGATCCAGGAGCCCAGACAGAAGAAACAGGGGCTGCAGAGCCCTCTGGTGGCCATTATGGCGGCCATTGCAGACATAAAAGGAACATTTGAGCCCAAAATAGACACTGTCACTGTAGAAGTCAATCTCTTGTGGGTGGATTTCCAGAAAACAACTGAAAAAGTGACTAACTTTGAAGGTAACATAACACAACTGCAGAACACTACACAGAATCTAGAGGAACAAATATAGCAACTCAAGCAACAACAAGAGTGCCAACAGAAAAGCTTGAAGATCAAGAAGTGTGAGCACACCGAAACAATATACGGGTGGTGGGCATCCCAGAGGAGTTGGAGGGTCCCAGTGTGGATCTCTTCCAGGAAGATCTTATTCTAAACCACTTATGCCTTAAACGACTGTCAAACTTTTTCACCATCAAACGGGCACATAGAACCCCTGTCCCAAACTGGAACCAGCAGCCCGTCCGGGAACAATTATCCCCAGGATCCTTAACTACAGGGACAGAGATGTGATACTACAAGCAGCAAAAGTACATGGGGACCTCTCCTACGAAAAACGCAACAATTCGCTTCTTCCCCGACTTCCCCCTTCAGGTTAAAAAAATCAAGAGAGAGCTCCTAACCAAAGAAATCAAATATATAATGCTCTATCGGGCGCGGCTGCAAATCCATATACTTCTCCACTCCAGAGGAAGCCTGGTAGTGGTTAGAGGGATGGAGAGTGGTCAAGCAAAAGTCACCAAAAGTTAAAGATCAGCAAAGACCCCCGGGCTCAGGAGGGAGTGTCCGAGAAGAAAGACCTGGACCAAAGGGGGATGCATGAAGAACCGGACTTCACAAGCGGAGAGGTCTATTCCACTAAAGACCTGAGCTGCAGCCAGAGGTGGACCAGTAGGTCAAGATGGGCTGGATGCACTGTTGAGACTGGGCCCAATGGGCGACTCCAGCCTACCCTAGTGCGAAGCAGGTATACAGGCTCTCTGCAAGTTGGGGTGGTGGGTGGTTCTAGACGTGCCAAGCAGGGAAGCAGGGTGGGGGCTACATGTTCTAGGGACAGAAACTAGCCACTTTGGGTGGGATTATATGTAGTTGTTAGCTATAGACTCAGACACTTCTGACGCAGACCTACAAGTGTACAAAATGACACAAATCGACAGGAAAGAAATGTCCCCCAAGCTAGAAAACAGCTATGAGTGAGCGAACTCATGGGACAACAGACTATGCGAGTCAATAGATCCTAACCAACATAACACAAATACTAATACACAATGATGCTGAAAATCTTGACATGGAATGTCAATGAATTGGGTAGTAAGGTAAAATGGACGCTGGTATTACAATATCTGCGCCGACACACTCCAGACGTAGTATTGCTCCAAGAGACCCATCTAAGAGGCAATTACTGCAAAGCCCTGGACCAGTATGGATACATGCTCCAGGCGCGTGCAGGGTATTCATTGGGATATAGGGGAGCCGGGATTCTAATCAGGTCATCCGTCACATTTATAGTGAATAGGTGCTGGTATGACAAGTTGGGAAGATAGGCAGCTCTGACTGGCACATGGGAAGCTAAAACACCTAATTTCTGCTCAGTGTATATTCCTTCAAAGCTACATAACATACTTGAAATGCCCCCAGGCACACTCATTCTTGTGGGCGACATGAACGCAGTCATGGACCCGCAGTTGGATAGACTGACACGGGCCATGGGGACAACTGGTAAATAACCACTGGAGGGCTTAATAGAAGTGATGGGTATGATAGATTTGTGGCGTGCCCACAACCTAGTGAGCCGACAAAATACATATACCTTTACCGCACACAAAAGTAATTCCTGACTTGACTATATTTTTACATTTAGGATACAGGCGGGGCAATTTTGAGGGGGTCATACACAAAGCATGAGGTATTTCGGATCACTCCCCAGTCAAATTGCAGCTACAGGGACCAGTAAAAAGCGCCATATTAGCCCAGAGACTAGACCCATGGCTCTTTAGGAATAAACATTTTGTGCAAAAGGTACAGGCTCACACTATACAATACTTCCAGGATAATGTGGGTTCAGTGGAATCATTCTCCACTCTGTGGGAGGCATATAAAACAGTCATTAGAGGGGGGGTGGCTTGAAGCCAACGATGGTGGCTGCCTAAGAGGAGTGCTCCGCAGCTGAGCCCCTTCTTATCCTGTACAGACGGAGCTTGTGACCCCCACCTCCCACACAACGGTGGAGGAAGGGGCGCCCCCCCTCGTGGCTGTGAACCGGGGGAGGCAGCGGACCTAGAGACCTGCCGGGGCTCGATCGCCAGCAGACTGGTGCGCCGCAAGGAAAGAGCCTAAGATGGCGCCCGCAGCGGACAATGGGACCCCTATGACTCCGCGGTGAGAGCATAACTGCGGGCAGGCGAGGCTCCTGCATCTGAGGCAGTGATCGCCAGATATATCCGAGGAGCCTACAGACCTGGGCACAAAGGCGAAAACGAGACGGGACAGAGGCGGCCAAGCGCAGAGGAGCAGCTGGGA
Organism: Lissotriton helveticus; assembly: GCF_964261635.1. Taxonomy (NCBI): domain Eukaryota; kingdom Metazoa; phylum Chordata; class Amphibia; order Caudata; family Salamandridae; genus Lissotriton; species Lissotriton helveticus. The sequence goes on from NC_136065.1 coordinate 1,225,216,512, forward strand.
CCCGCGGACCTGGGACCCTGCCGGAGCTTAATGGCAGGCTGACTTCTGCGCCGCAGGGAGAGGGACTAAGGTGGCATGCGCGGCGATTGCCCGAACTCCCAGGGAGCCGCGGCGAGGGGGACGGCTACATGCGGATAGACCTTCCGCCTCCGAAGCAGCCAGAAGTGACCGGGGAGCCCGTAGCTCTGGAAATAGAGGTGGGAGCAAGGTGAGACCGGGCCGAAAGACAGCGGAGGAGCAACCGGGGGCCGCGCAGAGGTCCTAGCTCTCCTTTTGAGAGACGGGGGAAGGCTGTGGCGGGGTCTGCCCTGATTCTCCTAGACACCGCACGGGGCAGAGAACAACTCGGAGTGGCACTGACCCCTAAATTGTATTTGACTCCGAACTGGGGCTTATGCCTGGTCGCTACCCCGAGTCCGGGCGACTGGGAGCTTGGCCGGTGGAGGCAAAGACAAGCGGCCCAAAATGGCGCCCTGACAGAGAAAACGACACCCGTGACCACTTGGAGCGATTGAATGCCGACGCCCGGCTGAGGCAGGCGGCGGGCTACACGACAGTGCGCGCTGCGATACGAGCGCCTTGTGTCCTGAGAGCGGAGAGTATAGGCTGGACCCCTGCCCCGGACAGCGGAGACCTAGTGGCTGCCTTAAGAAGATGGCGGCGGAGCCGCGAGGAACAGTGGAGCGTGCCTGGCCGGGACCCGCGTGGCTGCACAGCCACGATTGTGGTGATTCCCAAAAAAGTAAATTACTGGTCGAGTCTGGGTCATATAGGCCGATATCATTGTTGAACTTGAAGGCAAAAGTGCTGTCAAAGATACTGGCAAACAGACTACGGACGGTGATCTCCACATTGGTCCAAAAGGACAAACGGGGTTCATGACCCACAGGGACATGGAGGCTATATGGGATGTTGGACTGGACAAGAACAACACAAACTGAAGGGGCGGTGCTCATCTCCCTGGATGAGCAAATGGCATTTGACAGTATTGAATGGCAGTTCATGTTCACAACTCTGTGTACATTGGGCTTTGCACCCAGCTTCTGCGCATGGGTAAAACGTCTGTATCAAGACCAGCAGGCTGGAGTGAGACTAAATGGAGAAGTACCCCGCTCCTTCCCACTCAGAAAGGGCACGAGACAGGGTTTCCCGCTCTCGCCGATGATCTTTGCCCTTGCACTAGAGCCCCTTGCAGTGTGGGTCGCAACAATCCAATAATATCGGGCATGCAGGGAGGAGGCAACTGGGAGGACAGAATATCTCTGTATGCGGGTGATATACTCCTATATATGGTTAAGCTGTACAGTTCACTACACAGGGTACTCCATATATTCCAACTATTCTGTAGTTACTCGGTGTACACAAGAAACAGGGACAAGTCCCTTATCTTCCTCTTGGTGGGAGATATCCCACGGAGACTGAGGGACATGACACCATTGGTAGTTAAAACCAAGTTCACATAACTGGGTGTTCAGATATCCACGGGAGAGGAGGACTTTCTACCAGTCAATCTGTATCCCCAAATACAGCGACTAAAGAGTGACGTGGAACATTGGAAAAAAACTAACAGTGTCCCTGATGATGTCACTACCTAGGCTACTGTGCGCCCTACAAAACACCCCATACAAATACCTAAAACAGTGTTCTAGGGTGGGGGCGTGGTTTGGCGGCAGCCAAGATGGCCGCATAGTAGTGCGGCGCTCCGAAGGCGATCCCGAAGACCCCTGATATCCGGCATCAATCCTGAGACCCGACGACGTCCTGGGCTGGATTCGGAGTCCCCCCTTCCTCCAACGCCGACCGGTCCTTCCCTGAGGTGATTCCGTCCCCGGGGGGCTGAGATCCCGGGATCGGCGAGTGCGGCCTAGAGGCGGCCTGTGGGGTGGAGACTCACCAGCAGAACACCGACCTCGGGTGTGAGGCGAGCCAGGACGGAGGCGCAGGCCTTCGGCGGTGGACGGAGCTCGGCGCCGGAGGACCCTGGATGGTGGCGCGGTGCCCCCTGGCTCCCCTCCCGGCTCTGAGGGGACGCAGATAACTGCCCCCCCCCCTGGCGAGGGAGTGGGGGAGCTGCGGACAGGATTACCCGGTCGAGAGGCCCTGGTGTTGCGAATCCCGGCCTACCGGCCTGGGGAGAGGGCCGCTGCGTGCTGGGACGCCGGATCACCCTTCCTGGGGTGGGCCCTTCATCAGCACCCGTCTTCGGGTGCTTGAAGGCCGGAGTGCGGGCCCTGTGCGCTGGACTGGACACTCGCTGTAAGGGCCGACCGGAGAAGTACCGGCCTCGGGTGAGGAGTGCACGGGGAAGGGCGAGCGGGGTGAGGGCCAAGTTGGGCGCCTGAGACCGCTGTCCCCTGGACTGTGAAGCGGAGTGGGCATTCAATCCCTCTCCTGCCCTGCAATAGCGGTATCGGTGGCACCCCCACCCGCCGAAGGTGGTAGACGTGGACGCCCAGCATAGACGGCCACGAGGAGCTGCAACAGGGCGGAGAGGCTTGCTGGTCCGGCGACTGGCCCCCAGAGCGTAGGGGTGTCGGAGACACTTTACCTGGCAGCGATGACGGCGGGGAGACCCAGAGACGACGGTGGCACGGGGCCTGGGGGTCCAGCCTCAGGGTGTGTGAGGTGCGTGTGAGGTGGCCTGGCCCGGCGCATGGCCAGCTTGTCTCAGTGGACTGACGTGGGTCACCCTAGCTCCTCTCACAGACGACTTGGTGCGGGTGACCGGCGGAGGGGCATGGGGTGGCCGCCTACTATCCTCCGCAGCCATGAGGAACAAGAGGACCACCGCGACTCAGTCCAACACTATGGATAATTATACAGGGGACCCGGGCGACGCTACGGTGCCCCATCCGGGGCTTTCTGACCAACCTCCTGAACCATCTCTTGTCTCTATCATGCAGGCCATACAGTCTCTTGGCACTACGTTAGAATCTAAAATAGACAAAATGTCGATTGAACTAACCCTTCAGCGTGCAACTTTGAACAAGACGTCTGAGAAGGTCACGCAAAACGCAGCAGCGATTATGGATATACAGGACACCACCAAAACGCTGCAACAGCAGGTCCAACAACTCACACACCAACAGAGACAGATGGCGGCATGCCTGGAGGACCAGGAAGGGAGGGCCCGAAGGAACAATCTTAGGGTGGTAGGTGTGCCAGAAAAATGGAAGGGGCTAGTGTGGAACTGTTCCTAGAGGACCTTATCCTGAACAGCCTAAAACCCAAGAGACTGTCCAAGTTCTTCGTCATAGAACGGGCGCACAGGGCGCCAGTCCCGCAGCCATGCCCAGGAGTCCCGCCACGAACCATCATTGCGCTGGTACTTAACTATAGGGATAGAGACGCGATCCTGCAGGCGTCACGGCAACATGGAGAGTTGCGTGTGGAGGATGCCACGATCCGCTTTTTCCCTGACTTTACGCTCAAGGTCCAGCAAGAGCGTTGCTCATTCGACGCAGTCAAGAGGAAACTTCGAGAGAGTGGCTTCCGCTACATGATGTTTTTCCTGGTGCGCCTTAAGGTCTTGGCGGAGGGAAGGTCCTTCTTCTTCACCACCCCGGAGGAGGCCCATGCCTGGCTGGAAGAGCGTGGCCGGCAGCGGGGGTGCCCGAATCACGAGGGAAGCTGGAGGAGTGCGCCCCCCCGGTCTCCGGCCTCATCTGTGGGGTCGATGGAAGGGTCACGGCGGCGCCGGGAGGGCCAGCCTCATACGGCTGGGAGACGGGCCCGCAGCCTCTCTGCGTCACCAGAACTGGAGTGAGCGGATGGAGTGTGTGGACTCAAACTGGCAAGAGCTCATGGACATGTAATGTATGAAGGGACTATGAATACTCCTCTTGTTGATATACTGAATGGGGGGGGGGCATCGGTCTGAGGAGGGGTCTTGTAGAGATGGCTACCGAGTGGACAAGTACATCTGCAGTTGTTGATCGTTCCTGCTTCGGCGGGGGGCACTACTTATGTTGAAGAGGGATTGGTTTTCCACTTTAGGCCATTAGTTTTAGACAGGACGTTCGTTGGACTACATACTGAATTGTACGGGGGGTCGGGGGGGAGCCCCGGATGTTGGACTTGACTGCACCACTCACCCCTAAGTTTATCATTTCAAGGGCTACAGGCGCTCTGCTTATTGGGGATGTCTGGCGCGGTTGGGCGGCGTGGCAGGGTAGCAGGGTGGGGGCTGTTGAGGGGGGAACTGGGGGTTAGGTTCTGTTTTTCACTTTTGGTTTTTGTATTGCACCATTTTGACTCCATCGACACACTCACAGGGCAGATGGAAAGGGGGCGGAGGGGGGGATGGTTCTTCCCCTTTAGCTTTGACGGAGGAAATGGCAGGTTCACACACACCTAAGACGCAACACATAGACATCTTATCATGGAATGTGAACGGCCTGCAGAATAAAATCAAGTGAACGGTCGTATTGCAATACCTTCGTAGGCATGCTCCAGATGTTGTCCTCCTACAGGAGACACATCTGCTAGGAAATCACTGTAGGACCCTGGGCAGATTTGGTTACACCCTGCGCGCACACTCTGGCTTGACGACAGGCTCTAGGGGAGTGGGTATACTCATTAAAAATTCACTGCCATTGGTTCTGGGGCGAAGCTGGTCTGATTCCCTGGGTCGCTATGCGGCGCTATCTGCCCAGTGGGAGGGTCGTCCTTTGACTTTCTGCTCGTTGTACATACCTCCGAAACTACACGCGTCCACCCTCCCAGATGTAGGGAAGTTGCTTCTGGAATTGCCTCCGGGGACATTGGTGCTGGGTGGGGACATGAATGACGTGATGGCTAGAGATTTGGATAGATCGTCGTCTTCTCTGGGTGGGGGAGGAGTACACCACCTCAGGGATTTTGCACAAGCCATGGGCTTAGCCGATTTATGGAGGGCACATAACCCCCACCTGAGACAGTACACACACCTTTCAGCAGCCCTTGGGTCCTCCTCTAGGATTGATTACATTCTCACACGTACGGAATGCATGACTCTGTTTCGAGACGGGCACCTTAAGGCTAGAGGAATTTCTGACCACGCACCGGTGGGGGTTCAGTTGTTAGGTCCCACCCGGGATTGGAGCGTCCCCCCTCGGCTAGACTCCTTTCTTTTTAGGGATAAGGACTTTCAGGAGCGCTTCAGGGAGAGAGTGGGTCAATACTTTGATGAAAAGAAGGCTCGGTGGATTCCCCGGGGTTTGTGTGGGAGGCGTATAAGACGGTGGCCAGGGATTTTGTACAAGCCGAGGTAGGGCGGAGAAGTAAGGACAGGCATGCACAGGTGGAGCAATTGGAGTCGGAGCTTCATGCTCTGGACAGTGACACAGGACTTACCCCAGAGCAGGACCGGGTCAGACTGCATAAAGCGTGCCTCTTAAGCAAAGAAATAAGAGATGTCCTGACGGAACAAGCACAGGCGCATGCACTGGCCACCCAGCGGAGGGTATATGACCTTGGTGATAAGGCGAACAAAATGATCGCCTGGTTGTAGAAGAGAAATCGGGACCGCAGTTGGGTACCAAGAATAGAGCACCCGGACGGGTCAGTGAGTACCACGAGCAGGGCCATTGCGGAGGACTTTGAGCGATATTATGAGGAGGTTTACCGGTCGCACACGTCTAGAGACGACCAGGAGTGTCGCGATTTCCTGGCCCCCCTGCAACTCCTGGTGTTGGAGTCGGCAGATAGGGATGTGCTGGAGGTGGATATTACGGTCAAGGAAGTGGAGGAGGCTATGGGGGACCTGCAGACAGGGAAAGCCCCCGGACCCAACGGGTTTCCAGCTGAAGCATTTGGTTGTGTGGCTAGCCGCACTGCGCCGCATATGTGCAGTATGTTCCTTGAGGCGCGGGAAGCGGGGCAACTTCCGAGAGACCTAAGGTTGACCACGATCGTGGTGATCCATAAAGCAGGGAAACCACAGGGTGAATGTAGCTCGTACAGGCCTATCTCCCTCCTTAACTATGAGACGAAGGTCCTGGGGAAGATCCTTGGAACACGCCTGGGAGCGGTGATCCAGTCGCTGGTCCATCCGGACCAGTCGGGCTTTATGCCTCACCGGAGCACGAGACTTAATTTGCATCGCTTGTTCGGGGTTCTGCAGACGGCTGCCGCACCCCGGGGGGGGTACCAGCGGCATTGCTCTCCCTTGACGCCCATATGGCCTTTGATAGTATCGAATGGCGCTACATCTATGCCGTATTGGAGAAATTGGGCTTCGGGGACAACTTTTGCTCCTGGGTGAACTGCTGTACACGGGGCCACTGGCGCAGGTCCGAGTTAATGGGGCCATGTCACGGAAATTCCGATTGGGGCGCGGCACGAGACAGGGCTGCCCCCTGTCCCCGACCCTCTTCGCCCTAGCATTGGAGCCGCTGGCGCACTGGGTGAGGACGGACCCTGGGGTGTGGGGGATAGAAATGAGGGGGGATGGTAAGAACGCATATCGCTCTTTGCCGACGACATACTGCTATACACCCAGCGACCGGCGGAATCCATACAACGTCTAATGGCTATGTTACGTACTTTTGGGGAATAGTCCGGGTACCGTATCAATTGGAGCAAATCCTTAGGCTATGTTCTGGCAGGACGCCAGCCACTCACGGAGGACGGATGCGAGGGCCTGGTTTGGCGAGCGACGTTTCGTTATTTAGGGATATGGATCACACCGTCTGACTCTGAGTTTCTCCAGCTCAATGTGCAGACACAACTTGACCGCCTGCACAGTGACGTGCAACACTGGTGGACCCTCCCAGTCTCCCTCATGGGCAGAGCGGTATTATTTAAAATGATGGCCCTGCCACGTTTGCTGTATGTGTTGCAGAGCTCTCCCTTTCCGATCCCGGATCATGTTTTTAAAACTGTGGAAGCAGAAAAGCGCTCCCTTTTGTGGAGCGGGGGGTGTCCGCGGATTGCTCTTGGGAAACTACAGCGGGGTCCCTGAGGGGGGACTGGCGGTACCCGACATCCGCCTATACTATTGGGCGACGCAGCTGGTTAACGTTAATGGGTGGGTATTTGCCCCACAGGAGGGACCTGCATATCGGGTGGATCGTATGGCCCTAGGCGCGGACACCTATTTAGCGGCCCTCTACTCTAAAACACGGCGTGGTCAGCCTTAGCCCCCCCAGACCGCGGCGGTGGTCGGGGTTTGGAAACGGGCAATGAAATTGCTTGGATGAGAGAGGAAGCTCACGGCCCAGACGCCCCTGTGGAAGGGCGACTTCCTCAGGGAGGTTGTGAAACTCCGTGACCACCGCCAGTGGAGCCTGATAGGCATAGATCTACTGGGAGATGTCTGGAAGAGGGGGCAGGTGGTGGAGTTTGCTGCTCTACAGTCAGAATTCCATATGGGCGATGGCGAATTCCTCCATTATCAGCAATTCAAGCATGCTATATATTCACATTTGTCACAGGGGGATCAACTACCTGAATACGCCCCACTTGAAGACAGGCTGCTGTTGGACCCAATGATTGATAAGGCTATCTCACTCACATATAAAAAGCTAATAAATAATATTCCAGATACACTCGGACCATTGCGGGAAAAGTGGGAGTCCGACCTGGGCTTGTTAGAGGACGATGACTAGAATGAGGCCCTGCAGTGTCCTAGAGAAGTGGCGATTCGAGCTAGATTCCGATTGGTGCAGCTTCGCATACTTCATAGGTCCTACACCCCACGCACGGTGCAATTTAAAATGGGATATGCGACATCACACTTTTGATTGAGAGGCTGTGGGCATGAGGGCACATTCTTTCACATCCTTTGGGACTGCCCTAAAATTCGGCCATATTGGGTCAGACTGAAGGACATAATGGAGGAAGTTGTGGGGGCGGAGGTGCCGCTGGAGGCTAGGTGGAATATTCTAGGGGTCACGGGAGAGGTAACATGGCCCAAGGGAGATAAGGTGTGGTTGGCTTTCGCAAGCATGGTGGCAAAGAGGAATATCGCACATCTCTAGGGGAATGACTTGGTACCAACGATAGAGGAATGGGAACGAGATATGGACTGGTGCCAGAGGGCGGAGAAAGTCATCTACAATAGTCGGGGTTGCCCCAAAAAATGGGAAAAGATCTGGCAGGCCTGGAGGAGGTACAGAGGGGAGTGGCTGGACACCCCAGAGGGCACGCCGTAGGAATTTCCCTCACTAAACACCACCCACTACATACATCTGACACTTCCTTCCCGGGGAGGCAATGGGCCTTGGCTTTTGACACATTTTGCACATATGATGGGGGGAAAGGGATGAGGGGAGGGCGAGAGGGGGGATGGCTCGGAGGGAAGGGGAAGGGCGGGGGGGTGGGGTAGAGGACCCACTGGCTTGGAGGTAGACCGTCATTGTATCCGTCAACGACTGACTTGCTATGATTTTCTATAATGTAAGCACTACCGCTGCTCCATGATGTGTCTTATGATGGAACTGTTATTTCAATAAAAAGATTTTTTTTTTAAAACCAGTGTTCCAGGGCATCAATAGCGAACTGCGAAACTCCTATGGGATGGAGGCAGCGACAGAATAGCTCTGTGTAAACTCCAGTGGGCTCGCAGTTCCAGAAGTTAAAAAATACTCCTGGACCTCAAAATTGACAGTAGTAAATGGCTGCTGTTCTGCGTGACGGGCGAGGTAAAAAGACCCTAATATACAATAATATGGCTTAGAGTAGCAGCAAAAGGAACATAGCCGGAAAGCGGGGGGGGGGGGGGGAGCTGACCGCCAGACCTAATTGAATGGGAGGAAGATTTGGACCGGTGCTCTGGGGCCATGAAAGTAACATACAAAGCCAGAGGCAGCCCGCAAAAATGGGACAAGATTTGGGGATAGTGGAAAGCATACAGGTGACACGGAGGGGGGGGGGCGATAAGGAAAGTTTAGAGTGTGTGAGTAAACCTCAAATCCTATGAACTCTGGACTATATGAGGGTGGAACCAACTTGTGATTTTTGAATTAATGGATCAAAATATGTGTACTACTTTATATCATGCATGTGAAAAGAAGTTCTGAGTCATTGTTAAATAAAAAGAATATTTAAAAAAAAAAACAATAAACATCCAGACTGCAGTATGTCGTCAAATTGGTAACCGTGACTGGAAACAAGATTTCCTGCTCACTTTAGAGAATAACCAACCTTACTAATGCAGTAGAAGCCAGTTCTTAGAGCAGTAATAATGTTCACAAGATTTGTATATTAGATGTCACACACAAAATATTTACCGCTCCATCGTGGTCTAGACTGAGCTCTTAGAGCAATGATTGGTAAATTATCGGGCTACCAAAGATGACTTCCAGCTCATTAAACCTGTTACTACTTTTAAGACCGATTTTGTACAGTCAGTACACTCCTAGGAAAAGAGTGATGGGTGGACTCATGGCATAGCTGCCAACTGGCTGCCTCCCAGCAAGTTGGAGACTATGCCAGGTAATTCACTATCCCGAGACAGCCCCGGCATGCCTGCGTTGGCGCATAATTGGCGATTCACTTAGGTTTGCATGATCTGCAGATTGCTCACTATTTTTAAACTTATTTTTATTGCAACACTGCACTAATATCGCATCACATGTTTACCATAAAGTTTACAATGTATCATTGGTAGGTTACTTATTAACGTGTCATATCGCAGCAGTCTACTTGGGTGCTCCACTCAATAGTTTCATTACTGGGTGCATAATAACTTTTCGGTATTTAAAGCCTTTCCCACTCAGCAGAAATGTGTGCAGCAATATTTATTATAACGTATAGTAAGGAAATAAAATGTAACAAAAAGAACCTTGGCGGCGATTAGTGGCAGATTGCTCACTTTAATATGTTAAAATATCTGTCATGTCTGAATCTAAAACCTCTGCTGTAAAAGTATTTTCGGCAGGAATCCAGCAGATGACACTCCTGTATTTGTTTTGAAATGTTATCAACATCTTGCTGTACTTTTCATAATTCTGTTATCACAAGAGACATAAGTGAACCTTAAATTATGCTAATTATGTGGGTTGGAATAATTGATAGCGGCGCTGCAAAGGGTCCCGGGATTTTTGTTTTCAAATGTTGGTAACTATGTCATGGACGTCATTTAGGGGTCACTACTGCTACCCCTGGCTTGCCCTTGCGACCCCTGGTACTGCCCTTGCAACCTCTGGCTTCAGAGGAAGCTAGGGCAGCGCATCAGATAGGGAAGACAAGCATTTGGAATGCAATAGGTCTCGCATTTACGCAAGTTTAAGCTATTGGCATTGTAAATGACAAGGCTTTTATTTATGTTTTAAAAACCAAAACATAAATAAAAGAAATTGTGATTTACAATGCCAATAGCTCAAAGTCGCGTAATGCGAGACCTTTTGCATAGCAAATGCTTGTTTATGCAATACTACGGTCATATCTGATAGCCAATGTCCATTTCGTTTGACTCAACATGTCTTTGCTGCACGACACATACATATCCCATAGTTGACACCTCTGTACAATGTATTGCAATAGGTTGGTCTAACTTTTATCCACCCGGCTTTCCTTCTTATCGCCAGTGTTGAAGAGACTCCATACAGACAGTCTCACTTAACACGAAAGGGTGGACTCATCCAGGTGGAGCAGATCAGAAAGGGGGATGCAATGGACAGTACTCAGCAATTAACTCTCCAGCCCCAGCTACCTATCTATCACAGGTTTAGTTGATAGTAGGATGCAAGACTTTGAAGCCTACGAAGCAGTGATACGTCCAGGTGAAAATGGCCGTGTTTGAATTAGCAGCATTTATGTTGTAGATGAGCACGTAAAGTATTATGTCCTGTTTATCATGAGTGCCCCTATAGTTATACTAAAAATAGACCATTCACAAGCGAAATCAGATGCTGGAATTGTCTTCAAATGATTCTGCTCTGTGCTTAAAGTCGCTAGTGTTACGGACTGTTAATTTGGTATTGCCAGATGCAGTACCGATAGCCCGGGAAAGGTCTTTAAATATCACTATATCACAAAAGCACTACATTTCTGTAAAAGATGCTTATGCTCAGCCACTAACTGCGTAAAATGATAGTTACTGGATGCTTTGAATAGTACCTTTGCCAAATTGAGCAAATTAATGGGGCATATTATCAAGAAGGGCGTTAAAATTATCGCCGCTTTAGCGGCAGGAAACTACCGCTAAAGCGGCGATAATCGGCTTGATAATATGCCCTTGAGAATTCCAATAGAAACCCATGTTCACACCAGAACATGGGCTTCTATGGAAATTCACAAGGGCATATTATCAAGCCCATTATTGCCGCTTTAGCGGCAGTTTCCTGCCGCTAAAGCGGATATAATTTTAACGCCTTTTCTTGATAATATGCCCCAATATTTTCATGTAAAATGAACTCACCAGCAAGACAGGCAGAGATTTCCATAAGAACTATAAATGGACGGTAACAATTTATCCTCCAACATGGACATGTTTGGCAGTGAGAGTACCCTCTAGTTTTCAACCGACATGCTAAGCACGGCAGATTTAATAATTGTGCGGTCGTACAAGCACTGTACAAAGAAATTGAATAAATGTGTGCCTCGATTCCTTTCACTAATGTTTTTTAATAAACGTATGTATTACATCTTTCAGAAATAAGAACACTTTTAATGTTGCTTAACAAGCTAAATATTTTCAGGGTGTTGCGGACTCCAATGAAGAATCTTTTGTCGATTGTGACTAGTACAAGTACTAAAGAACTCTGGTGTTGTGGGTGCGGAGATTTGCAGCGTTGGTAGGTGCTTTAAAATGATATAATGCATCATCAGCATTGTGCGTTTTGAACAATATTTATTTATTTATTTATTTATTTTATTTATTGGTTTGTTACGCGCCGGCATCACACCCGAAGGTGTATCTCCGCGCGGTGCTGTGATGTGGACAGAAAGAGGAGCCTCCACCTAGAATAGTACCGTTTTTAAGCGCTTCCTGAAAGCTGGGTGACTGGGGCACTCTCTGAGGGAGAGGGGGAGGCAGTTCCATAGACGTGGACCCATGATGGAGAGGGCACGACCTCCTTGTCTGGTCTTATAATGTCTGGGAACCTGCAACAGCTGTTGGTTGGTAGACCTAAGGGTACGAGACGGACGATGAAAGACAAATTTGTCCGCCAAGTACTGGGGTCCCAGATTGTAAAGACTTTTGTGTATCACACAGCAGATTTTAAATTCTACCCGTTTCCGGATAGGAAGCCAGTGAAGGGCTTTAAGGAGGGGGAGGGAAGGCGTTCTAGGGGGGGAGTTGGTCACCAGCCGTGCTGCGGTGTTCTGCACCACTTGCAGTTTGTTAAGCACTCCCTCACTGGCCGCTAAGAGTAGGCCATTACAGTAGTCCAGGCGGCTCAAAACGAGGGCCTGGACCAGGGTCTTCCGGGTGTCATCGGGCAGAAGGGGGAACACCTTCCGAAGGAGGCTAATGACGTGGAAGCATGAACCCACAGTAGTGCCGTCATGGTGAGAAAGGGTGAGGTCCTGGTCTAGACGAACCCCCAGGTTTTTGACCACCTGTTTAGGGAGCGGGGCTTGTCCCAGGCTTGAAGGCCACCAGTCTGGGGTCCAAAGGATTTTCGCCTCCCCAAATAGCATGACCTCAGACTTTCCCACATTGCACTGTAGGTAATTCTTGGTCATCCAGCTGGCAATTGCAGTCATGCCGTTGGAGAATGATTGTTTTATCTCCGGGGTGAAGGTCTTGAAAGTAAACAGCAGCTGCGTGTCGTCAGCGTAGGAGATAGGCATAAACCCAAAGGACCTAATCATGTTGGCGAGAGAGGAGACGTAAACGTTAAACAACGTAGGGCTCAGGCAGGAGCCCTGCGGGACTCCTCTAATGATGTTGGCCGAGGCGGAAGTAGAGGAGCCCATGTTCACCTTCTGGGTCCGCTCAGAGAGGAAGCTGGTAAACCACGCCAGGGCAGATCTTTCAATGCCTATCTCCTTTAATCTGGAGAGGAGAATGTCGTGGGATATGGTGTCGAATGCTGCGGACAAGTCCAACAGCACCAACACCACAGACAAACCTCTGTCCAGTGACAGGCGTATGGCGTCCGTAACAGAGAGGAGGGCGGTCTCGGTACTATGCCTAGGCCTGAACCCGGACTGAGAGTGGTCAAGGCTGCCAGTGTGCTCAATAAAGGCGGAGAGATGATGGTTGACGTGTTTCTCCGTCAATTTGCCAATGAATGGCAGCAGAGAGATGGGCCGCAGATTGGTCAAGTCCGACCAGGGGATGGTGGAGTTCTTCCTGATAGGCTTGACCATGGCCTCCTTCCACACCTGGGGGACCAGTCCCTCAGACAGGGAGCGATTAATCACCGTTTGAATACATGGGCTGATAACACTGCCAATAAGGTGCATAACACGGGCAGGTACGGGGTCAACTGGACTGCCTGACTTGATGGTCCCAATCAGGGAGTTGACCTGGTCTAAGGAGATCTCCGGGATGAGGGATAGTGAGGCTGGGACAGCACTGGCTGTTCCCGACTGTAGACTGGGCAAGGGATCGTTATCTTCCGTGGAAGCGCTGGATTGGGAGATCTTTTGGTAGATGGCGTCAATTTTATCCGTGAAGAAGCCAGCTGTTTCGTCGCACAGTTGTTGGGTTAACACCTCTGCACTGTCACAGGCGACCGGCTTAGTGAATGTGCAAAGCACCTGGTAAAGCAATTTAGGGTCGTTTTTAGCATCAGAGAGCTGAGAGATGATGTGGGACTTACGGGCAGCTCTGATGTTTGTATGATAGAGTCGCATAGCTGAGCTATACCTATCTCTATCACTGGGGCTGCGCGAGAGTCTCCAGGATTTCTCCAGCTTTCTGCAGGCTCTTTTCTCCATGCGTAGTGCATCTGAGTACCACAATTCTTGTTTACGACCCGACCGCATATTGCAGCGTCTTAGAGGGGCGATCAAATTGACCGCCGTACTCAGGGCTTTGTTAAATTTGGACAAAGCCAGATTGGGGGAGTCTGATGGGAGGAACTCAGGAGGAATGAAGGCGGCTCCAAAGGAGGTGGCGGATACCTTGTGCCACTGCCTGCGCCATAACGGTAGGGGGACAGGGTTAGGGCGCTCCTCAAAAAGAGAAGGGAGGGAGAAATTAATTATAAAATGGTCAGTCCAGTCAACCTGCACAGGGGGATGGCAGATCAGGGCATGGGAGTTGGATAAGATTAGATCTAGCGTGTGGCCGGCTTGGTGGGTCGGGCCCTGATTACACTGTGTAAAGCCTAGGGCAGAAAGATCAGCCAACAGTTTGCAAGATTCAGCGTTGTCGGACAGTTCGCTGTGGACATTGAAGTCCCCTAGGAGTACAAAATTAGTCCCAGACCTAATATGTGGGGCTAGTGTCTCCAGGAGAGTGGTCGAGGCCACTGTGTAAGGACCCGGAGGGCGGTAAACCAAAGCTCCCTTCCAGAAGAGTGAGGGCGAGGAGCCAAATTTAAAAACCAGTATCTCAATGTCGTTAGTACAACATTGATCAAGGAGAGTGACAGTAAGCGTATCTTTATAGATAACTGCAACCCCGCCGCCGGTTTTGACAGGGCGGTCAAGCCTAAGAATCTTATACCCTGAGGGAACCGCCAGGGTGATAGCAGGGACTAGGTGAGGCTTAAGCCATGTCTCCGTGCAGAAGCAATAGTCGGGGCGGGTAGAATGTATTAAGTCCCATACTTCCGAATGGTGCTTCGGGAGAGATCTGACATTGCATAGTATGCTATTACCCCTGGGGGACGGGGCGATTGGGTCCATCGGGGTTAGAATGTCTGAGAGAGGGAAATCGGAGAGGGACTGAAAATGACATTGTTTGCAAGAGAACGGACCCCCGGGGCAAGGGCCGTCCTTCTGACCACAACCATTAAGGGCAGGGTGCCACAATTTGCGTAGGTCACTGGTGGAATACCTTATTCTATCCGCTGCTAATGAGTTGGAGACGGCAGAGGTAGGGGTCATGGCCCCTGGTCCCGTTCGGTCACGGACGGGCACAGACGGGCTCCTCTCTGGCTCGTCTCAGGCGCGTCTAAGGCGCCCGTCTGCGCGCAACCGCTGCGCGCTTGAGCGACGAGAGGGCTTAAATGCCCTGCCTGAAGAACTGCTAGAGCGCTAACAGCGCAAGAGTGTGGGTGGGGTCACTGGCTCTTCCTGTCCCGCCCTCCGCTCAAGCGGCACTGGTTGCCGTGTCGGAACGGGGCGGGGCAGGGGGAAGATCGAGCACAGGCCCAGGAAGTCAGCGCAGTGTAGGCGGTGAGTGTGCAATCAGTTTTAAAAAGTCTTAATCACAATTTAAAAACACAAGTTTTAAAATGAAGCTCAAGCAGGTGCAAAACAAACAGGTACCGGCTAGTGGGGAGCGCGGAGCGCTGTCACAATCACAGCTGTTAGTAAAAGCGGGTCGGGGAGACTCTGCCACCGTCCCTCCCTTCCGCAAGCTGCCGCAGCTCCTCGCCGCCTTAAATGCCCTGCCTGAAGAACTGCTAGAGCGCTAACAGCGCGAGAGTGTGGGTGGGGTCACTGGCTCTTCCTGTCCCGCCCTCCGCTCAAGCGGCACTGGTTGCCGTGTCGGAACGGGGCGGGGCAGGGGGAAGATCGAGCACAGGCCCAGGAAGTCAGCGCAGTGTAGGCGGTGAGTGTGCAATCAGTTTTAAAAAGTCTTAATCACAATTTAAAAACACAAGTTTTAAAATGAAGCTCAAGCAGGTGCAAAACAAACAGGTACCGGCTAGTGGGGAGCGCGGAGCGCTGTCACAATCACAGCTGTTAGTAAAAGCGGGTCGGGGAGACTCTGCCACCGTCCCTCCCTTCCGCAAGCTGCCGCAGCTCCTCGCCGCCTTAAATGCCCTGCCTGAAGAACTGCTAGAGCGCTAACAGCGCGAGAGTGTGGGTGGGGTCACTGGCTCTTCCTGTCCCGCCCTCCGCTCAAGCGGCACTGGTTGCCGTGTCGGAACGGGGCGGGGCAGGGGGAAGATCGAGCACAGGCCCAGGAAGTCAGCGCAGTGTAGGCGGTGAGTGTGCAATCAGTTTTAAAAAGTCTTAATCACAATTTAAAAACACAAGTTTTAAAATGAAGCTCAAGCAGGTGCAAAACAAACAGGTACCGGCTAGTGGGGAGCGCGGAGCGCTGTCACAATCACAGCTGTTAGTAAAAGCGGGTCGGGGAGACTCTGCCACCGTCCCTCCCTTCCGCAAGCTGCCGCAGCTCCTCGCCGCCTTAAATGCCCTGCCTGAAGAACTGCTAGAGCGCTAACAGCGCGAGAGTGTGGGTGGGGTCACTGGCTCTTCCTGTCCCGCCCTCCGCTCAAGCGGCACTGGTTGCCGTGTCGGAACGGGGCGGGGCAGGGGGAAGATCGAGCACAGGCCCAGGAAGTCAGCGCAGTGTAGGCGGTGAGTGTGCAATCAGTTTTAAAAAGTCTTAATCACAATTTAAAAACACAAGTTTTAAAATGAAGCTCAAGCAGGTGCAAAACAAACAGGTACCGGCTAGTGGGGAGCGCGGAGCGCTGTCACAATCACAGCTGTTAGTAAAAGCGGGTCGGGGAGACTCTGCCACCGTCCCTCCCTTCCGCAAGCTGCCGCAGCTCCTCGCCGCCTTAAATGCCCTGCCTGAAGAACTGCTAGAGCGCTAACAGCGCGAGAGTGTGGGTGGGGTCACTGGCTCTTCCTGTCCCGCCCTCCGCTCAAGCGGCACTGGTTGCCGTGTCGGAACGGGGCGGGGCAGGGGGAAGATCGAGCACAGGCCCAGGAAGTCAGCGCAGTGTAGGCGGTGAGTGTGCAATCAGTTTTAAAAAGTCTTAATCACAATTTAAAAACACAAGTTTTAAAATGAAGCTCAAGCAGGTGCAAAACAAACAGGTACCGGCTAGTGGGGAGCGCGGAGCGCTGTCACAATCACAGCTGTTAGTAAAAGCGGGTCGGGGAGACTCTGCCACCGTCCCTCCCTTCCGCAAGCTGCCGCAGCTCCTCGCCGCCTTAAATGCCCTGCCTGAAGAACTGCTAGAGCGCTAACAGCGCGAGAGTGTG
Source organism: Lissotriton helveticus (assembly GCF_964261635.1). Classification (NCBI taxonomy): domain Eukaryota; kingdom Metazoa; phylum Chordata; class Amphibia; order Caudata; family Salamandridae; genus Lissotriton; species Lissotriton helveticus. The sequence goes on from NC_136065.1 coordinate 1,225,233,510, forward strand.
GGTGGGGTCACTGGCTCTTCCTGTCCCGCCCTCCGCTCAAGCGGCACTGGTTGCCGTGTCGGAACGGGGCGGGGCAGGGGGAAGATCGAGCACAGGCCCAGGAAGTCAGCGCAGTGTAGGCGGTGAGTGTGCAATCAGTTTTAAAAAGTCTTAATCACAATTTAAAAACACAAGTTTTAAAATGAAGCTCAAGCAGGTGCAAAACAAACAGGTACCGGCTAGTGGGGAGCGCGGAGCGCTGTCACAATCACAGCTGTTAGTAAAAGCGGGTCGGGGAGACTCTGCCACCGTCCCTCCCTTCCGCAAGCTGCCGCAGCTCCTCGCCGCCTTAAATGCCCTGCCTGAAGAACTGCTAGAGCGCTAACAGCGCGAGAGTGTGGGTGGGGTCACTGGCTCTTCCTGTCCCGCCCTCCGCTCAAGCGGCACTGGTTGCCGTGTCGGAACGGGGCGGGGCAGGGGGAAGATCGAGCACAGGCCCAGGAAGTCAGCGCAGTGTAGGCGGTGAGTGTGCAATCAGTTTTAAAAAGTCTTAATCACAATTTAAAAACACAAGTTTTAAAATGAAGCTCAAGCAGGTGCAAAACAAACAGGTACCGGCTAGTGGGGAGCGCGGAGCGCTGTCACAATCACAGCTGTTAGTAAAAGCGGGTCGGGGAGACTCTGCCACCGTCCCTCCCTTCCGCAAGCTGCCGCAGCTCCTCGCCGCCTTAAATGCCCTGCCTGAAGAACTGCTAGAGCGCTAACAGCGCGAGAGTGTGGGTGGGGTCACTGGCTCTTCCTGTCCCGCCCTCCGCTCAAGCGGCACTGGTTGCCGTGTCGGAACGGGGCGGGGCAGGGGGAAGATCGAGCACAGGCCCAGGAAGTCAGCGCAGTGTAGGCGGTGAGTGTGCAATCAGTTTTAAAAAGTCTTAATCACAATTTAAAAACACAAGTTTTAAAATGAAGCTCAAGCAGGTGCAAAACAAACAGGTACCGGCTAGTGGGGAGCGCGGAGCGCTGTCACAATCACAGCTGTTAGTAAAAGCGGGTCGGGGAGACTCTGCCACCGTCCCTCCCTTACTGTTAACTGAGGCATGGACGGGGGGGTCCATCTTCTCTCAAAGCCAAAAATTAGACTTTAATCTAGAGGCTTGCATTTGTATACTGCTGCAGCATAACCTCTAACAGAATGCATGCATTCCATGAGGCTCCGATCCCTCCTCCAAATCATGGCCACAACCGATGAGTGATGGGAGGCCAGTGGCAGAAAGTCTTGGTGGTGGAGAGCAGCAATGAAGCACTGAAGTAAAGACCATGCCTACTAACGTTCGAACTCTCCCTCCAATTTAATTTTTTTTTTAACGTAGCAATACCAAAAGGATAAAAACTAGAAACTCGCATAAAAATAATGGAGGCCGCGGCTTAGTAAAGCAAAAGCGCCACCGTGTACTGTAAGAAGTTACATCAAAAACATCGTGAAACGCCGCAAACTGTTAAAGTTACATACCAGAAAATGCAGTGTAGCTGCTGTTGTCCCGTAAACTGTGTGCATAAAATTTTACTGATGACACATATACATCCAACCGTGTGAGGCCGCGAGTGCAAAAGCCAGTCCGTATGGGCGAGCCGTAAAGGAGACAGGGAGGGAACAAAAAAGCCTCACTTTCCATAGAAAGCTAGACTTTAGCATAAAGTGTGATGTGCGCCAATGAAAAGCATGGGCGGAGCTTCCACCCACCTTCCGAAGTCGACTTGACGACAATAGATCTCGTAGAGCGGGCAGCGCATGCGCTTCCATGCTAGGCGAGACCTAAAAAATGGGGCTTGCCGCTCTGTTTAAAATGCACCTGGGAAATGAAAGGACTGCTGCTAGTTGCCTGAAACAGCACAATGTGTACTGCTCAAGTCACATGGCAGTCTACATATTGTTTCTTTCCACACAAAGGGCGTGAGGAAGTCGATAGGGACATAGGGTGGGAAAGCCTTCTGTGAAATTGACTTTCCCACAATGTCTTGTGCTCAAAAGTTTTCTCTGAGAACTGTTCGGAGCCTGATGGAGGAGAAAAGGCAACAGAAGCACCAGCAGGAAAACACCAGGTAGGGAAACACAATAAATAAACATTTTAATTTTACCTGTAATTAAGTTTGGAGCTAAAGAAATAATAAGAAAGAAACCAGCAATTTTTGGCCCACCTAACTTGAAAAGCAATGCACACAGAAAGGGCATTGTTGCCATGTGTATTTATCAATCTGCAGCTGCTGGTTCATCACGAGGCGCAAGTTCATTTTTTTAAATAAAATTGTAACCATCTAGGCAGACTCTACCAGTTGGTGTGTGATGTTGTCTTCCAGGAGTCATATAACCCAACTTAATTATGGAAGACTCCTTTCTACGTTATGTTAAGAATTGTTTAAAGTGCGTTAATACCACAAGGTGTCATGGCGCTGTCTGAAAGGCAAGCAGGTGATGTTTAGAGGTTAAGTATCCAGGTCTATAACTCCTTTCTAAAAGATGTTAATGAAGTGATTACTCTGAGAGGAGGAGGGAGGCTGTTCCAAAGTTTGATTGTGTTGAGGACTATATCTCTACCACCCCATTGCATCTTTGTAAATTTAGGGACAGCTAAGAGGTTGGCTTTAGCCGATCTGAGTTCTCCATTAGGCTTATATCTCTTAAAAGCTGAGCTAAAAAAGTCTGGCCCTGAATCATGCATTCCTTTGTAGGCTAAACTGAGGGCCTTAAATTTTGCATGACTGCGCATAGGAAGCCAGTGAAGCTTGCGAAGTACCTGCGTGATGGAGTGGAATTTGGGAAGCTTAAGAATCAATCTAGCTGCAGGATTTTGGACTAACTGAAGTCGATATGTATTTTTCTAGAAAGGTTAGATAGAGACTATTACAGTAGTCCAACTTGGGAAGGACTAGAATACTGAATAAAGTTTATCCGCGATAAATGGAATAATTTTCCCGATCATTTTTAGGATATAGTAAGCTGAGGACGTGATATCTGATATTTACGCACACATATTAAGGTTGCCATCAATAATGATTCCTAAATTCTTAGCTTTGGTTTCGGGAAGAGGAGGCTGGAGCAAATTATCAGGCCACCAATTGGTGGACCAAGCTGGAGAAGTGTTTCTGAACACAATGATCTCGGTTTTACCTGAGTTAAGCTTCAGGCAGTGCCCACTCATCGAGTCACTGACCGCTTTGATGCAATTTCGGCATTTTAGAGGGCCAGACAAATCATTATTGACTGCCGCAATTATCAACTGAGTATCATCAGCATAAGATGTTACCTCCAAGTTGAAGCTTCTAATGAGATGGGCCAATTTCGCTACATAAACATTAAAAATAGTACTGCTTAAAGACGACCCCTGCGGGAATCCGCATGGCAGGGAAAAAGATGAAGAGTTAAATTTCCCTAACACTACTGTTTATGATCTGTCGTTGAGAAAAGAGGAGAGTAAATCAAGCCTACCCCCTTCACCCCTATTTCCTCTAGACAATCAATAAGAGTAGTATGATCAACAGTATCGAAGGCAGCAGATAGGTCATGACTGCTGAACCTCCACTATTTACTGCCTTCCTCACTTCTTCCATTGCCTTGACCGGGGCGGTTTCTGTACTACGCCCTGGTCGAAAGCCATACTGAGAGGTGTCTAAGAGCTGATTATCTAGAATATATTTAGATAGCTCAAAATTTATTATCTTCTCAATGCGGCCACAGATGCTGCTCAGTAAGAGAATGACCACTGTCTCGGACTGGAACCCAGGTAAATATAAAAAGATGGATTCTTTAAGCAAATGGCTTTTTACAAAGGGAGCTAGTGCCTTAAATTGGAGAGTTGCACTGAAGAGGTGGATAGTGTTTTGAAGATGTGCTTTAAAGAGGACTGAGAGATGCTTAAATGACTGAGCGGTGCCTTAAATGGACTCTGTGCTGTAAAACATAAGTGTTAATATTTCACAGAACTGCAAATTAACGTTTAACTCTAGGATCCAAACACATACATTCAGAGTGCCCAAATCCCATTTAAAAAGTAACACAGAAATGTTATATACTTTTACTTTTTCTTCTGCTTTTTGAGTGATCCCATACATCCCCCATTCACCCATCACTATTTAGTGTTGGTTCTTTCAGTATGATTCTCTATTTCTCTATCCCTAAAATGTTGATAGCATAATGTTTTCATTTGAATCTGAGGACAGTCTGTAGAAAGGATGTGGATGACTAGGGTCCTTAACTTGCCTGCTGTTTAGTTGGGCCATCGTAAATAGACTTTCTACATGGCCCCTGTAGATAATCCACTTTCGCCCATGGCTGCCATCCCTTTCCTCTGCTAGACACTACTTGTAAGAGAGCTCTCAGTGCATGTTTACATGGGTATTGTACATGCATGTAAAGGTGCTCTAGTTCCTAGCTGCAGGTGCGCAGCCTGCCTTTTCTTTGCATGAAGGAGCTAGAGAAGGCCCTGAGCAGGGTCCCCTCTAAAGGCCAGAAACAGGAGAAAAGGCAGGAATGTGTAGCATACAGGTACTGGGAACCTTTAAAGGACAACAGTGCGCTGGGAGGCCCAGAGAAAACTGTACAACTATACTTTAATAAGTGTAATACTTTTCCAGTTCACTGTATTCCATGTTCCAAAATTGAGGCTTAATTACAGGGAACTCTTAGTTTCTAAAACAAATGATAAAGTGAACTAGTTTTGAACATTATAGGCCCATCAACCTTCCCATTTTATGTTATTTGATATTGATAATGGCTGATTTCAACTTGACTAGCATTTTTTCTATTTTTGTTCACTATTTGATAGGTTCTTAATCAATGCTACATTATCTTAATTGTATATCTGAATATACTACGTGAAATAATATATGTAGCTGCATTTTCAATAGGATTTGAAGTATGTCTATTTGTAAGGTACCTATTTTGTATCTGTAGAGAATTTCCAGCCTCTGTGTGTGATGTAAGTAACCAAACATTAGATGCATCACTTCCTTTGATAGCGCTAAGCCAAAGGTCATCCAATGTCGCTTCCTTTGATGTCATGGAGTCCACCGGTCACGTGATGTGTGATGTCCCCTCCTGCGATGTCACAAAGACAAAGTTTGTGTGATGTCACTTCCTGTGACATCAGGCAGGGGTCACAGGACCTATGATATCACTTCCGCTCCCCCTGGCATTTTGATGAAGAAACACTCCTGATCTATTTTTCCTTTGAATTTTAAACTGCTCCCTTCCTTAGCCTGGAGCTCCACCTTGTGGCCTGTTTTTAAACAATGCACCCACTATAAGAATCTGTGCAGATTGATGACCCGATACTTTTGATCCTGAACCTGGCGATCCTCACCTTATGCAACCTTCCCCACTCTCCGCTTCTGTCCACTGTCCTCAGCCCTTGCCCTTTGTCCCCACCCTGTTTTTCTGTGAACCTTAGACAGACTTCCTTTCGTCTCTATGGTTGTCTCTTCCCTTATCCTCACTCTCTCTCCTCCCCTACCCCCCACTACTTTCTCTCGCCTATCTCTCCTCCCCTAATTGTGTTGCTGATTGTTTGATTTAATGTTTATTTGTTGATCTTCTTCTAGTATATTGTTGAACCACATTGTTGCACTTCCTGTCGTCTCTCCTATCGTCTCCTACCGCATCCTCCCTCCTCTCTCAATGTTTTGAGACTGAACAATTTTGTCTGATGCCCAATGGAGCTACTTGGTTTAGCTATAGGGGAGATGGGCCTTGGATTCCCTCCTTGGTCGTCACCTACCCAGTCGGTCTTTAGCAGACTTCTTTTTGTCTCTCCTAATTGTCTCTTCCCTAGCTCCTATCCTCTCTCCCCTGAATCTCTCCCCTTGCCTGCTACTCTGCCTACCCCCTGTCCTTTGTGCCCTTTGACTAAGCACTCCTTCTCCCCTTGTTGGGGAAAGATCCAATATTTATACTCTGGAGTCTCAGCGAACCCGCTGAGTGAGTCCACTGCACCATGGGAGCCACTCACACTTGAGGTATGGTATGGCACCCCTTGCCAAAGCACTCCCTCTCCCCTTTTTGGGGAAGGATCCAGTATGTAGGCCTTGGAGTCTCAGAGACCTCTCTGAGAGAGTCCACTGTGTAAAGGGAGCCTCTCGCAATGAGGTAACTGGTTTTTAGGAACCCGTTTGGTGCCAGGGGATAACACCCGAAGACCTCTGAGTTCTCCCTTGTTCCGGACCACAGAAACACTGAGTCTTCTAGTCGCAGTCAGAGATCAAGTTTTATTGGCAGCTACCAAGTAACAGGTGTCCTAGAAGCACGACAAACACGGGTCATGTGTTCTCAGGAGACTGTTCGTTTTTACAGAACCAGCCTTCTCCTTATATACAAAAATAATAGCTGCAAGCAAGAATTCTTGAGTTTATGATATGGCTATACACATATTTCTACAATAATACAAAAGAGCGAAGTCATGTAGGCAAGCCCGTATTTTAGATGTCCAATTCGTGATAGATTACCCAGCCAAGCCCGGAACTCCCATCAGATATCGGTGAAGCCCCAATAAAAGAAGGCGCCTCCTAGTCATAAAACTGGCCATAAACAGGGAACGCGGACAGGCGTGTGTGTAGAAAACATGATCTGGATGTAGTGAATGGTTTGTGGCATGTTATGCATTGATGCTATCGTATTAGGCCACTGGGCGAGGAGCTGCCCAAACAGGTTCGGCTGGAGGCAATGGAGTCAGTTGGGACAGGTCAGGGGGGAGTCAGGGAAGGTGGACGTGTCCTTTTAGATCAAGCTCGACCTTTAATTGACTTATCATGAGGGCAAGACACAAGATGGATACCGTTTACAAAATGGAGTCTGAGGGGTCGGGACGGAAACTACGATTCAGGGGTGTTAGCATGTCTCGATCATGACGCAAATGCATAGAAATGATGTCCTAATCATTATCGGTTCGTCGACACCAAATTCGTCATGGTACGTTGATGTTTCGGGACACGGGTATCGGACCTCGATACCGGGACAACAGTAGGGTCCAGAATTTCAGAACCACAGACCCTCCTTTTGCCCTCATATAAGGCAATAATTCATGTTAATCCGAGTCTAAGTCTGTATGAAGGAATTCGTGGAGATGCTGCTGTAGCATCATTCTGTTGCTCAGTTCGTCCCTTGACACAGGCTTCCATACACATGAGGTAGCACAGAGGCCACATAGTGCAGGAGCGCACTGTACACACAGGCAGAACATAAACAGAAGTGCTAAGATCATCCCAATGAAGATCAGTGTTTTCCATCCCCATGTAGCGATCAGTTCCCAGAACCACCCTAGTAAGGACCAGTCCCCTTTTTCTACGTGAAGGGAACCAGATATCTCGTGTAGCTTAGAGATGGCCTGGTACACTGTCGGTGCGTTATCAGGGATGAAAATGCAACAACTGGATTGGATCACTCTACACACACCACCACGATCGGCGAGTATGATATCTAGGGCAACTCGGTTCTGAAGGGTCATAAGTCGATCCGACTGAAGTTCGGTTGTCAAATTGCCAAGGGCTCCGGCCGTTGTAATCACGGCGGATTCAACTATCCTCGATAACTGGCGAATATTCCTGCTGTTCACCATAGGCCCCCAAAATGGCAGAAAACCCTTTGCGAAGTCAGCGAATTCCTGACCCGCGGTGTCGTCTTTACTCACGACACCTCTAGCTGTCCTTGTCCGATGGTAATCTGCTCTGGCCGTGTAGGTGGGAGGCAGCAGAAATGAGATAAAACATGTACCTGAGAAGTCAGGGGGCAACCAGGTGTAGGCTTGGTCATGGCAGACGAAGTACGTGCCTTTGGCTGCTAATAGTATAGGGGAAGTTCGGGAAGCGAACACATATGTTTCCGTGCATATACTCTTTCCTAATTGTGCTTTGGGATCCCTACCGATACCTTGTAAACATAAGTGACCTCGGTTGGGTACTATCCAAACTGGGCGGGATTTCTTTGCTGTCTGGCTCTTACTCAGGTAAACCCCATATTTAGTTACGTTCCAACGAGTGTACGGAGTGAGTTCATCTTTGGGAATCGTTAGATATGTGTCGAACTCTCTACTCATATTTCTTATCCCTGCTACTAGTGCCTTGTTACTGGAATCACTCTCAGTAGAACGGGTCGGGTATGGTTCTAGGGCGAATAGGAACATGGTCTGGAAAGCCCACAGAGAACCATAATAACTGAAAGGCAGGATGAAGTATGGGATACCCTTATCAGTCGTGTGCGGCATGAGTCCGCATACCCAACAGTTCGATGTGTTCATTATGGACTGGTGTTGGTGTAGAAGTTGAATGAATGAGTTATTTACAAATTCGAGTCTTCTGGCAGACTCGTGTTCAGGTAGAGGGTGAAAGGAGTGTGTGGAGAGAGTGAGAGGAGGAGTTGGCCAAGTGTCATTTGAGAACAAGGAAACTTGAAAGACGAATAGGGTATAACCAGTCAAGAACATTGCTATGCTACACAACATAAAAATACAAATGATCAAAAAACTTCTTTTGGCCAGTATCGGGCATAATTGTCTTTCAAAGTCCGTGAGTCTGGCAGGTCTCTTTACCATAGGAAACTCCATCCTCTACTTGCTACCCGCGGTGGTAGGTTGGTTCTGCCAGGGAGTGCGCTCTGTTCAGTCCGGGGTAACTCCCTTGGACCAACCAGAACCGTTGACCTAAACGTCCCCAGTTGCACTCCCCAGACTTCAACCGCGACCCTAGCAGCAGAACCGGATGGCGGTTCGAAAATCAAAAATGAGCAAGTTCCCTGGGCGAGAGAGCTGAAAAATCAAAAATAGTTCTTAGGGGAAAAGAAAATCACATTTGTTTGCTTTTATTAGTCTCTTTGTTTAGACCTTAAATTGTACCGTCGTTTTCCTGGTACGGTGTGGTCTTCAAACAATGTCTCAGGTTCGGTAGTGTCCAACTGCATAGACGGTGGCACAAGTCCTTGTAAAATATGATCACTCTCCTTTTCGGTACTAGTTTCTTTCAAACGTGCATTGCTGAAAGGGATGAAGCGAGGTATGGATTCTGTCTCGGAGTCGGCAATTCCTTCGTTGACCCACCGGTCGTATGGAAGGGGCAGAGGGATCCGTTTACAATGGGTCCCGTGCACCCAGTTCTTTTTGCCTTCCACCCGAACAGCTGATCTCGTGGAAAGAAGTACCAGGTACGGTCCGGTCCACCTCGGCTGTCCGTTGTTTGTGCGCTGGAAATTCCGCACCAAGACCCACGTGCCGGGTTCGATGGAGTGACCTGGATCGTCAGAGGCTGGCGGAGAGGAGCTGTGAACCTGTTGGTGTAAAACACGCAATTTAGTTGTTAATTCGCACAAATAGTCAAGCAGTACGGGGTGCTCTATTTCGCTGAGTTTCTTTGGCCTTGGCACGCCCCAGACGTTGGCTGGGCGGCCAAACACTATCTCATGAGGACTAAGTCCTAACCTGGAATGGACTGTCATTCTGGTTGACAAGAGTGCTAGGGGCAAGGCGTCAGGCCATTGGTTGTTCAAAACACCGCCGCTAGGCTGATCCTTAATGTTCCTGCTAGATCCCCTTCATATCCCTTACTGAATAGGCTACACTGGCTCCCTGTGTGTCAGAGAGTACAATTTAAAATATGTTGTACAATCCACAAATGCCTGTATGGGACTGGCCCTGGGTATCTGACGGAAATCTTTCGACCTTATCAACCAGGAAGAACTTTGAGATCTGGAAATCAAGCTTTGCTTCAGATCCCTCGGATCAAAAAAGAAAGGCAAGGAGGCCGAGCCCTTTCATTCAGAGGTCCTACTCTATGGAATTCATTGCCCCTCTTTCTAAGACAAAACACTAATCTTGTCACTTTTAGGAAATGCCTGAAGACGTACCTGTTTCCTACCCAGCAATCATAAATATGTCACACAAGCTCTCTGTCTTCGCCTACTTTTGAACCAACGCAGCGCGGAGATATCTCCTCGGAAATCGAATTCCTGCGCTATAAAAGAAATAAAATAAAATAAAATAAATAAATAAGACCTGTACAGGCTTGGATCTTGGCTAATTTGAGCTTTAAAGTGCTATTGTAGCACTCTACTAATCCAGCTGATTGGGGGTGATTCGCAGAGTGAAACTTTTGTTGTATGCCTAAACACTCACACACTCTCTTCATCACGCGTCCTACGAATTCACTTCCATTATCACTCCAGACGATTCTAGGCATACCGAATCTCGGGACGAACTCTTTGACCAGGGCTTTGGCAGTTGACAAGGCAGTATTGTCCTTAAGGGGGTACGCTTCCACCCACCTGGAGAAAGCGCAAACAACAACGAGCACATACTTCAGATTGTTGCATCTCTCCATGTGAATGAAATCGAGCTGCAAAACCTCGAACGGATACGTTGGAGGCGCAAAATGACCAGCTGGAGTTGGGGTTCCCCTACCGGGATTGTACTTCAAACACACCATACAGTTTCTGACCACATTCTCTGCATATTTCGGGATATTACCATTTTGCCATACTGGGGCCAATACTTTACAGATTCCTCTCGAACTAATGTGCGCAACTCCATGAGCCATGGTTACTACTGCAAGTACATATGCGTTAGGTAATAGCCATCGCTGGTGTTCTGACAGTTCGACCCAACAACCATTCGCGTCTAATCTACCTTTACTTTCTCTCCATTCATTCACCTCTTTCTCAGTTGCCTCGGCTTGTATAGATTTCACACTTTCAATGGTGTCCTCACACATTCCTACATCCGTAATCCATCTAGCGGGACCTACAACATACATCCGACTCATTGTGTTCCTTGCAGTCTCTTTCGCAACCTCGTCTGCAAATGCATTCCCGCGGCCAACATCATCTTGAATCTTTTTGTGTGCACTGCATTTCACAATCGCAACTTGTAGTGGCAAGGTCAGTGACTCGAGGAGCTCATTAACTAGCTGACCATGTTGTATCTTTGCACCATGTGACGTCAGGAATCCACGTTCACGCCACAATCTCCCAAAACTGTGAGCCACACCAAGGGCGTATTGGCTGTCAGTGTACACATTCACTCGCTTTCCTTTCGCTAACACACATGCTCTGGTAAGCGCAATTAGCTCTGCAGCTTGTGCAGAATTATGGGAAATGCGCGCGGTCTCTATAATGGTGTGTAATGTCGTTACGGCATATGCTGCAGTCGTATCACCATTCGGCAGCTTGAAACATGAACCATCAACCCATAAAGTATCGTTGCATTCAGGAAGGGGAGTGTCCTGTAAGTCTACTCTCCCTTTTGTCTCTTCTTCTGTCCTAAAACAGCAGTCATGGTTATCAATCTTGTCTGTTTCTGTCGGAATGGGTAATAACGTTGCGGGGTTCAGTGTATCACACCTCTTTATGTGGATGTGACTTGCTAGCAGTGTAAGTTCGTAACTGGATAGTCGAGCGCTAGTAAGATGTTGTGTCTTCGTCCTGTTTAGTAAAATGTCTACTGCATGCGGGACCATAACGATCAGAGTATTATTCATGACTAATCCAGCGGATTGTCAAATGCAGACAGCTGCTGCGGCGGTAGCCCTCAGACAACTTGGTAGGGCTTTAGCCATAGGGTCTAGAGTTGCCGAAAAATACGCGCATGGGCGCTGTTTGTCCCCAAAATGTTGTGTTAAAACTGATAATGCACAACCTTCCTTCTCATGGACATATAATGTAAAAGGCTTACTGTAGTTGGGGTTTCCCAACACAGGAGCCGAACATAATGCATCACGCAACTCGTGGAAACTCGTCTGACAATCTTCAGACCAGGGCATAGGATTTGGCGTGTCTTTACAGAGTAGTGCCAGCAAGGGTTTGGCTAGTAGTGAGAAATTCGGTATCCATTGTCTACAGTACGATGTAATGCCCAAGAAGGCTCGAACTTCTCTCTGTGTCCTTGGGGCACTCAGTTCTGCAATTGCCTGTATTCTTTCTGGTGTCAGTCTCCTTCCCTTCTTCGACAAGATGTGACCTAGGTAGGTAACTTCTTGTCGACAAAATTGTAGTTTGGAGAGAGAGACTTTGTGCTTCATGTTACATAGGTGATGCAATAATGACAGCGTAGCTCGTTTGCAAATTTCTTCAGTGTCTGCAGCGATCAGCAGATCGTCTACGTACTGAATCAGAGTTGAACCATTCGGTAGAATAATCGTGTCTAGTTGTGTTTTCAGGGCCTGACTGAATATTGATGGGCTTTCGCAGTAGTCTTGAGGAGCGCACTTGAAGCGGAAGCTTCGTCCTCCTAAATTGAATCCAAAAATATCTCTACTCTCCTCAGCAATCGGGATGCTGAAGAAAGCGTTCTTCAGGTCAATCACCGAGAACCAAGCTGCTGAAGCTGGAACCATTGTCAATAAAGCAGTAATGTCGGGGACAACTGGAAACTGTGGGATAACTATCTTGTTCACTTCTCTGAGGTCTATGACGAACCTATACACAGGCGGTTGTAAAGGATCAGTACGCTTTAAGACGGGCAGAACTGGACTGTTACAAACGTTTCCTGTTGTTTCTTCGATGACGTCTTTATCAATCAGGTCATAAACAATCGTCAATAACGCCTTATCACATTCGCTAGATATTTTGTATTGGGGAATACGTGGCAACCTAACGTTGGCTTTCAATGTTATGACATACGGTGCTATCTCCAAACGACCTACATCATTGGAGCCATTAGCCCAAAGTATATCAGGAAGTGATGACAATTCAGTCGGAATATTGTCCTTTGACAAATACATTGGAGAAATGACTTTCTTACCTAAAGTAAGTTGTACTCCCGAGGGGGAACAGTACAAAGTCGCATATAACCTTTTTAGCAAATCCAAACCTAACAAATTTTCACCGCAACCTGTTGTAAGAATGAGGGGTGCTTCTAATTCGCACGGGCCAATAGAAAGAGATATAGGACTAGAGATCGGGTTTCTAACAGGGGCGCCAGAGAAACCTACTGAAACGTTCATTTCGCCAGACAAAGGTGCGCCAGTAAGTTTCGAGTGCATGATAGAACTTTTTGTAGCACCAGTATCCAGCAGAAATGGCTCTGACACTCCTGAGGCAATTACCTTGACATAAGGTCCATTCTGATCTACTGGAACTGAAACAACTCCCTTTCTTTGTCCATGGCTGTCCTAGCAATCGTTACCCTCATTTTCGTGTTCGGTGTAATAGTCGTCAGCATAGTACTGAGCTGACCTAGACGATGCATTATTCTGTTGGTCAAAGCTGTTCATCGAATTCTGAGGCGGAAAAGAAGTTGTATTCTGGGTGAAATTTCCACGGCCCCTACCTCTAGGGGCATGTTGAACACCTCTTCCCCTTACACCTGAAGCACCGCTCAAACGTCGCGCAAGAGCCGGACAATTACCTTTAAAGTGACCCTCTTCCTTGCAATACGCACATTGATTCGGGCATAAGCAATACGCTGATGGGAAAACTCGTTTCCTTGCGCGTTTCTCGAATACTGCTGTTGTGGTTGATAATTGGGCTGACTAGCCGTACGAGGCGGATAGGCTTGCTGGAGAAGAACTTTCGTTTTTAAATCTTTTGTCTTTTTGTCGACTTTATCTAGCTCGTCTTTGCGCCTATTTTCATAGTACTGGGCTGTAGCTAAAATTTGCGCTGACGTAGAGACAGCCCAAGCACTCTCTGAATCTTTCAGTTTATTACACAGTTCAGGGATTAAATTATGTACGAATTTGTCTACAAACAATCTTTGACCACCCTCGGTAGCCATATCCTGACCACTATGATCGGTGAAAGTCTCCTCAAATCTTGTGAAAAAGTCAGACACATTCTCATCTTTCTTCTGCTTGCACGCAGATAGCTTGTCCCAGTTTACGCGTACTTCAGGCATTATGGTTTTCATGTACGCGATAATTCTACCGGGAAGTTCAGCTATTAACGGCTCAGGTTTAGAACCACCTATTTGTCTAGCATCTATAGCGGCAATGTTCGCCCATGAGTCACCTAGTTCTTGGTCATGGTTCGTATGACGTATTTTGCTCCATAAAGGATGTGGAACAACGTTCCCAAACAACATGTCTATATCCGCTAAATTCATTATACATGAGCTTGCAGTTTGCGATAACTCCTTATAATACCCAGTCTGGTTTTTACGAGGATCAGGCAGTGTCTGCTTGAGTGCTAAGACTTCGGATCTTTTCCAGGGGACATGTACCCATACACGCTGGAAATGAGGCAGAATTGGTGGATTCGCATTTGCATCACCTTCCCTCCAAACCGGAGGAACCTCTCTCATGGGGTACTGTCTCGCTCTTTTCCTACCTGATACGTCGTCTTGGTACAATGATCTAGAGACGTTTCCCTTACTCCTATAAGAGAACAACAACTCTATCGCTTTCGCAACATCTGGGCCTGTAATCATACCTTCATGGAACTTAAAGCGTGTACGCCATAGTTCGTTCATTGTGTATTTGGGATCATTCGTCTCCAAATCTTCGCCCAGATATACACACATCTCTTCGAATACGTATCTCTGAGTGGGTGCATTCCATTGACGGAAAACTTCCATAACAGACTGAACATCATATCTAACAGTATCCGTAATCCATTGGCGTGCTAGTTCATTCAGCACTTTTCTTTCCTCGTAATCAGGCAGTTGACTACGGGACTGTCTATGTTCTGTTTTAGGCGTTGTTTTAGGCGACCCAAAGAAAGGTGAAAATAGACTAGTGACGGTACCTGTCACTCTTTGTCTAATAGAAGGAGAACCTTGCGGAGGAGTAAGTGCCTCGGAAAAAACAGGCTGAGGCAAAGAAGAAGTAGAGGCAATAGCAGAGGAAGTTGAAGTAGGAGCAGACGTAGTATCATAGACAATAGCTGGAGCTGTAGGCAAAGTCGTAGAAGTAGATGGAGTATGTAGCAAAGATGGCGGCCCTTGAGAAGGCTGCGCCGGAGAAGTAGAAACCAGCTGAAGAGGAGCTGGCGTTCGTGCAAGAGCTGGGTTACGTGCGCCGGGTCGCGGTATAGTAAAATGCTTTGGCGTTGTAGTAGCGTCTAACGCATACGGAGGAGGTGAGCTTAATAAGTGGGACATTAATGGATCTTTCTCGGATCTCTCCTCTTGACCTTGTCCCTTATTTGGTAACATCGGGTAGCATTTATCTACTGCTAGTTTCTTGCTCCTAAGTATTTGTTCGTTTTCCTGCTCTTCCTCGTTATCCCTGTATGCAACGGCAGCTTGCACCATTGACATACCGCTTTTATTCTTTTTTGCTAACTTTATTTCTTTCTGTTTGGCTTCTTTGCGCCATAAGCGGAAAGAGTCAAACATCGCCGGCCGGGCTTTTCTCTTGAATAATTTGACCTCTAGGTTATCTAATATTTCTGAGTCGAAACTACCATATTGGGGCCATTTTAAAACACCATCCTTGCGGGTGTATTTTATCCACACTTCATTATATGTGATAGGACCTACGCCGTGTTTTACATAGAGCTCATATGTTGGAGTTCCAATCGGAGGAACCGGACAGGAATCCTCTAATCGGGAGTCCTTACTATAACCAAGACAAAACAAGTTTCCAAGTCTGCTAAAACCAGGCATCTTTGCTCACTAGTCTAGCTTCAAACTTCAAAGGATTATCTGTTACGATATTTCTCGTGAATACACAAGTCCTTCGGCTTTGGGGCTTGCAAGTACCAAATCAAAGCGTATCTCAAGGATACCAAAAACTAAGGACAAACTAAGGACTGGGAGACGCTCCACTTATACTTAACTGAAGTATTTGAAGATCGGTGACGTCGCTAGAAGACTCGTCTATCGTTTCGCTCTACCAAGGATCACTGGGTCCAAAACAAGGCGATAGTCAGGGCAGCAGTCCTTCGTAGCCGTCGGGACGCGGGGAACCTCGCAGCAAAGACCTTCGGAACCACGTCGACATACAGGGGTCGCTGAAGTGGCTGGCCGTCCTCTGGAATTTTCACACGAAGCTCCTCACGAACATCTGGCTTGGACCGTCGCCGCCTGATACCGCCCCACGTTGGGCGCCAACTGAGGTAACGGGTTTTTAGGAACCCGTTTGGTGCCAGGGGATAACACCCGAAGACCTCTGAGTTCTCCCTTGTTCCGGACCACAGAAACACTGAGTCTTCTAGTCGCAGTCAGAGATCAAGTTTTATTGGCAGCTACCAAGTAACAGGTGTCCTAGAAGCACGACAAACACGGGTCATGTGTTCTCAGGAGACTGTTCGTTTTTACAGAACCAGCCTTCTCCTTATATACAAAAATAATAGCTGCAAGCAAGAATTCTTGAGTTTATGATATGGCTATACACATATTTCTACAATAATACAAAAGAGCGAAGTCATGTAGGCAAGCCCGTATTTTAGATGTCCAATTCGTGATAGATTACCCAGCCAAGCCCGGAACTCCCATCAGATATCGGTGAAGCCCCAATAAAAGAAGGCGCCTCCTAGTCATAAAACTCGCCATAAACAGGGAACGCGGACAGGCGTGTGTGTAGAAAACATGATCTGGATGTAGTGAATGGTTTGTGGCATGTTATGCATTGATGCTATCGTATTAGGCCACTGGGCGAGGAGCTGCCCAAACAGGTTCGGCTGGAGGCAATGGAGTCAGTTGGGACAGGTCAGGGGGGAGTCAGGGAAGGTGGACGTGTCTTTTTAGATCAAGCTCGACCTTTAATTGACTTATCATGAGGGCAAGACACAAGATGGATACCGTTTACAAAATGGAGTCTGAGGGGTCGGGACGGAAACTACGATTCAGGGGTGTTAGCATGTCTCGATCATGACGCAAATGAATAGAAATGATGTCCTAATCATTATCGGTTCGTCGACACCAAATTCGCCATGGTACGTTGATATTTCGGGACACGGGTATCGGACCTCGATACCGGGACAACAGTAGGGTCCAGAATTTCAGAACCACAGCAATAGACTTCCCCTGGGATCACAGCTTACTGGACTTTGGACGTTGCCTTGACTCGTCTACCGGTTTGTGTCCCCGTCACCCTTCCCCTCTTCTCCCCTTGCTGTGTCTCTCACCCTCCCCTCCTCTTTCCCACCTTCATTATCTGTCTACTTCCCCTACTCCAACCCCCCCTGAATCTCTCACCTTGCCTTCTTTTCCGCCTTACGTATGTGTGCTTATTGTTTATCTCGACCTTACAAGTAACTATGTTGCCATGCTCTAAGAACTGTGTAACCTTTGTAACGATGTAACCTGTAACTATGATCTCATGTAAAGCGCTCTGATACCTCCGGGTCTAGCCAGCGCTATATAAAACCTTTAAAATAAATAAATACTTTCCAGTCCATTTTGTTTTGAGAAGTGTGCAACAACAGATAGGGACTTGCATTATACAAATCAACATTGCTCGTACTCCAGCCGGGCCAAGTCCCCTCTGTTTGGGAACAATGATAGACCACTAAGAGTTTCTACTTTGTTTGGCCTCATTAATGAGATGCTGCTTGATCCCTGTGGGACCTTGAGCACAGTACATAGATCTTGGCGTATCCACTGAACAAACACAAAAGACGATAGATTAACACCAGGCAACGATGGTAGGACATACAACATATGTCCATTATTCAACATGCTTAGTCTCAGACAACTGCATGGTGCCCCGGTCTTGTTTAGGCTTCAAAAGTTGCCCTTCATTAGTACCAAGCTGTATAGTATTTTATTTCCATTCTTGTGTGTCTTGTGCAGTTTCAGGTGGAAGCACTGGATTCAGAAAACAAGTTAATAGGAATAATTAAGGTTGATGTGTGCAAGTTAACATGTGGTTAGCTACTAGTGATCAAGTATACATGTGTCCTTTTCCAAGTCTGAAATGTTGTGTCCTAGGAGGTTCATTGTGTTGTGGCCCATTTAGGCCAGGTGGAAATATATTACAATGAATGGAGTTGCTGGTTTATCTTTCGGCATTACCTTTGTGAGCATTATGTACCTCAATGGCCTCGGTCATCCAATTCATTTCCTCTAAACAGTCACTCAAGCATGCTGCTAGGCAGTTTGCAATTGGAATTAATTTTGACATAGTGAAAGGATATGAGATGGGGCGGAGTCCATATTTGATATATTCTCCTAAGTACTGTCCCAAGTGCCTTGTGGAAGGTAAACACACATTTAGTTAACAAGTGTTCTGTCAATGACAGGATATTGTTCTCTGTCAACTGGGGTTACATTGCACTATATGCTGACACAGGATGATTCAAAGGAGAGAGCAGATGCTGGATTTTTATTAGCAAAAGAATACCTAAACTAATTAATTTAAAATATATGTACCAGATGTATCTGCCATTCATCTGTAATTGTATGAGTTGAAGCGTGAGGCTGTCGTAGTAGGGGTGAACATTAGATTTTTAACTGTTGAGAGATGTTTTTAGGGCTAAATCTGGCTTATTACATACAGATCTGCTTTATTACACATTTGTTGTATGCATACATGTTGCCTGCGGTAATTTTGCAGTCAATATTTCTGCATGTGCGATCACCACTTTCATTTTTACCACAAAAGGTATAATTTGAGGAGTTTTTATGGCATCTCCCATTAAAACTGAGATTTGGGGCAACAAGAATACTCTGCATTTGTACTTTTTGAAGAATTTATAATATGTTTAAGTAAAGAAGATCCAGGGGCCACGGAGAATGGCCCTCTATGACATTGTTGTCTTTCCCCCCCCCCCACCCCTAGACAGCCTGAGAAACCTCAGACATTAGGTGGCAGACCCTGCTGTGGTCCTAGCAGCAGGTAGCTGTCAGTTTGCCGCCTAATGTCTAAGGAGTTGAAGACCATTAACAAGAGGCAAGTGGCAAGTACTCTGGGCACTTGGGGAAGGGGGAGAAGGTGGCCTGGAGTTTGTGGTGTAAAAACGGGGTCTGCAAGGGATTAGGACTGATAAAGGGTCTACATGAATACCCGGCATTAGGTGCCGTGGCATAGGGGGGAGAGGTGCGTCCCTGCAGAGGTGGCCTGGCTAGGCCCAGGTGCAGATTGTGGGAGTACTTGCCGACCAGGCTTGCTAGTTCCTAAGTACAGCCCAGGATAGTCCACCTGAACTTTGAACACCTAATCCGAAAATTGGATTCGGATATAAAAACAGATGAAAGAGTTTTTAAGGCAGTGAGGCAGGAAAGTAGCCCGGCTCTTTCGCACCAGCTGATTTACTGCATTTGATCAGCTAGTAGTTGAGTCTCCTGTGGATCTCAATGCCTTAACACAAGAAGGCACAAACAAGAAAGAGTTGGATCTTCCAGAGTGCAAAGTTTTGAAAGATACCAAAGTCAATAACGACCTCAAGAAATCTGAGATCGGGTCATTTGCTTCAGGGTTGAGCCTGCACAAAGACTAAATCAAACTCTCTCTAGTACAAAGAGCCCTGTTATGATGTTGATAGGGAAAAAATGGATATTCAGCTTGTGGGAAAAGGAAAAGCCATTGCAATAGGAACTGAATGCATTGGTGGAATCGATTTGGAGGGGTCTAGTTAATGCTAATTTGCATTCTATTGGTTTTGTGCAACCTGGTGGTCAGGGAGAAGACTTGCTTATATTGCAAAAGGAAAACACACAGTGTCCTGGGGGCATAATGAGTCCATCTCCCCACCCAACCTCCTTAGGTCCCCCACTATCAATGTCTGTGACAGTAATTGATAACCCACTCATAATTACCCAAGAAATCCCATATCTTCCAACTGTAGTAAATGTCCAGTATGTGGACTTCACCTTACCAGATTTTGACATCGATTTATTCAGGAGATACAGCTTACAAGACATCAGTAAGACTTTGGAGACCGTGAGTACACCTTCTGCGATAGTTCCCACTGGAATTAAATTGTTTAGTAGCACTCCCTCAAATAATTCCTCCTTGATATCCCATCTCTCTGTAACCCCTGATCTTGATGTTTGTGGTGTTCAACTCTATCATCCTCCTGATGAAGAAATTAAACTTTCAGCCTCATTAATGTGTTTAGAAAGGCTTCTGTCCTCTGTTATATTTTATTAGAAAAATTAATTGGTGGCTCTGATTGTGTTCTTGACACAGAGACAAAAATAGTAAAGGAGCTGGTAAGCAATAGAAAGGAAACTGATACAGGCCCGAAGAACCAGTAGAAATAGAAGGAGCTTTGATACCTAGTAGGGGGAATGATCAAGCTGATGCTGGTTGTCAAATTGACTTTTGTTCCCAGGCTGGTAAACCACAATGTAAGAAGCTGTTTAAAAATGTTTCACACTCTGAGAGTTCAGTCGAATCCAAAATATTAATTTTTAATACTATTCCTAATAATAAGAATCTGGATGGTAACTCTAGGAGGGCTGAACAGGAAGTGTTTCCAATCTTTAAATCCCAGCCTAGACAGGAAATACATAATGGTGAATCAAGTGCCCCACTGGTAAAGGTGGTGGAGAGGAAGGAAAAGTGAAGAGGAAGGAAGAAAACATCTATTTGCAGGATTAATAAGAAGAGTCAAAGGAGATTACCCTGTAGATAAGGTATTGATGCTATATTTAGTACATATGGTACAACTCAACCTCTGCAAGTAGTTCATGAGTTTATGGATCCCGAAAGTGGTTATGTTAATGTATTGGCTGAGGCGTCTATAGTGGTGTCAATGGTAGAACATGGGACGTCCAACTCTTATATACCATCTTTATTGAATCCAATGGCTGCTCCTTTCTTAGGTACTGGTATAAAGAGAGGCCCTCCAGTGTCAGAAGGCTTAGACCCTTCATGGTGTAATGTTGATACATAAATGTTAGATTTTATCTCCTTGCATGATGCAGACTTAATTCTAAATAGGACTTTGTTGCTTAAATGTCTTTCTGAGATTGAGAATCAGAAGCTTATCCAAGGTACCAATATTAATTTGGTATCCCTTGTACCCTCTGAAGGCGGGTTTAAATTAAGGATAACCTTTTATTCTAAAATTATGGCAAATTTGATATTAAGACTGTGTGAAGGCCTACAAAGTAGGGGAATTGATGTTATTCCAATTTTAGAAGAGGAGGGATTATGTGTTGTGGGTAAAAGGCCTCAGCTGCTCTCATTTTCCCCTTTTAGTGGAGGGTATATGATTGCTTTAAAGGGGATAAAATCTACCTACATATACATGGCAGACAAGTGTTAATTAGAGAATCCACCAAGCGTCCCTCTCGGGGAATTTGTAAAGATGAGACCCTTAAATGGAATTGGTTACCTGGTGCATTATCTAGTGTTACCCAGAGTAGTCATTTGCAATGTCCGTTTTATATGTGATGAGCTAAAAAATATATCCTGGAATGTGGCAGAAATAAAGAACAGCAGGGAGAAGTTGTATTACTTGAGTTTATGAGAGGCAGATGTGGTTTAGTCTCCAGGAAACTTGGTGTGCAGAGGATGGTTTGCGATGATTATATCATTTTAGATTGTAAAGCAATACCCTCAAGGAGGGGACATGCGAAGGGAGGGGTGGCATGTCTGCTGTACAGTAAGGGTCAATGGAAATAAGAAGGCTATAAAGATCCAAGTAATTTATTCTTGGCAGTAACTCTGTTTAATCCTGGTAGAAATCAGAGAACTCCTCGCTAATGTTGATAAACGCCTATATTACCCCAGAGTGCACTTACGATGTCCTCTTAAGTGAGGATTTCTCTTATATTAAAAAAGTTTCTGATAAGGAGTTTCCCACTCATACAATTATGGACGGTGATCTTAATTGAAAAATGTCTAACTCAGCCTTAGATCAGCTGTGGAAGATAGAAAAAGAGGAAGTACGCGGGTACCACCAGCCCTCCTTTCCCCCCCAAAAATAAGACCTAATAAGAGAGGGAAAATGTTAGCGGCTCTGCTGCAAAAAGTTGACGGAGTTATAGTGAATGGAAGGATACCTTCTGATTCCCCTGCAGCATATAGACATAAAGCACCAGGGGGAGCTTCTGTTTTGGATTATGTGGTGTTAGGATGTGCTTCCTTCGTTTTACTGGGTGAGTTAACGGTTACTGATTCCTTTCTAAGTGACCATAATCTCCTAACTATCTCTGTAAATTTTAATACAACTCCCATTAGCTCTTGGAGGTCTGATGGTCAGTCTGCCAGGTTTAACAGGAAAACAGAGAAGTCATTGGAATTTTAGGGCAATTGTAGGTCTCTGTCTGGTTGGATAGGAAAAGAAATAGAAAGATTTAATATTTTTATGCAGCAGGTAGTTAAAGCTGTAAAACCAATCCAGAGGAAAGCTCATCCCTCATCTCGTTCTTCGTTCTTTTGTTAAATTGTGAAATAAATGTTAGTGAGTAATATCTGGATTATGTCCCTAAAATATATACTAGGGTGTTGTTACTAAAAAGGAGGAGGAGTGGGTTGAAGGCTCACCGAAGAAAAGAGGAGGAGGAGAGGTTATGGATAAAACTTAGGGATACATTATTAAAAGGGCAGACAAGGATTTTTGTGGAGCTAGAGCTGGATCCTTCCCTGTTGCCATAGAAGAATTGAGATGGGTTCATATAATTCACGGCCTCTCATTCCAAATGAGGGTGCTGTAATTAAGTTTATAGTAAAGGAAGATATCTCTTTGTTAAGCCCACCATCCGAAAAAGAAATAGAACTTATAATTAGGGGAATGCTATCTTCGGCGATGTGCACCGATGAAATTCCAATCACTGTTATAAAACAAATGGCTCCCTTTGGAGTAAAATCATCTGCCTGGTTTTTAAATGTTGCTAGGAAATAAAAAGAGCCCCCCCTCTTCAAAGGGGAATATCATAGTTCTACTTTTTAAGAAGGGAGACTGTAACCTACCAGAAAACGGGTATGCCCGGGGCACCCTTTTAGAGTTAGGTTTGTGCCCTTCATATTGATACATGGTGTAGAGTTTTATTGGGTGGAGATAGGGGTTTATCGCAATCTAACCTTACCCCAAATATATGACAAGGGTGTTCGCTTGCCCTCTTCTCTTCTCCCTATATATTTCAGACCTCCCTGATCATTTGGCCTGAAGTGAGGGTATTGCCCCAATTGTTAAGGGAAAATCTATTGTGTGCCAACTTTATGCAGATGGTATAATAATTTTTGATCTTACCCCGAAAGGTTTAAACAGCCATCTGCAGGCACTGCAACAATTTGCTGTGGCTCACTATTGAAAGATTAATGTATCTAAAAGTAAAATTATGTGTGCATGGGAGGAAACAACCGCAATGTGGAACTTCTGTATGGTCTCTGGGTGGTTACAAATTTGAAATTGTAAAATTGTATACTTTTCTGGGGAAGATAGTGTGGGGAAATTTAAGTGAAAAAGCCCACATAGAAAATAATATGTCCCATGCCATTTCCCAAGCTAAATGCATGGGCTTCTTCTATCGGGCCACTGGGAGAAGGCATTTTGCACCACTATTGGAGGTTTATGCTAAGGTTCCTACCTGCTTATTGTGGTTGTATGTCATTACAACGCAGGCTTTTACCCCGCATGCCATTACAACGCGGGGATTACAACGAAAGCCGTTACAACGACTTTCGCTGTAGGGCGCTGGATAGTGGAATAGTTTAATTTTCTATTCCTACTCCAGCCCACGTTGACAGTAGGGAAGGTGTTGGATAGAAAATGAAACTATTCCCTATCCAACAGTGCTCTCCAGCGAAAGTCGTTGTAACGACTTTCGTTGTAATTCCCGCGTTGTAATGGTAGTGCGGGGTAATCCCCGCATTGTAATAGCTGTTCTCCGCTTATTGTATGGCACAGAATTAATTGTTGTCTTGAATTGTTTTAAAAACAAATTTAGTGGAAGGTCAAGCTCTTAGAACGTTGGCCTTAGTTAACCCAGCTTTTCCCATGGCTGTCTTAAGGCTATAATTTTGACTGAGAAGTGCTTTTGTACAGGGTCTCGCAGGGGTAGTGTGATGGGCCGCAAGTCTAGCAAAGAGTTATTATGGCACGCTTAGGTTTTGGCTAAGTAAATACATGTTATATGGCCCAAAAGAAAATTCATTAATCCACAGAAATGTTGTGACGGCGGTAGATTTGCTGAAACTAGACCCTTCTTTGATCTTTACTTTGATGCTGCAGCAATTAAAAGTCACTCTAAATCAAGCCACCTGGTTCCTAAGTTTCCCTTGGGCTGGGAGGCCAGAATTCTAAAGAGGGACCATGACTCGGCTGTTGATTCCTGTTTGATAAATAAAACACAGCCTTATATTTTGTGCAATCTGCCTCATGGAGTGCAACTTTTTGGATACTTCTGTGACAGGGCATGCCCCCTTTAGACTAAATGGTATGGTTCATCAACTGTTTGTAATTTGTGTAAAAATGGTTTTCAAGATCTTAACCATGTTTCATTTGCCCTGCTCTGTTATTTTGTCGGTGGAATTGGTTGAGGCCAATATGTCTGCAGTTGTCTATTCTTTCTGCTTCAGCAGTACTACAGTCACTTTGTTTACCTCCGAATTACATATTTTGTAATAGAATTTGTAACTTTTTAAAGTGTTTGCTAAAGCTTTATTAAGGTCTATTCGTTATTACGCCATAGAGGTTTAGAATGGTTTTTTTTTTAAATGGGCATTTTTTCCTCTTATTTATTATCTATTTGATTTGTCTTATTCTTACTTTGATGTATACAAATTAACTTTTTTATATAACTCTTCATCTTTTCACTGAAGGCACGAAAGACTTTGGTAAATTGTCAAATTAAAGCTTTTTAGAACCTTGGATATTCTCTATGATTGTTAGATCTTTGTATCGGGTGGTTTGTATCTACTATGTTCCTCTTCAGAGTTCCATCACATAATAAAATAAAATAAAACTTAAGGCTGGAGTTTTTTAAGCTATAATACAATATTCCTCCCCTTCCTCTGTGACCTCCAACCTGGTAGTTGCTTCTTTAAAAGCTTGTCAAGAGTAGTTAAATATTCGTAGTACTATTATATTGGAGCTGTCCTACATTAACTGCATGTTAATCACTAAAGCTGTCTTTTGGACAAGAACATGTGTGTTTCAGGTATATTGCAGTTCTTTCTACTAAAAACTAGTTTATTTTTCAAACTGTTGATATTTGGTTATCTTTCTCCAGTAACAGTTTCCTTCTTCTTTTCCCTGGTTGAAGCTTTTTCGTTGGCATTGAGAAACCTGTATTTCAGTGAGATTGAGGTGAACCAAGAGATGGTTGTAGGACTTCTGGCATCTGCTTCAGTGTTGCAGTTTCAGTCCCTGTTTCAAAAGTAAGTAAAATTAACCATATCTCTCCTCAGTTAAGTTTAGTGGGAAAGTGCCCTTTTTATATGGTCACCCCCACTTTTTGCTCCAAATGCTGATGGGTATGACTCTGATTGTGCAATGGAGTCTGTTGCCCAGACCCCAGTGCCTGTGCTCTGTTCCAAAACTGTTATGTTCGACTTGGTAATCCCAATTTGGCAAAGACGTGCTCCCTTATAAGTCCCTAGTATATAGTACCAGGGGTATCCAGGGCATAGGTGGTAAAAAGGTCCCCAGGGTTGCAGCACAGTTTTGTACTACCCTGAGTGACCCAAGTAAACTTCTAACTGCAGGCCTGCCCTTTCAGACTGCAAGAGCAGTGAAAACTGCTCAAACTTGAATGTACCCTCACCAATTGTGGCACAATCAATACACTATTTTTAATAAATGTCAGGCACCCCTAAGGAAGGCCCCCTGAGCCCAGGAGGCAGGATGCAGTTTATTAAAGATGAGTACATATAGGTGTAAGCCTATATGTCCCTATAGTGGCATTCCCCATTGGAAATTATTATAAGTGTTAGCGGTCCATAGGATAACATAGGCCGCCACCCGGGCATTCTCGAGGTTGTCAGCTCCATTTTGGTACTGCCAAGATATGTCATGTTTGGTATTAAACAACGTGTCTTCTCAGCCCTGACATGAATCTTGGATCGAGTGCTATATATCAAGCACCCAGATGGCTACCTTAGAGCTTGCTCACCTGGTTGCCCTGGCTTCTCTATGCTCTAGCTGACCAGCCCACGCTTTCTGCGTTTGCTGCCACCAAGACAGGATTCTGTCCTCTTTCCAGGCAGTGTGATCTCTCCCAGGAGTCAGGAAAGAAAAGCTTGGGCAGGAAGGAGGTCACACCTCCCAATTCCCAAGCAGGCTAGTGTAGTGGCACATCAAAAGGTAAGCTTCAAAAGCTGCACTGCCTCTGATATGCATCAGAGCTGACTCCCAATGGAGGCAGCAGCCCTTCCCTGCCCTGGGCACATTTGCACCTAGACAGGTGGGAAATTAGTTAATCAAGGAGGAGTACACACCAAGAAAGCTAGCCCCACCTCCGGGGTGAGCAGCCTGGTCTGTACACTGAAATTAGATTTCTGTCATCACTCGAAGTGGCAAAATAGTGGGTTCTGGGTAGGCCAGGGCGGTAAATTCTGTTCCGCTCGCGGAATTTGGGTAATTTTGCATTCCGCGGAGAACCCGAAATTGCCCAAAATTCTGCGTTCTGCGACTTCGCAACATTTTTTGCTTGTTCGCGTTCTGCAAATGCGATATTTCTCACCGAGCACGCAAACAGCATTTGCGAACAGGAAAAAAGCATCGCGGAAAAGCAATTTCACGTGTTCGCTGAATTTCTGCGTTTTCGCGGAGATTTTTTACCATTTTTCAGAGATTTGTGTAATGCGATAACGCAAATTCCGCCCACCCCTAGTTCTGGGTAGAAAGGTGACCCACACCCCCGGATCTTCTCACCTCTATGACGTATTACCTGCAAGGACTAGCTGCCCATTGACTGCTAACTTCCACACCCCTAACTCCCCTAAATCTAGAATTTAAGCGACCCCCCTGACACCAGAACCTCAGTTCTGAACAACCCGCAACAAAGAGAACAGAAGAAGAGCCCGCACCAGCAATCCCCAGACTTGCCCAAAGCAAAAAAGGGATACCCTGCACCTGTTCAACACTCTTGGAATTGTCTTATTGAGACTTGTCCTAGGCTATCTCCTGGTACCCAAGACAGATGTGGAAGCCTGAAGCACCTTCAGGCTCCCCTGGACTAGAGGCCTTAGTCCCCTGCAAACTGCTGGTAAAGCAAGATAGATAGATAGATAGATAGATAGATAGATAGATAGATAGATAGATAGATAGATAGATAGATAGATAGATAGATAGATAGATAGATAGATAGATAGATAGATAGATAGATAGATAGATAGATAGATAGATAGATAGATAGATAGAGTGAGGGCGATAGATAGAGTGAGGGTGATAAATAGATAGAGTGAAGGCGATAGATAGATATAATTATGTGGCACTGAGTGGTATTGTGTGGAGTGTTTGTTGCATCCAGTAGAGTAATTATGTGGTGTGTAATTATGTGGCACTGAGTGGTATTTGGAGTGTATGTTGCATTAAGTAGACTGTAATTATGTTGCTTATAATTATGTGGCACTGAGTGGTATTTGGAGTGTATGTTGTATTCAGTAGAGTGTAATTGTGTGGCGTGTAATTATGTGGCACTGAGTGATATTGTTTGTAGTGTATGTTGCATTGAGTGCAGTGTAATTATGTAGCATATAATTATGTGGCTCTGAGTGGTATTGTGTGGAGTGTGTGTTGCATTCAGTAGAGTGTAATTATGTGGCGTGTAATTATGTGGCACTGAGTGGTATTTGGAGTGTATGTTGCGTCGAGCGCAGTGTAATTATCAATCAATCACGGCATTTGTAAAGCGCGCTACTCACCCGGGAGGGTCTCAAGGTGCTGGGGGAGAGGGGTATTTTACTGCTCAAACAGCCAGGTCTTGAGCTGCTTACTGAAGGAGAGATGGTCTTGGGTTCGCCGAAGGTGGGTGGGGAGGGAGTTCCAAGTCTTGGCTGCCAGGTAGGAGAAGGATCTTCCCCCGGCGGTGGCTCTGCGGATGCGTGGTACGGTGGCGAGGGCGTGGCTGGTCGATCGTAGCTGGCGGGTGGGCGTGTAGAAGGTCATGCGGTCGTTGAGGTACTTGGGGCCCAGGTCGTGGAGAGCCTTGTGTGCATGGGTGAGGAGACTGAACGTGATTCTCTTGCTGACGGGGAGCCAGTGCAGGTCTCTCAGGTGTCCGGTGATGTGGATGTGTCGAGGGATGTCCAGGATGAGTCGTGCGGAGGCATTCTGGATGCGTTGGAGTCTTTTTTTAAGTTTGGCTGTGGGTCCGGCGTAGAGGGTGTTCCCGTAGTCCAGTCGGCTGGTGACGAGTGCCTTGGTGACGGTCTTCCTGGTTTCAGTGGGGATCCATCTGAAGATCTTGAGGAGCATGCGCAGGGTGTTGAAGCATGAAGATGAGACGGCGTTGACTTGTCTGGTCATCGACAGGGAGGAGTCCAGGATGAAGCCCAGGTTGCGTGCGTGGTCCGTTGGTTTGGGAGCGGTGCCCAGGGCCGGGGCCACCAGGAGTCGTCCCAGGCGGAGGGTGATGATCCCAGGATGGGGACTTCCGTCTTGTCTGAATTCAGTTTAAGGTGGCTGTTCCTCATCCAGTCGGCGACGTCTTTCATCCTTTCATGTAGGTTAGCTCTGGCGGTGGTGGGGTCGTTGGTGAGGGAGAGGATCAGCTGGGTGTCGTCGGCGTAGGAGATGATGTTGAGGTTGTGTTGGCGTGCGATGGCTGCGAGGGGGCTCATGTAGACATTGAAGAAGGTTGGACTGAGTGAAGATCCTTGTGGTACGCCGCAGATGACTTCGGTGGCCTCTGATCTGAACGGAGGGAGGCGGACTCTCTGGGTTCTTCCGGCGAGGAACGAGATGATCCACTCCAGTGCTTTCTCTCGGATTCCGATGTTGCTGAGGCGCTTCACTAGGGTGCGGTGGCAGACAGTGTCGAACGCCGCTGAGAGGTCCAGGAGGAGGAGGGCCGCTGTTTCCCCGTTGTCGATCAGGGTTCTGATGTCGTCGGTGGCAGCGATTAGGGCGGTCTCGGTGCTGTGGTTGGCCCGGAACCCGGACTGCGAGGGGTTGAGGGATCCGTTCATCTCGAAGAAGGCGGCAAGCTGTCTGTTGACGGTCTTCTCGATGACTTTGGCCGGGAAAGGAAGGAGTGAGATGGGACGGTAGTTCTTGAGGTCGGTGGGTTCCGCCGTTGGTTTCTTCAGGAGGGCGGCCAGCTCGGCGTGCTTCCAGCTCTCCGGGAAGGTGGCGGTGTGGAGGGAGGAGTTGATGATGTCTCGGAGATGGGGTGCGATGATGGCGTCGGCTTTGTTGAGGACGTGGTGTGGGCATGGGTCAGTTGGTGATCCGGAGTGGATGGAATTCATCGTGCGGGTGGTGTCTTTGGTGCTGATCGGGGTCCAGTTGCAGAGGGTGGTGGTGGCGGGCGTTGGTTCGGTGGTAGGGTGCGTGGTCTGTGCGTCGAAGCTGTTGTGTATGTCGGCGATCTTGCGGTGGAAGAACGAGGCGAGTGAGTTGCAGAGGTCTTGCGAGGGAGTGATGTCGTTGTTTCCGGCGCTGGGGTTGGAGAACTCTTTGACGATGCTGAAGAGTTCCTTGCTGTCGTGGGCGTTGTTGTCCAGTCGTTCTTTGAGTGCCGTCTTCTTGGTGGCGCGGATCAGCTGATGGTGTTTGCGGGTGGTGTGCTTGAGGGCGGTCCTGTTGTCTGTGGTCTGGTCGAGCCGCCAGGCTTTCTCAAGGGTGTGGCAGTTCTTCTTGGATTCCTTGAGTTTGTCGGTGAACCAGGGGGTTTTCTTGCTGCCGGGTCTGCTGGGAGGGTTCTTTAGTGGTGCGAGGTCATCGGCGCAGGCGGTCAGCCACATGGTGAGGTTGCTGGCTGCTTCATTGGGGTCCGTTGTGCTGGTGGGAGTGTTCTGGTTGAGGGAGGCGGTGAGCTGCTCGGCGGTGATCTTGCTCCAGCTTCAGCGGGGAACCTGTTGCGGGTGGTGGTGGGTCGTAGTTCTTCTGAAGCTGAAGTGGACGCAGCTGTGGTCGGTCCAGTGGAGTCCGGTTGCGTGGCTGAAGGAAATGTGCTTGCTGGATGAGAAGACGGGGTCAAGCGTGTGGCCGGCGTAGTGAGTGGGGGTGTTCACCAGTTGCTTGAGTCCGAGGTTGGCGAGGTTGTCCAGCAGGGCGGTGGTGTTTCTGTCATTGTTGTTCTCCAGGTGGAAGTTGAGGTCCCCTAGGAGGATGTAGTCGGCGGAGGGAAGGGCGTGCGGGCTGATGAAGTCTGCGATGTCTTCGCTGAATTGTGTGCGTGGTCCCGGTGGTCGGTAGATGAGGGTGCCTCGGAGGGTGGTCTTGGGGTCAGTGTGTATCTGGAAGTGCAGGTGTTCGGCGGCGGTGAAGGTTTCGTCGGAGTTCGTCGAGATGCGGATGGTGTTCTTGTGTACGATGGCGATGCCTCCTCCCGTCTGGTTGACGCGGTCCTTCCGGGTGATCTTGTATCCATCCGGGATGGCTATGGCGATGTCGGGCGCTGAGGAGGCGTTCATCCAGGTTTCGGTGAGGAAGGCGACGTCCGATGCTGTTGCGTCGAGCAGGTCCCAGAGTTCCACGGCGTGCCTGTGGACGGAGCGGGTGTTGAGCAGGATGCACTTCAGGTGGTTGCTGCTGGTGCTCGACTTGGCGGGGGTGGTGCAGTTCCGGTTGCAGGTGAATCGGCAGGCTTGGCAGGCGAAGGGTCCGTGGGTGCGTCTCGGGGTTGCTCTGTAGCAGGCAGGGTTCCGGCCGGCATTGAGTGCGTTGAGAGTGGCGGCGTCGTAGGTCTGTCGGGTAGTCTTGCATCGGCGGCGGGGGCCAGGGTTCCTGGCGCTGGGCGCGGTCCAGGCGCAGACGGGCGCAGACGGGCTTGCCTTTGGCGCGCCTTCGGCGCACAATCGGCGCGCCCGCTTCGCGTGGATGCTGCGCGCACGCACGGACTCTGCCATAAATGGAGAGTGGGGGGGCGGAGCGAGGGAGGAGCAGCTGGGAGGCGGGAGCGGGGCGGCGAATGGGGAAGGGGGCGGGGCCGCAGGGGAGCAGCGGCGGGGGTCTGGAAGTCGGGAAAGAGCGCGGAGGAGGCGGCGAGGGGGAAGGTCTGAGGGCGGGGTCCCTGGAGGCAATCAGCGGCAGCAGCAAGCAGGAGCAGCGGTGGAGGCCAGCACACGGGGGCCGTGCGGTAGGTGGAGCGACCTGGAATTATGTAGCATATAATTATGTGGCAGTGAGTGGTATTGTCTGGGGTGTATGTTGTATTCAGTAGAGTGTAATTATGTGGCGTGTAATTATGTGGCACTGAGTGGTATTGTTTGGAGTGTATCTGTAGTAGATGGAATGTGATGTGTACATTTTGCCTAAGGGGTATGGAGTGTATAGTATATAGCTTGGTAGTGGAGCCTGTACACTAGCTACTCCAGGTCAGTATCGCCCCTGTGTCATGGGCAGTCACAGGAACAAAGAAGTGTAGAAGTAACATCCGTGTCAAGCTTGCTTTCCTGCTGCAGAACCGATGTAAGGCGCACTCTGCCTAACCGAGGCCAAAACACCCAACTCCCCGGACATATAAAAAAAACGACCAGCTGCCCAAACAACATAAGTTGAAATGAGAAAATAGAACAAAATATAGTGTCAAGAAATACAGTTGTTATGGGGTAATTGACCAGGCAACGAGTGGGGAGAGCTCCTGTATACGTGTTTGTAAATACCTAAATGCATTCCTTTTATTCCATTTTAGGCTTGCGAATACAAACAAATGAGCATTAAATGTGCAGTAAACAGAAGGATAACGTGAAAGGGATGAAGGGGGGGGCAGCTTAGAGGGGACAGGCAGTGGGTCAGAATGGAAGGGCAGATAGGACTGGCAAAAGGAAAGAAGGAGTGGGGAAAGGACAGGCGGGAGGAGGAAGGAAAGAGGCAGGCAGGAGGACATAGGAAAGGGAGGGACAGTAGGCAAATGGCCAGACAAGAAGATAAGAGGAAATGGCCAGACATCCGGACAAAGGCAAAGGGACTGAAAGAGGAGAAAAAAGAAGACAAACAGAAGATGAGAAATGTTGGAAAA
Source organism: Lissotriton helveticus (assembly GCF_964261635.1). Classification (NCBI taxonomy): domain Eukaryota; kingdom Metazoa; phylum Chordata; class Amphibia; order Caudata; family Salamandridae; genus Lissotriton; species Lissotriton helveticus. The sequence goes on from NC_136065.1 coordinate 1,225,265,420, forward strand.
TGGAAAGAGACAGAAAGTACAGTACAGAGGGGGCAGGTACAGTTTCTCTTTGTGCAGGGTGGGCGTTGTGTATGGAAGAGGTGGAAAAAAGCACTTCGCAGGAGCAGCTGAAGGGCACTCAAAGCTCATCAGTGTCAGTCACAGATGCTGATGTCAGATTAGCCGCCAGGGTAGCGCCGATGCTATCTGCAGCCTCAGCCAGCCACATTCAATGCCTTTAATTAACAACAAGAGGGGGCAGTAGATGAAAAACCCCAAGCCCCCTCCACGCCACTGTGTAAACTAGTTGTTGCCCCATGTTCATCGGCAACTCGGAGGACAAGAAGCTGCTGCTTCTGAGGGCCTGGACACATCCGGAATGAAAGAGGGAAGGGTGAAAGCAGAGCAGCTACAGCAAGCCAGTATTTAAAGGTGCAAGCACTTATCAGAAGTGCTCAATGTCAATAATATTTAAAAGAACATTGCGTGTGCCACAACAGACTGGCATTCACTCCAACTGAACAATGATTTGCCGGACTGGGAGAAAGTGAAATCACGGCAGAAGAGAGGCCAGGGAGTGTTTGGAATAAACAGTAAAGGGGGAGCAGCTGCAAGCCGGCAGAGCAGGAGACATGAACAATGTAGGGAGGTGTGAAAGGAGTATGGTGAGGGGGAGGAAGGTGAGGTCCATCATATTCAGAAGTGGGTCCCTACATCGTGGTGAGGAAGATAAATCTAAGTGATCAGTTGGATTTATAGCGAGTGGACCAAATACAAGCCGAGGGGCACACCCAATGCCGTCAGCTAAGAAATGAATCGTGTTAGCATCAAAAACATATAGCGCGGGAGCTCAGATGGAAATATAACTCAAGTGTGTGATCTGAGAGCTGGGAATGGGTCCAAGCTTTCCGGGGTCTGTGCCTCGGACTTGCACACTGGAGAGAAGACATGGCGAATGTTGGAAGAGCTCAAGAGGGGGCAGTAGCTGAAACACCCCGAGCCCCCTCCACCGCCACTGTGTAAACTAGTTGTTGCCCCGTGTTCATCGGCAACTCGGAGGACAAGAAGCTGCTTCTGAGGGCCTGGACACATCCGGAATGAAAGAGGGAGGGGTGAAAGCAGAGCAGCAACAGCAAGCCAGTATTGAAAGGTGCAGGCACTTATCAGAAGTGCTCAATGTCAATAATAGCTAAAAGAACATTGCGTGTGCCACAACAGACTGGCATTCACTCCAACTGAATAATGATTTGCCGGACTGGGAGGAAGTGAAATCACAACAGAAGAGAAGCCAGGGAGGGGTCGGAATTAACAGAGCAGGTGTGAAAGCACGGCGGGAGAGAAGCCAGGGAGGGGGTGGAGCAAACTGAGTGGGAGGTGTATGGGCAAACGCAGACAGTGCACCACGGATTCCTTTGAAGTCTGATGGGGGGGCGGGGGAGCCGATTCCTTTCAAGTCTGATGCCGAGGCTCACAGGCGTGCGATGTGCACGTGCCCGGCTCACATGAACTGTACCTAATCCGCAGTTTGGGTAGACTTTTGAAAGCCTTACTATAATCTCGACAAACAAGCATTGCTAAAGCAATGCTGTAGTCGAGACCTAAAAACAGAAAGAAATCGGTTTTGAAGCTCTGCCTCTTAAACTGCTCTGATGTTACCCTCGTGGTTACAGGAATGAACAGGCAAAGTGGTTTGAGCCTCAGGCAACAGGCAACCAGCTGCCACTGAGCCATTTCAATGCTTAACCCCAGCAGGGTGAGATCTGACCTGGGAGCGCATTTCCTTCAAGTCGGCTGTGGTTCTGCTGCCTTTTCTTGGCACGTGCACAAGTGCTTTGCATGGTAGATTCTGAGTGTAGTGGGCATGCGTAAGCTTTCACTTCTGCCCCAGATTGATCAGGCAAAACGTTATTATGTATTATAAAGGCTGGCTCATCACAGGTGCACTCACCAGTACTGATGCTGACTCGGGCAGCCTTAAAGGTGAAACGTCTGATCCTGAAACTCCTCCAGCCGTATACACCCTCATGTGACGTAATCCGCATCCTTCTACTCTTGTGTGACGTAATCCGGCATCACTCGTGCACCATCATCTTAAAGCAGTCTACCCTCATATGACGACACCTGCAGTGCCTTGCACACTTGTATCACTGGGTGCTTGTGATACCATGTGCTTAGGCTTCTAGGCCCAGCAATCGGGGTGTCACTACAGAGGGGCCTTTACACTCAGTGCTTCTCAGCCCAAGGGCCTGGACGCTTCCCTGGCATTTCACTGTACATTCACATGTGCGATGTGTGTGCTGCTGCATTCTAGTGTTTCATTCCCCTGCCTTCTGTAGACTCAGAAGCTTCTCATTTGTGACTCTCTCTTAGGAGCATGTGGGTGGGACAGCCAACCAAACAGCAGTGACACTGTCAGTGAAGGGACTGTACCACAAGCAGAGGGGTGGACCTATATGCTGAATGATCTGAACCCTGCAGTACGGTTCCTAGGCAGAGAGTGACAGCGTCTTGGACAACCTCTCCTCAGCTGGAGCATCATTTTAGGCTGGCTCCAGTAAACTCCACTATGCGGTTGCAGGAGATGGAGTTTTTTGCCAAGCTCCAAGCGGAGAACGGAGTGACAAAACTTTGCAAGGTGTGCTAGCGGAGAGAAGTTCACAGCCCACCCCAACAGGGGCATAACACAGGCCCCAGCAGCCCCTGCGGTGCGGTGGCCCGAACAGCAGGGGGCCCCCTCAGCACAGTACTCAGACCTAATAGCTCCGGATTATATCCAGTGCGGGCCCCTCTATGTACCTGGGAGGGGGGGGGGGGGGACCTTCAACTTTCGTTACGCCACTGCACCCCAATTACATAGTTAGGTCTAACCACCACACCAGATAATACTCCACTCTCCTACATTGGTAGCAGCAGTGAGATCCTGAACCTGTGTTTCACAGAACTACTTGGTCATAAGTGATTTTGCACAGAAATCCACGTAATTTCTTTTAGCATCAAAACTAATTTTTTTCAGAACTTGTTTGATATTTCTAATTGGATTGTTAAGGCCCTATGTGGGGTTGGGCTAAAGGGGATGCATAGCACTGCACATCCATGCCCAGCAGGTGACAGCAAACTCCCTGGAATGGGCCTTCCCCAAGTTGTGTACATCATTGGTGAACCCCGCCCTATGGCGCCTTTTAAAGGTGGTTGGCGGAAAATTACTTCCCATCATCACAAATGGTGCAATGACATTCAAAGACAAAATGGCAGGCAATTGCTAGACAGGGCACAGTCCACCTACTAGCAAATAATGTTTTCCCTTTCTAATTGTACATCGTACACCCAAATTCGACAAAATACCTGTCCTCACAGCACTGGATATTGAAGTTAAAGCTTTTAGCTTACAGTCTTAAAGCTAAACAGTTAAAGAAAAATACGCTGAAAAACATTATCTGAGAAGTAATAAATAACGCCCTTACCACCTGCTATAAGTACCTAAGCCTCGCCCTGGATGCACTGGAGGCACAAGAGATCTGTTCAGGTGGCCCACCAGTGTACTTAGTCTCAAACTGCTGACTAAGCAAGCAAAACTAATATCGAGGGAACTGTATGTTTAAGCCTTGAAGAAATTGGCACATGGCAGCTGTGCCACAACACTGTATAACCCAGGGGTTTCTGCCCACTTAACCTTTCATTGCTTTTTAGCACGGTCATGAAACATCGGCTGATGAGCCTACATTTTGGAATAATTCCTCTGAGAACTTATTGGTAAGGCCAGAGGAATCTTGATGACTCAGACCCACCGTGCTATTTTTGTGCAAAAGAAGAGGAATCACTGACACATTCTTTTCAGCTGCGAAAAGTTGCTCCCACTAAGAAATTTCTGGCTCCGACCAATATGGCGTACCTTAAATGTCAGGACTTGCTGAGGCGCCCTGGAAGCTTGCCTGAGAAGCGACTTGTCGCAGCTAGCTTCCCTATTTCTGAAATTCATGAAAATTGTGTTAGTTCCACCTGTCATTACACTGGGCTCTGAATCCTTCATATGCCGCGAAAAATTAAAAGCCTTAATACGCCTCCAGAGCTGCTCGGCCCACAGGAGAGCAGGAAATCTCATTTTCTTTCGTCGGTCCCCAAAGTAAACCCAATAAGACAGCCAAAATATTGCATTCCTTAAATACGTAGTCGTGCGGTGGGTTTAGCCGTTCAACACAGATTTGTGATAAAATGTGCACTTTGTGCCTTTCAAAGCACCTTAATGTAATGCACTTTAACTTGGTTCGGTACTGAAATGTAGATTGGGGGTAATGGGATCATCCCTTAAACACTTTGACTTGTCGTGGGCCCATCCTTGTAATGCATACTTGTGATATAATTAGCACTTTAGGCGTTTGAAAGCACCTTAATTTAATGCACTTTAACTTGGATCTGCACGGAGATGTAGATTGGGGGTAAAGGGAGCATTTTTTTAAGCAGTTGGAACGGGCTCTCCCTCCTCCCCCCTTTTTTTTAAAATTGTTGTCTTTTAACTGCTATTTTTATGTTTGCCCTATCAGCCCTTACCTGTTTGCAGTTAATGCTTTTGCTTTTTCAATTGTTGTATTTAACTGTCATTTTTAATGCTTGCCCTTTCAGCATTTTATTTGCCAGCTGTTAACCTGTACTTTGCTTGGCAAGCATCTGGGATCGCCATTGTAATGATTTTAATTAATCACACAATAAAGAATGTTTCTGTGTAGACCCCGATTGCAATAATACATTTAAAATGCTCGGGTGAGTTAGAAAATGGTTTAAAAGTTTTTTCTTCATATATTGTAAAAAGGTCCCAACTGCCAAGTAAAAGGTTTGGCTCAATGGATGCTGGTCAGAATCTCAACCTGTCAGTTATACAAGCCCTGAGGATCATGGGTCTGAAGGTGTTGTGCAAATCAAGGGACATTGGCTATAGAGTGACAGCTAAAAAGGCGGAACTTGAGAAGCTTTTAAGAAAGAAAGGCTAGGGGTGGGGGGCATTCCTCAGAGGAAGAACCTGAAGAATGGGAAGATTATGTCCTAGCGTGAATTGATCATTTATGGGGAAGAAGGTGAAGGCCTCAACTCTCCACCCTTTTGTGGAAATAAAATTGACAATTGTGCCCCATCATTTCCCTGTTTCTGCCTGACAGCCATTTTTCTCATTCAGACAAGCACCCATTTTGTGTGTGACATCCATTTTGTCTTCAGACCCACAAGCAAGACACCCTGCCTCTGGCACCCCCGTTCATTGACCAAACATTTCTGTGGCTCTGCCAATTCTGGGAACCAGCAGCAGATAGTTCCTGTTTTAAGAACTAGTTCCTGTTCTTGACTGCAAGCCAGAGAGCAGATGGTCTCTGTTTTACACAAGATAGTTCCTCTTTTTGACTCTTGTGGTTCAGCCAATTCCCAGAACCAGCAAGATGGTCTCTGTTTTACACAAGATAGTTCCTCTTTTTGACTCTTGTGGTTCAGCCAATTCCCAGAACCAGCAAGATGGTCTCTGTTTTACACAAGATAGTTCCTCTTTTTGACTCTTGTGCTTCAGCCAATTCCCAGAACCAGCAAGATAGCTCCTGTTTTACACAAGACGGTTCCTGTTCTTGACTCTAAGCCAGAGATAAACCCCCGAATGAGGAAGGGCCTTCAACTGAAAGAGAACATATTTCCACACATCGCATGCCCTCTCACGAGACACAAGACACGCCCCTACCTTGACACATCTGTTGGAAATTACTGCTTGTCACTTCCCTTTTTCTTGTCACTTCTCTTTTCTTCTTTTGTCTATTGACTGAAAACTGTATAAATACTCTGATGTGTGAATAAAGCTGCAGACCACTCCTGTACCCGCTTGGTGCTGGAGCTCTCCCCTTAACTCGAGTTACTGGACCCTTTTTTTTGTACTCAAGCACCATGGACTCCTCTCTTTGCTTTGACTGAAATTATGATTATTAAGTATAGAAATTCTGAGATGAGGTAATATTGAATTAATTTACCACACTTTCCAAGACCCCCTTCACCAATGCGAAGTGACAGGAGTCACTCATTCGTGTAGACTTCATCAATGGTAAGGTGGTAGGAACCTTTGAGGATGAGCTTGACCTACTCTTCCTGGAGGAGAAAAAGCTTGAACTTGAGGAGAGGAGACTAGCTTTAGAGAAAGGAAAGGTTAAGTTGGGCCTTAGTCCCAAATCTGGTGTCAGCAACAATAGTACCAGGGAGAAGGAGTAGTCCTTTGACCCTAAGATCTTCAAAGGGATCATCCTTAAGTTTAGTGATGGTGAAGACATTGACAAATGGTTTGCAGTCTTTGAGAGGGCCTGCAAAACGATGAGTACAGCACACTAGCACTGGGGCTTTCTACTTTGGGAGTTATTCTCGGTGAAGGTGAGAGATAGACTTCTGCATATGAAGAAGACCTTTATAAGAGGATTTTAAGTCACTACTGAGGACTACAGGTTAATGTTTGGGAAACACCCATCAAGGTCAAAACCAGACATGAGTGGACATTGTGAACTCTTCAGTCAAAAAGGCAATGAGGTGGACGCCTATGATGGGCTATATAATTTAATTTTGAAGGAGCATATTTTAACTAATTGTACCACAGACAAATTGCATCAGCAATTGGTGGATTCCCAGTTGTCTTCCTCCAGAGAGCTCAGGAAAATAGCTGACAAATGGGATGAAACCAGGGTGTCCAAAAAGACCCATGGTGGGAGTGACCAGGAAAACGGTGCTCAGCCTTCTCAGCAAGGAAGGACGTGAGCAACAAATAAGATAAAAAGAAGGAGTTCTTCAAAGTCCATTCTCTGGAGGGTAGGCCTCGATAATTCACACAGTCCAAAGGCAAAGGACACCAAGGTAAGAACTGGAATCGAGCAAAAGCATCTGGGTTTTGTCATGACTGTCATCAGGCAAGTTATAAGAAAGGATATGCAGCATGCTCTAAAAAGTCCACAGTGGTGGTCCACAATTCAAGGGATTGTCTAGCATAGGGGTGGGGGTAGAAGTGTACTCTGGAGAGGACAGAGGATACATAGAGGCTACTTTACTTTCTCTGGGTGGGGTGGATATTGAATCCCCGGCTGGCTAACCTCCAAGCTTTGAGAAGTATACACAAAGGCCAAAGATCTATGGGACTGAGGTAGAGGCTTTGAGGAATACAGGTGCCAGTACCACCTTGGTGACAGTGAGACTGCTTTCCCCAGACCAGACGTTGCCTGGTGTTAGTCACCAGGTTACCAGTGCCGACAAAGAAACTAAGCTCTATCCAATGGCCTTGGTAAGCTTAGATTAGGGAGGGATTGCTGTCCATACAAAGGCGATTGTGTCCCCAGACACCTCAGTGTAGTGTCTGTTGGGAAATGATCTTGAGACTTTTGCATAGACAGAGGTGGAGAGGAAGGCTCATGCAGAAATGCTGGGTCTCCCTGAGTGGGTGTGTTTTACTACCAGAGCAAAGGCAGCAGGTCAGGGAAGTCAGGGAAGCTTGGATCCTGAAATAATGGCACAAGCTCGTAAAGGCAAGAGAAAGGACAAGTAGTCTGCTAAGGCAGCTTCTAAGAGGTCATAGTACCAGGGGGAAAGTTCTCCCGAGGGAGATGCCTTGAAGCCTGAGGAGAGAAATGTAGCTGATGGAGTCAGGCTTGACCTGGCAGAACTCTTTCGTGCAGGGGTACTCTCCAGAGAGGACCTATGCCAAGGGTAAAAGCAGTGCGTTACTCTTGAAGGCCTTAGGCAGCAAGCTGAAACGCAAGAGGAGGGTGATGTCAATGGAACCCACTGAGTCTACTGGGAGGATGGCCCTCTATACACAGAGGCTATGGACCCGATACCAGGGGCATCTAGGAGAATGGTGCTATCCAAAAAACACGGAGAGTTCATCCTTACCTTAGCCCATGACATACCCTTAGCTGGACATCTGGGACAAACCAAAACCAAGGACAGGTTGGTTGCTCATTTATATAGGCATCAGATGTCTGAAAAAGTTAAGGTGTTTTGTCGCTCCTGTGCGAATTGGCAAGACAGGCACTCAACCAAAGGCTCCCTTAATTCTGCCATCAGTAGTTGGGAATCCCTTTGAGAGAGTAGGGATTGACATTGTTGGTCCCCTTTATCCTCAACCTGCATCTGGGAGTAGAATTATTCATAGAGGTAGTGGACCATGCCACTAGATACCCAGATGCAGTTCACCTCAGGACTGCAACGACTCCTGCAATAAAAAAGACACTTCTTAGCCTCTTCAACAGGGTTGGGTGGTGTCTGCATACCTAAAAGCTATGTGAGATGCATGTGGTGTGGGCTACAAGTTCACTACCCCCTTTCACCCTCAGACAAATGATTTAGTTAAAAGGTTCGACAGAACCATGAAAGGCATGATAATGGGCCCCCTGAAAAACTCAGAATGAGATGGGATGGCCTGTTTCCTTGCCTACAGGGAGCTGCCACATGAGGGGGTTGGATTCAGCCCTTTTGAACTTTTGTTTGCTCATTCTGTGAAGGACCGACTGGGTTTTGTAAGAGAAGGCTGGGAGAGACCTCTCAAAGAATATAGCATGTTACAACGCATGCTATTACAAATCGGTCGTTACAACGACCGCGTTGTTAGTACGCAATACCTTTACATAGCATGTCATTACAGCGAATTGCTTTAGGGGGTTCGCTGGACGTAGGAATAGTATTATTTACTATTCCTACTCCAGCTTGCACAACAGCAGGGAAGGTGATGGATTTCATATCCAATGGTAAACAGACATAATATCGACTACAAAATATCGAATGGACATAATATCGAGTACAAAATATAGGCTGGACAAAATATCGAATGGACAGAATATAGACATCAAAAATATCGCTTTGAAGGTAAGTAATGTAATATCGAATTTTAAAATATACATAGTCAAAATATCAAAGTACATAATATATGTTAATAAAAATATCGAATATTTAATAATATCAAATTTCTTATAGTGTATTTTATGTGTTAAAATTGTTTATTTATGTTATAATGTAGTTAAATTAATGAATTTAAAGTTATTTAAATTTTGCGTGATTTAATTCTGTAGCGGGTTGTGGGTTTATAGGGGAATAGGGTGAGAAGTAATTTAATTATAATTAATTAAATATGTAAATTAATTTATTGGTATTTGTTTATAATTGTTAATTAATTTTTATTTAGTAATTAAATTTTAATTGCCAATTAATTTTATTTAATTGATTAATTGATAATTATGTTAATTTATTTATTGGTATTTGTTTATAATCGTTAATAAATTTTTATTTTGTCATAATTAAATTTTAATTGCCAATTAATTTTATTTAATTGATTAATTGATAATTATGTTAATTTAACTAATATTTTTATTTCTTATTTTTATTTTATTTTTATTTATTTTTTATTTATTTTTTTCTTTTTCTTTTTATCCCTGCATTTAATATCCTATGCTATTTATTGTATTACCTTAGCTTATTGCCCTTTTTGATGATGATGTATTTCACTTTGTTCTTTGTAATGCCTACTTTCTCTATTTCAATAAAATTTTCTTGAACTAAAAAAAAAAATTTAACTAATTTAATTTCTGTAGCGGGTTGTGGATTTGTAGGGGAATAGGGTGGGAAGTAATTTAATTATAATTAATTAAATGTTAATTTATGTAGTGTTATTTATTTATAATTAATAGTTAAATAATTGTTAATTGGTAATTAATTAACTTTTAATTGAGAATTAATTTTATGAAATTGATTAATTGATAATTATGTTAATTTTACTATTTTATTTTCTGTAGTGGGTTGTGGGTTTATAGGGGAATAGGGTGGGAAGTAATTTAATTATAACTAATTACATATGTTAATTTTTTTATTTATTAGATTTTAATTGTTAAGTAACTTTTTAATTACTAATTAGTTAATTTGTAATTTATTAGTATTAATAGATAACTAATTGTAATGATTAATTTAAATTAGTATTTGTAATAAATTAATTATTATATTATATAAAATTGGTAATTACTTTTAATTATTATTTTATAGATATTAATATATATATATTTTTTTTTAATAATATATGAAGTATCTACTTTCCCTACTGTTGCACTCACTGGAGTGGGAATAGTAATTTTTACCCCTACGCTATCCAACGCTTTCCCTACTGTTGTACTCTCTGGAGTGGGAATAGTAATTTTTACCCCTACGCTATCCAACGCTTTCCCTACTGTTGCACTCTCTGGAGTGGGATTAGTAATTTTTACCACTACGCTATCCAACGCTTTCCCTACTGTTGCACTCTCTGGAGTGGGAATAGTACTTTTTACCCCTACGCTATCCAACCCTTTCCCTACTGTTGCACTCTCTGGAGTGGGAATAGTAATTTTTACCCCTACGCTATCCAACTCTTTCCCTACTGTTGCACTCTCTGGAGTGGGAATAGTAATTTTTACCCCTACGCTATCCAACCCTTTCCCTACTGTTGCACTCTCTGGAGTGGGAATTGTAATTTTTACCTCTACGCTATCCAACGCTTTCCTTACTGTTGCACTCTCTGGAGTGGGAATAGCAATTTTTACCCCTACGCTATCCAACCCTTTCCCTACTGTTGCACTCTCTGGAGTGGGAATAGTAATTTTTACCCCTACGCTATCCAACGCTTTCCCTACTTTTGCACTCTCTGGAGTGGGAATAGTAATTTTTACCACTACGCTATCCAACCCTTTCCCTACTGTTGCACTCTCTGGAGTGGGAATAGTAATTTTTACCTCTACGCTATCCAACGCCTTACCTACTGTTGCACTTTCTGGAGTGGGAATAGTAATTTTTACCCTTACGCTATCCAACGCTTTCCCTACTGTTGCACTCCCTGGAGTCGGAATAGTAATTTGTACCCCTACGCTATCCAATGCTTTCCCTACTGTTGCACTCTCTGGAGTGGGAATAGTAATTTTTACCCCTACGCTATCCAACGCTTTCCCTACTGTTGCACTCTCTGGAGTGGGAATAGTAATTTTTACCCCTACGCTATCAAATGTTTTCACTACTGTTGCACTCTCTGGAGTGGGAATAGTAATTTTTACCCCTACGCTATCCAACGCTTTCCCTACTGTTGCACTCCCTGGAGTGGGAATAGTAATGTTTACCACTACGCTATCCAACCCTTTCCCTACTGTTGCACTCTCTGGAGTGGGAATAGTAATTTTTACCTCTACGCTATCCAACGCCTTACCTACTGTTGCACTTTCTGGAGTGGGAATAGTAATTTTTACCCTTACGCTATCCAATGCTTTCCCTACTGTTGCACTCCCTGGAGTCGGAATAGTAATTTTTACCCCTACGCTATCCAACGTTTTCTCTACTGTTGCACTCTCTGGAGTGGGAATAGTAGTTTGTACCCCTACGCTATCCAACGCTTTCCCTACTGTTGCACTCTCTGGATTGGGAATAGTAATTTTTACCCCTACGCTATCAAAGGTTTTCTCTACTGTTGCACTCTCTGGAGTGGGAATAGTAGTTTGTACCCCTACGCTATCCAACGCCTTACCTACTGTTGCACTTTCTGGAGTGGGAATAGTAATTTTTACCCCTACACTATCCAACGCTTTCCCTACTGTTGCACTCTTTGGAGTGGGAATAGTAATTTTTATCCCTACGCTATCCAACGCTTTCCCTACTGTTGCACTCTCTGGAGTGGGAAGAGTAATTTTTACACTTCCGCTATCGTACGGTAATAATATTGGATATTATTTAATTATATTATGTTACTATATATATATGTTTTAACAAATATGATTGTAAAATTATTTTTTTATAACTTTCATTAATTATTTATTTTATTATAAGGTCATTTAAGTATTTTTAAGTATATTTTAGTAATTCATTTTTAATATTAATTTAATTTAACATTGTTTTTAATAAAGTCGATATTCTTATAAACTATATTTTTGTAAACGATATTTTTTACTCGATATTTTTGTACTTACCTGTTTGTAGATACAAACTCGATATTCTATCTGTCGATATTTTGTCGCCGATATTTTTGCTAGTCGATATTATGTCCCTCGATATTATGTCAGTGATCCATATCCAATACCTTTGCGCCCCCTCCAGCAAGTCATTGTAATGACCTGTAATGTAAAGGTATTGCGTACCAACAATGCAGTCGTTGCACGTTGTAATAGCATTGCATTGTTTTAACACCATTGTAAACGTTGTTTCCCCTCTCAAAGAGCCCAAGGAGGACATAGGGGATGATATACGAGGCCTGCGTTCACGTATGACAGAGATTATGAAAAGTGCAAACAGAAACCTAGAGACCAGTCAGGAGCTTATCAAGCATTGGTATGACCAGAAGTCAGCACTCGTGTAGTATCAACCGGGTAAGCTGTCATGAGTGTTGGAGCCTGTGCCTCACAGGGCCCTCCAAGACAAGTGGACTGGACCCTGTGCAATCTTGTGCAAGAAGGCGGATGTCATCTACTTGGCTGACCTAGGCACCCCAAGGTGTCCTTATAGAGTTCTCCATATAAATCGCCTCAAACCCGACCAGGACAGAACTGACATGGCCATGTCCATGGTTATGGTCACTGGTGGAGGCCAGAAGGATGAAATTGAACTCCTCAATGACTACTGTCAAACAACCCATAGGATGGGTCAGTTGAGGGTTTGTTTTGTCTGGCCCAGCAATCAAAGTACAGGCAAGTGCTAGGTCAGTTTGCTGAGCTGTTTTCCTTGACCCCTGTTCAGACAACATGGTGTACCCATAAGACCGGGCGCTCTCATGCCAGATTCACACCAGCGTTACGGTTTGACCGGGCACAGAACTTTTTTCACCGGGAAATCCAGGGAAATATTTGAATAACGGGCTGTAGAGATAGACCCTTAACCATCATTTTTCATGGCATTTACTAGAGATAGGACCCCCTGAAGAAGGGTATTTACCCAAAATTCATTGGGAATATGGTAATGGCGTGTCTGATTGCTTCAGGATAATGTTATATTGAAGAATAACATGCAATTCACATGTGATTGACAACATTGTGAATTAAAAAGAAGATAACAAATAAAAAGAAAATATCTGGCTAAATATGTTTTGAACATTAAAACAAGGGTCGTCGAACACCTAGGAGTGCAACGTGGGAACACTGAGTGAGGCTCACCCAGGGCTTTTTAATGAACATTTAGTCTTACCCCCCTAGGTCAGAGGGTGTTACACACCTTCACCAAAGTTGATCAACTTGATAGAAGACAAAATCTTTTTTTTGAAAATCAGTGTGCCTCACCATTCCAAAATCATTTTAAGTACCCATGATGTAGACATTGGTGACAGCCTCCCTGTCAAAAATAAGATTTATAGGTTGTTAGACCAAGTTGAGGCTTGCATTAAGATTAAGGTCAGCAAGATGTTATTGCTTGGGGTTATTGATCTCTCTGACAGTCCCTGGGACTGCTCATTGGTACTAGTCCCCAAGCCTCATTCCAAAGGTAGGAAACCTGAAATTCGGTTTTGTGTGTATAACAGGGGTTTAAATGCTCTTGCCAAAACTGATGGTCACCCCATTCCAAGAGCAGATGCATTAATTGACGTGCTGGGTGCAGCCAGGTTCTTGAGTACCTTTTACTTAACAGCAGGGTACTGGCAGATTGAACTCACCCAGAGAGCAAAAGAGAAGTGAGCATTTTTGACTCCAGAAGGCCACTTCCAATTCAGAGTGATGCCTTTTGAATTACAAAAGGCACCTGCCACCTTCCAGAGGGTGGTTAATCAAGCCCTTTAAGGCCTGGATGATTTTAGTGTAGATCTAGATGGTATGGCTAGCTTTAGTTCCACCTGGGAGGATCACCTGATCCTCCAATAGGAAATTTTACAGGTCCTGCATCAGGCAGACCTAACTATCAAGGATAGTAAGTGCCAGATAGGGCAGAGCTCTGTTGTGAACTTGGATCAGCTTGTAGTTGGAAGTCAAGTTCAACCTCTTCAGCCCACAATACAGACTATTATGTAGTGAGAGGCTCCCAAAACCCAGACTCAAGCCAGGACCTTCCTGAAGGGGTATGAGACCATTGTGGCCCCACTCACAGAACTTAACTCCAAAAAGCAGCTTTAGAAGGTCCTCTGCACCACAGGATGCCAAAAGGCTTTTGACATCGTGAAGGAGGCTATGTGCTCATCACCTGTACTGAAGGCACCTGACTATGGAAAGAAGTTCATTGTCCAAACCTATGCTTCTGAACATGGCATTGGTGCAGTGTTGACACAAACAACTTGATGATGGCCTGGTTCAAACAGTTACCTATATCAGCAGCGTTGGAGTGCCATTGAGAGGGAAGCCATTGCTGTGGTTTGGTCCCTCAAGAAGGTGACACCCGACTTGTTTGAGACTCACTTCAAGGTCCAAACAGACCACAGGCCTCTCAAATCGCTGATGCAGATGAGAGGGGAAAACCCCAAACTGCTGACTTGGTCCATGTCCCTATAGGGTATGGTCCTTACAGTGGAACACAGACCAGGGACTGACCATGCCAATACAGATGGCCTTTCAGTGTTTTCCAATTAGATGAGGTGAATGACAAGGGGATAGGTTGGTTGCTCATCACCTTTTCTCTGAGGGGAGTCATGTAGGAAATAACCTTTTTTTATGATCACCCTCCCCCCACCACCTTTTGCTCTAAATGCTGATGTTATGACTCCTATAGTGCACTGGAATCTGCTGCTCAGACACAGTGCCCGTTCTCTCTTCCAAAGCTGTTATGTTAGGATTGGTATGTCCGACACCCCTAAGGAAGGGCTCCTGAGCCCAGGAGGCAGGATGCACTGTACTAAAGGTGATGACATATAAGTGCAAGCCTATATGTCCCTATAGTGGTGTTCCCCATAGCAAACTACTAATGTTAGCGGTCTGTAGGATAACATGGGCGCCACCCAGGCATTCTTGAGGTTGGCAGCTCCATTATGGTACCGCCTAGGGGCAAGGCTGAACCAGCCAAGATGGCATACGTGTCTGCCTAGAGCTCCTTGAGCAGGCCCGACCATCAGTGCTAATCTGGGCCGGCTGGGCAACACAGAGACACTGCGGACCTGCGAGGAGCTTGCCAGTTTGAGTCCCTCCTTTGCTGAGGCCCACGGGCAGGAGGCGACGCCACTGGGGGGATTTGGCCACGTTGGGCTGCTTCCAATATGGCGGCGCGGGCCCCCGTTAGACTATGCTGTGCAGAGGGCAGAGGAGCGCAGGATCTCAGCCTGCTGACCTTGGCCCCTCGGGTGGCGTACCTGGAACGGCGAGGGGAAATTTTGTGATTCCCTTTCGGGGATCTTGGCCCATTCTCAGCGTCACCATGGATATTAGGGGGGATTACAGTTGTGTACTAGACCTCTCCCTGGACAGGTCCTACCCTCCCCTTCCTCGTTCCCTGCCCTGTGCACAGACAGATTGCTTCCGTGCTTGGGTAAACCATTGGTCGCTTGCGGATGTCTGGAGATCCCGGCACCCCATGACTAAACTATACTCATTTCACTCTATCCCTCACAGCCTCTAATTGCGCCTTGATTTCTTCTTATCCTCGCCTTCGATCTGTCCTCTGGTCCAACACTCGGACTTACTAGGTCGGGTGCTGTCTGACCACGAAGCGCACCTCATAACCCTTAAGTGGCATCCCCCTCCACCTTCTGTCCCCACTTGGAGATTGCTGTGTGACTGTTTTGAGGATCAGGTTTTTCGCCATTAACAGGAAACCAGCATCCGTTTCTACTTTTCAGAGAACCCCAACATAGTGTCCACTAGAATGCTGGGATGAGACGCTTTTAAGGTAGTCCCTAGGAGATCATGCACCTGACAGATAGTGGGAGTCCGTAGGATGCTTTAAAAGGATCTAAAAGTGGCGGAGCGGGAGCCTGCTACCCTCAGTAAGGCAGTGAATGCCAACCCAACGTCTATGGCCCAGCTGACGGAGGCAAAGTCTGCATACTCTGTGCTGTTAGCAGATCTTAGAAAATAGAACTTCAAGACACACGCCGCCAGGGTGCATCGGGCGGGGGATAGGTCGGGTGTACTCCTGGCATGTCTGATCTCCCAGGATTCCGACACTCGCCCTATCGCTGAAGTGGTCACCCTCTCTGGTGTTATGGTCCATTCTCAAACTGCCATCAGGCAGACCTTCTACGACTATTATCCTGAAGTGTACATAGCTCATTTGAACGATTCCCCTGAATCAGTAGACCTCTTCCTCACCACCCTCACTCTGCCCCAGATTCCTCCCCATGTGAAGACCTCCCTAGATGCGGATATCACATTGGCTGATGTAAAACAGGCGATCCTGGATACAATAAAACCCCAGGTCTGGACATCCTGCCTCTAGAATATCCACTTTTCCACTGTTCTGGCACCCCATCTGGAGAACCGGGCCTTATGGGCCAAGCGGCGCAGGGCACGCCTAAAATCTCCGGGTTCACCTGCCTTGTCGGACAGAGACACGAGACACTCTGTTGGGTGTAGAAAATCAGGTTTATTAGCTGCAGCTAAGCACAGTTGTCCAAGAAGTACCCTAATGGCATATTCTCAGGAGACTGCCACTTAATTCCGTGGCGCACAGTCTATTATAGTACACATGTTTACAATGCCCACTCCCAAAACATACAAAATTGACGAATAGGATTAGTTTGAAAACAAGCTATTCAATGTCCAAAACACACCCTCCTTTCAGACCCCGTGTGCTCTCCTCCCCTCAATTTAATCAACACTAGTGCCCGTAATTCAATTTGCAGGTGGTAGAACATGTTTGAATGATTCAAACAATAGTTTATGTAACAAGAGAATACACGAAGAGAATAGCGAAGTTCAGTCAAATAGAATGAAGTCAAGAAGAATGGTGGGACCCAAGCAGTGGAGTTAGACAAGGATTAATCAGTCTAGACATGGATTTAACAACTCGGCCAGGCCCTGACATTGGTTTGGTAATCAAGGACAAGGGTTACTCTTTAACAGACGAGACACATAGCAGCTGAAAAGGCAAAAACACTGCGTTCGCCGCGCTGCCTGAGTGAGGCAACACAAAATGGCGGCTAGATACGAAGTGGAGTCAAAAACTACGGAACCTCAGACCCTCCTTTTGCCATACTCAGGCAAAGCACAAAAAGACTCATGTTAGTCTGAGTCGATGTCAATGGTCATGAGGTCATTGTGTTGTTGCTGTAACATCATTCTAATATTCTCTGTTTTCTGTGACACTGGCTTTGGAACGCATACAGTGGCACAAAGTCCACAAATGGCTGGGCCACACTGTAAACAGAGGCAACAAGAAAAGATGATTGCTAGAATCGCTCCAAGGAAAGTTAGCACTTTCCATCCCCATGTGGACAGTAGTTCCCAAAACCATCCCATCACAGATCAATCTCCAGTGTCCTGATGAATGGACTCGGAAATGACATGTAGTTTAGAAATGGCTTGGTATACTGTAGGGGCATTATCGGGAACGTAAACGCAGCAACTAGACCCAATTAATTTACAGACTCCTCCTCTATCTGCAAGGACAATATCTAAAACCATTCGGTTTTGTAAAGTCATAAGACGATCCGCCTGAAGCTCAGCTGTCAAATTATTCAATGCTCCAGAGGTCACGTTTATGGTAGCATCGACCACACGGACTAGACGTCTGATGTTTCTGCTATTAACTATTGGACCCCAAAAGGGAAGAAACCCTTTAAAAAAATCTCCACCCTCTTGTACAGCTGTGTCTTCAGCATCAATAACCCCTCTACCATATCTCTTTCTGTGATGATCTGCAGGAGCAGTATATGTCGGAGGAAGAAGGAAAGCTATATAACATGTTCCCGAGAAATATGTGGGAAGCCATGTATAGGCTCTATCGTGGCAGATGAAATATGTACCTTGCAATGGTACCAACGGTGAAGAAACCAAGGGTGTATAAACATATGTATAGGAACAATTACTCTTTTCCTGTTTGATCTTAGTGTTCTGGCCATTTATTTGCAAACACAAATTACCTTTATGAGGTATAGTCCAAATCGGTGAAGATCTTTTCTGCTTAACTTTGTCAGTGAGGCTAGTGATATAACGAGTCACATTCCAACCGTCATATGCTCTTTTCTCATCCATTGGAATCTTACTAATGTCAGCAATTTTTGCCATGGTCATTATTCCCTTTATCAAAGAACTGTGACTAAAATCTACTCCACCATTATAGGACCCGCCAGGAGGATATCGGAGTTGATTCTGGTATGCATTAGAAAACATAGCCAGATAAGCCCAAGCAGAACCTTCATAGGAAAATGGGAGAACTAAGTACGGCATCCCACTCTCTGTATTATGGGGCATGAGCCCACAGACCCAACAGTCAGTAGTATTGACTACCAATTGGTGTTGATGCAACAACTGAATAAATGAATTGTTGAGATATTCCGTTCTCCTCATCTGCTCATGGTCTGGGAGTGCATAGAATTTGTGCGGAGAAATAGTAGTAGAGGAAATCAAAGAAACAGAAGTAGGAACAGGTGCTGGCTGCATTATGTGTACAATCCATCCCACACATGCTAATAAACTACATAAACATACTAGAATACATAATGCTACGCCACAACGACTAAACAATAACTTTTTATAATGCTTTCTTTTCATCATTTTAATATCACCCCTTCCATTTCATTATCCACTACTCTAAAGGCGTTGCTCACGATAATCTTCGTTAATCACTTGGCTGTGATTGTTAGCCGTCCTATGACACTGCAAGTCCTGTTGACCTAGTCACTAATCATGTCACAGCCTAAGACTCCTACCGTGACCCTGCAACTTGATGGATAATGGAAAAGGAATGTCTTTTAATAAAAGCAACATTACAAAACACAAAATTTTAATTGTCCTTGGTCAACCTTGGTCTCAGGTTTTACCGTGTCTTGCCACGTATCGTTTGGTCCCGGAACAAATTTTCTGGATCTGATGTGTTCAGTCGCAAGTGAGATGGTAAAGCTTCCTGCAAAACGTTGTCGTCTTCTTTTTCAGAACTTGTCCAGTCCAGGCGTGCACTACTGAATGGTACAAATCTGGGTACTTTCTCCCATTCACTATCACAAACACCTTCTCGGACCCACTGATCATAAGGTAAAGGTAATGGTACCCTTTTACAGTGCACGCCGTGGACCCAATTTTTCTTCCCAACGACCTTCACTGCTGTACGAGTGGTCAACAAGACTTGTCTCTGCGGCCCCCAACGAGGTTCCAGGTTCTTTTTCCTCTGGAAGTTCATCAGGCAGACCCAATCCCCAGGTTGAATGGAGTGTCCTGGGTCTGAGGAGGCCTCCGGCAAAGCGTTTTGGACCTGTTGACGAATAACACGTAATTTAGTGGTGAGGTCATGCAGATAATCAACCAACAATGGATACGGAACATCCGAATATTTCTTGGGTCGAGGGACTCCCCAAACGTTTGCTGGGCGTCCAAAAACAATCTCATATGGGCTAAGCCCTAAACGAGAATGGACTGTCGTTCTTGTTGAGAGAAGTGCCAAAGGCAAGGCATCAGGCCAGGAAAGGCCTGTGCTAGCCTGTATCTTTGCCAATTTAAGCTTGAGAGTGCCATTATAACATTCTACCAAACCCGCTGACTGAGGATGATTTGCCGCATGGAATTTCTGTCTAACACCAAGACCCACACACACCTTCTGCATAATTTGGCCTACGAATTCACTCCCATTGTCACTCCAGACAATGCGCGGCAAACCAAACCTCGGGAAGAATTCCTTCAAAAGGACTTTGGCAGTGGACAAAGCAGTATTGTCCTTTAGGGGGTAGGCCTCTATCCATCTGGAAAAGGCGCAAACCACCACCAGGACATATTTGAGGTTGTTGAAACGTTCCATGTGAATGTAATCTATTTGCAATACCTCAAAAGGGTACGTAGGGGGAGCAAAATGACCTGCCGGAATTGGTGTTCCCTTTCCTGGATTGTGCATGAAACAGACCGTTTTCTGCACATTTAGGAATACCTTCATTCTGCCATACTGGAGCCAGAAGTTTACATATACCCCTTACATTGATATGGGCTGGTCCATGTTCCATAGTAACTACAGGTAGTACATACGCGTCTGGTAACAACCATCGGTGATGCTCTGACAATTCCGTCCAACATCCCATCGTGTCCAACATTCCCGTACTTTCTCTCCACTTACTCAATTCTTTCCCAGTTGCTTCCTTCTGAATCATTTTCACACTTTCTACTGTGTCTTCACACATACCTCCTTCTGCGACCCATCTTGCAGGGCCTGCAACATACATGTGACTTTCAACATCTTTCGCTGTTTCTCTCGCTACTTCATCCGCAAATGTATTCCCTCGACCCACATCATCGGTAATCCTTTTATGCGCACTGCACTTCACAATCGCTACTTGAGCAGGCAAAGCAAGTGATTCAAGAAGGTCAGTTACCAACTGACCATGCTGTATTTTAGTGCTGTGGGAGGTAAAGAATCCTCTTTCCTTCCACAAACGGCCGAAACTATGAGCAACGCCAAAGGCGTATTGACTATCTGTATAAGCGGTCACTCTCTTTCCTTTTGCCAACACACATGCTCTCGTTAATGCAATTAACTCTGCAGCTTTGGCTGAATTCTGTGAAATGCGTGCAGTTTCTACTACTGTATGCAAAGTTGTAACAGCATAAGCTGCTGTCGTCTCACCATTAGGAAGCTTAAAACAAGACCCATCTACCCACAGGATTCCATCCGGATTCACAAGTGGTGTGTCTTTTAAATCAATTTGGCCTTTAGTTTCTTCTTCTGTACGAAGAAAACAATCATGCTGGTCTTGTGCATTTTTCTCGTCTAAAACAGGTAACAATGTTGCTGGATTCAGAACATTACATCTCTTAATATGTATGTGACTAGCTAAAAGTGTCAACTCATATCCAGACAAACGGGCACTCGTTAAATGTTGTGTCTTTGTTCTGTTCAAAAGGGTATCCACTGCATGTGGCACCATAACATTAAGAGTGTGATCTAACACCAGTCCGGCAGATTAACGAATGGAGATCGCCGCTGCTGCTGTTGCTCTGAGACAACTAGGTAATGCCTTGGCTACTGGATCCAATGTAGCCGAAAAATAGGCACATGGCCTTTGTTTGTCTCCAAATTGTTGTGTCAGGACTGACAATGCACAACCTTCTCTCTCATGAACATAGAGTGTGAAAGGCTTACTGTAATCTGGAGTACCCAACACAGGAGCAGAACACAAGGCAGTACGTAAATCAGAAAAACTCTTCTGACACTCATCAGTCCAAGAAAGAGGTTGGGGTGTATCTTTCAAAGTAAGTGCCAGCAAAGGTTTGGCCAACAAGGAAAGATTTGGGATCCATTGTCTACAATAAGAGGTACTGCCTAAGAAAGCACGCACCTCTCTTTGTGTAGATGGTACAGACATTTGTGCAATTGCATGGATACGTTCTGGGGTCAATCGCCTTCCCTCCTTCGACAAGAGATGACCTAAATAGGTAACCTCTTGGCGACAATATTGTAACTTAGAAGGTGACACCTTATGGTGTAAATCAGACAAATGTTGCAGAAGTAACACAGTCGAATTTTTACAGACATCTTCTAAATCGGCAGCCACTAACAAATCATCCACATATTGGATAAGAGTAGCACCTGGAGGCAAAGAAAAAGTGTCAAGCTGGGATTTCAAAGCCTGACTATAGATGGAGGGACTCTCACAATAGCCTTGAGGTGCACGTTTAAATCGGAACCTTCAGCCTCCGAGAGAGAAGCCAAAAAGATCCCTACTCTCCTCAGCAATAGGATTGCTAAAGAAAGCATTTTTGAGATCAATAACCGAAAACCAAGCTGCCGAAGCAGAAATCATAGTGAGCAGAGCAGTAATATCCGGGACAACAGGAAACTGAGGGACAACAATTTGGTTGACCTCTCGGAGATCAATCACAAAACGATACACAGGTGGCTGAGAAGGATCAGTACGTTTAAGGACAGGCAGAACAGGACTATTGCAAACATTTCCTCTAGTCTCTTCAACCACACCCTTCTGAACTAAGTCATAAACAATAGCCAGCAAAGCTCTCTCGCCATCATTAGAGATCTTGTATTGAGGAATGCGTTGCAACTTAACATCAGGCTTAACAGTAATCACATAAGGCGGAATCTGAAGCAAACCAACATCATTCGGACCCGAAGCCCAAAGCGTAGCAGGAAGTGAACGCAATTTGAGTGGCAGTTGGTCTTTAGATACATACATCGGAGAAGTCAATTTATCACCCAAAGTAAGATGTACACCAGAGGGGGAACAATATAATATGGCATGCAAACGTTTCAATAGGTCCAAACCCAACAAGTTTTCTCCGCAACCAGTCGTCAAAAGAAGCGGGGCTTCTAAATCATACGGACTAATGGAAATAGGCAAAGGGCAAGAAACAGGGTTACTAACTGGGGCGCCAGAGAATCCTACAGAAACATTCGTTAAGCCAGACAAAGGTGCCCCAGGGAGTTTGGAATGCATGATAGAACTTCTCATTGCACCAGTATCCAAAAGAAATGGTTCTGTAACACCTAATGCTACAACATTAACATAAGGTCCATTCTGATCCACTGGAACTGATACGACTCCCTTACTTCGTCTATGGCTGTCCTAGCTAGTGTGAAAATCGGGACTTTCACTCTCTGCACAATAATCGTCATTATAATATTGCGAGGACTGAGAATCTTGTTGATCAAAATAATTCATAGTGTTCTGCGAGGGTAAGGAACGTTGCCCTTGAGGCAACGCACCTCGCCCTCTACCCCTAGGTGCTGACTGAAAACCACCACGACCTCGTGGCACAGATTGTCCACCAGTATGTTGTAACAAAACCGAACAATTAATCTTAAAATGACCTTCCTCTTTACAGTAGGCGCATTGATTAGGACCCAACGGTGGTCGCGGAACAAAAGGTATATGTTTCTGCAATAATCTCTGAAACTGTGGAGGCTGTTGCAATTGGGGCTGACCAGAACGAGGGGGATAAGCCTGTTGCAAAAGAATCTTCGTTTTTAATTCTTTAGTCTTTTTCTCCACTTTTTCTTTTCTTCCTTATCCCTATTCTCATAATACTGAGCCGTAGCTAATATCTGTGCAGTCGATGAAACGGCCCATGAACTCTCTGATTGTTTCAATTTATGCGATAATTCTGGAAGTAAATTAAAGACAAATTTATCCACAAATAATCGCTGTCCACCTTCAGTACTCATATCTTGACCACTATGGTCGATGAAAGTTTCTTCGAAACGAGTAAAGATATCGGAGACACTTTCATCCATCTTTTGTTTGCACGCCGCTAACTTATCCCAGTTAACGCGTACAGCAGGCATCATCGTTTTCATAAGAGCTATTATTCTACCGGGTAATTCCGTGATCAAATCATCGGGTTTAGCACCACCTATTTGTCCTGCATCTGCGCCCGCCATAGCAGCCCAATTACCGCCTAAAGCTTGATCATGGTCTTCCTTACGAATTTTGGCCCATAAAGCTTGTGGGACTACATTTCCCATCAGTAAATCAATATCTGCCAAATTCATGATACACGCATCAACAGTCTGGGACAACTCTTTATAATACCCAGCAGGATTCTTACGAGGGTCCGGTAAAGACCGTTTAAGCGCCAAGACTTCCGATCGTTTCGAAGGATCATGTACCCATATACGCTGAAAATGAGCAAGGATAGGCAGATGAGCGTTTGGATCTGCATCTCTCCGTATTGGAGGAACTTCTCGCATAGGATATTGTGTTATTTTACGTCAAACCGCAGGATCAGGTTCAAGAGAAGCTTGAGAGAAAAAGGAAGACCGGAAAGTAACAAGCTTTTGAACAGCATGCTCTACATCAGGACCCACAATAAGTCCCTTATCAAATTGGTCCTGTATCTCGAACAAACCCTGAGGAGGTAAATCTAAATCCACATCTCCCCACCCTTTGATAAGAGTATTACACATGACATTAAAGACATACCTCTGCGTAGGCGCATTCCATTGAAGAAAAGTGTCTAAAATATCGCGCACAGTATACTGTGGACCACTCATGATGCAATTACGAGCGAGAGAATCTAGCTGAATCCGCTCTTCCCCATCTGGAATCTGACTACGAGATTGCCTTCGAGACGATGCAGGAGAAAAATAAAGAGGCCCAAGAAAAGGTGACAAGAGACCAGAAACAGTGTCAACTAATCGTTGACGGGCTGCAGGGGAATCCGACACTAGAACAGGAGACAACGTATTCTGTAAGGTAGGAGAAGAGCTAGTAGCAAAAGAAACTAAAGGTGAAGGAGACTGAAGCACAGAAGATTGGGGTACATAAGTAGGTGGCAAAGGAGGCGGAGGTGGAATCACTGGAAGAGACAAAGGTGCAGGAACCGGAATAACTGGATTAGCAGCAGGTTGTAATGGGGGTGCATTAGCACCTAATACATAAGGTGGAGGTAATGTCAATAGATGGGACATGAAAGGATCTTCGTCAAGACCCTTACTCTTTGAGGAAGTAGGCAACACAGGATAACATCTATCTATTGCCATACGATGCTATCTTTCTGAAACTTCAATCATCTGATCAGTCTCATCATTTTTAAACTGTTGGGCAGCCTGTAAAATTGTCATATTTTGCTCCTTCTTATCTTTCTTCATTTGCTTAATTTCTTTCTGTTTGGCTTCCTTACGCCAGAGGCGGAAAGAGTCAAACATTGTCGGCCGGGCTTTTCTCTTAAACAAAATTGCTTCTAAATTATTTAATATATCAGGCTCAAAACTACAATTTTGTGGCCACTGTAGGACACCATCTTTCTTCGTGTATCGGATCCATGTTTCATTAAAGATAATAGGACCAAGACCATGTTTCGAATAGAGCTCGTAAGTGGGAGTTCCAACCGGAGGAATCGGACAAGAATCCTCTAGCCGGGAATCCCTAGAACAACCAAAGCAACAACATTTCTTAAACGTACTAAATCCAGGCATCTCGTAACGAACTGGACTTTTTACAAACGTCAAGGGGTTTAAGACAATATAGTCACAGCACAAACGTACTTACCCCTCGGCTTCCATAAGTGCACTGATCGAATAACAAAAACCAAAACATAGAGTGGGCGCTACCCACGAATACTTAACTAAATGTTTTTGTATGCCAACAGATGTCCGTCTAATGTCTCGCGATATCAATCATCCCAGAGCGGGGGAGGAGCTTGGCGGGCATCCGAGATGGCCGCTTGAGCACAGCGCTCTCCGGACCCTCGCCGCTCCCGACATTTTATCCTGGCTGAATCCTGATTTCTTGCAAGAATTCGTGTAGGGGACGTTTGGCTGATTACCCTAGCACTTTTCAGAAATCGATTTGGATCTCGTATTCCTGAGATATGGTGCTCTGAACTTTTGGGCTCCGCCCTTGAGGTGCGCCCGGGACGGGGTGCGGTATTGTAGCCGTCCTGCAATTGAACAACAACGGCAGGAGATCTGGCCTTGTGGGTCCCCCCTTCCTAAGTTTCGGTTTCGATTCCGTTCCGACTTGGGCCACGGCTGTGGATGTCGTGTTGCGACTGAGACTTGGAGGCGGATCGGCTGTTGGGCTTTCATGTGACCTATTTGCTGGTTTGGCGACCTCTACCCGAGTTGTGCCCCCTTTTTCTGTACTTTTGATCCTGTACTTTGGGTGTCGGGCCCGTCGGACCTGGTGGCTTGTCCTGTGACGCATCTTCAAAATGGCGGGCAGAGGGGACAGAGAGACGCGCAAGACGAAAACACCTCTGCGCGGAGCTCCAGTTCAATCAAATGTCATGGACCGTTATACCCATTCTAAGGGGTCCCCCGGAGCTGCCCTGCCTGGTTCTA
This sequence comes from Lissotriton helveticus, assembly GCF_964261635.1. Classification (NCBI taxonomy): domain Eukaryota; kingdom Metazoa; phylum Chordata; class Amphibia; order Caudata; family Salamandridae; genus Lissotriton; species Lissotriton helveticus. The sequence goes on from NC_136065.1 coordinate 1,225,291,238, forward strand.
GTATTGCGTCTGAACGAATTTTGGAAGAGTCGGCGGAGCCCTCCTTACAGGATATCATGGGCGCCATCTCGGGTGTGAGGGAATCCATCGGCCTACAGTACGAGGCCTTGGCCCACAAACTTGACACCGTGGCTATCGAGGTGAATCTGATTCGTGCTGACCTCGGCAAGACGAATGAGAGGGTACAATCACTGGATATTAAATCCTCTAGCCTTACGAATGACGTCTCGGAGCTCCAAACAGAGATTGGAAATCTCCGTCGGGGGAACGACTTCATGACCCGTCGCCTGGAGGACTTTGAAAATAGGGCGCGTCGCTGCAATGTTCGCCTGGTTGGTGTACCGGAAAACCCTGAACCCCACTCGGTGGATCTCCTGGTTGAGGATCTGGTCTTGAACCATTTGGCCCCTTCTGGTCTCACAAAATTTTTCACGGTGGAACGTGCACATCGTGTTCCAGGGGGCAAAGTCAAGCCGGGAGCCCCGCCGAGACCCATTGTAGCGAAGCTTTTTCATTATAGAGACCGGGACGCTATCCTGCAGGCCTCGCGGGCGAAGGGCCCGGTGGCCTTTGAGAATGCTACGGTGAACTTTTACCCGGACTTTTCCCAACAGGTTCAGAGACAACGTATGGAGTTTCGTGGTGCCAAGAAACGTCTCCGGGATCGGGGCCTACGTTACGCCATGCTCTTTCCCACTAGACTCCGGGTTGAATACAATGAACGTACCCTTTTCTTTGATCGGCCAGATGCTGTTAATGACTGGCTGGACTCATTGCCTGACTGTCCTCCTGAGACAGACTCCGCCGCTCACCCTGGCGGTGCCGAAGGTGGTGTGGAGATCTAACTGTTCGGCTTTTATGTCTTATTTTGAATACATTCTCGGGAGTGTTGGCCGGCGTCCCTCTACATTGTGATCATTCTGTCTTTTCGTTTGTTATTTTTGTTCTTGCTGAGGTCGGGGGGTGGATGGAACGGAGACCTTTCCTCCTCCGGGGTCTTTGTGTAGAATAGGGGTTCTTGGGCGACAGGCACACTGCAGGTTGGGGTGGCTCTTTAGCTTTTTGCAGGGGTGCAGGGTGGGGGGTGTTTCTCTTCAGTTTGGGGGAGGGGGGTTGGGAAGTTTTTTCTTTTCTGTGTGTTGTTTACAAGGCGAGTTGCTCCTGTGTTTGCTGCTGTTCCTGATGTCTAGCTCATGGACGAGGGGTCTTGGCTCGGGTGGTTGGGATGGGGGGTAGAGGGTTGAAATTTCTTTCCTGGAACGTTAATGGCCTGGGAGATCGTATTAAGCGCAGTGTGGTCTTAAAATGTATACGACGTTTGTCACCGGACATTGTTTTCATGCAAGAAACCCATTTGATTGGTAATGTTTGTTATGCGATGAATAGATGGGGCTACCGCCTTGTGGCGCACTCAGGGTTTACCTCCGGATCTAGGGGTGTGGGTATTCTTGTTCGAACCTCCCTCCCCCTGGCTATCGATGAGGTGATTCATGATGACCGTGGGAGATATACTGTCCTGGTGGGTAGATATGAAGGCCGCACCCTATCTCTCTTCAATGTTTATGTTCCCCCGGGTTTGCAGGCCTCTACTTTTACTGACTTGGGCCGTGTTCTGTTGGATCTCCCTGATAGCACTCTCTTTCTTGCCGGTGATTTTAATTCGGTGCTTTCCGGCCTTCACGATCGCCATCCCCCTAGAGATACCCCGCAGGCTCAGCAGTGGTTGGGTGGGTTTTTAGATACCTTTGGCCTTGTGGACTGCTGGCGACTGTTGCATCCTACTCAGCTCCAATACACCTTTCATTCTGGGGCCCATGGCAGTCTGTCCCGGCTGGATTATTTCCTGATGCCCGCAGCCCAATCATCGGCGGTTCGTGAGATTTTACACTTGCCGAGGGGTATTTCTGATCACTCGCCGCTCTGGCTCCGTTTCGAGGTTGGGGTAGAGGCGGCGGGCCGAGTGGCTCCCATTAACCCTTGGTATCTTTCCTCCCCTGAGACTCGTACCCTCTTGCTCAAGTCCATGGATGCATATTTCCTGGAAAATGAGGGGTCGGTCTCTTCGGCTGTGTCCCTGTGGGAAGCTTTTAAAACTGTGATTCGTGGACAGGCCCTTTCCTTGATTGTTGAAGCTAAGAGGGCAGGGAGGAAGGAGGTGGTGGACCTTGAGGGGGAGATCTCTGCTTTGGAGGACGAGTTGGAATCTGGTGTCACGCCTGACAAACTCCATGCCCTGGGTCTAAAACGGTTTGCATATAAATCTCTGGTCACTGACGCTGCAAAGGTGATGTTTCGTGAGCAGCAGGGCAGATTGTACGATGTGGGTGACAAGGCGGGCAAACTCCTGGCGTGGTTGGACAAGAAAGAAAGAGTTAATCGTGTGGTGCCCGTGATTCAGTCTGCGAGTGGTGAGAATGTGATTGATCCGACCGCCATTGTTGATCGTTTTGCAGAATATTTCCGTGTGGTATATGCTCCCGTGTCTGTGAGGGATGTTGCCGACTCCCGCCTTCTTCTGCGTGATATCACTTTGCCCTGTGTCACCGACTTGGACCGTATTGCTTTGGACTCCCCTTTTACGAATGATGAGATAGCCAATGCAGTTCGATCGCTCCGTTCGGGCAAAGCACTGGGCCCGAACGGTTTGCCTATTGAGTTGTACAAATTATGCCCCGATAAGGTGGCGCCGTATCTCCGCGCCATGTTTCTAGAATCTCGTGAGCGGAACGTGCTTCCCTATGATCAGCGTCTGGCGACAATCGTCGTCATTCCCAAAGAGGGTAAACCGCGTGACCTCTGTTCCTCGTATAGGCCCATATCCCTATTAAATGTTGAACCTAAGGTGTTGGCTAAACTTTTGGCGACCCGTCTCCTTTCGGTTCTTGGGGAGTTGGTCCATCCGGATCAGTCTGGCTTTATCCCGCATCGCAACACTGCTCTGAATTTACGTCGCCTCCACGGCGCGCTGGCGAGGGCGGGGCTTTTGACTGAACCGGCCATTTTGGCGTCCCTGGATGCCTCCATGGCCTTTGATACTGTGGAGTGGCCCTATTTATGGGCGACACTTGAGAAATTTGGATTCGGATGCGAGTTTATTAGCTGGGTTAGACTGTTGTACGCGGAACCTCTGGCGCAAGTTGTAGTGAACGGTAGAGTGTCGACCCCCTTCTCCTTGGGCAGGGGTACCCGTCAGGGTTGCCCCTTGTCCCCTCTGTTGTTCGCGCTCGCTCTTGAACCGTTGGCGGCCTGGCTCCGTTGGGAACCGTCCCTTAAAGGTATTCGATGGGCCCCGGACTTCGAAGACCGCGTCTCGCTTTATGCGGACGACATCCTCTTGTATCTTACTTCCCCTCGCAAGTCTTTATCTGTTTTATTTGACGTTCTTGCGTCCTTTGGTGCTAACTCAGGCCTCGTCATCAACTGGTCTAAATCCTGTGTATACGTTTTATCTGGTATCTTGCCTCCGTTGCCGAGTAGACTTCCTCTTCAGGTGGTCCGGGATGGTTTCAAATACTTGGGGGTTTTCGTTACCTTGGATCCGTCCCTTCGTTTTGATCGTAATCTCCTTCCCCCGTTGCTTAGGCTCCGTTTGGACGTTGCCCGCTGGCGCAAACTTCCCCTGTCTCCACTGGGTCGGGCGGCCCTGTTTAAGATGATGTCACTACCGCGGTTTCTCTACGCTCTCCAGAATTATTACGATCCTATCCCCAAGACCTATTTTCGGGAGATTGAGAGCCTTCAGAGGCAACTTATTTGGGATGGGCGACCGCGCATTGCTCTCGCGAAACTTTCTATCCCGTGGTACGATGGGGGCATGGCGCTCCCCGATATTAAGAGATACTACTGGGCTTCCCATCTGTCCGCTATTAATCACGCTATGTTCTCTCCGGGTCGTAATCCGGCGTTTGAGATGGATAAACTTCAGCTTCTGGGAGGTGACTTTAATAGAGTACTCTATTCTCGCTCCGCTGGGCGCCATCTTGTGGGACCTACTTTGACTGCTTTGACAGTGTGGCGTGCTGCGAATGTGAGCCTGGGCTGGGAGGATCGCTTGACGTTGGCGACGCCTCTTTATGCTTCGGAACGTCTGGGCGGTCTTTGGTCTTCCAAGGGTTTTGACCGTTGGGACTTGATTGGGATCTCTAAAGTGGGGGATGTATATTCTAAGGGTTCTGTGCGCCCGTTTCAGGCCCTCCAGGCTGACTATGGCCTGAGTAGTCGGGAATTCTTTCGTTATTTACAGATCAGGCACGCTTTGGTTTCGGTGTTTGCTCCTGGTGAGATTCCGCCTGACTCTTCCCCACTTGAAGACCGTATCCTTGACGGACATCTTCCTGATAGCACTATCTCCCTGATCTATAAAAAGTTGATCAACAATCGGACTGACTTATTGGCCCGACTTCGGGAACAGTGGATGGGAGATGGGTTGGAACTTGATGATGAGGATTGGCAATCGGCACTCTCCTCTCCGAAGGAGGTGGCTATACCGGCTCGACTCCGTCTGGTCCAATTGAAGATCCTTCATCGGGTGTACGTGACGGGACCGCGACTGATGGTGATGGGCTTTTCCTCTGATGGACTGTGTAAGCGTGGATGTGGTTTGCGTGCTACTTTCCTGCATATTCTTTGGGAGTGCCCGATGGTGGCTGCTTATTGGGTGGCCGTGCTTGATCTGATGACTGTGGTGACGGGGATATTCTTGCGACCGGAACCTCGTCGCTGTCTTTTGAATGTTTGGGAGCCCACGGACTATTCGGTGGCACAGACTAGATGGGCCACCCTGGGCTATATGATTGCGAAGCGAGATATTGCGCAACTCTGGGGGGCCTCCAGGCCCCCTGCCCTCGCGCAATGGGAGGATAATATGGACTGGTCCATGTTCCGTGAGAAAACTGTTTATGTGGCCAGGGGTAGACCCAGGGCATGGGTGAAGGTGTGGGGTCAATGGAACGAATACCGTGGCGACATTTGTACTCCTCCCCTTGTGGACACTATCGAGATTACCCTATCTCCCTAGGCTAGCGTTCCCGGAATCTTCATATAGGGATTGAGCTGGTGTCACCGGCTCTTCCCCCCCTTCTTCTTCCTGATATCTACCCCCCTCCCCCCCCCCCCCCCGCTCCATACTCCTTAGTGCTTAGGATATTATTACTGCACCTCCGCTGCTGTCCCCCCCTTGCGTCCCTTGGGCTGACCTTCAGTGATACACTCTCGCCTTTTTGTATGTTTGTTCTTTCATATATATAAAACCTGTTTTGGTCCTGTATTTAATGTGGAGTATTGCATTGTTGATTGACGGTTACCTCTGCGGGCTTATGTGATATGTGTCTACTCCTTTTTAGCGGCTGGCCCGTGTGGTTGTAAGCCCATCCTTGTACGTTTCTGCTTGCTCAAATAAAGGTTTTTAAAAAAAAAAAAAAAAAAGCAATAAGGAGATTTAGGTTTAGTGACACATTGAGAAGTGTAGGTCATTCCACTTCTTCCTAATCTCCTCATGTGTGCGGAAGTTGTTAGCTACAGCATTCACTCTGTCAACTATGCCGGTCTACATTTTCCTTTTCTGCGCAATGATTGTATATTGTACTTGGGCGCCAAACAATTGTGGCTCTACTCTGATGATTCCATCTACCATGACTGACAATTACAACTCTGTAAAACGTTGGTTTTTCTGCCCTGGTAGTTCTAAATGATATTGATTCAATAAAATAACTGGACCAAAACTGGAAAAAAAAAAAATAAAAAAAAAAATAAATCATCCCAGAGCGCCAAGGCAGGGCGACAGTCAGGGTAGCAGTCGTCAGCAGCCGTCGGAAAGGAGTAGCCGCGCTGTAAAAGACCTTCGGTCCATTTTGACGTACAGGGGTCGATCACGTGGTTCGCGAATCCTCCAGAATTTTCTTGCGAAGCTCCTCACGACCCTCGGGCTGAACCACTACCACTTAAGTCGCCCACACGTTGGGCCGCCAATTGGAGAACCGGGCCTTATGGGCCAAGCGGCGCAGGGCACGCCTAAAATCTCTGGGTTCACCTGCCTTGTCGGACAGAGACACAAGACACTCTGTTGGGCGTAGAAAATCAGGTTTATTAGCTGCAGCTAAGCACAGTTGTCCAAGAAGTACCCTAATGGTATATTCTCAGGAGACTGCCACTTAATTTCGTGGCGCACAGTCTATTATAGTACACATGTTTACAATGCCCACTCCCAAAACATACAAAATTGACGAATAGGAATAGTCCGAAAACAAGCTATTGAATGTCCAAAACACACCCTCCTTTCAGACCCCGTGTGCTCTCCTCCCCTCAATTTAATCAACACTAGTGCCCGTAATTCAATTTGCAGGTGGTAGAACATGTTTGAATGCTTCAAAGGATAGTTTATGTAACAAGAGAATACACGAAGAGAATAGCGAAGGTTAGTCAAATAGAATGAAGTCAAGAAGAATGGTGGGACCCAAACAGTGGAGTTACACAAGGATTAATCAGTCTAGACATGGATTTAACAACTCGGCCAGGTCCTGACATCGGTTTGGTAATCAAGGACAAGGGTTACTCTTTAACAGAAGAGACACGTATCAGCTGAAAAGGCAAAAACACCGCGTTCGCCGTGCTGCCTGAGTGAGGCAACACAAAATGGCGGCTAAGCACAAAATGGCGGCTAGATACGAAGCGGAGTCAAAAACTACGGAACCTCACATCTGGTGGAAATGTACGAGGCATCATTGAGGGGCAGTGACCTCCCTCATTCCCTCGTAAATCTCTCTTACCTGCACTATAATCGGTCCTCACCGCTCCTGTTGCGGGTCCGGTTCCTGGGGTGGGGAAATGTTTTGAGCGCCATCTTGGAGTGGTGTGTGTTCAGTGGGAGACGTCGCCTACGTGCGGGCTAGCACTCCAGGTGAACAGAGGCACGCCTACATAAGGCGACCGGCCCTGAGTTCAGCCCTGTCAAGGTAACTAAACGCAGCATTGCGCTTCGCGCTCCCTTCATTGCGCTATTTTAAAGCACCTGTTTTGTATTTGTTTTACCGCTATTATTTGGCTTTTTCCCTGATTTTAACGAGGGATTCTTTTCTCCCCTTACCTGCACTATAACCGATCCTCACCGCTCCTGTTGCGGGTCCGGTTCCTGGGGTGGGGAAATGTTTTGAGCGCCATCTTGGAGTGGTGTGTGTTCAGTGGGGGGCGTCGCCTACGAACGGGCTAGCGCTCCAGGTGAACAGAGGCACGCCTACATAAGGCGACCGGCCCCGAGTTCAGCCCTGTCAAGGTAACTAAACGCAGCATTGCGCTTCGCGCTCCCTTCGTTGCGCTATTTTAAAGTACCTGTTTTGTATTTGTTTTACAGCTATTATTTGGCTTTTTCCCTGATTTTAACGAGGGATTCTTTTCTCCCCTTACCTGCACTATAATCGGTCCTCACCACTCCTGTTGCGGGTCCGGTTCCTGGGGTGGGGAAATGTTTTGAGCGCCATCTTGGAGTGGTGTGTGTTCAGTGGGGGGCGTCGCCTACGAGCGGGCTAGCGCTCCAGGTGAACAGAGGCACGCCTACATATAGCTCCCTTGTAAGCGCAGCGGGAACTCGCAGCGGGCACGCCTTCGCTGCGCCTGAGTCGTGCCAGAGTCCTGCCTGTCTGCGCCCGTCCGCGCTAAGGAGGCGCAGGTCGCGGTAGACCTCTGGTACTGGACATCATGGTCTTGCCGCTGAAAACTTACAGCAGGGCCGATTTACTGGCCATTCGGGATCTATGTACTCGCTGCAAGGTCCCGCCCGTGGCCCCGCTTTGTGGCCCCTATCATTGTAGTTGTGGTGCTTGGTCTTTGGAACCTCCTGCTCCTATTCGCTCTTTGGGGCTGTCAGCTCCTGCGACAAAGAAGGTAGGACAACAGGACTTGAGTTTCTGGAGCTTAAATGTCAGATCTTTGGTAAAGCATCATCAGGAGGTTTACGATCTCCTCATTGATGGCTCCCCTGATGTGCTTTTTCTGACTGAAACTTGGCTCCAGGACTCTGATTCCTCGATAATTAATCTAGCCTTTCCCCCAGATTATGCCATTTTTACCTTAAATCGGACGACTAGAGGTGGAGGCATTGCGATGGCCACCAAACGGTGTTAACCCTGTGAGTGGAAAGCTGCGGAACTCTCGGGGTGTGAGGGTGCGCAATTTAAAATTTCGTTTAGTCACCAGTTTACCTTCTCTGGTCTACTAGTTTACCGGCCTCCGGGCTGCGATTCCGTTTTTAGGGCTGCTCTTCCAGAGTATATTAGTATAGAGGCACTAGGATGCGCCAACTTCAATGTCATGGGAGATTTTAATCTCCATCTTGACTGCCCTTCTCTACCCTCCATCAGGAGCTTCCTGGCGGATCTTGAGGCCCTTCAGCTCTCACAGATGATCTCCTTTCCCACACATAGAGGTGGTCACACCCTTGACCCTTTCTTTACAAACCTAGAAGGATTCAGAGTTCTTGGTTCCTCTCAGCTGGTCTGGACAGACCACATGCTGGTGAAAGCGGCATGCTCGTTGTCTGAATCTCCTTTTCTATCACAGGACAGACTTGTTCTTAAACGACACTGGAACAAATTAAGACAGGAGGACTTTTACCATCTGCTCGAGGAGGCTCCTTTAGGCCCGCTCACCGAGGTTGATCGTGGATACGATTCCTTTTGTGAGTGGATCTCTGGGGCCTTCGACTCTCTGATCCCTATGTGTTGGTCTAAGTGTCGACGGAGAGACCCGAGTCCTTCGTATGACAGTACCTTGGCATCTCTTAAGAGGGCTTGTAGACAGGCCGAAAGACTATGGAGGAAGTCGTATGATCCAGATTTGAAGATCTGTTATCTTGCCAAGATCAAGATCTACCACAGGGCAGTGTGTCAGACACGTGCTTCCTTTTATGTTCATGAGTTTCAGAACTCGGCTAATCCATCGAAACTCATTTTTAAAGTATTAAAGGACCTGATGGTAAAGAGAGCTACTGCGGTGGAAATATGCTCGGACACCCACTGCAAGGGTCTGGTCTCCCTCTTCCACGAAAAAGTGCAAGCCATCTATCGCACTTTTCCAACAGGCTCCCTGACGTTACAGCAGGTTGGTTGCACCTTAGGTGAGGGGGAATGTCTTTCTATCCTGCCCCCCTTATCTATGGAGGTGTTTGACTCCCTCAGCGTTAAAATCAAGTCGGGCTCTCCGGCAGACCCGCTGAAACCGGCCCAACTTAAGACCCTGGCGCGGTTTGTCGCACCCCGGTGCTGTCTCTGATCAACCTGTCTCTTTCTTCTGGAGTGGTTCCCGTCAGATGGAAGCAGGCAGTAGTCACGCCAATCTTGAAGAAGGCGACCCTTGACCCCCTTAAACCTGAAAACTACCGCCCTATCTCCCTTCTTCCTTGGGCCACGAAAGTAGCGGAGGCCCATGTGAATGCCACTCTTTCAGACCATCTTGGTAGGTTTAACATTCTTGACCCTACTCAGAACGGGTTCCGTGCGGGTCACAGCACAGAGACAGCCCTTCTCTCTATGGTCGAGCACCTGCGTTCCGTGCTGGATTCGGGTCGAACGACAGCACTATTGTTATTAGATCTCAGTGCCGCCTTCGACACGGTCTCGCACGGGATTCTGCTTCGGTGATTGGAGGAGGTGGGCGTCTCTGGCCTCGCCTTGCGCTGGTTTCGATCCTTTCTTATGGATAGGTCATTCCAGGTGGCGATCCCGCCCGGCAAGTCGTCATCTTACCCGTTAGACCAGGGGGTCCCTCAGGGTCATCGCTGAGTCCCACCCTTTTCAATCTTTACGTGAGACCGCTGGCTGCGGTCGTCAAGCGGTGGGGCCTGACCATGGTCTCTTACGCAAATGACACGCAGCTGGTGGTCACACTGAGCGGGGACTCAGGTCTGGAGGCTCCCAGGTTCTGTGATGGTCTGCGGGAAGTGGCTAACTGGATGAATTCCAACTGTCTCCAGTTAAACTCCAAGAAGACGGAGATTATGGTGGTTGGTAAACAGGTGGCTTGTGGGGTGACAAGTGGTGGCCTTCGGACTTGGGTGTGACCCCCTCCCAGCGTCAGAGTTAAAAAAATCTGGGGGTGTGGCTTGACCCCTCTCTGAATTTCATCTGCCATACCAAAAAGGTGGCAGCTTCTTGCTATGGCATCATTAGAGGACTTCGACCCATCCTTAAATTCTTTGACGCACCCACAAGACAACTGGTGGTCCAAGCATCAGTGCTGCCCAGGTTGGACTATGCCAGTTCACTACTGGCGGGAGTTAACCAGTTAGAACTCTCCCGATTGCAGCGGGTTCAAAACGCCGCGGCCCGACTGGTGACAGGTCTGCCTAGGCGGTGCCCGGTGTCTAACACCCTGCGCTCTCTTCACTGGCTCCCTGTGCAGCAGAGGATTAGATTCAAGGTTCTTTGCCTGGCATTTAAGATCCTCAAGGGCATATCCCCACAAATTTTGGAAAACCTGTTGATCCCTTACGTCCCCTCCCGTACTCTCAGATCACTCGGCCAGAACTTAGCTGTGGTCCCGCGTTTTAAGCTTAGCAGAGTTGGTGGACGCTCCTTCCGAGTTCTGGCGGCGAGCTGGTGGAATCCGCTGCCTCCGCAAATCCGGGACATTGATGAGCTCCTTCAGTTCAGACGGGCCATTAAGACCTTTTTATTTATCTAGTCCCTTGCGGTGTCTTTTCTTTCCTTTTATCTGCTCTTAATGCTGTGTTATGTCTACCTTTGCAAAGCGCCAGGACGCCCCTTTGCTGGGGCAGCTGTGCGCGGTACAAATAAAAATAACATAACATAACATAACAATACTGAAGCCAGATAGGGACCCAACCCTGCTGGCTTCCTGTAGGCTGATTACCCTCCTGGCAGCGGACTACAAGATCCTTGGTAAGATTTTGGCAGACCGCTATGCCCATGCACCCATACCAGAAATGTTTTGTCCCTGACAGGAGGACTTCCTAGAACATTTGCTATCTTTTACACGTCCAGGATTGGGTGAGAGGCCATTTTCCTAATGCTGCTTCTCTGGTCCTGGACCTGGAGAAGGTGTTTGACACTCTGTTCTGGCCCTATATATTCACTGTGCTTCATCCCATGAGAGTAGAGCCCAAGCTCTTGGACTACAAAGTTAATACAATCGAATCCCACCTCTCAGGTTTGCTTGGGCTGCTACATCTCGGTTCCCTTCCCTGTGACCCGGGGCACGCAGCAGGGATGTCTGCTCTCCCCCTGCCTTGAAGATCGAGACCTTGACTGTGCACCTTTTGGGGGAGGGAAGGGATTGGGACATCTTTTTGGTGGGCAAGGCCCACAGTGTGTCCCTGTAAGTAGATGACCTGCTCCTCTATCTGCGGGACATCTCGGCTGACCTCGAGCCTCTCCGGGCTAATCTATCGGACTACCCCACCACAGCTAGGATGAGGGTTAATTGGGCAAAATACTCTGTCTATTCTCTTAGCCCTGACTTCCCCCTGCGGAAGGTCCACATTGGCGATTCCTGCCTTGCCTAGCATGCACAGTCATCGTGCTATCTGGGTATCCGTCTGTATAATGAAAAACCAAAGGTGGTGATGGACGGAGCGTTGACAATACAAACACTCACCCCCAGTCAACTGATCTGGGTTTAATCCATCACCGTTCTTTAGCTCACTCCGCCACCCCAGTTCAGACATGGCCATATGCAAATCAGTCTGACCCTGTGCCTCATGGGAACAGTGCAGCCCGAACTGCCAAGCCATGTCTTCCCTGGACCGGAATCAAGCTTCCCAGGAATACCCCTCGTATGTTCATTGGTTGGATTTAAGAGCACCCTTCCCCTGGCTCCCACAGGGACAATCGCTCTTGCAAAGATGGTTCTCCTGCCTCGCCTCCTTTATTACTGTGCAAACCTTCCAGTCAACCCTCCCCGTTCCTTTTTCAAGGCACTGTACGCCCAGCTTTGCTTCTTTATCTGGGGAAGATGTCATTGGCGAGTCGCGTTGGCTAAGTTGCAATTGCCGGTGGACCGTGGAGGCCTGGTGGCTCCGTCATTTGAGGCATATTTCCTAGCAGCATAACTCCAGTGGTTATCTTGCTGAACGGGGGGGATTACTTGAGAGAGGTCTGCTTTTAAGCTGGGCCTTTATTGTTGCCGGTAATCCGCCGCCTGCTCTTACTAAGAGCCTTGCCTGCCTCGACTCATTCAATACAGGTAACTGTAGTGAAGGCCTGTATGCTTCAAATTCACAGCCTGGCCCGAGGAGTCCGCTCAATAGCCCACTGCTGCGGCTGGTTGGCCTACCTGAGGTGGAGGCTACAACACTGCCTGTAAACTGCAGGCCTGGACTGACCTCTCGCTCCTTGGGGTAAAGTCCCTTTTTTTTTAGGCCCAACTTCTCCCTTTTGATCAGCTGGCAGAAGAGAGCGGACTCCCCCTAAGACAAGCCCTTCTCCACAGGCAACTCGTAATCGATTGCAGACGTCTCTGGGATCTATCTGGGGGCGAGCCTCATCCAGTGCTCCACACAGTACTGACTAGGGGCGCCGGCTATCACCTTATCACTTGCATATACAAAGCCATCCAGGAACTGACACCTGCCTCACTTGTTCAGCTGCGTCATAAATGGGAGGAGGAGTTTGGGAGGCCACTACATGATAAAGAGTGGGAGCGCGCTCTAGAATTCCAGAAGAAGGTTTCTGGGAACTCCAGCTGCAAAAATATAAAAAATTGTATTCTGCACTGGGCCTACCTGGCGCCTGTGCAGCTTCAGTGTCACTACCCTGATTCACAGTTTGCTTGCTCTCGTTGCCAGGCCCCTAGCGCAGCATTCCTACACTTTTTTGGGCCTACCTAGCCTCGCAGCACTATTGCGGTGCCATCCATGCTACATTGCGCAAAGTTGCGAAGATTCCTGATATCTCTTCCTGGGAAGCCTGCTCGTTAGGTATTTTCCGATGCAGGAAACACCACAAAGTGCAGTTGTGGTTTGCAGCTCTGGCCCTCTTTCTAGCCAAGCGAGGAATCACAATGCACTGGCATGCACCCGCGGGACTCCCTTTAGCGGCCTGGATAGGAGCAGTATATACAGCCGCGGCCCGTGGAGGGAGTCACGGTGGGGCAGGGAGGCGGGGAGGGGGAGGGGCAGGGTGATGGGTCTAAAAACTGGCATATGGACAATTGCAGGTAAGTACACAATTTAATTAATAAAACGAAATTCGTAGCGCGCACAGCATCGCAATTTGCCATGCTGTGCGCGCTACGAATTTCGTTTTATTAATTAAATTGGGTACTTACCTGCAATTATCCACATGCCGGTTTTTAGAACCGTCCACCCTGCCCCTCCCCCTCCCCACCTCCCTGCCCCACCGTGACACCCTCCACGGGCCGCGGCTGAGTATATAAGTGGGGTGCTGCAGAGAAGGATGCGCTCTGTACCAAGGAGGTGCGTAGAGTGCATTGACGCCCCATCTCCCCTGAATGGGCCATGTTGCTCCTGCTCTTTTGTCAAATAATTTCCAATGACACTGCATTCCCGCTGTCGCATGGTTCACCTGGGGCGCCTCACTGAGCACCCTCTCTAGGGGCTGAGGTAGGCCTGCTCTCTTGAGGCCCCCTTCACTGCACAAATGTATATTAGATACCAGTAACCCCTCGCGCTGCCACTATGCGCTCTCCTTCACTTAGGCCTGTAGCCTTAGCTAGAAGGGGGATGAGAGCACAATGCTTCACCTCCCGGCACAGTTCACCCCTTAGCATTTCAGAAAAGGCAGTTCACTTTAAATGCTTACTTGAATATTTGCTGAAGTGTTGCACCAAAGTTGGTGCAGGTTAGTGCTGTAAATCTCTAGACACTTGTTTCTTGATATTATCCTTCATCAGTAGAGATAAAAAACTAAATTCATCTGATGTTGCTGAGAAAGCTGCCACAATTTTTTCAGGTCTCAGTGCCTCTCACTGGCGCACAGGTGCATCTCCAAAAGCTCATCTGTTCAATGGCTCAAGGGAGCCTTTACAAACAGAAGGGGGATGGAAGCACACCGCTTCACCTCCCAGCACAGTTCACACCTACGCCTTAAGGTAAATGCTGTTCTTTTGAGATGCTTACTTGAATTTACTGAAGTGTTTCACCAAAGTTGGTGCAGGTTAATGCGGTGAATCTCTAGACACTTGTGTTTCTGGATATTATCCTTTATCAGTAGAGATAAAAAACGGAATTCATCTAGGGTTGCTGAGAAAGCTCTCACACCTCTATCAGTCTCAGTACCTCTCACTGGCGCACAAGTGCATCTCCAAAAGCTTGTCAGCTCAATTTCTCAAGGGAGCCTTTTTAAACAGAAGGGGGATGTGAGCACACTGTTGCACATCCCAGCACAGTTCACCCCTTAGCATTATGGTAAATCCAGTTCACTTTAAATGCTTACTAGAATTTTTTCAGACATTTTTCGCCAAAGTTGGTGTAGGTTAGTGCTGTGAATCTCCAGACATGTGTTTCTGAATATTATCCTTCATCAATAGAGATAAAAAATGAAATTCATCTGGGGTTGCTGAGGAAGCTGCCACAATCCTTTCAGGTCTAAGTACCTGGCACACAGGAGCATCTCCAAATCTCGACAGCTCAATGCCTCAAGAGAGCTTATTCAGACAGAAGAGGGATGGGCGCACCCTGGTTCACCTCCCAGCACAGTTCATCCCGAGCATTGTGATAAATACAGTTAACTTTAAATGCTTTCTTGAATTATTGCTGAAGTGTTTCATCATTGTTGGTGAAGGTTAGTGCTGTGAATCTCTAGACACGTGTTTCTGGATATTATCCTTCATCAGTAGAGATAAAATACAAAATTCATCTGGAGTTGCTGAGAAAGCTCACATAGCTCTATCATTCTCAGTACCTCTCACTGGCGCACAGGTGCATCTCCAAAAGCTCGGCAGCTCAATGGCTCAAGGGAGCCTTTTCAAACAGAAGTGGGATGTGAGAACACTGTTTCACCTCCCAGCACAGTTCACCCTTTATCATTATGGTAAATCTAGTTAGCTTTAAATGCTTACTAGAATTATTGCTGAAGTGTTTCATCATTGTTGGTGCAGGTTAGTGCTGTGACTCTCTAGACACATGTGTTTCTGGATATTATCCTTCATCAGTAGAGATAAAAAACAAAGGTGTGCTCCTATCCACCTTCTGTAGCCCCAGCTTCTCAGAAAGCATCAACATGCACCCGCACAACCTCCCCCTGACCCCCTCGTCACTCACCTCGGATTTGTACCCCAAGTTAGCAGCTGGTTATCCCCCTATCTTTCTTTTCTTCGGTACACACACAGGAGGACATTCTTTCCTCAGGAGAGACCTCCTTTCCCAAGGCGCTTCATTGACATCCTACAGAGCCTCTTTTGTGACTATTGCATGTAATGCTGCCCCAGTACCATTAATGTACTCTATTTTGCCTGACTTATGTAAGGTAAACATATGTAATGCTTTCAAATATTGAAAACCCAATAAAATGGTTTAACAAAAAATAGAATGGCACCACCTAAATATGTCATGGTGGTGCCTTCTTACCCCTTACATGAATCTCTTTTCGAGGGTGATGTGGCATGGTGACTACCTTAGAGGTTGCCACCTGGTTGTCCCAGCTTCTCTGTACTCTGGCTGGCCAGCACAAGCTTTCCACATCTGCTAGGCTCCCTGATCACCTCCATCTCCCAGCTTACAGCTGCCATTTCACTTTTATGCTCTAAGATCTCCACCCCTCCATGCACCTCTACTCCCTCCCAACTTCCCCGGAGTTGCACCTCGCCCCCTCACCCCAACACAGCCAAGCTCAACCTTTCGTCTGCAAACGTCGTTAACTCACACAAGCCCTTGAACGCCACCCTTCTTCAACAGGCATACCCTAGCAACCCCACTGTCTACACTATTCCGACCATCACCTCTGTCAGAACAAAGCGGCCGTCCACCTAAACCCTCCCGAGCACCCCCGCAAATGTACAATATCCCAATCACTCTTCAGAGCCCAAGTGCCCCCGTCACCAAAACAGTCTTGACAGAGCTGCGCTGTATGCTTCACAACTGCAGATCTGCAGTAAAACACAAACTTGAAATCTCCGACACCATCACCCTTCACAAACTTGACATGCTCTTCCTCACAGAGACCTGGTTCAAAGATACCTCTCACTCCATTTTTGATCTCCTATTACCCACAGGTTACTCCATATTTAGGAATGACAGAACTGAAAACACGGGGGGAGGTGTTGCAGTCATCTTCAGAAATGCCCTCCAACTTAAGGTGTCTCCTATCAGCTCCCCCCACACCTTTGAATGCCTTTCTCTTGAACTTCAATTGCAACACCGTTCACCGCTCAGATTCCATATCATTTACCACCCGCCTCGTAGTGGCTCTTCGTTTATAGAAGATCTCAAAGACTTCATCAGCGACCAATACTCTCAAAGTGACAATCAGACCATCGTGGGTGACTTCAATCTCCACTGGGGCGCACCGCAAGACTCCTCTGCGAACTCACTGGCCACCTTCCTCTCTGCAAATGATCTTATCCAACACTGCACTGAGTCAACCCACTCCAAAGGCGCAATCCTGGACCTTGTTATTTCGAAAGCAGGCATGCTTTCTACTACTACCCCAATTCATGTAGACTGGTCTGACCACCACCTCATCCCATTCTCCCTTCAACTTTCACACTCTATAACTCTTGGCCAACCCAAGAGGGCCATCTCCTGGTTCCGTGATGCCAAAAACATTGATATCGGTCCCCTCTGTGAATCAGCCTTGCTATCTCTTCCAAGGCTAGACCCGAACATAGCTGTTGACGATCTCACCTCCCAATGCCTCACAGTTCTTGCAGCTGAAATTAATAACGTCGCTCCACTCAAAAGCAAAAGGATAAGGCCCACTCCCTCAGCACCTTGGTTCAACAAATCCCTTTATGATGAAAGGAAGCAGCTAAGATTCCTGGAGAAGCAATGGAGGCAATTGCCCTCCAATGACAATTTAGCCATGCTTCGCACAGCAAAATCCAAGTACCACAAACACATCTTCCTTAAGAAAGCGACGCACTTCAAAACCCTCCTTGACTCCGCCAAAAATAGACCCAAAAAACTATTCGATCTCATCAAGACTCCGAGCTGCTCTCCCCCAACCTCCAAGGTGGAGGATTCTTCAAAGAGACCTGCGGATTTCGCTATTTTCTTCGATGGAAAAGTGAAATCACTTGTGGATCAGGTTGCTCATCCTACACCTCCAGAGGAGCGCAAATCCTTAGCCATTTGGCAGAGCTTTGACCCCATATCTGAAGATGCCCTTCTCAAGTGCATACGCGAAACAAAGCCCTCCAACCATTCTCTTGACCCTATCCCCAGTGCCATTGCCTTTGACTTCTATACCCATTCCCTTTCCTATTGGACTACCCTGATCAACCTCTCCCTCTGGCAAGGCTCCCTTCCTGTCTCCTTCAAAACTGGGCAGGTCACCCCTCTGCTTAAAAAGCCCACTGCTGATGCGAATGACCTCAACAACTTCTGCCCCATCTCTAACCTTCCCTTTCTTGCGAAGATCACAGAAAGATGTGTAGCAAAACAACTCTCTCGTTATATCAAGGACAATGATTTTCTTGACAATTGTCAGTCCGGCTTCATCCAAAACTGCAGCACTGAAACAGCCCTTCTGCAAGTGGTTGATGATGCGCTGAGGATACTCGACTCAGGGGGGTCCTGTCTGCTAATTCTCCTTGACCTTTCCGCAGCCTTCGACACTGTTAATCACAACACCCTCCTCAATATTCTTCAACAGAGAATGGGCATGGAGGGCACTGTGCTTAAATGGTTTGCATCCTTCCTCTCTGACAGATCTCAAATGATCAAAATAGCGAACAGTCTCTCTTCTCCTGTGGCGGTGGGTCAAGGTGTTCCCCAAGGCTCGATACTAGCACCAACATTGTTCAATCTCTACTTAGAACCACTGGGAAACCTCCTAAGCAAGTCTGGGATTCACTATCATCTCTATGCAGACGACACTCAACTCTACCTCAAGGTTGCCTCCACTCATGATCTCTCCATCCTAAGATCTACTCTTGACTCCATTCAAAACTGGATGTCAACTCATCAATTGATTCTGAATCCCTCCAAAACTGAATTCCTCCTCTTCTCCTCCTCACTCTCTCCTCCCCCGGTTCAATCATGGATGGATCAGATGAATCTACTAAACAATAAACCCATCATTGTCGACAGTGCAAAATCCCTTGGTGTCATTCTAGACAAAAAACTCAATCTAACTCCCCACATCAATTCTATTGCAAAATCTGCTCGCTACCAACTGCGCCTTCTTTGGGCAATCCGTCGCTTCTTCCCGGAGCAGGACCTTATAACCCTGGTGCAATCGCTGGTCCTCTCTAGACTAGACTACTGCAATTCTCTTCTTACTGGCCTCCCCAAATCTCACCTGTCCCCACTTAAGTCTGTCTTCCATTCAGCAGCTCGTTTCATTTATGGGGCCAAAAGAAGCGATCACATCACACCGATGTTATCCACCCTCCGCTGGCTTCCCTTCGAGGCTAGAGCTATCTACAAGACTGCCTGCATTACCCACAAAGCCTTGCACTCCTCATCTCCCCGCTACCTGGCGAATAAACTGAAACTCTCTGGAGGCTCTAGACTTTCACGCAATGCGGAGAATCTACTGCTTGAACCTCCCACTTTCAAGAAGGAAAGAACAATGGCCCAATCCTTTTCAGGCAACGCAGTGAGAATCTGGAACTCCTTTCCACCTCAGCTCCGGACCACCGCCTCCTCCCAGGCCTTCAAAAGGGACCTCAAAGTTCTCCTCCTCCAGAGACACCTCCAAAAGTAATTCACGTCCTCTTGCTATTTGTGAGGAAGACTTCCCACTACTGATAATTTCTACTTTCCATGACCATGGAAGTGCCTTCCCAGTGTATGCCTGTGGTTGGAGGGTCTGCCTTTTTGCAGTATTTTCCATGTACTGGTGTTCGGTGCCCTTTTGTAACATGCACACACCACTCTGCCCTTGTAACACACGGTTGCTACCACTCACATGTTTTTACCTTTGATACTTGCACAAGTGCCACCTTGCCCACGTAACGCTTGTTCTTGTGCCTGAGTGTCTAGCACTTATTGCAGTACTATACCTCAAATTATACTCTGTTTTCTCTTATAACTGCACACTTGTCACTTTCCTCTTGTGCACTTTTGACTACCTCATGTATTTTTGGTTGCTCACAATTTTTACTCAAGTATTTTGTTTGCTCACGATTGTCACTATTACCTTTACTACCTCATGTATTTTGGGTTGCTCACAGTTTTTACTACCTCATGTATTTTGTTTGCTCACAATTGTCACTATTACCTTATGTAAGTAACGTATGTTTTTGCAATCTGTTCTTTTGTAATGTTTCTCATTATGTTTCATTTCTGTTCCTAATGTGAAGCGCTCTGACGCCTTCGGGTAAAGTCCGCGCTATATAAAAATGCATAAATAAATAAAATAAATAAATAAATACCACCAAGACAGCATTCTGACCTCCTCCCAGGAGTCAGGAAGGAGAGGCTTTGGCTGGAAGGAGGTAACACCTTCCCTCTACCAAGAAGGCTTGTGAAGTGGCACATCAAGGTGGTAAGCTTCAAAGGCTGCACCGCCTCTGATCTGCATCAGGGCTGACTCCCTTTGGAGGAAACAGCCCTCCCCCAGCCACAGGCACATGTGCAGGAGCATCCAGCGTTTTAACATTGCGGACGGTGCTGCACAATGTGGCAGGCACCACTCGGTGTCTGCCGCCTTGTGCATGGAAATGTAGGGGGGTACCATGGGTACCCCCAGTGCAGCGACACCTCCCCCAACAAGGGGGCCTGCATCGGGCCCCCAAACTAAATCCCTGCCAGCCTTTCCATGGTGGCAACGCCACCATGGAAAGTCGCCTGGCCACACACATCCTAATATGGCGGACGGTGCCTGCTAGGCACGTCCACCATATTAGTGGCCCTGCTCCACCCGCCAGGCAAGCAGCGCAATGCCACCAGCGGAAAAGCGGCGGACAGACTTTGCGTCCACCATGATACCCATCCTAATATGGCGGGAGGTAAATCCTAATGTGATGACGGAACGATCGCCACTGCCGGCCTGGCGGCTGCAATCGTTCCGCCAATGTAATGAGCCCCTAAGAGACCCCCTGACACCAGATCCTTAGTACTGAACAACCGGCATCAAAGAGGACAGAAGAAGGGACCCGCACCAGCCTCACCAAGACTAGCATAAAACAAAAGAGGGATACCCTGCACCTGTTGCAACATTCTTGGAACTGCCTGATAAATTTAATTTTTGGTCCACCCAGAAAGAGGGACCGCTGTAGAAGCCTGAAGCACACTCAAACTCCCCTGGACTAGTGATACTAGTAACCTGCAAACTAAAGGTAAAACAGCCCTCCAGATCCGAAGAATCACTGGCCCTCTGAGGAATAACCCAAATCCAGATGGTTTAGTGCATTGTGGGAACTATAGTGTAGCCTTCCGCAAAGTTAAAGGCAGCTATCGCATTCCCCTGGACCATTGGACATCGAAGCAACTTTATGCTCTGCTTACCACTGGCCAGGCTTGTTGGTCGCTGGTTCGGCAACCGACCCCTTTACTTGATGCTGCATTAAGAGAGAACACCATCCACGATGTCAGCAACCACTCTGTCTTTTTGCATCTTTTTCCCTCGCACTACCGTTTCAGTGGTAAAAGCATCTCTCCTGCTTCTCCCGTCCAACATCAGGGACAGCCAGGACAAATCTGCACCCAGGCTTCATGGGCCAGGTAAAACAGCAGCGGCTGCTACTGGATGGGGGTGCTGGGGCGGGGTGTGAGGAAGAGGAATTAAATGAAAAAGGAACTTACCCCTGACAGCTGGCCACCGCCTCTCCTCCATCCTCCGTCCCGGTTTCCTTCATCTTCCTGTCCCGGCCGGCAACAGGAAGCAGCCAGGCAGACAGGCTCTCCTGAGCTAATCCCAACGCTGCAATGCAGCGTTGTGATTGGTCTGAGCGCTATGGATTGGCGCTCAGACTTCAACAGGCAGCCTGCGCATGTTCCTGACCAGGCTGTGTAATGCAGCCTGGTAGGAACGTGCAAAGTGTGCCTGAATTGTTTGGTCAGCCTAAGAGGGCTAGCCAAACAGTTCATGCACACTTAGAAAGTGCACAGCACTCCTCCCCTGCTCTGGCCAGCCCCGCCCGCCACTGACTGCCGTAGGGAAAATAAAATTATAATAACAATATGTTATCTTTTTCTTTTTTCTTTTGAGCAGTGGGGCGATGCTTCTCTGCCTTAGTAGAGGAGCCGCCACTGAGGTAAAATGGAATTGACTGTTGTGGTTTGATCTATGACCCGCATCACCTTTACCCTGCAAGGATGCCACACAACTCGACCTGCAAGTGACCGATTGTCACTGGTGGTTTCTCCCATTGAACTCAAGCTTACATTTTCACTGTATTATTTTCCACTGATTTTCTATTGCTTTGAAAATGTATAACTCCAGTTGTATGTATGCTAATCCGTTTGTTTTGGTATCTTTCTTACGTATTCCATGTTGGTTGGAAGAAATACTGCTTTGTTACCACATGGGATAACAACCTGATCATGTGCCTCAATTTGCATGCCCACTGCTTCCCTCTTTCGCACACAAACGGGATTTAGGAGTTATTTAGAGTTTGGCCAATGCGAAACAACCACCCAAAATAGTCAGCTGTCATATTCTCCCTTTTGGGAGTATATAGCTATGTATACCCTCCAAATATGGTCGCCAGGGTAATGTACCATGGGGCTCATTTATGAGCCCTTGCGTCACTTTTATGCCACTGGGGCGTCACTTTTTGTGACGCACCAGTGGAGTAAAAAATGTGCCTTGTTGCACCATATTTACAAAGTGACGCATCTAGGTAGATGCGTCACTTTGTAAACCCCTGCGCCACATTATACCTGCGCTAGGTATAATGTATGCAAGGGGGGGCGTTTTGTCGCAAGAAAGAGTCATAGAAGTGACGCAATGAAATCTATAAGATTTCACTGCGCCATTTCTTGGACGCTAATGCATCAAAATCTTACACCTGCCTCATGGCAGGCATAAGACTGACGCAGGCACTAACAACATGGAACATGTGAAAGTACACATTGCTGGAGTTGTGTCACTTTTGTGATACACTCCAGCAATGCGGCACTTTTGCGTATACAGATACGTCAGAAATACGGACGTATCTGTAACTCCTTGCGAGATGATGCGTCATACTGTAAATATGACGCATCATTAGTGTCGCAGGGAGAGCGCAGTGAAAAGTGATGCATCGCTGTTTTCACGCTGCGATGTGTTACTTTTCATAAATGAGGCCACATGTTTTCAGTAATTGCCCGCATCTGCAAAACTCTAAATAACCCCCTTAGTCTCTGAAAGTTGGTGGGCCATTTTAGCTCTATCTGGCTGTGATTCTTAATGTGTAGCCTCCAATGATCCTGCTTTTGTTCTGATCCTCACTTTATCTCACAGCTCCCTATGCTCCTTCGGCTAGTATTTCTGTTTGTCCCTAACCTATGATGCTCTCCTTACATGTGTTGCTCTCTTCTTAGTGCGTTGTTTTCTGTACTCGGTGGGATGCTCTCTCTTGTGCCTGAATATCTTTATCATCTGCTTGAACTGTAATCCTATCCCTTCTCTGTGCTTTTCCCTACATCTACCATCGTGCTATGGCTTCTGTACTAGCTATGAGGTGATCTCTTCATCCTGTGATGGACATGTCTCTTCCCCGGCCTTTGGTGGATATTCTAAGACTGCTGTCATGTTTTTAATTTCAGATGTGTTATCACGATGAAAAATTCTGTATCATCAGCAAACGTTGGCAAGTTCTACTATGCTGGCCATAAGGTGAGCTCCAAATTTAGCTGATCGTGAGAATGAAATTAGTGGGCTCCAAAAGAGCAACTGTTCTGTACCTGTGCTTTGTGTAGGTTTCAAAACACGAAATTCTCCAGAAAGAAATACACATCAGGTTGATGATAATTGTGGAATCATTTCCCTCCAGAACGTCGCATCAAGCAACACTTTTATAGATTATTTCATTTAAGATTTCTGTTTGTTTCAATAATTAATTCCAAAAAAGGAAACCAATTCAGGAGATATTAGAATGAGAAGAGTTCGCCTGTTTCATTTTCTTTAGTGGACAAAAGTCCCTGAACCTGTAGTGCTGTGTTTCTTCGTTAGCAGCCACACCTAGCAGGCACCCCCCCTAGCGCTCAACATCATAGGAGACATGTTATACGTAGTATGTTATATGTCATACACTGTTGATAGCAGGGATACCAAGCCAATGTATGCCCACACCCTGTACAGACAAGTCGCGCATATCTGTAATGTATTAAATGTCTGTAAAAAATCCCAATACAAATATTGTTTAAAAAAAATAAAAAAATTATATATATATATATATATATATATATATGTATATATATATATATATATATATATATATGAAAATCAGCTCCTTGCAGTATCGCTTTTGCGCAGCCACATCAGCATGCCAGCAACGAAGGAGACGGACCAGCCAGGTACAGCAAGATGTTAAATTTATTTTTCACAGAGAAACAGCTACGCGTTTCGGGCCAACTTGCCCTTGTTCACACTGTATATATATTTATTAGGTTTTTCTTTGTGAACAACAGTTCCAATTGATCCATCGGGACGACAAAAAACAGCAGTGTATAGCATGAGCAGTACATTGTGTATGAAAACACGGAAACAAGTGCGCATGAAACAGCAATGTACATATAAACTCAGCTAATGAGTCAGTAGAAATTTCATGAGTGTACTGCCACACGTGCTGTGTTACTTCATTAGGGGAATTTCAATAATATTCATAAACACTGAGTATCGCCACTTGAGGAGCAGGTCAAACTCAACCTTAGAGGAGAACCTGCAAAACACATAATGAAAAAGTAAGGTATGTTGCGAATTGTGGCCTCGGGTCACTCTAGGGGCCGATTCGACACTAGCAAACAAATATGATTGATGTCAGTAGCCCCTTCTCATTAACTCTGAACCTGTGTAGCTGGCCATGGTGAGCACCAGGCTGGGAGCAGCCTCTGTTAATAAACAGTATAACCAAAGCACTGCATCCAGGCCCATTTCTGTCAGTCAACACCAACACCGCTACCACCAGTATCAGAATTATCACCATCAATACAATAGCACCTCCAAATCTAGTTTTGCCACCACAACCACAGATACTATCATCAGTTCCAGTACCACCACCTCCACCAATACCACTACCACCAATAAAATGTCAATACCGCCACCAGTGCCACCAGCATTATAGCTACACCAATACAACCATCACTACAGAACATGTACAAAGCCAGTAGGTCTGGCTTTTACTATGCAATCACATAGAAACATAATTTCTGTTTACATGCATTGTTACTTTAAACTCGCACCTTTGGACTTCGCCAACAGCACCAAAGGGAAAAAGCCTTGGCACAAACCTTTATTGGTAGTTATGGCCCACTCTATAAATGCATGTGGTATTTGTATAGTGAGCCCCAACGGACGCCTGCCCACCGCACATATTCCACAGAGCCGCCGCCGCCATCACACCCGAAATAAGAAGAACCATCAACGCCTCCCTCAGGTCAGGCATCTGCCTAGACGACTGGAAATGGGCAGAGGTAAAACCCCTCCTCAAGAAACCAACGGTCGACCCTACGGACCTGAAAAACTACCGGCCCATCTCTTTCCTCCCCTTTGCAGCCAAAGTCATCGAGAGAATCGTAAACACCCAGCTGACCGCCTTCATTGAAGAGAACTCCATTTTGGACGCCTCTCAGTCTGGATTCCAGAGCAACCACAGCACCGAGACCGCCCTCCTTGCAGCCACCGACGACATCCGCATGCTACTGGATCAGGAAGACACCGTGCCCCATCATCCTTCTAGACCTCTCCGCAGCTTTCAACACCATCTCACATCGCACACCCGCTGCCAGACTTCACGACGCGGGAATACAGGGAGTCCGACAGGACTCAGAGGATCCGACTCCCGCCCTTCCTCACCAAACCCACAGAAATCAGCTGCGGAGTACCCTCCGGCAGAAAGATAACCAGCGGGAGAGCTTTCTCCTACATCGCAGCAAATACCTGGAACGCGCTCCCTGTGAACATCAGACGCTCCCCCACACACATCCAGGAAGGACCTTAAGACCTGGCTCTTCGACTGACCCGGAGATGCCCCTCCCCCCAGCGCCTTGAGACCCTCACGGGTGAGTAGCGCTCTATATAAACCCCTGGTTGATTGATTGATTGATTGAGAACCTAGACTGTCAAAGGCAAAGATACAGTTAATGAGTGACTGGAAGCTTTAGAGCAGAAGTAGACTGTTGTTGGCTTTGTGTTGTAGTGTTCTTTAAAAACCTGTATCTAGAGCTTTTTCATAAATATGAGTAGGGTTTAGGTGGTCCTGCTGATAGTAGGGTGTTCTTGCAGAACCTGGAAGTATAGGCAGAGACCTGTTTGCTTGTTTTTGAAGCTTTCTGATTCACTGTCTTGTACTGAACATTTTATTTCCACAGCTAATCTGACTAAAAGATAGAATTCCTTGATATTTGGTGTGCCTGAGGGGAATCTGTGAACTTCCTTTGCTGAACTTCTCTAGTCCTAAGCTCTAGTTCTAAGCGTTTTGCCCTCTGTAATTGGACGCTGAGCAGGTGTGGAGTCTTTCCTAGGGTGATAAGGAAGAACTATTCAAAGAGCCAGGTATTCAGCTATTTCCTGAACTCAAGAATTGAGGAGACTCTGATGTGTAGCGGCAGGTAGTTCCAGGCCTTGGGAGAGATTTAGGAAAAGGCCTGATGTGGGCATGTGGGAGTTTGGAAGAGCATAGGTACCTGGATGATTTGTGAAGGATGCTGCTATGGAATTAGACTGGAACCATTGTTGTGTAGTGTTTGAAGGTGTGTGTATGAAATCTGAACTGAGCCCTTTTGTTTATTGGGAGCCAGTGGAGGGGTGGGGAGCGGAGAGGAGAGGAGAGGGGGGAGAGAGAGAAAGGGAGAGAGAGAGGAGAGAGGGCGAGAGAGACACTCTTGCATGCCTCTCGCTGCCAATAATTGAATGTTTGCAGTCGTCTGGTGAGTTTTTTTTACTGAACCTGGCATAGAGAGTGTTTACTTAGTCAAATTTGATTGTGAGAAGGGCATGTAGGACTGTTTTGCAGGGGCTGGTCGGTAGCCATTAGAAGATTTTACTCAGCATTTTCAGGGTAAGGAGGGATTTGGCTGTAATGACATTGACTTGGAGGGTCATGTCAAGTTTGCCGTCTATTTGATATTTTCTGTATTTTTAAAGCACCCTGTTGCCCCAAGGGGCATCCTGGTGCTGCGGATATTGAGTGCCTCTGATGTGCAGAGTGAGGTGCATGAAAAGAGGGTCTGACTAATTATCTTCCTGGGAGATAAGCCAGGTCTTGAGTTGATTTCAGAATCTGAAATCATTCCCTTCCGTCCTTAGGGAGACGGGGTGATGGTTCTGTTCCGTGCAGACTAAAATGGAAAATGATCTGCCTCCTCTGGTGGCCATCCTATATCTCGGGACCGCCAGTAAAAGGGTATTAAAGTAGCTGGCTGTTGGACACACTGGAGTTTTGCTGGGTGCAGGTCGAAGTTGGGACTGGCCAGTAGGGCTGGAGCCAAAGCAGTTGTCATCCTCTTATTCCTCTTTCAGCACAGCTCTTCGGTCCTTCTTTCTTCTTCTTCAGTCTGAGGAGACAAAGTTCAGTGTCTCACCTAAATACTAAATTTAAGGGTGTTACAGGCGTGTGCAGGTTGGAATCATTAGGTCCTTTGCTTGGGGTGAGTACACTCCCTATAATGCCACTCTCTAGTGGGATGGGAGCATGAGCCTCTCTCTGGTTGGCTGTGTACCTTCATCTTCAAGATGGAGGGGACTGAGATGTGTGCTTCACCCAGCCTTCCGCACCCGAGGGGTGAGGTTTGCAAAGGTGGGCACAACTCTCTCCCTAACTTGGTTTTCCTGTTGATTCTCCCACATAAAGAGTGGATCAAAAGTGATGGGAGTTGGTTGCTGAGGTCAGCAAAAGACAGGGTCAGCTAACAAAGGTGGCATGCCTTTGAAGCGTCCCCTTCATGGACCCAGTCCATCCTATGGGAGGAGGCATGACACCTCTGCCCAGGATGGGCTTTGTTTCTGGACCCAGAGAGTGGATGCCCTCTACCCAGGGGTCTAGTAACCTGTCTGGTGGTGGAAAATGGCAGGTAGCCATTGAGGAACCACACCAGGGCTAGTCATTTTCAGGGGGCATCTCTAAGGTGCCCTCTGAGTGCATGCTACATTTAATCCCACACTGGCATCAGTGTTGGTTCAATTTGCTGAGAAGTTTGCTACCAAACTTCCCAGGTTTCAGTAAAGACCATTATGTAGCTGTGGAGTTCGTAATGGCCAACTCCCAGAACATATACTCCTTATGGCTTTCCTGCACTTACAATGTCTAAGAATGAACTTAGATACTGCAGGAGTACAGTGCTCATGCAGCTGTACCCTCACCTGTGGTCTAGTAAACACTGCTAGAGGTTTGATGTACCTAGGCCACAGGCAGCAGGTTGCAGGCATGGCATCCAGGGATGTGGGCCATGCCTACTCTTCACTTTTCTCTGCACCAAAACACAGTCTGCAATAGCAGTGTGTGGGTATTCAGGTGCAGGGTCTCTAAGGGTGGCACAATATGTGCTGTAGCCCTTAGAGGCCTTCCCTGGTCACAGTGCCCTTGGTACCTTTGGCATCTTTTACAAGGGGCTTACCTGTGGCCAGGGATGTGCCAATTGTGTGTACAAATGTACAGTTTTGGGAAGGAACACAGGTGTTGGGGCCTGGTTAGCAGGATTCCAGCACACACTCAGTCAAGTTGGCATTGGGTATCTGTCAAAAGGTTAGAGGGTAACCATGCAAAAAGGGGACTTTCATACACAACCCTCCCCCCAAACCAAAGGGGATGAGACTAACCTTTCCCAAGAGAGTCTTCATCACCTAAGTGGAAGAACCTCAAAAGTCCATCTGCATTGGCAAAAGCAGTTCTAGGTCTGTGTTCCACTGAAAAGTCCATTCCCTGTAGGGAGTTTGGTATTTTCCCATTTCATTTGCATTAGCATCTGAGAGGTCTGTGGCCAGTTTGGATTAGGAAATGAGTCCCAAACAGATAAGGTCTCATAATGGTCCATATCTTCGGTTGCAAGGGATGTACCGGGCCTCCACCCACAGGGTGACCCAAGTAAAAATGTGTGCCCTGCCCTACCTGGCATTTGGATGCCTTGATAGTCAGCCCTGCAGTTTGCAGAGCCAGTAAAACCTTTGCCAGGTGGATCAGGTGATCCTTCCACGAGTAGCTAAAGACAGCAATATCATCAAGAAATGCTGGACTAAAGTTCTCCAACCCAGCAAGGACTTGGTTCACCAACCTTTGGAAGTTAGCAGGGGCATTCTTTAGACCAAAGGGCATAACAGTGAACTGACAATGCCCATCAGGTGTGGAGAATGCTGTTATTCTTTGGCTCCTTGTGCCATGCCAATCTGCCAGTACCTTGCAGTCAAGTCAAATGTGCTGAGAA
Source organism: Lissotriton helveticus (assembly GCF_964261635.1). Classification (NCBI taxonomy): domain Eukaryota; kingdom Metazoa; phylum Chordata; class Amphibia; order Caudata; family Salamandridae; genus Lissotriton; species Lissotriton helveticus. Next base: position 1,225,319,874 of record NC_136065.1, read on the forward strand.
ATTTGACTGCCCCTAGTTTATCTATCAATTAATCAGCTCTGGGTACGGGATGAGCATCTGTCTTAGTGACAGCATTGAGTTCCCTATAGTCCACACAGAACCCCATCCCTATTTTTCCACCCAGGGGGTGAGGTTTGGGGACTAAGATCACTGGTCTGGCCCAGGGACTTTCAGAGGGTTCAGTTCTCCCTAACTCCAGCATTTTGCTAACATCAGCTTTGATGCTTTCCTTGACTTGGTCAGACTGTGAATAGCTTTTTGTTTTGACAGGCAAGATGTCTCCGGTGTCCATATTATGGGTACACCAGTGGAGTGGGTCTGACCAGGGGTTAGGGTAGAGAGCTGAGCATACTGTTGCAGGATATGCCTGCAGTCAGCCTGCTGTTGGGCAGTGAGGGTTTCTGAATAGAGAACTCCGTCCACTGACCCATCTTGGAGGCAGTAACAAAGGAGGTCAGGGAGAGGTTTGCCCTCTTTCTTCTGATCCTCATCTGTGACCAACAAAATGGACACATCAGTCCTTTTACAGTAAAGTTTCAGGCGGTCCACATAGATCATCCTTGGGGTGCCGGCTAGTGCCCAGTTCTACCAAGTAGGTGATCTCATGTTTTCTCTCGAGGATAGGGTAAGGGTCCCGCAATTTGTCATGGAGGGCCCTTGGCGATACAGGCTCCAAACCCACACCTGTTGCCCTGGTTATAATGTGGTAAATTAAATTTACTTATTACCTCATTTCTGAATTTCTATGCTTAATAAATCATAATTTCTTGTCAATGCAAAGCGAGGAGTCCGTGGTGCTCAAATGAAGGAGGAGAAGACCAATAACTCGAGTTAAGGGGAGCGCTTCCAGCACCAAGCGGGCACAGGAGCAATCTCTCAAGTTCCTCTCTTGAAGTGGGGGTTTTTATTTTCAACAGCAGAATATTTATACAGTCTTGGTCACGAGGCAAAATAGAGGAACAAACAGGTCGTGGCAGATAGAGGAACAAAGATCAGCAAGAGGAGCAGAGTGTGAAGAAATGGGGGCGTGTCTTAGGCTTCGTGAGGGGACTTGCGATGTGAAATAGTCTGACAGTTGGAAGGGGGAGGCTTCCTCATTTGGGGGTTTGTGCTCGTGCTTCATGTCAGAAACATGAACCATCTCTGCGGGGGAGCAGGAACTCATGTACTGGTTTCCCGGACTTGGCAGAAACCACAGAGACAGATGGTGAAAATGAGGAAGGCCAGGTGCAGGGGTGTCGTGCTCGTGCTCGGGGTCTTGGGACACCAAAGGGTGAATTAAAAACAAAATGGTGCCGGCTTTTAATGTGGGCAATTATTAATCGCGCAATGGGGATCGCGCAAAGGGGCATAATTAGATCGCGCAGAGGGCAGCGAAGGGGCATAATTATAGATTTTATTTCCACATTCCCTCCTTGCCCCAGAGTGTACCTACATTATATCTCAATTTGCATGCGATCATTTATACATTCTTGTAACATGATTCTTTCCCTTTCTCTCTGCTGGACAAGTGTTTAGGAATGCATTTTGCAGCGCATAGACCGCACAGGGCAGGACCACATTGGATGCAAAGGCAGCATCCAGTTATTATCAGGAATATTGTACCTGCTGCTGACAGCAGTTGCCATCCCCAGGACGATATTATCTTCCAGAACCAGTCAGACCACGTCCAAGTGCCAGGTTGTTGATGTAAACTTACGGCTATCTTGTGTAATTTTGTTATGGCCGTGTATACAGATGGGGAATTATCAGGAATAAATATACAGCAGCTAGAGCCTATAATTTTACAGGCTCCGCCTCTGTCAGCCAAGATGATGTCAAGGACAAGGCGATTTTGGAGAGTAACCAATCGTATGGCAGTCTGCTCCTGGGTTAAGCTCCCCAGGGCAGACGCCGTCTGGTTTACACCAGCCTCTAAGGTCCTTGTCAACCTGCGTATAAGCTTGCTGTTCTGTACAGGGCCAACAAAGAAGAAGAACCCTTTGTTAAAATCTGTATACTGTTCCCATGAGGTTTCCGTTTGGTCAACCAAGGAGGTATCGATCGTTCTTTTATGTCTGACATGGGGCACTAGGAGGTCTCAGTGGTAAGTGGATGGGGCCACAAAGACAGGGGGTAACAGGAATGCTATATAGCAAGTTCCCCCCCAGTTCAAGGGCAGCTGCACATAGGCCGTTTGGCCACAGATGAAATAAGTATGGCGAGATGCTAGAAATGAGGACTTTCCTCTGTCTTCAAAACTTATAGTGGTATGACAGTCACTGTGTCCTAATGGAACAGAGCCATTTTTCTGGATGCACAGGTGTCCTTTTACTGGTGAGACCGAGATGGAAGGGGGACCAGCATTCTTTTTAGGTTTGGTATTTAACATCTTGTAGGACATGGTCATGTTCCCTTGCTTGTATTCTTCACTTTCTAGGACTGTACCGGTCGCCTGAGGATCTCCCTCCTTATTAGGGTAACAGGCAGTATTGAGTACCTTGTTTAAATCCCCCCAAGGCCACCCGTTCTTGCATGAATTATTTCCGTCAGGGCAGGAGGTGGGGGTAGTATCGTCAGCTGTTATTAGGGCGAACCAGGCTTCATAAGTTCCATTATAAGAGAATGGGAAAGGAAAAAGAGGCATCCCACCCTTTTTCTGATGAGGTGGGATGCGGCCACATATCCAACAATTGGTGCTATTACTGGCCTGCTGAGTGTGGTGTAGCATCTATATGAAGGTATTGTTTCGCAAGGCTAGTCTATGGGCTTGTTCATGAGGGGGTAGGTCGTGATAGGTGTGTTCCTGAGTGCTGTTGGGTGTATGAGAGGTGTGTTGTGTTGGAGGAAAAACAGTGTGGAGAATCCAACCAAGACACGTCATATCTGCCATGAGGAAAAATAATACTGTCAAACATATAATAGGACCATTATGTCTTTTTCTAGAGTTAATTTTTTTTTCTCCCACATAGTCAAGGTGTTAAAATCCATTCCCATGCTCCAACCGCTTCACCACTGGACCGACGCCCAATGGACTTAATTAGCCAGAGTCCGAATGGCAGACCTTAACTTTGATTTGTAATCCTGTTGTGGGGTTAGTTCCAAAGGCAATAAAGATTGTTCAGTCACAATGTCAGTGGGATTGGCAGGGCCATCAGCAACAGTGTCTTTTTGTCCAAAATGTTTCCGGCAGTGGCTTGCGTGGAGCCAGCCCTTCCTGCCCTCGACCTTCACTGCTGTCCGTGTTGTTAGTAGTACGAGTCTTGGCTTCTTCCACCTGGGCTGGAGGGGACTGGTCCGGTCGAAGTTCCTCACGAGGACCCAGTCCCCGGGTCGGATGGCGTGTTCTTCCGGGTTGGTTTTGTCAGGGAGGGTGGCAGCAACCTGAGAACGACAAGATTGGAGTGCAGACATCAAGGAAGCCAGGTAGTCAGTCAGCATAGTACTGTCAACATCAGTTATTCTTTTAGGCCTTGGCGTACCCCATATATTTGGTGGTCTGCCAAAGACCACTTCATATGGAGATAAGCCAGTTCTGGAATGGGCTATCATACGCATGTAGAAGAGGGCAACCGGTAGGCTACCATCCAGTCCACGCCTTTGTCAGTGCATATCTTGGCCAATTTTGTCTTCAAAGTTTGGTTGTGCCTTTCTACTAGACCTGCTGCCTGAGGATGTCTTACACAGTGAAACTTCCAAGTGTACCCTAACAGAAGAGACACTTGCTTCATGAGTTCAGAGGAAAAAGGTTGGCCATTATCTGAGTAGATGACACGGGGCAACCCATACCTCGGGAAAAACTCTCTAACTAATTGTTTAGCAGTTGTCGTTGCAGTGTAATCTGGGACGGGATAGGCTTCTGTCCATCTGGTCAGAGCACACACTACAACTAGCACATACTTGTGACCTCTACATCTCTCCATCTGGATATAGTCCATCTGGAGAACTTCAAATGGATGGTCAGGGGGTTGGAATCCTCCCTGTTCCACCTTTGTGCCTTTTCCTGGGTTGAACTGATTACAAATCATGCAAGTTTTAACTTTTTGTTTGGCTGCAGCTCTCAAATGTTTGTTGTGCCATATATTCTGTATGCTGTCTAACATTGCTTTTTCTCCCAGATGCACTGGTCCATGTATGGTGTTTACCATAACCTGTACCATGGCATCCGGTAGAAACCATACTGCTCTTTCAGGTGTCATCCAGCCTTGATCTGTAAGGACCCCTACATTTGTCCTTCCATTCTAGCAGTTCCTGTGGTGTGGCGTGACTTTGGACATCCTGGATGTCAGAAAAGGGGTCTCGTATTGTATATTGGCGGTGTGTAATTCTGTGTTTGCTGCTAACTTGGCTGCACTGTCTGCAGAATCATTCCCTTTTGATATTTCATCTGTTCCTTTTGTGTGCGCTTTACATTTTAGCACTGTGATTTTCTCTGGTAACTGACTGGCCTCTAAGAGGGCAGTGATGTGTGTAGCATGCTGTGTTCTGGACCCATGTGATGTGAGAAATCCTCTCTCTTTCCATAATGTACCGAAGTTGTGTACAACTCCAAAGGCATATTGTGAATCAGTGTAGATGTTAACTGACTTTCCTTTTGCTAAGTGACATGCTCGTGTTAGGGCTATGAGTTCTGCTGCCTGTGCCGACAGTATCTCTATCTTGTGTGCTTCTAAAGTGTCTGTACCATTTGTGACGGCATAGGCTGCTGCTAATTCTCCTGTGGGGAGTCTCATACATGAACCATCAACAAAGAGTGTCATTTCTGCCTTAGCAAGGGGAGTATCTTGTAAATCTGGTCTTGGTTTGGTCACTAAATCAATTATGTCAATACAATCGTGAATTTCTTCAGTAGGAGAGGTCAGTGGCAACAGTGTTGCTGGGTTTAAAATGTTGCAGCGTCTAATCTCAATGTGTGGCTGAAAAAGTGTCATCTCATATCCGGTGAGTCTGGCTATTGTCAGATGCTGTGTTTGTGTTCTGTTTAACAGAAGTTCTACAGCGTGTGGGACCTGAACTATCAGATGATGTCCCAATACAATAGAATCGCTTTGTCTAATAGCTTGTGCAGTAGCTGCTACTGATTTTAGACATGCAGGCAATGCTTGTGCTACTGGATCTAATGTGCTTTAAAAATAACCACATGGTTTATGTTTGTCTGCTTGAAGTTGGGTCAGAACTGATAGTGCTGTACCTGAGTTTTCTGTTACAAATAATGTAAAATCTTTGGTGTAATTAGGTGTTGCCAGCACTGGGGCTTGACACATAGCTTTCTTAAGAGACTGAAAGGCTTGCGTGTGTTCATCTGTCCAGGGTAATTGTGGAGTAGCGCCAGCTTCGAGTGTTGTCAGCTGCACTAACGGTTTGGAAATTGTGGGATCCACTGTCTACAATATGAGGTGAGACCAACAAAGGCTCGAACTTGTTTCTGTGTTGTTGGTTGTGGTATTTGTTGTATGAGTTGGATGCGTTCCTGTGTAAGCTGCCTACCCTCCTTTGACAGCAAGTGCCCTAAGTATGCCACTTGCTGTAAACAAAATTGGAGCTTACCAGGGGACAATTTATGGCCATTTGCAGCTAGGAATTCTAGTACTAATAGTGATGCTTCAGCACATGCTGCGTCAGATCTAGCCGTAATGAGGATATCATCTACATATTGTAGTATGGCTGTATCCGTGGGCATTTGAACAGTATCTAGTTGTCTTTTTAATGCTTGGCTATATACGCTTGGACTCTCTGTGAAACCTTGAGGAGCTCTTGTGAATTGGAAACTTCGTCCTTGTAAGGAGAAGCCAAAAAGGTATTGACTGTCTGGGTGAATAGGTATGCTAAAGAATGCGTTTTTCAAGTCAATGAATGAAAAATGCGTTGCTTCCGCATCTATGGCTGTGAGTAGGGTGGAGATGTCTGGAACCACAGGGTGTTGTGGAACGACACATTTATTGAGCTCTCTCAAATCCACCACTAGTCTGTAGACAGGCAGTGTTCCTGGTTCCACTTTTTTATGAACTGGTAAAACAGGGGAATTGCAAATGTTAGAAGTTGTTTCCTTAATCACACCTGACTGTATTAGGTCCTGAATAATTAACATTAATGCTTGTTCAGCCTGAGGTGGAACTTTGTATTGCCTTATGCGTGGTAGTTGGGCTCCCTCTTTCAGTGTAACCTTGTGAGGTGTTATTTCCATACATCCTACTGTGGTGGAATCAGTGGCCCACAGGGTGTGTGGCAAATCTTTCAAACGCTCATCTAATTCTCTACTTGTGTAGTGGCCCTTGAAATCTCGCAGAAATAGTCTGACATCTGTAGGTGAGCAAACAATGACAGCTCCTAATTCTTTCAATGTTTTTATACCAAGCAAGTTTTCTGGACATGAATTTGTCAATATAAGATCTGTAGTTGTCATGAGGGGACCAACCTGCAAGGGCAGTGGCTTTGACGTGACGTTTGTCACAGGTTGTCCCGAGAAACCCAGAGATATACTTTTTGAACCCGAGAGAGGAGCCTCTGGGACCTCTTGATGGCTTATTGTTGTTTTACTGGCCCCAGTGTCTAGTAGAAACTTCCTATCCTCCCCAAGAAGTCGGACCTCTATAAATGGACCTGTCTGATCAACTGGAATGGGGATTAGGGGCAGTTTGTCATCTTCTCTCTCTGGGCAACATCATGAGAAATCTGGGTAATATTCAGTGTAGGCGCTGTCTATAATATTCATTTGGGCCATTTGTGTTGTCAGTGGAACTGAAGGTGTTGAACAATCTAGGGAACCATTCTGTTTTGGCTGATATGAGCGTGGCTGGGTCTTACCAGTAGCCAAATTGTGCTTTAAGACAGGGCAATCTTTAACGAAGTGTCCCATCTTTTTGCAATAATTACAAGTGCTTTTTATATTTGTCTGGCTACTTGGTGTCTGTTGACGCTGGGGTGCAGTTTGGGCTACTAATGCTTTCATCTTTGTGTCTTTCATGCGTTTCTTATCATTTTCTTCTTCATCCCTAATGCGATTCTGGTGATATTGTAGCATTTGTAACACCTGTGGAGGTGTATGTGCTTGCCAGGTACTTTCTACTTTTAGTACTCTGTCCTTAATGGCTGGCAAGGCGTTATCTACTAATTTGGAAACAAACAGATGCGGGTAAGCTTCACTTGTCAGCGTAAGGCCGCTATTTACCGCAAAACACTTTTCAAGTCTAGTGTAATAATCTCCTATGTCTTCACCATGTTTCTGTTTGCAGGAGGAAATGGCATCCCAGTCCTCCTTTTTTACTGTTAGTAACTGTGGTAGCACCTTTAAAATAGTGCCAGGAAGTGCTTTTAGTCTGTCTCCTATACCTTGACCTACTACTCTAGTATTTTCGTCATTCTGAAGTTCAGTCCATCTAATGTGTTCACCTGCTACTTCCCAATCTTTTTCTCTTAGTTTGTCATATATACCTGATGGCAACAATAATTTCAGAATTGCTGTGATATCAGAAAGAGTATATGTTCCCATCATTAATACATCTCCTAATTCCTTAAAGAATCCAGCAGGATCCTTTGAGTGGGAGGGAACCATCTCTTTCATCCTAAGTAACTCAAGTTTTGTCAAGGGTACATAAATGAAGACGCGTTGTAGCGCTCCATTTGTGTCAGCTCTGGGGTGGACCTCTCTCATGGGGAACTGGCGTGTTTGAGGAAGTCTATTAGTTGATCCACACGTATTATGGGGAGATCTATATGTTATGTTATGTTATGTTAAAATGAATTTATATAGCGCACGGCTACTCCGACAGAGTGTCCCGGCGCTTTCCACAAACAGCTCAGTGTGTAGTAACATAACACGAAACAAAATACAGAAAAAAAGAAAAAGACCCACCAAAAGAGCAACTAGACATTAAAAAGCCACGTCTTCAGGCTCTTCCTAAATTGAAACAGATTAGGGATACTGCGTAACGCCAGTGGTAGGGAATTCCACAACTGGGGTGCCTTAAAGCCGAAGGAGCGGCCCCCAGTGCGGGCCTTCCGCACACGAGGAACCACGGCAGTAAAAAGAGATTCGGAACGCAGTGAACGAGCAGGGCGGTAAAAGATCAGCCTGCGCCGTAAATACCCGGCCCCGGAGCCAAACAATGCCTTGTGCATCAATGTAAGGGATTTAAACATAATCCGCTTACGGATGGGCAGCCAATGGAGCTTCTGTAACAACCCCGAAGCTCGCGATCGCCTATGCAGGCCAAAAATCGCGCGGGCAGCAGAATTTTGCGCCACCTGTAAACGCTGGACCAGGTAATCAGGAAGGCCAAGAAAGAGGGCATTGGCATAGTCCAGCCTAGACCCAATAAGCGCCTTCACGGTAATCCGCCTGTGCTCCGCAGAAAGCAATGGAAGAAACTTGCGGAGCATCTTCAAAATACCGAAGCAAGTTCCAACCAGACCAAGTACATGGGCTCTCAATGACAACTTATTGTCAAGTTTAACCCCGAGATTTTTGGCAACCAAGGATGACTGTGCCGGAGGGCTCATTTCAGCCGGCCACCATTGCCGCCACTCAGGGTCAGTGACACATCCAAAGAATAGAACCTCCGATTTACTGGAGTTGGCCTTCAAGTTGTTATGCTGGAACCAATCGAATACCATGCCCAAACAGCCCCGAATACTCTCTCCATCAAATGGCTGATCTTTGCCACATGTAAAGAGGAGTTGCGTATCATCGGCGTAGGACACGATCTGGGCCCCGTAAGCCTCCACCGCCGCCGCCAAAGGGGACATAAAGATGTCCAGTCACTTTATGGTATTTCTGTCTAAAATCTATAAATGTGTTGAGAAAAACTGAACTATTGTGGAGGAACATGTTATCAGCGCAGTCAGACAGAAAATCTTTGAGTCTTGGATCATGTTTGAAATGAGTGTCATTGAGTGTGATGAGATGTTGTACCATGTAGAGACTTGCTAATCTTTGATGTGAGCGTGGTAATGCTAGAAAAAGCTGGGCTATGAGATCATTGTCATATATCTTATATTGAGAGACCCATAGGGTCGCAGTTCTGGCTATTTCCTCCTCCTCCGGTGTAAGCGGAGGTTCCTGGTCTAACCAGTAGTCTAATGCATTGGATGTATTTTCAAATAACTCATCTGGAGATGACCGTTCAGAGTGACCTTGGAGGAATGTAGGCGGGGGTGTTCGTGAATTAGGGGCGGAAGAACGAACGGGTAGGACTTTTTCAGTAGGTTCAGTAATTTCCTCCTCAAGTTTCTTATTCTCTTCATTTGTTTGCAAGTTTTGCAGAATCTGGGTCACATTACGGGTGAACCTGTCTAGTGCATCATTTATAAGTTCTAGACTAGTGTGGTCGGATGCGGAATCTAATAAGTCAAAAAGTGAAACTGGTACATTTCTTTCCTCTGCTTGTATGTGTTTTATGAAACAGCAAAGGAGGAACCTATACATGTGCATTTTTACAGGGTGTGATCTTCTTGTAGTCATAGCGTTAATGGCTCGTGAGTTCTCTCCAGTACGAAGAAACTCCGAGGCTGCTTGAAGAAACGTGTCAATTGCTGGTAGATGTCTTATTTCTTCCCAGGAGTCATGAAGTATTTTACTTATTCGGCCCGCCTCCCCTGTGTTGCTCGGAGTTGGGTCATAAGGGCGGTCGGGAATTGTTTTACCTGGGTCTGGACCTACGGCACCCCCTTCTGGAGTAAGAGGTGGTGCGTTATGTTGTGAAAGGGGTGGCGGAGGCAGAGGGTGTTGAATGACTGGAACTTCATAGGGTGGTGGAGTATCTAAGAGAAAATTAGTAAAAGTATCCTCTGGTAGTGGGGCTGTAGGCTGTGCTGATGCAATGTTAAGGTTTTCAGGTGCAGATGGCAATACAGGATAAAAACCAGTAGAAATGGCTGATTGTTCCCTTTTATTCCTTTCACTAACTACTTCTTTCCCTATTTCTTGTAACTGTTATTTCTTGGCCTGCTTTGACATTCTTTTACCCTTTTCAACTTTATGCAATTCCTTCTGTTGCCTCCTATGGGCTTCTTTTCTCCATAATTCTACTGAGTCACTCTGACTGGCGGACTCTCTTTTTCTTCCATAACTGTTCCTCTAATTTCATAATACACTCCGTATCAAAACTTCCATTTTCAGGCCATCTATATCTGAGTTCTAGGTCTTTAGTATATTCTACCCATAGATCACAATAAATAAGTGCACCGACACCATGTTTTGCATACATGAAGTGTCCTGGAGTATCCCGAGGAGGAAGGGGAATTTCCTTCTCAAGAATACTCCTTTTGGTTGCCATCTTACGTATTTTCAAGAAAATAGGCATGATGGCAAGACTTTCAAAGATTTTAGAAGTGAGAAAAACACAAAAAGAACAAATATCTTAACCGTACCCACGAAAGAGGTGAGTCCGTCTTTTATACTAGTTTAGTAGTCCTCACAAAATAAGTGAGAAACCCACAAAAAACAGGTATCTTTACCGTGCCCACAAGGTAGTGAGTCCGTCTTTTATACTAGTTTTAGTAGTCCTCACCAAAGATAGGTGAGAAACCAACAAAACGCATATCTTTACCGCCCCCACAAAAGCTGTGGGTTCGTTTTTATACTTTTCAGCAGTACTCACCGAAAAATAACTGGAAGGCCACTTGAAGATTTTGGGAAAACGCGGCGCGCAGTTTCAAGGTGGGATTTGTAGAACCTCGGACTCGTCTGCTTCGCAGGTTGGGCTTTGGTTCAGGACGTTCCGCTATTTCCTCACCGCCTCGTGTGGATGCTGGGCCGCAGTCGGTCCCCCTCTTCGCCTCGAGGGAGTTAGCGGGAATTCCCCGCGTTGTGCACTTTTGAAGTCCGTCAACGGTCAGGAGGGGACAGTACCGGGTCCAATATCGCCGGCGCGTGGGGGAAAGGGAAGGTCCCTGTTCCGGGCGCCAAATAATGTGGTAAATTAAATTTACTTATTACCTCATTTCTGAATTTCTATGCTTAATAAATCATAATTTCTTGTCAATGCAAAGCGAGGAGCCCGTGGTGCTCAAATGAAGGAGGAGAAGACCAATAACTCGAGTTAAGGGGAGCGCTTCCAGCACCAAGCGGGCACAGGAGCAATCTCTCAAGTCCCTCTCTTGAAGTGGGGGTTTTTATTTTCAACAGCAGAATATTTATACAGTCTTGGTCACGAGGCAAAATAGAGGAACAAACAGGTCGTGGCAGATAGAGGAACAAAGATCAGCAAGAGGAGCAGAGTGTGAAGAAATGGGGGCGTGTCTTAGGCTTCGTGAGGGGACTTGCGATGTGAAATAGTCTGACAGTTGGAAGGGGGAGGCTTCCTCATTTGGGGGTTTGTGCTCGTGCTTCATGTCAGAAACATGAACCATCTCTGCGGGGGAGCAGGAACTCATGTACTGGTTTCCCGGACTTGGCAGAAACCACAGAGACAGATGGTGAAAATGAGGAAGGTCAGGTGCAGGGGTGTCGTGCTCGTGCTCGGGGTCTTGGGACACCAAAGGGTGAATTAAAAACAAAATGGTGCCGGCTTTTAATGTGGGCAATTATTAATCGCGCAAAGGGGATCGCGCAAAGGGGCATAATTAGATCGCGCAGAGGGCAGCGAAGGGGCATAATTATAGATTTTATTTCCACAGGAACTCCACAAGTGCAGCTCTTTGGTCACACCACAGCCTCTGGAGCTGATTTTTTAATGCCTTTTCCATGTACTCCTTTAGCTAAAGCCTAGCACATAGTCCACAACATCTTGTTTAGGTTCATGGAGAGATCTCTCCCAACCTTCTTTTACAAGTGCAAGTGGTCCCCTCACAGGATGGCCAAACATAAATTCAAAGGGGTAAAACCCTACTCCTTTCTGAGGCACCTCCCTGTAAGTGAAGAGCAGGCATGGCAAGAGGACATCCCATCTCCTTTTGAGGTTTTCAGGAAGCCCCATGATCATTCCTTTCAATGTCTTGTTGAATCTCTCAACAAGTCCATTGGTTTGTGGGGGTAAGGGGTAGTGAATTTGTAGTTCACTCCTCACTTATCCCACATATGCTTCAGGTCTGCAGATATGAAGTTGGTACCTCTGTCTGACACCACCTCCTTAGGAAACCCTACCCTGGTGAAGATGCCAATAACGGCCTTGGCTACTACAGGAGCTGTAGTAGTCCTAATGGGAATTGCCTCAGGATACCTGGTAGCATGATCCTCTACTACCAGTATGAATTTGTTTCCTGAGGCTGTGGGTGCTTCCAGTGTGCCAACTATGTCCCCATCAACCCTTTCAAACGGAACCCCACCCACTAGTAGTGGAATTAAGGGAGCCTTTGGGTTTCAGCCTGTTTGCCACTAGCTTGACAGGTGACACAGGAGCTGACAAACTCCTTCACTTTCTGGGACATCTGGGGCCAATAGAAATGGCTAAAAAGCCTTTACAAAGTCTTGGTCTCGCCCAAGTGCCCAGCTAGAGGGATGTAATGGGCCAAAGTGAGTAAGAACTCCCTATACAGTTGAGACGGCACCACGGTTGGGGTCTCTGGCCACAGTGTACAGGAGTCCCTCCTCCCAATAGACCATGTGGGAGTCACTGACATCTCCTTTTACTTGGTCCACAGCTTGCTGTCACTGGTTCAGCAGATTTGCTACAAAGGCACATCTGTTCCCTAGAGGGTCCTCCTGGTCCCATGAGCTCAGCCTGGTACGGTCCAAGTTCCATGGGCTCAGTTCCATCTGGTGTTGACAAATCCTCTCCCTGAGGAGAGGGGTCCTGAGCTTGTTGCTGTGTAGAAGCTGTTTCCCCAGTCTTCTTACCCTTTCTCTTCGGAGGTTGGGCCAACCCTTCAGGCTCCAACACTCCTTGTTCACCCTGGGCTCGAGTTTGTGCTCTTGCCTTCCCACACTCCATCCCAGGGATTTTCAGCATGGCTGCATGTGTCTTTGTTTCTACCTCAGCCTATGCTGAGGTCTCCAGAACATTTCCAAGCAGACACGAGGCTGTGAGTTTTGGAGAGACCACTACCTATTTCAGGCCAGCCACCCAGTCTCATGTCATCATAGCCATGGCATGGTTAGTAGTGACACTGTCAGCATTGGTAACTGGATAGGTTTTTCCAGTCACATATTGCTCTGGGGAAACCAGTGTATCTCTCACCATAGTGCCCCTGGCACCTGTATCCGTCAGGGCTTCTATCCTGGTCCCCTTCACTAAGGGATATTGTAAAGTATTTTTTAGATTAGGAGGGCAGACAGCCAAAGTGGCTAACCCTCCCTCCCCTACAGAGACTAGAACAGCCATAGTGTGAACCCTGATTTGCTCTGGCACACTGTTGATCCCATCTGGAGATTTGCCACACCAGTAGTAACCGGATAGGGACTAGGGACATTCTTCTTGTGACAGCCAGCATCCCCAGCATCCCCAGTAGGGTTTACAACCTTCTTACAGTCACTACACCAGGCCTTTAAGGGATCATAGTTTTCCCTCTTATATCCACCAGTGTACTATGTAGACTTGTGATAATCTACCCTCCTGATCAGGTTTTTGGGGGACTTCAGAAGACTCTTGGTTTTTATCTTTGGGGGGATCACCCTCTTTCCCCTGGGGACGTTTTGTAACCCCTTTCTTTTGGTCACCGATGTAGAAGGTTTGGTCACCCTTGTCTTGACCCAGTGGTCCGCCTTCTTTCTCAATTCTTGGGGAGAAATTGGACCTAGGTCTACCAGATACTGATGCAACATTTCATTTGCCCGACGGGAGCCAGTGGTTTCTGACTTGAAAGTGAAATGAAATGAAAGTGAGACTTGTAAAGCGCAAAACAATCACCCAAGGGTGTCAAGGCGCTTGCTCAACAGAAACAGGATAGGCTAGGAGGTTCGAATGCACCTTACAGACTAAACAGCCACGTCTTCAGCGCTTTTCTGAAAGCTAATAAGTGCGTTTCTTGTTTCAGCTTGATTGGGAGAGAATTCCATAACCTGGTTACGCCCACCACAAAGCTTCTAAAGCGCCCCCCCCCCCCCAAGAGCATTTTTTCAACCTGGGGATGATCAGATCATGGGCAGAGGATGAACAAAGATAATGGGATGGAATGTAAGGTAGCAAATTCCGCTTAAAATAGCAGGGTCCTGTGTGGCCTTAAAGACAATACAAAGAGCCTTAAATTAAATGTATCTCTTTATCGGCAGCCAATGTAAATCCTTAAGCACCTTTGATACAGATTTATGTCTAGGGATGTTCAGCAAAAGCCGAGCTGCAGCATTTTGCACTACCTGCATTTTTGACAAACATTTTTTCCGAAGATTGATAAAAAGCCCAAAGCAGTAGTCAGCTCTTGACAGAACAAGTGCAGAAACCACTAATTTGCATAGCTCCTCTGGAATAAATGGGAGGATCTTTCTCAAGAGCTTTAGTGTGTAGAAGGAGAAGGAGGTGATCTGATTCACGTGGTTTTCAAACGACAGTTAAGAATCAAGTATGACTCCCAAGTTCTTTACCTTGATCACTGCCATAGGGAGTGGTCCAAACTCCGAGGGCCAGAGATTGGGAGACCAAAAGTTGGTGTGAGCACCAAATAGTAAGACCTCCGTCTTACTAGAGTTAAGTTTTAGACAGTTAGCGGCCATTCACTCCCCAACCTGATGAGGCAGGAATGAAACTGTGTCATAGTGTCAGTGGGGGAACCGGACACTGAGACAATGATCTGTGTGTCATCGGCATAAGAAATGGCCGAAAAACCTATTCGTTTTAGGTAGCATTTGTAACTATTTGACCTCATTGTTGCCTGATTAACTGACATGAAAAATTTGATTTGGAAGTCATGCATGGGTACACTCCAAAACAGATTGTCTTTGCCGATGGAAAACCAAGTTGACTTCTCTAAAGGTTTTGGCCGTTGTTTGGTGTAATTTTCTCTTATTTTTCCTTTCAGATATTTTTGACAGATTCTCAGTTGCCTCAGCTCAAACCACCAGAACTTTCCTTCTGGGGACCGCTGAGATAGTGAACATAGTAAAAGGATGGGGACCAAGAGTGTTGCCAGTATCGCAACTTTGCTGTATCTTTTAAACTTAACTAGCTTCAAAATTGTAAAGGTCACACATATTTTAAAAACAAATGGAAAGGGGCAGCAAAAAACTTTCGTCCTTACTCAATGGATAGACTGCCGCCACTTGGCAGCCATCCCCATACCCTACTTTTAGCTCCCTCTCATCTACTTCAAACTCCAGAGCCCACAATCACATTCCATCTCCACAGGGCTTCTTTACATTCCACTCAGCCTCCGCTTCCCCCTGCCCACACATTTGCACCATCTCTGGCAGTCCTCAATCCTGCCCCAGAGACCTAGAAATCCAAGTGACGTAAGAAATGCATTTGGTGAGGAAATTATTTGTTTTAGCTTAGCTGGAAAGAGGGTATTTATTTTGCTAACCTTTTGCTGACTAAGGGCCTTTTTATGAGTTTGGCAGTGCAGGAGTGGGACCGTGCCGATCCTGCACGCCAAACCTGTCTGCGCACAGGTTACAAATGTTTTCGCCTCTGGCAAGTGGTTTATTGTGTATTTTCCACCGTTCAGTAGGAACTGCACATTATGGGCAACATAAACGTAGGATGGTGGCAGACTGATTCCACGCACCTCCGCAGTATATGTTGTCCCTTGGAACAACCAGCTCGCAGTGCCGTTATCCCCCAAATCTAGACAGGGGGTGAACAGTTCTGGCTATCATTGAACATGACAATCTGTTCCCTCAGGAACCGTGGTGACAGACTTCCAACTTTTCTCTCTTTCGCTCAGTGAAATGTACACAGAGCACAAAGAGTGCCTTTTCAATATTTGTTGAACCGTACTGATTTTTGCATAGAATATATGGGCTGCAATGTTTAATAGACAGAAGCAGACAGCAGTTATACTGAATGCCAGAACAGTGAACAAAATAAATAGCTTGACCATTTTGTTGAAATAACTTATCTATGCATACATATACAACAGTACAACAATGTAGCACACTCCTACATTCCAAAACCCTAAACTACGTTTCTAGGGTGCAGAATAGAATATTTTTTTCAGGAAGCCCTCTACTGCATGATCTAACCCCATTACCTGATGGGTAAGAGTGTAAGACCCTGTCTTGGTCGCAAACTGGACACCCTCACAGAGATGTCGGTCAGCTGCTAGGTGAAAGCTTCAGCCTGCAGGGACCCCTCGAAGTCAGCAGAAGTGTCTCCTCTAAAAATGTCATGAAACAAAAGGTTACATTAAAAATGGTATCCTAGCCTCGGGCTGAGATTGTGATCGGTCTGCCATTGTTTGTATTTCACAGATAGCTGCGCCGCCACATGGACGTAATAATAAACACATTTGTGCTATGCAGTGAGGTCCATGTCCCTAATGTCAAGGCAGGGGATAGTGTGCTCACAAAGTGTTTGGTGTCAGCAAGGCCATTGTTTCCAAGAAACGAGTCCAAGCGCCATGAACACAAATGTGTGCCAAAGGTTGATGTGGCAAAGAGAAGGCAACCTTAAGAAAGGACCGTGTGCATGTAGAAATGGTTCTAATTCCTACGGGCCTGACTCGGGCACATGACAGGTTCTTTGGTGGTCCCACGGCGGTGCCTATAAAAAAGGGGAAACAACCATTACAATGCATTCATTACAATGCACTACATTTACAACACAGTCATTACAACTCAACTGCCTTTACATTGCATGCCATTACAACTCAGCCATTACAACGCATGTCACTACAACGCATGACATTACAACACATCTCACTACAACACATGTCATTACAACTCATTATAAGGTAAGTAATGGGAAATTTTTGACCCTACACTATCCAACACTTACCCTACTGTTGCACTCACTGGAGTGGGAGTAGTACATTTCACCCCTACACTATCCAACACTTACCCTACTGTTGCACTCACTGGAGTGGGAATAGTAATTTTTACCCGTACACTATCCAACACTTACCCTAATGTTGACCTAAAAGTATTATGCAATGTAATGGTATGCGATGTGATGGCATGCGTTGTAAATTCATGCGTTGTTAATGTAGTTTCTAAAAATGCGTTGTGATGGCATGCGTTGTAAAATCATGCGTTGTAATGGACGTTGCAATGTAAAAACCGTCTTGTAAAGGCCTGTGTTGGAAATGTTTGCATTGTAACGTGTCCTAGTCATAAAAAATGCACTACAATGAGAATGATAAAGCAAGTTCCTGCAGTGCATGGACTGTCAAGTCCATGCCCTTCAGAAACTGGGGTTGCATGTGACGGGGCACACCATTTGCCCCCCCTGCATGCATCCCCTGGCGTAGAGGCAACTTACTGGGCCCCCTTTGTTTCCTCTCCACCAAAGTTTTCATGGCAAAGAGAAAACTTATACGCAAGAAGGGTATGGAGTTCCTCTGAGTCCAATTGAAAGAGCAGGGAGATACTAAAGGTGGGGGTAAGCCAAGAGTATACCCACACTGAAGAGAGAAGAAGGGGAATTCCCCTTGTCGGAACTAGGGCTCTCACACACCTAGCAAGTAGGTGTCATTCTTCATCATATGAGCCTGCCCCTCGTAAGGTTGGCGCTGCAATACCTGATGGGCACCCAGGAAGTGGCTCTTTGATAGGGATCTTTTGTTCCTGCCATCAGGTGCAGTGGGGGTGAGGGGCCTAGTGTGTGTAGATGTGGGAGGGAAGTGAATTAAAACAGGTCAGTTAGTCCAAACAGTTATTTATTCACAAGGTAAACTGCCTGATTAAAAGTATAGAGAGTGGCAGTGAACTAGAGGCAATGTATTTAGCTGTGTGTGCCCTACTCTCGGTTGGTCAACATGTTTCGTGCCATGAGTGTCAGGAGGATCTGGGCACTTCTTCAGGACCAGAGTGAATGCTATCTACACAACATGGTAAGGGAAAAACTACGTACCACGTTCACAGGTCAATAACCTGTAGTAAAAAGAAAGAAAGGAAACTGTTCAAAGAGAAATGCAACCTCTGTACATGACACATATCTCGTAGACCTGTTCTTAAGGTGCCGAATAGGCACGTGTGCTAGGTGAAGAATATCGTCACTCCCCACCGTGTGATGGGTGAGACTAAGATTTAAAAGGTTAGGTAAGGACTCTCATGCACAAAAGATAACATGTTAAAACCAAGGATATAAACATCCAAATAGAGCAGTAAAATGATGGCCAAGACAGGAACCAAAGCTCACCTCTACTGTTGTCTAGTGGTCACTGCAACAGTATCCGGCGGTCAAAAATGGACACCAAATTGGGTCCTATGAGAGTGAAAGGAAAAGAAACTGAATACAGCAGAAACCTCAATATTTCACAGACCAGAGCACAGATAGGCGGCCGGACCCTTCAGTGAGTGAAAAACAAATGCCGAGAGCAAGACATCCAAAAGGTATTGGCATTTTTCCTCAGGCCAACCATAATCCTGTGTAAGCCAAATGTACATGGGCACTACCACTGTGTAGCATAAACGTTGGTGGGAGTATTGGTGCAAGAACCTAGCATTAATGCCCACCAACTAGTCACGCCAACAGACGAATGGGCCGGTACACAAAAGTGAAAAGTGCGGGAGTTAATGAACACGGGGTGGGGGGGACGGGCTGGAATGCCGAAAGTAACCTGGTACCTAAAAAAAAAAACGCAAAGCCGACTCACCTCCGCTACAGTCCAAGACATTCTCTGGGTCCAAGTGTGGAAACAACAAGTAACTACTCACCAGCATCCAAGAACGCTCCGTCTGCGACCTACCCTGCCGCCGGAAACAGGGATGGTACACAGTGCCGCAAAACCAGCACAGATGTAGAAACCGGTCGCGATCAACGTGGGTGGGGTCGGGTGAAGATACATAGTCTTGCGAGGTTTGGGTGCATGAATGTGCTCAGTGTTGGAACAGTAGTTAATGTCGCGGCCATCCTTTGCAAATGCTGCCATATAAAGACAGGCCAAACTTGGAGCAAAGGTGCTGCCCATTGAAGTACCCTGGCTTTGATGATATAGTTGTTTCTTAAATTCAAAGAAATTCTCAGTCAAAGCCAGGGTAGTGTACTCTATAATGAAAGATACAGGAGTCGGTGAGGACCACTCCAAGGCATTCAGTGCAGCCTCCACAACTGGCAAGGTTGCTCGCTGTGGAATGTTGGTATATAGAGCCTCCATGTCAAGTGTGACAAGGAGGTCAATTGCATCAGTGTTTTGTGTCTCTTCAATGATTCTCAGGATATCAGGGGTGTCTCTCACAAACAATGGAGTCTCTCCCACTATTGGATGTAGGAAGTGGTCACAGAATTTGGAGAGTGGCTCAAGTAGTGAACCTATACCTGACACTATTGGACGGCCAGGAACCAGGGTAATGCCCTTATGTATTTTTGGTAGGGGATAGAAGTATGGTATCCTCGGTTCCTTGGTAATTAGAAAGTATGCTTCCTTATGACTGACATCTCAAGATGGCTCCGAAATTAACTACTGTTCCAACACTGAGCGCATTCATGCACCAGAACCTCGCAAGACTATATGTCTTCATGCAACCCCGCTCACGTTGATCGCGACCGGTTACTACATCTGTGCTGGATTTGCGGCACTGTGTATCATCCTGGTTTCCAGCGGCAGGGTAGGTCGTAGACGGAGCGTTCGTGGGTGCTGGTGAGTAGTTTCTCGTTGTTTCCACACTTGGACACAGAGGATGTCTGGGACTGTAGCGGAGGTGAGTCGGCATTGCAGGGTTTTTTGAGGTACCATGTTATTTCAACCTCCCCCCTTGTGGTCATTAACCCCAGCGCTTTTCACTTTTTTGTACCAGCCCATACGGCTGTTGGCCTGACTCATTTGTGGGCATTAATGCCAGGTTCTTGCGCCAACACTCCTAGTCAGGATTCAAATTGCAGAAGGAACACTCAAAACAACTGTACAAATCACAGCCTACAAAGCCAGACCTGTGGAAATCAACGCTGAGATCTCTGATAATAAGGACTATTTAATCGAGCAAAAAATAACGAAGCTCCAAAAGGACATGCAGAAATTCGAAAAAAATAAGTGTACCCATATGACTATACATCAGCTAAAATGAGCTACTCATCCGATGACAACTCAGACAGGAGAGGCTCAACTGATAGCGACTCTAGTACAGGCAGTTGGGGAAGTCACAATTCAAGGAGGACTCAACACCTTAATCAGTACTACAACGTACCGTCGTACCAGGGCCCTCCAATCTATCAGGGTCCCCCACCTCCTTTCTGGCAGTTTCCTCCATACCAACATGGCCCGCCATATTTCTTCCACAATAGCAACCCCCTTTTTTAGACAGAGGTTGGGGCAGAGGAAGAGGGTGCAACAGAAGAGGATCTCAGAAACAGGTCCAATGGCAAGATCAACCAGCCAACAGCATGGAAACTCGGAGCAAAACACGAGGCAAGAGGAACTATTAGTTAACTTCTCACACCGAAATCTCACTGAACCAGAGAAAACAGTGTTAGAGATGGGCTTAGGCTTTGTCCCCACACCCAGGGTGGACAGGTTCAGAGACAACTGTGAGGTGCAAAATCTGTTCCAAAATATACGACTAAAATCTTACTTTCAAGACAGACCCTTGAATAAACAAGATGACTCAGGGTTAAGAAACCCCTCCTCTTTTACACCCAACAACAGTATGGTCCCTATAGAGGTCCTAGCCTTTGAGAAAGCAGTACTTCAGGAACTGGCCTTACCCCATAGTCAGACCCTGTTTCACAACCATTCTAATGTAGAGCTGAAAGCAGCGACTAATCTCTCAGAAGACTCGACTATTACAATCAAACAGACGGTTAAAGCCGGGGCCACTGTAGTCCAGTCCACTGCAGACTACGATGCAGAGTGAAATCGTCAACTTTCCAATGAGAGATACTGTACCTCCATCACAGTTGATCCCACCGCACTCCTGACCACCATCATCTCTACACTGGTGTACGAGGCTGAGTCCAATGGCTGGATCAGCCATGGGGTCGTGGCTTGATAGCTGAACATGGTGGTCGCAAGAGCCTGTAGCTCCCCACTGGCCCGTATTTATCCTGCTCACCCTGGCGGCAGACGGGGTCCCAGGACTCACTCGGGGCGAGCCCTGGCTGTGAGCAATGCGGTAGGGCAATTATATCTGGATCCCTGGGGTGCCGACCAGCGGAGGTGCGTGGCTGTGGATGGGGTCGTACCCCACATGGAATGTACAGGGCCTTATGGGAGCACTTCAAGGCTCTATAATTCAGGACAGGGCAAGTGCCAACTGAAGCCTGGTGGCAGTGAGAAAGAGAAGACAGCCACAACACTTGATCTGGAACAGATGGAGTCAGAGTGCAGAATTGCCTTGGTAGTTGAGCTGGTGACTGGGAATGTAGCAGGGCATGGGGAAGCCACAGGTGAAACAAGGGGGTGCAACTCTGGACCCTGAAGACTCTGCAATGGAACCCGGGTGTTAGAAATGGGATTTCTGGTTGGCTAAGGCTTGTGCCAAAGCCAGGCAGAAACTACTACTCTAGTTAGGGCAAGGGAGTTACACGCCAAGATAACCCCTGCTCACCCCCTTGGCAACGTGACACGAGCAGTAAGGCTTATCCCGGAGACAATGTGTGAAGCGGTTGCGCAGCACACACGCACAGCAGCAACACACTAGGTACACCACAAAAAGGAACTCCACACAAGGTTATATAAAAAAATAGCCTTTGTATTACCATAAACACATTAGATCATAATCACACAGGTACACTGTGCCAACTGGCAGTGGGCAGTATTTACAGGGGATTATAGACACAGGACAGGGCCACATGGGCCACCGTCAGAATTAGCACTTAGTAGAAATAGCACTTAGTAGAAATAGCACTTCTAGAACATGGAATAATTGTAGCACAAAATAACAATTGTAGGACACTACCAGTAACCACTGGTAAAAGGTAGATACACCCTACACAATACCAATCACCTTAGGCATAGATCACGCAGGGAAACATAAACTCACTAGCATAAATTATACTAGGCAAAACAACCTCCTAATCATGTAAGCACATTTAGAGGTATCACAGGCATAAAAGCATGGCACATTACGCACAAATCACATTAGCAAGAGCCATGTAATTACCAACATAACCACATTAAGCAATTATCATTATAAACACAGTAGGCAATCACCTTGCGCCAAAATCACATAGGATACTGACCCCAGGCCAACTGGCCTTCCACAGGGGCTCAAACGCCCTTTGTCCAACAGTGTCAGGGCAGGCTGCGCAGGCAGCCACAAGAAGAGTACGCAAGAGGTTAGGGCCTAAACAGGGCAGCTGCCCACTACTTGCTGGGCAGCTGTAAAGTTACCAAGATGTGCACAGCCTAAACGTTGCAGCTGCCCACTAATTGCTGGGCAGATGGGGAACTGCGCATGGGCACCAGAGTGCCTCCCGGCTCTCCTCTGGGTCTCCCAAGGAAACAACAGTGCCCCCAAAACAACGTGGGAGCCTCGCAGGCTCTAATTCTCAAAATGCTCAATACGTGGGAGCCTCGTGGGCTCTGAACCCAACAATGCCCCTGGGAGCCTCGTGGGATCCAAATACAACAAATGCTCCCCACATTGGAGCCACAGGGCTCGGTAATTAAATAATGCGGCCAAACAACATTGGAGCCACGTGGCCTCTAAATTACCTAATGCCACCACAATGTTGGAGCCTCTCTTGCTCTGACTACAACAATGCCCGTTGGAGCCTCGTGGGCTCCAGATACAGCTATGCCGCGAACACAACGGTGGAGCACCTAGGCTCTGAATTCAAAATGCCCCAATTACCGTTGGAGCGGCCCGCTGCCTTCCGGGGCCGCTCAACAAGCCAGGCTGCTCCCACTAAGAAGCCCTCACTCACCTTCTTCTGCTCGCAACACAAGGAGGCTCCGACGTACCGGCCAGCTTCCTCTTGCTACAGCGGTGTTGCGGGGCTCTCCTCGCACTACAGGAGCCCCGCCAGCGCTGGCAGCTCTTCTCTTCCCCCCGGATGCACTCCAGGGCTCTTGACCGGCGCGCCTCTCTCGGTGGGGCCACAGGAGAGCGGGGTGGGCTCCCGTCCGCTTCCTGGTTCTTCTCCCCGAGGCCGCGCTGGGATTGGGCGGCCTCCCCAGCTTCCGGGCGGCCCGCCCCCAACCAGGAAAGGGCGCCTGATAGCAGCCCGGAGTGAGTCCTGTAACGTGGCTCGGACCGCGGCGGTGATGCGGGCAATACGGGGTAGGCTCCCGTTTTAAGGATACCCCTAGTGGGTGGGCACCCGCTAGGGGTATAAACCTGGCACCAAGGTCCCTGGCGGGGTGGGCACCCGCTAGGTATATAAAATCAAGCAAATGAGCGGGGTGGGCACCCACTCCGAAATCGAAGGACAGGGGATCCCCACGCCGGGGAAACCCTCAGAAAGGGGATAGCCGCTCCAGCGGCGCAACATGCTATTTTTAAAGGGGAGGCCAGCGTTTCCCAGGTGCTGGCAGGCCAAAAACCGTCCCAAAGTCCAAAAATGAAATGAAGAAGGCGGGGGCACAGGCTGGGCCCAGGGGCCAGCTCACAGGGCCCTCCACCAGGGAGGCTGTCCCCAGTGGCGGTTCCTCCTGGCGCACAGCAGCAGCAGGCCCCCCTCCCAGGTTAGGAACAGTGAAAAACATTTTACAAGGGGTCACAGCCCCTTTTTATTCACATTTTTCCTTTGTCTTAGGCTGCACGGCAGGGGGAGAACCAGACGCAGCTGGTTCTGGAGCACTTTGTTGTGCTCAGCCCTTCTCCCCATTCACAGGACAGGCTAGGGACATCAGTCGCACCACAGGGGGCGGAGCCAGCATTGTGTAGTCAAGGCCCAGCCCTATTCAAGTCCCAGGTATACTCCTCCCTCCCCTCAACATGCAGATCTCTCCATTCACCACCGGGGCAGACCCATCCTGACTCCTGGAGCCAGGCACACCAGCCAGCTCCAGCCAATCACAAGCCAGACAGTCAATTCACATTTACTACACAGACATGCCAACTTCTAGAAGTGGCACTTCCACACCAGACACATTAAATCTGCGCACACCATCGTGCAGCATTTAATCTCACGAGTTCGCACATACCAAACTCGCCCCTGCACTCCCACACATCAGGAACTACCATGGACACACACATTCACCATGCATTCCTATGGGAGGCAGGCCAATCTCACAATATGCACTCAGGGTGCTCACGCGCTTTACACTGGGACACAGTGTTCAAGTTCGCAGAAGCCAAAAACAACCAACACCAAGTCAAATTTAAAAGCAAAAAGTTTAGGAGTGAACCTGCCAAAAGGGCCAAGTCCAACACCGGGAAACAGGACACCGCGGAACAGCTACCTGGGACCCTGATGCAGAAGCAAACGGATCAAATACTGAAGGCTATCCCTGACACAAGAGCGGCCCTGCAGCAGGACATTGTGCATGCGGCAACGGGGCTGGGTCTCCTCCGGGTTGACCACGCAAAATTGACTGATAGGGGGAAGCAGACAGAAACGACGTTGGAAGTCATGGAACCAGCTCAAAGGAAACTGGAGTCACAGATGGGGGATGCTATGATCCGGTTACAGGTCCTGGAACGGAGAGCTGAGGACGCAGAAGGCTGCATCGCAGGAACAATATAAGGGTGGTGGGGTTCCGGAGGGAGGGGGAGGGGCCAGTATGGTGGACTATCTGAAACATTGGCTGAAAACTGAGGTGGCACCGGAGGGCCTATCTCCTTTCTACACCTTGGAGAGAGCGCATCGGGTACCGGCTCGCCCGTTGGTGCCCGGAAGGCCCCCTCGGTTGTTGGTGGTGCGACTACTCCATTACAAAGGCAGGGACCTATTGCTGCACAGGGCCCGATCGTCAGGTCCTTACAAGGTGGACAATGGCAATGTTGCGCTGTTCCCGGAATACACCTTCGAAGTGCAGCGACCTCGTGCTTCTTTCCTGGCAGTCAAGAAGGCTTTGCGGGATGAAGAACTGCAGTATTCGTTGATGTTCCTCGCGCGCCTGTGAATAGTTTTGGACGGCACAACACATTTCAGTGACAGCCCGGAGGAGGTGTGGGCTTGGCTGGAGTCCTATCGAGCGGGCATGGGGGAAGCGGGGAGAAACACGAGACCGCATGCTGAGGAACCACGCCCTCGTCGATCACGGCGTATCAGGTGGCGCTGCCATGCCGTAAGAGGACCCACTGTGACCCAAACGGAGACTGAGAGGTCAGCGGCGCGGAAGGCTGTGTCCGAAATTTCCCAGGAAAGGCTTTCTCAATCGGTGGTGGACACTTAGGGGCCCATTATGATCGCGGACGGACTTGAGTCCATCCGCGATCACCGAGGAGGAGGGAACCTCCGCATGGGCATGCGGAGTTCCCTCCTGTCCAATTAGGATGTGACCACCACCCTGGCGGTCACATCCTCTATTTGTAACATTGCGGCGGGTGCGGCTTCAAGCTGCACCCGCCGCAATGTTACAAATGCATACATTGCATTTGTATGCAGAAACAAACAAATGCAGGGGGGTACCATAGGTACACCCCATGTGCACCCCCCACCCCCCCTTCACCCAGGTGGCCCGCTACGGGCCCCCGAGGTGAAGATCCGCATGCTTTTCCTCGGCGGAGAAGCCGCCGCAGAAAAGCATGTTTTCTCAGCCATCCTAATATGTCTGGCGGTGTCTGAGAGACACCGCCACCACATCTCTCGATCATCCCTGCCCTTTCTCGGGAGACCTGGAGAGGGATTTAGAGGCCCTGCAGGCGTGGCTCACGGATAGGCTGAACGATCTAGCCCCTGTGATGGCCCCCCGATCAACATCGAAACGGGTTTCTGCCCCCTGGTTCACTGAAGCACTGTCGGCCTCTCGAAGGCAGTGCAAGGTGACTGAAAGGGCTTGGCGCTCTCAGTATGATTCAGCGGCCAGGCTTGTCTATAGGACTGCGGTTAAGGCCTACCATCGGGACATCCTTCTGGAGAAAAAAGGTGACTTTGCAAGGAGGATAGAGGCTGCCTCTAATTCCTGCAAGGAGATTTTTACGATCGTCAGGGAATTCACGGCCCCTCGAACTAATTCGACCCAGGCCGCTCCGTCTGACTCTTGGGTTTCTGCTCTCACCACTTTTTTTACCACCAAGATCAAACTGATCCAGGATTCTTTTCCCTTGAGGGTAGTTGAAGTACCTTCGAGTCTCGAAGATGGGTCAGGTCCGTGGGCCCTTTCGGGTTCAGTCTTGGCAGATTTCCCGCCTATTTCAGTTCCTTCGTCACTGGCACTTATGGCCAATCTTAAATCTGGGTCGCCTCTTGACCCATGTCCGGCCAAATTCCTGGCGAAAATGGCCGACGCTATAAACCCGTTGGCGAATCCACTCTTGAACCTCTCCTTGAGTCGGGGGGTGGTCCCGCACGCTTGGAAACAGGCGATGGTCATTCCCCTTCTTAAGAAGCCTGGTCTAGACCCGAAGGCCTTGGTCAACAACAGGCCAATCTCTCTCCTCCCTGCGCTGGCTAAGATCTTGGAGAAGCATGTTCATATCGTGCTTTCTAATTCTCTGGAATCTCACGATCTGCTGCACCCCACTCAATCTGGCTTCCGCCCCAATCTAAGCACCGAGACGGCGCTTTTGGAGGTGTCTGTGGCCATTAAGGAGGCGCTGGATTCGGGGGGCAAAGCTATGCTCGTAATGCTGGACTTGTAGGCGGCCTTTGATACCGTCCCCCATGAGGGTCTCCTCATCAGACTCCATGAGATCGGTCTGAGGGGGACGGTGCTTAGCTGGTTTAGATCATTCCTGGCCGGCCGCCGACAAACGGTTTGGGCCTCACCAAGCTCCGCCGTGATGCCGCCTTTGGGAGTCGGAGTTCCGCAGGGTTCTGAGTTGAGCCCGACTCTTTTCAACATCTTTATGACCCCTCTGGCGGCATTGGCGGAGTCTTATGGGGCCCAGATCGTATCTTATGCCGACGATACCCAGCTTCTCTTTACGTGCAGGAAAGGAGAAGATTTCGATGGAGAGAGTATCCGTGAGTGCCTTGGGGCTGTTTTTAAATGGTTCCAGCTTAACAGCCTCAAGTGCAACTCAGATAAATCTGAGGTACTCTTCTTCGGCTGCCCATACGACCCAGATTGGCAGGAATGGTGGCCTCTTAATATGTTTCCTCCAGCGCACTCGTCCCAGCTAGCTAAGAATCTGGGGATCAAGATGGATAATGGTCTGACGTTAAGATCTCAGATCCTTGGTCTTACGGGAACTTGTTTTGGCCTCCTCAGGATGCTTCGCAAGTTTCTTCCTTTGCTCTCAGAAGAGCATAGGAAGATGACGGTGCAGGCCTTAATTGGCTCAAGATTGGACTACTCCAACGTCCTGTATCTTGGCCTGCCGGATTATCTTCTGCAACGCCTGCAGGTGGTCCAGAACTCGGCCGCGCGAGCTATTTTTGGCCTGTATAGGCGTGCCAGAGTTTCGGGACTCCTGCAGTCGCTCCATTGGCTGCCTATCCGGAAGCGGATAGTTTTCAAGGCCTTGACCTTGGCCCACAAGGCTCTCCATGCCTCAGGGGCTAAATATCTTCAAAGGAGGCTTGCCTTCTACCATCCGACCCGATCTTTGAGATCTGAATCATTGTTCCTTGCGGTGGTCCCTCGAGTAAAAAGGGCCCGTATTGGGGGCCGCTCTTTCGGGCTGTTGGCGTCACAGATTTGGAACACGTTGCCTTTGACACTATGCAGCACCTCTAATTTGCTGACTTTTAGGAAGGGCCTCAAAACGTGGCTTTTCGCACAGTAGTTTGCTTCTTTTGCGTGTTGCTGATCCACTTTGCTGTATTGTGTTGTGTTACTCTGCTATTGGTTTTTAATAAAAGCGTCGGGACACTCTATGGAGTAGCCGTGCGCTATAAAAGACAAAACTAACATAACATAACATAACATATTAGGCCTTTTCCGCCGCGGTTGTAAGCCAACCGCGGCGGAAAAGCGGCAGACTGAAACCAGGACCCACCAGCCATCCTAATGTGGCGGTGGGTCTTTGCTGGGTCCGCAGAGGATTTTCCGCATCCTCCGGGCCGGCGGTGGCTTCTGCCGGCCTGGAGAATGCGGAAAATCCTCCATCGTAATCAGCCCCTTAGTTGGAGAAGGGCTCAGAAGGAACTGACTCTGACAGAGCTGGAACAGGAAGTCCTGCTACGCCGCATGTTACACCTGGGACAGCAGATGAGATTGTTGATGCTTAATGCTATCAGAGTGTGTTTAGTAATTATCTGAGTGGGACTAAGGACTGTTGGGGCTTTGCTTCATGTTATAAGGTTTTACAATTGTTGAACAGAAGCAATGGAGGCTGGCAGGCCCTGGGGGTATTTATCCTTTTGTAATGTGGTGGCTCTCACTGAGATGCGGGCCCCTGAGAGTTGAGGGTCGTGAAAGTAATGGGGGCACGGTGCAGGAAAGCAAAGGTGTAGTAAGTCGGGCCTTCTAGGCACTTGGCCGCCTTCCCTACTTTTTTGCGTTTGCGGGTCCTCAGTAGATAGTGAAGGACGAAGGTCGGGTTTTGTAGTTTGGATGGCAACTAGTGTTTTAGCGCCTGTTCTGAGGGGGGGCCGGGGGGTTGCAAGGTGGGGATGTTGGGGGGGATTGGTTGGGGTTGTTGGGACCCCCAGTGTGTCCAAAAGGGGAGAGCAGTTATGTACAGGAACTCAAATGCGATATGGGGACGTTACCTGAAGTAAAATGCATAGCATGGAATGTACGGGGGTTACCCATAATGCAGAGGCACCATAGGGTGTACGCTTATTCTGTGTGTAGAGGGGCACTAATTGGGTTACTCCAAGAAACACATATTAAGCGCACTGAAGGCTTGGCATTACTATGTAGATGGAGGGGGCAACAATTCTACACAACATACTCAGCTTTTGCCAGGGGGGCGTTGATATGGGTTAGGGCAGAGGTCCCATTCCAGATGACCAGTCACACCCTCCTCTGCCTGACGCGCACGTACATAGACTTTCCAAAATCAGAAGTGACTGGCAAGACATGTGGGGGCTCATTGATGCAATGCGTGCGCATCACCCGTGGGAGCGGGATTATTCCTTCTTTTCTGCGCTGCACGAATTACACGCGCAGTTGAATGCGATATTATGCTCCCCAGATATACATGCTACGGTGGGCCACAGTGAGTACCTTGGGAGAACACTCTCTGATCATAACCCGTTATTGTTGAGGATACAATGGGCCCAAGAGAAGCCAGCGATTCCGGCCTAGAGGTTTCGACCAGAGGGACTGGAAGACCAGGTCTTCCGCGAAGAGGTAGGGGCCAGAATTTCGCAATATTTTCTTGAAAATGAGGGCACGGTGTCGACGACGGCACTGGAATGGGATGCATTTAAAGTGGTGGTAAGGGGCTTATGTATCACTAAACTGGTGGGAGTGTGGAAGACACTAGTGCGTGACATAGACGAGGCAGAGCAATGCCTGCAGACGGCTGAGAGGGCCCGCCCTGAGAACCCAGACGCGCAGGAGGAAGTTTTGAATGCCAGAGAGGCAGTGGCGGTACAACTGGAGAGGTTGCGTTGTTTTGATCACAAGAGATATTTGGCGCGCGCACACGCGGAACGAGAGAAAGCGAGCACGCTGCTTGCCTGGTTGGCTAACCCTATCCCCGAGGCACTCCCATACTGAACTTGGCCTCCTCGACGAGGACTCTGGTGCATACCAAACAAGGGATTAATGGACTGTTTTTTGACTATTATCATGAGTTGTACCGAAGTAACTTACGGGTTGCCCGGGTTGACATTGGGAATTTCCTGGCCGCCGTCGAGCTGCCTCGATTAGAAAAGACACAAGCAGATCTGCTTGGACAAGAGATTACGCTAGGGGAAATTAGGAGTGCGGTTAAACAGATGGCACGTAACAAAACGCCAGGGACTGACAGGCTGCCTATAGAATTTTATTCGGCCTATATCAATATCATGGCCCCTAAGCTGTTGGTGGTTTTTAAGGAGGCAAGGGAGGTTGGAGTATTACCGGCTTCCACTCAAGAGGTGGTCATTATTCCGTTGCTGACACCTGGGAAGGACTCCACTGATAAAACAGCTTATTACCCCTATCCATGCCCACACCTGATTATAAAATTCTGAGTCTGATCCTTGCGACTTGACTCCTTCCATACATGGTGCAATTGGTCCACCGAGATCAAGCGGGCTTTATACCTACCAGGAATACGGCCACCAATGTGCGCCGTTTACTTCGTATATTGGGGGAGGAGCGATGCGAGGCTACTTCTGCGGCCGTCCTATCGGTAGATATTGAAAAGGCATTCGATAGCCTTGAATGGCCATATCTGTTTCAAGTTATGCGGATGTTTGGCCTAAGGGAGGCTTTCAAGTGATGGACCAAAATAATTTCCTACTGCTATCTGGTAGGGCAAGGAACGCGACAGGGGTGCCCGCTTTCTCCTTTGTTGTTCGCATTGGCTATTGAGCCATTAGGGGCATATGTTAGATTGGAGTGGACTTATGTCTGGCTGGGTCTGCGTGTGACTGTGCAATATATCACACTGTATGCTGATGATTTGCTTATGATTTTAGCTAACACAAAGGAGGTTTTGGATGGAGCGACGATGCTGCTTCGCGAATTTGGCAGGGTCTCAGGGCTTGTGGTGAATTGGGTGAAGACTTGCCTTTTACCGGTGACTCCATTGGATACTGGCCACGCCCATGTCAAGGGCATTTGGTGGGAGTCACGATGTTTGCCTTATCTCGGAACTAACATTTATCGCTCGCCTGAGGACCTTCTAGAAGGGAACATAGGCAGAGCTGTGGGAGGACTTGGGGGTAGCTTAACATTTTGGAGTACATTGCCGCTTTCTGTGGCAGGTCGGGTGGCCCTGTTAAAAATTGTGGCGCTCGCCCGGTTGTATGTATTTTTTTAGGACGCTGACGATCTGGGTACCCGGGATCTACTTTTAGACAGCTCCGTTCAATGATCAGGGGTTTCTGTTGGGCAATGGTAGACGGCGGGTAGCACCGGACACCATGATGCGCCCGAGGGTTGAGGAGGGGTTGGCAGTGCTGGATTTTAAGTTCTATTCGGCAGCCCAACCACTGTGGCTTACCCAAGCAGTGGCGGTGGAGATTAGGGCCCCTGATGGCCCAGAGGGACGATGGATACCCCATCATGTACTGTCCTTCATTGTGCTCCAGCAGCGATTGCGACTCGGGATGCTTTACAACGAGGAGCGGACACTGAGGCTATGCTGGAATCTGAGCCAACCCAGGGCTGAAATCATTCGGCCATATGCCCCGGAGATACCACTAGGCATGTGTACAGCTCTCCCGCACGGGCGGGATTGTACCGCGTTGGTTGAGTGGGAGGCGTTGGGAGTACAGGTAGTGGGGGATTTACATGAGGATGGTGCCCTGCTGCCCTTCCAAGACCTGCAGGATAGGTGTGGACTCCCTTGCAGAGATTATTTATTGCATTCTGGTCTGGTTACTGCAGTACAGCGATATTGGAGAGAGGGCCTTGCGGAACCACTGACAGCCATGGCTTGTCAGTATGTAGTGATGGCAGCGGGGCCTTTCGAGGCAGTCACATGCCTATATAGACGCGTGGTGGGGGAAGATATGGAGTCGCTGAGGGAACTGCAACGGAAATGGGAGGCGGACCTAGGCAAGGAGATCCCCGAGAAGACATGGGCTCAAATAGTCAGGAGAGCATGGAAAAGTACTAGGAACACTAGATTCCAGCTGATTCACTTTTTTATATTGCACAGGGCATATCTTACCCCCGCTAAGATTAACAAGTATGTTAAAATAGATACTGCCCAGTGCCCGCACTGTCATTTAGAGGGGGCGGAGTTTTGTCACATGATGTGTGGCTGTCCGCAACTGGGTACATACTGGGAGGAGGTAACTGACATGCTCTGTGAAATCACGGAATGACGGATTGAGCCTGACATGGGTACTTGTTTCCGCACACTCCCAAACTGAAGGTAACAAGTACGTTTTTAGATCTGGGATTACTGTTAGCTAAAAGGGATATAACAGCACACTGGAAGTCAAAGGAAGGGCCTAGTGTTACGAGATGGAAGGCAGAACTAGTTAAATGGGCGTCAAGCGAAAGTACAGTTAGACTTCAACAAGCCAAGCGGACTAATGCGATAAGGGACTGGAGTCCGCAAGGGCATCGGAGGCCTTAGTTATGGCGCTCCAAGCATCAGAGGTAGATTTAGACGAAGACTCGCTCCTAGATAAACAGACGGGGCAGCCTTGATATATAAGGGTGGTAGGGACTCCCCTGGAACAGGCATGCTGTGCAGTCATCGCAATGGAGTGATTAGAAGTGACGATGTATTGTGATAATATTACCAAGCAAAGTACTGCTGAGGGAAAAGTTGTTCTAGATTGCACAGATAAATGGGGGTTGGACACACCGATGGAGGAGGGTGGTGTGGGCGGAGGGTGCGAGAGGTGTCAGATTATTCTAAATGATATACCCCAATTCTCATGGAAAGGGCACGCCTCGAAGAATAGAGCGGGATGGGCCCCTGTCCGACTGCTGCACTTTGCAAGGGGGAAGGACTAACGGGGGCTAGCTGAATGATCGTTAGCATATGACTCCATGCACAGGAAGATGGAGGGCGGTGAATCTCCTGACTAGAGGGGTCGTTGCTGTGAGGGGTATTGTATATGAGTAAAACAGAAATATTTGTTTGTTGCTGTGCACGAAAATCAATAAAAACATGTTTTTAAAAAAATGGCTGGATCAGTCACAAGGAAGCAGACTTTCTAATTACCAAGGAACCGAGGATACCATACTTCTATACCCTACCAAAAATACATAAGGGCATTACCCCTCTTCCTGGCCGCCTAGTAGTCTCAGGTATAGGCTCACTTACTTGAGCCACTCTCCAAATTCTGTGACCACTTCCTACAGCCAATAGTGAGAGAGACTCCATCGTTTGTGAGAGACACCACTTATATCCTGAGAATCATTGAAGAGACGCAAAACACTGATGCAATTGACCTCCTCATCACACTTGACGTGGAGGCTCTATATACCAACATTGCACAGAGAGCGACCTTGTCAGTTGTGGAGGCTGCACTAAATGCCTTGGAGTGGTCCTCACCAACTCCTGTATCTTTCATCATGGAGTGTGCTACCCTGGCTTTGACTGAGAATTTCTTTGAATTTAAGAAACTATATCATCAAAGTCAGGGTACTTCAATGGGCAACACATTTGCTCCAAGTTTGGCCTGTCTTTATATGGCGGCATTTGAAAAGGATGTCATCAATAACATCAATAACCCATATCTCGATAATTTGAAGTTATAAAAACGCTTCATAGATGACATCCTCATCTTTTGGCAAGGGACCCGTTCTACCTGTGAAGAATTTGTGGGGTGGGTCAACAACCAGAATGACTTTCTTAGATTTACCCACACTATTTCAGAAACTGCTGTCCCGTTCCTTGACTTGAACATCACACTGGCTGAGGGTTCGCTTAGCACCACTCTGTATAGAAAGCCCACTGACTGCAACAGCCTGCTTTTATACAATAGCCACCACCCAAGGGCACTTAGAGATAACTTACCCTTTGGCCAGTTTTTGCGTATCAGATATAACTGTAAGATGGTCGCTGACTATAATAATGAAGCCTGTTCTTTGGTATCCAATCTCAAGGCTAGGGGTTACTCGGAAAGAAAAGTAAGGGACTCTATTAAAAGAGCTAGGAATAACCCAAGAGAGACTATCCTTGAGGTACACCAAAAACCAACGACAGATACACTGACGTGTGCCACATCGTTCACCCCTGATTCAGCCAGACTCAAGAAAATCATCCTAAAACACTGGGGCATACTAGGAACAGGTTACCTATGCATACCTAGGCCTAGGTTTGCATACAAAAGGACACGAAACCTGAAGGACATTCGGATACACACGAGGCCTTAACAAATTGCACACAACACACAGAGGACTTTGTGGGGACTCCCAGCAGTGACAGGACACTACCCCTGCGGTTCCTGTGCAGTGTGTAAACTCACTTTTGCGACCAAAGAGATATCTTTCTCGGCTAACTTTAAATGGACACTAAAGAAACACACTAATTGCAACATTAACCAGTGCATATACATGATTACCTGCCCATGCAGCTTGAAATACATAGGGATGAGCATGCGATCAGTCAAGACCCGGATAACCGAGCACAAGAGTAACATTCGTTGCCAAAGGGTTACCACTAGACTGTATACACACTTCAAGGATGCCAATCACCCCCCTGATTCACTGCGATGGGTTGTTTTAGAGACACACACACAGATATCCAAGTCATCTTTGTTTAGAATCGAGCAGAGATGGGTCCACAGACTTTTGACCCATAGTGATGGGCTAATAGATGACATTCCTTGGGGTTCACTCATCTAGTACGTATTCAATATGGAGGGTATTGTTTTACACTTTGTATGTAGGTTGGCACCAGGTAATGATAGTCCACAACCAAGACGTCTGTACTTTATGGACATAGTGCACCTACTGTATCTCAATCCTACTTTCTCCTTTTTTGAGCTTCATCCAGTATCCCCCAAACAAGTGCAATGCACTCTGGCACATTACGTAGAGACAGATTCTTGCCTAGCACACTAGTCGTAATGTAGACCTTCCCAGAGAGCGCTTTGTACCTACTCCCCACATGCATACACGCCAACACTTACTCCAGAACGCAAGAAGTGGCACTACAAAACGTAGCACGTAACAACCTACAGTGCCTACTGGTCAAAGGGAATCTGCTTTACCCAGGAGTCACGCGCATGTGTGTAGACTTTAGTAGAATGGGGTTCTTGACCATCCCAAGATGGCTGCACCAACCCCTCCAGATGAGATCGAGATCTCCTCTGTGTGACTCAAGCATCACGAGATCACACATATATCCAGCCCCTGTTCCTACAGAATCGCACGATTTTAGCAGCTACTCGATCTATGCAGCGACTAAGCTATTGACACTGCATTAGCATGCCATACGTGATCAAACTATAGATATTTTTTTTAAAACACATCTTGTGGCAGTTGTGCATTAGATGCAGCTTCACTATTATTGCATGACTTTTTCAGCTTTTTGCACACTACCTATCTTGGAGTACCCATCACCTATTCACTATCGACCTATGGGTGATCAGACTATCTAGAATAGACGGTGCTTTGACATCTCAAGATGGCCGCACATTAACTACTGTTCCAACACTGAGTGCATTCATGCACCCAAACATTGTGATACTATGTATCTTCAGGTGACCCCGCCCACGTTGATCGCGACCAGTTGCTACATCTGTGCTGGATTTGCGGCACTCTGTACCATCCCGGTTTCCGGCGACAGGGTAGGTCGCAGACGGATCGTTCTTGGATGCTGGTGAGTAGTTACTCGTTGTTTTCACACTTGGACACAGAGTCTACATCTTGGACTGTAGCGGAGGTGATTCGGCATTGCGGGTTTTTTGAGGTACCAGGTTACATTCGGCACTTCCCCTCCTCGTGGTCATTAACCCCCGCGCTTTTCACTTTTGTGTACCGGCCAATACGGCTGTTGGTGTGACTCGTTGGTGGGCATTAATGCCAGGTTCTTGCGCCAATACTCCCACCAATGTTTATGCTACACAGTGGTAGCGCCCATGTACATTTGGCTTACACAGGATTAAGGTTGGCCTGAGGGGAAAGGCCAATACCTTTTGGACCTCTTGCTCTTGGCATTTGTTGATCACTCACTGAAGGGTCCGGCCACCCATCCGTGCTTTGGTCTATGTAATATTGAGATTTCTACTGTATTCAGTTTCTTTTCTTTTCACTGTCATAGGACCCACATTGGTGTCCATTTTTGACCACCAGATACTGTTGCAGTCACCACTAGACAACAGTAGAGGTGAGCTTTGGTTCCTGTCATGGCTGGGATTTTACCACTCTATTTGGATGTTTCCATCCTTAGTTTTAACATGTTATCTTTTGTGCATGAGAGTCCTTACGTAATCTTTTAAATCTGAGTCTCACCCTTCTTTTAAATCTGAGTCTCACCCTTCACACAGTGTGGAGCTTGCGAGTGTGACGATATTCTTCACCCAGCACACATGCCTATTCGGCACCTTAAGAACAGGTCTACGAGATACATGTTATGTTCAGTGGTTGCATTTCTCTTTGAACACAATTTCCTTTCTTTCTTTTTACTACAGGTTATTGACCTGTAAACATAGTATGTCGTTTTTCACTTACCACTTTGTGTAGATAGCGTTCACTCTGGTCCTGAAGAAGTGCCCAGATCCTCCTGACACTCATGGCATGAAACATGTTGACCAACCGAGAGTTTGGCACACACAGTTAGATACATTGCCTCTAGTTCACTGCCACTCTCTATACTTGTAATCAGGCAGTTTACCTTGTGAATAGATAACTGTTAGGACTAACTGACCTGTTTTAACTCACTTCCCTCCCACATCTACACACACACTAGGCCCCTCACCCCCACTGCACCCGACGGCAGGAACAAAAGATCCCAGCCAACGAGCCCCGTACTGGGTGCCCGTCAGGTATTGCAGCGCCGACCTGACGAGGGGAAGGCTCATATGATGAAGCATTACACCTAGCTTGCTAGGTGTGTGAGAGCCCTAGTTCCGACAAGGGGAATTCCCCTTCCGCTCTCTACAGTGTGGGTTTACACTTGGCTTACCCCCACCTTTAGTATCGCCCTGCTCTTTCACTTGGACTCAGAGGAACTCCATACCCTTCTTGCGTATAGTTTTGTTGGGGCTCGTATGTTGGACCTCTTTAAACTTGTCCGTTGTCCCTCTCTTTGGAATCATAGAGAAACTTGTAATATTCATGGCAGGCTCACGCCCCCCCCCCCAAGCATATTGTGGCCTAAAGACTGCAGCAACACTGCCAGGGATCATGAATCCCTGGCAGCAGCAGCGGTCCCATGGTGGTCCGACTGCTGTACTTCTTATAGGGCGGTCGAACCACCGGTTCAGCAGTAGCCACACTGCCACCGTGCATTTGGCTATCCAAACTCATATTAAGGCCCTTATTGTTTTTGTGGACATTACCCTGTGTTCGTCTTGTGGTGAGATAATTTCTTGTCTCTTTTTCAGTTCAGGCAGGATGCATTGGTAAACATCTGTGAGCAATGGCTGGAACTGAACCTCGTCCCTAATCTTGGATCTCAGATCTACCTACGACAGTTGCCACAAGAGCTCCTGCAGAAGACACTAAAATCTCCAAGGTCATACACTCTATCATTTTACTTCTCAATACAGGACACTGCATTACTCATCCTGTATTATCAATTGTGCAGTCAGTGTGTTGTGAATGATTCAGGCTTCAATCTTTCACATGCCCTGGCCATAGCAGCACAATACCTGGGTTCCATTACTTTGCTTACTTTGTAAATTTCTTATTCAAGATTCATTCAATGAGTTGATCAGTACATAGTAGAGCATTATTTCAGCTCCATTTTCTTCAGGTGGCCGGTACATGGCAGTACATTTTCCACACTGGGAAGTTCATAAATATTCCAAAAACCCTAGAATATCTTCAACTGCAGCCTGGACAATGGAACAAGCTTTTCAAAAAAGAAATCTCTTTCTCTGAACTTTTGTTTTTTAGAAATCAGTTCTAAGAACAATTACAATTATATGATAAAATAACATATATTTTTACAATTAATGTTATAAAAATACTAGGAGTAACCCTCAGAAATGAATGCAGACACTGAGAGCCTCACTGGTTATGTGCTTGCTTTATTTTCTGCCACCCAGTGCTTTATCATCAAAACACACATTGCTAAGGCCTTCTGCACTGAGAACTTCACTAACAAAGTACAGTTGCTAAAGACCTAAGAAGAATGCATGGACAGCTGCTGGCTCTGAGGTGGTTCTGAAACCTCTGGAAAATGTTCCTGCTCTCTTTTGCCGATTTCCACCCAATCTGCAAGAAGGGCCAAGGAAAGGGAAAACACGTTATGCAGTTTATTAAAAAATCAGCTATTTAACTGGTCCATCTAATCTGTGTCCCTCCAGGCCTCTTGAGAGATAAATGGAAACTTCTACGACGTCTGTTCAATCAAAGGTGCATTTGAACTAACCGCCATACATGCATTAAATCCTAATGATCCAATTTTAAATACACCTGTGGCGAAACTTCTGATGCAGGCTGAAAAGAAATGAATGGTATAAACAATGGGTCCTATTTACGAGAAACTAATGCAGCGCGTTGCCGCAAGTCATTTTGCTGCGCTGCGTTAGTTTCGAAGCACAGGGTTGCAACATATTTACAACAATTTGTCACCTCTCTGTGCTTTTCCCTGCGCTGGCGCACAAACTGCTGCCATGCGCAGGCACCCTTGCACCATGGTGCAAAGATGCCTGCGTCATGAGAGATAGTTTTTATGCAGGAAGGGGCACCTTCCTGCACAAAAACAATCAATTGAGGTGATTTCCTCTTCCAATGCGTGCTGTAGAATGCAGCACACATTGAAAGAGGAAAAAAACAAGGAGAAATGTTTTCATTTCTCCTCGTTGTGCCTCGCTACGCCACCCATGGGGGTGGGGGGTAGCATTCTGAGACATTTCCAGGTTTACGATTGCTGGTAAGTCTGGTAATACATCAGTGGACATGGGTGTTGCATGCGAACACCCTCAGCAACTCCCATGTTACGTCCCTAACACACAAAGTGTTGCGTGAAAAGGGGCTATATTTACAACCACACATAACGCCACACTAGGTGGCTTTACTTGTGCTTGTAAATATCACGCAGCAAGTTACGCCACTGGTGCGTCACACAAAGTGATGCACTGGCGGTGCAAGGCCTTGTAAATAAACCCCAATGTATTTAGAATATTGGCAGGATTGTAATCCCCAGCTATTGGATGGGAAGATATTTGTGGTACTACCTTAGTTTATGAAAATCATGGAGGATGCATGTTTTTATTTTTTTTAATTCATTCAATTATGCACTGGCACTTTCCACCTGTATTTTTAATGTGTGTATATACAATAGGCAATGTTTTAAGTAACTAGGTTTAAATAAAAGATTGATGATCTGCTTATATCTTCAGGTTTAGTCCCTGTAGGCGTTTCACACGTAGAAATACCAAATAAGTTCACTGATGATATGAACAGAGGTGCTACCAAGCTAAACATTCAAACACCTGCTCTCTACATTTGGACTCAAAGAAGCAATGATGGAGGATTTATTTGAATAGGAGCGACAGCTTAGTCGTTACCTTGCTTGGAAAATTTGATGTGCTTGTTCAATATTTAGAGAACAAACAGATTAGCAAAATGTATTGAGTTTTATACTATACATTTTAATAGAATGCATATATAATGAGTTAAAACACACATTTCACAGACTCTACACTCCTTGCCTTGACCGTGAACAGAAGGCACACGTGGCACAAACATGAACATTTTAAAAATGAAAGGAGCTAAGTAATTATTAATACAAATGTAAGCATAAAAAGGGTAAAACAATTTGGATCCAAAACAACGTAGTAGCCCCTTCAAAGTCTGTGGTGTTAAAGTTGGAGCGAACATGTCTGTAGATCTAGAGTTCATACAGTACAGTCTGAGGGCCCTTGAGAGGAAGGGCATCTTGCCTGTTAAAAAGTATTTATGAGATGTCCTTTCTTGGGACTGAACTAACGGTCCTCCTGATTATATTGATCTGAGTATTGCGTTCAAACCACAGGACTGGTTTTCACCAGGACTGGAGTTCAGGATCCTAGGGATAAAGAGGGAACTAATGTGAGAGATTACTAATGAAAACCACCAGCGGGGGAACCCTTGGGTCGGATTTTGGGGGGGGGGCTCAGGGCTCCAGTCGGAAGAGGAAATTTGGTTTAGAACCGGACACCTAATGTATCGGGCACATCTATTTGTAAGAAATGCTCATGTCTCTCTTACTGAAAGGAATCTTGAAATAATTCAGAAGATATACTGAATAGTGAAACAGGACATGATTAGCCCCTTTGTGGAAAAGGCTTTTCTTCGGCTATATATGGGTGCCTGAAAACCGAAGAGCACATGGTTTGATTTACCTTGTGTTGCTCCCTGTTTAGGCAGGGCTGGAGACTTCCTGGGAGACTTTGCTGTTTGTGAGGCCTTCAGCATTGGCTTAATGTCAAGGGCTAGAGATAGACACCAATCTATGGACCTGGTAACTGTGGTTGGCTATGACTTAGAGTAGACTGCAGAGTACTGAGTCCTCGAGTGGCGTCTTTATCATGAGCGGTGTTGGACTTGGCCCTTTTGGCAGGTTCACCCCTAAACTTTTTGCTTTTAATTGTGACCTGATACTAGTTGTTTTTGGCTTCTGCGCACTTTAACACTGTGTCCCAGTGTAAAGTGCGTGCGCAGTATGAGTGCATGTGGTGAGATTGGCCTGCCCTCCCATAGGAATGCATGGGGAAAATGTGTGTCCATGGTAGTTACTGATGCGTGGGGAGTGCAGGGGTGAGTTTGGTATGTGCGAACTCGTGAGA
Source organism: Lissotriton helveticus (assembly GCF_964261635.1). Classification (NCBI taxonomy): domain Eukaryota; kingdom Metazoa; phylum Chordata; class Amphibia; order Caudata; family Salamandridae; genus Lissotriton; species Lissotriton helveticus. Next base: position 1,225,360,328 of record NC_136065.1, read on the forward strand.
TTATATGCTGCGCGACGGTGTGCGCAGATTTAATGTGACTAGTGCAGAAGTGCCACTTCTAGAAGTTGGCATGTATGTGTAGTAAATGTGAATTGACTGTCTGGCTTGTGATTGGCTGGAGCTGGCTGGTGTGCCTGGCTCCAGGAGTCAGGATGGATCTTCCCCGGTGGTAAATGGAGAGATCTGCAAGTTGATGGGAGGGAGGAGTGCACCTGGGACCTGAATAGGGCTGGGCCTTCCCTCCACAATGCTGGCCCGCCCCCTGTGGTGTGTCAGATGTCCCTAGCCTGTCCAGTGAATAGGGAGAGAGGCTGAGCACAACAAAGTGCTCAAAAACCAGTTGTAACTGGTCCTCCCCCTGCCCTGCAGCCTGAGACAAAGGAAAAATGTGTATAAAAAGGGGCTGTGACCCCATGTAAAATGTTCTCGCTGGATCCTAACTTGAGGGGGGCCTGCTGATGCTGCTGGGCGCCATGAGGACTGCCACTGGGGGCTGCCTCCCTGCTGGAGGGCCCTGTGAGCTGGCCCCTGGGCCCAGCCTTTGCCCCCTCCTGCATTCTTGAAAAGACTTTCCTAGGGACTTTGTCCTACAGCGCCTGGGAGCGCTATTATTTAAATATCCAGGAGGAACGAGGAACGCGGGGACTCTGCAGCTCGAAGCTACAGCCTATTTTCAGGGAATCCTGACGTAGGGATTCCCCCGCCCTTGTACACTCCAAGCGGGTGCTTACCCCCCATAATTGCCAATTTGGATATCCCAAGCGGGTGCCCACCCCACCAGGGACCTTATATTTCACCGGGTGCCTACCTCGTATTGCAGCCGACAAAGAAATCAACACTGCGGGCCGCCGCTCTGCCCATGGCGACCCAGAAGTACAGAGTGAACAGAGGAAGCGTCCTCAGGGGCATCCACAATGGCAGCCTGATCGAGGCTGCCGCGTCAACCCCACGTGCACCCGAGTGAAGAAGCAGACGGGAGCCTACCCCGCGCTTCAGGATCCACATGGAGTGAAGCTGGTGCCCGTTAAGTAGAGGAGCGACGGGAGCCTACCCCGCACTCCAAGACCGGAGTCGAGAAGCAGCCTGTGGGGAGGCAGTGCTCCTGTAACCACGGTGAGAGCCCGCGTGTGGCTGCAGAGTCCAGAGCCTCGTGGGCTCCATGGGGCTGTTCCGAGGTAAGAGGCGGCATCGAGTCTGGAGAGAGCCCAGCGGAGACTTTGCCCCACGCTAGACAACCCCCGGTGAGTGAGGCAGGGCTGGGGGGGTGCCACGAGATCAGGTGGTGTGCCTAATCGAGGCACAAGTCTATTTGCCCTTCAGAGCGGCCCCGTCTTGCAGTGGGCCGCTCCAATGGTGGGAAGAATTGGTTCTTGGGCACCAGTCCGCGCCAACAGGGGCATATTTGTTTAAAGGACCCTGGTGGGGGTCCACAGGGCGCCGTGGTGCCTGGCCGGTTTTCTGCCTCCAGCTGCCCCGATGGTTAGAGGGCAGCTGCCACCTGGGACATAATTATTGACAGGGCCAGAGGAGCCCGTGTCCTAGAGGTGGCCGTTTCTTAAAGGGGGCACATGATTGTTTTCAGAGCCTAGAGGGCTCCAACGTTTGGCGCAATTTGTGTCCAGGGCACTGTGAGCCCTTACATTATTTTTCCCTACCTCACAGCTGCCCAGCAAGTAGTGGGCAGCTGCACCATTTAGGTTCTTCTTTATTTTAGGGGACATGTTCTTTGGGATTACACAGCTGCCCAGCAATTAGTGGGCAGCTGCCACATTTAGGCCCTAAACCCTTGCGCACTCTTCTTTCGGCTGCCTGCGCAGCCTGCCCTGTCTCTGCTGGACAAGGGCATTTGAGCACCATGAGAGGCCAGTTGGCCTAGGGACAGTGTTCCTGTGTTGTGCCCCCACCTGGGGCGCACTGGGTCAGTACCTACGGTGATTCTGCGCAAGGTGATTGGTGATTTAGGTCTATGTTGCTAATTGCCTAATGTGATTTGTGCGTAATGTGCAATGCCTTTATGCCTGGGATACCTCTAACTGTGTTTTCATGCTTAGGAGGTTGTTTTGCCTAGCATGGTTTATGCTAGCGAGTTTATGTTTCCCTGCGTGATCTATGCCTAAGGTGATTAGTATTGCGTAGTGTGTACCTACCTTTTACCAGTGGTTACTGGTTGTGTTCTACAAGTGTTATTTTGTGCTACATTTCTACTAAGTGCGATTCTGACAGTGGCCCACGTGGCCCTGTCATGTGTAAATAACCCCTTGTAAATACTGCCCAGTGCCAATTGGCACAGTGTATCTGTGTGATTATGATCTAATGTTTTTATGGAAATACAAAGGCTAGTTTTATATATAACCTTATGTGGAGTTCCTTTTTGTGGTGTGCCTAGTGTGTTGCTGCTGTGTGTGTGTGTTGCGCAAACGCTTTACACATTGCCTCCGAGATAAGCCTGACTGCTCATGCCAAGCTACCAAGGGGGTGAGCAGGGGTTATCTTGGCGTGTGACTCCCTTGCCCTGACTAGAGTGGTGGTTTCTGCCTGGCTTTGGCGCAAGCCATAGCCAACCAGAAATCCCAGTTCTAACATTGGTTGTCAGCGGTGAGGATAGGACTTGCGTTTGCGCAATACCACAGCGACAACTGGTTGCACTACAAGCTCTGCATTTAGATAATCACGTGTTTGGGGGTTATTGTTTTTGAGTTTTATCTTATTGTTTCTCCTGAGAGTGTCATTTTTAGATGTGTACTCTTGCTTCAGCCCTGACAGTTGGGTCCCCTGTGTTGCACGTGTCTCTGAGCGTCCTGCCAAGATGGAGTCTGCTTTTAACTTCTGTGGTCTGTTTAGATACAGTATGTATAAGTTGGTAGAGTTTTGTGAAGAAAGAGACATAGCAGTGAATGAGTCAGACACCCAGTCCAAGCTTAGGGACAACCTAATCCAATGGCAGATGGATGAATGGGAACGTGAGCGCAGTGAGGAGGAGAGGGCCCGGGTCTCACGCCATGAGGGTGGTGGGTCTGAGGGGAGCCCTGAAGAGTCTAAAGAGGAGGAAGACAATGACAGTACATGGACGCCAGTAGATAGTGAAGAACCCATATATAGGAAGTCCCTTGCTGGGTCCAGTGTCGGGGGCAGTGCCCCATCCCTTTCCCTGTCCCCAGAGGAGTGGATAGATAGGAGGGAAGAAAGGGAGCACCAGCTGGCTTTGGAGAAGCTCAGGTTAGAGCATGCCAAGGTAATAGCACAGCTGGGTGTGCAGGAGAGGATGGCGGAGGCTGAGAGGGCCTTTGCCAGAGAGAAATTAGCTCTGGAGGGTAGATTATCCCCTGAGCGCAGTTATAGTTTTCTGGATTCCCCAGGGAGGGTTGAGTCCAGTGGTGGCAGCAATATAGAGTCCAGTGCAGGAAGTCCCATTCCCAGTTCCCAAAGTATGGTACCTTGTTCCAGAGAGGAGGAATGCAGGTTGAAGTTCAGGGGCAGTAAGAAGTTGTCTCACCAGGATTGGGGGGATTTTGCGGATGATTGTAATGATGCACTGGCTGATTGGGTGATGGTTACCGCGGTAGAGGATTTGCAAGGACTGTTCGATCTGGTTATCAAAGAGCAGATGCTCAGTTGTTGTTTCCCTGAGTTGCGCCAACACCTGTTGGAGTGTGGGTTTGCCAGTCCATGGGCCCTTGCAGAGGAAGCAGACCGCTGGGAAAGTGCCAGAGGTTCTGAATAGGCATTGGTGAGTGATCCCAAAAGTAGTGGTTCAGGTATCTTCCAGCCCAGAGTGGTGGAAGAGGTTCAGAGTAGCCCAGCTAAGTCCCAATATAGCGAGAGGGGTGTAGGGACTCACGTCCTCTCTCAGTGGAGTAGGAGTGAGTATGGGACTGAGAGTTCCCAGGTGCCTGAAACCCAGTCTCAGAACCTGGATGGTTTATTTAGGGAACACCAGGTTGGGGACCTAGGCTGTCCTGTTAGTCTATTTGAGGAGGGTCTCCTAGTGTCTAGAGAACCTGGAGAGTCAGTAAATAGTGCTCTCGTGGTTCTAGTGTCCGACAGTGCCACTCCAGTTGGGAGGGCACAGAAGTCCAAAGTGAGGAGTGAATGGGGGATATGTTCCCCAGTGGAAGAACCAGTGGGTCAGGGACTAGCCAGTTGGGCTACGTTCCCTTGGAGTGACCATGGCGACACCACTTCTGTTCTGGGGGATCTTCGCGCACTGTCAGGTGGACAGGGGACGAGAGATCTGCGCCAGACAAACAGTCACACAACATAAGAGTCATGTGTTACCCTCAGGGGGATAGTGTGTGAGTCCCCAGAAGTCCTGGAGTGCCAGGCAAGTATTCCGCCAAAGGTTTTAGACCCAAGGTTGGGAGGCCAGGTTCAGCATCTGCCTGACCTGGAGGGAAGTACGTCTGTAACCAGTGTCCTGACCGGTTCATCTTCCAGGGGTACCACTCCAGTTGAGAGGGTGCAGAACTCTGGAAGGGGGTACAGAGGGTGGGAGTCCCCGCCTCTGACCCTGGTGCAACCTGAGGGGTTAAACCCTAGGTTGGGAAAGTGGTGTTCTATGGATACCTCTCAAAAGAGGAGAGGGCGGAACCCTAGAAGGAGAGGTAGGGGAGGAGAGCCTCACCCGTGACTTCTGGTCAGCCTGAGAGTGCCGACCCTAGGCTGGATGATCAGTGGCAGTCTAGAACTGTCCTGAGGAGAGAAAGAGTGAAGAATGGCTACCATGTGCCAGGGGTTACTACCCCCCCACTCTGTGAATAGGCAAGGACATGTGGCACCTGGGTGGCCTAGGGCCTGGTCCGGGCCGCGGACAGCTTGGGAGTACCAGTGGGGTAGCCCAGTTGTTCTGGACAGCTTTTTCAGAAGGAACCCCATGGGTTCACAGTGGCGTAGAACAGGAGGGTGTCCCTGCAGTTGTGGGCCCGCGTCCGTGTTCTATCGCCCAAAGCACGGCAGCCCATCACAGTGGTGATTGGTCTGCCCTTCCTTTTGGCTGGAAGGGGGTTGTGTTGGACTTGGCCCTTTTGGCAGGTTCACCCCTAAACTTTTTGCTTTTAATTGTGACCTGATACTAGTTGTTTTGGGCTTCTGCGCACTTTAACACTGTGTCCCAGTGTAAATTGCGTGCGCAGTATGAGTGCGTGTGGTGAGATTGGCCTGCCCTCCCATAGGAATGAATGGGGAAAATGTGTGTCCATGGGAGTTCCTGATGCGTGGGGAGTGCAGGGGCGAGTTTGGTATGTGCGAAATCGTGAGATTAAATGTTGCGCGACGGTGTGCGCAGATTTAATGTGACTAGTGCAGAAGTGCCACTTCTAGAAGTTGGCATGTATGTGTAGTAAATGTGAATTGACTGTCTGGCTTGTGATTGGCTGGAGCTGGCTGGTGTGCCTGGCTCCAGGAGTCAGGATGGGTCTGCCCTGGTAGTGAATGGAGAGATCTGCATGTTGATGGGAGGGACCTGAATAGGGATAGACCTTCCCTCCACAATGCTGGCTCCGCCCCCTGTGGTGCGTCTGATGTCCCTAGCCTGTCCGGTGAATAGGGAGAGGGGCTGATCACAACAAAGTGCTCAAAAACCAGTTGTAACTGCTCCTCCCCCTGCCCTGCAGCCCGAGACAAAGGAAAAATGTGTATAAAAAGGGGCTGTGACCCCATGTAAAATATTCTCCCTGGATCCTAACTTGAGGGGGGCCTGCTGCTGCTGCTGGGCACCAGGAGGACCGCCACTGGGGACTGCCTCCCTGCTGGAGGGCCCTGTGAGCTGGCCCCTGGGCCCAGCCTTTGCCCCCCCTGCATTCTTGAAGAGACTTTCCTTGGGACTTTGTCCTACAGCGCCTCGGAGCGCTGTTATTTATATTTCCAGGAGGAACAAGGAGCGCGGGGACTCTGCAGCAAGAAGCTACAGCCTATTTCAGTCCAAGCGGGTGTTCACCCCGCATAATTGCCAATTTAGATATCCCTAGCGGGTGCCCACCCCGCCAGGGACCTTATGTTTTACCGGGTGCCTACCCCGTATTGCAGCCGACAAAGAAATCTACACTGCGGGCCGCTGCTCTGCCCACGGCGAACCGGAAGTACAGAGTTAACAGAGGAAGCGTCCTCAGGGGCATCCACAATGGCGGCCTGATCGAGGCTGCCGCGTCGGCCCCACGTGCACCCGAGTGAAGAAAGCAGACGGGAGCCTACCCCACGCTTTGGGATCTCCATGGAGTGAAGCTGGTGCCCGTTAAGTAGAGGAGCGACGGAAGCCTACCCCGCGCTCCAAGACTGGAGTCGAGAAGCAGCCTGTGGGGAGGCGGGGCTCCTGTAACCACGGTGAGAGCTCCGCTTGTGGCTGCAGATTCTGGAGCCTCATGGGCTCCACAGAGTTGTTCCGAGGTCAGAGGCGGCATCAGCGGGGGCCCGAGAGGTCCCAGGCGACGGAGTCTGGAGAAAGCCAAGCAGAGACTTCGCCCCACGCCAGACAACCCCCGGTGAGGGAGGCAGGGCTCGGGGGTGCCGCGATATCAGGTGATGTGCCTGATTGAGGCACAAGTCTGTTTGCCCTTCAGAGCAGCCCCGTCTTGCAGTGGGCCGCTCCAATGGTGGGCAGAATTGGTTCTTCGGCGCCAGTCCGCGCCAACAGGGGCATATTTGTTTAAAGGACCCCGGTGGGGGTCCACAGGACACCGTGGTGACCTGGCCCGTATTTCTGCCTCCAGCTGCCCCAATGGTTAGAGGGCAGCTGCCACCTGGGACATAATTATTGACAGGGCCAGTGGAGCCCGTGTCCTAGACGTGGCCATTTCTTGAAGGGGACACATGATGGTTTTCAGAGCCTAGAGGGCTCCAACGTTTGGCGCAATTTGTTTCCAGGGCACTGAGAGCCCTTACAGTATTTTTCCCTACCTCACAGCTGCCCAGCAAGTAGTGGGCAGCTGCACCATTTAGGTTCTTCTTTATTTTAGGGGACATGTTGTTTGGGAGTACAGAGCTGTCCAGCAATTAGTGGGCAGCTGCCACGTTTAGGCCCTAAACCCTTGCGCACTCTTCTTTTAGCTGCCTGCGCAGCCTGCCCTGACTCTGCGGGACAAAGGTCATTTGAGCCCCATGAGAGGCAAGTTGGCCTAGGGACAGTGTTCCTGTGTTGTGCCCCCGCCTGGGGCGCACTGGTTCAGTACCTACGGTGATTCTGTGCAAGGTGATTGGTGATTTAGGTCTATGTTGCTAATCGCCTAATGTGATTTGTGCGTAATGTGCAATACCTTTATGCCTGTGATACCTCTAACTGTGTTTTCATGCTTAGGAGGTTGTTTTGCCTGGTATGGTTTATGCTAGCGAGTTTATATTTCCCTGCGTGATCTATGCCTAAGGTGATTAGTATTGTGTAGTTTGTACCTACCTTTTACCAGTGGTTACTGGTTGTGTTCTAAAAGTGTTATTTTGTGCTACATTTCTACTAAGTGCGATTCTGACAGTGGCCCACGTGGCCCTGTCATGTGTAAATAATCCCCTGTAAACACTGCCCAGTGCCACTTGGCACAGTGTATCTGTGTGATTATGATCTAATGTGTTTATGGTAATACAAAGGCTATTTGTATATATAACTGAACTGGCCATTCCCCTGGCAGTCTCCTTGCAATCAACCGTCACCCAGGATCAGTAACCTGCTCTTCTTCCATGAGGCAAATGGATAACCAAGGGGAGCCTTTGATCAGGACCACTTCAGTGTGTGATGTGGCATATTCCGCGAGAGGGTCACAAGCGATGCCAGAATCCAAAACTCCACCTGAGCCACTTTCTTCTTTCTTCCTGACAAGAAGGGCAAAATAAAGGCCGAAAAGCAGACAAACAAAGCAGCGTCTGCTTAATAGAACCGCCTCATCTCGCAAATCATCTAGAACTTATAAAGTACAGGACCCAAGACCCAACACATTCAGAAAATGTATTCCCAGTCTTTGCCCTTCAGATACAGACTATACCTCAACTTCCACTCCTCATCCACACGTCCATCGTAATCCCCATGACGTACCTCCACCATCGAAATTAGAACAGATAAAACACCTCAGGGGGCCTTAGGGATTGTTGGTAATCAAATACAAAAGGCAGGTCGAGGCACGGAAATACAGGTGTTGGAAAGTGGGTTATTAGTAGTGGTAAATATGCACCTACAACTGACAATCAGACCACTAACACAATATAGGGCTCAGAAAGTATTCCCATGCTCAACCCTTGGTAGCTTGGCTGCAATGTCTGCAAGTAGGCAGGCTTAACTTCAAAGACAGGTATGTAAAGCATTTAAAAACACCAATACAGTAAATAATTAAGACACAACACATAATAAAAATCCAACACTAATTTATATAAATAGGAAATATTTTTATCTTTAAAATGACACCATAACAAAAAGAGTTCTATGTAGAGAACCGGAGATATGATTTTTTAAAGATTTAGCACTATATAATACATCGAAACCGATAGCACCTTTTGGGACATCTGGTCGCGCTAAACCGGGACAAAGTCAAAGTTTCAGGCCGACCGCAATGGAGCATTGTTCGGCTACCCCTCGCAGTAGGTTTCAGTCAAAGTTTTTCCTTCTGACTTAGAAACTTTTCTGAAGCTTTTGGTACCAGGGTTCCACAAAGCTCACAGCCAGTCCGGATTTGGTGAGGATTCGCCGGCTTGCCTTGCAATGAGCTCCCAGTCAAACTTGTGTAAGTCTGACATCTGGAGCTTTCCAGCGGGATGAACCAGAGATCCAGGCCGGCTCGTAGTTAAGGTGGGTGGCTTGACTGTCACGGTTGGTCCCAGTCACCTCCTTTACGTTTGGACGTAGAAAGTTTTATGGAGCTTTTTCTCGCGGGGTCCATCGATGATTTTAACCAGGCTGGATTCGGTGATGGTTTGCCAGCTTGGGTTTCGACAAGCTGCTGGTTAAACTTAGGACGTCAGACCTCCAGAGCTTTTCAGCAGGAAGAACTTGGACGGCTGGCCAGCTCGCGGTTGAAGGTCACCGGCTTGGCTGGCCAGGTTGAGTCGGTCCCCTTTTGGAGCTATTTTCCAAAGTTATTCCAAACATTTTCAAACTTCTGGAACTTCTTCCTGAAGTTCCTTTTAGGAGCCCAAAGTGTCCAAAACTTGCTCCAAGTGTCTAGAAGCTCCAAGATGGCCCTTGAAAGTTTGGGACTTCAATCTCACAATCCAATTGGACAAAACCCTTACAGATCCACTGGTAGTACTCCAGGCTGGGGTTTCTTGGTGGTGATGGTCCAGATGAGCTCTGTTAACCTGTAGCTTGCAGTGAGTTCACACTTTAGTCCTTTTGAAGCAGTTTTGATCTACAAGGCTGTAGTTCCAGATTGTGCAGCAGACGCAGTCAGTCAGAGTGCAGGGCCTGGTTGGTGAAATTAAATTCCAGCATGGACCCTCTTCTTCCTTTAGTTTCAAGCAGTAGATCTGAGAGGCCCTGCCCCTGTCAGATACTTATTCAGTGTCAGTCAGTCAGTCAGTCAGTAATTCTTTATTCGATGAAAAAGATACATCATAAAAGTACACAATATATACAAGATAAAAATAGAATTAAATTACAGCTAACAGTCATCTGGAATTACCATTACAAATAGATAAAAAAGGTTAAAAAAGGCACATGCACATTTTTTTTTTTAAAAGATCACATAGTTTTAGCTAACTCCTCTTGTGTTTCTTAGCCTCACGGCAAGCCTCAGAAAGTTCATTATACAATGGAGAGTCCATGGGTCATAAATAGAGTAAGGCCATTTTAGCGTGCCTAAATTTTTCTCTCTTTAAAATTTGTATCAAATATTTACACCTGGGAAGTTTAAAAAAGGGGCACAGCAATACGAAATGAAGGGTGTCTTGTGGAGACCTATTGTCGCAGCCGCAAGCACCCTTCTGGGCAATTGTTGAAGTAAAACCTGCAGGGTCCGCTAATAGGTGTGGTAGTAAATTAAACCTAAGGCGGGTCATTAAAAATCTATCATGTGTATTATGGACCAGGTACAAGTATGGCTCCATGCCCTCATTTTTTATAAGACTGAGGGCAGCTACAGATTGTTTGGCTGTGTCCTCTGCCGATCTGCAATTCACAAAATGATTGGTTAACAATTTTTTGATTTTTAGTTTATCCGAGGGTACAATGATCTCAGGGTTGATAAATAGATCCTCCCGATCAACACTTTCCAGGGTGGACTTAACATAGTTCCCTTGAGGCACAGGGTCAGAGCTGATTTGCATATAGCCAGTGTCTAACCCAGGGTGGTGTGGAGGGCAAAAAAACGATGGATTTAGGCCCAGATCCTTGTACTGGGGTGAATGTATGACATTGTTCTACATTCTGTCCATCAACTGTGTTTTTTTAAATTTTCACCCCGAGTGGGCTGGGTATGCTCAGACGTGAGTCCCAGGCTCTCCACACCACTGGAGTCAAGCTATCCAGGCTGATGAAGGCTGATAGCCAGAAACCGGTCCTTGGATGCTTAATTCCGGTCTGGGAAAGACATGGCTTGGTAGTTCAGACTGGACTGTTCCCATGAGGCACAGGGTCAGAGCTGATTTGCATATAACCAGTGTCTAACCCAGGGTGGTGTGGAGTGCAAAAAAATGATGGATTTAGGCCCAGATCCTTGTACTGGGGTGAATGTATGACATTGTTCTACATTCTGTCCATCAACTGTGTTTTTTGAAATTTTCACCCCGAGTGGGCTGGGTATGCTCAGACGTTAGTCCCAGGCTCTCCACACCACTGGAGTCAAGCTATCCAGGCTGATGAAGGCTGATAGCCAGAAACCGGTCCTTGGATGCTTGATTCCGGTCTGGGAAAGACATGGCTTGGTAGTTCGGACTGGACTGTTCCCATGAGGCACAGGGTCAGAGCTGATTTGCATATAGCCAGTGTCTAACCCAGGGTGGTGTGGACTGCAAAAAAAACGATGGATTTAGGCCCAGATCCTTGTACTGGGGTGAATGTATGACATTGCTCTACATTCTGTCCATCAACTGTGTTTTTTGAAACTTAACATAGTTTATCCATGGGATATACAACCATTTATCCCTCTGCAGGCAGTCTCCCAGAATTTGTCTACCTAGGCCTGCCTCGGGGTTTGACCAGGTGTTCAGCCATGCCAATATGGGTCTTGCCCTAATCTGATCCTCGATGAATGGGCACTCCAGTTCACTATGTACAATTGCAGTTGAGGTGGACTGAGGAACTTTTAGGATCCTCCGCATGTATTTGTTTTCCTCAACTTGCAATTGATCCACATTCACGTGGCCCCAGACATCCGACCCATACGTTACTCTTGCACATCCTATAGATCTATAAAGGTTCTAAATCTGTTCGGGGGACCAACGGCCCAACCTGCGACCGTAATTTGCTATAGCACCGTTCGTGGAGATTAATTTTGAACGGCGGTCCCCCACTAAAGATCTAAATGTGAGCGCCCCGTCGAACAGTAACCCTAGATAGGAAAAAGTCTTAACCTTCTCTAGTATATGGTCCCCTATCCTATATGAGAACCTTTTACACGGTTTAGTGCCCGCTAACATCACATAGGATTTACACAAGTTAACAGACAGATCCAGTGTCCCCATAAATTTTACAAAGCCGTCTATTAAGCACTGCAGGCCCCTCGGTGTGCGGGCTAGCAGGACCGCGTCATCCGCGTACAAAAGAACCGGAATATGACGCGACCCTACTTTTGGGCAGTCCGAGTTTAAGGCCAGGAGTGCCTGCTCTAGGTTATTAATATAGAGAGAGAATAGAAAAGGGGCTCGAATGCAACCCTGTCGCACTCCACTGGTACAGGGAAATTAATCTGTGTTCCCCCCCTCCGTATTGTAATGTACCCTAGCTGTTGTGTCCTGGTGTAATTCACTCAAGATATGGATTAGGCCTGGGTCAATTCCCATATCCCTCATCAGGCCCCATAATTTGTTCCTGTTCACATCATCAAAGGCTGCAGCCATATCCATGAAGCCTAAATACATGGCCTCATTGCTGGCTTTAGTGTATTTAGCAACCAATAAATACAAATTGAGGCCCTGATCGCTTGTGGACCTTCCTGTTCTGAAGCCATACTGAATGTCTGTAATTAGGTGGTCTTCCTCAGTCCAGTCCATGAGCCATTGAAGAATTACCCGTCCCAAAACTTTTGCCGAGACATCAATCAATGAGATTGGTCTGTAACATTGCGGGTTGTCCCTATTGCCCTTCTTAAAGATAGGGACAATAACCGCTGTCGACCAAGATCGGGGCAGACCGATCTGAGCTGCAGTGTTAAACACTCTTGTGAGGATGGGAGCCCAAAGATCTACTTTGCTCAGGTATAAATCAGGTGGGGATCCATCCGGGCCCGGCGCCTTGTTACGTGAAAGGCCCTGGATCCCAGCAATTATCTCTGCGAGAGTACACTCAATTCCTGGTCCCTGCTGGCTGTCCACCACCCAGTCCATTTCTGTGTCCTGAGTACAATTATATAAACCCTCGAAGTGGGAGACCCACTGTTCTGGTAGGATGCTCGTCCCGATCTCGGGGGTGTTACTGTCCTGAAAGCAGGGATTGTTAATGATCCTCCAGAATTGGGACATATCCCTTTTATCTCCCGCCTCTCTCAGATCTGCCCAGGCTTCTATTTGTAGTGAGGTCTTTCTCTGTTTTAATGTGTTTTTATACATGCGTCTGCACTGTCCTATTTTGAAAGAGTCCCTAGGCTTAGTTTTTAGGCTAAGTTTTAGATCTCTCAGGGCTCGTGAACACTTGCCGTCAAACCACCTCGGCTGCAGTTTGTTCCTCTTTGGTGCTTTCGTTTTAATAAACCATCCACCAACTTAGTCACTGAGCTAAATGCCCCAAGCAGGTTTCTCCCTTCGATCATAGGGTCAAGGCATTCCTCAAACTGTGCCTTCCCTTGTGATATTAGCTCTTTATAAAATACTTCCCCATCAATTTTTGCCCATCTGAGCCGCCTTCCTCTATCTGTGACTGTCAACACACTATCCTTCGGGGGACAAAACTTAGAGCGGCCCCACTGTTTGGAATTTAAAACTAGGGGGTTGTGGTCACTAAATCCACTCCACTCAATTCCTACTGTACTAATTGATTTTTTTGCATGTCTAGCCACCAGGATATAATCTATGTAGGTGGAGCAACTTCTTCCTTTAAAGGTTGGGATAAGGGACCCGTCCTCTGCCAGGCTGACCAAATCAATTGTGTGTTCCAGGTCATGAGTCTTTAAGAGGTTACTAAGAACCAAACCTTCAGTGGAATGTTCAAAGTGTGGGCCCTTCTCCAAGGGGCATCGAGACCAATCTGCGTTCAGTGGGAACAGTGTTGGGCACAGATGACAATTTAAGTCCCCCAAGACTACCAGAGATTTTTCCATGGCCCCTTTTCTATGATCTAACTCCTGTTGGAGTCTGTGATCTAGTTCCAGTAATGTGGGGTTTTCCCCATTCACAGTCCCTGCATTATATATATTAAATAAAGTTAGTCTGAGCCCCGACCTTATATACCGTAGCGCCTGTATGTTCAAAGCTGTCCACGGGGGGCTTGACCATACGCCTTTCATATTAAGGTCTATGTATACCACCAGGCCTCCAATAGCTCTTCCTGAGCTAGCCTTTTGTGCTGGCACAAAAAAAACATTTATAACCAACCATGTGAAAAGGGTTATTTTCAAGTGCCCAAGTTTCTTGCAGACAAATTATCTGGAACCCCCCTATAAACTCTCTCCATTCGTTGTTATAGAATTTTCTGGCCAGGCCCGCAACGTTCCAAGATAAAAATTTTAGCTCTCCCTCATGGTCCCCTGCTAGATTTTTATTACTCTGACAGTCAGACAACGGTCTATCCTCTGACCTTTGAGATGTGTTTTGTGTCCCAGAATTATATGTCGGCTGCTGGGCTAATGCCTCCCTCCCATTTTCCTCCTGGCTTTGAATAATTCGGGGGGTTTGATGGGTTTCGGCATCCTTGGCAATCTCCCTGTCTGTAGTTGTCCTTGTGGGATGTATTTGATTGTATGTTGTTATTGGTGCATTATTATTATTCATCAACCTCATGTTTCTGCCTTCCCCACCAACGTGACTTATTGTCTCAACCTTCGTGTCTAAACCCTCAGTTACTGACGCTTGGTGTGTTGGTGGTCAATCGTTGTTATCTAGGCTCAGTAGGGGGCTGAATCTGTTCTCCCACATGGCATCATCTTGTTCTTGCACCCTCGCGGTGTTTGTATCTAACCTTCCCCTCCCATAAATGAGATGGTCCATGCATACTCTCCCCGGGAAGTTTCTAGAATCAAAAGGGCCACGATGTGAGGGGTAAAAGTATCCCAATGGCAGTGTTTTGATGTTACTTGATAGTTGTGATAATCCCCCCGACAATATATAATCCACCAGTCTCTTGTCCCGGAAATTCACAATTATGCAGTTACCTGCCAGATCTTTATTTTTATTGCCTATCCAGTGCACCCTTCTGACATTCATGATTTCTCCACATTCGTTCCCTCCTAATGGTCTATTTTTGTTTAGCCACGCAATTGTCTTATTTTTAAGCTCGGGGTAAGATTCTTTCTGCTCAGGTTTTAGTTCTGAAACGTCCCCGAGAACCACTACGTAAGGACAGGCCTCAGGGGGCAGATTTATGCTTGGAAGGGATTTTACTGCTCTTACATTAACATCACATCTTGTTTGGGGTGCTGGTTTTCCCGTTTGATCACATGCTATTAACGAGCTTGGCCCCCCTCCACTTACACTAGGCCCTTTGTCCTGGCATGATACTGCATTCTTCGGTGGTACAGGATCTGATGTAATGTCATGCACTCCACTATGCGATCTGCTCTCAGTGTGGTCATTTACTGTGGCCGGCTGGATGAGTGGGCTAGTGACTGTTGTGGCAATACTGCCGTTAACACAGTTGTTTGCAGTTTTAGCCTGGGTCTTTCCTCTCTTATTTAACTCAGTTATGATTTTGTCAAGTCTACTAATGATGGGTTTGAACTGACTTGCTATGAAGAGTTCAAGGGAGTTTTGTAGGCTTATGACTACATCGGCCATCCAAGATGGGGGACCTATTTGATGGACCTCGGAAACCTCAGTATCTTCTACCTCATTGGGTTTCCTTTGCACGATTAATGGTTGGGTTTTGGAATTTTTAGGGCCTAGAGTCTTCTGGCGGGGTTTTCTTTTATTACTGATGGATACTTTCTTGTCTAATATAACTGTCATTACCGGTGTGCAAATGGCTGGTTGGGCACAGGGAAGTTCCTGGGTTAGGGACTCTATGCCAGCGTTTAAGGAGTTGACTGTCTGCTCATCAATAATGACCTGTGGCGGGGTAGTAATGTCTAATGATGGCGTTATGGACAATCTTCTTTCGGTACGCTCTATTTTATTATTGACTTTCCGCAGCATTAGATCTATCGCGGTTGCCTGTATGCCGAAGGGGGTCACTGAATTACAGTCTTGTACAATTACCTTGGGGTTTAAAGGCATAGTTGATTTCAGTCTTGTGGCACGAGTGTTAACGTTTGGAGCCATGTTACAACCACCCAAGAGTCCAATTTTATGACTGCGCCCAGTCGCAAAAGGCAAAGCCTAAACGCACAGTATTTAAAAAAATAAATAACTAAAAATAAGAAAAACCCTAAAATTTTCTGGCTTACTGTGTTAGTAGGTCCAATGTTCAGAGTCCATATCAGTGAGCCTTCTAGTCCTTCTTCTCCGGGCTTATCTGTTCATCAATATCTTGGCCTAAGGAAAACTTAGTGCATCCACCAAGGGGGGTGGCCCGTCCCGTCCTCTTCTGTCCTCTGACGGCCACAGACGGCCCGCCCTTTGCCCGAGCTTAGCCCGGCGCCACCCGCGCACGTCCCGCAACGCGAAGGAAGCCTCTGTTCTTTATGTGCCTCCGGGCGCGAGATTGCTCAGGTGTGGGCTGTGGGGGGGACCGCTAGGCAGCCTGGGAGCTGTAGTCTCCCCCCTCTGTGGCCGCACGGTGGTGCTGGCAGCGGCGGCAGGGGAGACCAACAGCGTCGGGACCCCAGGTGCGTCAGGAAGGCTCAGGTAAGAGTGAAGGTGGGGGTCGAGTTCTTCCCCAAGCAGCGTCTGTGTCCCCTGCTCCACCGAGGGATCCTCTGTTCTTTATGCGCCTTTGGGCGTGAGATTGCTCAGGTGTGGGCTGTGGGCGGGACCGCTAGGCAGCCTGGGAGCTGTAGTCTCCCCCCTCTGCGGCCGCGCGGCGGTGCTGGCAGCGGCGGCAGGGGAGACCAACAGCGTCGGGACCCCAGGTGCGTCAGGAATGCTCTGGTAAGAGTGAAGGTGGGGGTCGAGTTCTTCCCCAAGCAGCGTCTGTGTCCCCCAGTGTTCTTTGTGGTCACATTGGAGGGCACTCCTGTCCAATGAGGTGCAGGAAGACACCCAGATTATGACAGTTTCCTCCAAAGTGTGGCACAGTGGTCTCCCAGAAAGCACTATTTCTCCAAAATTCAATATGGCTGAAGTTTCAGCAGAGAGACAAGAGCTGTTTAAACTAACCTCCAGGATGGCTAATCTCCTTATTCTCCTTCCCCCCTGACCTCAATGCATTCCTTTCATAAGCCTGCCATCTAGCTTGGTTCAAAGAGTAGGGGTGTATATGAAACTGGTTTCTCCAGCCTGTCTCCTCCTTCTTTTGAAGATTATTGTTTACAACCCCTCCCACAGGCTCTGGCATTCCTATGGAGCAGAAACCTCTCCTCCCAGAATGTCTTTTTAACCCAGGGGCTACGTATCACCTCATCAAGCAGCCTGGCTAATCCACTTAACTCTGACCAATCAGGACAGATCTCTGGAAGGCTGAAATTTGGCTTACAGACAAGAAAGTGTTATAACTTCTTGTCTGTATATTTTAGGATAAATTAAACAACAGTAAATTCTCGTGGCGGGAATTATTAAAGAATAACTTCTTGAAATGTTAACCTATGTGGCTGGGATTTTGCAATGGGGAAAATGACCTGGGGAATTTTTCCAACATCGGGTCTTATAAAACATATTTTATAAGGACCCTGCCTATATTCACAGGACCCACACCCCGGGGATTCCTAGGGGAGACTTTTGGGGTTCCGAATATGTACAAATATTGAAGATCTTCACTCCACAGTGCTCCTAGCACAAAAGTAGATTTTGGGAAGCACGTTACTATGATGCGGGGAGTGAAATGTGCAATTTCACTAAATACGAGGCATATAATATGTATTATATAAGGGTCCTCCTTATAAATACCTAATCACCACCACTGGGGCACCTAGGGGAGACTCTGGGGGTCCCTAATATGCCAAAACATTGTGGTTTATCAATTAATAAGTGCCCTAAACATCAAACTCGAGTTTGGCCACAATTTTCATTTTAAAAGGAGTCCTGCAACACAGGGCTGCTTTTAAACTGTGCTCAGGCCTCAGCAGTGCACACATGCAAGTGCAGAAAGGGCTTCTGGCCTCTAAACCACCATGCCCCATTATATACTAGGGACTGAGAGGTAGTTTCCATCCCCCTGCCCTATTATGTATGAGGGCCTTATAGTGGAGGTCATTCACATCAGAGGGGGTACCCTAACCCATAGTGTACCCTAGTGTATGTAGGTGTTTTCACTGTATTCTAAGTGTCTTTTAAGCATAGCACTGGCCCTGGGCCTGGTTAGGCAGAGCCCAGGGAGAGTCAGAATCAGTTACCACCAGTGCCTGTCAGTAAAACAATGGGGGGTGCCCAGGGCACAAGGATGACCATAGCCCCCCTGACAAAAGGTGATAGGTTACTAACCTACACCCTGGTAGTCCTCATCTAAGTGGAAAAACCTGGAAAGTCCATCAGCATTTGCATGAGCAACGCCAGATCTCTGTTCCACTGTATAATCCATTCCTTGCATCACTGTGATGAACTTGTAGTTGGCCCCACACTCATTCCACATAGCAGTCAAATAGTTGAACAGAAAGTTTGGGCCCCTATCTGACGGTAACCTCTTTCAGAAAACCCACTCTGTTGAACACACCAAGCAGTGTTCTAGCTACTACAGGAGCATCTCTGGTTTTAAGAGGGTACCTAGTGGCATGGGCCACTACCACCAAAATGTACCGATTCTCTGATGCAGTAGGTGGGTCCACGGGACCAACAATGCCCACCCCTATCCTTTCAAAAGGAACCCCAACCACTGGCAGTGGTATTAGGGGAGACTTGATTTTGTTCCCTGCCTTGCCACTGGTCTGACAGGTGACACAGGAGCTGCAAAACTACTTTACCTTTTCAGACATGTGGGGCCAGTAGAAATGGGTTTACCAACCTGTTCCATGTCTGTCCCAAATGTCCTGCCAAGAGGATATGCTGACCCGAGGTCAGGGTGAACTCTCTGTACTTCTGGGGCACCACCAATTTTCTAGTGAACCGTCCTAATGGTTCAGTTCAGCCACGTTGATAACGCTTGTAAACTGAAAACCAGGTATAATAGAAATCATTATATCCACCGTTAATGCCATATTTGTCTAGGTAAAACCGTATGTGAAGTTAAAGTCTAAACTGAGAAACAAGTATAATAAAAATCGTTATTTCCAACCTTAACATCATATTTGTCAAGGTAGAACCATATGTGAAGAAAAGGTGTAAGTCAATAACACCGAAAGCTGGATCACCCTCTTAGAGAAGCAAAGCACATCTCTACACAATTTCTCTTGTGGGATTCCTCAAATGGCAATATGATGGAAAACCATCTCTCAATATATCGCACAAGAAAATTGGAGTTATTGTTTCTTTATATATGTAATGCATTCTCATATGGCCCTTCAATTGTGTATATGGGCAGTCACTCAACCAAACATCTACAATTTCATTTTAACAATAAGATGTGTCCTAAAATTGTGTACGTGGCGGCCATGTAATGTCATTTAGGTCTGGTCCTTATGGATTACAATCAATGTACTTCCTACCAAGTGAATTCAGGCCAAACTGGCTGTCATCCAGCCGATCCCAGTTATATATCCCAGCAGTCATTGGAATTAATAAGAGAGGGTTATTTTTCAACAACAATTTCTGTACATGGCAACAAAATAAGTTAATGTTTATTTTTGTAGATATTAGTAAATTGTGTCTATCGTATAAGCGGAAGATGTATCAGTGATATATGCTGTGACCAAACATAATGGAGGAGAATATGTCCATGGCAAATGAAAAACTGCATATCAGAGGCTGCTACATTCAAATTTCATGACACCTCATTCAGTCTCTGTATCCAATTAATCTTCCCAGAGCAGATAATTAAAACGGGTGACATGGAATTCATTTAACAAAGCAGACAATTGGAGCAGATCATAATCTGCAGTTCTTAAGTGACATATCATTTGGCCTCGACCTTTATCAAAATCTGCTCCCTGTTTCCTCCCCCCTTTTATTGTTGGTGATTTGTTTATTTGCATGGAAACAAATCTGTGTGTTAGTCGGGTGATCTTGATGTATGTTTGTTGCCATCAGATACCTCTTGTCCCAATGTTTGGTTTGCCACAGAAGCAGGGTCGTGTCCATAGGGCATACCATCGAGTGACCCCAGCGATGCTGGCCCAGGCTGCTGTGGATCATCCCTGCTCCCTCTCAGGTGATCTGGAGAGGGATTTGGAGGCCCTGCAAGTTTGGCTTTTAGACAGGCTAAATGATCTCGCTCCTGAAGTGACACCCCGCCCGACACCGAAACGGGTCTCTGCACCTTGGTTCACCGCAGCACTGTCGGCTATGCGGCAGCAGTGCAAGGTGGCCGAAAGAGCTTGGCGGGCACAATACGACACTGCTGCCAAGCTGACCTATAAATCGGTGGTGAAGGCGTATCATCAAGACATTCGCCTGGGAAAAAAGGCCTATCTTGCAGGAAGAATAGAAGCGGCCTCCAACTCCTGTAAGGAGATTTTCTCCATTGTGAGAGAATTTATCTCTACACGGTCTAACACCTCGGATGAAAAGCCTTCTGACACCTGGGCCTTGGATCTGGCTGATTTTTTCACGAGCAAGATTCAACTTATTCAGGACTCTTTCCCACCGGTTGTGGCTATGGGCCCGACTAATTTTGAGGCCATTTTGTCTCCGTTGGCTTTGCCAGGCCCGACGTTGGGCGTGTTCCCTCCGATCTCTGCCCCTGCCTCTTTAGCCCTCATGGGCAATCTTAAATCTGGTTCGCCCCTGGACCCATGCCCGGCTAAAATTTTGGCGAAATTGGCAGAGGTGATCAATCCGCTGGCGAACCCGTTATTAAATCTCTCGCTGAGCCAGGGAGTAGTCCCGTCGGCCTGGAAGCAGGCGATGGTGATCCCGCTCCTTAAGAAACCAGGCCTGGACCCGAAGGTCCCTGTCAGCTATAGGCCTATTTCTTTGCTGCCGGCTCTCACGAAGATTCTGGAAAAGCACGTTCAGGTGGTGCTTTCCAATTTTCTTGAGACTAATGAGATCCTGCACGCCACCCAGTCGGGCTTTCGTCCCCATCTCAGCACAGAGACTGCGCTCCTTGAGGTCTCAGAGACTGTTAAAGGTGTTCTGGACTCGGGGGGCAAAGCCATGCTGGTGATGTTGGACTTGTCGGCGGCTTTTGACACCGTCCCCCATGACGGCCTTCTCGTGAGACTCTATGAGATAGGTTTGCGGGGGACAGTGTTCGGCTGGTTTTCCTCCTTTCTAGCCGGCTGCCGGCAAACGGTCTGGGCCTCGCCAGATTCCGCCGCAATGCCGCCTTTGGGAGTCGGGGTCCCTCAGGGCTCGATTTTGAGCCCGACCCTATTTAATATCTTTATGACTCCTTTGGCGGCGTTGGCGGAGTCATTTGGGGCCCAGATCGTGTCCTACGCGGACGATACCCAGCTCCTCTTCTCATGTACGAGAGGAGGAGATTTTGATGGGGAGAGTATCCGGGATTGCCTTGGGGCTGTTTTCCATTGGTTCCAACTGAACAGCCTCAAGTGCAATTCCGAGAAATCTGAGGTACTCTTCTTTGGGTGTGATACCGAGCCAAATTGGCAGGCCTGGTGGCCCATTGACATGTTTCCTCCGTCTTGTTCCTCCAAAATGGCTAAGAACTTGGGGGTCAAGATGGACAATGGGCTTACCTTAAAATCCCAGAATCTCGGGGTGTCGGGCACCTGTTTTGGCCTCCTCAGGATGCTGCGGAGGTTCCTTCCCCTGCTGTCTGAGGAGCACAGGAGGCTGACGGTACAGGCTCTTATCGGGTCCAGGTTAGATTATTCTAACATCCTCTACCTGGGCCTGCCAGAGTACCTGCTGCAACGGCTCCAAGTGGTGCAGAACGCTGCCACAAGAGCCATTTTTGGCTTAAATAGGCGGGCTAGTGCAACGGGGCTGTTGAAGACCTTGCACTGGCTTCCAGTCCGGAAACGGATTGCCTTTAAGGCTCTGACCCTGGCCTATAGGGCCCTTCATGCGGTGGGAGCAAAATATCTTCAAAGGAGACTGACTTTTTATCATCCGACTCGCTCTTTGAGGTCGGAGTCTCTGTTCCTGGCGGTTGTTCCGCGAGTGAAGAAAGCCCGTTTGGGTGGTCGCTCCTTTGGTTTACTTGCACCGCAGTTGTGGAACTCCCTGCCGCTCTCTCTGCGGGGAGCAACCAGCTTACTTGCCTTCAGGAAGGGCCTTAAAACGTGGTTGTTTACTCAGTAGATCTTATTTTGTATGCTTTTCTGGTTTTCTTTTTCTTTTTTTTCTTTTTCTCTTCCCCTTCTTTTAAACGTGTTATGTTATTATGATGCAGCTCTCCTTTACTAAAAGCGCCGGGATACTCTTTTTGAGTCGCCGTGCGCTATACAAAAGATTAAATAACATAACATAACATGTTTGATCACCCTAACATGCCCTGAAAGCATGTATTCAGGTTTTGTATACTACTTCCCAAATGCACATCCAATAATGTAAATTGTGTATGTGGTATTGCAGTTTATAAACAAGCTCACTGTCTATTCCGCCAGTGGTTTTGTGCCATCCTAAATGACAAACAGAACATCCGACATATGTAAAGATACTTTCGGCTTTATTGGCCTTCAGATAACTAGAGCATAGAGTTTTTTTCAGAGTGGTGCCCCTACAGTAAACCACTCAAGGTTTTTTGTGGTATGATGCCCTCAGGTAACATGTTGGAATCTAAGATGTGCCAATTCCTACATAGGATATCAAAGATGTGATTACTATACATATTGTACTGCATAATAAAAGTAATCTCCATATTCCTCACATATTTCTTTCCTTTGTGTGCCCATGTGACAGCAAATGGTAGGATCCTGTCCAATTTAATTGCTTTTGCTTCAGCTTTGTTAAAGCAGTGATTGTCATAGCCCCGTTCCTTAAAATCATGTTTGATGTCCTTTAATCTCTTATGAAACTACTGATCTAGACTGCAATTTTGTCAGGCTCTAACCATTTTGTTATATGGTATGGCATTTATGGTTGATTTAGGGCGAGCATTAGTGGCATGAAGCACACTATTGCAGGCAGTTTGCTTTTAAAAAATATCACTGTGAGTGGCTCATTCGTGCACATAGGTCGAGGAAATCCATCACATGTTTATGATTTTTTTAAATCAATTTGACATTGAACCTGTTGTTATTCAGGTAAGTGCAATATGCTCTTTGGTTCTCAACAGTCCCATATCAAATCATTAAGATGTCATCAATGTACTGTCCATAAAAATTATGTTATTTATCCAGTCACAGGAGCTAGGGGCCCAGGCAGGCTCCACCTCAAATAAACCCATAAACAGGTTTGCATATGATGGAGCAATCCGGGACCCCATGGCTGTTCCCTGTTTTTAGAGGCACCACTCCCCGTCATGGAGGGGGAAACAATATGATTTCTGCCATTTCTAGTAGCATAAAGGGTGTTCTAACTTGGTTTCATTTCATTTGTAAATATAGAACCACAATCAGTACTTATACATGTGTATAAACTTTCAATGTCCATTGTCAAGAACAGAAGCTCCTCACTGTCTCATTGTAAGTCTTCTAGTTTACAGAGTACATCCTTGTGATCTCTTAAGTAGGATGGGAAGTTCTTTACATATGATTATAAGAACCCATCCATTTATCCGGATAATTGCTCTGTTGGGGACCCATTACTGGATATGATAGACCTTCCTGGTGGGAACTGTGTTGTTTTGTGGATTTTTGGCAAAACATAAATTCATGGGTTTCTTGGATGATTGACTTGGGGATATTTATAGTCCAGGTCCGTTCAAAGACATGTGTCATGCCAGTCCCTAAGTTGTGCATTAATATGCTTCTCTACATCTGACACAGGATTATTTTAGCTTCTCATAGCAAGTTTGATCACATAACTGCTTCTTGATATCACTCAAATAGTCTTCTTTGCTCATCAGCACTGTATTCCCCCCCTTGTCTGCCTCTCACATTGCAATCTTTTCATCAGTTCTTGGATTATACAATGTATCTTTAGCTTTTTTTGATAGGTGATGATGGTGCTTGCATTTTTTACTATGCCTGTGAGAGTCTTCCAATTTGTAGAATTCAGAAGTCACCTTACAATAGAACTCATCTATTACAATATCTTGTACACTTGGGGCTTATACTTGAAAGAGGCCTGGAGTTGTTCACCCAGATACTTCATCTGCTCAGAGCATGCAACATGTCCCAGTAAAATACCAATTTGAAAACAAGGGGCAGCTAGCGCAAAAATGTAGACTCCTGCACATTATTTACCAAAAACGTATTATGGGGAGTTATTCCATCTCTCTTACGCCTAGAATTACCAGTGCCTTTAGTATTGATAATTGTGGCTAGAGGAATTAATTACTGGAACATTTTCCAGCCCATTTATAATGAGCCCCCTAATCTCTTCTAACTAATATCGCCTTAGAGCCATTCTTATTCACTAAGATAAAGTATATGTGTAGCAGTGGGAGAAAGCCCTGTGGTGGCACATTCCCAAGAGCTGACATGTTGCCCAATATAGGGAAAATCCATGACATTTCATGTCAGTCTGATACTGATGCCAGACAAAGTCATGAAAATGTCCCTACTATGTCTAGGCATTGCTGTAGACATTGTGGGAAGGAGGTTGCAGCACATCAAATCCATTTATCTTGTCTCCCATTTTGATGACACAATATATTATAGTGCCTTTTATTCACAATCCTTCTGGTTAGTAGTGTGGGCAAGGAGGAGGAGTTGTGTGGAGGGTGTAAGAGAAAAAATGGCTAACTTGATGGTGGTATAGGCGGCTTATGCTCATGACTGGAACTCTGCAGGATGGTGATCCCTTATATTCTACTCTCAACCCAAGTTTGCCTTAATAAAGGAGATGTTGTGAGAAGAAAATGAATAAGGCAGGCATTTCTAAATTTGGGAAAATATCCCTCTATATAAATAGTGATGTGCTATCCCACTCACAGGCAAAGAAATGCTGTTTATGAATTTATTGAAATGCCCAGAATGGAAAGTTAGCATTATATGTAAGTAACTTTTCCTTACTGATGCAATTCCTTGATGAACCCCTTCCATAGTATTATATTACCAATGCTGCTTTTCCTTATTTAATTTATTTGCATTTTAGTGCAATAGTCCCTCTGTTCTTTAATATGCCTGGTGCCTTAGCTATCACTAAATTATTTGTCTTGCAGTTCAGTTTCTGTTCCTTCACATTCCTCATATCTCAGACTCTTTTCTTATTCCAGATGCCCAGTATATGGCAGTGGGTTGATCATTTCTGTTTTTCCCATGCAGATTATACACTTTTAATGAATATCGCCTCTTCAGGACAGTACTCTACTGGGTCTTTTTGCAGCAGAATCCCAACATCCAGATGCTTCCAGCGCACAACACCATCTTAAGCTACTTCAACAGGTAGGAGAGGCTTTCATCTCATCAGACTAAAGTTTGCATAATGCTTAAATAATCACAAGTCAGGAGGGGGAAGAGGGCTATGGATAGTCTTAAAGAATATAAGAGGGATGCTACTGTTTCCTGAGTGGATATTCTTAGGTGTCATGGGCTTGGTAGCAAGTCAGTAGTGTTGCGTGATTGTACAAATGCATGGTCCATAGCATTTGGGATTGGTATTCAATCAAGAATTCTTTACTTTTTTTTTTTTTTTGAGGTTCAACACTGCTTTATTGCATGATATAGACCAAAGTACACAGCTGTTAGTGCCCACAACCCGGAGGCCGGCAGCGCAGTATACAAGTATAAACACAGCCTTGGAGTCGGCATCCCTGGGGCCCGACGGCGATTTATAAGCAAATAGAAGAAAAATAAGGCCATTCGGCGTTGTAGGGTTTTTAGAGGATGAGCTGCAGCAGAACAGTAGTTTTCATTTCAACCTGTATTGAGAGAACAAAAGTATAAAATACTTCCCAACATGGAAGAACCTAAGAGGCATTTCGATCGTCCTTGAAAGGTAAAAGAGGATATAATAACTGGCAAAGCGGTGAGGTAGTGTAGGTAACCAATGTAGTGTACAGTCTAGTGTTAATAGAGCCTTAGTTTGGTAGGGTCCCTAGTGAGTCTGGAGACTATGACCGGATCCCCGTGTCATATGTAGCGTGTCGAGATGTAGGATGTGTCACAGGCATGCGAGGTGATTAGTCTAGTCCCTACGCATTATAAGAGGCATATTCTGTGCTGACATCTATGACATGTGAGTGTTGCAGTTAGAGTGCAAGGCCATTGCTGAGTCGGACATCGTGGCCTCAAGAAGGAGCAGTATCCCCCTCAGGTGCGTCGTCCGCAGCCGATCTTTGGAGCATGTAACATACCAGGGGGCCCAAGAATTCTTTACTTTGCTTTAGTGGTAGGTGGTCTTATTTTTTTTGGTTTGAATTCCAGCTGAATGAATTCAGTGTCCCAGTCAATGTATGGGCACACCTTGGTGTCCGAGGAGCAACCAGACTCAGTGATGTGGAGGGGTGCAGTTCTAGATTAACCGTATGTTGCCATTGATTCCGTGTATTATGATAGCCATTAAAACTGTTTCAGGATCATATGTCTCCCAAAATATGCTTGGACCCTCCATTTCTTGCACATAGCAAAACTGCATTCTTTGTCAGAATTACACATGAGTGGCTACTGATCTTTGAGCATCATTAATTACTATGTGTTACTTTGTGTCATAGTACAGGAACAAGGCTACTGTACTGGTCATCGCTTCTGGAAAACAGGCCTCAATTGTCTTGATCGAAATACCCATTACAGTTGTGAGGGCTAAGCAGTTGCTGGATCCTTTCCTCTGGTGGGTTATGCCCCCTTTAAAGAGGTGGGTCAAGAGAGTAGACTTCACATAAGAAAGTCTTGCGGGACTGAATAGGGAAAATGACCCTTACTTGTGATTTTGTACAGTTGTACTTGGACAAAGTATAAACGGATGCCCAGCTGCCAGCCTGATAAAAGTAGACTACAGGAACACCCAGAGGTAGAGCAGTATTCATGGTTTTCACCCTGGTGAAATGAGTCAAGGCCTCCAGGAGGATCCACTTTGGCAAAGGGTTAAATGTTTGAAGCAAAGGACATTCCACTGGGGCAAGGTCGTTTCTGGACCAACTTTCCTTTCTTTCGCACCAGTGAATCCAACATATAGCTTATCATCCACACAGTACTCAGTCCTGTCGACCTGTCTCCACTTTAGATGGATGTGATAGATAAACGTACAAACTTAGCATGATGAACTGCGTGAAGTGGAAAGATGACACCACTTTGGGGAAGAAGAATGCACAGGTCTTAAGCACCACTTTGTAAGGATGAAAGGTAGTTTACAGAGGCTGAAATTATATGGCCTGCAACTCACTGAGGAGATGTGCAGAAATGATGGCAATGATAAACACATTCTTCAGAGTCTAGTTTCAAGAATCTCAGAGTACAACTGTGAAGAGGTTCAAATGGAGCACTCATCAAGATTGTTAAAATCAAATTGAGTTCTCACAGTAGCATAATAAATGGAGCAGGGAGAAACGCATGTAAAAACCTTCAAGAAAACACATCGCAATGGGTGGTTTTAATAACATTGGCTTACCAGGCAAACAAGGGGATGCTGCAGGGGCCACTAAGTAACTCTTAACAGTACCCCCAGTAAACCCTTGCTGGCCCAACGATAACACAAGCAAAAGCAGAGCTTCCTTCATATGATCAGAGACTATCTCAACATAAATATTTCTGGAAGGGAGCCACTGAGCAGTTAGCAGATGTCCTTGTGAGAACTGACCTTCACACCAGAGCAATTCCTGTTGGAAGTATTCCCGAAACCAAAAGTACATTTTGCAACTGATTTCTGGACTTACTACTTGCTAAAGGAGCAATAACAATAGTATGGAAGTCACCAGCACTCCTCCCCCACCTCACCAAGTGGCACAATATGGTACAAACATTGACAACAAGTGAAAGTGCTGCACTACATGGGGAAGAAAAAGAGGCCTATGGAAGCACCTGATAACATCAGTGTAGTTTGAGGAAGTTGTAGTGTTCTAAGACCTGCTGGGCACTAGGACCAGCACAGGAGGTCTAGAGGTGGGAGGAGAATGGGAGGCAGAGCAGGAGGAGTCAAGGAGGCAGAAAGAAGCAGGGAGGAGAGAAAGTAAGACGTGGAATAATAAAGCTCTTACCATTTACTCGTGTTGGTGTTGTCTATTCGTGCAGCACGACACTACAGGTGGCGATGAAGGTGGTCAAGGACCTTGGCTGTCTTACCTGGTGAAGGAGTGTCCCGTTGAGCGCTCCGCTGCCTCAGAGCTGCAGTACTGTGCCACAAGCCGGGAGCTCACCTCGGTCGCGTTGTGCCCCTGCTGTGTCTTTCGTCCGCTCCGCTGCCTTGGAGCTGTGGGGCTGTGCTGCGACCCAGGAGCCCACCCTGGTCGTGTGCCTCCTGCTGTAGACTGTCGTCGGTGCGACCCAGGAGCCCCCCCCGGCGCGTGTGCCTCCTGCTGTGGACTGTCGTCGGTGCGACCCAGGAGCCCCCCCCCCCCGGTCGCGTGTGCCTCCTGCTGTGGGCTGTCATCGCCGCGACCTGGGAGCCCACCCCAGTCCGGTCTGCCTCCTGCTGTGCACATCTTCGGCGCAACCCGGGAGCCCACCCCGGTTGCACAGGATCTGGGCTGCAAGTGCCCGCGTTGCTGTTGAGGCATGCAAGTGTCCTTTGGAGGCATGTTAGGTCTCGTCCTGGACCCAGTGGCTGCTCGGAGTCCCTTTTCTACGCCCGCCGGAATCCTTAGTCCTCATATCGGGGGGTGGCATGGGTCTTCACCGACAGGAAGAGCTAGAAGATTTTGAAGACTTCATGAAAGGCTCACATGTAACTGAGGAGGATCAGCAATTGATTGCTCTACGCAATCTAATCGGCAAAGATGTAGGTCAGATTATAAAGGAACTTCCGGCTGATGCTACTTCGTCCTATGCAAATGTGCGTGACGCCCTAAACAGAACATTTCTGCACAAACGGAACAATGATTATGAAAGATATACATTAAATCTGGCATCTCAAGAAAAGGATGAGCCCATGGGTACCTTCATTACGCGCCTTAGAAGTTTGTCCCGCTACTGTGAATTTGACTCTTTCATGATGGAAGACGCCCTTTGCCTGCGAATCATAGAAGGATGCCAGTCTGTGTTGTTACGCAGACGTCTATTAAACAAAAGTTACTCCCTGGATGAGATTGTTAAAATGACGTGAGTGCATGATCAGGCGGAAGAACATGCAAAGCGAATGGAAGCGGGAAGAGGCTAAAAACAAGAACAGGCATTCCGGCTCCAATCTCGCAGCACCAACAGGTCTTCCCCTGCAAAGCAACGATCTTCTAGACCCAAAGTTCAGTCGCACCATACATGTCGTCGTTGTTGCAGTACCAGTCGGACTGACAAACGACAAGAGCAATAACTTAAATGTTATAGCTGTGGATATGACTTCCCTCACATGAAGACTTACCCTGTACTAGGCCAAAGATGTAGGAAGGGTGGTAGGGACAATGACTTTGAGAACATCTGTGGACACCTCGCAAAGACACTCACAGAGACACTTACAGACCATCCAGACGACCCAACACTCACCATCATGCCAAAGCAGTGTGGGACCGCAGAGATTCTTCCTCTGGCTCTTTAAGGTCCAGCCTTCATTCTCATGACACCCATAAATCACGTTGATCCCAATCTCGTGAGTCGAGGTCGCTGTCACCAATATCGCAATATGTCTTCATGGCCGCAGATCCTGACAGGCTGAAGAAACACCCGCGACTACCTCTTCAAATGGACTCACACATGGCCAAGTTTGTTTTGGACATTGGGGCTTCTCTCAACTATATTTCAGTAGCACAACCACACCTGCATAAAGCTGCTGTGCGGGTATACACATGGATGTCAAAGGTACCTCTTCCTTGTCTAGGACAATTTCAGACTAATCTTACATACAAGGACAGGACTATTCCAGCCCGTATTCATGTCATTGATGGTCTTGAAGCAAATTGTCTTCTTAGCTTGCCCACGACGGAACGACTTTGATTAGTAGAAATATTGTATAAAGTTGATAACTAGCCTGACATAGTTCACAAGTTTCCAAAACTATTCACCGGACTGAGAAAGATGGCTCATTGTCAAGTTCGATTGCTTATAAATGAACGTGTGAACCCCATAGCACAACATCACAGGAAATTCCTTTTCACCTTCAACAATCCATAGAGGAGGAACTACAGGTTCTTCTCCAGGCTGACATAATTGAGAGAACATCAGGGCCCACTCCTTGGGTCTCTCCAGTGGTTGTAGTACCAAAAAAGGGCTCGCCTGGCAAAGTGCGTCTCTGTGTGGATATGAGAGCACCCAACAGCGCCATTGAAAGAGAGAGACACCCGGGACCTCACATCAGCGACATGATTGCGTCACTCAATGGGGCGCAAATATTCTCTAAATTAGACCTCAACAAGGGCTATCACAGGCTAGAAAACTTCACGAAAAATCAAGATATATCACCACATTCTCGACCAACCAAGGCCTGTTCAGATACAAAAGGCTCAGCTTTGGGGTCTCATCTGCTGCTGAAATATTTCAAGAGGCCATCAGGAAAGTAACCCATCACATTCCCAACACTCTAAACTACAGTGATGACATCCTCGTATATGGAGCAACAATGCAAGAACACGACACAGCACTGGATCGAGTGTATCAAGTTCTGTTGGATGCCAACCTCACACTATATGAAGACAAATGCGAATTCCACAAATCCACACTAAGGTTTTTTGGACATATTTTCTCAGGCGCCGGCATGAGACCTGATCCTGAAAAGATCGCAACTTTGAACTATACCCCTAGGCCGCGAGACGCTGGGAATGTGCGTTCATTTCTAGGCATGGCAAGCTATTGTGCATGCTATATCAAGGATTATTCCACGATCAGCTACCCTCTGAGAAAGCTGACCAAACAAGGCCACCCATTCCAATGGACCACGAGGTGTGATCAAGCTTTCCACGCGATCAAAGCTTCTGTTGAATCTGCCAACAACCTTGCTTACTTCAATCCTCGAAGAAAAACTGAAATCATTGTGGATGGCGAGTCCCCTGGGACTTGGAGCTATATTGGCTCAATATGACAGAGAAGGTGATCAACAGCACTTCGTAGCATACACCAGTTGGAGTCCAACGGACACACAGAGAGCATACTCTCAGTCAGAAAAGCAAAGCCTGGCGGTAGTCTGGGCTTGCGAACATTTTCACATCTTTATCTACAGAAAACACTTCACGCTTATCACGGACAACCAGGCCCTGATAACCATCTTTGGAATTCCCCGAGCCAAAATGCCACCCAGAATAGAGTGGTGGGGCATCCGCTTTCAAGAATATACTTATACAATCATCCACAAACCTGGAAAAGCTGCAAATCCAGCTGATTATATGTCGAGACATCTAAAAGCAATGTCCAAATCCAATCCATCATTAGCGGAGGAACACATCCATTTTGTAGTGGCTCAAGCCAAGCCACCAGTATTCCCGTTGGAAGCCATCCTAGAAGCCACCAATGAAGATGTCACTCTACAAAATGAAAAACATTGCATCTAGACAAACTTCTGGAGGCATCTGGAGGAAGCCGGGCAGAGTGCACAGATTGACAGTCATGAACAGTCCTCTTTCAGACATGTGAAAGATGAACTGTCCTTCACCTCAGATGGTCTTTTACTAAGAGACACGCGGATCATCATTCCGAAACAGCTGCGCCAAGGAGTCATCAACCTAGCGCATGAAGGGCGCAGAGGTATTGTTGCCACGAAGAGAGCGCTGCGGGAGCGGGTCTGGTTCCCTACGCTTGATCAGATGGTTAAACTCACTCTGAAAGACTGCCCACAGTGTCAGCTAGTAAGTCGAGAGGATCCACCTTCGCCTCTACAAATGTCAGAATTGCCCAATGGCATCTAGCACCATGTCACAGTAGATTTCTTTGGCCCATTGCAATCTGGCAAGTATATTCTGCTTGTAATGGACGAATATTCCCGCTTTCCAATTGAGCACCTCATGGCATCAACAAAAGCTGCCATCACTATACCTGTGTTGGATGAGGTTTTTTTGCAGCATGGGGCATCCGAAGATAGTGAAAACAGACAATGGCCACCATTCAATGGGCAAGAATTTGCAACATTTTTCCAATATCTTGAATTCCAAACACCGGAAGATTACACCCCTGTGGCCACAGGCCAATGGGATGGTAAAAGATTTAAGGCTACTCTAAAGAAAACCATCCAACAAGCAGAACTTTCAAAGTGTGATGTTCATGTGACTTTAAATGAGGTGTCACAAGCCTGTCGAACCACCCCACATACTACCACAAACAGATGTCCTGCATCTTTAAAGGGTGGGTCACACATTGCGGCCAAGAATATCGCCCTGGGAAGACACAGCTAGTGGTTGTCATCAAGTGTCTGATCACGAAGAATTAGCAGCAAGAGACAGACTGCAAAAGGAAAAGATGAAGGAATACGCAGATAAACTGAGAAAAGCTACACAACCATCCATTCAGGAGGGAGATTGGGTATTGGTGCGGCAAAAACAAGAGAGAAAAGCAGACTGTCGATATCATGCATGCCCACTGTTGGTGACAAAACAAAAAGGGACCATGATCACAGCTGCGGTGGAGGACAAGAGGATCACAAGGAATGTGACATATTTTCAGAAATGCACACCCAACGTCAGAGAAGTGTTGACTGTACATAGCAGTGAGGCAAAAAGGGACGCACATGAGTTAGTAAGTGATCATCGGCCTTCCACTTCTCTTGATGAAGGGGAGCAGGCGACTCAGGAGGCAGCTCACCAGCCGCAGCGAATTCATCGAAGACCCATTCACCTCATTGAAGAACTGTAACTATATTGTTTTTTTATTGTTACGCTGATATGCACGGATACCTTTAAAGTGTTTCAAGTTGTTTATCAAGGGGGGAGATGTAGTGTTGTATGACCGGCTGGGCACTAGGACCTGCACAGGAGGTCTAGAGGTGAGAGGAGAATCGGAGGCGGAACATGAGGAGTCAAGGCGGCAGAAAGAAGCAGGGAGTAGAGAAGGTAAGATGTGGAATAATAAATCCCTCACCATATACTTGTGTCGGTGTCGTCTATTTGTGCAGCACAACACTACAGCAGTGTCCAGGTGATGGAAGACAGATTAGAAACTGACCTAATCACAAAAACCCACAGACTTCACTTAATGAGATGCCCACATACATACCCTTCTTAGATGAGCCATTATTACGAGGTGAGAGATCACACATTCCACATAAATGGCTTTTCATGCAGAAAGGGTAGATTCATGCTAAAAAAGACACTTATCCCACAACCTCCTATTTTGTTATAGTGTGAACTTTAATTTGGACACCAGAGTAGATGCATGGAAGTCCTCTGCGATGGTTGCTTCTGCAGTGGTCGCCTTCTACTCATGTACCTGTATATTATGTTTGGTAAATTATGGTTATGGAAGTTAAGTGCACAGCCAAAATAGTATGAACCACTTCAGTTGGTTTCACTCAATCTCCATGTGTGAAAATGTCTCCTCTGAAGGTCTTGCTGCTTTGAAAGCAGGTCCTCCAAAAGAGGAAGCCAAACTAAAGGGAATATATTGAGGGTTAGCAGTTCAGAGTACCAAATCATTCTGCTCCTATCTAAGACCATACAAATCAGTTATGTTTGGTCCTCCTTGAATTTCATCAGGGCCTGTGGGGTCATCCACAGAGGCAGAAATATGAACATGAGTCCAGAGTCCCACCATAGGTCTACCACGTCTTCTAGAGACCCTTGAGGAGGAAACTCCTGGGCACAAAAGGCTAAACAGTAAGTATTTTCAGAGTTAGTGAATGGGTCTACTGAGGTTACCCCACTGGGCAAAGATACCTCACGTCACCTCTGGGTGCAGATGCTACTCTGCAAGATGACACTTTCTGAGTTTGTCTGCCTTTATGTTGAGGATTCTTGGTCGTCATGTTGAGCCCACAGGAGTTGCTAAGGCCAATGTGTATGAGGCACTAGCAGGATGCACAATCGCAAGAATTCAAGGTGCCAAGAACCATTAAGGCCAAACAGATGCTCTCACCCAAAACTTCAGGATCATAGCCCAGTGAAGCAAATCCTCCAGACGCCAGGGTGGACAACAATAACATCATTGTCTATAAGTGGTGAGTCTTCTTCACCAGTCAGTTGTAGTACAGGAATAGGTGTATCTCTGACCTGCAACGATCTGCCACAACCGCCAATATGACATTTGCAAAGACTTGTGGGGGCATATGTAATTCTAAAGGACATTAAATTACAAGTGGTATTACAACAAAACAAAGCTGGGGTACTTCCTGTGGCACTGCAGGTACATGAAAGTATTCATCCTGTGGTTCTGGGGACACCATCCAGTTCTTGAGATCAAAGGCCTGCAGAACCTGAGCCAGTGTCATGATTTTGAAGTTCCCCTTCTGGCGGAGGGAGTTCAAGCATCCGAGGTCTAGAATATAATTTAGTCCCCCATCCTTCTCGGGAACCTGAATGCATTGAGAGTAACTCCCCACTCGTTTCTCCACTTCCAGTACCAGCTCAATTGCCCCTTTGGTGAGCAATTTCATAATTTACAGTGACAGAATTATGGAATGATTCGCTGACATCTGAAAGTTAACTAGGGAGATGTGGGGATGTGCGTGTAGAAAATGAAGGCATAACCAATATGCATAATTAGATGTACCCCCCTAGGTCCAATGTGACAGAATGCCAGGCAGTATTGGATGCTGCTGCCTACTGCCTACTGGTGTCAACATGTGATTGAAGGGTACATTAAAGAGGTTTGGCACCAGTGCCTGGGAAAGAGGAGGACTGCTTCGGTGCTGGTTTTGTAGGTTACTTCCACTAGTTTTGTAGGTTGCTTCTGGAAACTCTTCTAACCCTGCCACCACAAATAGCTGCATGGGTTACTGTACAGGCTGAGAGTATTGCCAATACCACACAATACCAAATATCCTTTGAAATTTCCTGTATTGCTGATGGAACTGTTAAACATGGGAAAGTAACCCAGTGAGTTGGCCTTGGCTCTGTAGTCTTTAAATATCTTTAAGGCTGCATTGTCCTTCTCACAAAATCTATATCTTCTTCTATACTACTAATATAAAGAGAGAGAGCCCAAACCTTTGAGGCGGGTAATCTCAGTAACCACAGCACCAATCACAACACCCAATAAAGTGTTGGAAAGGGCAGTTGCAGCAGAAGGACATAGGCTATGCAGACGGCCACCATATACATTTAAAAGGTAAAAGACCCGTGCCAGCAAAATAGTCCCTTGTGGGCGTGTATGCGTTGTGCTGTGGGCGTGTGTGCTGGGGGCGTGAGAAACGCTGGGGGCGTGTGGTACGTTCCACCTTCATGCCATCATATCGTGTGCAAATGCTGGGGGCCCGGCATCAGCGCTCCCGGCGGTCCAAGATCCGGTTTCCCAGAGCCCCCTTCGCTGCGTCGCTCTCCGGCGGTCCAAGATCCAGTTTCTCAGAGCCCCCTTCTCTGCGTCGCCATGCTGCACTCACCCGCTCTCCAGCAGTCCAAGATCCGGTTTCCCTGAGCCCCCTTCGCTGCGTCGCCATGCTGCACTCACCCGCTCTCAGGCCACAGGGGCCCCGGACTCGTCCGTCACCTTGGGGGACATGGAAGCCCAGAGCAGCACCAGCCCCAGGAACGTGCTGATCACCAGCACACTGCGAAGGACGAAGCCCACCTTCAGCCGCATCGTCCGCTGCCTGTCCTCGGCCCCGCTCGCTCCCCCCGGCTCTCAGCCGCGCTCCCTCCTCCGCCCCTCACGGCTCTTCTGGATTACAGTCCGCTCCTTCCCCGGCTCTGCTGCTCCCGGTGCTGGCCGCTCTGCTGCGCGTCTCCTGCAGCAGTGCTGCCCCCTTACAACCCTTTGCAAACATTCTATTTCTGCCCCCGACAATGTCGGGGCGGGCTGCTAGTAGCCTAGATAAATCAAATGTCCTGTCCATTAGGGAACCTTGGAGGTCCTGCGATAGTCCAGTGGAAAGCATTCATGAATGCCATCTAATTATGATGCCAGCACCCAGACCCAGACAACAGAATCTGTATTATTCAGACCAGAATGTAAAACTCAGAGTCTACTGCAAACATACACAGAATAATATTTTGGTGCCAGAGGAAAGGGAATGGGATAAGAGAGAAAACGGAAACACTGGATATCCCCTCTCTGCTTTGACATTCATTTAGGAGTGCCTTCAACTGGGTGAGTGTTGATATGAGAAAAGGAGAATAAGAGACATCTCATGTTTTACCATCCTTGCTACAATGTCTAAGTTAAAATACTGCAAATAATCTACCTTGAGTGTGCTAACACACTCACGCTGTGGGGATTTGATTGCACTGTGGGGACCTGAACCCAGGTCCCCGTAAGGCAGTATCTTTTAAATGACATACAATGACTCCAGGAACATCTGAGTCAATTTGTACAACTTTAAAAGAAATTGCCTTGTGTGGATCTGTGTTTCTTCAAGTGTTTATGTTTTTGCTCAGCTATGTCCCTGTAGGAAGGAGGTGGTACTTAAGTCTTAAATACTGCATTTAAACGTACTTTTCTCACCAGAAACACATGCTAGCTGCAGAAAGGACAGATGCTCAAAGGCGAAAGCTGCAAAATCCAATATTTACCTAAATATTTTCATGCAAATTGAACTTTTCTCCATATATTAAAGTAAAACTTTATTTACATGATGTTAGTGACATTTGACTTTTTGTATCGGAAAATTGTAAGTGGTTTTATAAACATTACTAAAAGCAATTTGGGTCAGTTTCGAATCCCAGAATACTTCCCTATTGCTGTTTGATCCTTTCTGCAATTAAAGAAAGATGATGCACTGCACTGCGATACAATATACACTGATCTGGTTGATTTCTTGCTAATAAAGTACAGCAAAATGCACTCTTACGTCCAAAATGGATGCAAGATGAATTTTGGGCTGAGAAAATATTGCAAAATGCAACAGAACACAAATAGCAGTGTGAGCTGTCACTGTGTGTGTCAGTGTGTCATTGTGTCAGAAACGGCCTAAGAGATAAACTTTACTCTGTCCAGAAAAGAGATAAGAAAAGAGTGGACCTATGGTCTGATCCTAATAATTCTTTTTAAGGGAAAGAGGACTGTTAATTAGTTTCTGGAACTTATTCGTAACATTAAAAATTAAATCTTTTTAACTTTATTTCGTTGTGCAGTATTTGTTGTTGCCATACTGAGAAAACCAAAGTCACTAGAGCTAGTTATATTGCTGGTTTTTGTGCAACTACCTTAGCCAGGTACTATTGCAACTAGCTTGTTCTGGGGCAATAAGCTTCTAAAATTGTTGTTTCTTCTTTTTTTTTTGCAAACATCTACTTAGAAGTACTAATTGTATAAAAGGTTTTGTAGAAGTCCTTGCACTACCTGGGCATCATGGTAAAACGCAAAGCGAATGACATGTAACCCGATTACGGAAAGCTAAAAAACAACCAAGACATTCACCCGAGAATTGCACCCTGGACGAAAAAATTTACTGATAGAAGAGGTTGAAGGTCTTTTAGGATGTATGACGTTACAACGCATACTTTTACAACGCCTACGTTTACAACACGGTTTTTACCACGCATACCATTACAACGCATAGCGCTTTGGGGTGCTGGATAGTGAATAGTTTAATTTACTATTCCAACTCCAGTCCCCGTGGATAGTAGGGAAGGTTATTGGATAGTAAATTAACCTATTCCCTATCCTAGAGCGCCCCCAGAGCAATGCGTTGTAATAGTTTGCGTTGTAAAAGTTGTGTTGTAATGGTGGGTCGTTGTAAAAGTTTCGTTGTACCGTCTTTTAGCTACCAAGGCTAAGGGAAAGACATTGGGGAAGGGCAGAAAGGGCGACATTAAATCATTTTTCAAAAAGCCAGGGAGTGCTGATCCACTAATCCATACTAACACGGATATACACATCAACACACTACCACCTCCTGTGACTGACCACCAAAGTCCTATAACAATACAGCCACCAGACTCCACTACTACAGCACCTATAATACCTATTGAATGTAACAATCAGGTTGACGCATTAGGGGTCATTGAAGAACAAATCCCTGATAATATCCAGACATTAGCGTTCTACTAGAGTGTCTACAGTAGTTAATATAAACTCTTCAAACCCACAGTTAATCTCACTAAAAAAAGAGATAATCAGTCTAAGAGATTGTATTGGAAGGCTGTTTAAGGACCTTAATGAAACAAGTATTTGCAATGCAATAGGTCTTGCTTTAGGAAAGTTTGCGCTATTGGTATTGTAAATGACAAATTTTGTATTTATGTGTTGGTTTTGAAAATAGCTAAATTAATAGCTTTGTCATTTACAGTTCCAATAGTTTTAACTTTCGCAAATGTGACACCTATAGCATTTGTAATGCAATATGTGTTGTATTTACATGACTTAGATGTATTGATATTACAAATAACAATGGCTTTTAATTTTTTTAAAATAATTAATACTTAAATAAAAGTTATTGTAATTTATAATGGCAATAGCTTAAACTTTTGTAAATAACTTTTGTGAAGATTATGTTCAGTGTATTTTATTGTGACGAAAATCCAAGAACAGAAGTGAAATATTAACATCTTTTTGTGACATTTGTAATAAAGCTTGAAACATTGAGAGAACATATTTGAACCAGTTGTTGTTTAATGGTTGCACAAATTGATGCTGTGGTGGCGCTGAGTGATGTTGTGGTGGCGACGAGTGATGCTGTAGCGTTCAGTGATGCTGTGGTAGCGCATAGTGATGTTGTTGTGCCCCTGAGTGATGCTGTGGTGGTGCTGAGTGATGCTGTGGTGATGCGATAGATAGAGTGAGTGCGATAGATAGACAGAGGGAGGGCGATAGATAGATAGAGGGAGGGCGATAGATAGAGGGAGGGAGGGCGATAGAGGGAGGGCAATAGATAGAGTGAGGGAGCGCAATCGATAGAGCGAGGGAGGTTAATAGATAGAGTGAGGGAGGGTGACAGTTAGAGTGAGGGAGGGCGATAGATAGATAGATAGGTAGAGTGAGGGAGGGTGATAGATAGATAGATAGAGTTAGGGCGATAGAGTGAGTGAGGGCAATAGAGTGAGTGAGTGAGGGCGGTAGAGTGAGAGCGGTCGGTAGAGTGAGAGCGGGCAGTGGAGTGAGGGCGGTAGAGTGGTAGAGTGAGGGCGGTAGAGTGGTAGAGTGAGGGCGGTAGAGCGATAGAGTGAGAGCGGTAGCGTGAGGGCGGTAGAGCAGAGGGCAAAATAAAACAAGATTATTTGGACATAGCCTTATTTCATGCCTATTGAAAGCCTATGGACCATCAAGCAGGCCAGCCCTGCATTTGGTTGTCCGGTAACGACAATCCGAAACCTTTGAATTTACAGTTTGGGTTACAATGCACCCACACCCAAGATATAGCTAGGCAGGTCATCTGTGTGTGCTTTAAGACTGTGCCACCAAGCTGGGGAGATCGCTTTCGGGCAATCCCTCCAGAACCCATATTCAGGGTATCAAACCAGAAGCCTGTGGCCTTGCTGCACAGAGTTACTTAGGCTTCATCACTAGCATGGCCACATAATGGCAGTAAATTGAAACCTGCTCAGAGCTCAACGGTGAGCTTTGAGTTATCTCCTCGCCTGTGGCCTCCAATGTGCTCAGCAGGAAGAGAAAGGGTTTTATGCTTTTGTTCATTGAATTATATTCGCAAACCATAAGAGAGAAATCCCGCTTCAAGCCACTGACATGCAATAACAATGCAAATCGTGCACAAATATAAACTACATAAAATATGGTCCCCAAAATGAATGGTTTAAAAAAGTAGCTTGGTCCCCAAAACGAATGGTTTTAAAAAGTAGGTTGGTTTTAAAAAGTAGGTTGGTCCCCAAAATGAATGGTTTTAAAAAGTAGGTTGGTCCCCAAAACGAATGGTTTAAAAAAGTAGCTTGGCTTGCCCTACTTGGGGTTCCACAGAATACAAAGGAGCAGAACAATCATCGAGGGAGATCGTTTAAAAGGGAGCACGGAGTATCACCCTGACTACTAAAATCTCTATTTCAAAGCCAGGCATGCAAAGGACAATTGTGAAGGCACACTGCATCTCTAGATCGAGTCACCTCATCTCAGCCTTTTCTCCGAAGGAACAGCATTATAGCCAAAAGGAAAACTGCGCCTAAGAGCAATCGCTAGTCTGAGCAACCAGAAATAACGACAGAGAGAAAACATTTTTTCGCGATCTGCATGAATGCAATAAATAACACTGGAAAGACATATCACACTTGCGATGCCAAAATTGAAGGCGGTGTGAATGTTCATTCATAGCAACGACTTGTGATCACAAGTGAGTAAGGCGAGTCAGAAATGTACCACAGTGCCATGTGCAGTCCTATTCCAGACGCGCAAGATGCACTTAAAATACTGCGATAAAATCTGAGGCCCACCCCAAAAAAAACCTGCTCAACAGTTTTAGAAGCAGCAAAACAAACGATTTAAGACAGGCCTCATATGAAATACTGAGATTACGCAAGACCGTAGTAGGGCTGGGGTACAGTCAGTCAAGTCAATCATGTCCCTACTCAATGTTCGTCTCAGAAATCTAAGAAGGAGTCAACAAAATTATACGTGGTTCATAAAATATCAATAATAAAAACCTACATCATTGAAACACCAGACAAAGTATCTGCTTATGATGACAGTCCACAGTCTTGCTACCATAGCCAAAATGCACCACTTTAGATTGCAATACAGTATTTTATTAAATAGGCATTCACATTCAGTGAGCAAAAAGATTTTCCATCCATTTAAAAATGTAATGGTTACATGCACTTGTCGAGCCACTTCTTGTACATGAAGGCAGGATGCCCAGTGAGGGACCCAGCTTCCCACCCGTCTGCTAAAGCCGCTAATAAAATGCAGCCATTTCAACTCCTAACTCGCCAATTCAGATGCTATATACCACATCAAGTGCCAACAGTGCCGTTTCTTTTTGTATAAAGCGGCTTTTTGGTGACTTAGGGCCAGATGTAGGTCGCCAATTACCGGTCGGTAACGGCCGTTACCGCCGGTAATTGGTTTTCAAGATGTAGGGGCCAATATTTTACAGATTCGGAAAATTTACCGAAACGGTAAATTTACCGAATCTGTAAAATACCGAATCGGTAATTTTACCGATTCCGTAAAACCCAGATGTAGGTAGCACTGTTTACAGTGCTACAGGCCTTCAGAATTCGGTATTTTACCACCCAATCCAATTGGGTGGTAAAATACCGAATTCAGGTGTGCATGCACATCTGTGCATGCACACCTGTGCCACATGGCACACATGCCTGTATTTGGGGTGCTAGAAGGTGTCAAAGTGACACCCCCTGCACCCTTGCTGAAATCGGTATTTACCGAATCTGTAAATACCGATTCGGTAATGCCCATTGATTCCTATGGGCTTCAATGCCCATAGGAATCAATGGACATTACCGAATCGGTATTTACCGAATCGGTAAATACCGAATCTTAACGATTCGGTATTTACCGAATCTGAAATACCTACATCTCCCCCCCTCTATTTTACCACTTCTGAAATACCGATTTGGTATGATTCGGTATTTAAGAAGTGGTAAAATAAAATTACCTACATCTGGCCCTTAATGCCTTATCTTCGCAGTCTTTGAGAGTGATTTCCCCAAAGTGAAACTACTACTCAGCATAACTCATGAAACGAGCCTGCTGTATACAAAATATTCAAACGCCAAACCACAGGATCGAGGTCCATACAAATATTAGTAACTGTACGCTAGCATCTTGTACCCATGCAGAAAATACCCGGCTTCAGCTCGTAACAGGAGGGTCTGCGTGCAGCGTCCGGTCACATCAGTGGCAGCAAGGCGCTATAAAATGACAAATCCGACACAATAACGGCCTAATTTTGGAATTAATATGGCACACTCGAGACATTGAAGCACGGGCTGAAGGAACGTTACAGGCCATGAAATAATTTCTTGTACCCATGCAGAAAATTCCCAACTGCAGCTCGCAACAGGAGGGTCTGCGTGCAGCGTCCGGGGAGGTGGAGAGCGAGGTAAACAACTGTTGGTGCTGCCCTGTAAGTGACAGTGCGCAGGCGCACACAACGGCGAAAGCGAAAGCAGGCTGGCGAGTGGCAAATAGCAGCTGGCGGCAGTGAAAGTGATCACGTTCACGTCACGCGCGCGGTTGTGAGCGTGATAGTACGCTGATCGCTGGCAAAGGAGCATTTCCCAGAGCACCTACTAGAATCTCGGCCAGACCAGCGCATGCGCTGGATCAGGCCGAGAGCTAAAAATTGATAATTTGACGATCTTGATTGCGAATCTTACTTGTAATCTACATCAAACAAAGGGGAAGGATGGCCCGTTCTCTTTAGCCAAAATAATAACTTTGGAAGTATTCCAGCTGATGGCCACAAACCATGTTTAACAATCAGGACACACAACACAAATATGGCTGGCGTGTCTCGTCTGCCCTTCCTATACCCCGGATGGAACCCTAATCCACTTTGAGATCTGATTGGAGGCCTACAGCATCACATACTAGCAAAGGAATATCTGGTCATCAAAATATGATGATGCTACGCCAGTATCAAATTCAAAAGGGCATATTGCAAGGCCACTAGGAGTTACCAATAAGCAAGATGATATATTCATGATTAATGGTCAAAAAATCCCATTAGGCGGTAGGGAAATGCAGGACTCATTAACCAACAAAGTCATCCACTTGCTCAGAAAGCTTAGGGGCTGCTGATCAGTCATTAGAGAGGACATATTAAATGTCACTAGGTTCAGTCATGGTCACCCAATATTTGATTACATTGGACTGAGGCTAGTACATCATGAGCTTGTCGAATGCCTGATAGCCTTAGAGCATAGATTAAGGCCTCCCATAGAATCACAGATAAGGCGTAAGGTAAATGTCCCATGTCCATTAACAACTCCAAACAGTGCCTGCACTTCAAACCCAGATATCTGTCAACAAACTGTCAACTTATCAACCCACCCAGACAATCGGCGCCGTTGTTCTATTTCACCCATGATCTGCACTTGTTGCTCCATCACGTAGAACACATTACGCGCATTCACAGCCCCCATTTAAATTACCACCATGCACGGGCTCCCAACACTGTCAATTGATTCCAAGAGATGGACTGGTTCAGACCTTCGTACAGTGAACTATCACTTATCACCGACTCCCCACCATAGAAGTATTTTCAATATGCGACTCGATTTTTACTATTAGCAATTATTCTAGATACTTTCTTGACCATAGGTCGTCTTGTAATTTCATCCAGAAGAGTAGCACCTCTTCAAGGCAGCACCAACTCGGAACTACTCTCACTCACCCCTACTGTCTCTACTCATCATCTCATCTGGGATTGATGCGAGACATTTTTAAGTCTCAGGCATAATTTAAGTTCTGATGATGAGCTCCATATTATGAAGTGGGATCAAAACGTTGTTGACATACAGTACCATGACTATTGCAAATTTCATTGTTTTACAAGTCCTATAGCATTGGTTCTAAAAACAAATGTGGCAGACTCTGCATAGCTTTGTTACAAGTCAATCAAAAAATGTCTGAGGTGTAAAGTATCTTCCTTGTGTTGGTTTTTGTCCTATGTTTCCCACTTTTAATACGTTTTTCTGTTATGTGATCAAATAAATACTTGAAAATGTTCTTATTCCAAAGCTCTTTTGACATAAACGTATTAAATTTCGATGCTCATTTATTTGTTTGCGAAAATTCATACCATGGGACCACCTGTTTCTCAACATCAGTACTATCTTTACATCACGCTCTCCGGACTGTACCACTGTCTGCGCGTTTCGAACCCTTTGTAATTTGGTGGTTCTCCTCAGGACTCAGAAAATGTGCATACTCTTCGATCAAGCTCTGGACCTGTATCTTGGAACTCAAAATCGTCTTAGTGTATATACATCGCAGACCTTGTTATCTTGAGTAATGACCAGCCAGCCTCTTATTGCTGCATTCTGTCTTCCTGTCACACTTGAGTCGTAAGGCATTTCTCTAGTCTGTGTGAAGTGCTGCGATGGGCGAAAAAAACACACACTGAAAATGGTACCCATGTGGGTTCTGACTACTTCTTGTGTGGATGAGCTCTTATTCAGCAAATCGTTAGTTCTGATGTGGAGCGGAAGTGATTCACGACGCCCAGTATAATAAAGCGCAATACTCAAGATAAAAAGGCCTGCGATATATACATACTAAGAAGATTTTTGTTTATTCGCTTCTGGTACAAGCCCATCCGCATCCGGAACTTCCAACAGGAGCACTCATCCTGCTGGCTCTCCTTTTTCCCGCACTACGGGGATTTCACTACTTAGGAGTCTCTACACCCCCCGTGATTCACCACGTGGACGCAGACACCATTCTGAACAATTTATACAGAAGTTCTCTCACTGAATTATTTCTCCCAACTAAAGCATCTCCCCAAACACGCGGGACAGTACTATAACTGGACCACGTACGACGAAGACTTGAAAGCATCTAACCCGGTCTAGAGCGGGGCCGGGTCGGAAGTATCACCGGCACTGCGGCCTGTGGTTCAGCATCCTTTAACTACAGCCCTGAGGAGTCGCGGAAACATTGTATTTTCTTTGCGACGAAACACGTGTCGGCTGGCTATTTATGAGCAATAAAAGAGGAGCTGAAACACTGGTGGTCCCCTTTTTCTTCAACGATGGAAATTTGAACTTTTACATGTCCATTGAGACATCTTTTGTGTCTGTACTTTCTCAATTGTAGTGTGCAACTGGTTTCTCTCTACAGTGTATATGGTGTGTCTCTTCACACACTTTGGAGGGGTTCAAGGGATTTTTCCCCTCACCTGCATGCACCTACTGCCCAATACTACACCTCCTGCGTATTATCCGTGAGCAGTGCGCGCGGTGTTTCCCTCACTCTAAAAAACCTTGTCCGTAATTGGTTCAGTAGCCATGTAAATGTTACAATTGGTTTTGCTCCTAGTGGGTAGGTCAATCCAGAACCAGGATACAAATTCTGTTACATGTTTACGAATAGGTGAAATAGTAATGTGTTGTGTTTTTATCACATGTTGATTTTGTTGTGAAACGTAATGTGGGTTTCTAGTTTTGATGAAAGATTTCATGGATTGTTTTCACATTTATGTTGGTCAACTATGTAGGGTTTTGATGTACATACATGATCTGTGAAGTTTTTTTTGTGGGGTGGGTGGTCTCTCGAAGGGGCGGGTCAATGCAATTAAGGGTGTGGTTTAAAACGCCTAAGCAAAAAATCTGTGCTTAACTAGGGTGCTGCCCAACTTGTGTTTTGCTGTTTCTGTCATTGCATCCAGAT
Organism: Lissotriton helveticus; assembly: GCF_964261635.1. Taxonomy (NCBI): domain Eukaryota; kingdom Metazoa; phylum Chordata; class Amphibia; order Caudata; family Salamandridae; genus Lissotriton; species Lissotriton helveticus. The sequence goes on from NC_136065.1 coordinate 1,225,405,201, forward strand.
ATAGGATACAACAAGTAAAATCATACCTACAAGTCAGGACTATTTATTGGCTTTGTCAATGGTTGTTAGTTGCATAAGATAAATAGGCAGCAACTATGGCTTGTATATAATATTGAAAAGCTTCCATGTAAAGCCCTGGTGACACCACGACAATGCTCCTGAGTAAATTACTTTCTTTAGAGGATTTCCCTTCTCCTACAACGCTCACCTGGCATGACGTCATGCCATAACTTCTACACTATTGAGAAATGAGCAGTGTGAGCAGCGCACATAGATGTGCCTTCTGTAAACTTCAGTCACGGAAAAAAAAAACCTGACCGCCTGTGCCAGGGCACAAAACGGAGCCCGATAGAGACCGTTTTCGAGGCCCCCTTTAATCAAGCATTGGCATAGCCAATAGGTCTCGCTTTTGGGACCTTATAAGTATTTAGTTATGAAGCAAAATATCCTTGGTGCAACAACACCAACTGTTGCATGGCTAAACACTTATAAGGTCCCAAATGCGAGTCCTATTGGCTATGCCAATGCTTGTTTTTATGTTCCTGTGGCGACTGTTCATTACTATGCATTATGACCACGTGACTGTGGAGCTTGATGACACAGCCTATACTGGTTTCTTGATAGACCTTTGACATTGGACAGAACTATCTATATTCAATTCATACATATTATGATACATTAATATTCTACACTATTAAGCCCTGATGAACTTTGTTGGAACGAAACGCGTTGGCTGGATCTTGTTATATATTTTGACCTAAGAAGAAATAATAAACACGTGGTGTTCGATTATATAAACTGGACTCTTTATTGGACTTGTGCCGGTGCACCTCTCCATTTGCTGTCATCCTATAATAATAATAATAATGACTAAGAAGGGCTGCAGTTCAGATCTCAGGCCCTACAGAATTATAGTATAAATTGCTTTTGATGCAAAGTTTTATGCCACTGAGTTGTTACAGGTTTTGGGATTTGGCTAATGAACATCAGTTATTACCTTGGTTTCATACTTGCTTCTGCGGAGAAGGGTGGGTTATTGATAATATAATGCCAGTGTCAATGCTGATTGAAACTCATATTAGTCCTGGCAGCACTCCGCTACATGCCTGTTTGGAGGACTTTCAAAATGAATTCCAGGTCATAAACAGAACTCTACCATGGAGTAAGCTACATCTTTGGGAGACCTTCCTCCCCTTACTACTCTGAGCAATTCAGTAACTGTAACATGGCACCTGGGTTTGTGTTACACTAGGGAAGATCAGTTGTATATCGTAAAGCCTCTATACCAATAGAGGCTGGAAGCAGGAGTGCATGTTGGCTTTTCATTTTGTATGTAGCATACATGGGGATTTCCCTTATGCCTGTAAGTAAGATCGTGCCCACCAAGGTTATGGGGCCATGCAGTGCCAGTTCCCCAGTATACAGACAACAGTCATGCTAGGCCAGACAGGTGTTGGTCTGCAGCGTTTACTTTCCATTCTGGAGACCTACTGTGAAAATATTTTTTTGCCACTGAGTCTTTGAAAAACAGATGTAATATTCAGCAAAAAATGTAAAGCCAGCAACTGTTTTTTTAAGGAAGAGTCTATTCTAAGAGTCACATCAAATGAATATGGAGGGGTTTTCTTTTTCTTTCATTTGAGGGGTGGACCTCAATATCATCTAACCAACACAAAAGCTGAAAGCGTTTTCTCTTTTTTGTGTGCAATATTTCGTTTGACTAGTGACCTCACTGGCTCCTCCCTAGTACCTGTTTTCCTTCTTCACATAGTTATAAATAAGTCTCTTTACATTTTTTTTTGCGGATTAGGTTTGGCCTGTCCACAGTTCCAGTGTGATGCTGGGCAGAGGTGAAAAATAAGAAACACTTTGATAACTGTATTCTGCCCATGTTTGAATGTTGCAAATTGGTTGCCTCAGTCGAGCCCTGATTGAATAAAAGGGGATAGATACTGTTTAACACAATAATTTGCATATTTGACGTTGATCCGGTTATGATGGAGTTGAAAAATATTTTAAGTGTTACGATGAACAGCTTTTGTCAGGCTTTCCTAAATTTATGAAACTTACTTGCCCAAATTAAATGTATGATGGCTAAAGAGTCAAACAACATTGTTTAATTAGCCTTGTGCCAAGCCCCAGGAAGAAATAATATCCTTAAGCAGCCACTGTCTTGATGTTTTTTACGTGTTTGATACTTGAAGCTAAACTCTGCCACACCATTTTATTCAGGGCTAATAGTGCTCAATGGGAAGGTTTGCTGGACATGCATTCACAAACAAAGCCGATTAAAAGATTGAGGTTGTATGTATTTAAGTAAAGCGTACGTAAGTAGCTTAGGCTGAAACTGCCAAGGTACAAAACAGTCGTAAGAACACTAATCTACCACTTTATGGTCCCCTATTCACTCATAATAGTTAGGGAAACAGACTGGATTAAATGTCTCGTGCAAGAGCAGACCCTCCAATCCTGGTTTACACTTTCAGTGACGCTACTTTATAGTTTTGCATAGGTAATGAGAACTAACACACTAAAATATTAGAATGTGAAGATAGCAGCAGGATGTATGAACCACTTATGCACGATGTGGCGGAACCCGAGAGCTCTACACCACGTTGTAGTGCATCTTCAGGACTTTGAAATTCCATCTGTTTACAAAGACAAGAGCAGGGTCTTACAGCCCACACCATTGCTACCAACATTTTCTGATTACTCACAGAGACCGTGTAGCACCATATTACTCAAAGTTCATGGCAACATGTCAGTTATTCAATCAATCAATCAATCAATCAGCGAATTTGTATGGCGCTCTACTCACCCGCTAGGGTCTCAAGGCGCTGGGGGGAGGGGGAGTTGCTACTGCTCGAACAGTCAGTTCTTGAGTTGTTTCCTGAAGGAGAGATGGTCCTGGGTCCACCGTAGGTGGGTGGGGAGGGAGTTCCATGTCTTGGCCGCCAGGTAGGAGAAGGATCTTCCTCCGGCGGTTGTTCTGCGAATACGTGGGACGGTGGCGAGGGCGACGCTGGCGGAACGGAGCTGGCGGGTGGGTGTGTAGAATGTCAGGCGGTTGTTGAGGTATTTGGGGCCCATGTCGTGGAGAGCCTTGTGTGCGTGGGTGAGGAGTCTGAATGTGATCCTCTTGCTGACGGGAAGCCAGTGCAGGTCTCTCAGATGGGCAGAGATGTGGCTGTGATGGGGATGTCCAGGATGAGTCGTGCAGAAGCGTTCTGTATCCGTTGGAGTCTTTTCTGGAGTTTGGCTGTGGTGCCAGCGTAGAGGGTGTTCCCGTAGTCCAGTCGGCTGGTGACGAGGGCCTGGGTGACCGTCTTCCTGATTTCGGTGGGGATCCACCGGAAGATCTTTCGGAGCATGCGCAGGGTGTTGAAACAAGATGACGAGACGGCGTTGACTTGTTTGGTCATCGTGAGGGAGGAGTCCAGGATGAAGCCCAGGTTGCGTGCATGGTCCGTTGGCTTGGGGGCGGTGCCCAGGGCAGGGGGCCACCAGGAGTCGTCCCAGGCCGAGGGGGATGGTCCCAGGATGAGGACTTCCGTCTTGTCTGAGTTCAGTTTCAGACGGCTGAGCTTCATCATTCCGCGACGTCTTTCATTCCTTACTGGAGGCTGCCTCTGGCGGTGGTGGGGTCGTTAGTGAGGGAGAGGATCAGCTGGGTGTCGTCAGAGTAGGAGATGATGTTTAGGTTGTGTTGGTGTGCGATGGCTGCGAGGGGGCTCATGTAGACGTTGAAGAGGGTGGGGCTGAGCGAAGAACCTTGCGGGACGCCGCAGATGACTTTGGTGGCCGCGGATCGGAACGGGGGGAGGCGGACTCTCTGGGTTCTTCCGGTGAGGAACGAGATGATCCATTCCAGGGCCGTTCCTTGGATTCCGGTGTTGCTGAGGCGCTGTATTAGGGTCCGGTGGCATACGGTATCGAAGGCTGCTGAGAGGTCCAGGAGGATGAGGGCAGCTGTTTCCCCGTTGTCGAGCAGGGACCTGATGTTGTCAGTGGCTGCGATGAGGGCGGTCTCGGTGCTGTGGTTTGCTCGGAAACCGAACTGTGAGGGGTCGAGGGATCCGTTTGTCTCGAGGAAGGCGCAGAGTTGTTTGTTGACGGTCTTCTCGATGACTTTGGCAGGAAAAGGGAGGAGCGAGATGGGGCGGAAGTTCTTGAGGTCCGTGGGGTCAGCGGTGGGTTTCTTCAGGAGGGCGCTGAACTCGGCATGTTTCCAGCTCTCTGGGAAGGTGGCGGATGCGAAGGAGCTGTTAATGATGTCCCGGAATTGGGGTGCGATGATGGAGTCGGCTTTGTTGAAGATGTGGTGTGGACAGGGGTTGGTAGGGGAGCCGGAGTGGATGGTGTTCATCGTGCGGGTGGTGTCTTTGGTGCTGACCGGGGTCCATGTGCAGAGGGTGGTGGTGGGGGGCGCTGGTTCGGTGGTTGGGTGCGTGGTCTGTGCGCCGAAGCTGATGTGTATGTCGGCGATCTTACGGTGAAAGAACGAGGCGAGTGAGTCGCAGAGGTCTTGCGATGTGTGATGTCGTTGTTGCAGGCGCTGGGGTTGGAGAGCTCTTTAACGATGCAGAAGAGTTCCTTGCTGTTGTGGTTGTTGTTGTCCAGTTGTTCTTTGAATGTTGTCCTTTTGGTGGTGCGGATCAGCTGGTGGTGTTTTCGGATGGCGTTCTTGAGGGCTGTCATGTTTTCTCTTGTCTGGTCGAGGGTGCGGCAGGTCTTCTTGGAGTTTTTGAGGTCGTTGGTGAACAACGAGGTTTTCTTGCTGCCAGGTCTGCTGGGAGGATTCTTCAATGGTGCGAGTTTATCGACGCAGTTGGTGAGCCACTGAGTGACGTTGCGGGCTGCTTCGTTGGGGTCCATCGTGTTGGTGGGAGGGTGCTGGCTGAGGGAGGCGGTGAGTTGGTCGGTGGTGATCTTGGTCCAGCTTCTGCGGGGAACCTGTTGCGGGTGGTGGTGAGTCGTGGTTCTCCTGAAGTTGAAGTGGACGCAGCTGTGATCTGTCCAGTGAAGTCCGGTGGAGTGGCTGAAGGAGATGTGCTTGCTGGAGGAGAAGATGGGGTCTAGCGTGTGGCCGGCGTAGTGGGTGGGGGTGTCCACCAGTTGCTTGAGTCCGAGGTTGGCGAGGTTGTCCAGCAGTGTGGTGGTGTTGCTGTCATTGTTGTTCTCCAGGTGGGAATTGAGGTCCCCTAGGAGGATGTAGTCTGAGGAGGTTAGGGCATGCAGGCTGACAAAGTCTGCGATGGCTTCGCTGAATTGTGTGCGTGGTCCCGGTGGTCTGTAGATGAGTGCCTCTGAGGGTGGTCTTGGGGTCAGTGTGTATCTGGAAGTGAAGGTGCTCGGTGGCGGTGAGGGTGTCGTCGGAGTTGGTCGTGATTCGGATGGTGTTTTTGTGGACGATGGCGATGCCTCCTCCGGTCTAGTTGATGTGGTCCTTCCGGGTGATCTTGTAGCCATTTGGGATGGCTATGGCGATGTCGGGGGCTGAGGAGGCGTTCATCCAGGTTTCCGTGAGGAAGGCGACGTCCGGTGTTGTTGTTCACCCTCATTCCGTAAGAATCACCAGGTGTCTACCTTATACACCAATATACTAAGTCCTTTTTTTGGGCCATCTTGAATAATTCACCCACATGCAGAAAAATGTGGTCCTCATTGGTGCCTTTACTCCAGAAAAACATAACATTTTTAAACTCTATGCCTGGTTCATAAGCACATGCATGGAAACGGTCCGAAATACTGGTCTCAAAAGCTAAGATGGTACCAGCAGGGCCGGACTGGTGCTTTCGGGCACCGGGCAATCCCCCGGTCGGCTGGAGGGGGTGGGGGCCGGTTTTGGATCAGGGGGCCGGTTTTGTGTCTGGGGGCCGATTTTTGGGCCGACCGTCACAGCGTCAGTCACTCTCACTTCAGAGAGAAGTCACGAGGTTTTGTTTGACTCGTAGCGCCAGCAGCCAAGCCTAATTGACCGGTGAGGTGACAACCTAAACAAACTTTTCAGGAGGAGTGGAGGAGGAGGAGGTGCCTGTGCGCAGCGCGCAGAATTATGCCCTGCCTCCTCCTCCGGCGCGTCTGCGCGCCTCTAGGGTGCGGCTGATGTTCCCGTATGCGCATTGGACAATTAACTGCGCAGTCTGCCCTACACGTTGCAGACCCAGCATCAGGAGTGACGAGAGCGAGAGGAGTAGAGACTGTCACCGGAGCAGCCGGCCATAATTTAATTATTGGTACTGGCTAGCCCGCCGAAGTAGCCCCCCTGTGTCTGCCACGACCAACAGCAGTGAGTAAGTGTTTCTGCCCTGGCCCCGGTTACGCTACCAAATCAATTAATCATGACCTGTTCATGACTCATGAATGACTGTCTTAAGGTATTCACAAACATTTGGGGGGCGGGGCGTCGCGCTGTGGTGGTGGTCTGGAAGGAGGGAGATAAAGATAATGATTCCAATCCGACCGCGTTACCAGTGTGTAACATACAGAGCTGTGCTGTGCATATACGGCCACTCAGTGGTAAGTTACCACTGGCCGTATATGCACAGCACAACTCTGTATGTTACATGAGGCCTCTCGTCAGCTAGAGCCTTGTTCAGCCTTGCCCTTGCTGCTTGCTTCTTCAATAAGCTAGTTACATTCTCTGCATCAGGCAATGCTTATGCCTTCATTGTCATCTCCGGGTCCGCCTTGGTAGTCTTACTGTACTTCAGCTCTGGCGCAAGTCCTTGGCTGCAGAGGTGTTTCCCAAAGTACGGGAGGAACATCTACTGCGGAGCACTGCCTGGAACTGGGCGCCACAGATGTGAAACACTCTGCAGACTTGGCCGGTTAACAAAATCTAGCGCCTAGCTTAGAGGGAATCCAGTCAGGTTATCGAGTGAGTGTGCTGTAACAGTGCAGTGATTCTTGTGAAATTAGCATGTGACAATTGGCCGAGGTCTATGCCCGCAGTACAGGAATGCACTAGTGTTACTTACAGAGTGGAACCGTGATTTAAACAGTGACGTAACAGAATTCAATTAATAATCCAAACAATATTAAGGATGTTTAAGGAGTGCGAATGTTAAGGCTGCGTTTAGTGTTATTCAAACAGCCTGTCCACGTAGGAAAAAGCACATGCTTTTATTTCTGCAATAATATAAATAGATATTTTTTCATTTGTTTCATAAATAATTATCTTTTTCACAGTGGGATATAACCCAAGATTGAAGTAGGAGTGTACACACTAGTAACAGAGTACTCCCATTTTCAACATTCACTCATCTCTGGACACGCTCGAGTTCCCTACAGCGAGACAGGAAGGTACGGTCTAGCGCCTAAATTGTGGACCGCAGGACAGGGACGCTTGAGCTCTGTCAGCTGCTTCCACACTTCACATTTTCACAAGCATTTTGTGCTATTGGTCAGATTACTTTACCCTCTATGCCTTGTTTCATTAATTGTATATAGCTATATACCACAACCAGAAACGCTTAGAAACGGGCCGAATCTAGTACTGTGCGCTATGTGAATACTTCCACGTCTGAAACCCAGAAAGTGGACAGGTTGCTCGTGTACAAAGCAGACGGTAACCCAGCCTAATGAAGTATGGTGGTTCTCAGATCCGGAAACAGTAACCGGGTGCCCGCAAGTCACATGATTGCCCCAATTCGGTTCTGAAAGGGCTCTCCTAAATCCTAAGGACTTAACTAGGGAAAAGACGTTTTTAGGATGTGCTTGCCTCTGAGCACTTCATAATGACAAACGTGGACAAACAAAACAGTAACCCGCAGATTGATATCCACTCGCACAATACAACCCCTCAATACATCTGTGCCCTGCCAAACCACCGCCATCAGTATTCACTATTCACACCTGCCCCATCCCCTGCACTCACCGTTCCAGCCTCCTTCATGATGAATGATCCTTTTAACCTGCACGATGCGGACTCCGAGGCTTCTTGTCGGGGCTCATGCTACCAATCTGACTTACAGCAGCTGAAGACGGCCTAATGTGTAGAACTGTTGAGATACTACCTATAAAACAACATCCTACAATGGTTCTGTGCTGTGTTGCTACCTCGACGGTCACTACATCAACCTGTTAATGATATCAAAATGATCATAATTTTGACAAGGCCACTGCCTCGACCTCCCTTGATGATACCTGACCCCTGACCTGTCACCTGGCAATTTAAGTGATACTATCTACATCTTCACTAAACTTATCTAAGATGGAAAAATATAGAGACAATCTCGCCTGTGAGAGGTATTGGCTTTCTCAACGTTGTTTAGCCATGTCACACAGCAGTGTGGCTGCAGGGCAACATGACTGAAAGTAAAAAAAAAAATAAAGCAATACGACATTGTGCTTTTATTTTTGTGAGAGATAGGGCAGGAAGCGAGACAACATGAGGGAGGAAGGATGAGCATGGAGGGCAGCATAGACAATGCAGGGTGTGAGAAAAGAGTGATAGGATACGGGCAGCAGCGCCAGCGTTATAGTGCTTTTTTTTTTTTTTAATGGTGGGTGGAGGAGCAAAACAGACAACGGAGGAGCAGGCACAACATGGACAATGGAGGTAGAGTGGGTTATTATGGCTAACGTGCAACAGAGAGAGGGCAGGTGAGGGGTTGAGACATGGACAACAGAGTGCAGTGGCAACACAGAAAATGGATAGGCAACACAACCATCAAAGTGGAGGGTGTGTTGGGGGTCAATACGGAGAACAAGGGGCTGGTGGGTGGAGGGCAAGCAACACAGACTGAGACAAGTGAGGGAGGGTGGACTGGCGCAGCATGGACAATGAAGGGAGAGCAGGTGGGATGAACATGGACATTGGCGGGCGAGCAGGTTAGGGCAACAATGGCAGTGGACAGAGGGCGGGTGGGAGGTCAACACGAATAATGGAGGAAGGGCAGGTGCACACATAATAAAAATAACAAAATGTAAAGTTTTGAAATAGTACATAAAACAGCAAGTAATCCAATCGATTTTTTAACATCGGTTCAACTATGAAATAAGATCTGTACCGTTGCTGATCCATCCCAATATATGATCTGTGCAAATCACAAGCCTGGGTTGTGTTACAAAATGGTACGTAAATATCTAATGTCCCAGAGCAATTTTTAAACATCAGAGCAACCATAAAATAGGATCTAAACCAGTGCAGCTCCCCCTCAATATAGAATCTGTGCAAATCCCAACCATAGGTTATGTGCAAATAACAGAGAATACTAGAACAATTACTTCATGAATTTTATAAAAGATTTGAAAAGATTGAAAAGAAAGTTATAACTTTTTGAGAGAATTAAAAGATGTTTAATAGGATGAGCGTAATCTCTAAACTACTGCTTGTCAAATTTTGCTTGTCTTGTACCAGACAGCCTGTAAAACCTTGCTCACAGCAAATACAGTTGTGGGGGCAAATGTTGCTTTTTAAAATGATGTGAGCCAAATGAGAGGGGGTATACAATATTAGTCTCAGAGCTCCGACCTCTAGCTAAAAAAGTGTCACCACTGTGCACCAGACACTCTTAGTCCCAGAGCTCCTTCAGCTGCAAAAATGCCACCACCGTGCACCAGATCCTCTGGATCTCCAACAAGGAGGTGAACAACTACCTCCTCTCACCAGCAGTGACTACTGTCTGCCACACTGTTGGCAGTTTCATGGCAGAAGCGCAGGTGGCAAACAGCTCAAAGAGGTCATTGGGGAGCTGGCCCCTTTGCTCAATCCAGGGCCACTGTTGGGCCACGGGAGGTCAAAAAAAGGCTCTAGACTGTCACATAGCCCCAAGCAGCACCAGGTGCGGGCCAAAGTCACTGCGTTGTGCGCTCAGCTCAGGAATAGGTAGCTCATTGAAGCAAGACTGAACAAGGCGCTAGCAGGCGACTGGCATCAGCATGCCCTACTCCTCCTCCTGCATTTATTTGATTTCATAGCTCAGCGCAAGGACTGACTGCCTGCTTCTGGAGTGTTAGAAAAACTTGTAGTGTATGTATTGCAATCCATACTGTTCCTTACTAAAGATATTGATTTGTTAACAACTAAACTGCAATATGGCTAACACATCAGTGTGACTGTAGACTGCGCAGGAGGGGCGAGGAAGGGATAGAAAGAGCCAGGGGGGTGGGGACTGGGAGGTGACAAAAGAGAGTGGGAAATGTACACAATGAATATACATTCCTCGTGGGAAGGAGCATGCCTGAAAAGAAGCAGTGGGGTAGCTAGGGGGGTGGTACAACACCCCGGCCGGCACGCGTTTTGGGGGCAGCGGCATCTATCATCTGCCGGCAGTCTCGGGGCGGCCACACCCCGCTCCTCAATGTGTTTGCCTCGAGGGGGCGGCAAAGGGCGAAAATACTCACCATCATGTACACACATAGCTGTGCATATATGGAGGGGGCCCGTGCCCCTCAGCCTGAGATGTGCGCTCAGCTCAGCCTCTCACAGGACTCCTGTGACAGGCTGAGCTGAGCGCACAACTCAGGCTGAGGGGCTCGGCTCGGCATGTACACAGCTATGTGTGTACACGCTGATGACAGGACCGTCGCGGGTGCAGGCAATAAATCAAACATTTGTAATTATGATGATGAATCAATCATTATCATGATTACAATTTTTGCTTTGGTGCACATGGTGCGGGCGGCCAGGTCGGCAGGCCACGATTAAAGTAGGAGAACTGAACTAAGCTAATGCAGCAGGCTGGCTGGCTGATTTGTTCGTTCTCCTACTTTAATCACGGCCTATGCATGAGTTGGATTAATATTAGTGATCAGCAATTGCTGTAACTTTGAGGGATTGGGCATGGAATCTGTAGGCTGCACCGAGCTATTTTTGCTCTTAGTTTGAGAAACTATTCAGTGAGATGCAGACACACTTTATTGTTGCAAATCACTTGCAGAGCCAGAAAGGCCATCTTTGTAGTACAATTGTACACGGTGGCGCAGCCTGCAAACCTGACCCCATGGTGTCCATTGAAATTGCCATATCATGTGCCTTAGTGATAACTCCTAACAGTGAAATCTACTTATTTTTGACTAAAAACCCAGTTGTGTTTAAACCTTGGAGTTAATCGTATGATCACACATTTGTTTGCACTTTGAGGCCCTAAGGAAAGTGAGGCTGACAAACGTGATGTAAAAAAAAGTTGTCGCTTCCTTTCGATCAGCTGCAGTTTACAACAAGTATTGAAATGCAGAAGTGTCCAAGTTTGGTCCAGGAAGGCTGGATCCTTGGCTGGTGTTGGAATAAGCACAGACTGTGTAATGTGTTCCATTTCAGACTCAGTGGATGTCCATTTATCTCATGTCCATAACCTTAAAACGTCTCTATGACTATGGACCTTTTGGTTTAAGTGTTGCCTGCTGTCAATATTGGAACATATAGGTAGCACAGTCGTGCTCTGTCTGGCATGCATGTTGCCTCATAGGTGGCTGAAGCGGAGCCAGTTGGGGTGTAGAGATGAAAGGAAGAAGAAAAGACAAATGCGGACAGAAAAGGGAACAGTGTGATCTCTCTCTCGTTCTCTTATCTCTTTATCTCTCTCTAGCTCTTTATCTCTCTCTCTTTCTCTCTATCTCTCTCTCTCTCTCTCTATCGCTCTTTCTTTCTCTTGCGGCTTTCTATCCTTGTATTTCTCTCCCCCTTTCTCTCCCCCTATCTCTCCCCCTCTCTCTATCTCTCCTCTCTCTATCTATCTCTCCCTCCCACTTTCTTTCTCTCGCCCCTCTCTCCCTTTCTCACTCTCCCTCTTGCTCCCTCCCTTCCTCCCTCTCGCTCCCTCACGTGCTCTCTATTTATCCCTCTCACTCTCTCTATACCTATCCCCCTCTCACTCTCTCCCCTTTTCTCTCCCTCCCTTTATCCCCCCTCTCTCCCTCTCCATCCCCATATCTCTCTTACTCTTTATCCCTTTCTCTATATCCTTTTCTCTCTCTCCCTCTCTCTATCCCTCCCTCTCTCTCTTTTCTATCCCTGTATTTCTCTCTCCCCTCTCCCTCTCCCTCTCTCTCCACCTCCCTCTCTCTCTTACCTCTCTTACCTCTCTCTCCTTTCTCTTCTCTCCCTCTATCTCCCCCTCCCCCTCCCTCTCTCTATCTCTCCTCTATCTCCCCCTCCCTCTCTCTATCTCTTTCCATCCCTCTCCCCATCTTTCTGCCATTCCACTCGTTCCTCTCTCTCATTCTCTTCGTCTTTTTCTCCCTCTACTTCTCTCTTTCTCTTCTTCTGTCTCCCTCCCCAGTGGGTGGGTAACCTGATGTTCTTTAAGGTCATCATCTACTGTTTACTGTGCTTTGAAAGTTGATACAATTTGAATATGTAATGAAAAATGTGCTGTAAAATTCACCATTTTGGTCTGTCATTTTCCAAAAATTTCTAGGGGGGAGACCCCCCAAACCCCCCTATTAGCCATCGGCCTCGCTCGCTCGCTACGCGCCGGACAGGGGCTGGCTCGCTGCGAGCCGGATGGGGGCTGGTCTGGCAAAATTTGCCAGGGCTGCTTTCAGTTCCCAGTCCGGCCCTGGGTACCAGCCTCGAAGAGAACTCAGATCAAGTAATGAGTCTTTGCTGACGCCCCTTAGAATACACACCTCCAGAAATGGCCTTCGAGCTTTTTCCTTTCTTGCTCCCGCCTCATGGAATAAAACACCTCTTCATCTTCGCATTATCCCTGACCACAGCAGCTTTCGCAAGAAGCTGAAGACTTGGCTTTTTGTAAACTAAACCATCTTTACCCTCTTGTCAGAGCCGTCCTGCAAGCGCCATGAGACTCCTCGGATGTGATTTGTGCGTGATACAAATGTCCCTCACTTGACTTGACTTGACCAGTAGAGCACACCCTTATACTAGCTCCTCCTACTGATGTCCCTAAGTTCAGAAGCAGCGCAGCGCTGATATTTCCACCTTATGCCAAATACACTAAGCAAAGCTTTCCCACAGGGATATGTGTTCTGGAGTATTATTGTCATATGACAAATGTAAAACTTCTTAATGGTGACTTGCATCGCTGTTCAAAAATCTCAGATCTGTACAAGTGCATTAAAGAGTTGAAAATTGGCTTTGACTGAGATACCTTGATTGGAACCAGCATCTCTGCTGCAAAGGACAGTATAAGAAAACAGCATATTAAATGTGAAAATCAGGATATGTGAAAATGGTGTGCATTGTAAGACCAGATTTTCCCGAAGTTTATAACTCACAGTAGCATACAAATTGAGTAGAATGTGAAGACGAGTAGGGTTTCTACCTTCTAAAGTAGTTTAAAAAACGGAGAGGGTAGATAGACCTACTGGTATTTTTCTGCTGTCATTTTCTTTGTCTTTATGAGAATGTAGATCTTACTGTGCATGCCCTTATCATGTACCCCCTTCCTTGTTTGTCTTTAGTTTGCCTAAGAGAGGTGCTTTCCTGGAAACACAAGTTGGACAGAAGTACATGCCTGTATTTAAATCCTTACGCCTTCATGGAATCACACAGAGTAAGTTTGTTCTGTCATTGTGCCTCATAAATCAGTGTGCTGTTTCTGTTAGTAATGTATAACTGATATGTGGAGACTTTTCGTCTTGAGAGGTTTGGCAGACTATTCAAGAATCTTCTGGAAATCATGATTCAACACTACAAAATAACATCTATCAGAATTGACTTACAGCATTGTCTTGCTTAGGCAGTGTGCTTGCAAAGTACAAGTTATTGCTGTCCACAATCAAAAATTCTCAACCTATATTCTATTAATGTCATTATTAATTCACTACCAAAGTGACAAAACTTGAAAGTGGTTTTAGCCAAATATGTAACCAGTAAGATTTTCGAGAATGTTTTTATTATTGTAGCAGAATATATCAATACAGTATTCCGTTCAAGCAAATCATCAACTGAGAAAAAGACCAACTGAAAAGAAAAAGTGATAGCGAAGAAAAAAACGTATGGATGAAATTGCATTTAAAAGTATCTAGCATCTAATATTCCAGAGCTTCTCATATTCTCCAAAATCGCTCGCATATAGCGTTCCCTGAAAAAGATCCACTAGCGGTCATCATGGTGGTTTATATGCATATATTCTTTCCAGTGTGTTGCTATTTTCATTCACCTTTATTACAACATCAATACATTTTAAACAAATGCCAGTCTCATTGCCCTTCAAACCCCCCCTCCCCCCCCCACCCCCCTCCCCCACATAATATCATGAGCTGTGCATTAAATAACTTACTCAGAATCTCCTGGGAATGTATTATGTTCCCAGCATTCCAAGATAACAGGTCAATAGAAAATCTAGTGTAGAATGAGGCTACATGGACAATATGCAATTGCTCGGCATTTCAAGCGAGTTAGAACTTCAGTTCGGTAATGCAGTTACTAAAGGGGTGGATTTTGTACCTCAAGAACAGCACTTTGACGGGAGACGAGGATGGCCAAAGCCCAAGATGGTCACAAAATGTAAGATCTCCTGATCAAGGCCCTGGTAATTTGCCCCTCAGTGGGTGACATGGGTCCACTGAAGATGGCTGGATCCTGTAGTGAACCAGGATGCCCTCAACAGCACTGAAAATTGAGACACAACCTATTTTCCCTCCAATGTGCGCGCCTGCGTGCCCGTGCAACCAACCTTCACCAAGCGCTCAGAATTAATCTGAAAGCGTGCAGATCGTTCAATGCATTGGGGAGGAAAGATCCTGCCTATTTTTAACAGATCGTCTTTTAGAAAGACGATCAGTGTGATGTTCTGAAAGATAAAGCGAATACGCTGTGAAGGGGATTGGAGGTGTCGGACCCCTGTGGTGGTAGAAAGCTGCACAACAGCCTAGGTGTGCAGAGCACACAAAAGACGGGGGAGGGGCTACAGAGTGACCAAGCAGGCATTTTTAACTCACAGGGCCTGTTTTTAGATCATAAAGCTGAGGGGTGATTAGTGTCCCATTCTCTAGCAGCCTTTGTGATTGGATGTGCCCTTTTCCCTTAAACATACGAGAACTCGAGGTGCTAGTTTATGACACATTTTCCCCTAATTGGAATTATTCTGTTTGGGTGTGACAGTCTTTCTAGAGCTATCTGTTAAAATGCAGGGTTTGTAACTGCCTGATTTTGGAACATGGAAACGAGGCCTGCATTTTGTTTCTTTCCCGAGCAAGCTCATTTCGGATTTTAAACTGTTTTCCAAACTTTGATTGCTGTCTTCTTAAGTAGTTCAAGAGCACCCAAAGCGCATGTCAAAATGATACTTTCCTTTTCCCTGGAAACTAAGGGGATGAAATGCATGTTTCCCATTGTAATCGTGTTTCTGTGATTGGCAGATTGGAAATAAAAAAATAAAATAAAAAAAATAGAAAGGACTTAATGGATTTTGCATACTTAATTCCTGTATATGTTTGCAATTACAACTCTAGGGTGTGTTTAGCTATAAAGAGGGACCTGGTTTATACTATATTTTGCAGCATGCTCGGCGCCTAATGTCGGGCAGTAGGCCTCTGCCTCATTAACTGCACAATTCATCCACGCAGGTTGGCCCTAGTTCTATTAGGTCTTTGAGTGGCAAATATCTGCAACTTGACCCCCACCCCTGTACAAAATACAATGAAACTCACTGGAGGTTATTGTATACTAACATCTTGCCAGTGCTTGCACAACAACAACCAAATCTGTCTTTTCTAATTTAATACAGCCTTTCAGGTTCCAAACCTATATAGTAAAACACACACTTCTCAAATGTTCAATATTCACCTATGGCCCTTCATGTGGAATCCTGTTTCAATTACCCGTAGCCCCCAAAATGTGAGGAACAGAGTTCAACCTTTCAATATTCTCTAGTGCACGCCTATCCTTCCTCAGCCCAGGTTAAACTTGTTGAGCTTAGTACTGTTTTTTCAGTGTTACAGCTTAACATTACAACATTCTCTAACAATCGACTTCCTTTCCTCGGTTACTGTCCCCGAGTTAATAATGCATAAATCTCAGAGCTCCACATTTCAACATTTTCTGATAATCGATTTAATTTCCATTAATGCACACTTTTGTATGATAACACAAAGCACACAGGTGCTAACGTGTGTTACTGGCACACGGATGCTCAAATCAGTGCCGGCGCTAGGGAGAGGGGAGGAGCACCATTTCTCTGTGAATATGGTGCTCTCCTGCTCCCTCCCTGTCACGCAATACAGCACAGCCTCTTAGGGGGCTGCGCTGCATTCTGTGACAGCTTTGAGAATCTGGCCCTAAGAATGAGTTGGAAGACATCAGATGCTCAGTGTGCCCAGCCTGTAGCACATGTGCTTGAGGGTGCACAGTCAAAATATCGACTCCAAAATATCGACTGGACATATTATCGAGTTTCAAATATCGACTGGACAAAATATCGACTGGACAGAATATAGACAGCAAAAATATCGTTTTTAAGGTAAGTAAAGTAATATCGACAGTTAAAAATATAGACAGTTAAAATATCAATGTATATAATATAGGTTATTAAAATTATCTAATTTTTAATAATATTGATTTTTTTATAGTGTGTTTTATGTTATTATATGTGTGCAAAGTGTGTATTCATGTTATAAATAATAATAATTAATGACATTTGTATTTTTAATTTTTTTTGTTATTTAATTCTGTAGCGGGTTGTGGGTTTATAGGGGAATAGGGTGGGAAGTAATTTAATAATAATTAATTAAATATGTAAATTAATTTATTGTTATACATTTTTAATTATTTGTTAACTAATTTTTATTTGGTAATGAATTAAAATTTAATTGGCAATTCATTTAAATTAATTGATTAATTGTTAATTATGTTAATTTTTCTAATTTATTTTCTGTAGCGGGTTGTGGGTTTATAGGGGAATTGGGTGGGAAGTAATTTAATAATAATTAATTAAATATGTAAATGTATTTATTGTTATACATTTTTAATTATTTGTTAATTAATTTTTATTTGGTAATTAATTAAAATTTAATTGGACACCTGTTCTTATTTTGCACGGAGGCACTCTGGATACGGCGGCGTGTTGTTTGTAGCGGACCCAGCAGGACTTCACCCACCTCTCGCCGCACCCGCTCCGCGGGTGCCGCGTCGCGCAGTTGTAAGTGGCAGCTGACGGTGAGGTCTTCCAAGGCGGTTCAGGGTGAGAGGCTCGGCGGGGCTGTGAGCGTGCGGGTACTCCGATAACCAGGAGTCCCTGCGAGACCGGGAAACAGCATCCGGTCCGCTCTCCCTGCTGGCCCGCCCCCCGCCCATTGCAGGACATTAAAGGCACTGTCCACCTTTCCTCCCTGGGACACCTGTTCTTATTTTGCACGGAGGCACTCTGGATACGGCGGCGTGTTGTTTGTAGCGGACCCAGCAGGACTTCACCCACCTCTCGCCGCACCCGCTCCGCGGGTGCCGCGTCGCGCAGTTGTAAGTGGCAGCTGACGGTGAGGTCTTCCAAGGCGGTTCAGGGTGAGAGGCTCGGCGGGGCTGCGAGCGTGCGGGAACTCCGATAACCAGGAGTCCCTGCAAGACTGGGAAACAGCATCCGGTCCGCTCTCCCTGCTGGCCCGCCCCCCGCCCATTGCAGGACATTAAAGGCACTTTCCACCTTTCCTCCCTGGGACACCTGTTCTTATTTTGCACGGAGGCACTCTGGATACGGCGGCGTGTTGTTTGTAGCGGACCCAGCAGGACTTCACCCACCTCTCGCCGCACCCGCTCCGCGGGTGCCGCGTCGCGCAGTTGTAAGTGGCAGCTGACGGTGAGGTCTTCCAAGGCGGTTCAGGGTGAGAGGCTCGGCGGGGCTGCGAGCGTGCGGGGACTCCGATAACCAGGAGTCCCTGCGAGACCGGGAAACAGCATCCGGTCCGCTCTCCCTGCTGGCCCGCCCCCCGCCCATTGCAGGACATTAAAGGCACTTTCCACCTTTCCTCCCTGGGACACCTGTTCTTATTTTGCACGGAGGCACTCTGGATACGGCGGCGTGTTGTTTGTAGCGGACCCAGCAGGACTTCACCCACCTCTCGCTGCACCCGCTCCGCGGGTGCCGCGTCGCGCAGTTGTAAGTGGCAGCTGACGGTGAGGTCTTCCAAGGCGGTTCAGGGTGAGAGGCTCGGCGGGGCTGCGAGCGTGCGGGGACTCCGATAACCAGGAGTCCCTGCGAGACCGGGAAACAGCATCCGGTCCGCTCTCCCTGCTGGCCCGCCCCCCGCCCATTGCAGGACATTAAAGGCACTTTCCACCTTTCCTCCCTGGGACACCTGTTCTTATTTTGCACGGAGGCACTCTGGATACGGCGGCGTGTTGTTTGTAGCGGACCCAGCAGGACTTCACCCACCTCTCGCCGCACCCGCTCCGCGGGTGCCGCGTCGCGCAGTTGTAAGTGGCAGCTGACGGTGAGGTCTTCCAAGGCGGTTCAGCGTGAGAGGCTCGGCGGGGCTGCGAGCGTGCGGGGACTCCGATAACCAGGAGTCCCTGCGAGACCGGGAAACAGCATCCGGTCCGCTCTCCCTGCTGGCCCGCCCCCGCCCAACATACCGCCTATATCACAGTTCCCAACTCCCGCAGCGCGGGACGCAGCTCGGGGCGAAGACCGGGCAAAGAGCGGGCCGTTTGAGGCCGTTCGAGGACGGAAAGGACTGGACTGGGCAACCCCACTGGACTTATTGTGTTCACATGTACAGGTTTTAATTACTATTGATTCGTATTTATATCACCATGTGTTCACGGGGTACTCGCAGTAAAACTGCTAAAGGAGGGTTAAAATCAAATGGGACACTCGATGATTTTATCGTCAAGACTAACTTAGCCATTGACAATGAAATCACTAAAATGCAACACAGAGTGTCTTTGGAGCTCGAGGCAGCGCGGAGACTATCCCAGGACCTAGCATTCACCAAAAAATCATCCTTAGGCAATATTGCCTCGGCCAAAACCCCTGAACGCCTGTCTGGCCCACGGCCCCTGATAGTACAGGCAACTATTCATCCTCCCCCATCAACCCCTCCACCAGAGCCACAACCCATTCCCATCCCGATACCCTCCAAGTCCCTCCAGACCTCGATGTTAAAAACCCCAAGCTTAAACCTTGGTATCCCCAAACAATTAGACACGCTAAAGCTGCCAGCTTGTGTTGACAAAAGAGATGCTGCACATATAAAAAAACGTCTTGCCAGATCAACTTATGCTCGTAAAAAGGCCAAAATTGCGAGGGCACAACTTTAATAATCGCCGTCTCTTGGCCTCAAATAGAGCAGGTACTAGTGCCCCGCCGGCCAATACTTGCCCTACTGGTGTGGTCACCGATATCAGTATAGATAGCATAGTCCTAGACACAATTACGGGGGAATCACTCCCAATTTTAGCTGAGGGAGCCACTGAGGAACTATTAGGTGACCCTGGTAAGCTACAGGGGGGTGATGAAATTTTCCTTAAAACTGTATGGGACACTTTGAAAAGGCTTCTATCCCCCCTGGAACTCCGACTCTCACGAATCGAAAATAGTTTACTAGAAATGGACAAGACAATTGTTGCTCTAGCAAGTCTTGGCTTAAAGCAGTTGGAGGCAAATACTTTACTGAGTGTTGAGAGCATCACACAGGCTTCAGCGGCACCAGCTTCGGCCCCACCCCCGCCTAATCCTAAACCCATACCAAAACCCCGTACCAAGGACTGCAACCCCATGGCCTCCAATCCCCACCCTATTGCCCCAATTTCTTGCCCTTTACTAGACCAAGCACCTATAAAAAGGGCCAACCAGGCTAGTGTCCAGCAAATAAATAAGAGTGTGAATCCACGCACTTACTCCAAGGGAGTTAGATATGGAAATCGACACAACTTTCGTGGAGGCTACATTGATTTACCACCAGATGCCAGGTCTTATGTTGTAGTGTTGGCAGGTGTGCCTGTTCTGGAGCCATGGTCTCAAGAGGATCATTGTTCATTAAAGAACAAGGCTATCCATTGGCTTAACGTAAATAGACAACTACCGAACAATCTTAGAAGTAACATCCTAATGGTTCGCAGAGTTCCTTGGGTAGGCCCCTCATTCAAGTCTATCCCGGGTGATTGCATTGTTATTTCCTTTGCAGATCCAAAGACAGCCCACCATCTATGTTCTTGGGATGCACGGGGTGATAACTCTGGTATTACTGTTAAGCCACTCACCTTTTTTTATCTCCCACGACTACACACAAACCTAGGAGGGAATTGGTCTACAGTCCACAATACTACATGGGGTGGACGAAGGGAAGGTTGGCAAGGTCAAAATGGTTGGTGGGAAGGGGTCCCCACCTCAAACAGGTTTGGTTGCCTCGACGAGGTCGATTGACTTCGGAGGGACAATGCGCCAGTTCACTATCCTAAATCCACCCCTATGCCTGTGTTTCCTGCTCCTACCCGTTTAGAAGTTTGTGTAGAAAATGCTGTCCCCTTCAAACTAACAGGTTATGTTTCAAGATATGTAATCAAGCCTCCCACCACTAATTTACATGCAACTCATGCTGTTGTCGATACACCCTTGGAGGGCCCTCCACCTGACTCGAAACCTGTATTCGGCTATATTGAGATCAAAACCGAAGAGGCAGGTCCATCTGAGGTGCTACCATCTAGAGCTCTAGCGAGTCCTCCAGGGGTGGCTTCCAGCAAAATAGTTCGGCCAAGGGGTGGTATAGTACTGTCTCCTGCTACGTCTGTATGCATGACCCCCCCAGTAGCCCCCCCATTGGATACATTTAACATACTATCCTGGAATGTTGCAGGGGTTAGGGGTAGCTTGAATTCAGAAGATTGGTTGGAGTTTGTGGACAGTTTTGATATTATTCTGCTACAGGAAACCTGGGCACCCGATCCAGTTCATAGACTAGGTTTTGTAAAAAATTTTAAACCAGCTATAAAGGGTGCCAAAGGGCGTGCTTCTGGGGGTCTCTTGTTCTGGGTGAAACAGCCATTTGGATATCATCCATCCGAGATATTTGTAGATAACCCGGACCTTCTGGTAATTAAATTGAGCAAAGTGGGCCTCCGGGACATGAATATTATTAATGTTTATGCACGAGGGCTCCCAGGGGGCCGCCGCCCAGCTGTGCTGGATGTATTGGACCACCTTCTAGCAGGACAGGCCAGAGAAGATTTTGTCCTCCTGGCAGGTGATTTCAACTGTACTTTTGAGCCGTTATATGAGATGCAGTTTGGAATATCCCAGATCTACTGGTAAATAAAACTGTTAAAGCTACTGAGGCCGCGTTGATTTGGATGGCTCTGTGCCTTACTTGGGGGCTCAGGGCAATAAATGGTCGGTCAGGATCTGACTTGGGTGCTAACTACACCTTTGACAACGGATTGAGGAAAAGTAGGATTGATTATTTCCTGTTGAAGCTGGAATTCTGGCCGCAGCTGGTAGATATGGAAGTTGTACCTCGCCCAGAAAGTGACCACAACCCCCTTTCATTCAAATTGAAGCTTCCAGGTATGAAGAGACTAAAAGAACCTGATATTACCCGGACAGGGGACGTTCTCTTGACCAATGACCGTAGAAGGTTGAAGTGGTCTAGGCTAGCGGGCGATGAGACCCTACAGGAGTGTGTTGAGACTGTGGTTTCCAAATCGTTAGGCGTCATTATGGGTGAGGATTTGCAGGGGGGTGGATCCGTAAATACTGTTATTGACATTCATGAGCGCTGTTTTAACGAGCTCAAATCCCTCCTCTCTCTACCAGGTCTGAAGGGCATTGTTAAACAGAATGCAATCCGCCAGAAATGGTATAACAAAAAATGTAGGGAGGCCCACAGACATCTTGTTAAAGCGGTCAAGTCCCGCAATATGTGTGCGGTTAAGGAAGCTAGGGTGTTATATAAGAAAGCTCAGTGGGAAGCCAAACGGGAGTGGGAGGATATGTATTGGTCTGATCTCCTGGACGCCTCTACCTCAAACAACCAGCTTAAATTCTGGAATTTAGTGAAATGGGGTAGGGATTCTGACTCACATACTCCTACAAATCACGTGTCCCCTGAAGTCTGGGTGAGCCACTATTCGGCCCAATTCTGTGCCGAAACATCCGAACCCCCTTTCAATTTGGATGAGGTACCCTTGCCACCCACTCGCGGGGAGAGACTCATCTTCACAGACACTGAGGTAGAGCTAGCACTTGGCTTGACCCAGCGGGGGAAAAGCACCTGGTATGGACTTAATTCCTGCAGACTTGTTTAAAGCCAACCCTGCTCTTTGGGTGCCCTACATAACAAAGATCGCCAATGCAATAGCTAATGGGGCAAGAATCCCTTGGTCTTGGAAGGGAGCGGAGATACTCCCTATCCACAAAAAAGGCGATAGATCTAATCCGGGCAATTATCGCCCGATTAGCCTTATCGACTCCCTCCAAAAAATTATCGCACGTATGGTTCTGAGTAGAGTTCAAACCTGGATCGAACTAGAGGACATTCTATCTCCTATGCAAGCGGGCTTCAGATCTGGAACGAGCACCATCGATCAGGTGTTCATATTCTGTCTGATCTACTGGAAGGTGGTACTGCTCGGCGGTGGTACCATCTATGCCGCTTTTATTGATCTGAAGTCCGCTTTCGATCTCGTGCCGAGGGTTAAACTGTGGTGCGTCTTGAGGGACTTGGGCCTGCCAAGGGAACTTCTTGATCTGATAGTTAAAATGCATGAGGATAATTATGCTAGGGTGATATGGGGAGGCCAGGGACAAGTATCAAAATCCTTTCCCGTGACCCGTGGTGTCCGCCAGGGCTGCGTCCTGGCCCCAACACTTTTTCTGCTTTTTATCGATCAAGTGGTCAAGTTCTTTGCAGATACCCCCACTGACGCCCCTTTGTTGGCAGGGTTGAAGTTTCCAATGCTTATCTTTGCCGATGACACTCTGCTCCTCTCGAAAACACGTAGCGGACTCCAGCGAGCGCTGGACCGCTTCGAGGAGTTTTGTGCCATTAATGACCTTAAGGTAAACGTTGGTAAAACCAAGTTCATGGTCCTCAATAGGAGACATTTTGTCCGGAGCTCCGTAAGCCTGAGTGGAGTTAACCTGGAACAAGTTGAAACCATGACGTACCTGGGGGTTACCCTGGACCGTCGCCTGGGTTGGAAAGATCAGGTCAGTGCCCAACAGCTCAAGTTTGCCCGACTCACTGGTTGCCTTCTGAGTGAGCAAAGGAGATCAATTACCAAACGTGTTTCCCCAGCATTAAAAATGTATGACACCAAGATCAACACCGCAATTTTATATGGTGCTGATCTCTGGGGCTATACTGATCTCTCCAGCCTATTTAGAACCCAGTGTAAGTTCTTAAGGGGCTTGATTGGGCTACCCCAATCTTCACCTTCTATACCCCTGTGCTTGGATATGGGATGTAACCCTATCAATGAGATGGCTAGGTTTAGACTGGTGGCCTTCTGGAGGCGTTTAAGGACATCCCCTGACCTTACCCTTTTTGCTAGGGAACTGGCTGAAGTTAGGTCAATTGGGGGATCGGGGAGAATCCCCTGGTTAAAAAGTGTAAAAACCATCTTGATTGAAATGGGTTTAGAACATTTGTGGATTTCCCCTAGCTCTAATGTTTTCCCATCCAAACAGGATTTCAAGGCATTGTATTGGGCCTCGGCCCGCTTATCATTAATAACTGCCTCCAGCTCTGTTGGTCTCACGGGGAGATTCCTGACTATTAAGTTGGATCCCTCCCGTGAGATCTACTGGGACATTATTACGAAACAGCTGGACAAGAAGCTTTACCATCAGTTTCGGGTAGGTTCACTGCCCTTGAACTCCTTTACAAAAAAATGGGCTAACGGAACAACCGAATTTTGTAGTTGTTGTACAAGCTATAAAGAAACAGAGGGCCATTTCGTGTTCGCCTGCCCGATCTATTCAGTGCCCCGTGCCAAATGGCTAAAACCTTTGTTCCAGCACCTCCCATTCAGAAGGTCCTCGGAGGCTATTCAGGTTTTAAAAACCAATACCTCAGAAATGATCGTGGTGAGTGTAGCCAAATTCTTAGGGTGGGCCTGGGCCATTAGGGCAAGAAGCAGGCAACATATCAGGGCTTCATAAATCCTTACAAAGGATCATTTACATTACCCCCAACTAATTCTGTAATACTGTATACAGTCTGAGGTATGTTCCCTGCATTTTCTGTTTGTTTCATAAATTTTAATATGCTATGGTCAGGTTTGTCTTGTATTTCTGTATGTTTAATAACTTTTTAAACAATGGTGTTAGTGCTTTTTAAACATAATGTAATTATAATGAAATGTGTTTTAATATCGTCTTTTATGATTTTGATATCGAAATAAAGACTTTAAAACCTGAACCTGAACCTGAATTGGCAATTAATTTAAATGAATTGATTAATTGTTAATTATGTAAATTTTTCTAATTTATTTTCTGTAGTGGGTTGTGGGATATAGGGGAATTGGGTGGGAAGTAATTTATTTATAATTAATTAAATATGCAAACATATTTATTGGTATTGTTGTAGAATTAATTGTTAATTATTTATTTTATGGGTAATTAATTAAATTAGAATTGCTAATTAAATTTAATTTGTAATTTTAATTGATTAATTATTATATTATATTAAATTCGTAATTACTTTTAATTAATTTTTTACCCTATGCTATCCAACGCTTTCCCTACTGTTGCACCCACTGGAGTGGGAATAGTAATTTTTACCCCTACGCTATCCAACGCTTTCCCTACTGTTGCACCCACTGGAGTGGGAATAGTCATTTTTACCTCTACGCTATCCAATGCTTTCCCTACTGTTGCACTCTTTGGAGTGGGAATAGTAATTTAAACCCCTACGCTATCCAACGCTTTCCCTACTGTTGCACTCTTTGGAGTGGGAATAGTAACTATAAACCCCTATGCTATCCAACGCTTTCCCTACTGTTGCACCCACTGGAGTGGGAATAGTAATTTATACCCCTACGCTATCCAACGCTTTCCCTACTGTTGCACTCTTTGGAGTGGGAATAGTAATTTTAACCCCTACGCTATCCAACTCTTTCCCTACTACTGTTGCACCCACTGGAGTGGGAATAGTAATTTTTACCACTACGCTATCCAACGCTTTCCCTACTGTTGCACCCACTGGAGTGGGAATAGTATTTTTTACCCCTACGCTATCCAACGCTTTCCCTACTATTGCTCCCACTGGAGTGGGAATAGTATTTTTTACATTTTGCTATTGTACGGTAATAAAATTGGATATTATTTAATTATATTATGTTAATATATATATATATGTTTTAATACATATGATTGTTAATTTTTTTATAACTTTAATTAAATATTTAATTATTATAATTTAATTTAAGTCTTTGTAAGTATATTTTAGTAATTAATTTTAAATTTTAATTTAATTTAACCCCTTCCATGCTCATGACGGAACGGTTCCGTCATCAGCGTCGGTGCTCAGGTGCTGATGACGGAACATTTCCGTCATGAGCCAATACGATTTTAAACCCTTCAGCACTGCAGCGAAATTCGCGCAGCACTGAAGAGGTTAACACTGTTTTTAATAACGTCGATATTTTTTACATCTATATTTTTGTGAACGATATTTTGTACTCTATATTCTTGTACTTACCTGTTTGTACATACAAACTCGATATTTTGTCTGTAGATATTTTTTCCTCGATATTGTGGGTAGTCGATATTTTGTCTGTAGATATTTTTTCCTCGATATTGTGGGTAGTCGATATTTTGGCAGTCGATATTATTTCAGTGATCCGTGCTTGAGAACTAAACACAGTGCATCATATCAGTGGGTCTGGAAAGAGTTTGTTTTTGATTTTAGCAAAGTTTTTTCAAGCTAAAAGTACAATATCAAGCTTGACTGTGTAATGTAATGTTAGAGCCATACCTCCTGCAACCCTTTAACCACAACCATATTTGTTTTATTGACCCAAAACTTACATGTTAATTGGTAACTGTGGGCTAGGGGTTCGGGCGGACCGGAATAACAGGTGTGGAGGCCGGATGTATTGAGCTATGACGTAGCTTAGTTTATTATTTTTCACAAAGTCAGGGGTTTGGAAGGTAAAGAAGCGGAGGGTTGGGATGAAGGGAATGTTCCTTGGAGTGGAGTCGTCGAGATGTCGGGAGGGGGAAGATCCGTGAAGGACTCTGCT
The DNA here is from genome assembly GCF_964261635.1 of Lissotriton helveticus. Classification (NCBI taxonomy): domain Eukaryota; kingdom Metazoa; phylum Chordata; class Amphibia; order Caudata; family Salamandridae; genus Lissotriton; species Lissotriton helveticus. The sequence continues at coordinate 1,225,431,290 of NC_136065.1, forward strand.
AGGCTGGACGCCTCTAGAGTAGATCCTTCTTCTCCAGGTAGGTTCCGGTGGTCCTCGGAGGTATATATAGGAGAGAGAAATAACAGGGCGATTAGTCCTCGAATGTAGGACTGCCTGAGTACTGTCACCAACACCAGGGGATGTGGAGGGTAAAGCGAGCGTGAGGGACGGGACGGTAAGGTAAGGGTAGGAGATGGAATATGAAAGAGCGGGAAGGAAGAGGGTGGACGTGGTGAGGGGTAGGTGTGGGGTTCTCTATACTACCGGGCTCGTGACGTGGTTATACAATATATACAGTGCAAATAGTGCTCTACAAAGTGAGGGGACACTCTATGTACACCAATATACAATTCAACCTGGGAGCCAGGAGACAGGGTACTCACATGCCCCGCCGCAACTCTCCCGCGAGTTGCGGCCGCTCTCCAGCCACCTCCTGGGGACTCCACCAGTCTTTGGTCCAGATGTCCTCGTCTTCACCTCCGGTCTTCTCTTCTCCTTCGAACACGCCACCTCCGCTCTCCGCCTCAGGTTCTCCGCACGCTGTCTCCTGCCACGAGTCCACCGCCTTGAACGCTCTTCTCTCGCTTCTGTCGGCTTTTCCGGGTTCCGGGTCAGTATCAAGGGAGGGATTTCCGGGGTCACAACAAGGTGCTTCCGGTCTTTCGTCTGTTACCATAGGTTCCTGCAAGGGAGGAGAAATGGGAGGAGTCTGTGTTGCCAGGGACGCGATAGGGTCGGGTTCAGAGACCAGGGAGCTCATGCTATGCCTTCGCTCAAAGGAGGTAGGGGACGATTCCGTTCCACAGTAACTTAAGTAATATCACTTTGTATGGTGTAATTACGGTACAAGGGTGCTTAATGTTACTTCTGCTACTCCTGGCATTTTCGCAAGGTCCTGTATTAAACAGTGTGAGTTAACAGCCAGTGAGATTCTTGAAACAACAAAGCCTGAGAACACTCCACCCACCCATGGTAAACTGATTAAAGTGTTAGAATATATATATGTTGAAAGGAAAACCACAATTTTGTGGTATTAGGAATCTTTAGAAATATTTATATGTGTTGGAAGGTTTTTATTTTCAATCATCTTTATTGTAACCATGTTAGACCAAAGGCAGGACTTGATGCTCTGTCAGCTACAGTGACAGACAAGGTGGTTATTGTCTCTAAACTATGGCTATTTGGCCATGAACATTTGATAAAATCATAAAGATGTATGCATGAAAACTGTGCTTGGAATATGTCCTGGTGCTCATTTATTCTATTAAGCTTAGTTTGCAGATTAGAGGAAAGAGTTTGGTAAAGTAGAACTAAGGCGTTACATCGTAGTTTTAATTATACACATATTAGCAACCTATAGGCTGATTCGAAGTAGTATGCAATTTGGTGAAACGGGAACAGAAGAAAACATTAAAATAGTGATTACCCAGTAACAGATCATTTAGCAAAATGGGGAGGCCTATATTGTGTGGTGTTGTATGCCCACACCACAGTGCCGCTAAACGTTTGAAGGCTCTTGTGAAGGTTTTTTTTTTTACAGCATTTGGTACCCAAATTGAGCCAATGGCAAAGAGACAAATGAATAATGACAGGACATTGAGATATGGACACCAAGTCTGTCACTGAATCTGTGGTTGATACTTTTGCTTATTGTTTTTCTCTGAGGGCCTGGGACACTCTTTCCAATGGAATACCAGTCATTTGTTTTGTACAGCTATGTCTTCATGTGGGACAGAACATCATCCTAGGACTTGATGAAACTGGACCATGTCTCAGGCTGTAGAGCCTTGCACTGTCTCCCAGTTAAAGTTTGCACCCATATTTATACCCAAATCGGTGTCTCCTTAATTATTCTATGCACTCATGGATGTTTAATTACCTAACCCCAATTTCTTCTATTGTACCTTAGAATTCAAGTGATCTCATTTTATTGAACTGATACATAAGTCTTTTATCATATATTTTTGTACTGTACCATTTCTCCAGTGAACTATAATCCTCAGGAGGCCCCAAAGAGTTTTCTGGATGTTCGAGTAAGAAACTTTTTTGTAGTGCGGTATAGCTGGCAGAGTGTTTGTTTGCACTGACCGAAATGTATTATGTTTGGTGTCAAAAGTGAGGTTGAAGGTGTGCTCCAATTTGAGATGCAGTCAGTCTGTAGGAGCATGTATGCATGGAAGTGAATGTGAGTTAGAAAGAGCACATTGGGTTGCCTACACCTCCGGTTACATCCTGTCACCTGCACCTGATGGATCGTTTGCTAGTGAGTATTTAGTTCTTTGTATTTTGGGGATCTTGACAATTGTTGATTATCCTTACTCGTTCCAGGAGGATTTACCAGAGCTTGAGTTCTTCTGAAATTGAACAAATAGTGGAGTTAATTCATTTCTTCAATGGATTTCACACTGGTGAATCTGAAATATTCCATTGTTTAAGTCCAGAGACTGCTAGAGGTGACAGATCAGCCTACAAATTAATTTAAATATGTTTGCCTCCCAATGACTACTGAGAGGGTAATTGGAATCAAATCAAAACACACATAAGGCACTTGGTAGCTTGTAGGTAGCATTTGCTTGCCTAGGGATTTGTTGCATGTCGGCGCACATAGCCTTACCAGTGGTGCACAAACATCCTTCTTTACCGCACACAGTGGAATACAATTAGACGGAACATTGGACACAACTACCATGAAAGCCCCAGTTGTGCCTTCTCTCCTGGCTTGAGAACAGGACTGCACTCTTAACCATGACTGACAGGCCAGTGGTGGATATTTCACTGGCAGATTGATTCCTCAAATATGAGTCGAGAGATGAGCAGCTACTTGGTAACAACAAAGGTTGTGAGATGCAGTCAATGTGCAGGAGGCCCATGATGGTTTTGCAGAAGGGGTGTTTAGGCAGGCATTTGTGCTGAAGAGATAAAAAATGTATCCTTGAAAGGAAGACATCAGAGTCTACCAGAGTCTCTCAAATCAATTTGGTGGCAGAACCCTTGATAAATCGCAGTGCGATAACATTACCAGAAATCTGAAAGTGCCAGATTACCAGGTTTCAGCAAGAGTCAGAGTAATTTGGATGTATGTATGACATTACAACGCATGCTTTTACCACGCATGCCTTTACAACGCAGTTTTTACAACGCATGCCATTACAACTCATAGCGCTTTGGGGTGCTGGATAGTGAATAGTTTAATTTACTATTCCAACTCCAGTCCCCGTGGATAGATGGGAAGGTGTTGGATAGTAAATTAAATCTATTCCCCATCCTAGAGCGCCCCCAGCGCAATGCGTTGTAATGGTTTGCGTTGTAAAAGTTGTGATGTAAAAGCACTGCGTGGTAAAAGTTGCGTTGTAAAGGATGTTTCCCAATTTGGATGCTTGTTGATGCACCCCAAAGCAAACCAATGATTGCAGTTTAAAAAAAAAAGTTTTATTAGTAATTTTAGTAGACACATGCAGAAAATATCCGCAATAAACAATACAACAATAAAAGAACGACAACAGCTCAGTGTTCTCTTTTTTGCTGGGCCAATCAACTGTGCCGTGTTGCGATCCCGCACCCGCTCCCTTGAAGATGTATGTCACAATCTGTATCCTTTTTCTGTGTTCGTGGATATCTCAAATCTTGTCCCACAATCCCCTGCCTGACTCCACATCTCAGCCCTTTGGCCCCACAATTCACTTAGTCTTAGCGGCCATCAACCATTTGCAGACCCAGGTGTGCCACTAGCATTCTCGGACACATTGTGTTTGTGTGCCCTGTGTGGTCTCCTCCCCAATCGTGTCTTGCAGCCTCATCAGTAGCAAAGCCCAAGCCTCAAGGTTGTCTTGCAGTTTTTCATCCCGCCTATTGGCCCTCATGTGCACTTCCTCTGCTAGAGCTCACTCTGTCACATCCTTACACCACAAGGCAGACAAAGGGCCTTTTTCACTCAGCCATGCTATTGCTACTTGCCCCTTCACGTGCCAATTGCACTAATTTCCAGGGCATTCCCCCGCCCCCTCTTGTCCATTTCACAACCCCCAGTAGACAGGTTAACAGTACCTCTGTGAGATCCACTGCTGTCCAGAAGCCGTGCACCATGGGACATGCTCAGACCAGGTGCAAGAAGGTGGCTCCCTTGCTTCCACATCTCGGAGTGTTTGCACTCCTGTCTCTATACATCTTCTGGAGCTTGACCAAGGTCAAGTACGTGCGGTGTAGGGAATTAAAGTGTGTGAGTTTGAACTTGGCATTACATGAGACTTGTTTCACCAGCATACAGGCCAGTCGCCCATCTCCGGCTGATAGCGGGTTTGTAAGTCTCCCTCCAGGCCGATCTAGCTATGGGGTCAGTCTTTACTCTGTCTCTCTTGAGGGCTCCGTAAAGCAGTGACACCATGTATCTCGCTGCACTGCCATCAACATCACCTGCAAGGTTTTAGTCTGCTTAGGCATATTGGGGAAGGCTGTCCACAATTCCCATGCCATTTAGGCTATTTTGGTGTTTTGGAGGAATTGACCATCCCTAAATAAAGAAAGTTTCACGAGCTTCGGCAAAGGTGAGGAACCGCTTCCCCAGGTATAAATCTCCCAACATTTCGTGTTCCCCCGCCGCTCAGTGTGCAATCAACATATCTGCATTGATAACGACTGAATGGCAGCAATAACCACACAACTAGCTCTCTGGCACAGGTGGGGTTTCTTCAGCACCTTGGTAATCACTCTTTCCCACAGCTCTGCGACCTGTCTAATCACGTATGGCACATCACTCACCACTCTCACCCCTCTATGGAGTAGTTCCATCAGCGAGAGGGTGCCATGGGTACCATGCAGCAATTGTTATTCACAGTTATCTCCGTCCGCCGTACAGTGTGCCGCGTGTTGCATGTTGCAGCTTAGTGGTATAATAATAGAACTCAATGCCCAGTAGACCCATGACTCCCTCCTGTAGGTCTAATTTGAGTAGTGATAGTGCTACGCTGCTCATATTTCCTGCCAAAACCAGTGAGATCAGAAGTGTATCTACTGTCTTCAGAAAGTCACATGACAGGGTAATTCTGAATTATGTAGAGTCTTTTGGGCAGAAACACCATTTCCCAAAAGCTATCCTTCCTGCCACTGAGTGTCAAACAGTTCCAAAACTGAGTTAACCTGCGCAGCAGTGGTTCGGTATTATGTAGGTGCTGTCCCTCTCGGGTATGAGCCACAATAATACCCAAATATCTAAAGGTTCTTGTTTCCCATTGCAGCCTATGTTCAGGCAGAGTATCTTCAGGGGTATCCCACAGCAACACTAGCTTCAAACTCGTCCAATTTTGACAACAGCAGCAGCAGAGTCTCTGTGGGCTGCTGTAAGTAAAACAGTACGTCATCTTCGTACAGTGATATAAGGTGCAGTAAATCCCCTGCCGTAATGCTGAATGTATCCGTATTGTCGCTGCCAGGGGCTCAAGGGCCAGTGCAAATAGTAGCGGGGACAGTCAGTCACTCTGTAGCGTCCTACGTCGCACCTCCCATTCGTCTGACACCACCCCTCCATTCTGCACTCTAGCCCTAGGGGTGGTGTAAAGCAGTCTCACCCAGCTAGAAAAGTTGGGTCTAAATCCTATTCAGTGCAGGACCTGCATCAAGTAGGCCCAGTCAAGTGTGTCAAATGCTTTCGTGACATCCACCAATGCCAGTACCAAGTTCTCCTGGCAATTTTGTACTGAATGTAGGGCATGCGTTAGCCTTCTCAGGTTTAGGGCAGTGCTGCGGCAGGGCATGAAGCTGCACTGATCCTCGTGCACCAATGCTCCCACTGCTCCACGAAGCTCTGTCACTTATAACTTACATAGTAGTTTCGCACCTGCGTTGAACATGGTGAGATGTCTATAAGAAGACAGACTCATCACATCAATCCAGGGTTTAGGTATCACACAACTTACCCCATCTCCGAAAGTGGGGGGCAGCAGTCCCTTTTTCTGCACCTCCTGAAAGACTTCTAAGAGCGACTCCGAAAGTTGTTTCACAAACGTTTGATAAAATTCAATGGGAAAACCATCGCCACCTAGCGCCTTACCCCTGGTCATCTTCCCCATTTCCTCTTTCTGTCTCTAGCTCTTATCTGACCAAGGTGCGGCAGCACCGGGATTTCCACCTGGTCCAGGTTCTGTTCTATAGCAGTAAGATCTGCCCGATTCACCCACCATATAACTCCCTCAGGTCATCCCTAAGAGTGTCATTGATAGATTGCTGGGACGTCGAGAACGTACCATTTGGGCGACTCAGTGCTATAATAGTGGCCCTTATAGTCTAACGTTTAAACAGCCAGACGAGCAGTTTACCAGGTTTATCCCTCTCACGATGCAGCCGTTGCCTGTATTCCTGATGCAGGAATCTGTCCACCCTGTCCCAAGTGTTACTGCGCTGCCTTTTGAGTCTCAGAAAGGTTGCCGTTGCTTCTCAGGATTCAGGCTCCTGTTTCTGTGCTTCTCCAACTTACTTCTCCAGGTCCCCTGTTCCTTCTACAGTTGGGCTGGATAATGGATACTTTACTCATGCACCCCCCTTCTTGACAGCCTTCAATGCTTCCCATTCTGTGCCTCTGCTAGCAGTGGATCCCCAACTGTCAGCTACGTTTCAAGTCAATGCCTCTCCTAGCCACTGCTTCCATGGGCTTCGAGGAGAGGATCTGCCAGCTACCGCCAGCATATTGGCACTCCACGTGTATTAGCGCCACCTAAGGTCAACAGTAAAGGAGGGTGGTCTGGCAAATGTCGCCCTAAATGAGTGGCCGATTGTATCTCCACACTCACCTCCACCGTCCCGAGCGTGTGGTCCAGTCTGCTGTAAGTGTCATGTGTGACAGAGTGACAAGAGTATTCCCATTTGGTCGGGTTCATTTCCCTCCATATGTTTCTACACCCCAATTGAGCATTGCCGTGGACAGGGCCTCTGTCATACCTGGCTTGGTGGACAGTCTAGGGCCATCTAACCCTATCCACGTCCAAAATACAGTTGAATGTCCCCTACCCACAGCCATACAGTCTGTCAACAGCGTAGGCAGTCACACAAAGAAATCCCTATCATCCACGTTAGGAGCATACACATTTAAAATAAAGAATTCCGTGTCATCCAGCATCCCATGCACCAGGACTAATTGGCCCCCAATAGGTTAATTTTAACTGCAGCCCCCGGGGCTACCCATATCGCCACACCTCGTGCATCGGTGGAGTAAGTAGCGGAGAACAACTGACCCCTCCATCTCTTCCTCAGCTGGTGTGCCTCCTCATCAATTAAATGTGTTTCCTGCAAACATGCAATGCCTATCCCTTTGCACCTCAGGTAGGACAGCACTGAATGCCTCTTCACGTATCCTCCCAGCCCCCATGACATTCCACATGATCACTCCTTAGCCCCTCATCCCTGTGACGTATACCCCATCTCCCACTGTGGTTTCCAACTCCCTCTACCTGGGGGGGTTGAGGGGGAGACTACCCACCATCCTGGACTCACCGACAGCTGTGCCCATATCAACAGTGAACTATCTGAACATCGAACTAAAGTGCATGACACCATAATATACAAACAAGGTGAACATCCACCCCAGCCTTTGATTCTCCCCCACCCCGCCCTGGGTAAATACCAATCATCAACATTGTGTCTGCCCATCTTCGAGCATCATAACTTATGCCTTTATCCGCCCCTCCCCCCTCCCCCCCACCTGGGCTATTAATCGTGCATCTGATGCTGTCAATTCAGGGAGGACACGATTCACCCAAAACACTGTCTAAGCCCCTCAGTGTGCAGAAGTGAGATGTACTGGTGCTGCCCCAGGCCCAAGGGCCAGGGATTCACACCAGGCCTCCCTCTATCTGTCCTATTAAGCTCTTGTTGTAGTACTATGTAGCCTTGAACATACCACTCAATGATGTAAGTGTATCCTAAACTCCTTGCCTCTGTTTCTAGGGTCGTCTCCATGCACCCTATACACCCCCAGTGTGTGCTAATAGAAAGAAACACATATTATTCAGATTGAGTGTCATTGTTCTCCAGGGGATGGGGTTGAGTTCATTACACATCCCCACCAGCGGAGTGGCCTGAGTCAGCATATTCAATCTGCTCATTGATCATTGTGCCTTCATCAAGTACCACAATCCTTGGTGTGAGCCGCCGGCTCCATGATTTTGATAATTCCTGAGTCTGTCCTATACTGCTGCCCCCAGGTCCCGGAAAAGCCATCACTTGGCCGGTTCTTAGGCCCATCTGTCACATTGCAGCATTTTGGTCCAGCCGCACTCACACAGCTTCCAGCGACTCAAAGAAAGATGCTTTGCTGTTTGCGATTACACGAAGTCTACGCTGGGAATATTAACACATCGGGCTGGCGTATGACTCTAACTTTTTGTGTAATGTCTAGCAAAGACTTGCTGTGCGATTGTACCTTGCGGGAGTAATCTGAGATAATGGCGATGCTATGGTTCTCGTAAGAAGCTCTCCCGCCTTGCGTGCCACTCAAAGGATGCAGTCTCTGTCCTATTGGAGGGGCCCTTGGCAGATGCTTCACAGTCAAGCCCCGGTGAGCCCTCTCCACTGGCTACAGGGTATGATTGCTCCTTTCCTCCAGAACGGTACAAAAAGGGGTGGTGATGGACGGAGCATCTGAACGAATCAAACACTTACACCCAGTCAAAAGATCTGGGTTTGATCCATCACCGTTCTTTAGCCCACTCTGCCACCCCAGTTCAGACATGGCTATATGCAAATCAGTCTGACCCTGTGCCTCATGGGAACAGTCCAGCCCGAACTGCCAAGCCATACCTTCCCTGGACCGGAAACAAGCTTCCGAGGACCGGTTTCTGGCATCCAGCCGTCTTCAGCCCGGCTTGCTTGAATCCAGTGGCAAAGTGAGCAAGGGACTCACGTCTGAGCATACCCTGCCACACTTATGGGGGCCAAAGCGGTACAAAAGGGGGTGGTGACGGACGGAGCATCTGAACCAATCAAACACTCACACCCAGTCAAAAGATCTGGGTTTGATCCATCACCGTTCTTTAGCCCACTCTGCCACCCCAGTTCAGACATGGCAATATGCAAATCAGTCTGACCCTGTGCCTCATGGGAACAGTCCAGCCCGAACTGCCAAGCCATACCTTCCCTGGACCGGAAACAAGCTTCCGAGGACCGGTTTCTGGCATTCCAGCCGTCTTCAGCCCGGCTTGCTTGAATCCAGTGGCAAAGTGAGCAAGGGACTCACGTCTGAGCATACCCTGCCACACTTATGGCGGCCAAAGTGGTACAAAAGGGGGTAGTGATGGACGGAGCATCTGAACCAATCAAACACTCACACCCAGTCAAAAGATCTGGGTTTGATCCATCACCGTTCTTTAGCCCACTCTGCCAACCCAGTTCAGACATGGCTATATGCAAATCAGTCTGACCCTGTGCCTCATGGGAACGGTCCAGCCCGAACTGCCAAGCCATGCCTTCCCTGGACCGGAAACAAGCTTCCGAGGACCGGTTTCTGGCATTCCAGCCGTCTTCAGCCCGGCTTGCTTGAATCCAGTGGCAAAGTGAGCAAGGGACTCACGTCTGAGCATACCCTGCCACACTTATGGCGGCCAAAGCGGTACAAAAGGGGGTGGTGATGGACGGAGCATCTGAACCAATCAAATACTCACACCCAGTCAAAAGATCTGGGTTTGATCCATCACCGTTCTTTAGCCCACTCTGCCACCCCAGTTCAGACATGGCTATATGCAAATCTGTCTGACCCTGTGCCTCATGGGAACAGTCCAGCCCGAACTGCCAAGCCATGCCTTCCCTGGACTGGAAACAAGCTTCCGAGGACCGGTTTCTGGCATTCCAGCCGTCTTTAGCCCTGCTTGCTTGAATCCAGTGGCAAAGTGAGCAAGGGGCTCAAGTCTGAGCATACCCTGCCACACTTATGGCGGCCAAAGTGGTACAAAAGGGGGTGGTGATGGACGGAGCATCTGAACCAATAAAACACTCACACCCAGTCAAAAGATCTGGGTTTGATCCATCACTGTTCTTTAGCCCACTCTGCCACCCCAGTTCAGACATGGCTATATGCAAGTCAGTCTGACCCTGTGCCTCATGGGAACAGTCCAGCCCGAACTGCCAAGCCATGCCTTCCCTGGACCGGAAACAAGCTTCCGAGGACCGGTTTCTGGCATTCCAGCCGTCTTCAGCCCGGCTTGCTTAAATCCAGTGGCAAAGTGAGCAAGGGACTCACGTCTGAGCATACCCTGCCACACTTATGGCGTCCAAAGCGGTACAAAAGGGGGTGGTGATGGACGGAGCATCTGAACCAATGAAAACACTCACACCCAGTCAAAAGATCTGGGTTTGATCCATCACCGTTCTTTAGCCCACTCTGCCACCCCAGTTCAGACATGGCTATATGCAAATCAGTCTGACCCTGTGCCTCATGGGAACAGTCCAGCCCGAACTGCCAAGCCATGCCTTCCCTGGACCGGAAACAAGCTTCCGAGGACCGGTATCTGGCATTCCAGCCGTCTTCAGCCCGGCTTGCTTGAATCCAGTGGCAAAGTGAGGACTTTCCAGTCCAGCCCGAACTACCAAGCCATGCCTTCCCTGGACCGGAAACAAGCTTCCAAGGACCGGTTTCTGGCATTCCAGCCGTCTTCATTATGAATCCGAAACCGGTCCCAGGATGCTTGTTTCCGGTCCAGTGAAGACATGGCTTGGCAGTTCGGGCTGGACTGTTCCCATGAGGCACAGGGTCAGACTGATTTGCATATGGCCAAGTCTGAACTGGGGTGGCTGAGTGAGCTAAAGAATGGTGATGGATTAAACCCAGATCAGTTGACTGGGGGTGAGTGTTTGATTTGCTCAAACGCTCCGTCCATCATCCCCTTTTGTATCGCTTTGTTCCCCCTAAGTGTGGCAGGGTATGCTCAGACGTGAGTCCCTTGCTCACTTGGCCACTGGATTCTAGATAGCCTGGCTGATGAGGATTATGAATCCGAAACCGGTCCCAGGATGCTTGTTTCCGGTCCAGTGAAGACATGGCTTGGCAGTTCGGGCTGGACTGTTCCCATGAGGCACAGGGGCAGACTGATGTGCATATGGCCATGTCTGAACTGGGGTGGCTGAGTGAGCTAAAGAATGGTGATGCATTAAACCCAGCTCAGTTGACTGGGGGTGAGTGTTTGATTTGCTCAAACGCTCCGTCCATCATCCCCTTTTGTATCGCTTTGTTCGCCCTAAGTGTGGCAGGGTATGCTCAGACGTGAGTCCCTTGCTCACTTGGCCACTGGATTCTAGATAGCCTGGCTGATGAGGATTATGAATACGAAACCGGTCCCAGGATGCTTGTTTCCGGTCCAGTGAAGACATGGCTTGGCAGTTCGGGCTGGACTGTTCCCATGAGGCACAGGGTCAGACTGATTTGCATATGGCCATGTCTGAACTGGGGTGGCTGAGTGAGCTAAAGAATGGTGATGGATTAAACCCAGATCAGTTGACTGGGGGTGAGTGTTTGATTTGCTCAAACGCTCCGTCCATCATCCCCTTTTGTATCGCTTTGTTCGCCCTAAGTGTGGCAGGGTATGCTCAGACGTGAGTCCCTTGCTCACTTGGCCACTGGATTCTAGATAGCCTGGCTGATGAGGATTATGAATCCGAAACCGGTCCCAGGATGCTTGTTTCCGGTTCAGTGAAGACATGGCTTGGCAGTTCGGGCTGGACTGTTACCATGAGGCACAGGGTCAGACTGATTTGCATATGGCCATGTCTGAACTGGGGTCGCTGAGTGAGCTAAAGAATGGTGATGGATTAAACCCAGATCAGTTGACTGGGGGTGAGTGTTTGATTTGCTCAAACGCTCCGTCCATCATCCCCTTTTGTATTGCTTTGTTCGCCCTAAGTGTGGCAGGGTAAGCTCAGACGTGAGTCCCTTGCTCACTTGGCCACTGGATTCTAGATAGCCTGGCTGATGAGGATTATGAATCCGAAACCGGTCCCAGGATGCTTGTTTCCGGTCCAGTGAAGACGTGGCTTGGCAGTTCAGGCTGTACTGTTCCCATGAGGGACAGGGTCAGACTGATTTGCATATGGCCATGTCTGAACTGGGGTGGCTGTGTCATGATCCGCCGGGCAGGGTGTTCGACTACCCGAATCCCGTGTTCACAACATATCGGAATGACAACAAACTACAACTCCCGTCATGCTGAGGGGCCGTCATGCAAGGTATGCACAGGACGTGCGCAACGAGTCATCAAATAGAGCCCCGGGGAAGAAGCTGTTGCCGATAATTCTGGATGTATCCTGGAGAACGGTTTGAGAGAGTGAAGAGGCGGTAAGAAAGCGGATTCTGTCCGCATCTGTTCTATTGTGCCGGCACTTCATCTCGAGGTCGGAGTTCACGCTGGGACGTGGAGCTCTAAATGTACTTTGGTTTTCCTCTCGGCTGAGGGGAAGCAACCGGTCCGTGAGGGTGTTAAATACCCGGCTTCTCATTGTTTGACTTTTAGTGTACACCGCGCTGGTGCGCGAACTTTGCTTCTCATCGGGTTTTTTCTTCTCGGCTGAGGGGAAACGTCACCCGGCCTCCTTTGTTTGTCGTGTGAGGGGCTTCCCACACATGAACCACGCAGCGTACTAGGCAAACCGGAAGATTGATTAAGAGTCTCTCAAGGTGGGAGAAACAAACTTACAAGTACGAGGAACTCTGGTGCATAGTCAGAAGACAGAGGCTCTGATACCCCTCTGGTGACTTAATCTGACAAAAAACGAATATGGGTGTTTATCTGTTTATGGTGTGAATTACGAACATCAGAATTAAGAAATAACCCTTTCAGTTTCCGTTGTTCTTTGCATTGTTTTTCTTTCCATTTACATCACTTGTTTATCGTTTTACCTGCTGTAGGAGACTCCAAGAGGGGTACAAACAGAGGGAATTACCTTCCCCATTGAGGATTGTATTTTATGCATATTAGGTAGGTGTAGCATGTATACCGGTACATAGCATAGCCCTTAGTAGTTAGGGTTTTCCTGAAAACGTGTTTGTGCTTTGTCATCCTTACAGCTGGGTGGAGTGCCTGGTACCTCATCCTAGAGTGTCTTCTACAGAACCGGTCATGTGTATTTTCCTTTACAGGTACGAGCGGGGGTCTACTGTCCCTACCTGTGAGGTAAAGAGCATTAGAGAAGTGGGTGGGTTAGAAGTACCTGAGCCGGAGGGTTTTCCTAAACTAGCTGTTCTTTGTCATTTCAGGTCTCCCTCCCTGCTGTCCCCTTCCTTTCCCTCCCCGGTTGGACACCCTTAGTAGTCTGTGTTTTTTACTTCAGACTCTGAGGCAGTTCAGATGGGGAGGTTATAGGTCTAGCAACACAGCCCCGAAGAGGCCAGAAAGCAGAGCCTGACAGGCTGAGTGAGCTAAAGAATGGTGATGGATTAAACCCAGATCAGTTGACTGGGGGTGAGTGTTTGATTTGCTCAAACGCTCCGTCCATCATCCCCTTTTGTATCGCTTTGTTCGCCCTAAGTGTGGCAGGGTATGCTCAGACGTGAGTCCCTTGCTCACTTGGCCACTGGATTCTAGATAGCCTGGCTGATGAGGATTATAAATCCGAAACCGGTCCCAGGATGCTTGTTTCCGGTCCAGTGAAGACATGGCTTGGCAGTTCGGGCTGGACTGTTCCTATGAGGCACAGGGTCAGACTGATTTGCATATGGCCATGTCTGAACTGGGGTGGCTGAGTGAGCTAAAGAATGGTGATGGATTAAACCCAGATCAGTTGACTGGGGTGAGTGTTTGATTTGCTCAAAAGCTCCGTCCATCATCCCCTTTTGTATCACTTTGTTCGCCCTAAGTGTGGCAGGGTATGCTCAGACGTGAGTCCCTTGCTCACTTGGCCACTGGATTCTAGATAGCCTGGCTGATGAGGATTATGAATACGAAACCGGTCCCAGGATGCTTGTTTCCGGTCCAGTGAAGACATGGCTTGGCAGTTCGGGCTGGACTGTTCCCATGAGGCACAGGGTCAGACTGATTTGCATATGGCCATGTCTGAACTGGGGTGGCTGAGTGAGCTAAAGAATGGTGATGGATTAAACCCAGATCAGTTGACTGGGGGTGAGTGTTTGATTTGCTCAAACGCTCTGTCCATCATCCCCTTTTGTATCGCTTTGTTCGCCCTAAGTGTGGCAGGGTATGCTCAGACGTGAGTCCCTTGCTCACTTGGCCACTGGATTCTAGATAGCCTGGCTGATGAGGATTATGAATCCGAAACCGGTCCCAGGATGCTTGTTTCCGGTTCAGTGAAGACATGGCTTGGCAGTTCGGGCTGGACTGTTACCATGAGGCACAGGGTCAGACTGATTTGCATATGGCCATGTCTGAACTGGGGTGGCTGAGTGAGGTAAAGAATGGTGATGGATTAAACCCAGATCAGTTGACTGGGGGTGAGTGTTTGATTTGCTCAAACGCTCCGTCCATCATCCCCTTTTGTATCGCCTTTCCTCCAGAAAGCGTTCCGCCAAGTCACCCTCCACTCGTTCCGGGAAACCCACCAGCCGCAATTTGTTGCGCTGATACCTGCCTGCAATGTGTTCTGCCCTGTTTTCCAGGATTTTGGTAGTTGCCACGAGGCGGAAGACCTGTGCCTTAAGTGTGGCCAGCTCCTTACCAATATCGTTAAGGGATCGCTCCTTCTTAGTCGCTCTATCTGCCACCCTGTAAAGATCCGTGCGCAGGAGGCCAACCTCGATTGTGACCAAGTTGATCTTCCCCTCTAGCGCCGTGCACTACCCCAGCATTGGCTCGAGTATAGCTGCGCTCGACGGCTCCTCATCTTGCTTGGGCGGCAGGAAACCTGTCTGCTGCATGCTCCGTTGTGGCAGGCCCTGGGATATAGCATACTGGGTAATGGTGTTGCCCTGTTGGCTACTGGCCATCTTGTCCTGCTCCATTACGAGTCAGCCAATTTGGTGCTCCCCAGAGAAATACAAGAAGGAGAAACACCGAGGATGGAGGCGAGAAGAGAAGAGGAGGCGGGTGCAGGGGATGCACTCCCAAGTCACAGTCTGATCACCCACTCCCACCTGGATATCATCCCATCCCTCTCACAGGTTGCTGGTGAAGACTCTGTGCCCCAACAGAGCTGTTGCCAGATCTGATCGAGTCGGGCCCCACGTTGGCCTCTCCAGGCTAACACTGTGCATCCATCCCCTGACTATGCCTTGCCGTCTATCCACACTGGCTGTGCTGAATTAACATCATCCCCCACAGCCATGGGACCCTGAGCAGGAGATGCAGGATGGGAGGCAGGTGGAAGCGCTCACTCCCGGCTCCCCCAGACAAGCCACGATTTATGCCGCTATTCACCCGCAGCTCCTCCAAGGTCCAATCCGCACAGGCCACTCCCTTGGCATCTGTGCACCAGCTCGCGGCCCAGAGCGCCAGTGCGGGCGTTTCTTCTTTAGTGGCCAATGCCACCTCTCCACCAAACAGAGCCAAGAGCACCAGGGGACTCCAAGGAGTCCAACAGGCCCCCGAAAGGCACTCCTTCACTGACCGGTCTCTACACTCTCAAGTGCGCATAAGCGCCACCGCTGCGGAACAGGATATTCAGGATGGGGGGAGATCCCTGTGCGTGCCACCTTCACCCTGGAGCTTCCAGGGACCGTCTCAGCTTTCACCACCATGTGTGCATGGTGTCTAGGCCCAGGCCTAGGCCCAGGCCGCACCCCGAATTGCGATGATCAGGGGCAGGACAAGGATCTCCTGTGAGGACGTCTGCCCTCGGCAGACGATGACTCATCACTGGGCAAAGTCTGGAGCAGCAGGTCACCCCCAAAACCCTGCTGGTCTCCGAAAGAGTCCCCGTCAACCCGCGGATCGCGCTCCTTACGGCACTGATACATTTCCGTAGTGAATCTGCCCGGCCCCACTGCAAATCAGCCTGCAACAAGGTCGCCTATCTCCCCAGTGAGTGCGCAAGGATTGGAATGTGGAGCCTCAGAGCACGGGCTTTGTGCGTCTGAACGGCCATCTTGCCAGGCCATGCCCCGTAGATTATAGTTTTTAATGAAAATGTAGAGGACATAAACAGATAGCACTGGATTTTCTGTCGATATAAACGCCCTTTTATTTGTTCCTGCTGCACGGCTGAGAATACATTTTAAAGAGATATGAAGTATTAACTTTACGTGTAGCATTTTTATTAAGGAGTGCATTCACCATTCTAATGCTGTTTGTCACTCACCTAGTAGGTGTTGGGCTGCCTAAGACTTGCTCCTCTCCCACTCTGAGGCTAGCTTAGATTATTTTTTCACCGATGGGCGTTAAAGAGCCGTGAGGTGAGCCCCTGCTGTTTTGGTGTGTAGCAGCTTCTGATGACATACCACAAGAAAAGAAAAAAACTTCATTGTCAACAACCTTTTGCTTTAATTGATGTGCAAGGTGAAAGCTGCTTCTCTGGCTTCTGGAGATTACAGGACAATGTTATAGTAGAATGAGCTGTAGCCCAGCCATACCTGTCACACCATATTTTGAGCTCTCTGTTCATTTGGAAGATTTTTTTTCCTCCTGAAACTGATCTCACCAATGTGGTGAGAGCTCCTCCAGCAAAACAATAGTGTGACAGCAATCCACCGTACCATCACTTCAAGGTAGACTGGTCTGCACTTTTTTCCCCCAAAGATAAAGCACCGCCATGATGGTGGAAAATAAGAACCTAATGTCCCTGGTTGCTAGGGGATTTCTCCCCGAGTCCAGGGATACTTTGTTCTGAGACCATGTTGCTGTGCATGACTGACCTGGGCAGGAAAAAAGACATTGAGAATTGTGTCACGGGAACATCCTATGTAGAGCGGCCCTTTCTCACTGGTATGCGCAAGGCAGACAGTATATTTCTGATGGCAGAGCAGGCACAGGATATGCTGTCAGAAATTGCGATACAGATAGTTAAGCACATTAGACATCTGACAATTTTTGATACATGTTCTGTTCCTACCTAATCATAAATGAGGCCCTAAGTGCTATTGGGCCTGAATTTCCTGAAAATTGAATGTGCTGCCTGTAGGAAATCTGCCTGTTCTATGTGATCATACCAGATTGTTCAGCTTTTTCTGGACCAAATATTTTAGACGGCTTTAGAAGTCTGCGCACTTTACCCCTGCTAACCAGTAGTAAAGTACCTGTGCTCCACCTTGTAACATGGTTGGATTGTTATTTGATTTGGTATATTTAGCCAGTCTAGATAAGTCCCTAGTATATGGTACAAAACGTACCTAGGGTCTGGAAGTTAAATGGCACTAGCTTACTACAGCACCTATTGTGCCATTCCATATCGTAGCAGTGCAAACATGGCTTCAGGCTTACCACTGTAGCCTGACTATAGCAGTGTAAAAACTAGAATAGGACCTGACAAAATAAACCCTTTTGACAGGTTAGTACCTATATATATATATATATATATATATATATATATATATATATATATATATATATATATATATATATATATATATATATATCTATACATATGTGGAAAGGGAGGCAACTGTCAAAAGAATTGTAAACAAATGACTCAGACAATACTGTATTGCGCAACAAAAGGTAGATTCAAGAGGTTTTTGTTCTTTCTTATATTTACTTACTTCCAAAGTGATACAGATAATTCCAGACTGCCAACCCATTTCGCCCACTCTTTGGGCTTCTTCAGGGCTGTAAGCATGACAAATATGACTGTCAACACATTTAAAACTGCACATCAAATACACCAACATACATATAGACATAATAAAATACGACTCAAATCCGCTCATTTTAGTCACATCAGTGATTACTGACTCGAAAAAAGAGACATGTTAAATTCGAGAATCTACACCACATACTCAATATTCATTACACTTTATATGGCTCAGATAGAAAAAAACATACCTAATTACTACATGTGTGTGTCTACAATACATCCTCAATATTCATTACATTTTTATACAGCTCAGATAGAAAAAAGCACACATAATTACTCCATTTGTGTATTTTTTTAATTTTAATTTTACAGAGTTTTATATGGCGCAAACTGCCCTGAATCGGATATCAGAGCGCTTTACATAGCACCAGTTGCATCACATTAGGACACAATATTTTTTTTTGTTGTTGTTAGGCACAGGGAGATTTAGGGGCATATTATCAAGGGGGTTTATCTCCGCTTTTTTGGCTTTAAAAGCCAAGAAAGCGGAGATAAAATTATCTCCCTATTACCTAGCTGTCGCTAACACCAGTTAGCGACAGCTAGTAGGAGATAGCGACCATCTTGGGCCCCACTTTGCTTGTCAGTGATATTTATCACTAATGACATGCAAAGTGGGCGTGCCAAGATGTTAGCGACTGGAAACAGTCGCTAACATCGCTATCTCCTATTACCAACTTTTGGAGATATTCGCGCTAAGCGCGAATATCTCCAAAAACTAACACCTGCCCTGAGCAGTTCTTATCCATGTTATCCAATGGGAGGTGGATAACATGGCTAAAAGCATTAGCTCGGTAATGCATGAATATCGCTGACTTTTCAGCGATATTCATGCATTGCGGCCGTTTTTTATCGCATTTGCGATAAACCTTGATAATAGCAAGGTTTATCTGCGATAATTTCTGACGATGCTTAGCGTTAAAAAATTTGTTGCTAAGCATCGTTAGCGATAAATATCGCTTAACGTTGGTAATATGCCCCACAGTGATTTGTCCAGAATCACAGGATGTTCAGCGTCATTGCCGAGACTCAAACCAAGTTCCCCAGATTCGAGGTCGACGCTCTAGCCGTTAAGCCAACTCCTCTCCCTAAAAATCGACACTAGTACTTTCAAACATACTCGTAAGCTCAGAGAGTAGGTACTGAACGGGTATATCACAATATATTTTGGAAAAGTCCTTGTACAACTCAGCGTTTTTAGTCTCATGTTTATGTGTCTCTAGATATTATCCATCAAAATTCGATGCAAAGTGGATTTTGAACTCTCTTAACAAACAAACTGCGATCTAGTCCTTATGTGTAAAGTAAAAAACAAAGAGAAAAAGTAATATTCATTCAACACATTCCAACATAGTCTGTGTCAAGTTGTGTACCCATCGTAATGAGTTTGAACAGTTCATTCATGCGCCATGAGTAGCATGATTCCATCTTCTCCCATTTAATTCTCGGCTTAGCCATGTAGTCTTTATCTAAATCTAAATATTGCACGTATACTTAAGTCTAGACCACGATAAGTACCTGTAGATAGCCAAAATTCAAATTTAAAAATCGGTTACGTCTAGAACGAAATGCATTTAATTATTGCAATGTGGTCTAAGAGCCAACATGCGTTAACCCTTGCTACTCTCTATACGTTATTATGGTGTCTTCACCAACCCTTGGTCCAAGTCCCAAACTGCACACACCATAGGTGGAGGCGTGACTCAAATACGCTCACCCTACAACCAGTTAAAGAACCCACATAGACATGCACAGTGAGCAGTAACATGTCCTATTCAGGCATCCTTTAGTGTAGATTTTAGGTAAACACATTTACATCTGAGTCTATTCTTACCTTAATCCATTGTTAATCTCATATTGTCAGGCTCCATTCATTAGTCCAAATTCGATAAGCAAATGCTTTATGCCAATCGTCCACGACTGTAGACCTGGACTGGACCCTGCAATTAGCCTCTGCCTGACACCCTGTGAGTTTCTAATTGCCTCCCCTAAGGTCCTGGGGGGTGTTAGAAGTGTACTCCTGTGATGGATTGGGAATTAAAGGACTAAGGGCCTGATTACAATCATTGCAGGTGGGATACTCCATCACAAACGTGACAGATATGCTGTCTGCTCTATTGCAAGTTCCATAGGATTTAATGGAATTGTAATACTGCATACAGGATATCTGTTATGTTTGTGACGGAGTATCCCATTCGCCAAGGTCGTAATCAGGCCCTAAGTCAGAAGGTGAAATCTTTGACCAGGATGAACCTAGTTGCTGTATCCAACCCACAGTCACATTGCACCTTTAATTTAGCAGGGAATAGCAGCATATATCGTAGGCCCATAAGTCTCAATTTCACTTTCAACTGGTCAAACATCTAAGCTCTCCCTTCAACGAAGCTGAACGCATCACCGCTTTGGAGTCTCTGTAGTTGAGAAAGCCAATGATTATCATATGCGGCTATGCCCCAGGGGCTGCAATGGGCCCAGTGCCCCTTGTGCCTTCTCAATGAGAAACCACATAGAGACCTGTGCATCTGGGAGATGTTGCTTCAGCCACTGCTCCAATGATTGTGTTGTGTCAACCCCCTCCAACCCTTCTGGGAAACCCATGACCTCAAATTATTGCAACTGGACCTCCCTTCTGCATCCTCCACATGGTGTCACGGTTCTGAATTGGTCTTTCTTTATGCAGGTTGGTTCTCATGGCTTTCATTTCATCTTCCAGAATAGAGATGCATCCTTCTGCCTTGGTAACTCGATCGACCACTTGACCTTGGTCCTGTTTTAGTAAAGTCATGTCACAACCCACTAAGCCTATCTGCGACTCCAAGGCTTGTCTGGTGTCAGCTATCGCTTTAAGGATGATATCAATGGAGTTTCTTGCACCTTGTTCCTCAGCAGCTGCATCACGACTCTCCATCGCCTCCGGTGCTAAGTCGACCTACCTAGTCTCCTGTGGTATCACCCAGGCAAATTAATCTAGGTTAGCCTGTCTGAATGGGCCATAGTCTTGTCCTTCATCATGTAACGCATGGGATGACGATTTGGCTCCCTCCCCCACAGTTAATGTGCTCCACAGGAGTAGGGTGAAGGGGAGAGAGAAGGACCCCTCAGGAGACTGGGACGATAGCTGGTACTTGCAGCCCACACCCCACTCCCCGCGATCCAACCTCATCCCACTCGCTCCAGGCGAGGGCCACCGACAATGTGAAGAATCCCAAGGCTGCCACACTTTTCTCAACTGCTCTATCTCCCTCTGGACATAGTTTTCTGGGACCCTCCAGGTCACCATTCAGCCCCCATATCTCTCAGGCCCTGTAGCCAACTCTGGGTCCTAGGCCTGATCGTTGTAATCCTCCTAGTTGGTGAGGAGGGCCTCCCCAAGCACCGCAAGCGACAGGGCCTGACAACCCCGAGATCGGGCAGCATGCACAGCCCCCACCAGTTCCTCTCCAGGACCCATCACATTCCTCCGTACAAGAGAAGGCAACAGGTCTTGTTATTGTCCGCGTGACCTTCGGTGGCGGCCACATATGGTGTAGCTCTGGGTCAGCATGGCTAGAGGCCTCCTCGTGTTCAATCTAGGCTCCACTGAGCGTCAAATAGAAAGGCTAAGTACAATGGGAACGTCATGCACCGCTGCTGGGTCATTCCTCCTACTGCCCCTGCCATTGGGCTCCAGGCAACCGGCCAACCCCTGAAGGCGTCTCGCAAGATGTTTCAAGTGCTTGCCAATCTGAACCTCTATCGAGAGGCTATGGGAAACCAACTCTCTGTCCTCTGGGCTGCGGTCCTTTCCTCTGTTGCAAGGCACAAGGCAGCTCCAATCCAAGCATGCTACCCTTAACCCTCCGTCAGCCTGAGCTCGGCTCCCAGGGCGATTAAGCGGTCAAGCACTATGTGGATGTGTTCATGTCTACCATCATTTAGATGGAATACGGGTGTTGGTCCAGATTTCAAGAAAGAGCGTCTGCCATCTTGTGAGCTCTGGCCATGCCCCTTGTCAGGGAAATTTGACAAAATATGTGAAAAATTAATTTTCTTGTGGGTTACTGATACGAGATCGCTCATCAAAGGTTGCATGCTGTCAATCGTAATGCATAAAACTGGATGGGAAAGTGTTTGTTAGCTGAAGAAGCCTTTGTATTGCTGGCTACACATGAGATGAGAGTCGGGTTGTATATTGTTGGTTGACATTTTGCTTCCTCTCTCCTGGGGTGATGTTTTAAGGTTAAATAAATCTTGAGTTGAGTCTGGATTTTTGTTATATCTGTTAGGAAATGAAAGCAGAAATAAACTTTGTTTTTTGCCTTCACCAAATAAATCCATGAAAAAATCAAGTCCAGTACCCCCTTACAGTTCTACCTGTCTGCTTCAGTCCACATTGCAGCACACAGGCAGCAACCATCCATGTGATGCCCTTCTGATTCCAGACAATGATGGCCTCTGCATTCTTCTCCTGCTTGACCTCTATATGTTATACCATTGCTGAGTACTGAACCCAGCTTGACACTCTCGCACACAAAAAAGATTTTCAAAGCATTGTCCTCCAATTGTTCAAATCATACACTAGAACAATGCCCATATGGTTGAGATAAACTCTGCCAGGACTATCCGTATAATATGTGTCAAATCAAAGGCTCTATAGTCTCACCAGCTGCCTGGTGCTTAAAATCGGAGCCACTGTAAATCCTACTGGTCAATATGGAGTCGGGATACACCAGTATCTGGAAGATACCCTGTTACACCAGAGTGTCACATATGCTTGCCTCGCAGGCAAGCCAGGTTGTGGAAGGTCTATCTCAGATTAAACCATGCCAAGATGAGTTTGTTCTCACAGTTAAAACCAGCAATTAAAAGCATGTTCAGGACTCTATAAAGATGATGAAACTGGATGATTTTATTCTGCAGCTCATTTTCAGCACCAAATTATTGAGTTTTCAGATCAATAGCCACCTGTGCTTCAAAACTCATATTTTCCAAAAGCAAGATCGTTTGACTTCAACTGTTCCTGCTGAACAGGGTGAGGCCATTCCTCTAAGAAAAGGAACTCAGAGCAATCATCCAGTGTCTATGTAACCTTGACAAAAGCAAATTCTTTTTGTCTGCATCCCAGAAAAGTATGACCCCCACCCATCAAAAGATCATTTTACAGCCTATGATAGACCTGTGGTGGGCCTCTTCAAAAGAGTCTGGTATTTCCACTGTTTAATGGCAGAGGATGAGTTAACAATTAACATGAATACCACTTGGACCACCTGCTAACCCACATCCTCTTGAAGTCCTTGTGCATCACCTACAAGGAAATAAGGGACAGCACACCATCGTATCTGACATCCAACCATCGCCTTCAGACCCTCACGGGTGAGTAGCCACGCTTTACAAGCCCTAATTGATTGAAGTTCCTCACATCTGTTCTGTTTACTCAAAAAAGTAGCAGCACCATCATACTAGATACCTGAAAGTAAATGAAGGAGAACTCAAGACACCAGGATTCTGTTTTGCTCTGAGGATGTGGGCCGCCGTCTGAATTACAATTCACCAAGCATTTTCGTTCCTTGTCTTCAGAAAATAGGCCATGAAAATCTCATTTTATAACATGTTGGTTTCTAGACCACAAGAGTGACCTCATGAACCCATCTCACCCCTTCCTCTCATACAGACCAAACCTGCCTCCTTACTTCTTATCAAAGACCACCTACAAACCAGCCTCCACTACCAATCCATCATGTTCATCTGCCATTAACCCTTCACCTTTAATTCTTTTCCACTTCTCCATATTCCTTCTCCACTCTTTCTTGACCACTGCTGCCCAACCTCTTTTCAGAAAAAAACCCTACCACTTCTGAATTGCACCATTAATTTGCAGCCAGACTTGTATTATATAATTACACATGCATACATAAATAGTAATCTATTAAAAGAACATCATGTTCACATATTAAAGATCCAATGCTTAAGAATAATGAATTACTTCTGAGACTATATATGCAAGTCATCCATCTCCTTCAGATTGGTTGCCTCTCAGTCAATTTTTCTGGAGCTGCTTGTCACCACCACCAGAGGTTAAATTGCATTATTTTTTAATCATTACTAAAGAACTCATACAATCAGCTTCTCTGGGTTTAGGGGGATGGTGCTCACGAATTCATCAAAAATTGAAATACTGGAGAATAAAAACACTACATTCAGAATTAATGCTAGCTTATTTGTTTTACAATTCTAGGCAAAAAACTAAATCACATGTGAACTATCTTTTGTATCGATGCCGGAATTCTTCACTTAAAGTTACGTAATTATTTCATTCTGATCCTGCACAGAAGCGTGCGTGTATGAGGAAAGGCATCATGGATTCATGGTAGAATGTGGAGCTTCCTCTATTCTTATCCGTGAACTATTGGCTTTTTTGTGTCTTGCAGGTCAGCATCTGGAAGAGTTATGCCAAATTAATGTGCTGCCACAGGATTGGCTAGTACGAGTGCTGTCTAATCATCATCATGCAGTGAGTACTTTCTCTGGTTTCAGGCTGGGTAAGGAGTCTTTGCTACATTTTGAGCACTGTGGGTCGACTCGCCCTTCCTCACACACGGCAAGATTTGTCTCTGACATTTTGTTGGATCACAATGTTGTCCTGTGTGCGTTTAAGAGGATAGGTAGAGTTTCAATCACCATGTAACCATGATATGAAATCTGGAGGTCATCGCCGACGAATGTCTACCAGGTCACGGTTTTCTTTTCCAACCCGGAAAACCGTGACCTGGAAGACATTTGTGTTTAGAGCAGGGAGGCCACTTGTATTTTTATCGATTTTAACCGTGTGTATCGCCAATTTAAAAAAACGCCGACACACCCTGAAAAGAAAAAGCCTACCAATCCATCAAAAGAACTGAAACATTAAAAAAAAAATCTATTAAATTTGCCTTGAGGCTTTTTAGCTATTAATGAATCTGCTCTTACCACAAACTTGATGGTGGCTCCTGCCGAACATTTCATACATATTAAACTTGATGATTCAGTTCATGGAAGAGGGCATCCTGGATGAGGCCATCCCTTCCAGTACCAAGATATCGTTTCTTTGTAAAAAAACATCCCAAATTTACAAGAATCTTCCTGTAATGATGTGCCTTCTGCTAGGCACGAAGTATTAGAGGACTCAAGGTTGCGGTAGTAAATATATTTATTTAAGTATTACAGAGCGGGAGAGCGCCGAGCGTCCTCCACTACTTTCACTTTTCCTCCGCGCATGCGCAGATGCTCCCGAACTCGCATCCTCGCGCGCTACGTCATGACGTAGCACGAGAGAACTAGAGCGCGACTCTACATATCTCCCTCTTTTTATTAACAACAGAAACTTGCTTTGACAGTCCCTCAAGATGCTTAACTTCCCCCCAGTTCAAAGTCTCGGAAGCGGGTGGGCCTTACCACCACTCTGCCTACCCGTGTGCATCTTACTGGAGTGGAGACGGCTTCCCCGGCGCCATTCTCTGCAGGACTCACCACCTTGTCTCTCAGGGTGCCCGGCTCTTCTCTCCTCGGGGTCACTCTCTCCCCTTCTTGTTGTTCCCCCGTCTCAAGCATTCCCTGGTCTCCAAACTCTTCACTGTTTCCTTCTGCTCCCGGATCTCCTTCTTCAGCAGGGGTACTTCCCTCCTTTTCTCTTTGGTCCTGTTGTGTTCTCCCGTTCTCTTCCGGGGACCATTGTAGGATTTTGTTGCATTTTGACATTCGGTTTTGGGACCACACATTCCCATCAC
The DNA here is from genome assembly GCF_964261635.1 of Lissotriton helveticus. NCBI lineage: Eukaryota > Metazoa > Chordata > Amphibia > Caudata > Salamandridae > Lissotriton > Lissotriton helveticus. Next base: position 1,225,456,741 of record NC_136065.1, read on the forward strand.
TGAGCAGTGCTGCCCTATCGTATACTTCTTTCACTTGTAGCGGTTGACTGTATTTGCTGTCTCTTTTTTTTCTTAGTACCGCTAATTTGACTCTCACCCATTCCCCTCTCTCAAGGGCTGTTTCCTTCACATTTCTCCTCCGGTTATAGTGCTCGGTGCATATCCTCTGGCCCTTCTCTAGGTTGTGCTGCACTAGTGCAGGAGATCACTTGCTAGTGATTGTCTTTTCTCTCCATGCTACATTGTCCTTGGTGAAGGGGTGTCTTCCTCTCAAGATTTGTAAAGGGCTGTACCCTGTGCTGGTGGGGGTGGTGCGGTAGGCCCACATCATACTTTGTACTTCATTCTCCCAGTCTTTACCCATCGTGATGGCAGCTTGGATGGACCCCATTAAGACTCTATTGAACCGCTCCACCTGTCCATTGCTCGAGGGATGGTATATGGAGGTATGCTTGATTTTGATCCCGTTCCTCTCCGCATACTTGTACCACTTCTCCGAGGTGAATTGCGGCCCATTGTCGCTCAGAATGGATCTAGGGATACCTGCCCTGAGGAAGACAGAAGTAAGGAACTTAAGCACTGTCTCCGCGTCCATATCCTCCTGTATGTGTTCCTCCGGCCATTTTGAGTACTTGTCGACGAGGACGCACAGGTATTTGGGCGTCCCCAGGGTGTCCTGCACGGGTCCCAGAATGTCTACAGACACTTCTTCCCAGGGGTTACTCGGGTGGGCAAACTTTCCCAAGGCCGACCTTAAGGGCTTCAGAGTTTTGTCCGCTCTTTGGCATTGAACACACTCTCTCACGTGTCTCTCCACTTGGATGTCCACTCCTGGCCACCAGTACATCTGCTTCACCCTCATCTTAGTTTTTATGATTCCTAGATGTCCTTCGTGCAGTAGTGCCAACAAGTGAGGAACTAGCGTAGTCGGGGGGACTACTTTGTCGCCTCGGAACAGGAATATTCCACTGTCACCTACTGATAGTTCCTCTCTGACTTCATAGAATTTCCGGAGCTCTCCTCGCAATCCTTTCTTCTCTGGCCACCCATGTATTATGTTCTCCTTGACCTCGCAGATGTCCTTGTCTTCTTCATACGCTTGGGTCCACTCTTGGTTGCTTATCACCCGTTCTGGGTCTTCCACCACTGCTACCATCTCCTCGTTTTCTGCAATTTGGTTGGGAGCTCTACTGAGGTAGTCTGAGGTAGTCTGCCACCTTGTTTCGTGTCCCCGGTATGTATTCCACATCATACCTGTACTCTAGCAATTTCAATGTCATCTTGGCAATGCGGGGCGTGGCACTCGCATGCCTACTCGAGGGGAGCACTTTGACTAATGGCTTGTGGTCTGTCTTTAGTTGGAATCTCGTGCCCCATAGGAATTGGCAGAATTTCCCCATGGCCCACACCACTGCCAGCATCTCTTTTTCGATCACACTGAATTTCTGTTCAGTGGATGATAGGGATCTCGAGCTGAAACTGAGGGTCTATATCGTCCCGTCTTTTCTCTCCTGCATGAGGGCCACTCCCTAGTCCTTTCTCGCTGGCATCCGTCGTTAATATCGACTGCCCAAGAGGGTCGTATCCCTGTAGTGGTACAGTTTGACTAATGTCACTCTTTAAGGCTTCAAATTCCTTTTGAGCCACTTCTGTCCACTTGAACACCGTTTTGTCCCTTATCAGCTGCCTCAGGTGGTGCGTCTTGGTGGCAAAGTGTTATACAAACTTGCTATAATATTCAGCCATCCCTAGGAAGGATCTCACTTCCTCCTTGTTGGTTGGGGCCATGGCATCGCAGATTGCTTTCACATTCGCTCTTTTAGGCGTGATGCCGTGTCCTCCTATCTCATGTCCCAAGTAGGTGACCGACGTCATTCAGAGTCGACACTTCTCCCATTCCACTGTCAGGCCATTGTTCTCTAGCACTCGAAGTACCTTGCCTAGTTTCTAGTCATGATCCTTCCGGTCTATCCCCATCACCAGTATGTCATCCTGGAAGTACTGGATACCCTCGATGTCCTTGAAGAGGCGGTGCATTAGTTCCTGGAACACCGCGGCTGCCGAAGCAAGGCCAAAGGGCATCCTGCGGAATTGATAGCATCCGAATGGTGTTATGAAGGATGTCAGTTTCCGACTTGTTGGATGTAGGTCTGTCCGGTGATATGCGGAAGTAAGGTCAATGGTGGAGAACCACTTTACCCCTTTCGTCTTGGCCAGTATTTCTTCTATGCGAGGCAACGGGAACCTTTCCACTATTAGGCACTTGTTCAGTTCTCGAAGGTCTACACAAAGGCGGACCTTGCCATTAGGTTTCATCGCTACCACCAAGGGTGCCAGCCACTCCGAGCTGTCTATAGGCTCGATGATTCCATTTTCTTCTAATCTGCGCAGTTCCTGCTGTACAGCGTCCCTTGCTGCTAGAGGCACGTTCCTGACCTTGTGGGATACAGGTTTGGAGTTCTCCTTAAGTACAATCTTTTATTTATTTATTTATTTATTTATAGAGTTTTGTATAGCGCGGACAAGACCCGTGGGTATCAGAGCGCTTAACAGGTAAAGAATGACATATAACATTATCATAACAGTAAAAACAAACAATATATATGAGGTAGAGGCAGTATAGTGTATGGACGTAATTAGCTATATAAATTCCTAATGTCAAAACATATATCCATTATAATAGCATTAATAACAACAAAAAATCGATATGAGGTAGAAGGCAATAAAATGTGTGGGCGTGATTAGATATATAAATTCCTGATGTATGTGCAATTGGCCTTAGATGGTTAGTAAGGCTTGGCTAGTGTCCTGGTATCAAACCAAGCTCGGTGAGGTAGGGTTATATGGCATTCCAGTGCATATAAAGAATAATGAGGATGAATACATAGAGTGAGGTAGAGGTTATATAGTTTTGTCAGAGAGATATAGTAATAAGTTTACAGGTATATGAGGTAGCAGTAATGTGTCAAGCCTCTGCTTGAGCATGGCAACAGTCAATTGTCAGGTATTGATCTTCCAGTTTTCATAAAGAGGACAATCCTCTGTTAGCGTAAATGGTCATCTCAGTAGTCCGTAGGTTTCTCTAAGTCGGGTATTTACTCATCAAGTGGTTCTTAAGTTCTCGTTTGAATGTTAATGTATTTTGGATCTTCCTGATGTTTGGCGGGATTGAGTTCCAGACTCTGGGGGCAGCTCCAGAGAATGCTCGGTTGTAGGTCTTTTTCTTGTGGAAAAAGGCTGGTCGCAATAGCAGCTCTCTTGCGCTTCTAGTTGTTCTGTTACCTCCTGATAACTTCAGTTTCTTGGCTAGGTATCTAGGGGTGTTGTAGTGAACCACTTTATGTGTAATACAGGCCATCTTCATTTGAATTCTGGCCTCGTAAGGTAGCCAGTTTAGTGCTTTCAGGTGAGGAGATATATGATCGAATTTCTTCGTTCCCGTAATGAGTCTTGCCGCTGCGTTGAGGCAGGCTTTTAATGGTGCTGTGGATGTTTTCGGTAGGCCAGCTAGTGTGGTGCAGCCGTATTCGATCCTCGAGATAACTAGTGATTGGGTAGCCAGTTTTAGATCCGTCTCTGAGATAAAGGGTTTCAGTTTTCTTAAGTAATTCAAGTGGAAGCGGGCGCTCTTGGCCATTGAATTAATATGGTCTTTCATGTCAAGGTTTTCATCTAGCGTAATTCCTAGTGATTTGGCTGAGTTCACTAGGGTCGGGGCGCAATTTAGCGCCGTCACCATTTTAGTCCATTCCTTAACTTCAGCTTGGCTCCTTGTCGGTGAAATTAGCAGGAATTCTGTTTTCTGGGCGTTTAATTTCAGATGGTTCATTGTTAACCATCGCAAAGCTTCCTTTAGTGTCTTGTTCATTAGGTCAATGTCCTCAAGGGAGGCGATCTTTATGTATAATTGCGTGTCGTCTGCATACATATGATAGGATATCTGTGATTTTTGAAGAATCTCCGTGAGAGGTTCTACATACAAGTTGAATAGATCTGGGGATAACGTTGAGCCTTGTGGGACCCCGATTGCATTGGGGCTCGGGGAAGAGATTGCTTGATTAACCAGGAATCGCTGAGTCCTATTCTGTAGGAAGGAGTTGAACCATTTCAGTACGTTTCCGGACAGACCCATCCTGTCTTGTAGCCTGGTCATTAGTACTTCGTGCTTTACCGTGTCAAATGCTGATGACAAGTCTAGGAGGATCAGTAGGCATGTTTGGTTACGGTCTAGGGCTTGTAAGGCGTCATCGACAATGTGCAGGATCGCAGTTTCAGTACTGTGTCCTGTTCTGAATCCTGATTGGCAATCGTCAAGTAGCGAGAATTTCGCTATATGTTGGCTTAGTTGGCCCTGCACGCATTTCTCAATGAGTTTGGCCAGTAGAGGGATGTTGGTCACTGGACGATAGTTGTTCGGGTCTGTTGCATCAGCTGTCGGTTTTTTGATGATGGGCACTACCTGCCCTGTTTTTAGGCAGTCAGGGAGAGTCCCTTGTGCAAGTGAGGCATTTATTATCTCGGTCCAGATTGGAACTAGAGTATGGCTGATTTCTCTTATACACTTTCCCGGTAGAGGGTCTTGATAGTGGTTGTTTGGTCTGAGTTCCGGCAGCGTTTTGGCGATCTTTCCCTGGTCGTATAGTTCGAATGTATCCCATATTGCCTTGTTTTTTGTTTGGAGACCCTCTGTTAAGACATTGGCCTCAGTTTTAGGTGGAGGAAGGGTCATCAGGTTAGTTGCTGCATTTGTGAGTTCAACTTCTAGCAGCTTGGATTTTTCCGTGAAAAATGAGGAGAATTCCTCGCAGCTTATGGGAGTTTTAGTATTCTCTTGAACCGTTTTGGCGAGTTTGTTTGACTGTTGTTTTAAAATCTCGAAGAGTTTTCGTGGTCTGTTTATGGCACTGTCCAATTCAGCTCTGATAAATTCTTTTTTGGAGTTGATTATCTTCTTGTTATATTCGTTTCTTGTTTTCCTGAGGGCTATCAGCTCCGGGGAGGAGGGATGTTGTCTCCATTTCCTTTCGGCCATTCTCAGTTTGCGCCTGTCCTCGTTCAATGACTCATTAAACCAGGGATTTTTTGGTTTCTCTGCGACTTTTTTCAGTTTTTGGGGCATGGTGTCATTGACGATATTACCGATCGAGGTTACGTAGTGATCCGTCAGCTCATTGACATTTTGCTTATTGTTGGGTGGCTTCAGATCTTTTTCGCACCTTTCAACCAGTAGTTCAAAATTGGCCTCTTTTGTGTCTCGGATCAGTTTCTTGAGCTTGCGAGGTTGCACGGTCCTGCCTTTTTTCATTGTAGGTATCGCGAATGTTATGGCATGATGGTCAGACCAATCACATGGGTCTATAGCGAGGATTGATGCCTCATCATTTCTTGAGATAATCCAGTCTAAGGTCGCTCCTTGTGAGTGAGTGGGTTGGTTGCATGCTTGTATAAGTTTTAGCTCACTGAGGAAGTCCTTAAGCGAGTTGATCAGTTTGTCATTGCCGTCCTCCCAATGTAGGTTAAAGTCACCTAGGTATATGTTATTGGCATCCGAATTGGAGTTGGTCGTTATGATCTCCATCAGTTGCTCTGTGAACTTAGCATTCTCTCCTGGTGGGTGGTAGAATGCATGCAAGTTGCAGCTTTGATTATTTGGTGTTCTTACATTAATACCAAGGTATTCACATGATTCTAGGGGGTCAGATTGGAATTGGCAGACCTTGATCTCTGAGCGATGAATGCAAGCTATGCCTCCTCCCACATTCCTTGGTCTGTCTAACCTGACGATGTTATAATGTGGTGGTATTAAGAGATCCATGGTGGGGGAAGATGATTCGTTGAGCCATGTTTCCGTGAGGATGGCCAGGTCAATTTCCTTATTCATGATGAGGGCAGCTATGTCTGATGCATGTTTAGTTGCTGAACGACAGTTAAGTAGTAGACAATTTAGGGGTTTCTGTGACTTAATGCGTTTTCCATTATCAGATTCAGGTGCGATTAGCTGAATATGTTGTAAATTTTGGTGCATTGCTTTCCTGTCATTCTTTCTGGACGTTCTATTAGAGTCAGTGGGTACTACTTTGATATTCTCCTCCCTATTCCAGTCAGGTTGTTCATAGGATCGGAGTAATGCCAGAGCTTCTTCATTTGCCAAGGGCTTAGTCCTGTTAGGTCTGTTGTGTCTGAGTATCAGATTCTGGATGTGTGAGACCTTGGAATGCGTACTTATCGCCATCTCCCAGATTTTTCCAATTGTCTGTGAGACGTTCATCGAATTTTGTGCCAGGTTACCTACGAGTTTCTGGAGCTCCTTGACTTCTTTCTGTGTTCGGGATGATTTTTTATGTGAGATGGGTGTTGCATTTTGCTCTTCTCCGTGAATAATCCGTTCTCATTGCCATAAATCTTTTCTCAGAATCCTTAGTTTGGTTGTGATTTCTGGCTCTATAAGAGGTGTCCCCGTTACTTCTTATGTTATGGGATGTAAGGGGTGTTTTTGTGGATAGTGAACTAAGAGACTCAGGCTTCATCTCCGAGGGAGGATGGAGAGGGTCGATATCATCTACCTTGTTCATTTCGTTAATTTCATAGAGGGACTTGCTTGGAGCTGGGGTACACTCTTGAAGTGCGGTGGAGTTATGCGTTAGCTGCAACGGCTCTTTCCTTGGGGCCTGGTTCTTCTCTTTGATTCCAGGGTTAGTGGACAACGCTGTCCTTTCTATCTCATTCTCTGTTATTACCAACACGTTTTCGGTTGAATCTTCGGTGTTAGCGATATGGTTGTTCTGGTCGTCCTTTTGATTAGTGTCTCTAGTATTGGAGTCTTTGTTTTCAAGTGTGTCATCTGGAAGTGTCAAGTTTTGTTGGTAGCTTAGTCCATCTATGTATTCCTTTAGGTTTTGGAAAGTTATCTCAAATTTCTCGAGTTCTCTGTTGGTTGCTTGTATCAGCACTATTCCCGTTTTATATATAGTAATGCATAATTCTGTCTTACTTCTTTTAGTTGATGTGGTCGTTATTTTTGTGCCATATGGTATGTTTTTTATAGTTTTAGTGAACAGCATTTCAGTCAGGGCGTTACGCCATTTGGCTGTTTTGTTTGTATAGAATATAAGGTCGTTCATCTTGATGCCTTTGACTATATCAAAATATGGGTCAGAGAACAGCGTGTCCGGGTATTTTCTCAATGTGTTGTGTTTGAATTTTTTGGCAGCGTTTTTGGATAGCATTGAGGGGTAGACTATGCTCTTTGCATTAAAGCCAGTCGATCCTTGGTTTCTTCCCTCCATTTTCGCTTCACGTTGAGGGTCTGCGGAGGCCTGTTGACTGTTTTGAACTGAGTAGTTCCCAGCTAGTGTAGCCAGGAGGATCTAGAGATCTAGAAATCCCCCTGGGGGTGGTGGTAACTCAGTACCTAGAAATCCCCTGGGGGTGGTGGTCACTCGGTACCCTGGTTTCGAGGTGTAAGGTATAGTTTCTTTGTTCTATAGTTTGCTCATTGTTATAATACCTTTGTAGGTGTGGAAGATATAGGAGGTGACAGTGACTTCCAAGCTACTGTTTTGTATTAGATCTTCTAGTTGATTGGTCCTTATTAGTTCTGTTGCTTATTCACATCAAATCCGTTCTTTGTAGATATTATGATGCCATCAATAGTAATTGATTAAATTAATTTAACAATTAACTATCCCTAATTGTGAGAGCTGGTTGTCTGGAGGTAAGTAGCCAGTGACCAGATGCCAGCCGAGTCTATCCCCGATGATTTCCTGAGAGGGGGGAGGATTCTTTCTCTTTTTCTCTTGAGGTTGTTTAGACCTTTTTTCTTTCCTTGGTCCTTTCTTTCTTTCCACTCTTCTTCTAGGGGTTGATTAGTCCCTTATTAGTCCCTTATTATTTCCCTTAGTCCTTTCTCTCTTACTATTTCTTAACTTGATTCCCGGCGCCAGTCCTTTTTCAGTTTCAGATTATTAATTTGGTTGGTCCCTTTTCATTGTCGGTTCGGTAGGGTCAGGGTGTCTATCTTCCTTGGCACGCCAGTCCTATTTCTATATCTGTGCCTCGCGGATGGTGGTTGGCGAGTTCGATTTGTTAGCGTGATTATAGTGGTCCTATGCGGCCGCCATTTTAAGGACAGGCGAGCCGCTTCTCGTTCCTCCTTAGTTGCGGAATCCCCCGTTTTTTCCCATGCTTGTTCTCGGGGACTTGCGGTCTCGTGGAGTTGCCAGCTGGTAGGGCCGTGCTGGGGGGGTGCAGGCGCTCCTACCTTTCCTGTCGGTCATCGATGTCTCCCAGCTCCGCCTTCCGCGAGGGTCAGTCTGTGTGCACCGGAGCCGCCGCCGATTATTCCACAGAGCCCTCCGGTCCGCTCACATCCAAGGGAATGTCCGTTGAGTGTTCTCCCTGATCGCTCCGTAGCTGGTGGTCCGCAACGTGAAGGGTCCGTCATCCGAGGAGTCCATGGAGGGGAGTCAGCCTCGTCCACTGACCAGGTACCGGATTCTCTTCAGCGTCTTGCGATACCTGTGTTCGTTTTTGCTGTTAGTTGGCTCAGAACAACGAGCAGTTGTTCCGCTTGGTCCTAGGTCGTGCTTAGGGGTTGTTCAGGGATTTAGTCCAGACTTGGAGATCCCTAGCCCCGGAGCTCTTCCCTAGAGTTCCCCTTCAGCGGCCATTTTGATTGTTATCTTATGTGTGAACTTCTCCAGCTTGCCGACCTTCCCGCCAAACACTTTCAGGAAGTTGATCTTCATCTTCTTCAGGTCCGGCCAGTTCTCGGGGGCTGTCATCAGCACTTGTATGTCCCCCCTGGGTCCAATTTTATCCCCAGATCACCTTGGTCCATCCATCCTAAGACTGATGGGCCCTTCTCAGCTACATACAATTTGCACTCCGCACTTCTTCCTCTGAATTCAAATTTTAAAGTTCTGTATCCAACCATGGGGATGAGCTCGCCCGTGTACAACACCGGTCGTATATCAGGTGGTTCTAACCTTGGGCCCAAGCTGGGCCTGAATTCTTCATTCCACACTGCTCTCTGGACAATGGTGTACGGGGATCCAGAATCCGCTACAATCTTGATTTTCACACCTCCTATCACCATGTCGCATTGTGGTTTGCGGGACCGCTTACAGTCAATGCCCAGCACTTGTTCTTCCACACATAGTACATTGTCCTCCTAGTCCAGTTCTTCTTCTTCCTCCTGTTGATCCTGCATCACGTACTTCACGGTGGATCTCTTAATTTTTCGGCGACACACCTTTTCGTAGTGACCTACTATGCCGCAGAACATGCATTTTGCTCTGAACGCTGGACAACGCTTGTCTTGGGCCGCATGTGCCAGGCTTCCGCACCTGTAGCACGTGGTCTTGCTTCCTTTGTTCTGTTTCCATGGTTGTCCTGGTTTCCCCATCCACTTATTTGGCCCTTTTCCTTCCGTCATCGTGGCTTCACTCCTTCCCGGTGGCTCTGCATCATCCACCTTGTTCACCATGGTCCTCTGGACAGTCTCTCTTTTAGCCGCGTCGGCACACCGTTTCGACAACTCTGCCTTTTTTACCATGGCTATTACTTCCTTAAGCGATGCCTCTCTGTTCACCCACAATTTGTCTTGTACTGTCTTGTTAGTGGTGTGCATGACCATTTGATCTTTTATGAACTCATCATGCAGGGCCCCATACTTGCACGTTCTCGCCTTGCGCTTGGTTTGGTCGGGGCTCTTCTGCTCCCCCTTCTCTGCGTCTTGCTAGCTCCGCCAGGGCCTCTGTGGATTGTCGCTGTACTCTCGCCGTCTCTTCTGCTGGTTACTGCCACTGCGTCTGGCACCTTAACATGTGGGTGGTGTTCCCCCCTCTTCTGCACGCTTCTGCCACGCTCCCCCGCTGATCTGTGTTGCTGCGGTGACTGTCCGCCTACCTACAGCTCCTCGTGGTGGCCCCTGACTGGGCTTGCCTTTCCTGCAGCTCCATGTGGTGGCCTCTGACTGGGCTTTGCCTCTTTTTATTTTCTTCACTGGTGCGGGGTCCTGATGGTCTCTTTCCTTTTTTTTTTTTTGTTTTCTTTTTCTTATTTAGTATCCCAGACCTCGTCGCCACTGTAATGATGTGCCTTATGCTAGGCACGAAGTATTAGAGGACTCAAGGTTGCGGTAGTAAATCTATTTATTTAAGTATTACAGAGTGGAAGAGCGCCGAGCGTCCTGCGTCCTCCACTTCTTTCACTTTTCCTCCGCGCATGCGCAGACGCTCCCGATCTTGCGGCCTCGCGCGCTACGTTGTGATGTAGCACGCGAGAACTAGAGCGCGACTCTACACTTCCTATATATCACTAGCTTAGAAAACTTGTCCTGAAGAAGGTGAAGAAAAATAGTTGTCACCGAAAAGCTGCGTCATCTTTGTATTTAAGTTTTCTTTTGTTTAGTTTTTAACTATACTGGAGAAATATATGTACTTGACCTGTATATTTTAACCTGATTTTTTTTTAATTTAAATATGTATTTGTTGTTACTGTGAAAAATGTTTTTATGATGTAATAAACTGTTCAATTATACAGTGATTATCCTTTTATCAATTGCAATCCTTTATTGTGCTAATATAAGTCATCCTGTCTCAATTGTATGTCATTTTTGAGGGTATGAGAATAGCACATGATCCATTAGGGGATACTTTCCTGGTCATACTGTGTTCTTAGGTATTCAATTTTTGTTTTTAACTAAGATTCAACAATTAGGGACTTTTTCTTTTGCCTAATACAGCTAACCCGTCCTTTTTCTTAATATTAGGATAACTCCCTCTTTGGTTTTGATACAATTGCATATTTACCCAGGTGTTTAGTTTCTCTCTGAGCTACTTTGTGATATTCATCCAATCGGGCCCTGATATCCGCCACCAAACTCTGCTCTGCACTCTCACGATGGTAGCGCTCCAAATCCACCTGTTACGCTTCTAGCCCCTCCGGACGGCTCCAAATCGAGCAGAGCACCCCAGAATGCCTGGAGATGATGAAAGCCTGAATATAGGCCTTGAAGGCCTCCCAGAGAGTTGCAAACTTTTCAACAGACCCTACATTGACACAAAAGGATTTGCCAATCACTTGCACAACTCCTCGTGAAATACAGCATCCAGCAGAGAATATTGCAGAAACTGCCAGGTAAATGCAGGGGGTTGCAAACTGTCCAGCTCAAGGACTAATAGCACCAGAGAATGTTCAGAATATGTTTGTGGTAGGTGCTCACAGCCCCGGACCCGAGGCAACAGGCTCCAAGACAGAAGCCAATAGGCAATGCACATGTGGATGTCATGTACTGCGGAATAATGAGTATACCCCCTGTCATTGGGGGACCTCTGGTGCCAGACATCCAGCAGTCCACAGTGAGCAGCCATATCATTTATAGCGTGAGCTGCAGCCGAGAATCGCTGAGTCGGGCCCTGCAAACAAACCAGGTCAGGGCACAAGACACAATTAAAAGCACCGCCCCATATCTGGAGCAGGTCGCCACATTGAGCAAGCCAAACGCGCAAAGCATAGTAAAACTGCGAGTCATCCACGTTCGGGCCATACACCCCAACCAATATTATAACAAATTGGTCTTTGTAACAACGCACCACCACAAAGGGGCCTCCTGGGTCTGCACAAACTTCCTGAACCTTGACACCCAAGTCGCGTCTGACCCAAATCAACTTGCCATGAGCATGTGCAGTGAAGCCCGCCTCATAGCATGCGCCCCTCATGTGCCTCTGTGTGAGCAGCCCACTTCCCGGGACCAGGTGTTTTTCCAGTAAGATGGCAGCATCAATGCTATGTCTCTTTAAGTACATAACCACTTGGCGAACGTCATTCAAACCCCTAATGTTCCATGTGAGAAAATTCAACAACAATGGGTGCCTGATGCTAGCATCTTCATTCTCAGCACTGTTAGCTTTAGAAACCAAGCGCACTGTGAACCATGCAGCGCAATCAGCACTCACAAGTGCAAAATGAATGGTTGTGTGTAACTCAATCCACCCCCACCTACCCTGTGCTCTCAAAAGATCCGCACAGCTATGCACTACCCATCCCAGACCCATCCTGTACCCAAAGAACAAAACCCCAAGGCAAACAATGTGGTGCATACATGGGGACAGATGGTGCCCTGCTTCTCAACCCTGTTACACAAATTCGCAGGGGGCCACGTCACAGGTACAGTGTGTGCCAGATCTACGGTAATCAAACTCAATCATGCAGCATCACCGCTCATCCACCCACACAAGACATTCCAAGTATTCAATACTGATATCGCAGCAGTAGGAAGAAAGGACCCGCAGCCGACTCTCCAAAAGAACTACTGCATAAAATCCAGCAAAATGCAAAGTTCAGGGCCCTCATGATGGCGTACCTGTAAGTCCCGGGAACAACATTGTGCTGCATCCCGGTCTCTCACTCAGCAGTCTTGTGATGATTGGGCGTGGTCTGGCCCAAAGCGCTGGACGAGGGCACATTCCACAACAAACATTTCCGAAGATGTCTCTCACCCCATTAGATCAATAAGGAGTTGTTCCACATATTCTCCATGTTCCCTATATTTGTGGATTCTGAAAGTCCTACAATACAGAGATTGTCTCTACGGGAGTGTGCTTTCAAGTCTTCACCCTTGAGGAAGGAAAATGCCTTCTCAAGTTGCTTCTGTGTCATTGCAGTAGTAACCTGTTCATCTTCCCCCTCCGATACAAACAGCTTTACTATGTCCAGACTCCCTACGTGTTTATTAAGGCGCTCCAACATCCTGTCCATCCGACAAGTGAGAGCTGTCGATCTTGGTGAGACTAAACTGAATGATGGTCAAGACCTGGCATAGTTCACCACCCTTCTCTAGCCCTGGAGCCTCTAGGCCAGCCTCAGGTGCCGCTGAGCCCTACTCGGGAGACCTGGTGGTCATCCACAGTTCAAATTGCAGTTTGGGCTGTGTTTTGTCCTTTTGGCCAGTTGCTCCCAGGCTGCAGCAGAAGATCGGGTGGTGTGGGAGTCACAGCATAAATTTGAGCAGAGAAGTTGCATTCAGGGCCATAGGGCTCCTTGTGTTGTGAACCAGGCACCAGAGGATGCAGGCACTGGGCAGAGGATCTACCTGCTAGCGGCAGAGAGAGGGACCCAGCAGGCCCATTCTAACTCCAGTCCCGTCGCTATTAGCGCCAGCAATGTTCTCAGTGGCCTGGGTGAAAACTAGGGCCCCACACGACTCCAGAGTCAAAAGCCAGAACCCAAGGGGTTCCGACGAGAGCAGGGGCAGGGGCCATCAACAGTAATGTATATACCCACCACGAGCGACAGGCCACATCCCCCACCACTACTCACCTCCAAAATGAGCAGATCACAGCCCTACAGAAGCTCAGCAGCATCCAGCACCTTCACTGCACAGTTGTGGCTCGTGCCCACGATGTTGGTAGGCCCCGCTCAATCCAACACTTCCACAGTGAGACTAGAGGACCCCCGGGGGCACCAGTGCATCCAACCTGCCAACGGTGCATCAGGCAGAGGATCCCAAGAGCAGGGCCAACACCAGGGCTCAAGTCGGGGGTACAGGCAGGTACACAGCGTCCCCCCCACTCTTTTCACAGGGTGGATGCCGTCCCCCTGCCAAGAAGTTGGGCCCCACAGAAATATGCTGAACTTGTTCCGGTGTAATTTTCAAACACTGGGACACGTTCAGCAGCACCTGAAGGGTGCCTGCTTTCCAGTCCTAGGAGCAGCGTGCAAGAAGTTAAGGGGCCATCCGGCCTCCTTTTGTTTGTATATGCTGGCTGGGGGCCGCCTGCAACCTTACCTTTAAATGTAAATGCCACAGAGGGAAACAAAGGCACTGTTTGCCTTCTCTTCACACGTACTTAAGAGAAGCATGCTTTTGCCTTTGTTCTGTCCCTGTATATAAATGCAGACACTGTAAGACTGTCAGATGGGTTAGTCTGTCCCAGTATTACCTCGTGATGTCATGCGGCCATTTGCATATTGTCTTACTTGGTCAGTTCCCCCACTTCTTTTTATAGGACTTGTGTCCTGGCCAACACCAAGACTCTAAGCCGGTCTGTCATCAGATTGCAACCCCCACAGTATTCCACAACTCCGCCATCAGGAGTAGGCCCAGTCAAAGTTGCAGACCTCAACTTAGGGCCACGCCGATCCCGTTTGCAGGGGTGCGGTCCATGCCCATGGGGTAGCAGGCTAATGCAGCGGAGCCCCACCACCCCAGAACCTGGAGCTTCCAGAAAGGAGCAGGAGAGTGAGCCTCTGTCCGGGTTCACCAGACCTCTGTTAGGCCCGAGGCCTGCCGTCAGCTCCAGCCACACGGCCCGCATCAGAGTATGGCTACAGGGTCCCAAGCGTTGTTTCTCTGCGGAATCTCAGCAGCAGCGCTGTCAGTAGCATCAGGTAGGGTGGCAATTGAGGCAGCAATAGAAGATTTTGTGGCACAAGATGAGGCAGGATTTAAAAGCGGCCGAAGGAGCTCGCTTTAATGGCTGCCCTCTTCAGACCAGGCAAACTCCGCCAAAATGTAGAGATATAGTTCAGTGCTTTAACAATGAATTAGAAAGTCAGTTGGACCGGAGACCTGATACTAGCCTGCTGAGCAATCCTGTGCAGGTGGCGTTTTCAGGTTAATATCAGTACCGTTAGATGTGTTCCAGGACACTGGCAACCCAAACAATATTCAATTTTTAAATAAGTCATTTACAAAAATAGCACTAAGAAATGGGGACCTGTAGTTTAAAATGTTTATTTTAAAATCCTGTCTAGTGTATAAGATATCCTCAGAATGCGAAAATAAAATCAGTTATGCATGTAACAGTCAGCAATATCAAGATAAATATTTCTAACCTTGTTAGCGAGTTTCTGACATCCTAGCACCCTCCTGCTATGTGTAAGTGCTATGTTAAGCCTTAGCTAAAGCATTAAATAGAAAAACCTGTGTTACAAGTTTCTCCAGGATGGCCTCACAGCATACCTTTGAATAAGCTGTCTGCAACTATTTCAGAGCCCTGCTGCAGAATCAGCATATGTACTGGAGGTGAAGAACAACATCTGCATGGCTTCTGGAATCAACTCTCTAAATCAGAGCAGAGAGCTCAGCAATGTGGTGTTACCTCTGGCGATAATTCTGCCGAAAGCCCTTTCCTAATCAGTGCCAAAGTGTGGGTTTTTTATACCATTTGACCACTGATTTTATTTCATAATTACAAAATAGAACAGGTTTTGGAGACACTATGACCAATATAAGACAACTAACATGGTGTCAAATGCACCAGCTTACTCCATATGTTGACATTAAGGATCCACCTTTGTAAACAATAAGCTTGCAGTGCAAGGGGCCATATTGAAATGGCTGCGGCCATTAACATAAATAAAAAACATGTCAGCAAACAGATTTGTCGGCCATGATGATATTAGCATTTTTTGCGTGTGATCTAAGAAATTCACTCTTTCCATTAAGAAAAAGAAAACCTGGCATCAAGCACAAAATGAAAACAGACTAACGAAGTTAGCACTCCAGTGTTCAGGACAGGCATTCAGAGTGTTGATACACCTTCCGCCCATAACACACGCAAACAATATAAGCGACGTGCCACACCTCACAAATTCGCTTCCCATGTCTACTGCACAACAATGTTACACCACAAAAACAACACAGCACACCAACTCACTCTCAAACACCATCTCCACCACATACACATGCAGACCAATCAAAATGCTGATGAGGAACATGATACAGAACAGCTACACAACTACTATGCTAATAAAGTTAATACCTGCACTAAAAACACACCTGCTACAAACCTACATAATACTGATCACTCTTCTACACAAGCATTTGCAATGCAATAGGTCTCGCATTAGGAAAGTTAGAGCTATTGGCCTTGTAAATGAGAAATGTTTTATTTATGTGTTGGTTTTGAAAATAGCTAAATTAATAGCTTTGTCATTTACAATGCCAATAGTTATAACTTTCGCAAATGTGACACCTATAGCATTTGTAATGCAACATGTTTTGTATTTACGTGACTTAGATGTATTGATATTACAAATAACAATGGCTTTTAATTTTTTTAAATAATTAATACTGAAATAAAAGTGATTGTAATTTATAATGGCAATAGCTTAAACGTTTGTAAATAACTTTTGTGAAGATTATGTTCAGTGTATTTTATTGTGACGAAAATCCAAGAACAGAAGTGAAATATTAACATCTTTTTGTGACATTTGTAATAAAGCTTGAAACATTGAGAGAACATATTTGAACCAGTTGTTGAATGGTTGCACAGATTGATGCTGTGATGGCGCGGAGTGATGCTGTGGTGGTGTTGAGTGATGCTGTGGTGGTGCTGAGTGATGCTGTGGTGGTGCTGAGTGATGCTGTGGTGGTGCTGAGTGATGCTGTGGTGGTGCTGAGTGATGCTGTGGTGGTGCTGAGTGATGCTGTGGTGGTGCTGAGTGATGCTGTGGTGGTGCTGAGGTGGTGCTGAGTGGTGCTGTGGTGGTGCTGAGTGGTGCTGTGGTGGTGCTGAGTGATAATGTGGTGGTGCTGAGTGATAATGTGGTGGTGCTGAGTGGTGCTGTGGTGGTGCTGAGTGGTGCTGTGGTGGTGCTGTGGTGGTGCTGAGGGATGCTGTGGTAGTGCTGAGTGATGCTGTGGTAGTGCTGAGTGATGCTGTGGTGGCGCTGAGTGCATAATTTGCCTTTTCTTGCTGCAAAATTTAGTCAACCCTGCTGCATAATTTGGTTGTTCCGCGTTGCATTATTCCAATTGGCCCTCATCACAAGTTCCCTTCAGAAATTGGCATGTAAACATGCAGCTTTTCGGCTAGACTCTTTGAAAGTTGTGCTGTAGATTTTGTTGTGCAGCAATAGTTAACGTTATCTCACCCAGGAACGTTACTTATCAAGTAACAATGCGAAAGAAAAAAACTGTGAGATGAATCCAACCCTTCCAACACGACAGTGGCGATTCAGGGAAGGTCCATCTCTCTACCAGAGTACCGGGAGGAGGGCAGTGACACGCCAACGCTAATTGTGATGTGCTTATTTATGTTGCGCTTAAATTGCATTGGGGTTCGTAATTGTCAACTGCCCATTCGGAGTAGAGAAGAAAATCGAGGTGGATGGTAGAATAATCAAGATATGGTGGAGGAGGTGAATTAAAGATGGAAAGGGGTTTCACAACTTCACACAATTTACTCAAAGAGAAATGAATTAAATCGTAGCTTCCTCTGGGCCTTCACCGTCTCCCACTCCGAACAACAAAGGGGTAATTAACACGTCATTGTCCTCCGATAAAACGAGTTCTGGCTGAGTGAGACCCCTCACAGGAAAGAAGTAATTAGGAGAAACGGGTGACTCTAGGGAAATGCGATGTCCGCAAAGAACAGAGGTGTCAATAACACAGAGCCGACTCGAGGCAAGAGTCAATGCAGAGCGAAACCTGTAGGAATCGGCAGAAAGTGTGCTCTAGCACCCAGAAATAGGAAATACATACAGGCAGAACCATAGCCCCTTCCCGGAACGGCGAGTCAGAATCAAGGGAGTGTAATCAAAAGAAACCCCAAGCAAGGAATGAATGGAGTACACCTACACCCTCCGCCCCCACCCCTCCCAGGCCAGGAAGTAAAATCAATGTTGTGCGCCCTTTTCACCGAACAAGGCAGGATCAAATGCATGCCCCCAACCCCACAATGTGCTTGAAAATCTATAGCCTTTAAACAAAATGTTATTAATATTGTCTTTTAAAGTGAATACTCAGCAAGTTTGTTTGTATATATTGTTAGGACTATATACGGATCACTATTGTTTAAATAAGCTAATACTATCTGATCTGCATCAGGACAGGGTGAGCAAAATGTAGCCGTCCCTCACTCTGCCCCATTTACGAGATCTACGAACGGACTGCATACCCCATACCATGTGACATCATATAAGTAAACACAGAAGTAGCACACGTGTTTACCGGAGGCATACTTCTCAAACCTGTGGGCTGCAGCCTGTATCCTATGCCAGACTGTGGGGGCGGTTCCACGCCACGACCTGCGTAATGTTTTCAGTTTGCTGTTGGCCTGCCTGACATCAGTTGGCGAGGAAACTCTTGGGCTGGGATAACCCTCACTCCTATGTTTTCAGTTGAAACGTATGCGCCTATGATTTTATTTCGATAAAATAAGTAATGAAAAAATAATTGTGAGACCTATTGCATTGCAATGCCTGCATGGGCTAGAGAAGGCATTTGATACGCCATTGTTTAACGCCGCAAAACAAACTATCTGGTCACCAATGGGGAAAATCCTGCTATAGCAAGCGGGGCCTTAGAGCGTGGCGATATGCAAACGCAAACAACGCAGCTATTTGCAGGGTCCTAGCCACAAAACAGTCAAAGGGAGGACGGATGACACCTATGCAGAGGCCGCGTGAAACCGCATGCTCTCCATGTGTGAAAGCATCTTTTAGGTGTCCAGTGTGTGCCGTCTGATCTTTGAAACACTCTGATGCGCTTCTATTGAACACACTGGGACCGCGCAACACGTACCGAAGACAAAGGGGGCAGTCCTGAGCCTGCAGAGTCCGGAGAGCAGCCGGGCCGAGAGTGAGGGCGGGGGCTGCCCGCGCATGCGAGATCCGAGCCCCGGCGCCAAAGCTGAGTGCGGCATCTGAAGTCCCGGGTCCCAGGAGGGGGCCCGGGTGAAGACCAGCGCTGCGGAGGGAGATCGAGGATCGAGACTGACCCCCTGGCTGACGAGAGACAGAGACACGGAACACGCTTAAAGAGCCCGGTGAGTTTTGGGGGGGAATGTGTGTGCGTGCGTCTGTCTGTGTGTGTGTGTGTTGTGTGTGCCTGCGTGTGTGCCTGCGTGTGCCTGCGTGTGTGCCTGCGTGTGTGCCTGCTTGTGCCTGCATGTGTGCCTGCGTGTGTGCCTGCGTGTGTGCCTGCTTGGGCCTGCGTGTGTGCCTGCCTGTGCCTGCGTGTGCATGTGTTGTGAACAGCCGGCCGGGATCGGAGCGCGTGACCTGATCCGATTCCGGCCGGCTGCGTGCGCGTGACAGTCTGTTGTCTCTGCCTAGTCCTTGAAAGGGAAAAGGACTGAAATGATTACAATAGATCGCTTTGCGACAGCAGGCGCGACCTAAAAGTCTCACTATCACCAAAGCCCATTTTCTAAACTGTCTACTAATAAATGCTTGATCCCTCTCTAAAAATAAACATCACATCTACGACCTTCTCACAGATGCAAAACCAGACATACTATTCATAACTGAATCGTGGTTGGGAGATGATATGGCTCCAGTTCTGCATGAAGCAGTTCCTCTAGGCTATCAAACAATCACTGAAAATCGAATAGGCAAAAAAGGAGGTGGTCTAGCTGTTGTAGTCAGGCAAACATTACATATCACTAAAGTTGGCAACATCGCCATAAAGAATTGTGAGGCTCTTCTCACCAGATGCAATCCTACACCGTCTTCCTCCTGGTCCTTTACAGACCTCCACCTAGCAAGGCGACATTCCCAGATGCACTTCTAGACATAGTTTCAAACCTGATAACCATACACTCCAACCTATGCGTTCTGGGTGACCTCAACATTTGGTTTGACAAACCCAATATGAACCATCCAAAAACAATGATCACTGGCCTAGACGCACTGAACCTGCATCAGATTGTCCACAAACCCACACACATCGCTGGACATATCCTAGATGTCATTTTTGCTAATACTGTACTAGTTACCTTTCAAACTATAACTCCAGTCACATGGTCAGACCACCACTTTCTTGCTTTCCAACATAAAACAACACTGAGCGACTCACCTAAAACTACCTTACTTCCATCCACCTATTGGCCGTGTAACAAACTCATTTTGGAACTCTTAAAAACGCAACTAACATCCAGTACAGATCTGGAAACAATAAAGTCTGTTCAACATCTATATGAGTGGCTACAGGAAGCTTTTGACAGCCTGATACCACTCACAACCACACAACAGAACAGAAAAAAGCGCCTTGGAGAAACATACAAATAAAAGACATAAAACAACAAATTAGAAAGCTGCAACGTACCTGGCTCAAAACAAACGCCATACAAGACAAACTTCACCTACAGAAAATTAACAGATTATACACGTCAGCTATCAAAAAAGCTAAGAAAAGGTACTATTCTGACAGAATTCAAAATGCTGAATGTGCAAATAAAGAATTCTATAAAATACTCACTGATTTTCGCAAACTAAATTGCCTAGAAGGAACTCATCCTGTTACTCAAGATTTCACAGGCAAACTGGCAAATCATTACACGCACAAAGCAGACACATTGGACTCGTACTTAAAACAGAAACAATGCACCAGCACTAACACTTGTACAAAACAACAATCCAAGAATACTCTAACCCAGCCTCTCCGTTCCTTCGAACACATCTCACAGAATGAATTTATGGACCTGGTCAAAGGAAGCAGGCCTGCCGGCAACCCTTCTGACCTGTGTCCACCACAAACTTTCAAGACAATTATTTTTATAACTCTGCTGCCACTCAAGTAAGAAGAATCATCAACGATTCGTTAACTACCGGAATATTTCCAGAAGAACTCAAAAAGTCACATATACGCCCTTTACCGAAGAAAACAAACTTGGATCCGCTGAACCCTGACAACTACAGACCCATTACAAATGGACCTTTCCTGGGAAAACTGATAGAAAAAGCAGCGTTCGCCCAGATGTTACAATTCATTGAAGAGAATTACATACTTTCAGACTTCCAAACAGGATTCCGTCTGGAGAGAGGCACTGCATCTGCCCTCCTTGCCATCTGGGATGACCTGAAGAATACAGTAGACCGCAACCGGGTTGCTGCGCTACTCCTCTTGGACCTCTTGGCTGCCTTTGACTTGGTTGACCATGACAGTTTGAAACAAAGACGCTATGAAGCCGGCATAGAGGGAACTACTGTAGACTTGATTGCATCCTACCTTCGAAACAGAACTAATGTCATCCATACCCCACCTTCTCGTTCAAACCATACTCCACAAAAGCAGGGGTCCCTCAAGGCTCTATCATCTCGCCGATGCTTTTCAACATCTACATGAAGTCATTACTGGTACTGATCAATCAATTTCACCTCACATGCTATAACTAAGCTGATGACACACAAATACTCCTTCAACTGGAATGCCTCAAAGACATTGGAAAATTCCCCAATTTTCAGTTGTCACAGAGCAGTGGATCAGTGGATGACTTGGAGCCATCTCAAATCGAATGCTTGCAAAATGGAAATACTCACATGTAGCAATTGGAAACACTATGACCCGCTTGTCACCTGGCCTGATGAACTGGGATCATCGCCTAAAGTATCAAAGGAAGTAAGAAACCTCGGAATGACAAGGGACTCCAAGCTATTGATGAATGCCCAAGTGGACAAACTAACAAGATCAAGTTTTGTCACTATAAAAACGCTGTGGCAAATTTCCCTCATTTGGGATTTCCACACTAGGGCCAAGCTAGCATCTCCCTTGTTCTGTCCAAACTCGATTACACCAATAGCTTTTACCACGGATCACCTTTAACGACTATGAAAAGACTACAACTGATTCAGAACTTGGCTGCCAGACTACTCTTGCATATCAAACCACAAGACCACATCTCACCTGCCTTGAAAGCCCTGCATTGGTTACCGGTTGCTAGAAGATCCATGTTCAATCTACTTTGTATCACCTACAAAGCAATACATGGAATGGGACCGCTCTTCATCAGGAATAAATCACCAAACACTGTCAACAAAGGAATCTCTGCTCCAAAGGGGCCTCTCACCTCAAAATCCCAAGATACAAGAAAAAAACATGGGTGACACATTCTTCTCTGTTCAAGCAGCCAAACTATCGAACTCTTTACCTCCCAACTTAAGATCCACTGACAACAACCTTATCTTCAGAAAACTACTCAAGAATTGGCTCTTTCCCGCATTAGCACCATACGCAAACAGAAATTTACAGTATATTCCTCTGTATATAAGCATTTACTTTCACTATAGATATGTACCTATCTTTGTGCATTGCTTTGTATAAACATGTAGAATAATCATATTGTTAAAAAAGAAATCATCTTTGGTCTACATGTGCTTGCTTCCATTGTGCATCTATGTACCTTCCATGTATTGGGATCTGTGTGTTGGTTACACTTCTCCTGAAAAAGCATATCCAATGCACTACCCTATTTTCCCATCCTGTACCTCTATCAATATCTTTCATCTGCATATACTTACCTCCTTTATGCATCTATATACTTTCAATGTACTTATGGATCTATATATTTATCACTTTCTTCTAATTTATCATTTCCAATGTACTACCCTGTTTCTCAGCCTATACTTTTCTCAATATATCTTCTAGTCCAAATTTCTGATTCATCTCAAACTTCTTATCACTACTCTTTCCAATGCACTACCCTAACTCTCACCCTATACATCTATCAATATATCCCCTACAACTACTCTCTCATTTATCCCAAACCACATACCACTACTATGATCCCCAAAATAACCCTTTCTAGACTCTCTCCTACTCTACCCCTCCTTGCATCATCTGACACCTCTTTTACTATACCTATCCCCCAAAACAAACCTTTCTAAACTCTTCCCTGTGACTCTTCCCCTCCAAAACCCCTTTTTACTCATCCAAAAGCCTCCTACTGCTATGACCTCAAAACAAAATCCTTCACTCTTCTATCTCTCCACTATCCTTTTCAATCAAAATAACAGACTAACGTGTTCACTTCTCAAATTCCATATTCCACTATCCTAATTCACCAATAATACTTTATGGGTTCCAGAGTAGTGTGCTACTCGCCAGTAACGCATTTCCACACCCCATCAGAGTTACAAGCACTATATAAAAGCAAACCCTTTTCCCTTTTCTACCCCTTCCCAATCCTCCTCAATCCAAATAACTGATTAACATATCCACCACTCAAATTACTTTCATGTTTCACCATACTAATTCAACACTAATCCTTATGGGTTCCAGAGTAGCGTGCTACTCGCCAAAAAAGCGCTTCAAAACCCCATCAGGGGTAACAAGCGCTATATAAGTACAAACCTCTTTCCCTCTTCTATCCCGCCACCTACCCTTCTCTATCCAAATGTTGGACTTTGCCCTTTTCCCCAAAATTTTTCGCTTTTCGCCCCCCTAATTTAGGGATGTCTCCCCCATGGTAGAGGTTACTGTATAGGCCATGTGTGGTGTGAGACGCCATGTTAATGTGATAATGTGATGCAATGGTGTGCACTTATTTTCCCCCCATTGTGTAAAATGTACCCTGATGGAATGCTGCATTTAAAATGGATGCCGTGGCTATGCGTGGTGCCACCTGACTGCAGTAGGTTAGCGATCTAGATGTTTGGTACCCAGCCACCCTAGCTTTTGAAGGGAAAGCCTGGCACCCAGGGTGCTCTACTCCTCCCCCTGAGCCAGTTAAAACTAGTTCGCCTGAGAATTCTAAAAGGCACTGGCACTGCCTGGAAGGCGGGGTGAGGGGCATATAAATAAGGGGGATGTGCCACCATGTGCTGAGACAGAGCTGGGACAGGAACGTGAGGGGACCTGCTGCCAGGGGATACCGCCACTTGGGCCTGTGTGCTGGACCCTGCACCCATCTAGAACCCCTCTGCTGTCCCCAGGGCTAGTCGAAGCCCCACTGCAGGAGTTCAGGCTGCTGTGTAGGCGGAGGGCCATGCTACAGTGGAGGATAGTGAAAGCCTACCGCCCTGTTTTGATGAGTTCCCACTAACTGTTGACCTGGCCCAGTAGTGCCTGCTGCTCTGTCCCCCGGCCCCCTGGAGGAGGGGGGCCCCCCTAGGTCCCTGAGGCTGGTGGGACCTGGCACCACGCAAGCGCTGCACCTAAAAGCGCCTGGAAGGGAAGGAGCGCCTTGGACTGGACCCCCGCCCCCCAGGAGGTTAGGAGCGTTACCCTGGGGCTTGCTATTGGGACTGCCTGTACCCCCAAGCGCTAACCCTAAAGCGCTGTGCGGTGAAGATGCTGTTGGCCTGCGAAGCGCTACCCGCCTGGAGGTGCCACTGTCTGAACTGTTCTGTGCCCACCAAGCGATGTGTACTGGAAGCGCTGTGCCTCAGTGAGCGTTGTGCCTGCTAAGCGCTATAATCTTGGAAGCGCTGTGCTGCAGAAGCGCTGTGTGGCCCAAAAAGGAACTGTTCACCTGGAAAGCGCTGCGGGAGCCTACCACGCGTTTTGGCTCGCTTTTTGCCCATCGCAGATAGCGGGTACCTACCCTGCACTTCAGAGTTGCCGTGACTCACCGCCACGGCTGAGCCGCCACCAGGAGGACTGCCTGCAGCGGGTGCCCACCCCACGTGGCACTTCCAGATCGGAGGGAGCCCACCTCTCATCGCCACCGGGAATCACCGCCGCGGCCCAGGAGGAGTCCGCGCCGCAGACGCGACGCGGAAGTCAGGCAGCTGGCTGGGACAGGAGGCGCAGCTTTGTTGAGGTCCGGCCGGACCTGGAGAGCCGCGCTGGCATTGGGCGCCGGCCGCAGCATGGCCGGAAGTCCCGCCCTGTGAGGGCGGAAGCAGGAAGAAGCCGGCCCTAAGCCCCGGGTCCCAGGAGGGAACCCGAGTGAAGACCGGAAGGAGGAGGTGGCGTTGCCGGGCCCCCGTGGCAACGAGGGAGCCCCGTATAGAACCAGGAGCCAGGCAGGAACCTACCCCACGCTGGCCCAGCAGCCCCGCGGAGGCTGACTCGAAGTCCTGGGTCCCCGTGAGAGAGAAGGGCCCGGGTGAAGCCGGAGGAAGTCGTCTGGAGCCCAGACAGCCCCGCAAGGTCCCGATGAGTGGGGTGGAAGAGTTGGACTGCCGGAGTTCCCCCCCCCACCCCCTGGCATGGGGAGAGGCCTTTTGGGGAGCTGGGGGGTGGAAGTGTCGGGGCACATGTCGGTGCCCGCCCCCTCGTGACCAATACTTTGGGAGGGCCGAAGACTGAGGTAACACCCCTGCGGGGGAGGCCTTGAAGGATCCCTGAGGCCGCCTTGCCCCTGCCTGAAACTGTTGTTGGGCCCCATTGGCCCCCGTCCAGCTGATAAGGACCTGACCCGAGGGGAGCAGTGACTGTGGGTCCCCTGGACTGGGCCAGTGCCCGAGTTAAGTGCTGGTTGGCCGCCTTTGGTGATAAGGTTCACCCTGGGTTAGGGGAGTGGTTACAGCTGGCCAGCTCTGTTGCCCCCTTTTTAGTAGGGGTTTGTGTTTTAATGAGCCCGGTGCTTAAAAACTGTGCCCCGTTTCAGCTGGTCCCCGGAAATGTAGGTAGGGTGGATCTGTTTAAGATAGATCTTGTGGCCTGAGTTTTACAGGGATGGCTTTACTGATGATTCCACAATGAAATGTTGCCTGTTCCCCAACAAGAGTGGTTTTACTTCTGCCCAAGGAAATGTTACTTGAGTTCTCCTTGAATGACTCACTGACCTATGCTTTTATGAGGAAATATTGCCTGGGCTGTAAGGGAATGTTGTTGCCTATGCAAATGCCATGCCTACATAATGAAATGTCACCTGTATTCTAGAGAAATGGTTTTATCTATGCTTCAGCAATGCAATGTTGCCTGGAGGTTCTTCCCCTCATGTTATATTGCTAATGTTTCATGTCAATTGATAACGCTGGTCTTTATTTCAGCCCTGGAACTCATGGACTTACCTTTTTTTCTTCTTTTTCCCATTTTCCCTGTGAATAATCCCACTGGTATACATTGCCCTGGCGCCCGTTGGCGCCCCATTGTGATTACTGTGTCTTTCTTTTGCAGGTTGGAGACAATACATGAGTTATTCTTTTTCATCCAAACCGGTGTTGTGTCTCTTTTTGTGCTGTGCCTGGTGTGTTGTCTGTGCGTACTGCGTGGATGCTTCAGACATGTCCTCAGGAGTTTGGCCTGCCCGCTCTGCTCCATGCTACCACCCGTAGAATTGGTAACCCCATTTCTAATATTGTTGGCGAGCGATGGGATAGGACTTGTGTTTGCGCAGTACCACAGCGGCCACGGGTTACACTGCAAATAGAGCTTTGAAGAGTAATCACAGTCTTTTTGTGGGGATTATTGTTTTGCTGATTATTGATTTTCTGATTATTATTTCCTCCTGAAAAGTGTTTTTCAAATTGTGTCCCCTTGTTGCACTGTGGGTGGTGTTCCGGGTGTACCTTGTCAGGATGGTGTTGGTTTATAATGAGGATGACCTCATGGATTACACCTAGCAGGAAGTTTTGTGTTTCTGCAAGGAGAGAGGGATACCCCCAGTAGGCAATATTCACAGGAAGCTGTTTCTCTATGAGGCCCTCAAGAGGGGGGAACCCTTAGAGCCCTGGGGGGACCTGTCTGATTACCCCTCCGCGTATTTGAAGGGTGGATTTGGTAGATACCAGAGTGAGGGCTCCCAGTCCATATCCCTGGAGGCTGGTTACTCTGATGAAGAGGAGGAAGAAATTGATAGGGCAGAGACGCCAGTAGCTGATGAGGACACCATAGACAGGGAGTCCCGCGCTGGGTCCAGTCCCGGGGGCACTGCCCCATCCCTTTCCCTGTCCCCAGAAGAGTGGGTAGATAGGAGGGAAAAAAGGGAGTATCAGCTTGCGCTGGAGAAGCTCAGGAATGCCAAGGAGTTAGCGCAGCTGAGGGTGGAAGAGAAAACGCTAGAGACGGAAAAGGTCCTAGCGCAGGAAAGGATGGTGGAGGCGGAGAGGGCCTTTGCCAGGGAGAGTCTAGCTCAGGTGGGTAGGTTGTCCCCTGAGAGTGGTTTTAGGAGTCTGGATTCCCCAGTGAGGGGGGGATCCAGTGGTGGCAGCGAGAGTAGTTCCAGTGCAGGGAGTCCCACTCCCAGAGCTCAGGAGATGGTGCATGATTCCCAGGAAGAGGGGGACGGGTTGGAGTTCAGGGGCAGGGGAAAACTGTCCCACCAGTCCTGGGAGGAGTTTGCGGAGGAGTGTTGGACTTCATTGGAGGATTAAGTGGTGAGTAGAGCAGTGGAGGATTGGGAAAGGCTGTGCCATGTAGTTATCAAGGAGCACATGCTAAGGAGTTGTTTCCCAGGTCTGCATCACCACTTGTTGCAGTGTGGGTTCTCAGACCCCGGGGAACTTGAACGGGAGGCAGACCTTTGGGTAAGTTCCAGAGAGTCTGAGAGGGCATTGGGGAGTGATCCAGAAGAGAATGGTGCAGGGATTTTCCGACCCAGCGAGGCGGGAGAGGTGGGGAATAGCCCAGCTAGGTCCCAGGATAGTGAGAGGGTTGTAGGACCTCACATCCTATCTACAGGAAGGAGTGAGACGGGAGGTGTGCCGAGGTGCTCCAACCGCAGTCACAGGGCCTGGAGAGTTTCAGAAGGGAACCCCAGGTTGGGAGCCTATGCTGTCCTGATGTGCCTTCCAATGATAGGGATCCCCTCGTGTCAGGAGAACCCGGAGCATCAGTAATAGGAGCTCCAGTGGTACGGGGGTCTGCTCAGTCGCAGGGTTTAGATCGTGGGCTGGGGTTCCAGGTTCAGGGGTTGCCTGACCTGGAGGGTGGGGCACTTGTAAACAAGGTCCCTACTGGTGTGACTTCCAGGGGTACTTCTCCAGGTGGGACGGTGCGGAACTCTGGAAGGGGGTGCAGAGTGAGGAAGGTCTCTCCTCTGGCCCCGGCTCAGCCACAGGGAGTAGTTCCCGGGTTGGGTGGCCAGGTTCAGGGGTTCGCCTGGCCTGGCGGGTAGGACATCTGTAAACAGTGTCCCCCCGGGTTTGACTCTCAGGGGTACTACCCAAGTTAGGAGGGTGCGGAACTCTGGTAGGGGGTGCAGGGGGAGGGAGGACTCGCCCCTGTCAACAGTTCAACCTAAGGGTTTAGACCCTAGGTTGGGGAGTCAGTTGCAGGGTCAAGGCCCTGGACTGGAGAGAGAGTGGTGTTCTGGGGGTACCCCGCGTAGGAGGAGAGGGCGGAACCCCAGAAGGAGAGGTAGGGGGAGGAGAGCCTTGCCCCTGAGTGCTGGTCAGCCTGAGGGTTCGGACCCCAGGTGGGAGGACCAGTGGCAGTTTGGTCGGAGGAGAGTGGTCAAAGGGTACTACGGGCCTGGGGCTAAAGCCCCCCACTCTGTGAGAGAGCAAGGGCCAGAGACTTCTGGATGGCCTAGAGGCCGGTCCTGGCCACATCCCGCTAGAGAGCTTCAGTGGGGTGGTTTGGTTGGTGAAGAGAGGGTTGAGCGAGGGAACCATCAGGTTCCGGAGTGGAGAAGAAACTGCAGGTGCTCCTGTAGTTGCGGGCTTGCGTCCACCTTTTTCCGCCCCAAGCAGGGAAGCCCATTAAGGCAATGATTGGTCTACCCTGGCTTTTGGCTGGGGGGGAGTTGTGTTGGACTTGGCCCTTTTCCCCAAAATGTTTTGCTTTTCGCCCCCCTAATTTAGGGATGTCTCCCCCATGGTAAAGGTTACTGTATAGGCCACGTGTGGTGTGAGACGCCATGTTAATGTGATAATGTGATGCAATGGTGTGCACTTATTTTCCCCCCATTGTGTAAAATGTACCCTGATGGAATGCTGCATTTAAAATGGATAAAAACACAGTTGATGGGCAGAATGTAGAACAATGTCATACATTCACCCCAGTACAAAGATCTGGGCCTAAATCCATCGTTTTTTTGCACTCCACACCACCCTGGGTTAGACACAGGCTATATGCAAATCAGCTCTGACCCTGTGCCTCATGGGAACAGTCCAGTCCGAACTACCAAGCCATGTCTTTCCCAGACCGGAATCAAGCATCCAAGGACCGGTTTCTGGCTATCAGCCTTCATCAGCCTGGATAGCTTGACTCCAGTGGTGTGGAGAGCCTGGGACTCACGTTTGAGCATACCCAGCACACTCGGGGTGAAAATTGCAAAAAACACAGTTGATGGACAGAATGTAGAACAATGTCATACATTCACCCCAGTACAAAGATCTGGGCCTAAATCCATCGTTTTTTTGCACTCCACACCACCCTGGGTTAGACACTGGCTATATGCAAATCAGCTCTGACCCTGTGCCTCATGGGAACAGTCCAGTCCGAACTACCAAGCCATGTCTTTCCCAGACCGGAATCAAGCATCCAAGGACCGGTTTCTGGCTATCAGCCTTCATCAGCCTGGATAGCTTGACTCCAGTGGTGTGGAGAGCCTGGGACTCACGTCTGAGCATACCCAGCACACTCGGGGTGAAAATTGCAAAAAACACAGTTGATGGACAGAATGTAGAACAATGTCATACATTCACCCCAGTACAAAGATCTGGGCCTAAATCCATCATTTTTTTGCACTCCACACCACCCTGAGTTAGACACTGGCTATATGCAAATCAGCTCTGACCCTGTGCCTCATGGGAACAGTCCAGTCCGAACTACCAAGCCATGTCTTTCCCAGACCGGAATCAAGCATCCAAGGACCGGTTTCTGGCTATCAGCCTTCATCAGCCTGGATAGCTTGACTCCAGTGGTGTGGAGAGCCTGGGACTCACGTCTGAGCATACCTAGCACACTCGGGGTGAAAATTGCAAAAAACACAGTTGATGGACAGAATGTAGAACAATGTCATACATTCACCCCAGTACAAAGATCTGGGCCTAAATCCATCGTTTTTTTGCACTCCACACCACCCTGGGTTAGACACTGGCTATATGCAAATCAGCTCTGACCCTGTGCCTCATGGGAACAGTCCAGTCCGAACTACCAAGCCATGTCTTTCCCAGACCGGAATCAAGCATCCAAGGACCGGTTTCTGGCTATCAGCCTTCATCAGCCTGGATAGCTTGACTCCATTGTGTAAAATGTACCCTGATGGAATGCTGCATTTAAAATGGATGCCATGGCTATGCGTTGTGCCACCTGACTGCAGTAGGTTAGCGGTCTAGATGTGTGGTACCCAGCCACCCTAGCTTTTGGAGGGAAAGCCTGGCACCCAGGATGCTCTACTCCTCCCCCTGAGCAAGTTAGAACTAGTTTGCCTGAGAATTCTAGAAGGCTCTAGCACTGCCTGGAAGGTGGGGTGAGGGGCATATAAATAAGGGGGATGTGCCACCATGTGCTGAGACAGAGCTGTGAGAGGAACGTGAGGGGACCTGCTGCCAGGGATACCCCCACTTGGGCCTGTGTGCTGGACCCTGCACCCATCTAGACCCCTCTGCTGTCCCCAGGGCTAGTGGAAGCCCAACTGCAGAAGTTCAGGCTGCTGTGTAGGAGGAGGGCCACGCTACAGTGGAGGATGGTGAAAGCCTACCGCCCTGTTTTGATGAGTTCCCACTAACTGTTGACCTGGCCCAGTAGTGTCGGCTGCTCTGTCCCCCGGCCCCCTGAAGGAGCAGTGCCCCCCTAGGTCCCTGAGGCTGGTGGGACCTGGTGCCACGCAAGCGCTGCACCTAAAAGCGCCTGGCAGGGAAGGCGCGCCTTGGACTGGACCCCCGCCCTCCAGGAGGTGAGGAGCGTTACCCTGGGGCTTGCTATTGGGACTGCCTGCCCCCCCAATTGATAACCCTAAAGCGCTGTGCGGTGAAGATGCTGTAGGCCTGCGAAGTTCTACCCGCCTGGAGGTGCCACTGTCTGAACTGCTGTCATTCCTAAGCGCTGCGCAGCTGGAAGAGGCTGCTCTGTGCCCACTAAGCGCTGTGTACTGGAAGCCCTGTGCCTCAGTGAGCGTTGTGCCTGCTAAGCGCTATAATCTTGGAAGTGCTGTGCTGCAGAAGCGCTGTGTAGCCCAAAAAGGAACTGTTTACTTGGAAAGCGCTGCGGGAGCCTACCCCGCGCTTTGGCGCGCTTTTTGCCCATCGCTGATAGCAGGTGCCTACCCCGCACTTCAGAGTTGCCGTGACTCACCGCCGCGGCCAAACCGCCACCAGGAGGACTGTCTGCCGCGGGTGCCCACCCCTCGTGGCACTTCCACATCGGAGGGAGCCCACCCCTCATTGCCGCCGGGAATCACCGCCGCGGCCCGGGAGGGGTCCGCCCGCAGACGTGACACGGAAGTCAGGCAGCCGGCCGGGACAGGAGGCGGAGGTTTGTTGAGGTCCAGCCGGACCTGGAGATCTGCGCTGGGATAGGGCGCCGGCCGCAGCGTGGCCGGAAGTCCCGCCCTGTGAGGGCGGAAGCAGGAAGAAGCTGACCCTAAGCCACGGGTCCCAGGAGGGAACCCGAGTGAAGACCGGAAGGAGTAGGTGGCGTTGCGGGCCCCCCGTGGCAATGAGGGACCCCCGTGTAGAACCAGGAGCCAGGCAGGAGCCTACTCCGTGCTGGCTCGGCAGCCCCGTGGAGGCTGCCTCGAAGTCCTGGGTCCCCGTGAGGGAGAGGGCCCCGGGTGAAGCCGGAGAAAGTCGTCTGGAGCCCAGACATCCCCGCAAGAGCCCGGTGAGTGGGGTGGAAGAATTGGACTGCCGGAGGCCCCCCCCCCCCGAGGCAAGGGGAGAGGCCTCCTGGGGAGCTGGGGGGTGGGAAGTGTCGGGGCACGTGTCGGTGCACGCCTCCCGGACCAATACTTTGGGAGGGTCGAAGACAGAAGTAACACCCCTGCGGGGGAGGCCTTGAAGGATCCCTGAGGCTGCCTTGCCCATGCCTGAAACTATTGTTGGGCCCCGTTGGTCCCCGTCCAGCTGATAAGGACCTGACCCGAGGGGAGCAGTGACTGTGGGTCCCCTGGACTGGGCCAGTGCCCGAGTTAAGTGCTGGTTGGCCGCATTTGGCGATAAGGTTCACCCCCGGGTTAGGGGAGTGGTTACAGCCGGCCCGCTCTGTTGCCCCCTTTTTAGTAGGGGTTTGTGTTTTAATGAGCCCGGTGCTTAAGAACTGTGCTCCATTTTAGCTGGTTCCCGGAAATGTGGGTAAGGAGGATCTGTTTAAGATAGATCTTGTGGCCTGAGTTTTACAGGGATGGCTTTACTGATGATTCCACAATGAAACGTTGCCTGTTTCCCTACAAGAGTGGTTTTACATCTGCCCAAGGAAATGTTAATTGAGTTTTCCCTGAATGACTCACTGACCTATTGTAGTGTAGCTCCTATTTTCCCAATAGGCTCTGCGCATTGGAATAGTACCTACAGCAGTAAAGGCCTAGGCCAGACGTTAACTAGGTCTACTACTGTCGATACTAGACTTAATTTTTGGGTTTGCCAGCTAAGCTCAGAGTTCGCTAGAAACTTTCTCGAATGTTCAAGGAAGGGATTAACTCCCCTGATTAGACAAGA
Source organism: Lissotriton helveticus (assembly GCF_964261635.1). Taxonomy (NCBI): domain Eukaryota; kingdom Metazoa; phylum Chordata; class Amphibia; order Caudata; family Salamandridae; genus Lissotriton; species Lissotriton helveticus. The sequence goes on from NC_136065.1 coordinate 1,225,488,964, forward strand.
AGGGATTTAGTTTCTGACAACCATAGAACATGACAACTTTGCTCTCCCCTAATCAAGAGTCAATCTCGAGAGTCGTGTGAGCACAAGGCAATTATTTTACTCAGTCAGTACGTGCATTCTTAGTCTCATCAGAATGTAGAGAAAAGGAAGAGACGGGCGTGTTCAATAAAAGATGTTATTTATTGATCAGTCTCTTTTCTCATACATGAGAAATGGATCGATATTATTGCAATACTTATAGTTAAGTAAAGTGCATACATTAGAAGCAATAGTATAAAATAATACTGTAAAAACATTGATATGGTTTCTGAGCCATATGATGTTTAAAATGATTAAAATATATTTACATACACATATACATTTGACTAAACGTACTCAACTGGTGTTTCTAAATATGCCTACCCCGTGTACCTGACCTAAGTCTAATGCGTGGGCGGGAATAGAAAGTTACAGTTTAAGTTAAGTTTGTTTTTGCCAAGTGAATAACTAAAGAATTCTCTGTGAGGGGTTATTCAGTTCTGTACCTGGAAGTTAGGATGAATGAGGAATGGTATCTCTTTCTCTGCTCTCGATATTCCAGGCTGCCTGCGAGGGCTACCCGGAAGCGCCGGTGCTGGGTCTCTCGGCTTGAGATAGCAGCGCGTCTCTCAGCGCGTCAGGAAGGCGGGGCTGCTGCCAGCGGGGTCTGCTTCTGCTCTCGGCTTCGGCAAGTGTGGCTGCTCCGTCTTGTCACCACGCGTGTGTTTGCATAGGGCAAGGTCGGCAATATTTATACCTTAAAGGTGCCGAGATTGACGTAAGGATGGACATAGGTACGTCAATAAAGATGTCATACGACTTGCTCGTTAGCACATTCTTTTGCAAAAGTTCTCTGTGAAATCAAAACAATGGCCGCACGGATTATCCAGGTTGTCATAGGTTTGATTTGTTATGAGAACGTCGTATGCCTTATCAGGGGCTGGAGGAATGTCGCTTGTCTAATTAGATCTCAAGCGTTATGACCTAATCAGATAACACGTTCCTGTGCCGTAGTGTGACTGCGTCAGATAACGGTATCTGCATCATGGGAGATTTCTTGCCTCATGGGCTGACTGTTAGTTAACTTGATAGTTAGTTTAACCAGAATAGGGTCAGGAATAGGGGGACTGATTCAGAACCTATAGAAATACACGACACCCACTCCACGCTAACTATGGTCATATCTACTAATCTATGCATAGTATAACATAGTACAACATACTATAGAGTATAGTGTATACCTTACCACCCCAAAATACATAAATGCATTTCGAAATTTTCAAATATACTGAAAAATTGCAGTCATATATATTGTATGCACTTAAGCTATGAATTAAATGCAAAAGTAAACACGCATTGTTTATGCATTATTGCTTATTGGTATATGAGAAATACACATGAAATGGCTCTTAATATGGCTATACAGAAAGGAAGTCCGAGACCATTTCATCACATAATAAAATATTTGTGAACCTACCAGCGGGCAGCTAAAGTCTATATAAAGTATCTAAAAATAGAAATCTTAGTTCTCTAGGAATAGTTTCTTACTTTAAGCAGAAGATCAGTGTCCCGGGAAAAATATGTAGAAAAATATTTTAAGGGGCATGCTGAAAAAATTGCTGTCCGTGAACTGGATGGTAATTGTTCATGTGACTTTATTTTTAAAGTTGAAGGCCGAATTCAGGGAACGCCGTGTGCGAGTTTACTCAAATGTCTCTATTTCTGTTCCGGAGAGAACATCATATCATTCAGGCTTTCGAAAAAACTGTCAACAGCTTCATGGGAAAGTTCCACTAAGTCGGAAATAGGGGTAACCATGCATTCATGCGCATGATTGTCTCCATTGACATTCTGATTTGCATTGCTGACAGAAGGTCGTACCTGTTCGATGTTGCTTTCATCTTGAACTTCACTACTCTTCAATCGTAGTGGTGAAGATTCCAGGAATGCCGTCATCAGGATTGGCAGCCTTTGAGGGCAGCACAAAGCGTGAACCTTGGTAGGAACCAACAGTGTATCTGCATCCACCGGCGCATCCGATTGTAGCGTCAGACAGGTGTCTAACACGCATTCTTCTCCGCATAGCAGACACCTTAGTACAGGTAAAACACACCTTTGCCACATTGGTCGAAATGATAGAAACCAAGTCATGTTTAGGTCTCTAAGCCGGGAGAGTCCCAGGATTTTTGATATCCGGTCCCGGTATCCAATGGCTAGGATCGTATCTTCCATTGTCGCAAGAGTTTGATCTGTGACATGGGTTGCCATAACGAAAAATAAGGACTAGGAATAGGATTCCCGCAATTAGTCCTAGGATCAGGGGAAGTCCGCCAAAAATCGAATGGACGAAATCTGGAAAAATACCCAGTATGGCTTTGAATGGTGTTAATGCCATCGAAAATACTGTCTTAAATACCTTTGAGACCCCAGTGGTATCAGAAATATTTAAGATTTCGCTTAGGATTTCCGCGAAATGTACGGGGGAATTAGTTGATAATAATGTATGTATCTCTGCAGTCGTCCTTGCGACTTGTAGATCATATGTTTCTTTTGATGACGTGAGCCTTGTAGGCGTCTGTAGAAGCACTGTTTTCATTCTGCTTAAAGTATTTATTCGAATAGAAGTAATTTTCAAACCGGGCCATGCCCTTGCCTCCCTGTCTGGAAAGGAGCTGGGGAATAAAGAACGTCCACAGCACTTGACCTTCGCCGTTGTAGTTACTAGATAAGGAGTCCCGGGCATAAGACTGCAACATCTGCGGTCTACAATAAGAATGTAACTCCCATTATAGAGTCTTTGAAAGAATGGTTCTATTTCAGTTGCAGGTGCGCCTTGCTGGTGACATGAAAGGTTGTATGAATTCCCTTCACAGGCTCCATGCAAACTAATTCCGTTACACAGAAGCGTGCCGCTTAGTGACATAGCACAATTGTTGCCACTAAGAAACACTTTCTGTCCTTTATTACTGACACATGCATGTGAATAGGGCAGGTTCCAAGTTGTTTTAAGGTACCCCTTTCCCAATTTCTCGTACATGCCAGCCTGTATATATTTTTGGCAGTATTGAAACCTGAAGGTTGAGATTGGAATATTTATGATTCCGTGGATTATCCATTCACTGACAGGTCGTTCTGACATTGTCAACGGTAATCTTTCTAGTTTTTCAATGCTCAAGATTGTATAATCAGCACCCTTTTGCGCCATACCGATTTGTCTATCAGTAAGGTTAAAGATTTGGAATAGTGACGTTGTGTTGATTAAACGCCAAGGCACATAGCCTGAACGCAGATTTTGTAACGTCCAGCCAAGCTGTACAATGGAACGCAATTGTGACTGACCATGTTGTAATAACAGTAAGTCTTGCGATAATATATCGATTGCTGAAGACACAATGCTGTCCAATGAAAAAATTCTGGAGGACAGAGTCATTAACCCATTGTCCACTACAGATAGTGATTTTTCCAAATTGATACGGTCAATTTCCCGTATTCTTTCTGCTGTTTCAATTTGAGTAACCTTCCAGGCCTCATTGTATGCTGCATATACAGAGGCTGCTATGAAACGCTTTTGACGCTGTTTGCGTGGTCCCAGTATGAAATCACGCAAGTCAGCACCATCAGTAAGTAAAGTTAGGTGTTGCTTAATTTCAGGCAGTGTGGAAGTTTGTAGCCATTGAAGGCATAATTTGCCCACACTGTAGGTTGTTATTATCCCTGGGTGATGTCTTTGGGGATATCTTGGGTCTGGCCTGGTCATTTTAAAACCCTGTGTTTTATTCAGGAATCTTTCTTGACAGTTATTTGTATCTGTGGGCCAGATCAACCATTGTTTCCAATCAGGATGTGTTCTGTTTTGGTTAAGTATATGGTTTACGTCTATTTCTTCATCTGTATTAGAGCTGTTGCTAAACATTGTTGGCTTTGGAATAGACGGGTTTTTTAAATCTTTGATTTTGGCTAAGCCAAGACAGGTGGTTTGTTGAACAGTGTCATTTAAAAATATCATTTGTTCTGGGATCATGCAGGCTCTAAACAAAGCTTCTAAACCCTGTACTTGCCATTCTTTTGTACCCCAAACACTTTTCAAATCAACATTTTTGTCCCAATAACCAAAATCCAAAAGTATTCATTTTTTCAAAGAATGAATCTGAATATATCAATTTTGTGTTGATTATCATGGTTTTCATCCCTGTCTTGTTTGACAATTTGTAATAAAATGTTTCAGCATTAGTTATGTTAGAACCTGAAAAATATGAATATTTGTCATACACGGTTCTAGAGCTCCCTTTTGGAGGTGTAGCACAATGTTCCCATTGATTATAATTTAAAACATTTCTAGGTTGTGCAGATTTATGCAAAAAATGGTTACCATAATGGTTATAGCAATACATACTATCATAATTTGTAGAACCTTGCAAATAATCATGTTTTGTAAATTTAGCAGACATTACTAAGTCCGACATCATATTGTTAATACTTTCAAAGTCCCAATCATCAGCAAATGAGTTTGGTTTTGCAAAGTCACTCAAGGAGATCTTGATTTGGTGTGGATATTTCAGGATCTCGACCGGACCATAAATTTCATAGTCAGTGTTGTCCCAGGCTACCCCACCAGGTATTGGAATTGCTGTGAAGTTGGCTGAAGAAAGTTCTCTTTTCTCGACGTGTGAAGATGTGTGTGGTTTGAGGACCAAGTTGATGTTCTGACTTGCTGTGTCCATTTTAGCATATTTTCCCTCAATGAAGCGTCCCAAAGTAAATACCATGATGAGCCAAAGTATGAGGATAAATGCACCAAAACCCACCCAAAATTCAATCCATGGAGAAACCAGATATGTTTCTTTCAGTTGTTTCAAAAGTTCCTTAGCTTTGTCTTTAAAGGATTTTGATGATGGCTGTGTCTTTGGTTCACTGAAGCCTTCAGAGGAATCATCGAAGTTGATGAAGTAACCAGATGCAGTTCTGTCAATTGTTCCAATTGGTTCAGGATTTTTGTTTTTTGCATTGTCACTTGGTACTTCAGTATAGATTGGTGTGTCTCTGCTAAATGTTTTTATTTGGGTTTTCAGAGGTCTTAGTTCTATTGCATTGTTGCATAGTCCTTGTTGTTCTTCTGTAGGCGTTTCGAATGTGATGAGCCTCTTTGTTAGGACCTCTGTACTGGTAGCAAACCTTGGTGTTCTGCTACTTATTGGGAGTCCACTTGGCCTACCGTTTGTTATCGGCCACATGTTGTGGTTTTACCAGGTCGATGGATACAACTCGGTTCTCCTTTTTTCCAGCAAGTGGCGGTAGTACAACTGATCTTGTCCCGTTGACAGACAAGACAGGAACTGCTTTTCTGTAAGAAGGCCCAAATTCCTTCTTTACCGCGATCTTCTCCCTGACTAGATCCCCGACTTTTGGAATCCAGACAGGTCTTGCTGGGACAGGTGGTGATTCTTCAGTGGTCGTTGGCTGTTGTTTCAACTGTATGTTGCTCAGGTCTTTTCTTGTTTTGTTTAAGTCCTGCAAAATAGCCAAACGGTCTTTGACATCAAAGGTTTTTCTATTACCACTGAAGTCTGACTATCAAGGTCAGAGATCAACATCCTAGTTCCGAATAATAATTCGTACGGACTGAATCCCTTCAGAGAATTTCTTGGCAAGTTATTTAGACTACGTTGGACACTTATTAGATGTTTGACCCACCCAGCTCCCGAACCTAATATCCTTTCTATTATAGATTGCTTTCTGCCTTGGTTTTTTCTTTACACCATCCCATACCCTCAGGAAGGAAGTGAGAAGATTCCCGCTGGGCTGTGCTCATTTGGCCATGTTTCCCCCCCAGGCTGGATTGCCTGAGTGAAAGAAATGGTCGAACGTAGCATGCTCTTAGCGTATATGCCATTTAGACTCGCAAATCTTGTATAATAGTCCGGACGTCAGCCGAGTGCTGGTGATCTACATTATAAGTGGAAACTAGCCTGTATATGTTAATCGCAAGCCATTCTTTTTGCTGGTAATATTATCTGCCTTGATACGACGAGGTATTAAACTGCTTCTCTCCCCACTGCGATCTCGGTTGCAGTTTGGGCAGTTTTTTACAAACATGGTGTAGTGCAGGCTCATGCCTGGCCACCAGTACCGTGATTGTAATTCTTCCAGAGAATCTTTTAATTTGAGGTGTCTGAGACCCTCGCCCATGTGTGCGTCTGCGATTAACAAGTTTCTCCTGTCCATGTTTGGAATCACTCTATCCCCCACTCCAGGGATTCGAGCAAAAGGGACGGAGTTTGCATCGATTATGTATGTGTAATTGAGTGGATAGTTGATCGGTAACGCTGAGCAGTCGCCTTTTGATGACGTTTTCACCGCCAGCAATGTTTCACCGTCAATGTATTTTAATGTACGCTTTTTTCGATCTACGGGAGCCGGTTTAGTGGCTGCCGCTGCGGCTGCTTCAGCCAATGAATTCCCTACAACGTGAACGCCATCACGTTGATGACTCAGTGAGTGTGTCACGTGAGTCTTTGGTAGTTCTTTTTTCAAAAGAGCTACTTGTTCCCAGAGCAGTCTCTGCTTTATTGGTGCATCTGTGTCATCTTTGTAACCGTTCTGAATCCATGTCTGCAAATCGCTGTTATATGATTTGACGCAGTAATATGAATCTGACACTATAAGTGTCGGGAATTCGCGATCCGCATTATCTAGCGCCATTTTCAAAGCTATTATTTCAGTTTGTTTTTCTGAATTAGTTTCTACTGAGTGTGATTTTGTTAATAGAGGTCTTAGTTTACCTCCGCGCCACACTTCTTTTGTAATCTCACATGTGGGGTTGTATGCTTGTTCTCCCCAAACGGAGGGTTGAGCATGTCCGTCTGTATAGATTACACAGGCGTAATGTCGTAGAGGCAGAATGTCGATTGGCAGAGGATACGTCTTTTCATATTTTAGATTTTTCAATTCTTCTAGTTCTCAAAAAATTGTCAACCAGGCTATACTTGATAATTCATATCCTTCGTATAGAACTGTTAGATGGGCAATTCTGGATTTTTTGAAGTTGAATTTGTAACCCTCTGCAGCGAAACCAAGTATTATGGTGTTCACCCTTTTCAAGTGAGTCTCCAAGTCTCCAAGTCATCATCTGTTAAGTAAATGTCATCAACATAAGATAATGCTTCATCATCATATAGTTGTAGTAATTCTGTTACTCTCGCTGAGAATACCCCTGGGCTGTTCTTGTACCCCTGGGCTAACCGACAGAATTGTTTTTGAGTGCCATTTACTGAGAATGCAGTTAAATATCTGCTCTCTGGTGCTATATTTTGACAAAATAATCCATTGGAGATGTCCAAGGTTGTTTTGTATTTTTTGCGCACTATGTTATTCATTAGTGCAGCACTGTGTGAGTTTTGCACTGCAAAGGTTTTGCAACGTGTGTTAAGGTGTCGGTAATCCAAAACTAGACGGTATGAATTGTCTGGTTTGGAGACCGGAAACAAAGGATTGTTCATTTGTGAGGTGCAAGTTTCAATCACCCCCTGGTATTCTAGCTGATCTAGTATTTCATTTACTTGTTTTTTAGCTTCTTGCTTAATTGGGTACTGCCTTTGTGCAGTAGGTTGTGATTTTAACTGGATTTTGTGAGGAGGAGAATCCTCATCCCAACGTGATTTTTATATAAAGCAGGTGCTAAGGCCACTGCCCACTTTCTAGCAAGTGTGTATTTTTTATGAATCGGTATTTGATTCGAGAAGGCAGGCATAATTACTTCTTCGCCATGAGGGCACTCCCTGACAAACTCTGGTGGCCAGTCTTTTTCAGCTAGAAGGATGTCATAGCCTTTGGAGAGGTTATCCCAAAATAGTCCCCTTATTTTCCTAGTCTTATCTCCCTCTATACGTAATGTTATCTCGTATATCTTGTGGGGCTTGCTAACTCTGGTATCTGCAGTTTCCACTTGAAGGTATTCATTCGTGTCCACTGTCTCCAGATGATTCATAAGGACTTTGCGAGCTATGCTCACCTCTGCTGCGCTGTCTAGCATTGTCTGAGCCCACTCTCCGTTTTTCAGTTGTGTCCTCAGTATTCTCGGCATTGTTAACTACCTTGATACTGGCTACCTTCTTTTTTGGAAATTGTAATTTCTTTTTTAGTTGAGCAGGTTCCTTGTCTTTGGACTTGGCGTGCTCTTCTGATCGTCCTCTTCTTTCCGATTTCTGCGAGGAATTCTGAAAAGATTGAGAGGGACGTGTATCAATGTCTTGATATCTATCAGGTTTTTTAATATTATCCCTATTTCTAAGGTTATATATATTCCCAGAGGGGTCACTCTGCGGTGACCTCTGTCTTTGGTTTGGAGATTTCTCTCTTCGCCTAGGAGACCTTTCTCTGGGCTGGAATTTCTTTTCTTTAGGATTGGATTGTTTATTTCCATCCCAGTTCTTTTTTGGTGAATTATTATTATTAAAAAATATTTTTTCTGGACTTGTAGTCAGTTGCGGTTTTACTGGTATTCCACTTAGACTATCTCTGCCTAGTTCTTCATAGGATTTTTCTATGATTCTGGCAATTTCAGCTGGTTGGTCTGCTATATCTGTCTCTTTTAACCTCTGGCGGATCGCCACGTTTGCTGCTTCACCTTTTATGTTGGCTAGTAATATAGCCGAGACCTGCTTGAAGTCTTTCAGTAATTTCATACCAAGAGTTAAAGCAGGTTCTGGACCGTATTCATCTTGAATTTGTTTTAGCACATCTGGTATCACCGAAATGGATGGGACACCGTGCGTTTTTGTGTAGATGGAAGCAAAGACTGTACCCCAAGTGTCACAGTCCTCAATGTGTGGTGCGATTCCCATTGGGAGACATATAGTCAGAATCCTGTGTTTTTCCAGCGGGCTGGTGTCAGGAAACACCGCCTCTATTTGGATAATTTTCTGTGCCAAACAGAATGGTATCTGTTCCCGTTTAAGTGGAACTTTACCTAGGCAGGATTGGATGTTTTGTGGTGTAATTTTATTTGTGTTCCCCTGGTGAGGGGTCAGCTGTGGAAGTTTAATCGCTGGCTGAATTGTTGAAGTCCGCATTACATACTGAACTAATTGTCTATGAATTTTTAGTAGTTGTTTTAGCTGTATTAATAGCTCTGCTGCAGGCATTCTTTCGATGTCTGGATGTGGTGTGTATCCGGCTAAGACCGGCCACGTTGCTCCTGGTCTACCTAAAGGACCGAGCCTTGTAATGTGATTGTTATGTATTAGGGCGCCATCAAATAAGAGCAAATGCTCTTGGAATTTGAGTGGTACTTCCACCTCCTCGAAAGGAGTGTAAATGTCAGGTGGTACCTCTATTTTGTAATAGTGGAAGTACTTTGTTACAGCATTTGCTGCTGGAAAATGTATCCATGTATAGTATACCTCTGTCTGCCGATATTCGTGTGCCTCAATTACGAATATGACTGTGCCACCTCTAGGTGTCAGTCCATTTTCTATAAGTTTTAAGGTTATAGATCTCCTTTTGCTGACCGGAATGAGTATTATATCCGTGTCTGCATCCTTTAGTGCAGTATCTGCTGCTGCTATTTCAGCTGCTAATCTAACTGCCTCTCTTTCTTCATCACTGTCTCCCATTTTACAGACAGGATGGTATTATGTCTATTTGCAGATCAGGTTTCTTTATGGAACAAAGATTAGATGCACAATATTATGGAACTGTTTTTATCCTTCAACGTTGACTAGTCCAAGAACCATACATAGGAGTTCCCTCCTGCGAGGTTTTGGAGGATATAACCTTTCACCCACTCCAGACGTCTTTGGAGTATTCTGGAAAAGGGGTCTGAGTGAGAAAGCACGACTGAGTTACTCTAAATGTCTTACGTTAGTTTTATCGCCCTTTCCAAACGCGTTGGGCGCCATGTAGTGTAGCTCCTATTTTCCCAATAGGCTCTGCGCATTGGAATAGTACCTACAGCAGTAAAGGCCTAGGCCAGACGTTAACTAGGTCTACTACTGTCGATACTAGACTTAATTTTTGGGTTTGCCAGCTAAGCTCAGAGTTCGCTAGAAACTTTCTCGAATGTTCAAGGAAGGGATTAACTCCCCTGATTAGACAAGAAGGGATTTAGTTTCTGACAACCATAGAACATGACAACTTTGCTCTCCCCTAATCAAGAGTCAATCTCGAGAGTCGTGTGAGCACAAGGCAATTATTTTACTCAGTCAGTACGTGCATTCTTGGTCTCATCAGAAAGTAGAGAAAAGGAAGAGACGGGCGTGTTCAATAAAAGATGTTATTTATTGATCAGTCTCTTTTCTCATACATGAGAAATGGATCGATATTATTGCAATACTTATAGTTAAGTAAAGTGCATACATTAGAAGCAATAGTATAAAATAATACTGTAAAAACATTGATATGGTTTCTGAGCCATATGATGTTTAAAATGATTAAAATATATTTACATACACATATACATTTGACTAAACGTACTCAACTGGTGTTTCTAAATACGCCTACCCCGTGTACCTGACCTAAGTCTAATGCGTGGGCGGGAATAGAAAGTTACAGTTTAAGTTAAGTTTGTTTTTGCCAAGTGAATAACTAAAGAATTCTCTGTGAGGGGTTATTCAGTTCTGTACCTGGAAGTTAGGATGAATGAGGAATGGTATCTCTTTCTCTGCTCTCGATATTCCAGGCTGCCTGCGAGGGCTACCCGGAAGCGCCGGTGCTGGGTCTCTCGGCTTGAGATAGCAGCGCGTCTCTCAGCGCGTCAGGAAGGCGGGGCTGCTGCCAGCGGGGTCTGCTTCTGCTCTCGGCTTCGGCAAGTGTGGCTGCTCCGTCTTGTCACCACGCGTGTGTTTGCATAGGGCAAGGTCGGCAATATTTATACCTTAAAGGTGCCGAGATTGACGTAAGGATGGACATAGGTACGTCAATAAAGATGTCATACGACTTGCTCGTTAGCACATTCTTTTGCAAAAGTTCTCTGTGAAATCAAAACAATGGCCGCACGGATTATCCAGGTTGTCATAGGTTTGATTTGTTATGAGAACGTCGTATGCCTTATCAGGGGCTGGAGGAATGTCGCTTGTCTAATTAGATCTCAAGCGTTATGACCTAATCAGATAACACGTTCCTGTGCCGTAGTGTGACTGCGTCAGATAACGGTATCTGCATCATGGGGGATTTCTTGCCTCATGGGCTGACTGTTAGTTAACTTGATAGTTAGTTTAACCAGAATAGGGTCAGGAATAGGGGGACTGATTCAGAACCTATAGAAATACACGACACTATGCTTTTATGAGGAAATGTTGCCTGGGCTGTAAGGGAATGTTTTTGCTTATGCAAATGCCATGCCTACATAATGAAATGTCGCCTGTGTTCTAGAGGAATGGTTTTATCTATGCTTCTGCAATGCAATGTTGCCTGGAGGTTCTTCCCCTCACGTTATATTGCTAATGTTTCATGTCAATTGATAACGCTGGTCTTTATTTCAGCCCTGGAACTCATGGACTTACCTTTTTTCTTCTTTTTCCCATTTTCCCTGTGAATAATCCCCCTGGTATACATCGCCGTGGCGCCCGTTGGCGCCCCATTGTGATTACTGTGTCTTACTTTTGCAGGTTGGAGACAATACATGAGTTATTCTTTTTCATCCAAACCGGTGTTGTGTCTCTTTTTGTGCTGTGCCTGGTGTGTCGTCTGTGCGTACTGTGTGGATGCTTTACACATGTCCTCAGGAGTTTTGCCTGCCCGCTCTGCTCCATGCTACCCCCCGTAGAATTGGTAACCCCATTTCTAACACCAAATCACTGAATAACATATCCACCACTCAAATGACTTCATATTTCACTATACTAATTTTCAACACTAATCCTTTTTGGGTTGCGAATGGGTATGCAAAGAGAAAATATAAACATCTAAGTTGCATCTACTTTTTAGTTGGTTCTCACATTGAGCGTTCTATCAACAATTGGTTACTTACATCGTCAAGGGAGCTATGTTGTTTGTAGCCACCTCTAGTAACCCCTGTGATTTCCTCCTGACTGCTCGCTCATCGGAGAGGGAAGCCCTGTCTTTTATCCAAGCCTATTGGTGTAAATGGCCTCAATCCACTTCATGCCGACCACCATGTGACTCGTGTGCTGTCAGCACGCTGGGTCATGTGCGTGAGGCGGAATGGTGGGAAATATAGTTGCCCAACATTCCATACTCAGCTGCAATGTTGAACCTCAAAGATGCTCTTCCTACCCAGCTGTCTCATCTGGAAGGCGGAGTGAACCGTGCTGCCCGCTACTATTGTATATAGGTTGCGTTGCTTTTTGGAGAACACAAAGTTATTTTGTAATAGAACGATATTGCTAATGAAAAGGGTCATGCTACTAACTAAAGGGCTTATCATATAGTTCCATGAAGACTGGGAATATCAATTTATTTTGTTTGCTTTCAATAGAAAAACTGATGTTTGTTTGAGCTTTTATTATTTTGCAGTTTTATGTATGGACTAACTCCACTAGAGGGCATCTTGCATTTTTAGGTCGAGACCTGCATAGGCTGCGCTTGCGCAGTCTCGCAGGGAGAGATCTTATGTTGACAGTGTGGGGGCTTGAACCCGCCCCTCTTCTCCATTGGCCGGCTTCCTAAACGGAGGCCAGCCATTGGAGGAGAGGGGCATCACTCCGTTCAAACCCTGTCTTTTTGGGATTCGGGGGTGTGTTTTTTACTTTCTTTCTCTTTTCTTTCTCTCCTCTTCCCATTGGCTGGAATTTTACCTTCCAGCCAATGGGAAGAGGAGAGAAAGAAAAACACGCCCCCGAATCCCAAAATGAGCCTGCTTTTCTCTGAGGCATTTCTGCATGGCCTCGGAGAAAGATTGTGGTGTCATGGCGTGGTCCAAGTGCTGCTTGTTTTTCTTTGCTATAAAAAATATACATTTTCAAGAAGCATGTTTTTTTTCCCTTGTTCTGTGTATTCGGCTCTTCTACACGTTTGGTTCAATAATCGTTGCATTGAGTCTGATTTTATTTCCCACAGTGGTGATTTGCAGCTGCAGCAGCCCGCACCGCCGCGTGAGTAATCGGAGCAGAGAAAGTATTGCCAGGGTATAGTTGGTCTTACAGAGCTCTCAAGCGTTAATTCCTAAAAATGCTTGGTGCAAGTGGATTCCCGGCTGTCCAGCCAGCGCCTATCAATCGTGCCCTGTGTTTATTAGGCCTTCCGTCCACATCGATCGATCCCGGAGACGGGCCAGACTTTTGTTCCCTAGCGCTTCCCGCACCAGGCAGCGAGGCCCCTACACCACCACCACCGGAGGACTGGGCGTCTGGGGGGGTGGAGCGTCTCGGTTCCGGGGCCGCGGCACATGCCGCCGCCTCGCCCCCAGGGATCGTGCACTTCGTACCTGGGGGGGCCGTAGAGTGTTCTCCCGCATCGCCCCTCCGGTCTCCGTACCGCCTTAGCTCCGGTGCTCGCGGCGACCTGCGGGCGGCGGCTACTGCCGGTGCTGCTGCTCCGCTCCCATCTGGTTGCGTTAAAGGGTCACATGACCATCGGCGGCGGGGCCCCTTGTGCAGCAGCAGCTCCTCTCCCACCGGGAGACAGGGCTGGCGGGGAGAGGCTGTGGCGGCAATCACCCCCCCCCCTCTAGCGGCACCATCCCCGCCAACAGCACACTCATGACGCATACCGCCTGCACTCAGCCCGTGTGGCGATCACACGAGGCACCCTCTCAGCCGCGCTCACCGGTTTAAATCCCATACACGCCCTTCAGAGTAGAAGACCTGTTAAGCCACAGGCCTGAGCGTTAACTGTAATTAGAAAATGCAATTAAAATGTAATTTAACGTTTTGTTGTGGAGTTTTTTTATTTATTGATTTTTGTAGGTGGGCAATATCAGTTTATAGAGTCCTGGGGAAACTTGATACCAGGTTGCACGTAGTAAATGGCTCCATGTCAGTCTCATGTACGCTGGATCGTACTGCTGTACTTTTCCCTTAAACGTGGATTTTGTGTGTACGTTTAGTGGTGCGGTTTCAAAAACTTTATTCACTTTGAAAGCTTGTGATATGTAGATTTCTTTTTCGTATCTGTTTTGCTTCCAGTGGTTGACAGGCACTAACCACGTATTTTTTCTTCCTATTTAACCGTTCTCTGGTTTCGTTATGTTGTTCCGGAAATTAAAAGTGCATTTTGCCTACTAAATGCTCTGACTTTAAGCATGTCTTAACAACAAGGTCAGCCTTTTGGAAATGAGAAAGGGCTTCTGTCGCAAAACAGATGAGCTGGAACGGCAAAGACCTTTAGGAGACTACTCGTAGTGAGAGCTTATAGGAGTTGTTTATGTTCTATTATTAGTCGATCGGTATGGATGCATAAGGATGGAGTGCCAGAAGACCTGTTGTATTGGGGTACCATTTCATTTACATTATGTTTTACATTTTTGGAAGGAATTTTTTTTCCAGTTTGTGGAAATATAAAAGACACATTTCTTGTTTTAAATAAACACTTCGTATATTTTACAAATATGTCCGTTACCTCAAGTGGCAGGCCTTGTTACTAGGAATAGGTTGGTTTAGGTTGGAGGGAATTCTTTTTTGGAGAGGTGTGATTGTGGGACCTGTAATTCCCCTGTGCCCTCAATGATTTTGTGATTAGAGTCTCGTTGTTTATGTATTGTCTGCTCGTGGAATAATATCGGTATTGTCACAAAGTATGTACTGAATAGCAGTTTCTTTGTCAATTTATTGGGCAATTTTGGATATTTTCGGACACTATGTCATGTCCCATATTTTGGGAGCTAATCTTGAGTAAACTTGCCCAATATTTTGTGTGTTTGAACTTGAGGATTTCAAGTGTGAGGTTTACAATACTAGCTTGGTATATGGCTCTGTTTTTTGCCAGCCTGTCTAAGAGTGCTGCTGCTTTAAATCAGCAGTCAGCCGCCCATGGATTTATTTTATTTTATACGTTTTATATATAGCTAGCTACATAGGTGCATAACATAGCATGACAGAGGGATCAGACACCTTAAAGGCCATCGTCACGCGCGCCTTGAATGGAAATGGTGGGCAACGACGTCATTTCTCTGTTAATCGTACGCAGTGGCGTAGCGGGAGGGGGCGGGACTTCGTGCCAGACATCACGTGTTTTGGGGGCAGTGGCCTCCCCCTTGCCCCCTTCTACCTGCGGCCGCAGCTCTACTACGTCTACGCCACTGATTATACTCGCTGCTTGAGCCTAGCACTGACAGCCTGCTTACAACATACGATGGCAAGAAGAAGGCCTTGTCTGCTTGAAAAAGGTAAGGCTACTAACGGCTGCAGAGTTTTTTTGGGTTTGCAACTTCTGCAATTTTTTGCAATTTAACAAAGGTCGCGAAATTCTTTTCAGTTTCCTGCTTGTACATAGAAATTCTCCACGAAAGATAAACTTGCAGAAACAGTTTCTAAAAACATTTTGGAGTCTGTAGTTGAAAGCTTTGCAGCAGGGTGAGCTTTCAAAGAAATGTCCGACACACATTTTACAGCTTTGCTGTGTCTGATTAGAGCGACCATGTTTTTTGAAATGCCGAAAAACAATTAGTGGAAAAGGCCTATTGAAAAACTTTGCAACCTTCAAGGAGGGAGAAAATAAAAATGAACTACACAAAACTTTGCTGGTGGAAAGACACCTCCTTGGGAAATGTGTGTGTGAGGCTCTGTGTGTGTGTGTGTGTGTGTGTGTGCAAATGCAATAGGTCTCGCATTTGCGAGAGATTAAGCTATTGGCATTGTAAATGACAATGCCATTTATTTATCTGTTTTCAAATCCAACACATTAATAAACAAAATGGTCTTTACAATGCCAATAGCTCTAACTTTTGCAAAGGTAGACCGTTGCATTGTAAATGCTTGTTGTTTTATCCTGCTGATGATGTAATGCCATTGATGTGGACAAGAGAAAAGGAGAGAAGGAAAATACATCTCTTCAAATGATTTCATTGTGCATTATTAAGTGGGTTCTATGGAATCTCATCATTGAGGGCGCCCTTACGTGTCTGCAGTTTAAAGACCCATCTTTTTTCTTGTCCTAGTCGCGTTTTGTTCATATTGATACTTGACATTGCTTTCTCAATAATTGTTCTTTTTAGATCATTGTCACTGTGAGTTTTTTTCAAGGTAATTAGCTGTCATCCTGGTAGTGATTCTCTGTAACTGATGTTTAAAAATCTTTGTCTTTATTTTCCTAGCTGTCATCCCTGTATACTTTTATTTACAAGGGTGTTCTAAAACCCAGGTCTATTTCCTTGCTGTTTGTGTAGTAAAAGGATATACTGAGCATTGCCCCCAGGGAGAATGTCCTGTGATGCCTGGAAGGTCCCACAACGCTCTTTGGTCATTCTTCAGTTTGGACTTTGGTCTCGCATGAACTAACAAGTCTCTCACTCTCGTTTTTCTCTGAAAGGAGAATAAAGGTTTATGAGAGCTCACATTATTACTACTCAGAATGAACCAGTGTTCATAACTTTCCTCAGTGCATTAGATGCATTACTGTAGGTGCTCACACAAATCGTCTGGCTTTTCTTTTCTCTTGCTTTATCTTCAAGGAGTCCATCTCTATTGTTACTTCTGGCTCTTTTGTTTGACTTATTAATCAGGTGTTTTGGATATTGTTTTTCAACTAATTTACTTTTTCATTATTCTGCCTCAGTTTTATAGTCCTATATATCCGGACAGTTTCTCCTAATGCGGAGGAATTGTTCCACTGGCAGCATGGCTGTGCACTATTTAAGTGGAGGAAGCTGTTTTTGTAAGTGGGTTTGGTATACATGGTTTTCGTCAGGATTTTTGAGTTATTGTTGCGAGGAGACTGTACCAAGCACAGTCTTCAACCCCCCTTCTGGGTCTGAGTATTGCAGGGTAGTAGGATTGATTTAGCTAGGGAGGCCATGTCCTACTAGCCTCGTTTTCAGTAAACGGATTTCCTCTTTCTCCTTCCCGGTTAGAGCATTTAATTTCTCTCGGATGTTAATTAAGAAAAAAAATCCATTATCTGCTGCATAATCTTCGGATTTTGAACAAAAAGTGTTTCTAGCTCAAATGGATAAAAAGTTACTAATAAATGTGTGGCGACGTATTTGGGCAACTTGTCATCTTTCAGTTGTTTATTTCTGTGTTTGGTTGTTATACTTGTACTATTGAGGTGGAAGCTTTGTCCAGACAGTAGTACCATGTGCAAAAATTACAAAATAATGAAGTAATACAGCACAAAATGTGCCACATTATGCTGCATAATTTTACTTTTCTTGCCTCATAAATTAGTCAACTCTACAGCATAATTTAATGTGCCGCTGCTGCATAATTTCAGTGGCTCTGCTTATAGGTAAATAGCTGCTTGAGAAGTAACCCAGCGCATCCCCAGTGCTTCCACCAGAAGGGCTCCACAAACTCAACACCAAAACTCATTCAGGTATATGCCATTTCTCAGGGGTCTTGACTTCTGGGCTGAAGCAGGGGTGACGAAGGTGGGGGACCTCTTTAGAGAATCGGAGTTTTTCCCTTTGAGGAGTTCCAAGCAGAATTTGATCTGCAGCAAGGCACTTTCTGCTACCCAGGGCGCTCACAATGGCATTAAAAACCACTGAGGCACTAGCTCCTCCGAGCTTCACACACTAAAGTGTTTCCAATATGTAGTGACATCGACTGCACGACAAGACAGTTTCATGTCTGTACAGAGCAATGCGAGTAGACCTCCAGCAACCATTAGACCAATTATAATCACAGTGAGAGGAGGATCTAGGAACCCCTATTGCTGCTAAGGATTAGGACAATATACCAGAAATGGTCGCTTTAAATTAATCAATTATAAGGTCCTTCATAGGTTGTACCTCACCCCGGAGCAAACAGGTAGATATTTCCATCAGACAGACACGGCCTGTCCTAGATGTGGGGAGAGGGAGCTCACATTATGCATAAATATGTTCTGGTCATGCCCCTCATTACGCACCTTTCGGAAGGAGGTCATAACTATGATTGGGCAGTCATTGAGAGGGAAATTCCTTAATCCTTGGGCCTCGGCCTCTTGGGATACATCCAAGACAAAAGTCACAAACAACTCTCAAGACTTGGCATTTATCCTGGCTAAACTTGAGATCACGAGAAATTGGAAGTCACCAAGGGGCCCCCCAATACTTATCTGGAGGAAGGATCTGGAGAAGTGGGCGGGTTGTTAAGAAGATTGCTCCTGAGGGAAGCCAGACGCGGAATAGGAACAATAGACACAGCCTGAGCGTGGGAAGCCTTGGTGGATAGTTTTGCCACCCCAGAGTCCAACATCCCTGCGGCTTTTCCTGTGGGATCGCCAAGCTCAACTCCACACTGAAAGCATGATGTACTCTCCTACCCAACTAGAACCAGATTTCGGGGTGTGGGGGGGGGGCTAAGAAAAAAATTTGGGGGGTCTAATGCTTCCAGCAATAGTCAGAGTGGAGATGCAGGCAATCTAAGAAGGGGTGATAAAACAACAAAGCCTCATTAACCAGAAAATGGTCTTTTGCAGACCTGTGAAATACTCTGGTATGGCTGTGTGTGTGCCCGGGAAGCTGTCTCAGCCTAGGCTGCCACACACGACGGGGGTGGGGTGCTGGGGGTTTGAAGCCCTTTGAGCCCAATGGGCGTTGCGAGCATGCCTCCCCATATTGGACACCCTATGACACCTGTGAAATACTAACATCTAAGATTAGAAATGTTCACCCACTGCCAGTCCTGTGCTGTAGTGCACTTACCTAATGGGGTGTTTTCTCGTAACAGTGAAGCAATGTATTGACTCTTGAGGGGGTGGGACTATTTACTATACTTTGTGTCTGGATGTTTTAATCCGTCCATCTATGTCCATCAGCATAATTGTTATGTTATGTTATGTTATAATAATTTGTAAAGCGCACAGCTGCCACAGCAAAGTGGCGTCCCGGCGCTATGTTGGACAGAGTAACACAACCAAATGGAGAAACCAGACAGAGCTAAAGGAACAGATTAGACTAGTGGGAACAAAAAAGTTTTGACAGCTCTTCTGAAAGGCAGTAGAACACATATGACTAATACAGTGATTATGTTGATTGTTTACGAAAAACGAATAAAATCTGTTTGCAAAAAAAATATATATATAATATATATACATATATATATATATATATATATATATATATATATATATATATATATCACGGTCCACATCTCTTCCTTTTACGAAGAAATACACAGGCTGCTCTCTGGATGCTCAAGTGTTCTTTATTTAAGGCACAAAATCTGGTAGCTGCCTACCGACGCGTTTCGCCACTAAGGCTTGGTCACGGTACAATCCATATGTGCTAGGTGCTATTTACATACCAAAGTAATTTGCATAGAAACAGGACTAGTATTGCTCACTCTGCTGAAAATTAGTGACAGACATTTTGGAGTGGTGAAGAGTTTCTCATATCTCACACGTTGTCACGATACTTCACCCAACTGTGTATTGTAAACATTTATATATAAGTTTTGCCCAAGTGGGCTAGTATTAATCATTGTTACAAGATAAACATAATTTGTGTTTCATCCATCAAATCTTGCCCAAGTGGGCGTGTCAAAGTCTGTCCAATGTCCACCCAGTGGGTAATTTTATCGTAGACAACATTAATTTATGTGTTAATGCTCAATTCCATAATGTCCCAGGATGTTTCACTGGATCCTGAATTCCTGTACAAAAACAATAGAGAAAATAGCAGAAAAAATGTGCATAAAAATGATTTAAAAACCTTCATACTCGGAGGGAGGAGCCAAGATGGCGGACGGGACGGACGTGTAGGCTCCCGGCTCCGCGAGCCATCTGACTTCGCTTTGATATCCTGACTTTATCCTTACTTGCACCGTGCTGCAACGGAGACATGAACGCGCTGCTGCCGAATGCGTTCTTTTACGGTCTCCGCCAGCTGTTTTGAAGCAACCCTCGCAACGTTTGTCGACATCCGAGGCTGCCTGGGAGACCTCTACTGCTCGCCACCGCTGGACGGTGCCGTTGGCTGCGGGAACGTGTCCGACTACGGCGGCGGAGGGAGTGAATCCTTCTAGTGTTGTGGGCATTCCTCTGCCTACGGAGTGTTTCTTGACGCGTCTGGAGCCCTTCACTCGGCGCTTCCCTCCGCTGCGCTATTCGCAAACGGCACGGACTCCATCTTGGGGCGCCTTCTCTACTGTGGACTGCCCGTATTTGCACGAAGCGAGGAGACTCTCGTCCTGCGCGGCCCCCCCCCTGCTGTGGGCCGCGTTCTCCCTGATGGTTCGGACGTCTGTTTTCCTACGGTAACGGCAGGGCCCCCCTCCCCCTATTTTGGGCTCTCTGACGGGGTGACGACTGTGCTTGCCTTCTGCGACGGGGAGATGGCTGCTTCCTTGTCCCGGCTTTGTGTTGGCCGGCCGGTCCCCGTGATAGAAGCTGATCCGGGGGTACCGCTGAATAGTGCGGACCGGCTACGGTCGCAAAGCGGCCTGACTAATGGTGATATCCTGGTTGCCCTTGCTGACTTAGGGGCGACATGGCGTCGAAACTTCCGAGCGCTGATATTGAAGATGGAGGGTGCTTTACCTGGCGTGCCGAGACAGGGGCTGGCTGGCACCCTGCTGCCTCCAACTACTTCTGATGCGGATACAATGTTACAGAATGAGGGGACGGAGGTGCGATGTGTCCCTGGCAACATTGTTGTGTGTTTCGTTATTGATGGAACTCTGATTACAAGGTCTCCCTCCACTTTGAACACTGTGATTATGCCTGCGCAATCGCTACCGAGGCTCAGCTTATTGACCTTCCAATTGTTGGCCTCCCTCGTCGTTTTTGCCTCTGGAGCCTCGTTTCTACTGTGGTGGAGTGACTCTTATTCTGCGTTGGAAGGGGTGTTCATCGGTTTGGACGCTGAACTTGTAGTTGGGCGGCCATCTTGCTCCTTTGTTCTGCCTGGGGAGTGCTTGCAGTGGTGGCCATGCCTGGAGAAATTTGGACGTTCAGGACAGGGCTGACGATTCTTCCCTCATTGGTTTTGTTTGATCGGCTGGCGGAGATCCGGACTGAATTGCATTTTTCTGTGTTGCTTGCATTTCTGGTGCTGACTTTCCCTGCCTACGATTTATTTGATATGTCCGGTTCTTTATTCTTCCTGATGTATTGGCGGGGGGTTGTGTGCTGGCCCGGGGTTCTGGGTGTAACAGATTCTGACCCTCTCTTTGATTCATGTCTTCCGAATTTACTGTTGCATGTGGCGTAGATGGTGTATATGGCTGGGCTGTCCGGGAGATCCTGATATTGGGTGGGCTCCTCCTCACCTTTCCTTTTCTGGGAGTAGTGGATTAGTTTATTCTTTTCTCGCTCCCTTTCTCTCTGCTGTTAGGGCTTTTTCTTCCTTTTTCTTTCCATTTTTCCCCTTTTTCTTTCTTTCCTTTCTCGTCTATATTTCGGGTTCTTTAGTGGGCGACAGACACTCTGCCGGGGGGGGGGTAGGCCGTAGCCTCCGCATTGCTGTAGGGTGGGGGGAGGGATTTAGTTTTTGTCATTTAGTTTCTATGGGCCTCATTTTCTATTTTTCTGCGCTTTCTTTACCTGTTTCTTTTCTGGGTCCGCGATAGGGGTTAGTGGGGGGGGTGGCACAGTTGGGGGTACGTGAATCCTGGTTGCTGCTCTTGTTGTTTTCTTTGTACCGCCATTTTGTCCGATGTATTCACCTCCATTGTTGTTTTTAGTATCGATGCCGCCTGCTCATGTAGTGAAGCTATTGTACGGGCTCAGTATTCCTTTGTTCTTATTCTTTATTGAAATTATTTCGACCAGAAAACTTTAAAATTTAACCTTCATTGCTCCTTCTCCCCGGCGCCATGCGTCTCTTCACTGTAATGTCCATTGATTGTTGCTCACTTACCTGATGCCGCTGGGGGAATGTTTTACTTGCATTTGTGCCTTGAAGTATCGTGTCCGACCCGACGGTTGTGGGCCCGTATTTGTTCTTTTCATGCACAATAAAGGTTTAAAAAAAAAAACAAAAAAAAAACAAAAAAAAAAAAAACCTTCATACTCATCAATATATACAAGAATTAAAAAAATGTACAGAGGTAATTAGACTGGGTTCTTTTCACTGGATTATTGTCATAAATGGACTGCTAGTTCTTCACTGCAATTCATCCCGATAGGCTGTAGTGTTTCGAAATCAATAATAAATCTGGATTACAGACTTCTTAATTGACGGAGTCTATCACCCCCTCTCACGGATTGATTGACTGCATCTAACACAACATATTTGAGTAAATTGTCGTTTTGATTATGGTACATCTTAAAGTGACGAGCAACTGGGTATTGTTCATTATTGTTCCTAATTGCTCTTTTATGCTCCAGTATCCTGATTTTTGCCCTGTGTTTCGTACTGCCAATGTAAAAGTTTTCACAGGGGCAGATTAAGCAATAAACACAGAATTCAGTGTTACAGTCAAAGGGCCCTTTGATTGTAAACATTCTAGAGCTATTGGGTACCTTGATTTTCATACAGTTGTTACTGCCCTTGCAGGCCTTACACTTCATACAGCACTGAAAACCACCTAGACTAGAATTTTTAGAAATCTTTCTTGTTGTTACTGCATTTTTGCTTAGATCATCCTTCAGTGATTTCCCTTTTCTGAAGGTTATCTGAGGGGTCTCTTTCACATGTCTGCTCAGGAAAGCGTCAGTAGTTAAGATTGGCCAATTTTTTGTCAAAACTTGGCGAATCCTATAAGCTTGCCCCGAGTAGGTAGTGATGAATCTCACCGTATCCTCTTTCTCTCCCAACAACTTCTGTTTGGGTACCAACAAGTCAGTTCTCTCAATCTTATTTACTCTTTCAATGGCTTGATTGATTGTTTTATTAGTGTACCCTCTTTCCCTGAACCGATCAACCATCACTGATTTCTCTGCTTCAAATTCTACCATATTGCTGCTATTTCTCTTGCCTCTTAGTAATTCCCCGTAGGGAATACTTTGAATAAGGCTATAGGGATGGGCACTAGATGCAAAGAGGAGGCTATTACCCGCAGTCTCTTTTCTGTGGAGCTTTGTCACTAATTTGTTATTCTTTATCTCCACTGTCACATCTAAGAATATTACTCTTTCTTTACTGATGTGAGATGTCAATTTGATGTTCCAGACATCATTGTTTAGGGTCGAGATGTAGCTTCTGGCACTTGCTTCATCGCCTTTCCATATCATAAATATGTCATCTATGAAACGAGTCCAAAAAATGACTCGCTCTCCCTGGTTGCCTTGGCTACTGGACACCTGCTCCTCCCACCAGCCCATGAACAAGTTCGCGTAGCTGGGGGCGAAGCAGGTGCCCAGCGCCGTCCCTTGTGTCTGTCTATAGAGTTGGTCATTGAAGTAGAAAAAATTGTTGGTGAGACAATAATATGTCATATCAACCAACATTTCTGTATGGAGTAGCGTGGTCATTGATCTAGCTCGCAAATAGTGTCTTATAGCTTGGATGCCTGAATCATGTTTAATAGATGTATATAAACTGGTCACATCTAAGGTGATCAGTAAGTAGTCAGGTTCACAAGCTAGGTCGTTGATCAAGTTCAAAAAGTGCATGGTGCCCCTCAGATAAGCTGGTAATGACAGTACAAACGGTCTTAGAAAGAAGTCGATGTATTTAGATGTTAATTCTAATTGTGACCCCATCGAGGACACAATGGGCCTGCCAGGGGGTGAAGATGGATTTTTGTGCAGTTTGGGTAGGAGATATAAAATTGGTGTCTTGGGGTATTTACATCTAAGACCAAAATATTCTCCCTTTTCCAGTATTCCACTCTCATACCAGTGTAAAAGCATTTCATCATATTTCACATATGAAGCTGTTAACTCTTCCAAGGTTGCTGGTTGATAACACTGTTTATCTTCCAGCTGTCGTAAACCCTCAGTCAGATATTCTGTCTTCTCCCAAACCACAACATTCCCTCCCTTATCCGATTGGCGGATCACTATAGATTCATCACTTTTAAGGGAATCAAGTGCTTTAGACTGTTCTGCAGTTAGATTTTGCTTGGCTAAACCCTTCGAGCAATAGCGTATTTTTTTAAGATCTCTTGTAACACTTTTTTCAAATACATCTATCGCATCACAGTGGATTACAGGCACAAATGTTGAATTAGGTTTGAAGCCACTTTTACATGGTTTGTCAATTATCACATCCAAATTGTCTGAATCAAGCAGGGGGTTATCATGCTGTTCAAAAGCTTCATCCAAATCTGCTATAGTTTGTAAGTTATCACCATCGGACACATTCACAGCCCTAAAAGGGTCCTCTCTTTGTTCAGTTTCCCTGTTGGGTGTGTGAAACTGAAACCATTTTTTTAGTTTTAATTTACGAATAAAACAGAATGTGTCTATGCGCGTTTGTACATAGTCCATCTTGCGCATAGGACAAAAAGACAGTCCTAATGACAATAAGTCATTTTCAGTATTGGTTAACTCACGTTTGGAGAGGTTGATCACAGTCATTTTGTTCCTCTTCTTGCTCTTGTCTGCATGGGTGCGGGCGTGCTGGAATCGTCTTTTTTTTCTCTTCCTTGCTTTTTGGTTCCTCTGAATCCTCCGGCTTTGCCTCAAAAGTTTCGTCCTCGGCCCCTGCGAAAATCCTGATCTTCTTGCCCTCCTTGCTGGTTCTGCTTGGCTTTATTCAGCATTTGGAATTGGGTGAGAAAGTTGATCTGAACTCTACCTGCTCCATAGGTTGACCTATTGCCTGCACCACCTGGTGCATCAGATAGATTTCCATCTGACGTGCCACTCTCTTCAAGGGCAGTGCTGTCACCCTCCACCATGGCATTGGTTTTGGTGCTTTCATTTAGGGTAGCATTTGCTTTCTGGAATAAATGGTCGTATTTTCTATGAAATGTCAGAGTTCTGCCCGTTTGATAATCTTTGAAGTCTCTAATGAATTTCCGTTGTTTTTTGGCGGTGATATCATCTTCAAGTTTCTTTAAGCGCCCTTTTAACTTGGTCATGAACTCTTGAATTTTCTCTTGCGTGGTTAAGGTCGCCAATTCAGTTAGCATTGCATCTATTAGCTCCAACAACTTAGCTCTATCCTTAATTGCATATTTGATAAGAATTCTCATCATCGTAGCGGAGCATTCCTTTGAGTTACCTGACCACTCCTCTAACATCTCCGGGTCAGGATTCTCAAATGTGGGGATGGTGTAAATTCTCAAGCCTCTCGGCACTCGTTGTACATCCACATATTTCTGCGGAGATTCAGCTTCCCACCATTTCGCTACTTCTTTACGATGCAGTTTATCCAGTTTCTCGAACAGTTGCTGTATTTTGACTACATTACTCAATAATGAGTGCTCGTTTTGTGGTTGCCCATCTGTGTTTGCTCCAGTCACAATCTTAGTGAAAAAAAGACGGTCCAATACATCTTTCCTCTTCGCTTCAAAGCGAGCTGCCATTTTCGTGCCTTATTTATCGTTATTGCGCTGAGCCCAGCGCGTTCCTCATCCAGACGTGGGCGAACGGTTTTGTTTCCGCTCAACACCACTCCACTACCACGGACAGACCGAGTTTCAACAATGCGTGCCGATTTTCCTGGCAAGGCAGTCCACGCGTTTTGATTTTGCTGCGTAGCCGCTGCCGCCTGGATTTTGATTCCGGGTCTTACCGCTGCTTGTCTGCTGCACGTTTGTACATCAACGTTCAGTGATCCGTCTCTTCCTCTGCTACGAATACCAAAAGTCTTCTTCTTTCCTTCAGTTGGTATTACAGAGTACGTCCATGGGAAACCTGGAGCATTTGATTTAAACAAACCTCCTTTCCCGGCTGTTCCTGGTTTTCAAAGTCGCGGCGAGCCTGTGTGGATGCCGGACACCCTTAAGATCACGGTCCAAATATCTCCCTTTTACGAAGAAATACACAGGCTGCTCTCTGGATGCTCAAGTGTTCTTTATTTAAGGCACAAAATCTGGTAGCTGCCTACCGACGCGTTTGGCCACTAAGGCTTGGTCACGGTACAATCCATATGTGCTAGGTGCTATTTACATACCAAAGTAATTTGCATAGAAACAGGACTAGTATTGCTCACTCTGCTGAAAATTAGTGACAGACATTTTGGAGTGGTGAAGAGTTTCTCATATCTCACACGTTGTCACGATACTTCACCCAACTGTGTATTGTAAAAATGTATATATAAGTTTTGCCCAAGTGGGCTAGTATTAATCATTGTTACAAGATAAACATAATTCGTGTTTCATCCATGTGTGAGATATGAGAAACTCTTCACCACTCCAAAATGTCTGTCACTAATTTTCAGCAGAGTGAGCAATACTAGTCCTGTTTCTATGCAAATTACTTTGGTATGTAAATAGCACCTAGCACATATGGATTGTACCGTGACCAAGCCTTAGTGGCGAAACGCGTCGGTAGGCAGCTACCAAATTTTGTGCCTTAAATAAAGAACACTTGAGCATCCAGAGAGCAGCCTGTGTATTTCTTCGTAAAAGGGAGAGATTTGGACCGTGATCTTAAGGGTGTCCGGCACCCACACAGGCTTGCCTCGACTTTGAAAACCAGGAACAGCCGGGAAAGGAGGTTCGTTTAAATGAAATGCTCCATGTTTCCCATGGACGTACTCTGTAATACCAACTGAAGGAAAGAAGAAGACTTTTGGTATTCGTAGCAGAGGAAGAGACGGATCACTGAACGTTGATGTGCAAACGTTCAGCAGACAAGCAGCGGTAAGACCCGGAATCAAAATCCAGGTGACAGCGGCTACGCGGCAAAATCAAAACGCGTGGACTGCCTTGCCAGGAAAATCGGCACGCATTGTTGAAACTCGGTCTGGCCGTGGTAGCGGAGTGGTGTTGAGTGGAAACAAAACCGTTCGCCCACGTCTGGATGAGGAACGCGCTAGGCTCAGTGCAATAACGATAAATAAGGCACGAAAATGGCAGCTTACTTTGAAGCGAAGAGGAAAGAGGTATCGGACCGTCTTTTTTTCACTGAGATTGTGACTGGAGCAAACACAGATGGGCAACCACAAAACGAGCACTCATTATTGAGTAATGAAGTCAAAATACAGCAACTGTTCGAGAAACTAGATAAACTGCAGGGTAAAGAAGTAGCGAAATGGTGGTAAGCTGAATCGCTGCAGAAATATGTGGATATACAACGAGTGCTGAGAGGCTTGAGAATTTACACCATCCACACATTTGAGAATCCTGACCCGGAGATGTTAGAGGAGTGGTCAGGTAACTCAAAGGAATGCTCCGCTACGATGATGAGAATTCTTATCAAATATGCAATTAAGGATAGAGCTAAGTTGTTGGAGCTAATAGATGCAACGCTAACTGAATTGGCGACCTTAACCACGCAAGAGAAAATTCAAGAGTTCATGAACAAAGTTAAAAGGGCGCTTAAAGAAACTTGAAGATGATATCACCGCCAAAAAACAACGGAAATTCATTAGAGACTTCAAAGATTATCAAACGGGCAGAACTCTGACATTTCATAGAAAATACGACCATTTATTCCAGAAAGCAAATGCTACCCTAAATGAAAGCACCAAAACCAATGCCATGGCGGAGGGTGACAGCACTGCCCTTGAAGAGAGTGACACGTCAGATGGAAATCTATCTGATGCACCAGGTGGTGCAGGCAATAGGTCAACCTGTGGAGCAGGTAGAGGTCAGATCAAGTTTCTCACCCAATTCCAAATGCTGAATAAAGCCAAGCAGAACCAGCAAGGAGGGCAAGAAGATCAGGATTTTCGCAGGGGCCGAGGACGAAACTTTCGAGGCAAAGCCGGAGGATTCAGAGGAACCAAAAAGCAAGGAGGAGAAAAAAAAGACTATTCCAGTACGCCCGCACCCATGCAGACAAGAGCAAGAAGAGGAACAAAATGACTGTGATCAACCTCTCCAAACGTGAGTTAACCAATACTGAAATTGACTTATTGTCATTAGGACTGTCTTTTTGTCCTATGCGCAAGATGGACTATGTACAAACGCGCATAGACACATTCTGTTTTATTCGTAAATTAAAACTAAAAAAATGGTTTCAGTTTCACACACCCAACAGGGAAACTGAACAAAGAGAGGACCCTTTTAGGGTTGTGAATGTGTCCGATGGTGATAACTTACAAACTGTAGCAGATTTGGATGAAGCTTTTGAACAGCATGATAACCCCCTGCTTGATTCAGACAATTTGGATGTGATAATTGACAAACCATGTAAAAGTGGCTTCAAACCTAAATCAACATTTGTGCCTGTAATCCACTGTGATGCGATAGATGTATTTGAAAAAAGTGTTACAAGAGATCTTAAAAAAATACGCTATTGCTCGAAGGGTTTAGCCAAGCAAAATCTAACTGCAGAACAGTCTAAAGCACTTGATTCCCTTAAAAGTGATGAATCTATAGTGATCCGCCAATCGGATAAGGGAGGGAATGTTGTGGTTTGGGAGAAGACAGAATATCTGACTGAGGGTTTACGACAGCTGGAAGATAAACAGTGTTATCAACCAGCAACCTTGGAAGAGTTAACAGCTTCATATGTGAAATATGATGAAATGCTTTTACACTGGTATGAGAGTGGAATACTGGAAAAGTGAGAATATTTTGGTCTTAGATGTAAATACCCCAAGACACCAATTTTATATCTCCTACCCAAACTGCACAAAAATCCATCTTCACCCCCTGGCAGGCCCATTGTGTCCTCGATGGGGTCACAATTAGAATTAACATCTAAATACATCGACTTCTTTCTAAGACCGTTTGTACTGTCATTACCAGCTTATCTGAGGGGCACCATGCACTTTTTGAACTTGATCAACGACCTAGCTTGTGAACCTGACTACTTACTGATCACCTTAGATGTGACCAGTTTATATACATCTATTAAACATGATTCAGGCATCCAAGCTATAAGACACTATTTGCGAGCTAGATCAATGACCACGCTACTCCATACAGAAATGTTGGTTGATATGACATATTATTGTCTCACCAACAATTTTTTCTACTTCAATGACCAACTCTATAGACAGACACAAGGGACGGCAATGGGCACCTGCTTCGCCCCCAGCTACGCGAACTTGTTCATGGGCTGGTGGGAGGAGCAGGTGTCCAGTAGCCAAGGCAACCAGGGAGAGCGAGTCATTTTTTGGACTCGTTTCATAGATGACATATTTATGATATGGAAAGGCGATGAAGCAAGTGCCAGAAGCTACATCTCGACCCTAAACAATAATGTCTGGAACATCAAATTGACATCTCACATCAGTAAAGAAAGAGTAATATTCTTAGATGTGACAGTGGAGATAAAGAATAACAAATTAGTGACAAAACTCCACAGAAAAGAGACTGCGGGTAATAGCCTCCTCTTTGCATCTAGTGCCCATCCCTATAGCCTTATTCAAAGTATTCCCTACGGGGAATTACTAAGAGGCAAGAGAAATAGCAGCAATATGGTAGAATTTGAAGCAGAGAAATCAGTGATGGTTGATCGGTTCAGGGAAAGAGGGTACACTAATAAAACAATCAATCAAGCCATTGAAAGAGTAAATAAGATTGAGAGAACTGACTTGTTGGTACCCAAACAGAAGTTGTTGGGAGAGAAAGAGGATACGGTGAGATTCATCACTACCTACTCGGGGCAAGCTTATAGGATTCGCCAAGTTTTGACAAAAAATTGGCCAATCTTAACTACTGACGCTTTCCTGAGCAGACATGTGAAAGAGACCCCTCAGATAACCTTCAGAAAAGGGAAATCACTGAAGGATGATCTAAGCAAAAATGCAGTAACAACAAGAAAGATTTCTAAAAATTCTAGTCTAGGTGGTTTTCAGTGCTGTATGAAGTGTAAGGCCTGCAAGGGCAGTAACAACTGTATGAAAATCAAGGTACCCAATAGCTCTAGAATGTTTACAATCAAAGGGCCCTTTGACTGTAACACTGAATTTTGTGTTTATTGCTTAATCTGCCCCTGTGAATTTTTTTTTACATTGGCAGTACGAAACACAGGGCAAAAATCAGGATACTGGAGCATAAAAGAGCAATTAGGAACAATAATGAACAATACCCAGTTGCTCGTCACTTTAAGATGTACCATAATCAAAACGACAATTTACTCAAATATGTTGTGTTAGATGCAGTCAATCAATCCGTGAGAGGGGGTGATAGACTCCGTCAATTAAGAATTCTGGAATCCAGATTTATTATTGATTTCGAAACACTACAGCCTATCGGGATGAATTGCAGTGAAGAACTAGCAGTCCATTTATGACAATAATCCAGTGAAAAGAACCCAGTCTAATTACCTCTGTAAAAAAAATTTTTTAATTCTTGTATATATTGATGAGTATGAAGGTTTTTAAATCATTTTTATGCACATTTTTTCTGCTATTTTCTCTATTGTTTTTGTACAGGAATTCAGGATCCAGTGAAACATCCTGGGACATTATGGAATTGAGCATTAACACATAGATTAATGTTGTCTACGATAAAATTACCCACTGGGTGGACATTGGACAGACTTTTACACGCCCACTTGGGCAAGATTTGATGGATGAAACACGAATTATGTTTATCTTGTAACAATGATTAATACTAGCCCACTTGGGCAAAACTTATATATAAATGTTTACAATACACAGTTGGGTGAAGTATCGTGACAACGTGTGAGATATGAGAAACTCTTCACCACTCCAAAATGTCTGTCACTAATTTTCAGCAGAGTGAGCAATACTAGTCCTGTTTCTATGCAAAATACTTTGGTATGTAAATAGCACCTAGCACATATGGATTGTACCGTGACCAAGCCTTAGTGGCGAAACGCGTCGGTAGGCAGCTACCAGATTTTGTGCCTTAAATAAAGAACACTTGAGCATCCAGAGAGCAGCCTGTGTATTTCTTTGTAAAAGGGAGAGATTTGGACCGTGATCTTAAGGGTGTCCGGCACCCACACAGGCTCGCCGCGACTTTGAAAACCAGGAACAGCCGGGAAAGGAGGTTCATATATATATTACCTACTGGCGGTCGCCAGTAGGTATATATAGTTAGGATTTTTTCTCTATGGGATTTTTGAAAATTCTATGTCTAATAACTTTGGCGTTTGTGGACGGAATTGGCTGAAATTTTCAGGAAAATTGAACATTTTGTTTCTGAGCAGCCCCTGAAAATGTGGGGGGGTTTCGTCAAGGGGGGGCCGAGAAAAAAGGGGGGTCCCAAAACGTGTTTTTAACATTGAGTTTTCCATAGGGCGGTTGGCCTCACTTTTAGCCCGAACGGCTGAATGGATTTGCACGAAACTTGGCAAAATTGTAGGGACTGGTAGCCCGATGTGCCTTTGCTAGGTCTCAATATATGTGCTCCAGTGGATTTTGAGAAATTAACGTTCAAAAAAAGATATATATCTGTAACAGCGGACCAGGCAGCGCTCCAGTTCGCGTACTTTTCGCGTTACGTAGCTTTGTGAAGCGAAGCTGATTGGTTCTCCGGCGTCTGTAAACATTCCAAACAGTCCGTAGCGGCCGCCATCTTGTCTCTCGGTAGGATCGAGAGACAAGAGGAGGCCAAAGCGAAGGGGCAAATGACCATAAGGGGGCATAGTAGATCCTCCCTGACCCCCTAGGTTTGATGTGGAGGTTTTAAAAGGGCCCCGCGGGGCAAAAAAAAAAAAAAAAATCGAACGGCTGAATGGATTTGCACGAAACTTGGCAAAATTGTAGGGACTGGTAGCCCGATGTGCCTTTGCTAGGTCTCAATATATGTGCTCCAGTGGATTTTGAGAAATTAACGTTCAAAAAAAGATATATATCTGTAACAGCGCTCCGCTTCACGTACTTTTCGCGTTACGTAGCTTTGCGAAGCTGATTGGTTCTCCGGCGTCTGTAAACATTCCAAACAGTCCGTAGCGGCCGCCATCTTGTCTCTCGGTAGGATCGAGAGACAAGAGGAGGCCAAAGCGAAGGGGCAAATGACCATAAGGGGGCATAGTAGATCCTCACTGACCTCTTAGGTTTGATGTACCATTTTGCCAAGTTTGGTGTAATTCCGTTCAGCCATTCAGGCTGTAGACGTATCTAAATGTCCTATGGAAAATTGCATGGGGAAAACACATTTGAAAGTGTTGAAATTTAGAACCAATTAAAATGTTACTTTGGTTTTGTATTTGTGTGTGATGAAAGTTAATTGGTTATGTATATATCAAAAATGAGAGGAAACCACAGCCATTTTGTGATACTACTGTCTGAGGTACATTTGTGAGGAATTTTTGGTGCTCAATTTCTGGTGTTTGATTTACACAGTACTAACACTTCTCCTACTTTCAAAAAGGTGAGTTGTTAATTTGTAAGGGGAACTATGTTGTACACTTTAAGATAATTTGAAAAATGTTTTCTGTTATTCATTTTCAGTCCTTCTGTTATACTAAATACTTGATAAAGTTAGTTTTATATTATGTATTACTAAAAACGATAAATGAAAGTGATTATTTTTTTCTGCAATTTACAGCAAGAAATTTCAAAATAAAATGGATCACAATGAAGAGACCGTGGCAATTTCTTTTGAATTATCCACTACATTTATTGAAATTGACAGCACCAATAATGAAATATTCTCACAAGGAGGAGATGACTTGAATGATTTTTTTGATCAATCTCTTGACGGCGAATTTATCGAATGTTTGGAGACCATAGAGTTACAAGAATCATCATTGCAGACTTTTCATGAGGAGATTTCTGATGAGATGATTGAAGAGGAAATTCCTGATGAGGACATGTTACTAGTTCTTTCAAATTATGAAAATTCAGAAGAATAAATTTATATTTAGAAATCAAAAATTGTTTGAGACATTATTCATTTTTATTTTTAATTTATGAGGTTGTAGCGAAGTGATTGTAGTATAAAAAAAGACTTATAGTATAGAGTGCAAAAATTGGTTCTTTTTGGAGGGGCAAAAAAAAAAAAATTGTTTTTTTGGTGGGGTGCGCCCGGTTAGCGTAACGGGAAGTGGACTGGGCAGCGTACTACAAGGAAAGAAGAATGATTGACTTTTAACTTATTGTATGTTTATAGACTTGTTTTTCTGCTGAGTGACGTGTCGGCCTATCTCCACGGGATGCAGTCCCTACCATCTCGGCGTATAAGCCCAGGGGGACCGGTAGTGTGGGAGAGATAACGAGGCATATTATCAAGGGGGTTTATCTCCGCTTTTTTGGCTTTAAAAGCCAAGAAAGCGGAGATAAAATTATCTCCGTATTACGTAGCTGTCGCCAACACCAGTTAGCGACCGCTAGTAGGAGATAGCGACCATCTTGGGCTCCACTTTGCATGTCAGTGATATTTATCACTAATGACATGCAAAGTGGGCATGCCAAGATGTTAGCGACTGGAAACAGTCGCTAACATCGCTATCTCCTATTACCAACTTTTGGAGATATTCGCGCTAAGCGCGAATATCTCCAAAAAGTAACACCTGTCCTGAGCAGTTCTTAGCCATGTCATCCAATGGGAGGTGGATAACATGGCTAAGAGCATTAGCTCGGTAATGCATGAATATCGCTGACTTTTCAGCGATATTAATGCATTGCGGCCGTTTTTTATGGCATTTGCGATAAACCTTGATAATAGCAAGGTTTATCTGCGATAATTTCTGACGATGCTTAGCGGTAAAAAATTCGTTGCTAAGCATCGTTAGGGATAAATATCGCTTAACTTTGGTAATATGCCCCAACGTCTGTTAACGTTCGATTTGAAGGAAATGAGGAAGTGTTGAAAAACATTGTCTGCGCCATCTTGCCTTTTTTCAAATGCCACACTTTTGTCGTGCACGCAGCCATTTTAGATGCCTTGACCAGACCCACTCTCTGCACGCTGTCGATCCGTAGCATGGCTCCCCACCCTCGCAAGCATCTTCCCCAGGCACTGGTCACCCCCGCTCTCTGTCTTATGCATGGGCAATAAACCTCCCCCCATCTGCGCTGCTCTTCCCTGAGAATCACACGCTGTGCCCGCCCGACACCTCCCTTTCGCCCTATTCACTACTGCACCCTCTGACACTCCTCTTCCTCTGTGTCCGATTGTCCAGGCCGGTCCCAGGCTATAAGCTAGCCCTGCAGATGTAGTTTATGGCCCCAGCTGTAAAGAATCACCCCTCTTCAAAGGAGTTATAGTAGATCAAGGCCCACACCCGATGAGATCCGTCACACCACACGCGTTCCTACTATCTGAAAACCATCCTGTATTGTGATTGGGGAGGGGACCGAGCCTGAAGCGGAAGATTCCAGGGATGACTCTTTGTACATCAAAGTTTTTACAATTATGTGTCACATTAAAAATATATAGCATTCCAACAAAGTAGTAGGAATATAAAACTTTAATAACTTATAAATATATACAACAAAACAAAAACAGTAAAAACATTTAAACAATGAAGAGACCGTGGTAATTTCTTTTGAATTATCCACTACATTTATTGAAATTGACAGCACCAATAATGAAATATTCTCACAAGGAGGAGATGACTTGAATGATTTTTTTGATCAATCTCTTGATGGCGAATTTATCGAATGTTTGGAGACCATAGAGTTACAAGAATCATCATTGCAGACTTTTCATGAGGAGATTCCTGATGAGATGATTGAAGAGGAAATTCCTGATGAGGACATGTTACTAGTTCTTTCAAATTATGAAAATTCAGAAGATGTTGCCTGGGTGCCGCACTGATTTGGGTATCCGGCGTGGGGCGTCCCGGGGGGTGGGTCGTCAGTAGCGGTCTGTTGTGCGAATAGTTCCAAGGCAGCAGAACGCGCTGAAATCTGGATGGCACCAAGGTGATGTCCAGTAAGTTGCCGCCCACCAAATAACGGCGTGGGGCGCCGCGGGGGGGGGGAGGCAGTCCAAAGTTCCGTTAAAAGGGCAAAGGAAAGGATCGGTGGTTTGAACCATCAGTCAAAAAGGGGAGGGGGTGCAACAATTTTTCCTACCGGGTCACACTGTGCTTTCACCGGAACTGAGGTCTGCAGGATTCTAGTCATTCAAACTGAGGCTGGCGCCAGCATGGGAGCGCCGACGTCCCGCGGCTACAGTTTCGTCACTCCACGGGCGATCATGGCAGTCATTCCCCATCGGGGGTGTCTGCGGGGGTCGGGGACTCCCGCGGCTCCTCTAGAATCTTCAAGGTCGTGGAGGACTACGGTGGTGGAGTCAACCAGTGACCGGGCCATTTCTTTATGCTGGGCCCGCTCTTGCCAGGTCGACCGCCATTTTGAGAGTTCGGTAGCTACCGGCGATCACGGGGTCAAATGAGCGGACGGGCTCCACCCTGCCGGGCGAGACGTTGCAGCATCGCCACAGTGGAAGAACCCTTTTCCGGGCGCCTGGAGCGCTGAGGGTGCAGCTGGGAAGCCTCCACCTGGGGAGGCGGGAGAGGCCTGTTCGCACCGTCTCTCCCACCCAGTGCACCCCACGGCGTCTCGCTTGACATTTGTTATGGCCGGACCAGGCGATGAGGACGAGGGGGGGGGGGTCGGAGGCATGTGCAAGACATCCCCCCCCAGTGTTGTCGCAGCCATTATAAAAGAAAGAAGAAATGTCCCGTCCGTCTTTGGGCCGGACCTCCGGTGGATGGCGGCCGGACGCCCTTTGCTCTGGCCCCATGAACGGGTTCCTTGGCTCATCCGGTGGGGCAGGCCTTGGCGTGTGGTGCCTCTCCTGGGCCTTTCGTGCAGTGGCCTCTCCACTCCCAGGCCCTCCATGGATGCTGGCCCAGACTGGGAGAGAGAGGGTCTAACCTGCAATTCTCCAGGGTTACCGCCACCGCGGCCGGATCCCGTCGGCCTCGGCCTCTGGTTGATGGTGGCCGGACTGGGAGAGAGAGGGGAGGGTCGAGGACACAGACATTCCCCCCCTTGCAACTCTCCAGGGTGGTCGTAGCAATCCCCCTTGACGGGTGCCATTGGCCTCGGCCTTTCCTCCGGCTACACCCTACGTGATGATCTTCTGCCGACGGTTGGCAGCAGGACCCGCCTTATATGTGT
The DNA here is from genome assembly GCF_964261635.1 of Lissotriton helveticus. NCBI lineage: Eukaryota > Metazoa > Chordata > Amphibia > Caudata > Salamandridae > Lissotriton > Lissotriton helveticus. The sequence goes on from NC_136065.1 coordinate 1,225,525,022, forward strand.
TGCTTCCGGCTGGGCGTAGCCAGAAACCTGTTGCACTTTGGAAGTTTCCAGAATGGGGCGGATGTCTGCTGACTTGTATCTTTCCCAGTTTGCCGTTATTTGGCCGTGGCAGGCGGTGGGACAGACACGTTTTGGGGCAGTGAGGGGCGATGAAGCCTCGTTGCCTTGTGGCCGTTGCAATGTCACACTTGGTTTCTCTTACTGTTTTCAGGTTTTTATTACGGGCTTACTTCTAACGTTTCTTGTTTCTAGGACAATAATAGGTTTTATCATTACGTATTGTTATCGTTTCTTTGTTTGTTATTTAATAAAAAGTTCATCAGTGGCCTACTGATTTTCGTTTTCCTATTCCTTTCTTTCCAGGTTGTTTCATGCTAAAGTTTCTGTTAACAGGATACAGTGATCACTTCGTTATTATTGCATATGTCCTTTTCACTAGGGGTGCTCTCTGGTCGGGCCAGATGACCTATCTCTAGTAAATGGTCCGGGTGAAACAGGTGCATCAATCAGTGGGGAGTAGATAGGCATGACAGATTACAACGGGGGACAAAGGTCCGCATTACCTACCCTTTCACTACTTGCAAAGATTTTCCTACGTTTATTTGCAAACAGGGAATACCTCCAAAAAGAACCAATTCCCAAACAGTCAATGTTCGGGCAAACAATCAATCAATGAGGAACGAAATAGGCACGATGTGTTAAAGGTTTGCGTTACCTACCCTTCACTATCTGCAAAGGGAGAGAGAATATTCCTATTCTTCCCCGTTTGCAGGCAGAGAAGATCCTTAAGAGAACCAACTTCGAACAATTCAATGCTCGATTCAATCAATCAATCAATGGGGAGAAAAATAGGTATGACGGATTACAATGGGGACAAAAGTCTGCATTTACCTATCCTTCACTATCTGCAAAGACTAAACAGAGTATGGCGATTCTGTGCTTGTTTGCAAATGCTTGGATAACAATCAATCAAATGGAGAGAGAAGCAGGCACGACGGATTACAACGGGGACAAAGGCCTGCGTTAACTAACCTTCACTATCTGGAAAGAGAGAGTACTCCTAATAGAAATGAGGGGGGGGGGCAGCATTGAAAGCAGATCAGTGTGCATAAACACGAAAATGTTTTTTCTTACCACGTACTTGACAATCGACAGCTTATGATATTTGCTATTAAAAAACCATTGAAATTCACTGAAAAAACCATAGGTTATAGACCATATATAGTTAGGAATTAGCATTTACAAAACCTTGAAAATTCACTGAAAAAACCATAGGTTATAGACCATATATAGTTAGGAATTAGCATTTAAAAAACCTTATTTTACTCACACAAAACCATTGAAATTCCATATATAGTTAGTAGTACTAACTATATATCGCGCACCCGCAATCCACTGCTGATCATGTCACATATTACATCATTCATGACATGGTCAGTGACATCACTGATGACATCACTGATGACATCTCAAATGACATCACTGATGACATCACTGATGACATCTCAAATGACATCACTGATGACATCACTGATGACATCTCAAATGACATCACTGATGACATCACTGATGACATCACTGATGACATCTCAAATGACATCACTGATGACATCTCATTTGACATTACTGATCACATCACTGATGACATCATTCATGTGATAATACGATGAACCTCTTCAGACTCTAATATAACCTTAGATACACTCAGTGTAAACAGACACTCACAGACTGTCACTCATCCATGGAGTTACTTACACACCTAGTCAGTCATGCAAAGAATCAATCACACCTCAATTTCCTCAACTATACAGTTATACACACCTTACTTATTCAAACATATACTAACACATATTTACTCTCTTTTAAAATCCCTGATACAAGTTCACAATGATTCATACAGCCACTCACACATTCACTGACTCTTATGCACAGTTATTTATATATGCCAATTCTCACATGTACTGTATTTTACATATGTACTTACTTTGACGTGTAGCACTGAGATATCCATTCACTCACCAATGCACTAATGCACACAGTCAACCACCCATACAGCTGTTTCCACATGCACTTTTGAACCCATACATCTAGTGAATCAACTGCTCACACATCTATGCACAGAGTCATACACCTCCCAGCCACCCACACACACACTCAGTCTCCCATACAAATACTTGAGCAACCAATCAATAACCCATATACTTACTCATATAGCTACTGATCAACACATGCAGCAGTTTACAGAACAACAAACATAATGATGCACAAATTAAGACAGTTCGTCACTAACCCATGCACTCAGTGAGACACATTTAACCACTCACTCATACAGTCAGGCATGCACCTACTAAATCCTTCATCCAGACACTTCTACATCCACTCATTCTTCAATATGTAAGACATATTTTAACTTTACAGAAAGACACAGTCACTGGATGTTGTCATCAGTGATGTCATTTGAGATGTCATCAGTGATGTCATCAGTGATGTCATTTGAGATGTCATCAGTGATGTCATCAGTGATGTCATTTGAGATGTCATCAGTGATGTCATCAGTGATGTCACTGACCATGTCATGAATGATGTAATATGTGACATGATCAGCAGTGGATTGCGGGTGCGCGATATATAGTTAGTACTACTAACTATATATGGAATTTCAATGGTTTTGTGTGAGTAAAATAAGGTTTTTTAAATGCTAATTCCTAACTATATATGGTCTATAACCTATGGTTTTTTCAGTGAATTTTCAAGGTTTTGTAAATGCTAATTCCTAACTATATATGGTCTATAACCTATGGTTTTTTCAGTGAATATATATATATAAACTAATATAATGAAGAGAGAGCCCAAACCTTTGAGGCGGGTAATCTCAGGAACCACAGCACCAATCACAACACCCAATACAGCGTTGGAAAGGGCAGTTGCAGCAGAAGGACATAGGCTATGCAGACGCCCAACATATACATTTAAAAGGTAAAAGAACCGTGCCAGTAAAGTAGTCCCTTGTGGGCGTGTCTGCGTTTTGCTGTGGGCATGTGCTGGGGGCGTGACAAATGCTGGGGGCGTGTGGTACGTTCCGCCCTTCATGCCATGTCTCATATCGTGTGCTGTGGGCGTGTGCTGGGGGCGTGGGATTACGGGGAAAAAAAAGCGAGCGTTGTGCCCAATATTTCATTGTTTTTTCTTCCCAGGTTCTGTGCATTCCAGCTCCGGGTGTCCACCCTGCTCCCTTTAAATACCCCTACACCCCATAATCATAACCCATCCGTACTCCTTAAAATACCCCAACACCCTTAAACACTAACCCATCTTAATCCTATAAATATACCCTGTACCCCAAAACCCAAACCTATCCTTGAACCCTAAAAATACCCCTGTACCCCAAAACCCAAACCTAGCCCTGAACCCTATAAATACCCCTGTACCTCAAAACCCAAACTTACCCCTGAACCCTAAAAATACCCCTTGACCCCAAAACCCAAACCTACCCCTGAACCCTAAAAATACCCCTGTACCCCAAAACCCAAACCTACCCATGAACCCTAAAATACCCCTGTACCCCAAAACCCAAACCTAGCCCTGAGCCCTTAAAATACCCCTGTACCCCACAAACCAAACCTACCCCTGAACCCTAAAATACCCCTGTACCCCAAAACCCAAACCTAGCCCTGAACCATAAAAATAACCCTGTACCCCAAAACCCAAACCTACTCCTGAACCATAAAATACCCCTCTACCCCAAAACCCAAACCTAGCCCTGAACCCTTAAAATACTCCTGTACCCCAAAACCCAAACCTACCCATGAACCCTAAAAATATCCCTATACCCTAAAACTCAAACCTAGCCCTGAACCCTAAAAATACCCCTGTACCCCAAAACCCATACCTATCCCTAAACCCTAAAATGACCCCTGTACCCCATAACCCAAAACTATATGTGAACCCTTAAAATACCCAAACACCCCAAAATATATACCTCAGTACCCCAAAACATATACCCCTATACCCATACTTGCCTTATCCAAACATTAAAAAAAACATGCTTTTACCATTCATGCATTTACAACGAGTTTCGTTGTAAATGTTTGTGTGGTAAAAGCATATAAAATGTAATACCATGCGTTATAATGGCATTGCGGAGTCATGGTACTTTCGTAATGAAAGTATGCGGAGTGATGGTATGCGGAAAGAAAGTTGCGGAATAATGGGTGTTTACCCTCCCCCCTTAAGTACATTGGTGGCACGGCGGCCCACATCTCCAGCAACATGCTCATATTTTTTCACCACCGATTTAAAAAATGCACAGGTCTCTCTCATTGATGGCCAGAACCAACATACACTTTTAGACACACCTCCCGCCACAAGTTCTAGAATTGCGAACTTTAGAGCTGGGGAGCTACGTTCGAATCTCGGCATCAGCTCAACATCCTGTGATTCCAGGCAAATCGCTTTGTCTGCCTGTGCCTACCACAAATGAATGTGTTCTTCTGTAATGTAAATTGTGTTAATGCCATGTTGTCGAGTTTGCGCTATATAATATTGCAAGGAAAAATAAAGTAGGGAAACTCGAGTTCACACACTACTGAACGCGCACTCTTAAGTGCATCAGCAGTGCACTGTGAATCGGAGCCTTTCACAGGCCTGTGAAAGATAAGAAATGCTATCAAAATGAAATCCTACAAAACAATATACTACTGGCCGGCAGCAATTCATACCCGGACAAAGTCGGGACGGGCTGCTAATATATATATTTAGCCCCTTTCCCCCAGTCGTGTTTGTTATCCACAAACGACTTGAACGCCTTTGTGTGCAGAAAAATAATACTTTGAATGGCAAGTAAAAGCAACACAGTTCAGCAATTAAGCCTTGGTTACACTTTAGAAAGCTCATAGTCGCCACATTTTGAACCCCTGCAACCATGGTAATAGAAACAGGACTTTAGTTTCAGTATAGCCTTTGTGTGAACAAATAACGCGGCCACTTTGTAACAGCAAAATTAGACTGTATACTGCATGCTATGTACAAAATATACATATATACAAACAACCATATAGTGGTCGGCATACTGAATCAACTATGGTGTCAATTAATCAAATACCCACAGAGTGCTATGTACATAATAATATGTCGCAAACAAAACAGTTGGTAAAACTTGATGGAAACCAATAGCATGGCGTACATGTAACGGTTGTGCCCAAGTGGGCTTGCCTGCGCCAAATACCGCCACTCAAATAAACATGGCAGCAATCTCGTCCATCATTGCGCATGGTCATATTGGAAAAATAAGCTAACGGGGAAATTGTGATTTATATACAGTCTAAATATATACATATATGTACAAATGAATTGTCACGTAATGACCTACAAATGAATTCCTTCTCATGGTATGACAAAAACATATTAGCGTGACATACATTGTGAATAAAGCCCAAGTGGGCTAAACCATAATTATCTTGCTGATGTGCAGAAAATTAACTTCATTATGCCTGCACATAAGCCACCCAAAATCGTCCCCTTAGGGTACTGCATGAAGTTCTAGCAGTACATCAATTAATAAAACCTCTTGCCCCAATGGGCAGACCTTACACATAGTAGCTGCCTTACTTACAAATTACATACATGCATAAGTATTGATGCAAAGTCCAATTTCAGAGATGTTGCTGTCAACTCTCCTAAGTATGTAGCACAGAAGAGATCCATACGTTCACACATTAAAACCATGTTGATTGCAGAGGTGTACCCTAAAAGAATGAAAAGTTAAAATTACTACAGAGCAGTTGCGGAACTAACACTACTACAAGAAAATTAATGCTTCATACAAAAAAAAAAATGGATCGCCAATTCCTCACTGGTATTCAATCTGTGTGGTACACTTTCAAAATCAATTATGTAACGAGATTTTAATTTTCTCAATGACAGTTCTCTATTGCCCCCGCCCTCACTCCTAAGTCCACAGTATCAATAACAACCATGCGGACAAGTTTTTCATCCTGAAAATGATTGGCGTGAAAAGGGCGGGCTACCAGATATTGCTTATTGTTGTTCCTCACTGTCCAAATGTGTTCCAGCACTCGCTTTTTTGCTTGATGTTTTGTGCTGCCCACATACCATTTGTTACACGGACAAATCAGTATGTACACACAATGAGTTGTGTTGCAGGTGAGGCTTTTCCTAATGACAAATTCTCTTTCTAAATTAGGTACAATCAATCTGTCACAGTCAGTGCTTCTTTTACAGGCCTTACATTTCCTGCAGCATTTAAAGCCAGATTTGACCAGTGACCTTCCTCTTTCTTCATTAGTCACATGATTGTGGTTCAACTCATCTCTAAGTGATCTGCTTTTTCTGAAGGTTATTTGTGGATTGCTAGCTAGATCCCTGTTGAGATGCCCGTCAGTCAGTAAAACATGCCAGTGTTTACTGAAAATCTTGTGGATTTCTCTGGCCTGTCCAGAATAGGTTGTGCTAAATCTAATGTATTCACTGATCTCCTCTTTCTTCTTTGGATATAGGAGATTCCTTCTGGTAGCACCTTCTACTCTTTTTTGGGCCTCGGATATGGTTTTATCACTGTATCCCCGCTCTTTAAATCTGTTGCACATAACAGCCCCTTCGATCTTATAGGCATCATCTGTGCTACAGTTTCTTTTGGCCCGTAGCAATTCCCCATAGGGGATGCTATACACAAGATTTTGTGGATGTGCACTACTGGCACTCAAAATACTGTTTCCTGCTGGGTTTTTTACGGAAAAGTTTAGTTTCTATGGTACTGTTGTTGATCTCAATGGATACATCTAGGAATTCGATCTTTTTGATACTGATATTCCCTGAAAAGATCAGATTCAACTCATTAGTATTGAGTTTCTCAACAAACTTCTTCACTGATTGCTCGTCCCCACTCCAAATGAAGAAAATATCGTCTATGTATCGCAGCCACAGGGCTACGTTGTTATCATATTCTTCCATCTGCGCGGCCACCTGCTCCTCCCACCAGCCCATGAATACATTTGCGTAACTGGGGGCGAAGCAGGTGCCCATCGCAGTGCCCTGTGACTGCCTGTAGGTGGTACCATCAAAAATAAAGTAGTTGTTCAATAGACATAATTCAATCATACTGATGATCATTTGAGAGTGATTGAATAATGAGATGGAACGAGTCTTGAAGAAGTGCTGGATAGCCTGTAGCCCTAGTTGATGTTTAATACAGGTGTAGAGACTACTTACATCGAGTGTTACCAAGATGTAAGTTTCCTCCCAGTATATTCCCTCAATGATGGTAAGAAAGTATGTTGTGTCCCTGAGGTAAGAGGGTAATGCTACCACGTACCGTCTGAGGTAACGATCAATAAATCTGGAGGTGAACCCATTAAAGAAACAATAGGTCTCCTAGTAGGTCCTGGTAGTTCTTATGAAGCTTGGGTAACAAGTATAAAATGGGGATCCGTGGATGGGTACAGTGTAGACAATGATACTCTTCCCATTCCAGTAAGCCTTTTTCTCTCCACTCTAACATTTCCCTGTAGGTGGTATTATATTTGAGAATTTCTGCCATGTTTGACTTACAATAGCATGCAGTGTCATTAAGCTGCCTATTCCCTTCTGCCAAGTACCTAGACTTCTCCAAAACAACAACGTTTTCCCCTTTATCCGACTGACGGATTACTATGCTGTTATCTACTTTTATATTTTCGATAGCAGTGATCTGATGTTCAGTTAAATTATTTTTTAAACATGGGGTCTTCGTGTATCTAAGTTTTTTAAGATCCATAAGAACACCTTTTTCAAAGATTTCTATGGCATCACATTGCACATTGGGAAGAAACACAGATTTGGGTTTAAAGCTGCTACCAGGATTAATATCAGTATCCACCCCCAAGTGTCCACATTAGAAGTGTTCTCAACAAACTCCAAATCATTGTCCAATACATTTAACAATGCAACATCCTCAATATCAAGATTACTCACAGCATCCAGCAACGTTTCCCTTGTTTGCCTCTGTGGCTGTGGGTTAAACCATTTTTTGTAGTTTGAGTTTCCTTGAAAAAAGAATAAATCAATCCTTGTTTGTGCTTAATTGAGGGGCAGAAGGATAGGCCCAGAAACAGGACATCCACTTCATCTTTGCACAATGTCCGGTTGGAGAGATTTACCACAGTCATGTTTGCTGTTTCCTGCCCCTTGTCTCCATTCCCACCAGAGCTTTTCCTTTGCCTCTTCCTCCTCTCTTTGGCTTTCCTGTTCCTCTGATTTTCCCTCTGACGCCTCGTCCTCTGCCCCTCTGTGCCCCTTGATCCTGAAATTCCGTCCTTGATTGATTGATCATTTGAAATTGTAATACAAACTGCTTTTCCTTTTGAGTGGATCCTGTACCATTTCTTGGTTCTGTGGTTGAGGCATCGGATAAGCTCCCACTTTCGCTGATCTCTATTAAGGGTGCAGGTGCATATGCTTGTGCCTTTGCCCCTTCTGTGTTGTTTTCAAATAGATAATCATATTTCTTATGAAAGGTCAGCGTGCGTCCTGATTGATAATCCTTAAAGTCTTGTAGGAATTTTCTTTGCTTTTTCACAGTGATTTCTGCTTCCAACTTGTCCATGCACGCCGACAGATTTTTCATATATTCCTCCAGCACTTCTTTGGAGACCAAGTTACTGATTTCTGAAATAACTTTATCTATCTCCAACAGCAACTTTTCTCTGTCCTTAATGGCATACTTCACCAAAATCCTTATCATGGTTAGTGAACATGCTGCCGAGTTGTTGAACCATTCCTCTAGCATGTCATAATCTGGATCCTCATAAGTGGGAATAGTAAAAATTCGGAGGCCCCTAGGTACCCTTTTAACTTCTATATACCGTTGAAGGGACTCCACCTCCCACCACTTATTAAGTTTTCATTATGCAATTTCTCCAGGGTATTAAACAGGGCTTGTGTTTTAATTTCCTCAGAAATGGTTATTGAGGAATTTACAGTGTTGCCACCAGCTCCTTCTTGAGAAAAAAACTGTTTGTCCGCAGTCTGCTTCCTGCGTGTTTTGAAAGCACTTGCCAACATGGTGCTATTCACTCCGTTAATTCCGCTCACGAATGCCAGTTTCGGGGCACTCAAGTCCTAATGAAAGCCGGCTCCCTGCCCCTCGGCTTGCGCAGTCCTTACACCCTGTGTATACACTCCTTGGGCAGCCCCTGTAGCCGCAATCGGGGTCCCGTCCGCACCACCTGTGCGTGCACCCGTCTCAAGCGGCGCAGTCTTACCCGCTGTCGTGCAGCACCAGCAAGCTGAGCTGAAGGTCTTTCCTGGTTCTTCGATGCCGGAGCCCCGCGCCTATAATTCCGATCCACGCTCAGAATCTCTGCTCCACTGGACGGCGAAGTTGTCCGTTCACAGCTACCGATGAACAAAGCCAAAGGGGGTCAGCTTGCGTACCACATAAAACTTCTCTCCACAATCTCCGGTAACTTTCCGCGAGCTGTCGAGGGCGGTCCGAGCAGGGACACCGGAATTCCCAAATCTCCTTCCCACCAGTCGTGTTTGTAATCCACAAACGACTCGAACACCTTCGTGTGCAGAAAAAGAATACTTTTAATGGCAAGTCAAAGCAACTCGTTTCAGCAGTTAAGCCTTGTTCACGCTTTAGAAAGCTCACAGTCGCCACATTTTTAATCCCTGCAACCATGGTAATAGAAACAGGACTTTAGTTTCAGTATATCCTTTCTGTGAACAAATAACGCGGCCATTTTGTAACAGCATAATTAGACTGTATACTACATGCTATGTACAAAGTATACATATATACAAACAACCAAATAGTGGTTGGTATACTGAATCAACTATGGTGTCAATTAACCAAATATCCACAGAGTACTATGTACATATAATATGTCGCAAACAACACAGTTGGTAAAACTTGATGGAAACCAATAGCGTGGCGTACATGTAACGGCTGCGCCAAATACCGCCACTCAAGTAAACATGGCAGCAATCTCGTCCATCATTGCTTATGGTCACATTGGAAAAATAAGCTAACAGGGAGATTGGGATTTATATACAGTCTAAATATATACATGTATGTACAAATTAATTGTCACGTAATGCCCTACAAATTAATTCCTTCTCATGGTATGACAAATACATATTAGCGTGACATACATTGTGAATAAAGTCCAAGTGGGCTAAACCATAATTATCTCACTGATGTGCAGAAAATTAACTTCATTATGCCTGCACATAAGCCACCCAAATCGTCCCCTTACGGTACTATATGAAGTTCTAACAGTACATCAATTATATATATATATATATTTATATATATCACAGCACTCCGTCATACACCAGCATCCACGCTAAGACGGAGACGGACCACTTAGATTTGTGCCAACATGAAATATTTATTCGCCTGCTCGGTCCTGTCGAGTTTCGGCTCAGGGTGAGCCTCGATCATATATATATATATATCGGTATCCGCAAGATTTTCAGCTTCCCTTCACCACACACGGCCCGGACCACAGAGTAGGTGCAAATTTTAAATATTTATTATTTTGATGCCGCCATAACGCGGTTCAACTCCTTAAGGGTCTTGATCACATGGTAACGTTGTGGTCATGCCTTTACATTTTTTAAAGTGACATAGTGCTGTGTGATAGGTTCTGACTTGCACATGGTCATAGACATAGTAAATATGCTGCAATATACGTTTTACATTTCATAAATGCTTAAATGCAATTAACCTTTTCAGAAGAAACCTTAAAATTATTTGTTTTAAACAATATGTTCCAATAATTTACACAAACAATCATTTTACTGCAAATAGATCTCCGTCTTTGTTTAAAAATAAGGAGAAGAATTCAATGTGAAATCCAATGTAAAATCATACAGCTAGGTTTATCAGGCAGGTTCAGCCCCCTATAAAATCGGCATGTCGAATTCGGTTACATGCCCAATTGACCTGGGGCCCGACTCTTCATCAATGGAACCGACATTTCATACATTATTGACTGAATAATTGCATAAATGCAGGAAGTCATTTAATGATAAATTCAATTCATATTGGATCAATGTGCAAAATACAATATTCAAATATAGATCAGTTTCTTCAAGGTGATTTATAATGTAAAGCAGATGAATCTTGCAATTTAATTTTTGTACCTAATGTCACATCCTAATGTGAAAAAAGTGCAAGGAATAAGTGCTAGCGATAAGTGCTAATCTTAAAACTGTATTTTACTTTTCTTCCTACATATTATTATCATTGTTTATATAGTCAGTATTATGTCAACAATGTTCCTTCAACTATGTTTGCCTATACTAATATCATTTATTTTGTTCAATAACTTATAACTTTTTATCAAATTCGATACCTCAACTCCTGTAACCCCGGAGTGAATTGGATTAAACACATTCATATATCCTTTTGCCTCATTGTTGGATTATAACATGGATATACTTACCAATGTAGTTATAAAAATAAATATAAATATAAATATAGCAGCTTGAATTCATGTTAATTAAGGCACATATGTAACAGATATGGAATATTAAATACATAAATATATATAAATATCTTAAAAAACATACTGTGCAATATACATAAAATTCACTATATTTGACATTCATTTACGAGTATAGCAGGCATTTTGACTTCCGGTTTTATAAGCAGTTGCACATGTCCTCAGTGTTGTTCAACCCACCCAGGGATTTAGAATCCATTTCGAGGATATACCTTGTCTAGTCAGGGGCACTGAGTCGTTAGATAATATTTTAAATCTTGGCTCTTAGAGTTATAGTATTCCCGGAAATGTCTTGCCACAGGGTACGCATTATCTTGGTTAGTTATTGCCCTAATGTGTTGTAATATACGTTTGTGGGCTTGCAGCTTTGTGCTACCTATGTATTGCAGCCCACATGGACACATCAGGACATATATAACATACTCTGTCTTGTAAGTGAGTAATTTGTTGATCCTAATCTCCCTGTCAGGCTCCGTCTCCTATACTCCTCGGGGCTGTGACGAAAGTCCTATACCCTCACCCACACAACAACCCCGAAGTCTGATAATGAAACACAGACCACAGAATAGTCCTGTGAGCACGGGACAGGAAGGGAACAGCGGGGAAGGAGATCTGAAACGACAAAGACAGTTGTTTAGATAAACACCCCCCCCTTTGTCTCTTACAAAGATAGATCTAGCTCTATTCCTCTAAACTCGCATGAGTGTACTTCTAGACCCCTACCTGAAAAGGAAAATAATAAGGTCTTTAAATACAGGAGTACAGGCACAGGGTAATACCAGGGGCTGCCACCAGCTAGAAGAAAACAAGGAACAACACACTGTAAACCTATGCTTCCTTTTGGAGAGAGATGTATGCACCAATAAACATAGATCACATACCACAATATTTCTGTGTGCTAATCTTGGTCACATGCTCCCTCTGATCAAGTACCCCCTGTTGATTCTCTCCTGAACGGAAGGAAACAATGAAATTACGATGTGCAAATAAATCATAAAAGAATATGTAAGGTTAATTCACCATACCACAACTCCTTCCATAAACAAAAGAAGATAGTTCACATATTAAACGTGTTTTAGTCTTTGTACTTCTTGATGCAACCTGCGAGAAACTCGCCCAACGATTTGAGCCCAAACCGCTAGCAATATCCATAAGCAACAAGAAGTATGACCTTAATTGAGAGGACTAATCAATAGTCCATATCCAGATGTTGTTTGGCCTGGGAATAGCGTTTTCCTCCTGCAATGAGAAAGCGAGTCTTTCTCTTCCAACAGGGGAAAACAAACGTTGGCACTGCAGAGCAGGGAATCCAGACAGACCAGAATACTACATGCAGCCCCGTGTACTCCAAATGCAGGACGTTTGACACACACTCGGTCCAAATCCGAGAGCGCGTGTCAAAAGAAAACAGTATTTGTACTCACAAGATTACCGGCTAAGACTCGTCTTACCGACCAGACCAACCAACACAGCAAGAATTATTGGCACCGTCCTTCCGATGCCGCCGGTACTTAGTTCCTGAATCAGCGTAGCGTACGTCGCTACGCTGCATTACCGCTAGGGATCTTGGGTAACGTAGTCTTTGGGTTTGAGAGCTGTTATGTGCCACGCATCTCGCGGACAGCGGCACTACATGGCGCCGATCCTGACAGTACATCCCCCTTCACAAGGGGCGCTGTCCAGCAGCCGGCTTGGACGGAAACCTAGCATGGAATCGAGCCACGAGCCGAGGCGCGTGCACCGAACCCACCGGCTCCCATGAGTTCTCCTCCGAGCCAAACCCTTTCCAAGCAATCAGATACTGCAGATGCCCCCTCACCCACCTGGAGTCAAGAACCCTGTGCACCTCATACTCCTGATCCTGCTGCACCCAAATAGGTAGCGGAGCCCTGCGTATAGGTGCCAAAGAGGGCTTTAGCAAAGATACGTGAAAAACAGGATGTATCTTGAAATGAGCAGGCAAACGCAACCTCACAGACACAGGATTTACTCTACCCACCACCCGGTAGGGACCAATAAACCGTGGGTTAAACACACTATGTCTCCTGAACCTAATGTGTTTCGTAGACAACCATACAAGGTCGCCCTTCTTATACTCAGGGCACGGCCTACGATGTTTGTCTGCCTGTGCTTTATACCTCACTTTGGCTTGAGCCAGATTTCGCCGCGTCGCCAGAAGTATTCGGCGTATGCGCGATAATCGTGCCCTGACGTCTGGCAGCCTGACCGTATCGTTCGGGAGCACCAAGGGATTCACCCTAGGATGATGACCGTACGAACTGAAGAAAGGAGAATGTTGGGTGGAAGAGTGTTGAGTGCTGTTGTAAGCCATTTCCGCCACCCACAGCCAATCCACCCAGGAGTCCGTATCGGCCTGCACATAGCAACGGAGATATTGCTTTAATGATTGCTTTAATCTCTCCGTTTGGCCATCCGTTTGGGGGTGAAAGCTAGTGGACAAAGAAGAGGTTATATGTAAAGCAGAACACCAGACTTTCCAAAAGTGAGCGGTAAATTGAGCCCCTCTATCTGAAACTATCACCCTCGGGAGTCCGTGTAACCGCACCACATGCACCAACAGCAGCTGGGCTAAACGACCTGCCGTAGGGACCTGATCACAAGCGATAAAGTGTCCCATTTTTGTGAGATAGTCCACTACTACCAAGATGGTTGTCATGCCTTGGTCTTTAGGAAGCCCAACGATGAAATCCACTGAAAAGCATTCCCAAGGCTCTCCTGGTGTGGGCAAAGGTCTTAAATATCCCTGAGGCTGTTGACGGTCTGACTTCATTCGGGCGCATTGCGTACAGTTTTTTCCCCATTGACACAGATCGAGTCGTATAGAGGGCCACCAGAATTGTCTCAAAGCCTTCTCAAGTGTTTTCACGTATCCCATGTGACCTGCACTAGGCGTCTCGTGGCACCAAGAAAACACAGTCCTTTGCAGGGATTTTGTGGGTACCAGCACTTGAGCTCCTTTCATGGCCACCCCATGTTTCATTTTCCACTCTGGATGGAGACGAAGCCAGGTTCTCCAAACACAAGATTGAATTCCAGTCTGTACGGCTTGCAGAAAGTCTCTAGATTGAGCAACACACACCACTTTTGAGGGATCGATGATGGAGCGATTCTGTGTCATGGTATGTAGAGTGGGGTTTTCTTGCCTAGTCAGTGCATCCACTTTTTTATTGTTGATACCGGGTCTGTACGTAACCACAAACCTGAATTCCTCAAAAAACAACATCCAGCGTAACTGTCTGGGAGTAAGATGGCGGGCTGCTCGCATAAACTGCGGATTGCGATGGTCTGTGTAGACAGTGACTAGATGTGTAGCTCCCAATAACCAATGTCTCCACTCTACAAATGCATCCCGTTTTGCCAGCAGCTCCTTCTCTGCTATGGTGTAATTTATCTCAGCTGGACTAAGTTTCCTTGACAAAAATGCAATAGGATGCAGGTTTCCGGTGGTTTCATTCCTTTGTGATAAAACAGCTCCTAACGCAACTTCGGAGGCATCCGCCTCCACCAAAAAGGGTAAGTTAGTATTGGCATGAATCAGAACAGGAGCACTAGTAAACGCATCCTTTAACCCATCAAACGCATCCTGTGCTTCAGTTCCCCAGAGAAACTGTACTTTCTTTCTAGTAAGACGGGTAAGAGGGGTCACCAAGGCCGAAAACCCCCTTATAAAACGCCTTTAAAAATTGGCAAAACCAAGGAGGCACTGTATGTCTTTAATGTTACAGGGACGGGGCCAATCCTTTAAAGCTTTCACTTTTCTTTCCGCCATCACCTGACCAGACGGTGTAAGCATCACCCCAAGAAATTCAACTGTGGTCACATGGAACTCGCATTTCGTGATTTTGCAATAAAGATGATGATGGAGTAAGGCCTGTAACACCTGGCTCACGTGTGATGGATGTTCCTCCGTTGAGTCCGAGTACACCAAAATGTCGTCGATGTACACGACTACAAAGCGATCCAAAAAGTCTCTCAGCACCTCATTCAAAAAATATTGAAAGGAGGCTGGGGCATTACAAAGCCCAAAGGGCATCACCAGATATTCAAACAGCCCATACCGCATCTTGAATGCAGTCTTCCATTCGTCCCCAGATCTTATTCGGACGAGATGGTATGCGCCTCTCAAGTCAAGCTTTGTATATACCTTGG
Organism: Lissotriton helveticus; assembly: GCF_964261635.1. Taxonomy (NCBI): domain Eukaryota; kingdom Metazoa; phylum Chordata; class Amphibia; order Caudata; family Salamandridae; genus Lissotriton; species Lissotriton helveticus. The sequence continues at coordinate 1,225,540,702 of NC_136065.1, forward strand.
CGGATCTTACCTGTTCTAACAAAACAGGGATCAATGGTAACGGGTACTGGTTCTTGATTGTAATGGAATTCAAAGCACGATAGTCGATGCAGCATCTCTTTGTCACCATTTGCTTTAGGAATAAAGAACAAAGGCGACGACGCAGGAGATCTTGAAGGTCGTATATCCCCGATTGCCAGATATTTATCCAGATAAGCACGTAGGTACTCGTTCTCGGGCACCGTGAGAGCATAGAGTCTTCCATTTGGAACAACCGATCCTGGAGTGAGGTCGATCCGGCAATCGTAGGATCTATGCGGTGGAAGAGCTTTGGCTTGTGTATCGCTGAACACCCTTTCGAATGTCCTGTAACAGGAAGGCAATACCACTTCCTTCTCCTCAGCAGTGGCGATGCTATGTAAAGAGGCCAAAGCCCGGAACGGGTCTTCAGACACCAACAGACACTTTTCTTTGCAAAAATCAGACACAAAACTGATCGTTTTAGACGTCCAATGTATATGTGGTTCATGTCTTTGGAGCCATGGAAGCCCCAATATGATTCATATTGTGGGGCCTGAATAACATTAAAAGATAACATCTCATGGTGTATACCCCTGTATACGAGCAGGTACTCTGGCGTGTGATATTTTATAGGCCCTGCTAACAATTCGCTACCATCCACTGCATATACCATATCTGGTTTATTCTTGGTGATGAGTGGGATTCCCAGCCTTTCAGCTTCTGCATAGTCCATGAAGCATCCAGTCGCCCCAGAGTCCACCATCGCGTTAACTTCTTTTTCTTCTGTTTCCACGAACAGGGACATTGCCAAAAACACATGGCTCCTTTCCTGATTACCGCCCGGTGCAATTGAAGGGATTATTATCCTACTTGAGGGGTCCCCTTCGTTCATCCTCAAGCATGGGAGTTTTCCGACGTCTTGTCAGATGCTCCCGCTGCAGCTTGTCCAGTTTTATATCTTCCAGTTTTAGGCTTCACTGGACACTCTCTCAAATAGTGGCCTTTTTTACCACAGTACAGACAAAGACCATGTTTTCTCCGATATTCTTTTTCACTAAACGTCAAGGAAGCCCTCACAGCACCAATCTCTATGGCGTCTTGGGCAGAGGCTGGTTTTTCTCCCCCTCTATCGTAAGCCATCACCGGTGTCTCTTTTTTCCTATGTTCGCCCCTCCGTTCCTTTATTTGTTGATCCAGGCGCAAGGCAAGTTCAATTAGAGCGGAGCAGGTACGGGGCGGCGGATCGATGTGCGCCAAAACATCTTTCATCTCGTCATTCAAGCCTTGATAGAACAACGCGGATTGTTTGGCTTCTGGCCAATCTGTTTCTGCCACCAGGCGGCGAAAACTATTCAAATATGTCACAAGTTCAGTGCTGCCCTGTTTCAGGACTAATAGTTCTCTATCTGCTGAAAAAGTTTCTGCCCTGCGATCGAAGGTTTTTTCGAATTCCACTCTGAATTCGTCCCAATCATAGAGTAGAGGATCATCCCTTCTAACAACAGGCACCGCCCATTGTGCTGCTTCCCCCCCTAAATAGGATATTAGGAAAGCCACCCGAGCCTGGTTGGTTGCAAACATCTTTGGTTTGCACATAAAGTGCAACATCACTTGGGTCATGAACACCTGGACCTTCCTATTGTCCCCATAAAACCTTTCTGGAGGAGCAAGTGGTATTTGTGTTGACATTTCTACTACCAGAGAGGTGGGAGGTGTCTGACTAGTTCCTGCGCTAAAAGGATTCCCTTGTAATCCATCCATCCTCTCCCTCAATTGTGCATTTTCAGTTCTAGAAGCCGCCACCTCTCTATTGGAGGCTGCTAACTCCGTTTGTACTAAGGCCAGGGCCGCCAATACATCATCTAAGGACGCCATTCCTATTTCACCACAGCCAAGAGGAGAACAGTATTCTTGGGCCGATAATTCTGTCAGGCTCCGTCTCCTATACTCCTCGGGGCTGTGACGAAAGTCCTATACCCTCACCCACACAACGACCCCGAAGTCTGATAATGAAACACAGACCACAGAATAGTTCCGTGAGCGCGGGAAAGGAAGGGAACAGCGGGGAAGGAGATCTGAAACGACAAAGACAGTTGTTTAGATAAACACCCCCCCCTTCGTCTCTTACAAAGATAGATCTAGCTCTATTCCTCTAAACTCGCATGAGTGTACTTCTAGACCCCTACCTGAAAAGGAAAATAATATGGTCTTTAAATACAGGAGCACAGGCACAGGGTAATACCAGGGGCTGCCACCAGCTAGAAGAAAACAAGGAACAACACACTGTAAACCTATGCTTCCTTTTGGAGAGAGATGTTTTCACCAATAAACATAGATCACATACCACAATATTTCTGTGTGCTAATCTTGGTCACATGCTCCCTCTGATCAAGTACCCCCTGTTGATTCTCTCCTGAACTGAAGGAAACAATGAAATAACGATGTGCAAATAAATCATATAAGAATATGTAAGGTTAATTCACCATACCACAACTCCTTCCATAAACAAAAGAAGATAGTTCACATATTAAACGTGTTTTAGTCTTTGTACTTCTTGATGCAACCTGCGAGAAACTCGCCCAACGATTTGAGCCCAAACCGCTAGCAATATCCATAAGCAACAAGAAGTATGACCTTAATTGAGAGGACTAATCAATAGTCCATATCCAGGTGTTGTTTGGCCTGGGAATAGCGTTTTCCTCCTGCAATGAGAAAGCGAGTCTTTCTCTTCCAACAGGGGAAAACGAACGTTGGCACTGCAGACGAGGGAATCCAGACAGACCGGAATACTACACGCAGCCGCGTGTACTCCAAATGCAGGACGTTTGACACACACTCGGTCCAAATCCGAGAGCGCGTGTCAACAAGAAAACAGTATTTGTACTCACAAGATCACCGGCTAAGACTCGTCTTACCGACCACACCAACCAACACAGCAAGAATTATCGGCACCGTCCTTCCGATGCCGCCAGTACTTAGTTCCTGAATCAGCGTAGCGTACGTCGCTACGCTGCGTTACCGCTAGGGATCTTGGGTAACGTAGTCCTTGGGTTTGAGAGCTGTTATGTGCCACGCATCTCACGGACAGGGGCACTACATGGCGCCGATCCTGACACTCCCCTTGACTGAATGGTGTTGTGTATGAGGTTTTGTTTCTACCGAATTGACATGCTTTACATGTTTTACACCTATAGAATCCTTTATGAGATTTAAACCAACTACAATTTTCAATTACTTCGGGACTTGTCTTCATCAGTTTGTCCTTCATGGATCTAGCTCTTTTGTGTTTAATAGTTATTTTATGTGATAATGTATGTCCTATCACTGTTTCACTCAAGATTAGAGGCCAGTTATGCATGATTATATTGCGTAACTCTGCGTTGTTTGCTGTATTTCATGATAATTCGAAATTCCTCAGGTTTAATCAAATTTTCAGAGATTTTGTTTGTCTGTAGACATTGATGTTTTCCCTCACATGTCCCCGACTTGGGTTTGATTAAATCTAATCTATCTGGGATCATGGATTTTGTTTATGCCCCTTCAATCGTTTTGAGTGAATAACCTCGTGCTAGAAATCTAGTTTTGGATTCATCCTGGGCCTCTTTTAGTGACATTTGGTCACTGTTTACCCTCCTCAATCTCAGCATTTCCCCATAGGGAATGCTGTTTATGAGATGTCTCGAGTGGGCACTGGTGCTAAAGTCGAATTGCCAGCAGTTTGTTTGCGGTAAAGTTTTGTCTCAATCTAATTATTCTCAATGTATACACTTGTGTCCAAAAGATTGACAGTTGTTTTACTTATGGTGGTTTAAATTGCAGATAGAGTGAATTGCATTAATAGATTTGACAAATTCATGTGCTTCATTCTCAGTGCCTCTCCAAACTACGAAAAGGTCATCAATAAAACGTAGCCATGTAACTATGTTGTTTTTAACAATTTCATCATAATCTCTGGCTTCTCATGTGGCTAATTTTTTCTCCCTTACTTCTAGTTCTTTCTTCTTGCAGTTAATTAACAGCTTTTCAGTTTTCTTTTGCTATTTTGCTTGAAATGTCGCTGCTGCACAGTACAAGAGGCAGACATGGGAAAAGAGACTTCCTTTGTCTTTTGTTTCAGCTCCAGAATGGCGGGGACATGCCTTTGCAGACGGATTTCATCACGCAGGCAGTGAGGTTTGGTCTAATGGTTAATGACGAGGTATGTATAAAACAAAATGAGATAACACAATCAAGTTCTATAGTCTTGCTTTGTACCTAGTACTGATTTATTTGAAACAGTATACTGTTTCCTAAAACGTGCACACTGCATCAGTGATAAAAAACACCTGGGTCGTCAATTTCAGCCTTGTAGTGTCAAATACGTAGGCACATCCTTACCTACTTGGTACAGCTGGGTGTGAATAGAACACATTACTATTGTTTGCCACCTTGTTATTTCCCAGTACGATAGTTTTAGACTTTGGCTGGGTCACCCCACGTTTCGATTTAGCCTTGGTAGGTTACTACAACGAGCCACATGTCAATAGACTCTGTGTGTTTGCCAATGACTAGACTAGAGGATCAACATTTGCAACCTTGGAAGTGCACAAAGCAAGCAAAATGTCTGTGTCTTACTTTCCTTTCCTAATGATAAACCATGAGGTCACAGTCTGTCCATTCCACGCTGTATGCCACACCCGTCACTTGGTGAAGTCTTAGGGTATTTTTGGACGAATTGTCAGGTGAGGTGACTGCCTTGTGCAAAGTACTCTGGCAACACCCTTTGTATTTGGAAGGAAGATTATATACTCAGGATGGGTGAGAAAATATTAATGGAGTGGTTTTCCCTCCAGGGCTGTAGGTATTAGTATTGCAGCAGATTTAGTGGCACTTTGGCTCAGGGTTTTTGGGACCCGCTGCACCCAACAAGTCCTTGACCTGAATAAGAGTTGGATGGTACTGGGTGAACAGTAAATTTGCATAACAGTTTACAGTTAGTTCATCCGAATACTGTCAAATTATGAGGTAAAGCGTACGGAATGAAAATAACCACCTGGGACTGATTTTCCATTTGTAAAACCACACAGAATTCTCAGTTCACCTACTCTGAGTAGGTGGGCAGGGGATTAGAGGAGAGAAGGGGAAGGAGATTTCTGGCAGGAAAAACAAAACAGGGAATGAGACTTGGCTGCTGCTGCTGTCAAAGCCTCATGTGATTTCTAGGGGTGGGCGGAATTTGAGTAGTCGCGCTACGCAAAGCTCCGCGAAACGGTAAAAAATCTCTGCGAGCACGCAAACGTTCCGCGGACACGCAGAATTGCTTGTTCTGCCTGTTCGCAATGCTTTTTACCTGTTCGAAAAAGCTGTTTGCGTTATCGGGGAAAAATATCTTGCAAACACGCATTTTGAAAGCGGGAAAAAGCAAAAAATTCAGTGAAGCCGCTGATCGCGGAATTTTTGGCAATTCCACGTTCTATGCGGAATGCGAAATTATCCAAATTGCGCGAGCGCAACGGAATTTACCGCCCAGGCCTAGTGATTTCTCCAATGAGTATTACCATCTCAAAATGGGGACTGATTCTCCGAAACCTGGAAAAAATTGGTGTGAAAAATCTACCAACTTAGAATCAGGCAGTGCAAATTCCTTGTGAAAATTTCGCTCCCTGCCTAGCCATAGCCATTTTCACTGCTTGCATTGCGGCCTACGGCACCTCTACTATAGCATGCTTACCGTGAAAAAGAAGCTCAGCTTAATTAAATATGCACTAAATTAGGAATATTGATGTATTTTAGAAATATTCTTCTACTTTTTACATCTCTTTATGCTGTGTTGTATTCTATGTTTGGGCATCCTCCGTCACTGCTGCGCCTCCTTCACTGATGCTCCCAGGACCGACAGTATTTTGGAGAAATCATTTCCCGATATGGATTCTACTTTCAGCTGAAAGCTGTCCAACATGAAGCATCGATCTACAGCTTTTATATGCAGGTGAGACTTGGAACTGTTTTGTACAATTTTAAATCTCCGCGCAAGGCTCACAACTCCCAAGGTGACCTTTTAAGCACTGGAGCGAGCACTTCCCAATTGCGCTTTTACATGTAGCCAGTGCTTAATTAGTAGGAAAATAATTGCAGAGACCCTAAGTGTTTCTTAGGAGTCCCCACCAATGCTGCTGAATATTAGGACTGCCGCTTTTGATTCCACTTTGTGCCTCTTTCACCTACTACCCTACTCTTCCTGTCTCTATAGCGCATTCGGCCAGGTTCTTTTTCATCCCTACTGTGTCTATCATTGTCACTATTTTCCAATCTTTTTCTTCGGCCTTCTTTCTCCCTTTCCCCCTTTCTTTCTCTTGCTCTGAGTCAAATTCTATTGATGATAAAGAAGTGCCAGGCCCCAAAAATGAGTTTTCGTGCCTCTGCCAACACCAGCACAAATTGAGAACTGCTTGAATCACTTATTAAATTGAACTTTCCATAGAAGAAAGAAAGACATGCCACATTCAACTAGCATTGGCAAAGACCGTAGGTCTGGGCTTGGCAAAGGTTGTTTCCAGTGGTAAAATTTTTATTTTTTTTATTTTTGCAGTTGTAGGGCCAGATGTACCTCCGTTTTTTGCGGTCGCAGAGGGGCATTTTGCCCTTTCGCGACAGCAAAAAACGGTAGCACAATGTACCAACCCTATTTGCGAGTTGCTAATGCAATAGCAACTCGCAAAATAGGGTTAGCGACTCGCTATTAGGAAGGGGCGTGAAAGGTCATCCCTTCCTAATAGTGACTCTGAATTCTAGGTAAGAATGTTTTGCGACCGCATTTGCGGTCGCAAAACACTCGCAGTTTACCACCCTTTGTGAATGGGTGCGCAACATTTTTTAAGAGCTGGCAGTGGTCCCAGGGACCACTACCTGCGGTTAAAAAATGAAACAAAAAACGTTTCATTTCTATTTTTTTTTTAATGCATCCCGTTTTCCTTTAATGAAAACGGGATGCATTTAAAAAAACTTCTTTATTGACAAAGCAGTTCCAGACATGGTGGTCTGCTGACCCCAGTCGGCCACCATCCCTGGTAGTGCCAGCCATCCCCAAAGGGATCGCAAATTGCGACAGCCTCATAAATATGCATGAGGCATGCACAGAGGGGTAGCTAGAGCTTGTGGCGCCCGGGGCTATCCCTCAGATTGCCGCCCCTTGGGGGAAGGGTGCTGGGGAAAAAGGACGGCGAGCACTCGAAAGATGTCTGAGAGACACGTAGTATTGCCGCTAATAGTTACCTCGATCATGCAAGTTACATGCACATACATGACACGGTCAAAGGCTACACAGTTGAATACACCAGTGACTGGCAGTACAAAAGAGAACACACAGACTGCATGATCTATCTGGGGACTCAGAAAAACTGCATGTGACATCCATCAGAGAGCTGTGTGAACATTTACCTGGTAATCCGCTCAGCACAATGCAAACATACACATACATGACACTGTTCAGGGATCCATCATCTACTGCTGACATTAAATGACCATACATCATAGTCGCCTCATTAAAGCAGTGGGGACCTGCTCAAACCTGATGTGCTCTGGGGACCCAAAACCAACTTAACAGTGTCGAAGTCTGTGATTCTTTATCTTTCAAAAACAGCACATTAATTATTCACAGGGAACGACTCACTGTGTGCCCTTAGAACTAAACGCAGCACAAAGGGGTCAGTCATCTCCACCTTGCCAACACAGACTGGGTACACAGCCCACTCTGGTGGCCCAAAGGCAACAACCAGGGGCCGCGCGCTGTCATTACTTCTAAGCAGCAGCAACTAACTCCCTGGGAATGAAAAGACGTGTGCTCTTGGGACACAAAACCATCTTGTAATAGTGCATCTCTCCTTCAGAGCAGCCTCAGCACACACATGGTGCATAGCCTGCCCAGGGGCCCAAAGCTAAAATACAGGGAGGGGTGACACATTATCAACACAATGCTTAAAGACAGTTGTAGGGGCCATGGGAACATGTTCAACTCTGTCCAAGGCCCGGACAACTGTTCCGGCGCTGCGGCACACCTTGAATATTCAGAAGAAACAAGAAACATTACATTTTTCTGCGATTTTGTTTTCACGTTACTTTCATGGTAACCAACAGTGTTAAAAGTCTACAAGAACAGTAATATCATAATAATGGGTCAAGTACAGAATGGCAAGGCTTGCACACTGCCGGGTGGGGGTCACCTTCAGCCCCTGGTGTGTTAAGGGAGGGGAGGGGAGTGGAGGGGCCATCGACTGGTTAAATGCGGAAGATTAGGACAGTCAATCAGATCTTTATCAATAACCTGTCATTCGGTGCCAAAGACTGCTCTGGCCTCTTCCCAGATAAGAGGCCTGGGGGTCCCGCATGCCCACCTCAGAATCTGTACCCCAAACATGGTGGGAGGGCCCCCTGCACAAGAAGGGTGAGGGGGGATGGAGACAGACATGAATTTGTTATAGTAAATTCACTGAACACAACACTAAGGTTAATATGACTTTATTGTTAGGTCTTGTAAAAATATAAAAAATATTGTTTTAGTTTGCAGCCTCTCTTAATACACACCAAAATTACAACAAAAATTCAAAATGATGTATAGGAAAGTAAATGAAAACACTATGTTTATTTTTCAAGTAAAACTTGAATCCAACATTCTAAAATGTTATTTTTCTTGCTTTTCTATTAGCACAATCATCAATGACATCATCAAAGTCTACTTCATCACTCAGTTGCTGTTCTGTAGACAGTATGGCAAGATTTCTTAAACGTATGGCACTCATTGTAGATCTTAGGTAATTCTTAATCAATTTCAATTGAGAAAATCTCATTTCACAGCCAGCAACACTTACAGCAATTGTGAGGAAAATTCACAGTAGTATTACAATATTTGGAACAGAGTTCTCAAGACTGTATTTTAGAATAAACTGCAAAAGTTCAAGGGGACTGTCCTTCCATGTCTCTGTTTCATGTTGTGTAGCAGCAACAGAAATAAAACTCTGAAGTCTTTTTCTCTCAACCAGGAACTCTTCCTCATTAATGTCATCATGATAATGATTTAGTTGACATTCGTAGTTATCCTTCAAAAGATTCGATGGAGTAAGGAAAGCATATTTTTCAGCAAGAACATAATGTTGTTGAAATCTTGTGGTGATTTATTGGATCACTCTGTCCAGTGAAGAAAACATTTCTCTCCTCAGTTCAGTTTCGTATGACAATTCAGCATCTCGTTATTCGTCACCTGCCATTAGTTTGTTCGTTCTATACCGACGATCCATGACTATCCCAAGATCCTCACAATTTCTTTGGCGTAAGCTACTGAATTGTTAACTAATTCACACCTATTTTCAGTTAGAAGTGCTGTTATAGCATTGAGCTTTATGTCACATTGTTGTATATTCAATCAATTGTCGTTAATTTCTACAAGGACTACAAGGACAGATTCCCACTGGCCAAGAAAGCACTGGAAGGAAAAAGATTGTAAAGCAACAAGCAGCACACCAGCATCTGACCTGGTAACTCTATTTTCTTCTTCGCCAGTTAAATGTTCTACAGCACTTAAGATTTTTGAGTAATTCTCTTTTACAACACTCACAGCATCTCCACGTGCACTCCACCGAGTTTATATTACACGCTTGACACTTTGACCAGTGACTGAAGTCAGAATATCCCAGCGATGGGTCGAGGAAGAAAAAAACGTGAACAAACGCTCCAAAGTTCCAAAAAAGGTAACGGAATTCACAGCAACGGAAGCTGTATGTAAACCAGCCAAATTCAGCGAGTGATTTGTACATGCGACAAAGTCTGCTTTTCCATTAATTTCTCTGATGCGTCTTTGAACGCCAGTATGTTGGCCAGCCATCACAGCAGCATTATCATATGCCTGTCCTCTACAATTTTGAATATCAATTCCGTTGCTTTCAAAATTCTGCAAAATCATAGTTGAAATATTCTCAGCGGTTTTACCTTTTGTTTCAATGAAATCGACAAATGATTTCACAACCATCACTTTATTTCCATTGATCATAACGTAGCGTAAAACTTGGATCTTCTGATCTTTATGAGAAATATCAGGGGTGCTGTCGCATATCATAGAAAATAGTTTGCTTCTTTCACTTGCTCGATAACTTTGCTTCTTACTTTTTCTCCCAAAATTTCTATAAACTCATTCTGAATAGTAGGCGACATATAGGATTTAGCATACTTTTTTCCCAGCTTAATTCTTACAGTATGCTCATGTACCACTGGATCGTATTTCACCAACAAATGAACTAATTCTAGAAAATGTCCTCTATTTCCTGTTGATTCAGGTTCATCATCAGTCTTGCAATGAATTACTTCTCGGTGACCGCGTAAAGCCAAATTTTGTTTAGCTAGGAATCTAATGATATCCAACAATCTTGAAAGTATCTCCCTCCACTTCTTTACTTCGTTTTCAACTTGTTCTTGTGTTTTTTTATCAATTGTTGCTCCACATCGGATTCTAATTTCCAACTCCTTCCATTGTGTGAAACATCAAACATGGGCCACACTAGATTCATGATCGAAATTTTTAGGATTTCGTTTTCACCACGTGTTGATTCCATCTGCAGAATCAAAATTTGAATGACTTCTGTCAGCAAATAGTCTGCAACAAAAGCAGTAAAGAGCTTTCTTGGAAGGAGAGTACACCAACCATGACCTCAACATTTTCTCATTATTTGGCAGAGTTTGAAAAAACCATTCGCTTGTAAGTTTTCTGTTTCGTCCTTTGATTAAAGCACCCTTACGATTCACTTCACCAAAATCAGAATCAAGATGTTGAACCACAGACGCCCCTTGTTATACCAGTAAGATACGTGTGTCATCTTTAATCTTACTTGGCCAAAGACCAACATCTTTTAAGTCAACAGCTGGAATTTGTTGTCCATTACACCCCTTATCACTTGTTGAAGTTGAAGCATCACTTGACTTTGATGAAGGATTGAATTCAGAATCGGAAACTGCTTCAGTAACAGTAGTAGTACTAGTAGTTTCTGTTTCGGACTGAGGTATTTCAGTAGTGAACCTTCATACTTTTTTAATTCTTCCTCTCTAGCCTTTTTCTTTTTTCTAAAGGCTGCACCACTTTCTTTTATTCACTTCATCTTAATTAAGCTTGAAAGAATAAGAAAAATAAAAATATTCATAATAAAAAGAATAACGGCTAAATACATCCATTTTAAAATGTTAGCTTGTAGTCTGCTCCATTTAGATTGCAATAAAATATAGTGAGCTAAGAAGGGTATGCGACTCCTACACCTTGTAACCCTCACTGTCTTGTTATCTGACACATCCTGTATGTTGATTACCATACGGAGGGAGGCGTCACATCACGTCCCTGCTGTCAGAGCGCGGCTCAGTTAAGGGGCCATTAGGCCTCCTTTTTATTGAGTGGCCTGGAACCTCACACTTAAATGTAAATACAACGGAGACAATAGCACACAGCTGGTTATCTCTTCACAGGTACTTAAGAGAGGCACGCTTTTGACTTTGTTAGTCCCCTTTATGTAAGTGCATGTACTGAAAGTATCTCAGATGTGTTGGTCTGCCCCAGTATTTACACACAATTCAAATAGCACTATTTTACTTTCTTTTATAACGCTACACATCCTAATGCAGATAGTCAGAGCGATTTACAAAACATACAGATTGAAAATAAATCATGCAAGCATGTAAATCAGTGTACAAGATGTGTTGCATGAGTCAGTGAGGGTTAAAAGTTGTAGCAGTCACATATCCTACATAGCTCACTGTGCTATAATAAAAGGCTTACTATTTATGAACTGCAAGGAACAAAAGGATCTGTGTTCAAAACAGTAACCTTACCTAGCTACATTAAAAAAAATCTGTCATCTGCATATTACATGATGTGCTTTGCAGGCACATTAACCTTCTATACTACTTTCAGTCAGATCTGAGACTACACAAAACAGAAATTTCTCCAAGAAATACTTTAACTTCCAGAGTTATCTCACCAATTATGATTCCGTGATAGTTACTGGGCACCTCTGAAGCAGATGCCTTAACCCTATAAAAATATTAGGAAATGCAGACTCTGTAACCAATCAAGCATAAAAGATCTACTAACATGCTTGTCCTTGTTGCCAAGTTATTTGTGGCAGGGTTTTAAAAAAATTTAAAATTAGTTGAGGCCCAGATTTTGCATTGGGATTGCGCCACTTTTTTAGCACAACCCCAAAGCAAAATCCAGTTTGTTAAATCTCATAATTGGCTTAAAACAATGCACTCATGATATACCTAATAAAAATAAATGTGTGTGATCATAATAGCTGACTGGCGGGCATTAAATTACCAAACAAGCACACAAGAAGCCACGAGAGCCTGCTACAGAAAGGCAACAAATCAAGATGTCAGGAGATTAATAAATAGGTCTTTCACAGTGATAATCACACTACCTAAATCTGCGGGTCCAGAACAGCTCTGCCCGGTATTGTGCTTATTCTTACTCTCACAAGAAACACATCATCCTATAATACAATACGAGAGACAACTGGAGATGAGAAGAGAACAAAGAGAAAGCAGTTAGAGGAGTGAAGGGGTACTAGGGACGAGAGCGTGTCTAGAAAACAACGAATGTGAGAAAATAAAAGGTGGAGGCGAGAAGAAAACAGGAATGTGATAGAATGCAAGTTCTAGTTGCACTCACAAGGTAAAACCAAAGGAGATAGAAGTGAGAGAAAGAGGATAAAAGTTGCAGAGCATGAGGAAATTGGAAGAAATAGAAATGAGAATATTAGACTCGTAAAGATGCATTTGAGATATAGGCAAGAAGAGATTAAGAGTTGGACTTAATGTTCAATGGAGTAGAGCACTGTGAAGCATCAAGGTGATGGTAGAAGATAGGTAGGCGAGCATCTGAGCTGGAACTGAGTGAAAATCTCAGAGAGAATGAACGAGTGTGGTATAAGACACAGCGGAATGGGAAACTGGTGCAAAGGGGAAGATTTTAAGGTGAAAGGAAACTCAAAAAGATAGATGTGAGGGAAAGAGTGGTGAATGTAAGATAAAAACAGAGTCAAAAGAGGCTTGGGATTATGTAAAAAGAAAAATGGAACAGTAGGTAAGAGGTGCAGGTCAAAGAAAGACAATGAATTGTTGAAAGGAGAAACTGTATAGAAGTGAAAGAGGGTTGGGTTAGGGTACGATAGATGTAAGTTCAGCAGGAGACTGTAAAGAAATGAAAATAAGGACCTTAGCTCAACGGGAAATGTTTTGCGCTGCCAGAAAACTCAGTTGCTTGCTTTGATCACTTTAGATGTCTAAGTCTGTAGCCGTAGGGTCACTGATTTGAATCCTTGTTGGAGCACAGAATAGTGACTTGTATTTATGGTGCTATGAGGGCACAGCCGGTGACAGAAAGCAGAGTACGTATGCAATTAATTTAAATATTGTTTTACACACCGTATAAAATAGACTGCACGCAGCATAAGATAAGAAAGTTTGTCACCTGGAGGAGGCCAGTGACATGATTGTTTGCAACACTCATGTGAGATGCATTAACACACTTGCACAAAACACTGTTGCTGTATAATGTGTGTGTAATGTAAAGTCATCTGGTGGAAATACAGAGATTTGGCGCAACTTTAGGGGTTAACCGCCACAAATGTAATTCGAAAATAAATTACAATAAAAGAAAGCAAACAATGCAATTGAATGTTGAAAGATGCTACCTGAGAATCAAGCCCTGGGGATTAATGGTTGATAGGTGGTGAAGCATGTTCTACCACAGTGATGCATAGCTGCCAAGGTTTCAAATTGCTATGTATGACATTTTTATAATAAAATTGTAAATATGAGTGACATTTCAACGACTATGAGTGACACTTTTTTGCGCGCTGTGAGAATCAATCCTTCAGAGGTCATTGGGCACAGACCAGTGTGTACAAACTAAACTGAGTGTTTGTCTTCAGACAAACAATTACCAACCCGCCCCTAATTGATGCCCACAGCTGTCATTATGCGTTAGTGAATTAACTTATTACTTAGGCAACACATCTGGGACTCTGGCTGAATAACTGGACTGTAGGTAACAGCGCACTGACCCGGGCGGACTGCTTAGAGCTAGTTTTTAAATTCAGGTTGACTCTTTTTTTGCTAAACACTTAGCGCCTTTGATGCCAGCTGTGGGTGGCAGTTATGAGTTGTCTCTCACCATATAGTAGTGCAGACACCAATTTAATGCAATTTACGAGTCGCAAACATCAATGGTCGTACATCTGGCCCATAAAGAACACAAATAAAAATGCTGCCTCCTATACTGTGTGATCGCATGCCTGTATTCAGGGCTTAATTTGTTAAATAATAAAGTACCCAAAGATTTCTCAGAAGACTTCCGTTGGCATGTCCAAATGTCATGCTTGCTGAATACCAAGGCTGTTTAGTCTTGATTTTATGGCATGACACGGAGGCCAACATTATGCAAATTCTCCTTTATTGCCACAGCTCAGCAGTAACAATGAAGAGAACATAGAACTTGTGAACATTCTAGAAAGGTATATAGCTCATGGACACACAGCCATCTTCCTTCTTTGTTGCTGCTGCTCACACAGATAATTGCCTCCTTTTTACTCGTCCTTTCTGATGCACGTGCTTGCTTGATTTTCACCCTGTTGTCGCATATCTGGGTCCACTTGACCCTACCTTGCGCTCATTTATTGTTAACTCTCTTCTCTCTCCTTTCTAAGGACTGCTATGTTTTTTCTACATTGCCTATGTTTTGTGTATATCTGTTCTTATTGACCTTCTCTGTTTAATCAGTACCCTGATCTATTTCCTTGATGCCCGTCTTCTCGACCTTCATTCCGGGTGCCTCTCCACCCCCTTACTCACATTCGGGACTCGTGTTCCCGCTCCTCTCTCTTCGCGTCTTTTAAACGCGAACACAATCCCGTTACTATGCGAACACCACCCGCACCCGCAACCCTGCCGGATCGACGGCCTGCTAGCTTTGCTTGTCGGCGCTGCCTCTCGCTTACCTCCCGTCTCCTCATCGGTCTTTACGGCATTCCCCTTCCCCCGCGACATGCCTCTGACGCGTGTCGCGGAGGGTACGTGACTTAGAGGAAAAGCCCTTAGCAACACGCACAAACTCCTCCGTGCGTCATTGCCCTAGCTACAAACCTTTCAACAGTTGACTCGACGATCGCGATCTCCTCAGTTCTTGCCCCGTTTTTTCTCATTAGTGACAATATATCCCTAAAAAAAAAAAAAAAAAAAGGGGAAACAGGCCTAACTCGAGGTAGGATTATTATAGACCTGAGAGATTTTTCTTGGGGCGCTTGTGCTTAACTTACCTTGTTAATAGGGTAAAAGACTGCTGGACACTCTTTAAATAGGGTTAAAGACTACTGGGCATCTTGTCCTTTTACTTTTATATTTGACAATGTCTTCTAACCCTGATGCCTCATTAGATGCAAAGTTGGAAATGTTGGTTTCTAAAGCCATGGATAAAGCCATGAACTCCTTTAACGAAACCATTAATAAAAAGTTTTTGGACACCATAAATAAGAATTTTGAAAAGTTTACGGGGGCATGGCCTTCTACTAGCGGGGCTCGCACTCGCACTTCAAACACAAAAGAAGGGGCAGTCAAGGCCCCAAAGAAAAGAGCCGCGGGAGAACAACCTACCTTCTCCACAAAAAAACATAAGGTGTCATCAAAATCGGCTCAATCTCGCCACCAGGGCGGAGATCAGAACGGTGCCTCGGGCACCACAGAAGGACAAGAATCAGGTCCAGATTCACCTATACATATCGATAGGGACGATCACCATGATGCGGAGATAGACGTCTCCTGCTCATCTCCATTTGATTCGGACGTTGAGGTCCGGGAGAATGACTCCGTGGAGAGCTCGGAGGGAACAAACAAGGCATCAGGATCCAAGATGGGCTTCACTGACCCCTTTGGGGATAATATGTTTGACCCCTTACTAATAAGGCATCCCCTTTCTCCCGAATGGTTACCATCCCAACATGTCGCAGACTATGTTAGCTTTTGGCTAAGGAGGGAAATTCCCAAGGAAGTGAGATCAAGATTGAGATCGGAATGTCCTCGCCCATCACTTCCAGATAAAATCGCCTTCACCCCCGAATTAGACCCTAAGGTCGTTGCATTCATAGCTAAAGGTGCAAAAGACCCCAGAAAGGGCATAGACAAAGGGCTCAGGTCATGTCAAGACCGCCTTCTTGATATTATTGGCCCACTATCTAAAATATTTGATTTGGCAGAGAATGCTTATGTCGGAGGCATTCCCGTTGACCCTAAAGAACTGCGCGAATGGGTTCAAAGATCTATCTGCCTCCTTGGCAATGCCAATACTGCCCTGTCTAATGAATGTAGGAAGGGGATTCTACTTAAAGTAGACCCTAAACTTATTGAATTAGCAAATAAGGAGACAAGTCCAAACTCCCAAGGACTCCTCTTTGGAGAGGAGTTCATACGCGATATGGCAAAATATGTTGGAGCTTTTAGTTCAATCCAGAAGTCCCAACGTGAAATTAAAAAAGTCTTCCAAGATAGAGTTTTTGGACGGGCCGGGAGAATGCGGGGTCGATTCCCCGGCTGAGGTCAATCCTCTTCCAGACCCTATTTTGGACGTGGTAACAGATATCAGCAATCATCATTCTACGGAAACCAGACGTTTTACCCTCAGAGACAACGCGGAAGAGGAAGATTCTCACGTGGAGATAGGAGAAACAGGACCTTTTCCACAGTGCAGTGGGAGACCATTTAGATACCCCTATAAAGGTGGGTGGCAGACTAGCCCTTTTCTCTGGCAACTGGAATACGATCACACAGGATCCTTGGGTATTACAAACCGTAAGGGGTTACAAAATAGACTTCCTGGGCACTCCTTTTCAGCTAAAACCTCCCTGAGAGATAATATTCTCTCAAGATCAGAGTAAACTCGTTTCTCAAGAGGTTCAGGATCTCCTCGCCAAAGGGCTATAAGACAAGGCTCCCAGAGAGGGTTTATAAGCAATATTTTCTTAGTAGAAACGAAAGACAAGACCCAAAGACCTGTGATAAACTTAAAAAGCTTAAATGGATGGGTGTCTTACCGCCATTTCAAAATGGAGGGAATACACCTACTCAGAGACGTTCTAAGGAAAGGCGATTGGCTCACACGCCTGGATCTGAAGGACGCTTACCTGACCATCCCTATTTGGCCCCCTCACAGGAAGTTCCTACAATTCACTTGGGAGGGAAAACTTTGGGAGTTTTCCAGCCTCCCTTTCGGCCTGTCCTCAGCACCTTGGTGTTTCACCAAAGTGCTGCGCCCAGTGATGGCCTGGTTAAGGGAACGGGGTGTGAGGCTCATAATCTACCTCGACGACATCCTCATCATGGCTCAGACCAAGTCGACCATTTCTCGTCACACAGATCTTACCATCCAGCTCCTGGAATATCTGGGATTTGTCATAAATATAAAGAAGTCTTGCATTGTCCCTTCACAGGAGACCCAATTCCTGGGTTTCATGGTAAACACGCTATCAGGAGAGCTGAAGTTACCAAAGGAAAAGATAAAGAAACTCAGGAAAATGCTAAAAAAAGATTCTCTCTCTAGATTCTTTTCCCTTGAGGCTTTTGGCGAGAATCCTGGGTCTCCTTTCTTCGACCATCCAAGCGATCTTCCACGGCCCTCTTCATTACAGGGCTCTTCAGAGACTCAAAGCGAAGGCTCTGAAGGCGTCACAATCCTACACTCAAATGACCAACCTGGACATAGAGTCGAGGGAAGAACTCTCTTGGTGGCTGAAGAATGCGGAAGCATGGAATGGCAGAGCGATCTTCGGCGAATCCCCAGACATGATAATAGAGTCGGATGCAAGTCTAGAAGGTTGGGGGGCAGCTTGCGCCAACCTGTCGACAGGCGAGCGGTGGACACGCGAGGAGAAGAACATGCACATCAACTGTCTGGAACTTTTAGCTGGTTCCTTTGCAATTCGAAGCTTTACTCAAGAAACTATGAAATGTTCTATAATGCTTCGCATGGACAATGTCTCTGCGGTGAGATACGTGAACAAACTAGGAGGGCCCCATTCGAAGGGCCTGACAGAAATAGCGAAGTTTTTCTGGGACTATTGCCTGAACAAGGGATTGTCAGTCACGGCAGAACATATCCCTGGTTTGAACAATGGTGTGGCAGATTGGTTCTCAAGGAATTTCAGGGATACCAGCAATTGGAAACTGAACAGAAAGATATTTCTGAGTATTCAAGAACAATGGGCCCCCTTCAGGACAGACCTCTTTGCAGACAGATTGAACACCCAGTTAACGAAATATTTCAGCTGGAGGCCGGACCCTCAGGCATCCGGAGTGGATGCCTTCCTCCAGAATTGGCAAAACTTAAAACTATATGCCTTCCCGCCATTTGTAATGCTCCCACGCCTCCTCTTACATGCTCGCAGATACCTTCAGAGTATGATAGTTGTAGCCCCCCTCTGGAGGTCTCAAGCATGGTTCCCACTCATATTGGAGATGGCAATAGACTTTCCAATACTGATCCCGTCTTTCAACCGTCTTCTCCTGGGCCTCAGGGCGAATCTCATCCCCTCCTAGAGCAAGGCATTTTAGTAATGACGGCCTGGAAGATTTCAGGCGACAATGGCAAATCCCTGGCCTTTCGCAAAATGCTTTCCGACTCATATCTGAATCCTGGGCTCCTGGGACAAGGAAGGCATATCGTTTGGCATGGAACAAATGGGTTCGCTGGTGTCTTCAACGACATCATGATCCCGTTTCAGTTGATTTAGTTCAAGTGGTTAATTTTCTTTCAGAGCTTTTCGCTTCTGGCCTCAGTTATAGAACTGTTTATAGGTCGGCGATAGCTGCAGGTCACTCCTTAGTTGATGGCGTTTCTGTTGGTCAAAGTCTTTTGACCAAAAAAATTATGAGAAGCATGCGTGTTCTCAATCCTCCAACTCCTAAATACTCAGCCTTGTGGGACATGAGAAACATTTTGTCTCTTATCTCTTCATGGGGAGAGAACAATGTCCTCTCCCTCAAACGTATTTCTTATAAAATTACTGTTTTACTTTGTTTAGTCTCCTTCAGGCGAACTTCAGATGTTAAGGCATTAGACGTTTCGAGCAGAGCCTTTCAGCCTGAAGGGGTTTGCTTTTATCTTAAAAAAAGGACTAAAACTATGTCTTCTTCTATCTTCTATCCTTTATTTCCTGAGAATGAAAGATTGTGTGTTGTTAAATGTATTAAAGAATATGAAAGAAGGACTGTCAATTTGAGAGGTTCTGAGACACAACTCCTGATCTCCCATAGATCTCCTTATAAACCAATTTCCTCTCCTACTCTCGCAAGATGGGTGAAAGAAGTAATGAGTGAATGTGGTGTTGACATTTCAATATTTGGTGCACACTCTCTTAGAGGTGCTTCAGCTTCTAAAGCTTTTATGCTTGGTGGAGGGCTCCAAGATATTTTAAGAGCCGCAGATTGGTCTAATGAAACTATGTTTAAAAAATGTTATTTTAGACCTATTGATAATGTGATTGATAATGTTCTCAATTCACTTTGAACTTGCATAATGTTGGCCTCCGTGTCATGCCATGAAATTTAGATTTTTCACAGCCTGCTGGGCAGAAAATCTGGATTTTATTAAAGACACGGAGGCTAATATTATCCCTCCACTATTCACCCCTCCCATGGGGTTATATTTTTTAACATCTATATTATTTCTTCTTTCAGAATAAGGATCTTTCGTCTCCTGTTTTACGAAGATGAAGATGTTTCGTTGGGCGTCTCTCTTCAAGTTGGAATATTTTTTGACCTTATCCTTTTGTTTCGCAGCATTGGACAAAGAAGGAAGATGGCTGTGCGTCCATGAGCTATATACCTTTCTAGAATGTTCACAAGTTCTATGTTCTCTTCATTGTTACTGCTGAGCTGTAGCAATAAAGGAGAATTTGCATAATATTAGCCTCTGTGTCTTTAATAAAATCCAGATTTTCTGCCCAGCAGGCTGTGAAAAATCTAAATTTTGCCTTGTACCTTTTTCATTAACCATTATGCACTCCTGGCCCCTTTATCTCACTCTTTGTCTTAACGTCTTTATCGTCTTTCTCCGTTCTTATCTGGATGAACCAGTTTGTGGATTACTCTGATCAGCCTTGCAGCTAGGACCTTTGCCAGTATTTTGGCATCTGTGTTGGTGAGACAAATAGGTCAGTACGAGGAACACTCGGCCTGACCCTTCCTATGTTTGGGAATTACAACTATCTTTGCCTCCCCCAGGTCACGCGTCCCGCTCACAGAACAGAAGGCTTCCCCGTACATGGCTTTCAGCTACTGGGGCAAAGAGGCGAACATATCTCCTATTAAACTATGGGGAAAACCCATTCAGCCCAGGGGTTTTCCTGGAAGGCATGGCACTGATTTCTGCATACATTTCTTCCACTAAGATGGGTAGATTCAGTGATTTTCTGTCTTCGATTTGTAGGTCGGAATCCGCAGGACTTGAAGAATAAAACTATCTTTCTCTGCTGCAGGGAAGGGGACTGCTCTGTAAAGTCTACTATAATAATCTGTAAATGCCGTCGCTATCTCTCTGAATGGTGCCTGAGGTGTCTGGATTCCTGCAATCCATTTCTCGTGAGCTAACAAATAAAGAATTGTGCATGTCTTATTCCCCATGTCATACAGGCAGTGTTGGGAAGAAACACTTTAGCACCTGGCCCTCTCTAGTAATTTCTCCTTTAGGGACTGACGCACAGCTTCTAAGTGTTCAAGGGCCTCATCTCCACTGTCTGGTCGAGTTATTGATTGTAGTGCTGAGTGTCTAGCCCTCAAGCCATAGATTTTCCTGTCTTCTTCCCTACGCTGACATAATTTTCTCGTGGATGGTCGCCTTCAATGCCTCCCACAATATAACTGCCAAAGGGGTAGAAGTCATGTTAAATGATAAGTAATCTTCAATGTCCATGCAGATCTGGTCCGGGAAATGGGCGCCTAAAAATCGGTAGGGTTTTAATTGCCATTGCTGCACTTCCTGCACGAAAAGCTCCCCCAACCCTTGACCTCTATTTGGGAGGGGTCTGATAGACGTCTGGGAAGGCTGTCTGAGTGTTGCATTACTCTGAGGTCAGCAGCTTGGACAAAGAAGTTCATCAACCACAAGTGTGTTCCATGGGCACCTGAGTAAAAGGTGTAGGCCCTGGTATCTGGGTGGTGTATTCTCCACACATCGGATAGCCCCAGTTTAGAAGCTCATCCTGTTAAGCAAGTTTTCCGATCCCTTTGATCCTAAGACCATACATTCAGTTCCATGTTCATTATGGAATTAAACTCCCCACCAATGAGTTGTTTACTCATAAAGAGTGTGAGATCAAGCTGGAAAGGGATTTTAGAGTATCCTCCCCCAACCCAAGTGGCACATAGGCCCTCACCTAGGACCAGGTGGCTTCCTCCAGCTACTGGAAATACCTACATATCTACCCAGTGAGTCAGTGTGTACTCCTCTGACTATGTAAGGAAAAGTTCTATGGATCAGGATTGCGACTTCTCTGGATACTAATGTATATCCTGCATGATACACACTGGTATATTCATATCTGCCCATAAACCAGCATCTAGTACCCAGCAAATGGGTTTTCCTGAAGTAATATAAGCTGAGGACATAGGTCCTGATTTTATATCCTGGCGGAACTTTTGTTGTCCCTCTGTGGCAGCGGTTGCAAATACTCAGTCGAGCTGATGGCTTCACACCAGTCATACTTAGATGTGGACTGTCTGAACTGCAGCCCCATCAACAGACTACTTTCTGTCACATAAGCGGCACACCTTCATCAAAGCGGTGGACTCTTCTGCTGGTTAACAGTACTATGTTGTCGTCAGGCCAGGGGGTTTACCCCAAGCTTATTTAGATTTCCCTGTTATGCCGACATTGTCCTGACAGAGTGAGTCCCTGGTAGAGACTGGTAAGTACTACTCATTATTGTGTCAATACACATATATGTTGTTTTTGCTTCAAAAATGTATAAAGGTAATGTGTTATACCCCTTTTTTACATATAGCATAGCACACAAACAACATACACACACTATTGAATGTACACCCAAAGGCACTACAAGCACAACACCCACAACTACCACGACAAACAAATATAGTTTTAAGTGTCAATACAGAGGTGTTCATTTTACCTTGATATGTTGTAAAAGGAACACTAATGCATTACACAGATGAAGAAAAAAATTGCATGTAAGAACAATGTAAAAATACACAAAGCCAAATATATAGTAAGACAAGTGAAAAAAGAATGTTACCTTAGATCCCAGCAACAAGGGAGTTGATTAGCATTTTAGTTATGCAGTACTAGCAAAGGAAGGACCTGAACAATGGGGTTAAAGACGGAAACTGAAAACAGAAAAAAAGGTATGTTTCTACCTCATTTCCTTTGATTACGCCAACTCAAGTTTGGAGGTTTATTCGATAGAAAGGCACATCCTTATTGGCCCAGTGGCAATCTTGGCTGGACTCCCTCTGACAGCCGATTTTGCCTATGACCCTGTCGATGTGGGAGGAAAATTCTGGTAGAGACGGCGGCACTCAGACCGACTATCATCCACAGGCCCAACAATATCTAAATAGAGTTGGCAGATCGCCATGTAGGCAGCCGGAGAAACCGTTGAGAAATTCATGGCGGGACCAGATCTGCAAAGATCTAAATCAGGCCCATAGTCATTTAAGGTATTGCAAAGTTTCCCTTCTCTTCACCTTATTATTCAAACCATTGACATTCCAAGATATTATCTTAAAATCAGGTACTGCCATACATGGGATGGTGTATTTTCCCAAGGTGAACGAGTCAGTCAGGGAGAACTGCTCAGGTACTGTCCATATATGAACTGCAACATAAACACCATCCTCAACAACCCCGCCATATACTTCCCAACATGAAGCATCAGTCACTCCTCAACTTATACTGTGTGACCTCCATCTGGTCCAGGGCTTTGCTGATGGCTGCCTACCATAAGTGTAATGAATTATGTAATACCAGCTATTGAGAGTTGACTTTCGTGGGTCTTCTGTGTTCCTGCTCTCAGAGTATGATAGATCCCTTCTCTTCTCAATCGGTTAACCATCCCCACCCGACCGGCCAACCTTGTTACAACTGGAGCCTGAGAAAGTGTGTTTGGCACCTCCTTCTGCCTTTCGTCTTCTCAATCCCCACTGTCTCCGCCTATTACATCAGGAGTGGATATGCGTCCCCCCCCCTTATCTGTGGAGCATGTGTCCCTTTCTAACTGGAGCCTGAGAAAGTGTGTTTGGCACCTCCTTCTGCCTTTCATCTTCTCAATCCCCACTGTTTCCGCCTATTACATCAGGAGTGGAGTTGCCCCCCCCCCTTATCTGTGGAGCATGTGTCCCTTTCACCTTGTTGGTTCTTCCACAGTAATCTCCGCTCCTCTACCCGTTCCAAGGAACTCTCCGAGGAGTCAAAGAAAAGAGCCTTCCCTTGGTACACAACCCTCAGTTTTGCTGGGTAGAGTAGCATGTAAGGTAGGTCCATAGCTCTTAACTTTTGTTTCACATCCTGAAAAGACCTACGCTGCTGTGGCACCTTAATGATGAAATCAGGGAAGATTTGTATATGTCCAGACAACCTCTCCCCGCAATCTTGCTTCCCTTATGATGACCTAGACTGACGATAATAGCGCGCTGACGCCATCTTGGTTGAGGGATCAGGGATCTCTGCACACTTCGCAGCGCCATCTTGGGTTGCACTCTAGTGCTGGCTGACAGCATTTGCCGGCCTATTTAAGACAGGCAATGCAAGCGCACAGCCACCTAGACTGACGATAATAGCGCGCTGACTGCCTTATTGTGAGGGGAAGGTCTCCTCAACGCTGCGTGCACCTTGTTTGATTTGTGTTTTTAAATTGTCGGAAATGCCTTACTGCTAAATCGTTTTTAAACTCTGTTCTCATACTTAAAACTAAATTGCCTTATTCCGCTTACCTGCACATAAAATTGTGATTACACATCTCACTGCTTAGCAAAAAATCAGGGCTTTCACGCTTCCTGGACGGCATCTTGGGTGAGGGACCAAGCGTGCAGGCACCTAGACTGACGACAATAGCGTGCTGACTGCCTTATTGTGAGGGGAATGTCTCCTCAATACTGCGTGCACCTTGTTTGATTTGTGTTTTTAAATTGTCGGAAATGCCTTACTGCTAAATCGTTTTTAAAGTCTGTTCTCATACTTAAAACTAAATTGCCTTAGTCAGCTTACCCGCACATAAAATTGTGATTACACATCTTGCTGCTTAGCGAGAAATCATGGCTTTCACGTTTCCTGGACGCCATCTTGGGTGAGGGACCAGGGGCTCGCTGCACGCTTTGCAGCGCCATCTTGGGTCGGCTCCAGTGCTGGTTGACAGCATTTGCTGGCCTATTTAAGACGGGCAATGCAAGCACGCAGAGGGCGCGCTGTTGGCGCGCCAGAGGCAAGCCCATCTGCGCCCGTCCGCTCTCCGGCCGCGTCCGGCGCCAGCCATGCTGCCCGATTTACTCAAGCTCAAGGCAGGATAGAATACTACAGGGAGCGGCTGCTTAACATCGGTAAGAGGGAAGAGGAGGGGAACCATCAACATCTAGCTGC
The DNA here is from genome assembly GCF_964261635.1 of Lissotriton helveticus. Lineage (NCBI taxonomy): Eukaryota > Metazoa > Chordata > Amphibia > Caudata > Salamandridae > Lissotriton > Lissotriton helveticus. Next base: position 1,225,565,348 of record NC_136065.1, read on the forward strand.
AATGAGGGGTGACAATAACTTTTTAAATTGTGGGCTGATGTATTGTAGATCCCTGATAAAACACTATATTGAGCTGTCCAATATGGTAGAGGATCTGGACCTGGAATTCCTAGTTCTTACAGAGACTTGGACACGTACAGACTCCCTTGTGGAATTGGGCCTTGTCTGCCCAGAAGGCTATAAAATTTTCCACAAACCGAGGGCTGTTGGGAGAGGAGGAGGAGTTGGGGTGCTGTATAGGGAAAAGTGGGACTTTGCCCCCTTAGTAATAGAGGCGGTTATAGGGGTAGAACTATTGGGCTTCTCACTGCAGGAGGTCAAAGGGAGGCTAATCACGGGAATGGTCTGCTACAGACTTCCAGGATCAAATACCCAGTACCAAGCCCTACTTGACACCATCACTGACCTGACCCTAACCCACTCCAGAATGATCCTATTAGGGGACTTCAACTTATGGGACAATGGGATTTTAGGCAACCACTTGAGATATCTAAAGCAAACGTGTGAGAATCTCAACCTACTCCAACTGGTACAAAAACCAACGCATCAAGGAGGGCTCGTCCTAGATCTCTTATTTGCCAACCAGGTAGAGTCTAAGATAGTTGACATATTGCCTCAAAGTTGGTCGGATCACTCTTTAATTCACTTCCATATATCAATACCCCTGCTGGAGGATAATAACAATCGTTGAACAACTTACCGAAAGGGAAGAGAGTGGGCCAAGCTAGTAAAAAATAAGATATACTTGACACTTCCAAATCAAAATCTTTTTGTCCCCTCAAACTCCGTTGGTAAAAACTATCAAGCATACTGTAATTATATAGTCAGCTCCTTGGACAATTTAGTTCCAATAAAGAGACTCAAAAACAGAAACAAAGCCTTCGCCCGTGGTATAGTGAGGAACTGAAATCATTACGATTGATCTGTAAGAAGGCGGAGAGAAAATGGAGAAGGGCTTACCTGGAGATGGACAGAAAGGTACTGAAACTAGCACAGGCCAGGTATAAGGAGTCTATAGCCAGGGCTAAAGCAGACTTTTATGCCAAATCCATTCTGCTTGCCCCTAATAGCACGAAAGCACTCTTTAATATCGTTAGGGATCTCTCCCACCCAGCCTGCACAAGCAGCAAGGTGGTTGCTTCGCAGAAACTCTGCAATGCGATTGCCGCACATTTTGAAGAAAACATCACTAAAATTGTTGGTGATCTTCATCCCAATAATATCAACAATCAGGATGACCTGACTGGGAGGCCAGGGGAAGGCCCCGGGCAGTCTCTTGTCTGGAATACTTTCAAGCTCCCACAGAGGACCTTTTTAACAACGTAGCCCAAAGCATTACGTCGGGCTCCCCCGGGACTCTCTCCCGCATAGAATCTGGAAAGTATTTGCGCAGGAAACTCTTCCTTGGCTGCGACTAATCTGCAGCCAGTCCCTGGAAGAAGGAGTGGTTCCGGAGGCATGGAAGCAGGCAGTAGTTACTCCTCTGCTAAGAAACCCTCCCTAGACCCCATGGTCCTGGCTAATTTTAGACCTATATCTCATTTGCCATACCCGATTAAAATCCTAGAGAAAATAGTTAGCAAGACTTTGTCATGCTACCTAGAGGACAATCATCTACTAGATAGTAATCAATTTGGCTTTCACTCGGGCCACAGTACTGAGACTACTCTGGCTACCGTAATGGACAATCTACGGATGTGTGCCGATAATGGAGATTCTTCTGTTCTAGTATTACTAGACATGTCGGACGCATTTAATACGGTGAACCACACAGTACTGGTGGAAAGTCTAAAAAATATGGGGGTAAAAGAACGAGCCTTGCAGTGGCTACAATCCTATTTATCAGGGAGGCAACAGGCTTTGACTAAGTCTCCGTTCACGTCCAGTAAGTCGCCAGTACATCATTGGGTTCCGCAGGGGTCTGCGATAAGCCCTATTCTTTTTAATATCTACTTACGTCCTCTGCTCTCCCTAATCAAGTTTAACGGAATCGACCTGGTTAATTACGCGGATGACACCCAATTGGTGTTTTCCCTGGAAGGGAAACAGGTGGTGTCCATGGATACGTTCCAGGAGTGTATGTGCCAGACAGTAGGCTGGCTCAGGCAAAATTCCCTGCAATTTAATGGGGGGAAAACAGAGGTCCACCAGCCTGCCTCAACATCCGACGCTGGAGTTTAAGCGTACCCCAGAGCGTGATCCCCTGGTCCCTGCCAAAACAGTGCGCAACATGGGGGTGCTAGTGGATGGCAGCCTACAAATGGAGTCCCAGGCAAATAAAACTGCTAACGTTTGCTTCTCTCTGCTGCGGATGTTACGACGGATCCTCCTGCTTCTGCCCAAAGATACCCGCTCGCCTGTAGTAAGGAGCATAATTCTTAGCAGTCTGGACTACTGCAATGCCCTGTATTTGGAAGCACCACAGTACATCTTACAGAGACTGCAGAGAGTCCAGTCTATGGCAGCAAAGCTGGTGCTGAATAGGCAACGCAGGTCCTCTATGACCTCAGCCCTGTGAGACCTACACTGGTTGCCTATCAAAGAAACAATCGGCTTAAAATCTCTTTGTATTGTGTACAGAGCGGCACATGATTTGGGCCCTATTCCACTACAGGAGAGGTTTGCCTGGTATAATCCTAAAAGGCAGCTCCTCTCTTCTAATGCAAATCTGATAAGGACCACCAGATTCAAGAAAACCAGGATGGGGCAGAGCCGTTGGCGTGGCCGCCGCACGACTCTGGAATGACTTGCCCCAGACCATCAGACATGCCAATTCGTTGACCTGTTTCAGAAAGAATCTGAAAAATTGGCTGCTCCCAAGGGCGGAAAACTAGACCTTTCATTGTCAATTTAGGTTTGTGTATGTGCTGATTAGTCCTAAGTCTAAGCGCCAGGATACCCGTAGGGTGACAGTTTTGCGCTATATAAATGCACCATACATACATGCATAAAGTCTCTACCCTGTCATCATCATCATCAAGTGTCATCATCATCATCAAGTTTTCCACACAGCTTGAGGAGCAAGATGGGATCTGTGTGAGTCCTCGCCACTCGGCTGCTCACGCCGGAGGCGTTACGCTCGGCCAGCTGCCCTGCGCCGCACCTGCAGATGCCAGAGCGATGCAGAGGCTGATTCTGGTCAGCTTCACTCGGCGGGACCAGAAACTGACCGGAGCTTCAAAACTTTCCTCCCGGGTGGGGGCTGCCATACAAACAATACTCGGCTGGGCGGAAATCGGCAGTTTTGTCTGCAAGGCTCTGCTGATACTCGCAGTAACCTTTGCCGGCACACAGGTGCGGGCCGCCCTGTTCTCCATCGCGGCGGCAATTATCCTTCCAGCCGCTTTTACCCCCGCTGCTTTCCCGGCAGTAGGCGGAATTTGTTACAGCCTGACACCGCCACCGGCCATTCAAGAAAGGATACTCAACGATCGGTGCAGGAGCATCATGAGCGCCAGGGGAGCACGAAGAGGCACCAAACAAAAGACACCTGTAACATCCAATGACTCAAAGGACTCCAAAGACTCTGCTATTGCGGCTGTTGTTGCTGCCACCACGGAAGGAGCTGCTAAACCCATATCTGAGGTTAGTTCTGGGCCAAAACTGCTGGGCAAACCATTGGGTAAGCCAGGGGGAGGGATTGTGTCCAGAGACTTAAAAAATCTAGACTTGGCTCACCACCCTCCAGCAAATATATTTTTGGGCACTAAGAAGTCATACCACAATCCCACTCTTAATCCCAATCCTAACCCTAAAGCCCAGGCATCTCCGATCGGATTTGTGCAACCAGGGGGGTCCAAAGCAGCCTCACAGCAAGAGGGGAGCACTACGGAAGGGAGCTCTAGTGGAGGGCCCACCCTCAGCCCAGAAGAAACTGCACACGACATTTCTGTTGAACCTGTAGTGCACACTAGGGATAAGGATACTCTCTCTCAGGTCCCCGCGCTAGATCAGCCGCCCAACGAACCCACTTTACCTCAGGCACTGGATGGCAGACGCAAGAACTCCCGCCCCGAGACTTCACCTATCGCTCTTGACTCACGGGCGGTCGGCGACTTGCAGGTGGAAGGGATTGATAACGTCATTCAAAACTTGGTGGTGCCCTCCGGCTCACAAATACTCTGGACTCCCGAGACAGGATTGGAACACTTCTACTCCGTCTCAGATAGTACCCCTATGTCCTCCAATGATGGGTCCGAGGACAACAGTGAAGGGGACAGCGAGGTCTCACACAAGGACACTGGCACTGTTCAGCACCCTAAAAAGCCTATCAGTAAGAGCAAGCATCTCAGTCAGTTGAAGTGGGACTACTCTGACTCTCAAATGTCATACCCACTTGACGAGGATGACCACAACTCGACCCAGTGGGGAAGTTCAAAGTACCTGCAGGCCGATTCCTCCGAACCCTCCTTAGCTTCCATACTTGCTTCCATTAAGGAGTTCCACAAAGAAGTCCGGGCAGACAACCGCGCAGCCAAAAAAGCCGCTAAGAAACTACAGGGTGGGCTAAGGCGCCTGAACAAAACTTGTTCTGACATCAGTGACCGTGTCACCATGGTGGAGGCACGAACTGAACACCTGGAGACAGAATGCCTGGCTACCAAGCAGCGGGGGGAGTCTAACACAGCCTGTATGATGAAAAAGCTGGAGGATCAGGAAAATCGCCAGAGCCGGAATAATCTCAGCCTGCTTGGTATTCCTGAAGGGAAGGAGGGGGATGATCCAAGACGCTTCATCGTTAAGTTGCTTCAAGTCTCCTTCCCAGATGAGTCAGGCTGGGACTGGGACCACGAAGTGCAGAGGGCGCATCGCTTCCCTTTCCATCTAAAGCGACAACATAATAGTAGTAATCCGGCTGGAGGACACCCAAGGGTATTTCTGGTTTATTTAGGAAATTTCCTTCTTAGAGATATGATCTATGACAAGGCTCGGTTTAACTCCAAAAAAGGCGCCAACGGAATAACTTTTTTTGCCAAGCCAGATTTCTGTCATCAGACAGTTGAACGTAGATGGCGCCTAAGACAACTAATCTCACCTTTTCAGCAACAAGGGGCGGAAGTCTACCTCATGAATCCCGCCAGGCTTAAGGTCATCACCAATGGGACAACCAACATTTTTCTCTCCGAAATAAAAGCAGGGGAATACCTGGACGAGCTGAAGTCCAAAAGAAGTAATAGGTGATCATCTTGATCAAGAAGAACCAAACTTTAATTGACACTGCCTGACTCTGTCATTTGTTTTCTTTGGATAGCTCTTTATTTTCTTTCACACACATGGTTGCATCTCTGTCTTTTTTTCTTCTGTTACTCTACACACAGTAAGAACACGAGGGCTTCTGGCCACTTAGAGAAGGAATTTAGTATGTTTTTTTCTCTCATTCCGGCATGGCAGACAGCCGGAGCTCATGGAGATTGCCATCATTCAGATCTCACCTGATTGCTCGAAGAAGGGCGGGGAAGGGGGTGAGGCGGGGGCACGCACTCTCATTGGAAAGACGGACACAGAAAACTGTAGTAATTCACTTTTTAGTCGTTGTGCATACACACAACTAGAACTTATTTTCATGGCTTTGGACAATTGTTTCTCCCTTTTTAAATGGCTAACTCAGACACATTAAGAATCGTTTGTGTAAATATCTGTGGGCTTAATGATCATTCCAAAAGACAAAGTGTGGCGCAGGGTCTTCGATCTCTGAAGGGGGATATCTATTGCTTACAGGAAATGCACATTGAAGGTTCACAGAAGCACTTACTTGATTCTTTAGGGCTCAAAGTTCTGAGGGCAACCACTCAGGGCTCTAAAACCAGGGGGTTGGGCATCTTGGCCGAAAGAAGACTCTCTCTCAACACTCCCCGGGTCAAATCTGACTCTCTCGGCAGATGGGTGATAACCAAATGCCTTCTCTCTAATAGTCCCCCCTTCACACTGTGCTCAATTTATGGCAGTAACACGGACGATCCTGGAGTCATCAACCTAGTGTCAGGGGAACTAGCGCACTGGCCCACTCCTATAATTCTTTGTGGTGACCTTAACCTACACTTACCCTGTAACTGGGAGACCGACAACAACTGCAAGTATAAAGGAGGGCAGAAAGCCCCTGGTTTTTCAGGCCCTGGCCAACCTAGCAGCGACACATGGCTTAAGAGATTCTTGGGCTTGTCTAAACCCTTCTCAGCCCTGTCACACTTTTTTTTCTGCTCCACACCACACCCTTGTCAGGCTAGACTATTTCTTTATTTCATCCTCACTCATCAACAATAGCTCCATTGAGGTAGCTCCACGCTTTATGTCTGACCACAACCCTCTCATCCTTAGCATCAAGGGGCTGGGTAAACCTAGAGCGGCCTCTACCTGGAGCTTCGAGAAAGCCTTTTTACAGGATTTGACATATCAGACACATATGCGGGGGGTGGATACAAGAATTTTTAGAAATAAATATGGGGACAGATCCCTTAACGGTCGTTTGGGACACATTGAAAGCAGGCATCAGGGGCGAGACACTTGGATTCTCAGCTTGCAAAAACAAAAAAGAGAAGCTTCTGATAAGTAATCTTCAGGAGAAGCTTAAGATAGCTGAAACCAAACTAGTTCAATCTATGCAAGCATGATTAAACATCGAGGCTGTCCAAGAGGAGGTAGTCCTGGCCAGAGCAAAAATTGGGGCGATCTTCTCAGTAAAAAACGCTGCAAAATGGGCTAGCACACGGCAGAAAAATTATGAGTGTAGCGACTGCATAGGGCACCACCTGGCTGTCAGGACCCGGCAACAGGTCTCTAGCAGCGAGATACACACAATCAAACTCCAATCGGGAGAAGAGACAAAGGATTTTGATTTGATACGTAAGGGTTTCCAGGATTTTTATTTCTAAACTATATACTGAGGAAAAGAAAGGCCCAAATGATACAATTGAGAGCAATATCTCCAGCTATCTAAATGAGATTAACCTCAACAAACTTACCTCTGACAATAGCGACCTATTAGACCTAACTCCTACTTGGGAAGAGATACTGGAATCTCTTAACTCCCTCCCCGATGGGAAATACGCTGGCTTGGATGGCATCCCTGTAGAATTTTATAAGATCTTTGGCCCTCAAATTAAAACGATCTTTACTGAGGTAGTTACATCTATTTTTAAAGGGGTTTTGCCTCCAACTTCCTGGTCCAATGTAAGAATAGCAATATTCCCCAAAAAAAGATAAATCCCCGCTAGAAATGAGCTCATATAGACCCATAACACTCATCAACTGTGACTCTAAGATCTTTTCTAAGGTGCTGGCAAATAGAATCTCTTCAGTGGTGGAATCCCTAGTGTCAGAGTGGCAACACGGGTTTACCCTGAAAAAAGGCACAACAGAACACGTCAGGCGAGCCATCACCCTTTTCGATGCCGCACAGGCAGCCGGAGATCCGATGTCACTAACACTCTTGGACGCCGAAAAGGCCTTTGACCGGGTCTCCTGGAGATACCTGTGGGCTGTCATGAAACGGATGGGCTTTGGGCCAAAGCTTATACAGGATGTACGAGCACTCTACCTGAAACCTTCGGCCTGTGTCTCCATAAATGGTCAACTAACCGGGCAACTTGAAAACTCCCGAGGCACTAGGCCCCTTTGCTGTTTGCCCTCTATTTGGACCCTTTTATTAACCAGATCGAAAGTAATCACAACATCCCCCCGGTTAGCTTCCAAGGCTGTAATACCAAAATCGTGGCCTACGCGGACGATTTGGCTATTACCTCACCCGATCCTTCAAACGCCATAGTGGGCTTGGAAATTGAGACAAATACATTTGGGAAGTTTTCTGGCTATGCCCTAAACAAGAACAAAACCCAGATAATAACAAACAGTTAAATCTCTTGGGCTGATCATAGGGTGGTTCCTAAGGCCAAATATTTAGGAGTCTCTATCTCTTCTAATCTGGGTGAAATCGTTTCCGACAACCTAGTCCCGCTCGCTACACACACTAGGAAGGCACTGAAGCAAATAAATAACCTACACCTAACCCTCGTTGGTAGATGTAATGTCATAAAAATGACATATTTCCCCAAACTTCTATACTTTTTTCGCACAATACCCCTAGAATTCAGTAAAGGCAACCTTTAGAAATTTCAGCAAATACTTACACAATTCATTTGGGCATACTCTCAACCCAGTAGGGCACTCAGACAGCTATGCTTGCCAAAAGACCGAGGAGGCTGGTCCTTTCCCAACATTAGCCTGTATTATTGGGCCGCGGTTATGCAGTATAGCTCCGAACTGGTAAAAGAACCTCTTGTCACTTATACCACAGAGTTGCCCTCTCCCTTCCAACTCTTGGTTGGGGTGCAGCGCTGGGGTTGCCTGCTACGAGAGACTACTTTCGGTTACTTCAAACGGGTGAGATTCAAGACTTTACTTAACTCGTTCAAGGTCTTTCGAAGCATCCGTAGATGCTTTGGGATAGGCAGATTTAATCACCACTCCCACATTCTTAACAATGATAACCTCCCTGCTATCTTTGGAAGGGCTTACTTCTCGGACTGGTATAGGGCTGGTATTCGGAAACTAGGAGATCTAATCACCAGTGAGGGAGTTGTACCTTTCTCTGACCTACTAGTTAAATTCAGCCTCAAGAAAGAGGATGCGTTTAAATATCTCTCTTTTTACGATTTTCTCTCTAGAAGGGCCGGGGGAGCCACCGGATTCGTGGAAGTCGAACTCCTTAATGCTCTGCGTAACCCCCTGACCCCTCGAATTGGCCTTCTACAGTATCATAAATAGACAGACTCCGGACGACCTACAAATTATCGCTGGTAAATGGCATAACAAACTGGATTCTCCTAGGAATGTTTTTTTTAACTCACTTACCCTTTCTCAGAACATTTTACTTTCAGCCAAATTACAGGCTCAACATTTTAAAACTATTTTTTTTATATATTACCCCTAGCAAAATTGTAAAGTGGGGGTCTGGTCAAGGCACTTTCTGCCCGAGATGTTCCGAATTTGGGGCCAACTCTATACATATATTCGCCGCATGCACAAAGCTTTCACCTACACTGAACCGAAGACAGGGATTTTTAAGGGAAGTCACTACTCAGCCTATAACCTTGAACCCTACCACCATCATGTTGGGAACACAGTCAGAAACACCACGCCTGAAAAGTGAGGGTTTAACTTTTATAGCAATGGCGGTTTGGAGGATCTGTGTGGCTACTGCCTGGCTGAACCCAGAGCCCCCTTCTTTCTCTCAATGACTCTCTAGACTCTTTGCAACTTATCATTTGGAAATAGCTGTTTATGCAAAAAAGGGACGCAAGGGCCGGAAAAAGGGCCTTGAGGTCTGGGAGAATCTTACTAACTCAGTCTGGTTAATTTATTTCTTTCTTCTATTTCTTTGGTTGTTTACCTGATCTGTTTCTCTTCAACCTGGCTGCAATATAAAAAAGTATTTCCTTTTTCTTTTTCTTCTTTTTTTCTGTCCTTGCGAAGTTTGACTTTTTCTCTCTACCGAATTTGTTCATGCCCACTTCCTGTTGTAGGCCATTTTACCAAAGGATTTTTCTACTTGACAATTTCCTATTTCCCTTCTTTAGCTACATTACCCTTTTCTTCTTTTTCTCCTTTTTTTCTCTCCTTTTTCTTTATTCTTTAGTTGTCGTCTGTGCCTTTATTTCCAACCACTCGAAGTATTCCTTCTTTGGGGGGAGTGGGGGCGGGGGGACGGCTTTCTTCTGATGTGAATTTGTATTTGTACGTACTTTTGCAATAAAAAAAAAGCATAAAGTCTCTACCCTCATAGTTCACCCATGACAAACCAGTCAAGCCAAAATGTCGCTGGGTGAGGGTCTTCATGCCCTCTAGTAGTCCCAGTAACCTGAGGTGTTCCGGCAGGACCTGGTGTCAATGCCCTCCTCTCGCCTGTCCAACTAGAATGTTAGTTGTTTGAGATTCTGGCAATCCATGGTAAGCATTTGGAGCTGGTCCTTTGCTGATGTGGTACGCTCATATGCCTCCTTGGTGCGATCTGATATATTGCATAAGTCCTGGCACAACAACACCTCCAAAGCCACACCACCAATTTTATCTTCCATTACTGTCTGGGTGGCCTGTATGGCCTGTAGCAGCATTTCAGATGAGACCGAGTCTTTTGGCGACTCCGTCTCCTCCCAGTTCTTGCTTGTTGCTCCAGTGGGCCTGGCGTACTTGTCGATCTTAGTCTGCTGAATCGACTCGGGGGGAGCCCTGCCCTTGGCCATAGCTCCTGGGCTGATCACCCTCCGCTTAGCAGGTGCCGTTGCTGCTCAGCACAAATTGTCAAGACCAAGCAGATGGGGCTTTCGGCTTGTTCCTTCTGCAGGTGTTTTGTGGCCCCAATAGGGGTCAGGGAGGTAAGGCTGAAGAATCAATAGAGCGGGAGTTGGTCCCACCGCTCTCTCCAGTCATTGATGTCTGCTGATTTAACCAGCCTCTCTTGGCAAGACAAGCTCTATCCTGAGGTTGGCGGTTAGAGCTGGGGTTCTGCACTCAAGGTCCTCAGTGTGAATAGTGGGGAACGTCCCGCACAACAAATTGGCTGTCCTGTTTTACTGGCTGCTCTGCTCTGTATTCGGTGGTGCCTCAGTCCGGCAAAGCTAATAGCCTCAGCTTGCCTGCACCACTTATTGGACATCATCAGCCTCCAGAGTTGCATAGAGGTGAACCCTCCCTTTCTGATCACCAAAATTGAGGCTTCCCGAACGATTGTGGTTTACGACCCGCACCCTCCAGCACATCTCTGTTGACCAAGCAAGGCTGTACACTTGTTGCGTCGACTGTTTGTGGGGGCGGCCTCCTCACTCCAAGGTGCAAGGCCTGCACCGGGGGTTGGTCTGGGGTCACCAGGAGCGTTGGGTATCTGATGCAACCGCCTGCTTTCAGGCCGCTCAACCTATGGCACCCATTTCACTCATATCTTTTAGCTGTACAGGACCCGGGAGGCACACAACCTCAGCAGCAGCACACCCCTCAAAGTATTGGGATAAATGGGGGAACACAATCATCTGTTGGGTAGATACTGACATGGTAGTGATGTATGTGTATTTGCCTCTCACCTTGTTATCCAGGACTATCATTATCACTGATTGTTTTGATAACAAATTTATGAATATGAATATGAAATCATTGTCAACCACAGCTAACACCTAACTGTACTGTCTTTAGCTCATTGTTTATTACAAAAATCAATAAATAAAAGTTTTTTTTTTTTTAAAACATGTTTAAGGTACAAGGTCTAATTTGGAAGATAAATCCTACATTCTACTGCATCAGCAACAACCTGGCGAAATCTGTCAGTGTAAAATAGGCATAAAAAATCTCAAAACAAGAAGTTTGGTGCATGAACTTTTGCATGTTATGCCTCGTTTCCGCTGAGGTGCGAGATACAAAATGTAATGTGTGTTATGTCAATACACTTTTTACAGATGCTACATAGTCCTTTGTGCATTGAAGTGCATGCACGCCACAGAAGGTAGAATAATAAGGCAAACAGCTGGTTGTACGTTAGAAAATCAAACACAAAAATATTGACTGACAAAAACAGCCTCAACATTATTTACAAAAATATTGCTCCATTGGTAGAAGATTTTCCACTATTAATTGTAATGGGGCAATATTTTTGGGATCATTATTGGACATTTTATTTTTGAGAGATGATATTTACACAACGGTATTCTGGTACCATGCCAAACAGCCAATAGCATGAGATTATAGAGTAATTAATACCCCACTCTATGGCTCTCTTGACGAGTAGCGCGTTCTTTTCAGATCTCTGTGCAATATACTGTTTGCACATTGTGGTAGGGTGGGCCCTATAAACAGACGAGGAGGCTGTATATAGTGTTATAGTCGACATGTTTTATTTAAGGTTTCAGTGCTTTGGGAGGGTAAAGTTCTTGGAGGACTATCGGCGTTCTCCCCGGTCTCCTCTTCCCCATGCAGTTCTTCTTTTTAGGTCTCGCCTATTATGTCCTGCAGGGATTAATAGGCGAGTATATAGTAGGCGAAACAAACTCTTGACCAAGCGCGGATTACGTCCAGTGCATGTGATCCAGTCGTGTGAGACGCGCGTGCACGTCAAACCCATCAGCCTCGCACCAGACATGGAATGCTGCCTCCCAAGCTGCTCCCCCGCCCCCGCCATCAGACTTCAAAGCAATGGGCTCCCGCCCCGCCCCCCCACAGCAATGCCAAGAGCTTGTTTTCAATAACGTTCTTGTGTTACTTGCAGCTTTGCACTGCATCTCCCCGTTGTTAGACCTGGCATCATTGGCATGAGTCTCTCCTCCATTTTTTCTGTGTGCCTCCTCTGTTTACGATGTTTTTGCTGGTATATTGCTTTGGACACTGTGCCACTGCTGATCAGTGCCACAGTGCAAGTGCTCCCTATGTGAAATTGATGTATTAATTGGATTCCATGTTTGGCTTATTTGGTTTACTGTCAGTCCCTAGTAGAGCGCACCAGGAGTGCCAGGGCTTGTAAATACAAATGCTGCTAATGGGCTTGCAGCACGTGTTGTGCCACCCACAAGAGCGGCCTAGTAAAATGTATTTAAAGGTCTGCCATTGCTAGACCTATGTGCAGTCTGGAACTGTCACACTGACTGCGCAAGTACACCTACTTGCCAGTCCCTTAACCTTCCCTTAACTTCATGTTAGTCACCCCTATGGTAGGCCCGAGGTCAGGGTGCATTGTAAGCATAAGGTAGGACAAGCCTGACAAGGTTGGCATGTTCTAATAGTGAATTACAGCCATATTCGTTTTTCACTATTGTAAGGTAACCTGCTCTCCATGAGTTAGAATGGGCTGCCAGGATTATTAATGGTATAATCCTAGCGGGTCCGGGAAGCATGGTGCAATGTCGAGTTTGGTATCCCTGAACTCAGGGTTTAATAACGCATCCGTTTGGGTGGATGGTTTTTAGACTCTGTGTTTGAAAATAGCACTTTTAGAAAGTGGCTATTTTCTTGTCTGACTGTCTACTGGTCTCTGCTGGTTTGGTGTGCGTGTGACAGGAGCTGGGTGGCTCCAGAGGTCTGAATGAGTCAGTGTGGGGTGAGTGGGGCATTTGCATTGAGAGTAGGGGAAGAGTAGCTCTTGATGGCCTGCCCTGCCTGACACAATGCTGGTTCCACCCCCTGCCAGGCGATTGATGGCTCTGTGCCTGCCAGGGACGATCCTGGCCCCACCTCCTACCGGGCGACTGATGGCCCTGCCCCTGCCAGTGACAATGCTGGCTCCACTCCTGCTGGGCGGCTGAAGACTCTGCCCTGCACAGTGAATAGGCCAGGTGCCTCGGCCTGGCAACACCCACAACAAACCCAGGATGGGGGGAAATTCCCCTGCATGGACAAAGGGATCAAAGCCAAAAAGGGGTATAAGAGAAGGACCCCTGAACCAAGAATTTAGATCACTTCTGACAAGGAAACCTGAACCAAGGACAAGAAGCCTGCTGATCCAAGGACTTGCCTACCCCTTCTGCCAGTGTGCTGTTTGTTGGGGTAATCCTGCAGTTGCTTCTTTATTTTTGCCAAGGAACCAGGAGAGAGGAACTGAGTGTGTACTCTCAAGCTTTGCCAAGGAAAATCTCCAAGGACTGGAAGAGTGCCAGTCTCCTGTTGAAGTCACAGGGTCAAAGGACTTCATTTATTTGCTGAAAGTGCTTGTAGTTGGAACCTGAAAATCCAGCACCTCTGAAGAATCCAGCAATCCCGGCGCCGACGGACGCCGCCGAATCCAGCTCGACATCGTGAGTGCAGCTCCCGTGTCCCGCACCTTCGACGCCGGCCGCCGGGCCCGATCGACGCCAGTGAGTAGCGAGTTCGGCTCCAGCTACAAGTGACCCCCGTGTCGGCGCCGCCGCTGATCGCATCGACACCGAGCCCTCTCGACGCCGTGAGCGCTGCTCACTCTTGCAACATCAACATCAACGACGACGCCGTATCCTGCTTCGCCTCGTGAGCGCTGCACCTGCCTGACATCTGTCGACGCCGCTGCAGATCGCCCCGACTCCGAGGCTCGATCGACGCCCAAGACGCGACACCGCACATCTCTATAGAGCGAGAAGCATTTGCTGTGGTCTGGGCGCTGAAGAAGCTAAGACCCTACCTGTTTGGGACTCACTTCCGGGTTCAGACAGACCACAGGCCCCTCAGATGGTTCATCGTGTGCTTCACTTTTCCAAGGTACTGTGTTGTGGGGGTCTGTGCGACTCCGGGCTCGACGTAGCGCTCCTCGCGATCGACGCCCAACCTTTGGATTAATTTTGCCTCGACGTCGTGTGACTCCCGTGTGGGTTACATTGTTGCCAAGAACTGTGTTTTAAAGAAGAAGAGTTGCTTTTGTTACTCAAGACTTTGTGCTAAGAAGAAACTACACTTGAACTGTTATTTGGTCTTGTGCTAAGCCTTATATAAACATCCTTATTTTTATAATACTACCGTGTCGTGTCCATTTGTAGTGTATTCACTTCATTACTGTATGTGGTCATAAATGCTTAACGCACTGCCTCTGAGATAAGCATGTCTACTTTGCCAAGCTACCAAGGGGGTGAGCAGGGGTTATCTAAGTGTGTGATCCCCTTGCCCTGACTAGAAAAGGTGTGTCCCTATTTGTCAGAAGTGTATACCTCTGCCAACTAGAGACAGACGCTTCTAACACCCGTGTTGAACATTTCCTCCCTCCCTTCCACCATCACCATCTCCTGCTTGTGTTTTTACGCAATAACGTTCTCGTGTTACTTGCAGCTTTGCACTGCATCTCCCCGTGTTGAACATTTCCTCCCTCCCTTCCACTATCACCATCTCCTGCTCGTGTTTTTACGCACTTTCATGGCCAATGCTTGTCTCTACGCTTTTTCTCCTCACCCTTCATCTCCCTTTCCTTTGGTCTCCGTTTCTCCACCTCTTAATCACTGTCTTTCTTTGTTTCCTGGTCTCTCTTTCGCCCTTTTCCTTGTTCTCTTCCTACTGTTTCTTCCTTCTGCTTCTTTTCACTCGGAGCTAACTTTTGCCCTGCTCTCCCCCTCTCTTTTCGCCCCTATGTGTTTTCCATGCTCAGTCCCGCTTCCGCCCTTCCTCCACGTTCCTCGGTCCTTCCTCTGCCAATCTCTCCATTTCTTCTCCCTAGCTCGTCCTCTTGCTCCTAGCGCCGCCTTTGGTTTCCCATTTCGCTCTCAAGCATTCCCCGTCCTCCTTTCCATTTTCTCTCACTCTCCGATCCTATCCCTCCCTCCTCTATTTATTCTTCGATTAATTACCCCCCTGTCATGCCCTCGCGCCAGCCCCTCCCCGCCTCGCCCCCTCTCATTTGCTCTGGCAGGCATCCCTGTTTGCAGCCCTGACCCTTTGCATCTGGAAGAATCCATTGAAGGCGATGCTCGGTTCCTCGTGCTCGGATTTCACTCCTCCCTCGCACACCACGTCGCCCCCTCTCGTTCACTCCTCCCCGGCCCATGCACACCCACTCTTTCAAGCTATTCCTTCCA
Organism: Lissotriton helveticus; assembly: GCF_964261635.1. Lineage (NCBI taxonomy): Eukaryota > Metazoa > Chordata > Amphibia > Caudata > Salamandridae > Lissotriton > Lissotriton helveticus. The sequence goes on from NC_136065.1 coordinate 1,225,580,848, forward strand.
CGAGCACCCCTTCTTTCTCCATCCAGCTTTCACTCCCCTCATCATTATCCTCCAACATTTCTCCCCCTCCTCTCTCACTTTCTTCCCCTCTCTATCCTTCACACCCCCTTTTCTCCTCCCCTTCTCTACCCTTGCTCATTCTGCGGATCTCTCCTTCCCCTTCTCTTTCCCCTGGTTCTCTTCCACTCTTCCTTCTAGCATTCCCCATCTGCCCACGCATTCTTGGATTATCCAGTTTAAAGTACTCTGCGCCACTTTGACTTTGTGTCTCCTGCTCGTGTTTTTACGCAATAATGTTCTCGTGTTACTTGCAGCTTTGCACTGCATCTCCCCGTGTTGAACATTTCCTCCCTCCCTTCCACCATCACCATCTCCTGCTCGTGTTTTTACGCACTTTCACAGCCAATGCTTGTCTCTACGCATTTTCTCCTCACCCTTCATCTCCCTTTCCTTTGGTCTCCGTTTCTCCACTTCTTAATCACCGTCTTTCTTTGTTTCCTGCTCTCTCTTTCGCCCTTTTCCTCGTTCCCTTCCTACTGTTTCTTCCTTCTGCTTCTTTTCACTCGGAGCGAACTTTTGCCCTGCTCTCCCCCTCTCTTATCGCCCCTATGTGTTTTCCGTGCTCAGTCCCGCTTCCGCCCTCCCTGCACGTTCCTCGGTCCTTCCTCTGCCAATCTCTTCATTTCTTCTACCTAGCTCGCCCTCTTACTCCTAGCGCCGTCTTTGGTTTCCCATTTCGCTCTCAAGCAATCCCCGTCCTTCTTTCCATGTTCTCTCACTCTCCTATCCTATCCCTCCCTCCTCTATTTATTCTTCCATTAATCACCCCCCTGTCATGCCCTCGCGCCAGCCCCTCCCTGCCTCGCTCCCTCTCATTGGCTCTGGCAGGCATCCCTGTTGTTTGCAGCCCTGACCCTTTGCATCTGGAAGAATCCATTGAAGGCGGAGCTCGGTTCCTCGTGCTCGGATTTCACTCCTCCCTCGCACACCACGTCGCCCCCTCTCATTCACTCCTCCCCGGGCCGTGCACACCCACTCTTTCAAGCCATTCCTTCCACGAGCACCCCTTCTTTCTCCATCCAGCTTTCACTCCCCTCATCATTATCCTCCAACATTTCTCCCCCTCCTCTCTCACTTTCTTCTCTCTCTATCCTTCACGCCCCCCTTTTCTCCTCCCCTTCACTACCCTTGATCATTCGGCGGATCTCTCCTTCCCCTTCTCTTTCCCCTGGTTCTCGTCCACTCTTCCTTTTAGCATTCCCCATCTTCCCACGCATTCTTGGATTCTCCAGTTCAAAGTACTCTGCGCCCCTTTTACTTTGTGTCCCCTTCCCCTCTCAGGTTTTATTTTTTCATCTCTTCTTGCATGTCATCTCTCTCACACACACTCTCTCTCTCACACACACTCTCTCACACACTCTCTCTCTCACACTCTCTCTCACACATACACACACTCTCTCTCTCACACACACACACACTCTCTCTCTCTCACACACAGTACAGCCTTCTACCACCACCACTCTACCACTCTCTCCACCAACACTCTACCACTCTATCCGCCACCACTCTATCCGCCACCACCCTATCCGCCGCCACTCTATCCACCACCCTATCCGCTACCACCCTATCCACCATCCTATGCACCACCACTCTAGCGCACACACTCTAGCGCACTCACTCTAGCGCACACACTCTAGCGCACACACTCTAGCGTGCACACTCTAGCGTGCACACTCTAGCGCGCACACACTCTAGCGCACACACTCTAGCGCGCACACTCTAGCACACACACTCTAGCGCGCACACTCTTCCCGCCCACCACTCTACCCTCCAACTCCACCCCCAAATCCACCCTCAAAATCCACCCTCCAAATACACCATCCAAATACACCATCCAAGTACTACTACACCCTCCAAATCCACCCTCCGACTACATCCTCTAACTCCACCATCCAACTCCACCCTCCAACTCAACACTCCAAATCCACCCTCCAACACCACCCTCCAAAAACTCCATCTAACTGCACCCTCCAACTCCACCCTCCAACTCCAACATCCAAATCCACCCTACAAATCCACCCTCCAACTACAACTCCAGCCTCCAAATACACCCTCCAAATCCAAATCCACCCGCAAACTACAACTACAGACTCCAACTCCACCCTCAAAATCCAACTCCACCCTACAACTCCACCCTACAACTCCACCATCCAACCCCAACCTCCAAATCCACCCTCCAACTCCACCCTCCAACACAACCCTCCAACTCCACCCTCCAACTCCACCCTCCAACTCCACCCTCCAACTCCACCCTCCAACTACAACTTCAGCCTCCAACTCCACCCTCCAACTCCACCCTCCAACTCCACCCTCAAACTCCACCCTCCAACTCCACCCTCCAACTCCAACTCCACCCTCCAAATCCAACTCCACCCTCCAAATCCAACTCCACCTAACTTTTATTTAAGTATTAATTATTTAAAAATAAAAAAACATTGTTATTTGTAAAATCAATACTTCTAAGTCACGTAAATACAAAACATGTTGCATTAAAAATGCTATAGGTGTCAAATTGTCAAAAAATAAAAGTATTAGCATTGTAAATGACAAATTTTCAAAAATAACACATAACTAACAAATTTGTCATGTACAAGATTAATAACTCAAACTTTCCTAATGCGAGACCTATTGCATTGCAAATGCTTGTTTAGAGCTCCCTTCCGTCTGTCTTCCCCTGGGCTGATGGGTTTCCCATGGAGGCTCATAAGAGAAGGAAATAAGGAGCTGTCAGTCACCTCTTAAAAATTAGCCCTTAGGCTATGTATCCGTCACCACACCCGTGGGATGTTGTGGGAAGTCCTGCTTCTAGGTAGGTGCAACTAGTGGGGTACAGGGAAATTGTGATGAGGTCAGGACAGGGTATTATTGTGCTCCCGGGCTGATTAAAGGTTCCGGTCAGTCTTAGCAAAAGATTTCCCCACCATCCCTCCTCAACAAATGATCAACAAAATATGTGTGGGAATGGGTGCATGCAAAAGAAAACCTGTGTATTTTCTCGCGCCCCTCCCTTCACTTTCAGTCGGCCACCTCCCGCCTCCCGAATCCCTCTTTCCCCCGCTCGTGGTTACACACCGGCTCTGCCTCAACTCTCCTGAGTTTCGGCCGCTCTCCAGCCTCCTCTGGTGGGGACCACCACTCCTCGTACCACTTCTCGTCTTCTTCTCTGGTTTCTCCGTCTTCCTTCTTCATTCCGTCCTCCTCCGTTCCGACGTCCTCTTATGCTACTTCTCTTCTGCTTCCTGACTCCTTCCTCGCTCCGGCCAAACATAAGATTGGAATTTCAGGTTTTGTGATAATTGCCACATCCCCAAACCCCACAAATCTCTTTAGGTAAATTTCGGTAGGTGGTGAAACCTGCTGAGGTTTACTGAGGAAAAAAGGCTGGTATATACCAATACATTCGGATTTTTTGTGCACAAAAAGCACCAAAATCCACGTTATATCTCATTTTAAAGGGCTTGTAATAGGAGTTAATTATTGCCCTTTTTAAATTCCGATCTCTGTGTTTGGGATTTTAAAAGGTGCAAAAATTATCGCATTCCCAACCTGGCCACTCCAAATGAGGATCTAGGAATATTTAAAAAGAACTCCTAACAGTATGGCTGGCGGACAGCTGTGCTGTCAAGCCAGACACAACAAGCATTTGCAATGGAATCGGTCTCTCCTATGGGGCCTTATATGTATTTAGCTATGCAGCACAGGAACCTGGGTGCTGAAACATCTACTGTTCTTTAACATGGAGGAAAAGTAAGCACCAAACTGCGTGACACATCAGATATGGGAACACATGGAGAGAAATATTGGCTTTCAGCTGGAAATGGTATAGTCCAAAGCTCTGTTTTTAATATAAAATCAGGACCTTCGGTGGTCACATCACTGAAAATACAAGATTTGAAAAAAATATTATTGTCTGCGGGTGTGTGAGGAAGACAATTTCTAGAGAATGTTATAGTGATTCTGGTATTTTACTGACCACTGCTGGTCGTTTTCTATCAAGAAAGTTAAATAGAGGCAGTTGCCAGAATTTTTTTTAAAAAGAAAGTCCCTCAGCAGAAAGCAATTCTTGTACTTTACTGACCTTTGGTGGTCGTTTTCTATCAAGACAGTTAAATAGCAGCAGTTGAATAGAAATAAAAAGTCCCTAAGCGGAAGCAAAGAAGTCCTAGGGCTAATCTCCAGAGCCCACAAAGTACATACACATATAAGTATACTAAAGTATATACAAGTGGTTTCGAATGCTCAACCTAAAAATGGCAGTCACAAGGCCTGTTTTTTTTTAATTAAGCATTGCTCTGTGCGTAGTTGTCGAGGGATGAAAAAAGGCACCGTTACATTGATTACGTACACGTCAGTGACTTCTACAGTATAAATCTAATATGTGTAGGCATATTCATATGTATTGCCCTAAGAAAATTACCATGTTTTCGTCATTGTATGATTGCACTTTTGTAGGCCCACGCACTTAATTTGTTTCTAGAGAGTAAAGCCAAGCAACCCAGCTCTGTCTTTTCACACTTCTGAGCGAAGTTCCTTCAGCTTGCGGCAAGACCGAGAAGTCGAATACAAAATCACCACGCAGTCCGTGATAGAGGGGAAGTGGAAGGAGTTTAGCCTGGGACCACTAACTCATAAGTTCGGGATGACGAACAGGAACCACAAAAGCAAGGTAATAAAATTGTTACTTTTCAGTTTCGTTAGGGAGTGTTATTTAAGAGGGTTGTGCCAAGAACTTATTACATTCAAGGGAAAAGCTACCAGGCAGATTTTTCATCTCTTTCCTCATAGGGGAATTCCCTTCTGACTGCTGCTGGGAAATGAATCACTCATAGATAATAGTTTACAGGCCTCCCACAATTACTTTTGACTCAACTGGCAAAGATAATGCAGTCGAGGCCACATCAGCAAGGTCAGATGTAAGCTTGCCAGTCATTCAATTGTATGAAATTGCAGCAGAGCTAATGTTCACAGCCAACTGGTGAGAAGAGGGGGATACAGAGGAAGTTGAGCCAGGTGTACTAACATTATATTTGCTAACAGCGGGTACAAATTGTGCACCAAGGTTTTTTGAATAATAAGATTATACTAACCGATCTATGTACTATTAGGTTAGTTCACAAAATCACTATTCAGAGTCAGTGGTAATCCAACCTACTTCAGGAATATTAATTAGGTACTCCGTCTGAATGCCATCACAGGTTGATAAAAGACACATAGTTGATGGACGGAATGCAGAACAAATCAAACCATTCACCCCCAGTCTAGCAATCTGGGTTAAATCCATCATTCTTTTGCTCACCATGGCACCCCAGTTCAGACACAGCTATATGCAAATCAGTCTTGACCCTGTGCCTCATGGGACCAGTTCAGCCCGAACTGCCAAGCCAGGTCCTCCCCGGACCAGCAACAAGCATCCTAGGACAAGTTTCGGGGTTTCACCACTCATCAGCCTGGATAGCTTGAATCCAGTGAGCCCGGGACCCACGTCTTGGCATACCCCGGGCACTAAGAGCAAGGAAGCAAAAGACACACAATTGTTCTGCATTCTGTCCATCCATTGTTGTTTTGCATCACAGGGTTGGTGGCTTGCTCAGGTCAGCAGAGCATCACATTTGTGATCACATTTAAATAAAGTAAACTTTTTTTTATTTTATTGTTTTTAACGCAGACCATTTTCCTTTCAGAAAACGGGGCTGTGTTTAAAGAAAAACGTTTTTAAAAAATTGAGGAGAGTTTGCAGTTGACCCCCTGAACCACTGCCTTCTCCCTATCTCTAGCCCCCATCAAACCTTTTAACATTCGCAAGGGGAATGGGTCCCTTTGGGACTCCTGCTCCTTTGTAAATGGGTTATCATCTCCTTTTCAGCAGTTGGTAACTTTTCAATGGCTTGCAACCAATGCAGTTTCAAAGTACTGATAGACTGCATTGGGAATCTAGAGGAAGGGACACCCTAAACTAGCCCCTTCTTAATTGCAGTCTATAATCCATTTCTGAACCCATTTTTTGATTCAGAATCGCAAAGTGGGTTTAGTGCATAGTAAGATGTAAGTTAGTGGATGCAAACCATGTCCTTTAGTGAACAGCAAGGTTTGCAACAGCTCCTTGGTTTAGTACATCTCGACCCAAGGGGCTCATTATGATGCAGCTCGCCACCACAGCGGTGTTTGGGACCGCCCGTCAGACATGCGGCGGTCCTACCACTGCTATCAGGATGCGCCCGCCATACTGGCTTGCACATCCTGGGCCTTTATCATTGCGGGAAGTGCTGCTGGCTGCAGCACCGTTCGCAATGATAAAGGTGCATGCACCGCATTTCCCTGCACCACGTGGCAGGCACCACGCGGTGCCTGTCACTTGGTGAATGGAAATGCAGGGGGGTACCATGAGTACCCTCCAGTGCAGCGACTCCCTGCCCCACAAGGGGGGGCCCGCAACGGGCGCCAAAAGCCTATCACCGCCAGCCTTTCCATGGCAGCATCGCTGCCGTGGGAAAGGCCTCCTAAAACCCACATCCTAATATGGCGGGCGGTGCCTGCTAGACACTGCCACCATATTAGTGGCCCTGCTCAGTCCGCCATGCAATCGGTGTGATTGCCTGCGGCGAAAAAGCGGCAGACGAACTTTCCGTCTGCCGCTGTACCCACCACCATCCTAATTTGGCAGTGGGTAAATCACCATGTGATGGCGGAAGAACCGCCACCTCCATCATAATGAGCCCCCAAGTTCTGCTATTTGGAACCATGGATCCAGTGAAACGTTGCATTTCTCTTCTACATTTCCTTTTTTCATTTTTGGATTTAAATAAACAAACCAACTATCCAAATTTACAATATTGTGTATGAAGCTGAAAAAGCAATGTATTTTCTGGTGATCAGGTGGATAGTGCACTTCTGTCAGAAGATGAGAAGAATCTTCTTTGAGGAGAATGTGACATGGAACTTCATGACATAGAGGTTTCCCTCTGGCTTGAACGAGAATGGCAAGCATTGTTTTCTTTTTTCTTCGCCACTTCTTCATCTAAGGAATGATTTCTTCCTTGGTACTTCATTGCCATGTATTCACTGTTAAGAAGTGCAGGAATCCTGACAGTTATGGGGCATCACAGGAGAATGAACCACAGGAAGGTTACCTCCTTCAACCACATGGTTGAAGGAGGTAATGTCTTGGAAGGTGGCAAACCCTCATGGAATGTGAGTTGTTGAGAGTCGTCCTCTGCCACTGGAATGGGTGGGCACTATTTGTTTCAAGGTTGCGGCTTCGAAGATGATGACTTGTGTTAAATACGCCTCCATGACCCAACCTTCTCACTGGAGGACGGTGTGTAGCCCTTTCAAAGGTAACAGAGCTAACATGGGGCCTCTTGTGAACTCTGATTCCCTTGATGACGACAAAGATCACAATGGTGAAGAACCACCTTAAGCCAGAGGAGAGGTTCCTCATGTCGTCAACGATGAATGCCTCGATGTCAACCATCTCGACGTTGGGCAGCTCAGTTCCAATTTGGAACACTGATGGCAGTGGCTCTCATGCTGGTCTTTGATCCCCTCTGCGGGGGGTGTGGGGGGTCAGACCTAAATACACCAGGGGCAGAAAAAGAGGGTTATATCTCTCTTGCCCCTCTACAGCCAGTGGATTACAAGGCTGAATGGTCTAATTCTCCCTTCATTGCCCTGAGGCTTTTTCCTATCCCTAAGATGGCTGTGACATCCGTAAGCATATTTTACACCTCGTAATGAGTGAGAGTCTGGAAGACAGCAAACACACTTACTAAGAGCTTTTTCTCCACACAAATGCCATTTGTCAAAGAGAGCTAGCGTGGTGATACTGAGATCGCGGTATGAAGAAACATCCTAAAAAAACAGCTCTTACTTTACAAAAAATGTATTGAAAAAAAGAAGGCAGGTGTTGAAAAATGTTGGGTTAGGCAAACCCACACCCAAAATTGCAGAGTTTCAGCCAAAATAAGTCTTAAAAAAGCAACTGGCACGATTTTTCTTTACCCTCCTCTTGACTCATTACCCGCACACCCGCATGCATCATCCGGCATTCCTCTAAAAGATCTCCGATAAAGTGACCCTTCGGGGGACCCGTAGGGAATTGCAGCGCCGGCCCTACGAGGAGCAAACGCCCGATGATGAAGCATGACACTCTTCGGGGTGTGTGAGGGCAACAGAGGAAACACAATGTCTTTCCCTCTCATAATTTTGGGTCTTTTATACCTAGGAATCCCCCTTTCTCTTTTTCCTTTCTTTTTCTTCCAATTTTTTAAGTATGGGTGACTTTTTGCACCACGATGCATGGGTGACTTTTTGCTCCCTGGCATAGGAACTTTGTCCTCCTTGTTGTTTAAACATTGATTTTCGGAGCACGGACACTGGACCTTATAAGCTCCTTGGTCCCCCCCTCTCTTTTTGATACATATATTTAAAAAAGCAAGTGTCAGGAATCCTTTGCAGGTGAATCAAAAATATGAACTTCCTCAAAGGTCTCGCATGATGGGAAGCTTGCCAGCGTTAGAATGCTTTAAAGACTTACAAAGCCAAAAATGTACAAAGCCATTTAGCATTTCTTAACGTGCCAATCACTATCTCGGCCTGTTAAGAAATGCTAAATGGCCTTTTCGATGTACAAAGGGCCAAAACCAGTTTCAATGTGCGATTTTACCTGGTCGAAATTGCAAATAGTGACCGCGGTTTAGGAATGGAACGTAGACGTTACCTCTTTGCGATTTCTAAAGCACATGTACTTAGCATTACCTAAATGCAAATCAGGGATTTAAGTAATGCTATTACTATCGACTTGAAGTCGATGGTAACTATGTACAAAAATAAAAAATGCATTTAAAAAGGCATTTTTTAATGTGACATGAAGCACACATGTTACCCTAGGGCACTGGTACACATAGTACTTCACTGGCGGCCTGCGGACCTTGCCTTGCAGTTTCCACGGCCGGCAGTAAACACAGAAGATGACTACAGGAGAATACCTAGTGAATACTTAATAAATAGTTATTCACTATGTATGCTCCTGCGGCCATCTTCTGTGTTTACTGCCCGCCTCTGTGATGTAAGGGCACCTTCAGAAAGCTTCCCAAAAGGCCCTTTAAACGTCAGCTGTAAGCGCCTTCCCAGCTGACTTTTAAAAGGGGTTTTAGGAATCTTCCTGTTTGGACTAAGACTGATAGAGACACAGAGACAGAGACAGACAGAAACAGACAGAGGCAGACAGAGATAGAGGCAGGGACAGGCAGAGACAGGGACAGATAGAGACAGAGGCAGATAGAGACAGATAGAGGCAGGGACAGGCAGAGGCAGATAGAGACAGACAGAGACAGAGACAGGCAGAGACAGGTAGAAGCAAAGACAGGTAGAGGCAAAGACAGGTAGAGGCAGAGACAGGTAGCGGCAGAGACAAAAAGAGGCAGAGACAGGCAGACACAGACAGAGACAGGGACAGACAAAGGCAGGGACAGACAGAGACAGACAGACAGATAGAGGCAGAGACAGACAGAGGCGGAGACAGACAGAGATGGAGACAGACAGAGATAGAGGCAGTGACAGTAGAGGCAGACAGACAGAGAGACAGGGAGATGGAAGGAGATGGAGAGAGAGACAGAGGGAGAGAGACAGAGGGAAACAGGCGGGAGGAGGGAAACAGGCGGAGGGAGACAGACAGAGGGAGGAGGGAGACAGACCGAGCATTACCTAAATGCAAATCGGGCATTTAAGCAATGCTATTACCTTTCATTCATTATCATCTTTATTTCGACAGTGTTGTCATAAAAGAGTTCACAATTGATCAAAAATTATAATTTAAAACAGTAGAGAAAAAGCCATTAAAAAGTCAATCATTGCTTCTTATGGTGTAACTACTTTCTAAGACCCCTATGGGCATCCAGCGAGTTCTGGACGGCTTTGTGTCTTTTTGTCAGGACAGGGGGTTGGAAATAAACACCTTGAAAACAAAATTTATGATTTTCAACCCCCCAACAACAACACGTCCGAGTCCAGTGATAGATGGAGTCCGGCTTGAAAGAGTCCAGACATTTGATTATTTGGGTCTCACTTTGAATGAAAACATGACCTGGGTTCAACACCAAATAAAATGTCAAGTTAAGCTAGCCCAAAAAGCGGGAGGCATCCTAAAGCTTTTTAACAAATCTCTGGTCAAACCAATCGGTCCACCACTGGAAATTTACAAATTGCAGGCTCGTGGTGCGGTAATATAGGGGGGCGAATTGTGGGGTCACAAGTGTGTACCCGCGATCGCCGTTGCAGAGAATAAATTCTTAAGACAACTGGTATCTCTCCCTCCCACCACACCACTGCTGCCACTGAGGATGGACCTGGGCCTTAGACCCATAAATGAGGAACTAGGTGTTAAGCCCCTAACTTTTTGGAGGCGCTTGTGGGTAACCCCTGAGCTCACGCATTACAGGCAAGAGTTGATGGAGGTGTTAAGACTCCCTAATGCGTGGAAAATCACATGGTTGAAATATGTAAGAGAGGAACTTGAGAGATTAGGCCTCTCTTCTATGTGGTCTGACCCGCAGCGCGCTTGTAGAACTTCTGCGCGCAAGTACCTGGTCAATGTGTATTATGAAAACATTCTTAGCACCACTCTATCGAATGTTAACACGGGTTCTCTTTCTGGCTTGTTTTTTATGACCAAAGATTTTTATAAATTTGAATCTGTATTCGACAATGTTAGTCCTGTTGTTTTAAGGAAGTTGTACCTCCAATGGAGACACGGATCTTTGCCAATCAGAGCATTTACGAGTAAATGGTGTGTATCTACTTCCAAAAATTGCCCTGCTTGTACATCTGAGTTGGAAAACGAATTACATATCGTGTTTGTTTGCTCTGCTTATCAGATAGCTCGAAAGAAGTGGATTATTTCTATTTGTAAAAACTTGAAGATTAGGCTCTGTTTTCAAGCTTTTAGAATACTTAAAACTGATTTTTCTCCTCTAACTGTTTTTGCTGTATCTAAAATTTAGCAGCCTTGTGGAACATTAGAAGGAAAGTAGAGAATACCACTGGAAAAAGGATTTAGTATTTAAATTGATCGAGCTCCTGGGTATTTTGATCCATAGCCCTTGATGTTCAGGGATTTTAAACGATTACGTGTTCAACCATGTACATTGTTATGCTTTTTACTCTGATGATTTAACACCATAAGATGCAATGATTGACTTTTTAATGGCTTTTTCTCTACTGTTTTAAATTATAATTTTTGATCAATTGTGAACTCTTTTATGACAACACTGTCGAAATAAAGATGATAATGAATGAATGAAAAATGCTATTACCATCGACTTGAAGTCAATGGTAACCATGTGCAAAAAAAAAAACGCCATGAAGCACACATGTTACCCTAGGGCACTGGTACTCATAATACGACCCGCGGGCCTTCACTGGTGGCCCGCGGACCTTGCCTTGCAGTTTCCACGGCCTGCAGTAAACAAAGAAGATGACTGCAGGAACATACCTAGTGAATACGTAATAAATAGTTATTCACTACTTATGCTCCTGTGGCCATCTTCTGTGTTTACTGCCCGCCTCTGTGATGTAAGGGCACCTTCAGAAAGCTTCCCAAAAGACCCTTTAAAAGTCATCTGTAAGCACTTTCCCGCTGACTTTAAAAAGGGGTTTGGGGAATCTTCCTGTTTGGACTGAGACTGATAGAGACACAGAGACAGAGGAGACAGATAGAGGCAGAGACACAGAGACAGCTAGAGACACAAATACAGATAGAGACACAGAGACGGATACAGACAGAAACAGACAGAGGCAGACAGAGCTAGAGACAGGGACAGGCAGAGACAGGGACAGATAGAGACAGAGCCAGATAGAGACAGAGCCAGATAGAGACAGGGACAGACAGAGGCAGATATAGACAGAGACAGATAGAGACAGGCAGAGACAGGTAGCGGCAGAGACAGACAGAGGCAGAGACAGACAAAGGCAGAGACGGACAGAGGCAGGGTAGCTTGGCGCCAAGCATGAAAGCGTTATGTAAAGTACTTGTGCAACATTCACCAACAGTGACACAGTAAAGGCACTCAAAAAAGGACACCCCACCAGATTTCATATGAAAAGAAAGGTATCTTTATCTAAATCTTTGGCAAGATCCAAAAAGAATTAGTGAGTCTCCACATAAAGATAAACAAAGGCTTCAGTCAAGTGTCCACTGGGATGGATTTTGCAGATATTCCAGCAGGGACTGTTCATTAGCTGGAAAACAAAAGGGCTAGAACAATTCCCAAACCACTCATATAAAATGAAGACAGTATCTGATCCCTTGTGGCAAACAGTTCTCCTACGGTAAAAATTCACAATCCCACTACCTAAATAGACGGTAATTCGCAGTTCTGAGCAGGCAAAATGCTGCAGCACTTACTGGGGTAATAGGCCCACTGCTGAGGTAAGCTGATGCATTTAGTCCCGCTACTGCCAGAAAGATTGAGCCACGACAGGGTGGGGTTACTGGGAGCAGAACGAATGTTGAATTCAGTGCCCGCTATACAAGTATTGCAGTCCCCACTGATGGCAGGGTGGCGCTCACCGGGACGTGCCGGTTGGCTGCATAGACCCCGGCAGTCCCATAACCCGCCCGAGCATAAGGAGCGCACCCGACAGCTTCGCTCCCCACTCGGACAGTTACCTGGGGGCAGACAGTCACTCCAGCAGCAGCCGGTCGATGAGAGGCTCCCGGTTGCGGGAAGTTGCTCAGTGCAGTATCCGCCCCACTCCCTCAGGCAGCAGTGAAGCTGGGTCGGGTTGCCTCGCGTTCCTTAGGCCGCCAGCTAGACTTCTTCCAATGACACTCTCCGCTGCTGAGCGACTCCACACCGGGCCCAATCCCAGCGCGGCTCTCGCTAGGGCTATCCCTCGTTGCTGAGCAACCCTTCCAAAGCCAGCTCCAATCCCACCGCTGCCACCAATGTTAGAACCAGGGTCCCTACTTGGACTAGGGTGCATAACCCTGCCAAATAGCGACCCCGGTTCTAACAGTACCCATGCCCTAGGGCATATGTGCACTTGCATACGCACAAGGAAATTCGGGGTGCCTCAAGGGGGGCTTAAGCTCAAAGGCACCCATGGCTTTGCATTTCTTAAATTGCAATTTCCTATTAGAAAATCCCGATTTAGGAAATGCAAACCATTTCCTATTCTGCCCATAGCCGGGAATGCAATGACATTTCCTATTTGTGAATCCCTAATAGCGATTCCTACTTTGTAGGAATCGCTATTAAGGAATCGAACATTTAGTGCATTTCCTTTTGCATTTCCTAAATAGCGATTCCTACAGGGTCGTTATTTAGGAAATGCAAACAGGACGCTTTGTACATCTGGGCCAATGTCTGTTAGTGCAGTATTTGCTCAGCCTACTATAGGCTTCATTAAAGGGGTTTTAAAAAAGATGTAATACAGTGGTAGTTTAGGCCTACTGCAGGGTACTGTTAATTTGGGTAAGTAGATGTCTTTTTAAAACCCCAAAAAAGAAATGTAGACAATGCTGGCTTCTTATAGGGTTGTGTTCTGAACATGCTGCAAGAGCAAATAGATTGTCTGCTCTTTAGGGAATCAGAGAGATTGACTATGCCAGAGACCTAGGATTATAGGTAAATAACTTTATCTCCGTCTCTACGGTTTGAATTATGGAGATGTATTACCAAGGCTAGTTAAGACTGTGTGAAGAGTATGCTGGGGAGGGTGTAGTTACATACTGTGGTCTGCTCTGTTTTGTATGGAAGCCATGCTGTGGCTAGGCAGGATTAGAGAGTTTGTGCGGGCAGTGGGAGATATTTCTGTATCAGTTTCAAAGGCAGAGGTCTTCAAACTGTGGAGAATGCCCACCAGGAGAGGAGGACCTTAAATTGATGGCGGGGCTAAGGTCTGACCAAGAGGAGCAATTACTATGTCCTTTGGGTACACCAACAAACATTTTGTATGAAATACTCATTTTGCATTTTCTAAATAGCGATTCTTCACGATTCTCTATTCATAAAATGCAAAATGGTATATACAACATTCGAGGCTTACAAATAGCGAGGAATCGCTATTAGGAAATCGCAAATAGGGTATGCTATGGTATTCCCACCTATGGGCCAAATAGGAAATGGTTTGCATTTCCTAAATTCCTAATAGGAAATCATAATTTAGGACATCCATATCAAAGGGTGCCCCTGGGCTTAAGGCTCCCCTGAAGGCACCCCAAATTCGCAGTGCACATGTAAGTCAGACCCTCCAGGATTTTGCAGCTGTGGGTGGCAAATATCGCTGTGATAAAAAACAAAATTTGCGGCCCAAAACCTAAAGCTTTTCTGTATTTTTGCGGTGGGCAAAAAAATGTGCTTGCCACAAAAATACTGAAGAGTTGTGCTTTGTCATTGCTGGAGACTGTGCAATGTCATATAGTGCCTGGATTCGGAGAGTGTCTGATGCCATAGAGAGCAGATTACAATATGAAACCTGCTCTTTTTGGCATTGGGCATCCGATGCGTGCAGGGCTGCAGGGTTGAGGGTGAGGGGGAGAGTAAGGGTATACAAAAACAAGCATTGGCATAGCCAATAGGTCTCGCCTTTGGGGCGTTATATGTGTTTAGTGGTCAAGACTGACGGCAAAGTCAAACCTCCTGGGGGAAAAGGGGCTGGCTTAGAGTAACCCGCTGCAGCCCTAGGAAACACTTTCCACGGTTTATCTTGGCATTTGGGTAAAGTGCGGTATCTGCACTGGCTCATTGGCAGCACAGAGACAGTAAAGAGAGGGTAAACAATAGTTTTTTTTCCACATTTTTTATGGGCACTTTTGTAAAAATTGTGGCATTTTTGACAAAACTGCAGATTTTGCAATTTTTTTGCAAATTGATATATCCTGGGGGCTCTGTAAGTGTGTGCACTTCATGTCACATTAAAAGATGGATTTTTAAATGTCTTTTTTCATATTTTTACCATCGACTAATAGCATTTCCTAAATGCCTAATTTGCGTTTGGGAAATGCTTTGTACATGGGCTTTAGGAATCGCAAATCGGTAATCCCTATTTGCTTTTGCTAAATCACGGTCGCAGTTTGTGATTTCTAACAGGTAGAAATTGCAAATTGCTATCGGTTTTTTGCCTTTGTATATATGAAAAGGCTGTTTTGCATTTCTTAACGAGCCGAAATTGCGATTCAGCCTCCTAATAAATACAAAAAGCTTTCATACATCTGGCCCACAGTGGTGTTCAGCCACTCTGTAATGGGCCATTTGTCATCTTTTCTTGGTCATAACGCGACTGGCAGTAGGTGTCATCTGGAAAGGTGCTCTAAATAATACCTGCCCCTTCTCTCCCAACTCCAGCTTTCTGATGAAAAATTCACACTGTGACACTTTTAGGGAGACCAGACTACCAATAGCATGTGTCAATCTTGTGTTTTACTGCAATTTTAGAGGGGATAACTGAACATAACTGCAATTTCTGAATGCTTAATTATGCTCAGAGCTTCCAAGGACGGGGACCTCTTTTCTTAAACCCCCCTGTTACTCTAACCAACATCGCATTGTATTTTGGAACATGTAGTTTAATATTTTTGTTTTTTAAATCTATTGATTGATTTTTACTTTTACCAACAGTCATCGCAATTATTTCTATACATTAGATGCACCCGATAAGCATTTTTGTGCTCACCAAGCATACATTTGTAAAGTATTTAGATCAGATAAAACAAGCATTTCTGATTGACGCATTTCTCTCTGCCAAGAAAAAGGAATACTGTTAGACCTGTCAGCCCTAGGGTGGTGTTACCCCGCATTTTTCCCTTTCGAACTCCATTTTTCCCACCATTTTTGTTGGACCTGGGACTCTGGGCACCTTACCGCTGCTGTACAGTGCTGAGGTGCAGGTGCTCTCTCCTAACAACATGGCTGCCAATGGCCCTTGCTACTGCGGAGTGCGGAGTGGCCACTATCCTATCTGTGCGCTAGTAGTTGGGGACAGGCTCGGACATTGTGACTGTAACCCTGAGTGTCCCGCCCCTTGTCACTAGAGAAGCCACCACAGAGTCCCCAGAGCTTTCTGGAATCTTCCAACCCCCCAGATTGGCGCCAGAACTTTCCGCCTTTTTGCAGGGTCACCTGACCTAGGGGTATTAAGGGAAGGGAGGGAAAACCTAACAGTCAGTTGGGATGTACGTTGTTACAACGCATGCTTTTACCACGCATGCTGTAACAATGCAAGTTTTAAAACGCATTCCATTACAACGCATTACACTGGGGGGTGCTGGATAGTGAATAGTTTAATTTACTATTCCAACACCAGTCCCCGTGGACACTAGGGAAGGTGTTGGATAGTAAATTAAAACTTTTCCCTATCCTAGAGCGCCCCCCAGTGTAATGCATTGTAAAGGTTTTCGTTTTAAAGTCTGCGTTGTAATAGCACTGCGTGCTAAAAGTTGCGTTATAAAGGTTGTTCACCGTCAGTTGGGCACTACTGGACCTGGGGACCCTCCGCCGGAGTATAGGCTGCTGAGCTAGGGGGAGACTACACTACTGAGGCCTACAGCCACAAGATAGCTGAGTGAACCTACTAGTTTGCTGACCTTGCCCTGTGTGAAGGGAACCAGGGATACCAACTCCAGTGGGCTTGCCAGGGGCTACCAACCTCCCCTCCCACTGCAACTACTTTCTGCAACTAACACTTGCCATCTACCTCCAATGCTGAGAGAAGAAGCGCTAGCTACCTAGCATCTGGCTTACCCCAACTGGCGCTAAGGAACCTGTGGGCACTGCTGTGGCTGAGAAACACCAGGTAAAGCGCTGTGTTCCCCAAGTGCTGCCTTCCAAGACTCTGTCACCTGCTGCCCGCGCTGCCCCCCCAATGAACTGCTGCTGCGTGCTGGGGCGAGCTACCCCAACCGGGCTCCCGGAGCGGAGAAAGCTGAAAGGGAGTCCGCCTCCACCGGTCCCAGCCCCGAGTGCAGGAAGCGGTAGGCTGACCGGGGAGGAGGGGGTACGCGCCTGCCAGGGCCGGCGCTGCGGTGAGTACTGTGTCTGGCCCCAAGGTTAACCCGGTAAGTTGTGAGGAGCTGGGGGCCGAGGCCCGCGAGGAGGCCCCATCCGGTGAGCAGCAGGGGTGGCCCCAGTGGCTCCTCGGGCCCTGGGACTTTTACCAACCCATCCACATCCACGAGGAAAACTGCCTGGGACATACTCCCCTGAGGCCCCCTCCGAACCTGCAGGGAATATTTACTTAGCCGGGAGGCCCTGTAGTGATAAGGCTGATTACTTGTCCTGAATAAGGGCCCCCGGGGGGGGTTACTTGTAGGGAATCTCTTTATAAGTTCTGTTATTTTCGTTACACCTGATGCCTGTACTGAGTATCTCGACAGAGGGCAGGCTGCCCATAATGAATATACATCTGCCAAGAGTTGATACTTGACTGGCATAGATACACCTCCCTGAGAGTTGTTCCCTGTAAGGATTCTGTGCCGGCACCAGAAGGTGTAATGATGGTGGGCGCTAGGCCCACATTGCTAAATGAATGTGACACGGACACCAGATTAGTAGTGGGTGAACTGGCCCAGAGCACATGGCTCGGCCCCTTTTATTAGCTGTGTCACCTGACCCGGTGACATCAGTGGTGGGTGGGTGTTCAGTGTGCAGGCATACAAACACTAGACTGCTGACTGTGATTCTGGATCACTACATCCCTCCCAAAACTTCGGAGAAAATGAAAACAAATGAAAGTCCAACCTGTGGAAGAAGAATGCAGTTCGCAAACCCCACGACAAAGTTCAACCTGTGGGATAGACAAATGTATATACAAATGTAACCCTGGACTCTGTAATTTGGGGTGAGTCTCTTTGGTGGATTGCAGGTCACAGATGGTGTAGTTGCTGCATCCAGGATTCATGAGTCACTGTGGCATGGTTTGCCATTGTTCAGCGGGTCCTATCTTCTATCTGCGCCGCTTGGACATTGTTCTCGGTCTTGCCTTTGCTTGGCACCACTGGTGACAGTTGGTGGTTAGATAGAAGGGTGACGTGATCAGAGTATTGTTTGTCTTCTCGGTTCTCCTCTTCAGTCCTGGTACTTGGTGATGTCTCTGGGCAGGCTTCAAAGTATTTCTGGGCAGATGAAAGGAGTAGGTGCATACATCCCTCTCACTAGGATGCCCCTCTTCGCCGGTATTCCTCTCTCACAGGATGTCCGGGAGGACCTCTTTGCCAGGCTTCCACTGGACTGGTGTTGTCACTCATGTTGCTCCACCATAGCCTTCGGGCCGTGAGCGGGGCGCTCCACGATCTTCACCGTTGTGTCCTAGTTCCACCTGAAGGTTACGCTGTTGACTCTTTTCTTGCACGTGAAGCTTTCCTTTCAGTGGGTCGTGCAGACACACCGTCGTGGATCTGTCTCTCTTGCGGGACTTGCTGCCACCAGAGTCCCTTGAGGCCTTTGCTTCTTGGGCTGCCACGGGTTGATGTGGAGTGGTCAGTTCCTCAGCCGGATGTGTGAGCACTCTCGCCATTCAATCTTCAGCTCAACCCCAAAGGTAGAATTGTTGTCAACAGTCCAAACTTGCTCTCTTCTACGATCGCCACATGGATGGATGGCTTGTAGGTGGATATCTTTGACTTGTGCCACCGGTGTTCATGCCAGGCCTTGTTCTCCGCTGCACTCCGGTGTTCTGGTGCATGTCACCATCTTCTTCTGATGGGTGTGAGAGTTGACTGGTCACCCCTCTTCACTTGTTGTGATCTTCTAGTGGCACCGTGGCACTCACTACCCTCCTTCTCCTCCATTCCTTTCACGACGTGGTCGGTCCCTTTCTTTTCTTCAACCACCCAGGCCATCTCCGTGTGGCGTGCACTCCACACGAATCTCCCTGGTTGCGTCCTACCCTTAGGACACACTTTCTCTTCTTCCGATGGCCAAACCAGGCATCGCACCTTTCTTCCTGTCGCTCCTTCTTCACTTCGGGTCGGTGTCATCAGACCTCTTCTGGGTCCCGTCCATGGACCTCTTCTTGATCTATTCAGTTGCTATGCCTTTGATCTTCTGGCATGTCTTCGCAGTCGTGATCTTCTGACTGTTAGCTTCTCCTTTCTTTTCTCGGGCGACCATCTGACTGGTCATCTTCTCCTTTTCTTTCCGGGGTGACCAAACTGCCTGGTCATCTTCTCCTTTTCTTTCCGGGTGACCAACTGCCTGGTCATCTTCTCCTTTTCTTTTCCGGGTGACCAACTGCCTGGTCATCTTCTCCTTTTCTTTTCCGGGTGACCAACTGCCTGGTCATCTTCTCCTTTTCTTTTCCGGGTGACCACGTTGGCTGGTCCGCATCTGGCGGTGACTTTTTGGCAAGTCATCTTCGCTGTGACCTACTGACAGGTCTCCGAGGACGCGATCCCTGCGTTACTCGGTCGTGGTGGCGTGGAGTTCCTTCACTCCTTGCGCGGTCCTGCACAATGTTGTGCTGTCCTGATGTGTGGAGTTCCTTCACTCCTTGCGCGGTCCTGCGCAATGCTGTTTGGTCCTGCGGTGTGGAGTTCCTTCACTCCTTGCACGTTCCTGTGCAGTGCTGTTCTGTGGCGTTGGCGTGTCGCTGTGCAGCGTCACTCGGGCGCTCCTGACTTCTGGCACTCCCGGCGCAGTGCTGCGCTGTCCTGGCGTGCGGGTGAGGAGTTCTTGCACTCCTGGCGTGTCCCTGCGCTGTCTGCACACACTGCCTTTAACTCTGTACAGTTCTTTGTCCTTCAGTCTTGCACTAGAGAACAGCTTGCTGCATTACCATGTCCTACGCAGCTTGGCTCTGTAAAGTTATCTCTGAGGGTGCTCTTGGCTGGCTCACTGTATACTTGGTCCGTTTCCCCTCATGGATTTAGCAGACTGTAACTTGGGCGTGTGCCCAATGCTCTTCTCCGCCTTGCTAGATTTTCTTCTGCTGCTGGGAAACTGCTTTGAGTGTAGCAGGTATGTCGTGTACATTGGTACAGCCTTGTGCATTCACCTATGCATTGTGGTACTGTTATGTTATGTTATGTTATGGGTTTGTTGAGCGCGACAGCTGCCCCAGCAACAGGGCGTCCCGGCGCTAAGAACCAAGGCATAACCTACTTGAGGGGATGGGGGGTAGACGCTTACATTAGTGGAAACAGGTGAGTTTTGACTGCTTTACGAAAGCGGACAAGTTATCAAGGCAGCGCATGTGGTGGGGGAGGGAGTTCCAAAGTTTGGCTCCCCGAAGTCTAAAGGAGCGGCCTCCAACACGACAGAGTTTCGTGCGGGGGACCACTACTAAGTGTGGACCCAGGGAGCGAAGATTGCGGGAAGGGGTATAGGGTGTGAGGAGCGGTCGAAGGAGTTCGGGGCCATCCGTTTTAAGGATTTTAAAAGCAGTAATGAGAGCCTTAAATTGGATGCGGGCTTCCACAGGGAGCCAGTGGAGTCTATGGATTGTGGCTCTAACAGAGCATTTTCTAGGTAGGCCAACTATCGCCCTTGCCGCTGAGTTCTGGATTCGCTGAAGCCGAACTGTCTCAGCTTTGTTGGCGCCTAGCAGTAGGACGCTTGCATAGTCCAACCGGGAAAGGATGGTAGATTGGACTATGAGCTGTCGAGTTTTGGGGTCAAAACTGCTGTGTGCTGGTAGTATTCACTAACTTATTACTATTATGATAACTTTATGATAACTTTATTCCCTGGCACTTATTTCAATTTGCAGCAAGTGGTTCCCTTTTCTTAAAAGCATGCTTGTCCATATTATTTTTTTTTTCTTTTGGCGCGGTAGCGCAAAACGGCCACTAGATGGCACTGCAGCGCTTTGGAACAGGTTCACTCTCCTCGGCAGTGTTCGTTACGCTGTGCACACAAAGCATGGCCTGGACTTTCTCTACCTGGTCCCTTGTCCTCGGCAGTGTCGTCTCCCCTGCCGGCATCGTGTTCTCTCCTTGTTTCCTCCCACTGCGGGTGTAATGTGGTGCTTCTGCCGGAGGTTCCGGTCTTTCCGCTTGAGTGCAGGGTGGGCTCCTGCTTCATCAGAGGGGGGAAGGGTCGCGGGGGTCCGAGGGCAGCGTCTCTGACCACACTCTGGGCATCCTTCGGCCCAAGACAAACTGGCTCTTCAGTCCGGGGCAGCACCGCGGGGCTCCCTTAGTGTGGAGGGGTGCTCCGCCTCACCGCAGCGGCGGCCGGCGGTGCAGCAGTCCGGCCCCGCCTGCTTAGTATTTACTGCTCTCTCTGCCCGCTCCTTCCCCCGCCGCAGCCTCCCATACCTCGCGCTGCACGGCGGTGGGGAGATGTCGGCGCTTCACGGGGTCTGCTCTGGCAGTATTCAGCTGGGCACTTGTAGTTGCGGGTGAGCTCAGCTCAGTTATTCTTTCACGTTCCCTCGCGGCGGCAGCCGCTCGCCACAGATGCTGCGCTGCGGGACTGCGGCGGACGGGAGGCGCTACAGGCGGGTGGGCTCCGCTGGTCCTGCTCACTTATGGGCACAGTGTTCACTTTAACAGCGGGTGGGCTCCGCCTTCTATGTGTTAATTGTGGACCTCTCGGCAGGGCGCCACGGCCATGCGGGTAGACACCGTTTTATGTACAATCAGGCGGGGGTCGCTTCTGGCATGCGCGGCCCCCCCAGGCAGCATGTGTCGCTTGGGCTCACCTCCGGGCCTTTCACTCATGATCCGCTGGTGCATTGAAGTCCGGCTCGGTGGCAGCCGATGCGGGTGGGCTCCGCACGGCTCTTTCTTCACCCCCAGACAGGGGGGCCGTCGTGGCCGACGCGGGTGGGCTCCGGTCGGTTCCGCTTACTCTCTCGTCACGCCGGGAGGCTCACGCTGGGCATGGAGGTGCGGGGTGAGCTCCCGGACACCTCCTCCTGGACATCTAGGCCCCGGGGCACGGCACACGCCCCTCAGGCCTCTCGGCGGCCGGCGCCGCTTCCCCAGAGGGGTGCCCTCCACATGGGCAGTTCCCTTCTTCTTTCCGGGGTTTTTCTTTTAGCTGCTGGCACGCATGGCATCGCGTTACCGCCTCGTCGCCAATGTAATGATGGTGGGTGCTAGGCCCACATTGCTAAATGAATGTGACACGGACACCAGATTAGTAGTGGGTGAACTGGCCCAGAGCACATGGCTCGGCCCCTTTTATTAGCTGTGTCACCTGACCCGGTGACATCAGTGGTGGGTGGGTGTTCAGTGTGCAGGCATACAAACACTAGACTGCTGACTGTGATTCTGGATCACTACAGAAGGGTTGCTGGTCTGGAAGGCGCGGATAAGAAGTGTGGCCCAGTTTGAATATGCGCATAAGAGAGGTTGCCTTTCGTGAATGTGTCCATAGGAAATGTTACTCATGTTATTTGCATACCTGCCTAAGAGTTATTCAGTGTGCTGCATACCCGAATGAGCCATATTACATGCACTGCACTACCCAGGAAATGTTACCTGTGGAAACCTGAGATTATGAAAATTGGTTAGCCGATTTAAAGTGAGAACCTTGCGTTACCTACCTTAACAAGAAATAGATGAAGATACTTGTTTTTGCTGATGAACCTGGTGTGGTGTCTCTTTATTGCGTGAGATTCACTGCGTCAGTGTGGGCTGCACAACCACTTCACAAAAAGCTTCTGGAGTGCCTTCCTGCCTCGCGCCAAGCTACCGTGTCAGAGTCTGTGGTTCCTGAGACCTTCCGGGTCTAACAAATACAAACTGTTCCATGTCTCCTACTGCTCACCTCAGTCACGCCCTAGTGATGTTGATGCATATTTGATTTCAAATGAGCCACCTACCTGGAGTTATGCTACATAAAGTGATGGTGGCAAACCCTTCCCGGCACGGCCCTATGATGGCGTGTGCTCACGTTGGCTTGTACCGGCATCACTGGTTTCTTGTGCAGGTGCATTATGGTCTGCTTTTCAGCTTCTGCCCGCCGTTTCATTTCAGGTGACAATCCTTCTACTCGTGGTATTCGGGGACCTTTCATATCAAAGCTATATACCTTTTGGCTATCAGGAGGGTCAGGGTCAATACATTTAGTTTGCCCTGCTAATTTAGGATGCAGCATCTGGCCTAGCTAGCACGTCTGAGAGCATTTAGTTTCACATTTAACGCTAAGAATAGGCAAAGATATTCCAGCATGGATGTAGTTTTGGATAAATGCTTGGACTAACTGGAAATGTGATCATGAGAAGGAGCCAGTTGCCAGCTGGGTATGATAATGAGGCACAATAGTCAAGAAAGACCATAATTTCGTTTTTTTAAATATTTGACGCATGACAGTTTGGCTCTTTTACTTGCAATTGCTTTTTCAAATTCACACATGGGATTTATCGTAAAAAATTATAGGGGCTGATTATAACTTTGGTGGTGTGGGAGCGGGGCAGCACGCCACCACCCTGCTCCTGCACCGCCAAAGTCGGCCTCCGCCCATCTTATTAGGGATTTTCTTCTTATTTCACAGGTGGTCCTTTGGCATTCCGACAGCAGTGCCTTTGAAAAAGGCACTGCAATAGTAACGTCAAAGTGAGTTCCTGCACAGCAAGCATCCCAGTTTACGGGGGCAACCGGTGTCCCTGTAGGGCCTCCTTTGTTTACCCACTGCCAGCCTTTTCATGGCTGGCTCACCGCCATGAAATGGTTGGCGGTGGGGAAACTCAGAATATGCCTGGCGGGGTGCCACAGCTCTCTGAACCCACCCTCTGAGCCCATCGCTGGGGCACTTCTGACTCAATTTCTGACTTCACCCAGGGTGCCGAGGTTGACGCCTTTTCCCAGGAACTTGGACGCCAATGCCAACTTCATTGATGCTGGAAAACAAGATACCTAATGTACGCTCTGACTCCGAGTCGGCACTGGGTTGACCTTGACCGAGGCCATAGAAGCACCGTTTCTTCCACCTGGCCCTTCACAAAGGAGAACATTCCCAATTTGGCACAGATTCGGACAATGATTATGACACAGGTGAGAAGAGAGGTCAGCCATACCATGAGGAGAATTCGTATGGCTTTGATACCTCCCTTGAGTTGTGGCTGCTATCACCCACTGGCGATGTGTTGCACAGTCAAAGTCTTTCACCTCCAGCTCCCCACCTTGATGGTCAAGACCAATGTTTTTATAGAAGCCCTTCAACTGGAGCACAAATCCACAGAGCCTCTCTTACCTTTTAACAAGGCCTTTTCAGACACCTTAGTGGAGGCATGGGCCAAACCTAGCTCTGCCCCCCTGGACAAGGGGGGCATGATGCCACCGCCCTGCCCCAATGACTTGGCATTTGTCTCATCACTTCTTCCCTGATGGCTTGGTGGTGCAGGCATCTGCTAGCAAATCTAACCCCAACACATTATGAACTACAAACTCAGACAGGGTGTCAAAGCAGATGTAGACCTTCTCATCCACCAGCTTGGTGCTTCCATCTGTAATTGCCAGCTCCCTGTTCAACTGCTATTCCCTCACCTTTTGGGATTCGATGGCTCAAAACCTCCCAGGTGTCATTGAAGATTTCTGACCTGCCCTTTTCCAGACTATACAGGATGGCCAAATACACAGTTTGTTGTGGCTTGGACACCACCTATTCCATCATTGGTCACCAGTGTCGCCATTCACTGCTGTGCTTGGCTGTGGTCCACTGGTTTTTCAGGTGATCTCCAGTCATCCCTCATGGATATGCAATTCAACAGGACTCACCTGTTTTAGGACAAGGCAGGCTCTGCTCTTGAGCGGTTTAAGGAGAGCAGGGCCACTGCAGTCACCCTGAGCTTAGCTGCCCCACCTTGCCATCTGCATCAGCCCTTCCCACTTAGGGCCATACTGCCAGTGAATCCAACCTCCACAAATCGCCCAGAAGTTTCGTGGTTGAAGCCTTGGTACCCACTCCCCCCGCGGTCAAGGTCAACAGGCCACCCAGTCCACTATTCCCACTGCAGCCCCACTTGCCAACCCCCTTTAGCTTGCCATTAGTGCCAACCACCTGGTTTGGTTCCAGGCTACACAAGCGATTATAGACCACGATGTTACCTACTCTCATGCCTAGATGAAAAGTGTATGTGACATTTCTCGTGTCTACCAATGCCATTGTTACTGCTGTGATGTACGTAAATTTTTCACACATTTCTTTCGGAGAAGACTTCCATATTATCCCCAGGACTGAGAGTGATCATAACTACCAAAAAATCACCTTATAATTGAATTATTACTTTCAGCCAAAGGATAAGTACTTGAGAAACACTTGCTTAAATCACATATGTCGAAAAGTAATAAAGTGGGATACTAATTTTAACTCAAAAATTCCAAGAATTAATTATGTCATAATTGACTTTTGAC
Source organism: Lissotriton helveticus (assembly GCF_964261635.1). NCBI lineage: Eukaryota > Metazoa > Chordata > Amphibia > Caudata > Salamandridae > Lissotriton > Lissotriton helveticus. The sequence goes on from NC_136065.1 coordinate 1,225,606,205, forward strand.
AGCATGGAAATCAATAAATCTTTCGAGTTGCGAAAGGACTGGTAACTACCCCTAAATTTAGACTCCATTTATCTTTTATCTCCTATTCTGTATCTCAGCCTTACTTGAATATTCAACATAAAATCTGAATTGGAGAGAAAGGGGCACATTAGAGACTCAGACCACTCTTCATAAAACCTACTTCTCCTGATCTGCACCAACTGATCGAGAAAGAATAAAGACATCACAAAATGAAAATCAATGAACAAAGGAATATACATGAAGGAACGGCTTGAGCTCAACTATACATAGCAGCTAGGTCAGAGGATACAAAAGAGTTCTTGAAGCTAGTTGGGCAGGCTGATGGATCATACACTAGCACAAAACATTTTATGTTTTTTCTTTTCGAAAAGTGGCACTCATATTAACGATCTTCATGCTGATAGTACAGGCATCATCAAGAGAGGCTGGGCCAAACAGGATACCAACTAACATTTTAAAACTAGATCCAGATTTGTGTAGTTAACTACTCCTTAACCTATTATCAAGGATCATTCTGTCAGGTCATATTGCTACTCTTGGAGACTGATAGTTACATAGAATCTGTAAGTAAATACTGTTAGCTAGCCCTAACTGTGAATAATTTTGGACCACCAACTTGGGAACACCATATTTTATAGAAAAGAAAGCAAATGTTATGGTGAATTCTATAAAAAAGATTCTCCAACATCTATGGAGGACAAGTCATTGAACAATCAGTAAAAGTTTTTTATGTCAAGTTAATTCTGATTCTTTTATACGCCTTTGTCTTTTTTAACAATACAGCAAATGTAACCTTGAGCAAAATCTACATGAAGGGGATACGATAGTTTTTGAATTTATGCCCATCTACTCCTCACATCAAAATGCGCCTTAGAGCTTCGTTTCCATCTTTTCCCATCCCATCCGTCAAGCAGGCGTTCTTGTAAATTTCGTTGTGATTGTTCCTCAGTCAAAGAAAACTCCATTAAAACGCTGATATTTAAGGAACAAAAGATTTAAGTTTATTAAAGGAACCTAGCCTCATAAAGGTTGAAAAAATAATTTGGGAGAATCAATTGGTATTGTTTGCAGATCTGACAAACGCCCCCTCCCCCATTGAAACGCAAAGAATTATGATATGAAAATGAAATCCAGTATTTGCAATGCGCACAATTACCCGAGGGTGCCAAGGCGGCACTGAGGGCCATCAGGAAGATTAAGCGAGCTATTGCCCAGAGTCACATGGTGCTGGACTAACCTGCGGCTGGCACCGGGGATTGAACCGTGAAGTCCAGAGTCATGCGCCCTGGCTGCTGTGCTACACCTCTTCCATTATAAAGATCAATCTGTGGTATGATGGGAAACTAAAAGATCTCCTCCTCTTACAAACATATATAAACATGCAGCCAATGTCCTCGACTTTTATTGTTACTGTAAGCAGAATTATCTAAATTCATATCTTGGGGGCGTGGCCAAGATGGTGATCAAGTAGGACGTGACTGATTGACACTCCGTCTCCTGGCCCTTCGGCTCAAGCTTTGTGAAGCGGTGCCGCAGCAACTGCCTGAAGTGCTGGGAACCCTGCAGAAATCGAGAGGAACTGCCCGGTGACTTCGCGTTACGAATTGGAGGCCCGGCTGACGAGCTACTCGGCCGAGGAAGGTAACCGGAGCTGGGCCGGGAACTGCCGCAAGAGGGTGCGGCCTCATGACATCGAGAGCTGGTAGGAGAAGGGAGCCGCGCCGCAAATTGAGCCCAGAAGCGTAGGAAGAACGGAGAGAATCTGGGGCACACCCTTCTCTCCCCCCCCCCCCCGAGACGTGGCAGTGGAGAGAAAAGCCTGGAACACCAGCGAAAGGTAGCGGAACACTCCCGACGGTAAGGGCCGAAGTGCACATACTTGAAAAAGAGCTGACCCAGCGGAGAAGCGGCCTGGCTGAGCCTGTTCGAGTAAAGTCAGCAGACGCACTTCAAAACTTGTGCAGATGGAGCGCCCTAGAGTTCTGCGGGAGCAGTGCAGACCGGGCTGGATGCAGCACGAGGAGTGCCCTCTCCAATTGTGAGGCTCGGAAGATCTCGAGGCCAGTTTCCATTTGGCACGCCCGGCCTGCCGGAGTCAAGCGGGCGGCGGTCCCTATTGGCACTACGTATGTGCCAGTACTGGGGCAAGTCGGGCCCTGAGGGATGGACAAGCTGAGAGCCTCAAGAGCAGCAGGGGGAAAAGGCCAGGCTGTATAGTGGTTGAGGGTGCCTCACTGCAGGCGGAGTGGCCTGCGGAAAGCAAAAGGACGAGGCCCCAGCCGAAGATATGAAGAACCGGACTTGGAAGAGGCAGAAACAAGACCTTTTCCCTGGGGACCTAACACTACTGTGGGGGGGGAGTCAGGCCAAGGTGGAAACACGGCCCCCCAACACAGGCCCCGTGGAGGTGACCCCAAGCAGATCCACGCCAGGAAGCTTTAACACGACACACTTCCAATTGCAGCCTTCGGACCATCTAGAATGCTGAGAGAGCGCCGGGAACTGGGGTGAGCGTAAAGGGGGCCCACCTACCCAGATTCTTCACCAAGCTCCAGCATAAGGCCATAAGGAGTCGGGTGAGGAAGAGGCCCATACCAGAGGGGAAATACCTAGCTTGTGGCCCCCTCGGAGTAGGTGACCGAATTCACTGCGGTCGCCCCCTGAAGCCACAGATTCGCACCCCACAGGCAAAGAGGGGACTATAAGAGAAGGGATACTCTTCAGGGTTTGAGGCGACGCACAGCAAATAGACAGTCACTAACGCTCACGCTTCCACCAGGGGGCCGGCTAAGGACCTTTAGTAGGTTAGACCACGTGTCCCCATATAAGCCTTGAACGCCCAGCTACCTCAGTAAATGAACACTCCCCCTCGACTCCTTAATCTCAAAGAGCAGAAGAAACCGCGCTGCTGGGGTATCGCGAATCCTCGCTGAGTGTAGCACCCGGGGGGATCAACTGGGGAATAGCTGCGGGGGCTGAAGGACACGGGCCTCTACTCTCCGACCATGGCAACTAACAAGGGAAAAAAACGATCAAAGACATGCTACTCAAAACTACCGGACCGAATAACACAGGGGATAGCAAGACTCCACTCACCCAGACATTCATTGAGACTACTCTCTTCCCTATGAGATGATTTAAACAATGAAGACCTAAATAGCACAAGAGATAAGAGAGGTGAGGAAAGATGCTGACTCTCTGGGGGATACGCTTGAGACCCAGGGCTCGAGGAGGGATGAAGAAATCAAACTTCTGCAGCAAGAGGTAATCCGCTTGAAGGACCAACTTCTAGATCTCCAGGCGCACATGGAGGACCTGGAGAACTGTTCAAGGTGAAACAATATCTGTATCCATAACATTCCACATGGGGCAGAAGGTCAGAACATTTCCTCGTTTGTAGAGAGACTCTTCCAATCGTTTCTGGAAGTCCCAGAAGAAATGGAGATCAAACTGGACCGCGTTTCTCGAGTGGGCCCATTGAGGCCCTCGCCGGCCCCTCTTCCGGACATGCTCACATGCCTGCACGAATTTCAATTAAAAGAGTGCATCCTTTAAAAGCCCAGAGACAGTAAAGCGATTCAATTCCAACTCTTGTTTCAGGGCCTGACAGGATCAAAGCTACAGAAGAGGAAAGCATTCAGACCCATCACAGCGCAACTCCGGGACAGCAAAATTCCATACTCTTGGGGGCATCTTTTCCGCCTCAACTGTAAAGTTCAACAAATTTGGTCAGTTAACGAGGCTCATAAATGGCTGAACATTCAGGAAGACCCCGAGGTAAGCCTACCTTCAACTGCCGATTCGGGCAGAGGACGGGAAATGGGAAGCTGGAAGACAATCAACGGTGGCTCATCACAATTGCGTCCAGACCCAGAGACCATAGCTAAAGAGATGCAAGCTGTCCTGGAATTCCTGGGGGGGCACCCTAACGGCCCGGCTGTGAGCATTCCTGTGATAGTGCTTGTGCTTACAGCCACCCCTTGAACATGTAGTCAAGTCAGCATCTCTCGTCTATACTGACGAGCCAGGGCCTGGAGGGAGCGGGCAGTCCGAAGACCCGGAACTCTTCCACCTCCTTCCCAGGGGCTACACCCCTAGGACATTTATAATATTTTTTGCGTTATGTGGTTTGTTTGTTGTATTTCGTTGGGGTTATTATTTAGTTCATGTCCCCTCCTGCGGCAATCCAGCGCTACCTTCCAAATCCGTAAGGATCCCCGTCAACGGCTAAGCCAGACTGTCATACCGATATGGTCCACTTTCCACTATCCGTGCGCTACACAGAGTGTAACACTAGCTCCCTCTCATGTCAATCACAATGACTAAGACCCTTAAGACCCTGACCTTGAACATTAAAGTACTAAATAGCCCCATCAAACGCCGTGCCATTCTGTTGAACCTAGAAATCTCTGGAGCCCATATCTGCCTACTCCAAGAGACCCATCTCTTACCTCGTGACGCACACAGACTCCGATCTTGGGTGTTTCCACAACAGCTCTTTTCCTCTCTATCTATAAAGAAAGCAGGAATAGCTATTCTCATATCTAACACTTTCCCAGGTAAGCTGGGGCCTAAACTGGTGGAACTGAATGGAAGGTTGTTGGCATATTCCTTTCAGGTAGGCTCGCAAACACTTACAATAGGGTCAGTTTACGCTTCCAATGAAGGTCAAAAGGGATAGCTCTCAAAAGTAGTGCACAACATCTGCGCCTCCCCAGACAGGACCGTTTTATTGGGCGGAGAGCTAAGCATAGTCTTTGATGATGCCTTCGGTAGATCAGCCCAAAGATAAGGACAGTTGGGTGCTCTTTCAGAAAATGGGAAACAGATGCTTATGGATGCAGGTCTATTCGATGTGTGGAGAGAGAATCGTCCCACAGCTAGGGAATACACCTTCTACTTGCACTCCCACAAAACCTATGCTAGGATTGACTATTTTTTAGACACAATGAGTTTAAAACCCTATGTCGAACAGATAGACATTCTGTCATGCACACTCTCAGACCACTCGACGGTCACTCTAGTCCTAGACCTCCTCCCAGACCTGGCATCTCCGTGATACGATGCTGCACCGCCCAGAGGTGGTCCAGCAGGGTGCACAGACATAATATCGACTACAGAATATCGAATGGAGAAAATATCGAGGAAAAAATATCGACAATAAAAAAATATTGACAAAAAAAATATCGTCATTAAAAATATCGTCAAAAATAATGATAAAAAATATCGAGTACAAAAATATCGACTCCAATAAATCGACTTGACAAAATATCGATATATAGTGGAAGTTAAAAATATCGAAAATATGTAGAAAAAAAGTTTAAATAACTAATTTTAATTAATAGTAATATAAATTGTAGTTTATGTTTAGGAGCGGGATGTTGGGTTAATAGGGGATAAGGGTGGGGAGTAATTTAAAATAATTAATAAATTAATATATGTGTGTAAATTTTTTATATAATTAATTAATTGCTAATTAGTTATCAATTATTATTTGAATAATGTTTAATAAAAAAATTAATAGGAAATAATTAGTAATTAATTAATATTAATGAGTTAATTAATTAAGTAATTAGTTATTATTAATTAATAAATGCAATTCTAGTTTATGTTTAGGAGCGGGAAGTTGGGTTAATAGGGGATAAGGGTGGGGAGTAATTGAAAATAATTAATTAATTCATATATGTTTGTACATTTATTATATTATTAATTAATTGGTGAACAATTAACATTAATTATTTAATTAATTAACTTATTAATTAGTTAATTAATTATTACAATGTGTAATATTTTTTAATTAGTAATTAATTGTTAATTTATTAATGTCTATTAGTTAATTAATTAAGTAAATAGTTATTATTAGTTTGTTAATTAAATTGTAATTTATGTTTAGGAGCGGGATGTTGGGTTAATAGGGGATAAGGGTGGGGAGTAATTGAAAATAATTAATTAATTAATATATGTTTGTACATTTATTATATTATTAATTAATTGGTGAACAATTAACATTAATTATTTAATTAATTAACTTATTAATTAGTTAATTAATTATTACAATGTGTAATATTTTTTAATTAGTAATTAATTGTTAATTTATTAATGTCTATTAGTTAATTAATTAAGTAAATAGTTATTATTAGTTTGTTAATTAAATTGTAATTTATGTTTAGGAGCGGGATGTTGGTTTAATAGGGGATAAGTGTGGTGAGTAATTACAAATAATTATGTAATTAATATATGTTTGTCATTTTTGATTTACATAAATTAGTAAATAATAATATACATTATTTAATTAATTAATAATAGTTAATTTAATTATTAATTAGTAATTAATACGTAATTAATTATTATAAAAATTGTAAATATATTAATGAGATTTTTTTGGCCTATTATTTCGAAGTTATTGTTAATTAATTATTTAGGGAATATAATTATTAATCATAACAATTTTTTTATTACAGCTATTTTTATTTTATTTTATAATTTTTTTTATTATTAAATAATTAGTTATACAATATTAATACTTTTATTTTTGGTAAAGGAGTATTTGTAGGGTTCAGGGTCAGTTTAGGCTTTGTGGGTAAAGGAGTTATTATTTTTTGAGGGTAATTGATCAGTTCTGGGGTAATTGTTTTTTTTTATTGTGGGACAGTTTTCATGTGTTGTATAAAGGGATATGATTTGGCTTTAGTGTCAGTTGTGGTTTATTGGGGGAAGGATTATTTTCTGTGTTGTGGGTTAGTTTTTAGTCTTTAGATACAGGTTTTTGTAAAGGCTTCAGGGTTAGTTTTCTGTTCTTGGGTAAAGGGGTATTTTTAGGGTTCAGGGTCAGTTTTCTGTTCTTGCGTAAAGGGATATGTTTAGGCTTCTGGGTCAGTTTTCAGTTCTTGGGTTAAGGGTATTTTTTGGGTTCAGGGTCAGTTTTCAGTTTTTGGGTGAAGGGGTTTTTTTTGTGTTCAGGGTCAGTTTTGAGTTCTTTGGTAAAGGGATATTTTTGGGGTTCAGGGTTAGTTTTCAGTTTTTGGATAAAGGGTATTATTTTGAGTTCAGGGTCAGTTTTCAGTTTTTGGATAAAGGGCTTTTTTTAGGGTTTAGGGTCAGTTTTCAGTTTTTCCGTAAAGCGTTTTTTTTAGGGTTCAGGGTCAGTTTTCAGTTCTTCGGTAAAGGGATTTTTTTTGGGTTCAGGGTCAGTTTTCAGTTTTTGGAAAAAGGGTTTTTTTAAGGGTTCTGGGTCAGTTTTCAGTTTTTGGATAAAGGGGTTTGTTTAGGGTTCAGGGTCAGTTTTCAGTTCTAGGGTAAAGGAATATTTTTGGGGTTCAGGGTCAGTTTTCAGTTTTTGGGTGAAGGAGTTTTTTTTTGTGTTCAGGGTCAGTTTTGAGTTCTTCGTTAAAGGGATATTTTTGGTGTTCAGGGTCAGTTTTCAGTTTTTGGATAAAGGGTATTATTTTGAGTTCAGGGTCAGTTTTCAGTTTTTGGATAAAGGGCTTTTTTTAGGGTTCAGGGTCAGTTTTCAGTTTTTCCGTAAAGGGTTTTTTTTAGGGTTCAGGGTCAGTTTTCAGTTCTTCGGTAAAGGGATTTTTTTTGGGTTCAGGGTCAGTTTTCAGTTTTTGGAAAAAGGTTTTTTTTAAGGGTTCTGGGTCCGTTTTCAGTTTTTGGATAAAGGGGTTTGTTTAGGGTTCAGGGTCAGTTTTCAGTTCTAGGGTAAAGGAATATTTTAGGGGTTCAGGGTCAGTTTTCAGTTTTTGGAGAAAGGGTATTTTTTTGAGTTCAGGGTCAGTTTTCAGTTTTTGGATAAAGGTTTTTTTTTAGGGTTCTGGGTCAGTTTTCAGTTCTAGGGTAAAGGAATATATTTTTGGGTTCAGGGTCAGTTTTCAGTATTTGAGTAAAGGGGTATTTTTAGGGTTCTGGGTCAGTTTTGGGTTTTTGGATAAAGGGGTCTTTTTAAAGGGTTCAGGGACAGTTTTCAGTTCTTGGGTTAAGGATTTATTTTTGGGTTCAGGGTCAGTTTTCAGTTTTTGGGTAAAGGGGTATTTTTTGGGTTAAGGGTTCCTTTGGTGTATATAAAGTGTGCTACAAAAATATTATACTAATAATTAGTAGGAAAAAGTTACACATTTTTGTTCTATTTATATATTTTTGGACTACTCAGCTACAAATATTATTCAAATATATGTAAATAACATTATTTAACTATTGTACCTTTTTAATAAATTTACAATTAACTGTAACATTATACTAAAGTAGCAATTCACATTTATACATGGTCAGTGTCCAGCAGATTACCTGATATTAGCTACACTGGAGTTGAATTGAAAGTAATCATTGGTCACTATCCAGCACCTTCCCTGATATTAGCTTGACTGGAGTAGGATTTGTAATTCATTATTGGTTAATGTCTAACACTATACATTATATTAGCTTGACTACAGTATCAATAGTAAATATTAATTGATCAGTGTACAGCACATTTCCATATAATTGTAAATTATCATGTTATTATATTACAAAAAAATGCACAATGGGTGTTTTCACAAAACTTTATTACCATTTTAATATTTTTTTATGTGAACTATAATACAATCACAATCAAAAAGAAAATAACTGTTTTTGGAAATGTAGTATTTGCAGATTAACACATTAATATTTATGTACATGTTCTAATTTTTCACATACATTTCTTTAACAACATTTTTTATGAACATAAATATTTTTATCAACATTAACATTGAGTAACAAGTTTTTATATAAAAATAAATAAAGAATTAGTGTTCATTCTGCTTATTCATGTTATATTTAATAATGTTAATATTATATATTAATATTATTAAATATTTTTTTTACACTTATATTTTTATAAAGTAACATGACAATTATTATATTTGCTGAAGATATGGAAAAACAATTTATGACATTTTTGCCTACATATTTCAGACAATGTTTGTATATCACACATACAAATATATAATGTTGTTCAGTTTGTCACTGTAAAGGGGAATAATATGTTTATTAATAATTTCTGGTATTGGAAAAATATTAATTATGCAAGTATATACTTTTATAATACTTAGAAATTATTATTAACATTTTTAAATAATTAATAAAAAAAATGTATATTATTATTATTATTTATTAATAAACTTAAACATTTATTTTTTCTTTTCAGAAATATATATATTCAGAGAAATAAATATATATTATTTCAGGGTATTATTTTTATTATAAATGGTTACAAATGTTTTATTAATAACAATAAATAAGTTATATTATTTATTATTATTAATTATTCACATTAACAATTATAATGTTTAGTTATAAACAAACACAACATTATTCCTATAAATTTACACAATTACAAATTAGTTAGATATATCATTTCAAGTGTTACATTATTTTTTAATATTATTAATATATAATAATTATTATATATTATTTAATATTAAAAATATTTTTTCTTTTTTTACTGTTTAATTTTTAATGAGTCTAGTTTATTAATTTGTTAAAATAACTATGTTTATGTATTACTTTTTTATACTATAACATTGTATTTTCTATAATACCTTTTCCAAAATGGTTTAAGGGGACTACTTTTTTACCACGTAACGTTATTGTGCTTCATTCCGGACTGGAGAAGCTCGCGGTTGGGAGTTGCTTCGTGTGGAGGGAGGTAAGGTTGATTTTATATACAATTTATAACAGAGTGGTAATGTTTGATGGTATATTCTAACTGTGGAGGGTTTGTGTGTGTATGTATGAATTGTTTAGGTAGCGTTTAGGTTAAATGTCGTAGTTAGACATGCGTCGTGTATGTTTTAGTTCTAATGTTATTTTAAGTGTTAGGAAAGGTCTTCTTACATGGTTAATGTTAATTGTGAATGTATTTACTAATGTTATGGGCTATTTGTGGGTGGGTTTCGTTATGTATGTTTTTTGTAGAGGTTCCGGTTCCTCGCATGAAAACTACATGGAAGGAAGCGTGTTTTTTTGATGAGATACTAATGTATGACTTTTCTAGTTATATTTTGACGTGTATCTCCTATATTTCGTGTTTGCTAGGAGCGGTTTTTTATATTTTATAACTGTTTTTCGTGTTTTTGGAGGGTTTCGTATTGAATTGATACATTGATATTTGTGACCGTTTTTTTTAGAAGTTGTGTGTATATCACTTTAAATGCTAAAGTGTCCACACTACTGTTTTCGGATTTTCATGGAGCGTTTATTTCATTTTAACATTATTTTCGGGTTTTTGATGGTTTCTTATACTGGAATTATTATACATTGCAATGGACTGTATTTTGCTTCATTACGTTTTTTTCATCAACAGAAATTGTAAGTATTTTAAGTAATTATTTTGTTGGGTGGGAAATGTTGAACTTAATGTAATGTGTATGTGTGATGTAATTATAAATATTGCATATTTGTTCACAAATATGGTACGAACTTTTGATCCGTTTCTTAAACAAATATGTATTATTTATAATTTTAACAGACATTTTTCTATTGTTATATGTATAATTATTGTAATAAGAGATTAGTATCTATTGTAGACATTTTTATAGTAGGCTTTTTGCAATTATTGACAGGTATTCTAATCCTCTAGTTGTTGGATATAGTGTGACTTGACTTTGCAGTAGTCGGAACATTTGTTTAGTTTGTTTCGTTAGTTTTGGACCAATTTGGGTCACAGATTGTTCCATTCTTAGCTCTTGATAGCTTTGTTCTTTTTTCAAAGCTTCTACTAGGTTATGGAATGTGGGTCTGGCTCTGCTTGTGGTAGCTTGGAAAGCATTATGCCACCCTTCTACACTGTTGTTTGTTTTAGCCTCTTGGTTTAAAGTGCTAAGATAGACATTCCACCAAGGGATATGGAATTTGGGTTGGCGTCGATGTCCAGATCTGTGCAACCTTCCCACCCAAGTATCTTCGAAATAGTCCAGTAATGGGGTTAGTTTATCTTCATTCCTCTTGTAATATGTGCTGTCAATTAATAAATTGTAGTGTTCTGCTACATCGGTAACAGGAACGTAGGCCAGTGCAATCAATTTTTTTATTTGATAGGCAAATGTGCTATCTGTTGAGTATAGAATACTTAAAGTGGATTTCTGGAGATGTCTCCATATGCTCTGGTTGAAATGATAGTAGCAACCCTGGATTGCTGTGTGGGGAAATGTTCTCAAAATGCTATTAATCATAGCTAATTCGAAATCAAGAATTATTTTTTCTGGAAAATAATTATTGATTTCATTTTTGAGAACATTTAATATTTCTGCATAAGTGTTTTGCTGTTTGTTTGGTAGCAAACAGTAAATGAAAGGGATGTTATAGTTATGGTATAAACCGTGGATGGAATATAGTTGATAAAAAGGTTTTGGGCATGGTTTAAATGTTCCATCCATCATCCATTGGGGACACTGTTGGATTTTTCGTAAATTACTTGCAGTTGCAAACATTATGATTCTGTTTGTACTGCTTTCATTGTCAAAAAGGATAAATTTGTCTTTATTGTGTGTGATGGACATTTCTGGTGAAATAATAATTTCCTCAAAAGTAGTAGGGTTGGGTGGGGTTGTGCAAGTGCGTCTTTTAGTGTATGCAATTGTGCGTTTTAGGGATTCAATAGAGGGTAGTTGACCGGAAGCATGGGCTGGGACTTTTAACAGTTCTTCCTTAAGGATTTGTGTTGTTGGTTTATCACTTTGTGTGCTAGCAGTTTTTATACTTTCTAAAGCATCTCTTATTTCAATTTCTGTGACATTGGGGGGATGATTGTGTTCCCTGGTAAATAACACACTAGTTTCCTCAGTTGTAGCCCTTCCATAACATTTGTTAGAGTAATATTTTGTACATTTCCAGAAAACTTTTCTACCACTTTGTCTTTCCTGATTATAAACATAACCCATATAACATAACAGTAATTTATTTTTCTGTGACATCACAAATTCTGCACCTTCTGTCATTTAGCTTAACTTGTTCTAGGAAAGAGTAGAAAGAAACAAAATTATAAAAAATATCTTTCACTTTTTGGTGCTAACATAATTAATTATGTATTTATACTTACAGTTACTAACAGTAGTAATCAGAAATCCGGAACTGTATTTTGAAGGGTTTTCTTGTATGTATTTCTTGATTTACTGTTGGTATGAGAATATAGAAATGCTAAGTTAATGTTTACACATAACAAACGATTTTTCTAGGAAAAAGCAGTTTTTATTTTAGTTTACTACTACATTTGATGTGAACGTTACATATACTTACTTGATAAAATAGTTGAATTGTAGAATTGGGTGCAGTAGATCAAGGTTATAAAGTTCTGATCTGTAGAGAAGATAGAATAAATAATTGTACAATATTATTAACAATTTTTGGAACTGTTGGTAAATGGCAAATATTTAAAAGTATACTCACTTGAAAAAAAGTAGTTTTGTTTGCTGTAGGTAGAATAGATGTATGATGTATTCAGAATATCTATTGAGAAAATATAAAAAACATAACATGGTGTTAAGAACATATATTTTGTTTGATTTCTGAGGTTTTAGGCCAATTACAATTATACTTACATTTTTTACAAGGGTCGTTTTGTCTTTTGGTATAGTTGATGTTGGATGTTATAATTGGATCTGTAGGGAAGATGTAATATGCAAGATATGTTGTTTAGAAAATATGATTTATTATATTGGGGGTTTACTAACAAAAACATATATACTTACATGTTTAATGAGTCTAGTTTTATACATTTGTAGTATAGAGATAGGAAATTCTCTGATTATCTGTGAATAAAATGTTTAAAATAGAGAATGAATCTGGTGAAATAGTGTTTAAAAAAAGCAGTTGGTGTATAACACAATATTAATGTATACTTACTATCTGATTTTCCAGGTGAAGAAATAGGAACATGTATTATGTATTTATTTGTAGTACTTTCTATCAGAAATGTAGAAGGAGATAAAAAGTAAATAAGTGCAAGAGTTAGGAGATATAAGTACATTATCACACTACTAATTTAGATTTCTACATAATGCACTGTTACTTACTTGAATAATTAGCTAGTGAGCTGGATCTTTAAAGATGTTTGGTCAGGAAGAAATCTTCAGAGTTTTGGCATCTTCTTTCTAAGAGTTAGCAGCACCAAATGGTAGAATGTATGTATCCCTTTTATAGTATGTGTATTTTGTGTGCTTTCATTTAATTGGTTGCAGGGTGAAAGGAAGGATTGTATAGGCTAGTTTGAATTTTTTTGGGTTAATTGGTATGTTTGTAGATGTGAGAATGGTGGTATGTGGTGATTTCTGCATTAAAGCCAGTTAGTTGTTAAATAAAATAGATATGTAAGTGGTTAAAAATAATGAAAATGTTAGTTAAATGTGCAGAATATTTTCCAAAAGATAGAACGCATTTTATAGAATGTATAGGAAATGTAGTTAAATAGGAAGGTGATAAAAGTAACAGGTATTATATGTAAAATGTTTTTTCTATAGAGCACTGACTTTTATAGACGATTAATATGGTATTTTAGACATGAAATGTAGAGAAAGCAACTCGATATTTTTTTTTTTTCGATATTTTTGTAGTATATATTTTAGTAGTCGATATTTTTGTAGTGTTTGTGGTAATTTCATGAACAACGATATATTTGTAGTCGATATTTACTAAGGCGATATTTAAGTATTCGAGATTGTTAATACTCAATATTTTGTAGTCGATATTTTAGTAGTTTGTGTAATAAGTATAGAAAGTCGATATTTTAGTACTCGATAAATTTGCTACGATATTTTAGTAAGTCGATAATGTGACCGTCGATAATATTTCAGTGATCCGTCCAGCAGATCTCTAATAGGCTGCAAGATTATTTGGCTATAAATGACACCCCCGAAACCCCTATAGATGTCCTCTGGGATTCACTGCAGGCAGTAGTTAGGGGAGAATTCATAGCAATAGCAGCCTCAGATAATAAGTTACTCAAGGAAAAAAGAGAGCTCCTGACACAACAAGCAAAGGAACTAGAATGCATACACCAGAGAACTGGGGCGTCTAGAGTGTGGAGACAACTCGAAGCCACACGATCCCAACTTGCAGCGCTAAACATGGATAGGGCAGAATATGCTGCGGTCAGACTCCACATACTTTTTACATGGGCGGGGATAGAGCGGGAAGGTTATTAGCTCACAGACTGGGAACACAGAGACAAGCAACCAGCATTACCTCCTTGATAACCTCCACAGGAGTAGAGGTGGCTACTGACCAGCAAATAGTCGAAACATTCCGATAATATTACGAAGGACACAGGACCTCTACCCGCAACCCTCAAGCCCAAGCCCAAGCTCAGTATCTTCAGGGAGTCCCCACATCCACGATCACACCAGACCAAGCAGAGGATATCAAATCCCCTATCATAATAGAGGAGGTAATGTCAGCCATCTCTAAGCAGAAACCACTTAAATCCCCTGGACCAGATGGGTTTACTGCCTCGTTCTACAAAACCTTTTGCACCATATTGGCCCCCATCCTCACTAGGGTATAGAACGCAATAGGGACATCATCCACCCTCCCTAAAACAATGCTAGAGGCCTCGGTGATTGTGATACCCAAGGCTGGGAAAAACAAGCGTCAGTGTGCTTCTTATAGGCCTATCTCCCTCCTTAATGTTGACTATAAGTTATTCACGGGCATCCTGGCATCTCATTTGTCACTTCTCCTTCCTGGATTGATCAACCCTGATCAATCAAGATTTGTCCCCAACCGCCAATGCGCGGATAACACCAAGCAAATATTATATTTAATAGATAAAGCCCAACGATTTGACATGGAACTCATGTTTTTATCGCTGGACATCGAAAAGGCATTCGATAGGGTCAATTTGCCTTATTTAAAAGCGACACTGCAACACTTTGGGCAACCCGTGAGATTCATAGCTTGGGTTTTTAGCGGCTACACCAATCCCGCTGCTACTGTCTGGGTAAATGGTCATACATCTGCCCCCTTTATTATACAGAGAGGAACACGCAAGTGCTGTCCCCTCTTCCCCTTTTTTTTGCCCAATACATGGAGCCAATGGCCCAGTGTATCCGTGACAACCCACTTGTCTCAGGAATACACTTTGGGGGACACACACGCACGTGTCAGGAGGTTATGCACCCCTGGAAATGGCTAGACCGCCAAGGAATGTTACTGGTGGTGAACCACCTGACAGGATCATGGAATGCCAGGGCTGACGGGTCAGTATTTGGCACCTAAGGATTATGAGTGCCATGTGGCACCCATCGATGTTGTGAGGTTTCTTCTGCGAATGGGGAGAACTTTGGCTCAATCTCTAGATTCCACAGAGAATGCGCAAAGTCAGCAAATCTGCCCATTGTCATTTCCAACGAGTCTCTCACTTGGAAACACGTTTCGCCTCAAGTGGAACTCCTGCCCCGGGTTCGCAACAAGAGCAGGAAGAATTGGCCCCAAATTGTACTAGTGGCTTTGGATTGGACATGGCACGTACGGTATCCTGAATTGCTAGGTTTGAGCATCTGTCCTCTGATCAGGCTGCTCCTCTGGGAGGATCTGCTGTCGCAGCGGCAGGGTTCTACAACCAGGCCTTCACAATCTCCACTTACATGCTTGAATATTGATTGGTGACAGCTGAGCACTTTCGACCTTCCTCCCGAGGTGGTTAATGTTATCATAGCTGCCAGGCGTACATTGACAAAAATTATACGCCTGCCGTTGGAAAAAAGCTGTGACTTGGTGAGTTTCTCGGCAGATAGATCCCCCTGTAGGCAAAGTTATCTGACTTTTTGTTACATGTTTTGTCTCTAACCCTGAAAGGCTTTACTCTGGGCACAGTTAAAGGGTACCTTTCAGAATGTTTGCGTTTGCTGGATCCTCCCTCATTGTTAAAGTCTCCAGTTGTTATGGGCTTTTTGAAAGGTTTACAATATTTGTTTCCTCCCTCTCCCTTTTGTCATGCCACAGTAGGACCTTGACTGGTCCTTATGTTTCTAATGTGCACGTCCTTCGAGCTGCTTGACAGCTACTTTTTACGGTTTCTCACCTTTAAGACAGTGCGCTTCATCGCCATAACGTCTGCCCAGAATGAGAATAACCTTCAGGCTCTTTGTGTCCATTCACGTTGCACCACCTTCTTCCCAGTCAATTTGGTTTTGTAGAAATGGGAATTTTTCTTTACTAAAGTTCTGACACCTTTCCAAGTCAATCAGATCACCTTGCTGGTGTTCTACACTCAGCCTCACCCCTCTAAAGAAGAGGAAAGACTCATTCGCTTAGACTCCAAGGCAGTGCTCAGCTTTTACATAGATCATACCAAAGAATACACAGTGGGCGATCAGCTCTTTGTGGGGTTCTCTTGTGCGAAAAAAGGCAAGGATGTCAGAAGAGAACCATCTGCACTGGAACGTGCTCTGCATTAAGAATTGCTATGCATTGGGGGGGCGTGGCCAGCTACTGAACATGGCGGACATGAATTAGGAGTGCTCCGTAGCCCGAGCTCAAACACCCTGGCAGAACGATTATCCTGACCTGTAATTGCGGTATGGAAGTGCAGCGAGTGCTGTGCAGTGGGTGTATGGGGCTCCGGTGCCTGCAATGGCGTCAGCCTTAATTGTCGGAGGCTGTGAAAGCGAGGCCTGCGCAAATACCTGGAGAACCCGGCCTTATGGGCCAGGCGGCGCAGGGCACGCCTAAGATCTCCGAGTTCACCTGCCTCGACCGACAGAGACACGAGACACTCTGTTAGGCGTAGAAAAGTAGTTTTATTAGCTGCAGCTAAGCACAGTTATCTAAGAAGTACCACACAGGTAGGTTCTCAAGAGACTGCCACTTCAATCTGTGGCGCACAGTCTATTATACAACACAAGTTTACAATGACAACTCCCAATATACACAAAACTGACAAATAGGAATAGTTCGAAAACAAGCTATCAGATGTCTAAAACACACCCTCCTTTCAGACCCTGTGTGCTCTCCTCCCATCAGGTTAATCAACACTAGTGCCCGTAATTCAATTTGCAGGTGGCAAAACATGTGTAGAATGCTTCAAAAGAAGGGCTATGTAACAAGAGAACACACAAAGAGAATAGTGAAGGCCAGTTAAATAAGATAAGGTAGAGAAGAATGGTGGGACCCAAACAGTGGAGTAAGTCATGGATTAATCAGTCTAGACATGGCTTTGCGAACTCGGCCGGACCCTGACATCAGTATCGCACACAAGGACAAAGGTTGTTCTTTAACGAGAAAAACATCGAGC